>NW_025422171.1:2929616-5859233 GCF_011764305.1 Mustela putorius furo
CAACTCCTTCAGACAACAGGAGAGAACATTATCACATTATCACTTCAGGTGAAAATTGCTCTACTTGTCACAGACTTGTCCTTATATAAAAAGGACCAGAGGAGGTACCCCAGCTATTTGTATGAGCATATTTAAATATATTCCATCGACACTGAAATGAAATTCAGCTTAAATAGTAAAGACAGCAGAGCTAAATGCTATCTACCTAGCTATTATCAATTTTTATTTACACTGTAGTTTGTTAACACATAATGTAATACTGTCTCAGGAGGAGAATTTAGTGATTCAACACTTAATGTAACACCCTGTGCTTATCACAAGTGGCCCACTGCCCATTAAACCCCTCCCCTGCCAACCTCCCCTCCAGCAACCCTCAGTTTGTTTTCTATAGTTAAGAGTCTCATGGTTTGTCTCCATCCCCTAATTCATCTGTTTTGTTTCTTAAACTCCAAAGATGAGTGAAACCATATGGTATTTATCTTTGTCTGACTTATTATTTCACTTGGCATAAAACACTGTAGCTCTATCCATGTTATTGCAAATGGCAAGATTTCATTTTTGATGGTTGAGTAATATTCCTGTGTGTGTGTGTGTGTGTACACCACCTTTTCTTTACCCATTCATCAGTTGATGGACATTTGAGCTCTTTCCATAATTTGGCTATTGTTGATAGTGTTGCTATAAACATTAGGGTGCCTGTGCCCTTTCAAATCAGTATGTTTGCATCCTTTAGGTAAATACCTAGTACTGCAATTGCTGAATCATAGGATAGTTATATTTTTAACTTTTTGAGGAACCTCCATACTGTTCTCCAGAGTGGCTGTACCAACAGCATTCCCACCAACAGTGTAAGAGGATTTCGATTACTCATCCTTGCCAACATCTTGTTTCCTGTTTTGTTAATTTTAGCCATTCTGACAGGTGCAAAGTGGTATCACATTATGGTTTTGATTTGTATTTCCCTGATGATGAGTGATGTTGAACATCTCTTCATGTGTCTGTTAGCCATGTGGATGTCTTCTTTGGAAAGGTGTCTATTCATGTCTTTTGCCCATTTCTTAAATGGATTATTTGTTTTTTGGGTGTTGACTTTGGTAAGTTCCTTATAGATTTTGAATACTAATCCTTTATCAGATATGTCATTTACAAATATCTTCTCCCATTCAGTAGGTTTCCTTTAAGTTTTGTTGACAGCTTCTTTCACTGAGCAGAAGCTTTTTATCTTGATGAGGTTCAAGGAGTTCATTTTTGCTTTTGTTTCCCTCACCTCCAGAGATATGTCTACAAGAAGCTAGCTACAGCTGATGTCAAAGAGGTTGCTACCTGTGTTCTCTAGGATTTTGATGGCTTCCTGTCTCACAGGTAGGTCTTTCATCCACTTTGAATTTTTGTGTATGGTATAAGAAAGTGGCTCAGTTTTATTCTTTTGCATGTGGTTATCCATTTTTCCCAATACTATTTGTTGAAGAGACTTTTTTTTAGCTGTTTTTTTTTTAAAGATTTTATTTATTTATTGGACAGTAAGAGATCACAAGTAGGCAGAGAGGCAGGCAGAGAGAAAGGGAGAAGCAGTCTCCCTGCTGAGTAGAGAGCCCGATGTGGGGCTTGATCCCAGGACCCTGAGATCATGACCTGAGCTGAAGGCCAAGGCTTAACCCACTGAGCCACCCAGGCACCCCAACTTTTTTACATTGGATACTCTTTCCTGCTTTGTTGAAGATGAGTTGACCATACAGTTGTGGGGCCATTCTGGGTTTTCAATTCTGTTCCACTGATCATAGGTTGGGTGTTTGTTTTTTTTTTTTTTTTTTTTTTTGCCAGTACCATACTGTTTTGATCAATACAGCTTTGTAATAAGGCTTGAAGTCCCACATTCTAATGCCTTCAGCTTTGCTTTTCTGTTTCAAGACTGTTTTGGCTATTCCATGGTCTTTTGCAGTTCTATACAAATTTTAGGATAGTTTTAGTTCTGTGAAAAATGCTGGTGGTATTTTGATAGGGATTTATTAAGTGTGTAGACTGCTTTGGGTACTACAGACATTTTTACAGTACTTGTTCTTCTAATACATGGGCATGGAATTTTTCCCATTTCTTTGTGTCCTCTTCAATTTCTTTCTTAAGTGTTCTATAGTCTTCAGAGCACAGATCTTTTACCTCTTTGGTTACATTTATTCCTAGATCTCTTACGGTTTTTGGTGCAAATGAAAATGGGATCAATTCCTTGATTTCTTCTTTTTTTTTTTAATTTTATTTATTTATTTGACAGAGAGAGATCACAAGTAGGCAGAGAGGCAGGCAGAGAGAGAGAGAGAGAGAGAGAGAGAGAGAGAGAGGAGGAAGCGGACTACCTGCCGAGCAGAGAGCCCGATTTGGGACTCGATCCCAGGACCCTGAGATCATGACCTGAGCCGAAGGCCGAGGCTTAACCCACTGAGACACCCAGGCACCCGATTTCTTTTTCTGCTGCTTCATTATTGGTATACAGAAATGCCATGTACCTTAATTTTTTATCTTGTGACTTTGCTGAATTTGTGTATCAATTCTAGCAATTTTTTGGTTGAGTCTTTTAGGTTTTCTACATAGAGTATCATTTTGTTTGCAAATAGTGAAAGTTTGACTTCCTCCTTGCTGATTTGGATGCCTTTTATTTCTGATTGCTAAGGCTAGGACTTCCAGTACTATATTAAATAACAATGTGGACATTTCTGTCATGTTCCTGACTTTAGGGGAGAAGCTCTCAGGTTTTCCCCATTGAAGATGACATGAGCTGTGGGTCTTTCATACATGGCTTTTACGATGTTAAGGTATGTTCCATCTATAACTACTTTGTTGTTTTTATCAAGAATGGATGCTGTATTTTGTCAAATGCCTTTTTTATACTTATTCAAAGGATCAAATGATTCTTATCTTTTTTATTATTAATATGGTATTACTAATCTGGTATATTATTAATATGGTTGATTGATTTGCAACTATTAAATCATCCTTGCAGCCCAGGAATAAATCCCACTCGATTTATTGTATTGTTGGATTCTATTATCTAGTATCTTGTTGAGAATTTTTGTATCCATGTTCATCAGGGATATTGGCCTGTGATTCTATTTAGTGCGGTCTTTGTTTTTGAAATCAAGGTAATGTTGGCCTCAGAGAATGAGTATGCAAGTTTTTCTTCCATTTCTGTTTTTTGGAATAGTTTTAGGAAAATAGGCATAAACTCTTTAAATGTTTGGTAGAATTTCCCTGGGAAGCCATCTGCCCTGGACATTTGTTTGTTGGGAGATTTTCAACTACTGACTCAATTTCTTTCTGTTCAAATTTTCTATTTCTTCCTGTTTCAGTTTCGGTAGTTCGTATGTTTCTAGGAATTTATCCATTTCTTTCAGATTGCCTAGTTTGCTGGTACAGTTTTTTATAATATTCTTTTATAACTGTATTTCTGTGATGTTGGTTGTGAGCTCTTCTCTTTCATTCATGATTCTATTCATTTGGGTCTTTTTTCTTTTGTTAAATTTGGTTAGTTTATCAATTTTATTAATTCTTTCAAAGAACCAGTTCCTAGTTTAATTGATCTGTTTTACTATTTTTTGTTGTTGTTCTTTTATGTTTCTATATCATTTATTTCTGCTCTAATCTTTATTATTTCCCTTGTGCTGGCTTTAGGCTTTATTTGCTGTTCCTTTTCTAGCTCCTTTAGGTATAACATTAAGTTGTGTATTTGAGGTTTTTTTTTTTTTGCTTCTTGAGGTAGGCTTGTATTGCTATATACTTCCCTCTTATGACTGCTTTTGCTACATCTCAAAGGTTTTGGACTGTTGTGTTTTCATTTTCATTTCCTTCCACTTTTTTTTTTTTTTAATTTCTTCTTTAATTTCCTGGTTAACCCATTAATTCTTTGTAGGGTGTTCTTTAACCTCCTGTATTTGTGGTCTTTCCAAATTTTTTTGTGGTTGATTTTAAGTTTCGTACGAGTTGTGGTAAAAAAATACGCACGGTATGATCTCAATCTTTTTTTTTTTAATTTGTTGAGGCCTGATTTATGACCTAGCCTGTGAACTATTTTGGAAAAATGTTCCATGTGTACTTGACAAGAATGTGTACTCTGCTGCTTTAGGATGAAATGTTCTGAATGTATCTGGTAAGTCCATCTGGTCCACTGTGTCATCCAAAGCCATTGTTTCTTTGTTGATTTTCTGCTTAGATGATGTGTCCACTGCAGAAAGTGGAATATTAAACTTCCCTAGTGTTACTGTATTATTACCAATGAGTTTTTTATGTTTATTATTAATTGATTTATATCTCCCAAGTTAGGGGCATAAATATTTACAATTGTTAGATGTTCTTGTTGGATAGACTGCTTTATTATCATATTATATATTATATAATATATTATTATATTATTATTATAGTGCCCTTTGTCTCTTGTTACAATCTTTGGTTTAAAATCTAGTTTGTCTCAGAGCGCGTGAGTGGCTCAGTGGGTTAAAGTCTCTGCCTTCGGCTCAGGTCATGATCCCAGGGTCCTGGGATCGAGCCCCACATCGGGCTATCTGCTCAGCAGGGAGCCTGCTTCCCCCCCTCTCTCTGCCTGCTCTCTGCCTACTTGTGATCTGTCTGTCAAATAAATAAATAAAATCTTAAAAAAAAATAAAATCTAGTTTGTCTGATATAAGACACCCATTTCTTATCCATTAGCATAAGTGGTTCTCATCCCTTCCCTTTCAGTCTGTGGGTGTCTTTAAGGTCTAGAGTTGAGTCTCTTGTAGGCAGCGTATAGATAGGTCTTATGTTTTTTACTCATTCAGTCACCATATGTCTTTTGATTGGAGCATTTAAGTCCATTTACATTCAGAATGATTACTGATCAATATAAATTTAGTGCCACTGTATTACCTGTAAAGTTGTTTCTGGAGATTTTCTCTGGTCCTTTCTAGTCTTCATTGCTTTTTGTCTTTCTTTCCCACTCAATGAGTCCCCTTTAATATTTCTTGTAGGGCTGGTTTAGTGGTCATGAACTCCTTTAGTTTTTGTTTGTCTGGGAAACTCTCTCTCTTATTTTGAATGACAGTCTTGCTGGATAAAATACTCCTGGCTGCATATTTTTCTCATTCAACATGTTGAATATATGTCAGTCCCTTGCTGGCCTGCCAGGTTTTTTTTTTTTTTTTCCCCTAAATATTTTATTTATTTGGGCGAGATCGAGAGTGACATGGAGAGAGAGAGAGAAAGAGAGAGTGCGTGCACGTGAATGCACAGATTGGGGGAGGCAGAGGGAGCTGGAGAAGCAGACTCCTAGCTGAACAGGGAACTTGACGTGGGCTTGATCTGAGGACCCTGGGATTATGACCTGAGCCAAAGGTAGATAACTGACTGACTGAGCCACCCTGGTGCCCAAAGCCTGCCAAGTTTCTATGGCTAAGTTCGCTGCTAAATTTATCTGTCATGCTTAGTAAATTAGGGATTTCTCTTCCCTTGCTGCTCTCAAGATGTTTACCTTATCTGTGGATTTTATAAATTTTACTAAGATGTCTTGGCACCGGCTTGCTTTTGTTGATTTTGATGGGGGTTCTCTGTGCCTCCTGGATCTGGATGCCTGTTTTCTTCCCCAGATTTGGGAACTTTTCAGATGTAAGTTCCTCAAAGAAACCCTTTGCCCCCCTTTCCTTCTTTTCTTCTTCTGGGACTCCTGTGATACAAATATTATTATGCTTTATGAAGTTGCAGAATTTCCTAAGTCTACATTTGTGATCCAATATTTTTCTTTCCCTCTTTTTTTCATCTTCATTATTTTACATAATTTTATCTTCTTTTATCACTTATTCATTCTTCTACTTCTTCCATCCTTGTGGTCATTACATTCAGTTGGTTTGGCATCTCAGTTATAGCATTTTTTATTTTGACCAGACTAGTTTTTAGGTTTTTTATCTCTGTCGTAAGGGACTCTCTGGTGTTGTTTATGCTTTTATCAAGCCCAGCTAGTATCCTTACAATTGTTGTTTTAAATTCTGGTTCAGGCATCTTACTTAGATCCGTTTCAAGATTCCTGGCCATGACCTTTTCTTGTTCTTTCTTTTGGAATGAATTCCTCCATCTTCGCATTTTGTCTAGGTCTCGGTCTTCTGTGTGTTGGGAAAGCCTATTATGTTCCCTGCTTCTGAGACTAATGGCTATATTAAGAAGACATTATACACTGTCCAGGGCCTGGCACTTTGGGAAGTGTCTCTGGTGTACGCTGTGTGCACTATGCTTTTGGGTTTTGGCTTATCTTTCCCTCAGGTCAGTCCTATGCAGTTTCTCTTTGCTGCTCTGAGAAGTGTTTGGACTTTGTCTACTGTGTAGCAAATTTTAACTAGGTGTGTTTTGGTCCACTTGTTAAAAGAGGCTAGATCCTGTTTCCACTAGAGCTGAAGCTTTGCAGCTTTCTATGGTCAGCAGACTTGGTGTGTGTGTGGTGGGTCTGTGCTGGTCCTCCGGAGGAGGGGGCCCACTGCTACTCTGGCTCTCAGGCACACTTGCCTTAGTAAAAAAGCACCTGAAGAGTGCTTGGAGCTTGGTGTAAGCGGCTCTAGCCTTCACTGTGGGCACTGTGTTGCTCACTGACCTTGGACTGTGCTGATGGGCAGGGGAGAGGGGAGTTTGTGCCCACCACTATTCAGGAAACCCTCACAGAAAAGTTATCAGTCTCTTCTTGTGTGTCCCAGACATCCTTCAGATCACCGCCTTCATCTTGTCTGTGTCTGAGCTGCCTGCCCACCTGGCAGCACAGTGCTCCTGTGTTGTATCTCAGAAGACTGTCTGGGTTTCAAAACTCTAAATTTTAGGGACCAGGTATGGCATGGACCCACACTGATCCTCTGGGGAAGGGTCTTGCTGCATTGTGGCTGGTGTGGGTTTGTTGTCCCAGAAGGGCAGTCACACAAACACACAGAGGCTTGGAGTTTATGGTAAAGCATAACAAAAAGTAAGCATCCAGGTTAGCTGCCCTGAGCAGGTGCTTCTGCTTCTATGCTAATGGATTGGGCAGCTCAATGGCGCCTGCCAGTTCTTTTGTCCCCTGAGAAGTAGTGCTGTCTCTCCCAAACTCTAAGAAGGGGAACTATCTCTGCCAGTGTGACCCAGGGGATCCTTAGACCATGTTGTCTGGTCGTGGGCCTCTGCCCTCTTCCTTCACAGGAGCACCAATATGCCTGCCAGGCTCAAGTGACTTTTAAAACTTCAGTCCTTGAGCTCTCCTGCTTGTAAAAACTTCTAACAATCAGCCCCTCGTTTTCCCAGTCATTGGTGCTGGGGAAGACTTTTCTTGTGCAATCCCCTGCATGGTTCCTGTTTGCTCTCGTGTGCACTTCCACCCCACCCAAGATCAGGGCTCCCTCCCCTCCGCAGCACCCGTGATTCTTTTCTTCCCCAAATCATGTCGCTGTACCGCCTACCTTCCATGCTGTGGCCTCTTTTCTTCCTCCAGTTTGTGCAGTTTGTTCTCTTAGTCCTCAGATCAATTTCTTGGATGTTCAGAGTGATCTGTATTTATCTGGCTGTGTTCATGGGACAAGGCAAGCATATTACTCTGCCATCTTAACTCTTCCTCCACTAAATCCTATTTGTAAATTGATTTTACTACCTGTATATGACTTTGGGCAGGTTACTTAACCCCTCTGTGCCTCAGTTAACCCAGCTATAAAATGGGGGTATGAAATGAAGATAGCTTCCTCAAAGTAATGTTGTGAGGATTAAATGTAGTAATACATGCAAGAGGGTCAGTATAGTATCTGATACATAGGAAGCCTTTAGTAAGTATTTGTAGCTATTAAAATTGCTATTGATCATGTACATTTGTTTTGGAAGGAAGTACTTATAGCACCGCACTGGTGAGGTCACTCCCGTGGGTAACTCCTCTGACTGACCGACCACTCCTTCTCAAGCCTTATATAAAGGGCCCGTCTCTTTTTCTGTGTGTTCTTTAAACTGAGCTGTTTTTTTAAAAAAATATTATTTAAAAAATTTCTTTTAAAAAAGATTTTGTTTATTTGACAGAGAGAGAGAGATCACAAGTAGGAAGGGAGGCAGGTAGAGAGAGGAGGAAGCAGGCTCTCCATGGAGCAGAGAACCCGATGTGGCGCTCGATCCCAGGACCCTGGGATCATGACCTGAGCTGAGGGCAGAGGCTTTAACCCACTGAGCCACTCAGGTGCCGCTTAAACTGAGTTTTTATCTCAGGGCCTCTTCTCTCCTAAGTGCTTCCAGTACGGTTGCATCTGTAACAGTGGCTTCAGGGGTCATTTATGGCTGACAATTCTTTTTTTTCTTTTTCTTTTAACATTTTATTTATTTATTTGAGAGAGAGAGCAAGCACAAACAGGGGCGGAGAGAGGGAGAAGCAGACTAGTCTGCTGAGCAAGGACCCCAATGTGGGGCTCAATCCCAAGACCATGGGATCATGGCCTGAGCCAAAGGCAGACAACCAACTGACCAAGCCACCCAGGCATCCCTAGATGTCCGAATATTCTTTTTTTTTTCTATTTTTATTTATTTTTTAAATTTCCTTTTCAGTGTTCCAGAATTCATTGTTTATGTACCACACCCAGTGCTCCATGTAATACGTGCCCTCCATAATACCCACCACCAGGCTCATCAAACCTCCCACCCTCAGCCCCTCCAAAACCCTCAGATTGTTTTTCAGAGTCCATAGTCTCTCATGGTTCATCTCCCTCTCCAATTTCCCCCAACTCCCTTCTCCTCTCCATCTCCCCATGTCCTCCGTGTTATTTCTTATGCTCCACAAATAAGTGAAGCGATATGATAATTGACTCTCTCTGCTTGACTTATTTCACTAAGTTGATACAAAAGTTGGTTATTCATCCTTTCTGATGGAGGCTTAATACTCCACAGTGTATATGGACCACATCTTCCTTATCCATTCATCTGCTGAAGGGCATCTTGGTTCTTTCCACAGTTTGGTGACTGTGGCCATTGCTACTATGAACACTGGGGTACAGATGGCCCTTCTTTTCACTACATCTGTATCTTTGGGGTAAATACCAATAATTCAATTGGAGGGTCATAGGGAAGCTCTGTTTTTAATTTCTTAAGGAATCTCCACACTGTTTTCCAAAGTGGCTGCACCAACTTGCATTCCCACCAACAGTGTAACACATCCTTTCCAACACACACTGTTTATTGTCTTGTTAATTTGGGCCATTCTAACTGGTTTAAGGTGGTATTTCAATGTGGTTTTGATTGGACTCTCCCTGATGGTTAGTGATAATGAACATTTTTTCATGTGTCTGTTAACCATTTCTATGTCTTCTTTGTTCATGTTTTCTGCCCATTTTTTGATATGATTATCTGTTTTGTGTGTGTTGAGTTTGAGGAGTTCTTTATATATCCTGGATATCAGCCCTTTGTATTGTCATTTGCGAATATCTTCTCCCATTCCGTGGGTTGCCTCTTTGTTTTGTTCACTGTTTCCTTTGCTGTGTGTCTGAATATTCTTAAATCTGAACTCAGTATGTCCTAAACTGGACTCATTCCTCACCCTTCCCTCCACACAATTAGTCCTTTCCTTATGACCCATGTGTCTTGGTGAATGGCACATTCACCTTGCTGATCAAACCAGAAACTTGGGCACCATACACGATTCTGTTTTCTTTGTCCCCTCTCATATCCAATCAGTCACTAAGTCTTACCAATTCTATCACCAAAATACCTATCAATCTATTCTCTTCTCTCCATTTTTACTACTTCTTCTCTAGCATATAACCCCTTGCTGTTAATGCAAAACCTCTTGTTTCTTTTGCTTCCTCCTCAATCCATTCACCACCCAGCTGCTAGAGAGACTGTTCTCATCTGATTTGTCACTTTCTTACTTTTTAGTGGCAATCTACTCTTCTTAGGATAAGGTCTAAACTCTTTACTACGTTCTGTAAAGGAATGTATGATTTAGGATCTATGTACCTCTCTGGCTTATGTCCTACCATTCTCAATAGCCTCATCACCCTTTCCAAAAAGTATCTATCCTCTTTGTTTATACATCTGCACGCTGCTGTATGCTTCATCTTTCCTGATTCAACCAATCTCCTACTCCTCTACTTCTACCCAAGCTTTCCTACCATGCTCTCTGAATTTCTCTTTCCACAGTACACATCTTTAATCTATTTACTTCATGTGCAGTCTTGCCTTATCCAAAATCTGGATCTCTCTACTAAGGGTACTGGTACCTCTGCAGACTGCTAAAATAGAGGTTATTCATTTTTTTCTACCTCAGTGCTAATTCCAGAACTTTTCCCTTCTAACCTCTTATAAAAACTTTGTGTCTTTGAGGTTAATGCCATCCAGCCAGGCCACCTTTTATTTTTCTTCTTAGTGGTCATCTACCTAAGTTCCCTCTCATCATCTTTTAGTCCCTGAAGACTTTAGTACTTGATTCACTGTCCTTCTCTCTGACAATACCCTATCTCTCAGATCCTTGAGAACTTTCACTATGTTAACTTTGCAATCTACTTCTGCTTTAGTCATCTAATTCCAGGACCACACCTAGAACCCTGAAATCTGCTGGAACCATTTCATCTGTGAAACGATAAATCTAAACACTTTATGACTGCATGTTCTTTTTTGCTCTTGGACTCATACTATACCTATTCTTTAACCTCAAATGGCAGCTCCCTCTTGACTGCCCCACTTTCTTCTTTTCATCTTCCTTTTACTTTCTTTTACTATTCTACTTTATTCTCTGTTATCTTGCTTAGATTCCACATTACTAAAAACCCCTTTTGCCCTCAACAGCCTTACCCCCTGTCTGTGACTCTTCTTCTACCCATTTGCTCAGCAAAATCCTAAATCCAGTACAACTGTCCAACATTTCTATTCCTACATGTAGCCTGCAGGAAGATCATCACACAACTGCACTGACTGGTGACTTTTCTTTCATGACCTGCACTATCTTCTGATCCCTTCAGGCTTCCCAGAACTCTATGTTTCTCTGGTCTGGTCTCTTTCCTAACCATAGAAGCTACTTCAAATCTTCTTTCTCCATATGTCCTACTTTATGAAAAAAAAAAAAAAAAAAAAAAAAGCTATCCAGAACAACCTGCTTTTACTTCCTGCCACTAAATTTGCAAATGCCTGCATTAAATTACCCACCTGTTCATCCTTTCCTACTGATACAATGAAAAAAGCTATGCACCCTGTGGAATGCTGATCTTTCCATTTTTATTGTGAAGACAATCCTTTCTTTCACATTTTCTAGGATTCTCTCCCATTCATACTTCCTTTCTCTTATATCTTATTAAGTATTATATAATTACATTGCTATATTATATATATTATGTATGTTTCTCTCTCATCGATAAGATATATGCTCAAGTATCTTTATCTAACATTTTATTATATATGTTTTCCTCTCATCGATAAGAAATGTGCTCAAGTATCCTCATCTAACATTAAACAACATTCCCCTGGCCTTCTATCTCTGCGCTCAGCTACTGACTTTTAAATCTCCTTGCTCACACCCATGTCTCTCAAGCGGCCTGGACTTACTTTTTTCTTTCCCTAACACGTTCTCCTCTTGACTTTTGTGATAACATTCTCCTGATTCTCCTCTACTTCTCTGGTCACTCTGCCCTTGTCTCTTTCATGAGCACTGCTTCCTCTTCTACTCTCTTAAAAGCTAGTGTTCCTCTGGATCTCTCTGAGGCCTTCACTTGCTACATTCCTCCTCCTCAAGCTTTAATTAAAATTGATGTTTTAATAATTAAGCTGTAATTTCTCAGAGAGTTTGAGAAAATTATTTCTCAATGAACGTTTTATTATGACTTAAAAACATCTATTAAAGAACATGGCATTAAAAATCTATTAAAAAGAACATGGCATTTTTCTACATTGGCTCTCTACCATACAGTTGCAGACTTTACAACAACCCCTTAACAATACTCTGGATAGATGAAACAAGTAGAAGTTTAACAAATCAAAATTACCTTTATCACCAAGGTCTCTAAAAAAAGTTGATCCACAACGAGCTGGTTGGATTCCTGCCAGTATATCCTCGATATCCTTTGAATACACATTGAAATTTTTAAATTTTAACTTATAAAAGTTCATTTTCTATGCCACCAAAAAACAGAAAGGAAAAAAGAACTCTCCCACACACATTGCTTACCTTTTTTGTCAGCTTCTTCACTGAAGTTTTACCTATAGTAAAGAAGAAATATTATTTAGTACCCATATTCATTTGTAAAACTCAACCTCCACAAAGAAAGAAAATTATTTAAAAGACAAAAAAACAACTAGGGTGCCTGGGTGGCTCAGTTGTTAAGTGTCTGCCTTTGGCACAGGTCATGATCCCAGGGTCCTGGATTTGAGCCCCACATCCCCACACTGGGCTCCCTGCTCAGTGGGAAGCCTGCTTCTTCCTCCTACTTCCCTTCCTTGTGTTCCCTCTCTCGCTGTGTCTCTGTCAAATACATAAATAAAATCTTAAAGAAAAAAGCAACTAAATATTTATAAGAAAATAAAACTTTGGCAAGTTAGCTAATATCTTTAAATCAAAGTTAAGAGCCAGAGAATTCTAAGCCTAAACACAAAGACTCTATGGATTTTTAAAGACCTACTTTCCAATTTCACTCACCCTATTTCAGACATATAAAATCTTATCACCATTTTTGACTTCTCTTAGTTGTCTGCATCATAAATAAATTCTTGCCAATACGATTTAAAAAACCTTTTTGCTTTCACTGATTAAAAAAAATTCACATTCCTCTCTTAAAAAGCTACCTTTGAACCCTAAAAAGTTCTCTTCAGTTTACAGCCCTCTAGTAAATTTAAAAGTCTAGCCAATATGACTATCCATTCTAAAA
Organism: Mustela putorius furo; assembly: GCF_011764305.1. Lineage (NCBI taxonomy): Eukaryota > Metazoa > Chordata > Mammalia > Carnivora > Mustelidae > Mustela > Mustela putorius. Next base: position 2,942,462 of record NW_025422171.1, read on the forward strand.
TTATTTTTAATAATCTTCTATTGGATAGCAGAGATTTATAATTCTTTCAGGTGTTCAGCCATCCTCTTTATTGCTTACATCATTTTCTTCTTATCCACTATAATTCTAAAGCACTGAGTTGCTTCTTTTGTTGAAATTTATAGCCTCAAGTCATTTACACATCTAGAATACTGAGAAATGTTTTATGTTGTTTCTTACATAAGCCACAAGCATCACAAACTTCCCTTTCTGGTCTCAAGATTATCTTATCTATGAAGTTCCTTCAGTACAATTGCAAAGTCTCTGAAAGTTTAGGAGACAGGTTAAAAAAAATGAATACTTTTAGATGTACATTTTCTGTACTTCAGGATGCTTAATTTGGACTATAAATCTACTGGGGACAAATTCTATCATTTGCTGTTAATAAACTGTGAAGATTTTAGCTTTGCATTATTAATGAAAACCACAGTTGCAAATATGACTATATCATTTTTAGAAACATTTATGACCATGTTTATAAACTTAGGTGTTACTATTTTGGAATAATTTTATTTATTTTTATTTTTTAAAGATTTTATTTATTTATTTGACAGAGATCACAAGTAGGCAGAGAGAGAGAGAGAGAAAGGAGGAAGCAGGCTCCCCACCGAGAAGAGAACCCGATGCAGGGCTTGATCCCAGGACCCTGGGATCATGACCTGAGCCGAAGGCAGAGGCTTTAACCCACTGAGCCATCCAGGCGCTATTTTGGGATAACTTCAAAGTATGTGTCACCCAATGATAACCGCAGATTCTCATGTTAGGTGCTAATATACACTTCAACCATCAAATAGACAAAATTATCATTTAAATTACAACTGAAGGGTTTATGTGAATGTGTATGTAGAAATATGTGATAATATAATGCTAATAACAAATCCCAGAAAACTATGTAATAGATATATTTTATCTACCTTTGTATATTCTATTAAAAAAAAACCTGATGATTCACATTCCTTATATTGCTCTTCTTCAAGTCATGTTCAAATTATTCATTACCAGAGGCATTTTTATTTTTAGACAATTAAGGTTACTCCCCAGAGATTAATCCTTGTATCTAAATGAAACAAGTATTCTAGAAAGTAATAATTGACATATTGAAGGTGACAATATGGATGGTTTCTAAGTAATAAGATTATTTCTAGGGGGTCTTATATTTGCTTCACACCTAGATTTCTTTTTGGTCTTTTAAAAATCTTTGTGTTTAAAAAAATCCTTCTACTTGAAACTGTATGAGGAAAGAAGGTAGCATTTGCTTCCCTGCAGCTAGAAGCCTAGAGGCCAAATACCTAAGCCAGTAAAATTCAATACTAGTTAAATACAATACAACAATAAGGTTGTGAATTAGTTGATAATGTAACACCAGAATCACATGTAAGAATGAAATTGTAAAACCCTATTGAGGCAGATTCCATATTTGTCCTTCCTTTTATGTAGCCTAGTAATTGGCATTTAAGTATCTGCTGAATAATCAAGTAAAAACTAGAAAACATTCCAGAATGTCTTTTTATTCAGATCCCTGCTTTTAAGTGGTTAATCATTTATTATCCTCATTTTATAAATAAAACAAGTAAGACTGACTGATACGCAAGAGGAATTAGGTCACAATATGGACACTAGATTTTTCTTCTCATCCAGATTTTCCAAAAAGAGGTATAAGATGCCTTCAGTTCCATTAAAGTAGTAATTGGGAACCACTCTCAATACTTTAGGAAACTTCACAGAACTGAATGATTAGGCATGGGATGATTAGAGAGGTAACACTGGTTATTTCATGTTGATTACAAGTTCTGCTTGGTACCTGAATAGGTATTTGATTATCAAAAATGGAGAAACTGTGTACTTAGTGAGTTTTTTTTTTTTTTTTTTAGATTTTATTTATTTATTTGACAGACAGAGATCACAAGTAGGCCGAGAGGCAAGCAGAGAGAGGAAGGGAAGCAGGCTCCCCGCTGAGCAGAGAGCCTGATGCGGGGCTCGATCCTAGGATTCTGGGATCATGAGCTGAGCTGAAGGCAGAGGCTTTAACCTACTGAGCCAACCAGGCGCCCCGAGTGAGCTTTTCTTATAAAAAATACTTTTTCAGAATGGAATCAATAATTAGAAAAAGGCAAAGAAATTACTGTAGCTGACAAAATGAGGTCATTCTCTTATATAAAATTCATTTTTAGAAAAAAAAAATTAATGAATTACCAGAAGGAACATCTAATTTCTCTTTCTCCTAAGTTAATAAACTTTTCCTTGAGTAAGAGAAGGGGGTGTAGTGTTTCAAACCCAGAACACTAGGTTAGGGGGTATCTCACCAAGTACCAAGGAGACCACAGATTTTCAAAGGAAGAGGTCCATGGTCTGATCTGTGGTATGATGAGCCACAACTTTGTTCTTCTGATAGCAATTATAACACCAGGACATTTAAAATATACCCAAATAATTTTGGCCCCATTTTTCTATTTAAGAGTGAAACCTATCTGTACATAATCTAAAATTTTTATGTGTGTTTGTTTGGTCTGTCTGGTTTTTTTGGAGGGAGGGGAAAACTGATTTTCTTTCTTTGGTTACTTCTACTTTCACATACATAAAAAACCCAGTCTTTTTTTATGCATATGTATATATGTAGTCATATATGGAAAGAACAGAATGGGGAATAACTTAACAGCAATAAGGTAGAGCTAGAGTTGAAGCTGTAATGTTGTATTATATGAGGATGAAGAATGGGAAATACATTGTGGCTTTTCTTGGCAGGGGAAGGCACAGATCTTGAAGATCTATGAAGCACTATAATGGAATTCTGGCTCAGGAAGTAGAATGTTTTTAAAGGTCTCCACCTCTTGTAGAGATTCCACCATGTGGATTTCACTGTTTACAGAGGATTTCTGAAGTAAAAATCAGGAACAAGCCCATTGTGTTACAGGCAAACAGCCATTTTAATACTTAAAATAAGTAAAACTACGTTAATACATAGTTAAGTACTGTTACAGGTCAAATAAGTCTTTACCTCTAGCCAAAATAAAATTATTTGATGACTGTAACTATAAAAACATCATTACTGGTATCTAATTCAATTTCATTTTGCTAGAGGTAAGTGGACTTTTGATATATAACAATTAGACACAGAGACACTGCCATCATTTTATATCTTTTGCATGAATATATGAACAACCTGGTATCAATGTCAGAATTAGTTAGACAGAACTAGTTACTCCAATACTTGCTTAAATTCAGTCATAGCTATTATGGAGACTGAGGGAGAAAATGACACATTAGCAAAACAAACTTCAGCAATAGTAAAAGTGATAACTGGAGGGAAAAAAAGGAGTGCAAATTAAGAGATGCTATTTTCCTTCAACAAAGCATGTGGCTTGCTCATTTCTGCTGTAATATTTAAATAGGGGGAACAAGAACTATCTTCTGGTTGGTATTTTTTCTAAAGGGAGACAGTGATCTCCTAAATTGTCTGAAAGTGGCCTACTTGTCTGTCAGGGACTGCCTCCGGCCGGGAAAGTCCCCACCATTACAAGAAGGTGCTTGGCTCACTGCTAGCAAAATACGCTTCAAGTATACAATGAACTTTCTGGTGAAGCCCGCCTAAAGGAGGACATAGTTATTGGCTGTTTCAAATTTAATCAGCATAGTAACAGGACTCTCATTGGCTCTCCCCATGGCTTGACCCCTTATTGGTCACCCTGCTGTATATAAGCTAAGGAAGTTGATTAAATAAACGGAAATGAAGCATTAACACCGAACCAGGTTCATTGTCGTCCTGGCGGGCCAAGGGCGACAAATGGTGCTGAGACCCGGGAAATATTAAGAAAAATAGAAAAACCTTGCAAGGGAGAAGTCCGCAGGTAAGCAGGGAAGGGACCACGATGAAAGTGGTGGGAATCTTGTACAAGACCGCAATAAGAAGCAGGGCGGCCTTAGAGCCGGGATTTAACAAGTCCGCAATAAGAAGCGGGGCGGCCTTAGAGCCGGGATTAAGCAGCGAGTATACACGGAACAGCCATTAGGTTGGGATTCTAGTTATGGGATCTGGACTGTCAAAGTCGAGGTTAGAGGGTTCCCTAAAGGAACTTCTAAAGGCCAGTGGCACGCCATTAAAAACGAAAACTGCTAGGACATTCCTGAATACAGTTGAGACAGTGGTGCCTTGGTTTCTGGACGAGGGCTTGCTAAATATCCCCCAATGGGACCAGTTAGGTGAGGATTTTAAGAAGAGGGATAAAAATAAACCATTGCCGCCGGGAATGTTAGTTATATGGACTCTAGTCAGAGGGTGCCTGGGAGGATATAAGCCGAAATGTGATTCAGTTATTCAGGAGGGCGCTGAGGCACTCGAGGAAGAGAAAGAAGAACGCTCATCTCTTGCTTCGGAAAGGAGTAGTTCTAGCGAAGGGGAAGAAGAAATGTCCGGGGAGGAGCTAGAGTGGAAGTTCAAATTAAAACCAGACCCTCCCTGTTCAGCAGTGACCCGCAGTGCTCCGCCTCCTTACAATCCCCTGGCGGGGGAGTTAACATGTAAATGTCATCCCTCTGCTAATGAGGATTGGAAGACCGCATGGAGGGGGGCCAATAGCAGCTTGATTTTCCCAGTTCTAGAAGACCAAAATCATCAACGGTATCACCAGCCCTTGGAATTTAAATTAGTTAAACAATTAAAGGAAGTGGTCATGCAGTATGGCCCTCAGGCAGCATTTACTATTTCTCTAGTGGAGTCCATAGCAGGCATGAAGTTAATCCCCGAAGACTGGGGGAATTTAGCAAGGGCAGCCGTCTCTGGAGGGCAATATTTGGTCTGGAAGACAGCCTGGCAAGAGCATTCCCAGGATGTTGCACGGCGTAATGCCGTGGCAGGCAATCCACAATGGAATCTGGATATGCTTATGGGCATGGGGCCATACACTGGTAAACATGACCAACTGCAATACAAACCTGCCTTATACATGCAGATTGCGGCTGCCGCTACCAAAGCATGGAAAACCCTCCAGGGCAGTGGGGACTTGCAGGGTCAACTATCTAAGGTGATACAAGGACCAAATGAAGCATATGCTGATTTTGTTTCAAGATTGATGCAAACAGCTGGGAGAGTATTTGGGGATGTTGACACAGCCATGCCTCTAATTAAACAACTGGCCTATGAGCAAGCCAATAAATGTAAAGAGGCCCTTAGGCCACGGAAGGCTAAAGATTTAAGCACATACATTAAGGTATGCAGGGATATTAATGACAGTGTTATTCAAGGACAAGTACTTGCTTCAGCCATTACTTAAGGCCTTCAGGGCATTCAGCTATCCCAACGTAAGGGCGCTAAAGGAAATTCTGGGGAATGCTACAAATGTGAGCTCAGGGGCACTTTAAGCGAGAATGTCCTGACAGCAAGGGTCCCCCAACAGTAAAGCAACCTGGCATATGTCCTAGGTGTGGCAAGGGTACACAATGGGCGAATGAATGTCACTCAGTAAAAGATATTCAAGGTAATCCACTACCCCCAAGGAATTCAAAAAACGGGAAATGGGGCCCATCACTCCAGGGCCCTCAAATGTATGGGGTGCTACAACAGGTGGCCCGCACGCATTACCCGCCGACAAGCCAAGGCGGGCTACAAAAGGAAGTGCCGGATTGGACATCCGTGCCACCACCAGACTTGTACTAACCCCCGAGATGGGAACCCAGGTGGTGGAATCGGATTTTAAGGGCCCACTGCCTGTGAACACTGTAGGTCTATTATTAGGGCGTAGCTCCACAGCCCTTGCTGGATTAATAGTACACCCCGGAGTAATTGATGCGGATTATACAGGAATAGTCAAAATATTCTCTCAATTTAATAAGGCCAGCAATTCCTCCCAACAGCTCTCTTAGTATTTGCAGGGTGCTTGGTCTGACGATTTTCAAAATTTCATACAAATCCTTCTGGCTGAGATAACTCGAGTAAATAGTATGCGTGTGCAACCAGCTTCCCTCCCAGAGCTATTTCCAACATTCAGCAATATGTTCCAGTTCGCCAAACAATGGGCTGGCACAATTGGTCATCTTGTCCTCCTCCTTATTGGCATTCTGCTTCTATTCAGAAACGTTCACCAGTGGAGAACAGCAGCGAGAGCAGAGCCGAGCTATATACAACCCTTATGTCAATAGAGGCTGGGACATCTCCCCAGATATGGCTAAGCATGCTAGATCGGTAGTCAGACGGTAAGATCAGTAGAGAAACATACCAACCTAAGACAGGACAGAGATCATCGATATCTTGTATCTGATGACGGGTAAGGATGTTTTCTGCTACTGACGACCTAAGACAGGCACGATCTCTGCCATAAAACAAAAAAGGGGGAGATGTCGGGGACCACCTCCGGCCGGGAAAATCCCCACCATTACAAGAAGGTGCTTGGCTCACTGCCAGCAAAATACGCTGCAAGTATACAATGAACTTTCTGGTGAAGCCCGCCTAAAGGAGGACATAGTTATTGGCTGTATCAAATTTAATCAGCATAGTAACAGGACTCTCATTGGCTCTCCCCATGGCTTGACCCCTTATTGGTCACCCTGCTGCATATAAGCTAAGGAAGTTGATTAAATAAACGGAAATGAAGCATTAACACCATACCAGGTTCATTGTCGTCCTTGCGGGGCTGAGGGCGACACTTGTCAACTTTGCTAAACTGCTCTTCAAATACATTTAAGTTATTTTTGAAGGAGAAAAATGTGACTTTTTTTGCAAACTCAAATATTGAAATAATAACATTATACACAAATTAATTACAGTTTAAGAGCTAATATAAAGGGGGAAATACAGCAGCTAAGAAACTAAATAATGGGGGAGGGGGGCGCCTGGCTGGTTCAGTCGTTAAGTGTCTGCCTTTGGCTCAGGTCATGATCCCAAGGTCCTGGTATTGAGCCCCACGTCAGGCTCCTTGCTGAGCCGGAAGCCTGCTTCTCCCTCTCTCAGTCCCCCTGCTTGTGTTCCGTCTCTCGCTGTGTCTCTGTCTGTCAAATAAATAAATAAAATCTTAAAAAACAACAACAATAACAACAACTAAATAATGGGGAGAGGAGAAGACAGGGAATGTTTCTCCAAATAAGAGAAGCTGAAGGATTAGCATGAATTAACTCAGAGAAGTTGGGTTAAAAGCATTCTGGGAACAGCATGTGCAGTACTGAGACAGGGAGAGTTGGAATACTCTAGAAACAGAGAGAAGGGCTTGTCAGTCACTTCTATTGTGATGAGGAGAGTGAGGGCGAGTGGCAGTTTTGGTGGCAGGAAGCTGAGGTAATTAGTATCTAAAGACTTCTATTTTCTCTTTGAGTAGGTGATCAGGTAGTTTGCTAGAACATGTATGAGAAAGTGTAAGAAAACTTAGCATGATGCATCAGAGATCGCTAGTATTAAAGAAAAACAACTGATTTTCATATAGAGAGGCAATAGCCTGACCCTGATAACTCACTAATTTTAGTAGTTTTATTATTTGTAGATGCTTTGGGGTTTTCTACATAGATAAGATGTCTCTGACCAAATACAGCTTTAGCTCTTCCTTTTAAAATCTTATACACTTCATTTTTTTTTTCTTGCCTTTCGGCACTGGGTAGGACTTCTAGTACAGTGTTGAATCTAAGTGGCAAGAGTGGAAAGCCTTGCCTAGTTCTTGATCGCGAGGGCAAAGTGGTCAAACTTTCACCATTAAAAATGATTTAGCAACTGACTTAATGTCTGTATGGCCTATTAGGACCTAGCCTCAAAACTGCCAGACTATCATTTCCATGTGTGTCCTGTGAATTGAAGCAGTTACAAAGTTTCAAGGAGAGGGGACAAAGGCTCCACTCTTGCTGGCAAAATTGTGGAAGAGCATATAGGGCCAGAAATAGTATTGCAGCCACTTTTGGAAATACTATCTGCCACAGCACCTTAACTGACTCATCACCTCATGTGCAATACAATCTTGGGTTCTTTACCAGAAGAAACTCTATCCTTTCTTCTCATACCTTCTGTTAAGTCCTGATTACTCCAGTCCTTACTGACCTCTCTGCTGAAACTTCACCACATTTAAGACCATCTATTACCCACTCTTATACTAGATTATAAATTCTACAACAATATCTGTTTTATTCACCACTATATCCCAATGCCCAAAACAGTGCTTGTGGGTTTTAAACCTGTTCTCACAGAGGGTTTTAAACCTGTTCTCCTCAGATGGGGGTGGGCTGGTGATGAGCCAGGGTACTTGGAAGTTCTGAGTTACTTGCCATGATGCAGTTTGAGAACTATGGGAATCCTTATTGGGCTCCATCTTAGGTATGTGTGTGTTTTTAAGAAAGCCCGGGGTAGAAATGTTTAGGGGTGTAGAATGACCGACTGGAAAATCTGGTACTTTATAGTGTTCAAATGCTGTGAGAGCAGATTATACCTACAATCCTGGTCTACTCAGGTACTGACTTCATGTTTAACTGGAGGAATGGGAATAAGACTTCTTAGTGAGTCTTTGAAGGCCTAACATAGCAACTCTTTTTTTGGAAAATGTGTTCATCATCAAACTGTGCTTTTAAAACTTTTAATTGTACTAAAAAAAAAGCTACTGCCTATATATCAGTTCACTTCTCTATTAGAATTGCAGTAAATGAATGTTTTGGTTTATATACCTGCTTAGACCTATAAGAAGTTAGTTCTCTCATATTAGAAAAGCATATAGTCATGTTTTTATTATTTTATTGTCTCCTTTATGTTTTCTAAAGTATAATAATTTTAAAACCATTATTTTTAATTGGGTACAAGAGCTGGTATATTTTTATACATGCATTTTGTATAGCTTTATTATATTTTGATACATTTCATATACCACAAAAGCCATCCATTAAGCTGTATAGTTCAATAGTTTTCATATATTCAGAACTGTACAATCATCACCACCATCTAATTTCAGAACATGTCATCACCCCAGAAGAATGAAAACCCATTAGCAGTCACTCTTCCTCCCCTAATCCTAGGGAACTGCTAATCTACTTTCTGTCTCTATAGATCTGCCTATTCTGGACATTTCATATAAATGGAATCATACAGTTACATTTGTGACTAGCTTCTTTCATTTAGCATAATGTTCTCAAGGTTCATGGATGTTATAGCATGTACAACTTCACTGTACTTCATTTTTTATTTTATTCTTTAAAAGATTTTATTTATTTATTTATTTATTTATTTATTTATAACAGAGACAGAGAGATAGAGTACAAGTAGGCAGAGCAGCACGCAGAGAGAGAGGGAGAAGCAGGATCCCAACCGAGCAGGGAGCGCGATACAAGACCCGATCCCAGGACGTGAGCCAAAGGCAAGTGCTTAACTGACTGAGCCACCCAGCTGTCCCAGTACTTCATTTTTTAAAAGAGCCAGATAATACTTCATTGTGTGAATCTACCACATTTTGTTGATCCATTCATCTGCTGGTAAACATTTAGGTTGTTTCTGTTTTTTGGCTATTGTGAATAACATTGCTACATGTGCAAGTTTTTATGTGGAGGTATGTTTTTACTTCTCTTGGACGGTATACCTAGGAGTGGAAATGCTGGGTCATATGGTAATTCTATGTTTAATAGTTTGGAGAAATGCTGAATTGTTCCCCAAAGTGACTGCACCAGTTTACGTTCTATAAGTAACATGTGAAGATTCCAATTTCACCACATCCTTGTCAAAGACTGGTATTTCAATACAAGAAATCTGAAGCATAAACTTAAAACTAAAGGAAATCTAGAATATCTTGATATCACAATAGGCTATGTGAGACAGGGTACTGTCTCAGAGGTGCCCCAACAACGAATGTACATGGGTTTGAACTGCATGGGTCCAATTATACATGGTTTTTTTCAATACATACATAGTACTGTAAATGTATTTTCTCTTCCTTATGATTTTTCTTAATAACATATTTTCTCTAGCTTACTTTATTGTAAGAATACAGTGTAAAATATGTATAACACAAAATATGTGTTATTTGACTATGTTATCAGTGAGGCTAATAGTAATGGAGTTTTCTGGGGAGTCAAAAGTTACATATGAATTTTTGACTACACGGGGGGTTGGCATTCCAAACTGTATTATTCAAGAACCAATTGTACTAGTGAAGAATCTACTTCAAACACAACTAGTAAACTGAAACTAAGCATAAGCTCTAGTCAATTTAAAAAGTTTAAGACAGGGGCGCCTGGGTGGCTCAGTGGGTTAGGCCTCTGCCTTCGGCTCAGGTCATGATCCCAGGGTACTGGGATCGAGCCCCGCATCGGGCTCTCTGCTCAGCGGGGAGCCTGCTTCCTCCTCTCTCTCTGCCTGCCTCTCTGCCTACTTGTGATCTCTCTATCCAATAAATAAATAAAAATCTTTTTTAAAAAAAAAGTGTAAGACAGACTAAGAAGTTTCTTTAAAATGTAAGTTTTAGGGGCGCCCAGGTGGCTCAATCAGTAAAGTAGCTGCCTCTGGCTCAGGTCATGATCTCAGGCTCCTGGGATCAAGCCCCATGTCGGGCTCCCTCTCAGCAAGGAGTCTGCTTCTCCCTCTACCTCTGTGTCCCCACCAAATAAATAAATAAAATCATTAGAAAAAAATAAAACGTAAAAAAAAATGTAAGTTTTGGGGCACTAGGCTAGTTCAGTCATAAGAGTGTGCAACTCTTGATCCTAGGGTCATGAATTTGAGCCCCAGATCGGTGTAGACGTTATTTAAAAATGAATAAATATATTAAGAAAAACTTTAAAGAATAAAATGTAGGTTTTATTATTGGGAAGATGTAATTGGGCCTAAATGCTATTGTCTCTTTAAGAAAACCTATAGAAACAACTATATAGAACTCTTCGTAGTCACACAACAGCATTAAAAAAAAAAACAACGATGAAATATTTCAGTAAAATCATCCCTAATTTTTTCACTGAAAAAGAAAGAAGTTGGTGTAAGACTTCTTTAGGGAAATAGTCTTTTCAACAAATGGTACTGGGACAGCTTAGATGGATATCAAATGCAAAAGAATGAATTTGTACTCCTACCTCTTATCATATACAAAAATTACCTCAAAATGGACCATAAATCTAAATATAAGAACTAAAACCATAAAACTTTTAAAACAGGTGAAAATCTTTATGAACTTACAGTAAGGTTACAGTTTCTTTGATATGACACCACAGCACAAGCAGCCAAAGGAAAAAATGGACAAACTGGACTTTATCAAAATTAAACATTTTTATATGTTAAAGGAAACTATCAAAAAAGGGAAAAGAAAACATACAAAATGGGAGAACATTTCTGCAAGTCATTTATCTGACAATGGTCTAGTATTCAAAATTTATAAAGAACTCTTACAACTCAACATTAAAAAGCTAAATAAGCCCAGTAAAAATGGGTAAAAAAGTATGAGGACATTTTTCCAAAGACATTCAAGTGACCAACATGTACACAAACAGATGCTCAGTATCATTTGTTAGGACAATGCAAATGAAAACCACAAGATAACACTTTACACTCACTAGGATGGCTATAATGAAAAACAAAAATTGGAAAATAACAAGCTTAGAGGAGGATGTAGAGAAAGTAGGACCCTCATACCCTCACATAAAAATGGTGTAGCCTCTGTGGAAAATAGTCTGGCAATTCCTCGAAAAGTTACACAGAATTACCATATGACTTAGTATTCCTCTCCTAGGTATACACCCAAGAAAAGTGAAAACATTATGTACACACACACACAAAACCTATACATGAATGTTCAGGGAAGTGTTTGGTTATCTATCATAACCAAAAAGTAGAAATAACCATCAGCTGATGGATGAAAAAAGAATGTCATATCCATAAAATACAATATATTCAGCCTGAAGTAATATATGCTATAACATAATGAACCTTGAGAACATTATGCTAACTGAAAGAAGTAAGATACAAAAGGACAGATACTGTATGACTCCACTCATGCGGTATCTAGTACACAAATTCAGAGACAGGAAGCAGATTAGGAATATAACAAAGATAGGCAGAGAGAGGGATATGGTGTTTATTAACTGATCCCAGGGTCCTATCTCAAACCTTTGGAACCAACATCTTCAGGGGAGGCAGGAACTTGAGTTTTTTTTTTTTTTTTTTAATTTTTAAAAAGATTTTATTTATTTATTTGATACACACACACAGAGAGAGAGAGAGAGATATCACAAGTAGGCAGAGAGGCTGGAAGAGAGGTAGGTAGAGAGAAAGAGAGGAAGCAGCTCCCTGCTGAGCAGAGAGCCTGATGCAGGGCTCGATCCCCAGACCCTGAGATCATGACCTAAGCCAAAGGCAGAGGCTTAACCCACTGAGCCACTCAGGCACCCCCAGAACGTGAGATTTTTAATAAGTGCTCCAGGAGAATTTACTCTCAAGGAAGTTTATAAAATTCTTTGTTTTCACATTTGATTAAAAGAATCAAATTATACCTAATTTTACAGAGCTGGAAATAATCTCAGAGAGAACTAGAGAGTAGCCCCAAATCAACAACTATAATAGTGGCAAAGGTAAGAACTATGTATTTTAATTGCAGCCATTTTAAAATTTAAGATTCATTTGTGGAATTCCAAAAGTCCAAGATAAATCCAGAAAGACATAAGCAACTTTGGCACAGGCACCATAATAAATTTTATGGCCATCCTAATTACAACCCTTTTCAGAGTAAATTGTCAATACCAACAGGTTAACCTGAACTTGACTTATTTATTTGCAATAAAATCTATGTTGTAAGTATAAATATAGGCATCCAACATATAGAGGTAAGGACCAGCATGGGGCAAAATTCCTGTGGTATCTCTCTACTGGCCTTACTGCTCTCTTCCAACACTCGTAGGCATCTCTTCTGTGACTCATTTTTGCTTGCTCTTGGCTTTTAGTAATAGAGGGTTGTGACTTCATTCTTAAGGGGATTTATATTATAAAAGAGCTCCTGTTGGTGGGAAAAAACTTTTCAAGAATTCAGCTAAAATCAAAGTCCAACAAGTGGTGGAACAGGTATTTTTTTTTTTTAAATGGGGTAATGGTAGCACTGAGTTTTCCCTCAATTATTATTACCAATAATGATTATAAAGTATAGCTACATAAACAAGAGCTACAAACATCTGCTTTCTCTGTCTTAAGAAAGAGTTCTTAAGGTAAAAATCACTCTATTATCTCAGCCCAGACACTTCTGGTTTTCCAAAGCTACATAAACTCATTAACATTTGGTTTTCAGTTTTTAACCATTGAAACTTTAGTTGAGTTACAATTAAATAAACTTACTGTGTGTGGGGTGCAATTTTGGGAATAATGCTTACTGCAAAATCTTTAAAGAATAAAAGAATGAAAGAATTAAAATCACTCATAATTTGAGAATTCAGATATAATTGCCAATATTTTTGCATTTTCCCTAAGAATAACAATTTTATGAAGTAGCTAAAAATTTCAGAGCTCCCTATATGCCAGGAACTCAGTGACCCACTTGTATGACATTACCAAATCTTTTCACTTTGAGATAGGTACTAAGAGCATTCCCATTTCACTGATGAAGAAATTTAGGCTTGAAGAGCTTAAATAATACTCACAATCACACTACTACTAAGTGGCAGAGTCAGTGTCCAAACTCAGTTTCTGTGCTATTCCAGGACCTATACTATCAACTATACTATATAATAATACCACTGTTCTTTTTTTCCTTATCTTTGCATGCTGAATCTAACCATGCCTTGATCCTACTGGGTCCTCCGATCTATTTGATACCAACATCTTTTCATTATTCTTTGCCCACTTTTGTAACTTTCCACCTGGCTGAGCTTCGATGGCCAACTGCTGTAATCATTCCCTTGCTTCTACTTCCCTTTGTCATATACTCTTGGCTGACCCCAGCTCTTGTTAGATCCAACTCTCTGCCTTCTCCATCCCAACACTATACAGCTGAACACGGAGAAAAGTAACCACAATCAGTTGATTTAGATTCATTTTATATTCATAAGTAATGACCTCAACTGGGATTATAATAAGGCTATTGGTGATCATATTACATTTCTCAATCCTTACTATCAAACCATACTGTTTTAGAAGACTACTTGGCAAAACTCCAATACTGCAACCCCTTCTTCACTCTCAGCTGATGACCTGGATTCTTAATTGACTGAGAAATGGAAAAATAACTTTTTTTTCTCAAGATTTTTAAAAATTTTATTTATTTGACAGAGAGACACGGAGAGAGAGGGAACACAAGCAGGGTGAGTGGAAGAGGGAGAAGCAGGCTTCCCATGGAGCAGGGATCCTGATTCGAGGCTCCATCCCAATGCCCTGGAATTAGGACTGAGCCGAAGACAGACGCTTAACAACTGAGCCACCCAGGTGCCCCAGAAACATAACTTCTTATAGAAGCTCCCACCAAATAGTATGACTTTTCTAATGCCAAGTTTCCACAGTGTTAATAGTCTCTTTCTTCTCTTAGCTCCTCAAGGACGTTGTCCTAGAAATTGTTTTCTTTCTTTCCTGCACTGTCAAGTTTTCCTTTCATCTGTCAACACATACACAACTGTTTCTCCTGTCTTAAAAAAAAAAAATCCTCTCTTGATCTCACTTCCACTTCCATCTACTGCTTCGACTTTCTCCTTTCCTTTATGGCAAACCCCTCAGTGTCTGTCTTTCTTCCATTTTCTCTTTTCCCATTTACATTACCAATGACTCTAGTTAGGCTTTTATTTTCACACCACTCCACCAAAACTGTTCCTATGAAAGTCACTAATAAACCCTCATGTTGCCATATCCAGTGGGAAATCCATTCACTTATTTGTTTTTTAACTGAAGTATAGTTGGCAAACAATATTACATTAGTATCAGGTATACAACACAGTGATTCAACATTTAACATACGTTATGAAATGCTCACAAGTGTAGTTACCATCTGTCACCATATAAAGTTATTACAATATTACTGATTATATTCCCTATGCTGTACTTTATGTTCCCCTGACCCATTTATTTGATAACTGGAAGTGTGTACCTCTTAATCCCCTCTCATCTCTTCACCTATCCCACAACTGTCCTCTTCTTTGGCAACCACCAGCTTGATTTTTGTATTTATGAATCTGCTTCTGTTTTGTTTTGGTTTTTTGATTCCACATATAAGTGAAATCATACTGTATTTGTCTTTCTCTGACTTCTTCCACTTAGCCTAATACCCTCTAGGTCCATCAATGTTGTAAATGATAAGATTTCATTTTTTAAATGGCTGAATAATATCCATTGTGGTATAAAAGATATACCATATCTTTTCTACCCCTTCTTTTTTCTATGGGAATAGCTGACACACAATGTAACATTAGTTTCAGGTGTACAACACAGTGATTTGACAAGTTTATACATTATGCAATGTTCACAAGTATAGCTACCATTTGTCCCAAGATACACTGCCTTTACCCATTTATCCACTGATGGACACTTGGGTTGCTTCCATATCTTGACTATTATAAATGATGCTGCAGTGAACACAGGGGTGGATACCTTTTTAAATCAGGGTTTTCACTTTCTTTGGGTAAATACCCAGAAGTAAAATTACTGGATCATTCAGTATTCCTATTTTTAATTTTTTATGGAGCCACCATACTGTTTTCCATAGTAGTTGCACCAATTTACATTACTACCAATAGTGCACAAGGGTTCCTTTTCCACATCCTTGCCAGTACTTACTTTTCTTATCTATTTTGATATTAGCCATTCTGACAGGTGTAGAGTGATGTCATTGTGGTTCTGATTTTCATTTCTCTGGTGCTTAGTGATGTTCAGCATCTTGACATGTGCCTGTTGGCCATGCATTTTTTTTTTTAAATGTCTATTCAGGACCTCAATCCATTTTTTAAATCAGACTGGAAATACCCCCTTATCAGATACATTATTTACAACTATCTTTCCCATTCAGTAGACTATCTTTTCATTTTGTTGATAGTTTCCTTGCTGTGCAAAAGTTTTTTGGTTTGCTGTAGTCTCAACTGATCATTATTACTTTTGTGGTCCTTGCCCGAGGAGACAGATTCAAAACAATATTGCTAAGACCAATGTCCAAAAGTTTATCATGTATTTATTTATTTTTTTTAAGGAATTTTATGGTTTCAGGTCTCACGTTTAGGTCTTCAATCCATTTCATTGTATTTCTGTATGTGGCATAACATATGGTCTGGTTTCATTCTTTTGCATATAGCTGTCCAGATTTCCCAACACCATTTATTAAAGAAACTGTCTTTTCCTCATTTTGTAATCTTGTTTCCTTTGTTGTAGATTAATTGACCACATAAGTGTGGGTTTATTTCTGGGCTCTCTATTCTGTTCCATTGATCTATGTGCTTATTTTTGTGCTAGTACCATAATGTTTCAATTACTATGACTTTGCAGTATAGTCGCACATCTGGGAGTATGATACCAGCTCTGCTGTTCTCTCAAAGTTGTTTTGGCTACTATGAATCTTTTGTGATTCCATACAAATTTTAAGATAATTTGTTCTAGTTCTGTGAGAAAATGTTATTGGAATTTTATAGGGATTGCCCTGAATCTGTAGATTGCTTGGGAAATATGGACATTATAGCCATATTAATTTTTCTTTTTCTTTCTTTTTTTTTTTTTTTTAAGATTTTACTTATTTATTTGACAGAGAGAGATCACAAGTAGGCAGAGAGGCAGGCAGAGAGAGAGAGAGAGAGAGGAGGAAGCAGGCTCCCCGCTGAGCAGAGAGCCCGATGCGGGACTCGATCCCAGGACCCTGAGATCATGACCTGAGCCGAAGGCAGCGGCTTAACCCATTGAGCCACCCAGGCGCCCCATATTAATTTTTCTAATGCATGAACATGGTATACCTTTCCATTTATTTGTGTTTTCTTCAGTATCTCTCATTAATGTCTTATAGTTTTCAGAGTATAGGTCTTTCACCTCCTTGGTTAAATTTATTCTTAGGCATCTCTTTTTTTGGTGCAACTGTAAATGAGACTATTTTCTTGGTTTCTCTTTCTGCTAGTTTGTAGTTAGGGAAGAGAAATGCAACAGATCTCTGTATATTAATTTTGTATCCTGTGACTTTATTTTTGTATTTTGTATTACTGTGACTTTACTGAATTCACTTATTAGTTCTACCAGCTTTTTGGTGGAGTCCTTATGGTCTCCATATACCATGCCATCTGCAAATAGGGACAGTTTTACTACTTCTTTTCCCATTTGGATGCCTTTCTTTCTTTCGTTCTTTCTTTCTTTCTTTCTTTGATCTGATGGCCATGGCTAGCACTTTTAGTACTACATTGAATAAAAGTGAGAGTTAATAGTAGGAAAGAAATGATAAAGATCAGGCAAATAAATGAAATAGAAACTTAAGAAAAGATCAGTACAACTAAGGGCTGGTTCTCTGAAAAGATAAACTCAAACTATTCCAAAAAACTGAAGAAGTCTGGGGCATTAAGCTCCACTGATTTTCAATGCCAGATATTATGGGGGCTTGCCTTCATGGTGCAGATCCCCAGGGAGGGGGTGACTAATGTGGGGCTTGATCCTCTCTCTCCCCAGGGTGAACCTCTGTGCCTTTGATATCCCTTTGGCTTGCAGTTTTCTATGCTGGGGATTTGATTCCCCACCTAATCATGTCTCTGCCCCTCCCACTTGTCTTGATTTGGCTTTTCCTTCAGGTCTTTAGTTGTGGAACAGTTATTCTCCTAGTCTTCAGGTTGTTCTCAGAGTTGTTCTACATGTAGTTGCAGCTTTGATCTGTTTATGGGAAGAGGTGAACTCAGTATCTTCTTACTTTCTATCTGGCCCACACCTCCTCAATGGTCAATTCTTACTTCCTGTTTTACTTGACTTGGCACTGACATTTTTCATGTTTGATCATTCCTTCCTCCTTGAAACACTTTCCTGCACTTTGCAACACTACCTTACTGGTCTTTCTTCTTAAACTGCCCATATTTGGTTTTTTTAACTGCTTTCTCCTTCATCTCTCCAACTCTAAGTGCCAGAAAAGCTCAGGGCGCATTCTTTTTATAGCTTATTTTTGCAGTCTCATTAAATCTCTTAATTTTAAATAGCATGAATTTTCGTAAAAGTCTTAAACTTACACGTTTGGTTCCATTCACTTTCTTACTTGTGTATCTAACTGCTTACTCATTATCTCTTCTTGGAAATCTAGTAGAAACTCTTGTTAATGAATACCTACTATGTGTCAAGGACTTTTCTGGGCATTCAGTCTATGTCACTGAGTATAAGAGACAAAAATCTCTGCTGTTATGAAATAGGCATTCTAGGGGTAGAATAGAGACAATGAACAGTAAACTTAGAAAATAAGTAAATTAGATATAGTATACATTAGATTGTGGGAAGTGCTATGAGAGAAACCTGAACAAAGTAAGAGGGATTAAAAGGGCAGCACAATGGATGGATGGGGGTGTGTGTGGTATCAGATTGCATTTCTTCATTGAGAAGGCAACTGAAGCAAACAGGGAGGGATTAGCCAAGAGATAACTGGAAAATGTATTTCAGACAAAGGGACCATCCAGTGCAAAGACCCTAGGTGGGAGCATATTTGTTGTGTGAGGTAAAGCAAGGTGGCCGTGTAGTTGGAATAGACTGAGCTAAAAAAAGAGTAACAAGCACTTTGGTTAGAGAAGTTATGGTGGTAGACAAATAACTTTATAAAATATTTTAATGCTAAATTTAAAAAATTCAGCCTCATGTATCTATCTAACTTGGATTTATGAGAAATAAAAAAGCTTTTAATCTCAATCGCAATGCTGCAAATGAGCCAATCTTAGCATATCCTTCATCCAAATCTGGGTCTCCCGCCCTGGTTTGGCCAGCTAAATAAAAATGCAGCTTTGTATGACAAAATTAATTGAAATGATTTAAAAAATTTGTAACAAATTTCAACAAAATTTATAAGGTAGACAGACACTGTACAACCTTCTATGCTATTAAAACAGCATTTGTTCTAAGGCATTATATAATATGTTAAGGCATTATATAATATGTATAAGGTACACATATTAGAACAGTACCTTTAATTTAGCACAATGGCAAAAAGAAAAGTATGCTTGACCACAAAACCATAATTTTCTAACATAATATAATTTTAACAATATAAAGACATTTTATGGTACTCCTAAACACATTCTCAGCAACCTTTTAATTCTGACTATGCCAAAATTAATTCACTTATATTACAATGTACGAGGAATACAATATCACATTCTACTAAAACAAGTAGCCTGTTAAAATTACCATGAGAAAAAGTTATAAGAATTTGACTGTTTTAAAAATTTTTAATTTAAATTCAATTTAATTAACACATGCTGTGGTATTAGTTTTAGCGGTAGAATTCAGCGGGTGTTGTATACAACACCCGGTGCTCCTTACTTCAAGTACTCTCCTTAGTGCCCATCACCCAGTTACCCCATCCCTCCACTTCCCCCAAGCAATCCTCAGTTTATTCCCTATAGTTAAGAGTCTCTTATGGTTTACCTCCCTATTTTCTTATTTTTCCTTCCCTTTCCTATGTTGATCTGTTTTGTTTCTAAAATCTCACATGTGAAATCATATGGTATTTGTCTTTTTCTAACTGATTTATTTCACTTAGCATAATATACTCTAGTTCCATCCATGCTGTTGCCAATGGTAAAAATTTCACTCTTTTTGATGGCTGAATAATATTCCTGTGTGTGTGTGTGTACACGTACACCACATCTTTATCCATTCATCTGTTGACAGACATCAGGCTCTTTCCATAGTTTGACTATTGTGGACATGAATGCTGTAAAAATTGGGGTACATGTGCCCCTTCAAACCACTGTTTGTATCCTTTAGATAAATACCTAGTAGTGCAATTACTGGGTCATAGGGTAGCTCTACTTTTAATTTTCTGAGGAACCTCCATACTGTCTTCCAGAATGGCTGTACCAGTTGGCATTCCCACCAACAATGTAAGAGGGTTCTCCTTTTTCTGTGTCACCAACATCTATTTTCCTGTGTTGTTAATCTAAGCTATTCTGACCAGCACGAGGTGTTATTTCATTGTGGTTATGATTTGTAGTTCCCTCATGCCGAGTGATGTTGGGCATTTTCCCATGTGAATGTTGGCCATTTGTATGTCTTCTTTGGAGAAATGTCTATTCATGTCTTCTGCCCATTTCTTGACTGGATTTTTTTTTTTTTGGATGTTGAGTTTGATAAGCTCTTTATAGATTTGGGATATTAGCCCTTTATCTGATAAGACATTTGCAAATATCTCCTCCCATTCTGTAGGATGTCTTTAGGTTTGTAAAATTTGACTATTTTCAATAACATTTCTCCAAATAAAATTTAAGTGTACTGAGGAGACAAGATGGCGGGGAAGTAGGAGGAGGTGCCTTTTCAACCTGTACCCTAAAGTGAGCTGATTACCTACCAAAGAACTCCGATCACCCATGAAATCAGCCTGAGTTCAGAATTATACACGTCTGGATCTCTACAGGGGCAGAAGACACCAGTAGGCAGGTAAAGTGGAGTGGGAACGTCAGACTGATATCGGAAGATAAACAAAAGGGGGAGGGAGCCACCAGAGGCAACCGATTGGAAACTAATACCCCAATATGAGTGCCCTACGTCTGGGGACCAGCATTAACTTGGAGACTTGTTGAAAGCACTCAGAAAGAGCAAAGGATCGCAGAGGGGAATTTGTGGGAATTGGGGTGGCTAGGGACAGGGGCTTAAGTCCCCAGACCCAGACAGCCTCCCCTGGTGCTGAGCCAGAGAGAGTGCAGAGGGAAAACCGGGTCTTGGTCCCTGAGCCATGAGTGTGCCGGAGATTGAGTGGGGTCTGGCTCCTGTGAGGGGCTGGGAGGCTCGCCAGATGGCAGAACACCGAGCCATGCTACAGAGCCTGAGACACGTGCACCCCTCACCTCCCCTGAGAGAGGTGTGCAAAGGCCCACCTGGCGCTCTTAGACCCGCGCCATTGTTTCAGAGCCTGAGACGTGCACGTGTGCCCCAAACTCTCCCGAGAGAGGTGTGCGAAGGCCCCGCATGGTGCTCTCTGGTGCTCTCGAACCTGCACCCTGCTCTCAGAGGCTGAGACATGCACGTGACCCACAGCCTCCCCTACGAGAGGTGCGCGCAAACCCAGCACTCTTAGACCCAGAAAGACCAGGCACTCCCAGTCCGGGCCAGTGGGAAAATCTCAGTGTGCGATTGCTGCTTGGAACCTCTCTGGTGGTCTGGAGCTGCCCAGACAGCCACTGCTGCCGTGGTTTTGGGTACAAGCAGAAGATCCTGCATCCCCAGGGACTGCGACTCAGAACCTACTCTGCTAGGGGTCAAGGGGGAGTTTATATAGGCTCTGCAGCACCCACAGGAGAGCAAACTGAGGCTTCTCTCTGAGAGGGAGGTCAGGGTGCAGTTTGCTTTCCTCTAAACCTACAAAAACCATTAAAAGCGGTCAAGGCGAGAGAGAAAAAAAAAGTGAACAAACATAAAAACCTCCAGTGTACAAAAGCCTGAAAAAACCGGTTTCCTCAGAGCCCACCCCCTTGAGGCGGGGTGGGGGGGGGGAGAACTTAACTCAGGGAACGTCATTGATTAAAATCCCACGTGGCAGGCCCCTCCCCTAGAAAACCAACCAGGAAAAGAAAAAAAAAAGACTACAAGAGAACGACCACCACTACTTCATAGGACAACTTTTATTTTTAATTTGTTCCCACTATTTTGGCTCATTTTTTTTTTAATATAGGTAATTTTTTAACCTATTTACCATCACAGTGAGATGTCCAGTACATCAAATTCCATAATAACCTTCTAACCTGAACTTTTTGATACATACACCTATGTTTTTCTTTTGCATTTCTATTTTTGAAATTTCCTTTTTTAAATTTTAGTTTAGTTTAATCTAGTTTATTCCTTTATTATTTTTATTTTCTAATATTCATATAGAGTTAAACTTCAAAGTAATCCCCTTTCCCCAATCAATCCTACCCCTATAGGGTAAACCATTTTTAATCCCCCTTTATCTTAGGAAAGTTGAGTCCTTTAACAAAGATATCAAGATACATCCAGGAAGAATCAAAACAACCTTCCTCACCCACACTGAGAATTTATAACCACTCTCCCATCTTTTTCTTCCTCCAGTGTTTCTGTGTTTTTGTGTTTCTCCTGATAGTATATAAATCTTACACTTGGGGTTCTTTTTGATGAGGTCCTTCCTTTATTTGCCTATATATATATTTTTCCCCCTCTTGTCATATACTTTTATCAGTCTTTTTGTTTGTCTGTTTTGTTTGTATACTTCATAAATCTTACCTTGGGGCCCATTTGGGCTGAACCTTCTCTTTTATCTTCTCTTTTTTTCCCCGTCTCTCTCTCTCTTTTTTTCTTTTTCTTTTCTTTTTTCTCTCGTTTGGGTGGGGAATCCTGATTGCTCAGAAGTGTTCCAGGGTGCACCTTGACGGCACCACAGTCGATACATCCAGCTACATCTGTTCAGTCATCTCTCACCAAAATGACTAGGAGGAGGAATGCCCAACAGAAGAAAAATACAGAGGATGGACTTCTACAACAGAGCTAATGGCTATCAACATAGACAATATGTTGGAAAGAGAATTCAGGCTAACAATTATCCAAGCAATAGCTAGGTTGGAGAAAGCCATGGATGACCAAACGGAATTGATTAGGGCTGAACTGAAAGCGACCAGAGATGCTGTTTACAACATTAGGGCAGACCTGAAAGCTATTAGGGTTGAGGTTCACAATGCTCTCAATGAGTTCCAATCTAATCTAAATTCTCTCAAAGCCAGGGTAACTGAGACAGAAGATAAAATTAGTGATCTGGAGGACAAACAGGTAGAGAGAAAGGATCAGGAGGAAGCCTGGAACAAACAGCTTAGAAGCCATGAAAACAGAATCAGGGAGATAAATGATGCCATGAAACATTCCAACGTCAGAATTATTGGAATCCCTGAAGGGGAGGAGAAAAAAGAAGTCTAGAAGATATAGTGGAACATGTTCTTCATGAAAATTTTCCCAATCTCGTGAATGGAACCAGCGTTCATGTACTAGAGGCCGAACGGTCTCCACCCAAGATTATAGATACCAAAAAAACATCAAGGCACCTGATAGTCAAACTGAGGAATCATAAGTGTAGATATATCTCTTGAGAGCCACTAGGACAAAGAGGCTCCTTACTTACAGAGGAAAGCCCATCAGAATAACGTTAGACCTGTCAACAGAGACCTGGCAAGCCAGAAAGGGCTGGCAAGATATATTCAGGGTACTAAATGAGAAGAACATGCAGCCAAGAATACTTTATCAAGCGAGACTGACATTCAAAATGGATGGAGAGATAAAGAGCTTCCAAGACCGGCAAGGCTTAAAAGACTATGCAAACACCAAGCCAACACTGTAGGAAATACTAAGGGGGGTTCTATAAAAGAGGAAAAATCCTAAGAATAGCATTGAACAGAAATATAGAGACAATCTACAGAAAGAAAGACTTCAAAGGTAACACGATGTCAATAAAAATGTATCTATGAATAATCACTCTCAATGTGAATGGCCTAAATGCGCCCATAAAATGGCACAGGGTTGCAGATTGGATAAAACGACAGGACCCATCCATATTTTGTCTACAAGAGACCCATTTTGAACCTAAAGATACACCCACACTGAAATGGGATGGAGAAGCATCTTTCATGCCAGTGGGCCTCAAAAGAAGGCCAGGGTAGCGATTCTTATATCAGACAAATTGGATTTTAAACTAAAGACTAGTCAGAGATACAGAAGAACACTACATAATTCTTTTTTTTTTTTTTTAAAGATTTTATTTATTAATTTGACAGAGAGAAATCACAAGTAGATGGAGAGGCAGCCAGAGAGAGAGAGAGAGGGAAGCAGGCTCTCCGCTGAGCAGAGAGCCCGATGCGGGACTCGATCCCAGGACTCTAAGATCATGACCTGAGCCGAAGGCAGCGGCCCAACCCACTGAGCCACCCAGGCGCCCCATGAACACTACATAATTCTTAAAGGGACTATCCATCAAGATGATCTAACAATTGTAAATATCTATGCCCCCAATATGGGAGCAGCCAATTACATAAGAAAACTGTTAATCAAGATAAAGAGTCATATTGATATGAATACATTAATAGTAGGAGATCTTAACACACCCCTCTCAGAAATAGACAGATCATTGAACCAGAAAATCAATAAAGAAACAAGAGCATTGAACAACACATTGGACCAGATGGACCTCATAGATATATACAGAACATTCCACCCTAAAACAACAGAATACTCATTCTTCTCAAGTGCACATGGAACCTTCTCAAGAATAGACCATATTCTGGGTCACAAATCAGGACTCAATTGATACCAAAAGACTGAGATTATTCCTTGCATATTCTCAGATCCCAGTGCTTTGAAACTGGAGCTCAATCACAAGGAAAAGTTCAGAAGGAACTCAAACACCTGGAAGCTAAAGACCACCTTGCTTAAGAATGCTTTGATCCACCAGGAGATCAAAGAAGAACTGAAACAATTCATGGAAACCAATGGAAATGAAGACACTTCAGTCCAAAACCTATGGGGTACAGCAAAGGCGGTCCCAAGGGGGAAATACATAGCCATCCAAGCCTCCCTCAAAAAAAAAAATGGAAAAATCCAGAATACACCAGCTGTCGCTACACCTTAAAGAACTGGAAAATCAACAACAAATCAAACTAACTCCACACATAAGAAGGGAAATAATCAAGATTAGAGCTGAGATCAATGAGGTAGAAACCAGAGATACAGTAGAACGTATCAATGAAACTAGAAGTTGGTTTTTTGAAAGAATCAATATGATCGATAAACCACTGGCCACACTAATCCAAAAGAAAAGAAAGAAAGCCCAAATTAATAAAATTATGAATGAAAAGGGACGAGATCACAACGAACACCAAGGAAGTAGAAACAATCATCAGAAGTTATTATTAACAGTTATATGCCAATAAGCTAAGCAACCTAGATGAAATGGATGCATTCCTGGAAAACTATAAACTCCCAAAATTGAACCAGGAAGAAACTGACAACCTGAAAAGACCGATATCTAGTAACGAGAATGAAGCAGTGATCAAAAACCTCCCAAAAATAAGAGCCCAAGACCTGATGGATTCCCTGGTGAATTCCACCAAACATTCAAAGAAGAAATAACACCTATTCTCCTGAAGCTGTTTCAAAAAATTGAAGCAGAAGGAAAATATCCAGACTCTTTCTATGAAACCAGCATTACCTTGATCCCCAAACCAGGCAAAGACCCTACCAAAAAGGAGAATTTCAGACCAATATCACTGATGAATATGGATGTTAAGATTCTCAACAAGATCCTAGCAAACAGGATCCAATAGCACATTAAAAAGATTATCCACCATGACCAGGTGTGATTCATTCCTGGGCTATAAGGATGGTTCAACATTCGCAAATCAATCAATGTGATAGAACAAATTAATAAGAGAAGAGAGAAGTACAACATGGTCCTCTCAATTGATGCAGAAAAAGCATTTGACAAAATCCAACATCCATTCCTGAATAAAACGCTTCAAAGTATAGGGATAGAGGGAACATTCCTGAACTTCATCAAATCTCTCTTTGAAAGACCCACAGCAAATATCATCCTCAATGGGAAAAAGCTTGCAGCCTTCCCGTTGAGATCAGGAACATGACAAGGATGCCCACTCTCACCACTCTTGTTCAACATAGTATTAGAAGTCCTAGCAACAGCAATCACACAACAAAGAGAAATAAAAGGTATCCAAATTGGCAACGAAGAAGTCAAACTCTCTCTCTTCGCAGATGACATGATTCTTTATATGGAAAACCCAAAAGACTCCACCCCCAAACTATTAGAACTCATACAACAATTCAGTAACGTGGCAGGGTACAAAGTCAATGTACAGAAATCAGTGGCTTTCTTATACACTAACAATGAAAATACAGAAAGGGAAATGAGAGAATTGATTCCATTTACTATAGCACCAAGAACCATAAGATACCTGGGAATAAACCTAACCAAAGAGGTAAAGGATCTGTACTCGAGGAACTACAGAACACTCATGAAAGAAACTGAAGAAGACACAAAAAGATGGAAGACCATTCCATTCCATGCTCTTGGATCGGAAGAATAAACATTGTTAAAATGTCTATACTGCCTAGAGCAATCTATACTTTTAATGCCATTCCGATCAAAATTCCACCAGTATTTTTCAAAGAGCTGGAGCAAATAATCCAAAAATTTGTATGGATGGAATCAGAAGTCACCCTGAATCGCTAAGGAAATGTTGAAAAACAAAAATAAAACTGGGGGCATCACGTTACCTGATTTTAAGCTTTACTACAAAGCTGTGATCCCCAAGATAGCATGGTATTGGCATAAAAACAGACACATAGACCAGTGGAACACAGTAGAGAGCCCAGATATGGACAACTCAACTCTATGGACAAATAATCTTCGACAAAGCAGGAAAAAATATACAGTGGAAAAAAGACAGTCTCTTCAATAAATATTGCTGGGAAAACTGGACAGCTATATGTAAAAGAATGAAACTCGACCATTCTCTTATACTATACACAAAGGTAAACTTGAAATGGATAAAAGGCCTCAACGTGTGACAGGAATCCATCAGAATCCTAGAGAACATAGGCAGTAATCTCTTCGATATCAGCCACAGCAACTTCTTTCAAGATATGTCTCCAAAGGCAAAGGAAACAAAAGTGAAAATGAACTTTTGGGACTTCATCAAAATCAAAAGCTTCTGCACAGCAAAGGAAACAGTCAACAAAACAAAGAGGCAACCCACGGAATGGGAAAAGATATTTGCCAATGACAGTACAGACAAAAGATTGATATCCAGGATTCATAAAGAACTCCTCAAACTCAACACACACAAAACAGATAATCATATCAAAAAATGTGCAGAAGTTATGAAGAGATACTTCTCCAATGAAGACATACAAATGGCTATCAGACACATGAAAAAATGTTCTTCATCACTAGCCATCAGGGAGATTCAAATTAAAACCACATTGAGATATCACCTTACACCAGTTAGAGTGGCCAAAATTAGCAAGACAGGAAACAACATGTGTTGGAGCGGATGTGGAGAAAGGGGAACCCTTTTCCACTGTTGGTGGGAATGCAAGTTGGTGCAGCCTCTTTGGAGAACAGTGTGGAGATTCCTCAAGAAATTAAAAATAGAACTTCCCTATGACCCTGCAATTGCACTACTGGATATTTACCCCAAAGGTACAGATGTAGTGAAAAGAAGGGCCATCTGTATCACAGTGTTCATAGCAGCAATGGCCATGGTCGCCAAACTGGAAAGAACCAAGATGCCCTTCAACAGATGAGTGGATAAGGAAGATGTGCCTCCATCAGAAGGGATGAATACCCAACTTTTGTAGCAACATGGACGGGACTGGAAGAGATCATGCTGAGTGAAATAAGTTAAGCAGAGAGAGTCAATTATCATATGGTTTCACTTATTTGTGGAGCATAACAAATAGCATGGAAGACAAGGGGAGTTAGAGAGGAGAAGGGAGTTGAGGGAAATTGGAAGGGGAGGTGAACCATGAGAGACTATGGACTCAAAAACAATCTGAGGGGTCTGAAGAGGCAGGGAGTGGGAGGTTGGGGGAACCAGGTGGTGGGTATTAGGGAGGGCACGGATTGCATGGAGCACTGGGTGTGGTGCAAAAACAATGAATACTGTTACGCTGAAAATAAATAAAAATATATTAAAAAAATTTAAGTGTATTTCTCATGGTAAGGATATATTGTTGCTTTGTTACATACATAGCTTTATTAGAAAAGGGTTAGTTTTTAAGTTGCGCTGTATGAAGGGCACAATATAGAGAAGTAGGCACAAGTCAGAGCAACAAGGGCTCTGAGTGTTAAGCTAAAAGTTATGGGAAACACTAAATAATTTTAAATAGGAGAGTAAAAGGATCAATTACTGGTATGGGAAAAAGATGTCTAGATGGAAGGAAAGGTGGCTGTTGCAATAATCCAGGGAGAAGTGCTAAAAGTCTAAAATAAGGCAAAGTAAATAAGAATAGAGAAAGGTAAGTAAAGAGAAATTAAGGAGGCAGAATAAGCAGATCTCAGTGATGAACTGGATATAAAAATGAGGGACATGGAGATGTCTACAAAAACTCACAAAACAATCTGGGTGACTTAGGAAAGTGATGAAGGTTGTGCCATCACAAAGAAAATACAGGAAAAGAAAAGACTTGATAGGAAAGATGATGAATTCATTTTTAGACATGTTGAGTTCCTGATGCTTATGGAGACAACACCCAAGTATCTAGTGGGTGGCTAAGATATGTGATTCTAGTGGCCAGCAGAGTTTGAGGCTAAAGACAGAGATGCCTCAGATAACAGTCACTTAAGTAGTTGCAGTCATGAGTGACAATAAAATCATTCAGGGATTACATATAAAGTGAACAGAGCTGAAGGGAGCCTGGGCATTTAAGAGCTGACAGGAAGAAGAGGAACCAGGAAAACAACTGAGAAGTAATGAATACATTTGTTAGAAAAAAACCTAAGAAATGTGTGTCACAGGGAGACCAAAGTTTCAAGGAGGGAGTAAATGCTGTTGAAAGATCAATTAAGAAGCAGGCAGAAAAAACAGCCATTGGTCTTGGCAGTTTGATAGTCACTGGTAATCTAAAAAATAATACTCAGTAGAAAAGTGAGAGAAGCAGCCAGGTTGTGGTGTACCAAGGAGTAGTAGGCCGTAAAGGAAGGAGTACAGATGGTTTAAATCTGGCTAAGAGAACAACCAGAGACCTGTATGATCATATTAGGGATTTTTCAAGATAGTAAAGACCTAAGACTACTAGTAAATTTCAGAGAAGGAGGCAGTAGAGATAAAATAATGACAAAACTAGAGGAGATGGTGGGGGAAACAGTCTTAGGGTGTGAGGAGCTCATCACCAGGAAAAAGCTAATTAGGGATGTATAAATGCTTTAGACGATCTAGGTGAAGATGAAAAACATGAATTTAGTGGCTCCGATTGCAGAACCATGTGATTTTCTCCCAATAGTTCTTAGCTGGCTAGGTTCAATAAAAAGGACAGAGGAGAAAGATATTTGAAAGCAATTATTAGTGAGTGACAAAAGAACGATTTAGCTACAGAAAAGGAGGAAAATCCAGAAGAGCTGAGAGTTTAGGAATAATGGAATAATTGAGATTAGAAGCTTTTCTGAGGCCAAGAATAGGTGTATTGGATATTAGGAAGTGGGTAAGGTGGAAGGATAATTGATAACATTGTTGCCAGAGAGTGGACTTCTGTAATTTGCAATTTCTTAAATGAAGCAATTTCAGATAATGGTCATGGGATATGAATAATAAGAATACAGTTCACTGGAATTGAGAACAAAAGAGCTGTAAGGCTGAACAAATTTAGTAGAAAACGGCAAGTTGGTATTCAACGTAAAAGAACTTAAATAAGGAAAAATGGTGTTTCAACCACATAACCTAGTTCTCAAAGGAGTATGCTTTTACAGTATTTAGAGTATGCAATAGCAAATTAAGGATGACACTGATATTCCCCAAATCCAGGAAAAAATGAAGAATAAGCATCCAACATCCACCTGGATGATTTACATCTCCATCAATTACTATTAGCAAAGTATATTATTTGCAAGAAGTTCTGTAAGATACAAACTAGGCAAAAAAGAGTTTAGGATCTAATAAATCTCAGATCGTTTTTTTTTTCTTTCTGTTTATACGCGAAGATCATGGGTCACTGGGTTGGCTCTGGTTTTCCTTGTTTTGCTGTTCAGTATGATCCGCAGGAATGCACCAAGATTATTCTTGTTCTTGCCCATGATGAAAAATAAAGGTGAAGTACATCATAGGTATAAAGGATGTATTATTTGGCCTGCAATTACTGAATTCCTGATTTAGCTAAATGTCTTCTGATAGAGTTTAACTGCATTCCAATGCAATTAATAAAGTGCAAACGTTATAAGAACCTAAATTGGTTACATCAAGGGTTACATAAAAACAACAATGAAACAAAGAAAAAAGCCATATAAACTTTGAACTTGATTAGAAGACTAGCATAGGTCTGTGGCTAAAGTAAGGTAAAGCAAAACTAGATTCAACTGAAAATGGAAAGGATTCTTTGATGATTTTTAAGCACAAGAGTAATAGCTGATGAAGAAGAAAATACAAATGTTTAATGAAAATCAAAGAAGCGAACCACTGAATTAAGTGAAGAGAAAAAAACACTAATACATATTATTTACAAGTATATAATCCCCTAATATTTTGAGGATGATGATCAATTTTTATAATCTCTACTTGAAACACTTATATGAAAAAATGAGCATAAATTATAGTACAGGACACAGCACTGACATTTCTGATAATTAAGAGTTGTTTGGCTATAAAATATTTCTAAAGAATTCTTCCATTATCCTTTGTTTTCTCCTATACTATCATTCTGTTTTGTCCCCTTTATAACCAAAATTTTTAGAAAAAGCTATCTATACCTGTTGTTCTCGTCCTTCTAATTCTCTCCTTAACATCCTAATGACTCATGCTAGTGATCAAATCCAATAATCTCTTTCCATTTATCATTCTACTGTACCTTTCTGGAACACTCATACTACTGACCAAACATTTCCTAAATATATATGTTTTTTAAAGATTTTATTTATTTATCTGACAAAGAGAGACAGAGAGGGAGTATGAAAACTCTATCTCTCCTTCTAGTCTGAATGACAGCCTTGCTGGATATAGTATTCCTGGCTGTGTATTTTTCCCATTCAGCACATTGAATATATCATGCCACTTCCTTCTGGCCTACCAGGTCTCTGTGGACAGGTCTGGCGCTAACCTTACGTGTCTACCTTTGTTGGTCAAGAACCTTTTGTCTCCAGCTGCTTTTAAAATTATCTCTTTACCTTTGTACTTTCCAAGTTTCACTATGGTATGTCTTGATGTTGACCTGTTTTTGTTGACTTTGAGGGGGAGTTCTCTGTGCCTCTTGGATGTTGAATGCCTGTCTCCTTCCCCAGATTAGAGAAATTCTCATTTATAATTTGCTCAAATAGATCTTCTGCCCCCTTTTCTCTTCTTCCAGGACTCCTATGATATGGATATTATTGCACTGTGGAACTGCTGAGTTCCCTAAGTCTATATTCATGATCTAACAGTTTTCTTTCCCTCCTTTCAGCTTCCTTATTTTCCACGATTTTATCTTCTATATTACCTGTTCGTTCCTCTGCCTCTTCCATCCTTGTTGTGATTATATCCAGTTGATTTTGTATCTCATTTATAACATTTTTTATTTCGGCCTGACTAGTTTTTAGGTCTTTTATCTTGGCAGTGAGGGTTTCTCTAGTGTCTTCTATGCTTTCAAACCCAGCTAGTATTCTTATGGCTGTTGTTCTTAATTCTTGTTCAGATGCATTACTTATATCTGTTTTGAGCAAATCCCTGGCTGTGGTTTCTTCTTGATCTTTCTTTTGGGGAGAATTTGTCCACCTTGTCATAATGTCTAGGTTTCTGTCTTTTGCACGTTATGAAAGCTTGTTATGTTTCCTGCTTCTGACACTGTCCAGGGCCTGGTGCTTTAAGAAGTGTTTCTGGTACATGCTGTGTGCATCTGCTATTGTATTTGGCTGCTCTCTCCCATGGGCCAGTCCTCTGCAGAGTTCCTTCTTGCTTGCGGTGGGACATGTTTAGATTGTTAAGTCATTGTTCTAGGATTTGTTTGTGAAGATAGGCCTAACAGGAAGAAAAAAAGAAAGGAAGGAAGGAAGGAAGGAAGGAAGGAAACCAATCCAAGAAAAAAGGAAAAGGAACAAATAAGCAAGCAAACAAATCAAAAAGTATATGCCTGATTTCAAAGAAAAAGAAATTGGGAGGTTAGGGAAGCTGATCCAAAAAACTAAAAAAGAAAGAAGCCAACAAATGAAAAAACCCGCAAACCTGATGCCAGAGGGGGGAAAAATAGTGGCAGGGAGGAAGCTGAAATGAAGCTGATGCTTTACAATCAGTAGCCTTGATGCATGGGAGGGCCTGTGTTGTCTTCTGAGGGAGAGACCTGCTGTACTGGCTCACAGTCAGACCTGCCCTTATAAAGATCCCCTTGCCAGTGCATGGGGAGTGGAGAGGGGGCTGTGCAGAGTTTGGTTTAAGTGACTACAGGGGTTGTGTTTCTGTCTGAAGTCTGACTGTGCTGTTGGGCCTTGGGGGTGGGGTAGATGGTGTCAACCTGTCCTCTTGACAGGGGAGGGACACTCGAGGCTGCTGTCCTTCAGGAGGCCCCCACAGAAAAGTGAACAATCTCCTCTTCTGTGACCCAGGCTTTCATCAGAATCCTGCCTTCAGTCTATCTGTGCCTGGCTGTGGGCCTGCCTGAGGCTAATTCTCCAGTGTTATATCTCTGGCTGGCAGCTGAGATTCAAAACAAGTCTTAAAAGTACCTGGTGGCATGTGGACCCACTCCCTTCCACTGAAAGAGAGCTTCACAGAGCTGCATCTGGCACCTTTTTGTCCCAGAAAAGCAGTTGCACATGGACATATGTACTCAGAGCCTCTGTTGAAAAAGCCACAAACAGGTTATCTGCCATCTGTGGGTGCCTCTGTCCCCTGCTGTTGAATGGAGGTTCAGTATTGCCTGGTGGGTTTTTGTCCTCTTCCAAATCCACTCCATGAAGAGGAACATTCTCTTCCCCAGAGACCCAGGATATCCCACACCCCACATCACTGAGCCTTGCTCCAACCCTTGTGCCACTCTCCCTCCATCCCTGACTCTGCTCCATGAAAGGGGTTCCCACCATTCTGTAGTACTACAGCTTTTCTCTCTCCCAGTTCACTCTCTGAAGCTCACATATGTCACGTTCTCTCCTTCTAATTGTGCAGATTATTTTTTTTCCTCAGATGGATTTCCTAGTTGTTTAAAATGATTTGATGTTGATGTAGCTATGTCCCAGGATCCCCTTATTACTCTGCCATCTTAACTCTTCCCCCATCCCATAGTTTCAGAAGAGAAGTATGATATAATTCTTAACCCTGTTTCCCTTTAGGTAAGGTCTTTTTCCTCTCTGACTTCTGTTAAGATTTTTTCCTTTGTCTTTGATTTTCAATAGTTTGAAGCATATATGCTTAGGTATAGGGTTTTGGGTGTTTTTTTTGTTTTTTGT
This sequence comes from Mustela putorius furo, assembly GCF_011764305.1. NCBI lineage: Eukaryota > Metazoa > Chordata > Mammalia > Carnivora > Mustelidae > Mustela > Mustela putorius. Next base: position 2,975,656 of record NW_025422171.1, read on the forward strand.
TTTGGGTGTTTTTTTTGTTTTTTGTTTTTTTTTTAATATTTATCCTGCCTAGAATTCTGTGAGGTTCCTGAATTTGTGGTTTGGTGTTTATTAATAATTTTGGAAATTTCTCAGCTGTTAATAACTCTGAATATTTCTCCTGTTCTTTCTTCTGGTATTACACTAGCAATTTTTGAATTGTACCACACTTTTTGGACACTGTTTCTTCCAGTTTTCCTTCTTTGCAGTTTAAGAAATCTCAACATGTCTTCAAGCTCACTGATTATTTCCTTGGCGCAGAGCATTATTTTAATGAGCCTATCAAAGGCATTCTTCATTTTTATTATACTGTTTTTTATTTCTAGCATTTCTTTTTGATTCTAAGAGTTTCCCCATCTCTGCATACGTTACCTGTTATTATATGTACTTTTTCTACTAAAGCATTTAATTATATTAATCATGGTTATTTTAAATTCTGGTCTGCTAATTCCAAAATCTTTGCTATATTTGAATCTGGTTCTGGTGCTTGCTTTGTCTCTTCAGACTGCCTTTTGCCTTTTAGATTGTCACCTGAGTTTTCTGAGAGCCAGGTAAGATCTATCAGGTAATGTTACTTAAGGAGATATTTTAAGTATGAGGTTCTATGTTTATCTGAATAACATTAGGATGAGTTTATGGTCTGCTATAGTTGTAGGTGTCAGAGGTTTTTAAACATTTCCTCTGGTGTCCTTGTTTTTGTCTCCTCTCTTGTTCTCATTTCCCTAGAGACTCCTTCATATATAAGGTCTGAGAGGTACAGTTCTTTCTGTTGTATCCGCTTTAGACAAGAGCCTTCCTGGTATGTGGTGAGGTGTGGGGGAGGAGAAGTGTCCTATAATCTTATGATTAGGTCTCAGTCTGTTACTGGCCTGTGTCCCAGGGTTGTGATCCTCAGTCCCAGGGTTGTGATCCTCAGAAATGCTTTCAGTTTTCTGTTTTCCTTCAAAAGTGAGACAGGAAGGCCAAAGTTGGGAATTTCCATTCACCTCGGTTAGTTAGACTTTGGTAAAAGTTTCCTGTCTGTGCAGGCCTTTGCTAAGGAGAAGAGAATGCTCTGGAGTTGTTTCAAAATGATTACTTTTCCCCTCCCACTGAGGGAAGATTTTTCTCAGATCTTCACTCTTAGTGGGGCTCTACTAGGTAAAACTCCCAAAAGTACATAAGACTGTCAGGGCTGTTCTTCACAAGTTTTCATCTCTCAAGCTAGCCCATGCTCAGATTCTAGCAATTAGCCAAATCACTCTTTAAATATTCCCACCAGATGCTGGCTGCAGTGGTGGTTTCTGGGTAGTTTCTGCTCTAGGTAAACTCTGCATCTCTGTATCTGTCTCCAGTTTTCATGTTACTATGCCTTATGGTCTCAATTCTCTCAACTCTCTGATGGGTCTAAGAAGAACTGCTGACTTTCAGTTTTTCAGCTTTTTTTCTTGCTGTAGGGACAGGAGTGACGATGTTCAAGTTCTTTACATGCTGGAAAGTAAACCACCTTAAAAAAACCTTTTTGATCTCTCTAGTTATTTACTTATACTAGTTTTCTATAAGTTTTCTCACAAAGTGAATACATGTTTTAAGGATTTTGATACATACTGCCAAACTCCCCTCCAAAGAGGAGGTACCAAAATAACCGATATTTCTTTTTTTGCTCATAAGCCTTCATTGCTCCCTCACTGGTCAAAGATGATGTCCACACATTCCAACCAAATATACAAGTCTCTGATGGTTGCATAGGGTAACTGAAATGCCCTGTACAATATGACCCTTATCTGTTTTTCAATTTGATCTGTCATCACTCCCTAACACAATTCTTTGGTTTTAGTGACCGATGAACTTACTGTGTAGAGCATGTCATAATCATTCATTGTGTTTTTATTCAAGTCATCTCTCAATATTGAAAATAACTTCCCAAGTCTTCATAGTCTTTTTCAACCTAACTTACACTTGTTACTGCTCACTTTGGCCTAGCCCATATCAGCTGTTCTACATATAGCTCAGTACTTCCAGCATCCTGACAGGTGACAGGAAGTTAAGAAGTTTTCAGAGAATACTTTTATAATAGAGGGCACAGAGTATAGGGCCATATTTACTTTCTGCAAAGTAAAAGGAACTAGTTTAGGTAATATAACTAAGAATTTCTAACATCATTTGGAATAATTAAAAGTTGAAGCTTTATGAATTAAAATTATGTAATTATAGCTTCTGGATTTTTGCATCTCATTATATTTTTGGTCCCCCCTGCCCAACTGCTCTAATCTGGTATTTTTCTTTTTAAAGATTTTATTTATTTGCCAGAGAGAGAGAGAGAGAGAGAACATACAAGCAGGCAGAGAGACAGGCAGAGGCAGTGAGAGAAGCAGGCTCCCTGTTGAGCAAGGAGCCCGATGTGGGACTCAATCCCAGAACCCTGGGATCATGACCCAAGCTGAAGGCAGCAGCCTAACCAACTGAGCCACCCAGCCATCCCTAATCTAGTTTTATTCTTTGCCCACTTTAAAACACCAATACTACCAAAAACTAGTATCTTAGATAAATTATTCTATTAACATATTTAGTGACATTAAAAACTTACCCGTTTTTCCTTTGGCTCTTTAGAAAAACCCATAAAAAAACCCAAGTATTTCTTAGATAAATACATAAAAAGTTTAACTACACCTGAGTCATGAAAAATGTAAAGTCTAAATAATAAGCAAATTACATGGCACAAAGAATTATTATAATTAATATGAAGAAAATCCATTAGCAATTCTGAAAAATAGTTTATCAGCCTTAATGTTTGATTTTTAAGAAAAAACTTAAAAAAATCCAAAAAACAACTTACGTTCCATTTGGTCAAACATTATTGAAAAGAGGAAGTCTCGTGGTGTCATATAATATTCTCCTTCATGTTCCAGTGAAGAGAACTGCATGAAGCGCTGTTTACGAAGGGACAATTTTTCTCCCATCTCTCCAGAGACAACATTATCCTAAAAGAAAAAGAAACTGCATTTTAAGACTTTTCTCAGTATGATTCCCCAACTTAGCTACTTCCAAAATAATCTTTACAGAGTACTTTAGTATTTGGGTCTAGCAGCCTCCAAATTTTTCAATCATTGATTTAATAAATATTTACGTGGTTGTCTACATACCACTCTTTCAGGCATGAAGATAAAACAGTGAATGATACTAACTTGAAGGAACTTCTATTCCAGTTAATGAAAGAAATGACAGTTAATGAATATATGTAGAAAATAAGGTGAGCTAATGAGAAATGCCACAAGGAAATATTAAACAGGATAAAAGAGTCATAAGGAGTAGTATTTTAGATAGGATACTCAGAGGAGGACTTTCTAAAGAGGTGACATTTAAAGAGACTAAATGGGGTGCAGTTAGTGAGGTCTGGGGCTCTCTAGAGGAAGAGCATCCTGAGCAAGAGGTAAAGTAAGATCAAAGACCATGAGATGTGTGTGCGTGTGTGTGTGTGTTCATTCCTAGGTAAGCCTGGTATATTTAAGTGTGGCAGAAGATAAGATCAGAAAGAAAGGTAGAGGCAAGAGATCAAGTAAAGTGCTTTTTCACAAAGATAAAATATATCATATCTGATACTCTGCTTTCAGAAATATACTTACATCATGGATGGAGAGTGCTAAAAGGGTAAGAACTGGTAAAGTACTGTCAGTGTAAGATTCTGGATATCTCAGGCAATGGCACCTAGACCTTGACTCAATGCTGACAGAGACAATACTGAAATCTTTACTGTTAACCTTTATTGAGCACTCACTATGTGCTAGGGACTATACTAATAAAGCACTCTACGTCAATTATTTGGTTAGTCCTCACAATAACTGAACAACAACTAAAGGAAATGGCACAGCCAGGATGAAATACCTGGGGTGTCCAACTCAAAGTGTTTCAATCCTTTAACTACCACACTAACCTCCTATCCATGGCTGAGCACTGTATCCTAAGCAAATGGAAGAAAACAACAGTTAACATAAACACCAATGTCAATATAGCAATCTTGACACAGAATGTGAGTATTATCTGTGAAATCCAAAAGCATACTCTGACCTTGGACTACTTCCTTAAAGTACTGGTCTGACCTGGACCACAACATCCTTCCTGGACACACATTACTTCCTTTTCACAGCTACTGCTACCGCACCTATTATTTACCCTGACACAGTGACGTTCACTGACTACAACTGAAATGGGGGAAAAATGAGAATTCCAGTTGCTTAAACCTCTGTAAGTTCAAAGTCAACAAAATTCAAAGTTAACAGCTCCTTTTCAGCTGATCTCAGTTTTCCAACTAATATTAATTCTCTTTCCTTATTTTGACACTTGGTTTCCTTGAGCAGCTAGTTTTATAGCTCCTTTGTGTTCTACACAGTGCATACCGAATGCGAGACATATGTAGAATACTCAAAAATACTAGATGATCTGAATCCCTATCTTCTTTTTCTTTTCTTTTCTTTTTTTTTTTTTTACTGTATTTTTATAAACATATACTGTATTATTAGTCCCAGGGGTACAGGTCTGTGAATTGCCAGGTTTACACACTTCACAGCACTCACCATAGCACATACCCTCCCAAATGTCCATAACCCAACCACCCTCTCCCTACCCCACTCCCCCCGGCAACCCTCAGTTTGTTTTGTGAGATTAAGAGTCTCTCATGGTTTGTCTCCTTTCCTTCCTACCGTCCAAACCCCCCACGTTGCATCTCCACTTTCTCGTATCAGGGAGATCATATGAGAGTAGTCTTTCTCTGACTGACTTATTTCGCTAAGCATAATACCCTTGAGTTCCATCCATGTTGTCGCAAATGGCAAGGTTTTATTTCTTTTGACGGCTGCATAGTATTCCATTGTATATATATATACCACACCCTCTTTATCCATTCATTTGTTGATGGACATCTAGGTTCTTTCCATAGTTTGGCTTTGTGAACATGGCTGCTATAAACATTCGGTCGCACATGCCCCTTCAATTCACTACATTCATATCTTTAGGGTAAAAACCCAGTAGTGCAATTGCTGGGTCGTAGGATAGCTCTATTTTCAACTTTTTGAGGAACCTCCATGCTGTTTTCCAGAGTGGTTGCACCAGCTTGCATTCCCACCAACAGTGTAGGAGGGTTCCCCTTTCTCCGCATCCTTGCCAGCATCTGTCATTTCCTGACTTGTTCATTTTAGCCATTCTGACTGGTGTGAGGTGGTATCTCACTGTGGTTTTGATTTGTATTTCCCTGGTGCCGAGTGATGTGGAGCACTTTTTCATGTGTCTGTTGGCCATCTGGATGTCGTCTTTGCAGAAATGTTTGTTCATGTCCTCTGCCCATTTCTTGATTGGATTCTTTATTCTTTGGGTGTTGAGTTTGCTAAGCTCTTTATAGATTTTGGATACTAGCCCTTTATCTGATATGTCGTTTGCAAATATCTTCTCCCATTCTGTCAGTTGTCTTTTGGTTTTGTTAACTGTTTCCTTTGCTGTGCAAAAGCTTTTGATCTTGATGAAGTCCCAATAGTTCATTTTTGCCCTTGCTTCCCTTGCCTTTGGCAATATTCCTAGGAAGAAGTTGCTGTGGCTGAGGTCGAAGAGGTTGCTGCCTGTGTTCTCCTCAAGGATTTTGATGGATTCCTTTCTCACACTGAGGTCCTTCATCCATTTTGAGTCTATTTTCGTGTATGGTGTAAGGAAATGGTCCAATTTCATTTTTCTGCATGTGGCTGTCCAATTTTCCCAACACCATTTATTGAAGAGGCTGCTTTTTTCCATTGGACATTCTTTCCTGCTTTGTCAAAGATTAGTTGACCTTAGAGTTTAGGGTCTATTTCTGGGCTCTCTATTCTGTTCCATTGATCTATGTGTCTGTTTTTGTGCCAGTACCATGCTGTCTTGATGATGACAGCTTTGTAATAGAGCTTGAAGTCCAGAATTGTGATGCCACAAACTTTGGATTTCCTTTTAAATATTCCTTTGGCTATTCGAGGTCTTTTCTGGTTCCATATAAATTTTAGGATTATTTGTTCCACTTCTTTGAAAAAAATGGATGGGATTTTGATAGGGATTGCATTAAGTGTGTAGATTGCTTTAGGTAGCAAAGACATTTTCACAATATTTGTTCTTCCAATCCAGGAGCATGGGACATTTTTCCATTTCTTTTTGTCTTCCTCAGTTTCTTTCATGAGTACTATACAGTTTTCTGAGTATAGATTCTTAGCCTCTTTGGTTAGGTTTATTCCTAGGTATCTTATGGTTTTGGGTGCAACTGTAAAAGGGATTGACTCCTTAATTTCTCTGTCTTGTTGTTGGTGTAAAGAAATGCAACTGATTTCTGTGCGTTGATTTTATATCCTGATACTACTGAACTCCTGTACAAGTTCTAGCAGATTGAGAGTGGAGTCTTTTGGGTTTTCCACATATAGTATCATATCATCTGCAAAGAATGATAGTTTGACTACTTCTTTGCCAATTTGGATGGCTTTAATTTCTTTTTGTTGTCTGATTGCTGAGGCTACGACTTCTAGTACTATGTTGAATAGCAGTGGTGATAATGGACATCCCTGTCGTGTTCCTGACCTTAGCAGAAAAGGTCTCAGTTTTTCTCCATTGAGAATGATATTTGCAGTGGGTTTTTCATAGCTGGCTTTGATAATATTGAGGTATGCGCCCTCTATCCCTACACTTTGAAGAGTTTTGATCAGGAAGGGATGCTGTACTTTGTCGAATGCTTTTTCAGCATCTATTCAGAGTATTATATGTGAACCCCGATCTTCTTCAGAACTTGTTTATTCATGTCTTTCCTTTTCTTTTCCCTTAAGCTACTACTACAAAAATGACTCAAGAGGCATGTTTTAATTACATGAGTCCATACTCTTATCATAATAATCAGAAAATTGAATTTTAATAATACTCTGAACTTTTTAAAATGTGAGGCAGATACAGTAATAGATATATTTTATTTTAATGAACTGATACTGAGTATATGCAGGAAAACAGTGGTAAACAAGACAAACATTAATTTCTACCAGAACACACTAAGTGCTGTGGCAGTAAAATTACAGAAAGTACACAAATGAGACAGGAAAGGGACAGTGGGTGAGTCTTCAAGTCCTAGATATGAGAGAGACTATAGTGTATTAGAAAAACTGAAAGAAGTTGAGTAAGGGCGTATACATTATTAGCTTATAGAACAATTCTATTTATACTAAAATTAATATGTAGCCTATTAAGAGAGTAACAAAAATAACTAACCCACATGGAAATACAGTATTTTTCCAAGTCCTTAAACAAATGCTGCCTTTCTTTATACTTCTAATATCTAAGTTGTTCCTGACTAATTAAGAGAGTACCTTTTTACCCAACTCCATTCTTTCTTGTGTAAATAAACAAACTTTGAATTACAACCAACTAAAAGGAGTCAATTACTCATTTATTCTCCTCCTCAAATGCTCTCAAAACAGGACGGACTGCTGTTAATGCTGCCTCTCTTGGTTTTCATGTTGTCCTCCATCTTGCAGCATTCCTATTCTTTCCTGGTATATTAAAAATGACCAAGAAGTAAAAGCACAAACCTCACACCCTTTGATAGCAAGACATGAAAACTATTTTCAAAGAAATCCATTTTTTTTTCCTTCTAGGATATTTAGATCCAAAAAAACACCCTATCTCATTGTTACCATTTTCCACATGCCTGTATGTCCATAACTTGCACAAGCATGACATTTCTCAAGACTCTCGAGAAGAATTGTCATCCCTTCCAATTTTGGTTAAATAGCCTCTCCAGTGCATAAAAAAAAGTAGAGGAGGTAAAATTAAAACTCCCTTTCATGGGCTGATTTCTGAGCTTAAGGGTGTCATTTGAATTACAGGCCATGAACTTAGAAAGTCATTGATAAACAAATGACCTCTAAAAAATTTGTCCTACTACTATGACTCTATTAGTAGATGGTGTGATATTTAACCATCTAACCATTTAATCAATCTGGTATTGTGGCCTTCAATTCCTGCTATTTCATGGTATAAAGAGACTTATTCTCCAATCCCCAAATCTTTTAACTCCAATGTCAGCACTACTAATGTTTCCCTTTTTTCTAATCCTTTTTATTCCCTCTCACATTCTGCTTATTGAGTGCCTAGCTATCACCTGGAGGTCCCCACCACTGTAGATTCGAATCCTACCACTTCTCTTATGGAAGCCCCCAAGTTAAAACCTCTAACTACTGGTCTTTCCTTGCACCCTCATCCACCCTTCAAGTAAATACTTAGTTGAGCATCTACGAACTTGAGGACACTCTAGGAAGAGACAGAACACATATGAATTACGGTGGCAGTAGTAGTGCAGTTGTTAATCCTAACAGTAATAGCTAATGTTAACTAAACATGTAGTATATGCAAGGCAAGGTGCTAACATCTTTACATACATGGTCTCACTCAACCTTCATAATAACCCAAAGGAGAGACAACATCTTTATCAACCTTAAATTACAAAAGAAGAAACCAAGGCTTGTCAAAGGTTTACCAGCTTGCCTAGATTAACACAGCAAGTAAACTGACAGCAAAGAAACTGAACTCCTGTACAAGTTCTAGCAGATTGAACTTGTATCCTATACTAACTCCTCTAAGAATTATATAAATTAGGAAAGAAAGAAAGTATTGTGGGTAATGATGGCTGAGGAAGCTCATGAAAACAGTGAGATTTAAGCTAGACTCTAGAGAATAAAAAAAATGACTATAAAAATTAGACATCTTTTAGGCCTGGACTAACTGTTGTCCATTTCCTAAATGATGTGTATTACTGCTCTTGTTCAATCAAACTTAAAAGTAGGATTTCTAATATGTTTCCTTGCTACAAAAGAATTTATGTAGACAGAAAAAATACTGTTTCAAAGCTAGAGCTAGAGCTAATTGTTAGAGCTTTTGTAATTCCAAGCTGATGAACCAACAAATCAGTTTTATTTAGGCCACCTTTATCATACGGTAGTTCAATTTTTAAGTTTATTTATCTTTTTAGTGATCTCTACACCCAGCATGGGGCTTGAACTCATGACCCTGAGATCAAGAGTCACACACGTTTCTAACCAAGTGAACCAGGTGTCCCAGAAGATGAATTTTAAAGTACGTTTTAAAAGACCACTAGTATAATTGATGTGCATTATATATGTGTGCTTACTCCATGGAATTTAGACGATTAATTTACCATTTCTACTGAAGTATAAACATATGACATGTAATGTTACACTTAATTGGTTATTTTTATTTACCTGTAAGGCTATTCCTGCCTAACTTCATTTGCCTAACTATTTTTTTTTAAAAAGATTTTTATTCACTTATTTACAGACAGAGGTCATAAATAGTCAGAGAGGCAGGCAGGGAGAGAGAGGAGAGAGGAGGCGGAGCAGAGAACCTGACGTGGGGCTTGATCCCAGGACCCTGAGATCATGACCTGAGCTAAAGGCAGAGGCTTTAGCCCACTGAGTCACCCAGGCGCCCCTGTATAACCATTTTGATCAAACATCAGACTGACGGGATGGATTTAATTGTCAGGAATGAACAATTCTCCATTCCTCCCCAACCCTTTCTTTCATCTCTGTGCTTTTCCTACTCACATCCTTGCATGCTCTCTTTTCCCACCTCCCCTTCCTTTCTCTCCTTCCCTTGCATGTTTTAGATGGCTGTATTTATTTTTAAAGATTTTAACTTAAGCAATCTCTATAGCCAATGTGGGGCTCAAATGTAAAACCCTGAGATCAAGAGTCACATGCTCTACCAACTGAACCAGCCAGACACTGCAAAATCAGGAGTATTCAGGGCCTTTTTAAAAATTGTTAGCTGCTGTTTTCATATTCCCTGAACTATTATTGTTATTATTGTTACTGATATTGTTGCAGATACTCATTTCCTTTAATCTCTTTCTCATTTTGAATATGTGTGGCCTATGTGTGGTAGGTTGGACTTGACAAACTGTACTAAGGCAAAGACAGTGGCTTGTAGACTTTGGTAAGTATAGTTAATATACCAGTTTGGAGGGAGATGATGAGGAATAATAAAGGTCAAAATATTAAAGTTTTCCCTGAGAGTAAAGATATAAAAGCAAACCCTAGCTTATTAGTACTGTTACATATCAGGCAGTGAAAAGTCCATTAATTTATTCTCAAACATTTAAGAATTTTTTAAAAATTTAATTTCAAGTTAGTTAACATATAGTGTATTATTAGTTTCATGAGTAGAATTCAGTGATTCATCAGCTGCATGTAACACCCAGTGCTCTTTATATCAAGTGCCCTCCTTTTTAAAGAACCCCTTATGTGTCACATTCTATAGATACATGACAGATATTATGAGGTCTCCCTTTAAGGAATTTACAAAGAGGAGCGTTGGATTGAAAATAAATAATTAAGAACACTGTCTTTGAGGTCAAACTGCCTGGGATTCAAATTTTAGTTCTGTCACTTACTAGATATGTAACTTTGGACCAGTTACCTCTCTGTGCTTCATCTGATAGGTATGAAAAATGTGGAAACTAGAATCAAACTGCCTGGATTTAAATCCCAGCTCTATCACTTGGCCAAGTTATATTTTCCTTCTCCTTCACTTAACCCCATTTTGGAAAATGGAGAAAGTAGTAATTATCTACTTCAAAGGGTCTTTCATTTATTTTTTATTCATTAAAAAAGTATAATTAACATACAATGTTATATTAGTTTTAGGTGTACAACATATTGATTCAACAATTTTTTTTTTTTTTTTAGATTTTATTTATTTACTTGACAGAGATTACAAGTAGGCGGAGAGGCAGGCAGAGAGAGAGAGAGAGGAAAGCAGGCTCCCTGCTGAGCATGAGAGCCCGATGTGGGGCTCAATCCCAGGACCCTGGGGCCATGACCTGAGCTGAAGGCAGAGGCTTTAACCCACTGAGTCACCCAGGCACCCCTGATTCAACAATTCTATACATTAATCAATGCTTACCATAATAATGTAGTCACTGTCACCATACAAGTTATTACAATATTATTGACTATATTCCCCATGCTGTACCTTTTCATCTCTGTGAATTATTCAAAGGGTCTTTTAAAGAATGAGTATTCAATGCAATAATACACATAAAGCCCTTAGCATAACACCTGGTACATAATAAGTGCTTCAGAAGGTTAGCTATTATGACTATGACACCATAATTTTAACAAATGCTCTAATAGAAATACATTAAAAAAAAAATCTGTGAGAAGGCAGAGAGAGGACCAATTAACTGCTTTACTATTTGGAAGACTTAAGAAAGGCATCACAGAGCAGGAGATAGTTGAACCAGATCATAAAAGAGGAGTAAAAGAAACTACAGTATAGAAATTATACTAAAGTCAGTTCTGAGCTTTGGTGTAGGTCTCTGGGGTACATGAAAAAAATGGATCAAAGAGGAAATAGCAGACGTACTCTACGGGAAAGATCATCTTGGCTACCAACATTTTCTTTTGTTAATTTATACAACAGTCACCATATATGTAAGACACTGGAACCTACATAACTGACTCTATAGGATATCTTATACCATGATTCAGCACTTACTTTTAACCTATACATCAATCTAATATAGGGTTTAACAAATCAAAAACCCAATCAAAAACTTGGGTTTTTAAGTTTCAAAATCCCAACACATTAAAAGCATTGAGTTATACATATTAGAGTCACGTATACTGATGGCAGAAGGGAGAACTAAATAGCATGACAGTGACAGGAGAGAAAAATAATATAAAACAGACATACTGGCAATAGTCTGGTCCAATCACTATTAAAGAACCAATCAGTGGCCTCTGGGTCTATTTATGGTGATGATCTTCAGCCACCGAGAAACTACTAATTATGTAGAGAATGTTCTGTTAAAAATGTATGAAAATATGTAACATAGTTTAACTGTTTTAAATGCATATATTGCATAAAAGGGATATTTAATTACTTACAAGGGTAATTTTAGTAATCTGGAAGATTCACTCACATGCACACTCCCAATGATGCTATATAAATTCAGCATTACTGATTCTACTATATATCCAAAGTACTTTGCAGAGTGCCTGTTATATAAAAACACCAGTGCTATGTTTATATAAACTGAAAATGATTAGAATCAGGACTGAAAACAGAATGTCTTTCAGAAAAATATATGTAGATATAGTTGGGCTTGTCATAAATATTATTACGTGTCAAATAATATTAGATCACAGGATAAAAATATTTTTATCTTTCCACTATAATTAATTTACACCTTTAAAAGAACTTACCACTAGTGTATTCTTAGTCATAATGAGGTATCACTTACAGGAAAAGCAACTACAAATGGCATTTCAGTGTGCTGACATATGGGTTTGGATGTCAAGAGAAATATGACTGCTTTTTCCTAAGGCTAAATCAATTCCTTTCAAAAATAAAAAGCATTAAAAAGCAAACCATAATTTTAAACTATTTAGGATATAAATGTCAGCATAAATATCAATATTCATGTCTAAAATCCTTATCATTACTGAGGGCTATTTCAAGGCTCTGAAGAGAATATCAGTGGAAGTTGGGACTCGCCAGGTATTAAAGGATCTACTACATAACAAGTTATCCCTCTTTTCCTTTGGATTTTTGGTTTTTATCTCAATCAATATAATAATCCACTTGAAAATAAAATCTGAGACAATTCTATTATACTAGTTTCCTTTAAAAAGGGGATGTAAGGTGCCTTCTAGAGAGAGTTAACTCTTAATAAAATCAAAGGGTCATTAAAAAACAAAACAGAACAAAATAAAAAACAAAACCCAACAAACTGAAAGAGGTAAGTAAAAGTTCTTAAAACCTCCCTCCCACAACATGACAAAAAAACCAAAAAGCAGTAAGTATAGCTATACTGTTGCTAGCTCCTAACCTCCTACTTTAAACTGGTCCTAGAAGGATCTTCTGATAATCTGCATTGAACTGTAAGACAACACTGGGACTGAAAATTAGTTTCTTCTTCCAGAGAAAAGAGTACCATGCAGGGGAAGGAGAGGTTGAAATCCTCAAATTCCTCACTGATTAGGGCTAATCTACGTAGAGCCATGTGCACAACACAACTCTAAGGGGCACCATTCACTGGAATCACCATGCAGTTAGTCAGCAAAAGGAAGCAAAGTGCACTGAGGAAGGGGTATGTTTTTCTAATCTGTACAAAGTTACCACATGGGACAGGGGTAGTGCTGTCATTGGTGTTTCCCAGTTTGAAGGGACTGCGCAGGCCAGAGAAAAGGAGCTCCTGTCACACTCTGCATTCACTATAGACCCAACAGCTGCCCTTTTATCCCTCCTCTGCTCTATCAAAGGTGGGCTGGAATCAGCAAGTTATGACTTGGTTGAGCAGAGGGGAAATACTGTATTCATGACCACAAGTCCCTCAGGCAGCTAAATGACTGAACAGTTGATATAACTGTGAACATCCTGTTCATTGGCTAATATTCTAACACAAAGATAAAAAGAGTGCTTAGATCAGGATGGAAAAGAGTCAAACATTCACCTTGTTTTAGGCAAACAACATACTTGGCTGGAACGTCTGTTTAAAATGTAGTGTTGGGCCTATGCAAATGCTGTGAGAAAAAATGAAGACGAACAATAAGAAACAATGAACAATGAAAATCACATTCTGAAAGAAAATGTGAAAAAGTTATAGGAAATGAAAGCAGCAACTTTATGACATCAGAGATTAAAGATAAGATGCAATACAATAGAAATAAATACCTGAAAAGGGAGATGGCCTAGTTAAACTAGGGGAAGACACCATTATAAACCTTAAAATACTTTCAGAATCAACCTCATGGAAAATATATGGACTATGTGATAGGGAAAAAAAAAAAAAATCACACCGAAGGCAAAGAAAATCACATAGAAAAGCAATCACAGCAAAGAATATCCACACTTACGACAACCACGAAGGACTCAACATATGAGTAACTGCTATGCTCTAGGATAAGAAAGAGCAAAATCAAACATCAATTTCCAAAATACAGTGGGGAAAAAAACCTACTGAAATGAAGACTTGAATTTGCTACTCTGTCTGTCCCTGCCCTAAGCGTATGTACTTCGGTTTGAATAATCCTAGAAGACCTCAGGGGATATCAGTTTTAGTCTCTTTCAGAAAACCTAAATAAGGTAGATGTTAGAAAACCTAAATAAGGTTAAAACCATGATGCCTCTATTGCTGGATATCTTAAAAACTGTATTCTAAAGGGTAATACCAGAAAACCAAAAAGGCACAATAAAAGATGTCATTTATTTCTAAGGTTATCCTTAAAAGACATGTATCACTCTTACATGTTATGTGGGGGGAAATGAAAGCAGTGCCCAGGGGATAGCACAGTGAAGCTACTCAACCTGAAGGGCTGGAAAGAACTTTTTGCCCCTCCTCATCTCAACTTACTTACTGATATTCAAGAGAACTGTTCCATTAGGAATGGACTAAACAGTATTAATTTTAACCTTTATCTAAATAATGAGATTTCATAAGAAATTTCTAGAAATTTCCGTTGGCCAATGTATACTCTTACACATAAATAACCAATGGCCTGGCATGAGGGAAACAGCTGCCAGAGGAACTAGCTCCTCAGAAAGAAGAGTATAGAATGCAGTGGTGGAGATCAAAGAGCTGCAGAGGGCCTGTTGGTGGCTCTCTGTTATCTGAAACCCACCAGAGACTGAATTTAGAGTCTTGGTAGGTGGAAAGTGATGGCAGTGAGATGAATTCCTATTACCACAACTATTTGCTTCTCAGACCTGCATCTAAAGCTAAATACATGGGAAAGGAGGGGCAGCAGAAATGCTGGGATTTGGGGTTACAGTGAATACGTGAGAACCATCCACATGGTTCTGGTTATACATAAAATGCTCCATGGATTTCAAGGATTACTTGTAAGGCAGGAAAAAATGTGACAAAGGAATTAAGAGCAATGAGTGATGTGAGATGGATAAAAGAGATCTTAGAAAGCTGATGACTTCTGTTAAAACATTTCCTTAGTTTATTGCCTTTAAAGCAACAGGTGCTTCACCATTCTGTCTCTACTTTTTATCCATGAACTGACAAATCTGAAAAAGTTAGTTCTATTCTTTGTTGGACATTCTTTGGTTTCTGCATTCTCAGGAAGAAAGTGAGAAAAGAAAAAGCCTTCCTTGCAATGCTTTTAATATATCCAATATACCCTACAATGCATTAGATAAAATGTAGTAAAACCATATTCATTTGGGACCTTTACTTTGGAATTTGTAACAATCTGGATACAATGTAATTGCTTTGTTGTCTTTGAACTTTCTATGGCTAACTGAAAGACCATCTTCTTAAGAAAACTTTACAACTGGAAAATTTCAGTCATTAAAACTTCTCCATTTTGTTCTGAATTGGGGAGATTTTATTATACATGAAACAAAGTAGTGTCAGACTAAATTAGAAATATTCACCGCTTAAGCAGTACTTTACAATAAACTCTACAAAATGACAGAGTATTAGCCAAGGAGACAAACTTCCCTCCTGGGAGACCTGGAAGCTCTGGGAACTACACTGGGTGGCTTCTGAACATTGTCTGATCTTGTGATGGCCTAGTCTAGACTTCTTCCCACATACTGAAAGAAAGCTAGTGTGACTTTTCTTAGATGAACATAGTAATGAAATGGCACGTGCTTACATATATTAAGAAAACCCCCCCACAGAATTCTGTATATAGAAGTGGTCACTGTCAAGAGATGCTGATAAATAAAAAAATAAGCCTCTTCTATTAACTGGTTTCTCTTTCCTGATGAGATCACTGAGCAGAATACTCACTTTCCCTTCTTCCACAATTACCTTGCAAGGAGGTACATAACTACATAAATTTTTGTTTATGCTCTTAATGAAAGGTTTAAGTTAGGCTTCACATGTTTAAAAAAAAAGATAGAGTTTTAACTTAAAAGTTCAATACCCTCCTAAAGTTTCATCGATATCCCTCATTGAAACCCTAACTAAATAACTTTTTCTTAAGAAATGATGGAGTTACTTCAGCTTATTACTCCCGACCCCCCAAAGCTCTGACCCCCACAACAGGAAAAGGTAAATACTACTTTGTGAACTGTTTCTACAACTATTCAACACAAACTTATTTAATAAATATCATGTATCTCCTAAGACTAAGCATTGAATACAGGTGAATTAAGAGACATTCACTTTCTAGTGGGGGAAGCACAATGGAATGGAAGGTGGGAAGTGCTAGACAGTAGTATGAAAGGAACAACTAGCATTTAGCAGATGCGTATGTCTCACAAGGATAAATTTCAAACTATGATAACTATATCCTCAATGTTATTTATCAACTATGACATTTTGACTTCTTAAACTTTTTAAAAATGATATACACACCAGACTAATATTTTCCAAGATGATACAATTAAACTTAAGTAGAAAACTAGTAGCAGGTCTAGTATTAATAAATTTATCTAGATTGTGATCTTCTTTGGGCAGCATAGCAGTAACAAGGAACCTTTTGTAATGGAAGATGGATTTGATTTCTGGAACCTTAATATATCCATGCAAAATGGTCTCCTCAAAACCAAGAATTTCAAGTAAGCCTGGGGGAAGTGCTGCTATCAGAGGACTGAGTCATAAATAGAGGATACCACTAGAGATAACAACATTTAGGATACTGTATCCTTTAATACATGACACAGTTTGGAGTAAAGAAGGGGGATTAAAGGATCCCTCTCTCCTCCCTCCCATCCCTTCATAGGAAAAGCTGCAGTTTGTAGCTCTAAATATTTTATAGTTTGGGACTACAGAAGGAAAGTAATTCATTCCTATGGTATTTTGCACTGCTTTCCCCCAGGATCCCACATTCTCTATGATCTACTCAGACTTCCATATCCACTGTCTGTCCCCTCAGTTAACAGGAAACCCACTGTAAGGATGGTTGTGTAAAGCCTGTGGCTGAATACTGATAGCAATTTGCCTATCACCAAGTCCCTTAAGCTCCATACCCTTACCCTACCCAAAATTTGGTCAAAGACTGGAATTATTTTTTGAAAACAGCAATATGTTGTTTGCATACAAACAGAAATTATACCCAAAACAAAAAATAAAACAAATTCTTTTAAAAAAAAATGCTTCAGGTAAATGGAAAGATAATGAAAACCTGAATGAAGGGGCGGATTTGCAATCTCTTATTAAAAACAAAATTACATATCTATTTAAAAATTCTATTGTTACTATTTCTTTTTTAATGCACTGGGTCTTCGTGCAAAATATATATTGTACTAACTTAAAATTTCAACCTCAGTTTTGTTCATTGCTAACATAATTTTCCTAAACTGACTGGCTTGCTGGTGTCCTTAGCCTCACCCTTCAGGCTACCCTGGCTACCCTTCAATGAGCTTCAATAAGCCTTTACTGCATACCTTTCCAGGAGACAGATTAAATAACCACTTACTACTTCTAATTGTAATTAAAACACTTCACAGAGCTAAGCATGTAATATAGTCAGTTATTTCTTGTCCCTTTTTTCATTTGGCTAACTTGTTTGTTAAGAATTCTGGTAGTTGGGCGCCTGAGGGGCTCAGTGGGTTAAAGCCTCTGCCTTCAACTCAGGTCATGATCCCAGAGTCCTGAGATCAGGCCCTGAATTGGGGGCTCTCTGCTCAGCAGGGAGCCTGCTTCCTCATCTCTCTGCCTGCTTCTCTGCCTACTTGTGATTTCTCTCTGTCAAATAAATAAACAAAATCTTAAAAAAACAACAACAACAGTGTGGCAGGAATGCATGAATCTTTATAAATGGAATCAATTCCCAACTCGGAGTGTGACATTAAAAAAATAAAAGATTTTTGATTTTGAATATGCAAAAGTTTGTTTTCTGTGTTTACATATGTTAAACCCTATTAATTTATTGAAATATCTTTAGATAGCTATGTATATACTTTGTTGTGTGCAATTGCAATAAAGAAGTTTGCACACAAATGGAAATAAATGCCCTTTGTTTCCTTTTATTATAACCACAAATGACTGCATCCCGTTAAGTACTTCAGATTTTACACAAGTAACAAGAGGAAAGAGGTAAAGCCATTGACAGGTGGCGGCAGTGTTAACCATACCAAAGAACATAGCCTTATTTTTTGCTTATCATAGAAATCATGGAATATTAGAAACAGAATGTTCTGAAACTGGATTATACCAGCTGCTTCACACTCTCCTGTGAATATGAATGAATGATCTAATGGATTTCAGGCCTTAGAGCATGTTTGGTTTAGGTTTTAAAGGGTTTTTTTCAGCTTTGGCTTGGAGTTTACGGACATAACTTAATACAGTATGTTTACGATAAGATTTTACTATTAGAATGTACTTGTAGGAAATGAGCAGGGGGTGAGCCAGACATTTTACCAAGCACTAGCAAAAACATAGAGTCTACTAGCAAAGGTACTAAGATGAATGTCATTTGTATTTCTGTTGATGTTTATAAATTACATTACCAGTAAATAAAGTAATACATAGATTACACAACAAAAAGACAACTAATACACAGATATGACTATTTATTTTGGCAAATTAATTTATTATTCAAGTAAATCACTTAAGACCTGGCAAAGATTTGCCAAAATTTCGCTTTCTGCTTTTACCTTATTCTTTGGACAAATTTCATGAGAAGATATCCAGATATCAGATATTCAGTAATTTCTGAAAATAGTCCAACAGTTGGAATATTTAAAAATATTCCATAATAGAATTTGCTGTATACTGACTGGAATACCAAACAGAATGTTTTGTTTCTGTTTTTTTGGTTTATTATTATTATTATTATTATTATTATTTGCTTTAAGGTAGCACCAAGCATAACTAAAGTAAATAACTGCTAAATAAATAAATGGAAACAAATTTTCATTTACTTAAGTTAGCAGAATTCTTAGCATTTGCCTAGGCAACAGTGAGGTGTGTACTAAATATGAAGTTGTCTGGGTGCCTGTTAAAGAACAATCTTTATCTTGGCATGCCTCACTCATTTGGGCATCTGCCTTCCACTCAGGTGATGATTTCAGACCCCTGGGATCAAGTCCCGCACTGGGCTCCTTGCTCAGTGGGGAGTCTGCTTCTCCCTCTTCTCTGTGCTCACTCTAAAATAAATAGATAAAAATCTTTAAAAGAGAGAGAGAGATCCCTACAACTACATGTTCAAAAGAGACTGAGTCTGACATTCACCTCACTTATTTAAAGTTTGTTAACTATATACACTGTTCTAATATGTGCAGTACTTAAAATTGGAGCGTTTTATTTACTAATCATTGTATTTCACCATATTATCACTTTTGCTGATTTGTCAATCTTTGAGTAGGTTGTGAATCCATTAACAATGTAATAAAAAGTACATGCTTTGTTCTAGAAGTACATATACAATTTTCACATAAAATTCCAGGGAGTTATGAATACCAAGAAATATGACCATGTGGTATAGAGTTTAGAGCCTCTGTTCCGATTTTTTAGAATATATCTCTCTTCCCTTCTGGCTTCTTAATATTTGCTTTACTTCATATTATGAAATGTTATATCTAAAATTATCCTCTAGTTCACTTCTTTTATTGTGTCTCACTGCATTATTCTAGCTTTTCAATGACTTCACCCTGAAATCAGGTAATTTAAGGTATTTACCTTTATTTTTTGATATTTCTCTGCCCTCTCACTAGTTCTTCACTTCTGTTCTGACTTTGTACATTCCCTTTTCTAGCCCAGTTTATGTTCTGTTAGCCTTATTGTACTAGCTTATCCTGTGTATAGCTTTATAAATGGTACATCACCTTTGTCAATTACCATATCCTTCTCCTTTAAGTATTAAAGGCCTGTTGTCTGAGGGAGCACCTTCAAGTTTATTCTCTTTACCCTCTAGCCTGTGAGTGGGTTCAGTTGTTCAAATTCTCAGAGCCTAAGGAGTCTACTTATAAGTCCATTGGAATATTACTAATATTGGTAATATACATTATATATATAAAGTATTTTTTAAAAACTTCATTTATATTAGAGAGCAAGAGAAAGAGGAGTGGGGAGGGGCATAGGTGGAGAGAAAGAGAGTCCCAAGCAGACTCTGTGTCAAGTCAGGGGCACCATGCAGGGCTCGATTCCATGACCCCAGGACCATGACCCAAGCTGAAACCAAGACGTCTAACCAACTTAGCCACTCAGGCGCCCCCATATATAAATTTTTAAAAAGTTTTTAAGTTAAAAGTATCTAAACAATAGCCATAAATATTTAGAAACTAATTTTACAGAATCCATCCAAGTCTTTAAATATTCAGTTACTCTTTGGGACCTCCCTAACAATTCAAATTTGAAGATTTGGGCTCCCTGAATCATTTCAGCACTTTAGGCTCTGTTTATTTCAGCCTACAAATATATCTGTTCCTTCTTTCCCCCATGCTTCCCAAGATTCAACTAGAGTTATTCTCTTAGTTATAAAGAGTACAGGAATAATGATCAACAATAAATTTTAACAAGATTACCCAAGTACTAGTTCTGTCCATGAACACCCTTTGTATATGTAACAAGTTATCATCAACTACAGGTTGTCACTGGTTTTGTTTTCTTATGTAAAATTTTAAAGTTCTCAGGGGTCAAGACAAAGATTTTTCTTTTTCTTTCTTTTTAAAAAGATTTTATTTATTTATTTGAGAAAGAACACAGAGAAGAGTAAGAGGGAGAAGCAGATTCCCCATTGAGCAGGGAGTCCAAAGTGGGGCTTGATCCTCGAACCCTGAGATCATGACCAGAGTTGAAGGCAGATGCTTAACTGACTGACCCACTTAGGGTCCCCTGTAGGGATCTCTTAAAAATTAAAAGGAAAAAAAAAGCTTCCAAAACAGAACTATAAAATGAGAAGTCTATTAAGTCTAGGTCCTTTAAAAATGTCTTACATTTTCCACCAGCGAAAGTAGATTAATTTAAGAATACACAACTGCAGTCTAGCTAGAACAAAGCAATGTATTAAAGGACATCTCTGCTATATACACATACCAAATGAAAGCTTGGTCTTAATAAAATTTTATATGTTTATCTGCACAACTCTTTAAAAATTGAGGTACAAATGAAATACAACACTATAACTCACAATTCTGATTTTTATATCACTATACTTTTCCACTGATATGGTGCTAAAGCTATTGCAGGTTGCTGTCCCCAAACTAGGCACTACCCTATAATAGGAAACTGTTATCACACTAAGCATAATAAATACTTAACAGCTTTCAGCAGAAAAACTAAAAAGAAATATGGATAAGGAGTGATTGGACAACAAGGATATGGGGTAAGAGATAGTCCCTAAAAGGGCAAGGACAGTACACTTTCATTAACTTTATTTCTATAGCATGAAAAAATTATACTTTGTTAATAATATCATCTTGTAAAATTTAAGAGAAACCTTCTTACTCAAGATGTAAAATCCAAAACTTCAACAATGACAAGTTTTTTTAAGTCATAATAAAAAGAAGATGGTTTTTACAAAATCCTTTTTGCCTTTTCAATCTTCTATAATATACAAAAATTTCAAGAAAAAAGCCAATATAAGTAATCTTTAAGAATCAAGATACTGCTCCAACTCAAGGAATTTCAATAACCACAATAAAATAGTATTTTGACAGGGTTTCAAGAAGCAATCTTTTCATGACTGTAATTTAAGAAGGATTTAGTCACTGCCTACTAGTGGTCAAGTGTACTCTTGAAACTCAAAAGTCCTAATTTAAAAACAATTGTAGTACTACATAAAAAAAGTCAATTACAAATAAAACACAATTAGTAATATTACCTTTGTGTCTTTGGCTAATATTATACTACTAACTGTCCACTTTCTATTGCAATGGTTTGCTGATTAAAGCCCAATGTTTGTTTATAATCATTCTTTCCTGGCTTGCCATTAAAGTATCTTACACTTGGTATGTCTACTAGAAGAGATAAGGCTTTCACATTATACTTTGATGTATGTAGGACTGATAATCACATGAGTCTTTAGGAGGGTCTCAGCTGTTTACTGCTCTTTCTCTGCAGTACGCAAGCCACAGCTACGGGACACATACTGAAGCAACACATAAAAGTAGTGCTATACTACAACAGCAGTCTCCTGACAGAGACTTCAACCCTGGAGCAATCCAAGCAACTCCCCAGGACTGGGTTTAAACAGGCAGAAGCCATATTAGGGCTTGATTTGAGCTGGTTCTTAACTAGGCAATTATGACCAAATTAAACTGAAAATAAAAATGTCTTTAAAACACTTTTAGTAGTGTTATTTAATTTCTTGGTATTTACATTGCACACACACAAAAATACGGAAATCAAACCCATTTAAAATTTCTTACGTATAATCTTCTAATTGTGTATACTAGCAAGTGAGAAAAATGGCACGATACTCCCAGATTTACTAAGTCAGTCACATTCTGCTTTGAAATATCTAGAGTAATTTATGAAAAAAACACTGCACTTCTACTATTTAAGGTTTATTTTGTCTCATATAAAAAATGGTTTCCATTTCCAAGGAAGATACCAGCTAAGTCACGAAGAATTGAGGAGGGAGATGCTTGGAACTCACATGTAATAGGATAACAAGGTATAAAGTTTCTAATACATAATAAATGAATCATACAATGTATGTGGATAAATTTAAGACTTTATATGGCTGTATTTCTTAATTGTGACCACAACTTTTATTGTATGTATCACACATTCATGTAACTTTTATAGATGTAGATAAAAATTTTCCACATGGACCAGGCTATACTTAAACATATGATTCATTAAGTATTATTTCTAGAGTGAATTATTTACAATTTGAAACACTTAACAATTTTATTTCATTCAATCTTTTAAAATTTTAATTCATATATTGCCACTACTGGTGGCTTACAATAGGTTTTTACACTGTTATAATTCATAAAACTCTAAAATTCACAATAGCAAGAGCATTAATTTGTATACATGAGCTACTAGAACCTATGTTTTATAGAGTAAGGGCAAATAGAAATTTTTTACTTGGGTTCAGCTAAACAAATGTAATTGCCAAAGGAAAGATTAAAATACACTTCTGCTTTGATATTACAATTTGTTTTTCTTTTTTTCCTTGGTCCCCCCTAGCCCAGAGAAAAGTACCACAGAAGATTTACAGTAGGATATATAAGTACTGTCCTCCTATCAACAAGGAAGGAAAGTAAGACAACCTCTCATTCATGTAGGACAAATAGCTATGCCAAAAGCACAAATTACATCTAATTACAGAGTATAACTGTGTCATCTTTCTTTTCATAATCTAGCCATTTACACACTTTGATTTTTTACTTCCATCTGGGTTTATTAACATCAAAGCTTTGTCATCACTTATCTGTTTCTAGAGACATTTTTACCTGGGGCAATAAAGAATTAAAACGTCTTTGCATTCTCGCTTTACTGTTGACTAAAGAAAGCTTTAGTCTTTACTGGCCTTTCAGCATTTCATGGTTATTAAACTTCTGTATGTTGCTGTAAAGTCTACTGCCCTTGGCATAGCAATTTTAAATGTACTATCATTAAACCCAATGCACTGCACACATATACACTCCAATCCAAGTATACTCCAGTAAGTTTGTGTTTTACCCATTGCTTATGGTATTGTCTTTTACCCACTTTTCACAAAAATAATCACCACAAATATAGTCAGGCAACCTGGAATAAAAGAAAGTAACACCAATTTAATTTTATGAATTGTGTAGGTTTGTCAAAGCAAATTAAAATAGCTCCACTGTATTAATTACATGTTGGAGTTTTAAAATTATTCACTGTTAAATAACAGAAATGCATTACATTTAATGAAACTTACAAATTCATTAATTACAATTAATATTTCTTGCTTGTATTTATTTAAAATTGATGACCATTTGTTTAAGTCTGGTCATACCCACAAAATATAAAATATGAATTCAAATGTGAATTTAAATATTATCAGAGGAAAACAAATTATCCTTGGTGTTCTCTTACTATTTTAGACTTTAAATATTTTAATTTTTAATAAAATTTTTCATACCATTTTAATTTTCAATAAATATTTTAATTTTTAATATAATATTTTAATTATATTAAACTCATAGTACAAATTTTTCTTCAAAATAACTTATTAGATGGTACTTTTAGCAACACTGGAAAAACTCACCAAAACAAAGCCATTAGAATTTTATGGTAATTAGTCCTATACTCATTGAAATTTGTTTTTAAGCTCTCATTCTTCAGGAACTCTGTTATCTCCTTCCCGCCATCTCTATGGGTTTTTCTCTCTAGTGGCAGTCATTACAGAATCCTCTGACATGGCCCATTTTTGACTGAAGTGGCTCTTTTTGCCTGTTTGTTTTTTAATAGAAGGAAAGTGTGGAAAAAAATCTATAGCCAGCTTCTAGGACTAACCAAAACCTATGCTTTTACTCCTGTTACAACAGAAGAATCCTTTCTACCTGTGGTCTTGACTCCATATAACTTCCTTTCTCAAAGACTTCAACCTATGATTACCCTCTCATAGATCTGTAACAGTTTTTGCCTCCTTATCCTTATTACGCTATTTTATCAGCATTCAAATGTCTTCTATTGTCTCACATCTTAAAAACAAAACCCTACCTTGGTCTCTAACTTGTGTCTTCCTGAATATCCTCTACAGTAACACTTGTAGAATGAATTATCTCCATTCATATTCTTTGCTTCCTTACTTCACCATCTCTCCTCAACACATTTCAATTAAATTAGTCCCCAGTATTTCAATGAAATTCCTCTTCTCAAGTTCACCAACACCTTCCCTACTGCCATACCCAAAGCACAACTTTCTGTTCTCACATCTCAGCAGCAGAAGACTTAAGTAGGTACCCCTTCCTTGAACGGTTTTTTCAAGACTATACCGTAATGGTAAGCATTTTGCCACTTATCTAATATTTTTTGGTTATGCAAATGTCCCACTTTGAGATTATAAAAAACTGCCATATGAAACTTCATGCTATTCTTCTTACTATAATGATGCTACAGTATCCTCTTTATGAGACAGTAGAAAATAACTGTCTTATTCCCAGATTTAGTTGTTTCTAAGCAACTGACTACTATGAAGCATATAACTGGCTTGTTTTCCTCTTTGAACTTGTTGCTAAATTTAAAATCAAATTTATAGTTAACTTCAAATATAACACCAGAGATCTTATAGCATTATTTTAATCTTTTCTGTAACCTCATCTGTATGCTATTTTTCTCTCCATTTAAAAATTACTGCCCACAATAGCACTTTTCTAAGCCATTTAAAATCCTTTCAGCATCAAGCTCAGCATAAACATTGAAATACAGTTAAAACAAACAAACAAAAAATGACAGCATTAAAGTCAGTGGGGGAAGACATCTACTTTCAGCTTCCTAGAAGCTACTTTTCCAGGCATCCTCTTCCCTCTTTCCTTCTCACATTTCAGAAACTATCACTTATTATATCCTAGGCATGTTGTTGTTTTGTGTTACTTATGCTAAAAGTACTCTTCTTTTACAATTAATCAAGAATTGGCTGTAGGACCTCTGTTTCTTCTCCTTTGCTAGGGGTAAGGAGAGTGGGACATGGCATATCCAAGCCATAGCTTGCAGGAGACTGATTACATACAGGGAGATCCATTACTCAAATACAGATCTTCCTCAAGTTATGATGACATTGTGTCCCCAAAAAACCCATAGTGGGCTGAAAATATCCCAAGTCAAAAATGCATCCAATAGACCTAACCTACTGAACATCACAACTTAGCCTAGCTTACCTTAAACGTGCTCAGAACACTGACATTAGCCTACAGTTGGGCAAAATCATTGAGCACAAAGCCAATTTTATAATAAAGTATAAACAGCTCATGTAATTGACTTAAAACTGTACTGAAACTGACAAAGATAATGTTGTATGGGTGCAGAATGATTCTAAGTGTATCAGGTATTTACCCTCTGATCACGTGCCTGACTGGGACTGGACCTGCAGCTTGTTGTCACTGCCCAACATCATGACAGAGTAGGTACAACACATGGCTAGCTTGGGAAAAGGCCAAAATTCAAAGTACTGTTTCCACTGAATGGGAATCACTTTTGCACCACTGTAAAAAGTCTAAAAATTGTAAATCAACCACCATAGGTTGGGGACTGTCTATGAATTATGGTCATGGACTGAAACCCCTTGAATAAAGTAGGAACCCATGAATCCAAACAGATAGGAATGAATTAATGAATGAATAAACTGTGGAGAAGAAAAAGCCTCATGAAGCTTCAAAGTACCTCCCACAAAATATTAGTTATTGAGTATATAAAAAAATTATTTAACTTTACAATGGAGAAACCTGGCAGATACCATCTTACCAAGTGATACAAGTTAATATCATCAGTAGCAATCTATATCATATGCTTCCTTAATAAGTCACATTGAGAAGAATATAGCATAGCTTTAGTATTCTTCTTTTTTTTTTTTTTTAAGATTTTATTTATTTATTTGACAGAGATCACAAGTAGGCAGAGAGGCAGGAAGAGAGAGAGAGAGGAAGGGAAGCAGGATCCCTGCTGAGCAGAGAGTCCGATGCGGGGCTCGTTCCCAGGACCCTGGGATCATGACCTGAGCTGAAGGCAGAGGCTTTAACCCACTGAGCCACCCAAGCACCCCGCTTTAGTGTTATTCTTAACAAAAATGCATAAGTCATGAAGAAACATCAGCCAAATCTAAATTCAGGGACATTCTCCAAGGTAACTAGCTTTTGCTCAGTGAGAGGTCAAAGGGCTTTAAGACTGCAAAGAAGCCTTAGAACAATATAGATGGATTGAAGCATGGAGGAAAGGCACACTATTTTTCAACTGATTTTAGCCACTTAAACACAGCTTTAGTTGGGTACTCTATCCTTCATTCATTTATTTATTCACTTACTCACTTATTCATTCAAAAATTAAATACTTACTATGAGCCAGGGACTGCTAAGTATTGTTAGTAAAATGATAATAAGAGCCAAAAGTTATAATCAAGTACTTTATAATGGTGGTTGTATAGTAAGGTGTTTTTAAAAAATTGAGATACAACTGATATACAACATTATATTAGTTTCAGGTGTACAAGATTCGGTATGTGTACACATTGTGAAATGAACACCATGAGTCTGTCATCCATCCTCACACAGTTACAATGTTTATCCCTTATGAGATTTATTTATTTTTGTGTTATGTTAGTCACCATACATTACATCATTAGTTTTTGATGCAGTGTCCCATGATTCATTGTTTACATGTAACACCCAGTGCTCCATAATATCTGTGCCCTCCTTAATACCCATCACCAGGCTCACCCATCCCCCTCACTCCCCTGTCTTCTAAAACCTTAGTTTGCTTCCTGGTGTCCATAGTCTCTCATGGTTCATCTCCCACTCTGATTTCTCCCCCTTCATTTCCCCCTTCTAATGTCCTCCATGCTATTCTTTATGTTCCACAAATAAGTGAAACCATATGATAATTGATTTTCTCTGTTTGACTTATTTCACTTAGCATAATCTCCTCCAGTCCCATCCATGTTGATGCAAGTTAGGTATTCATCCTTTCTGATGACTCAGTAATATTCCATTGTGTATATGAACTGTATTTTCTTTATCCATTTGTCTGTTGAAGGGCACCTTGGTTCTTTACACAGTTTGGCTATTGTAGACATTGCTGCTATGAACATGGGGGTGCATATGGCCCTTCTCACTACGCCTGTATCTTTAGCATAAATAACCAGTAGTGCAAATGGTGGGTCATAGGGTAGCTTTATTTTTAATTTTTTGAGGAACCTCCAAACTGTTTTCCAAAGTGGCTGCACCAATTTGCATTCCCACCAACAGTGTAAGAGGGTTCCCTTTTCCCCACAACTTCTCCAACATTTGTTGTTTCTTGCCTTGTCAATTTTTGCCATATTAACTGGTGTAAGACGGTATCTCAATGTGGTTTTGATTTGAATATCCCTGATGGCTAATGACGATGAACACTTTTTCATGTGTCTGTCAGCTGTTTGTATGTCTTCTTTGGAGAAGTGTCTGTTTGTGTCTTCTGCCCAGTTTTTGACTTAACTACCTGGTTTTTTCTGGTGTCGAGTTTGAGAAATTCCTTATAGATCTTGGATATCAGCCCTTTGTCTGTAGTGTCATTTGCAAACATCTTCTCCCATTCTGTCAGTTGCCACTTTGTTTTGTTGACTGTTTCCTTTGCTGTGCAGAAGCTTTTGATCTTGATGAAGTCCCAAAAGTTCATTTTTGCTTTTGTTTCCCTTGCCTTTGGAGATGTGTCTTGTAAGAAGTTGCTGTGGCTGATGTCGAAGAGGTTACTGCCTATGTTCTCCTCTGGGATTTTGATGTATTTCTGTCTCACATTGAGGTCTTTCATCCATTTAGAGTTTATATGATGAAAATTTTTAAGATCTACTCCCTTAGCAACCTTCAGACATACAATACAGTATTATTAACTACAGTCACCATGACATAGTTACATTCCCAGGACTCTGTTTTGTAACTGGAGGTTTCTCCCTTTTCACCATCTTCACCCATGTCAGCCCCCTTATAGTAAGATATTAATAACTAAATGTGGGCTTAAGGTGAATGGAGTTTCAGTGAGTCCTGAATCTTAATTTTTTTTTTTTTTTATAGTTTTAGAGAAGCCAGACTTAGAACTGCACTATTGGAAACATTTTGCATTCTCCCAATATGAAGGCATCCCAAATCAAACATATTAAGAAATATCAAATTTGACATTTGATATTTGATATTTCTACAACAGAATTAACTATAGAAATAATTATATAAAAATTAATGTAAACACATTAACAAAGCTTTATAATGTGAGACAGTGAATGAAACATGACACTACACCATGTTTTTTTCCTCAAGGAAAAAAACTTCAGGTCCAAATTCTAGGTAGGTTGTAAAAATAAGTGAAATGTAAGACTGAAGACTTTAAAGCAGTCTAGATACCTATTTAGGAAGACCCTTTAATACTATTTGTTAATCCTCAAATTATGTTAGTCTACCATGTTTTGACCACAGTGACAAAAAAAGTACCCTTTCCTGACCATTCTTTTTTTTTTTTTTTTTTAAAGATTTTATTTATTTATTTGACAGAGAGAAATCACAAGTAGATGGAGAGGCAGGCAGAGAGAGAGAGAGAGGGAAGCAGGCTCCCTGCCGAGCAGAGAGCCCGATGCGGGACTCGATCCCAGGACCCTGAGATCATGACCTGAGCTGAAGGCAGCGGCTTAACCCACTGAGCCACCCAGATGCCCCCTTTCCTGACCATTCTTAACCTGTTCTGACTTTCCTTTTCTTGCCCTAAGCATCACTTTCTGATCTCAGGGAAACTGTTTTTCCTGTTTCTTTGAGAAGTATTTCTATGCCCATGATTTCTCTTCTTCTAAAGACTAAGGTTTTGAAAAAAAAAAAAAGACTAAGGTTTTGTCAAACAATGCATGTATCTCAATTTAAGTGATAAAAATGTGAACAAATTCTCATAGTAACAAGACAATAACAACTAGGTCATGACTGCTACCTGGCCAAAGGCGATTCTGTAAAACACCACTGACTCTAAGACATATCCTGATTTTTAGGTATGTTAAAATGTTGAAAGAAAGAAAGAAAGAAAGAAAGAAAGAAAGAAAGAAAGAAAGAAAGAAAATGTGCCCTAGGAGGGAAATGTAAGAATGGGAATGTTGTAATACCGTATCTAATTAATTCCACTTTAATATAGATTTTTAAAAGTTATTTGATATTTTAACAAATTAAAATGATATGGGTCAGAATATAAAAAATAGTTCCTGAGCTTAAAGGTTAATAATATTGTTAGAGAGACCAGACAATAGATTTGCTCATAAGAAAATGCAAATGCTAACTGATGGCACAAACAAAATTATGATGAAAAGTATAAGAAAGGAGATACTAAAGTAGGCTTCAAGGAGATCATCTCCATGGATAGAATTAAGATGGTCAGAAGGAGGGAATTCCTAGCAATCAGCAGGAACTGATAAAAGAGAAACTGATAATTATCATGGATGTCAAAATGTAAAAATTAAAGGTATGAAATAACCAGGCTGTTCTGAGATTATTAAAAGTTTTTACAAGCTAATGCTGTTTTGTAATGCAAGTTGCTAAATGATTAATATTGATGCAGTCTACCTTAAACCCATTAAAAATGCTTACTCATAGGGCAATGGTCAGTTAAGCATCTGCCTTCAGCTGGGGTCACGCATCCCAAGGTCTTGGGATTGAGTCCCATACTGGGCTCCTTGCTCAGCCGGGAACCTGTTTCTCTTTCTGCCTGCCGCTCCCTCCTCCTTGTGCGCTCTGACAAATAAATAATAAAATATTTTTTTTTAAATGCTCAATCATAAATCTAAGGTGAGGGAGGATTAAAAGGCAAAATATCAGTTTAGAAATAAAGGTCAAGAAGATCATTAAATGGGATTTAAAGACAAAAATCACATCAACACACACATTAATTCTAAAATATGTTCATGTGTGAGACATTTTGTCATGTATGCAAGATATTTATATGAATATATCTTAAAGATATTTTTTCTTCTAAATTCTTTTAACTTACATAAAAGTAAGCAAATTAAGCCAGTAAGAGAAAGGAAAATATATTTATGAAATGTCAATAAGGAATACATGAGAAATCATTCAAATCAGACTTGACAACTAAATCATAATCACAATTACATAAGAAAATAATTTTATTTACCCAGAAAGTAACATATTACCTCAATTTATATAACATCCTCCCCTTGGAAGATCAAAGTGATTCTCCCATACATCAAGCCACATTTTTCATAAACCTTGAAATTATAAATTTCTTATAGTTGGTTTTAAAATGCATATTTTCTGAAGTGTAACAATATCTGGTCACCACAAGACCAGTTTTCATATTGGTAATTTACTAAATTTTCTCATTGAAAATATAAAGTTTACTGGAAAATTCAAAGGCATTATAATACCTGATATGTGCTAGACACAAAATAGATGTCTAGTTCAAAAATCTAAAATCGATTTCAAGTTGTAGTAGCAGAGTCCTAATTTCTACATATAAAACAGATATAAAAGGGATCTCTCAAAGGCTGCCCATTCAATTTTCTTCTGGATCTTGAGAAGTCTCTCTGATAGAACACAGCTGGAAATCACTGCTCTTAGACCCATGCTACATATTAACTGCATTCATTTCCTAGGGCTCTTGTAACAAAGTACCAGAAACCGAGTGGTTTAAATAACAAATTTATTATCTCAAAGGTCTGGAAGCCCACAGTTCTGAGATTGAGGTGCCCACAGGGCATTTCCTTCTTAAGGCCTGAGAGAAGAATCTGCTCTAGGTCCTCCTTCCTAGTTTCTGGCAGTTCTCCAACTTGTGGCAGTATAACTCCAGTCTTTACATGGTGTTCTCCCTTTGTGTGCATCTAAATTCCACCCCCCCCTTTTTTTTTTTAAAGATTTTATTTATTTATTTGACAGAGAGAGATCACAAGTAGACAGAGAGGCAGACAGAGAGAGAGGGAAGCAGGCTCCCTGCTGAGCAGAGAGCCCCATGCGGGACTTGATCCCAGGACCCTGAGATCATGACTGAGCCGAAGGCAGCGGCTTAACCCACTGAGCCACCCAGGTGCCCCCTAAATTTCCCTTTTTATAAGTCATCCTATATCAGAGGTCCAACCTACTCCAATATGATCCCTCCTAAGTTTTAACTAATTACATCTGCAATGGTCCTATTTTCAAAAAAGGTCACAGTTTGAGGTAGTGGAAGTCATGACTTCAAAATACAAATTTTGGGGGAATAGAACTCAACTCAAGAGTCCACCCTCTGGCCCCACCCAGATTCATCTGCTTTCACATACAAAATGTACTCATCCCATCCCAAGATCCTCCAAAGTCCTAATCATCCCAGCAGCAACTTTAAGTCCAATATCTCATGAAAATGCCATCCACTAAGTCCCAAATCTCATCATGTAAATTCTCATAATCACTTCCAGGTAAGATTCAGAGTATGACTAATCTTGGGGTGAAAGTTTACTCCTATAAACCTATGAAACTAGACAAGTTATCTGGTTTCAAAATACAATGGTGGGAACATGTACAGTATATACCTTCCCATTTAAAAAAAAACAAACAAACTAGTTTTTTGTCTTTTGAAGAAAAAAAGGGGGTCAAGGGTTGCAAACATGTCTGAAATTTAGGGCAAGTCTGATTTTATGGTTTGATAATAATCCTTTGTGGCTGGGTGCTTTGTGTTCTTTTTTTTTTTTTTTTTAAAGATTTATTTATTTATTTATTTGAGAGAGAGACAGTGAGAGAGAACATGAGCGAGGAGAAGGTCAGAGGGAGAAGCAGACTCCCCATGGAGCTGGGAGCCTGATGCGGGACTCGATCCCGGGACTCCAGGATCATGACCTGAGCCGAAGGCAGTCGTCCAACCAACTGAGCCACCCAGGCGCCCAAGGGTGCTTTGTGTTCTTAATGTTAGTCTCTCCATCTCTCTTTTTTTTCTGAAGAATTTATTTGAGAAAGAGTGTACATGAGAGGGTGGGGGGAGCAGGCAGAGAGGGAGGGAGAGAAATTCTCAAGTAGACTCCCTGCTGAGCATTTTGGCTCCATCTCCGGACCCTGAGATCATGACCTAAGCTGAAATCAAGAGCTGGAAGCTTAATCAACAGAGCCACCCAGGTACTCCTCCTTAAGTTATTCTTCTCTTTTCTGGAAAGAAAACACGTTCTGTGGCTAGATAGCTCTACCAGCCCATTTCTTGCCTTTAGAACACAAGAAGTCCTTCTTTCATTTCATCCCTTCTCTGCCCTCTCCAGTCTAACCCTAGTAGCTTTTTTTTTGACTGGATCCAGGAGTCACACTCCTAATCTCTTTAGTAAATGGTTGTCTAGCCACACTCTTAATTTTCTCTGCGGAGCATCCTTCTCAGTTTTTAAAATACAGATAGGGTAATAATTTTCCAAATCTTCAAGTCCTATTTTGTGTGTGTGTGTGTAATAATTCCTTCTTTAGTTTCCTTCTTTCCTCTCAAATTTTACCATCTACAGCAAGGAGAAACTGAACCATGACTTCAACAGTCTGCTTAGAAATCTGCTCAACTAAATATCCAATTTTATCACTCACAAGCTATACCTCCCATAAAACAGTAGAGCACAATTTAGCCAAGTGCCCTGCCACTTTATCCACAGGAACTGCCTTTCCTTCAGCTCCCATTACCATGTTCCTCATTTCCATCTGAGACCTCTTCATCAGAAGCACCTGTAACATTCATTATTTGCAGCAATAGTCTCTTCACGGCAATATAGACCATTTCTATCATGGGCCT
The DNA here is from genome assembly GCF_011764305.1 of Mustela putorius furo. Taxonomy (NCBI): domain Eukaryota; kingdom Metazoa; phylum Chordata; class Mammalia; order Carnivora; family Mustelidae; genus Mustela; species Mustela putorius. The sequence goes on from NW_025422171.1 coordinate 3,008,999, forward strand.
CAACTCTTCCTGCCTCTACCCATTAATCAATTCCAAAGCTACTTCCACAGTTTTAGTATTTATTACAGCAGCATACTAATTCCCAGTACCGAAATCTGTTATTAATCAGGGTTCTCTAGAGGAATGAGACCAATAAGATATTCTTATATTCTATATGTATAAAGGGAGAAAGAGAGACAGAAGAAGGAAAAAATTTATTTTAAGGAATTAGCCATGGGACTGAGGAGGACAGCAAACCCAAAACCTGTGGGACAGGCTAGAATTTCTGGTAAGAGACCAAAATTCAGGCAAGGGTTTGTATGTTGCCTCCAGAGACCAAATTCTTTCTTCCTCAGAAAAGCTCAGTTTTGCTCTTAAGGCGATCCACTGACTGAATTACACCCATCCACAGTATGGAGAGTAATCTGCTTTACTGAAGTCTACTGACTTAAATGTTAACCACATCTCTTAGTGCCAGGGTGGCTCAGTCATGAAGCTTGATCTCAACTCAACTCAGGTCTCGATCTCAGGGTCATGAGTTCAAGCCCCAAGTTGTGCTCCACATAACTGCACCTGAAGAAAACCTTCACAGTAATATCTAGACTGTTTAACCAAACAATTGGGTACCACAGCCTCACCAAGTTAATACATAAGATTAACGATCACAATGACCTCACTAATTTTCCTGTCATCATTAATGTTATCTCTCTCAATAATATAAAAATGACAATTTCAACAAACCTTTAAAAATTTTTTCCAACAATGAAAATATTTGAAACCTCAATTACTGTATCATAATATCAGGAATTTTATAAAAAGCAATAATTAATTCGATGAGAAATCTCTGATGGAGAAGGGTGTACCTTGCAACCATGGAAATGTACATTCAACAAACATTTAATGAATAACATCCAACAGCCAAGCCCTAATTTTAGCACTAGAGAGATAATATGAAAGAAAAGCTCATTTTGCTGAGGTCTTTTATTCCTCAATAACAAATATTCCTCCACAAAGGACAAGGGGGCTCTATTAAGTGCCCACATATCCTTGGCACTGCATATAATGCCAATAAGAAATCCGGACAGTACCCTTTCTAACAAGTGGTCAACCGGAGTTTTTCCTGTTGAAGCCTGGGTGAAACACTCTTGAACTCAGTACAAGTCATCAACTATCCCAGCAGCTAATTATCTTTTGTCCTGCTTCGTGATACTGGAACTGAACGCCCTACAGACTTCTCTCCTTTGTCAGCTAGAACAATTTTAGCCTCTGTCAATAGAGGGCACTGGAGTGACACTGCAAGAAAACAGGCGGGAAGGCACTTCTGCATTTTTTTTATTCAGAGCTGGAGCCAGGGGGCCCTCAGAGACCAGCCAGTTTCCAAACAGATCTAGAGTAGATTCCGACATACCAGGTCACCTCCTATGTGCAGCGCCAGGTGCCACTCCTGCAGCAGCTCTGGCCATGTCCTCAGGCCACATTCTCCCATTCAGTGGGTCCATTCTATAGACCAATTCCAGCCCCTAAACATCTACCAGCAATGACAAGTTTCTTCCAAAGACTAGCTCTGGCCTGAACCATCCGGCCAGAGCTATGGACAGCAAACTTTATATTTCTGTGGTAACCATGCCCTCTTCAAAAAGGCTAAATCTAAGCTTTGGGGCTGGAGGAGCTTTCCCAAGTACTGAGTGAGTATCTTCACTATCTATTCTCCTTTTGCTTACAGGTACTGGCTACCTTTTGGCACCTGCTACTTCAGCACCCCTTAAAGTCCTTTACTCTTTTAGAAGTCAACCAGCTTTACCAGATATTTCTTTGTTATTAAACTTCCCCATTCAAATTACTGTTTTAAGTTTCTGTCTCCTGACTAGACCCTGACAGGGATAAATCCTACCTTTCATTTCATAATTCATAACTGTTCAAAACCATTCCAGGAATTAATATTGTTAAAATGTCCATACTGCCCAAGTGATTTAAAGATTCAAGGCAGGCATTCCCCTTCAAAATCCCAATGGCATTCCTTATGGAAATGGGGGAAAAAAAAGTCCTAAAATTCATATGGAACTACAAAGACCCTGAAAAGTTAATCCAATCTTGAGCAAGAATAAACCTGGAGGCATTATGTTTCCTAATTTCAAAATACACAAAGTACAGTAATCAAAACAGTTTGATAATTGCATAAAAACAGACACATGTCACAGAATAGAGCCCAGATCTATGACCACACAAAGGGGAAAGGACAGTCTCCTCAACAAATGGTATGAAGAAAATAGGATATCCTTATGTAGAAAAATGAAATTGGATCCTTATCTCACACCACATATGAAAATTAACTAAAGTGGATTAAAGACTTAAATGTTAGATCCAAAACAGTAGAACTACTAGAGGAAACACTGGGGAAAAGCTTCTTGACAGAGACCTGGATGATGATTTTCTGAATATGTGACCAAAAGCACAAGCAACCAAAGCAAAAATTATCATGTGGAATTGCACCAGACTTTTAAAAAAGCTTATGCAGAGGGGCGCCTGGGTGACTCAGTGGGTTAAGCCGCTGCCTTTGGCTCAGGTCATGATCTCGGGGTCCTGGGATCGAGTCCCGCATCGGGCTCTCTGCTCAGCAGGGAGCCTGCTTCTCTCTCTCTTTCTCCCTGCCTCTCTGCCTGCTTGTGATCTCTCTCTGTCAAATAAATAAATAAATAAATAAATAAAAGCTTATGCAGAGCAAAGGAAATCAGAGTGAAAAGCAAACTACAGAATGGGAGAAAACACTACAAACCATACATCTGATAAGGCATTAATATCCAAAATATATAAGAACTCAAACAACTAAATTGCCATAGAAATAAAGAAAATAACCAGATTAAAAAATGGGGAAAGGGGTCAACCGGGTGGCTCAGTGGGTTAAAGCCTCAGGGTCCTGGGATCGAGCCCCACATCAGGCTCTCTGCTTAGCGGGGAGGCTGCTTCCCCTTCTCTCTCTCTGCCTACTTGTGATCTATCTCTCTCTGTCAAATAAATAAATAAATAAAATCTTCAAAAAAAAAAAAAATGGGGAAAGGACCTGAATAGACATTTTTGAAAAGAAGACATACAAGAGACCAAAAGGTATATGAAACGGTGCTCAACATCACTAATCATCAGGAAGACACAAATCAAAACCACAATGAAGTATCACCTTATACCTGTCAGGATAGTAATTATCAAAAGACAAAAGATAACAAATACTATAGGGGATGTGAAGAAAAGAAAACCCTTCTATACTGTTGGCTGGGAATGAAAATAGGTACAGCCACTATGAAAAACAATACAGAGAGGTTCCTCAGAAAATTAAAAATAGAATTACCATGATCCAGCAATACTACTTCTGGGTATATGAAGGAAGTGAAATCAGTATTGCAAAGAGATATTTGTACTCCCACAATCATTGCAACATTATTTGCAATAGCCAACTGCCCATCAATGGCTGAATGGAAAAGATGTGGTATGCATCTGCACACAACGACACACACAAATATTATTCAGCCTTAAAAAGGGAAATCTTGCCATTTGCAACAATATGGATGAACATGGAGGACATTCCACTAAGTGAAATAAGCCAAATGCTACATGATCTCACTTATCTGTGAAATCTGAAAGAGTCAAACTAACAGAAGAACAGAGCAGAATAGTGGTTGCTCTGAGTTGGGGGAAATGGGAAGATGTTGGTCAAAGGGCGAAAGTCTCAGTTATGCAAGGTAAGTCCTAGAGATCTAACATACAGCATGGGGAGTACAGTTTATGATGCTGTTATTATATACCAGAAATTTGTTAAGGGGGTAAATCTTTAAGTGTTCTTACCATACACAAACATGCACTCAGTGATAACTAGGCGAGCTGTTGGATATAATGAACTTGATATAGTGTTCATCATCCCAATGTCTAAAAAAAAAAAGTCAAGTTGTACACTTAAAAATTTTTTAAAATATAAATTTTAAATATATTTTAAAAATTTTTTAAAAAATATTTACCTTTAGAGAGAGAGAGTGCTCATGCAAGGCAGGAGCAGGGCCAACATGAAAGCGAATTTTAAGCAGACTCCCTGCTGAGTGTGGAGCCTGGAAAAGGAGGTGCTTAATACCAGGAACCACATGCTCCAAATTCTTCTGCCTCCACTATGCAAAGCAGCCTTTCCTTATCCCTGAAGCCTGAGTCATCAGGCTCTTAAAGGGCTTACTCTCTATCAGAAACACTCAGTTAAATAAACCAAAACCACTCTCTCCATAAGAAGAATTTTAACCAATCGTTAAGGTATAGATCTTGTTATATTTACATCTTTAGTCAAGGTAATAAATATGACATACACAGTATATATATACATGTAACGATAATATCAAAATATAGTATCAGAATATAGCATCAGTATAACCAAACAGAGTTTTCATTTTTATGGTTAGTTTTCATCATATGTCAGGATTACTTCCAAATTTAAAAACAGTTTAATTGGCTTGAGATTTGTAAGTTGAAACATCTCAGTAACTGGAATAAAAGTGCAATTAACTTTAAATTCTAAAATTAATTTTGGTATTTTAATATGATAGCAGAGGACAAAAGCTTGCCATATGAAGACAAACAAAAATGCTAATAAGGGGATTAAAAATGAAATCTCAGGGGCACCTGGGTGGCTCAGTGGGTTAAGCCTCTGCATTCAGCTCAGGTTATGATCCTGGGTCCTGAGATCGGGCTCTGCATCCAGCTCTCTGCTCAGCGGGGAGCCTGCTTCCCCTCTCCCCTCTGCCTGCCTCTCTGCCTACTTGTGATCTCTCTCTGTCAAATAAATAAAATAATAAAAAATATCTTTAGGAAATATATTAAAAAAATAAAATCTCATACACATTAACAGGTGAAGTGGACCCATCTTTTACATTTTTGAGAGAAAGATATATCTATTATTGTTACATTATAAATTCCATCAATTTATTCACTCCTTCAATAAATATTTACCTCACCTACTATGCAAAAGACTCTTTTCCAGGCCCTTGGGATATAGCAGAAAAGAGCAAGATTTCCTATTTACTTATATTTTCTACTGGGAATATGGGATGACATATCTTTATGACTTGTATATAATTGAGTATACACAGAACATTTAGCAACTTAGCTGATTCTAACCATTTTTGGATACTGCTTGTCTAATATTTCTATAAATGCCAGTCAAACAAAAGTTAGACCAGGTCATTCTGTTACACAGTACAGTTCATTTATTTACTCTTTGAATGAACATTCATTATGTGCCTTCACGTGGCCATAAATATACAGAGATGAAAAAGACCAAGAGACCATTCTAATGGGAGAAGACAAATAGATAAAATAACTTCGGAGAGTAGTAAGTTCTATGAAAAAAAAACTGATTAAATGTTACTGGGGAAAAGTTTCAAAGATTTATAAATATACACAAATAAACATATAAAAATAAGTCTCATACCTATGAACCTGTATAAGATATTTGAATTTATAATAAACATTTATACCATTTTATAGACTAGGTCATACAAAATTAATTTTACTTTTTAGGAAGGATTTATTTATTCATTTGAGAGAGAGAGAACATGTGCACATGAGCATACATGGGGTGGGGTGGCGGTGGTGGAGGGGCAGGGAGAGAATCTCAAGCAGACCCCCACTGAGCGTGAAGCCCAATGAGGGGTTCGATCTCAGAACCCTGAGATCATGACCTGAGCCAAAATCAAGAGTCAGATGCTCAACCAACAGAGCCATCAGGAGCCCCGGTAATTTTGCTTTTTAAATATAATTCTATTTTTTTTTATTAAAGATTTTATTTATTTATTTGACAGAGAGATAGAGAGAAAGCATGAGCAAGCAGAGCCAGGCAGACAGTGAGAGAGAAGCAGGCTCTCTGCTGAGCAGGAAGCCCGATGTGGGGCTCCATCCCAGGACCCTGGAACCATGACCTGAGGCAAAGGCAGCTGCTTAACCAACTGAGCCACCCAGGTGCCCCTGCTTTTAAATATAATTCTTTAACAAATTTTTCATTAAAAGCAAGCCAAAAAAATCCTATTATGAAGTCTGATAAACATATAGTATCCAGTATCACATAAATAATTTGAAAATTAAGGTAAAAAATACAAACATTTAGAGAATAAATGAAATAGTAATACAATTAACAAATGAATAAAACAAATAAAATACTATTACTGTTTTGTCAACTGTGAAGTATACTGCACTTTATTTTGGCTTTATAGCTTTTTACCTTTTTTCCCCCACCAGTTTCAGGCCTTATTATTACAATGATTTATAATACCCATGGTTCAAAAAAGCTTTATAGTCTGATCTGACAAGGCACTGGAAATCTGTTAATTTTCATCAGTTGTAGTTTATCAATATATTATTTCTAGCTTGGAAAACAAAATATGGTAATAGCTATAAAACTTTTGTTACTGAAATACCTGCACGAAGAAAGTAATTTTGCCATTCCAAATCTAAAACTGTCTAGCTCCTAACTGCTTTCACTACTCAAATAGACCTATGTTTTCAAACATATCACTTTTTTAAAGATTTTATTTATTTATTTGAGAGAGAGAGTGAGAGTGGGTATACTAGCAGGGGAGGGGTAGAAGGAGAGGGAGAAGCTGACTACCAGCTGAGAAGGGAGCCCAACATGGGGCTCCAATGGAGGGAGCCAAAGGCAGACGCTTAACTGACTGAACCATCCAGGTGCCCCTAAATCAGTGTTTATGAACAAGGCAGCTACCCTTTTATAGAAGAATGGATTGGAATAATATAATACTTTTGTCTTTCCCCTTTCTTATCAAATTCTATTATGCCAGAAGTAATTAAAATAATATTGTAATGGGAGTAACAGTAAAATCTTAGAACAGTTTTCAAATATTCTTAAGTGTTTCAGAAGAAGTTTACAAAAAAGTAATACACTCATGTGCTCCAAAGTAAATTTTCTAAGGATATGTAGAATAAAATGTTTTGTTGCCCAGTTGAAATCACTACATATTTTTAAAAACACTATAATTACATTTTATATAATATCTGCAACTCTGATTCTTGGCAAACTTACCTTCTAAATGTCTTTTAAATTCATCCACTAATTTAGCTATCATCATCCCTCTCTGAAATTATTACAACAGATTCCCTCATCCAGTTTTCAAGACTTCACTGAAGTCTTGATACTCTTTCCAAAGGTCAAAGCCAAATTTGTGATAAAGAAATATATGTAATTTTTTATGCATTAAATAACATTACATAGTGGCAGGCTGAATAAATACTTTGACTTCGAAGAAGTGATACTATGCAATATCTGTAACAATTATAATAGGAAAATATCTGAGATTTCTGTTGATAACAAATGCTATTATTACTACTACAGCTTGTTGCCTAAATTCATAACTGAAGAAAATAGCAAATTATAGGTTAATAAAAAGAAAGTGATCTTTTTCTATTTAAGTTCATAGACTCTCTGAATTCCATGTCTGGATCTTTTGGGGTACAGGAGGGTTAAGAACCCCTACAATGTCCCCTTGTTATTCTCAAGACAAAATTTCTGTCATATGGCTTAAGGGGCACTTCTTGATGATTCTTTGCCACCACTCATCCCCAGTTTTGAAACTCATCTTTTGCAGCTCATAATCTACTGAGTCAAACTCTTATCTTTAGAACTCTGCAATACACCCTTTGCTTGTAATATTCTTCCCATTCTCTTTGCCCAGCAAACTCCCCATCATCCTACAGGTGTCTATTTACCTATTATTACTTCATGAAACCAAGACTGTTAGGTGCTCTTCCATTGTGTTCCCATAGCACCCCAAACTTACCCTTATCACAGCATTCACCAATCTATATTAAAACTGCCCTCCCCCATTAAACCATAAGCATTTGAACTCTGTTTCAAATCCCCACTCCTTTCATATTGCCTGGCAGAGAGTAGGCACTTCAGTAATTGTAGAGGGAAGGAAAGAAAGAAGGGAAACTCCCAATTTACTTGCTAATTCATGACCTTGATTTCTACCCTGTTTCTGACTGACCTCACAAATGCAAGCTGTTGGTCACAATGGGAACCACTGAAGTGTAGGATTCAATGATCATAAATTCCCTATTTTTACTGGAGAACTGGCCTTGTGTGCTGATTGAAAATAAAGGTTATTACTACTATTATTAAAAATTTTTATCAAGAAGATTCTATCACCTTGCAATATTAAGTAAAATATACTAATACATAAAACTGTATCAAGAAACGGTATGTACCCATCATTGATTCTCAACTATGCACACATAACTCTAAAGTGGTGGTTAAGGTAGAGGGATTAACAGGTCTCCTTTTAGGGAAGTATTACCAGAATCACTGAGGTGGAGGGAGAGTTTCAAACTCCATGTCCCTCAATGCTTGCTGTATTGGCCACTGTTGCAGAGAGCCATGTGTGGTCATCTTCAAGTCTACTATGGTGGTAGAATGATAAGAACCACTGTTTTGAATTAGTCCAACAGCAGATCCAGCAAATGCTGTGTCAAAACACTTCGTTAAAAATGGTAATAAAATGGGTGGCACCTGGGTAGCTCAGTTAGTTAAGCTATTGACTCTTCATTTTTCCTCAGGTCCTGATCTCAGGGTAGTGAGACTGAGCCCAGTCTCCGGCTGCTTGCTGGGTGTGGAGGCTGCTTTAGATTCTCTCGCTTCCCTCCACCCAGCTCATGCATGCATCCTCTCTCAAAAAACAAAGAAACCACCACCACCAAAATATCAATGGATAGTAAGCTGGTTTCTAAGCCTAAAGTACTAAAGGCTGGGGAAGGGGAGAGAGCTGGAGAGAATTCAAATATACTGGTGTAAACTTTTTAGTGTCATGTCAGGAATTTAAAACACAAGTAGGCTAGAAATGGGCCAGAAAAAAAAAATGAGACAGATTAACTGAAATCAGAATCTACAAATTGCTAAGGGGATAAAATTGAATTCACGTTCTAGGTGAATCACTTTGATTGGAAGGTATATATATGAGTAGGTCAGAGTGTTACTACTAAGGGCTTTGAATGACAGAATTTTTAAATGTGGATTTTATCCTAGGCCAAATGAGGCACAATGGTTTCTAAAGAAGGGTACATTATGTGATATACTTGGGATGATTAATCTAAGGGTCCTAAAGAAGATGAATTAAGAGGCTGAGAAAAAAGAGGCACCAATGATAAGCTGAATCCTTGGCGCCAGAAGAACAAAAATCCTATAAAATACCACAACACAGATCCTTCCACCTATGATCAGAAATGGTAAGAGGATGGGAAAGTTATTGCATGTATTATCTATGTGGCATCTTAATTTTATACGATTAAATATTATCATTTGTCAGTGCTTAACTTTAATTCACAAAGCCTCTTCTCTTTCATTGTATCCGACTGTTGCTTGGGTTTTTCATTTGAAAGGTATAATGTAAACCTAACAAACAGAAGAGTGCTTTTAATTTTCAAAACAATACACACACTAAAACTTGTTAAAATTAAAAGTCCACAAAATATGTAAAAAGTAGTACTTTTCAAATTTCCAAATACTTTACGGGGCAATTTTATATCTAAGTAGGGAACTTATACCTTTAATACATGGAAATTTTAAAAGAAACGCTTTTCTTAGTGCTAATAGTCCACTGAAGCATTAAGGTTTACAATCATGTAATAAGGGTCCTTAGAGTTGATTATAAAATCTGGAAACTGTCATCTGGCTAATTTTTATGATTGACATTTTTTTGACTAAAAAGGTCATCTATTAGGACAACTTCATCATACTATACAAAGAACCAGTCGTAAAGGCTTTAGTTATAAAGGTTAAGAAAGGCACGTCTTCCGGGTGAGGAACCGGACACACACCACACTTCACCAAAATAGGGAGGGGCGGGGGTGTCACCGTGTAGCGAGAACGCGGCAAATTAAGAGTGTTGAAATAAGACACGCCCACACTCATCACCGCAAATTTGTTACCGTGGGCTTCGCGCATTCAGCGTTCGCGGGAGCCTCCCAGGGGAGGCTCAATCTCCTGCACTGGCCTCCCATGCCCTCTGGGCGCGCCGTGGGAGTCGAGTTGAGGAAAGAACACTTAACCGCCTGTCTAGGGTCTTCTGCAGCGATGCCCCTACCTGGGCTCAGGAAGAGGAGCTGGGGCCGTCCACGCCAGACCCTCACCCTCCACCACCTGCAGTCTGAGGACGGAGAAGCTTGGTTAGGGGGGAGAAAAGGACAAGTCCCGTACCTGTGCTAAGACGGTGAGGCTGCCCTCGGGTGCCACGACATTCAGGCGGCCATGGTACCATGCCAATCCTGTGCCTGCCAGGGCCACACCGGCCACTGCCGCGGTCAAGGGGCCGGGGCCGGGGCCTGGCAAAGCTCGCCGGCCGGCAGCGATCCCGCGCCGCAGTCTCCCGCCCCAGGCCGCCAGCCAGGCGCCTCTTGCCGCAGCGGCCGCCATCTTTGCGGAAACGCCCCATCACAGAGCCCGGCTCCACCGCCTCTTCGCAGGACTCGAGAACTCCCGCGCAGTCGCGTATCTCGCGAGATCCGAACGGCCTCCGCCAGGCCGCTCGAACCTGCGTTCTGTGGTGGTTACCCGCTGGAAGCTCGGAACGTCGGGAGGGGAACTTCTGCAGGGAGGCCGGGCGGCAGGGAAGCAGTCGGAACAGAACCCAAAGTGGTTTCCCCAGTTGAAGACGAGATAGTTACCGTATTGTGTAGGAAGGTCCTACCCTTTCCGTAAGGAAAGGGATTCCTAGTGGGCGCTGCGGACTCGAGGGGAAAGCGCGAATGTGGGGTAGGCTTCGGGTGATCATTGTGAAACGTGTGTAGCTTGCCTTTCTGATGGACGGGATTATAAGGGTGGAATCCCGTCCCTGAAGAAGCTGGGGCGTGGAACTGAAGAATCTGCATATTCCTGAACACTACATTTGCTCTGAATTCCACAAGCCCACGCATGTTAAGAATTTCTTTATTGTTGTTGTTATTATTATTAACATATAATGTAGTATTTGCTTCAGGGGTACAGGTCTGTGAATCATCAGCATTATACAATTCGAATACACTCACCACCATGGCACGTATCCTCCCCAATGTCCATAACGCAGCCACCCTAACCCTCCCCTGCACCCTCCAGGAACCCTCAGTTTGTTTCCCGAGATTAAGAGTTTCTTCTGGTTTTTCTTAAAACTACTTATGTATCCTGTTATTCTGAAGTCTGCAGAAGCTGCAGATACTGCCCTGCAGGCCATTTAAATTAGCTCGTCCCACCTCTAGTAAACAAAAATTTTAAAAATGTTTCAAAATGTGTGTGTTTTCTACTTATCTTACTTTAATAACCAAGCAAAATAAAATTTATATTTTAATTGTGGTAAAATACACGCAACACCGCCATGTTGACCATTTTTAAATAATACAGTTCAGTGGTGTTAGGGACTTTGATGTTTTTGGGTAATCCTCTCTACTGTCCATCTCCAGAACTTTTTCATCTTGCAAAACTGGCAAACTTAAAAAGAAAAATAGTGTCATCCCCATCTGTCTTGTTCATCCTTCCTATTCTTATATCGTTGACTGCTCTTTCGTTTTTGCTAAATCATAGCCTATACCAGCCTTCTAACTTTGATGAAGTATTTTCTAATGAACTCTGGATGAAATCCACTCTATCAGGCAATCACTATTTGCTGACTATAAATCCTGTTCTAGTAAAGTGTTATCTATTATCCCATCTGGGGCCAAGTCAGATGCAGCAGAACACCTACCCCATATGACTGTTGTCAGTGTTTTCCGTTTTGTAGGCGTAGAATAATACCTCAGTCCTGGTTGTTCCACTGGTAGAAATGATTTCGCTGAGGCACATAGGCACATACCTTTAGCAGAGACCTTTGTTTTTGCAGCCTCTGATCCTCCATTCTTTGGTCTTTACTTTTCAGAATCCATTTACTTAATAAACTGTGTTCAGCTTCTGAAATGTCCCTAGCCATTAGAAGCTTTACTTGGAGATGCAGTAACTTTACACTTAAAAATTAGGTGCCAAGATCTTGATCACATAATCACTGCCATGTTGAAGTTTGTAAAACAAACAGAAAGTCAAAACAAAAAAGCAAGTACCACACTAAATCTAATTTGACCACTTAATTCTCGGGTCATTTTGTCATGATCTGCCCTTAGTTCTTGCTCCCTTTTTCTTAGCCAACTTGTCTAAATCTGCACTCAGAGCTTCCTCACTTTCCCCCCAGCTGCTGAAACCACTTGTAACATGCCTTTCCAGGCGAGAAGTAAGTAGATGAGACTCTATACACATTTGTGAGCCAGACCGCAGGGTTGGAATCCTGTCTGTTCTAGGATGATCACCGTGATTTGAGGTAAATTAGTTAATATCTCCAAGTCTCAGTTTTCTCCACTGTAAACAACTCTGTCGTGGTCTGAGGTTTGGGGATTAAATGAGATTTTCTGTAGAAAGGGATTAAATGAGATATTCTGTAGAAAGTGACTAACCAAATGCCTAGCACATTGTAGACTCACTACAGGTCATTTTACCTTCTTCAAGTTTTGGCTTACTCCCACCCTCTGATCACAAATGAGGTTGACTGGGACCTTAGCTTCTGCTTACCTTGTAGTAAAGTCTTGATTTCCAGAAACCATAGTTAAAATGGTAGTGTTAGGTATATACCTACTATCTAATTCACACAGTTCCACTACCCATTTAATGAACCCCACGTCTATTAGTCATTGGTGCATATTCGCATTAGAGCATTTGGCATACTTCAAAACATTGTTTTTATCACACAGTTTGACATCCTTTTGGGAAAGGCTATTTTTATTTTGGTCTGGCACAATGCCCAGCATATATTAGATATTTAACAAGTGAATGTATGAATAAGTTAAAAAAAAAATGGCACAAATGAAACTGATGTGCCTATTTCCATTCTTTGAGTATCAAACATACAGAAATATACATAGTTTATTTTTTAAGACAAACTGCATTTTAAATTATTTTGCTGAAAATCTTTGTACTTGGAAAACTGCTTTGTAATTAGGTCTTTTTGGTTTTGGCTTTGGGTTTTGTTTTTGTTTTTGTTTTTGTTTTGTTTTTGTTTTTGTTTTTTGTATTATGTGCCCAGGCCTGTAGAACTCGCATTAAGATTTAATATTTTCAACTTTTCTTTCGCAGAGGAAACAATTTCTTATAATAGACCCAATCTTTAACCGACTAACCATTCTAAGTATGAAATCTTCCCTGGCAGCTGCTGACATTTGTCTAAGTGCATTGACTATATTGGTCTTTTTAAGCTCCTCTTTGTTTATTTCTTCATCATCAGATGTAGAGAAAAATATACATCCTTGGCTGGGATGTATTTTCAACCATGTAGTTTATAAACCAATCCCCAAATAAGAAAATGCTTTTAAAACTCTAAGATCTATGCTGCTTTAAATGATAATTGGAGAAAAACAGAAAAGAAACACTGATAGTTCCAAAATATTCTGAATTCACTTACTCTGTGCTCCTTTTTGGTAGGAGGGACATAAGTTATATGACAGAAAAACTGTTCCCAAGGGATTTCACTTTTACTGGAGGCCAGGCCTGAATTCAAAACAATGCAAAATGGCATTTAAATGTTAGAGGAGAAGGAGTGTGGTTGGCTAGAGCAGGGAGGGAAGAGGGAAGAGAGATTAATCTGGAACTTGGGAAGTGAGAAAGGTTTGGATAGGTGGGATCCTCAAAGATTGGAGGACAGTAGGGTTGAGAGCATGGAAGAAAACTAGATGGCTCAGGGCAGAAGAACTGGTTTAGGTCTGGCCTTGAGTGGCTTCAGGGCCACAAGGGGGTCATGCAGTATTTCCACCAATATGTGAAACAACTGTCAGCTCTCTTGACCCTCTACACGTGTTTGTCTTTGGGGTATTTATGCCTCTTTTCTAGTATCCCCATCCATCCCACCCTGATCTCTTCCTTTGTATGTCAGACACTCTCTACCCAGTGATTGCCTTCTGCCTGTCTAGATTTTATCCTGGCCTTTCTCACCCATTATTCCCTGGGCTCCTCTAAATTATTTTGCCTCCTACCTACTACCAAAAGTTTGATTTTCTCGGGGTTGTTGGTCTTGAACAAAAGAGATAAATTAGCTTTTCTTATTGAAGACATTTACTTTATGTCCGTTTCAAAAGATAAAATTAATGCAAATGAATCTTTGATTCATTTCTTTGATCTTAGCATGTTTAGGGAAGATAAATAAAACTTGCTATCCTGATTCTGAAAGATCCCTTACTGTTGCATTACAGAACAATGTGAAGATTGATTATCTTAGGTGGAGGAGAAAAAAATATGGAGGTTCTCAAAGAGGCTGGACTCAGTCCTATAGCAATAGAGCAAGCGGCATACAGATGGACATTATAAAGAACCATTGCTTGGAATAGACAGAGGTGAAACTATATTTATGGTGGATAATTGTGTAGCGAAGGGTATGAATCACTCTCAGAGGCCCTAGATGAGTCAAAGAATTGCTAATTATGTCTTTTTTGTGCAGTTTGGGGCCATGGGTAAAAATATCTGGGTATCATGATTGATACCATCTTGTATAGAAATGGGTCAAGATTAAATCTTACTGACAGTGAAAAAGCAGTGCCAAGGGTTGCATTTTCAATGTCTTTCAGATCCTCCTCTGCTTCTCATTCCCTTCCCATCATCCTAGTTTACACTCTCATTACTGCATGCTTTGATGATTGCAATCGTCTCTTAACACATACTGTTGCTTCTAGTCTTCTCCTCTGAAGCATCCCATAGATCTATGTCAGATCAATCTTCCTAAAACATTTCTTTCACCATACTTCCATTAGCTGTGTGATTTAACCTTCCTAAACCTGTCTCCTTGTTGGAAAATGAGGAGTTTGGTTTCAGTTTATTTTTCTAGTTCTAAAATTCTCATTCTATGCCATTGCAAAGTGCTCCCCGCTCTTTTTAAAAAATACAGCAAACTGTATTGAGTGTAAAATATGTGCCAAGCTTATTGCCATAACTTAGAAATGCAAAGACAAAGAACTTAACAGCTCCCCCTGTGGTGTTTTCTCATGGGCAAGGGGTCTCCACATAATGGAGTGTGGCCCCTATGCTTAAAGCTTTTTAAAAACATGTTGCCCCCATTTATGTACGTTTATTTATTACTTAAACCTACACATTTACAATGAAATTATAAACACATAGTAAAACATTAAATGATGATAACAATTAAATAGTATTTGTAAAATAAAATTTTAATTTTGTTATTAAAAGTGAAATAAAATTTTCCACTTTCTAAAAATGTTAATCATATCTAGTGAGATCAGTGTGATTAAATTGGCTTTATAAAGTTGGATAATTTTGGTTTAAGTTTTGGGAGATAGAAATACAAAAGTCTGACATTGTGTTTAATTTAGACATAGTTTTTAATGAGTGCAAAAACTCAAAAAGATATCTTATAAAAATACATTAATTCAAAGGAAGGGACTGGATCTGTTATTAACTGAAGTAATGGAATCATGACATTTGTGTCTTTTTAAGCTTTTTATTCTGAAAAACTTAAAAGACATACAAAATTGGAGAGAATAAAATGATGAGCTTCCCTGTACAACTAACGTGACTTGAACAGTTACCAGCTCATGATCCATCTTGTTTCATCTCTAGCTCCCCCTTTACCCCAACCAGTTTAGGTTGAAATATGTCTCAAGCTCATACAGTTTTATTTTAAATATTTTAGTATGTATTTTTTAAAAGATGACTTAAAAGAAGATCCATATACCTATTTCTTATTTTGTATTTTTTAAAATTATTTTCATTAACATATAATGTATTATTTGCCCTAGGGATACAGGTCTGTGAATCATCAGACTTACACATTTCACAGCTCTCACCATAGCATATACCCTCCACAATGTCTATAGCCCAACCACCCTCTCCCTCCCCCGCTCCCTCCAGCAACCCTGTTTGTTTCATGAGATTAAGAGTCTCTTATGGTTTATCTCCCCCCAATCCCATCTTGTTTCATTATTTCCTTCCCTACCCCCCAAAGCCCCCAGCCCTGCCTTTCAAATTCCTCATATTAGAGAGATCATATGATAATTGTCTTTCTCTGATTGACTTATTTTGCTCAACATAATACCATTGTTGCAAATCACAAGATTTCATTTCTTTTGATGGCTGCATAGTATTCCATTGTGTATATATACTACACCTTCTTTATCCATTCATCTGTTGATGGACACCTAGATTCTTTCCATAATTTGGCTATTGTGGGCATTGCTGCTATAAACATTCAGGTGCCCTTTCGGATCACTACATTTGTATCTTTAGGGTAAATACACAGTAGTGCAATTGCTGGGTCATAGGGTAGCTCTATTTTCAACTTGTTGAGGAATCTCCAAGCGTTTTCAAGAATGGCTGCACCAGCTTGCATTCCCACCAACAGTGTAGGAGGGCCCCCCTTTTTCTGCATCCTTGCCAACATCTTTCATTTCCTGACTTGTTAATTTTAGCCATTCTGACTAGTGTAAGGTGGTATCTCATTGTGGTTTTGATTTGTATTTCCCTGATGCCGAATGATGTTGGTTTTGTATTTCTTAATGGTGTTTGTAATCCAGTGGATGCACAAAATGTCACTGAGGAAAAAAAGTCATAAAGATTGCATAAAATGCTGGGAAATTAAGGGGAAATGAAGGCAATGGGAAGAGTATGACTCAAGTGTGGTAACACATCCATGTAGTGGGGAGAGTAGCCCATACTGTAACGAAGCGTACTTATGGATGGGTGATGGCACAACTTATGAAGTTGCAAATAAGCTGTTCTCTGAAAACATAGTTATGGGACAGATTGTATATGCTTGGGAAACTTGATTATTTTCCAGTCAGTTATAGTATCTCCAAAGTTCTGCATATCTCACCAAGAAAGAAAAATAATACTTTTCCTTCCTTTGCCGCCTTTCAACTGTAAACCACGTATTTCCAGCAAATCAAAGATGACAAGTGGAGGAGTTAGGAAATATGGCGTATCCAGATGAGCAAGGGGGAGAACAGGACAGAAACTAAAAAAATCTAATAAGATGTTCCTTGATCCCAAGGTTTCAGTAGAAATTTCCAAGTCCATGATATGGATTCATGTGCATCAGGACATCCAGAATATGTTAGCCTATCTTCAACTGTGCAAAAGATTAAGGCATTTAGTTAGCACAAAAGCTTCACATTTTCACTGTTTCTTTAAAAAAAATAAAAATAAAAAATTTCAATTTCCTCTGCTTTTCTTTCCCTTAAGAATAGTTTTGTTGGTTCTGTCTTTAGGCTACCAAAATATGTGAACATGTGGTATCAGCATCACTAGCCCAAGGGGATTTGTGCCCCGGAGGCTGGCAGGGCTAGGGGCTGGTCATCTGGCAGCAGAATCTGAGTTCCTTTCAGAAAATCCTTTTTCCAACTGACTTGATTGCCCTGAATTTGTTTTGGGCTTCAGGAACTCAGAAAAAATACTTTGAAATGGTCACTATTCAGTGGCTCTCCCCAAGATGATGATGTTCATGAAGTGTCAAGAAATGTTGGCACTCTGGCAAGAAGGGTGAGGGTGAGGTGTGATAGGAGAACCTCCGATAATTCACAGGGTGGATAGATCTGCACCTTGAATACATGTAGAATGATGGCCAGGATGTTGGTGATCTGCTGCCTGCTTGGCTTGCAGGGAGGTGATGCAGGTGGCCTTGAGGGATGAGGGATTCAGTCTGGCTTACTTCCTGGCTATGACCTCAGTGACCTCTCCCATTTGTGAGGCCTTTAGCTGCAACCTTTGGTGGTTGGGGGTTGAAGGTTGGACTTCAGATGAAGAGAAAAGCTTACAAGCCCAGAAGTTGTCCATGACAAAGACGAGCTGTGCAGAAGCTGGGTGGCTTTTGAAAGCTAGCAGTTTTTGCCACACAACAGAAGACTTGTTCAGAAGTGAAGCCAGTACAGTCAAATCTGTGAAGTCAAGTGCAGAGTGACATCCTATTTGGGGCTGGGCTTCAGTAAGGGATCTGGGTTTGTAGACAGTCCAGGTGGAGTGATAGGGGGGCTTCTGGACTGCCTGGGATGAAGAGGTGACCTCTAGAGATCTGTCTTCAATGAGTACCCCCATGGCCCATTTGGCTTGTTCCACCTAAGCCCAGAACTCAGACATTCAGTCCTAGTGGCCAATTTACAGGTACACTTTGAAGGTTCCCTTGGCCTTTCCAGGAACTTGAAATGTTTTGCAGAGCTGGGCAAGCTGAATGGGCTGGAGGGCTGCTCCCCTCCGGTAGGAGGGCCTGAGTAGAAGCCATGTCTAGAACCAAAAGGGCAAGTGAACTGAAACGCCAGGAAACCAGAGTGTGAGCCCTGAGCCTAGGCCTGGAAGGTTTGGAGGTCACTGTACCTGCTACTGTGGAGTATTAGTGAGGATGGAACTTCCTGCCAGGGGCAGTCACTGTTTTTGTAGCTTCTTCCAGGTCTGTGGCAGGGCTGCTGGCCATTGGCTGTTCTCCGCTGCTCACATGCAACTGTCCCACGTGGATAAGCTGTGACCCTGTGTCCTGGGGCGAGGTGTAGTGAGGACAACAGGCAGGTGCATGACTGGCACTTCTGAGTGTAAGTCCAAAATACTACCCTGGTATTATATCAGTTCTAACCACCAGGAATTTGATGTCATTCACTTGTTGTTTCAAACTAATTGGGTTTGAAACTTGCCCAAAATCTTAATTTCAAAAATTCGAAGAGGTAAAGGGATGGTCAAAATGGGTGAAGGGGAGTGGGTGGTATAGGTTTCCAGTTATAGAATGAATAAGTCATGGAAATGGAAGGTGCAGCATAGGGAATACATTCAATGGTATTGTAATAGTGTTGTATGGTGACTATTGGTAGTTCTACTTGTGATGAACGCAGCATAACATAGAGACTTATTGAATCATTATGTTGTACACCTTAAACTGATAAAACCTTGTGTGTCAACTATACTTCAATTTAAAAAAAAGGGTTTCATATGTGTTAGAAAATTTTATGTTCAGGCTTTGAAAGTATGTAGATAAAAGAGTCACACTTGAATCATTTTGGGGCAACATATCACAAGGTGATGCAGTCGTTTCCAAATATTGGTTTCCAAAAGGTACTTTCCAAGGACAAGTTTCTTCCAAACAGCAGTCATTTTCTTGGTCAGTCAATATTAAAGACATCACTTTTGTCTTTAAAAGATTAATATGGGTTTAAAAAAATTAACTATTACTAACAGCCACTTGCAGAAGTGGATCACAAATCTGGAATGTATCATTTCATCAAAGAAAGATGTACAACTCATCTTTCCATGTGACAGTTGCTTAAATTACTTTGCTGTCAGTTGACTAGCCAACTGTCGTGTGATCCAAAAGTTTCATGATCACTTTCTAGCTCATTTTAAGAATATAGCAAAGATTCTATGGTATGTTAAACATCTTAAGAAATTAAGCTTTTGTGGTTTCTCAGTCTCAGCACTGTTGACACTTTGGGCCAGATCATTTTTTGTTGGTGCTGTGTACTGCAGCATGTTTACTAGCATCCCTGGTCCCCATTCACGAGATACCCCTTAGCTGTGAAAGTGAAACTGTCTCCAGACATTCCTGAATTGTCTTCCAGGGAGCAAAATTTTCCCCAGTTGAGAACCCATGCTCTAAAATGTCAGCTCCAGGAGGGCAGGGAATTTTTCCTGTTTGGTGTAACCATTCTATGATTCCTAGTGCCTAGAGTAATGCCAACCACATAGCAGGGATCCGATAACTACTTATTAAGTGAATGAATATTATGGTTGTCATTTTTGTTATAACAAGAAAAACAAGGATTTTCTCAATGGGTTTTAGGGTCTCTGTCTTTGTTTTATTTTTAATTAAAAACATTAAAAAAAAACATTTTATTTATTTATTTGAAAGAGAGAGCGAACACAAGCAGGAGGAGTAGCAGAGGCAGAGGGAGAAGCAGGCGTACCACTGAGCCAGGAGCCTGATTCAGGACTCCATCCCAGGACCTTGGGATCACAACCTGAGCTGAAGGCAGATGCTTAACTGTCAGCCGCCCAGGTGCCCCATGAGACTCCTGTCTTTGTGGTTAACAAATCTCAGCAGGACTTCATGAATATCTTTAAATTTTGTCAAGTCTAGTTTAACTACTGGATTGAATATTGCTGAAAAAATATTTTTTTGCAGAGGTTTACCTTCATGTTCCGGATAGTTCCTTCTGAATTCTTATTTTGGTTTCATACCATTGATAGCTAATTATCTCAAGAGAGTATACATTTAAGATTAGGTTCATTATTAATGATAATGGATATAAATCCACTTTCAAATACCCTTCTTGATAGTTTGTCTTATTTTTACTGACTTTGTCTGATTAGATAGTTGTGTTCATCTCATAATAGAAAAGGAGAAGCCTAAGCCCTGCTATTTTTACCTTGTTCACTGGTATTTTAGTATTATCTTCTATTTTTGGCTTTGCAGAAGTCTTTTAAAGCCAGTTATCCATTATCATCAGGCTTATTTGTATTAATGCTAGCTAATGTAATTTATCCTGGATGTGCAGACACCTGACGATGATAAACTAGTGACAGCTGGCATATTCCTTCAGGTCATAGAACTCTTATTCTTTTGTCAATATACTTCTCATGTTGTGATATGAGGCTATCTTACATGGTGTATATATCTATTATTTATATATGGGCATTGCTACATATATGTATTGCTTATATGTGTATTTTATCTTTCTTTTGGATTAGAATAGCACAATGCATAGTGGCTGTAATATTTTGTGTGTCATTTGTCATATGTACATTCACCTTTGAGAATCACAGGTCTAGTACATTTTGGGGGCAGATCCAATCTTCAAGCCTCACATTTTCAGCTGTGGCAAAGACAGTGTTATAAATCAGCCAAATCTCATTGTATTTTCCTCTTTCAGGGCATACAGGAAGTTACATTTTCCAGCTTCCCTTGCTTCAAGGTGTGGTCATGTCATCATGTCAGATGGCCATGTCTCATGGCCAACAGTGTGAAAGTAAGGGGAGTTGACTTGTGTTCATTCTGAGCTAAGGAAGTTGAGAGTCAGCATACCTTCCTTCATGCTCTCTCCAATGATTATCTTTCACAGTAATCTTGGAAACCATGCATTCTGGATGGTGGAGCTAAGAGAAAGAGAGACCCCCTGTTGGAGGAGAGCTGCCAAGGAGAATGCACAATCTATATTTGGCTTTGACTCTTTGTGTGTTAAAGATCCTAGATTTTGTGGTTGGATGTTAGGGTAGCTGGCATGAGTTGTCCTGCCTGCTACACATGTTCTCTGTTAACAGTCCCTATCTAAATTCCTCAGTATAGCTCTCAATTATTGACTGTCTTTCATTGACATCACTCTGAAGAATATAGCAAAATGAAACTCACTTTCATATTGTTCAAAGAGTGTTGAAGCTGTAGCCCACTAAGTCATATTGTATCTCCTAATGAGAATCCTGAGGGAAGATTTCTCTTTGTTCTAGCAATTAGAAAAGATCTCTCACGGGTGTACCTCATCTTCTTTAATCTTACAGACATGATCAGTGTATGGTAACTAATCATGTTTTCTTCAGTGACAACTTTGTGGCTTATGTCTACTAACTGTGTAATATATATTATTCTGCTATACATTATTCATTTTTGCAATATACATTATCCTGATTTTCTAACTTTATTTACCTGTGTCACTATACTTTCTTCTATAACATAAAAATAAATCCCTCTTTTAATGTTTGTTTTAATGCCTCAAATATTTTTGGCAAATATGAATATATTTGTATTTTTAAATTTTTATATGAGTATATTTAAAAAATAAGTTGACTTTTACTGTTCTCTGGTCATATTTTTTAGTTAGAATATAAATTCCCTGAAAGTTTGTAACATGTCTTCTAGATCTTTGGTAATTCTCCCAATAACATTTAATAAATATCCCTTGGTTGATTAATTAATAGAGATATTAGTACATGTGTTAATTTAAAACTGTTATAAATTTAGATGTGACAACAGCACAGATGTTAGGAAAAGGGACATTATAAGAAATCAGAAATCAGACATAGAGATGTATCTATACGGTGTGCATGACTTTTGTTACATTTATGCCTTCCTACAATTCAGTTCAAATGATCTCATTGTGTATTGCACTCTTTCTGTAGGAGCTATTTCATTTCTCACTCAAATGTAGATATCAAGTAACTTATGATTTAGGCAGGAATATAGTGTTTACAAGTTTCATTAGAAATCTTTTAATGAAATCAAAGGAGAGCAGTCCTGAGGTAGCACATGGGACATTTTTTTGTTAATATAAGAATTGCTTAGGTGTATTTTCCCTAGTGCAAATATCCAAATTATCATGGCTGCTGTAAACAGATACTGGAGTACAGCACAGTGATTTTCTTTAAAAGATGACAGCGGTGATGAATTACATGTCACTGTGAGTGTAGATAAGGTGCTCACAGTAGCAGTATCAGCCAATGTCAGGTGGGAAGGCAGCTATGCTGTGCTGAAGTCAAGGCTCACCAGTGCAGACAGAAGGCACTGGAGACATTTCCATACTTCCCTAGATAGCCCGTGGGATAGGTTTTGAAAAATCACTATGGTTCTGGGTCCATATGATCCGGTAACTCCTCAAAGAACTGTTTGCAGCTTCAGAAAGATATACGGTGTTAAAAAGCCTGGTTTTTAAGGGTGAATTGTCAGAAAATAAATATGTATGGCTATGTATATGTGTGTGTGCGTATGTGTGTGTATGTGTTTGTGTGAAATTTGCTTATTTGTGAACAAACAAATGTTTGAATTTGTATAAAGTATCTTCCATAATATGATACTATGTTAGGTCTAGAGGGTGTAAAATTTAGGAATAAAGTAAAATATTACTAATACATATATAATACAGTATATAAAGTATTAAATTATATAGCATAGATCTGAAGCATTCTTGAGAGGAAAAAAAGAAGGTAGTCCTTTGTTAAAATTTTACAGTGCTTCTCTCTTTGTGAAGCCTTATCAAAGTTCTAAGTCCTTTTTCTAGCATGTGTGAGACTCTTCAAAAATACTTTCCTCAGAGATCAAAATTCTACATTTCAGATTGGGTTAAATAGATTTTATATTTTGTCCTGCAGCTGTTGGAGCTATAATGGGGTAAATTGAGATTTGCCTTTTAGGGCATATTTCTCAACAGAGCAGTTTTGAAAATGAAACCAAATCTTCATGCTCCACTTGACATTGGAATTTAAAGTTATTTTTACAGGCTTCATTGCAGTAACTATGTGAAAGATTTAAAGGTATTATTAGAATATAGTAAGTTATAGTTAAAATAATTTTCTTCCAACATCTCATTCAGTAAATAAAAAACAGGAATACAAATTTTATCTTGCTATCATGTTTCACAGGTTTTCATATTTATGCTTTGACCAAATAGCACATTTTCTTGTGTAAAATGTTTCCTCCCTTTTAATTATAGCCAGATTTGCTGCCTCGGCAGGTAGAGCTTTTATGAACTTGAAAAGTAGTTTGGTTTAAGTAGGGTATGTAGGAGCAAACCCTTCAAGGAAAATCACATTTTGTCTGAAATGTGGTATGGTATCTAAATATAGCCTTGACTAAGTCCCTAGAACATTGAGGTACTGGAAAATATTCAGGTATCCCTACTGGGGATAGATCTACTTTCGATTTTACAAAGTAGTGACTGTATGAAGTCACTAGAGCTGAACGGAAAAAAGGGCTTCGAATTCATAGTAAAGTCCACAAAAGAAATAACTGAACAAAAGCATGAGCAAAGGAAGGACTGTGTCTGTCTTCCTTTTCATATTTGACTTGAAGGGCCTTTGACCTTAGGCAAGACTGTGAAGCAAACCACTTTTGTTTTTGTCTTATTCGACTTCCTCCTTCCATTACACGCCCCTGCAAGTAGACTGTGTATCATTCCTGGAGGGCCTTGGCCTGAGCGAACTGCCAGCTAATCCCTAGTAAAGTAGATGTGAAAGGTTTCTTTCAGAAAATGGGGACTAGCTGTCTCTAATCTCCGCTGACTTTAGGGAATCAGGCTCAAACTACAGCTTAAAGATGGAAGGATTTAGGTTCGTTTACAGTGAAGACTGGTAAATATCAGTTCCATAGTCATTCCGGAAGTCTTTTAAAATGAGAATTCCTCATGTGTCTGAGACAGCGTAAATCTTGATGTTAATCTGAAAGGTAATGAAGGCGTGGTAGCTAAAGAGCAAATTCTGGGTAACCGTATGGTGGAATGTATGATTCCAGGGTTAGGCTTTTTTTTTCCATACAAAAAGATATTTTAGGTCTGATCTTTACTCATTTGTGAAATTCTAAAGATCCCAGTTTGGGAACAACTAGTAGAAAGCTTTCATTTTATATATTTAAATGAATAATTAATGGATAAAACAGAAATAAAAATAAAATAACCGATACCTAACAAAATTAATAGCTTGCCGAAAGTTTTATTACAAGATGATGACAAAGTCAAGAGTAAAAAATTCAGATTTCCTAATGTCAATTGAGCACTCTTTCTATAACAGTATACTACTTCTTAAATTTAAATTATGATAATTGACAAGCTGTTCCCCAATAATTTAAGTATCCTATAGAATATAATATCAGCTGAGTCCCAGCCTGTTACCATCTTTCTAACAAGAACAAAACATGTATTGGGGGGCGCCTGGGTGGCTCAGTGAGTTGAGCCACTGCCTTCGGCTCAGGTCGTGATCTCAGGGTCTTGGGATGGAGCCCCACATCAGGCTCTCTGCTCAGCGGGGAGCCTGCTTCCTCCTCTCTCTCTCTCTGCCTGCCTCTCTGCCTATTTGTGATCTCTGTCAAATAAATAAATAAAATCTTAAAAACAAACAAACATGTATTGGGATCAGTGTGGACTATTCTGAATAGTTAGATCAGTTGTTTTTGACACTGTAATGTGCAAACAAATGACCTGGGCATCTCCTTACAATGCAAGTTGAGCTCCATAGTAATGAGGTGGAGCTTGCATTTCCAACAAGCTCCCAAGAGACTCAGATGTGGCAGCTGGGGTTCAGAATAGGGATGAAAGACCCCTCAGTGCCCTAAGAAGGATAAGGTTTCTGTCTTTAGAGAACTTGGACTTCAGACCCCAGGTGAAAAAAATAAAGAAAAGCAAGACAACAGATAAATATATCTTGAATGGATGGTTTTTAAATATGTATATTATTCTTTGTGAATGTTAGATTTTCCACTTAGAGGAAAACCCCTCCTGCTTAGTCCCATTTTTACTTTTTCTACTGTATAGAAAACCACTCAGTACATAGTGGCTGTTGAAGAAATGCCAAATGACTATCATTATCATACGTCACTGGAAATATCTAGGTGGAACCAGAACATTCAGTCTTGTGATAAAATTCCTTTCAGTGATGGATTATCAGAATGGCTTGATGGTGGATTTCTTCGCACCTTCATTAATTCCCCAAATTCTTTCCACTTCACATGCAGAGTAGGGTCAGGCGGTCTCTTCAATTCCTGGGGAGATCCCGCAGGTTTTGAGGCTAATGGACAGAGTGGATGTAGATGAATGGCTATTAACTGTTTCCTCATCAAACCAGAGTTTGAGGGTGAGAGAGAGGGAGATGGAAGCAATGAAAAGACTGGGATTTCCCAAAAAACTTTTCCCCCAAAATTCTACTGTGCTGTCCCACACAGTAGGTGCTTGCCACTTAACAAGTTGTTGTATACTTCTACTGTGTGCTATGGGGATTAATAAAACAGGACAAAGGATTTCAGAGAATTGATTCAGCCAAAATTAACTTGTTTAAATTAACTAAAATTAATTTTAAATTAACTAAAATTAAGGGAAAAAATGCGAACTCACTTCTGGAGCTGCACAAGACACATTGGAAGTGCTGGGTAATGTGTGCCCAGGGCCTACTGCATTGCATCGCAGTGCAGAGGCAGATCACTTTCATCGTCGCAGGAAGTGCTAGTGGACATGAGGAGCACAAAAGGACGGCAAGCTCGATTTGAGTGGAGGCTGGAAGTTACTGAGAAATAGGTAACTAGACAGTGATTGCTTGAAAACAGCACTCAAACTGGAGGAGGAGACTAATGGGAGGGGGTGGGTTTAGTTTGAGTGTAGGGGAGTGGAACAGTAAAATTAGTTCTCACATCATAACCAATTCTTTTGATCCATTCCTTTTTTTCCTTAAGTGAGCAGTGTGTACATACAACATTACTTCACAGATTCATCCCATAACCCATCCTTTTAGGAAAACATTTTATATACCAGAGCACATAGTGCTTCCTGCCATGCTTTATACATATTTTATGTTATGCAAACTACTCTTGATTTTATGTCTCCCCAGTGGTAGATGTGTATTCTTTTGTTAGCTCAGTTTGTGAAAGTGCTTTACTCTGGTGCTCAGATATCAGGATCAGAGGTTCTGCTTTTATGTCTTATGACATTGTTTAATAATTCTGTTTTCGTTCATTCATTCGCTCAACAAGTAATTATTAAGCACCTACTAGGTACCAGGTGTTGTTGACTCTTCCTCTTTCTTCTCTTTTCCAGTGGCAGCTTCTTTCTTCTGATTGAGAGCATAAACATAATAAAATGAAATTACCCAGGCTGAACTTAATATTACAAAATATTTTCTAAGTAGAGCAAACCACATTGTTTAGAAATTTGGGTCAAATGGATGAACTTCTATCTTAGGAAGAGAGAACTTTTATAGCTTTTCCTTCTTCAGTCTTAAGATAACTTCTGATTGCTCAATAGCCTTAGACCTTATATCTGTTTCTTGGGGCTGCCATAACAAATTACCACCAACAGGGTGACTCAATAGAAACATGTTCTTTCATAGATCTGGAGGCTGGAAGGCTGAAATCAAGGTGGGGGTGGGGCCAT
The DNA here is from genome assembly GCF_011764305.1 of Mustela putorius furo. NCBI lineage: Eukaryota > Metazoa > Chordata > Mammalia > Carnivora > Mustelidae > Mustela > Mustela putorius. Next base: position 3,035,876 of record NW_025422171.1, read on the forward strand.
TCTCCTTCTAGGGAAGCATCCATTTTTATCTCTTCCCACCTTCTGGTGCTTGCTGGTAATCCTTCTTGTTCCTCGTCTGGCAGCTGCCTCCATCATCACGTGCCTATCTTTTGTCTGTGTGTTTCAGTATTTCAGTGTCTCCTTGTCCAAATCTCCTTCTCCTTCCTAATATAAAGACATTAGTCACTGGATTAGGATCTAATTTAGCCCCCTGTGACCTCATCGTAATGATTACATCTGCAAAGACCATTTCTATGTACAGTCATGGTCGTTAGTACCAGGTGTTATGACTTGAACGTCTTTTTGGAGGACATAGTTCAACCCACAACAGCCACTTCAAGTATATAAGCATATATATATATATATATATATATATAATTGATTTTAGCCCCCAAGAAAAGTAGCAAGGAAGCAGGACTACAAGGAGAGCCTGAGGTTCAACAGGAGAAGAAATAACATTACTCTGACCCTTGGTCCTTACAGCTTCTTCAGGGAGCAGATGGGATGAGCCGTGAGAAAGATCAAAGACAACCCAGGACCAGAGGGCAGAGTGATGAGCACACTGGACACCAAACGGATTATAAATCACTTCTAGTCCTTTTAAGTTACTTCTTATGCCTTTTCTTCCCTCCTACCACTCTTCCTTCTATTTGCCTCTTTTCCCTCTCCCCCTGCCCTTCCATTTCCATTCAGTCTCTCAGTCATCCTTTTCCTTTGAGCCCAAAAGCAAAGAAGAAATATATTATGTGATCAAAGAACTTCCAAAGAACGCTTGTATATTCCCCATTCAATTATAGGTGCTTTATGAAATGTTATCTTTTCCAAATGAAACAACCTAAATCTCGCATCCTGAGGACAAATGATAGGACAAGTTTTGTCAATTTCTTTGCTTGATGTCAACCAAGTTTTGGTTGAATCAATTCTCTGAAATACTTTGTCCTGTTTTATTAATTTCCATAGCACACAGTAAAAGTATACAACATCTTGTTAATCAATATGTAGACATAAAAACAAAGGAAGAAAACAGGAAGGACATCTGTTAACGTTTCTTAAAGAGCTGACTCATGTTGTAGGTTAATTTACTCTGATCTTCCTGAGGCTTTTGTTCATTCTCATTGCAAATATTTATAAAATGCCCACTATGAACAATGAATTTTCCTAGAATTGTAAATGATGCAGAAATAAATAGGACACAGTGCTTGCTTTCAAGAGGTTTCCAGTTTGGTGGGAGAAAGACTCCTATATAAATAAATCAGATGTAAGGTAAAATGAGATAAATGCTGCAGACAGATTCAAAGTATTAAGTGAGTATTTGGGGAAAGAGGGATTAATCATAACTGGGAGTGTACTTGATAGAAGTAATGGAGTTTGCAATGGGAATTCAAGAATGGAGTGTTAGGTCAACTAGGAGATAGTCCTTAACATTACCATCAGAATACTGAGCAATGGTGTTGAGGTAGGACAGAGTAGTGTATATTCTGAGACAACACCAACAACCATAGGGTATAGTTAAAGGGAAGTGAAGTAGAAAATAAGGTTGAAGAGAAGTTTAAAGATCCCAAAGTGAAGGTTTTCCTTTGAATTCTTGATTGCAGTGTTTAGACTTCATACTATGTTTAATAGAGACTCATCAAAGTTTCTCATTGGAGGACTGAAAGATCAGTTAGGAAGTGATTGAAATAGTCGAGGAGTCAGAACATAGAATCTGACAAAAGAAAGGAGCAGAGGATGGGGAGAATAGGGAGATTTGCAGCATAAAGGAGCAGTAGAGTCAAGAGTCTGCAGCTGATAAGATGTTGAAGATGAGGAAGAACATGGAGCATTGAGAATCTTGGCAGTGCCATGAAGGAGAAGGTTCCGCAGGGGAGAAGGGATGTATTGAGGAAGGGAATTAAAATTATGTTCTGGTCTTGTGGAATTTGTGAAACAGATGAGGCCATCCAGCAGGTAGTGAAAATGCATTTTAGAATTTTGAAGAGCAGTCAAAGAGTATTCTTTTTTTTTTTTTTAAAGATTTTATTTATTTATTTGAGAGAAAGCACAGAGGAGAGTAAAAGGGAGAAGCAGACTCCCCGCTGAGCAGGTGGCCTGATGTGGGGCTTGATCCCAGGACCCTGAGATCATGACCTGAGCTGAAGGCAGACACTTAATGACTAAGCCACCTAAGCGCCCAGAGAGAGTATTCTTGAGTTCAGAGATGAATATTGTTAACAAAAGAATGGATTTTAGAGAAAAGGGGGATGACTAGCCCCTTCTCTGCTATGGAAATACCATGTATCTACACTTATAGTACATTTTATCATATTGGAGAAACACTTAGAAACAAAAGCATTAGCATTTGCTAAACATAACTGTGTTGAAAGAGGAAAACACGTATAAGATAGAGAAATACTAAGTGAGATAAGAAAAGGCTTATGGATTCAAGGGGTGGGGGAGGGCCTAATTTAAAGATTTGTTTGTTGATTAAAGTTAGTCTTGTTTTTGATGGATTTTATATTCTATAATGGGTCATTGAAGGGTTGTAGAATATATTTACATAAAAGTGCTATCTAATATTTGGATGGGACAGTCAGAATAGAGAGCTGTGTGGGCAGTCAATTAACTGGAAAATAATTTGTCTGTGATGCTTATGTCCTTCAAATCAGTTAGGAGGCATTTCTAGTTTTATTTAACTTGAAGGTGAACTTCCCCAGAGTAATAAGTGTCCAAATAGTGGAACAGGCTTTCTCTGGAGGTCTTAGACTTCCAACTCAAAGAAGTGTTCAAGAAAAGTATGGTTGGCCATCTGTTGAGATATTACAAAAGGCATTTTTTCTTTAGGGTAAAACATTGGCCTAAATGTCACCCAAAACTGTATTAGCTCAGGATTAGAAGTTAAATATTGTGTTAGGCATTGCCCGGATAACTGTCCTCTGGTTCCAATGACATCCCTGTTGCTGATGCTGCTGGAACCCAAAGTCAAAAGGATCACAGGAGATTGTAAATACTCTTAGTGTCTTTTATCTTTCCTCAAGATTCTTATTTTCTAATCTTGAAACATTTTTAGGTCTTGTGTGTGGAGAATAAAAATGGAAATGTGTCTCATGGGATGTTTTGTTTTGTTTGAATTTTGAAGGCAGCCCCAAAGATAAGATTTACTTTATAAAGTATCTTAAACATTTTATTTCAAGTCAATTCTTAGAGTTTAAATGGAAAAATTATCAAGGTATGTTTATGCCGGTATAGTTAAAGTTTTGCTATTAATACAAAATACCTTAAAATCCCTGGGGATAAAATATATGTTTATAAAAAATAAAAAATTAAAAAAAAAAAAATAAACAAATAAAGAAAATTTAAAAATAAAAAAAAAAATTTCGAACTGATTATAATGCTGACAATTTTGTCTATACAGTAGAAATGTACTTCATTATTTAACTTACTTGTTTTTTCATTTGAATCTTACTTTCTTTTCTGTACTTGGAATATGTACTTATGCTTACTATGATTATAAAATTAGTCCAGTTAACTATGACAAAAAAGGGGCTCTTGGGTGGCTCAGTTGGTTAAGCATCTGCCTTTGGCTCAGGTCATTATCCCATGGTTCTGCGATCAATCCCCGAATTGCTGGGCTCCCTGCTTCTTGGGGAGCCTGCCTCTCTCTCTCTCTCTCTGCTTGTGCTTGCCCTCTCTCTGTCAAATAAATAAATAAAATCTAAACAAAACAAGACAACTATGGCAAAATGAAAATAGTGTTCGTAAATCTTAAATAAGAACAAAGATAAAATATAACTGCTTAGTATCCTCTCCCATTATGTTTATGTTTTTGACATAAGATTGTGGTTCTCTCATTTGGTAGTCTTATTTATTTATTTACTTAATTTTTTAAAGATTTTATTTATTTATTTGACAGAGAGAGAAATCACAAGTAGGCGGAGAGTCAGGCAGAGAGAGAGAGAGAAGCAGGCTCCCCACTGAGCAAAGAGCCCGATGCGGGACTCGATCCCAGGACACTGAGATCATGACCTGAGCCGAAGGCAGCGGCTTAATCCACTGAGCCACCCAGGCGCCCCTCATTTGGTAGTCTTAAAGCCAATCTTAATCCAATTTCTAGTCTTATTAGCCAGAGTCATATTCACATGTATTTTTTCAACAATAGGTGGCACTAGCATACAAGCATCTCATGTGTATTCAATCCAGCAAAAATGTTAATAGGTGGGAGAGAAATATACAATATTTAAAATGCCTGAAGATTGGGAATTCAATTCTTTTTCCTTTTTTTAATAAAATTCTTAATTATGTTATTTTAGTCACCATACAGTACATCATTAGTTTTGGATGTAGTGTTTCACGATTCATTGTTTGCATATAACACCCTAGTTCTCGGTATAAAATACATGCCCTCCTCAACACCTATAACTGGGCTTACCCATCCCCTAATCCTCTCCCCTCTAAAACCCTCAGTTTGATTCCTGGAATACATAGTCTCTCATGGCTCCCTCCCCCTCTGATTTCCCTTCCTTCATTTTTCCCTTCTCCTACTGTTCTCCTTATGTTCCACAAATAAGTGAAACCATATGATAAGTGTCTTTCTCTGTTTGACTTATTTCACTTAGTACAATCTCCTCCAGTTCCTTCCATGTTGATGCAAAAGTTGGGTGTTCATTCTTTTTGATGGCTGAGTAATATTCCATCATATATATAGACCACATATTCTTTATTCATCTTTCTATTGAAGCTCCTTCCACAGTTTGGCGATTGTGGACATTGCGGCTATGAACATTGGGTTGCATATGGCCCTTCTTTTCACTACATCAGTATCTTCAGGGTAAATATCCAGTAGTGTCTTTTTAACTTTTGAAGAACCTCCGTACTGTTCTCCAGAATGGCTGTACTGACTTGCATTCCCACCACCAGTGTAAGAGGATTCCCCTTTCTCCACATCCTCTCCAACATTTGTTGTTTCTTGCTGTGTCAATTTTTGCCATTCTTACTGGTGTAAGGTGGTATCTCAGTGTGGTTTTGATTTGAATTTCCCTGATGGCTAAAGATGTTGAACATTTTTTCATGTGTCTGTTAGCCTTTTGTGTGTCTTCCTTGAAGAACTGTCTGTTCATAACTTCTGTGCATTTTTTGATTTAATTACTTGTTTCTTTGGTTGGTTGGTTTGTTTTCGGGTGTTCAGTTTGAGAAATTCTTTGTAGATTTTGGATATCAGCCCTTTGTAGTGTCATTTGCAAATATCTTCTCCTATTCTGTGGGTTGTCTCTTTGTTTTGTTGACTGTTCGGGAATTCAGTTCTGAGGAACATAGGTATATTGGAGATCCATGTGAGATACAAGTAGTTCTTGAGTGGGAAGATATTTCAGAACATGAACATAGGTGACCTTTGAACTATGTAGGAGTTAGAGGCACTAGCCCTTGCACAAACATCCCTGTATCATTTTTGGATTCCCTAAGACTTGACTTCTAGTAACCTACCTTTGACCAGAAGCCTTACTGATAACATAAACAGTCAATTCCTGCAATTAAGTAAGCTATAGAAAAGAAAATGTTATTAATAAAATCCTAAGAGAAAATACATTTACAGCACTGTACTGCAGTTTTTGGAAAAATCTGTGTATAAGTAGACCTGTGCAGTTCAAACCTGTGTTGTTCAAGGGTCAACTGTAATCATATTATAGTTTTCCATTTGATAGGCTTGCACACATGAAGCTTTACTTTTATTAAATTCTGCCTAAGAAGCATTGCAGTTTGGGCGTTTGTTACCAGATTGCTGCCAACCATAGTCAGACAAATGCCTCTTGCTTAAATAGCTAAATTTAATTTTATACTACCACATAAAAATCCAATTGCTATTAAGACTTTTCTTCAAACTGACAACTTTATTAGAATAAGAGCACAACTATTAATGTGATCACTCAATACCTCTGGGTCTCCTTTTCTTAATTGGTAAAATGTAAGGACTAGATTATTATTTTTTTTTAAAGATTGTACTTATTTATTTGACAGACAGAGATTACAAGTAGGCAGAGAGGCAGGCAGAGAGAGAGGAGGAAGCAGGCTCCCTGCTGAGCAGAGAGCCCGATGCGGGGCTCAATCCCAGGACCCTGGGGTCATGACCTGAGCCGAAGGCAGAGGCTTTAACCCACTGAGCCACCCAGGCGTCCCAGGAAGATTATTTTTAATATTCCTCTACTAGTCTATGACATTCCATATAAGAATGACATATGATTTAGAGCAAGATTTAAAAAAATATAAACACCCAAAGTACAACTAAGTATTTATTATTAATTCTTTAATAAAGTTAATCTTTAAATTTTTCCCTTGTAGTAATAACTTGATAAATTAATTTAGAATCTTTCCTAATATGAATATCTACAGGTAGATATTGCAGGCAAGCAGTCGCTTAACCAACTGAGCCACCCAGTCACCCAGAGAACTGTTAATCTTAAGTATTTGATACAAATTAGAATTTTAAACATATTCATAACCTCAGTAGTCAACAAGGAAAAGTAGACAAGAAATATTTTATTAGCAGAAGATATTAAATAAAACAAATATATTCAAAGCAATATATTTTTACTCCAAAGACCACAGAAATCTAGGCGCTACCTGAAATATATTGCTTTGAATATATTTATTTATCTATCTATAAAAAAGATTAACAGTTCTTAGTAATTCAGTCAGCTTTGCAACTTATCTTTAACACTCATCAATGATAAAAACAACTTTGGAAGACGGAGCATTAAAAAGGAAATTAAGAAACCAAATTCTTGCCACTCATATAACATATGGTGGTTTTAAGAAGTAGAATGAGTTCTACTTCTTTGTAAAATCTTTCCTTACATTCCTAGCTACCCAGCTTGACAGTGTTTGGTGATTGTTGTCTTCATTTGTGTATACATATAACTCCAAGTAGATCCCGAGGTAATTGAAACCAAATTCCTTTCTTGTGTATTTCACTGATATATGTGTGTATGTATATATAGATATATTTTCTCTCTCTTTTCTCCTTGAATTTCTATTAGTCTGATACCAGACATACTAGATTGATTCTGATCCTGTCCAGAGTTTATCAGGAGTAAGTAGTAGCCTTTTGGCTTCAAGAAAGTTGTGATTTTCTTTATCATGGACTTTGCTACCATTCTCCAAGTGCTTTCTTTCAGAACTTTGTTGTGATTTTTTACTTGCTGATGGACTCCTCTTGGTCTCTTTATTACATTTTAGCTGAGTCTCAGAATACATGCATGCAATCTGTCTTCGATGACTAGAATTAAAAGTACTTTTATGACTATTTTGTTTAGAGTTTAAAGACATTAACTTAGATCAGTGGTTCTTCAAGTTTGATCCTTGGACCAGCAGCATCAGCACCACCTCGCAGTTTGTTAGAAATGCAAAATCTTGGGCCTGTCCTGGACTACTGAATCAGAAACTTTAGGGATGATTCTGAAAACCCACATTTTTAGCAAGCCCTTCCCATGATTCTGTTACAAGATCAAGTTTCAGATCACTGATTAAAGGAATCAGACATGTCCTTCTGGCATCATTTCTTTCTTATTCTTTTTGTTTTTAGGTTGAATTAATTTTGGCTCTTTTTAAATTGCTTCCTTCTTTGTAGTTTCTTTTTGTTTATCTTTTTTGCCCTCTTACTTAAGTGTACACTTACATTTCATATTTATTCTTTTTTTAAAGGATTTATTTATTTATTTGTGGGGGGCAAGAGTGGCAGAAGCAGAGGGAGTAGGAGGGAGAAAATCCCAAGCAGACTCCATGCTGAGCACAGAACCTGATGTGGGGCTCATTCTTATGACCTTAGACCATGATCTGAGTCAAAACCAAGAATCAGACACTTAACCAACTGCACCACCCAGGCACCCTTGTCTTTATTCTTTTCTGAGAATAGAATTTTTCTATTTCTTTATTCTTTTCTAAGTCTTTATATTTTCATGAATTACTGCTCTTCCTATATCCCTACAAGTTTTTGAATATGGTAATTCTTTTTTTTTCTTTTTTTATTGATTTTTTATTTATTTTCAGCACAACAGTATTCATTATTTTTTCGCCACACCCAGTGCTGCATGCAATCCGTTCCCTCTATAATACCCACCACCTGGTACCCCAACCTCCCACCCCCCCCGCCACTTCAAACCCCTTAGATTGTTTTTCAGAGTCCATAGTCTCTCATGGTTCACCTCCCCTTCCAATTTCCCTCAACTCCCTTCTCCTCTCTAACTCCCCATGTCCTCCATGCTATTTGTTATGCTCCACAAATAAGTGAAACCATATAATTGACTCTCTCTGCTTGACTTATTTTTCAGTCAGCATAATCTCTTCCAGTCCCGTCCATGTTGCTACAAAAGTTGGGTATTCATCCTTTCTGATGGAGGCATAATACTCCATAGTGTATATGGACCACATCTTCCTTATCCATTCGTCCGTTGAAGGGCATCTTGGTTCTTTCCAGTTTGGCGACCGTGGCCATTGCTGCTATAAACATTGGGGTAGAGATGGCTCTTCTTTTCACAACATCTGTATCTTTGGGGTAAATACCCAGTAATGCAATTGCAGGGTCATAGTGAAGCTCTATTTTTAATTTCTTGAGGAATCTCCACACTGTTCTCCAAAGAGGCTGCACCAACTTGCATTCCCACCAACAGTGGAAGAGGGTTCCCCTTTCTCCACATCCCCTCCAACACATGTTGTTTCTTGTCTTGTTAATTTTGGCAATTCTAACTGGTGTAAAGTGATATCTCAATGTGGTTTTAATTTGAATCTCCCTGATGGCTAGTGATGATGAATATTTTTTCATGTGTCTGATAGCCATTTGTATGTCTTCATTGGAGAAGTGTCTGTTCATATCTTCTGCCCACGTTTTGATATGATTGTCTGTTTTGTGTGTGTTGAGTTTGAGGAGTTCATTATATCCTGGATATCAACCTTTTGTCTGTACTGTCATTTGCAAATATCTTCTCCCATTCCGTGGGTTGCCTCTTTGTTTTTTTTGACTGTTTCCTTTGCTGTGCAGAAGCTTTTGATTTTGATGAAGTCCCAAAGTTTATTTTCGCTTTTGTTTCCTTTGCCTTTGGAGACATATCTTGAAAGAAGTTGCTGTAGTTGATATCGAAGAGATTACTCCCTATGTTCTCCTCTAGGATTCTGATGGATTCCTGTCTCACGTTGAGGTCTTTTATCCATTTTGAGTTTATCTTTGTGTTCGGTGTAAGAGAGAATGGTCGAGTTTCATTCTTCTACATATAGCTGTCCAGTTTTCCCAGCACCATATATTGAAGAGACTGTCTTTTTCCACTGTGTATTTTTTCCTGTTTTGTCAAAGATTAATTGACCATAGAGTTGAGGGTCCATATCGAATATGATAATTCTTTTTTTTGTTTTGTTTTACTTCACCATATTTTATTTATTTATTTATTTTTAAGTAAACTCTACCCCAAACATGGGACTCAAGTTGAATGCTCTACTGACTGAAGCCAGCCAGGTGCCCCTCGAAATATGGTGTTTCTATTATTCCTTTATAAATATTTAAAAATTTCCAATATGAGGGGCACCTGGGTGGCTCAGTGGGTTAAGCCTCTGCCTTTGGCTCAGGTCATGATCCTGATGTCCTGGGATGGAGCCCCGCATCGGGCTCTCTGCTCAGCAGGGAGCCTGCTTCCCTTCCTCTCTCTCTGCCTGCCTCTCTGCCTACTTGTGATCTCTCTCTGTCAAATAAATAAATAAAAATCTTTATAAAAAATTTCCAATATGATATCTTCTTTGATACATTTTAGAAGTTTAATTTCCAAATATAGGGATTTTTGTTTATCTTTTTGTTAATGCATTGTCTTGTGCTTAGAGAATGTGACCTATTGTGATATTCTGTTAAATGTAGAGACTTGTCTTATTTTATTTATTTATTTATTTTTAAGATTTTTTTATTTATTCATTTGATGGAAAGAGATCACAAGTAGGTAGAGAGGCAGGCAGAGAGAGAGGAGGAAGCAGGCTCCCTGCTGAGCAGAGAGCCCGATGCGGGGCTCGATCCCAGGACCCTGAGATCATGACCTGAGCCGAAGGCAGAGGCTTTAACCCACTGAGCCACCCAGGCGCCCCGAGACTTGTCTTATTTTAATCTTTGTAAATATTCCCTTTGTGCTTGAGAAAAATGTGCATTCTCTGATTATTGGATCCATTCTAGATATGTCCAATAAGTCAAGCTTGTTTGTATATTTTATTCTTTAAACTCTCCTTAATCACACATATCTTATGATGGCAAATTTGTCACTTTTCTCCTGTAGTTCTAGCAATATTTGTTTTTTCATTTTGAGGCATATAAGTTTTGGAATTATAGTAATTTGTTGATATACTGAATCTTTTAATCACCACGTAGTGATGTATCCTTATTAGTGCTTGTGGTCAGAGAATTTCTTTTGTCTAAAATAAGTATAGTGACTCTAGTAGCTATCTTTTGCTTATTAGTTTTCTGGAATTCTTTTTCCATATGTAAAAGTGAGTTAAAATTTACTTTAAATTTTTCCAAATCTGTATGTTTTGTTGTTTTATGAACAGCATATGGCTGTGTTTTGCATGTCTTTTTTTCCGAAAAGTTTAATTCACTAACTTTTAAATTTTTTTAAAGATTTTATTTATTTATTTATTTGACAGAGTGAGGTCACAAGTAGACAGAGAGGCAGGCAAAGAGAGAGGGGGAAGCAGGTTCCCCGGTGAGCAGAGAGCCCGATGCAGGGCTTGATCCCTGGATGCTGGGTTCATGACCCAAGCCAAAGGCAGAGGCTTAACCCACTGAGTCCCCTAGGCGCTCCATAGTTCACTAACTTTTATTGTGACTATAGACCTAAATTTGTTAATTTTTTTAAAATTGTATTTTGTTTTTTTTATTTATGTATTTGAGGGAGAGAGTGTAAGCAAGGGAAGCAGCGGGCAGGGAGAAGCAGATGGTTCTCTGAGCAGGGAGCCTGATAGGCCTCGATCCCAGGACCCTGGGATCATGACTGTAGCTAAAGGCAGCCACTTAACCAACTGAGCCACCTGCATGCCCCTAAATTTGTTTAAATATCTTACTTGGTGCCTTCTATTTGACTACATTTTCCTATGCTTTTTTATTTCTTTCTTGCCTTTTAAGTATAGATATTTTAAAAAATTGTTTATTTAATTCATTTTTTGTCTACGGGTTTGAAATGATACATTCTATTTTCATATTTGAAATCTTATGGATGCTTATCAGCATTAAAAGTTAATATTTTATCCCTCTTCTTTGAAAAGTTCAGGTCCTTAGAACACTTTAGCTCTGTCACTATCCCAATTTACTTGATATTTTTATTCCACGTTTTGTTCTAACCTTATCTTTCCAAATCAAACATTATTACTGATTCAAAAGATTTTCCTTCATTTAAGGAAGTTATTTGCCCGCTGTTCCTTCCTGTATCAGTCCCTTCTTTGAGATCATTTTCCCTTTTCCCAGATATATCTTTTATAAGTTCCTCTAGTATAGTCTATTACTGGCAAATGCTTGGCTTTTTAATTTATCAGTACATTATTTTGAACTTTGTCTTGAAATACAGCTTTTCTGGGTACACAAATCTGGACTGATAATTATTTATTCTTAGAATTTTTTCAAGATATTCTGTTGCCTTCCTACTTCTGTTATTGCTTCAGAGACGTCTACTCACAATCTTGCTGTGGGTTCTTGGTGATCTGTCCTTTTGCTCTTAAGATACTCTCTTTTTCTGTGGCAAACAATAGTTTACTAAAATGGGCCTAGCTAGGGATGTTTAAACATTTTTCGTGTCCAAAACATGTTTTGCTTCCAGTATCTATGAATTCACGTCTTTCTGGAAAGGCATGTCATTACCTTTCAATTCCTGTCTTTTCTCCATTCTGACAGTTTTTGCCTTCTATTAGACTTTTACTTTCCATTCCTCCATATCTATTAATGCTTCTTTCAAATTTTCCACTTTCCTATCTTTCTATATGTATTCTGAATTTTTTTTTTTTTTTCAGATCAGCGTTCCAGTTCACTGACTTCTCTTCAGCTATGTTTTCTTTATTGGGTTTAAAAATTTTCAACAACTGTTATTAATGTATTTATTTTTTTTTTATTGTAGTAAGATGCAGTTAACATAAAATTTACCATGCTAACCATTTTTAAGTGCACAGCTGAGTGGTATTAAATACAGTCCCATTGTTGTGCTGCTATTACCACCATATATCCCCATTAACTCTTCAGCTTGTAAAACTATACTCATTAAATAGCGACTCCCCGGTGTCCCTTCCCCCAGCCCCTGGCAACCACCATTCCACTCCTTGTCTTTATGATTCTGACTACTCTAAGGGCCTCAGATAAGTGTATTTACACACTGTTTGTCTTTTTGTGACCAGTTTATTGTTACATAGCATAATGACATCAAGGTTTATCCATGTTATAGCATTTTGCAGATTTTTGTCCTTCTAAGGCTGAATAATATTCCATGGTATGTATAACCATATTTTTTTAATCCATTCATCCATCAATGAACACTTGGGTTGCTTCTACATTTTAGCTATTTTGAATAATGCGTATGTGAGCATGAATGTACAGATATTTCCTTGAGACCCCGCTTTCAATTCTTTTGGGCATATATCCAGTATTGGAATTGCTGGATCATATGGTAATTCTGTTTTTAGCTTTTAAAAAAGATTTTATTACTTATTTTTTTTTTTTTTTTTACTTATGAGAGAGAGAGAGAGAAAGAGCACAAGCAGGGGGAACAGCAGAGGGAGTGGAAGAAGTGGGTTCCCCACTGAGCAGGGAGCCCAATGTGGGGCTCGATCTCAGGACCCCAGGATCGTGACCTGAACCGGAGGCAGATGCTTAACCAACTGAGCCACCCAGGTGCCCCTGTTTTTAATTTTGGGGGGAGATATTTTCCATAGTGATTTTACCATCTTGCATTGCCACCAATAGTGCAAAGCTTCCAATTTCTCCATATTTTTACCAATGCTTATTGTCTGTTTTTGTTTTTGTTTTTGTTTTTAAATAGTAGCCATCCTCATAGGTGTGAGGTGATATCTCATTGTAGTTTTGATTTGCATTTCTCTGGTGATTAGTAAAGTTGAGCATTTTTCATATGCTATTGGCTGAATCCTTCTTGGAGAAATGTCTATTCAAGTTTTTCAGATTTTGGCCTTTGAAATATTTGTTCAAGTTTCTATATATTCTAGATTTAATTCTTTATCAGATATATGATTTGAAATGTTGTCTCCTATTCTGTATGTTGACTTTTTACTCTGTTCCTAGTGTCTTGATTCACAAAAATTTTAAATTTTTATGAGATCTAATTTGTCTATTTTTAATTTTATTATCTCTACCTCTGTGTCCTATCTAATCATTGCCAAATCCAATGTCATGAACTTTTATTCTATATTTTATTCTAAGAACTTTATTATTTTATATTTTATATATAGATCTTTAATCCATATTGAGTTAATTTTTGTATATGGTATTAGGTAGGATCCAACTTCATTGTTTTGCATGGGGATCTTCAGTTTTTCCAACACCATTTATTGAAGAGACAGTCCTATCCCTATGAAATGGTCTTGGCACCCTTGTCAAAATCATTTGACCATATACATGAGAGTTTATTTCTGGGCTCTCTATTCGATTCCAATGGTGTATATGTTTATCTTTATGTCAATACCACACTGTTTTAATTACTACAACTTCGGTAAATTTTGAAATCAGGAAGTGCGGGTCTTCCAGTTTTTGCTTTTCCAGCTGGTTTTGAAATAATGTGGGATTCCTTGAGATTCCACATGAATTTTAGGATGAGCTTTTTTATTTCTGCAAAAAAGTTACTGAGATTTTTTTTTTTCATTTTTGAGATTTTGATAGGGATTGCATTGAATCTATAGACCATTTTGAGTAGTATTGACACTTTAATAATATTAAGGGCTCTAATCCTTACAGGATGATTGTGTTTTCATTTATTTACGTCTTCTTTAATTTCTTTCAGAAATGTTTTACAGTTTTCATTGTGCAAGTCTTTTGCCTTGGTTGATTCCTGAATATATTATTCTTTTTGTTAATATTGAGAATGAGATTGTTTTTTGTAACTTCCTTTTCAGATTTTTCACTGTTCATGTATAGAAATGCAACTGATTTTTGTATGTTGACTTTGTATCCTGTTACTTTGTTATTGGTTCTAATGGGTGTGTGTGTGTGTGTGTGTGTGTAAAATCTTAAGGGTTTAAAAAAAAAAAGATTTTATTTATTTGCTTGAGAGAGAAGAGGGAGGGAGGGAGGGAGAGAGAGAGAGGAGAGAGGCAGACACTGTGCTGAGCAGAAAGCCTGCCTGATGGAGGGCTCCATCCCAGGACCCTGAAGTCATGAGCGAAGCTGAAGGCAGATGCTTAACAAACTGAACCACTGAAGCACCCCAAATTTTTAGGTTTGTTGTTGTTGTTTTTTAATTTTTTATAAACTTTTAAAAAAAAGATTTTATTTATTTATTTGACAGAAAGAGATCACAAGTAGACAGAGAGGCAGGCAGAGAGAGAGAGGGAAGCAGGCTCCCTGCTGAGCAGAGAGCCCGATGCGGGGCTCAATCCCAGGACCCTGGGGTCATGACCTGAGCTGAAGGCAGCGGCTTAACCCACTGACCACCCAGGCGCCCCTTGTTGTTGTTGTTTTGACAGCACCTGCAAACAGACATAATTTTACTTCTCTCCAATTTGAACACATTTTTTCTTTCTTTCTTTGTTTTTTTTCCCTTTTTCTTTCTTTTTTTTTCCCCTAATTGTTCTGGCTAGAACTTCCAGTACTGTGTTGAACAGAAATGGTGAAAATGGACATCTTTCCCTTGTTCCTAATTTTAGAGGAAAAGCCTTTTATCTTTTACTATTGAGTATGATGTTTGCTATGGAATTGTCCTATATATCTTTAATTACGTTGAGGTAGCTTTCTTCTATTCCTAGATTGTTCGGTGTTTTTATCATGAAAGGGTGTTGAATTTTGTCAAATGCTTTTTCTGCATCAATTGAGATGATCATGTGGTTTTCCCCCCTTCATTCTGTTGACGTGGCATATCACACTGATTAGTTTTCATATATTAGACCATTCTTAAATTCCATAAATAAACCTCACTTGGTCATGGTGCATAATCCTTTTAATATGCGGCTGAATTCTACTTGCTAGTATTTTGTTGAGGATATTTATGTCAATATTCATAAGGAATATTGGTCTGCAGTTTTCTTTTCTTATTGTGTCTTTGGCTTTGGTAGTGCTGGCTTCATAGAATGAATTAGAAAATGTTCTCTCCTTTTCAGTATTTTGGAAATGTTTGGGAAGTACTGGCACTAGTTCTTCTCTAAATGTTTGGCAGAACTAACCAATGGAGCCATTAGGTGTAGGACTTTTCTTTGTTGGGAGATTTAAAATTACTGATTCAATCTCCTTACCAGTTACAGGTTTATTCAGATTTTCTGTTTTGTTGTGATTTAATGTTGGTAGGTTTTGTGATCTAGGAATTGGTTTATGTCATTTAGGTTATCCAATTTGTTGGTGTACAATTGTTCATAACACTCCCTTAAAATCATTTTTATCTCTATAGAATTGATAGTAATGTTCCCATTCTATTTCTGATTTTAGTACTTTGAGGTTTTTTTCAGTTCAATCTAGCTCAAGTTTCACTAATTTTTTTGATATTTTTGAAGAGCCAACTTTTGGTTTCATTGATTTTCTCTGTTGTTTTTTATTCCCTATTTGTTTATCTTTGCTCTAATCTCTATTATTTCCTTCCTTCTGCTAATTTTGTGTTTAGTTCTTTTTTATCCTAGTATTTTAAGTTGTAAAGTTAGGTTGTTGATTTGATATTTTTCTTGCCTTTTAAATGTCAGTATTTATAGCTACAAATTTCCCCCTTGACACTGCTTTCATGGCATTCCATGTTTTAGTTTGTTGTGTTTTCATTTTCATTCATTTCTAAGTATTTTATAATTCCCCTTGAGATTTCTTCTTTGAATCATTCATTGTTTAATGCTGTGTTGCTTAATTTCCACAATTTTGTGAATTTTCCAGTTTTCCTTTTGTTATTGATTTCTAACTTCAAACCATTGTGGTCAGAGAAGATATCCTGAATGATATCTATTTAAAAAAAATTTTAACACATGGTTTATCCTGGAAAATGTGTCATGTTCACTTAAGAAGAATGTGTATGCTCTTCTTGGGATGGAGTGTTCTGTAAAGAATTTAAGACCTTGTCGGTTTATTGTGCCATTTATCCTTATTTATCTTCTACATGGTTCTATCCATTATTGAGAGTGGGGTATTGAAGTTTCAAACTATTATTGTAGAATTATTTCTGCCTTCAATTCTGTCATTTTTTCCTCTGTATTTTGTTGGTCTGTCATTATATGTGTAAGTGTTCCTAATTGTATCTTCTTATTGCATTGAAACTTTTATTAATATACAATGTCCCTCTTTGTCTCTTCTCATTGTTTTGATTTAAAGTCTATTTTGTCTGATATTATATAACCATGCCTGCTTTCTTTTGGTTACTATTTGCATGGAATATCGTTTTGTATTCTTCCACTTTTAACCTGTCTGTGTCTTTGGATCTCAGGTGAGTCGCTTATAGACAGCATATTATTGGATTATGTGTTTCTATCCATTCTGCCAGTCTCTGTCTTTTGATTGGAGAGTTTAATCCATTTACCTTTAAAGTAATTACTGATAAGAAGGGAATTACTATTGTCATTGTGCTGTTCGTTTTCTATATGCCTTATGGCTTTTTTTTGTCCCTCATTTTTTTGCATTACTGTCTTCTTTTGTGCTTAATTGAATTTTTTTATAGTGAAATGTTTAAATTCCATTCTCATTTCCTTTTGTGTATAATCTATATCTATATTCTTTGTGATTACCCAGAAGATTACATTCAATATCCTAAAGTTAAAATATTCTAATTTGAATTTATACCAGTTTGCCTTCAATAACATACAAAAATGATATTTTACAGTTCTGCACCTCCACTTTCAATGTTAATGTTACGAATTAACATCTTTATACATTGTGTGCTCTAAGGTGTAAACTAATATTTCTCTTAAATACTTTAATGTCTTGTATTAGTAATTGTTAATTTTAATTTTTAAGTATTTTTTGAAGATTTTATTTATCTATTTGACAGACAGAGATCACAAGTAGGCAGAGAGGCAGGCGGGGGTGGGGGAAAGTGGGCCCCCCTGCTGAACAGAGAGCCAGATGCAGGGCTCCATCTCAGGACCCTGGATCATGACCTGAGCTGAATGCAGAGGTTTAACCCACTGAGCCACCCAGGCGCCCCAAATATTTTCTTTTTAATAGTCTCTTACTGCTTGCTAACTTTGGTGATTTCATTTAAACATTAAACACTGTAGTGATTTAAATATCTAAGAGTCAAATTCTGTTGTTTGTTGTTTCTACTGACCCTCATTTGTGGTGATTTATCTTTTCTCTTTTGATTTTGTGATTTTTTATTGAGAACTCATATTTGGTTGGTTAATATGTGGACAACCTGGGGACTTCAGCTGAGGGTATTTGTTTCATCTGGAAGATCAAGTTTTCACTGGACCCTTGTTGAGTCTCTGGCTAAATCCTTGAGTCTTTATTTCAACTCCCCTCCCTTCATGATGGCTGGGTTGATACATGTTACCTGTGTTTATAGCTCACTGCTTATTTTTCTTCCTTGTAAGTTTATATTACAAATCAGTTAGAATAGACTAGGCTACATTGTGTTAACAAACAAATCCAAAAGTCTCAGTGGTTTAAAACAGCAGAAGTTCCTATCTCACCCATGTAAGGCTGGATGCAGGTCACAGTACCTTCCAGGACACCAGTCCTTCATGCTGTGACTAAGCAGCCCAGGTGACTTTGCTCATAATGGTTCCACCATCTCAATGTGAGGCCTCTGCTTTCATGTTGTAAAAGGAAAAGAGAGTAGAAAGAATTATATATGAAACCTTTACTCTACCAACTCAAGACGGACACTTGTGATCTAGCTGATATTTATTGGAGTGGTTACTGATTCCTCCAGCTGCAGGGGACTGGGGAAATACAATCTTCCAGAGGCTCAAGAAGGAAAAGAGAACAAGATATTGGTAACCCCTAGGAATGATGAATGCAAATTAATTCCCCAAAGCCCAGCAATATGGCAAAAATGGCTTTTTAGGTGGAGTTTATTTGTTACACTGTGAGAGGGCCTTTCAGATTGTCTAGACTGCTGCTCTGATTGAAAGCTCCTAGCTCATTCTTATGTGCACAAACATTTGAGAGCCACTAGATGTCACAAGTCCTACTGTGAGTTTTAAAAAACTCAATTGACTAATTTTGATGAGGTGTATGGATATGAGTTTGGATAGAGGTAGACAGAGTATAGGTATTTTATATAAAGGAAAATATTTGAAAACATGTAGGTCAAACAGGATTGAGAAAGGTGAATGATTTTGGGGAAATTTTACAAGGTGTGCACATCTGTTATCATTTCACTAGAATCTTTTGAAGCAGTTGAGCACTTTCAGATTCCTCTCTGGTAGGTACTGATAATGGTACTCAGGTGAAATGATCAATTCTAGAACATTCAGGATGTATAACATTAGGGGATTTAGATCTTTTAAATTCTTACTACAATTATTAATTTTGTTACTTCTTTTATTGATAGCTTTCTCTTTAAGAAGGTATAATAATATGAAAATTTATATGTATATATGTTTGTCTCTAGGCTCTGAAATAAACTGGGTTAAGAAGTGAAATAAAGCATGTCAGTATCAACAACGTTAATTGATACATTTTACTCCAAACTCAAGTAAGATTTACTGGCATCTCTGTATCTAAGTCTAATGCCAATTCCAGAGTTTGAATAATTGCAGTGTGTGCAGCTGGAAGAAACAACTTAAATAGGAAAGAAATCTATTACGTCACAACACTATTAAGGAAGCAAATATAGAATTACTAGTGTTTAAATCTATTTTCAGTATTTTAAAATTATATGTTGCATGAAAATGCTAAACTTGAAGAAGCTTATTTAGTCTCTAGCTTCTCTGAGCAGCTGCCAAGGGCTAATGGCTATAATTATTATTAGTAGTAGTAATAATAATAATTAATAGTAAAATCTACCTTAAAATGTGATGCTTTTAAAAATAATATTGAAGATGACAAAGTGTATATAAATTTTCCCCAATAAAGTTTAAGATTGTAAAACTGCATCATAATTATTATTTCCTATAAAGCACATCACATTTTACCTGTGATTATTTCCTTTAGTCAAGAATTTTAAAGAAAATACTTGGGAAAAATACCTGAGCAGGGAGTCTGATATGGGACTCGATCCCAGGACTACAGGATCATGACCAGAGCCGAAGGCAGTCGCTTAACCAACTGAGCCACCCAGGCGCCCCTTAAAGTACTCTTTTTTAATGATAAGTTTTGATATGAGATTCTGCAAATTTCTTGTATACTAACAAAATGATGCCACATGCCTGGGACCTGACATCATGCTCAATGTGTATGATCTCATTTAATTTCCAGGCAGCCCGAGGAGGTAAGTCACTACACTTGACTGCACAGGGGACAGAGGCTCAGAGATTTGCCCAAGGAGAGTCCTGTTCCAGTCTTCCTTCTTAACTCTAGTGCTGTGCTCCCTCCCAGGGAGGAAGTCAGCCAACCACCCTACTAATAGATAGCTCCTTTTAAACTTAACCTTCCTCTGACTGTCTGTGGGATAGTAGTTGATTTGTACACACACAATGAAAACAAGACAATATGTTGGTAAATAAAACTAGTGTTAATAAAAGTAAAAGGTGAAATTTGAAATCTCTTTTTTGAATAAAGGAATTATATAATTTTGGATTTGGAAGAAACATTTGAAATTATTTATTGGCTCTTTAATTTTACAAAGGAAAGCAAATGATCCCAGAGACTTGAAGTTTTTTGTTGGATCTAGCGGTAGAAGCCAGGTCTACTGACTCCTAGATAAGTAATTTCTACTAGATAAAAATTTTGGTTGTTTCTTTTTTTTTAAACGCCATCTTGCTATTAGGCTTTAATAATTTAGCCTTCTAAATATAGACTAGCAAAACCAAAGTCTGCCATGTTGGGTTTAATTTTGCAAGTCTTGTTTACTTCTTATTAAATAATCATGAAGCTACATTTCCTGCCTTCAGCTCTTTCTTTTTTCTTAACTGCGTTTATCGATTAATTCGTATATAACATGCATCCACTTTCTACAGATGAAAGGTGACCACAAGATAAATCTGCTGCCTTTGACTGACAATAAAAAATAGTGATGTAAAAATAAATGCTCTACGTGTTCATAACAATATCTTCAGAAAATGTTTTCTCCTGTGGATATCCTATTGGAAGGCAGAGGCAGATAGATTCCATAACTTGTGGCTACCAACCTGGCATGGGTAACAACATTTTGGGGGCCAGTCTACATCTCAAACCTCCATGTCAATCTAGTCGGTAGTGGCATTGCTTCTCTGGGCAGTATTGTTAGCAGGTCCTCCAACTGACCATCACTCTGTTGGACACTGTTCTACTGCAGCCCGTAATAGCTATCTACTCTAGGACTGGTCTAACTCATCTGTGACAGTGACAGCTGTCCTGGGACAGAGAGGTCTATGGTAATGGAAGCTGTAAGAGCTATGTGCCTTGGGAAAAGGCCCTACTCAGATCTTGGGCATTACTAATGTGTAGACCGATCATTTCCAGTAGTTTTGGAGATGTGGGATTGCAGGAAGAACAATAGCTTTGATAGCAGAGGACCAGGTGAAGAGAGGGAAAGTCATGGTAATGAGGGGCCTACCTGGTGCCTGGTTCGTGCTAAGGACTGCATGCATTACCTCCTGTAGTTATTCAATCTAGACGTAGAATCTTCATTTTCTAGAGAGGTCAGTTCCATTCCTGAGAGATCAGGGAACTTGACCACAGTTGCCCAGCTTATATGGGCAGAACCAAGACTTACTGATGTCCATGTGGCCTGTTGGGCCTGTTTAGGTCCTCACTGTTGTGCTGAGCCTTGCAGGTTGCATTTCCCGAGCTCCCTTGTCAGGTGGCTTCCACCTTGGTCGGGCTCTGGGTTCTGATAACACATTTTCCTCTTTTAGTTCAAGGTGCTGTTGCCTATCTCTAGATTGCTTCCCTCAGCTCTTCCATGGCCTCTGTTAACACCTCTATTTCAAGTTTATTTGACTCTAAAGTTAACATTAAGAAAAAAAAATCTGATTTAAGACCAAGAGCTGTCACTTATTATTTGCCTTCTTTTCTCTAAAGTTCAGTTAAAACTTTGCCTTCTCTTTCTCTTAGGATTTTTAGAGGCTCACAAGAAGACAACATGGGGAAGACCCTGCAGGAAGGATGTTTTATTATTGCGTGTTTCCGTCACTGAAATGAATTGCGTATACAGGCATCGGGCCCCAGGCTTTGGCAAAACCTTTCTGTCTAGAAAAGGTTTTGTGCTTGTTTGAGGGTATGGGGGAAGGCTTTAAAATTACTGCCACTTGTGTCCTGCCCACATGGATTCCGGGTTTCAGTTGTCCTGGGCAACCCAAATTTTAAGAAATCTCCAGGTTGTTCTAATGCACAGTTGGGGGTGAGAATCAAACATAGCTTTCCAGCAGTGGTTTTTTTTTTTTCCTCCTTTTTTTTTTTTTTAAGATTTTATTTATTTATTTGACAGACAGAGATCACAAGTAGGCAGAGAGGCAGGCAGAGAGAGAGGGGAGGAAGCAGGCTCCCTGCAGAGCAGAGAGCCCGATGCAGGGCTCGATCCCAGGACCCTGGGATCATGACCTGAGCTGAAGTCAGAGGATTTAACCCACTGAGCCACCCAGGCGCCCTCCAGCAGTGGTTCTTGAAGTGTGCAGTCCTTGGACCAACAACATCAGCCTGGAAATTTGTTAGAGCTGCAACTTCTTGGGCTCCACTCAGACCCAGTGAGTCTGAGACCCACTAGCTGCAAGTAACAAACCCTCCAGGTGCATCTGTCACCCATTCAAGTTTGGGTGCCCCAGCGCTGAATGACCCTTCATCCCCAGAGGTATAGGTGTCCCTGGACTTTTCTCTCACTTCACCTCTGCTCTCCTGTGGCGGGAAAGGGGGAGCATCTTGCAATCCTAACCATGATTGATTCTTTGCACTTTCTGTTATCATGTGCATGTACTGCTTATCTGACTCTCTTGGCCTCTGCTTCTAGCAAGCCACTTTTGGGCACTGAAATGGAATTTATTTATGCAGACCTAGTTATTAAGCATACACCGTATGACAGGAGCTGTGTGAAGCCCTGAGAATGCCATGGTCTAAAGAGGAGGTGGTCACTGTCCTCACCTCACGAACAGTCTGGGGAAAGACCTCCGAGCAGCTAAGCAACGAACATCTGTCATAATAAATGTTAACAAAAGAGCTCTTGCCCTAGTTCGTAAAAACAGCACTACTATTTCACTGAGAACAATGATCATAAGATTTATTCGTATGAAGTGTTCTTTTTCACATAATGAAGATAAACTTAATGTATAATGTTTGATAAAGAGAGAGACCAGTTGCACATATTTACAAGGCTGTGATGGCTTCAGTGTGTCCCAAAAGGGCAGGACATGATGTGAGACCAGCAGGAGTCTCTGTCATCCAGGCCAGTCTCAGGTTTTGTCTGAAATTCCAGCGGTGGGGGGACACCTCATGGGTAGCCCCTCATGGAGTTCATGGGGCTAAGGTAACGCACAGGTGGGCCTGAGGAGAAGTATTTGGGAGGCAACCTCTTTGCTTGTACAGAAAACGAAACTCTGACCCCTTGTCTAGTAGGATACGTGTTTGCTTGAGCAACATCTAGGAAGGCGAAAGTCTTAAAATATTTGGGACCCCATCTGATTTGGATAATGCGAGGTTGAAGTGGTAGTGTTAACTCTCTCCACAAGAGGGCGCCTATATTCTTTGTTTTTATTTTCTATCTGGATGCAACAATTTGTATTTTCCTACTGGCACCGAATAAACAGAACAGTGACTTATGTTTTGCTGTTTGTTGAGCTGATTTCATGTACATTTTGACAGTTGTATTACATTCCAAACGGTTATAATTTTTTCCACTGGAACTTAGGGATGTTAAATTAGGACATCTGAAAAACATGAGCTATGCATCTCCTAACAATATCTGTATAATGTATGAGGTCTATGCTATTTGGATTATCTGCAAAAACATCTCCTTCATTAGTGCCTATGAACAAGACCTGTCAGTACAATACTAGTCTCCAAAATATGCTTCTGCATATTTGAAAGAATATTTACATAACACAGAAAACAAGTGGTTGATTCATTTAAAAATGGTGAAACAATTGAATGATACATTTTCTTATTATTCAGACAGTTACAGCACTATGGAGACATTGCCATTAATAAGTTCAGACACGAGTAACATGACACTTTTGCAGATTGCACGCGGGAATGAGAAAGGGGGGGCAGTCTGGGAGGGGCTGTGGGTGTGGGGCGGTGCGCTGCGGGGTGGGGGTGCGGAGTGCCGAGAGGAGGACACATGGATGGAAATCGGCAAGCGCCTTTCAGTGACCGAAAACGGTGACTGAGATGCCTGAAAATAAAAATCTGTGGTCTTTGATTTTATTGTGAAATTGCAGATAGATAATGAAGTCAGCAGAGGAACTAGAAGTTAAGTTTTGATGACATAAGACAATAGTATGTGAAGAGCAGTTTCTGTGGCCCAGGGGTCCTGCTATGCCTAGGGGTCTGACACACTGGCCTGTGGGGGACAATGCCATTTTGAAAAGCAGATTTGCGCGATTTTCTGCTTTCCCGAGAAGAAGTAATTTCCTCTCTCCCTCTTCGCTTGCCTGTCCCCACATTTTTACGCCTAAAGGAAAAGGACTTGGGGAGCACGGAAGTCCAGGTTAGCGCTTCATGTTCCCACAGCTTTCTGCAAAGATAAGAGATGTTAAAACTTCTGGGACTAATGAATTTGCTCGCGTTGCTCTGAGATTTTCTTTCCTTGTAAGATGAGGAAGAGCTGAGGCAGAGTGGGGGTGGGGAGTCCCTTTCTATACTCTATTATGTTCAGCGTTTTCTCAAGAAATCTTAAGGATAGATAAAAGCTCTCAGCTTCTAAATTACTGTGACCCAACGTTCACACAGGCTGATGATGTGGACATGACTGCCTGTGAGGAGATTTGGGGTCTGGGGTTGATTTCTGTGGATGTAATCAACAGAGAGCATGAATGGGAGGGATGGTTGGGAAGCTCTGAAAGTTTCTAGTGTGCTCCATGTTTTGTCATTATCTCAGGGTAATTGGAGTTGAGAGGGTAGGACCTCTAATGAGCGGCTTCTCTCCCCTAATGGATGGGGGACTGGAAATTAGTGCGGCTCCCGCTGTTCTACATGAGTGAACCGTGGCTGCCCGAGCCGCCACCGAGTCCCTCCAGGAAGTTTTAGGCAACTGCCTAATGGTAGCCTCACTAATGGCAACAATTACAGAATAGCCTTTTCAATAAGACCCGTGTGCATCAGTTGGAGACTAATCTCATTGAGCAACAACAGGCCTGTGACAATGTCCATTCAGTGACTAGTACTTCAGCGTGGCTGGCTAGAAGTGGTTTTCGTGTCTCCTGAGAAAGCCACAATAGACATAATGTGACACTAACCTATTCCTCTCTGCAAAACCGAAAGTGCAATAGCGAGTGAGAAAGGAAGCATGCCTTCCACCTAAGGCACTCTATTTAACAAGTACATAGCCACAGTCAGAAGACAGAGCATTGGCTCTCCCCCACCCTCGGCCTTCAGATTGACCTGTAACCTCTTGGAGGGAAGATGGAGGGACAAGAGGCAGAAGAGGGTTCTCGCAATGAGAATCCAAGAATACGAGTGGATTACCTCTAGCTGTGAATGAGAGCTGGTTAATGCCATTTAAAATGACCCAAGGGGTTTACTGCCACAGGTTTTAACACTTCTGGTGACAGACCTGGGGCTCCCAGGCCTGGCTGTGAGAGCCACCATGTTTTAAGGTGACGTGGCTTGGCTTTCCTTCATCTGTTGGAAGGACCAGCCTTGTGCTGTCATGGCAGCATTGACTTGACCCCAGAAGGACCCGGATTCAGAGAGTGAGTAAAGAGGCACTCACCTTGAGGTCTCCTCTGGTGCAGGCTCCTCAGTGTGAGGGCCTCTCAGACTCTGCATCACAGGTCTCTTGCTGAGGAGAACCACTCCACTTTTCTTGAAATGATGTGAATTCATTTATTCTTACTGAATTTGTACATTCATAAATTTGGTGTAATACAAACACATATACACCATCTCCTGTGTGGAAAGACATAGGTACTGAATGAGTTGCAAATGGTTTTGAATACAAAAACTATATAAGGGAAAAAATTTAAGACAGTAGTATGTGTACTGGGTAGATTTCAAGATAAGCTAGGTCCTCTTCATCATGATACTTTTTCTTAAGTGTCACCAATTGACTCAAATCTGGATAATTTGTTTGGGGAAAAACCCAAGAGGCTTCAAATTTGTCTTAGCCTTCTGGGATTTGTTCGCATATGACAGCTGTTGATCATAGAAAAGTGGAGATGAGAGAAAGTAACAAAACACTAAGTGTATTAAGCTCTAAAAAGAGTTCTTGCTGTCCTTTTCAGGGTTAAAGCGTTTGTTTCAACCATAGCATAGCAGACACAAAAATTGCTCATAAAATGTAATTTCACTAGAAGATGATACTTTATCCAGTTAGAATGAGGAGACAGTGCTGAGTTCAGCTCACAAGTGACCAATCTGACTTAACATTATTTGTGAATGAAAATAATTGCGGGTGCAAACAGGGAGGGAATCTTTTGAGCAACTAGCCTTAGGTGTGCTGGCATCATAGTGCCTGGTCAAGTTGAGTCCTGTAACATTCGTTCTCTGCTTTGGCTTGAGTCATTCCAGTGACTTGTAGTTTTTTCTTTTTTTTGGTGGAGGAGCACAAGGAAAAATCTCAGACTTCACCTAATTTAAAATAAGTTTCTTATTGACTGATTTTACTCTTCTCGCTGCAGAATTTAGAGAAAGCAATAAGTTCACAAAGCACCTATTTCTGGTTTGCAAGGCAGGTTATGGTTTCCCATTCATGATACATTGGCTGT
This sequence comes from Mustela putorius furo, assembly GCF_011764305.1. Taxonomy (NCBI): domain Eukaryota; kingdom Metazoa; phylum Chordata; class Mammalia; order Carnivora; family Mustelidae; genus Mustela; species Mustela putorius. The sequence goes on from NW_025422171.1 coordinate 3,061,985, forward strand.
ATTTTTAAGACACTTTGCCTAAGAGTTTTTTTTTTTTAAATTTTTAAAGACTCTATTTATTTATTTGACAGACAGAGATCACAAGCAGGCAGGGAGGCAGGCAGAGGTGGGGCGGGGAGGGGGGGGCAAAGCAGGCTCCCTACTGAGCAGAGAGCTCCCCATGTGGGGCTTGATTGTAGGACCCTGAGATCATGATCTGAGCGGAAGGCAGAGGCTTAACCCACTGAGCCGCTCAGGTGCCCTTGCCTAAGAGTTGATAAAGTGCTTGTAAAGTCATGATTGTTTCCAACATCTGAAAAATACTCCAGGAATGAAATTGTTGTTGTTTTTATTTTCCAACTAGAATGGGAGTTTGCCCAAGATGTCGGTGATTTCCTACAGTGATTTCTGAATCAGAAGTAGTTGTAAGGTAGGAAGTCACTTTTTTGCATGATCTCTGGGTTGAGAAGCAAATTGCTCACTTCGAAGGCTCAAACAGATGTTTTTCTTTGGAGAAACAGGAAAAAGAAATCCAGTGGGCTTGGTAAACATGTTTGTCCCATATTCATTCCATTGTAGAATGCAGTCAAATGCTCTACCACTGAGCTATACCCCCATTCCATTGTAGAATGGAACTTGGCCCATAACGCAGTGGTATCAGCGTGAGGTGGTGGAGTTAGGCCCCGTCCTTGGGCCACAGAGACCTCAGATGTGAGTGGAATGGTGATGGTCGGCAACCATCGCGCCGTGAAAACAACCGGCCAATCACGGGGGAAAACAAACAGCCAGACACAAAGTTCACAAAGCACCTATTTCTGGTTTGCAAGGCAGGTTATGGTTTCCCACTCATGATACATTGGCTGTACCCATCTGGGAGATATGAATAACAGAATGCATACATTTTTAAAATTTAGTGCATTTCTGCTGTTCAATAAATGCATAATAATAATCATCATCACATTTTTATTAGACACTGTGCATTTATGAGCAAGCTTGGTGGTCTCTTTGGGCCTCTGCCAAGGTCTAATGGAGCCTTCATAGCTGTTCAGATTCCTCTTTTGGGGCTTCCCCTCCCTTCTGCATAATCTAGGGAACAACAGCAAACCTGCCTGGAGTAAAGGGAAAGTGAAGGAAGGAACTTTTACTTTTTCTGAAAGTCAGTCTACCCTGGTTTCCTCCAAGCCAAAGATGTCCTCCTAGAAACCACTGTGCTCTGTAGCAAAAGTTGAGCAGAAGATAATCATTCACAAAGGAAAAGAAAAATGTGAGCATTAGATTTTTGTTCAAAATTTGGTTTCTGATCCAAGTCTCAACATTCATTATCCTATAATGACAGGTACTATGCTTTCTTACCAATAACGGCAAAGGTGGGGCTTGGCACAAAGCCATCACCTTGCTTTTTTAGAAACCAGAAATGAAATACAGTTGAAGGCAAAGTTAATGCTGTAGTCTCCTTTTTATCAGATATTATCTGACTTGAACACAGAAAGATGAGACAGGGACATTCATTCAGTCAGTCAGCAGATCTTTATTGAACACCTAAGTTGGAACAACCCCTCTTCCTGGGACTGGGATATATTGCTGAATGGGGCAAAGAGCCCCGACTTCACAGATTTACAGCTGGGTGATGTTGGAGCTCATGTGCTACTGAATAAAAAGTGTAGAGAAAATCCACACCTAAAGAAGTTTGGAAGGGGAGGAAAATCATAGCAAAATGTTAGGCAGCTTGGGAAGATGCATTTGAATTTAGACTTTTTAGTGTGATTCAAGTATATGAAGAATTGGTGTCTTGGAGAGGATGGGGGCCATCTCCATGGAGGGTGATACAGAAGGAGCCAAGCCAACTGCTAGGAAGGAAATCTAAGCTAGTAGAAGATATGGAAGAATGGCAATGAGAACCAGAGTGCAGTGACAATGAAAGGAAAAACAATGAGGTAAATTTTGTGTGGTCTTCTCAGAAGCGGGCATGTATTATCTTTAAGCTTTATCTATTCTACATTTAAAATTTGAAATTAGCTATAAACTTATTGTCTGGAGTAAAGGGAAAGTGAATAAGCAATACATTGTCTAAACCTGATAAACACAGACTAATGCACCATGCATAGACCCATATGTGTAGAGAACCAATGTATTTTGTGTCTAACTTGTAGGTGGAGGAGTGGGTTTACACAGAACAAACATTTTTCTTCCATCTGAGGTAACATCCATGGAGGAGGCTGGTTCACTACTTCTAGACACTACACCCCCACACAATACGTGTATGTGAGATACATATTTATAGGTTTTTTTTGTTGTTTGGATTGTGGGTTTTTTTTTTCCCTAAGATATATAGTCAACATATCTCCCAGAGGAGAACTATTTGAGATGTGCTTGGAGTACGTTCATCTCTTGAATGTCAGAGAGGTACTAGGAGAGCAAGCAGGTAGATTTGTCTAGGAGACATAATTAGTAAATGTTTAGAGCAGGTAAGAGCAGAGCCAATGCGATCATTATACCCTCTTCCATTCTTCCTTTGCCTTTCGTTGCTGTTACTAGATTGACACGGATACAGCGTATCGTGAGATCCTTGAGGGCGGGGACCATGTGTTGTGTGGCATTGAATTCCTAACATCTAGCACAGGGCTGTGCACTTAGTAGGGGCTCAGTGAATGTTTACTGGCTAGAATTGAATATTATAAACAGGTAAGGAAAGCCTCATCAGGGAGACTGGAATACCAAGAACTAAGTTAAAGAAGAGCTTTGTGTAGGTCTTGTTGCCCAACACTAGGGCAAAGTGCTTAGCATCTTGAACACCACTCCTGCATTTGGGCAAGGAGGGGCATGGGCTTCAGGATGAACTGGGTCTAGTTTAAAGGATGTTCACTGTGGCATTGTGGGTGAGAAGCTGTTCACAAGTGAAATACCCATTGACAGGAGAAAATCGTTGAATTATGGTGTATTGATGCTATGGAAAGTGAAATGGCTTTTAAAAAGGAATGAGGTAAGTCTGCATGTTCTGACTGAGGAGGCTATCAATGGTAGAGTACTGGTTTTTGAAAAACAAGATGCATGTGACTATGTGTAATTTGTTCCCATTTAAAGAAGCACCTCTATACCTATGTAGGTACTTAGAAAAAGGTCTGGAAGGATACACATGAAGTACTAGTGAGTGTCTGTGAGAGAATGGGAGAGATTTTGAAATTTTACATCATGAGCTGTCTGGATGTTTTATAGTAAGCTTATATTACTTATGCATATAAGTAATATTTATATTACTTATAACATAATATATAATAATATGATATAATTTATAATAACATATAAATATATTATATATATGGGTTATATATATATTATATATGTGTTTTTATATATATATGTGTATACACACACACACACGCACAGTTCTCCTTCATGAGAATTGTTTTTAGTAGCCTCAAATAAATACATAAATAAGGCTATATTAAATATTTGTTACTTATTAACTTACCATGTATTTATTGATTTAGTCTTGGCTAGAGAAAGCAGAAAAATTCTCATGAGGGAGAGAGACCATTCTTGTAAGAGAATCTTATTTTTCATGACTGAAAACCCTATCATTTGGTTGAGCTTGCATTTCTTTAAGTAACGGGCAGTGTCCCCAAAGGCCCTCTCTAGGATTGTGTCCAGGATGGGTAGGTTTTGGTTTAGGACTTCTTTCTACTTGGCATGGATGTTTAATTGCCATGACCTAGTTATCGTCTGGATTTGGGGTTCTGGTCATGGGGTCTGGAACAGGCAGTTCCTTCAGGTGCTCATAACTTGGTGATGAGATTGGATGGGTGGGCCAGTCGGTTTGAAGATCAGCGACCGTAGCCTCAACTGGACCATCACCTGGGAGCTTTACAAAAATGTACCCAGGTTGACCAAACCACACACCACCACCTCCACCCACCCCCGACAAGGACCTGACTCTCAGCAGGTTCCAGTGCTCCAGTTGAGCTGGAGAACCTCTGAATAAAGTTAGATAAGGGAATGAGGATCATTAGCAAAAATCAAAGTGGGGTGTTTCAAAATAAGCCAAAGTCTACTCAGTATTACAGAGTTCCTCCAAGCGCAGGTTCCCTGGTCACCACCCAAACTCACTCGGGGTATGCATTAAAAATGTGAATGCTTTGGTACCATCCCAGACATACTGAATTGGAATTTCTATGGGTTGATCACAGGGATGTGCAGTAGTTAAGGATCCCCAGGGATTTCCAGGAAAAGTTCTGGAACCCCTGGTGCATAGACTCGCTTCAGTAGCAGCATATGCATTTGGCAGCCAGTGATAGGAAGCTTCTTCCTATGGGAAGGAGGGTCCTTTGACAAATTATTCAGTTATGTTTAAGAAAAATCAGTTTATTGACTCTCCTGAGGTAATGCATCTCAGTAACTTGTTCTGCACAATGAAAGAGAAAATTTCTGATTATGTTGATTATGTTGCTATGCTACAATAATACTATAGCTTCAGAGTTTGTGTCTATGTGGCACTATTTATGTAAGGATCATAATATTTTTTATAGGTGTTCTTCTAATAATGGTTTTGGCTGAGTTTGTAAAGTTACTGTTCTCACTTTTCAGTTCAAAAACAACAGATTCATAATGAAAAGTCACAACTTGAAAATAAAAGCCAGTGTTTCTCTAGACTTCCTTGCAGTTTACAGACATCAAATGGTACAAGAGGAATATTTTTGTCATTAATATCAGAGCAGTAAACTCTAATGGGGTGGCATTCAGATGTTTAAGTATTTTTAACAGATATATGTCTCATAAATTTATAACTGAATTCAGAAAAGCTGGCCCTAGATACTTATTACGTTAAATTCAGTCCTCCATATTTTTACTTTTTGTGTGTGTGATTAACTTCAGAAATGACTATAGTAAGACTTTCTCTGATACAAAACTTTATTTTAGAGGTGGGAGAGTAGGAATGAAAATATTGTTTCTCAAATTGTGGGTTTTAAGGAAAAATAATAATTCGCATGTCTACTACTCCTTTCTGTTTTTTGCTCTGGGCATGTCTACATATCGTAAGTCAAAAGTTTAAGTAAAACTCTAGATTAGCATTCTCACCAGAAGAGGAAGGAAATCCTAACAGCAAGTCCGAGATGGGTCCCAAGCAACTGTATTTCTATGTCACTTCACACATAATACTGAAGCAGAGCCAGGACTGAGACCCACTCCTGTGGTGTCTTTTGATCGTAACCATTCTCTGTAGCATAAAAAGCAACCTGTCCAGTGTAATCTTGACATAAAAAAAAAATAGGAATAGTGACACATTACCTTGCCAACACAGGTTTGTACTTTTCCCATTTGTTTGTGTGGTCAACATCAAATCCTATAACTGATATTTAAATGCTTATTATTTTAAAGTGTTCAAAATCAAGGCTCTGTCCATAATTTAAGAAAAATCTAAATCACCATCTTGTTTTCTTTATCACTATTGGGGGTACTTGGAGGTTACCGCAAAGTTTCCTTTGTTATATGATTCCATTTAATGGCTCTTATAAGTGAGTACATGAGTGTATTAAACAGGTTTACATTTTTAGAGCTGGATGAGTTGTATTCTCAAGGCATTGTAAGAATTCATGTTTATAATGCCTGAGCCTGGTCAATTGTATTCAAGAAACTTTTCCATGACTCAAAACAGTTTTCTACCACACTAGAAAAATAATGGTTTTATTGTGGGACTGAATTCATCTATTTAACTGATTCAGTACTATTGAACATTAAGTTATTTCCAATTTAAAAAATTTTTGAGTATAGTTGACACACAGTGTTATGTTAGTTTTAGGCGTACAACAGTGATTCAGCAGCTTAATCCTTATGCTATGCCCACAAGTAGAGCTCCCATGTGTCACCATACAACTCTATTACAATATCATTGACTATATTGCTATGCTCTACCTTTAATTCTAGTGACTTATTCATTCCGTAACTGGAAGCCTGTATCTCCCATTCCCCATTCACACACTTTGCCCATCCCTCTACTCTCTTCCATCTGCCCACCATCAGTTTGTTCTCTGTATTTATAGGTCTGATTCTGCTTTTTATTTATTCACTTGTTTTGTTTTTGTTTGATTCCATACATGAGTGAAATCATACAGGATTTGTCTTTCTCTGACTTATTTCACTTGGTATAATAACTTCTAGTTCCATCCATATTGTTGCAAATAGCAAGATCTCATCCTTTTTTTATGGCAGAGTAATATTCCAGTGTGTATGGAGATATTTTGGCTATTGCAAGTCATTTCCTATTTTTCCTTTTACATATGTCTTTTTCTTTCTGAGTGGGTGTGATGATTAATTTTATGTGTCAGTTTAGGCGCTAGATATTTGGTGAAACATTATTCAGGTGTTTCTGTGAGGGTATTTTTAGATGTGGTTAACATTTATATCAGCAGATTGAATTGAAGACTGCCCTCCATTTATTTGGGGGTGGGCCTCACCCACTCAGTTTATGGCCTGCATAGAACAAAAGGCTGACCCTTTTCTCTGAGTGAGAAACAATCTTTCTGCCCGATGGTCTTTGAACTAGACATTGACTCTTCCACTTGGCAACTTCCAGCCTTCAGACTTGAACTGGGACATCAGCTCTGTAGATCTCAGAGTTACTAGCCTCTGTAATCACATAAACCAGTTCCTTATAATAAATCTCTTCTTCTCCCTATATAATAATCTTTATACACATATAATTTTTATATATAAAGTCTAATAAATTTATCTGTAATAAATATGTATATATGCATATTTACACACATGTATATATCATATTGACTGTTTCTCTGGAGAAGCCTAATACAATGGATGATGAAAATACATGATTTCAGTGTATTTTCAACCTTTTGTTTTTCCAGTGACAAATACATTGGATTCTTAGCAGAAAAATAAATGTTGGGCTACTTGTGTTGCACATTCATTGGGCATGAGGGTGCTAGAGTTACGATTTTAAAAACCTCCTCTTATTTTTCTTTTAAGAGGAAATCGATTTTGCAAAGAGCAAATAATGTTCAATATAATTTCAATGAAAGAATAAATGAAAATTGAATAAATCACTTGAGATATGTTATTTAAAAACTTAATAATGTAAATGATGTCTCATGAGTTATGTTTCAGCAGTGTGGTTGACATGTCATATGTGCTATTATATTTAAAGTTTTAATAGTTTAGATATTTTTATTTTTAAGTAATCTCTACATCCAACGTGGGGCTCGAATCAAGAGTCACATGCTCCATTGACTGAGCCAGTAAGGTGCCCTGAACAATTTAATAGTCTAATTACAATGAATAGCTTTCACTGATGCAGAACATTAGTATTTTCAGCCATTTAAAAAATGAACATATTTTCCTTTTACCTTCCCAAATCACTGAAAACTCTAACATAATTTTAAAGAACAATTTCAATGAAGTCTGAAAACTGAAGGTTAAGAAGATTTAACAAGCTTATTTTCTCCATAGATCTTGTCTTTGAGGAACTTAATCGGAATTTGTGGCAGAACTCATTCTAGTATGGTCTAAACCAGGGTTTCTCAACCTTGGCCCTACTGACATTTTAGGTTGGATAATTCTTTGTTGTGGAGTCCTGTCTTGTATATCGTAAAATGTTCAGCAGCACCTTGGCCTCTACTGTGTACCCTCAACTGTAGCAACCTAAAATGTGTCTGGACATTGCCTCAAAGTCACTCCAGTTGAGGACCAAGAGTATAGATACATATGACCTGAGTAAGGCTAGTTGCATAAATAAGTAAGGGACCACAGCCTAAAATAAATTTAAATAAGAGATTGTCTAATAAAAATAAAGTTTAATAAAGAACAACAGTCAAAACACCTTTGGAGCCTACAGTGTGAGATCATAACTGTTTCTCCTATTCTCTACCTTTTGCCTCTTCACATTTGACACTCTGGTTAATAGGGAGTGGATTGAACCTTTTGCTGACTTTTATAATGCCTCTTTGCCTTGGTTTTTACCAAATTTAAAGCAACAGCCTACCCGGAATAAGAATACTGTCATAATTTGTTAAGGCATTCTCTAGTGAGAGAGCTTTTAAACCTGACCATTTTGTGTTTGATTTAGTGATAGTTCAGTGAAATAATCAAGTTCCCAATCCAGCAAGCATTGTGTTAAGCTGGTCTTGGAGGGACAACAGGGGTGTAGCAAGGGCATTAATCCCTGAGAGTTCTGTTTTTGGTGAGGTCTGAAATGAGCTGAGAAACTAGTGGCTTTAACTAAATTAGGAAGTAGGAGAAACTAGGAGAAATGTTGGGTGACTATGAAGGTCAGTTTGATGTGTCCACTTGGCAAGGCTGAGTCCCCTGTTATTTAACCACTCATCCAGAGGTCACTCTGAGGTATTTCATACATGTGGGTGCCATGTACAGTCAGCTGACTTTAAGTAAAGGAGATTACCCTGGATAATATGGGTGGGCCTGGTCCAATCAGTTGAAAGAACTTCGGAGCTTAACTGAAGTTTTCTTGAGGTAAAAAAACATTTCTTGCTTGCCCTAGCAGCTTCAGGTTCTGCCCCAGAGTTTCTGGCTTGCAGGCCTGCCCCAAAGATTTTGAATTTGCCTGGCCAGCCCTCACAATTCTTTGCAATAAATCTCTCCCTCCCCTCCCTCTCCCACTCTCCCCTTCTCTGTTTTGCCTCAAGCCTTAATGCTTAAGCTGGTTTACAACAGAACTACCAGCATTGTTATCATCAAGGGACAGAATGAGGACAGGCCCCTATCTCATTTATTATGTTTCCTTCTGGAGTCTGGAACATGGCTCTCAATAAATGATGAATTGAATGAAGCGTGTTATTAGCAATTACAGCAAACAGTTCTGGAGTATCTAAAACAATATTTTTAAACGTCTGCTAGGAAGTCGGTGATTTCTATGGAAAAAGGCATCATTTTCCTTTCAAAATTCAGAAAGAAAAGTATTTTCATTATATAAGCAACACTAAGCACACCATTGAAAATCTGGAAAATAGAGGGCAAAATGCCTTAGTTCATGATCATAACATAACTAGTGTTAGTATTTTGGTACATTTCCTTGAGGCTTTCCTACTGAACCTCCACCCTGAGCAAATGTCATTTTTGATCGAGGCAATCATGCTGTATTTAAAATTTCCCATTTTCTCCTTTGTTATTATTTAATCTTCATAAATCACATTTCCCCCTTTATTTTTCTAGTTTTCTGTTGAAAATAGCTTTACCATTCAAGCAAAATTGATTTACACTCATTAATAAGATGTACCTTCAGTAAGCCCCTTTTAGCTGTGCGGCATTTTACGTCAGCTGTATACCCTCCAAACAAGCATACGGCAAGTATTAGCTTCCCCATTGTACAGATGCGGAAACTGTTCTAGGAGTCGCTTAATTAAGAGCTTGTCTGCCAGGTGGCAGAGCTTCCTAAAAATACACTCTACATTAAAGTTTGCCATGCTGTCTTGTCTGCTTATTTCACACCATCTTCTCTATTTGGAGAAAGGGAAATATGGATGGGAGAGCACCCTTTCACCTTGTTCTGTGGGAAAGTATATGTGCGAAGACTCAATATCTGGTTCGATCTTGTATCATATAGTGTCGCTGTTTTTCTAAAAATTGAGAAAATGAAGCATGTCTTTTTTTTCTTTTAAGGGCATGACTATTCATGTTTTACTTCAATTTACATTTTCAAATTTAGTTCATGTTCCAATAAGTTTTACCGAGGAAAAGTTAACTACGGAAAACCATAGTTTTAGGCTTTGGGTTAGTTACTGGTAACCACCCCATTCGAAATCCACACAATCAGATACATGCTGAAGATTGACAGAGAAAAGTGCTGCATCGTCATTCAACTCAATTGGAAGGATGTGAAGTAAAATGAATAAATAAATAAAAATAAGTAAAATTCAGCTATGATTAAAGAAATGTTCAAAGATTAAGAGTGAGCCCTGTCACCTGAATCTCCTTTTCATGTGAAGGAGTAACTCAGAATACAATATTCTTCCCATATCGGGTATAGTTAGAAATACTAAGAAACTTTTGTTGTTTTATCATGTGTTCAACACACTGAAGTCAATAATGTCACATTAAAGTGATCAATCACAAATATGGCTGACCAATTAAAATTAAGTGCACATGATCAAATTATAGACATGAAAACATGGCTTCACTTCCTTTGCCCTCAAGTAGCTCCTGTGTATTGCAAATAAGAATGCCTCCCCAGCACTGTCTATAGTGATGTTGTATGATGAGTGTGGTTATATTTTTTACTTTTCTTTGAACCCATGTTATTTATTCTTGCATAAAATACACAAGTTGATATTAACAGTGTATCTTTCGGGTCTGGCCAATTTATGAATAAGACTTGCTCTCCTCCCCACTCTGATTTCTAAAAAAATTGCAGTATTGCTGGGGGAGAATTTCTGACTGTAGAGACTTTCTTCAGACAATACCAGTTAAGTATTTGCTGGCCATAATGCCAAACACCAGCTCAGCTGAGCAGCAACTACTCTGCTACAGTGAAAGGGACTGTGTTGAATTGCAAAAGCTATCTAGAAGGTACTTAAAGACGTTGCACATTCCATTTCTTTGAAAGGTCAGCTTGGTAAACCTATCTAGAGAGATACTAAGGATAAACATATCCTCCCAGCTCTACAATATTGAGAAGCAAGCATGGTTATCTAGAGGTAAGTTTACATACCAGCATAATTCATGAAATTTATGTGCCAGGAGGTTCATATAGGGTACAGTTTTACTGCTATATATATCATTAGAGGATTTTGGAATGTTATTTTTTATTTTGTATTTTCTCCAATAAGTAACCAAGTGGACAATGATGTCTGAAGTGATTGTTTCATAAATGCTATAAACCCGCATTTATGAACATTTGCCCTGAATCTGTCTGCATTCAAGCATTCTTATAAATGAAGACTAATGAATATGAGTCAGTTGTTGAAGACTAAGCTTTTTTGCCTGGTCAAAATCTCCCATTTATTTTTATATCCTTAATTTGGAAAGACAATAGATAAACTAGGTCTCAGAAGAACTGAGAAGATCCCTTTTCCCTTGGATGGTTGTGCCCATGTGGTATGGCTTCAGAGATTTCCTGCCAAGGCAGGAAGCTTAGTTTACCTAGGCCACAGACTTGGTAAGAGTCTTGAACCAATTGAGGTAGTGGGTGCATAAGACCCTAACCTACCTAACCTACCAAACACCATGACATATTAAGTAGAATCCTTACAATAAACACCTGCTCATCTTCAAGAATAAAATGTGAACCTTCTACTTTTGGATAGAATATAGTTAGTTGAGGCACTAGGAAGAACAGAAGAAATTACAAAAATGAGATTTTGTAAGCACCAGAGGAGTCATGAAAGAAATGAGTACTGGATGAACTAAAATTACAGAGAGGAGAGGAGTGTTCCCAGGTGAGCTGAACAGGTGGCCCTAGTGGCCTTTGTTGATTTTGGGCACAGGCTGAGGATCAGATGTGGCTCAGGTAGATGGTCCTTGTGAAGGGAAGAGAGACCAGCAAAACTCTAAACAACACGGTGCCTACTGTGACAAATTAGAAACTTGGGGGGTTTCACACTCAGAGCTGGTTTTCACCACAAAATATTTGCTGAGTTCTTGGGATTCATAGGATGCTAGGGAATGGGGCTGACAGTTTCTAAAGGGCAAATGAAGCCTCCCATGAGCTTATGTTCTTAAAAAAACAAGAAATCTTTGGAGAATAGGGCCTGCACATGGCTGTTTCCTCTTGGCCTTAAGACTTTTGCCAGACTTTGACACTTTGTGGGGTAGCGGGGTAATGAACCTGAAGAACTGGTTTGAAAATGTCTGAAATCGTCCAGAGCTGAGGAAACTGACACCCACCAGGCTCTCCATCAGAAGCAGGGGAGGGCTATGCTCAAGGAGCAGGGTGAACCAAAGGACTATAGAATCTTCCTAAAACTGCAATCCAGCCCCAACCCAGTTCAATTCCTCATTGGATTCATGTGATCAAGCACTCATAAGAAGAAAAAGCACTCTCCAGTGGAAAATAGTATCAGCAGGACCCTCCACTTTCCTATATGCAATATCTGGCATATAATCAACAATATCTAGACATGCATGGATATAAATGAATATAGGCTGTACAAAAATAAACATTTTCTAAATGTTTTGTCCCATCATAAAGAGATTCTGATCGAATTGGAAAGGCAATTCTTTAATAAAAGTAGGAAGTTTTGCTGTGAAGTGTGTAAACCTGGTGATTCACAGATCTGTACCCCTGGGAATAAATATATATGTTTATAAAAAATAAAAAATTAAAAAAAAAGTAGGAAGTTTATGTTGGCTGATAGATAATAGGAATCAGATGCCTACTCTTCATTCATTCTTCAGCACATTTGAAATGTGGCTTCTAAAAATGTAAGTCACACCTCTGGTATTATTTTATTCTTCTTATTATAATTTATGCTTTTATGTTTTTTCCTATTCTTCCCATGTCTATGTTTTTAGGTACTTATTTAAAAATAGTAACTTGGTAATATCCATTGAATCACTGAAAAACATTGAACTATAAGAAATGAAGCAGATAGATGTTCTATTAAATTTAAATTAAATTTGTTAATGATAATAAAGGCAGATTTAGAAAAAATGGAGAAGAGAATATAGACAGATAACTCAGTGGGAGTCTGATAGCAAATTAAGCTTAAACTGGGAAGAAGTAGGAGGAGAGAACCCAAGCTTTTGTGTTGGAAGGTCTGCGTTAGAATCCTGCTCCATTCATTGCTCCCTTGCTGTGTGACTCTGGTCAAGTGTCTTAAGCCCGCTAAGCCTTAGTTTTCTTAACCTGAACAAGTAGAGGTAATAATATCAATCTGTAGTGTAATCGGTTCAAATGGAATAGTATATATGAAGTTCTTTGCATGTACTGAGTGATAAATATTACCGGATTTGTTATTTATACCCCATCTATATTCTAAAAGTAGGGAAATGGAAGAGAAAAAAAGTTAAAATGGGTTATACTGGAGTGACAAAAAGGAAAGTGGAAAGAAACAGGACTGGAGAGGCAAACAAGGAGGGAAGAGGTCATATTAGAAACTTGGGCTGCTTCACTGGCTCTGAGAATGCACTTGGAATGGAAGATAGTGCATTTTTGAATCAGCAATGTGATCCAACATTAGGACAATTATAAGTGAAGAAAGTCCCAGGACTTTACCAGCCATGTTTTAAGCTGGAGAAATATGGAGAGGCAGAAAGGTAAAAGGAACAGGAAAAATGCTGAACACTGCTAAGGAAACACAAGAAGTATGCTGAAAGAGAAGGAAAGGATTTGATTCGATTACATTTTCAGAGATGTGTTAATTCATGCACCTGGATTGTGTGGAGGAAAGTGGTTCCTGATCACATTTTCTGCAGTTCCCTTCAAGAGCTTTGCATTAGGCACTGCATGTCCATTCCTTACAAAGAAGAAGAGGCAATGCCTTTAAAAAGTTAAACTGTGCTTATGTTTTTGTAAATAAACACTATATTCATGTGGTTCGAAATGGTAAGAAAGCAGCATGTATAGTGAAAATACTCCTCCTATTCATTGTCCTCTAACTATACAATTCCTTTTCTTGAAGACATTCAAAGCTACTGTCCTTGTTTCCTGATGTATTTCCAGAGAGATATTACTTACATTTATAAGTACGAAAGTTTTCCCTTTAGGACATGAGTGATGCCATAACATATAAACTGTTCTGGATTGTATTTTTTCTGCTTAACAATATTCTTTAAGATTAGTCCTTAGGAGTATACAAACAGCTTCCTAACTTTTTTTCCTTTACCAAGCTGCTTAAGATTCTATTTTGTGAATTTATTTAAATTCACAAAATAATTCACAAAATTCACAAAAACCATGAGGGTTGCTAGAGTGGAGGATGGTGGGAGGATTGGGGTGCTGTGTAATGGACATGGGAGAAGGTATGTGCTATAGTGAGAGCTGTGAATTGTGTAAAACTGATAAATCACAGACCTGTACCCTTGAAACAAATAATTCATTATATGTTAATAAAATAAAGATAAATAAAAATAAAAAAACATGAGGGAAAAAAATTTATGTAACCAGTCGTTCTTGATGGATACATGGGCTGTTTCTACTCTTTTGGTTCTACAAAGAGTGCTACAGTAAGGAATTTCTGCACACATGATTTTGAACATGGGTACATAGATAGTGAAGAATAATTTCCAGAAGGGAAATGGCTGAATCAAAGGATCTGAGTATTTGTGATTTATAAGTAGGTATTACCAAAAGTGCCCTTCTTAAAGGCTGTGTCAGTTTCATCTCCACAGTAATGTATGAGAGCATCTGAATTCTCCAAACTCTAACAGTGTTTTATATTATTTTTTAAAATTTGTCAAATTCATAGGTAGAAAATGGTATATCTGCAGTTTTTTTTGCATTTTTTTAATTACAAATGGAGTTGGGCATATTTATTATTTAAAAACCATTCGTATTTTCTGTAAACTATTTTATTCTTTATTAGTATTTTTGTTTTTTTCCTCCAGCACTTTAAATATGTTATTCCACTTTCTTCTTGCTTGCATGGTTTCTGAAGAGAAGTCCAATGTAGTTCTTACCCTTGTTCCTCTACAGGAAAGATTTCCTCCCCCTCTGTAGCCTTTTTCAAGATTTTCTCTTTGTCTTGCAGACATGGAATATGTATTGAATATGAGATTCACTTTAGATTTTTTTTGTATTTATCCTACTGGGTATTCTCTGACCTTCCCAGATCTGTGGCTTAGAGTCTGTCATTAATTTTGGAAAATTCTTCAATGTTATCAAGTATTTCTTCTGTTTTTTTTTTTTTCTCTCTTTTCTTCTCCTTCTCTTATTCCCATAATGTGTATACTACTTCTTTTGTAATTTTCTCACAGTTCTGGTAAGTACTGGTGTACCCAGTAAAATTTACTTAGGTAGACAAGCCTTTAGAGGAGATTTTATATTTATCTGGTGTGGAGTTAGGCTGTTGTTATTGTTTGCAGTAGCTCTGGGTCAGGGGCTAAAATTTCTTTTGGTGTCCCTGTTTTTGTTTCCTGTTGTCTTTGGGTTTCCCTAGAGATTTCTAAAATAGGGTCTGAGTCTTGCAGTTCTTTTAGCTCTAATCCCTCTTATTATACAGGAGCCCTTTGGATGTCCTGGTAAGATGTAGGGGTGGAGGAAGTGTTCTATACTCCAATGACTAGGTCTCAGTCTTTTAGAAAGCCCCAGCTGGGTATTTACTTTTCCCCACAGTGAAGTCTGGAGGGGGTTGGAGGTGGATATTTCCCTTCATCAAGTTTGGTTAGGTGCTGGCAAAATATCTTCCTTTGAGAACAGGTTTTGGTAAGGAGAACAGAGAACTCCAGACATATTTTAAAATGGCTATTTTTTCCCTTCCCCTGAAAGAAGCAGGAAGGAATTTTTTTCAGATCTGTGAGAATGTAGTAGAACTCCTGGAAGTACAATTCAGGAAAGCATAGGGGCCCTTCTAACACTAGGCCTTTTCTGAATTTTTAACTCTCATGCTTGTCCAAACTGAGTCCCTAGGAATTAATTCATGAACTATAGTTTAGTGTTCCTACTGATACTGGTTCCAGATGTGGGCTTCTGCTCCAGTAAGGGGTGATTCTCTATCTCTATCTATCTCTTCAGTTTTCACAGCAGCAGCTTGTCCTGTGACCTGAATTCTTTGAGGGATCTAAGAATAGTTGTTAGCCTTAGTTTGTCTAACTTTCTTCTTGTTGTGTGGAGTGACTTCCAAGTTTTTACATGTCACTGGAAAACAGAAGTCATATTTTTCTTATTGATTTATATGAGCTCTTTATATATTATGGAAATGAGTTATTTATCTTGATACGAGATGCACACTTTTTCCCTTTTGTCATTTATCTTCTGAATTTGTGTTTTCCCTCCATGCAGTTAAACAAGTGTTTTGTTTAGTATGTGGTAGAATTTGTCATTATTCTCTTTTAGGCATTTGGGTTCTGTGATACAATTAGTAAGAACTTCACAACTGAGATTATAAAGGAATTCTTCCTTGTTTCTTTTAGTACTTGTTATTTTTTTAAAATATTGAAATATTTGATCCATTTAGGTTTTATCCTCATGTAAAGTATGAGGAATAGATACCACTTAATTTTTTCCCAGTTGTCTATTCAGTTGTTGCAAAACCATTCACTTAGTAGTTCACTCCCTGCCCCTGCCCCTCCCGCCCATGATTGCTTATCATGTATTAAATTATACTACGAATTTAGGTCTCTTTCTGTGATTTCTGGTCTTGTTATTGCTTTATCTCCTTATTCATATGCTAATTTGAATAATACACATGAAAACACTTCTTTGAGTATTATAGCTTAAAAATATTTAAAAATATTATGTGGCTAGTTACTTTCCAATTTTTCTTGTCAATTTCAAACACTTATCTGTCAACTTAGCTTTAGTTTTTTTATATTAACTTTAGCATCAGGGTTAAGTATTCAGATTAATTTAGGAATGATTACATATTTAGGAAATTGAGGTTTTTAAAAAAAATCTAAGAGCACTGTATGCCTTTGTTTGTTCAAGTCTACTTTTGTGTCCCTAAAGAACTTTAAATGTATTTCTTCATCTAGATCTTGCACATTTTTGTTAATTATATTCCTAGGAATTTATTTTTCTTTCCCTCACCCCTATTGTAACTAAGGTCTTTAGTCTTTCATTATGTCTTTTACCAGGTTGTTCATATATGTATATAAGCTATTTATTTCTATATGTTTCTTTTATGGAAACATGCCATTTATAAAAATTTAAAAGTATATGTCTTTTATAATAGAAGGCAGTGTGCATAATGGGGGTCTGAAGTATGTGAACCTGATTCCATCATTTATTGACACTGTAGCCAAAAGCATGCTACTTAATATATATATATATATATATATATATATATATATATATATATATATGCTTTTTTAGAGAGGGAGGAAGAAAGAGAGAGTGAGTAAAGTGTGAGTGTGGTGAGAAAGGACAGAGGGAGAGGGAAAGAGAGAATCTCAAGCAGCCTCCACTCTCAGCATGGAACCGGACTCGGGCTTTAGTCTCATGACCCTGAGATCATGACAGGAGCTGAAATTAAGAGTTGGACACTTCAACTGAGCCACCCAGGTGCCCCTTATTTAATCTTTATAAGTCAGTTTTCTCATGTGTAAAATGGGATAATAATAGTACCAATTTCATAAGGCAGTTTTGAAAATTAAAAAGATAAGGCACAAAAGCACTTAGTAGATTGTCTGGAACATAGCAAAGGAGTCAATAAATATTGACTACAATAGTTCTGTCCTCTTACCAGAATTCTTAAGCATTGAAGCTTAGATGTAGTGCATGGGATCAGACTAGGAACCGACTCCAACCTTCCCAAACACTCCTCTTCACTCCACACTCACCACAGTTCCCAAACCAAAGGGCTGTAGAGTGGGGTGAGGAGAATGAGGGAAATGGAGATAGAAGGGTGGAGGCCCAGTTAGACCTTTATAGTTGTAGGAAAGGAGTGAAAGTATTCCTCGGTGATGTGCATTTGGGGGGTCCAAAGTAATCAAAGGAGGAGACACATATTAATGAACAAAGCAGTAGAAGTGGACAGAGCACTTTTGTCCAGTGGTCACCTTAAATTTGTAGGTACTTCATAGCTTACCGGCCATTTTTACATACATGTATCATGAACCCATATTTACAGCCACTCACCCGGGGCCCGTGAAGGGGTATCGGTAATCACAGGGAGCAGACTGTGGTGATGGGAGGGTTGGAGAAGCTGGTTCTGGATGTGCTGACCCCTATTCTAGAGCTCATTCCTTTTCATCTCTCTCTTCATTCATCTCGTAATGATGCCTATTTGGGTCTAAGCACTAAATTATCAGCAGAAAAGACAGATGACAAACTGGAAGAGGAGAAAACCAGAGGGATTAAAATATTTTAAGGAGAGAGACTGAGGGAGCATCGGGATTGAAATGAGTATCAGTGTTTGCTGAATATCTCATGGGCAGAATTCTAGGGGGAACTATGGTAGGATCAGAGTAATAATAGCTACTATGTCTAAAGTGGCTATTGTGTGCTGCCTGTTTTATGTGCATTTTTCCTTTTATTCCTAACAATAATCTTCCAAGGCAGGTGCTATTAAGCCAATTACACCACGTGTCTAGAGAGCAAGGCCTCATTCCTCCTGGAGCTTAACATCTATGTATTAATTGGAGAAGATTTGTAAAACATACATACAGGTGTGGACATAGGAGCTCACGATCATGGCAGATCTGGAAGGGAATCTTGAGGAAATCAGCCAGACAGAGCCAGTGGAGAGAGTTCTGGAGAAAACGGGATGTGATCAATGAAAGGAGGGACATTGTTTGCATTTCTGTAATAGGAAAACAGGACCATACAAAAGAAGGGAGAAACCTGCGGGGCAAGTTCAGGGGGCAAGGAAGCAGCAAAAGCTTCCTGCAGGTAGTTAGGGATGCGGATGAAATGTGGATTAAATTCACTGCAGTAAAAAAGAGATGCTTGAGTAGGCAGGCTGCTTCTAACTGGGAAAGTGCGGTATCAGCTACTTAACCCGCTCTCCCACTGCTGCATCCTTTTTAAAGTGACAGTCACGAGGCTGCGGGATTCGGAAGCGGAAATGGTCTTTGCTCATTGGCTCACAATCTAAATTCAGACCGAAAGAATGTGGTTGGAGACAGCTGGTGGAAATTGTCCCGGTCCTGTCTTCAGTGGAAATGTCCACGTGCTGCTCGTGTCTTCCCTTATCTAGCGTCTCCCTCTCTCCATCCCTCCCGGTCCGCCTGTTTCTCGTTATCAGGTTTTATAAAAAAGTAATCCACCCGGCACTCTGTACCGAGTGGTCCAGGGACACCCATGCTTAACCCAGCGCTACTGGCTGCCTCCGTGATTAATGCCAGCTACTCGGGTGGTTTATGAGAAGTGACACTTCCTCCCGGGCTTCTTGTATCTGCCACTCAGCAGTTAACGTTAAAGCCCACCGTCGATGTGACTGCTGTAAATACCACAGGGTAGGGCTTTGGTGCTTCATAAACACGTAAGCACGACGCACGGAGTCAGCCCGCGGACACCCAATGACCTGGGACTGCGGCAAAGGGGTGTGGGAATGGCAAGAAGGGAGGACCACCTCGCCCCTCTCCTTCCTCTTTGCTGGGGTCCAAGCACGCCTTCCGCCCCGGGGGCAGGGGAAGGTCGTCGCTCCAGGTCGCTGGCACGTCCTGCGCCCGAGATATCTGCAAATTCATGACTCCCTTTCGTCTTCGGGCGAAACCCTATCGTCCCTTGTGGGGCCAACCCCTGTTCTACACCTCCATCCTTTAGCTGACTACTGGGGCTCTCCCTCTCCCACTCCCCCAAAAGGCTGGTTCCCTTTCCCACCACAAGGGTCCTGTCTCTGCTTCCACTTTGCTTCCCACTCGCCATGTCCTGCAGTCTGGAGATGTGCTCAAGTCTCGGCAACTTTCACCATTTTGACCCGAGAGTCGGGCTATTTCTAAGACAATGTGAACAAAGAGGAGCCAGGAAGAGAGGGGCCCGCGGGCGGGCTGCGGGGCTAATGTGTGAGCGCCTGGGTGTTGGGGACCCGGGGCGATGAGGGCGCCGCTCAGGGGATCCTAGCGCCTGCGGGCTGTCCCGGACACAGAGCGCACAGCCTCCGGGCTCTCGCGCCGGCCTGGCCCGGTGGGGCGCCTGGAGGCCCGGGGTGACGGATTTCTTTGTCCCGGCCTGTGGCTGGGCGCGAAGGCAGCCGGCCGCGAGGAGAAAGCCGAGCCTGGTTTTTGGAGCGCAGGCTTCCACTTGCGGCCCGGCGAGGCAGAGCAGGAAGGAGTGGCTGCGGGCCCCAGGACGCCCCCGCCGCCCCGCCCCGCGCCCACTCTCCCGCTCTGCCGCGGGCTTCAGACCATGGTGGGGGAGACACTGGAACTCCTCTTTCGCTTTCCCAACAGCGAAACAGGCTGAAACAGCGAGGAGTGGCACAGCTCTCCCTAATTAGCGTGGTTGGGGGAAAGAGAGCCCACTGGCGCACTCTTCTCCACCCCGACTCTCCAAAGATGCGCGCGCTAGTCGAACTCGGGGACGGTGGCGGTTCTCTGGCGCCCCCCCGCCGATGGACCGCGGCGGCCGGGACCCAGGCGGCGGGGCTGGACCTAAGCATAGCCCCAACGGATGCCATCAGGAAGCCCGGAACAAAACGGTGGCCACATCTGCCTCTGGGTTTGCGTGCGTGCGTGCGCGGGTGAGTGTGTGTGTGTGTGTGTGTGTGTGAGAGAGAGAGAGAGATGCAGAGAAAGAGAGAGAGATGCAGATACACACACACACACACACACACACACACGACACACACGCACACACGCTGGTTCACATCCATCCGGCTTACCTGCAGTAGAGTTTGCGCTTCTGTGTGTGTCTGGCAGAAGAATGAAAGAGAAACTGCCATATCCATTCAAGCTCACTGAATCAAGCCCACTTCCCTCCAACTCTTTCAACTAAGTTTTATTTTATAATGCACTTCAAATTACAGAGTCCTTGTGAAAACTAGTTTCCCAATTGTAGTCTGAACCTCCATCAATGTATCGAGCAAGATTTTAGGTTACCAGATTCAGTTCCGCGGGACACTCAGGGCTTCTGCCTCCTGCCTATCTCCATGCATCTTTCTTTGTAAAGCAAGTGTATCGCGGCTGTCCCCCAGAAGTCTCGTGCTCTGGCACGCTGCGCCGGGCCTGCGGCAGAGCGGCGCGGTTGGTGTGGGCGGGCGCTAGGACCGCGGGGAGCCCGGGAGGCCGCGGCGCTACCTTAAACCCAACCCAATGCCGCTGCCTGCGCCACTCTGCGCGCCGGCGGGGGCTGCGCAGGAGGAGCGCTCCGCCCGGCTACAACGCTCCGCGAGCCGGCGCGGCAACACCTGTTCGCGGCAGCCTGGGCGGCACGCGAGCTCCCGGTCCTGGCTCTCCTCGCTCGCCGCTCGCCACTCGTTCTAAGCCAATGGACATCTGCCGAGCCTCTGGAGAATTCTGGATACTAGCTTTGGACGCCTAAAGTTTTTTCTTCTTTTTGTTTTTTTAAAAATAATTATTATTTTTGGAGGGGGGACCAGAAGGGGAGATTTTGTCGCCGCCGCCAACGTGAGATTTTTTTTTTTTCCCCTTGAAGGATTCGTGCTGATGTCTGCAGAGTCGGTTAGAGTAAAAACAGCGCATGCCTTCCTGGAGTCGGGATCCGTAAATTCTGACGTAGCCCGTGCATCTTAAAAATCCCTATAATAACGCCTAGGCATTTAAGTTGCTATGGTCATTCTGATCTCAAACCAAATGGAGAAACTACGGATTTTTTTTCCTTATTACGGTCGGATGGGATGAAGACCTTCCTGCCTGCTAAGAGCTGGGGATCTATCTATAGAGATACATAGATATGTTTATCAATATGTCAGTGTGTGAGTATAAAGTGGTGGTTTCTTAGACTATCAGTGGTTTGACCTTGAACCTGTGCCAGTGAAACAGCAGATTACTTTTATTTATGCATTTAATGGATTGAAGAAAAGAACCTTTTTTTTTTTTTTTCTCTCTCTGCAACTGCAGTAAGGGAGGGGAGTTGGATATACCTCGCCTAATATCTTCTGGGTTGATACCGTCATTATTGTTTATTCCTGTGCTCCAAAAGCCGAGTCCTCTGATGGCTCCCTTAGGTGAAGTTGGGAACTATTTCGGTGTGCAGGACGCGGTACCGTTTGGGAATGTGCCGGTGTTGCCGGTGGACAGTCCGGTTTTGTTAAGTGACCACCTGGGTCAGTCCGAAGCAGGGGGGCTTCCCAGGGGACCTGCAGTCACGGACTTGGATCATTTAAAGGGGATTCTCAGGCGGAGGCAGCTATACTGCAGGACTGGATTTCACTTAGAAATCTTCCCCAATGGTACTATCCAGGGAACCAGGAAAGACCACAGCCGATTTGGTAGGTATACCATTAACCCTTTAGTGTCCTTGCGATGACATGTTCGGGTTATAACTACCAAGAAGGTGGTGGCCGGGCGGGGGATGCGGGAAGGGAACCTGTCCCTCTGTCTCTGTCTTGCCAGCTTAAAAAAAAAAAAAGAAAAGAAAAGGAAAGAAAAGAAAAAAAGAAGAAAAGAAAAGAAAAAAAGAAAGAAAGGAAAAAAGAAAAAAAGGAAAGAAAAAAGATAAAAAAAAAAAAGAAAGAAAAAAGAAAAAGCCTCGGTAATTGCAGATCTGCCCCTGGCACTGATGCAAGTCTACATTGAAGCCCCCCCCCCCCGCGACTTTTTTGAAAAGAGGGCATGATTTATAAATATAACAAAAGTCTCTAGTTCTTTTGCATCAGATACTCGGGAAGATCGGGTTTAGGAAGTTTCTTTTGAATGGACTGATTCCACTAGTTTAAAGCTTTAATCATTAACTACTGAGAACTTGAAAATGCATTTTGTTGAAGGCAGTGGTTATCATCCTGCGCCCAAATGAAGTTTTTGCTCCTTCTCTTTTTCTTCTAATAAGTATACAGCCTGAATTGTAAATTAAGCGTATTGTTAATTCCCACCGCGAGGGTCTGAAAACCCCGTAGGCGAAGGTGGCTGACTGATTGTTCTGTTGGGAAGGCTAAAGTAGTATTTTAGACTTCTAGAGCAGCAGAGACAGAGGCGCTAGGGGAAAATGACTTAGGAAAGGGCAGAACGCTCACCAGGGGCGTTTGTCCTTGCAGCTATCAAGTTATTACCGATGCTCCATATTTCTATATTGTGCAGCCCTGTGTGGGTTTCCTGGGTGGCTCTGTGGTGTGAGTGTGCGCGCGCGTGCAAAAGCTGTGAGCTAATTTTAAAGGGCATCCCGAGGATTTCATTTCCCAAGGAGGGTACTTGTGACTCAGCATTGAGGGCTGCAGACCCGAGTGCTGGTGACTCTGCTCACTTTAGTGCCTGCACACACGTGCCTGCGGGGGCCATCCTGAGCCCAGCAGCACAGTGTCAGCGAGCACAATACCGATTGAGGGACTTTCGGGGGTTTTCCTTACTTACCAAAAGGAAAGCGCCAGTTGGTCAGCCAGACTGTTGGAAGGAGTTAACTTCTCAGTGAACCCACCTGACAACACTTAAAGTAGGTCGTAAAAAACAAAGTCCTGTGGTGATTTTTCTTCCTCATGCTTTAATGCCAGATGTTGAACACAGCCTAAACTATCTGTTTAGGCTCGTGGGGCTGTATATGATGCCAGAAGGTGAGGAAGATTCAGGCCTGGATTGGGGATGGTCCCAGATACACGAGGCCCAGGGTTTTCTTCCTTTGCTTACCAAGAGCCCAAGCCCCAGGCTGAACCTACTAGTGTAAATTTCTGGCAGTCTCCTCTGCTTAAAAAAAAAAAAAAAAAAAAAAAAAAAGAAAAAGAAAAAAACAGTAAAAGGCAAAGCTGTTAATTTGCTTTGCAATTATTGAGTTGAAATATAACGGCACCTCCCACCTCCCCGAAATAAACTCAGCTCTGGTTGTTGCAAAGCGAAGACTAAACTTTACTAGAAGTGCTGTTCTATCTGGCCGCTTTAAGGGCTGCTACAGTGCCTAACGTTCAGTACCGAACAACAGGCAGTGGGCGGCCGTGGGTGGGACAGCCGAGTGTCTCCGGGCCGCAGCGGGCACCCGCTGGACGTCTGCACCGCTCAGGCGTGGATGGCTAGTGGCGTGGGCTGGCGGCCTAGGTGCGCCTGGCGGCGGGAGCCCCAATCCTCCTGCGCTCCCAGCCGGCAGGTGCGGAGTCGGCAGCCCGGGCCCCTCGACGCACTGGGCGGCCGCCGGGCCAGCTCCGCGCGGTCCTAAACACGCTCCGTTTCCGTCTCCCTTTCTAACCGGCTGGAGTGCGTCCTTCGGTGCTGCAGGGACTCCTTGTGTCCGGGGGCGACGGGCTGGGGCTGACATACTTCTGGCCATGTTTAGGGAATGAGATTTTTTTTTTTTGCCCAAGTTTAGTCCCTTCGCTTCCTCTTTGTGTGTGAGCGTGGGTCCGGCGGGACTGACAGCCGCCGCCCCGGGCAGCGCGGTTGTTTGTGGTGTGGGAACCGCCGGAGGCGCGCTCAGCGGCGGGAGAGTTGGTGGCGGGGACGGAGGACAGGCTGGAGGTCGTACCCCTGACCTCCCCAATGCTATCTCGGACCCATCTCCCTCTTCTGAAGCACGCAGCCAGGTCTCGGAGAGTCGATGGCTCCGCTGTGCCCGGGAGGTGGGTCGGGGGCCCCCGCCGACAAGGCCGGAGCCACAGGGGAAGGGGGGGGGGACAAAGGGCCGCGGAGGCGGGCGGAGGGGGCGGTGAGCTATTGTTAACGGCGTTCGGGGAGAAGAGCTCGCGGCCCGTGGGCCTGCGTTTCAGCGCCCGAGCTTGGGCCCTGGCCTCTGGACCAGGGGGTGTGGAGGAGGGAGCGTAGCGGGGTAAACCGCTGCAAGGCCGGGGCAGCTTCATTGTGTGCATTTAGTCGAGCCCTGCCTTGGAGAGAGCGCCTCTGAACCTCGGCGCAGCCCGACTGGGCCCCGGCGTGGAGAGATTATGGGGATGTTCCAGTTGGGGTTCCTACACGTCCCCCGCCCCCCACGGGCTTTTTTTTTTTTTTTTTTTTTTTTTTTTTTTTTTTTTTTTTTTTAATGCAGTCACCTTTAGGGTAAGATGTTTGCTGAATGCAGTCATTAGAAATCCAGTAAGTGCCACAGGGGAGAGTGAGGATTCAAGGGTGGTATTATGGGAACCACGAGGGTGGAGAGAACCCAAGAGGCGAGTTCTGGGGTCAACGAACATGGACTGCTGGTCAGCAGCTGAATAGGGATCATAAAACAAAAACTAGACGTCGTCACCCCCTACCCCACCCCCAATCCTGGAGGTTGGAGAAAGGTGTCGCCAAGGAAGTGACATGTCTACTCCTTAGACTCTCTAGGCGCTGTTGGCTGGGTTGGTAGGGGCATTGAGGATGGGAGGGGAGGAGAGCCCTGGCCCGGGTTGGGGGGGAAGGTCAACGAACAGGCGAGCTCCGGGGTCCGCCGGGAGCTGGCTGCGGGGGGAAGGGTGCGCCTGGCGCTCCGCTGTGCCACTCACCCTCGTTTGGATGGAGCTGAGTGGGTGGCTGTGCGCAGTGGGGGTGGGGAAGGAGGGTGAGGCAGGAGGGTTATTTAAGTCTTTCATCCGGTTGCAGAGAGAAGCGGCCCCCGGGGTGACAGCAGTGCCGCGGTCTCCCGCTGCTACCGCTGCGGCAGGTCCCAATATTAGCAACCTCTGCAGCGAGGTGCGAGTGCTGGGAGCCTCCTACCCCTGCTTTCTCAGCCCCGCCCGGAAGGAGGGCTGGACTCGTCGGCGCTAGGACCCGGCGGGGAGTGCGAGGGGAGGGCCGGGGAGCCAGCGGGCTCCGGGTGGGGGCCGAGGGGCTGCGGCAGCTCGCCACACCTGGCGCTCCAGCTAGCTCCCTGCAGCCTCTCCTTCTGCCCTCCTCCCTCCCTTATCTGCAGCCTCCCTCTCTTCATCCCGGCTCCCTTCAGGGGACTTTGTTTCACCTTTTTCTCTTAAGATTCTTTAGAAAAGAGTAGCTGTAGGTAGGGAATGGGGGTAGGTATACACCTTGATTAAAATAGAAGGTGCATTTCTACGTGCAGTGACCCGGCAGAAGGAAACGTGCTGGAAAATGATTTTTGCCACCCCCATGCAGCCGCAGGTGACTGCAGCTGCTGGCAAGCTTGGCGGTGACACAGCAGCGGCAGTGCAGAGGACATGGGGGCGGGGGAAATATTACTGTTGTCCCAGCAGGAGCTGCGGCAGTGACAACTTAGGTGGGACCTTGAGAGAGCCCTTTGTTTTTTCCTTTGGGGGTGGTGGTGTGGCGTTAAGGTTGAGCATGGAGAAAAGGAACAAGGAATTGTATTTCTGGGTAATAGTCTGGGGGAGTGAGAGGTTTCATTTCATATATATATATAATATATATATATAATATATAAATATATATAATTTTTTTCTCTTTAAAGAGAAATTTGTTAGAAACAAGTGAGCAGAAAATCAATCGAGGAAATGGTAATGCAGAATAATAAAAAAGTGAGCATTAGTCCTGATCCGCTATTTTACTTGGCACAAGGAAACCTGAATGGACTGACCACTTGACTTTGTGGAAAGATGGCTTGCTTCTCTGTTGCTATGCCTTTTGGCCTGGAGTGGTGGCAGCTCTGAAAGGCCAGACTCTTCAGGACCCTAGATAAGTATGACCTGGGGCTTCCTCTTCAATATCTCACTAACGGAAAGACTTCCTATGTAAGGTGTTATTTTCTGGATGGGTTCAGATTCTTGAAAAATTGGAGTTGTAAACTCCCCTTTAGTCAGTCATCTCCTAAGGAAACTCTGAGATCTGCTCAAGTTGCCACAAACTCAGACCTACTCTGTCTCTAGCTTTGAGATGATTGATTTGGCAGCGCTGGTGTGGGATTCTCTGGGTGAGTGGGGAGCTCTGTGGGGGGGGGGTTAATCTATTTTGGAAAGCTTCATGTCATGCCTCTTTCCACAGCTTGCATACATTCTTGTCCTCTAAAGAATGCAGCTCTGTTAAGTGTTGGGGGCTTTTAGGCTAGAGGGTTGTTTAGCATGGGCCAGAGCGGAGCAGCTTCTGCCTGTCCTTCCATTTGCCATGGCTGGCCTTATTATGGAGGCTCACTTGGAGGTGAGGCTCGGTACAGAGGGGCTCTTGGGAGCTGGCCAGCTTTGGGTTAATGGTCCATTTGAACAGAGCTCTGGGCTGATCACTAATACCTAGCAAGTCCGGAGCAAGGATAAAGTCTGGTGTGGTCATTTTCCTAAAGGGGTCCCAGGAACTGTCCTGGCCACTTGTGGACCAGAGATGACCTCAGACCCCATCAGACCCCCTCAAGCCCAGTGAACACATCCTCAAAGGAACTGTTGGTTGCTATGAAAGAGAAGAGGCAAATGCCACTAGCCACTGACCCTGTGCTTCCTCTGTCACTTCGTCACTACGCATGACTATGGCCCTTTTGAACACTTGGTTGTGTCTGCTGGAGAGGAGAGACAGCCCACTATGGCACGCATGTGAGGGTCACAGTTTTAACATTAGGCACAATTCCACCATTCTCTCTCTCCTCTCTTCCAGTCTTCTTTCTTCTTTTCCTTGCTCTTCCCTTCTTAGCCTTCCTCTCCTGTTGCTCATTAAACATTGAAATGTTTCGACACAGATGCCTCCTCCTGGGTTGCTATGGCTCCACCAGGCATCTGTACTGCACATTCACGCAAACAGATAACCTGGGGAGTGGGCTGTACTCAAGTGAGTATGGTTTGAAGCACTTGCTTGGCTCAGGCCCAGAGAGAGGTTGGTTGACTTGGTGGAAGTTATGGAGTTTCTTGTGGGCAAGATGGTACCAGGAATGTTAAGGATTCCAACATGGGCGTTGGGGATCTTGTTGCCAGGCTTTCCAGGTCTTTCTGACCTTACAACATTGGTATTCTCACTGTGTGTGGGGGAATGCTGTGACTCACACATTCAAGTGTTCTGCTTGCCCTTGGATCATTGAGGTGACCTCAGAAAGGCTGGGCTGTTCTTTTGAGGTCTCTGTTTTCCAAGGAGCTACAGAGATATGGATGGTGGTGTGAGATGATGAAATCTTTTCCACCTGGGGTCACAACATAGGTAGTTCCTTTTCATAGGGAGAGCCCCTCAGAAACTTGTTTCACTTTCAGGAGGCCCCCTCTGACTCCTCTTTCTAAGCTTATGTGACTGTACCCTAAGCATCTCCTCTCACTGCCTTTATTACATTGTTTTATTTATCTATTTGTCTTTCCTTCCACTAGATGGTAAGTGCTTTGAGGATATAGGGCTTTAGCTATACCTTATTCATCTTTGTATATTTAATAAATGGCATGTTTCTTGGCTTATAATGGTCACTCAATAATAGTTTGTTGTTCAAATAAGTCAGTGCATATGAATTAACAGCTATCTTGTTGTTGCCAGAAAAAGAAACAAGACAGGTATTTAATACTTTCATTTCTGAAATATATAATAATAATTTCAATACTTAGGTGTTAACTCTGTGCACATAAACTAATTGTGTAAATAGTCCACATACATAACAGATGCCCACCTTCCCAAACTCGGTATGATGAGAGAGCACAGTCCCAGGAACGTACCTGCTCTTCATTTTCTCTGCTATCTCTAGTCCTGCTCACTGGGTCTGTGAGTCTGATCTGGGTAACATCTAGTCACTAGTAAAGGAATGAACATATAAACATGGTACAGAAATCACAGACACAGTGAAAAAAGGTAAAAACATGATAAAAGTACATAATCAGTAAGGATCCAGGCTTTGGTGTCTCATTGCTTGGGGGCAAGTTGTTTAACATTTTAAAACCTCAATGTCCCCATTTGTGAGCTGGAGATGGACGTATTGTAATGCTCAGAGTTGTTCTGAGGATTGAGTGGCACAGACTATGCTCAAGAGTTCAAGCTATTAGGATTGTCATTGTTGTGGTTTATTGATAGTCTTCTTGCTGTTCTGAAGACAAGCTAGTCAGATGGTTTTGTAGGATCACAGGTCCCTGTTGTTTTGGGGCCTGATGGGCGATGATGATGAATATTCATGATTAGTTCTTCAAGCTGCCTTCTGGTTAGGGAAAAACCAAGAGGTCATCAAAGACCGTCCAGAGATGCAAGTGTCTTTTAGTTCTGTGATTAAACTCTTCCCCCTTGATATGGGATATTAAAATGGTCAGACCTCAGTAGGGGCAAAATATGTCCTGTCATTCATTTTAGAAGGAAAATTGGACATTGATGAATTCCTTACACTGATTTCAGGATCACTATGACCTATATTGTGGTGTAAACACACCACAGGTAGCTAAGAAGAGGTTCATATGCATATGGCTCCTAATGGTAATAAAATGCCACAATGTAAGTTATTTTTTAATCATAAGAATTGGAAATAGTACAGTGAAATGAAATAATTGCACCAGTAAGGGAGGGCATCTCATGTGAAATGAATCTTATTGAGATATCTTCTTATCTATCTTCCCATTTGCTTTGTGAGGTAGGGAAGGCTAGTAATAAACTAGCTGCTTTTATTTTTATTTTTTTAATTTTTACTTTTTAAAAAGATTTTATTTATTTAGTTAGAGAGGGAGGGTGTGCATGTACAAGAGAGCATGAACAGAAGAGAGGGGCAGAGGGAGAGGGAGAAGCAGACTCCCCACTGAGCTGGGAGCCTAACCTGGGGCTGGATCCCAGGACCCTGGGATCATGACCCAAGCCAAAGGCAGATGCTGAACCAACTGAGACCCCAGGTGCCCCAAACTAGCTGCTTTTAGATGCATCTTCCAATACAGAGTCACAGATTATCAGATCCAAAATGCAGTTTGTAATTTCTCTGTATTTTTTTTCCATGCGCTATTTCCCATTTTATGAAAATAGTTTCACATGTGAATATATGTGATATTCTATAATATGTAAACACAAGATATTTGTTACATTTTGTGCTTACCAAAGAATTAAGAATATCCCTTTACAAGAAATCTCTCTTCTTTTTTTACGTCACCTTGAAACCCTTTGCTTCATCAGATTTATGTAGTGCATGTCTTCTTTCGATTGCCACAGAGTATTTTGTGAAAGTTGCAAAATTAATTGTTTAAAAATCCGTGTAAGTGCTTTTTTATTAGTCACATGAGACTGCCTATAGCATACTGTTATCCTTAGTTTCTTTTTCTTTCTAAACTCTTAAATATAAGTGCATTTTTCAATATTTGAAAGTATTTTTAAAACAAGAAGTTAGTATTTGGTACATGTTAACTCAAGGTCTACATAAAGTGTAGCACTTTACAACAAACTTGAGCAAATGGCTAAGCACAAGTAATGCTAGCATCGTCCCAAATATACAGTGGGGTAATCATCTTAAAATGACACTATGGTTAGGGAAATTTAAACTGCTGTTATATGGCCATAAAATTCTGGATTTATACCCAGCTTAGGTGCTATTATTCTTAGTGGGGTAAGCAAGGGGAAAGAAGAGGGGGAAAAAGAAGATCATTGCGTTAGTTTGATTTTAAGATATAGTCTTCCATGCCTATTTTAAATCAAGAGCACTTTTGGTATCAATATTCCCCCCCCCCCCCAAATATTATGTTATCTTAATTGCTTAACGAGCTCTTTGAGGCTTAGATAAATACAGCAAAAATCAATACTTTGTTCAAGCAGAAATATTTGGGATGTGTGTAGGCTATTTTCATTTTCCAGATGGAGCTTAATAAAGTTATCATATAACTTTATTTTTCCATATAAACCAATCAGGTCTTTGGTTAACACCTGGCAATCTTGTTTTAAGGGACAGAAGACCATTCTCTCATTAGAATATTTTCCAATATATGCCCATACACAAATACTTGTTTTTTTTCTTAAGTTGTACTCTTATTAGGTTAATTAGAAATGCATTTTGGTTTATCTGTCATATTGCTTCTTAGGGTATCTGTAAATCCTAGCTTTTTCATTTTTAAAATGTTTTGTTATATGTTGTGTTGGTAAATACTTTTGTATCATTATTATAGAGTTTAGCTGCAAAATCAGTTCTTTTAGGAAGTAGTTTTAAGAGGAGACACTTCTTTAATGAGTGTGAGATTATCCAAGTTGGGAACTGGGCTCAGTGTCCTCTCAAAAAGTCCTAGGGATGCTGAGACTAAGGAATTGCTCTGCGCTCTGACCTGTCTTTTGCCCTCTGCCATTTGTCTCACAGGCATTCTGGAATTTATCAGTATAGCAGTGGGCCTGGTCAGCATTCGAGGCGTGGACAGTGGACTCTACCTCGGGATGAATGAGAAGGGGGAGCTATATGGATCAGTAAGTACTGGGAGAGTCTTTGCCAATCTTTAGCCTCACATTTGATTTGAACTGCATTTTCTCTAGATTATAAATATCTAGAAATGAAACTGAGTCTGTTTGGAGAGAGTGTAAGTTTTTGCTTTTTGAGAAAAACCATTTTGTTTTTATTTATAGATATCAGCCCTGGATCTTCACTAGATCAGAGTTTCTGAGAAAATGCTTTATTTATGTGCCAAGCAATTTTCATTATCAAGTAAATAAAAAACTCACAAGTGTGAAAAATTCCATCTTCTTGTATTGAATGGAAGTTATTTTTGAAATGAATTGAAATTATCTTCTAAGCTTTGTAAAGCAGTGTAATTAAAACTAGAAATAGACCACCGTGCAGTGAGTATAAACCCTTTCTCTGAGCTACATAAGACTTTCATTATGTAGAGAGAAGAGGGAGATGGAAATTATTGTCAGATATTCTTGTATGTGAATAAGAATATAAAAATATTATAATTATTTGCAAGTATTGTGTCTTTCTCTCTTTTTCTTTTGCGTGTCTCACTTCCCATCTCTATTGGGTTGTAAGCAACTTGAAGGAGGCAGTGAAGAAGTGTTTATTATAGCCTACCAGGTGCCAGGTGCTTTTCCATGTGCTCAGGGACAGCAGTGAATGAGACAGAGTTCCTTTTTTTGCTTTGAGAGAAGGGAACTGACTTTACATCTTTGTTATCTCTACTTGTGCTGAGTTTCTAAAACACAGTGCATGTTCGACAGTAGGAACTTGATACATTTTTGCTAAATGTATGCCTGTGAATCATAGATTATTAGTTACTATAGACTAACTTGAGTTTTCAACAAAAGACTCGTAGTGAAATCAAACTTTAGTTTTTCCTTGCTAATAATTGGTAGCCAAATGAGAATTTAATCCATGTTCTCTCTACATAGGAGAACTTTGATAGAATCTATAAAAAATTGAAAATTAAAAGAAAACCCAGACTTGGAGACAGAAATAAAGGGCATTTCCATATATAGTTAGGAGAAACATTTTCTAGATCTACTCCTTTGCTATCCACATGTTAGTAAATATATATATGTGTGTACACACACACACACATGCAAGAGTTGGAACAGTATAAAATTTTTACTCAAACACTCCAGATGACAAAAAATGGCCTATGTAATTTGAATATAAAACACACCATTTTTAATGGTGTGAGAATGGTTTTTCTGCCTTGGTAAAATTTGAATCTAGATTGGTTGATTTGTTAGTCTTTTTAGAAAAAGTCCTTCATTGAGATAATAGATTATTTTAAAATATGTTTTCAAGTGTAAGATTTGGTTTAGCATTTTAAACACAGTTTGTGGTTTATAAAAGTTATTTACTGCCTAAATTATCTTTGCTAGCACTTTTAAGTGCAAAGATAGAAGCTATATTATTATTATTATTATTATTATTATTATTATTAAAGAGGGAGGAGGAAGAGGTAGAGGTAGAGGGAGAGATCTTAAGCAGGCTCTACACCTAGCACGGAGCCCAACCTCACGATCCTGAGATTATGACCTGAGCTGAAATCATGAGTCAGATGCTTAACTGACTGAGCCCCCTAGGTGCCCTGGCTTTCACACTTTTAAAACATTAAATGATGTTCTCCTTTTGTCACCCCCTCAATTTTTTTCAGTTTTAGGTATATGGAGATTTAATTTATGGATTAAATTAAGTTGGTCACAGTTGAACTTGATAAACTGCTTCTTGTTTGTAGGGTACAATCCAACCTTTAGTGGGTGGAAAGTTCCATGGTTTCTCATCATGGTCTCCAGACTCTTTTGATCACATGCCACCACCAAAACAATTTTCTCATCATGGTCTCCAGACTTTTTTGATCACATGCCACCACCAAAACAATTTTTTTTGAGTATGAATCGCAACACTTTATATTAAATTACTTAAAGATTCTACATATAAAATATAGTTCATAGAAATTATTTTACTTTATAAAACTCATATTAAGGTAAACATTTTAAAAGGTGACAAACGAGCAAACACAGAGGCCATTTTTATTCCCCACCCCATGGGCCACCTTGTATGTCCCTGCAGAGTACCCTCCCCCCAGAGAGAGAGGACCAGTCTTTCAGATGAAATCGCCAACATGACAGCCTCCCGCAGTTTATTGGTTGACAAGGAGAGCAGTGGAACACAGTGGCATCTCTGTTTGTTGTCTAGCCGAGCCTCATCTCCCTGTCTGGACTCTTCCCATGGCTTCTTGCTCATCTCTTCTCTCCTCTGGCTGCCCTCCTGCCTTTGTGTGCCCATGTCTGCAGCATAGGCTGAGAATAGAGCGCAGGCTCTAGAAGGTAACCTGAATTGTAGATCCAATGAATATCAGTGAGGGTACTGCCTGAAGTGATGGCCAGGTGGCAAAGAGTTGGGAGAACATCTTGGCATGTTTTCTGGGAATCCCAACTGCCTCATGTAGAGCTTTTTGAGCACACACAAAGTATGTGGCTGGAAGGACGTGTCCCTCCTCCACTGCTACATGGCCGCAAACCCACATGGCTCGCTGATGACCCGATCATGGAAGCCTAGCTAGGCAAAGAGACGAGTCTAAGAAAAGTCCTCCGTTTCTTCCTGTGCTTGAGAAATGCACAGTTTCTCATGTAAAGAGTATATTCAGGCTTGGAAACTGCTCGGAGTAAAGAGGGCTTTTGCAAATTGTGATTTCCTTTGTGGAAGAGTTATCTCTGCATATGGCTTCTCTGTGTCCAGCTTCTCCCTTCTCCTGTCCATTCTCCACACTCACGGGAGAATTACCTTTCCAAACTCACATATGAGTGTCACTTCTCAGTGCAGATCCCTTCAAGTGCTCGCCTCTGAGGGCAAATGCCTGAGTACTTAACTTAGCATTCAGTACTTTTCACCAGCCACTTTGCCTGCTTCTGCACGTGGTAGGTGCTCAATAAACACTTGCTGGATTAAAATGAGCTAAGCATTGTGACTTTTTCTGATGCTTCATGAAACACATGGATGTGGACCTCACTGGGTCAGCTTGTGTCTTCAGGGGTACTGAGAACTCCGCTGGAAGGGAGAATCTGCCTCTTCCATTCCCATGCTGAGTTGGACTGTGATTATGCCATTCATGGTGTGTCCCACCCAAGGGGGCTAGGGCTGGGTCTGGGGCTGGAAAGAGATAGTGTAGGGGCAAATGCATGACTACAGGTCAGGAGACTTGAGCTCTTGCTCTGTCTCTGCCACTAGTGAGGTGCTGGGCCCTGATTCTCCTCATCTTTGAGATGAATAGCTTGACTTCAAGGTCTGGAGTGTCTTTTCCTACTCTGGATCTCAGGAATTCATGCTTTGGATTTTTTAGGCTTTCCTCCTGAGTCTTCTCTGCCTCATGCATGATATTCTCTATGTACACAAAATGTTTACGGAGGAAGATCTGTTTGATTCTTGTGTACAGAGCTGGGAAGAAAGCTTTCTGGGCAGCCAGATG
Source organism: Mustela putorius furo (assembly GCF_011764305.1). NCBI lineage: Eukaryota > Metazoa > Chordata > Mammalia > Carnivora > Mustelidae > Mustela > Mustela putorius. The sequence goes on from NW_025422171.1 coordinate 3,096,274, forward strand.
GTTTTCCTTTTGCATGTACCTAAGGCAGGAAAGGGGAATGAAGGTGAGATCTGTGCTCCCTTATGGCTAAAAATCACATTTTCCATCTGGTTTGTGGTTATCGTATTTGGTGTGGCAGTGGACATGAGGAGTGACCCAAATATTATATTTTCAATGTGATGAGACTGGGAGGAGGAAAGAAAAGAAACAGGCGATGATTCTGTTATTAATTACAGTTGACCCTCGAACAACATGTATTTGAATTGTGTGGGCCCACTTCCAGGCAGGGTTTTTTTTTTTTTTCCCAATAAATACAGTACAGTATTGTAAGTGTATTTTCTCTACCTTGTGATTTTCTTAACATTGTTTTTTCTCTAGCTAGCTTTATTGTTAAGACTATAGTATGTAACCCATATAGCATACAAAATATGTGTTAATCATTTATGTTGTTGGGAAAGTTCCTTGGTAACAGTAGGCTATTAATAGCTCAGTTTGGGGGCAGTCCACATTCAGTGCAATGTGAAGTGTACAACACTACAGAAGCACACAAATATCTTGGGGTCCAAAACTGTGTTTAAATAACTGCTCGAGGAAATTGGGTGGTAATATTTAAGCTGGATCTTGAGGGATGAATAGGAGTCTCAGAAAAGGTAGGGCATATGGTCAGTGTTTGCTGAGCCAGCTCTCCGGCCTGTCACGACCCGCTTGGATGCAGAGCCTTGCTGTATCTGGGCACTGTGTGTTGATAGCACTACCTAGGATGTGGTTGCCTACTGTGGTTTTACAGTGTCCTCTTCTTCCTTATTTAAAGACCCAGGCTTTGTAGACGGCAGAGTGTGACTCATGCCTGGTTCTCGCAGCCCTCAGACTAGTGCTTTGGAACCTGACCATCATTCTGGTGGAGATGCTTATAAAACATGTGTTTCCTAGTAGATTTGGTTATTATGTTTCCAGAGGCACAACTGGGCCCTGGTTTATATGAATCCATGTAATAACAAGGTGTGATGGATTTTTGACCGTGTTACCTATGCACAGATTTTTGAGTGTGCAAGGGGTCAGTGCCCCTAACCCCTGCGCTGTTCAAGGGTCAACTGTACACTAAAAATTGTAGCTTAAAGAATTTTTATCTATGAAGTTGCGTAAAGCTCAGTAAACTAAAGTGGAGAAGTTTCTAAATGTTGGGGAAACCTTGAGAAAAACTTATCTTATTATGAAAGAAGGTAAATAGGAGATCTGGGGAAATAGCAGATTTCCCCTCAAAAGGTAAAGCAAAATAGAGCAAATATTAATTTAAAATGTATTCTGGGATAAATTTTCTCTTTTCATGTACATAATTTTTTGTTTACAAGTTTATGTTAGGAATGTATCTAAAAGGCCAGAGGTGAATGGGGTCATATTTCTTCAGAAAAATGCATGGAATTCTTGTACCCTGTTAGAATGTGGCAATAGGAAAAACATTATTGCTAACGCGTATCATGATACGGTTGAAGGACAACCTGAAAAATTCTGGCTCTGGTGGGGTTTAGTTCTCACACTAATGTGTTAATTTACCCATGCATCAATTCCTTCATTTGCTCATTCATTCACAAACATTTATACCCACTATGTACCATGCATCAATTCCTTCATTTGCTCATTCATTCACAAACATTTATACCCACTATGTACCTAGCGCTGTGCTGAGTGCTTAACAGTGCAACAAAGATCTCAAAATTTGGTAGGAGAAATATTTTTATAAATAATTCAGTGCAATGTGAAGTGTACAACACTACAGAAGCACACAAATATCTTGGGGTCCAAAACTGTGTTTAAATAACTGCTCGAGGAAATTGGGTGGTAATATTTAAGCTGGATCTTGAGGGATGAATAGGAGTCTCAGAAAAGGTAGGGCAGACAAGTTCAGGCTCATGAGCTTTCAAATGTAAAGTTCAGGCTCATGAGCTTTCAAATGAGTCATAGAGAGGGTATTAGACTGCACGCACACACACACACATACTTGGCCAGAATATTAGAGTATTAGTATACCTTTGTCACTTTTGTTCTTATCAAGGAGATTGGAAGTAAGGCTTGGATAGTTACTTTTAGCTTCTTCATCTAACTTATCTGAATGTTACCAAGATATTGTGTTTATTTTTTTAAAAAAGATTTTATTTATTTGTCAGAGAGAGAGAGCATACAAGCAGGGGGAGCAGCAGGCAGATGGAGAAGCAGGCTCCCCACTGAGCAGGGAGCATGATGCGGGACTCAACCCCAGGACCCTGGGATCTTGACCTGAGCTGAAGGCAGACACTTAACCAACTGAGCCACCCAGGTGCTCCTGGTATCAAGATACATTAAAGAATCAAGAGTAATTAACTATAATAAATATCTCTTTAAAAAAGAGTGCCATGAAAACAATTAATCTCCTTCAAGAAGCTTGCCATTTAGTGAAAGCTATTTTACCTTTTCATTAAAAGAAGGTAGCACAATCATTAAAATCATAATGATACAGGAAAGCAGAGCATAGAATCTATAAAAGTGATACAAAAAAATGACATGCAGATTTCAGGTTTGTATCCCTTTTATAGCAGTTACTTTTTTTCTGTTTAGAATTTTAATTCCCGTTGGTCTTTTCCACTAGATTAAATTTCTAGGCATCAGATTCTCTGTCTTTATAATCTTTCTGTTTTTTAAAGGCCCAGCAGTACATGTTCTGTGCAGTTGGCATATGGTCAGTGTTTGCTGAGCCAGCTCTCCGGCCTGTCACGACCCGCTTGGATGCAGAGCCTTGCTGTATCTGGGCACTGTGTGTTGATAGCACTACCTAGGATGTGGTTGCCTACTGTGGTTTTACAGTGTCCTCTTCTTCCTTATTTAAAGACCCAGGCTTTGTAGACGGCAGAGTGTGACTCATGCCTGGTTCTCGCAGCCCTCAGACTAGTGCTTTGGAACCTGACCATCATTCTGGTGGAGATGCTTATAAAACATGTGTTTCCTAGTAGATTTGGTTATTATGTTTCCAGAGGCACAACTGGGCCCTGGTTTATATGAATCCATGTAATAACAAGGTGTGATGGATTTTTGACCGTGTTACCTATGCACATCAACTTTTAAAAAAAAATACAGTGGTCTCAGCGGTTGTCTCTACTGGGTTAGAGGTATGCGAGTCAAAGAATTTCCCTTGCAAGGTGTCTCCATGGTGTGGGGTAGAGATGGGGAGATACCTGTCACAGAGTAAAGCAATGTATCAGTCTCTTTAAGAGAAACAATAAAGGATCTCAGATCCTTAGAAACTCATACTGATTTAAATGATTGTGACTATGTCATTTGAATAGGAACTGACACGAACTTCTTATACTTCTTTAGCAACTCCAATTCAAAACATATTACTGTTCAAATTTGCACTAAACTCTAAGACCAATAGAATCCAGATTGGCGCAATTGATTTAGTATGACAGAAGATGTTATCCGTCTGAGGCTAAGACACTGCTTCACTGTCAGTGTGGCCCTGAAGCTTTTTTGAGCAGAGCCCACCTATTCCTTGGAGCACCTCGGGAGGATAGTTATCCCCCTACCCCCACCCCCAACCCCCAGCCCAGCCTTCCTATTCTAATTCTTGGGAGACTAGATGATGGGCTAGGTATGTCTTTTTCTTTTCCTATTAACCCTGATGGTGAAAGTAGCACAGGACAGTACTACTTAGTACAGTTGCATTCTTGGGCACCAGTGTCTGGTTACAGGTGGTCATCTGGAGTGTCCAGAACAGCCTTAAAACAGTCCCTTTACTTTCTAAGGAGGTGGAATGACCAAGTGAAAACATTTATATAGAAAACTTGCAGTTCTCCATATTAAAGCCCTATGTTTTCTAGGGTCTGCGGATGCCAGTTTTGAAAATATCCCATCCTAGTAGGTGTGAAGTCCCGCAAGGAGGCTCAGTGGTATGCTGGAGAGACAGCTTGAGGCTGGCAGGGGAGTGGAGGCCTTCTTGTCTCCATTGGGCATTCTGCATTGGCACTTGTGAGAGCTTTTGAGCAAGCACGATAAACTAGTGTGTTTGTGGAATGGAATACTTGTACCACATGGCAAGACACCGCTAGACTTAGCAATTTGTCACTGGGGTTTGTCAGTTTCAGATTACTTTGGTGGTAGATGTTTAGGCATGTCCTGTAGATAGTCTCCAAAGCATGTAATTCATATAAAGGAAATGAAAAGGGACGTTTGTTTATGATCCACTGGATAGCAGCATGTTGTGGAAATAGGTGGTTTTAAACTGATGTTTTGGGAAATAGAGCATCGTCTTCTACTGCATATGTACATTGCCAATTTTCAAAGGATCAAGTAATAATTCTTCAGTGATAAAGAGGGCAGCACCTCAGAGGAACGTCTTCTATCTTATTTGATTTAGTTCATATACTGTCCTTGTTTTAGAGATGGGAGAGTGATGGTTTAGTGGCTTAGTGGCATTTTCAAGGTCACCTAGTGTGATTTGAATGTAGTTGAATTTGTGATTTGAGCATAGGTGAATGAATAAACTTTGTCTGATGTATATGCATAAGAGTTGCCATCCAGTATTGTGAATATAAAGTAATTTTACCAGAATTAACCATGTGTCAGAGAAGGATTTAGTATTTCCTTTACAGATAAGATTTTTGGAACTTTCCCCCCGCTTTCTAATAGCCTGGTTTTTATTTTGTGGTTGTCTTGTTTCCTTAGCATCTGTACCAATGGCCATAAGTTTATGGAAAAATCATCTTTTAACAAATATGTCTATTTGTTTATTTAATTTTAGGTAAGTATAAGTTTAATTTTAGTTGTTTTGTGGATTAGCTTTACTGATTTATTGAGACATGTTTAAGACATCCCACCTCAGTAATGATCAAAGTCACAGAACACAGGTCTGGAGACTTTAAAGGCCTTGGAAAGGATTTGGCTTTAATCATTAATAGCTCAGGAGATGGCTCTCCTTTCATCTGGAGGAGGAGGTTCTGGGTACCAGGCAGCATGCTCAGTCATGGTCTTTGTTCAGGCTCGGGAGTCTCAGAGTAGAATCTTCCTCATGACAAGTGTGGACTTCACATAAGATCCCTTCTGTCTTCCTGATCTTGGTTTTACTCTTATTCCCTGCTCTACACTGCTGTCTCAGGGTCTGCTGGAGGACTCTGGCGAAGAAAGCTTCAGAGTGTGACTGTTTCTTGGGGCTGAGCCTCCACTGGCTCTGGTTCTTCTGTGTCCTTGCTGGAATTCCATTTCCTAAAGCGTACCTCTGAGGAGACAGGGATTTGGTTACCTTTGTTTCCTATGGAACTGTCAGTACTTAAAACAGTGCTGTGCATGCAGTTGGCACTTACTACATGTTGAAAGTATGAATATATTGTCAGTAGGATCCCAGATCACCTGTTTCTTTCTCTCTCCATCTTTCTTTCTCTCTCTCCCTCTTTCCTCTCTCTCCCTCTTCTTCCCTTCCTTCTTTCCTTCCTTCCTTCCTTCCTTCCTTCCTTCCTTCCTTCCTTCCTTCCTTCCTTCCTTCTTTTCCTGAGGATCCTGGCTCCTAAGCACCTAATTTCTGAAGATTAGAGGGCAGACTAGAATGGTTCCTGATCATTTTGTGTGTAAGTTTCCCTTTTTGATAGAAAGTGTTAGGGAGTCACACAGGATGGTAATTGTGCTTGTGCCTTTTTTTTTTTTTTAATATTTTATTTATTTATTTGTCAAAGTATGAGAGAGAAGAAGCAGGGGGAGCAGCAGAGAGAGATGGAGAACCAGGCTCTCCACTGAGCAAAGAGCCAGTTGCGGGACTTGATACCAGAACCCTGAGCTGAAGGCAGACACTTAGCCAAAGGAGCCACCCAGGAATACCCCCCAACCAATTTTTTTTAAAATAAATTTATTTATTAGAGAGTGGGGGCCACATGAGGTGGTGGGTGGTAGTGGCAGAAAGAGAGGGAGAGAGAGAGAGATAATCTCAAGCAGACTCCTCACTGAGCATGGAGCCCTAGGTGGGGCTTGATCTCATAATGCTGAGATCAAGACCTGAGCTGAAATCAGGAGTCAGAGGGCTTAACCAACTGAGCCACCCAGGGGCCCCTATGCTTGTGTCTTTTGATTGAAAAAAAAAAAAATACATTATGACAAAACATAGATGAATTCATTAACATTGAAAAACACATTTGTTACAGAGCAGTTCATATATACATTTGAAAAGAACAGCATATCTGTGCAATGGATATCTCACTTAAGTAGTTGACTGGCAATCCTGACTAATGGTTTTTTTTGTCCTGAGCCTCCCTGCACACATGAAATGTTACATGTTTAATTTGTAAACTGGGCGGCATGAGGACCACCAAGAGAAAATAAACACTGGGGACACAGGCACGAGCTGACCGCCTCCAGGCACCCCCTGCTTCTTCCATGCCTCCCTTAGCTGCTACTTTCCCTCCCCGCCTCCTCCATCTCGCCTCTCTAGCATCGCCTCTCGCGTCAGAATGGATTGTTGGTCACACAGAACCTGAGCTCCTCCTCACTGGAGCCTGTTGCACAGACAGGTTCTGAATTGTAGAGCCTCCTGCTTCTCTTTTAAGTGTATCAGTCTCCTCTGATTCCTTGAATTAGTGATGCCAGATAGGCTGATCAGAATTGGGTCAGTCTCACTCATTCATATGTTCACTCCCACATTTGCTCACTCACTCAGACACATAATCACACCCTCACTTGCTCATACCCTCACACCTTCACTCACTCACATCCTCACTCACTTACACACTCAGACCCTCACACCTTTACCAGCTCATGCCTTCACTCATTCACACACTCGCTCAGTTTGCTCACATCTTCACTCATGCTCCCACTCACTTGCTTGCACCCTCACTCACACACTCACTCATATCCTCACTTATAGACTCACTCCCTCACACCTTCTCTGGCTCATGCCTTCGCTGGCCCATGCCTTCACTCACACACTCACTTTACTTGCTTACATCCTCACTTGCTCACATACTCAGTCACTTGCTCACACCTGTACTCACTCATCCTCACCCACTTGCCTATACAGTCACTTACACACTCACTCACACTTTCACTCTGCCACACCTTCACTATCTCACATCTTCAATCACACACACACACACCCTCACTCAGACTCACTTGTTCACACACTCACTTGCTCGCAACTTCCTTTGCTCAAATCTTCACTCGCTTACACCCTTGCTCACATACTCACTCACATCTCCACTCACTTGCTCACACCTGTGCTCACTCACATCCTTACTGACTTGCCTACACACTTACTGACACACTCACTGACACCCTCACTCTGCCACATCTTTACTGGCTTACACCTTCACTCACACACTCACACATATCCTCACTCAGGCTCAGTTGTTCACACACTCACTTGTTGACACCTTCCTTCACTCAAACCTCACATATACCCTCACTCACATACTTGCTCACATCCTCATTCACATACTCACATACTCACACCCTCAGTCGTTCATACCCTCACTTGTTCGCCACTGACTCACTCTTCCATTTACTCACACATACCCTCACTCACTCACTCACACCCTCACTTACTCCCTTAGTCTTCCGTGCTGGCTTTTGTGGAGCCAACAAACATCACTGGCACCACCCACTGCTAATACATGCTGGTCCTGGAAATTCACTTGCTCCTCATTATTTGCAGATTGTATATTTGCAAATTCGTGTCCTTACAAATCTGCTTGTGACTCTAAGTCATTAGTAGTGGCACTTGCATGGTCATCTACAGACATTCAAGGGAAAGCAGAAGGGAATGGCCTGATCGGCACGTTTCCAGCAGAGGTCTTGCCAGGTGAGGCTCTCTGCTCTCTTTCTTCAGCTCACACTATAAACAAATGTCCTTTGGGGGATCTATTTAGTGCCACGTTTTCCCTTTTTGTGCTTTTTTTTGGTGGTTTTACTGTTTCAAATTCCCCCCGAGGCATAGCGCTGGAGTGCTATCTGGTGTTTCCAAATGCAAGATGGCTGCGATGTGTCTTATGGAGCACACTAGATTAGTGAGAGAGTCTTGTGTGAGCGTGAGCTACAGTGCTGTTGGCTGTGAGTTCACTGTTAATGAATCTACAACATTAACTTAAATCGAAACCCACAAAAAACCAGCTTGATGAAAGTGTTATGACTGACTTGCGTGGAACCTGACCCGGTGTTTCTCTTATGAGCAGTGCATCCATATTCTCGACTTCAGTGTTCATGGTGACTTTAGAGAACAGAACTCTTGCAAATAATGAGATCAACTCTACATACAAATGCAGATGACGCCTCCTCTTCCCAGCTTAGAACTGGTCCAAGAACTTGCAATTTTGTTGGGGGTGGCAAATATACAAACCAAGAATTATAATTTAGTATGATAGAATTATGTACAAAAAGGGTTCCGAGAAGTTAGAGGAGAGAGCTTAATTCCAGGGCAGGAGAGAACTCCAGGATTTTTCACAGAGGAGATGGAGAAAAATAGGCAGGTGTCTTGAGAGGAAGGCTTGCGTGAAGGCAGCTTTGCACCTGGGCTCAGAAACATGGTGGCTGCTGGATATATCCTGATTTGTTATCTTTAATTCTGGTCCTCCTGCCGTGGTTGGTCCTGTCTCTGCTTCTGTTTCTCCCACCTGCTGCCAGAGGCTTCACTGCTGACATTGGAAGGTCTTTTCCGGTCACTGTCTTCAGCCATGGCATGGGAGGTGCCCTTGAGCCCCACAAAGAAAGCTGGCTCCCCTGGAGGCAAGGAGGAGCCGGTACCCTAAAGGCAGCTACAGTGGTGGCCCGGCCACCTCCTCCCTCTTGCCCGCCCCCCCCCCCCCCCCCGGCTGGGGACTGACGTGTACTTATGCAGAGACATCATTTCTCAGTCTGTTGACCCGTACACCTCCGCAGCATCCAAACAGGGGGCCGAGAAAAATGTCTGCTTTCCTGACACCCCCGCTGCCGAGGCCTCCCCCTCAGGATTAAAAGGTTATGGCGTTCAGTGGGAGAGACATATACAGAGCTGTCTTTGTCCTCTTCATAAATGCTTAAAATCCTGACATGAGTTGATCCCCACTTTTCTTACTCCTTTTTTGGTGTGTACTGGAATTCATGGAAATCTCCATCATTTGCTTTTTCCCTTGTAATGAAGCTCTCAAAGCTCAATGCAGTATTCCAAGAACAGACTTGCCAAGGTCATACCAAAGGCATCCCTTTCCCTGGGGTGCATGATGTGATTGCTTTGCATTGAATGATTTTTACCCGTTTAGCTGCCATGTGGCATTGTATGTTCTCGACGTAATTCTGTCCACACTTGGCCCTAGGTTTCATCCCTCCATCCTTTCCCCACACGAACTGCTGTGTTCGATATAGCTTTTCTCTTGGCTGTGTCAATGTGGCCTGTATTCTTTTTCATGATCTTTTAAGTTGATTTTCAGTTTGCAGTGTTTTGGTGAAATATTGAAGCCTATACTTGCACTTGGAAAGGTTTGAAGCTGGAGGCAAAGCACAGAGTAGTGGAAACCCAAGGATCATTTGCATCCCAGCTCTGGCTCACTGGCTGTGCGACCTTGGGCAGGCTACTCAGACTTGCTGAGCTGTAATTGTGGAACAGGACTAATGACAGCCACATCACAGCATTGCTGTGCGAGCCGAAGCCCATAAAACAGCCAGTGCACTGCTTGGCTCGCAGTGGCTCGTTAGCACAAGCTTGTCCCCTTAGCATTCCTTATGGATGAGTGTGAGGAACGCTGCCCCTGTGCAGCCTCTCAGACTCCTGACTGGATGTGAGATGCACAGAAAACGTGTTTCTCGCAAGTTTGAATTCTGGAACGAAGATGTATGACGAAGTCTTTGAAAATAGATATAAATCTGCTTCATTCCTGCATCCCTGGAATCATTCGTTGAAGTGTTAACCATAAAGCCTTGCTTATCAAGATTAATTGATTAATCAAGATTAATCAAGATTAATTTTAGATACTTTATTTTTATATGTAGCTCACTGTTACTTTATCCATATAGTTAAAGAAGTTTCTTTCTTTGGGATTTCATTCACTTTTGTATTATTGTAATTCTTCTTCTTTTTTTTTTCCCTATGTTCACATATTAGTGGATTCACCACGCTATCACAGCACCTGAAATGTCTACCACTGGAACTGTTTTTTCAGGATTAAAGCACAGTTTTAAAAAAGGATCTATGTCAGCGTATGAATTTTGTTTTGGAGCAACGGAATTCTAGTTGATGGTATTAGCCCTGATTACTGTTGGAAGTTGGTTGTCCCACTCTAGCCGAGAGAAGGGCCCTGAGAGAGACACAGTCACCTTTGTGTCGCAAAGAGGGAAAGACAGCAACACTGGGTACTTTTTAAGAGAGCAGGGCCATTTATATGTCACAAAGTCAGGGGTGGGAAGAAAAGTTTAATTCTAGAGAAATCTGGGCTGGCATGAGTATGGTTGGAGCTAGGAGCTGGGGACCCAAGAAGTAAGGGCGATGCCAGAGGCACGCTTTATCTCCCTTATGATTTTATTTTACGTAGGGTTTCTCTGTGGGTATTGGGTGGGGATGGGGCAGTAGGGCCCCCCCAGCATTGGCTGGAGGAGGGTGTTGAGAAGTTCAAGAGTTCGGTATTATTTATCTTTGAGGTTGCATTTTGTCTACCCTATGCACATGTCAGCTTTCCCATTGGGTTTGAGTTTGTTTTCTTGCAAGACTTGGTTTTTCCTCCCAAGTAAATTCTCCAGGGGAGAACTTATGATGTAGGGTTTGTGGGTCAGGCAAGCATTCATTAAATGAGCCATGTTTCTGGTGGCCAACATGGCAAAGAGGATAGTGGCAAGCTCCAAAGTGTAAGGACAAAGTAGGCAAGACCCCTTCCAGACAGGATCATTCTAATGGTCTCCCAGGGAGAAGAGAGAAGGGCCCCTCGTGCCAAAGGGATGTCTTCTTCCTTGTCCTCATTTCTTCCTTGAAATAGCAATCTCATTCCTTTGGCTGCTTCTGGAAGCATTAATTCAGTCTGCATTTCTGATCAGCTGTCCCCACCCTCTCTGCAGTGGGCAACTGGTGCAGCACACTTTATTTAGTTTCTTTCCCTATTTTCCTCCACAACAGTTTCTTTTTCCATTTCCTGTTCAATATGTCCTTCCAGAGTTCTTGTGGATAGCTCTGCTTTTCCCATTTTGAGGTTCCAGCACTGAATCACTAGAATCTTAGACCCAAAGAGACCTTAGAAATGTCTTAGTCCAGTTCCCTCATTTTACAGAAAGGAAATTGAGGCCCAGGATTATTAATCAACCCCCACCTCCCGCCCCATTCCCAGAGTGTGTGTCTGTGTTTGTGGAAGTTGGGCATTCCTTTACATAAGGAAATTCTACAAATCTTTTAGTTCTTCAAAAATAATCTTTGGGCTTCTACTGTCATTGTATTGGCTCATTTTTTGATTTAATTTTATTTCTACAAACCAAGTTCTTAATTTAACCCATTTTGTCTATCTTAGAAAACCTCTGGCACATTTTTCTTTTCCCACTCCCTAAGGTCTCTCTGATGGTTATCTTGGAAACAAAGTAGTTGGATTCAATTGCCTTTGTCTTTTTGGATCCCTTATTTCCTTAATTTCTCTGCCCAGCTGTTCAGCTTTAGGGGTTTCTGCTATTGTGTGTCCGTCAGATTCTTCCAGGGCCTTCCCTCTGCTCTGGGCTCTTCCCTCTGGAGCTAAGAGCGCTAGGAGCTATGCACGGGAGTTTTCTTCAGCGTTTGCAGGTCTTTGATGTATTTTTTAAGTGGTCACTGAATGGCCTGCTACTCTTACCAGATCATCCTGTAGGGTAAGAAATGTTACATGTGATTTCTTTTTACAATGGTATTCTGAGATCCTAAAAGAAGTTTCATGAATTTTTCCTGTCAGGGTCTCAGTGGAAGCATTAAATGTGCCACATCTAATTGTCCACATAGGGACACAAGCAATGATGTTTCTTAAAGTGAATACTGGACTTCTCGAATTTGAATCCTTGTGCACCTGGAGCATGGTTTTCTTTCCCCTGTGGGACTACATCTCTGGAAATGAGTTACAAATTGATGAGCTAATATGATTTGCTAAACAAATATCCATGTCTAGAGGCAGATTCTAAGGAAGGCACCTGAATTGACTAGCCTGTCTGTGGTAGGTTCTGCCCTCGGCAGCTTTGCTGGTACCACAGGATAGGGAACGCACAGCATAGAAAGTGTTCATGTGCCCCTGTATTCAGATGGGCCCCAACCTCTGAACCCCCAACTGCCCAAGTAAGCTGCTTCTGGAGAGAAGGTCATTTGTGTTTGTTTTGTTTAGTGTTTGGTGAGGGAAGGAGTGGAGAGCAATGTCAGAATTTTTAATATTCTCTACATTTTGATGAGACCGACAGAAAAATTGCCTGCCTCCTTGCTTCATTTTGTTTACATTGGCCAGACACAACGGATTCAATTGTTCCCACAATTCCAGAGGCATAGATATGAAAGCAGGCCCATCTGGAATAGTGGGAATTTGAAAGAGGTTTTGAAAGAGGGGGCTTACGGTGAGCCATGTCCAGGGCACAAGGGGGTTGGCTCTGAACTGGAGTCTAATAAAATAAGAAATAGTGCCCTCTTGCCTATTCTCCTCTGTGTTTGTTGCTTTCTGTCTATTTGGGGACCTCTCCCAGGAGAGAAGAGTTAAAAGAACTGGCTTCTTATTAATGGTCCTTTAGTCATTATATTTAATCACCCCGATCCTTGCAACAACTCCCATTAAGTCTTTACTGCTAGATTATTAATGAGGAAGAGTACATCTGTACGAGTAATTGTGGTTGAGGGAGGTTTAAATACCATGACTGTAATAAATGGGAGATATGAGAACGAGGGATTACATCAAATCATTAACTTACAGAATGTTTGGAAACTATACTATCACGTTGGTTTCTGTAGAGTTGCTGACCTCAAATTTATGGGTTGGGCTAGTTTGCGCAACTAGTTTAAGTGACCCATTGAGTTGAATAAATGCAACCATTTTGGGTAGTGGTTAAAGCTACACCATATATATTTATAAATAGGTTTATAAATATGTAAACATAAATATATTTTTATATGCATATAAATATGGAAATCATGTTTTAAAATGATAGCATGACATAAGCCTATATGTTTTCCATGAGAACTGTTGAGCCTTACATTTTGAAAAATTCTGATTTCAGTTTTTAAGTGGGTATAGATATGAATTGGGCATAATAAGGCCTATGTGGATTACATATTTTCCAATTGTCTTATATTTTAAAGTGGTATCTATATGAGTTTATGTCTTATAACATTCCTAAGCATTCTCAAGAGTGTGCTGTAATTTTCACATTATTATCTCATTCTTTGGTTTTAATAGGATTCATAAAAGTTTTGAAGTTTTAATTTCAGTTTTTCCCACTGCTTAGAATTTGATGATATAAAATGAAAAGAGGTTTCCATAGTTGCTAACATTCACCAGATTTTGTTCCAAAGCATGGACTTTAGTAGACTTTTGAATTAAATCCACATTCTCCACCCAAGCCTAGTGATATAATCCAACAGTTCAAAGATAGGTATGCCATAAACAGCTATAGTTAAATAATCTAAAAAAAAATTAAAACATGGAAATACAATAAAACAAGAATTGATCACTTTATAGTGGAATACTCTATAAACTGTCTGCATTGGAAACATGTGGTGAGTTTTAAAACATCTGAGTTCTATAATTCTAAAGTGTAGAGTTGATTGGAAGGCAGAAGTTTTTTTTCCTCCTCTGCATATATAGAAGAATACAGGCTAATATGTTTTTGCTGTCCCAACTTGCACTCGTTTGCTTATTTTTAATTTAGAAAAATCACTGCAAGGTACAAATATAAAGTATAGTCACCTCGACTAAGTATTTTGTCACTGAGTTCTAAAGTGCAATCATAAAGAGAGCAATTCTGTAAATCTTGCTATTTTATCTGTCTGTCCAAAACCAGAAGTCACACATGAATGTAATCCCCAATAAGAGGAAGAAATTTTTTAAAAGCATATACATGGCATAAAAAAGGAACAGGCTCTTTAATTCTTAATGATCATTTTAATTTTTGAGGTACGTCAGTTTATCTGAGTGACATTATACTAATTGTGTTATAATTACAGGAGCTGAAATGTACCAGCGCTTTTTCAATGTAATGTCTGCACAATCTCATTTAACTTGTTAACTGAAGTCAGACAACCCTTCTGTGTAGGAGGCAATTGAACTCTTAACCATCACAAAAAGTGCTGGCTATAGATAATACTGTTTTAAATGGAATAATTCACTTCATTTTTCTGGGTTGCCTAGAAAGTTCTATTATGTGTATGTAAAAAAATGGTGTAAGAGCCTGCTAGGGGAAATAGAGCAGTGTTTTTTGAGCAGTGAGAAGGCTAGTTCAGTTTCTTCACTTATATCTTTTAAAAAAAAAAAGTTTTTTTTTTAAATAAGTTAAAAAAAAACAACCTCTCAGAACATATACAATGAGAATCTTTTTTTTTTTTTTTTAAAGATTTTTTATTTATTTGACAGAGAGATCACAAGCAGGCAGAGAGGCAGACAGAGAGAGAGGAGGAAGCAGGCTCCCTGCTGAGTAGAGAGCCCGATGCGGGGCTCGATCCCAGGACCCTGAGATCATGACCTGAGCTGAAGGCAGTGGCTTAACCCACTGAGCCACCCAGGCACCCCAAGAATCTTTTCATAAATTCTGAAACCAAATGTGTTCCCTTGCTAGATTGTGCTGTCCCTACCACTGGAGAATTTTGTTTATAATTTCTACCTAGTCAGCCTGCAAAGTGAATATTGTTTTCTAAAAATTACCTTTTGTTAAGGCAAAGAAGTAAGGAAGCATATATGAGTCTTAGAGTAACAATTACTTCATGTAATTCACTAGCGTAGTCTGCGAGCCCTAGTCTTTCCCTTGCTTGGCCCTCTGTTGTGCCTGGCCCTTTGGAAATAGCACCAGGAGCCAGTCTGGAGGAATCACAGTGCTTAGAGAAAAGCAAAAAATCCCAGAAGGAACTGGTCTCCAGAATGAAGGGCCTCCAGTAGGGCTCCTAGAAACTTCTTGCTCAAGTGGCTTTATTCCCATAATAAAGAGATCCTTTGGTACAGACCAGGGGCAAGACATTTCACATCTGGGTCCTGCTGTCCCATGTATTTAACAGGAGAAGTTGTATTAGCTCTTCTCCAAAGTTCCTCCCTGTTGTGAGAGGTTATGATGTTAACACAATATCAACAACCAACATAATGTCTCACTGCTTGTTTATGGAGGGCTTCATCTGTGCCAAGCATGTTCATTGACTGCATATTTGTAATAGCCCTCTCTCAAGATACTAACCTGCTTTAAAGTTGAAGTTACTGAGGCTTGTACAAGTTAAGTACGTAGTCGTAAATGTCCCACAGCTAGTGAAGGGCGAAGCTGGAATCTGCGTGGGCCTTCGACGCCACAGCTGGGCCCTTTACTTGTGTGCAAACTACCTATCTTCTGCTGAGGTGACATGTCTGTGTTTCTAATCCAACAAAGTCCATTTTACTATAGTTATGATAGTTCTATAAAGCAAACAGGACTAGTACGTAACTCATGGTTCCAAAAGGAGACAGAAGTGTTCTATTTTTTAAATGAAATGTCTGTCAGGTAATATGATTTCCTGCTGAGAAAAAGAAAGCTTCAATTGAGTTAGTTTTTCATGTTTTTTGAGGAACTAAATGTTCAGCATGCAGTTCCGTATGCTGGTCCATTTTATTAGGTAAAAACAAAAACAAAAACAAAAACATAATTTGTTTGGAAAACTTACTTAATCACAGCAAAACCAAACCAGACATTTTTAGCCAGGAATAATCTTGTCTGTGAGGAGAATATTTATTACACAGATGGAAGTAACGACTAAAATAGCTGGTAATGTCTTTAACACACTATTTTTATTTCGTCAGTCTTAATGGAGATGAAAGAGAAATCACATGCAGCCTCGTCCTCCAGCGCAGGGGAGGGTAGAGGTTGTGTTTTCTCAGAAGAACGAGCCTTTAGGTTTCCATGTGGAGTGAGGTGAGGGGCTGTCTGGCCACTGCTCACCCCCTCCTTCTGAGGGTGGAGCTTCTCCTGGCACCCCAGTGGGTAATCCAGCTGAGAGGGGAGCTCCGCATGACTTCTCACTCCCCAAAATTCATTTTGTCCCTACAAACCCAACATCGGCATTCCAAAATTGCCCCATCGTTTCTGTCCTTGACAGACGTGTTGTTTTTCCTTTTGGCTTTGCCCTGTTTGATTTAAGAAAAACTTGTCTAGTGAGGTAATTTTGTGTCACAAACCCTTTCGGGGCTTGGAAGAGGAGGTGCCGGCAAGCACTGTGTGCTTTGGAGTGGGTGTTAAGCCTTTAGTTCATGAAAGAAGTAGGGGAGCCGGCCTCACATTAGACTGTTGATTTTGTCAAATTCTCCCTCCCTCCCTTTGCTCTCCTGATTTACTCCATTGCGAGGACATGATGGATTCTCCCCAGCTGCCCTCTATGAACTCAGTGTACTAAACTGTGTCTCAGGTGTGTGCGGTGAAAAAGGACATCTGTATATTTGATGGGTCTGAATGTCAGAAAGGGAAAAACGTCAAATGCCCTTATCTGTTCTGCTGTTTTAAGTCTGTGCATGGACATGTGTTGTTTTCTGGTTTGTTTTCTTATTTATGTAAGGTGCCAGAGGGGCAAGAGCAAGGGGAATATTTTTAAAGGTCATTATATGTTCATTTTTTAAAAGTACCATCAAGGAAGGTATTGATTTGAAAAGTTGCGGTCCAGTGGTAAAAAGAGCAGAGGCCATTCAATTCCGTTGCCTTGTTTCTCCTTCAGAGGATAGCATTTGTGACTTGGGTGTGCTCTTGGTTTTGGGATGTAAGGTGTCTGTTGATTCTGGTCACGACTACTGCCCATGAGACACATGACTGCAGGAGCCGTGGGTCGTGGGGTTAAATGGGACCTAGAGTTTTATAAAGCTCAGGTGGAGGGAGAGGTGTAATACATTTGCAAAAATGTGGAACCTTCTAACTTTGAATGTAGGAATAAGTACAGCTTTTCTGTTGGTAGCTGTGTGCCTGAGAATGTGGCTTTTTAAGTTGGGGGGCTCTTTCTGTCTAAATTAAAGGAAGTAGGAGGGCAACAACAATTGTTTTTACTTCTTTGTATTCAGGAAGACTCAGTCACATAGAAAGCATTCTATCTTGAAATGTGGACCGTGGATTAACTGCATCAGAATTCCCCCAAGGGCCTGTTAAAAATGCATATTTCCAGACTTTCTGGATCAGAATTTTAAAGGGTTGGAGATTGCAAATTTGCATTTTAAAGAAGCATCCCAGGTGATTTCTTCCTTAACCCTGAAGTTTGAAAAGCACTCTTATGGAGTGGTAAGTAAACTCTCCTGCTTCAGAGGGCAGAAGATATCCAACCTCAGTGCTAATGTTGAGCATGTTGGTCTACACTGCAAGTACTTTATAAAGCATATACTAAAGATGAGGCAGTTATCTGAACTTTTGGCTTCGGCTAAGACTCTCCCTCGCAGGATGCTCGCCATCCTAATTGCTGCTGTAAAAATGAGAACAACTCATAGCATTGGTCATCCTTTGTTTGGCTCATTCAAATAATGGGCATATGAAAAAAAAACTCTAACTAGAAAATGGAATCTTTTGCACTTCAGTCAGCATGAAAAGCAATTAGCATGTAGTTAAGTTTATACAGTCCAGCACTTTTGCAAATACACCACAATGGTTAAAATGGGTTAAAATCAGTGTTTTCTTACCAGAGTTATATTATGTCATGATTAAATATTGCTTTAAATACAGAAAGCAGGTATTTTGTCAAAATACTTACCGTTTTGTTTGTCTGTTTTAACAGGAAAAACTAACCCAAGAGTGTGTATTCAGAGAACAGTTTGAAGAAAACTGGTATAACACGTACTCTTCGAATCTATATAAACACGTGGACACTGGAAGGCGATACTATGTTGCATTAAATAAAGACGGGACCCCAAGAGAAGGAACGAGGACTAAACGGCACCAGAAATTCACACATTTTTTACCTAGACCAGTGGACCCCGACAAAGTACCTGAACTATATAAGGATATTCTAAGCCAAAGTTGACAAAGACAATTTCTTCACTTGAGCCCTTAAAAAAGTAACCACTATAAAGGTTTCACGCGGTGGGTTCTTAATTGATTAGCTGTGTCATCACACCAGCTCCACTGTTGCCAAACTTTGCCGCATGCATAATGTACGATGGAGGCTTGGATGGGAACATGCTGATTTTGTTCTGCACTTAAACAGGCTTGTCCTCCTGGAGGACCGCCGCTGCCCACTTGCTTGATTTATTGTGAGAGGACGAGAGGGAGACTGAGCGGGGGTGTGAGTGTGTGCGTGGATGAGTAGCAAGGGAGTTGGAAGAGAGAAGCAGAAGCAGAGAGGACCGCGGCCTGATGCATGCTGGGATTTAGACGCGCTTTTACATTTTTGATCAGTTGTACTTCATCTTGTATCAGCACAGCTGCCATACTTCGACTCATCAGGATTTTGGCTGGTGGCCTGCGCAAGGGTACGCTGCATTTTCAAAGGCATGGAGGGTGCAGTCTTACTTAAAGGACTTTTTCAGTTCATGCTCACGGGTGGCATCCCGGTGAATTTAAAGCAAAGACCTCTTAGTTTAAAAAAAAAAAAATTAAAAAAAAAAAAAAGGAAAAAAAAAGAAAAAAAAAGTTAAATTTATTTATAGAAATTCCAAAGGCAACATTTTATTTATTTTATATATTTATTTATTATATAGAGTTTATTTTTAATGAAATATGTACAGGCCAGATAGGCATTTTGGAAGCTTTAGGCTCTGTAAGCATTAAATGGCAAAGTCCGCTACGAACCTGTGGTAAATTCATGCAAGTAAATATAACGGTGCATGGATATGAGAAATTCTAATGACCCTAATGTACTAAAGGCGACAATCTCTTTTGTGCCCGTATTATTGTAAACTTATGCACATCATTCATGACACTGAGTATTCACTCTTCAGACTGCTTGTTTCATAGCTTATCCCAGAGGATTAAAGAAAAACTGGGTCTCAAACTTTTATTCTGTGTCTGTAATATTTCCTCTCTCATAAGTGACTTATTCCATCATTGTAACTTCACGGTTGGAAAATACAAGGGTTGGCATATATCCTACGTGTTTAAACCTATTGCAGAATATACCAAAGCTGAACAATTAACTATGCTTTTATTTTAGTTGGCCTCCAGGACAACAGGACTAACATCAAACATTATACTGATTTAGAATCCTCAAAAAGGGGGAAAAAAAAAAGAGCTTCTGTAGCACAGATTTAAAAAAAATTTTTTTTTTTTTAAGGGACAATAGGTTAAACAGGATCATTCTTGGAGACTTTTTATTTGTACACTTGGCTATCAAATATGACATTATACAAGCATCATAGGGGTCATTGTAACGTCTTTTATAGAAAATTGCTTTTGGTGTGAACCATCATAATACATGGGAATAAATAGCACCCTTCACGTAAAACTTGCAAAACGAGACTAATATATCTTCATCAGTAATGACAATGAGGGGGGAAAATATTATACCTGTTGACTGTGTTTTGTTTTTAAAAATGGTCCTCACAGCGCTCAATTTTTTTAGAGGGGAGGTTACTATATAGAATATCTTTTACAAGGCTTTTATAACATTTTATGCTGAAAAGCATAAGAATACATATTTCTTTAGTAGCAATAATTTTGGAACTTGCCCTTGGGCAAGGAAGACTATTTCTTACTATATACTAAGGAGAAAAGAGCCAAATTCTTAAAGCAATATTTAAGAAAAAGGAATTTATAACAAATTCTCATACCACATATAACACTTTCTAGCCAGTTATGTTGGGAAATTGAAAGTGACAGTTAAAAAATGTGTTAGGATTTATGTAACTAATTTTAAAATTTAATATTCCAACTTTGTTTTGCTCTGATGCACATTCTTTATGAAAAATAAAAATATGTCACTGTTGAGTTAAAGCTGTTTTGAAGTAGAAGTGCATGACTTATTGCCATGAGCACATGTGGCCCTTCTATAGCCAGAGTTCCAATATGTAGCAAAGCCCTCCTGCTGATGTGCATTAAGGAAAAACTAAGTCTAACGTTTGGAATTAAGAAATATTTGGGGGGAGGGGACAGAAGCAATGTAAAATAGTTGATTTATGATAAACTCAGAATGTCCTCTTCATTTATTTTCTTGTTTTTTTCTCTTTCAAAACAGAAATTACATTTAATTCCAAGATGTAGTATTTTTTATTTATTACTTAACCCTTTGCTGCTGCTGAAATGTGCACATAATCAGGCTTTCGTTTTTCCAAAAAGCATTTGCTATTTTTGGCTGAAAACATTAAACATCTGACCACAGGGAAGAAGCAAGTTTCTAGGATGTCATAGGTACAATACTTAGCACTGAAGAAATTGGTTTTAGGAGGTAGCCAAAAGTAATCTTAAAGTAGCACGAGATGCTAGATAATCGGCCTAGAGGAAAGCAACTGGTTTGCGAAAAAGATTAAAATCTCCATGCATTCCTAGAAAATGCTACTTTAATGTCTACTTTTGGACTTATTTTGTTTGGGTACCCTTTTCTTTTTCTTTTCTTTTTTCTTTTTTTTTTTTTTTTTAAAGAAAAACAAAATGTTATATGCTTTTGGCAATGGATACAATAAACTGTAATGGTTTGTAAATAAATAAATATTGACTTATGCAATTTATGTAAATAAGTGTTCTGGGAGAGTAGTTGGCTCAGGGTTTTGGCTGGGGATTGTCCTGTTGGGCATTAGAGCGGGTGGGTTTGCATCCAGTTCTTGTCGTCGGAGACCCAAAGCCCATTGGATGGCAGCTCCGAGCCACTGTGGAATGGGTGGTTCCAGTTTTCACAAACAGATGCTCAGTTAGCCAAACCACTATCTTATTGGTGCCAGCACTTGCACCTTGGTCAGAGACTTAGCGGGCATGGACTGAACCACCCTCCCATCTGTCATGTGAATGTCCCCAGGCAGTGTGAAGGACATACTAGGTCAGTGTTGGGGAACCTGTCCTGCCAGGTCCTGTGTTGTAGATAAATGAATGGCTTTAGTTTATGGTGTTTTCCTTCTATTTCATCTCATTAACACTACAACATTGTGTTATTTACTTGATAATCTGTAATTGTATGTAAATACATACAGGATTATGTAATTTGTGTAAATACATAATTACAGACTTTTGAAAACTGGTATTTTTTACTTGATGTCCATTTTGGAGCTGCTTCACATTATGTGCCTACATGAACCAATGGAATTTTAAAAACATGCTCTCCTTGCTCTTACAGCTGTTGCGTGTGTGTTGAGGGGATGGGGGGGTGGGGGCTGGAGAGGGACGAACAAACATATCCAGATGTCTTGTCTTTTCTGTAAGCATTAGATGAGGAAACGAGTAATCTGGGATAAAGATTTATGAACTCGCAGCAAGCAAAACTCAGCATATGCACACATTTTTGGGGATGGGTGAAAGGACAAAGGCATATTTTTTGAGGTCAAATTCTGTTTGCCGCATCATTTGACCCTCACATGTGCTGAATTTAGATCTACTGTCTGTGGTCACTTGCACGAAAGAGCAATGAAGTCGCCGGGGTGGGGAAATAGGCCAGATGGATTCCAAAGATGTGTGACCACCTGGCCCCCTCAGGTGTGCGCATGTATACGTGTGCTGTATATGTAACCTAATGCTCTGGGGGTTCCTCCATAGACGTTTCACATTTTAAAATTGATATTTTATTGGTAAAAGTGGAATGGGGAGGGATTACGACAATAAATAGCACCTACGGTGTGCTTTGGTGACTGCTTTCTCTTAGGTCTGGAGGGAACTGGATCCCAAGTTTTAGTAAGATAAAATGGATATGCATCCGTTGTTTAAGTTTAAGGTGTACTGAGTAAGGATTTTACTTACATCACCACAATAACTTTAGTTAACATCCATCATCTACCAGAATTTTTTTGATGTAACATTTTCTTCACCAGACAGACACATGCAGAAATAAGAAATAACCTCTTGTTTCATTTTCATTGGAAGGAAAGTGAAAATGAGTATTCTTCATGTGTATGCACCCTCTTGCTTCTTGACTTAGTCATCAGGCTGAGAGACACTGGGCTCTAAGGTTGGATGATTATTGTGACGGCTACCAGGGAGGCAAATGAAACACCAGAGTGAGGTCTCCGTTATTTTGGTTAATGGTCAAAGAAGATTCTTTGAGTTGTTATTACCCACCAATTACATTCCATCTGACATCTTGGAAACCATTTTAAAAACTTAATTTTAGTTGAAAAAAGTTGTAGGCATACCAAATATCTCAATAACCCTTGGCAAACTGCACTTGGAACCAGCTCTTTTTTTTTTTTTTTTTTCCTGTGCCTTCTGAAGATACGCATTCTTGGTTATGATTCTCATTGTTATTAGTGGACTTAGCCAGGAATACCTGGTACTGGGAACTAAAGAGTTAAAAAGCGTAATGAGGACCTTCAAAGCTGAACACTTGGTCCTGCCCTCCTCCTGCAGGGGAAGGACAAGCATTGTCCACCGTGTTCATGGGCCAGCTTGGAGACACTTATTTTTAAAAACATCCATGCAGGCTTTTTCCTAACCATTTTGTGGGCTGTTGCAAAACATTCTGTAAGCTCCACCTGCCTGTGGCCTCTGGCTTCTAGTGTATGCATATGGACAGGGTAAATGACAGCTTTGTGAAATTTTTGTTTCTGACTAATGAAAAGAGGGCTTTACCTAGTCTGTGCCAATATTAGAATTATAACTCTTCTCTCAGAAGGAAGCCATACTCTACACATCCCTTTATGGTTGACCACAGTCTTTCCCCTCCCTCTCTATTTCTCTTTTTCTTCCTGGCCTCCCCATCCCCTTCCTTCGTTTTATTGTCTGGAGCTGGCATCAGCAATAAATAGACCCAATTCCTGATGGCACCCACAGAATTTCAACAAATGCCTCCTGGTATATTGGATGAAGACGTGGTCAGGAAGATACCAGGGGCTGTGGGGGCATAATGTGCTCAGTACAGACTTACGGCTGGTGATGTCTAAGGAGAAATGCGAGAGATGATAGGAGGTGCAGAGAAGACAGTTGTAGTCGCTGGCATTCTTTTATTTTATTTTTTTATTATTTTTTAAAGATTTTATTTATTTATTTGACAGACAGAGATCACAAGTAGGCAGAGAGGCAGACAGAGAGAGAGAGGAGGAAGCAGGCTCCCTGCGGAGCAGAGAGCCCGATGCGGGACTCGATCCCAGCACCCTGAGATCATGACCCTGAGCCGAAGGCAGCGGCTTAACCCACTGAGCCACCCAGGTGCCCCAGTCGCTGGCATTCTAATTGGGTCAAAAAAGTGCTTTGTCCTTGGAGAATTTGGACTCATTGCATCTTTTACTGGTGTCTCCTGGATACCTGTGACTTACTCAGCTTGAGGATATTAAAAAGTGCTGGCTGATTGTCTGATTGGTCTTGGAGGGTCTCCAACCCCTTGTGAAGGGGCATTGGTTCATGGAGATGACCAGAATCAGTTTTTGATTGGATCAGCTCTGCGGCCCGGTACTTTCTGAGGCCATGCTCTGAATGCTCTTTTGGTGGTTACTGTCGGTTTCTGTCCAGAGGAAGGTGGCTCTTCGTTTTTGTTAATATTACTCACTTCGGTTTTCCTCCTCACATTTGCCTTACATCTCAGGCAAAATCCATAGCATAATAGCAATGAAAATATAGGCTAATAGGATATGTAGAATAGTATATAGGATATATAGGATAATAAAAGAGGTACCGTATAACATAATTTTTTGAAAAAAAAAATTTATTTGAGAGAGAGAGAGAACAGGGTGGGGAGGGGCTGAGGGAAAGAGAGAGAGAGACTCTCAAGTAGACTCCCCGCTGAGTGTGGGGCCGCACCCAGGACTTGATTCCGCACTCAGGACCTGAGCCAAAACTAAGAGTCCACCGCTTAACTGACTGCGCCACCCCGGTGTTCCTATAACATAATTTTTAAAATATGCACTTCATTCTTTCAATAAATATGTATTGAACAACTGCTGTATAATATGGAACAGTGTTGAGGATATGATAGGGGAAAAAACAGACATTCTGATCCTAAATACCAGGCTAGATTCTATGTCAATGATTATACAAACATATAGTACTTGTTTAAGATACTGTAGGACTGGAATGTCCACATTATAAAGTAATTAGGACAACACTGCCAATTTTCCATGAACTTCATTTTCTTCAGCTATGTCAGTTGACACTAATATATTAAAACTCAGAGGCAATCCCATTCAAATCCTATTGTTTTAAGCATTTTAAGGGAATTCTCAGATTTGATGATACAGATTCTCTCAGGAGATGAGCTCCTTCTTGACAGTAAATGGATTTCATTTGAAAGAAAAGTCAAAACCAGAACACTGTTTTATTTTTTCCTTCTTTAGGAAAATCCAAAGGAACAGGCAATAGAATTCCAGTTTATCAGTTGTAGACTTGTGAGGTCTTTTTTTTTTTTTAAGATTTTATTTATTTAATTGACAGAGAGAAACAGTGAGTGATGGAACACAAGCAGGGGGAGTGGGAGAGGGAGAGGGAGAAGCAGGCTCCCCACTGAGCAGAGAGCTTGATGTGGGACTCAATCTCAGGACCCTGAGATCATGACCTGAGCTGAAGGCAAAGGCTTTAACTGAGCCTCTTTAACTGAGCCTCCCAGGCACCCAGTTTTGTGAGGCCTTTTAAGGGTACCAGAACTCAGTGACACTAAAAGAACTTTATAGAGCTTTGGAAAATACTTTATTTCCCATAGAATTCACCTCAGTGATACATAAGTGGTCATATAACCATAGCTTTAATAGCAGAGAGATGAAATTATACATCTTTCTTTTTTAAAGATTTTATTTATTTATTTGACAGAGGTCACAAGTAGGCAGAGAGGCAGGCAGAGAGAGAGGGAGAAGCAGGCTCCCCGCGGAGCAGAGAGCCAGATGCGGGGCTCGATCCCAGGACCCTGGGATCATGACCTGAGCCGAAGGCAGAGGCTTTAACCCACTGAGTCACCGAGGCGCCCCAAAATTATACATCTTTCATTGTTTGTATTTATCAGAATTACAAATCTGTAGTTAATTGGCTTCTCATTTCCATGTTGCTTGCTTCGATTTCCTTTTTTGTTATAGCGTGACTGCCCACGCTCTTGGCTCTCCTTCTCCCTATCCCACACTTGTTTAGGTACATGGGACGGAATAAGTAGAACTGACGGAATGTGATGGATGGTCTTTGGAATTTTCCCAGGAGACGTTTGTGATCCCGAATTTGGCTTAGCAAATGAGGACTAATTGAATTAGAGGAGTCCCCAAAGCAGGCCATTATTGGCAAGGAGAGAAATTCCACCATCAGGAGATAACATCATAACTATCCGTGTTGGGTAAGATCTAAGAGCAGGGCTTTTCCATGATGCTGCCATTCACCTGATAGCTGAAGTAAGATAGATTCAAGTTATAAATGACTCTTGGGTAAATGGGTGAAAACTTAGAAATCAGGCTATTTGTTTTGATGATCTGCTTCAGAGAAGCAACTTTAAATTTTGTGGTGACTCGAATGTGCCTGTATACATGGTTCCTGTTTCTTCCTCCTGGAATATTTTTAAGCAAGAAGGCTGAATTCTACTATGCTCATCTCAGAGCTTTCATTTGGTTCCAGATGCAAAATGCTCATTTTAAAAAATATATCGATATCATGTGGGAGCGTTGCATTATTTTAACAAGGCTTCCTGTGGAAGGAAGGGAATGAACCTGCCTGAAAATATAGTTTAGTCACATCTAGCTCATATCCCTGAGCCATGGCCCTATTCTGTGTTCCATGTGGTCCTAAATGTGTTCTCAAACACATCAGTACCTTGAAATGGCTGAACTGAATCTCAGATTAGTTGTGCTACGTCCTAATTAGCTGGTTAGTATAGATACTTGGGTCATATATATATATATTTTTTTGAAGTAGGAGAAGCTCAGATTGTAAGAAAACTAAAAATAAAATGGAAATAATGAAAACATTACTGTGATTTGAATAACTAAAAGTTATTTTTTGTAGTCATGTCTCTTTTATTTATGTCTTTTATTTATTTTTTATTGTCTCTTATTTATTTTATTTATTTAAGTCATGGTGCTTCTTTTTATTTGTTCTATTTATTTATTTTTTGTGTCATACCATCTTTGGTGCTTTTATTTTTAATAAACTTAAAAATTATTCAATGATTGAGTTTTATTCTTAGATAAACCCATGATTTTTCAATATGTGTATATAATACCCAATGGATGATTTAGAGCCTGACCAAAATTTGAAGGAAGGGAACTTTTCATTGAAACTCATTAATTTATGCAGCAAGCAATTATTGATATATACTATATTCTAGGGATTATGAAAATAAAAACAGGCTTGTTAAAATTTCTTTTCATATACAATATGATTATTTGTCGACTCACTTGGCTTGTAAAATTGTGTTAAACTAATTGTCATAAGTTTTTCTTCTTATATAAAATACTGCTTCTTCTTGGAGAAGAGGACTAGGATGTGGTTTGAAGCAGAATACCATCTCTTTAAAGCAGGTACTTTAAATAATGGACTTAAGCCATTTGGAGATCTTCTTTTGGTTTTCATTCAACTGGGTGTTTAAAATTGTCCCCAAAGGAATTCCTTCTTGGTTTGACTTTGAATTAAAAAATGTCTCTGAAAAATAAAACAAGCATAAAGTTAATATGATGTCATTTAGCATACCTTGTTGGCATGTTTTATAATGATTATTCTATATTTTTAGTTTAGAACAGCAGTTAAGTTTCCAAAATTCTTGTGTGCCTGTTTTTATCTCAGAAACATGTGATGGCTTGTCATGAGGCTATCTTATTTGGGAACCACACCCAATGGTTCTGAGCACACTCAAGGAACTATATTAAGGAGCATGTGACAAATGTATGACCAATTTATAAATACATTTGATTAGTTACTGCCTTCTAGAAAGGGCTGTACACTGATCAGTACATGAGTATAGGGAAATAACCTGAGGATTGAGAAAGGACCACCCTCAAGGATGACAGGTAAGAATATTTGGAGCTTACAAAGAATAGTGACTCTTCCTACCAGCCATAACTAGAAAACCTCAAGATTCATAGAGCACTGTGTAGTGTTCACTGAAGGGTCTTGCCTCAGTTGTGAAGAATAATAAGCTGCAGACTAAATACTGTTGCAGTCCCACCTGAAGTATTTTATTTATTTTCACTTAATGTAATTTTAAAAAAGATTCCTTTTATTCGGGAGAGAGAGGGAGAGAGAGAAAGACAGAGAGAGCATGAGCAGGGGGAGGAGCAGAAGGGAGGGAGTGGGAAGCCTAATGCAAGGCTGGATCCCAGGACCTGGACATCAAGACCTGAGCCAAAAGCACCCAGGGACCCCACATTTAACATACATAAAGACCAAGAAGGATCAAACTATTTTAAGCCAACTTTATCCCAGAAGAAGGCTCAGTAAAATTTATGGACTTAAAAGTATCTGGCACCCAGCAAGATAAAGTAGACAGTGTTTGTCATCCAATTAAAATTACCAGACATCCAAACTAACAGGAAAATACAACCCATAATGAAAAGGAAAAAAACAAAACAAAACAAAACAAACCAAACCCATTTAATTCAACTTGATATAGAACTAACAAATTATTTAGAATAAAAGAAAAATAAATTGAAATAGCTATTATAACTATATTCCATATTTTAAAAGAATTTTGGGACAGGGTTGGTGCAACACAGGATTAAAACGTGACTTCTAGAGATAAAAATGTCAATATGTGATATGAAAAATACATCAAATGGGATTAATAACAGGCTAGACATTGCAAAATAAAAGATGTGTGTACTCAAAATTAGAGCAATAGAAACTACCTAAAAGGAGGATGGAGAAGGGAATTAAAAAATATTGAATAGAGCATCAGTGAGCTGTGGGATAACTTAAAGAAGCTTAATATACATATAATTGGAGTCCTCAAAAGAAAGGGCGGAGAAGACAAAAATATACCTGAATATATTATGGCCAGAAAGTTTCTAAGTGTGATAAAAACTACAAGCACAAAGATCTAAGATGTTTTACGAACCTAAAGCAAAATAAACGTGAAAACAAAAATGAAAACACTGCACCAAGGCACATCATAACCAAATTGCAAACAACTAGTGGCAAGAGAAAAATCTTAAAGGCAACCAATTTAAAAAAAATCATATTACATACAGAGGAACAAAGTTAAGGATCACAGATTTCTTTTCAGAGAAAATGTAAGCAGTAACACAGTGGAGTAACATCTTTAAAGTACTGAAAGAACAAATCTATTGAACAACAATTATATACCCAACAACAATGTATTTCAAAAAACAAAGGTGAAGTTAAGATTTTTCCTGATGCAAAAGCTGAAAGAATTTATCATCTGCTGATCCATACTATAAGAAATACTAAATTGTTGGGACGCCTGGGTGGCTCAGTTGGTTGGACGACTGCCTTCGGCTCAGGTCATGATCCTGGATTCCTGGGATCGAGTCCCGCATCAGGCTCCCAGCTCCATGGGGAGTCTGCTTCTCTCTCTGACCTTCTCCTCGCTCATGCTCTCTCTCACTGTCTCTCTCTCAAATAAATAAATAAAATATAAAAAAAAAAAAGAAAAAGAAATACTAAATTGTTAATATGGCTTGTTAATGTTAAAAATTCTAAAATCTTAAAATCCTTCAGGCAGAAGAAAGAAGATATCACAGGAAAATATAGGTCTATACCATGGCATGAAAAACACCAGAAATAACTACATGGGCAAATATGTGAGAGTTTTCATATTTAAATCTCTTTAAAAGATAATTGGCAGCTTAAACAAAAATAATAATGATGTACTATAGGGTTTAACATATATGTAAAAGTGAGATGCATGACATAAACGTGGAAGGAGATAAATTGAAATATATTATTGTAAGGTTCTTATATTATATATCCATGAAGTGGTATAATACCACAATAAGTTAAAGATACATGGTATAAAAGTTTAAATTAATCACTAAAATAATAAAAAAGAGTTATAATAAGTGATGGGTTTGAACCCATCCATACTAATAATCACATTAAACATGAATGGTGTAAACATCTCTAGAGATAGACTAGATTTTAAAAAAGCAAAATTCAGCTGTATACTACCTATAAGAAACAAACTTTAAAGACACAGATGGATTAAAAGTAAGAAGATGGAAAAATAAGAAGTAAAAGATGGAAAAATATACCATGCTGCAGAAGAAAGCAGGAGAAGGTATCTTAATGTCAAACAAGCCTGATTTCACAGCAATGATAACAAGGATAAAGAAGTTCATCTTGTGAAGATAAACTAGTCTCTTCATTAAGGGAACGTAAAAATCCAAAATTTTTGTGTACCTAACAAGACCTCAACATACACGAAATGAAATGCGACAGAACTGCAAGGAGAAATAGCCAAATTCACAATCGTAATTTGAGATTTCCATAACTTTCTTAAATAATTGATAGAACAAGTAGACAGAAAATCATTAAGGATACAGAATATTTAAGCAAAACTATCAATCAGTTTGACCTAATTGACATTTATAGAACATTCCCCCCGACCACCAAAGCAGAGTATATAGTCTTTTGAAGTGTACAATGAGTATTTATGAAGATAATTTGAGCCATAAAATTAATTCCAATAAATTTTAAAAAAGATTTTATTTATTTATTTGACAGGGAGAGACACAGAGAGAGAGGGAACACAAGCAGGGGGAGTGGGAGAGGGAGAAGCAGGCTTCCCACTGAGCAGGGAGCCCATTCCAGGTCTCGAACCCAGAATGCTGGGATCATGACCTGAGCCAAAGGCAGACACTTACGATTGAGCCACCCAGGTCCCCCTAATCTCAATTAATTTAAGTTATACAAAGTATGTTCTCTAATCACAATAGATTTCAACTAGTTGAAAAATCTCTGGATGATCCCCAACTATTGAAAACTAAATCACATGCTACTAAATAACCCTATTTTGTTTGTTTGTTCTAGATTTTATTTATTTGACAAAGAAAGAGAGAGAGAGAGTGAGCACAGCAGGGGGAGCAGCAGGCAGAGGGAGAGGGAGAAGCAGGCTTGCTTAGCAGGGAGACTGACATGGGGCTCAATCCCAGGACCCTGGGATCATAACCTGAGCTGAAGGCAGACTCTTAACTGACTAAGCCACCCACTCACCCTAATAACCCTGTTTTGAAGAAGAAATTAGAAGTGAAACTGTAAAGTGGCTTGAAATGAATACAAATTAAAATACAACATATCAAAAAGAGAGGAATACTGCTAAATTAATACTTAGGGGGAAATTCATAGCATTAACTTCCTAGGATTAGAAAAGAAGAAAGTTCTCAAATCAATGATCTCAACTTCCATCCTTAAGAAACTAGAACAATAAGAGGAAATAAGCCTAAAGTATGTAGAGGAAAGGAAAGATGAAGATTGGAACAGAAACTGATGAAATAGAAAATATAAAAAACAATAGGAAAAAAATCAATAAAATCTGAAGCTGTTTTTTTCACAAGATTAATAAAATCAATATGCCTGTAGCCAAATTGATGGTGGTGGTGGGGGAGAAAACACAAATTTATAGATATTGAAAGGAAGAGGTGACATTGCTACAGATTCTACAGATGTTAAAGTAAGATAAGGGAATATTAGAAATAATTGATGCTGATGTTTGATGTTGAATAAATTAAACAATTTAGATTTAATGGACAAATTTATAGATATTGAAAGGAAGAGGTGACATTGCTACAGATTCTACAGATGTTAAAGTAAGATAAGGGAATATTAGAAATAATTGATGCTGATGTTTGATGTTGAATAAATTAAACAATTTAGATTTAATGGACAAATTCCTTGGAAAATGTAAACTACCAAATAACAAAGCTGACTCAAGAAGCAGTGGATAACATAAGTAACCCTACTTATATTAATATTTAATATAATATTTAAAATTTAATATTAATACAATAAGTCAATATTAAATATAACTATAACAATATATTAATATTCATTATTTAATTAATAATTAAATTTATGTTAGTAGTTAAAAACCTTCCCACAAATAAAACTCTGGGCTCAGAGGCATCACTGGTAAATTCTACCAAAGACTTAAGGAAAAAGAAATACAATTTTAAGGTAAGCTCAGAAAATTGAAGTAAAGCAGTTATTTTAAAATTTGCTTTATTATTAATCCAGAAAAGTCATGACAAGAGGAGAAAATGACAGAAAACATCCCTTATGAACATAGACATACATATTCTAAACATAATTTTAGCAAACTGAATTCAACAATATAGAAAATGGGTCATAAATCATGTCCAAGTGGAACTTATCCCAAGAATATACAGTTGATTTACCAATTAAAAATCAGTGTAATTCATCTTATCACCAAGCTAAAAAAGACAAATCATCATCTTAATAAACACCAGAGAAAGCATTTGGCAAAAATAAAATCATTCCTGATAAAATCCTCAGCAAATTAGGAATAGAAATAAACTTCCTCAATTTGATAAAAGGTATACAAGGAAACTACATAAACGTCATACTTATGAAAGATTGACTGCTTTACTTCAAAGTTCAGGAAGAAGACAAGGATGTCCAGTCTAACCACTTCTATCCAACACTGTGTTAGAGATCCTAGCCAGAGTCATAAGGTAAGAAAAAGAAATACAAGTTATCCAGATTGGAAAGTAAGAAGAAAAACTACCTTTTTTCAGTATGACATGATTATCTATGTAGAATATTTTTTTTTAAAGATTTTACTTATTTATTTGACAGGCAGAGATCACAAGCAGGCAGAGAGGCAGACGGGGCGGGGAGAAGCAGGCTCCCCTCTGAGCAGAGAGCCCTATGCATTGCTCGACCCCATGACTCCGGGACCACAACCCAAGCCAAAGGCAGAGGCCCCAACCCACTGAGCCACCCAGGCGCCCCTATCTATGTAGAAATTTTGATGACATCCACAGAAAAGCTATTAGACTTAAAAAAATTAATTTAACCAGGGTGTAGAATGCAGAATCAATATACAAAAAATCAATTATATTTCTATAAATTCTTAATGGATAATCAGATATTGAAATAAAATAACATTTAACAGGATAAAAACATTTAGGGGCAAATATGACAAAAGATAGTTAAGATCAATTCACTGAAAATTATAAAACAGGATTGAGATAAATGAAAGAAGGTCTAGATAAATGGAAAGATATACCATATTTATGAGTTGTTAAGATGTAAATTTTTTGCATATTGATATCTTGATGTAAGGCAATCCCAATCAAAATACCGCAGGCTTTTTTTTTAATTAAAAAAATTTTTTTTAGAAATAAACAAATTGAATCTAAAATTTGTTTGAAAATGCAGAGGATCTGGAATAGGCAAAACAACTCTGAAAAGGAACAAAGTTGGAGGACTGACACTATTTGAATTCAAGACTCATAAAGCTACAGTAGTTAGGACTGGAATTGGCAAAAAGATAAATAGAGCAATAGAATAGAATAGAATAGAGTCTATAAATAGACGATACATAAGTAGACACCTAATTTTAAAAAGTTATATTTATTACTCTTTATTTTATGACAGAAAATGAATACCCATAAAGAAAATGTACGTTAGCAACAAGATCACTGAAAAAGAAATTTGACATGCTATATTCATTATTTTTAACTATATTCTCTTTAAAAAATTAAGCCTTTTTAAGAGCAATTTTAGGTTTATAATGAAACTGAGGGGAAGTTTCAGAGATTTCCCATGTACTTCTTGTCTGCATACATGCGTAGCCTTTCCCATTATAAACATCTCTCATAAGAGTTGTACATTTGTTACAACTGATGAAACTTCATAATCAAAGTCCATACATTACACTTCATAATCAAAGTCCAAATATTACATTACAGTTCATTCTTGTTGTACATTTAATGGGTTTGGACAAATGTATAATGGCATGTATTTATCATTATGTTACCACACAGAGCATTTTCACTGCCCCTTAATCCATCTGTGCTTTGCTAATTTGTCCCTCCTCCCCTCAAACCCCTGGCAATCACTGATGTCTTTATTGTCTCCATATTTTACTTTTTCCAGAATGTTGTAAGTTGAATCATACAACCTATAGTGCTTTCGGATGAGCTGCTTTCACTTCACACTGTGCACTGAAGTTTCCATGTCTTTCCATGGCTTGATAGTCACTTCTTTTTAGCACTGAATGTTATTCCTTTGCCTAGAGGTACCACAATTTATCCATTTAGCTACTGAAGGACATCTCGATTGCTTCCAAGTTTTGGCAAAAACTGAAAAAATGAAAAAACTGCTATAAATATCCAGGTGCACATTTTTGATTGGATGTTAAGTTTTCAACTCTTTTGGGAAAATACCAAGGATTGCAATAGCTGGGCCATATGGTAAATGTATGTTTAGTTTTGTAAGAAACTGTCAAACTGTCTTCCCAAGTGTGTACTATTTTGCATTCCCACCAGTGATGAATGAGAGTTCCTGTTGCTCCACATCTTGTCAGCATGGACAGTTAATTTTTGACAACGATGCAAGGTAAATTCAGTGGAGAAAGACAGCTTTTCAACAAATGGTGTGGAAAAATAGGATATCCATATGCAAAAAATCGAATTCACACCTTGTATACAGACATTAATTCAAAATCGATCATAGACCTAAAACATCAAACAAAAAACTATAAAACTCCTAGAATTAAATAAGGGAAAAGATATTTGTTATATTAGGTAAAGATTTCTCAGATATAACACAGTAAGAGCACAATTTCTTTCAAAGATACTATTAAGAATGAAAAAAGTCAGTCTGGCAGAAATATTTGCAAAGTATGTATCGACTTGTATGTCTAGGGACTTATATCCAGAATATAACTATCAAAACTCAAGAAAATGGGCAAAATATTTGAGTAGACACTTCACCAAACAATTTATGAATGGCAAATAAATACATGAAGATACTTGACATATTTGCTTACTAGGGAAATGCAAAATAAAATGAGAATGAGATAGAAACCATTACATATCTATTAAAATGACTAAAATAAAAAAAAAAAGACCATTCTAAGTGTTGGTGAGGATTTGGAGGAACTGGAGCTCTCATTCACAGCTGGTGTATATAAGATTTTACAATCTCTTTGGAAAACATTTTGTCATTTTCTTAAAACACTAAACATATATTTACTGTATGAGGCAGCTATTCCATTCCAACATATGCATCCAATAGAAATAGAATAATATGTTCATAAAGATATGCAGAATTTTAAATAATAGCCAAAAAACTGGAAAAAAACCCAAATGGACACTGCAGGTGAGTCACTAAACTGTTGAACATCTATACATTGGAATACTGCCCAACAATAAAAACAAATGAATTACTGAAATATGCTGCAGCATTGATAACTTTCAAAATAGTTGTGCTGAATGAAAGAAGCTAGACAAAAAGGAGTATCTCTGTACTGTAGGATTCCATTTAAGTAAAATTCTATAAAACTCAATCTGAGGTAAAGTTATAGAGAGTAGATTGGTGGTTTCCTGGAGAGGTGTAGACAGGTGGGAGGAAGAACTTCCAAGGGACATGGGAAGACTTTTGGAATGATGGATGTGTTAAGGATCTTGATTTACTGGGTGTGTAAATATGTCAAACTTATCAAGTTATATACTTTTGTGAAGTTTATTGTATGTCAACTACACCACAATAAAAATATAAACAATGTGAAATGATTACAAATAATATCGACCTTCCAGAGCCATTACATAGATAAGAGGATATAATCGATGCTAGTGTGATCCTGTCACATCAGGGAATCCAAATACAAGTCAGCTCCCTTTACTTACAACTATAGTCTGATGTTTTCCCATCAAGGAAGATCTCCTAAAATTTGCTATATAGCAGGCAAAGGGAGAATTCAGAGAAAGAGAAAGAGAGTTGGGATATTTGTCCTTGATGACCGTTTTGGACTGGAGTGATCTGCCAGAGAGCGGCAGATGAATCTGGGGTTGAGCATTTCCTGATGAGTGAAGGCTAAAAGCATCCCCCATCCTAGTTTTGAATGCAACCTTCACATGGAGACAGCACACTGTTCTTTAAGAGAGAGTGACTTGACTTAAAACATGCAAGAAAGGAGATGTGGAAGCAAACCCCCCCCCCCCAAAAAACCAACAAGAAAAATCAAGGTGTATATGTAATATCATATAGAATACCTTTTTGGGGATGCTCTGTAATCATCAATTCTCTATTTTTAGTTCAGAACAGGAGTTAAGTTTCAAAATTCCTGTTTAGCTCTTTTTAATCTCAGAAACACGTGACAGCTTGTCACGAGGTTAAATTGGGAACCACACCCGATGGTTCTGAGCACACTCAAAGAACTATATTAAGGGCTTTGTGACAAATGTATGAACAAATTATAAACGCATTTGATTAGCTACTTCTGTCTAGAAAGGGCTGAGCATTTGAAGCAAATGTTAGAATTCATTGTGAAGTTTGTGAGAGATTAAAGGAAAGAATTAATATGTGTAATCCAATGACAGAATTATCCTTTCTACTTATATTTAAGAGATTTTATATCTTATATCTTTATATCTTATGAAGGTCAAGACTGTTGGGTTATGGATTAATGGTTTTCACGCAAGTTATATATAAAGGAGAAGAGACCTAATCAGGGCTTCAATTTTGTTTTCTACAACTAGAATGAGAACTTTTCACTTGGTGAACAGTAAATAAATCAGCAATGGTTTGTCTTAGAAACTGGGCCACTTTGTGCCCTAAAGTACAAATATGCCTATGCAAAATGGGAACCTACTGGACTTAAGAATCACATGTTCCAATCCACATGTGCTACTTATTTGTTTACTTTGTGCTACTTATTTACTTACTTTGTACTTACTTATTTGTAAAAAGAGGTTGAGAGCCCAAGGAAATATTAACCATACTGGTGTCAATTCACATTTGAGTATTATCAATTTAAAGAATACTTATTTGCAATTTCTCAGGCGATGGAAGATTAACGAGACTGATAGATATTTTAAGAATAGTTGAATTGCCATTAGTATCATTTTCAACATTTATTAAATACCTGTTTTCCACCAAGCCACTTAGCATGGTGTTTGAAGGTATCAACTTTGTGATGCCGTTGCCTGGATTTGAATACCCATCTCCACTACTTCTTCCAACTTTATGACCTGGGATAAGATTGCACACCTCTTTGTGCCTTAGTCTGGTCTTCTATCCCTATGCGTGTAGGTTTCTTGTCAGGATTAAGGACATGAGGATTTGTAAAGTATTTTCAATAGTGCCTGACACACCATCATTAGTTTCTTCTCCTTCTCCTTCCTTTTTTCCTCCTCCTCCTCCTTCTTCTAGTTTGAAACAAATGTAAGCTAGAGAAGTGAAGTGACTTGATTTGGTTTTGTTTCCACTGGGAGTGAGAGACAGTCCACCTTAGAAAACAGTGACCTAGTTTTCCCTTTATGTACCCCAATCACATGCCCACTTCTTTCTGTTTAACTTTCTGAATGCATTTACTTCATCTCCATGCAGAGGAGATCTGGCCTATGGGTAGCCCAGGAATCCTGACACAGTATCTGCCTGGGCTTACCTTGTCACTGGGCTTGATGTGGGAACCACAGATAGGTGGGGACCACTGTCGATTCTGGTTCATTCTTCCCTTCTCCCAACTAACGGGTAGCTGAGTTCATCACTACCCAGCTAGAGAACAAAATTCCCAGGCTCCCTTGCAGCTAGGTTTGAACCACCTAATTAATTTCTAGCCATGAAGCAAGCAGAAGAGATTTATGGCATTTTTGGACCTGGGCTGCAAACATTCTACACTCATTCCCCCACCTTCCTTCTTCCCATAATTTGAAACACACAGGACCTTGAGACTCAACTTTAAACACGGAATACAAGCCCAGTGTCCCGGGGGCTGGTGGAATAGCAGAGTTTGACAGGAAGAAAACTTAGTTCCTCAAACTTAGTCCCACATACTCTGGGCTGTTACAAGAGAAATCAAGAGATATTATTGACACTATATTGCTAAATGCCTTTATTTCATCTTGTCTTTTTTTCTAAGACCAGGTTCTTCATTTTTAATAGCTTCATGGTTGGTGGGTGTTCCACAACAGAATTCTGACCATTTGAAATGAATAACAAATTCTAATGACAAAAACAGAAAATTGTTGTGCTACCATCTATGCTTATTAAATGAGAAGGACTTGTGTCCTAGAAAATGACTTTGCAGTCAGTTGGCAATTCCATTGTTTATCTTCTGCTCCAGAACTACATTTTTGAATAAAGCCACCT
The DNA here is from genome assembly GCF_011764305.1 of Mustela putorius furo. Classification (NCBI taxonomy): domain Eukaryota; kingdom Metazoa; phylum Chordata; class Mammalia; order Carnivora; family Mustelidae; genus Mustela; species Mustela putorius. Next base: position 3,133,672 of record NW_025422171.1, read on the forward strand.
TGTTGATGATTGTTTGATGGGTACACTGTTATACATTCTCTCTGGTTTGGAATTCAGTGGTTTATTACTAAGGGACACGCTTGTGTTTTACAAACGACTTTTGAAATCATTTCAGTGTTTATCTAGAGGAGACTAAAACTATGTATACAAGTAATCCAGCACTAGGAAAAGTGTGGTGGTGGAAGAATATATGATTGTCTTATTATTTTATCTACCTACCCTTGATGAAAAGTCAGCTCAGAAGATTCTGTAACTGTTTATTGCACCAATTCCAGAAAAGGCACAAACCCACATTCTTCTACCTCTTTAACAATAGAAGAGAAACTCAACAATGTGTTTATATATTTTTTGCCATGTAATGGTATTTGAATTTCTTGCTACCATGTTGTTTGTGTGATAACTTGTCTCTCTGGAATTAACAAAAGAGGATGTGGATAGTGACCACCATTGGAGAGTAGGGAAGGTTGTATAGGGAGAGGTGTTTTGGTGCTAATGGGGCCCAGTGGGAGCAAGAAGCTTTGTACGTGACCAAGCCAACACAAGGTAGGCAGGAGGAATAGACAATTAGGGCAACTTGAGAGCCTTTTCTCTGCTTTCCTGCACCTGCCTCAACTGTACCTGATGACTGTACCTCAACTGTACCTTTCTTTAGGGAGTTTCTGGAGAGACTGGACAGAAGCTCTCTGCCTTCCTCTGCTTGCCAGGTGGAAAATAATTCTGCTTGGGATCACTCTATCAAATTTTAATTTACCACCATGCATCGCCAAGCATCTCCCCTGAGCTTCTGACTTGTATATCCAACTCCCTGTCAGACAGCTCTATCTTGATGTCTCACTGGTACTTCAAACTCACTGTGTCCAAATGTAACCTATAATGCTTCTTCCTAATCCTGCCCTGCTTCCTGTGAATACCATCTCTAAGGTGACAACACCATCCATATGGGTACCCAGCAAAAGACTTGGAGTCCTTGTCCCTGCCCTATCCTACCCTATTACTCACAGTCACCAAATCCTGCTAACTTCTCTCCAAATCATTTTTCAAACTCATTTCTTTTTCCTCTATCCTTCTATCATGCCACCCCTCCCCCTACATCATTTGAACATACCGCAACAGCTGATCTCGATTCCCCACCTCAAATCACAGTCCCTCCCCTCTATCCTTCACAGAGCTGCTGGAATAGGATAGGTCTGCCACCCCACTCCCCTGGGGTCTTCTGGGTTTTGGAATGTTGTAGATTTTTGAAAGGTGATACATTAAACATACCAAATATTATGTAACACCCCCAGCAGGGTCTGAGATAGCACCTCAAGTCCCAAAAGTTTAATTATTACTGTTCAGAAAAATGTATCAACATTAATTGGAAAAATAAAGTCTGTACATAGCTTCAGACCAGTGCAGGTCAGGTTTTGCGGCTTTAAGATCAGATTGGGGTCGATTTTGTCTCCTCAAGTGTTAAACTCCATCTGAACGTTTTGGGTTCCATGCTGTGCACGTTCCATTATATTTCACTGAACTGCTCTCTTCACGTTAGGAACTTCTATGGATCCCCTTGGCCTAAGGGACAGATTCCAATATAATTTCCTAGCTTCCTATCACCTGGGATCCCTGCACTTCCTCAAGGTTAACATTTGTTCTTCCTTCCCCTTCTGTCCCAGGGCCCCTGACATGATTCCCCAGGGGCACCAGGCACTTTCTTGATTCCATGTCTTTGTTCATGATTCCCTCCTCCCTGGAGTGTCCAAGCTCCCCTGCTGTGCACATTCTTAGACTCACTGTAGACATCAGCTCCTTCAGAGTCTTTACCAGCAAGACAGGACCTCACTCTTCACTGACCACACAGTGTATCGTATTGAAATCATTTGTTTTTGTATCTTGGGCTCCGAGGGCAAGCCTGAGTCTTGGTTACCTCTGTATACCCCAGGGCTACAAAGTGCCTGGGGCCTGTGAAGCATTCAGCAAGTTTAATGAGTCAAGTGAAAAAATGGCTCCCCCTTTTTGCTTTCTCTCTGGAATATATTTACCATTTTACTGTGGGTGTTAATGGGGGGGTTTGGGATTCCATAGATAGACATTAGGTTTTGAGGTTGACTTTTTTAGAAACAAATTTATGCATCAAGGACTTTCTGGCCTCATCAAGGGCTTTCTTGACTGACAAAGAAAGTCCTCTGTTCTCCACAAATCTTTACACCTTGGTGCTCTGTAGTTTTGTTAGATGAGCTGGTACAGAGAAATCTGGAGTATGCGAAGGGATCCTCAGGAGGCAGCAGAGGAGGAGGTGGGCAGGGGGGCTCTGCAGGCGGCCCCTGTGGTATCAATCTTAGCTCCATTACTTGATCTACACAGTTATTTAACTTCTTGAAGACTCCATTTCTCTGTTTGTGAAAAGCATAACATACTGAAGGGCAGCAGTAAGCTCCGCAAATCTACAGAACTATTCCTATGGTTTTGGCTGTGCTGTGAATTGGGTCTCTTGGGGCACACTCTACCTGATCTGCAAACACGGTGGTCATCTGGAATAGCAATCTTGTCTATTGCATCTCGGCACACAGACCAGGTATGAGTGGCGGAACATGTAATCTTGTTATTCAAAATTCAGTAACTCAAAAAATGAACTCCTGCATCTGAGAATGTACAGACTTGTGTTGGAGCTGGGGCTGCCCCTGCCCACATGGAGGCTGAAGTCCACTAGAGGAGGCAGGCTGTGAGTAAGTACACACAGGGTCATTGGGGAGGGCAACTCAAAACAGTCCGTGAATTATTTACTTTTTTGTTTTTAATAGATTAGAGTGGCTTCAAGGTTACCCATGTGACAATGTCACTCTCATTGAGCTGCATTCCAATAAGCATTTTTTATGGCAGAAAGAAAGGGGTGGAAATATATTTGCGTGCTGGAGATTGTGCACAAAATCCTAGGTGTAAATTAAAAAATGATCAATAAAAGCATATATTTAAAAAACCCCTAAGTGCCCACATGAACTGGTTCTGTAAAAAAAAGTTGAGAATCATCAAACTATAAGACTTTTAATAGAAAGGCTCTTGTAATGCTAAAATTCCATATCCTACCATCCGTAACAATGACCCTGCTAGGTCTCTGATGCTTTCACATCACCACTATTACATATCATTTTCGGTAATAAAGGCTTTATTTCAATCTATTTTTTTTTTTTTTTTTGTAGAGTGGTCATTCATTTAGCCTTGCATTTGGCCAATATTCGTGGGACAATGCCCGTAAGGCAGATAGTGCATTGGGTGCTGGGAAGTCACCACTGAGCAAAACCGATTTCCACTCTCACGGAGTTTCCTGGCCAGAGGGAGTGGAGAATGATAATCCATTTAGTGACATTTGGGTAGTAGATGTTCGGGGTAGACTGGAAACCAACACAATTTCGAGAAGTGGGATTTCCTTCCGCTAACCTGGAACATGACCCCTTGGTATCTTTAATTTCTCTCTCTCTCTCTCTCTTCCCCCCTCTCTCTGTCTTCAGAAAACCCACTACAACTTTTCCAGTATTCTTCATAAATTGTCCCTGCCTGTATCTTCCCCTCATTACTTGAGGCTGTGCCTCTTTGTACCATGCGAAATAACTTCCCACGGGTGTTTACATGTTTCCATTATTTATAGGCTGCTATGTTTTCTCCTTTGCTCCTCACCAGTCACCACCCAGACGTGCTGTACATAGTTAGTTATTTTAATCTTTCCTAGTAAATCAATTCTCCCAACCTCCCCATCATTTTTATTACTCTTCTCTGAACTCCCCTCAGCTTTTGTATATCTTTATGGTATTGAAGTGCCTGGAATTTAATGTAATTTTCCAAGTGGGGTTTGAGAAAGGCTATTAGAGAGGGACTCTTACCTCTGTTCTCTGCTGATGAAACCATTGGGAACAAAGCCCAAAACTACATTAGCCCTTTTGCTGCTGTATCAGCTTTACTAACTCATATCTAATTTTCTTTTCACCATCACCTGCCAGCTTTTCCTCACAGCCTTAGTAGTTGCTTGGTGGAGAGAATGGGCTTTGACATTCCTACGGCAGTTTTGTTGGTTTGTAGCTTTTAGTCAGAAGTCAGCACCAAGAATCTGAGGGAGAAAAATCACAAATAGAGCCTTGCGGGGCAAATCTAGCGATGTAATTAATGGTAGCAGGAGCAGCTGCCGTGTGGAGGGTACTGTGTGTGTGTGGGGCTATGTTCCACAAGACTTACTTATATACTCTCCTAGTTAGGACTCAGAACAATTCTGTCAAGTAGACTGAGGGAACCGAGGCTCAGAAACATTGGGTAAGTGTCGGGAAGTCACCCAGCTAGAGGTCGTACAGCTGGGTTTGAATCTGAGTCAGCCTGGGCCAGCTTGACCACCAAGCCTTTGCTCCTGGGAATGAGCACCTCTGGTGATGGGGGAAAGAGGCAGAGGGGCAAACAGTGTTGCCTGGAGCACCTGAGGTGTGTGGCAGAGCCTGGAAGGAACACTTACTGAGCAGTTCCTCACTGAGAAATCACGGCAGGCACAGTCTGGGTCTTGTGTCCTCATCCTGACTAAATGTGGCTCAGCCTAGGACCACTGAGAAATTGAAATAAATGAGTGACCATTAAGTTCCTGCATGTAGGATACACTCAATAAATGTCATCACTTGCTTCCTCCCTCAACTCCATTGCCCAGAAAGTTGCTTTGTTATTAGAACTGGAATCAGACACAAAGCTTAGGAAGACAGACCCTGACAGAAGAGATATTTCAAAATTTAATTCAAAATGGAATTAACCAACCTCTGAGGACATTTCAGGAAAGATCTTTACTTGAAGTATATCCTAATGGTCACTTGCCTGCTCTCAGCAGTAACGTCACTTCTGGACACCTCACTCTTGTGTCCACTCTTGTGAAGTTAAGTAATTTAACTTTATTTCTTCAAATGCTTACGCAAACCTTGATCAGGTATGTATGGAAAACAGTGTCTGATGGGGTGGGGGGCATTGGGATGCAAATTGTATATGCCGTGTGCATAAAGATGGTCTTTTTTGAGAAAATATAAAATCTGCATTTTGGAACTATTACTGCATTGGAAAATATTGCCCCCCCCCACCTCGAATAATTCCTTAAAGGCTTGAGCAGTAGCATGAGATTGTGGAAAAGGTGGGGTTTTGGAGTCACGCAGATCTTGAACTAGGCAGTGTCACACTTAGTTTTGCAAAACTGGGCAAGTCATTTGGTTTATTTGATCCCAATTTTTCTCATCTTTAAATTAGAATTTCTGCCAGTGAGTTGTTGTGAAGTATAAATGAGATAATATACCCTTCACAGTGCTTCACATCTGAGCAAGTACTTTGCACCTGTTGGCTTTCACTTCTGCTTATCTCTATCTCTTATTGTCCTTTATATTCATGTGGTGGTTTGCCAGATGACCCACGTGTTAGTGAACATCCCCAAATTTCTACTATGTAATTAGAACTGTGTAATATATTCTGTCCATCACCAGCACCACCATCTCCACCACCATCATCACTATCATGGCCACTATCACTGCCACCATCCCACCACCACTACCAACAGCATCACTACCATAACTACGATTGCCATCACGACCATCACCATAACCATTACCATCATCACTACCACCACCATCAGGACTACCACTACCAACACCATCACAACTACCACCATGATCACCACCGCTACAACCACCACCACTACCAGCATTACCACCACTACCATCACTTCCTCCACCAGCACTTAATAGGATGTTCATTGTGTGCCAGTCACTATGCCAAGCAGTTTATAGATGTGTTCTCCTTTATTCCTCACAATCAGCCTTTAAAGCAGGTACTATTATCATTCCAATCTTGAAAATAAGAATACCGATTCTTGGAGAGATTAAATTACTTTTTCAAGGTCATACAGGACACGAGAGATAAAAAAGAAGCAAGAAATTTGAGCCAGGAGCCCTGCCCTGAGGAAGTATCTGATCTGTTGGGAAACAAAATTAATGCATATGCAAAATTAGTAACCTTGAGAGACATTCCGTAGTGAGTGCCAAATTACATGGTTTGGGCTAGAAATGCTGCAGGTGTTTAGAGAACAGGGACTGGTAGAGGTCACTGTGTGTGTTAGGTTCTTTTGTTTCTGGATTTCACACTTATTCAGGTTCCGCTAAATATGTATGGATACATGTGGGCACCAGAAATCTCTGGCAGTGGTCTGAATCCTGGATGAAGTCTACAGACGGTGTTCTTAGGGCAGACGGAAATTGAGTTAGTCCTGCCGCATTGAAAAGGGACTTGGGAAATTGTATGGGCTCCAAGGCTGCTCTTGTAACAGGGCAATCTTGTGGCCTGGCAGTGATGGGCATTCTGGCTCCTTCTCTAAGGCTCTGCTGTTAATGTAACTTGACCACTTGATGTTTTCACTCCTGTGCTTCCAAGCGCGCTCTCTCTCTATCCTTATCAGCTGTTCAGATTTCCAGGAGAAGGGCTCTCATTGGTCTGCCCATACCTCCTCATCCTTCTTTCAGCAGAGCTTCTGCACCTGGCAAACTCATCTATCTGCCACTGGCTGGTTTATTGACTGTCCACACTAAATTAGGAGCCCATACTAATCCAACTGGCTTCGGCCGAAGGGTCTCGGTCATGCAGAAAATGGTCATCCATGCAGAGTCTTGGGGATGGCTGTGTCACCAGGATCGGGATCCCAGTTTTCCGCACAGAGGAAATCTGGGTATGGCAGGCACCTTGACTGGGCTGTTGACTGCAGCCAGGGAAGACTGTATGAAGGAGTGGAATTTGGTGGGCAGGAGTTTTAGAAGGGGCATTCCCGTTTGAGAGAATATTCTCTTCGAAAAGGCTCAGAGGACGGACTGAATTCAGCTTTTGTTAGCAGGGGACACAAGGAGAGGAACAGTGGGAACCAGGGGCAGTTTATTTAGACTCGATCAGGGGCCTTACTAGTCAGACACAGATGTTCGGACAATAGTTGGGAGGCACTGGGGAGCCATTAGGGGTTCTTGAGTACAACAGAGATGTGAAAATGGTACTTCAGAAGAACCGGTGTGGCAGAGATAAGAAGCTGTTTGGAGCAGACAGGATCAGAGTCGGGGAATCCCATCAGGAGGTGGTTCCATTCATCGAGATGTGTGGCCAGGAAACAGGAACACAGAATTCCTGTTCAGAGAGATTTTACTGTCTTGCGCTTAGGCACCTTTTAAAATTTCTAGACTTCTTGCAGATTCAGGCAATTAACATGTTCACGTGACACTCTGTTTATTACATAACTCACACAGTCCGGTTTGAACCACAATAAAAGACTCATTTGAATGAACTCGAATCATAGAGTAGGTTGGTAAGGAGTCACAAGTTGTTTTTAAAATAGCTATTTTTGTTTGCTGAATTCACCTGTTTGCTAAATTTCTGGATTAAACTTCCATACTGCTCGCTGTAGTATTTTCTGTTTTATTTCTTACCTTTATTTTTGAAGAATGTCATGCTCAGTTTTTGCAGAAGCCATCTCAATTTTTATTCCTTCATTTGTATGTGTCCTTATGCACTGCTGCCCAAACTACTAACCCTCTTCAGTCCCTCCAGAAAACACAGTGCACTGAATACATAAGTGAGTTTGATTAGCTTTTCTTCCAGAAAGTATTTCACAGTCTTTAAAAGCTTAAGACATGAGATTTAAACCTATGTTGAGCAAACAGTATATACCAGGGATGGTTTTGCTGCCTCTGAACCAACATGGATAATTTGATTTTCTATTATGTTTTGAACACATGCTGTTGATTGGAAGATCCACCATTACTTAACGTACTGTTATTGTTATGAAATAAATACACAGCCAAATAAATCAAGACACACATGAATATTTGTACATCTCCTAAATGTAGAGATGTGAAAAATAAATGAGTAAAAATAGATGTTTAAAACGCGAAAAATAATGTCTTAGAATTGGTGAATTATGCTGAGATTACGAGACTCTTTCAAATTACATTTTCAAATGGGAAGTAAGCCAGCGATAACCTTACTTCTAGGCCAAACCTTAATTTTAATCTTAACCTAGATCCTGCCTACCCTTATGGATAATCTGTTCTTAACACTAACCAACTCTTATTCTCTCCCCCTGATCACTCAATTCTTTTAATATTATAGTAGAAACTGTTCATATCTGGTGACTTCCCAACTTAGTTTGGGAAGCTTAGTTTGGGCGCTACAACAAAATACAGTAGTTTGGGGTGGCTTAAACAGTAACCATTTATTTCTCACATTTTTGAAGGCTGGGAAGTCCAAGATCAAGGTGCTGACCGACTGGTGTCTGCTAAGAGTCCTCTCCTTAGTTGGCAGACTGCCTGACCTCTCAACTTGGAACCAGATCCTCACCTGAAGGGGCCGAGAGGAAGCAAGCTCTCTAACCTCTCTCCCGGCAAGGGCACTCATCCTATCGTGAGAACCCCACCCTCATGACCTAATAACCTCCCAAACACCCTGTCTCCTAATACTGCCACACTGGGGGTTAAATTCAGCGTATGAATTTTGGGTAGACAAACGTTTGCTCAGTCCATAGCACTGACTCTCCTGCCCTCCCCTTCATTAGGATCCTTGTTGTAGTTTGCCTGGGATCTTGTCACGGCTCATCGCTTCATCTCCTTGCTGGGACCACACCCTCTTCTTTCCTGCCATATTGAAGCCATTTACCTTTCTAAACTTAAAATCTTATTGTACTGGTTTTCTATTCAGGAATTTCTTTCCTCTACCTGGAATGTACTTTTTTCCCTTCCTTGTCTGGCAAAGTCCCAGCTCATATGTCACCTTTGTAAATTCTTTCATGACACCAAGGGTACATTTTTTGTTGCTCTGTCCTTTTATGCTCCCATTAGCACTTGGTTCAGAAATGAAAGTTGTGGCTTGGCACCAGGTAGAGAGGAAAGCGAGGCCCTGCGGGGGGCCGGTGGCTGATAACAGAAGACAAAGAAAGCGTTCAGTCCATGGTCCGACTCTTTGGGTTCTGGGGAATTTTTGAGGACCAGAAAATGTGGTTCCAAAGAGCGTCAGATGTGAGCAAAGAGGTTCCTTAAGTCTTAACAAGTTGGGAGTAAGAATGTGCATATGATTGGAAGGCTGATGAGATTAGTTCCCGGACTTGGCTCTTTTCATGGGTTCCATATCTGGATCAGCTCTGATTGAAGGCAGGAGCCAGCAAACTACAACTCACAGGTCAAAACTGCCTGTTGACTGTTTTTGTAAGTAAAGTTTCACTGGCAGACAAACACGCACATTTGTGTCTGTACTATCTGAGGCTGCTTTTACATGACAACGTGACAGTAAATAGTTTTGACACAGACTCTGTGGCCTGCAAAATCTCGGCACTCTCACTGTCCAGTCCTTGGCAGAAAAGTTGGCTGACCCCAGATCTAAGGCATTTCAGAGGTACCATCCTATGGCATCTGACACTTTAAGCAGTTGCTTCTTGTTCTCACTAAAAAAAGAAGGAAGTAAAAGATGAGGTCAGTTAATAAATACTGGGGAGAAGTTTAAAGTAGCACATGAAAAGAAAAGCAGAAACAAAAAAATAATGAAAGCAAAGGCCTGGTTAAGAAACAACAAACCCAAGGTCCAAGCCAAGGTCTTGGTCTGCATTAATCCCTTTGAAAGTGCCTGGAAAAATGCTCTGTGTCTGCAGTGACAGCAGAATCCACGGCCACGATCAGAGGTTTGCTTTGAGGAGTGAGAGAGCCATGGGCCGGTAGACCTTCGGCACCTAAGGGGGAAGTGTGTTTCTAACTTATGGAGACCAGCTCTTCACCATTCTGCCCTTCCTGTGTCCTGGCTTAGCCCACCCTCAGTGTGCTGGCATGTCTTGCGTCTGGCCTGTGACATGGACACGGTTTCCTTTCTTCCTGTCTGTGGTCACCCCTCAGCACTACATTGTGCTTAGGGAATCTAAAATGTGCAGCTGGGAGGACAGAGGCCGGGGCAAAGGAGCCTCTTCTCTCAGAGGTGATGCAAACTTCCTGCCCAGCCCTGCTGAAGAGCCGAGCGGCTCCTGAGAGAACATATGTCACTGGGAGAGAAGTGAGGGCAGGTTCTTTCGGAAGTGAGCATCTGACTCCCTGGCAGGCTCCGTCTCCAGAGTAGCCTGGGGCCTGGAGACAGAGGATATTTCTGTCTTTCCCAACTCTTCTCTTTGCTGTTTGTATTCAAATGTCATCTCTTGTCAGAGGTATCTAGCAAGAAGGGGGATTGGGGGGTTCTCAGATAAGCAGCTCACAGGCATAAAGACCAGCCCTCTGGATAATCTGACAGTGTGGCTTGCATCCAACAGGGCCATATGTCATGTAATCCTAACCAGGACCCTCTGCCAAGCCAAGCTATTCTTATTGTCACTCAGAGGCAGTTTCCAAAAGAAAAATCTAGAAGGGTTTGTGGAATTTAGGAGCAATAGAGACTATGCCCGAGTCAGAAGTTTTCAGATGTGGTTCTGACCAGATATAAAGTCAAATGGCCCATTAATCAAGTGTTTCATCCAGGGCTGTCCCTGACCAGGGGTTGATCGGGAAGGAGCAAGGCGGAGGGGGGTGCCATGGAGAGTGTGGTGATTTGATGCCATTGCTTGGTCCTTAAAATGGGGGTAACATGGCTCTAAGAGGTGTTGTGGAGATGGTTTGTCCATCTGGGGCATCAAACACCAACCCCAGCTGATGTGTACACAGAACCTACCTGCAAAACCTCTCTGTTCCCCGTCATCTTAAGACCTGTGAGGACACACACTTCTTAGCCATTTGTTGTTTCCTTGTGGGTGATTTTTCCTCAATTCAACTAAACATATTGTATCATGGACTCACTGTTCCATCTGCACAGGGTAAGTCATGTGTGTGCATGTGTTGCAGCAAATATAATATGAGAAGAATGAGTACGATGCTGACAGGATTCAGAGAGAAAATCCATGTACTATTGGGGGGTGAAGAGTGATTTTATGGAAGTGAAGGATGAGATGCGAGGTGTGTCTTGAGAGGGATTGAATTTCGACAAGAGAAAAACAATCTTGTATAGAATGAGGAAAGGTAGAGGGGTAGGGAAGTAGGTGTGCATGTGGGGACAATAGATAGCTGGGTTTGAATAACGGAGAGGCTATAGTTAGGGGAGCTAGAAGAGGCCTGTTAGGTGAGATCTCTATTAGAGAGAATTAGGCTTTGTTGAGACTGGCAGCAAACCAGAAGTAACAATAGCTTAGCAAGATATAAGTACACAAAGTCCAGCAGTCCCCAGGGTTGGTATGGTGCCCATGTTTCTTCTCTCTCATTATTCCGCAGGGTGGGCCTTTAGCTGATGGTCCAAGATTGTGGCATCATCTTGTAGACATCAGAATAAAGACAGGGACAAAAAGAAGCAGGAGGTAGAGGGCATATGTGTCCTAGCTCTTAGAGAGCGTTCCCAGAAACGACTGCATAGGACTTTATGTTCATTCCATTGCCTAGAACTTAGTTGTGTGGTCTCTCCTAGCTGCAACGGGTCCTGTGAAATACACTCTCTCTTTTAGGTGTTTATGTCCCCAGAAAAACACTGGGGTTCTATGCCATAGAAGGAGGAGAGAATGGATATTCAGGGACAACTGGTGTTATCTGGCCTAGATGATGGGGAATCTTTAGTGTCAGGTGGAGAAGATGATACTAAAATGCGGAGGTTATAAGATGCTGCGAAGCTTTTGAGTAGGGGAGGTACACACAAAGGAGTATTTTAGGAAAATTACTCTGTCAGTAGTGTGTAGATGGATCAACATGGGCAGAAACAGAAGGTGGGGACACCAGGAAGTCTGTAGTAACATGGCAGTGAAGAATAAATGATGACGGTGGGAATATAAATGGGGATATAGATTCGAGACTCATTGCAAAGATGATATAGCAGAAACGGTCAGTTGAGAAGAAGGTGATGAAAGAGTCGAAGATGTTGCAGAAGTTTCAGAACCTGGGCACTTGGGAGAATGGAATTGGCCATATTTGCACTGTAAAAGAAGCTCATTCAGGGAAGATTATGGCAGCTTTTGAATATGTTAAATTTGAAGTTCCAGTAAGGCTTCCAAAAGTGGTTTAAAATGAGTAGTTGACTTTGTGGGTCTAGAATAATATGGTAAATTAGTGGCTCATGAGCCACGTTTGGCTTTCAGGTGCAGTTTGTTCTGTATTCAGTTAATCCGCATGATTTAAAAACAGTTGAATTAGTCGTTATTAACTACTTATTTAAAAAATCCACATTTCTGACTTCTTTTGGAAAAAATCTTGAGATTTGGAATCACTGGGGCCTCCTTCTTGCGAGACAACAATTGGCTTGCATTGAGCGTGAAGTATGAGCTCTCCACCACACCCTCAGCTTCAGCCTGGTGTAGTTACTCATACTTCCTGCCTGGCCTCTGTACATATGTGGGTATTCAGCACCTATTGTAGGGTTTGGAAAACATGTCAGAGCCACAGATGCAGATTTGGGCCTTGATTTTGGAAAGAGAGAGTTGAAGTCATTGAAATGAATGAGACTGATGTAGGAGAGAGAGGAGAGACTGGAAAGAGGAGAGTTCTAGAAACACTGGGGGCATCCCACATTTGTGAATTGGAAGACAAGTGGAGTCTGTAATGCAGAAAGGAGGGAAAGTATCATTTAGTCAGGAGAAAACCTAGAGCAGTATCATGTCATAGAACTGAAGAGAAAAGGATTTCAAGATGGAAATCAGCCAGTGTCAAATGTTACCAAACAAGGGAGGAAAATGAATCTCAGCCAAAGGCTATTTGCTTTGGAGATTAGAAGTTCTTGTGGAATTTCAAGAGAGTGGTGGGGGCAGAAGTCATACTGAGATATTGCTTTGATGTTCCTAATAATCTGGGTTCATCTGTATAAAGATACTGAGGTATGGAGGAATGTTTATAGCAGCAATGGCCATGGTCGCCAAACTATGGAAAGAACCAAGATGCCCTTCAATGGACGAATGGATAAGGAAGATGTGGTCCATATACAGTATGGAGTATTATGCCTCCATCAGAAAGGATGAATACCCAACTTTTGTAGCAACATGGATGGGACTGGAAGAGATTATGCTGAGTGAAATAAGTCAAGCAGAGGGAGTCAATTATCATATGGTTTCACTTATTTGTGGAGCATAACAAATAGCATGGAGGACAAGGGGTGTTAGAGAGGAGAAGGGAGTTGGGGTAAATTGGAAGGGGAGGTGAATCACGAGAGACTATGGACTCTGAAAAACAATCTGAGGGGTTTGAAGTGGTGAGGGGGGTGGGAGGTTGGGGTACCAGGTTGTGGGTATTATAGAGGGCATGGATTGCATGGAGCACTGGGTGTGGTGAAAAAATAATGAATATTGTTTTTCTGAAAATAAATAAATTGAAAAAATTTAAAAAAAATAAAATTCAAAAAAAAAAAAAAAGATACTGAGGTATGGAGGAAAGCAGAACACTCCTGTGGCAGGTTTTGCTCTAAACTTCTCACTTAACCTGGGGAGAGTCCCAGGTGGGGCCTAGACAGGAGGGGAACAGGCTATTCTTGAGGGAGGAAGGTGCTTCTTGTATTCCACATCTATTTAATGCCAAGTTCTTTAAATATATTCCTTTATTTATTTAATCCTCATAAAAACCTTGGAGTTTGGTCTCATTATTTGCATTCGTACAGATGAAGATACTAAGGTGTACAGAGATTGGGTGATCTGCTCAAAGTGATTCACACAGTGACAAAGCTGGAGTGTTAGGATTTGAAAGTGGGCTCTAACTATCATCATTGTTCTTTTTGCACACCAGCCGATTACATTGTCTTGGGGTGGGGGAGAGCTGAGGCACCCTTTTTTTCTCTTTTACTTAGATCTTACCATACAATCTAGCTGCACTCATGCCTACAGTCAGCAAAAGACCTGCCTTGTAACTTTTTAGCATTGTTTGGTTCAAGGGCTACATCTTGGTCTAAGTGTGGTCTGAAATGGTTAAAAAACATTAGAGCTTTAAGGCAAAAACCACTTGCTGTGAGTCTCTTAGTTAATACACGAAAGGCCTTTGCTTTGTTCTGGTTATACTGACATCTTGGTTGTTTCTGAAAATTGTGTGCCATGAATAATATCCACATAACCAACATGAAAAAGAAAAATGATCTGTGTGAATGTGATCAATCAGTGGACTGGATTTATTTCTGTATAATCTTTCAGCATGGTCAGAATACCTAATCCCATTTTGTGAGAGGGAAGACAAAGGCAAAGTCATGATGCTTACAAAATAGGTAACGCACAGTAGGTGCTCATTTCCTTGTTGAGTAGTACTCTCAATGGTAAATTGGTAGACAGTTCTGTACTCTCCTACCTACCCTGGATCCTCTGGCTTTGAGGTGATGAAAGCAGAGTTCAGAAGTCAACATTTGAAAAATTTTCCTATTTCTATTACTCTTTTTTCCTTTAGGGAATCATCAATGACTAGCCTAATAATCCCTACTATTTCTTGAGTACTTACTATGGGCTAGTCACCATGATAAGTGCCTTGACTCACATTTCCTCTTTGTATTCTTAGAACAACCCCTGGTAGATTCTTACTGCCTCCATTTTACAGACGAGGAAAGCTGGGCTGAGGGAACCTGGAGGATTTTGCCCAAGACCACTCAGTAAGCAATGGAGCCGGTATTAGATTTACTCTTCTCCGCATCACTGTGGGCCTGCTGCAGAATCGGCTGTCCTATCAGGAGTCAGAATCAACTAGGGTAATTACCACTCAGTTCTCCTTCTGAGGCAATGTGGTACCCCGGTGAGAGTTCTTGATGTCAGACCTAAGAACTGCTTCTCGTGATGACTGGTTGGTCTCCTGTGGGGAGATGTCTCTTTCATTTTCAAAATAGGGGAATTCAAACCAACTGATGGATCCGGATTTCTGGCTCCAGAATCAGGATGCACAGTCCAACAAAGGACTGTTCTTTGAATTATGCCATCATGTACATGGAAAATTTTGCCAGGGAGGAACCATGAAAACGGAGCAACCTCTTTGCTTCTATATTTAATGATTTCGCTATTTAAAAGTACAAAATAACTGAACAAAATTGAGATCCCCCTGGAAAATCTGGGGAACCTGCTTGCTTAGAGGGCTCTTCCATCTCTGGGATTCTAAGAATGGTTCTGTCGGGTTGGATGGGGTACAGATTGCTGTCCACCTCCCAAATGCAGATGGCCTCCCCTTTGGGAAGTAGCAGTGCTCCATAATGGACCCCTCGTGTTAACAAGAAACATAAGGTGGGGATGGGCAGGGGGCTTAACAAGGTATTTATCACAGTGATTGTGCCCCGGGGTTTCTCCCAGTGATTGCTTCATAAATTTTAGCAATCTTTCGTCCTCTGATTTATGTGGTTTTCCAAAGGGCATTGTTCCGCAGTACATTAATGCGGCTGCTAAATATAGCTGGAAAGAGCCCAATCCCTGATGCTCCAATGCCCACTGGAAGGCAGGCATCTGCCAGTCAATAACCTACTTTTGTTCCAGTCTTTCTTGCTAGAATATATCATGCCGTAGAGGCTATTTATATCTGGAAAACATTCTGGAAGTTGTTAGAAATCCTTCCTGCTGCAGTGCGCTGCCCTCCCGGGAGCCGCTGAAGTGTAAATGTGCAGCGAGGCGTTCCTCCCAGCAGCGCCTGGACTGAGTGACCTGGATGGGCTCCATCCTTCCTTTGAAAACAAAAACACCAACTTGGAATTTTAATGAAAAGGCAGTGAGTGGGCTATCAAGCTCACAGCGTTGGCTGAACTGCTGTTCCTCGCAGTGTGGATTTGAGGTCACCATTGTGAAGGCTGTAACATTAACTTATCAGGGAAAACACATCAGCAGGATTTATCTCCAGCTTCACTAGGAGGGAGAGGCTCAGACGAAGTTCTCGGGGCATGAAACAGTGCGGTGAAGAACACAGGGAATTCTGCTGTGCAGTGCCAGCCACTGTCCTCAAGCCAGGGAGAAGTGGCTACAGGAATCACGTCCTTTTGGTTGGCACCATGGGAAAGCTCTTGGCTTAACCGCACTGCACTGGTCACCATGTGCAGACAGATGAAATGGCTCTGTGTCGTGATATAGCAAGGCTCTCTGAGTACTAGTGGTTCAGCTGGCCCATAAAATGAATTAGGTCTGCCCGAGTGTGTTGTTTTGCATTGAAAAAGTTATTTAAAGCCTTTTAAAAATAGCATTATTGGAGTCTGTTATTGGTTTACATTACTTTGTCAGGAGGCACACACTTGTTTACTGCAAAGATCTCTTGATTCCTAGATTTAAGACAACCTCTAAATAAAGTGAGTCTCCCTATCTTCGGACATTGGCCACCTTGAGCAGTCATGGCTACTGGCCCCTGGAGCCCAGACATGTGCGGCAGGGTCTCCCCAGCCTAGGCCAGCAGCAGGCTCCCGGGGAGCTTTTAGAGCAAGCATATTCCTGGGCTTGCCAACGTACTCTTCTTCAGCGAGTCTGAATCTGGGTTTTAGGTGGTTTCTCAGAACATTTTGATGATCGAGATGGTTTGGGAGCTATTGGTTAGGGAAGCTTTTGGGAGTCCAATCCAGTCATGGGATAAAAATAAAAATAATAGGAAGGAAAGGGAAGGCTCAGATGAGTCCACAATTACCTTCACGTGTTCCTCTCGTGAGGATATTGGGAACATCCAGCAACAAGATTGGCAGGGGCTTACTCTGTGCCAGGATACAATCTTACAGTGCTCCACACATTATATCCCTTGTCCTAACAGTTCTTGAGAAGATGGTAGTATCCCCATTTTACAATAGGGAAATGGAGACACAGAGCCAGCAAATCGGTGCATTTGAAGGTGCTGGAGACACTGGGTTGACCCCTGCTGCCTATCCTACCTTGATCTCCTCTCGGGCTGTGACAGATCAGCCAGGTCTTCTTCACCACCTCTTTAACCACAGAGTTAAACACCCTCACCCTCCCAACATTTCTAAGGCTGAGAGTAGGGAGGCAGGAAGCCAGGACCCCCCACCTCCCAATCCTCTACTCTACACAGCATCAAGCCCCAAACCTAACCCAAGGTGTCACACAAAGTTTGCCAGACTCCCGGTGAGGTGAGCTGGTGTCCCACACCCTCTCTGATGGATCCCAGACCCAGGGGAGAGGAGAAGGGGGCAGCAATTGTACAGCTTCCAGGAGATGGGTGAGGTGATGGGATGAGAGAAGGCTGATTTGTAAGACTGGCTGATTTCTGTGGTGTAAATACTCTCATCATGGCTGATTTCCAACTACTCATGGCTGAGCAACTGGCTTCGAAAGTTCCCGAATGTTTGACCCCTGAAAATTGCACATCAACAGTTCGAAGTGCACCTGCACCTCCTCTGTGGGCCAATTGTTTGTGCCATGCTGTTTGGTGTGTCTCTGCCTGGTCGGTTCCTGTTTCAGCCTCATTTCATGCACTCCTTTGCGGCGGCCTTGGTCCCCACTCTTGCAGATGTCCTGATGCACCTCAGTGTGTCCAGCCCACACTGTACCACGTGTTCCTCTGTACCAGTGGGGTGACTTGCACATGGTAGGTGTTCACTAGATGCGGCCCGAGGGAACAGACCTGACCATTAGGCCCAAGTGCCATGGCACCAACAGTTAAAGCTACACACTTCAGCAGGCACGGGGACCCCATGAGCCCTCCAGCAGTGGAAGTCACATGTGAATGGGGACTGATGGCTGAAGTTCTTCTAGTGCAGGACAGCATGGACATTGCAGGGAGGGGCTAAAGATGAGATGGGCAGAAGACAAGACCTCAGGCCTCCTGAAGCCCAGGTCCTGTCATGTGGCCCTAAGGAAAGCTGCTGGGCTCTGGGTCAGCCAGGAGCAAGCAGAGCTGGAGGGTGACTCTCGGAGCTGAGGCTCTCCACGGCACGAGTCTGGGGCAGGGTGACAAACAGAGCCAGGTGCTGGAGGGAGCAGCTGCAGCTGCACCCCAGAGAACAATATTTATATGTGCGCCATGTGGAAAGCATTGAGAGTCACACACTGGAATTTTTAAGGCACTTCTCCCTCCCTCTCACACACCGTGCCCAGAAGCTTTTCAGAACAGGAAAAGAGTGACGTGAATGTGGTTCTCTCTTGCTTAACTCATATCTAGTGATATTTAGACCTCCAGTGCTTACCAAAATGTTCACTCCACATCCGACTGGTTTCCAAGACAGAGCGCAGCGCCATCGCCCCACCCTTGCGGCCTCTCATTCAGGCTTCCTGAGGCCTCCTCAGACTAGGTCGCCATCTCTGTACTGGGCCTGTCTTCCAGCCTCCCTTCCTGCGCTTCTCTGAATTGTCCTTTACCCTCTGGGGAATTTATGACAAGACTCTGATCATTTCCTTGAGTAAAATGTCCGCTGTCTTCAGGGTGGAGTCAACGCTTCTTGAAGCGGCATCTGACATCTGTGGTATTGTGGTGAAGTGGCTCTGGGGTAGGGGGGTGTGTTTCCAGTTTCATCTCATGGCTGTGCCCACATGTCCTGAGCTCCGGTTCCACTGCCTGCCCTGGGGTTCCATGCATGGACTTTGCTTCCCTTGCTCTGGCTGCCCTGGCCTCCTTGGTTACTCGGCTGGCTCCTACCTGTTCCCCTGCTCTCGGTTTCCCTCTTTCTCCTTTTCTAAACTTGTCCCCCAGGATCACCTCCACCCCTGAGCTACTCTGTGCTCCCTCACACATACCCACATCAGCATACTGGTGACAGCTCCTTGTGGCCTATGTGCCTTGCTCGCCTTGATGCCTTAATAAAATGACTTAATAAAATGTCCAACACTCGCAAGTCCAACACTTGACTTAAACGTGACACATCAGAATTCAATCTCAACTGCTCTCCTGAGGGGTCACTGAGTTGAGGAAGTTTTGGGGGGCAGAGATATGCAAAGCGAATAGTGCATAATGTGGGGTGATGAAATTGCAAAGAACACTCACAGTGCCTCTGCCCCTCTTTTTCTATCCCTAGGACCAAAGAATTGATAACTGACTACACATATGAGCATAGGCATCATTTGATTATAAGCCCTAAAGGGCAGAGAACTCTTCTACCTAATTTGCTTTGCACATCGCCCTGCATAGTGCCACCAACAAAAAGATTCTTCAAGTTCTTTTGTGTCAGGAAGCCAACACGTGTCTGGTTTAACCCTGACATTGAGCCCACCTCTCTGGTTGTCACACATCAGCACCCATGGGCAGTCTTAATAGGGGGCATTATTTTGAGCCAACATCAATGAGGGAAATAGACATCTGTGGTGTTGTGTAACCGGCTTTCATCTTGCCCCCAACAGAAAGTGGGTCAATGAAACATGGGTAGAAAACAGCCTAGGTGATGCCTTTGCTTGGAAAAAGACATGATTTAAGTCCTTTCTGTCATTCTGATACCAGAGGCCATGGCACCATGACGTGGATGGCAATGTTAAAAGGATGAGACGCAAGCCCTCTGGAAGACCTTGGTCCTTTGTCTCATGTGTCAGTTTTGATTTTTATGATTGATGACACTGTGAGTCAATACCATAGCAACACCCACAGCAGTCCATGTGGACGCTGTGCTGAAGGGCTGTCCAACTTCCGTTCTATATACACTTCTCAAACATCTGGCCTCTGTGATTTTAGATAACAAACCAACCAACCCAAAGCCTTTGCGACTCTGTGTTTCTTTTTCTTTTCTTTTTTTTTAAGATTTTATTTATTTATTTGACAGACAGAGATCACAAGAAGGCAGAGAGGCAGGCAGAGAGAGAGGAGGAAGCAGGCTCCCCGTTGAGCAGAGAGCCCGATGCGGGGCTCGATCCCAGGACCCTGAGATCATGACCTGAGCCGAAGGCAGCGGTGTAACCCACTGAGCCACCCAGGCGCCCCGCGACTCTGTGTTTCTTGATCACAGGTGGCAATTTTCTGTTTATTCCAGCTTATTCTTCTTCTTTTAAAGATTTATTTATTTATTTTAGAGAGAGAGAGAGAGAGAGGAGGGAAGAGGCAGAGGGGAAGGGAGAGAGAAATCCAAGCAGACTCTGAGCTGAGCAGGGAGTCTGTTGTAGGGCTTGATCCCATGACCCTGAGACCATGACGTGAGCTGAAACCAAGAGCTGGATGCTTAACTGACTGTGCCCCTTTAGCTTCTTTTTAATCTGGCAATGTGCTGACTGGATTCTAGTGAGTTTGGGAAGAAGGTAGAATCCCGGAAGAGTCTCCCTTTTTCAAAAGCAACATTTCTATTTTCTCTTAATATGTGTGAGTAAATCATATTACGTTTCATGGGACATTTAATAAAACTTTTCAGTAAATAGCAGTTTTAAGTAGGCTACTGAGAGTAAAATGAGCACATATTCCAAGACCCAGCCAAGACTCTTCTGTAGTCCCCAGGGAGACATATTAGTGTTTTGGTTTATCAAGAAATCTCTTTCAAAACACACTTCGTAGCCTCGAGATTGTTTTGACTTGATTCATTGATATCAGAGGAAAGTTTTGGTTCATAAATGTTTAGGTTTCAAGTTACAGAGGCTCACGGAGGAATATTGTAATAGCTAGAGCTCCAAAAGCCAATTGCCATCAGGTACAAGTTTGTCAAAACAACCATGCTAGAGATGCTATAGGAAAAATATCTCACATATATTAAATGCTGATTATATGACTAAAGCTTTCCATGTATTATCTCACTTACTCCTTTCAGGAAGTTATTATTATTGTGTCCATTTTACAGATGAAGGAACTGAGACTCATGTACATCGCCTAAGTTCCTCGGTAAGTAGCAGAGCCACAACTTGCACTAGGTGATTCCACTCCAGAGTCTGCAAAAACCTTCACTCCCTGAAAATGTCACCATCAGCACAAATGAGTGCAGGTCCATTTTAGTCTATAAAAGAGGCAGAATTATAAACTAAAATCCATATAAGGGGTGGCTTGCATTATGCTGAAAAAGACTTCTGCATCTGGTTTCAATTCTAAGGTATAAAGAAGAAGTCTTTTCTTATCCTGTGGATTTTCTTTTTTTGACCCTTCTCCGGGAAAGTACATTGGGTGTGCTGCTAGAAAACTAGTAGCTTGACCTGAAATGTGGAGCCCATGGCCCTTGCGTATGTTCTTCAGAGAGAATGCTCCCCATCCTCCAAGATCGAACCCCAGCATTTCAGGATGCTATCTTTGGAGCTGTGGTGGACTTGTGCCTTAATGCGATCTGTCATCCACATTCCTCAATGCTCTAAGTTTCATGTGTTATAAAACTTACTGGGGAACAACTGGGTTTAATTGTGTTCCCCCCAAAAATATGTTCCTAACTCCTAGCCTCTAGTACCTATGACTGTGACTTATAGGAGGTAGGGTCTTTGCAGGTGTTAATCAAGTTAATAATCAAGATGAGATCATAGTGGATTGGGGTGTGTGTGTGACTGGTGACTAGTGTCATAAGCAGTTTGGACCCAGGCATATAGGGAGAAAGCCATGTGAAGACACAGAGACACAGAGGGAAGATGCCATGGGAAGATGGAGGCAGAGACAGGAATGATAAACCAGGGAATAGCTTCTTCCCAGAAGCTAGGAGAAAAGCGAGGAAATATCCTTCTCTAGCCCCTTCTCAGAGGGAGCATGGCCTTGCCGACACATTGAATTCGGACTTCCAGACTCCAGAACCGTGAGACGATAACTTCTTGTCGTGTTAAGTCACCCAGTTTGTGGTATTTTGTCAAGGCAGTCTAAAAAACCAATACAGGAGTCTAGTTTAAAATACAGATTCCTGGGCACCTGGTTAGCTCAGTTGGTTAAGCTTTTGGCTCAGGTCATGATCCTGGAGTCCTGGGATGGAGTCCTGCAACGGGCTCCCTGCTCAACAGGGAGTCTGCTTCTCCCTCTGACCATTCCCCGTCTTGCACTCTTTCTCTCTCTCATTCTCTCTCTGTCAAATAAATTAAAAAAAAAATCTTTTAAAAAATACAGATTCCTGGCCTCACACGTGTAGATTCTGATTCATGGATAGGGCTCATGAAAGGGTTTTTAAAATAAAAATGCAGGTGATGTTAATGTGGAGGCCCACCGTGAGTGAACCCGTCCCCAGGTTGGAATAGACCAGGTCACAGCCATCACCTTCAGGTCAAAACTACAGACTGTTGTGCAAGCTTATTTCATAGAACAAAAGGATGCTTGTCACTGCAAATTATAAAGAAAAAGACAAAAAAATGTATGCTACTGTTTTTATAAGAGAGGATATAAAAGGAAAGTGTCTTGAGACAGTGTTATAGATAAGGCCAGGCTATCTGTACACCTGTCTGGATTCCGAGGCCAACACTGAGGTTCACACCCTGTCTTATCTTTATTACTCTCTTTATCTTTAACATTCTAATGTTGGCCCACTGGGGGCTGTAGTTTTGAACCTGAAGATACAGAAATATCTTCACATAACTTCAAGCTTGCCTTCTGGGCTTCTACTCCCCCAGTCCACTCTGTAGCCAGAACAATCTTTCTTACTACAAGAACGACATTGTCTGACTCTGCTAAACCAGCCCCTCTCACGGCACTGTCATCTTCAGGATCAGGTTCAAACCCTTTATCATGACGCGGGGCTCTTTGCCAGTGGGCCCCTATTCTCACTCCCAGCCTACTTCCCCTGCTTCACTATGAGATCTTCTCTCCCGTAGCTTACACACTCTTTCCTAGTCTCCCTCTGCCCTTGGCCATTTCCTGGTTTAGTCTTCATGGGTTCTCAATTTAGAAGTCACTTCCAAAGGGAAAGCTTCCTAGACCTCCAAGGCTGGGTAAGGGGCCCCTCCTCCGTGCTTCTGTGGAATCCCAGTTCACCCCACCTGTAGCATGCATGTGTCACACTGGATGCACATTGCAAGCTTGCTTCTGTCACTGGCCCCCAAGCTGTTTGTTATGGACTGAATTGCGTCCTCTCCCAATTCATATGTTGCAATCCTAATGTCCAATGTCTTGGGAGGTGGGGCCTCTGGGAAGTGCATAGGTCGTGAAGGTGGAGCCCCGTGCATGGGATTAGTGTGCGTATAAAAAGGATCCTGTGGGGCTCCTTTGCTCCTTCTGCCCTGTGAGGACACAGCAAGAAGTCTGTGGCCTGGAAGAGGCCCCTTACCTGACCATGCCAGCATCCTGGTCTCAGACTTCCAGCTTCCACAGCTGTGAGCAATGCATTTCTGTTGTTTAAAGATGCCTGGTCTGTGGTATTCTGTTGTAGTGGCCTGAACAGATTGAAGCAAACCCTAGCCCTAGATGTGATGGTATTAGGAGATGGAGCTTCTTTAAAAGGTAATTAGGTTTAGATGAGGTCATGAAGATGGGGCCCTCACCATAGGATTAGTGTCCTTATAAGAAGAGAGAGATCAGAGCTTCCTCTCCCTGCCATGTGACTTTCTGCAAAAAGAGATTTTTACCAGAACCTGACCATACTGGTACCCTGACCTTGAACTTCCAGTCCTCTAGAACTGTGAGAAACAGTGTCCGTTGTTTAAGCCAGGCAGCCTGTGGTATTTGTTACAGCTGCCTGAGCTAAGACACCATGGTTTCTATAAGGATAGGGAAAGTATTTACCCCAATACCCGAGACATTGCCTGACACACAAGAGGTGTTCAATAGATGTTTTTTTGAGTTAATGGCAGTGAAACAAATATTCTCGGCTCTACCACTTAATCTTCACTTCCAGCTCCCCTCCCCCGAGGCCAATTTCTGTTTTTCTGCTCCTGTGTTTGGGCTTCTGAGCAATGTGGAGAAAGTCACACAATCCTGATGACTACATTCACCACCCCTGTATTCTAAACTGCTGTGTTTCTCAAATTGCTCTTATTCATCCCTAGTGGCATTGGTGCTATTCCTAACCCAGTAATGCCCATGTTCTACAGTCCCATTCCATCCCCATCACTCCCACAGAAAGCCTCCATCAGCTTTCCCCATGGCCCTCCATCAGTTCTTCTTGCTCCTTGCTGTCTCTCTCCTCCAAGTCCAACCCCTCTCCCATTCCTTGGATTGTGTCTCCTGTTCTCCTCTCTATCACTTTCTTTAGCCATGATCTTTTTTTAACTTTGACTCTTTCCTTTCCATAGGGTCCTTTCTGTCAACTGTAAACGTGCTTCTGTCTGATCCTCCTAAAACTTACTTCATACAATGCTTTCTTCTCAGATTTCTTCAACACCCATCCATCCATCCATGCATCCGTCCATCCATCCATGCATCCATGCATCCACCCATCCATCCATCCATCCGGGCCTGCAAGATGATGTTGGTATTGCATGATCTGGCTCTTGCTTACTTCCTGACCTCATCTCACATTGGCTTTCTTTTTGTTCCTTGAACATCTTCTCTTTAGGAAATGTATATTTTCTGTTCATTTGTTTGGGAACTGCTCCCATACACTGACTGCATGTCTGTCTTCTTATTTAGACCTTGGCTCAAACACCTCTTTCTTAGTGAGCCCTCTTTTGATCATGCAATCGAAATTAGCACCCAGCCTTCACCCCAGCACTGTCCATAGCCATCTGGTTCTGTTTCTTTCCTAGCACTTACAACAGAAAAATATGAAATTTTCTTTGTTATTAATTTGTTTCAGTGTTGTTTATCTGTCCCCCATCTCTACCCTCATTGCTAGAATATAAGATTTTTAAGAGTGAGGTCCTTGTCCTTCTGTCTTCTGCACCAATGCATCCTTAGGATCTGTAATGTGTCTAGTGCATAGAGTAGTGCATTTTAAGTATTCTGTTGAATGCATGCATTCACTCATTCAACAAATATTTATTGAAATCCTTGTGTGTGTTATTTAAGTCTTGGATATGTAGAGTCTAGGTGCTCATAGTCTAGTGGGAAGGTACACACATGTGCAATTTTAATAATGTTGTATGCACCACAGAGAAGGTATGTATGATTCTGTAACAGAAGCTTAAGGGAACCAGGGTCTCATTCCACCTGGAGGTGTCAGGGAGGGCTTCGCATGGAGAGAGGAATGGTAAAAAGGCTCAGAGTCTTGATTCTACTACCTCTCCTGAATCTGAGACCCAGCTCAACATCCTACCTTTGGTGACTTCTGCCTCATTTCTGGGTCCCTTTCTTCATTTTGAATGTAAACATTCGTAAAGTCCTTTTTATGGAATGGCCGTATACTCCCCTTTAGGGCCATTGCACCCATTTTCAGAGATTCAGCCACATACTCTGTGTAAGTAATTCCAAATACGAATGTGTAACTAGCATTTCCCCACATAACTAGCTCACAATTTCAACAATTCTCTCCAGCTGGGATATTATCTTAGAATATATATATATATATATATATATATATATACATATATATGTATATATATATATATAATTTTTTTAGATTCAATATTTCTAAAATCAAATTGGTGATCTCCTCTGTCCCAAATCTATTCTTTTCTTCTGGTGCTAGTGCTTCTTCAACCACCCAATTAGCCTGGTTAGTCCTCGATTCTCATGTCTCATATTCCATTAAGAAGTCTTGGATTCTACTTCCAAGATATTCTCATATACAGTCCTACTCATCTATTCTTGACTTTCAGCTTCTGTGACCATTTCTCGTGATTGTTCTGTTAACTTCTTAGTTTATTTTTTGACCTTTCCTTTCTCTCTTTTCTGATCTATTCTTCACATTTGATCATAGTTCTTTCCTTTTCTTTAAATATTTTATTTATTTGAGAGAGAGAGAGAACAAGTGGATGGGAGAGGCAGAGGGAGTAGGAGAAACAGACTTCTGCTAAGTGGGGAGACTGATGTGGGGCTCGATCCCAGGACCCCAAGATCACAAGCTGAGCTGAATTCAGATGCTTAATTGACTGAGTCACCAGGTGTCCTGATCTTAGTTATTTTCTGAAAGCAGATTGAAACATATATTCCAGTGCAAAAGACTTCCTTATGAGATTGTTATGAAATCACTTAACTTTGCCAACACACTCTGTACTTTAAACTCATGTTGCTCCATTGGCCTAGAATATCCCTCCCTTTGTTTCCATATGCTGAAACCATACCTATCTCTCATTTCAAATACTGCCTCCTTGGCGGATTTTACTGGTAAAAATTAGTTATTCCCTTCTTTGTGTGTACTAAAACATTTTTTCCTATCACTTCTAGCATTTATCTTGTGCCCATATACATTTTTTAATATACGTTTTTATATTCTTCATTTCACTATAAATCCCTTGAATGCAGGGACTGTGTCTTTTTCATTTGGTGTTTTCTTTCTGTGTTAGTCTGGGAACTCTGAGAAGCAAAGGCTAAGATGAAATTAGTTATACAAGGATTTATTAAGAGCAATTCGTGTGAGGGAAAATGGGTGGGGACAGGGTAGAAAACAGAGAGGGGTCTTAGACAGAAATGGGTCTGACCCACAGGTAAAGGAGAGAAGGAAAGGAGGGAGGTTGAGTGGAAGATAAGTCGGCCGTGGAGTTCTGAAGGAAATTGATGAGCCTGTAGGGATTCCTTTAGCTGAAGTGGTCTGTCAGAAGAATCCCACGTCTCACAGGAACAAGCCTGCCTTAGCTTTCCTGCTAACTCAGTCGTTGGTGGGAGCAGCCGATGGGAAGTGCGTCTTTGTTATGTACACAGTGATAGATTCTGTAGTTAGGGTTCTTGGTCAATTTTGCTGCTCATTGGGATCTGAGAGGCTCGTTTGAGTGGCCTCCGTACCCTCTGAATCTTAGTATCTTAAAGCTTACTTCTCCTTTGTTTCCCCATGTTCCTGTGGATCTTCTCAAGTATTTACCTATTAAGGCCCAAGCCAAATACTACTTTCTCAAGAAAGCACTCTCTGAATACTTAAGCCTACTGTCTTCTCTATTCAGAATTCCTATACCAAAATTTTAACTTCTACTATCTCTGATGTTATTTTGTATGTTAATTAGGTCTTTCTTAGCTCATCTTTGAGTTCCTTAGGTACAGCATCTGGGTCTTATAGTTTTTTTTTTAATGTCTCCTACAATGTTTGCCATAATGTTGTCCATATGTCACTCCATAATTTATATCCATTTATGTCACCCCATAAATTCTTCTAAATTGGAATATCCATTGTTTATAGCTGAAGTCACCCCGTCACATCTCAAGAATACTGTTATCTTTTTTTCTTGGGATTTGAATCTTAGTTATTGGTTTTTTAAAATTATAATTTAAAAACATTTTTAAGATTTTTACTTATTTATATTACAGAGATTAGAGAGAGAGAGAGAACAAGTGCACACACCCAATTGGTTGGGAGGGGCAAAGGGAGAGGGAGAAGCAGACTCTGCACTGAGCTGGGAGCCTGACACGGGGCTCTATCCCAGGACCCTGAGATCATTGACTTGAGCCAAAGGCAAACACTTAACTGACTGAGCCACCCAGGTGCCCCTATAATTAAAATTTTAATTAAAAAATAAGTATAAGAGTTAAAAATAGATATTGGGCTATTCAGGTTACCTATTTCTTCTTGTGAGTTTGGTAGATTGTGTCTTTCAAAGAATTTTTCCATGCAATTTAAGTTGTTGAATCTATGGGCATAATGTTTTTAACATTCTTTTATTATCATTTTAGTATCTGTTTGATCTGTAGTGATGTTATATCCCTCAGTCTTGATATTGGTAATTGTGTCTTCCTTTTGTTCCCAATCTCTCTGGTTAAAGGTTTATCAATTTTGTTGTTTTTCAAAACCAGCTTGTGATCATCAGTGATGGTTTTCAGTTTTTGATTTCTTTGATTTCTGTTCTTACCTTTTTAATTTCTGTTTTCTTTCTACTTTCGGTCTAATTTACTCTTTCATTTTTATTTTTTAAAATTCAGATTAAAATCATTGGTTTGAAAACTTACCTCTTTTCTAAGATAGGTATTTAGATGTAAAAATTTGCCTCTAAGTATTGCTGTAGTTACATCTCATATATTTTTATAAATTGTGTCTTTATTTGCATTCAGTTCAAAATACTTTGTAATTTCCTTTTTTCCCATCCCCCAAGTGGCTTAGAACATATTTATCATCATATACCTCTGGAGGTTAGAAATCCAAAATCAGTCTCATTGGACTAAAATCAAGGTATCAGCAGAGCTAATTCCTTCTGGAGGCTCTAGGGCAAGTTATGTTTCCCAACTTTTTCCAGCTTTCAGACACTGTCTGCATTTCTTGGCTTGTGGCCTCCTTTCATCTTCAAAGACAACAGTGGTTGGCCGGGTCTTTCTCATATAGTTTTTCTCTTATTCTGACTCTTTTACCTTATGTGGCAAAAAATATAAAATGCACCATCTTAGCTTTTAAATTTAATTAATTAATTAATTAATTAATTAATTTGACAGCGATCACAAGTAGGCAGAGAGGCAGGCAGAGAGAGAGAGGAGGAAGCAGGCTAGCAGGCTTCCCACTGAGCAGAGAGCCTGATGTGGGGCTTGATCCCAGGACCCTGGGATCATGACCTGAGCTGAAGGCAGAGGCTTTAACCCACTGAGCCACCGAGGCAAACCTTAACTTTTTAAATATATAGTTCATAGTGTTAAGTATATTCATTTTTTTTATTGTGAAACAGATCTCTAGAACTTTTTCATCTTGCAAAATTGAAACTCTGTATCTATTAAGCAACTCCCTTCCCCTCTCTCTCCCCTGATGATTGGTATTATATTTTCTATTTTTATGAATTTGACTAGTTTAAATATTTTATATACATGAAAATATATAGCATTTGTCTTTTTGTGATTGCCTTATTTCACCAAGGACGATGTCCTCAAGGTTTATTATGTTGTAGCATGTGACAGGATTTCCATCCTTCCTTTAAAAGGTTGAATAATATTCTATTATTTGTATATACCACCTTTATTTATCTATTCATCCATCAGACCTTCTGGTTGTTTCCACCTCTTGTCTATTGTGAATGTGATGCTATAAGCATGGGTGGGCAAATATGTCTTTGAGAATTTGCTTTAATTCTTTTAGACATATACCAAGAAGTGGGATTGCTGTATCATATAGTAGTTTTTTTTTTTTTAAATTGAAGTATGGTTGACACATGATTTTACCTTATTTTCAGGTGTACAACATAGCGATTTGACAAGTCTATGCATTATGCTATGTTCATCACAAATATGGCTACCACCTGTTACCATACAGCACTGTTACAATACCATTGAGTATATTACTTGTGTTGTGCTTTTTATCCCTGTGACTTATTCATTCCACAACTGGAAGCCTTACCTTCCACTCCCCTTCATTCATTTTACCCATCTCCCAACCATCTCTCTTCTGGCAATCATCACTTTGTTCTCTATCTTTATGGATCTGTTTTTGTATGGTAGTCTTTTATACGGTAGTCTTTTAATATTTTGAGGAATTTTGAGCTATTTCCCATAGTAGTTGCACCATTTTACAATCCCACCAACAGTACATAAGTTTTCCAATTTTTTTATATCCTTGCCAAAAACTCATTATTTTCTGCTTTTTTTTTTCTTTTTATGGGAGCCATCTTGATGGAGGTCAAGTGGTATCTCACTGTGATTTTGATTTGCATTTTTATTATCATTAATGATATTGAGCATATTTCCATATGCCTTTTGGCCATTCATTATATATCATATTTGGAGAGATGTTTATTCAAGCCCTTTGCCATTTTTCAGTCAGGTTATTTGAATTTTTGTTTAGTGATAGGAGTTCTTTATATATTCTGGGTATTAATCCTTTATCAGATATATAATTTGCAAATATAATCTATTCTATAGGTTGCCATTTCACTATATTGATTGTGTCTTTTGATGCACAGAAGATTTTAAGATTGATGTAGTCCCATTTATCTATTTTTCTTTTGTTGCCTGTGCTTTTGGAGTCACATCCAAGAAATCACTGCCAATCTAATATTCCTTTTGATTTGTTGTTTTGTCCAAGAGTCATTTAGATGTGTGTTCTTTTGTTTCCAAATACTTGAGAATTTTCATATATCAGTTATTGTTTTCTGATTTAATTCAGTATTGTATAGAGAACGTACTGTACATAACTTGCATCCTTTTAAGTTATGGAGACTTTGTTTATGGCCCAGTACTTGATCTGAGTAAATGTTCATGTACATTTGGAAAGGAAGTATATTCTTCTATTGTTAAGTAGAATGTTCAATAAATATGAATTAGGTCAAGTTGTTTGATAGCATTGTTCAAATCTTCTATATCTGTATCCTTATTAATTTTTTGTTTCCTTGTTCTATCAGTTATTGAGAGGAGGATGTTGAAACTGCAAATGTGTTTCTGGGTTTGTCTATTTTGGGTTTGTCTATGTCTATTTTGCAATTCTGTCATTTTTATTCATGTATGTAGAAGATAAAGTACATAAATATTTTGCATTTTTATGTTCTGATGAATTGAAACTTTATTCCTATGAAGTGTCCTTCTTTGTTCTTGGTAATGTTCTTTGCTCTGCAATCTACTTTGTCTGATATTAATATAGACAGTTCATTTTTCTTTTGGTCAGTAGAAGCTTTTTATATCTTTTCTTCATCCTTTTACTTTCAACCAACCTGACTTTGTTTTTTATTTATTTATTTTGAGAGAGAGAGCAGGAGAGTGTGTGTGATTGTGGGGGTGAGGGAGAGGGAGAGAGAATCTTAAGTAGGCTTCTCAGCATGGGGCCCATGTGGAGCCTGATCTCATGACCCTGAGATTATGACCTGAGCCAAAATTGAGTTGGACACTTAACCGACTGAGCCACATGGGCACCCTGTGTCTTTATATTTAAAATGTGTTTCTTTAAAAAAAAAAATGTGTTTCTCGTAGGCAGCACATAGTTGTTTTTTTTTTTTAAATTCAATCTCTGCCTTTTAAAGAGGGCATTTAAAATGCTTAAATTAATGTGATTAGTTGTATGGCAGTGTTTAAATCTACCCTCCAGCTATTTGTTTTCTATTTGTCTCATCTGTTTTTTGTTCCCCTTTCCCCTCCTTTTTATGGCTTTTTTTTGGATTAATTAATTTTTAAAATTGTTTACCCCCTTTGTTGGCTTAAGAGCTGTAATTTTTGTTTATTATTTTGTGGGGTTTTTTTGGATATATAGCTCTTTAGCTTATCACAGTCTGTGCTTAAGTAATATTATACTACCTCATGTGTAGCATAAGAACTTTTATTTTTTTTTTTAAGATTTTATTTATTTATTTATTTGACAGGCAGAGATCACAAGTAGGAAGAGAAGCAGGCAGAGAGAGAAAGGTAGAAGCAGGCGCTCCCTGCTGAGCAGGGAGCCCGATGAGGGTCTCAATCCCAGGACCATGGGATCATGACCTGAGCTGAAGGCAGAGGCTTTAACTCACTG
Source organism: Mustela putorius furo (assembly GCF_011764305.1). Classification (NCBI taxonomy): domain Eukaryota; kingdom Metazoa; phylum Chordata; class Mammalia; order Carnivora; family Mustelidae; genus Mustela; species Mustela putorius. The sequence continues at coordinate 3,164,884 of NW_025422171.1, forward strand.
AGCCACCCAGGCACACTAGCATAAAAACTTTGTAACAGTATATGTCCATCCTCCTTTCCTGGTCTTTGTGCTGTTGTCATACATTTTGCTTTTGTCATTGACTCCACAGTGCTTTATCATTATTTTTGTTTTAAACAGTTAAATATATTTTAAAGAGATGTTAAAAATGAGAAAAAATGTCTTGGATTACCCACATATCATTTGGTGTTCTTGATTTTATTTGTGTGTGTGTGTAGGTGCAGATTTCTATCTTATATCATTTTCTTTTTTGCTTGAAGGACTTAAAATTAAAATTTTTTATAGTGCAGATTTGCTGGTGATGACTCATTTTAGCTTTTGTGTCTCAAGAAAACTATTTTTCCTCATTTTTGAAACTTGTTTTTGTTTGCTATAGAATCCTAGGTTGATAGTCTTCTTTTCTCATATTTTCACTTCTAGAGATTTGATTTGGATCTTTAAAAAAAAAATCTCCCATGTTGCTGTTTAGTATACTCATCTTTCTTTTAGCTTCTTGAACATAAAGAATACAGTTAAGACACTGTTTTAATGTCTATTAATTCTATCACTTCTAAGTGTGTTTCAGCTGATTGTTTTCTCTTCTAATTAGGGGTTCTTTGCATGCCTGGTAATTTTTGATTAGATATCAGACATTGTAAATTTTATTCATTGGGATGATTGTTATATTTGTATTTCTATAAATATTCTTGTGATTCATTCTTGATGTGAAACAATTATGTAGAAATATTTTGATGCTTTTAGGGCTTGCTTTAAAACTTTAAGGTATGACTAGAGCCATCCTTCAATCTAGGTTTAACTTCTGCCCACTGCTGAGGAAATGCCCCACCTGACCTGATAATTCATGAGTTATGAGGTTTTCCATTCTGGCTAATAGGAACATGAATTATTTATGGTTTTGCATAAACTCCAGGAACTGTTCTCTTTACTCCTTTTGGATATGTATTTCCTTAGCCATCCTTAGTCTCCTCACATGTATGACCTTATCAGAACTTAGCTGAATGAAGAAGTATCTAGAGATTTCCTTCTGTTCAACCCTCTCCCTTCCATTACTTTGCTTTGCAAGTTCTAACTGCCTTCGTTTTCCCAAACTAACAGCTCCATTTCCTCAGCTCAGGGAGATTGCATGGTTCCACCTGCATTCCACATCAGATCACTGTGGCCTGGAAAACTCTTGTCAGTAAACTAGAGCAAAGTACTCACCTCATGTACCTCTCTCAGGAATCACTGACTTGTGCTGTCTGATGTTTAATTTGTGAAAACTCTTTTCCATACATTTTTGTCTAGTTTTTTGTGTTTCTGGTGGGAGGATTAACCTGGTCCTTGTACTTCATCTTCATCAGCAATGGGATTTCCATAGCGTATTTTAGTATTATTTTATTTTAATTTTAATTTAACTTTATTGACATATACTTGAAATAAGGAATTGTAAGATACTTAAAGTGTATGCCATGGGGATTCAATATACATATACATTATGAAGCTATTTCCCCCATCTAGTTAGTGAACACATCCATCACTTCACATATTTATCTTTTTTTGTGTGTGAGAATACTTACACTGTACTCTTTTAGTGAATTTCAATTATACAATATAGTATTATCAACCATGTTTTACATTAGCTCCCCAGACCTTATTCATTTTGTAGCTAAAAGTTTGTGTCCTTTTACCAAACTCTCTTTATTTTCCCTACCTCCAAACCCTGGCAACCACTTTTCTATTCTCTATTTCTATGTCTTTGACTTTTTAAAAAATTCCACATATATGCAATACCATGCAGTATTTGTCTTTCTCCATTTTGCTTATTTACTTGGCATAATGCTCTCAAGGTACACCCATGTTGTTGCTAATGGTAGGGTTTCATTTTTTTCTCATGGCTGAATAACATTCTGTTGTGTGTAGATAGCACATCTTTTTTTTTTTTAAATTTATTTTTATTTATTTATTTTTTAATATAATTTTTTATTTTTTATAAACATATATTTTTATCCCCAGTGGTACAGGTCTGTGAATCACCAGGTTTACACACTTCACAGCACTCACCAAAACACATACCCTCCCCAATGTCCATAAGATAGCACATCTTTTTTATCCATACACCCATCAACTTATGGAGACATAGGCTGTTCCATATCTTAGCTATTATGAATAATGCTGCAGTGAACATGGGAGTGAAGATAGCTCTTTGATATCCTGTTTTCATTTCCCTTGGATATGTAACCAGAAGTGAGATTTCTGGATCATATGGTAGTTCTCTTTTTAATTTTTTGATAAACCACCATATATTTTTCCCATAGCGGCCACACCAATTTACATTTCCACTAACAATATACAAGTGTTCCCTTTTCTCTGTATCCTTGCCAATACTTGTTATCTCTTATCTTTGTAGTAATAACCATGTAACAACTGTAAGATGATATTTTGTGGTTTTGATTTACATGTGATTAGTGATGCTGAGTACCTTTTTTATTGTCTTTTAGTTCTTATTTCATTTATATATGCTATGATCTTTGTCGTTTTTTTCCTCTACTGACTTTGGGCTTTGTTTGTCCTTTTTCTAGTCCTTGAGAGTTAAATTAGGTTGTTTGTTTGAGGTCTTTCTTATTTCTTAATGTAGCTGTTTATCACTATGAACTTCCCTCTTAGCACTGCCTTTGCTGCATCCCATAAATTTTGGTATATTTCATCTCCATTTCCACTTGTTCCAAAATATTTTTAAATTTCTTTTTTGGTTCCTTCTCTGACCCAATTGTTAGTCAGTAGTACATTATTTAGTCCCCACATATTTGTGTTTTCTTCTTATAATAGATTTCTAGTTTCATACCATGTGGTCAGAAAAAATGCTCAATATGATTTCAATCTTCTTAAACTTAGTAAGACTTGTTTTGTGGCCTAACATATGATCTATCCTGGAGAATGTTTCATGTGGATTTGAAAGAATTTATATTCTGCTGTTTTGGGATGGAATGTTCTGTGTATATCTATTAAGTCCATATGGTCAAACATTCCAGTTAAGTCCAATGTTCCCCTGTTGATTTTCTATCTAGATGACCTATCCATTGTTGAAAGTAGAGTACTGAAGTCCCCTACTATTATTGTATTGCTGTCTATTCCCACTTTGAGGTCTGCTAATAATTGTTTTGTATATTTTGGTGCTCTTATGTTACTAATGTTATATTTTCCTGTCAGATTGATCCCTTTATCATTATATAATGACCTTCTTTGTCTCTTACTATATTCTTTATCTTAAAGTCTGTTTTATTTAATACAAGTTTAACTATTTCTACTTTCTTTTGTTTCCCATATGTGGAGAATGTGTTTGTTCATTCCTTTACTTTTAATCTCTGTGTGTCTTTAAAGTTAAAGTTAAGAAAAAAAAAGCTGATGTGACTCTCTTATAGGTAGCATATCGTTGAGTCTCCTAACTGCACAATTGACACCACATTTGCAGACTCGCTCAGGGCCAGCAAGAAACTATCTTTGACAATAGGCAATTTCAGGTTTCTTTGGGTGCTACAAAACACTTAAATTTCTGTGAGGTTGATACTGGTTGATACCAGTGGAACTCCAGAGGCTATTTGCAATATACCATGCAGAAGGCATCTATCTCCCTGCTACACATAAGTGATTTTATTGCCTGGGTCACTAAGATCAAGGAACTGGTGCCTCTGTACACCTCATCACTCTGAGAAATGGAGCTGCCATTGATCTTCTCTTGATATGCCTTGAGACATTAGATTTGCCCTCTCATTTGAAATGCCTTGAAGTATCTTCCCTAGGCCTATATTTCCTTGTCAATTATTCATTTGTTTGTGTCATGAAAGCTTATTGTGTCTGCACACTGTACATTATGTCATCTTAAGACAGGATGGAAACAATGTGGGTCACACTTCTGAAGTCTCATGTAGCTGTTTTCAAGTTAGCTAGCTTCTAGATCCCTAATTTCTGCACTTGAGAAGCAGTGAAACATGGCAGAGGAAGTACAAGAACATGAATTGAGAACACTGGATTCTAATTCTCGGTCAACTATTAGTATACTGTGTGTCTTACAAATTATTTAACTTCTCTGAGCTTCTAATTTTTCATTTGAAGTAAAAATTAATAATAAGCAATATTGGCTAGCTTTCATTTATTGACTGCTTATTCTGTGTCAACCTCTGTGTTAACTGTTTATATATGTTTTATAGTTTTGATGTTTTATTTCCATTTTATAGCTGAAGAAATTGAGTTAAGCTCAGTGAATTAAGCAATATGCTTAGCTAGTAGGTGAGAGAGCTAGGATCAAAACTCAGTTTATTGATTAAGTTGTGTAAGTAAGTTACCTCTAAGTTTTTTTTTTTCATTTTATAAATATTCCATAAACATAGCAGACTGCAGAAGACCTACAGCAACGCCTGAGCTCTTGTGGTTTCTGGTGCTTGAGTTTCAGAGTTACATAAGTATAAGAACCAAATTCAAAATCATTATTATTTATTGGGGGGCTAAAATGTGTTAGGTAACTGAAGTACCTTATTTTCAGACAATGTCTCTAAAATTATTAATATTTTTTAAGATTTTTAAAGAAATTTTATTTGAGAGAAACAGAAAGCATGAGCAGAGAGAGGCAGAAGCAGACTCCCTGCTGAGCAGAGAGCCTGATGTGGGGCCCAATTCCAGGACCCTGAGCTATAGCCAGTTGTTTAACCTACTGAGCCACCCAGGCAGCTCAATAATGTCTCTTTTAATACCAGTCTCCATTTCTTCTTGAATTCTAGTTGGGTATTTTTTGGACATTTTCATTTTATTTTCCATGTATTTAAATCCCTTTTAAAATCCTGTGTTCTGTGCCATATCCTTGGTTTACCTTTAGTTTACTAAGTCTTCCTTTAGCTTTGTCTAATAGTTTGTTAAAACAGATCCACTGAGATGTTTTCATTTCATCAGCTATACTTTTATTATGATAAGCTCTATTTGTTTTTTAAGCTTACATATTCCTTTTTTAAACATTTTAAAAATATTTTATTTATTTATTTGACACAGAAATCACAAGCAGGGGGAGTGGAAGGCAGAGGGAGAGGGAGAAGCAGGCTCCCAACTGAGCAGAGAGACTGATGCGGGGTTCCATCCCAGGACCCTGGGATAATTTTTTTTTAAATTGAATATATCTTTTTAAAAAATTTTATCTTTTCCGTATTCCAAGATTCACTGTTTATGTACCACACCCAGTGCTCCATGTAGTATGTGCTCTCCTTAATACCCACCACCAGGCTTACCCATCCTCCCAACCCTTCCTTTCCCAAACCCTCAGTTTGTTTCTCAGAGTCCACATTCTCTCATGGTTCAAACTCCCTCTAATTTCCCCCAATTCACTTTTCCTTTCCTTCTCCTATTGTCCTCCATGTTATTCCTTATGCTCCACAAATAAGTGAAACCATATGATAATTGACTTTCTCTGCTTGACTTATTTCACTCAGCATAATCTCCTCCAGTCCTGTCCATGTTGATACAAAAGTTGGGTATTGAGACTTTCTGATGGAGGCGTAATATTCCATTGTATATATATATGGACCATATCCTCTTTATCCATTCATCTGTTGAAAGGCATCTCGGCTTTTTGCACATTTTGGCAATAGTGGTCATTGCTTCTATGAACATTGGAGTACCTATGGGCCTTCTTTTCACTACATCTATATCTTTGGGGTAAATATCCAGTAGTGCAGTTGCAGGGCCATAAGGCAGCTCTATTTTTAATTTCTTATGGAATCTCCACATTGTTTTCCAAAGTGACTGCACCAACTTGCATTCCCACCAACAGTGTAAGAGGGTTCCCTTTTCTCCATATCCTCTCTAACACTTGTTGTTTCCTGTCTGTTAATTTTGGCCATTCTAACTGGTGTAAGGTGATATCTCAATGTGGTTTTGATTTGAATTTCCCTGGTGGCTAATGATGATGAACATATTTTCACGTGTCTGTTAGCCATTTGTACGTCTTCTTTGGAGAAATGTCCATGTCTTCTGCCCATTTTTTTATGTGATTATTTGTTTTTTTGAGTGTTGAGTTTGGGGAGTTCTTTACAGTTCATGGATATCAGCCCTTTGTCCGTAGTGTAATTTGTGAATATCTTCTCCCATTCTGTGGGTTGCCTCTTTGTTTTGTTGACCATTTCCCTTGCTGTGCAGAAGCTTTGATCTTGATGAAGTCCCAAAAATTCATTTTTGCTTTTGTTTCCTTTGCCTTCGGAGACATGTCTTGAAAGAAGTTGCTGTGGCTGATGTTGAAGAGTTTGCTGCCTATATTCTCCTCTAGGATTTTGATAGATTCCTGCCTCACTTTGAGGTTTTTAAAGCATTTTGAGTTTCTCTTTGGGATCATGACCTGAGGTGAAGGCAGCTGCTTAACCTAGTTTGCCACCCAGGGGCCCCCTGCCTATTCCTTTTCTAAAGCACATCTTATTTGTTTCTTATATTTTTTATTACTTTTGTCTTAAATCATTTAAAATTTTATTTTTTAATCTCTTTGCAATTTAAAAAATCTATTCTTTATTTATTTATTTTTAAATATACATATAATATATTTTTATCCCCAAGGGTACAGGTCTCTGAATTGCCAGGTTTACACACTTCACAGCACTCACCATAGCACATACCCTCCCCAATGTCCATAACCCCACCTCTCTTCCCCCAGCCCCCCTCCCCCCAGCAACCCTCAGTTTGTTTTGTGAGATAAAGAGTCACTTATGGTTTGTCTCCCTCCCTATCCCATCTTGTTTCATTTATTCTTCTTCTACCCCCTTAACCCCCCATGTTGCATCTCCACTTCCTCATATCAGGGAGATCATATGATAGTTGTCTTTCTCTGATCGACTTATTTCCCTAAGCATGATACCCTCTAGTTCCATCCACGTCATCGCAAATGGCAAGATTTTGTTTCTTTTGATGGCTGCATAGTATTCCATTGTGTATATATACCACCTCTTCTTTATCCATTCATCTGTTGATGGACATCTAGGTTCTTTCCATAGTTTGGCTGTTGTAGACATTGCTGCTATAAACATTTGGGTGCATGTACCCCTTTGGATCACTGTTTGTATGTTTAGGGTAAATACCCAGTAGTGCAATTGCTGGGTCATAGGGTAGTTCTATTTTCAACAATTTGAGGAACCTCCATGCTGTTTTCCAGAGTGGTTGCACCAGCTTGCATTCCCACCAACAGTGTAGGAGGGTTCCCCTTTCTCCACATCCTCGCCAGTATCTGTCATTTCCTGACTTGTTAATTTTAGCCATTCTGACTGGTGTGAGGTGATATCTCATTGTGGTTTTGATTTGTATTTCCCTGATGCCGAGTGATATGGAGCACTTTTTCATGGGTCTATTGGCCATCTGGATGTCTTCTTTGCAGAAATGTCTGTTCATGTCTTCTTCCCATTTCTAGATTGGATTATTTGTTCTTTGGGTGTTGAGTTTGCTAAGTTCTTTATAGATTTTGGGCACTAGCCCTTTATCTGATATGTTGTTTGCAAATATCTCTCCCATTCTGTCAGTTGTCTTTTGGTTTTGTTAACTGTTTCCTTTGCTGTGCAAAAGCTTCTGCTCTTGATGAAATCCCAATAGTTCATTTTTGCCCTTGCTTTCCTTGCCTTTGGCGATGTTCCTAGGAAGATGTTGGTGTGGCTGAGGTTGAAGAGGTTGCTGCCTGTGTTCTCCTCAAGGATTTTGATGGATTCCTTTCTCACATTGAGGTCCTTCATCCGTTTTGAGTCTATTTTTGTGTGTGGTGTAAGGAAATGGTCCAATTTCATTTTTCTGCATGTGGCTGTTCAATTTTCCCAACACCATTTATTGAAGAGGCTGCTTTTTTCCATTGGACATTCTTTCCTGCTTTGTCAAAGATTAGTTGACCTTAGAGTTTAGGGTCTATTTCTGGGCTCTCTATTCTGTTCCATTGATCTATGGGTCTGTTTTTGTGCCAGTACCATGCTGTCTTGATGATGACAGTTTTGTAATAGAGCTTGAAGTCCGGAATTGTGATGCCACCAACTTTGGCTTTCTTTTTCAATATTACTTTGGCTATTCATGGTCTTTCCTGGTTACATATAAATTTTAGGATAAGTTGTTCCATTTCTTTGGGAAAAAAAAAAAAAGGATGGTATTTTGATAGGAATTGCATTAAACGTGTAGATTGCTTTAGGTAGCATAGACATTTTTGCAATATTTATTCTTCCAATCCAGGAGCATGGAACATTTTTCCATTTCTTTGTGTCTTCCTCAGTTTCTTTCATGAGTATTTTATAGTTTTCTGAGTATAGATTCTGTGCCTCTTTGGTTAGGTTTATTCCTAGGTATCTTATAGTTTTGGGTGTAGTTGTAAATGGGATTGACTGCTTAATTTCTCTTTCTTCTGTCTTGCTGTTGGTGTAGAGAAATGCAACTGATTTCTGTGCATTGATTTTATATCCTGACACTTTACTGAATTCCTGTACAAGTTCTAGCATTTTTGGTGTGGAGTCTTTTGGGTTTTCCACATCTAGTATCATACCATCTACAAAGAGTGATAGTTTGACTTCTTCTTTGCTGATTTGGATGCCTTTAACTTCCTTTTGTTGTCTGATTGCTGAGGCTAAGACTTCTAGTACTATGTTGAATAGCAGTGGTGATAATGGACAACCCTGACATGTTCCTGACCTTAGCAGAAAAGCTTTCAGTTTTTCTCCATTGAGAATGATATTTGCGGTGGGTTTTCATAGATGGCTTTGATAATATTGAGGTATGTGCCCTCTATCTCTACACTTTGAAGAGTTTTGATCAGGAATGGATGCTGTACTTTGTCAAATGCTTTTTCAGCATCCATTGAGAGTTTCATATGGTTCTTGTTCTTTCTTTTATTAATGTGTTGTATCACATTGATTGATTTGTGGTGGTTGAACCAACCTTGCAGCCCTGGAATAAATCCCACTTGGTCGTGGTGAATAATGTACTGTTGAATCCTATTGGCTAGTATTTTGGTGAGAATTTTCGCATCTGTCTCCATCAAGGATGAAGTTCTACAGAGTCTGTAGTTCTCTTTTTTTATGGGATCTTTGTCTGGTTTTGGGATCAAGGTGATGCTGGCCTCATAAAATGAGTTTGGAAGTTTTCCTTCCATTTCTATTTTTTGGAACAGTTTCAGGAGAATAGGAAATAGTTCTTTTTAAAATGTTTGGTAGAATTCCCCCGGGGAAGCCATCTGGCCCTGGGCTTTTGTTTGTTTGGAGATTTTTGATGACTGTTTCAATCTCCTTACTGGTTATGGGTCTGTTCAGGTTTTCTCTTTCTTCCTGGTTCAGTTGTGGTAGTTTATATGTCTCTAGGAATGCATCCATTTCTTCCAGATTGTCAAATTTGTTGGCGTAGATTTGCTCATAATATGTTCTAATAATTGTCTGTATTTCTTTGGTGTTAGTTGTGATCTCTCCTCTTTCATTCATGATTTTATTTATTTGGCTCCTTTCTCTTTTCTTTTTGATAAGTCTGGCCAGGTGCTTATCAATCTCATTAATTCTTTCAAAGAACCAGCTCCTAGTTTCGTTGATTTGTTCTATTGTTTTTTTGGTTTCTATTTCATTGATTTATGATTTCTCTTCTCCTGCTGGGTTTAGGGTTTCTTTCTTGTTCTTTCTCCAGCTCCTTTAGGTGGAGGGTTAGGTTGTGTACCTGAGACCTTTCTTGTTTCTTGAGAAAGGCTTGTACCGCTATGTATTTTCCTCTCAGGACTGCCTTTTAAATCTCCCACAGATTTTGAACGGTTGTGTTTTCATTATCATTTGTTTCCATGAATTTTTTCAATTCTTCTTTAATTTCCTGGTTGACTCATTCATTCTTTAGAAGCATGCTGTTTAGTCTCCATGTATTTGGGTTCTTTCCAAATTTCCTCTTGTGATTGAGTTCTAGCTTCAGAGCATTGTGGTCTGAAAATAGGCAGGGAATGATCCCAGTCTTTTGATATCGGTTGAGACCTGATTTAGGGCCATGGATGTGATCTATTCTGGAGAATGTTCCATGTGCAGTAGAGAAGAATGTGTATTCTGTTGCTTTGGGATGAAATGTTCTGAATATATCTGTGATGTCCATCTGGTCCAGTGTATCATTTAATGCCTTTATTTCCTTGTTGATCTTTTGCTTGGATGATCTGTCCATTTCAGTGAGGGGAGTGTTAAAGTCCCCTACTATGATTGTATTATTGTTGATGTATTTCTTTGATTTTGTTATTAATTGGTTTATATAGTTGGCTGCTCCCACGTTGGGGGTATAGATATTTAAAATTGTTAGATCTTCTTGTTGGACAGATCCTTTGTGTATGATATAGTGTCCTTCTTCATCTCTTATTATAGTCTTTGGCTTAAAATCTAATTGATCTGATATAAGAATTGCCACTCCTGCTTTCTTCTGATGTCCATTAGCATGGTAAATTGCTTTCTACCCTCTCACTTTAAATCTGGAGGTGTCTTCGGGTTTAAAATGAGTTTCTTGTAGACAGCATATTGATGGGTTTTGTTTTTTTATCCATTCTGATACCCTGTGTCTTTTGATTGGGACATTTAGCCCATTAACATTCAGGGTAACTATTGAGAGATATGAATTTAGTGCCATTGTATTGCCTGTAAGGTGACTGTTACTGTATATTGTCTCTCTTCCTTTCTGATCTACTACTTTTAGGCTCTCTCTTTGCTTAGAAGATTGCTTTCAGTATTTCCGGGAGAGCTGGTTTGGTGTTTGCAAATTCTTTCAGTTTTTGTTTGTCCTGGAAGCTTTTAATCTCTCCTTCTATTTTCAATGATAGCCTAGCTGGATATAATATTCTTGGCTGCATGTTTTTCTTGTTTAGTGCTCTGAATATATCATGCGAGCTCTTTCTGGCCTGCCAGGTCTCTGTGCATAAGTCTGCTGCCAATCTAATATTTTTACCATTGTATGTTACAGACTTCTTTTCCTGGGCTGCTTTCAGGATTTTCTCTTTGTCACTAAGACTTGTAAATTTTACTATGAGGTGACGGGGTGGGGACCTATTCCTATTGATTTTGAGGGGTGTTCTCTGCACCTCCTGGATTTTGATGCTTGTTCCCTTTGCCATATTAGGGAAATTCTCTCCAATAATTCTCTCCAGTATACCTTCTGCTCCCCTCTCTCATTCTTCTTCTTCTGGAATCTCAATTATTCTAATGTTGTTTCGTCTTATGGTGTCACTTATCTCTCGAAGTCTCCCCTCATGGTCCAGTAGCTGTTTGTCCCTCTTTTGCTCAGCTTCTTTATTCTCTGTCATTTGGTCTTCTATATCACTAATTCTTTCTTCTGCCTCATTTATCCTAGCAGTGAGAGCCTCCATTTTTGATTGCACCTCATTAATAGCTTTTTTAATTTCAACTTGGTTAGATTTTAGTTCTTTTATTTCTCCAGAAAGGGCTTTTATATCTCCCAAGAGGGTTTCTCTAATACCTTCCATGCCTTTTTCGAGCCCGGCTAGAACCTTGAGAATCATCATTCTGAACTCTAGATCTGACATATTACCAATATCTGTATTGATCAGGTCCCTAGTCTTCAGTACTGCGTCTTGTTCTTTTTTTTTTGTGGTGAATTTTTCTGCCTTGTCATTTTTTCCAGATAAGAGTATATGAAGGTTCAAGTAAAATACTAAAAGGGTGGCAACAACCCCAGGAACATATGCTTTAACCAAATCAGAGGAGATCCCAAATCATGAGGGGGGAGAAAGGGAATAAAAAGAGGTTCAGGAAAAAAAAAAAACAATTAAAAAAAGAAAACGAATAAAGAAAAAATATAAAAAAGAAAGAAAAAAATATATATTAGATAAACTATTTAAAAAACATTAAAAAAGAAAAGGGTAAAAGTTAAAAAAATCTAGCAGAAGAAAAAAAAATTGAAAAAGAAAAAAAATTAAATTAACTGCAATCAAGGAGGGAGAAAGCCATGAGTTCCGTGCTTTGCTTTCTCCTCCTCTGGAATTCCGCTGCTCTCCTTGGTATTGAAAGTGTCCTCCTTGGTAGGTGAACTTGGTCCTGGTTGGATTTCTTGTTTATCTTCTGGGGGAGGGGGCCTGTTGTAATGATTCTCATGTGTCTTTGCCCCAGGCGGAATTGCACCGCCCTTACCAGGGGCCAGGCTGAGTAATCCGCTGGGGTTTGCTTTTGGGAGCTTTTGTTCCCTGAGCGCTTTCTGTAGAGTTCCGGAGGATAGGAATGAAAATGGCGGCCTCCCAGTCTCTGTCCCAGAGGAGCCGAGGGCTCGGGGCCCCACTTCTCAGTGCGCCCTCAGAGAATAGCGCCCAACTACTCCCGTCTCCCTGACCTCTGGCCGCGCTCTGAGCTCACCAAGCCTGTGACAGGTTCAAGGTAACCCCGAGCTGAGAGCTCACTCCTTGGCTCTGTCTCCATAGCCAGCTTCCCCGTTCTAATACCTGCAAGCTCTGTGACACTCAGACACCCCCGATCCTTCTGTGACCCTGCAGGACCTGAGGCCTTGCTGAGCCCAGTTTAGCCTCTGGAGCCATGTCTCTCAGCGGAACAGACTTTTAAGAGTCCCGATTTTGTGCTCTGTTACTCCGCTGCTTGCTGGGAGCCAGCCCCTCCCACCGTGGTCTATCTTCTTCGTCGCTTTGGATTCACTTCTCCTCCAGGCCTACCTTTCAGAAAGTGGTTGATTTTCTGTTTCTAGAATTGCTGTTCTTCTGCTTTTTGATCTCCTGTTGGATTTGTAGGTGTTTGCAATCTTTAGATAAGTTATCTAGCTGATCTCCTGCTAGCTGAAATAGTCTCAGTTGGCTACTTCTCCGCCATCTTGACTCCTCCATTTGCATTTTTTAAATGGTCAGAATTTCTTAAGAATTGAATGCTGCTATTTATTTTGTCTACTGACTCTCACTGATGGTAGTTTCTTTCTCCATATGCTATGTGTGAACTTGAGTTTGAGAATCATGTTCCTTTAGAGGGTTTCTATATTGGTTTTCTAGGTGTTCCAAGATTTCATCTTGGGTAGCAGGATTTCTTCAAACTTGTGAGAGATCTGGCTGAGGTTTTGATTTCCCAGAGAGATTTTTTTTTTCACCCAATCAGAAATAGAATAGCTTTCTCTTTCTCTGCCTGTACTGGAGGTGAATTTTTCCCTAATTCTTTGTTTTCTGAGTTATCATGGGAAGTTGTATCTCTATATGGGAGTTGCAGCTTTCTCTCTTGGCTTTTCTGGACAGTGGAAATTGCTCCTCCCTTCCTAACCTTGTGTTGTCACAGAGTGAGCTCACACACAACTTTCATTCTGGTTTCTGGTTTCCTCTTCATTTCTGGCCTCTGGAGTGTTCCCCATGTTTGAGACCCTAACAAGGCATTTAAAAGGAATCCATATTTTATTTGATATTTTTAATTATATTATTGTGGGAGTTTTTAGGTTATTAAATCCTTAATATTGTTAGAAATGGAAGTTATATATTTATTAACTGTAAGTATCATAATAGTTTCTCCAGTTTGTAAATAGTTATGGTTATCTCCAGTTTGTAAATAGTTATGGGCTTAAAAGAGATTTTATTACTTTCCCAGCATCACACAGCTGGTTAAAGAAAGGAGGCCACACCTGTCTTACTTCAGCCAGTGCTTTTCCGACTACACAGGTCAGGAACTTGGGACAAGAAGTGAGCCATGAGTGAGAAGAGCATGACCAAATGAAGAATGGGATCTTGTCTATGGCATACTCTCCCTACTTCACAAATTTCCTAGGACCGGATCTGAAGCTGTAATCATTTTTAGGACTATAGGGTTGGGGCACCAAAAATGTGTCATCAAGTGACAAACATGGATATGCCCAGAAGAGAAATAGTTCATTCTTTAGCTTTTTATTCATTACATCCCATATATCTTGAAAAAGAAGACAGCAGATACCTGTAGCAGTACCCCGAAGAATGGCACACTGCAGGGAAGTCTGACTGAAGGTCACCTCAGAAAGCAAGTAGTGGCCAAGGGCAAAGATCCAGTCAGCACTGGCCATGAGGTAGATGCTGATGTCTTCCATGAGTGTGGCTTTCTTTCTTTGGGAGAGGCGCACTCATACGAGACTCTTTAGATCAATCCACAGAGCAGCTTAGGAAATTTAAAACCAGGGGCATTGAAAATGAATCCCTTATCTCTATTTTTGGCACATGTTTTCCTCCTTGTATTTCAGTTTCCCAAGGGGCTAAATTCCCATTAAACAGTCATTTGGTAAAGGTGACAGGTTTAAGCAGCATTAAGCAGTTCTGGCCCGCTAGGCAAAGATGGGCACAGTGAGGACCCACATCTGGCTCTCCTCCCTCTTGTAGCATCGATGAAGGGAAGATAAAACAGTGTTGTTAGAAAGGTGTAAACTCACCAGGTCAAAAAAGAAAAGGACAGGCATGAACATGCATCTGCATTTGAATGTATTATGTGAAGGTTTACTGAACTAGAGGAGAACTGAGAATTGAATTTTTTTTTTAAGATTTTATTCTTAAGTAATTTCTATACCTAAGATGGGGCTTGAACTTACAACCCCAAGATCAAGTGTTGTATGCTCTACCGACTGAGCCAGCCAGGCACCCCCAAGAATTGAATTAATAAGAATTAATAGCGATGTAAGTAAAGGAAAAGCAAATAAGCCCCAAGGAAAACAAATTATTGTGTTAGCAAGGAAGAGTAACCCTTGTATCACACAAATCATCTGTGAATAGCATTTACATGGATATAATAGTGTAATTCCTGAATATAGATCAAACATAAATTATAGGATAACTAATTGGAAAGATGGTGGAAATGAAATAGATGTGTGTCTACAAAAGGGTGAAAATCAACAGATAATATGTAACATGAAAAAATTCAGAAGTAGCAATAGTGTAAGTTAATTGCAGATATGGATGTAAATACAAAAACAATTAGCTAAAGATTTGAGAGCTTGTCTGGAGGTTTTAGCAGGGGATTGCAGATACTTGTACACCTGTGATGAAGAATGGTCTTCCTCTTTTGGGGATGGGTCTTCTGTTTCCATGGGGCATGCAGCTTTTGGATAGATGCACATGGAGGGGTAAGGGAGGAAGGAGACACCTGCTTAGCTAGCCTGATCAGATGAATCCACCCTGGTGATTAATGAGTGACATATGTGACAGCCATATCGGCCTCAGATCCCGAAAGATTTGAAAGTGGTTGTCTTTGGGGAACAAAAGATGGGGTGGGGCTCTTACTGTTGTTTTCTTGACAAGTCTTGTAGATGATTTGACACTGAACTAAGCATATGTGTAATTTTGATAAAAATCAAAGAAAATGAAAATCAGCATGCAAATTCATAATAGAAAGTGTATGTTTTAAAAGGAAAATAAAAAAAATTGAGCCACTAGAAATCTTAACAGTGTATCTAATGGAAATCCTGGTGGGAAGCCCCAAGGAAACGATGGGCATGGGCCACTAGTCTTGCCCTACCTTGCCCCCACCACTTGTCTATATTCATATGTGGCCTCAGATTCTCTATGTCCTGAGATTGATTTCTGACCAGGTCTGGCTCTTGGTACTGTCCTGCACTATTCTGTTTTCTCTGCCCAGTCCCTTGTTTCCAGCATATTCCAAGTTCTGGACCTCCTGCCTAGTCTTTTGACACAGAGATTTTTCTTGCTAAAAAGTAATCAGCTTTTCTTGTTTTACACTTGGCTGCTTGTAAAAAAAAAAAAATTAAAGTATAACTGAGGATACAACATTATATTAATTTCAGGTATACAGCATACTGATTCAACATTTGTGTACATTGCAAAAGGATCATCAAATTAAGCCCATTTACCACCTGTTACACTTTTTTTTAATCCTTGTGATGAGAATTTCTTAGCAACTTTCAAAATTATAGTATAATATTGACTACAGTCCCCATGTTGTACATTACATCTCCACGACTTGCTTTTTTTTTTTTTTTTTTAAGATTTTATTTATTTATTTGAGAAGGAGAAAGAGCAAGGTGAGAAGGAGAGGGAAAGAGAATCTGAAGTAGACACTGCACTGAACACAGAGCCCAACACAGGGCTCGATCCCACAACCATAGGATCATGACCTGAGCGGAAACCAAGAGTGGGATACTTAACTGAGTGAGCCACCCAGGCACCCTGGTACTTTGGTTGTTATCTAATTTGCCCTGCCCATCTGGCCTGAATGTGTCAGAGGGCTCCCAGAGGGTCCTCTGGCAGGTCCTGCTGATGATGTTTGACGGGGCCAGCACAGTGTTTTTTTAAAGCCCTGAATCTGAATGTGTCTGGCCAAGCACACACTCCCCAGCTTCCCCACAAGTTCCCGCTGTTGTCTCTTTTATGCCATGAACATCTCACAGTTACCTCCCCTTTCTGGTCCTGTCCTATTTATTTTATTCCACTGTCAATGGCTATAGCTCAAAAGCAAATACAAATGATTTTCTCATTTTCTGTTATATTTTATGGCCTATGAGAAAATGGATGTACTACTCTTCCAAATTGGAACATTAAGTAGATTTTCATCAGGTAAATCACAAAATAAGGGATAGTTAGACTTACTCTTACTAAAAACTCATCCCAGTGCTGTGGTGTGATGGTGATATGTTCCTCTTGAGTATGGTCTACTCTAGCTGAGGTGTCCTTCTGGTTTACAGCCCTATGCCGTTCCTTACTTAGCCATTAATTTAACTTCAAAGGCATCTTGTACCTGCATGTTTTTTGTATCTGTACCAGAAAATTCACCTTCTTGGGGCTCTGAGTAAGGCTCTTCTGCATCTTGAAGGTCCGCCCTACAGGCACTTTCTTCCACATGAGCTTGATAACTGTTCTCAGATTATCTTAAATTTATCAGCCTGGTTTGTCCCTCCAGTATGATGGTAATGTTTTCTAGAACGATTTTTTTTTTCTCTTTGAGTTCTTCTTTCTTATTCATGGAATATAGCCTTGCACTATATATTAGGCACACCATTAGGCATACCGTGTGCTCTGGGGAAAAATGAATGCTTTTTGGTAGACTTCCATTTTTATTGAAGGTAAGAAAACAGAGATGTGAATAACTTAACGTGAAGAATTTCCAAACTTTACAGGTACATAAAGGTTCAAGGGGAGAGAATTGTTGCATATCACCTCCATCATCACTGACCATCCAATGACACTCAAATATAAGTTGGAATTTATTTCTTCTAAGCCAGAAATACCGAGAGAAGTCTTGACTCCATCTGGTGAAAAAAATGAAGCAGTAGCAGTAATAGCCCAGATTGGGAATACAGAAGTGGAAGCTCCAAGAGGATGGGTATTTTCTCTCTTTAGGAGAGTTTCTTTCTTTCTTTTTTTTTGCTTATTACTTTTTAAAAGATTTTTAAAATTTATCTGACAGAGAGACACAATGAGAGGGGGAGCACAAGCAGGGGGAGTGGAAGAGGGAGAAGGAGATCCCCCCCAGCAGAGCAGGGAGCCCTACATGGGGCTCTATCCCAGGACCCTGTGATCATGACCTGAGCCAAAGGCAGACACTTAATGACTGAGCCACCAAGGCATCCCTTTAGGATAGTTTATAAAATTTTTTTAATTTTTAAATACATGAAAGGGATTTTTTTCCCCCAAAGATTTTATTTATTTATTTGACAGACAGAGATCACAAGTAGGGGATAGGCTCCCTGCTGAGCAGAAAGCCCGATGCGGGGCTCTATCCCAGGACCCTGAGAACATGACCTGAGCCAAAGGCAGAGGCCTAAACCACTGAGCCACCCAGGTGCCCCCCTTTAGGGTAGTTTTAAACCTAAACGTTACCATGAGTAAAATGACCATGGTTTTTATGACTTATAAGTGTTGGATCAGTTGATCAGTTCAAAGGACTTCATAACGATTCCTGTTCTTCTTCTTCTTTTTTTTTTTTTAAGATTTTATTTATTTACTTAACAGAGATCACAAGGAGGCAGAGAGGCAGGCAGAGAGACAGAAAGGGAAGCAGGCTCCCCGCTGAGCAGAGAGCCCAACATGGGGCTCGATCCCAGGACCCTGGGATCATGACTTGAGCAGAAGGAAGAGGCTTTAACCTACTGAGCCACCCAGGCACCCTTGTGTAAATCTTTTAAAGGCAACCCAGATAAGTATTTGATAAAGGGACAAAAGAAAAAAAAAAAAAAAAACTAAGTGACATCACAGGTCACATGCCATCTCCTGCTTTTAAGGAAATCAAAAGCTAGCTAGGAACATGAAACAAAGATAAATAGTAGTGCAAAGAAACATAGAACAATTATGAAATAAGTACTGGTTTTTGGTGGTGACTATACTGAATATAACTGGAGTATTTGCCTAAGAACAGGAATAGTTATGGGGCGCCTGGGTGGCTCAGTGGGTTAAAGCCTCTGCCTTCTGCTCAGGTCATGATCCCAGGGTCCTGGGATCGAGCCCCATGTTGGGCTCTCTGCTCAGCGGGGAGCCTGCTTCCCTTTCTGTCTCTCTGCCTGCCTCTCTGCCTACTTGTGATCTCTGTCTGTCAAATAAATAAATAAAATCTTAAAAAAAAAAAAGGTTTACTCAATGTTGATTTCTTTAATCTTCTTAGCTTCCTATGGGGTACGTATTCTGTAATATCCCCATTTTGCAGATGAGAAAGCCCAGGCACAGAGATATTAAGTCATTTGCACAAGCTCACACAGTTAGCAAGCAGTGTGGCCAGGATTCTGATCCAGGAGGTCTGGCTCCAAAATCTATGCTCCTAACCGATAAGCTCAGGTGCATCTCAAAAATCTTAGCTGTTAGGGATCTAAATTGAGCAGAATTTAACCGTACAGGGGGAGGCGGAGGGGGAGGGAAGGAAGCAAATGTTTCTCTCCTTTCTACTTACAAATCAGGGCTGGAATATATTTATAGAATTATACATGTTTGATTAGGACACTGATGGAATTTAGCTTACAGTAAACATGTATTTGATTCCCAGCTCCTTGCAAAATGCAAACAAACTCTGTCTTTGTATGTTTTGGCATAGGTTCCTAGATGGTCAGATGAGAACTTAGAAGTTGCAGAAGTCATAGTTTAATTGAATGGCTGTAAAATTAATAGAGTCTTTCTTCATGGCCTTCAATCTTTCTATCTCTTTCTGGTTGAGTGAGGATTAGAAGTTGGATGAATATGAGAAAAACAGGAGTCTGTGAAGTGTTGTACTTGATATTGGCAAAAGCCTGCTCTGAATGGGGTTATTCAGATTGCATCATTGAAAGAGATAGGGTTTAGGATAGGAAACAGGAGATTAAAAAGAAACGCTATGTTGAGTGTGTATACGGAGGTTAGAGCTCATTTTAAATTTAGAAATGTTTATGATGTTCGCAGACTTTTTGTTCTCCAGCACCAAAGAACCAGAAGTATAGTAGCAAAACTTAACAACTGTGATATATATTTTTTTTTAGTAAAATGGACCCTGGGAACATGTATAATTTTTCTTGTGTATATCTGACTATTTAGTTGTAAAGTTGGTAGATGTGATAACAGTTGAGATAGAGAAGAGGACGTTGTTTGAAATAACTAATTGTTAACCTGTTGTTGAATTCTGAGGATTGCACCCTTGAAAATAGAAGAGAAGTACTCCCATTTTCTAATAAGATATTCTTCTTTATTATAGTCACAGGCAACTGTTTATTATTCTGTTTGGTTAAGGCATTAACTGGAGAACTAGCAGATAACTTTGTGGTGGAACTAATCAACTCTCTGTGAAAAATCTAAATGTGTTTTAGTTTCCACTTTTGAATACAGGGCTAGAGATTAAAGAGTCAGATTCTAATCAGCCCGGGTAGGACGAGGCCCAAGTATCCATCCACACCAGAGTGGAAAGGGCCCGCAGCAGTGAGATCTTCATTTAGATCTCATCAAGAGAAGAGTTTTAAAAATTAACTTGGAGTCCCCTTTCTGGTGGGGCAGTAGGGAGATGCCACTGACATGAGTCACGGAGGCTCACTCCCCATATTTTGTGAACTTGTAGAGAACTTTAGGTACTCCACTTGTCCCTCGAGTCCAGGTGAATGGAGTTTTAGCAATGTGACCAGGAGCCAAGGGATTTGAAATTGAAAAGCTGTAGACAGTCTTAGCAGGGGGTTTTAACTATCAAGACCAGTGCAGATCCAGCCAGAGGGAAGCTACAGTGCCGTAAGGCGGCTGTCACCATTTACCCAATGTTCTTCATGGCCCCTGAGGTTTTCTTGGATGCTTCCTTTCTTCTGGGCCATTCTATACATCTTGGTCCTGAGGAAAGCTTCAGTTAAATGAAAGAGTGCAGAGTTTAGAGTCGGGCAGATCTGAATCTGAACCTTGTCACAACTATCACCATTAGTTGGGATCGATTCTCTTTTCTGGGTATGGATATCTTCTTATGTAAAATGCACTCAGAAAAATAGCACACACAGTTAATGAGAGGGTGAGTCAGCCAGTGTGGGTGTGGGGTCTGGTGCTTCATGGGATTTAATGAGCTTCAGCTTCCTCCCCTCCCCTGGCTTACCCATCGATGTCCGATGCTTTCCAATGAATGTGAATGCTCTGGCATAGAACTATGAGGGCAGGCTGCAGATGTGCAAGCTGATTTTTTTCCTTCGGGGTGGGTCGCATCCCACAGAGATGAAGAATGGCTGCTCAGATGGACTGAGTGGGTATAGTCCAAGGTCGGTGCAATTACTACCCCCCCTTTTAAAAAGGATATTATTTATTTATATGAGAGAGAAATAGAGAAATCAGTAGCAGGAGGAGGGGCAGAGGGAGAAGGAGAAGCAGGCTCCCTACTTATGGATCCCAGGACCCTGGTATCATGACCTGAGCTAAAGGCAGATGCTTAACTGCTAAACTGACTGAGCCACCCAGGTGCCCCTCACTTTCCTTTTAAATATAATCCCTTTGCCCATAGAAAAATCATTGTGTTAAAGACCAGGAGCACATTTTTTAATATAATAGACATAAAATCAATGGGGCGGGGGGTGGAAAGCAGACCTTTCTCATGTCTGCAAGCCAGGACACCCACGGCACATATTTATGTGTAGCAAAGATTGCCACTAGAATGTAGACTGCATAGTTCAGGCAAGGGTTTGGATGTGACTGGGTATGCCTGAGAGGCTGGTCTGTGAGTCTTTTGGGGGGTAGTTCTCAAGAAGTCACTTGGAAAGCATCATGCTCAGGATGGAAGGGAAGCTACCTTCAAGACCATTTAGTATTCTCTTATTTGTGGTTGGTGCTGGCCTGTCCCTGGGTTTGTGACTGGGTCCTATAGCAATAGCATGGGTATAAATACAGGACAAGCCTCCTTGCTAATGTCTCTATAGCCCTGGACTGTGAGAGGCACTCACTGATGAGCTCCAGGACAAAGGTAATTCAGGAAAAAGGTTGGGGAGTAGAGTGGGGAGTGGAATGGCCTTCCCTTGGCAGGGACAGAAGCCAGCAGGCCCAGCAGCTTCTACTGCTGCTGGAAGTGAAGCCTGTAGTTTGGGAGCCACAGGGGGTCAGCCCTCTGGCACTGAGTTCTCTGCCCTCCAAGGGAACGGCTTTGGTACAGACACTGACAGCATCTCCCCAGGGACCCGTCTGCAGTGCTCCCAGCAAGAGCACCGCCCTTAGGATCTCACATGGAGTAGGCTGCTTCGTGGGTGCAGAGCCCCTTGAGGAGCAAGGGCAGGAGGGAAGGGAGGGGACAGGCACTGTGAATTCCTGAGGAGGGACTTCCTGCCTGGGTGTTGGGGGTGCGTGCGAAGAGGGATTGGCGTTCTGAAGTGATGAGGTTGGGCAAAGCTGCCAACTGCTTTGTGTGAATCTTCTCAAGACCTCAGCCCTGCCTTCCGGCTGGGGTGGCCTGGGAAACCCAGGCTGCCTTTGTAAATTATTGTGCATCTGTGTAGTGCTTTCTGCTGAGGAAATGACTGACAAAAGGAGGCCAATAGGCATTTGCTATGAGGGTAGATGTGAATTTATAAGCGAAGACCTCAGAAAATGGAAAAACAAAAAACAAAACAAAACAACAACAAAAAACAAAAAACAAAACCCACCCAAAGACAGGAATGATATATTCAGTAGAAAAATGCAAGCCAGGCTTCAGAGCTGGGAAATCAACTTCCATCTGTGGCCTGAGGCAAAAGGCATTTGCCTGGAGGCAGGGCGGGGTACAGTTGGGCATGACCCACTAGATGGGGACCTGTGGAAACAGCAGAAGTAAGTGTCAAGTGGACGTCCTGTTCTCTGTCACTGCCCAGAGAGGCTCAGGGGACGCTGGCCCTGGACATGGAGCTGTGTGTGCATGTGGGTGTGTGTGCATGCACCTGTGAGCTCCTGTGCACTTCTGGGCACGTCCACCGTGGTGGGCGTGGTAGCAGCTAGGAGTCAAGACCAATGTCTGGGAAATAAGGGAGGAAGAGTCTGGACTGATAATCAACTGGGTATGCTGGCCTGTACAGAAGCATTCAGAACTAAAGCTTTCGAAATAAGAAACTTCTGGTTGGATCAAGTGAGATTTGGGGGGTAACTTCTGCCCATCTATCCATCTACACATAATTGGTTCTAGGATCACTGCTCATCCTCACATCAGGGAGGAAGAAAGGGCTTCCCAGATTTAACTGTTTGGCAGCTTGTTCTGTGGATAAAGTGCCTTGAGTTCAGTGTAAATTAAAATCAAAATAAACTATTGAAATGTTTCGACTTTATCCTGATGTCCTGAATATTTGATCGCCTCAGCAATACGATTTGGAGGCGTGTAGGCTGATACAGCCTTTCTGAGATGAACAACGTGTCTTAACCAAGTGACGAACCTTGGTGGTGAGCCAGCAAAGTCAGTGCAGGTAGCTCGCCGAGCCTACAAGACCGAATCTCCTTCTTATAGAAGGCTGGTGGGTTGCTTTTTCAAGATCAATGCCACCAATATGTTTTCTCCATATTCCCAGAGATCTTCATTTCTCCTACAAGCACACTGGAGAGAGGAAGGAGGAGGGCGAGAAAGAGGGAGGAAGAAGAAAGGGAGTCCGCGAACCCGGAGGTGTGCGTGTGCGAGGTAGGAGGACGTAGGAAATGGATCTCGGTGATCCCGCCGTCAGACAAGCAGCGTTTGGATTTCAAGGACCCCTTCATCTGGGTTTCTATTTGCTCCTGAGTTTTGACCCACAGCCCATTGATAGTATCCTTGGTTAGACTGTGGGACTTTCCCAGACTTCACCCCAGGCTCCTAAAACTTCTAATTTAAAAAAATTCATGTGAAAACAAAGAAACACACCTAGATAAACAGAGAAGTACAAATGCTGTCCCGGAGCGGCGGCCGCGGGTTGGAGAAGCCGCCCTCTCAATGAATACGTTATGTATTAAAGCCCCCGTCCTTAAAGGGAAGGAAATGGATCGAAAGAAGATGGGGACACTTTCAGAGTTCACAACCCTTTCTGATAGCACAGTGGAATTTAAAAAGCAATTTTAAACATAGGAGGAAAGAAAACTATGCAAGGGATATTTGAAGCAGAGTCAAGCGCGCAATGCCTCACGCCAAGAATAATTCCTCGCCGTCCCCCGAGGGCCCGTCCCCTGAAGCAGGCCCACCGAGGCCCGGAAATGCCAGGGAAGACCTTTCGCACAATTGGCCGTTAGCTTCGTTCTTAAAACGGATTCTTGGCATTTTCCACAGGACGCACTTTGAAGAGAGTGGACCTATAGATCTTCAAAAGGTTTGGTTGTGAATGTATGTCTTGCTTACTGTCCACTGTTCTTTCATTATATTATGTCACTTAACATCACAGGACCCAAGGTTCAGAGCTCTAATGTAGTGGAGAAAAAGTGTACCAGGCAAGGGCGCTCCCTTTTAGTTCTGGAGAAGTAAACTTTAAAAAGAATATCCCTGTCCTGGGTTCTCTGGTTTCCCATGTGAAGAGCAATGTCTCACATTAAGAGGGTGTCGTCCCCCCACCCCAACCTTCCTTTCACAGCTGGTCTCCGCTCACCACTTCCTGTGAGTTCTTTAGACCTCTCTGTGTGGTGTCAGGGAGCATGTGAGTGGCTAATGCAGCGCAAAAAGGCAGCCTCTTAGGGTTTGTTGAGCATCATGAGGGCATGACCGCCAGTTTGCGCTTTGGCACACGTCTCTCATTCCATCAGCAACAGTGTCCTTTTCTTTTTTCTTTTTTTTTTTTTTTTGAAGTTTTATTTATTTATTTGACAGACAGAGATCACAAATAGGCAGAGAGGGAGACAGAGAGAGAGGGGAAGTAGCCTCCTTTCTTAGCAGAGAGCCCAATGCGGGGCTCGATCCCAGGACCCTGAGATCATGACCTGAGCAGAAGGCAGAGGCTTTAACCTATGGAGCCACCCAGGCACCCCAGTAACAGTATTCTTTATTCCAACTGATCTGTACCCATCCTGAAATTATTTCAGTAAGGTTTGCTCAGTGGTTCTATTTGCAACTTTGCAAATTGCCGACATTGGGGTGAGTGGAAGGTGAGTACCACCTTCTAGAACCTTTGTCAAACCAGTACAGCACATCTCTATGCTTTTCATAAGTTAATTGCTAACTTCCAAGGAAAAAATACCATTTCTTACTTTCTGGTCTCTTATCAAACATGCTGAGCACGGCTTGGTTAAGCAGTAACTCTTGCTATGCAAGTAAACAGAATTCCCCACCCCATGTCTGTCTTTTCCAGACTAATCGAAATGAACGGCACGTGAGCACTGGGGAGAAAATAATCAGCAGCTGCTAATAACATGCTGAACTGGAAGTGATTCAGTTTCTTTAATACACCTTGAGAATATTTACATCCGTAGAGGACAGAGTGTTTACAAGGGCCCTGTGCTTATTTATCTGAGGACATTTTAATGGAAACACAGTTTTATGGGCTCTGGGGACACTCTCCTGCCAGCATTTTGACCTTCAGCAATAGTGACTCTTACGTGAGTCAAAGCCTTAAGGTTACAGTGGAGTTGGCCCTGACTTTGACTTTTTAGAAGTTTTATAAATGGCTAGCACCTCAAGAGCCAGAAGTGGTTTTGGGACTTGGTAGGGGGATGAGGTTTGAACGCCTTCCAGGCCTTGGATATGAAGAGGACTGAGAATTCATGGCCGCGTGATGGCTTTGTCCACACAAGCAGGCAGAGGAATGGGGCCACCTAGGTAGCATGACTTGGAAGTTGCCAGAAAAGCAGCCCTTCGACCAAGAAGGAGGCCTCTCTCCTCACAGACCTACCTCAGAGTCTGAAATTTAGACCAGGAGATTTCTGCATTTTGGTTTGGGCATAGGTTCCAAAACATCTCCTTTAAAAATTCTACTTAAAAGAGGAATGTGTTAAGGTATCAGCACCGAGACCACATACTATGATGACTTAGATATCCCCAGCAGGGTCTGGAAGGTGTGGTGACCTCAGCAAGTGTCGCTGCCACCCACCTGGCTCCTGACCAGGGATTCAGCCCTTCTTCCCAGCCTCATGTTGCTGGAGGTCCCCAAGGAGCACCTGCAGAGAGAACCATCACTTTTGTTTTCTGGAACTTGTATTTCTCATGGTGGCTTTGAGATTAGGGTTGTAATGTTTACATTCAGATTGGATTGAGATCATTAGGGGCCCTAAATACAGAAAGCATTATGTCATCTTCCCTTTCCTGGTTATGAAAAATTCAGATTCATCCTAGACTGCAAAACAGACCCAACAATGGCTTAACTAAGTGACGAGCACTAGTTTCTTTAATTTTTTGAAATAGAAAATGTGAAATTCTTTCAAAATCTTTTTTCTCTTCTTTTCCTGTTTTGCCAATATGCTAAGGGTGTGCTTAGTCTGCCCACTGGACAATCTGGCCCCTTCTCCACTCCCAGGATCTGAGTACTATCTATGAGTCAACATACCCAAACATACTTCCTCCGCAGACCCTAAGGGCCAGACTCACCTCTTCAGTTGTCCAACAATCATTTCCACCCATATGTCCTGCGAGTATCTCCATCTTATCAAGTCCAAAACAGGACTCATGATCTTTTCCTCCAAATTTGTTCTTCTTCTGGTTTTCTCCACCTCAGAAATTCATCCAGTTGTTCTCAAGTTGGAAATCTAGGTGTCATCTTTCACACCTCCCTCTTCATTTTTTGGATAGATCCCGAAGCTCCATGATTCTTCTTCCTAAGTATCTGTCAGGTTCATCAGTATTACTTGCACCCCCACTGCCATTCTCCTACCCAAGGCCCATGAGCTCTTGCCTGGCGGAGTGCAGGAGCCGTCTTAACTACTCCTCCTGCCTCCACTCTTTTTCATCCTAAACGTCTGTTCTGTACCACGCAGCCTGAGTGGTCTTCTCATCTGATTGTGTTCCTCATTACATTGCTTTGACATCCTGAATGGTATCCCAAGGCTTATGCTCTTTTATGTGATGTACAAGGCTCCTGGGAATCCAGCTGTGCTTTCTGCTCCAGCCCATCTCTGCCACTTCCCACCTACTGTTCTGCAACAAAGGATCTACCAGATTCTAGTTTATTGGATTCTGGTGACTAAACAAATATTCTGAGGAAGCTCTGAAATGCTGTGTTTATGCAGTCAACATCTGTAAATGTCCATGAACAAAACAATCCTTTGGGTCTTTGCACACAATGTATTTGCCTGACCAATTCCTCTACATCCTCTGGCTCCAACATCTCTTCTTCCAGGTCCTTTCCTGGGTGTCCCCAGAGACCCCATGCTGTACCTGCTACCTTGTGTGATTTTTTTGGTCAGTCCCCCCTATAACCTATGAGCTTCAGGGCTGCAGGCATTGTGTGGCTCTTGTTGACATTGTTTGCCCAGTACCTAGCCCAATACCTACCACATAGCAAATGCTCAGTTAAATATGTGGGATCAAATGACTGACTATTTTAATTTAAGTTGAAAGGACACTTTTGGGAAAAGAGGCTTGCTTGTAGCTTTGGTTAAGGACTTTAAGCAGATGGGTGTTGCATCTAGGTTCTGTGTATGAGATATGTGGGGGTAGAGTACAAATTTGAGACATAAAATATAATGATAGCTCTCCCTTAATGATGTGTTCACCATGGTCAGGTTCTTTATCTATAGCATCTCACGGTTATCCCCAACATGTAGATGAGAAGCAGTGTCAACAGGATAAGCAGCTTTGCCAAGGTCACTTGGTGGGTGTGGAAGGGAGCACTGAAGGTGGAGGCCAAGTGTTCCCACTTGGATGAGCTTCATGTTCCCAGTGTTACCTGGACTGTCCGTTTGGGGTCTGACATAATGCATGGAGGACATCTAACATTATCACAATTTTTCGTAAAATTATCACCAAGTCGTGGTCACCTGGCTTTAACATTTTGTTTGTATTATTACTAAGGTGCCTACTGTATGTGTGTGTTCAATATAGAGAAAGCAAGGAAATGTGATGTCAAGAGCCACTAGGCTGATTGATAGAGATAGTAGTAGCGTTTGCTATTTTGAATCACTTGGCCAATTTTTTCCAAATGATATCTCAAAAAAAGCAATGAAGTAATTCATTCCCTCACCAAGTATTTATTAACTAGAATGTAAGATGCTGTTTTACATTCTGGGTGAGAAAAAAAGAAAGAAATCAGACGGTCTTCATCTAGCAGGGTGAGAGGAGGCTAGCCATCCTTCACCAACACAGAGCAGGGAACACCAGTGCCACATACATGGGACCGTAAAGTGTGGGGTGCTCTGAGACTGAAGGCCATTTCTTTCTGGGGTGACAGGAGAAGGTGGCACACGGCCAGGTTGCCAGCAATGTTGTTCAATATTTACATGTTGATGAGCTTTTCATCTTATATAGAGCATTTAAAACTATAAATACTTAACCAATTTGGATTTGCATGTTCATCTCATGTACAGCATGCAAACATCACAACTGAATAGAAGAATTGTGTTTGTTACCGAGTCTAGCGGTATATCTGATCAGTTAAGTACAATTATTAAAACAATTCAGGTATTATTTGCATCACATCTAAAATGCTGTATATTTTTATTGGAAGGCCAAGATTCTTAACCCAGACACCCCAGAAGCATCTGATCTTTGGACCCAGACATTGAAAGCAAAAATTTGTATGTATATGTAAATGATTATCTTTCTGCTATAATTTTCATGTGACTCTTAAGGGAATAATGTTGAAAGATGTATATTTCACAAAAAGCTAAAGTGGATATTATTTATTAATTTCTCACACAAGATCCACATATTCTTTTTTTATAATAAATATGAACAACAAAATGATTTACATGCTGTAACTTTTTTATTGTTATGATTTATAACAGATAATGGGTCTAGAATATGCCATGGTGGCTTGGACTATGAGAAAAGTTTAAGCATTTAAGAAAAAATATTGGAGGCAAGTGATGTACTGTCTAAACTGAATGATCAGGACACACCCAAATCCTTAACTCTATTCTGCCTGTGCACCAGAAATAGAAAATCAACAAAGGACCTATCAGACTCTAGGATATTGGATTCTGGTGACTTTACAAATATTCTGAGGAAGCTTTGTAATGTATTTATGCAGTTGGCTGGGGCAACCATGCTACTGGGGAAACATGACAGCCAGTTTTGAATGGCAAGTTGTCTAGGGTTGGAGGCTGTTTTAGCTTGGGTTCTTCCAGACATAGACTCTGAGATAAGGATTCCAGTGCAAGGAGTTTATTTGTGAGGTGATTCTAGGAGACACAGGAAGGGGATTCAGATAGGAAAGAAAAGAGAGCGAATAAACATCACGTTCTCATGTAAGTACCACTGTGGGCAGCTGGGGCTTATTTCCACTGGAGGCCAGTGTTTATCATGTGCCTCTAGGAGACCATACTCTGATGGAAGTAGTGGGGTATTTCCTCACTGACTTCTCTTGGTCATTGTTGAGAGTTGCCCTTGGGAGAGGCTGCTGATGCCCCAATGCTTCTAGACTGCTTGGTGGGAGAGTAATGTGGGATCCAGTTTGGATGAGGCCTGCAGGGAAACAGTTAAGAGGGTTGGCAGCGGGGAAGTTCTGCCAACCTGTAAGAAAGTGGCAGATGATGAACATATAGGGGCAGGAGCACCCACAATTTCTGTTACAGATAGCTTTTACTGTGATGGCCAGGCTACTGAACAGTGCTTAAGGTCAGAGAACCCCTAGATTCTCTCCATTGCTCACTCCCTTTGAGCACTGTAATCAGTACAGGTTATCACTCATAGGTACGTAGCAAGATGGCAGCACTCAGGCTGGAGCAGTCCCTGAGGTTGTAGGAAGTGCCGTTGTAGGCGAGTGGGTATGGCAACGGGAAGGACAGTGACATCAATGTTGGTTTGATGTTAGAAATGATTAAGGCAAAGGAGTGTCCTTTTTCTTCAGCTTTGAAGTGCTTTGCACTAAAGTAGTTGGCTTACCAAAGTGCTTCAGAACTATGGTCATGTATCACATAGCTATGTCTGTCCCTCCCACCTTCCCTCCTGTCCGTCCCTCTCCTGCCCTCCTTCTTTAATTCAACCTTTCCTTTCTTTCTCTTCCTAAGACCTTTTACTCAGAAAGCCTTCTCTTCTTTCAGTGTACTATTTTCCTCATCCTGTCCTTTTTGTTCTGAACCTTCGAGGACAGAGATCATATTTTATTGATCTTTGTATTATTGATGCTTAGCAGAGTTTCTGGCATAGGATAGGTCTTGAGAAAATGTTTGTTGAATGAATACATCTCTTTGATGTACTGAAATAGGCTGTCTGGGGCTCTTGGTGGCCAGGGCAAGTCCCCCCTGGGAAACAGCCTCTTCTTGTCCCTCTTGCCTCTCAAATCATGGGCCGCCTCCACTGTGCATGCAAAAGGAGACTCAGATTTCCAGAGTCCAAAGGAAACTGAAGTCTTCTTGGGGTTCAGCCAGCTAAAATAATCTTTCAAAACGAAAACTTCCCTTCTGACAATTGGCAGAAAACACTGTTATGAAAAACTTGTGAATTATTCTATAGCTGCTATTGAAAGAAATCTTATGTCTTTGTAATGAACAACTGACAAAATTAACCAAAAATAAACAAGCAAAAAAACAAAACAAAACAAAACAAAACAAACCACAACAATCCTGAGTTTTAATTAAATGCCATGTCCCCGATACCATCATGTCTCCCACAGGGTTCCCAACTGTGGCTAAAATGACTGGTACTTTTCTTGTCCCATTGTCTGTACACTCATGTTTATTATTATCTTTTGAGTCTCTGACAAAGGCAATACATGTATGTTGTAGAAAATTTAGGGGCAAAAGATATGAGGCTATGAAAATAATTTCATCATTCAGTGATAAAAATCATTAACATGTAGGTAGAAAATCTCTTCATGGCTATAACACAGATAATGTTTTACTTTATTGCATGGGCGGGGAGTGGCAGCAAGAGCAGAGGACGGGCAGGGAAAAGCAATGTTTTACTTTATAACAAGCTGACAGGACTTATTTCGGTTTTTATTTCATTAAAAGGCAGGGATGTCTGAAAAGGGGTCCTACTGATGCCATTTCCCAGTGAAGTTGCCCTAAACTGGGAGCAGAATTTTAGAAATCAAAGTAACATGAGATACAACTTGTTGAAGCAAAACTTTTACGATGCTTCAGGAAATTCACTCGCGTAGAATAAATATTTTCTTTTTTTCATGCCACCTAGCTGCTGAAATCTGGACTAATCATTCCACTTCAGATCTTGAAGCTAGCCTGCAATGGAATAAACTGCTCCCGGGAGATTTTACTTATTTCATTAACTTCTCCCCAATTATTTTTACTGAAGTATGCTAAAATAACATGTCACTGAACATTTTGGTTTATGTGATGAGGTTCAGCCAATGAAAGCATGAGCTGGAACACAGCTGTATTCGAAGGTTGACATAGAAAGGATTGAAAAGAATCTGTGAGTATTTGGAAAGCGTTTTTAAAGGACACGGAACATTTATTCGAATAGAGGGCTTAGTTGGTATGTTGAGGACGGTGCCTCGAGCCACCTGAGTCACACAGCTGTCTGGTGGAGTCTGTGATTACGTGAATACTCAGTGTGGGATAGGTTACAACTGCTATTGTTGGGTTACAATGTCCTGGCCAAAAAGCAGAAGTACAGAAAGAGCCAAGTTGGGTTAGTTTACATTTACTGACAAATGTAGAGTCTTCATGAGTGCTTGGAGAAGTGGCCAAGTCCAGTGAGATTCAAGGTATTTATGCTACAGATTCCAGGCAACACCTGGGGTTATAGAACAACAGCAACCATCATGACCTCAGCCACACCACCACAAGAACATTTATTTGGAAATTAAAATAGGGATTGTATCAGTAACATTTCCCTGTGCTTGCTTAAATATAGATGAAATACCGTATGACCATTTAGAAACTCCTGCAAAACCCACCTTGTCACCTTGCCCACTACCCAAGAGAAAAGACCTCTAGATTGACCTTGAATGCTTCCCTATAAGAAGATGCTAGTATTTGAGCACATCATGTGCTTTTTTTCAGAAAGTACAAGATGGGTCTGGGGCCATCTCATTATGTCAGAAGGTAAGGAAGGCTCACAGAAAGGTAGGAATGTCTCAAAAGGACACAGGGACAGGCTTTAGAGGCTCTCACTGGGCTCGTGAGAGACAATCTAAGCATTAAAATGAGTGATGACCATAATGGGTTGTAATTCATTGAGTAGTGTAAGAATCCCCCAGGACAATAGTGATAACAAATAAACGGAGAATAAAAGGGGAGTTCTTTTAAGGTGGAATGCCATTTGGTAAATGTAGAAAGAATAGATTCAGAAAGTTACCATTTTGTAACCATTAGAGTAAAAATTGATTTAGAATTATCAATGAATGCCAAAAGTATTGGGTGAGAGGTTAGAGAGGAATAGGATAGTCACATGGTCCCAAATCTTTCTCATACATGACTTATGAACCATAGGGTAAAAATGGTAACTTTATAGTGAAGACACCTGGAAGACCCCATATCAACCAACCCAGCAGTCAAAGTTTACATCCTCCATCATGGGAGAAACTAACATGCAGCTCTGGTTTGTAGGCCCTTAGAGCATCTCTTACCTCACATCTCTGTCCGATATGCATAACCTGAATCTAATTTAAATTGAGGGACAATTTGCCTGAAATCTTCAAAAGTGCCAGTGTTGTGTAAGACAGAAAGGTGGAGGAAGTACTCCAGACTAAGGAGATTAAAGAGATAGGACAACTTAATGTAGCACGGATTTTGGACTGAATTCTGGATCAGAGGAAAAACTGATGGGAAGGCATTGTAGAGGCAATTGATGAAATCTGAATAAGGCCTATAGATTAGAGAACCTTGTCAGGTCAAAGTTAATTTTTCTGAAATTTTTATTGTTTGTTATAACAGAAGAGAACATTCTTATCTCTGGAAGATGCATGCTGAGGGATTTTGGTATGAAAAGGCAGGAGGTTGTCTGCTAACTCTCTAGAGGTTCAGAAAAAAATATCTAATTTTTAAAAATTATAGCACATGACTCTACATGGAGTATATAAAATGTGTTGTTGTATATAAAAAAGGATGATAAAGCAAATGTGGCAGTGTTAAAATTGTGAATCTGAATAGAAGGGGTATGGGAGTTCTTTGTACTATACTTGTAATTCTTATAAATGATTTCATCATGAAAGTTCAAAGAAAAGCTGGTTACTAATATTACCACAATTTTCAGGGGGAGGTAGGCCCTTCTGTCTTGGCAGACCAGCCGTATGTCATTGCTCGTCCTGCCTTGGCTTCCTTTATTTTGGTTCTTTATACAGCTTTTGCTTTGGTGCTTCTGTCCTCCTACCTAGCAAGTGACTCCCCCTTCTTTGGATTCCAGGTGATAAGTGAGGGCTGGCCTTCCCTCCTCCCTGCCCACTTGCTTTTCACCATATTGTTTCTTATCACAAGGCTTTCTACCTTCCTCTTCATGCTGTGGGCAGCCATAGTTAGGCTCCATGGTGTTGCTTAGATGGCCCATCTCTTCTGACCTGCTACTTGAGTGGACAGGCCTTTTGTTTTCCCCACTGGAAGCACTGTCATTTAGGTGGGTAAAGAATGACTTCTTCGGGAATTACCAGACAATCTTACCATGTGCTTTTCTCTTTCTCAAAACTACATTATCAAAAATTCAAGACTTCAAGGGCCACCCAAGTCTGGCAGAGTGTTTGTTTTAGTACTTTTACCTCTTCACTCCCTCTGCCCATTAAGTTGAGGGCCCAACTGCAGACCTTAACGAAATTCTACCACTCTCTCATGAGTTGGATATGAGATCAACTATTATGTAAGGATAACTCTTTCACACTAAGGGAGTTTGATCTTCTTGGCCTTAAGACAATTAGCGAAAGTACTATAACTAAGCAAGACCTGAAAAATGCCAAGTTTTGGTTTATGTGCCTAATGGGCTATGGTTTTCATACTAGGATTTCCTGGTTCTTTTTTTTTTTTTTTAATTTGTTCCAGGAAGAGGAATTTGATGGAGCTTATGGACCCTCTAAGACTTCGTTAGGTTATGTAATTATTTTATCAGGAAGCAGGGTTTTAGATATTGCTGCAATTATTCTCTTTTTCCTAAGGCAAATATATATAAGGCAGGGACTTGATGATCGTGTGGTAGCCACCACAGTCTTTCTGTTCATGACATGCTATGTTTAGTGGCATTACCAAAGTCCCTGCCTTCCAAACACTTTGCTTTCTTATTTTATATTTATATCAGTGAACTGGTAGTTCAACCCTACTTGCTGAAGGTCATTCATCTAGTCTTGCTGAAAATAAAGTACTCCTGTGTTTGCATCAGGTGGTGGGAAAAAATCCATGGAAAGTAGCTAACAGATTGGAGTACTTACTGGTCTTCTAAAACCTCCCACAGTCCCCTTTTTCCCCTTTTATATTTAGAACGCTAGTAAGCTAAAGCATCTTTCAGAGGATAACAACTCTACTTTTGTCCTTAACCAAAATAGGGGCCAATCATTAAAAACTGCATCACTATTTGCAAATGTTCAGCTTTTGAAAACAATGATATGGTTAAAAAAAAAAAAAAGGGACAGACAGCCCTTTAAAACAATCATGACCACTGTAAGTTACTCAGCTTTGATAATTTCTTCTTTCTTCATATAGCCTTGACCTTGGCTAAGAGAATGTGATTTATAACATAAGTGAATGTCAAGAGGGCAAAAACTATGTCATACATGTTCTGAGCTTGCCACTCTCTGTTTTAAAATATAAATCATACAACATTTGTATTAAATAAATTAGAAAGTTTGTGTATATGATTAGTCGTTTTAAGGAATTATTTTTTAGAATATGTTTATAAAATGTCTATTTTCTATATTATGATTTTAAAATTATCCTTTAATTTAAAAATGAAACACACACACACACACACACACACTCACACACACACAAGGTTAAAAAAATAAAATAAAACACATTAAGACCTAACACAAGAAGCAGTGGTCCCTGGGCTATCCTTTCTCATCCCTGGGTCTTTTCTCAGGGGCAACCACTTTTATCTCTTTTAGTTGTTTCTTATATTAGTCATTGCTAGTCCCTAAATATGGTGTTTATACTGTTATTTCTTTATTCTGATGGGATAGATGAGGCTTCAGTTAATATCCACATCCTTCTCACCATTTATCCCAGTACCTCAATATAGTCATACCTAACTCTTTGTGTACTTTCATTATTGGATTACTCTGTTACTTTAGGAAGAATGTGCAGACCTTTGTTTCTTTTTGTATTCAGTTTCAGGACTGGTTTTGTAATTTTTAGGGCCCAATGGAATATAAAAATGCCGGGGCCTTGTTTGAAAATTATCCTGAATATCAAGATGAAGACACAAGATCATTAAACCTTCCTGGGGCCATTCTAGGCATGGGCTGTGTGTGACTGTATAGGTTGTACATCCCACCTTGGTTTTTACCCCATCTTATTCTTCAGCTCCCTTTCTTCTCTTTGCCTCTACTGTCATTTCTTCTTACTTTTATTTTTAATTTATTTTAGTTTTTAAAAAAGTTTTATTTCTTTATTTTAGAGACAGAGTATGTGTGAGTAGTGGGGGGAAAGGCAGACAGAGAAAATTTCAGGCAGACTCACCATTGAGAGTGGAGCCTGACAAGGTGCTCAATCTCATGGCTCCAGGATCATGACCTGAGCCAAAATAGAAAGTCTGATGCTTAACTGACTGAGTCACCCAGGTGCCCCCATTTCTTCATACTTTTAAAATATCAAGATTAATAGTCATAAATAATAATATCTAAGTTGAGCTTTAACATTCAGTGCATTATTGTGACTCTTGCAGAACCAAATAAAGCTTTATTTTTTCTTTCTTTCTTGTATATCCTTTTGTTTTTCCTGGAGTTTCTAATTGCTTTTACTTTTGCCTTGTCTTTTTACTTTTATCGCATTCTCAGTTTTAACCAACTTTGCTCAGTCTATCTAATTATCTGTTCAATCTGATTTTCTTCCCCGAGACCTTCTCCAATCCCAGATGAAGGGTCCTGCCATCCTGCCTCCTCCTTTTCCAATCCGGACTTAATTCTCTCCAGGCTGGCTTCCTGCTGTGTGATTCTGGGACTTTTCTTTATTGTTTCCCTGGTTTGGCTTCACTGCTTCCTAGATCTTGAGATTTGATTCATCTTGGTTTATCCTTTGCATGCTCTAATGCCTCCTCAAATAAGTTAGATGTAGGGAATGTGGGAAGAAATTGCTGAGTCCTTCCATTTCTAAAGATGTCTACATTTTATTCTCACTTTGGACTTGTAGTTATGAACAGAATTCTAGGTTGAAAATAATTTTCTCTCAGAGTTTTGAGAGTATTGTTCATTGTTGTTGGCATTCACTGTTATTGATTAGAAGACAAACTGATCCCTTTTATTTCATACTGAGCCTGATTTTTCTCTCTGTGAACAATTTCCTCTTCATTCTTGGTGTTCTGAATTTCACAATGTTGCATGCAGGCGTGACATAAGTGTGGATCCTTTCTTATTTATTACTCTAGGCATGTGGGAGCATTTTAAACATGGAGATTGCTATCTTTTAAGCTTTAGAAGATTCTTTTGAATACATTTTTTGATAATTTCTTCCCCTCTGTTTTTCCCTCTTTTTGAACTACTGTTAAGTGGATCTTGGAGTCTTGGACTCATTCTATATGTCTATTATCTGTTATATTGCTTTTGTCTCTCTTTTAGTTATTTTTAGGAAGCTTTCCCAATTTACCTTTCAATATTCCTTTTAGTTTATCATGTTTTTTAATCTTGAAAAATTTCATTTCTCTCTAGTGTTTTTTTACATAGTATTCTGTTTTTGTTTTATGAATACAAAACCTCTCTAATGAATACACAAATGGGAGTATTCAAATTATTACTGAATACCTCATTGTATTTTTGTTTTGTTTTTTAAAATTTACTTACCCTGGTCTTTTTTTCCTCACTGATGGAGGCTTATATGTTGGTGATCCTTGGCTGAACTTTTAAACTTTTAAGACGAAGCAGTAAAAGCCCGATGCCAAGTGCTATACATGTGAATGGCATTTGTGAATTGTTGGTGTTTGCATTGGGGTGGTTGATGGTCATGGAATATTTTTACTGGGAGATTTCTGTATACTAGAATCCATAGTTCTTTCTTCTGTAGTGGGATGAAATTCTAGATTTGTTTTGCTCAAAGATATTTTCATGGTTGAAAATTAGTGTATATGAAATTGACTCCTTCTTATAATAACCTTCAATTATTTATTCACTTGTCTCCCCAGGGCTCCCTCCTCTCCCCTCTGCTTTCCTGGTTTGGTTGCGCTCTCAGGTGCTGTCCTTCATGGTTCTGATATTTCTAGGCACTGAGCCTCTGGAATTCTATCTGGAAGGCTGCCCTCCTGAGCTCAATTGCTTCATATGTTTGCTTTATTTGTCACTCATTCTGTCCTGCTCCATCATTTCCATCATCTCCACAGCTTCTCACTCCCATAAATTCCATTAACTCTCTTCTCACTCTTCTTTTCTTTATCATTGTTGGCTTTTTTTCCCCCCTGTTATATAAATGAGATCTTAGGAGGAGGCTGTAACTTGCTGTATTTTTGAGGAAGTCGTAAATCTTTCTTTAAACTGCCCATGGCATCTGAATGTGCTGAAGATGGTCTTGTCCACTTTCTATGAAGCCAGCATTACCCTGATCCCCAAACCAGGCAAAAACCCTACCAAAAAGGAGAATTTAAGACCAATATCACTGATGAATATGGACGCTAAGATTCTCAACAAGATCCTAGCAAACAAGATCCAACAGCACATTAAAAAGATTATCCACCATGACCAGGTGGGATTCATCCCTGGGCTACAAGGATGGTTCAACATTCGCAAATCAATCAATGTGATAGAACAAATCAATAAGAGAAGAGAGAAGAACCACATGGTCCTCTCAATTGATGCAGAAAAAGCATTTGACAAAATCCAGCATCCGTTCCTGATTAAAACGCTTCAAAGTATCGGGATAGAGGGAACATTCCTGAACTTCATCAAATCTATTTATGAAAGACCCACAGCAAATATCATCCTCAATGGGAAAAAGCTTGCAGCCTTCCCATTGAGATCAGGAACATGACAAGGATGCCCACTCTCACCACTCTTGTTCAACATAGTATTAGAAGTCCTAGCAACAGCCATCAGACAAGAAAGAGAAATAAAAGGTACCCAAATTGGCAACAAAGAAGTCAAACTCTCTCTCTTCACAGATGACATGATTCTTTATATGGAAAACCCAAAAGACTCCACCCCCAAACTACTAGAACTCATACAGCAATTCAGTAATGTGGCAGGATACAAAGTCAATGTACAGAAATCAGTGGCTTTCTTATACACTAACAATGAAAATACAGAAAGGGAAATTAGAGAATTGATTCCATTTACTATAGCACCAAGAACCATAAGATACCTGGGAATAAACCTAACCAAAGAGGTAAAGGATCTGTACTCAAGGAAGTACAGAACACTCATGAAAGAAATTGAAGAAGACACAAAAAGATGGAAGACCATTCCATGCTTTTGGATCGGAAATATTGTTAAAATGTCTATACTGCCTAGAGAGATCTATACTTTTAATGCCATTCCAATCAAAATTCCACTGGTATTTTTCAAAGAGCTGGAGCAAATAATCCTAAAATTTGTATGGAATCAGAAGAGACCTGGAATCGCTAAGGAAATATTGAAAAACAAAAATAAAACAGGGGGCATCACGTTACCTGAATTCAAGCTTTACTACAAAGCTGTGATCACCAAGACAGCATGGTACTGGCATAAAAACAGACACATAGACCAGTGGAACAGAGTAGAGTGTCACTCTACTCGATATGGACCCTCAACTCTATGGTCAAATAATCTTCAACAAAGCAGGAAAAAATATACAGTGGAAAAAAGACAGTCTCTTCAATAAATGGTGCTGGGAAAACTCGACAGCTATATGTAGAAGAATGAAACTCGACCATTCTTTTACACCGTACACAAAGATAAGTTCAAAATGGATAAAAGACCTCAACGTGAGACAGGAATCCATCAGAATCCTAGAGGAGAACATAGGCAGTAATCTCTTCGATATCACCCACAGCAACTTCTTTCAAGATATGTCTCCAAAGGCAAAGGAAACAAAAGCAAAAATAAACTTTTGGGACTTCATCAAAATCAAAAGCTTCTGCACAGCAAAGGAAACAGTCAAAAAAACAAAGAGGCAACCCACGGAATGGGAGAAGATATTTGCAAATGACAGTACAGACAAAAGGTTGATATCCAGGATCTATAATGAACTCCTCAAACTCAACACACACAAAACAGGCAATCATATAAAAAATGGGCGGAAGATATGAACAGACACTTCTCCAATGAAGACATACAAATGGCTATCAGGCACATGAAAAAATGTTCATCATCACTAGCTCTCAAGGAGATTCAAATTAAAACCACATTGAGATATCACCTTATACCAGTTAGAATGGCCAAAATTAACAAGACAGGAAACAACATGTGTTGGAGGGGATGTGGAGAAAGGGTAACCCTCTTACACTGTTGGTGGGAATGCAGGTTGGTGCAGCCTCTTTGGAGAACAGTGTGGAGATTCCTCAAGAAATTAAAAATAGAACTTCCCTATGACCCTGCAATTGCACTCGTGGGTATTTACCCCAAAGATACAGATGTAGTGAAAAGAAGGGCCATTGGTACCCCAATGTTTATAGCAGCAATGGCCACAGTCGCCAAACTGTGGAAAGAACCAAGATGCCCTTCAACGGACGAATGGATAGGGAAGATGTGGTCCATATACACTATGGAGTATTATGCCTCCATCAGAAAGGATGAATACCCAACTTTTGTAGCAACATGGATGGGACTGGAAGAGATTATGCTGAGTGAAATAAGTCAAGCAGAGAGTGTCAATTATCATATGGTTTCACTTATTTGTGGAGCATAACAAATAGCATGGAGGACATGGGGAGTTAGAGAGGAGAAGGGAGTTGGGGGTAATTGGAAGGGGAGGTGAATCATGAGAGACTATGGACTCTGAAAAACTATCTGAGGGGTTTGAAGTGGCGTGGGGGCGATGGGAGGTTGGGGTACCAGGTGGTGGGTATTATAGAAGGCACGGATTGCATGGAGCACTGGGTGAGGTGAAAAAATAATGAATACTGTTGTGCTGAAAATAAATAAATTTAATTAAAAAAAAAAGATGGTCTTGTCCAATACTTACCAACTGCTTTCATGCAAAATACTGTTTTATTCTGGTCATACCTCTCACTTTGTAGAGTTGGAGAAAAATCCATGTACATTTATGTAGGAAAATCATAGATTATATAATATCTATGTTTCTATGTATCTGCGTATTATTATATGCATAGGAAAACCATTTCTGCTAGATAAGTGATTGAAATGGGCAGAGCCTGTTAATGGAGTTTCAGAGAGAAGGTAAACATGGCCACCTTTGGAATGGATAGGAATTTTTTTTTGTTCTTTTTAACCAGCAGAATGTTTAAAAAGTGTGTGTGTGTGTGTGTGTGTGTGTGTGTGTTTTAAGTGGCTTCAGACTAATAGGTATTCTTCAATTCATGAGATCTCCTTTCTTTTTATTTTATGATATTTGAGATTTACCTTTTTTCAAACATGTAAATAGGTTGTTTAGTAAAGTATGTTTTTTTCATCCAGGGTTTGGGGCAAACACTGCAAGAATCATGCATAAAATGAGGGAATTTGTTCAACTGCCCCCACATGCATAGAGTATTCTAATTATACTACTTAGCAGTTTACATTTCTTTACTACTCAGCAGTTACATTGGTGATTTATACCTGCTTAACCACAGCTCCTTCTCCTTATGGGACAGAGTCTTCCTAAGTGTAAGTTTGAACATTAGCCTCAGAGGTGTTTCTAAGCTTTTCTAAGACCTTGTTAACACCTTGCATAAATTTCTGTCTGTAGCATTTCAGGAATTTCCATATGCATATTTTTACTTCCAAGAAAAGCAAAGTGCCTACCAGTTCTTAAAGACCTCTCTCTCTGCTTCTCCTCTAATTGCCCAGCAGACAGTGGCAATATCCAGCAAGTATTGCCAAGCATTTAGTGTAAATGTTGGGACATTAGTACTCTAGCCTCACAGTGGGGTGATAAGGGAAATGGCTGTGACATTTGAAAATGTGTGACCTGTAGTAATGTCCATGGGCACTCGATCTGAATATTGGAGATAGGGATTAAATAGGTCCATTGAAAACGGAACAGGAGAAAATGAAATGAAGTTAAAGAAGTTTAATTTGGCTAATGATAAATCTGTTAGATGGTTTAGTTATTGGTTTTTGTTATTTTTTTAAACAAACATACAGCATTTACTAGGTGTCAAGCAGTATGCAAATATCTTACTGAATTATTCCCATTTGACAGGTATTATCATCTATAATTTACAAAATGGATGGAAATGGATGCTGAAAGAGGCTGTAAGAAGAACTTTCTATGATTAATAAGTGGCAGAGCTGCCACTTGAATCTGGCTTGAGAACCTAGTCTTTTCATGGGCATCTTGCCTGCCTCACTTTGTCTCTGTTGGCAACCTTTGTTTGTTCTTTGCCTGGAAAACCCTCTATTACTTTCTGAAATTCAGTTCCTCTTGTAAGTCCTAACATAAATACCAGCCAGCATAATGTCTGTTTAGGTAGTAGAATCTCAATCAACGTTAATTACCTACCATATTTTCTATGAGAATTTCCCCAACTGCCAACTTGATGTTAATTTTTCTCTTTCAAGTTCCTGTTCTATTTTGTTTATCTTTCCATGCCATTCACCACTGTTTACGCACATGTCTGTATCCCGTACTAGAATGCAAGCTGTCTGAGGTCAACAGGTGGATTTGGCTTTCTTTCTGTGTAATCCTCATAGGCGGACTTAGTATCTTCTACATACTTGACCTTAATGGGCTCATGTTAAGGCAGGACCAGATCATCATAAGTATGGGCTTGATTTTTATGATCCTGTAAGATAAGTAGGGCCTAGTTGTATAGATATAATTTCTGCCTGTTTTTTTTTTTAAATCATTGTTTTCTGGGAGAAATAGAAGACTCAATAAAAACTACAAGACTACTCAGAAAAAAAAAATGAATATTTACCAGATTCTAAGATATTTGAAGGCAGTAACCATTTTAGGTTCATCCTAATGCCCCACTCAGTAACTACACATTGCCTTGCACATACAGTAGAGATTACTGGCATACCTCACTTTATTGTGCTGTGTTTTATCGATACTGCATTTTTTACAAATCGATGGTTTGTGGCAACCCTGCATTGAACAAGTCTGTCCGCACCATTTTTCCATCAGTGTTTTGCTTCCTTTGTGTCTCTGTGTCATATTTTGGTATTCTCCCAGTGCTGTTTGCTAGAGTGATCTGTGATTAGTGATTCTAACTTGCTGAAAACTCAGATGATGATTAGCACATTTTAGCAATAAAGTATTTTTAATAAAGGTATGTATACTGTGTTTTTAGGCATAATGTTATCACACACTTAATAGACACTATAGTGTAAACGTAACTTTGATATGCACTGGGAAACCAGAAAGTTCATCTGATTCCACAGTGATATTTGCTTTATTGTGGTGTTCTGGAATGCATCCCACAGTTTCTCCTAGGTATGCCTGTATTTGAAACTGTGTTGACTGGTAAGCCAAAGGCAAAAAGTTATGCTCCAAAACAAGGCTAACCCATGCAGGGTGAAGCATACCTTGAAATAAATTTTATCCTGCTGACACCACCTCATGCTGACCTCTTGAAAGTCTGGGAATTCCTAAGCGGTTTTAAGTAGGATTCTTTTTTTTTCTTAAATGTTTGCGTGAATTCTCTTCAGTCTTTCATTCTCACTTCCTGCAGCAATTTTCATTCTTATCCTTTGCTGTAATTGCTGGTTATTAAAAGTCTGTGTGAATGTGTTATGAAACAAAATTGTATTGTACGAATATTCTTATCCTGGGGTTTTTCTTTTCTGTGTTGCTGTGAGAAATTTCTTTTTTACCTCCTGTCAAGTCTCTAAAGGGATTTTCGCAGCTAATTTGGGATAATAAAGGCATTCTTACTGTAATGCAGCTATTCTTGTTAATATATATGTATTTCAGTGGCTTGTATTTAAACCTGCCTGAACTGAATGAAATTTCCCACAGAATGCCTTTTAAAGGATGACTTCATTTCATGCCTCTTGATGGTTCTGCCCAACACCTACCCATTCTCTAAGTGACCCTACAACTCAGCCTTGATTTCTTCACATAAAACAGCTCCTCTAGGGCTTTCTGGTTTGTTCACTGAGGTAGAAATTGCAGGCACTGAGAAATCAGAGGTCAAAAATTGTCAAGGAAGACACAAAGCTGTTTGGCTTAAAGGTCATCTTTGTGCCTGAAAGCTAAATAGACAGTGGAAAACAGAAAGTTAATCAATGTTTTACTCTGAGAATGCTTTGCTTGGCCATTTGAAATAAATATCCATTAAACACATGAAACACACCTTGTTGACCCCTAGATCTTAAGAAATCTATTGCTGTTGATTTCGTTGCTTTGTTTTCTTTATGAAGGAAGCACATACACTTAGTGTGAAGTGTCTCTTCCCTTTCCCTCTTCACCTGCTTTTGCTTCTGTCCCTATTCTCAGGAAAACCCCCACCCAAGGGATCTTCCTACCTTCTTAGGTCACTTCTCTTTTAAAGAAAATGATTCTTTCCTTGTGTAATGATTAATTTTATGTCAACTTGGCTGAACTTCAGTGCCCAGGTGATTGGTCAAAAACGACTCCAGATATTGTTGTAAAGGTATTTTGTAGATGTGATTGACATCTATAATCAAGTAGCTTTGAGTAAAGGAGATTATTCCTGATAACATGAGTGGGCCTCATCTAATCAGTCAAAGGCCAGAAGAACAAGAATTGAGGTTTCCTGGGGAAGAGCAAAAGCTGGCTCACGACTAGAATATAAATGCTTGCCTAAGTTTCCAGCTACTGGGCTGCCTATAAATTCAGACTTGCCCTATAATCACATAATTAATTGCATGAGCCCATTCTTTTTTTTTTTTTAATATAATTTTTTATTTTTTATAAACATATATTTTTATCCCCAGGGGTACAGGTCTGTGAATCACCAGGTTTACACACTTCACAGCACTCACCAAAACACATACCCTCCCCAATGTCCATAATACCACCCCCTTCTCCCAAACCCCCTCCCCCCAGCAACCCTCAGTTTGTTTTGTGAGATTAAAAGTCACTTATGGGGGCGCCTGGGTGGCTCGGTGGGTTAAGCCACTGCCTTCAGCTCAGGTCATGATCTCAGGGTCCTGGGATCGAGTCCCGCATCGGGCCCTCTGCTCAGCGGAGAGCCTGCTTCCCTCTCTCTCTCTCTCTGGCTGCCTCTCCATCTACTTGTGATTTCTCTCTGTCAAATTAATAAATAAAAAAAAAAAAAATCTTAAAAAAAAAAAAAAAAAAAAAAAAAAAAAAAAAAAAAAAAAAAAAAAAAAAGTCACTTATGGTTTGTCTCCCTCCCAATCCGATCTTCTTTCATTTATTCTTCTCCTACCCACTTAAGCCCCCATGTTGCATTACCACTTCCTCATATCAGGGAGATCATATGATAGTTGTCTTTCTCCGCTTGACTTATTTCGCTAAGCATGATACGCTCTAGTTCCATCCATGTTGTCGCAAATGGCAAGATTTCATTTCTTTTGATGGCTGCATAGTATTCCATTGTGTATATATACCACATCTTCTTGATCCATTCATCTGTTGATGGACATCTAGGTTCTTTCCATAGTTTGGCTATTGTGGACATTGCTGCTATAAACATTCGAATACACGTGCCCCTTTGGATCACTACGTTTGTATCTTTAGGGTAAATGCCCAATAGTGCAATTGCTGGGTCATAGGGCAGTTCTATTTTCAACATTTTGAGGAACCTCCATGCTGTTTTCCAGAGAGGTTGCACCAGCTTGCATTCCCACTAACAGTGTAGGAGGGTTCCCCTTTCTCCGCATCCTCGCCAGCATCTGTCATTTCCTGACTTGTTGATTTTAGCCATTCTGACTGGTGTGAGGTGATATCGCATTGTGGTTTTGATTTGTATTTCCCTGATGCCGAGTGATATGGAGCACTTTTTCATGTGTCTGTTGGCCATCTGGATGTCTTCTTTGCAGAAATGTCTGCTCATGTCCTCTGCCCATTTCTTGATTGGATTATTTGTTCTTTGGGTGTTGAGTTTGCTAAGTTCTTTATAGATTCTGGACACTAGTCCTTTATCTGATATGTCGTTTGCAAATATCTTCTCCCATTCTGTCAGTTGTCTTTTGATTTTGTTAACTGTTTCCTTTGCTGTGCAAAAGCTTTTGATCTTGATGAAATCCCAATAGTTCATTTTTGCCCTTGCTTCCCTTGC
This sequence comes from Mustela putorius furo, assembly GCF_011764305.1. Lineage (NCBI taxonomy): Eukaryota > Metazoa > Chordata > Mammalia > Carnivora > Mustelidae > Mustela > Mustela putorius. Next base: position 3,209,688 of record NW_025422171.1, read on the forward strand.
CTTTGGCGTTGTTCCTAGGAAGATGTTGCTGTGGCTGAGGTCAAAGAGGTTGCTGCCTGTGTTCTCCTCAAGGATTTTGATGGATTCCTTTCGCACATTGAGGTCCTTCATCCATTTTGAGTCTATTTTTGTGTGTGGTGTAAGGAAATGGTCCACTTTCATTTTTCTGCATGTGGCTGTCCAATTTTCCCAGCACCATTTATTGAAGAGGCTGTCTTTTTTCCATTGGACATTCTTTCCTGCTTTGTCGAAGATTAGTTGACCATAGAGTCGAGAGTCTATTTCTGGGCTCTCTATTCTGTTCCATTGATCTATGGGTCTGTTTTTGTGCCAGTACCATGCTGTCTTGATGATGACAGCTTTGTAATAGAGCTTGAAGTCCGGGATTGTGATGCCACCAACGTTGGCTTTCTTTGTCAATATCCCTTTAGCTATTCGAGGTCTTTTGTGGTTCCATATAAATTTTAGAATTATTTGTTCCATTTATTTGAAAAAGATGGATGGTACTTTGATAGGAATTGCATTAAATGTGTAGATTGCTTTAGGTAGCATAGACATTTTCACAATATTTATTCTTCCAATCCAGGAGCATGGAACATTTTTCCATTTCTTTGTGTCTTCCTCAATTTCTTTCATGAGTACTTTATAGTTTTCTGAGTATAGATTCTGTGTCTCTTTGGTTAGGTTTATTCCTAGGTATCTTATGGTTTTGGGTGCAATTGTAAATGGGATTTACTCCTTAATTTCCCTTTCTTCTGTCTTGCTGTTGGTGTAGAGAAATGCAACTGATTTCTGTGCATTGATTTTATATCCTGACACTTTACTGAATTCCTGTATAAGTTCTAGCAGTTTTGGAGTGGAGCCTTTTGGGTTTTCCACATATAGTATCATATCATCTGCGAAGAGTGATAATTTGACTTCTTCTTAGCCGATTTGGATGCCTTTAATTTCCTTTTGTTGTCTGATTGCTGAGGCTAGGACCTCTAGTACTATGTTGAATAGCAGTGGTGATAATGGACATCCCTGCCGTGTTCCTGACCTTAGTGGAAAAGCTTTCAGTTTTTCTCCATTGAGAATGATATTTGCGGTGGGTTTTTCATAGATGGCTTTGATGATATTGAGGTATGTGCCCTCTATCCCTACACTTTGAAGAGTTTTGATCAGGAAGGGATGCTGTACTTTGTCAAATGCTTTTTCAGCATCTATTGAGAGTATCATATGGTTCTTGTTCTTACTTTTATTGATGTGTTGTATCACATTGACTGATTTGCGGATGTTGAACCAACCTTGCAGCCCTGGAATAAATCCCACTTGGTCGTGGTGAGTAATCTTTTTAATGTACTGTTGAATCCTATTGGCTAGTATTTTGTTGAGTATTTTCGCATCTGTGTTCATCAAGGATATTGGTCTATAGCTCTCTTTTTTGGTGGGATCCTTGTCTGGTTTTGGGATCAAGGTGATGCTGGCCTCATAAAATGAGTTTGGAAGTTTTCCTTCCATTTCTATTTTTTGGAACAGTTTTAGGAGAATAGGAATTAGTTCTTCTTTAAATGTTTGGTAGAATTCCCCCGGGAAGCCGTCTGGCCCTGGGCTTTTGTTTGTTTGGAGATTTTTAATGACTGTTTCAATCTCCTTACTGGTTATGGGTCTGTTCAGGCTTTCTATTTCTTCCTGGTTCAGTTGTGGTAGTTTATATGTCTCTAGGAATGCATCCATTTCTTCCAGATTGTCAAATTTATTGCCGTAGAGTTGCTCATAGTATGTTCTTATAATAGTTTGTATTTCTTTGGTGTTAGTTGTGATCTCTCCTCTTTCATTCATGATTTTATTTATTTGGGTCCTTTCTCTTTTCTTTTTGATAAGTCTGGCCAGGGGTATATCAATTTTATTAATTCTTTCAAAGAACCAGCTCCTACTTTCGTTGATTTGTTCTATTGTTTTTTTGGTTTCTATTTCATTGATTTCTGCTCTGATCTTTATGATTTCTCTTCTCCTGCTAGGCTTAGGGTTTCTTTCTTGTTCTTTCTCCAGCTCCTTTAGGTGTAGGGTTAGATTGTGTACCTGAGACCTTTCTTGTTTCTTGAGAAAGGCTTGTACCGCTATATATTTTCCTCTCAGGACTGCCTTTGTTGTGTCCCACAGATTTTGAACCGTTGTGTTTTCATTATCATTTGTTTCCATGATTTTTTTCAATTCTTCTTTAATTTCCCGGTTGACCCATTCATTCTTTAGAAGCATGCTGTTTAGTCTCCATGTATTTTGGTTCTTTTCAAACTTCCTTTTGTGGTTGAGTTCTAGCTTTAGAGCATTGTGGTCTGAAAATATGCACGGAATGATCCCAATCTTTTGATACCGGTTGAGTCCTGATTTAGGACCCAGGATGTGATCTATTCTGGAGAATGTTCCATGTGCACTAGAGAAGAATGTGTATTCTTTTGCTTTGGGATGAAATGTTCTGAATATATCTGTGATGTCCATCTGGTCCAGTGTGTCGTTTAAGGCCTTTATTTCCTTGCTGATCTTTTGCTTGGATGATCTGTCCATTTCAGTGAGGTGAGTGTTAAAGTCCCCTACTATTATTGTATTATTGTTGATGTGTTTCTTTGATTTTGTTATTAATTGGTTTATATAGTTGGCTGCTCCCACGTTGGGGGCATAGATATTTAAAATTGTTAAATCTTCTTGTTGGACAGACCCTTTGAGTATGATATAGTGTCCTTCCTCATCTCTTATTATAGTCTTTGGCTTAAAATCTAATTGATCTGTTATAAGGATTGCCACTCCTGCTTTCTTCTGATGTCCATTAGCATGGTAAATTCCTTTCCACCCCCTCACTTTAAATCTGGAGGTGTCTTCGGGCTTAAAATGAGTTTCTTGGAGGCAACATATAGATGGGTTTTGTTTTTTTATCCATTCTGATACCCTGTGTCTTTTGACAGGGGCATTTAGCCCATTAACATTCAAGGTAACTATTGAGAGACATGAATTTAGTGCCATTGTTTTGCCTGTAAGGTGACTGTTACTGTATATGGTCTCTGTTCCTTTCTGATCTACCATTTGTAGGCTCTCTCTTTGCTTAGAGGACCCCTTTCAAGATTTCCTGTAGAGCTGGTTTGGTGTTTGTAAATTCTTTCAGTTGTTGTTTGTCCTGAAAGCTTTTAATCTCTCCTTCTATTTTCAATGATAGCCTAGCTGGATATAGTATTCTGGGCTGCATGTTTTTCTCATTTAGTGCTCTGAAAATATCATGCCAGCTCTTTCTGGCCTGCCAGGTCTCTGTGGATAAGTCAGCTGCCAATCCAATATTTTTACCATTGTATGTTACAGACTTCTTTTCCCGGGCTGCTTTCAGGATTTTCTCTTTGTCACTGAGACTTGTAAATTTTACTATTAGGTGACGGGGTGTGGGCCTATTCTTATTGATTTTGAGGGGTGTTCTCTGAACCTCCTGAATTTTGATGCTCGTTCCCTTTGCCATATTTGGGAAATTCTCCCCAATAATTCTCTCTAGTATACCTTCTGCTCCCCTCTCTCTTTCTTCTTCTTCTGGAATCCCAATTATTCTAATGTTGTTTCGTCTTATGGTGTCACTTATCTCTCGAATTCTCCCCTTGTGGTCCAGTAGCTGTTTGTCCCTCTTTTGCTCAGCTTCTTTATTCTCTGTCATTTGGTCTTCTATATCACTAATTCTTTCTTCTGCCTCATTTATCCTAGCAGTGAGAGCCTCCATTTTTGATTGCACCTCATTAATAGCTTTTTTGATTTCAACTTGGTTAGATTTTAGTTCTTTTATTTCTCCAGAAAGGGCTTTTATATCTCTCGAGAGGGTTTCTCTAATATCTTCCATGCCTTTTTCGAGCCCGGCTAGAACCTTGAGAATTGTCATTCTGAACTCTAGATCTGACATATTACCAATGTCTGTATTGATTAGGTCACTAGCCTTCGGTACTGCCTCTTGTTCTTTTTTTTGTGTTGAATTTTTCCGTCTTGTCATTTTGTCCAGAGAAGAGTATATGAGGGGGCAAGTAAAATACTAAAAGGGTGGCAACAACCCCAGTAAAATATGCTTTAACCAAATTAGAAGAGATCCTAAATCGTGAGGGGGGAGAAAGGGGATAAAAAGAGGTTCAAAAAGGAAGAAAGAAAAAAAAGAAAAAAAAAAAAGAAAAAAGAAAGAAAAAAGAAAAAAAAAGAAAAGAATTAAGAAAAAAAAGAAAACACCTAAGAAAATATAAAAAAGAAAAAATGTATGTATTAGATAAACTAGTAAAAAATCGTTAAAAAAGAAAAAGGTAACAGTTAAAAAAAAATTTTACCTGAAGGCGAGAAAAAAAAACAAAAAATGAAAAAGAAAAAAATTAAATTAACCGCAAGACTAAAAAAAATCACAGGGCAAAAGCCATGAGTTCCGTGCTTGGCTTTCTCCTCCTCTAGAATTCTGCTGCTCTCCTTGGTATTGAAACCGCACTCTTTGGTAGGTGAACTTGGTCTCGGCTGGATTTCTTGTTGATCTTCTGGGGGAGGGGCCTGTTGTAGTGATTCTCAAGTGTCTTTGCTCCAGGCGGAATTGCACCACCCTTACCCGGGGCCGGGGTGAGTAATCCGCTTGGGTTTGCTTTCAGGAGCTTTTGTTCCCTAAGCGCTTTCCGTAGAGTTCCGGAGGACGGGAATACAAATGGCGGCCTCCTGGTCTCCGGCCCGGAGGAGCCGAGAGCCCAGGGCCGCACTCCTCAGTGCGCGCTCAGAGAACCGCGCCCAGTTACTCCCGTCTGCCTGACCTCCGGCCGCGCTCCGAGCTCACCGAGCCTGGGACCGGTTCAAGGTCACCCCGAGCTTCGAGCTTACTGTCGGCTCTGTCTCTGCAGCTGGCTTTCCCGTTCCAATACCCGCAAGCTCTGCGACACTCAGACACCCCCGATCCTTCTGTGACCCTGCGGGACCTGAGGCCACGCTGACCCCGTGTGGGCTTTGCCCCGGGTAGCCTCTGGAGCGATGTCCCTCAGCGGAACAGACTTTTAAAAGTCCTGATTTTGTGCGCGGTTGCTCCGCCGCTTGCCGGGAGCTGGCCCCTCCCCCCGGGGTCTATCTTCCCGTCGCTTTGGATTCACTTCTCCGCCGGTCCTACCTTTCAGAAAGTGGTTGTTTTCTGTTTCCAGAATTGCTGTTCTTCTTCTCTTTGATCTGCCGATGGATTTTCAGGTGTTTGCAATCTTTAGATAAGCTATCTAGCTGATCTCCGGCTAGCTGAAGTAGTCTCGGCCTGCTACTTCTCCGCCATCTTGACTCCACCCTGCATGAGCCCATTCTTTAAACTACATCTATCCCCTTCCCTCTCTGAATATCTTTAAGTTTATATCTATGTTTCCTGTTTGTTCTGTTCTCTGGAGTACCCCGATATACCATATTTCAAATGTCTAAACATGCCACCACACATGCTGTCACACTAACTTTGATAGTGTAGCAGGAAAGTGATCTTTATTAATTTTGGCTATATACTTCCTCTGGAGGAATGATTTGTCAAAGTTGTCTGTGTAGTCACTGCCCAGGCTGCTCACATAACTTCTCCCACGGGTGCTTTCCTGTATACTTGGCCATGTCCTACTTACTTACTCCTCAGTGGTTGTCCTGAGCGCCTACCACACATATACCATTCTGTGACTATTTATTGTTCACTTTTTCTTGGCCCTGTTATGGAGACCAGAAAATAGGAGTGAGGAAGGGCAATTGTGAGAAATACTGCTATTGTCTTATTGCTTCTACTTTTTACCTAAAGGTTGTTTATTGAAGTAAATGGTTTTTAAGAGTGGAAGTTTGAAAAGTGCAAGGATGTATTCTCCAGGTGTCCTTCCTTATAAATGAATATGTTTTAATAAAATATGAACTTTGCAGAATTATTGGAGTAGAATACACACTATAGTTCACCAGATTGGAAGAGTTGAGTGGAAAATCTCATGAGAGGTGGCTTTTCCTCCTCATGAAGGCTATAAAGCACTTAACTCAATGAGGGGCCTTCTGCACAAGCACACAGAAAGGACCAGAAGGAAACAGAATGTGGCTGGGGGCTGTGACATGCTGTTCAGAGGTGATGTAAGTGATGGTCAAGTGGAGACTACCAGATAAAAAGGGGTTTCCTGGAAGAAGTCTGGCCCTGATGATCTGGCCACTCTTGGTTGAACAGCTGAAGGCAGAGCTGGAATGTTCTGAAACTCATCTCTGCCAACTGGAACACGAAGGCTCATCAATGTTTCCATTGCACATCAAAGGAAATTTGGAGTAGAATAGCTGTCCTTCTAAACTGAAGTTAAAGAAAAATAGGATTTTATTTCAAGAAACTTTTTTTCCCAGCTTTGCTGGTATACACCTCGTCTGTAAAGACAGAGATACTTTTAGCTCTGACCAAGAATTCTAAGTTTGTATTGTTTATACTTTACTGTCATGTTACTTTTTAGTTATCTCTTTGGCTTGCTGTCCATACCTCTGAGCTCTAAACTTTCTTCACCATTTTTTCCCCTCTAAGCTTTCCTTCATTTGCTTACATTTCCCTAGCAATTGTGTGACTGACTGAGTTTTCTCAAATTCCCGTCTGGATAATGGGAGGTGAAATTCATGTCTTACCTGACTTCTTTCTGAATCTTGACCAATTTCTATGAAGTTGAGTAAGTGTGGATTCAGCCAACACCTTTTAAGAAATGGAATATCTTCCCAGGCCCGGTAGGAGTTTAGGAGTCAGATAGCATTTTAAATCCCAGCCCCACCTTTTACCAGCTCTGTGACCTTAAGAAAAATCAATTCATCAGCTTCTCAGTTTTCTTACATGAAGAAACAGGACAAATGTCTATCATGCACACTGAAAGAAGAACAGATAGAAAAACAGGCAAAAAAAAAAAATTCATGTTATATGAGTTCTAAAGAATTTTTACCTATTTTTTTAACCTTTCTTCTCCTTTTTTTTTTTTTTTAAAGATTTTATTTACTTATTTGTCAGAGAGAGAGTAAGCGAGAGAGCAAGCACAGGCAGACAGAGTGGAAGGCAGAGTCAGAGGAAGAAGCAGGCTCCCTGCGGAGCAAGGAGCCCGATATGGGACTCGATCCCAGGACGCTGGGATCATGACCTGAGCCGAAGGCAGCTGCTTAACCAACTGAGCCACCCAGGCGTCCCCCTTTCTTCTCCTTTTGATCTCATAAGGTAATAGATGATAGACAATTGAAGTTGTTTTAGTCTTGTTATATTATTTAGTCTGAGGAGAAAAAAAATCTTTTGGAACTTTAAATAAAATTAAATTGAAGGGTCTTTACCATTTGTGAGTGTCACCATGGAGACAAAAATTGTGTGGTCACCATGGCGACCTTTATCAACTCTTTCCAAGTGGAATTATTACTGTATAAAATTAGATATGGCTGCTGCTATGAGAAGACATAGTATAAATAAGTTGAACTATCTTGCTGACAATGCCTACTGTGTTTGGTATCTTAGCGTAGTTCTAAAAGTGTTATTAAATGGTAAGTTGACACCCTGATACGTTCTCATGTGGCCAACTTTTGGCTCTCAGCACTTTTACTTCTGAACTGGAGGAATATTCTCAGATGGGACTATTCCTTGTTTCCTCTTTACTACCTTCCCTCTTTCAAGGCAGCTTTACTGTGTCTTTGTTTTTTATGGCTACCTTTGCTGCTACCTCTCGTTTCCATGATGGATACTCTATGAATTCACATGCCTTTGTAAAAATAAGAGTCACATGACTTTATAATAGCTCACATGTATAGGTAACAGTAGTTAATAGCAGTAATTTTATTTTTTTTTAGAGATTTATTTATTTTTTAGAGTGAGAACGCATGAGTGGGAGGGACAGAGGGAAAGGAAGAGAGACTCTCAAGTAGGCTCTGCACGAAACACAGAACCTGACATGGGGCTCCATCTTACGACCCTAAGATCATGACCTGAGCTGAAACCAAGAGTCAGACACTTGACTGACTGTTCCACCCAAGTGCTCTAGTATTAATTTTATTTTAGATAATTGTTTTTGGGAAGAAATTATCCCTCTTCTATAACATGCTAAGATGTATCTCATAACCTACCACAAGTTATGAATTTAAAATGAATCTATATTTAGAAATAAATGATTCCTAAATGTGTGATAGGCCATTATGTTATCCAAACGGTGTATACAATACCCACAATGCGTATATTAATGTCCAAGCACCCTAGTTCATCAACTCTTAGATTCCCTGGTGTTGGATGATCTCCTAAAGATGGCGATGGCTTCCTGGGACTCAGGGAGTTAGTGTGTTGATGGAGGTGGGCCGGGATGGGAGAATATGTGACAAAGAGTTAAAGGAGACAGGAAGGGTATGGGGAACAAGGGGCAAGCAAGAACAGTGAACACTTTTGGAGAGCTCTGAGGGATATAACTTGTTTTCAGATTTTCCCTGGTTGCAGAATAAGACCCAAAGTTTGAGTTAGATATGAACCTCTGAACACTGTGTAGTAAAAACATTTTGTGGTCAGATTTAATATTTAAATCAGAATGGGGATCTCTTCAGGTACATCTTTTCATACATTGACTAGCAATGCTCAAAAGATGCTGTGCTTGAGTAGAAAAATAAACTCTGGATTATTGGTTTTGTGAGCAAAACGACTTCCCAAGCCCAGTGTTCCTCAAAGGAATGAATGTAAACTCTTTGTGGCATACCCCAAAGGTAATGGCAGACTTCCCCACGTGGTGTACTGATCAGATTTTTGGGATTCTTCTGGTGGATGTGACATCTAGTTGGCTGAATTGAATGTCTTCTGTAAATTTAAGGACTTGCGATCTCAAGCCAATCCCGGTCCTTAGGGTCTGGGGATTGTTTTTCCAGGGCACAATGTTGACCTCTATTTCTAAGAAAAACATCTTTGAAGAGCTCTTTGGACATTGAAATAGCTCTACAAAATAACATTTTGGTGCTTTAAAGTATAAACTAACCAGAAACACATGATTTCAGTTTCCCATAAATCACAGAGGGTTTTGCCTAAGAGAAAAATGCATGGTGAAACACATCACGGATAAACAGTTTAAGGTGGTAATCTGGTTGCACAAGTAGGTCAAGGATTGGGGAAGGTGACATGCAAATTTGCATTCAGGTGGTGCAGGTAGGGGCACATTAGCATCAACTCACAGCTGGTGAAAGACGGGACACCAGTAATGTTGTGTTAAGGTGAGAGGGTGGCCCTTGGTTTCTTTGTCCTTCAACAAAGGACTGTCTTTGACATGACTTGTCTAATGTCAACTTTTATTGGGAATACGTATAGAGAAAATAAGTCTAAGTTATTAAAAATTCCAATAAATTTAGGATTTATTATGGGAATGAATTTTTTGAACTCTTCAAATAATCTCGTTTACTTATTAACCTGTTGTTCACTCCTTGTCACCTGCATTAATGGACTGATAAGAGAGATTTACAGCCAGTATATATGAGCAGAACTTCTGAACTGTGTAGATTTTGGAAGACGCTGCCACGATTTAAAAATATTCTATATATGATATTCTTGGCATTGTAATTGGTATTATTTGTGAAACAAGTTTTATCTAAGGGAAGCCTTTGATGAAATGATCACAGCATGTGAATTCATAAGGTCTAAATGAATTTGGCTTGATTCTACGTCTAAAACAGTCACTTGCATTCAGGTTGTGGAATTTGTTGAGAATTTCTTGACTCTTACCTAGGTCGGGGCTTTTTTGAGAAGTTGGAGGTAAAGGAATGAAGGGTCAAGTGTTGAGTGTCTTCTATGTGCTGTTGTGCTTTTAAAAGCGTCCTCACAGAAGTCTTTTAAGAAAGCTTATTATCTTGATTTTACATTTGAGGAAACCAAGGCTGTGGAGATTAACATCATTTAACCAAGATCCACAGTGATGATCATTTTCCTATTTGGAAGTGAGCAGTAGTGTCCAGGATTGGAAGAAGCTATGGCTGGATCAATTTACAGTTTATCAGATCTGCAAAATTCCATTGCTCTCTTCTCCAAGGCTGACAGCTGGGATGGAAACTGAAGATGCATAAATTAGAAGCCCAAAGACCAATCCTCTTTTTTAATTAAAAATAAATTCAGAGAAACCCAGATATTTAAATTTTTTTTTTTCTTCTTCTTTTCTATCATGTGAGTCCTGGTGTTGGTAAAAAGCATGAAGATCAGCCGAAGGGGTCAGTTTGCTTGTTCGGGAAATAAGGAGTGTGGGTAAGGTTCCTTCCAGTAACAACAAGATGAGCAACATCAGAAGCAGCAAAAGAAGTAACAGCAAAATAAATAAAATAAGAAAGGTAAACAAAAATTAAACGAAGGACAGAACTTTATGTACATTTCACCTCTTAGGGATAAGGAGTTCAGAGGATAATGTGTTACTATGTAGCTAATTACCGTTAGTGCACAGACAGTATTTCAAGTTGACCAAACTTTTTAAATGTCCTCACCCTCAGAAAAAGCTGGTCCAGTCGTCCTTCTGGTGCCCGATGGTGAGCCTGGGGAATGTGTTGCTAGAGTCTGGCAGGAAGGACAGGGCAATCTGTGCTTGGTGATGGCAATGTTTCCCAAGTGTTATTCCTGAGTCGTGGCAAATTCATCCATTTGGCATGTGGCTGTTGGGCAACAAGTAATGTCTATCCTTGCATGATGAAAGGTAGACCATTTGTTGGTTAATATTAACAAATGTCTCTAACCAGAATGGGATTGGATAGGTGGGGTTTAGAAACTTGTGAAAAATTTCTAGTCAAAACCTAGTCTTCATCCATGTTCAGCGTCACTGAGAACTGGTCCTCTAAAGACCGTGGCGACGAGACAAGGTAGGATGGAAGTCGTCTGGCCCTTGACTGGCTTTGACACTTTACTATAATATGTGCTGCAGTATACGTTAAAAATGATACTCCTGGGTGATCGTCTTCCTTTTTTATTTTTTAAATTAAAAAAATTTTGATCATCTTTTTTTAACCTTGAAATATTTGAGTATTTTTAGATGCATAAATTAGGTTCTTAAGGCTGCCACATCTTTTTTTTTTTTAAACTCAGATTATTTGTCAAAGCCTACATTCAACCTGGGCCTTCTGCACTGGTTCAAATAAAGCAATGGCAGGAGGAAACAAACAAACCGTATCTTTGGCTCTTTTGGTGCCTTTGCTCTCTGAGTCTGTTGGACTCTGACCATTTTTTTTTTTTTTGACCTAATATTTTAGAGTACTTTGGTGCCCTGAAAGGGAGCAAAATTGTGGAGGGGATTTCATCTTACTTTGCCAATCCCATCGTTAAGTATCGTACCTTTTTTATGTTTAATTTATTCTCTCAGAGATGAAGCTTTTTAGTCTGTCCTCCACCTTCCCTTCCCAAAGCAGCATACCTTCAGAGTGGGTTTAACTCTTGCAGATGACAGAGTTCAGTGAGACCTTTCCACTGTTTCCCCACTAAAATGATCTCTTTCCCATTTCTTTGTCCTTTTGACTATTTTCATCTATGGGAAAGGCAGATGTAGAACATAGGGCTATGGCGATGGAGAGCAGGGGCTCGAGGAGGTGGCATAGGCCTCGCCAGGTGAGATGACCCAGCAATACGTGATGCTCAGAGATCTTAGAAGACATCTGGTGGGAGCAGGGTGGAGCATCGTAGCAGTATGGAGGTTCTGGGATGGAGAGAGCGGGGTAGAATGTCTATCTGGGAGAACCCAAGGACAGCTGAAGCAGAGACAGGGGATGGGAGGGAGTCCCAAATGAGGCTGAAGAGCTGGGTAAGCAGCAGGTGCAAGCTGGGGTTGTGCACCCACTGTTTTTCTCTCTTGCTGGAAGGCCAGCTCCTGTGAGAGCATCGTCCAGGGCCTGATTGTAAACAAATGAGCTTTATTCAGGAGGTCTCCCCCATAGTTTTGGGGACAGTTTGCTTCCAGAGACATTTCCAATCCACCACCAGGAAATTTGCCCCGAATTTTGTGAACTCTTTCAACCACACAGTGTCTGATGGAGGACAGTTGAATGTAGAGACTCAAAGTCTCAAGGTTTGAAAAGAGAATGTCAGAGGCTAGCACTGTGTCCACTTGATTGTAGCATAACAGCATTTCGGGGAATTGTAAATGAGGGCAGATTTAGGATAAACTGTTGATCAGATAGAGAGTCATGAAAAAGTTCCTGAACCTCTAACCATTTTTTCCCAATCTCTTTTGCATGCCAAGCCCTTCCCCAAAGTCCAATATCTTATAAACTGTTAGAAGAAAAAGCCACACCTCAGAGAAAACCTTATGGAAGAGGTGATTCTGTCTGTCTATCTATGTATCTATCTATCTATCTATCTATCTATCATCTATCTATCTATCTATCTATCTGTTAATCTATCTATTTATCTATCATCTGTCATCTTGAGACAGGACTGAAAGACCACTATGGGACCGCTATTAAGAGTCTAGGAAACTTTAGGTACAGCTACTAAGAATCTAGGAAAACTGTCTTCTGAAAAGAAAGTCACTAAGAGGCAAAGTTAATCAGGTTAATCTGCAAAACTGTTTAAAGATTTCTCTTTAAATTTAATCCAAATGTGCTGATCCCAATAGGAAGTGGACAAAGAATCATGTAAGGACAGATGTCCCCACAATCACCCATATATTTTTAGGATCACGTTCTACATGATGTATTGGGTATTTATAGATATTGTATTAGTAAAAGAATATTTCTTTTTTTAAGTAAATTTTATTTTAAAGTATTTAAAGCATACAAAGATGTGTGGGAACATGCAGAAACACAACATTTTGTGATATCTTTTTTAAAGGAAATAAAAAGAGAGGTACAGTTGAATGCCACTGGCTCACCCCTCCAGCAGTCTGATTTCTCACCTTTTCCTACAGAGGTAATCACTACCCAGAAGTAGGTGTGTATTATTTATATCTGTGGTTTAACACCTTCACTGGAAAGCAAATAGTATATTCCTCTTTGCATCTCCACCATATATATATATATATACATATAAAAATATAAATATATATATATATAAAATTAAAATAATATATATGGTATTACTTTGAATATTTAAAGAGTACCCAAATAGTACCCTACTGTATAGTTCATACATTTTTGCACTACTTTTTTTGTCTCATTGTTACATTTTTGGGACCTAGCCATGCAGATACATGTAGATCTAAATTCATTTTAAGTGATCTTTTTTATGCCATTGTTGGAACATGTCAGAATTTACCCATTCCCAGTTGATTTTCAAATGTATCAAGGTAAGTTTCAGTTGTTTCCAATATTTTCTCTGGTAAAGTAGGGCAAAGAACATTCTTTTCCATGTCCCTTTGGGCACCTGTCTTGAACTCCTTTGGGGTCATACCTAGAAGTGGAATTGTTGGGTCTTAGGTAATGGCTGCTTTACCTTTAGGAGTTATGACCAAATTGCTGTCAAGTGTGTTTGTACCAATCAATGCTCCCGTGAACCTATAAACAAGGTATGAGTCCTCACTTCTCTACCTTCTAGTCCTCATTTTGTATTTCCAGAGTTTATATATTTGCTTGTCTTATGAATGTCAAATTGCATTTTGCTTTACCTTTCATTTTTCTGATGACTATTGAGGTGGAGCCCCTTTTCATACTTTTTTTTTTTTTTTTTTACAATTTAGATTTACTCTTCTGTGCTTTGCCTGTTGACATCTTTTGCTTATTTTTTTCTTTTTTGACTTTTTCTTATTTACTCATGACTTTCTTATTTGCTTATTTGGTAAACAATTTATTCTGGAAACCAAGCCTTTCTTGGCAATTTGTACTGTAGTGTGACTTTCTAATGAGGACAAACAAAACAGAGTATAGGGAAAAAAGACTTTTTGACTCATCAGGAGACTTGAGTTTTTGCTCTAGTTTTACTAACAACTTGCTGTTTGACCTTGGACAGGTCATTTAATTTTCCTGGACTTTAGGATCCTTAGATTTAAAGTGGTATAACTTGATCCCAGAATAATAGCGTTTTTTAGATACACAATCCTATTAGAGTTAAACAAAATTAGTCAGAGACAAAGTTCCATTGAAATTAGGGAAAAATCTAAATGTTAGAATATCTAAAAGCAGACTGGACTTTTGCTGCTTTAAGAACATGGATAGGGGCGCCTGGGTGGCTCAGTGGGTTAAATCTCTGTTGGCTCAGGTCATGATCTCAGGGTCCTGGGATCGAGCCCTGCATCCAGCTGTCTGCTCAGCAGGGAGCCTGCTTCTCTGCCCCCCCACCCCGTCTGCCCCTCTGCCTACTTGTGACCTCTCTCTGTCAAATAAATAAATAAAATCATTAAAAAAAAAAGAACATGGATAGCTAGGATTATGTGAATAAAATTGGCTGACATTGGAATAACATTTTACAGTTTTTGAGAATATTTCCCCATACATTATTTATTTCATAAATTTGACTTGTAGGATCTAGTTTCAGTAGTCCAATATGATTTCTCGATTTCTTGTTTTAATTTTAGTTCAAATATGTTGTTACATTTCAAGTTTGGGAGTTGGGGTCAGTCTCCACGTCTATTTGCTCTGCCTTAAATTGTGGCTACTTTTATATTTTCTAAAGGGCATGAAAAGATCATAGTGATTAACAAAACCACTTGTTACTTTTCTTCCCATCACCCAAAAAAAGCAACTAGAGATGCACACTCTAAGACTTAAATGATCTTATCTCAAGAAAAATGAGGAGTTTGATTTTATTTCATCTCATCAGGGCTCCTCTGGTTTTTGAATTGGAATAGAAGTTGGCCATCACCTTGTCATCATCACTGTCATTCATGCAGCTATATCCACAGAGCTATTTAGCCTTCCACCAGGACCCGGGTTTGTTAAGAGGTACCCAATTTCCTGTTTCTCTGTGGTGGAATTGAGCATTGTCTCTTTGGGGCTCCTTCTGAGAATAAGTTCTATCGTCCCTTTACAAGGCATTCATGTAGAGTGGATGGCAGAGCTTTACCTCATTCCTGAATTATGTCTTATTCTTCTAAATGCTTCATGACCACCTTGCCTAGTTCTGCCTTGTCCATGGCAAGTCCTGCCTGATTGTAAAGCCACAGCCATTCCCTGGTATATAATGCATAATGGTGGTGTTCAATAATCCCTAAAATCTTTCTCCACTGTAATGGGAGGGAAGTCACTTTTTTCCCCCCAGAAGAGAAGAAAAATTGCTTTTTTTTTTTTTTCTTCCCTGCTTCTAGATTCTCTTTCCTTTGGACTTTAACCATGAGAGAAGACTCTGCCGGGAGTATTGAGGAAATGTGCTACAGGTATTAGGAGGAGGTGTCATGGACTGTTTCTTTGCCAACAGCCATTACTGGGTTAGTTGGATTCAGGGACAAGTTGTGATCAGAAATGCCAAAACGAAGTAGCAAACTGAAGGAGCTTTTAGGATGCTGAATCAAGACACCCACTTTGGAGACAGAGATGGACATTTTATTCGGAGGTCAAGTCAGTTAGAGCAAATAGGAAACAGAATAGGATTAGGAGACCGGAAACAAGAGCTCAGAGGGTGGAGAGGAAGCCAGGCCAGAATGGGTTAGGGCAGGGACCCAGTACCCCAGGCTCCTGGTTGCCCTTACTGTGAGCCACAGAAGACTTTCCCCAGGTCAACCTCTTTGATTTTTTAGGAAATCCTGAGTCTTAGTTTCTTAGCATGGCCAACTCTGTCTGTACATAGCTGAGAGCGTTTTTATAGACAGTTCCTTTCCTTTCCTCTTCTTTCCATGCCACATCCCTGGCCATCCAGCCATGGTAGGAAGGGCCAGTACATACTATTATATACTACATACATTACATTGTTAAAAAAATATTGCTTTGCATTTTTAATGCACAGATGCAGTAAAAAAGTCATAACTCAAGTATGGCCACATCATTAGAATTCCAAGCACATTTCAGAAAGCTGTCTCCATAGAAAATATTTTCCTACAAATGTGGTAATTGCTAAAGAGAATACTTGACATTGGTTATAAATGCCTGGAGCTCTTGCTTTAAAGGGCAATTTCTGAGGTTTATGAAAAGTTAAATTGAGTGGGGGAGATGACCGTGAGGTTTCATGTAGATTGTTGCTTTCTGTAATTTCATGACTTTTCCCTTGTATGTTCAAGCTGGTAATAGAAATGGGCTGGCTGAGATGAGGAAACTTGGAAGAGTAAACTGAACCCTTTCCTCCTTCACGTTGTAAGTAGTTAGCCAGCATCTTTGCTAGAGAAAGGACTGAGAACTAGAGAGAAACACCTGCAGGTGTCCGTACACACAGCTGGCCAAGGTCCAGAGTGGAGGCTTGGACTTGAAGAGAAGATGGTTCATATGAGCTGGTTCCATCCAAGCTGAGATGAGCATGGCTCCCAACTTTCCATGTGGTTCCCTCCTCCTCTCTGCCTTGCCTGTCTCCATCGTCGACGACTTCATGCCCACTCTGATGACTCTCCTGATACTGGAGCTTCCCAGTTCCCTCCTGTTCACCTCTACTCCACTTTGCCTTAATGCTGAGCAAGGATTCCCCCACATGGGGCTCAAGCCCAGGACCCTGGGATCATGACCTGAGCTGAAGGTAGCCACTTCACCAACTGAGCCACCCAGGCTTAGAGTTTTGTGGAGGAGCCCAGGTTTTCTTCCAGCCTCAATCTCTACCCATCTGCTCTGTTCCAGGCTCTTCAGGTCTTCATCCTTCACCAGATGGTCCTTCCTCGTTGACTCGATTCATCTGCTGAAATACTGTTCATCCTGTGGGGCCTAGATAAAGTGACATTCATTCCTCCATAGAACGTGAGTTTGCCATCTTGAAACTCTGAAAATGATCTTGCCTCTTCTGCTTTCTATAACACTTTATGGCCCTCTGATAAACTTTATCATATATATTTATGTGATACTCTGTCCTGTTTGCCCTACTAGATTATAATTTCCTAGGGACACACAAAATATTTTAGTCAATGTCATTTCAACCATATCTACCAATCATGCTTTTATTTAATTAATTTTCAGGTTTTTATTTAATATCAATCATATTTTTGAAGGATTGAATGAATTAATGAAGTTAGGTTACAGCTTGTACCTTTAAAAAATAATTTTTGTAAACATTACCACCTAGAGCTATTCTACTTAAATGTAACAAGTATTTTAGTATTACTTAATATTTATGTTCGGCCATTTAAACAGTTTCACTTAAAAGGAACTAACAGAGAAAAACTATTTTTTTCTCACTTGTCATTAGCTACACTTAGGAGACACTGGACATGTTGGATCATAGGAGTGCTGTAATTCAATACAATGGAATACTACGCAGCCATCAAAAAACCTGAAATCTTGCCTTTTGCAACGACATGGATGGAACTAGAGGGTATTACACTAAGTGAAATAAGTCAAACAGAGAAAGGTAATTATTATATGATATCACTGATACAAGGAATTTGAGAGGCAGGGCAGGAGGATCATGGGGGAAGGGGAAGAAAAATGAACCAAGATGGGACTGGGAGGGAGACAAACCATAAGAGACTCTCAATCTCAGGAAACAAACTGAGGGTTGCTGGGGGGAGGGGTAGCAGGGATGAGGCGGCTGGGTCATGGACATTGAGAGGGTACGTGCTAAGGTGAGCGCTGTGAATTGTGTAAGACTGATGAATCACAGACCGGTACCTCTGGGGCAAATAATATATGTTAATAAAAAAATAAATAAAGACTGCTATGATTCAGAACATTTTTGTAAATGCCTCCTCCAGAGCCAGGTTGTGAATCATGCAAGAGAGTTTAATTACTTTATAACTAAATATCAGTTTTAACAACAACAAAAAATGGTGTCCTTTGTCTTGATTGCACATCTCGTCACTGTTGCACAGTTTGAGGGACTTTCACTGTTGTTGAAGAGGCAGAATGATGTTCTGTGGTATGCAGGCGGATCCGAAGGGGAGCGGGCGTGTGGCTGGGGGGGTGACACCGTCTCGGGGCGTGGCTGGGAGCGCTGCAGCTCCTTTGGGGCAGAAACTCCCCCAGGGCTCTAGGGAGAAGCCCCCCAGCTCGTGCTCACGTTGCAGACGATGGAAGAGCCTGAGTGTCCCAAGTGAGTAACGATCCAGAGGGGTTGAGTTTCTATTAATCAGCAAGGATGATTCTGAAAGGAAGGAGCCCACAGAAGCCTGGCTCCTGCGCTTGGGTTTAAGGGAACTCTGGCCATAAGGGAAATAAGTCTGTTAGGAGAGGCCAGGTTATTCTGCAGGAATAATCCCCAATCTCAGGGGCTTGCCACAACAAAGGTTATTTCTTTTTCTTTTTTCTTCTTTAAATTTTATTTATTTATTTGACAGAGAGAGAGAGAGAGCGGGCACAAGCAGGCAGAGTAGCAGGCAGAGGGAGAGGAAGAAGCAGACTCCCTGCTGAGCAAGGATTCCCCAACATGGGGCTCAAGCCCAGGACCCTGGGATCATGACCTGAGCTGAAGGTAGCCGCTTAACCAACTGAGCCACCCAGGCACCCCAACAAAGTTTATTTCAACCTGGTGTCGAGGCCACTCTTGGGAGCAGCTGTCCCCTGTGTGGGGTCGCTGGTGCAGGGGATCTGATTCGTCATTTCAACAGAAATGTTGGTCTGATCGCTTTAAGGGCACTTTCCACTGTCCCTGCAGCAGAGGAAGGCGAAGCCTGAGCCTAGCCTGAAAGGGATGTGTGTTTGTCTAAAACTGACCCCATGGCCCTGCCTAACTTTGAAGGACTGGAAGCAGAGTCTTCTGGGTGCCCCAGAGGAGAGGAGAAATGAATACTGGCGAACACTGATGATTCCTACTACCCTGGATACACATAGTCCCTCTTATTTTTCAGTTCAGTGAATACTTCCTGAGCCAATCTTTTATGCGTAGCACTTTTCTAGGCATTTGGGGGGAGAATAAAATACAGTCTGTATTTGTAGAGAATCTAGCAAGCTTTCTGCAAAAGCAAGCTACTTGAAAGAATTTAGTAACTATATGAAGCCTTCTGTGAGAACTTTTTTTTTTGAGTTCTAACTGGTCTCTTTATTTTTACTTATTATTTTTTTTTGTTGTGTTACCAAATTTATTTTTATTTTTTGACAATTTTTTAGATGTTATGTTAGTTACCATATAGTACATTATTAGTTTTTGATGTAGTGTTCCATGATTCATTGTTTGCATATAAAACACCCAGTTCTCCATGTAATCTATGCCCTCCTTAATACCCATTGCCAGGCTCACCCATCCCCCCACTCCCCTCGCCTCTAAATCCCTCAGTTTGTTTCCCAGAGTCCATAGTCTCTCAGGGTTCATCTCCCCCTCTGGTTCCACCCCCCCTTCATGTTTCCCTTCCTTCTCCTAATGTCCCTCATGCTATTCCTTATGTTCCACAAATAAGTGAAACTATGAGAACTTCTAAGTTGATTCTTTGCACAACATTTTTGGACAGATTTTGGGAAACAGTGATCAGGAGAAGGAGAGAAGAGATGGGCATTCCAGGTGGGAGAATAGTACAAGTAAACGTATGTGACAGTAAGTTTGGTGATCATTCCTGGGAGCAGGGGTGAAGAGACAGAGGGAGAGAGAAAGCTGGGGAAGCAGAAAGAGATGGCGAAGATGGGGAGAGAGACAGGGAGACAGCAAGGTCAGCGCTTCCAGAGAAGCTATAGTCTCAGAAGGAATGACTTTGGACTTAGAATGCATGAATTCAGATTCTTTTTTTAAAAGGATTTTATTAATTTATTTGACAGAGAAAGGGAGCACAAGCAGGGGGAGCGGCAGGCAGAGGAAGAGGGAGAAGCAGGCTCCCCACTGAGCAGAGATTCCCAACACGAGGCTAGTTCCCAGGACCCTGGGATCATGACCTGAGCAGAAGGCAGATACTTAACCCAATGAGCCACCTGGGCACCCCACGGATTCAAATTCCTGCTCTAGTTCTCCCACTTACTTGCTCTGTGACTTTGGGCAAATGGCCCATTCCCTTGGGCTTGCCTGTCTCTCTGTAAAATGGGTGGTAAGCCTTGTGCCCGCCCCAGGCGGGGTTCTGCAGATTATATGAGGTGATGCATTCAAGCACTCAGAAAGTCCCTGCCACACAGTGCACAAAACTCACTGAATGTGCACCCTGTCCCTCTGGGAAGGATGGGTTAGCATGGGCAAGCGAGCAAATGACAGACGGCAGATGACAGGAGGGACAGCCTAATCTCGAGAATATTGCCTAGAATTTGCTGCAAATTCTGCCTTGGAAGGCAGACCTCCACCTTTTTCTTCTGCTTGCTAGCTTTTGCTAACCTTAAAGGCAGCTCAGTTCTCTCCATCTCATCCCACAGAGCGAATGCAAGGTGTACAGACGGGGGCACGGGGGCAAGGTGTACAGATGGGTGCACGGGGGCACCCATGTGTGAGCAACGTGTGCCTCCTGCCGGGTCCTCACCCTGCCGGGTCCTCGACTGGCCATGGCCTCATTACTCCTTCTTCCACTGAGTCCTGTTTCCCGACACTATATTCTGTTCCTGTCACTCTGCGGTAGACACAGAGAAACAGAATGCATGGCTCCTGCTCTCAAGGAGCTTACCAAATGGTTGTATCAAAACTTAGCTCTGCCAAGTTCATTTTTAGAACCTTTTGTTTCAATGGAATGAGAAAAAGTAAAAATAGCTGCAGCGGGCCTTTCAAAGGTGTCTTAAATTATTCTTCACTCATTTTTCTTCTTCTGTTGTGAATATCTTTAGCTTCTATAGAAGGACAGAAAAGAAAAGTAAATTCCTGGCAGCCGTGAGTTCTATTTATACCCGGTGGCACATTATATTTCTATAGAAATAGCTCAAGAGGCTGGAAGAGCCTGTTTCATGGAAATCCAACGCTTTTTTGTGGTTATTGACTGTCTTTCTGCACATTCCAACGTCAGCTAGAGAGTGGGTAAGGGGGACGTGCATACTTACAGTGCATCCTCCGGGAGCAGGTGCTCGGCCCCTACATCAAATACCAGACACAAATCCTGCCAACCTGGTCTCTCTCCCGCTGTCGGTATTCTCAGACAAATGACGGGGCTTAGGCCTTTGACAGATAGCTCGCCTGGGAAGCCCAGTGAGCTGGAGATGCATGTGTGTCTGTTGATACGGCTTTGAGCAATGACATTTGAGTCTGCCATGACGAATGGGCTGTGTGATCCCCTCTTAGAGCCATGCCTACTTTTGGCCCTGTGAGCCTGGCAGGATTTTAAAGATTACTGCTGTGCTCGCTCATGAAAACATCTCTCCCCCAATTTATTCAACGATCCTGCTTTGGGAAAACAAAATGCAAAATACCAACTGATGGTCTTAAAGAAACATTTCTTTCGTTAGAACCATAGTGAGAATTTATGGTGGGTGGGGAAGGGGAACCAGGGCTACAAGACCCGTCTGCTGCTGTTCGGACCTCACTCTGAGCGAGTCATAAAATGCAAGCTGGGCAGACAGCAACTCCACGTGGCCACTCCTCCTGTGGGCAATTAGTGTTCTGTGTCCACGATCGTTCCCATGTGGAGCTGTGTCATCTTTAGGATGCTTCGAGAGAATGGGGTTGTTGAATCGGAGGGTCTTTTCTCTATTGTATACAGAATGAGGAGAGACTAGGACACTTGGGCTCAGTCCCTCTTGACTGATGCTTATAGTTCTTTGGTAGTTACAGACACTATCCCAGGACTTTCGTCCCAAATACCTCCCTTTGTGGACTGGGAGATGGTATCCTGCTAGTCCCCGGAGGGCATCTTGCGATCCTTCTCCTTCATGCCTCTGTGTGTACAACCACCTATTCCTCACAGGAGCTACTGTATATTGAATGCTTACCACGTGCCAGGGGCTTGATAACATCTCATTTTATTCCTGCTACAGTCCTAAGAGATAGAATTAGGGCCGACATTGAGTGAATACCAGTCCTAAGAGATAGAATTAGGGCCGACATTGAGTGAATACCAGGCATGATGAACAACTTTGGATTATTCGCCCTGTGCTCTAAATAACCATAAGAAACAAGTGTGATACCGATATTATACCATCTTACAGTTCAAAAGAACAGAGCCTCAGTGAGGTTAAGCTATTTGACCAAATTAGAAATCTGGGATTTGAACCTAAGCTTGAGGTTCTCCAAGTCCCAGGCTCCTCCCACCGCTCCCATGGTGCAGTGAAAACAGAAAGGGTTCTCTGCTTGAATGCAGGGGTGTGGGGGTGGGGGGTGGGGGGGTTGCCACTGAAAGTGTTCTAGTCACAGTTTGGTGATAGATGCAAGTTTTCGGGATTTTCTACACCTTCGCTTATTTTGCTTAGTATACTTTATGCCAGTTGAGCACTTTCTCCTCGTCCTTCACAACAGAACTATTTTCAATGCATAGGGTAATTTATTCAAAACATAATTATCCCAATTAAACGAAGAAATGCGTATGCTTCAACGATATGGCATATTATCAAATGTTTTATAATTCTTATCCAAAATGTTTATAATTTTGATGATAGGAATTTCTTATCTTTTTTACTGATAAAAATATTCAGGCAAAGATTGTATTTTCTTACATGTAAAATATTAAAAGCATCTGGAAACTTGAAAATATGTAGTGAACATATGGATCATTTCCTTTTTTTTCTCTTAATGACAATAGGTTTTAGCATTGCTCAAACTAATTTGGTAGCTATCTACCTGTCTTGAACACTCCAGATCCCTTGTTTCATGGCCTTATCCCACAGCTATGGTCCTGGGTAGTAGAAGTGAGGTGGGAAAGCTGGGAGATGTTTGCCCTGTCTATGGAGTGTCTCTTGCATCCTGAATTGCTCCCTTCCCCAGACAATCTGAAATGGGTATCACCATTTTCTGAGGCCATGCCCACGTTCTCCTGCCCACTTCACTTTTTGTTTCTCCTTTGTCCCATCCTTTGAAACTTCATCATGCGTAGGTCCAGTGTCGGGGTGTGCGAACGTCCAGGCACAGAACCACCATGTGTGTATGTGTGTGTGTGTTCAGGATGTGTCCTTATGGAGGAGTCTGGTGAAGGGTCTGGGGGCCAAACCCCTGTGAGAGTGGACACCCATTCTCATTGCCCTAACACACATCTCAGCTTCATTAGGGAGGAGAGCCCAGGAGGAGACCGTTACTAGAAGTAAACTGGTGGTCCAACACGGCATCTCAGTTTCTGATTGCTGTGGGTGTCCAGGCTTCTTTCAATACCTTGTTTAACATAAAGAATATAGTCAGTGGTACTGTAATAGTGTTGTTTGGGGACAGATGGGAGTTGTAGTTGGGGTGAGCATAGCACAGTATATGGGGTTGTCAAATCACGATCACCCCTGAAACCAATGTCACATTCTGTGTCAACTACATTGCGGTTAAAAACATAAATTGAAACACATGAATAGATAAAGATGTGGTTCATATATATGATGGAACATTACTCAGCCATCAGAAAGGATGAATACCTACCATTTGCATCGACGTGGATGGAACTGGAGGGGATTACCTTAAGTGAAATAAGTCAAGCAGAGAAAGACAATTATCATATGCTCTCACTCGTATGTGGAACATAAGGAATAGTGAGGAGGACCACAGGAAAAAGGAGGGAAACTGAATGGGGAGAAATCAGAGGGGGAGACAAACCATGAGAGACTCTGGACTCTGAGAAAGACACTGAGGGTTACAGGGGGGAGGGGGTGGGGGATGAGGTAGCCGGCTGATGGGTATTAAAGTGGGCTCATGTGTTGAGCACTGGGTGTCGTAAGCTATTAATGAGTCATTGAACACTACATCAAAAACTAATGATGTACTGTAGGTTGCCTAACTGAACATAATAATAAAAACAACAAAAACATAAATCAAAACAAAGCAAGAAGCCTCTAAACCTCTCGACTCCATCACTGGCACATGGTAGGTGTTCAAAATTTGAATAGCCATTCAGTATTTCAAAGAACAGTCTGTGTATTAAAAGTGAGCACCCTGTGACTTAAATAAATTTCCTAAAATTTCAGCAAACAAACGAACAAGGAAACCAACAAAAATACCTTGTTTAAAGGGTGCAGTGCCAATCCCTGTGTGTTGGCAGCTGCCAGCCTTGGGGATAAAAGCCCATCAGGTGGCTCTAGGCTGGTCAGTATGTGGAATGCGGAACCCCAACTCTTGGCTTCTCCCTTGCTAGTGATAGAATGACACTTCTCCTTTGGCCTTTCCTTCCAAGTCTACCTCTCAGATATGCCACTCCTCTTTCTCAGTATTTTTCTATTTTTCTGTTTAAAAAAAAAACAAACCCTTTTATTTTAGTCAGTTTTCCCTTTTGTTCTTGTAGCACTTGCAGTGTGCAGGAATCTGTGGCTGTTCCAGAAATGGAACTCTATCTTCTAGCCTCCATTTTCCTTCTTTTGGAGGACACCTACATTCTTCACTTGCTTTGCCTCCTTCTGAGCAGGACATCCCACTATCAACTTTATTCCTGCCCTGGATTTTCACAACAGCCCTTGCAAATATCTGTAAACATTGCTAAAATTAATGGTCTAATGGAAAAGGGTCACAGGAACTTGGTCTAAAATAAGAAAAACTAGTACATTCGTTTAGAGACTGGAAAATTTTCCAGTCAGTTCCCTGAGAGCCCATCAGGTAACTTCTGACATTAACTAGAAGGTAGAAAATAAAAATCTGTCTGAGGGATCAGATTACGGAATGTCAGGCTGGGAGGATATAGGAGAGATGATCTAGATTGGGATCAGTAAAAGTTTTATGTTAAAGGCCAGACAGCAAATATTTTAGGCTTTGCAACTATGCAGCTCTGTCACTGGAGTATGAAAACAGCTGTGGACAGTATGTAAATGAGTGGGCATGGTTGTTTTTCAATAAAACTTTATTTACAAAAACAGGTGATGGGTGGATTTTGCCCAGGGTGGTAGTCTTCAGACTCCTGATGTAGACTAAAGCCACGTTCTTACACAGAAAAACTGAGGTCCAGAGACGGGAAATGAAAAGCTTAGAGTCAGATAGCTTATCTTTCGAAGAGATAAAGACAGGCTTCCCTGGGGCAGGAGTGGCTGTCAGTACTCCTTCCCCGGGCAAGAGGGAATGGGTGAACACTCTTAAGTCCAAGAGTCCTGCCAAAGGCTGCAATTTTGTTGTATACTGGGGGACGAGTCAAACTTGTGGAGTTTGAGAACACTTATGAAGAGTTAACCACCGGCTCTTTGGAATCACAGTCTAGAACCAATTAAAAAGGGAGCAAAGGTGTTTTGAGCATTGAGTTGCTGTTTTCAGTATAAAACAAAGAGTAGGCTTATAATTATGGTCTTAGTCTCCTGGCTATCTGTTACTATCATAAAACACACACATTTCCAAAAGGGAAAGAGAAGAGAGATGAACTGCTTTTACTGAAGGGTTTATGGGTCTGAAATGAATAGTCAACTCAGCACAGAGGATCACACATTGCACAGAATACATCAATGCCCTTTGAAAGAGAAGACTTCTCCTTTCTCCCATACCCTTAAATTATTCAACAATATATTTACTGAGTAACTACTATGTGCAGGCACTGTTTGAGGTCCTGGACACACAACAGTGACTAGAACAAAATGATCTCTCTGCCCCTACATCGCAGTGGATACACCCTAGTCCACTGAGAACGTGCCTGGTTGAAGGGCTGTCATTATTATGTTTTCAGAGTGAGATAGTCTGTGGTTGCATGGATGTGTTCTCCTGCACATTACCCATTCTTCCTATTCTTGGTCAGAACAGGGCCAGGAAACCTGGACTATCTGGTGGTAGATTCTGCAGGGATTTCCAGGTGGAGGAATGGAGAGAGCAGAAGTGTGGAAGTGGGCTATCTGTGGATTAGACCACACAGTGGGGATGAGGGAGCGGCTTTCCCCATGGAAGACAGCATCAAGAATTGCAGCTCAGGTTGAGTGAAGACTGGTCAGAAAAGGCAGATGTTTAGAGCTAGAAGGTTGTTTAATCCTTGCAGATAAGATGGTGGAGAACTTGGGGCATATGTAGGACCAACTAGTTGCATTGAGAAAGACTCTTTTCAATTATTTGTTTAAAAATTTTGCAGGAGGGGGACAGTGTGGTGGGAGTGGTTAGGTACAGAGGAAGAAGGGATTTATAGAGGGATTTGAGGACAGCTGGAAAGGAAAAGGAAAGGGATTAATAATAAAGGGTGTGGTCAGAGCTGTGGTAGGAGCCAATAGCTCATGCATGGTCTGGTCTAGATAGCATGAATGATTTGAAAAACTGGGATATTTATTAGAGCTTTTTACCTTCAAGTAGATACCATTTTTTAAAAAAGATTTTATTTATTTATTTGACAGACAGAGATCACAAGTAGGCAGAGAGGCAGGCAGAGAGAGAGGTGGAAGCAGGCTCCCCACCGAGCAGAAAGCCGGACAAGGGACTCGATCCCAGGACCCCGAGACCATGACCGGAGCTGAAGGCAGAGACCTTAACCCACTGAGCCACTCAGGTGCCCCAAGTAGATAAGATTTTATTGAGATAAAATTCATATACCATAAAATTCACCATTTTAAAGTGCGTAATTCAGTGGTTTTTAACATTTTCTCAAGGTTGTGGAACCAGAACCTTTTCACCAGCCCAACTGTCTAGACCAGGCATTGGACCTTCTTTGGTCACAGGCAGGGGGAGGCCTGCAGAGTCACCACAGTTGATTCTAGAGACAGAGACAGAGCTCAAAACTTCAATAGGGTACTCTCAGAGGTGTTTTGTTTTGTTCTGTCTTTGGAGGAGAAAAAAGTATTACTTCCTAAAAAGAATTACAGGTAATATTTGGTACCATTAATAAAGTTGAAATGAGCTTCTAACAAAATAAGGAGTGAAAAGAAGTGAAAATTATTTTATTTATTTATTTAAAAAAATTATTAATTTGAGAGAGAGAGAACACATGGGTGGTAGGGGAGGGACAGAGGGAAAGGGAGAGAGAATGTCTAGCAGATTCCACGCTGAGTGCAGAGTCTGAGGTGGGGCTTGATCTCATGATCCCAAGATCAGGACCCTGGGATCATGACCTGAGCTGAAATCAAGAGTCAGACGCTTAACTGACTGAACCACCCAGGTGCTCTCTGAAAGGGAATATTATTTAAAATGTATTTTGTGTCTTTTCATTGGAACTGCCTTTTGACACTGACCCAGAATGAATTATTAGTTTCCATGTTGTCCTCAGTGGCTTTTGAATATGTTCAGAAACTGATTATGCAAAAGGAGAAAGAACAAAGTTTAGGGAAAAAAAAATTATTGTGGTGCTGACATCACCAGACATTAACATCTGTTCTCTTGTTTGTGCCTCTGACCACATTAAAATATTTGATGTCTCCATTAAAAAAAAAAAAAAAAAAGGACTACTCTATGGGTTTGCTGAGGACTTTAATGACAAATATGTTTCACCTTTGACCTTGAAGTAAATGAATGTCATGCTGTCCCTTACTTGCAGATGTCAAGTGTTTTCCACAGTGGGCTGAAGAAGCCAGAGAGTTGGCAGACAAGAGACTGAAATGTCTGCTTATTCTTGAAATGAATTTGGAATATACACATGCATTTGTGGAGTGGAAAACGTTTTCAAAGAGGCCGTTTGAAGCTGAAAGGACCATCTGATGCTCTTTTTACCCTCTTGGTTTTATTCAACTAATTTCATTACTTTCTGTCCCTAGCACCTCACCAAAGGAAGAACATGCCTAGAGTTGGGGTGATGAAAGAATATTTTATATTTTTAGCTGCATGTGAATTTTATAAGTGCATTTGAGAGATAATTTGTACATTGAATCCTTTTTTTCTATTCAAATTATTTGAAAATATTATTATGAAAATAAAAAATTACAATTTTTAGCCTTTTAAATAAGTATCAAAATGACCACTAATAAAGGCTTTTTCTTCTTCTTCTTCTTCTTCTTTTTTTTAATAAGATGTTATTCATTTATTTGAGAGAGAAAGCAGAGTGAGAGACAAAGAGCATGAGTGGGGGTTGGGAGAGAAGGACAGAGGCAGAGGGAGAAGCA
Organism: Mustela putorius furo; assembly: GCF_011764305.1. NCBI lineage: Eukaryota > Metazoa > Chordata > Mammalia > Carnivora > Mustelidae > Mustela > Mustela putorius. The sequence continues at coordinate 3,237,630 of NW_025422171.1, forward strand.
GACTCCCCCCTGACCAGGGAGCCCAATGCACGACTTGATCCCTGGACCCTGGGATCATGACCTGAGCCTAAGGCAGCTGCTTAGCTGACTGAGCCACACAAGTGCCCTTGAAAAAGACTTTTTCATTTCCATGTTAGAGTTTAATGTCCATGTGAACCAAGCATAGATAATGTCTATAAATTAGCCTGAGAAAATTCCTCTAATTCCTGCTAGAAGCTTGTTTCCAGGGGGAGGCTGGTTTCTGCTCTTCCCGTGTTTGTTCCATACCGCCCTGCCCCAAGAGTAGAAAGTATCGATGATACCACTGTTTGTGGGCAGAGGCCCCACTGTCCTTCAGAATGATCCTGATTCTGGTGAATATTTGGGTCTATGAAAAGAAAATTACGGGTGTTAAAATTGTGCCTACATCTAGTCTCCCTGACATGGTTTTGGTTTGGTTGCGTTCTTGACATGTTCTCTGAAACATGACTGACTTGTTCTTGCATGAGCGGCTGGACAGCACAACTGCGCGCACATCAGCCTGTGTTACAGGCACAGGGTTGGGAGGGGCTAACCCAATTTAAGCTTTCTTGGAGTACTTAGCTTTCCCATCATTCCTGCCGTGAACACAGTTCCTTGTTTTTATTTTCTAGTTATCTTACTCTTTCTTCCATTCAGCTCCCTGGATCATTCCTGGGGCAGGGGTGGGAAGTCAGAGAGAGTCCAAAATGGCACTGGGGACCTCATCTCCAGCTTCTATGTTTTAAAATATAGAGTAGGGGCCATTACAGTGTTACTCAGTTTAACTATTTCTTGTGCAGGATGTAATGAGAGACTCTGAAAGGATAAAAAAACGAGCAAGGCAGTCAGTCTTTGATTTCAGGTAGGACAAATACTGCAACGAAAGGAATTTTATGCTTGTTCCCAAAGAAAAGTCTAGAAAAGCATTGTAGAGTTCAGAAGAAGGAAAGAACAGTCAGGAGTAAGGAGAGGACCAGAATAGGCTTCCCGGAGGAGCCATACCTGAGGTGACCTTGACTGGTCATGGAGAAAGGGCACAGGGATGCCAGGGAGGAATTATTTCACCAAAAAGAAGTAAAAGGAGAAAATCCTGGGGAGGGGCAAGGATGAGTCTTGTTCTGCTGTGAGCAGAAGGAGAATCAGCAAAGGGGGGAGTGTAGGAGAAGTGGTAAGAAAAGTCAGGGCAGAAGGAAGAACATGCAACAGTCTTGATGCCTTGGAGATGTGGGGGCGGCAGTGAGTTTGGAGGGGCGAGAAAAAACCCTAAAAGGTGAAGGGGGGTGGGTTACAGAAAGTTTCCTTTCCATCAGATCTGGGTTCTTTGAAATTCAAGGCCAGCCAATAGAGAGAAAGAGGGGGGAGGCCAGTGTTGTGAGACGCAGGAAAACGCAAGCTCTGAAAATGTTCGAGAGAATTACGAGTCTTCATTTTATAATTTTCTATACATCATGCCCTTCCTTTTCCCTGATGCAAAAGTCAAGGGTGCACCTGGTATCCCCAGCCTTGATGAAGGCTCCACTAGGATATGCTTTACCAATGTTAGACTGTTCAAGGTTTAAAAGTAACTGAACCGTGCTTCCCCCCAAACAGACAGGAGAGTTCAATGCCACTTGCAAGAGAGGGTCAGATACTTGGAACAATTGTCAATGGGAGGGAAAAAAAAAGCCCCAAATTCAGCACACCCAAAGGCAAACTTTGACTGCTTGACAACATAACCAAACTACTGATAAAACGTCCCAGAGTGTTTTCTTTCCTTTTCAGGGCTAAGACTCGGGAAACCACAGAAGTAAGTCAAAAGGTGAGGGCGACCAAGCCACCTGGCGCGGGCACCTGAGCAGGCTCAGTGTGGCCCCCGCCACTTGGTGCAATTCAAGAGGCGAGGGTTTTGGTTTCTAAGCCTCTTCCCTCTGCGTCGGGTCTGGTAACTTGAGCAATCCTTCTTCCCATGCACTGCGGTGCCAGCGCGTGATCAGGCAGGGCTCCTGGGCTAATGGTCCCCAGGTTTGGGTTTCAGGGGGTGGGGACTTTCAGGCGGGGCGGCTTTGGCAGGCAGCCCAGATTTCTGGAATGTGTGTGCTCTGCCTGGTGGGCTAAGCAGTTTGGCATCAGGTTCCTGCCTGAACCGAAGCAGGAGAACAATAGGCATGTGGCTCCAGGGCTAATTAGCTGTGTGAAAGCCTTGCAGGCAGAGCGAGCTCTTCTCCAGGCTGTGTGCTTGGCTGGCCCACAAGCTTGCTGCCACCGCCTCTGGGGAGCCTGCTTGCGCACCCCCCGGGCTTTGGGAGACCTGTGGGCAAAACGATGCATCAGGGAATTGGAGTCAGACGGTCGGAATCAGACTTGTGAGTTGTGTCCGTGACATTAGACCAGGAAGTGGTCCTGGGCAAAGCCATTGTGTTTCTTTTGGCACATTCGTATGCTTGCTCATGAGTAAGGGTGGGTGCGGAGACACATTTCCAGTCCAACACCTGCCATATTTGGATGTGACTATCCCAGAGCACTGAGGTCATTTTGTTTTCTCACAGAAGGGGAAATGCTCTTCTTCTATCATTCACCTTCAGTTTGTGTAATATTTTAGTGGGGCCGAGGCTGGAAGGAAGGCCAGGCTGTGGAAGGCTCCAGAGTTCATGGAACATCAGCCAAATTCTTAGGGGAATGTAATGTCTGGATTCGTAAAATCTTAGGTTTGAGAGAGTCAAAAGGTCTTGAATATTTGAAAGGGAAAATAAGAGTGATTTTTTTCATTCAAGATCATCCAACTCCACTCGGGACAACTCAGATTTGTATAAAGTTAAATGAAGAATGTTCGTTATTTAACAAAAATATTTATAACAGGAATCTTCTTGACTGGAAGGCTTTTCCAGAGGCTGTGAAATATAAGTAGAGGTTTAACTTTCAGCTTTAGAAAGGTGTTCATCTAGTTCGGACAGTGAGGGCCATCCTTATTCTCACGGTCAGTGCCCCCCAGAGTCTGAATGGAGAACTCAGGGAGAAGCCTTCCAAGGTGTGGATGGAGGGAACAGTGTTTCTTCATTGGTTTGAGCACAGAACCCAACTTCTTTCCTCAGGCAGCACGCTTGCACCTGTTGCCAAGTCAGTATTTTCCTTTTTCATTAAGTGGCTCCCTTGAGATTTAAGACTTGCACCCTGGTTTAGACAGCTTCAGCAGGGCTGTGGTTGGGGAAAGAGATGTCTAAAATATTTTCCCCAAGGTTCTTCAAGACCAAAAGATAATTGGTTGAGGATGATTATTATTTTGTAAAAAGGCTGAAAGACTCAGTGCTTATGAATGTATCTGGAGAGTTCTGCCCGTTGCCGACCCTCGCTGTGCCAAGGGTGGCCATCTGATCGGCAACATCGGCATCTTGCGGGAGTGTGTTAGGAAGACAGGATCGTGGGTCCCACCCAGGCTCTGCCTTTTGCCGAGACCACAACAGAGCATGAGAGTAAATAGGTGCCACTGTATCTTGAATGGGAAATTCTCTCTTCTTTGTTCTCTCATGAACTTTGCACTCTCTCTTTTCCCTTCTCCACTCTCTCCGCCTACTTTGACTGTTAATCCATGGAGCTGTACTGGACCACCCTTGGGACACCTAGATTTTTCTCTGTATGAAGCACGTGAGGCGATTTGACAGCTGGAGACCTTCCTGTTAACAGCCATTATAATAAAACATTCCCCCAAACCAAATTCGACAATTATTAACATGTTTAAACAGAAAACGATGTTTACTAAGGCATTCTTCCTGAGGCTTAACATATCCTGTGAAGAGGAAGGGGTGGGGGTGAGGGGAGTACATGGAAATGTTAGCTCTCTACCTGTAGTTCAAGGGAATGTCAGACTAGAGGTTTAACCAAGAAAAACAAAAAACAACAAACAACAAACAAACAAACAAACAAAAAAACCACCACCAACAAAAAGCCAAAAAACCCCAAAACAAAACAAAACAAAAAACCCCAACCCTCTTTCTTGGGAGCTGGAAATGGAGATCCTTTTACATGTACAGTCGGTCAATGGAAAACCTTGTTTTTAAAGTGACTCCTTTCAAGTGATGGGAGGATGTGCTGGTTTTGGGAAGAGCGGACACATGCACAATACCCTTCAGTCAAGAACGTGCAGGTGCTCGAACAGGACGGGAACCCCAGCTGCCCTTCAGCACCACGGCAGGTTGTGACCCGGAGGGATTTGTTGCCACCACATCCCCAATGTGTGGCACAAAGCAGGTCCTCACTCAGTACCTCTTCCATGACAGGTGGCTGTCACTTCAGCTTGTGTCAGGGACCCAAAATACCTGAATCTTTTAAAGATACAAAGCCTCCTCTGCAAAGAGCGGGATGGGCTACGCTGGGGGCAGAGGGAAGCTTAGCCCTCGGAAGTGCGTGCCTACTTTTCTTGTCATGCCCAGATGGGTGAAGGTGGACTGTGGATGCTGAGTGTGGATGGAGGAAATTGGGGACTTCCAGCCCTAGGGGGTTATCTACTTCCACCCTCCTCTCCACATGGGAACGCTCTTTACAGGTGGACTCAGCTGTTCACCAAATTTGTGCCGACAGTTTCCAAGGTGTGGGCCTGCCCCAGTCGGCACATGGCCCTCGGGGAGGAGACAAAGTACAGTCCCTCATAGTTCAGTATGAGAGTCGCAAATAGTGACACTACTTATTTCTTTAAAAAAAAAAAAAAAATTTCTACTTGGGAATGCAGAGGAAGGAGCACCCCACTTCCTGAGACGAGGGTGGGGAGACACAGGTGGCTTCATAGGCTGGATCCTGTCCTAGGCATTGCTTCTCAAGGATCAGAAGACATTCTCAGGGCAGCAAGTGGCTGTTTATTAAGGGTCCAGGCACGACTCGACGTGCTTTACATGTACTAATTCACTAAATCTTTTATAATGACCAATGGTGTATTGTGCCCATTCTGCAGATTAGGAAACTGAGGATTGATAAGGTAACACGTGCAGCTGGTAAGTGGCAGAGCAGAGAGTTCATGTAGGAAGTGCAGTACCAGAGCCCTTGTTCCTCAGCACAAGGCCAAACTCTTGCCCAGAAAGAAAAATATACTCCCGTTAGAAAGAAAAGGTCTGTGTACAGACCTTCTATGGAGGAGTGAGGGAGCATGGCATATTCTGGAAACTGAAAATCATTTAGTGTGACTTCTGAACAAAGCTTGGTAAAATAGGTAGGGGCTGGGTCCTGAGTTTAGATTTTAAGGAATTTAGGATTCCTTTATAGGTGGTAGTTCTAGAAGGATTTTTTGGTGTGGTGGTAAAATATACATAATATAGAATTTAACCATTTTTAGCAATTATAAATTATTTATTTTAGAAAGCGGGTAGGGGCAGAGGGAGAGGGAGAGAGAGAGAAACTCAAGCAGACTCTATGCTGACCACAGAGCCTGATCTGGGGCTGGATCTCATGGCACATGAGATCACAAGCCCAAACCAAGAGTCAAACCCTGGACCAACTGAGCCACCCAGGGAGCCCATCATTTTTAGCATTTTTGTGTATAATTCAGTGGCATGAAGCACATTCACATTGTTGTGATACCCTCACCACCGTCCATTTCCAGAACTTTTTCATCTTCCCAAATGGAAACTCTCTTCTCATTAAACAATCATTCCCAGTCCCCCTCCCCTGGCCCCCACTATCTACCATTTCACTTTCTGTCTATGACTGTGATGACTCTAGGAGCCTCGTGTAAGTGGGATTGTACGGCGTTTGTCTTTTTGTAACTGCTTTATTTCACATAGCATCAGGTCCTTACAGCTCACCACGTTGTAGCATGGGTCAGAGTTTCCTTCCTTTTCAAGGCTGAATGACATTCGGTTGTAGGTATGCCCCACATTTTGTTTATCCATTCACCGGTGGATGGACACTTGGGTTGCTTCTGCCTTTTGTGAATTGATGGTTTTTAATCTGGGGAATGATAGAGTCAGGGTCACATTTTAGAGATCCAGAGGGGGAAAGAATCTCTGGTTGCCAGGGCGAAGTTGACAAAGCTGCAGACCGCGTCTCTCTTACATCCCCAGCTCCAAGCATGGTGCCCGGCATGTCGTAATTACTCACTGATCGTATGATCTCTCTAATTTTTTTAATAGCAGAAATCTCTATAATAGGTGGAAAATCATCTTTACACCTTAAAATTGAGGTAAAGGAGATTAGAAGACATAATACAATGAGGTACCTGAAAATACATTTAAGCCATCAAGGGCTTTCTCCATGTGGGCTATTACCCTCATTATTTTCTCTGTGCTTCTGATAACCTCGGACAAATTGTTGCTGGTTTCAAAGGCCAAACTTTACTGGTATCTATAAAGCTTTATTTCAATGTTGTTGTTTCTTCACACCTCTTGAAATCCAGAGATCCTTACAGCTATCCTGATTTTCAAGTGAGTTTATGTGAAATATTTGGAAGTTCACTTTGTATTAGAAGATGCCTTCTCCTCATTTAAAAATCATCTGTGTGTCTCAGGTAGATCTGTGTCCTAGTTTGCTGTGATATTTTACATAAGCATAGGAAGATTAGAAACCCATTAAAATATCACATTGTGAAAATTTTCAAACACACAAACGTAGGGGGAATAGAGGGGCACAGTGAACACTTACCTATCCACCCAGATTTGACAGTTTCTGCTTTGCCTAAACTATCCATTTACACATTTTTTGTTGCAGACATTTAAAACATCTGTCCCATCATTACATTTTATTCCTAGGTACCTGAGACTGCATCTCCTTCACAATCACAATGCACACCTAAAAATTAGTATTACTTGCATAGCCAAATTTTCTTGATTGACTCAAAAATGTTGAGTCAATGGTGTGTTCAGTTGAGGCTGCATATCTTAGTTAGTTAGGGCTGCTATGACAAAATACCATAGGCAGGATGGCTTAAACAATAAACACTGATTTCTCACAGTTCTAGAGACTGGGAAGTCCAAGATCAACATGCTGACAAATTTGGTATCTGGTGGGGCGCCTGGGTGGCTCAGTGGGTTAAGCCACTGCCTTCGGCTCGGGTCATGATCTCAGGGTCCTGGGATCGAGTCCCGCATCGGGCTCTCTGCTCAGCAGGGAGCCTGCTTCCCTTTCTCTCTCTCTCTCTACCTGCCTCTCCATCTACTTGTGATCTCTCTCTGTCAAATAAATAAATAAAATCTTTAAAAAAAAAATTTGGTATCTGGTACCAGAGACTTCTGCCTGGCTGGCAGACAGCAGTCTGCTGTGTCTTGCTGTGTACTGAATGTGGTGGAGACCGGGCTCTGGTCTCTTTTTTTCTTATAAGGGCCCTAATTTCCATTATGGGGGTCCCATCCTTGGGACTTCATCTCAATCTAATTACCTCCTAAACTCCACCTTCAGCTACTTTCACACTGAGGATTAGGGCCTCAACATACAAATTTAGGTGGGAGGGTGGGACACTGGGACACAAACAATCCATAACACTCCATAAATGTATCACAGTTGCAATTATGTATAATGTCTCTCTAGTCCCTCTTAATACAGAGCAGACCACTCCCCTTCATGGTATTTTTGCAAAACTGAGTCATTTTTCTATACAATGTCCCACATTCTGGATTCAACCATTAGTTTCCTCGTTTAATCACTGAGCTTGGTCTTCTACCTACCATATTTCCTGTAAATGGGGGTTAGCTCTCGATAATGGATTAGGGTTAGCCTCATCACTTTTGGTAAGAATATTTTATAGATGGTTCTGTTTGCTTTTTGTTGCCTACACTGGGAGGTCCACAATATCTGGCTATCCACTTCAGTGCTGCTAAGAATCATTATGGATTCAGAGTGATCTTTAAAAATATACAATAAAAATCATTCTCCTTCTTATTCCAAAAATTACTTGCAAATTAGTTGTAAAAGATTTACAACATATGGGTAAGCAAAAGAAATAAAGCTATCTTAATATCCTAACCCTAGATAACTGCCATCAAAATGTTGCTGTAGATCCTTCTAGTATTTCTTCATAATATAGATTATCTCATAATCATCTCTTTTTACTTATTGTGAATATCATTTAAAGTATTGAAATATTCTTCTACATGTCATTGGCCTTATATAGTGGAATCAGAATTTATTTAATTAATGTACTACTTTCGTACAAGTTGTGAAAACTGCAAATCCACATGTCCAAATGCTCATTCAGATTTGGCCCCAAAGCGGTCTGAGAGTAAATGACTACTGCATGGCTGTCCGCCTTCTGGAACCTCTGCTCTTCACTTCTGGGGGGGGGTGAGGTGGTGTTAAGGGAATTAGGGGCAGAAGTAGGGTTGGGATTGGGAGACGGGGTGCCATTGGAGGGGTCTTCTGAAGTGTGGAGCTGTGTCATCTGTGTCCTACTGAGTAGTCTTCCTCGTTCCTGTGTTTAAGATTCTCTTTTAAAGTCTAATGGGCTGATTTCTTGTGCTTGCCTCACCCTTGCTCCTCAAAGCATGGACATGGGCTGGTGGCATCAGCATCTCCTGGAAGCTTCTTGGAAATGCAGTCTCGGGACCCGCCCTAAAGGGGCCAAACCAGAACCTGCGTTTGAACCAGAGCCCCAGGAATGACGTGTGAGACTCACTGTTCGAAAGCGTTTCTACTCAATTAATGGCAGGAAAAGCTGGTCCATCGTGCGCTTCACGTGCTGAATTCAGCCATGGGAAAAAATCTTAATGCTGGGCCAACTTGGCTGGCTTTCTTTCTAAGGACGGAAGAAAAATCTGGTGTACATTTTGGAGAGGTGAACCCGGCAGTGGCTGGGAGCCTGGGATTTGCTCTTCAGACTCAGTCTTGATAACTGTGGGATGTTAAGAAGATTTAAGCGGTCCGATCTTTGCTTTCCTCCTCAGTATAATAGAGACGGTATTTCTTTTTTCACAGGGATGGCCTGAGGTTTAAGGCTATCACGCGTAGAAGCACTTAGCACAGTGGCACGTCCTAAGTGCTGAGCCAGCTATCGTTATTAATGATCAGAAAATGCTGTTTTATGCAGCAGTGTTGGGAGCAAAGGTTAATTGATAAACATTACTTTGGGGAATACCAGGATGCTGAACTTTTTCCTTCCAACTTCAGCTGTAAAAGAAGTTACTAATTAGTTTTAGCTGCTGGTTCCATGTATAGAAAGTGATAAACCGTTTTACGCTGAACAACCACCCACTACATACCCTATGCTGTCTTATTATTTAACCCGATGAGAAAAAAAAAAGCCCCACAAAACAAAACCCCAAAACCAAAAAAACCCCCAAAACACAACTTCCTCTCCCTCTTTCTTAAAAGATCTTTTGCTTCAATACAGGTTGAGGCTTACATATGCTTTGATTCCAAGAGATTGTATTTACAAAGAAACTTCATCTTTAAAAAGATCTGTCTAGTTCAATTCTACAGCATTCTAAGAGAGCAACTCAACAAAGAAAGTTGCAATGAATCATGCAGTTGACTATGCTTTTTTAAAGTAAGTGAAATAAAACTACTACCAAATGCGGTGTGGACTTTTTCCAACCCCTAAAATAAATATTTGTAAAGCGAGCCTTGGTGGCATGAAGACCATGGTGATAGAGGATGGATACATGATAACATGTTTCTTAAAGATGGATCTCCTGACAATTAGAGGTCGAATTCTTATCCTGGAATTGAGCCAGAATGAGTAAAATCCTTTTAGTAGTAAGTACTCCCCTATGTGAAGGAAATACTCTCTTGGGGGCATTATTTAGTTCCACTGAAAGGAATCAACTCTGTTGCCATCTGTAGAAATAAGTTTACCTTGTATGAATAACCCCTAAATTCTTAGGATTCTTTTAAGTAGGTGAAGTGTCATCCTAAATGATTTTAACTTCAGCCAGCACGGGCTGCCCTCATTATACCTGCAACTGTTCTCCTCCTAACATACTCTCCTGCTTTAAATTGCTCCTGAGAAACTGGTGTTTTCATTGGGAATCTGATCCCGACTGAGCAACTTTGCCGAGTCCCTTGTGATGAATGCTGTTCAGAGTCCGCTTGGCTTGCCTTTCCACGGGACCTGGGCCACGGCTTTCCTCTTGGTCAGCAAGTGGACAAGGATTGACTCTGTCACTGTGGAGATGGGATTCACAGCCTGTACTCCCAGTTAACAAACCTGATCCTGTAATTCACCTGTTTGGAACACGTGGCTGAATCAATAAATTCTAAATTCATTTTGAGAATGCATGGGTATGGCTTATTTGTATGTAATCTGTTGCAGAATTTGTCAGCCAAGAAAACTTATTAGTAAGCTAATCATAATGATCTAATTAATTATGCTTGTGTCCTAATTAATTTATACTTTTGTACTTTCAAATATTACGAAGTCCACACAAATCCACAAAATAGGCATTTCCCCCCCATTCTTAATGTATTGTGATCGCTGCTTCTTGGTTATTTTGTATCTTTTTAGAGTTTCCTGTGCCAATAATTCAAACTAGTCTGCTTATAACAACATTCCATTCTTTCATATCCTGTAAATCTCCTCGCCACCCCCCCAACATACACTGCCCCCCCGCCAATAAGACAACACATATCCAATTTGCTTTAAACTCATGGTTTGATTTTCATTAATAGTATACAAATTTCTCCTAACTTGAAGACCCATGAGCCAATGTTTATTTTCTAAGAGAGGCTTCTGTTATTCCTTTTTCCCTCTTCTTTGAGTGAGTATATTTTTCTAAAATTAATTTGTGATCTCCATTGTCAAAAGCTTGGAAATATTTGGAAATAACTCTCTGAAAACATCTGCCTAAGACTGAGGAAAGCGAGTGAGGGACGTCTACACAGCACGGGTTTTCCTCAGAGCCAAGTATAATGCAGAACGTTGATGCTTCCCGCCTTTCTCCAGGGACTGACCTACTGAATGATTCCAATTGTTGTTTAATTGGCAACTGTATCTGAGGAACCCGAAGGACGAATTTTTGTGAACATCACTCAGTTGCAAAAATTTTTACTTTGGGTATTTGTTGTGAAAGCTGTGAGTGGGGAAAGTCGCTATTTTATTTTTAAGTTACCTAGTTACAGAACAGGACAACTTTAGCTCTGCTGGCTGCTCTGTTGCTGTGTTAGCAATAATGCACCAACACGGTTCACCCCAAGGTCCTCTGGCACGACAAGTCCTTTGCTTTTTTTTTTTTTTTTTTTGTGGTAAAATGTACGTACATAAAATTTATTATTTTAACCATTTCTAACAGTATAGTTCAGGGGCATGAATCTCATTTATACTGATGAGCAAGCATCACCACTCTCCGTTTCCAGAATTCTTTCCCCTCCCAAACTGAATCTCTTTCCCCATTGAATAATAATTTCCCATTCACTACTCTATCCAGCCATTAGCAACCACCATTCAACTTTTTGTTTCTGTGAATCTGACTATTCCAGGGAATCTCGTATAAGTGGCATCGTACAGTATATGTCCTTTTGTAACTGGCTTGTTTACTCAGCAGAGTGTCCTTAAGGTTCATCTATGTTTAGAATGTGAGAGGATTTCCTTCTCTTTTAAAGCTTGATTCCACTGTATGTGATTTCTGTTTTGTGTATATACAATGTATTGTTTACTCATTCCTTGGTAGATAGGCAGTTAAGTTGTTTCCACCACTTGGCTTTTGTGAATGGTGCTGCTTTGAACACAGTTGTACAAATACCTATTCGAATCTCTGCCTTCAATTCTTTTAGATCTATACGCAGAAGTGAGAATTCTGGGCTGTGGTAATTCCATTATTTCGCATGCATTATTAGGCTACACCATTTTACGTTCCCACCAGCAGTGCATGAGGATTTCAGCTTCTCCATATACTCACCACATTTTGTTGCTTTCCGTATTTGCTTTTTCTTTAATAAGCCACACTAGTGGATGTGAGGTGGTATCTTATTGTGGTTTTGATTTGCATTTTCCTGATGACTCATGATACTGAGTATCTTTTCATGTACTCATTGATCATTTATATATTTTCTTTGGAGAAGTGCCCTTTTTCATTTTTGAATTCTTTCGTTTCTCTTCTCTTCCCTCCCCTCCCCTCCCCTTCCTTGCCCTCCCCTCCCCTCCTTCTCCTTTTCTTTCCTTTCCTTTTCTATAGTTGTTAGGCCCTTTGCTTTTGTAGACCCGAAAGAGCAAAAACAATTCCATCAGTCAGTCAGTTAACGTGTTGCCCCTTTATTTATTTATTTTTAAACTTTGGTCTACATTTTCTTTCTTTCTTTTTTATTATTGCTATTTTTTATTATGTTATGTTAGTCACCATACAGTACGTCATTAGTTTTTGATGTAGTGTTCCAAGATTCGTTGATTATGTGTAATACCCAGTGCTCCATGCAATACGTGCCCTCCTTGTATGGAACCAGAAAAGACCCCAAATTGCCAAGGAAATGTTGAAAAAGGAAAACAAAGCTGGGGGCATCATGTTGCTTGATTTCAAGCTCTATTACAAAGTTGTGATCACCAAGACAGCATGGTACTGGCACAAAAACAGACACAACGACCAGTGGAACAGAGTAGAGAGCCTGATATGGACCCTCAACTCTATGGTCAAATAATTTTCGACAAAGCAGAAAAAAATATACAGTGGAAAAAAGACAGTCTCTTCAATCAATGGTGCTGGGAAAATTGGACAGCTATGTACTGAAGAATGAAACTCAACCATTCTCTTACATCATGTGCCCCCTTCATGAGGGCAGCATTATCCTGAGCTGGTGCTCAATTTCGTTTAGACAGCAGTGCAAATGGCAATGTCCAGGTTACAGGAGTTGACTTTTTCTTATGGACCAGTTACCTAGGATTTACCCAGGGCCCTTACAGGGGCTGCAAACCAGGTTGTGGGAAGTGAGGGGGCAAAAGAGTCCCCACATAAATCAGCCAGGAGAGCTTACTAATCAGAAAATCCCAGCTTCCTCTGGTACAACAGCCCTCTGGGTCCTAACTTCAGTCTTCAGATATGATCTAATCACTAGGAGGAAAGTAGCGTCCCTGGGACAAAACACATTTTGGCACTTAGGGCTCTTCCAGATAAAAGCTTACTTTTTTTTTTTTTTTAACATTTCTTTGAAACTGGGGACTTAACATGATTTAGGCTCATGAAAAGCCATCGTTAATGTGCACTCTTCTTCAACTAAGACATGGACCTTTACTCCACACGCTCTCTAAACACAGATAATTACCATGGCAACCACAGTGTTTCCTGATCTCATACGTACACTTGCACCTTTCTTAAAGAAACACAGAACACAACAATGTAGAATTAAAACAGTAAATCATTGGAATGTGTTTTATTTGTTGTTGCATAGTTGTCAGAATTTAGGGAAGAGCTGGACATTGTCATCCGCTATCAATTGTACTTGGAAAAAGTAGATATTTGGCCAGGGCTTTTGACATCCTGCCAGAAAATAAGGTCTTGTTTGTAACATCGTGTAAGGAATGACCGATGGGTTTCTAGATTGTTACGGTCAGAAGATTTTCAAAGCAGAAAATGTCATTAAGAACACAAAGAACTGAATAGTATAGATTTTGACATGACACATCTCACAAGCTGACCATCTTCAGTTAAATTACAGTTATGATTACCCTAAAGTCGGTAAACGTTTGCACAAACATGCTTTTTTGGGTAGCATCTAATTTTATCTTTGGTTGTATTTGGAAACAGGCACAACAATTTTGTTGTGCCTTCAAGAGTCTTTCTTTTTTTGGCTATGTAAACAAGTCTTTTATTGCCCTATGAATACTTGATGAGTGGTCAGCAGAATGAAACCCATATGAAGCTTTCGTCAAGAGGCATCTCCCAGCAGCATCTCACTAACTGCAGGACGGAGCTGAACCAAAGACCCACACACTGAAGATAAGTAATGACAAAGGCTTTTAGCGAGACACCTGCCCTCAGCTTTGAATGTTTCAAAATGTTTTGTCCACGTATGAAGGGAAATATCTCCCCATAATTCCTCATGTGATGAGGACTAGCTTTCCTTCCAGCTAATGGAATGTAGCTCTGATTTCTCTATCGTTAACCACTCTGTCTCGGGAATACCAATGTTTTGATGAGAGAGAAGAAAGGACCCTCTTCTGTTTGATTGTTTTCTTTTAAATTAAAAGTAGTAATAAATCTTACTCAACCAAAATAACTGCTGAACATTTCATATTAACACAGCAGTGAAGATGAACTTGGGCAGCGCATGATAAATGTTACTCTGTGCTTAGGTTGGAATGCCTCCAAACCCTTCAACTCCCACACCAATTTGGAAAGGCCTACCTGAGGTTTTTATATCCTTAGCCTGAAGATTCATTTTTCATTTACAAGATCGAGCTCCCAAGTTTCAAGGACAACCATGCTATACTTCTGTAGAAAGTACACAGAGATAATGTTGGAATGAGAAACTTTTTTTTTTTTTAAAACCTGGTAAATATATTATTTGCCTTCCAAATCTAACATGTGTGGGCTTTTCTATGTTGTCTGTAGTTTAATTATAAATTGATAAGCCTCAGTTTTATGAGGTAAGGAATAAAGCAATTGGCAATCTCTTTATTAAGTGGTGTGGTGGCTTAGGAACAGAAGTGACAGAATCCTGACCCTTCTGTTGCTATCTTGTCAAAGAAGACAGTGTATGAGATGATGCTATCAGACAGCCCATATCTGAGCCTGACCAGCCAGTCGAATGCTCTCTGCTTTCTCGTGCGCAGGCTAGGCTTCACAGAGGAGGTGACACCCCAACAGGTGAGAGAAGAATGGAGAGAATGTGGAAGAAATCCAAGTGCTGACAGGAGAGTGCAGTTGGTTGACGTACCTCTGAAGTAGTCATTGCTTGGTTCCTGTACTGGATCCTCGGAGCCCCAGATGCTAGATCATATGGAAATCTCGATCTCAAGAGTTTTGTTTACTATAGTTGGAACTGAAGGGAGGGATGGCTGATTCAGACGATTCAGACCTGGGAGGTCAGTTCTTCTTCAGTTCTCACATTTGCCTTGAACTTGCTCGTGCTCCACCCTTGTTCAGCAGGGCATACACTAGACAATTCCTTCTCACCTTCGGTCTCACTTCAGCCATTGGGTCTTCAGGGATACATTTCCTGTTGTCTCTGGAAAGGCAAAAATCAACCCCCTTCTTACAAGTATTCATAATCTCTAGTACTTTCCTTTGTAGTTGTGGTCACAACCTATTCATTAGCTCATTTGTTCACTCATTCATTCATTCATATGGAGGTATAGTTGACATACAATATTATTTCAGTTTCAGGGGCACAATGTCATGAGTCTGCATTGTATGTATCGTGAAATTATCAGCACAATAATTCTAGTTCACATTGTTCTCACACGGTTACATCTTTTTTTTCCTTATGATAAGCCCTTTTAAGATCCACTTAGCCACTTTCAAATATGCAACACAGTATTATTAACTATAGTCACCTTGCTGTACATGACATCCTCATGACTTTTTTATTTTATGACTGGAATTTTGTGCATTTTGGCCCCCTTCACCCATTTGCTCACCCCTCTCACAACTTCATTTTTGTTTGTGTGATCATGGAATTATCTATGTAATCCCTATTCGATCTGAACTCCATGAGGGCAGGGACTGTTGTCTGGTGTTGGGAACCTTGTATCTTGAATATTGGCAGCTAGTACCTAGTCCTTGACGTAGAGGAGGAGCTCAATAAATATTTCGTGAATACATACTGTTGCAGCAATCCGGTGGATTCCTAGTGATGTTATTCTTGCGTGGGTTTACCTCTTCCTAATTCTCATGCCCATTACCTACCCAAACTCCTTGGAGCCCACCTTCATTCAGTCCTCATCATATTGTTGTGGACACTTTCTATAGGCTCCAGAATGGTTTTGCTCTCTGTGTTTTTGCCCTTTTCCATGTAAACAGTTGCTCTTATGCTGGAATATGCCTCAAAAATACGAATCTGGTCATGCTGCTCTCTGCTGAAGGTTGAAGCAACCTCTTCCCATGTGGTGATCTGCTCCCATCCCCCCACCCCCAAGCACCTGACTCTGTCCCATTATGCCCTCTGAAGAGCCTCCTTCAGCCCTGTGAAATCTCCTAGGTGGCTCATATGCCTCTGACTTTGCATATGCGTGTTTTTGAGGCAGGAATACCTTTGCTGCTGATCTTTTATCTGGAAAAATCACACTCAATCTCAAGTCCCAACCCAAAGATTTCCCTCTATTAAGACTGCTCTAATCAACTCAATGGTTCCCTCTTTTCTGTGGTTTCTTCAACTGTGCCTGTTAGTTCTACTTTTTGCACTTACCACATCGGACTGTGATTGTTACCTATATGTCCATCTCACATGATAGGTTGAGTTTCTGGAGGGCACAGAATACACTAATCATGCAATTATTTTCATTTTGTCCTCATCACTAAATACAGTGTCTGTCACTTAATAAATATTTTGAATGAATGAATGAATGAGTAAAAGAAAATCTCTCTTACTGGTGTGATCCACATCTTTGGAATTGTCTCATCTTTCTTTTCAGGAGTGTAAGCTCTTCTCCTAAGTTAGATCTCAAGCTTTTGGAGACAGAAACACTTTCTTACATTCTCCTGAAGTACCAGTTTGTGCTAATTGCATATAATAAGAATGCACTATTTGCTGATTGATTAAACACTAGAAAGCCAGTCCTTTCAACATATATTTTATTGTTGCATACAAAAATAATTCTGGCTTATGATAATATTGTTAGAAAAATATCGAGAAATATCATTTCTCACATAGACTTGTGGAAAATGCCCTTTTAAATGATACATCTCCAATTCTTCTTTTAAGAGTTTGCTCCTTTTACATTAACACATATTACAACTGAGGTTTTTGAAAGTTTTATTTTAAAAAATATTTTATTCCAATTAATAAAATTTTTCCTATGCAAGTTCATAATTTTTTTTCTGAAACATGAATTAGATTCATGTAACAGATTCATTCAGTAACAGATCATTGCAATGAGCATTGAGATTTCATGTTTTGGAATTGTGAATGGATAAGTGTATGTGATAAAGGTACTTATCATCGAGAATCCCCCCAAACCACACAAGAATCCTTAGCATTGGAACTGAGTTGTGTGGGGATTGTGGAAAATTGGTTAGGCCAGTCGTTCTGAATATCCCAGACCAGCAGCAACAGCATTGCCTGGACTCTGGTTAGAAATTCTCAGGCCCTACCTTAGTTCTAATGAATAAGGAACTCTGGGTATGAGGTCCAGCAACCTGAGTTTTATAAACCCTTCAGGAGATTAAGATACACTCTAAAGTTTGAAAATCACTGCTGCAGGTGTGCCTGGGTGGTTCAGTCAGTTGGGCATCCAACTGTTGATTTCTGCTCAGGTTATGATCTAAAGGTCCTGGGACTGAGCTTCCTATCAGGTTCCATGCTCAACTCAGCAGAGAGTCTGCTTCCCCTCTCCTTTCCCTTCTGCCCCTTCCCCTGCTCTCTCTCAAATAAATAAATCTTAAAAAAATGCTACTTCAGTTGAAACTTTTTCCCAATTCAGTGACTCTCCTTTTGTAACAGAGGGCCACTCAACCTCTACTTGGCTTCTTCCATTGAATGGAGGCCTTATCTCAGAATGCAGAAGACCACCATACTTTTGAATAGTTTTGATTGGTAAAATATTCTGTCTACTTCCTAGTAATTTCCATTCTCTGAGTTATGCTGCACTTTCTGGAGATCTATAAACTAAATAAAATTGTTTTCCATGGCACTGCCGGGAGCTTCCATGTTCCTCTCTTGATCCTTTTTCAGGGGCAATACTCCTCAGTCTAGCCACCAATCCACAAAGCATGTATTTTCCGGTTTATCCGTCATGTCCTCCGGATGTAGTTCCGCTTGTCTGGATTCTCCCTAGTATTCTAGATTTGGACTGAACAGACTGGATGCTATACATCTGCCCACGTGGTTGAAGAACGTGTTCACTTTTTTTTTCTCCGTGTAATAATTTTGATTCACTTTGCTCTTTAAGTAAAACAAAAATGCAAAGAAGAAAAACCATTCTATGTTACTTTGACATAAGCTTCAGATATTGGTACATGGGCTTTGCCGTCTGGTACAGTTTATTTTGTTTTTCAAGTTAGTTTTGCTTTGATTAAAATATGTTTTTTAGAGTAGGTTTATTTGTGTCTAAATCTTTAATGGGAAGATGAAAGAAAATCATCACGTGGACAAATTTAGAAAGCAAAGTTATTGCCATGGGGATTTCCCTCCCGTTTTCAAATTAGCTGTGCTTGCTTTTAAGCTTATTGGAATATACAATTAAATTTATTGACCTTAATAAATTCCACTGTACATATACATTATGTTACAAGATGGGGAGAAATATTCAAATAGAATGATTTAAAAAATGTCTTACTTCTCCAGTTTGTTTTAACTTTTCCTCACTACTTTGCTTATGATTTAAAACAAATGGGCTCCTTTTTGTATTTCTGGTTTCATATATGCATATGAATATATTTTTTCAGCTTTACTGTAGTATAATTGACAAATAAAGTTGTAATACATTTAAAGTATACAATATAATAATTGGATATAGGTATGCATTGTGAAAGAATTCCTACCACAGTGTTAATTAACACACCCATCACCTCACATATTTTTTTATTTTTATTTTTTGGTGAGGAAACTTAAATTTTACTCTCTTGGAACATTTTAGTTATACAGTGTTAGATTAGATCTTCAGATCTCATCCATCTTACATTTGAAAATCTGAACACTTTATTAGGTTCTCTTGTTTTCCCCATCCCTCATACCCTGTCAACCATCATTCTAGTATGTTTTTATGAGCTAGACTTTTCTCTTTCTCTCTTTCTCTCTTAAGATTCCACATATTAAATGAGGAGACCATTCAGTACGTGTTTTCCTTTGTCTGGCTTATCTCACTTAGCATAATGCCTTCCAGGTTCATTAATGTTTCCATGAATGGTAGGATTTTCACCTTTCTCTGGCTGAATAATATTTCATTGTATGTACATACCACATTGTTTTTATCCATTTGTGTGTTAATTATCTTTCAACAGACACTTCAGTTGTTTTCCTGTCTTGGCTAATAGGAGTACTGCTACAGTGAATATGGGAGTGCAGAGATCTTTTTGATATCCACTTTCATTCTTTGGGATATATTCCCAGAAGTAGGATTGCTGGGTCCTAAGGTAGTTCCATTTTTAATTTTTTGAGGAACCTCCATATTGTTTTCTAGAGTGATGGCACCAGTTTAAGTTCTTGCCAACCATGTTCTTTTTTCTCCACATCCTCACCAGCATTTGTTTTCTCTTGTCTTTTTCATAATACACATCCTAACAAATGTGAAATGATATCTCATTGTGGTCTAAATAGATGTGAGATGATGTCTCATTACGGTTTTGATTTTATTTCCCTGATGATTAGTGCTGTTGACCACCTTTTCAAGTACCTGTGGACATTTGCATGTTTTCTTTGGAGGAATATCTATTCATGTCCTTCACCCTTGTTTATTTATTTTTAAGGATTTGTTTATTTTGTTTGAGAGAGGGAGTGAGAGGTGGGGGGAGGGGCAGAGGGAGAGAGAGTCATAAGCAGACTGTGTTGAGTGAGTGTGGAGCACGTCACAGGGCTCGATCTCATGACCCTGAGATCACTACCTGAGCCCAAACCAAGGGTTGGTCGCTTAACCAACTGCACCACCCAGGCGCCCCTGTCCATTTTTAAGTTGGGTACTTTTTTTTTGCTCTAAGTTATGTGAGTTCCTTGTATATTATAAATAATAACCTCTTACCAGATACATGGTTTGCAAACATGTTCTTGCAGTTGGTAGGCTGGCTTTTCATTTTGTTTATGGTTCCCTTGGTTGCACACAAGTTTCTTTGTTTGATGTAGTCTCACTTTGCTTTTGTGACCTTTACTTTTGGTGTCAAATCCAAAAAATCATTGTCAAAACCAGTGTCAGGAAGCTTACATTCTAGGAATTCTTCTAGGAGTGTTATGGTTGCCAGTCCTAAATTCAAGTCTCTAATCCATTTGGAGTTTGTTTTTGTATGGAATTAGATAGGAGTAAAGTTTCATTCTTTTGCATATGGATATCCAGTGTTCTCAACAGTCTGTTTATTAAAAAAATTATCCTTTCCCTCCCTGTGTATTCTTGGATCTTTTATCATGAATTAATTGGCCAGACATGTGTGAGTTTATTTCTGGACCCTCTATTCTGTTCCATTAATCAATGTGTCTATAATATAGTTTGAAATCAGTAAGTGTAATGCCTCAAGCTTTGTTTTTCTTGCTCAAGAATGCTTTGATTATTTGTGTTTTTTTTTTTGGTTGTTCCACACAAGTTTTAGGATTGGTTGTTTTATTTCTGTGAAAGATGCCATTGGAATTTTCATAGGGACTGCACTGAATCTGTAGATTTCTTCAGGTGGCATGGACATTCTAACAATATCTATTCTTCCAGCCCATGAGCATGGAATATCTTTCCATTTATTTTTGTCCTCTTCAATTTCTGTCATCGGTATATTATGGTTTTCAGTGTCTTTTACTTTCTTGGTTAAACTTATTCTTAGGTATTTTATTCTTTTTGGTGCAATTGTAAATTGGATTCTTTTTATTTCCCTTTCTGTTAATTCATTATTAGTGTATAAAAAAGCAACTGATTTTTGTATATTGATTTTGTGTCCTGCAAATGTACTGGATTTATTTGTTCTTTTTTTTTCTTCTTTCTTTCTTTTTTGGTGAAGTCTTTGAAGTTTTTCTAAAGTCTGAGAGTTTTCATCTGCAACCAGGAACAATTTTACTTCTTTTCTTCTTTGGATGCCTTTTTTTTTTTTTTTTCTTTTTCTTGCCTAACTCTTCTGGCTAGGACTTCCAGAACTATGTGGAATAAAAGTGGAAAGTGTCTTGTTCCTGATTGTAGAGGAAACCTTTCAGCTTTGCATTGTTGAGAGTGGTGTTAGTTGTCGTCTTGTGATATGTGGCCTCTACTACGTTAAAGTACATTCTTTCTATGCCTACTTTGTTGAGAGCTTTTTTTTTTTTAATCATGAAAGCATGTTGAAAATTATCAAATGTTTTTTCTTCATGTAATCATATGGTTTTTGTCCTTCTCTTTGTTAAGGTGGTATATCACATTGATTGATTTGTGTACATTGATCTGTCCTTGTATGCCAGGAAAAAATACCACTTGATTGTTGTGTACAATCCTTTTAATATATTGTTGAAATTGGTTTGCTAATATTGAGATTATTGAGATTATTTGCATTTATGTTCATCAGGGACATTGACTTATAATTTTCTTTTCTTATAATGTCCTTGTCTGGCTTTGATATTGGGGTAATGCTGGCCTCATAAAATGAGTTTGGAAGTGTTCCTTCCTTTTCTATTTTTTGGATGATTTTAAGAAGAATTGGTATTAATTCTAAACTAGATGTTTGGTGGAATTCACCAATGAAGACTTCTGGCCCAGAATTTTCTTCATTTGGAGGTTTTTGATTATTGATTCAACCTCCTTACTAGTAATTGGTCTGTTCATGTTTTCTGTTTTCAGGATTTAGTCTTGGTAGGTGGTATGTTCCTCAGAATGTATCCATTTCTTCTAGATTGTCCAATTATTAGCTTATAATTATTCATACTAGTCACTTAGGATCCTTTATATTTCTATGATATCAGTTGCAATGTATTCTCTTACATTTCTGATTTTATTTGAGTCTTCTCTCTTTTTCTTTAGTGAGTCTAGCTAAAGTTCTGTCAATTTCATTTATTTTTCAAAAAGCCATCTCTTTGTTTCATTGATCTTTTAAATTACTTTTTAGTCTCTATTTCATTATCTCCTCTGATCTTTGTTATCTCCATCTTTCTACTATATTTCAGTTTAGTTTGTTCTTCTTTTTCTATTTCCTTAATGTAAAAAAAATAGGTGGTTTATTCAAGATTTTTCTTGTTTCTTAAGATAGGCATTTATCACTGTAAACTCCTTGGAACTGCTTTTGCTGCATTCCGTCAGTTTTGGTACGTTTTATTTCCATTTTCATTTGTTTCAAGATTTTTAAAATTTCTCTTGATTTTCTCTTTGACCCTTTGGGTATTCAATAACATGATATTTAATATCCATATATCTGTGAACTTTCTAATTTTCTTTCTTATAACTGAGTTCTAGTTTCATACCATTAATGGTTAAAAAAAAAGATGCTTGATGTGATTTTAATCATCAAATTTATTGAGACTTTTTTTTTTTTTTTGGTGGCCTGGATGATGTTTCATGTGTACTCGAGAATAACGTGTATTTTGGCACTCCTGAATGGGATGTTCTATAAATGGCTGGTAAGTCCATCTGGTCTAATGTGATAGCTCAGGTTTAAGTCCAAGTTTCCCCATTGATTTTCTGTCTGGATAATCTATCCATTGTTGAAAGTGAAGTATTGAAGTGCCCTACTGTTACTGTATTGCTGTCTATTTCTCCGTTCAGTTCTGTTAATATTTGGTTTATATTTAGGGCTTAATGTTGGGGTTTAAAATGTTATAAATGTTTCCTTTCTCTTTCTCTTTATTTGCTAGTACAGGTTTTGCTTTGTTGTTACCGTAAGGCTCTATTTTAAGCTGAGAACAACTTAAACTCAAATGCATACAAAAGCTCTGTATCTTCACTGCTCCCACTTTTTATGTTTTTAATATCACAATTTACACCTTTTTATATATCCATTAACAAATTATTTTAGTTATAGTTATTTTTAATATGTTTGTCATTTAACCTTTATGTAAGAGGTCTAGGTGACTTACCACTATAAAGATATTAGAGTACCCTGAATTTAACTCTTTATTTACCTATACCAGTGAATTTTACACTTTTATATGTTTTTTTAATTTTTAATTTTTTAAAAAAGATTTTACTTATTTACTTGTCAGAAAGAGAGAAAGCACAGGCAGGCAGAGGCAGAGAGAGAAGCAGGCTCCCTGCTGAGCAAGGAGCCAAATGCTGGACTCAATCCCAGAACCCTGGGATCATGACCTGAGCCAAAGGCAATGGCTTAACTAACTGAGCGACCCAGGCATCCCTACACTTTCATATGTTTTTATATTACTTATTAGTGTCCTTTTATTTCAGCTTGAAGAAGTCCTTTTAACATTTCTTGTTAGGCTATTCTAGTAGTGATGAACTTCTTCATTTTTTGTTTGTCTGAAAAACTACCTCTCCTGCGGTGAGGATAGGAAACTTTGCTGGGTAGTGCATTCTTGGATGGCAGTTTTTATCTTTCAGCACTTTGAATAAATACATCATGATATCCCTTCTGGCTTGGAAAGCTTTTGCCTAAATATCTGCTAATGGTTTTATGAGGGTTCCCTTACGTGTTTTTCTCTTGCTGCTTTTAAGATTCTCTTTGTCTTTAATTTTTGACAATTTAATTGTAACGTGTCTTGGTGTGGATCTCTTTAGATTTATCTTATTTGGAACTTTCTGGGCTTTCTGGATCTGGATGTCTGTTTAGGTTAGGGAACTTTCCAGCCATTATTTTCTTTGAGTACGTTTTTGTTTGTTACTTATAGATATCTTTAATATCTTCACTGAAATTCTCACTCTGTTCACGTACTGCTCTCCTGATGTGGGCAAACATCTTTATGACCATTATTGGAACTCTTTACCCGATTAAGCACTTATCTCCATTTCCTTAAAGTTGGTTTCTGGAAATTGATCTTGTTCTTTTGTTTGGAAGATGTTTTCCTGTTTCTTCATTTTCCTGGACACTTTGTGTTGGTTTTTCTGCAGTAGGTAAAATAGTCACCTCTCTCACTCTTGACAGACTGGTCTCATGTAGGAGATTAACATTGTCAGCTTGGTGTAAGCTCTTTGTCATCTCTCAAAACTTTGTGATTGTTCACACTGTTGTCTTTGTTCCCAGTAACTCCCAGTAGCTGAGAGTACTCCTTTGGTGTCTCAAAGGGGAGGGTCACACTTAACACCTTGATGTAGGCTGTTTAGGAGCATGACCTTCTGGCTGTAGCTGGGAAATTATGGATAAAGTCTTCTTTCAGGGAGAAACTGGGAGATGGGCATTTTTGCCTATTCCTTTTGCACTGAGCCTGGGTAGAAAGCCACTGGTAGGAAGCCACTGGGTGGGACGATTCTGCATCCATTTAAAAACTGTTTTTTTTGTTTGCCATAATCTTGTGGAACTTGTGAATGCAAGCCTCATTGGCTGTCAGAGCTGGTTGAGAGTGGGGGGGCCTGTCTAACCTGCAGCAGCTGTTAAAAGCTGGGGTTCCAAACATGTGTGCAACCTCTTTCCAGAGAGGTGATGGTGCTGGATTTATTGTTGAAGCATGTTGGAGAAAGAAGGTGGAGGACGTACCCACAGGCTTCTCTGGGCTCTAGGAAGGATCAGGCCATCCCCACGGGCTAATCAGAAGCCAGGCTCTAAGATAGCAGAATGTAAATATGCAGTCAAACCCCCTCCAGCGAAGCACTGGGCCATGAGCGTTTTTTGCCTGCTTCCTCTGCACTGAGTCCTGGGGAGATAGCCATGGGTATTTGTGTGCCTGTAGAGTCCCATTTCTTTGTTTGCTACAGTCCAGTACTCATGGTTGCAAGCCCTGTTGGCTTTCAGAGCTTGATGTTTTGTCAACCCATCCCATGGGTGAGATCCTTAAAAGTTGGGGCACATGATGTATGGCCCAAACCCTTTGCTCTTCAGGGAGAGTCTCTCCTGATTTTATGGTATTCTGCCAAGAATGGGTTTTACCATGAGAATGTGTCTTGGTCTTTCCTAGGATTTTTGATGTAGGCATTTTCTCATTCACCCAACATGTAGGAGTGATTGTGGATTTCTCTCAGAGGGAATTGCTCAATGTGTAGATATATATTTGGTGCATCTGTGGGAGTTGGTAAGTTTATGTTTTGAACCTGATTGAAGCACAATGTGAGTATCCCTTAGTGTATTTGGTATTGTTCTTTTGGGCTCATTTGTTCCAGTTTATTGAGATTTTCTAAATAGTGACCCTGTTATACAATATATTGTATAAGGGGATGCCTGGGTGGCTCAGTCATTAAGCATCTGCCTTCTGCTCAGGTCATGATCCCAGAGTCCTGGGATGGAGCCCCACATCAGGCTCTCTGCTGGGAGGGAAGCCTGCTTCTCCCTTTTCCCACTCCCCCTGCTTGTGTTCCCTCTTTGGCTGTGTCTCTCTCTGTCAAAAAAGTAAATAAAATCTTAAAAACAAACAGACAAACAAAACCCAATATATTGTGTAGGGTCACCCATTGGCTTGAGGATCGTCTAGTCTTTTCTTCCTTCCTTCTCTCCCCTCCTTCGCTCCTCCCTCCCTTCCTTCTTCCCTTCTTTCTTCTTTCCTCCTTTCTTTCTTTCTTTCTTTCATAGGAATGTCCACTGTATCAGGCCCGTGAACTAAAACTTTAGAATATCATTGGGAATTCAAATTGACCTTGCTTTGCTAACTGAGAGTCTTTAGCAATTCAATCGGTTAGAAATCTACAAGCTGTATTTTTAACTTTCTAATTTTTACTCCTACCCACAAAAAAATATTACAAGAGACTTCGTTAAATACCTGATTGAAATGAGGAGAACAAGCGTCTATTACATTCTGCTCCCCTGCTTGTTCTAATACTCACAGTCAATAGACGGCAGTGGGGTCCTGTGTCAAGGCGGGCTCGTAGTCAGTCAGTGCCGTTCTCAGGGATTGCTGCCTCCTGTTGAAAGTGTTTGCAGGCCTATATTTAATAATTTATTCAAGAATTTTTCTGAAGATTGATATTAAGTTCTTAAATTATAATTCTTAGCCATTTTCTTTTAGGCTTTTCCGTAGTGTTTGGAACTCAGGTCATTTCTTGTTTTTAATCTTTTCATATTTTCCCATTCTCTCTGAAGTTAAAATGCAATGATCCTGTATTTGCACATTCTTTTAATATTTTGAGTGTAATCCATTTGGACCTAGAGACTTGAATTCATTTAAATAAGCAGGTTATTTTTTACTATGTTACTTACTTTGGCTTTTAGTTCTTCAAAGGATTTTTATTTTGCCTTTTTAATTTTAAGACCCTCCTGTCTATAGGTTTAGAAACTTACCTGCTTCACTCATTATTTCCACAATACCCATAATAGGCTCTTAAAAGACACTTGTTAAATGAATGAATGAAAGTTGAATTATGCATAGACTCTTCTTATTAAAGTTGTAACCCAATGAAGACTGTTATAAGTATGCATAATTTGTAATTTTCATCTCAAACATGTATTATTTTATTTTTTGTTTTTACTTGTTTTAAAATAAATTACTTCACATAAAAATCCCATTAATGACTTAAAATGCAAACTTTGCTTCTAACTCAAGTTTATTTTCATTAGCACTAGTGTTAAATATGTATTTCCAGGAAGAATATCTTCAGTGAATACTTTCTCAAGGTTTAAATAATTTTTTTCCCTTATAAAATCTGGATCTGCGGCAAAAAAAAAAAAAAAAATTCACCAGAATGATTATGATAAGCTTCTAATCATGTGCCTCTTAGTCACTAGCAGTCAACAAGAAAAATGATTCATATCATGAAATCAGATGCTCTGTTCTGTCAGATAAACCTTCACTCTTGCTTATGTGAATGGCAATAACGTTTGCCTTTTATAGATCAAGAATGTCACTTTGATTCAAAGTGATTTACAATGATACCTTTTTTTATTAGGACCTTAATCCTTAAACTGATGACAGAATAGAAACGCAGACATTACAGCTTGAAATTCAGGAGAATCTATACCTAGAAGACTTAAAAATTTGCACCTGAGGAAAAAAACCTCTGGAATAGTCAGATAAAATAAGTGAGAATTACAAATGTTAATTGTAATATTGATGCTTCACCTATTGGGGATACCTGCGGGTGGGGTGCTGTGTAAAAAATATTGATGGGGGAATATGTTTCAGGTTTCCTTTTACCTTATTTCATTAAAAATAAATCCCTTTTTGGCACCTGGGTGGTTCAGTCAGTTAAGTACCTGCCTTTGACTCAAGCCATGATCTGAAGACCCTGAGATCAAGCCTAGGGCTGACTCCCTGCTGAGCAGGGAGTTTGCTTCTTCCTCTCCCTTTACCCCTCCCCCTGCTTGTTCTCCTTCTGTTGCCTGCATGCTCTCTCTCTCAAGTAAATAAATACAATTAAAAAAAAATTCCAAGTCCCTTTGCTTTCAAAGTATTGATGCGACAGCCTGGACCAATGGGTGAAGAATTGTATAGAAAGCAAGGTGAGTGACAACACAATCACCATCTGGAAATGGGAACCAAGAGAAGAGGGCAAGAGCCAAGGTCAGGCTGCAGAGATGAAAAAGTAAAATAAGTGAGAATAGGGGCACCTGGGTGGCTCAGTGGGTTAAAGCCTCTGCCTTCGGCTCAGGTCATGATCCCAGGGTCATGGGATCGAGCCCCGCATCGGGCTCTCTGCTCAGCGGGTAGCCTGCTTCCTCATCTCTCTCTTCCTGCTTCTCTGCCTACTTGTGATCTCTGTCTGTCAAATAAATAAATAAAATCTTTAAAAAAAAATAAGTGAGAATAAATTGAATACCTAAATTTCACAACAGAATATGGAGGTGAGAGAGAAGGGAAGTCAGAAGGAAGGAAGAGAGCAAACGAGATGAAGTGGCCTGTGTTCAACAGAGGTGGTTTTGGTCCCAGTGCTTGGAAAAGTTGGTGGTTGAGTCTGTTGCACTCAGGCATGTCCTGTTCTCTTTCAGTCACTCTTAGAAGTCAGCCTTCAATGCAGATACATCGACCATGGGAGGCAGGGCATGACCTGAGCGATTAAGGAAAGCAGGTCAGTGTTCTCATCACTTGACTGCCACCTTTCTTTGTTGACATGGATTTTCTGCTGGGCAGAAAAATCTACTCTGAAGCTAAGAGGGTATTGCAGAGGATAATTTGCTTTAGCCCCAGCTGGACAGGACCTGTTGATAAATTGATTTCTAAGTGGCACGAGTAAAACATTGGGTTGAGACTGATACTATAAAGCTTCAGCAAACTCTCCACTCCCCAGCATATGGTTTCCAGCATCTTGTTTTTCTCCACATCCTCTCCAACACATGTTATTTATTGTCTTGTTAATTTTGGCCATTCTAACTGGTGTAAGGTGATATCTCAATGTAGTTTTGATTTGAATCTCACTGATGGTTAATGATGATGAACATTTTTTCATGGGTCTGTTAGCCATTTATATGTTTCTTTGGAGAAGTGTCTGTTCATGTCTTCTGCCCATTTTTTGACATGATTATCTGTTTTGTGTATGTTGAGTTTGAGGAGTTCTGTATAGATCTTGGATATCAATCCTTTGTCTTTAGTGTTATTTGCGAATATCTTTTCCCATTCCGTGAGTTACCTCTTTGTTTTGTTGACTGTTTCCTTTCCTGTGCAGAAGCTTTTGATCTTGATGAAGTCCCAAAAGTTCATTTTCGCTTTTGTTTCCTTTGCCTTTGGAGACATATCTTGAAAGAAGTTGCTGTGGCCGATGTCGAAGAGGTTACTGCCTATATTCTTCTCTAGGATTTTGATAGATTCCTGCCTCACGTTAAGGTCTTTTATCCATTTCGAGTTTATCTTTGTGTATGGTGTAAGAGAAAGGTCGAGTTTCATTCTTCTCTATGTAGCTGTCCAATTTTCCCAGCATCATTTATTGAAGAGACTGTCTTTTTTCCACTGTATATTTTTTCCTGCTTTGTCAAAGATCAGTTGACCATAGAGTTGAAGGTCCATATCTGGGCTCTCTACTCTGTTCCACTGGTCAATGTGTCTGTTTTTGTGCCAGTACCATGCTGTCTTGGTGATCACCACTTTGTAGTAAAGCTTGAAATCAGGCAACATGATGCCCCCAGTTTTGTTTTTCTTTTTCAACATTTCCTTAGCAATGTGGGGCCTCTTCTGGTTCCATACAAATTTTAAGATTGTTTGTTCCAGCTCTTTGAAAAATGCCAGTAGAGTTTTGATTGGGATGGCATTGAAAGTATAGATTGCTCTGGGAAGTATAGACATTTTAACAATGTTTATTCTTCTGATCTATGAGCATGGAATGGTCTTCCATCTTTTTGTGTCTTCTTCAATTTCTTTCATGAGTGTTCTGTAATTCCTCAAGTATAGCTCCTTTACCTCTTTGGTTAGGTTTAGTCCCAGGTATCTCATGGCTCTTGGTGCTATAGTAAATGGGATTGATTCTCTAATTTCCCTTTCTATATTTTTGTTGTTAGTATATAAGAGCAACTGATTTCTGTACATTGATTTTATATCCTGCCATATTACTGAATTGCTGTATGAGTTCTAGTAGTTTGGGAGTAGAGTCTTTTGGGTTTCCCATATAAAGTATCATGTCATCTGCGAAGAGAGAGTTTGACTTCTTCATTGCCAATTTGAATATTGTTTTTCCAGACCTGGTGAGAGACCTATTCTTTCTACTGCAGAACCCCGTCCTTCTGTGATGGCAAAGGCAAGAAAATGCCTCCCAGTCTGCTGGAGCAAGTGCTTGTGTGGAGTCAAGACATTTAATATTATCCCCAGGCACCATACCTCTGTTTCTAGTTCATTCATTCTTTTGAAATGAGTTTCTGAACTTTGGAGAGTTAGCTCTTCTAAAAGCATTTTTCAGCCATGTGCTTTTTTCTTAACACATTTATTCAATTAAAAAGATATTTATCTATTACTTTTTTCCTTTCTCGTGCTTTAGTATTTATTTTTTATTTAATTTTATTGTTTTTATAGGGTTGTGTTCTTGCCTAGCATTCATCTCTTCTCTACTTTGGTGGAAGTCAAAGCACCCCTGGCTTCAGGGCTGAAAATGCCCTCATCTCTAGCCAGTGAGGGGGGGCATTTCTGTTTCTGGCCAAAGATCCCCAAATCTGTTCTTTGCCTTTCCCAGCCTCCCACAAGGCAGAGCTTCCACAAGTAGCACAAGAGCTCTGGAAAGAGGCAGTTGAGCTGAGACAAGTAAAATGTCAGTGGAAGCAGTTGGGACAGCTGTGAAATCGGGACAGAACAAAACGGGGTAAAATTTTTCAAAAATTTTAGTGTTTTATGGAAACACCAGGATTTGACAAGTCCAGGAAAATTATACATTCAAAAAACATGTTATTGTAATATCATAAAATGGAGTTTTCTTGTGTGCAATTTCAGGTAATTTTCCTGAGGGAAATTTGGGACATTTGGGACAGGAAAACAAAGAGATTTCCATTGTGAGGATTTCAGCTCACATTTAACAGTAAAAGAAACTCTGAGATTATTTTCTGTCCTGCATATGTATTCACTTTTTAAAAATAACCATTTGTTCTTTTTCTGTTCAGTTCAAATGAGTTGTTTAATTAGAAATATACAGCATAAAAAGGAAATCATTTTGTTATCATTTGTACTATGTGGTGAATCCAGTTAACTTAGATGAATCCAAATAGCACCTTTTGTGTATGAAGCATAAATGCAGAAATCATTAGGTAACCATATACATAGCTATATTTAAGATGATGGACAATAGTATTGGTATAGGAGATCTCTATTAAAATAAACCAATTTTATGTTGTCACACTTCATAGAGCACAGAGATTTATACTGGGATCAAAACCAGAGCAAATAGATTCTTGGGACAGTAGCAGGTAAAACCTCCATAGATTCAGACTCTATTCCCAGTATCCCACTTGCACTTTCTTAAAGCCCTGCAGGGAACATGGTGAAAGTTGGAAATGTGCTCAGAGATACTTAAACCCTTCTAGTCTACTGATATGCATGTCAAAGGTAATTGACCAAGTCTTTAATGGTTGGGTAATGGGAAGATTAAGATATTGACATTAAATGCTCTACAGTGTGAAGAAGTCTCAGTGGAGTGATGGGAAGACCACTGGACAGTAGTTAGGGTATAGATCTAAGACTTTGAACAAAATTGCCTAATCTTTTGGAGCCTCCTTTTCCACATATGGACAAAGTCCTTAAGGTATCCCACAGCTCTGAATGTCATGATTCTATGAATTCTTGGCTCACCCCAAGTTTATGCGAAAGTGTTGCCCACGTTGGAACCGTTAGAAGGAAGAATGTCTGCTTGTTTGTCTTCTGCCTCTACTAAACTGTAAACTACTAGAGGTCAGGGACCGTGCCCACCATCATGTTTCTGGCATCCAACAGACAGACCTCAAGAGAACAAGTGTTGGATGAATGAAGGGATTGCTCATAACTGAAAGCAGGAGGACCAGAAGTAACATTTTTAGGAAAAGAATCATGTGACAATGAGGGTGTGCTGCTTTTTCTGGCTAGAAAATGCTCTTGCTTATTTTTCTTTTAAAGATGGACTTTTACTGGCTGAAGACTTAGATCCAAAGAGAATATTAATCTGAAAGTAACAAAGTGTGAGTTTTATAGGCTCTGGACCACTCTGGGTCCAGCTGTTTCTTTTTAATGAGGATAGCTTTTTCCTCACTCCCCCATTCTCTGGCAGGGGGCTTGGTGCATTCTGATAGCCTCTTGCAAAATGAAGGTCTTTCTTTGTTGTTCTTTCCTTACTTTAGAGGACACTGAGTTTTATTTAAAGAACTATGTCTCTCATAAGATTTTAACAGCAGCCTGAACAGAGTCCTTACCATTCTTCACTGAAATCTTTTAAAAGTTCAGTTAAAATATTTCTGTGTTCATTGGCCTCTCTGGTTCCCCCAATTCATAATGCCTTCCTCTACTGAATTTCTGTCATACTTAGTGGGGATAACACCTCTCCTCAATGACTCACCACAGACAAATCTGAGGTGGGTCCCATTCTTTTGGCAAGACCCAGTCTGCTCCAGGGTAGACACTGGTTTTTTCATATACCTTCTGGCACCATGTGCTGTCCCTTTCACACTGGTCCTAATGGATATTTGCCAAACTTGTGCGTGAACATGCATGACTGAATGATATCTAGAAGAGTTTAGAAACAGAGCTGGTCCTATTCCATTATCCCAGGTAAGTCACAGATTTGTAGAGGTTGCAGGGACCTGAGAAGTGACATAATCTAAGTTACTTATTTGACATTCTAGCTTTATTTCTTAGACTCTCCTCTCTGTGCAGCGAATTCTGCGATTCCAACAAGACTTCAAAGATGTGAGAGATTTTCAACAGCATCAAGGGTTGTAGTTGTAAATGCCTTGTTCAGAAAGCAGTAGTCAAAGGTTTAGTCAGTGTGGACCATTTTAAATATAGAGGGATCTGTACATCAGTTCTGTAGTGGTGTGGTCTTTTTCCTCCTCTCCCTCACCTCCTCCACTTAACATTTTGCTTTACTATTGTTTGGTCTCCTGTGTCAAATAAAGCACCTTTTATATTTAGTACAATAGGCCCAGTGTCAAGTTTGTCTAGTCCAAAGTGCTGAACAAACATTAACCCATCCGACTCCCCTTGACCCCATATTGCACACCCTTGTTTAAACACTACAGTTGTCCTAGATAACCATTCTAGGCAGTAGCTAGGAAAATTATAGAAAGCATATGAGAGTTTAAATATCTGTTAGGGTGTGTTGCATACTGATGTTTCCCCTGATGTTAAAGGTCTTAAATCCTGACTGTGTACAGTTCAAAAGTCTTCCAGAGGGATGATTAAGGGCAAAAGGCATGGGATAGGAAATGGCTGAATGCCTTTTAGGAGGTGAGGGCTTTTGATGATGGACTGTCTAAAATATTTCAAAATAGCGATATCCAAAGATTTTATTACTAAAGTAGAATTAAGCAACAAATTCTTGAGACTTTCCATAAATCAGAAATTACCACCCCCCATCAAAATAAAAATATCTGGCTGAGTTTCGGGGAGTGGAGATATTAATTTATCTAAATGGCATGTTGACTGTAGCTTGTTTTTGAAGATTGTTTTTTTTCCTCTTCCCTCTGAGACGTCTTAGTTCGTCCCTCATTTCTGCCTCTGGAATTTGTAATACACTGTAAAAGGTCCATTCCAATTCTATCACGAGGAATGGAATTTGAGGAGTTCCCAACTCTCTAAACTTAAAAATTTTTTTTTTCATAAAAGGAATACTGCATTCTATGATAGGAGAGTTTTTTGAAGATTCAAAAATTATAATTACAATGGAACATAACAGTTTCCCGCAATTCTTGTCTGTAACTTACCTGCCACTTTTATTTAGCAAGCCACTTCAGTTCTGTGGCTGTTTCCTTGTCTGGAAAATGGGATGTATTTGATGAGCTTCAGTGTTATGCTTCTTTATGGTGATGATATATTCAGTGTTTCAGTTACTTTAGTACTGGCTTTCAAAATATTAGACCCGAAGGAAATTAAAGTACTTTTAGAGGTCCAAAAACTTGTAATTTTTGTGTATTATCATTACTGTCATTCGTGATTGCAAGATTATAGCAACATATCAGACTATTTTTGCTATTTCTTTTCTGTGGGTGTGTGTGTGAATGTTTATATATATCTTCTACCTAGTGGAAAGTGGATGTCTTCAAGGGACCTAATGGTTTCAAATGTCTCCTAAGAGAGTATATGCTGTTTAAATAACAGTTTAACAGGAAATGCTTTTTAAAAATTGGCTGAGTTGTGATATTTTAAAAATGAATGAATTATTATAATTTTAGTTCTCTTTTTGTCCAATAAGTAGAATGTAAAGATGTGACTGTCATCTAGGATAAATAGAAATTGCTGCCCACATCTGTTGGTCTCTTGTAGATTTAATAAATATTGCCGCTTCTTGTGGAAAGTGATGGAATCCTGGATCCTGCGTCAGGGCTAACAGTGTATCATGAGCTTTTCCTGTTCTAGTGAGAAATTAGCGAGAGGCTCAAAGTAGTGAAAAGATTATGGTTGATGTCCAGTCTTCCACACACTTTGGCAGGAATGTGTAAATCAAAATAAAAAAAAACCTTCTAAATTCAAAAGTACCAAAGTTCTCTTTCCTTCCATCATTTTTTGTATGCTTTAAAAAATATTCTAGTATTAAGTTATTTAAAAAATGATTATTTTGACATTTTGGTAACACTGCCCTGCCTTGATAGGTGTTCAGAGTGCTACTAATATATACTCACGTCCATGGGCCATGGTGAAGGACATCATGAGATCAAATCATGGCAAGGACAGACATAGACTGGATTTACTGGGTTGGAGACTGCCCATTAGACATTTGCACACTCACACAGGTATTGTAAACTCTGGGGCTGATATAGAGCCTTACTTAGCTCCCGGCACATAGTTTCATGTCCACATAGCATTTTTCTAACTTAGGAATGTTGATAAGTCAGGGAATAATGCCAATATTTACAAAGTGCACATATGATCATATCTATATCACAAAATGCCCATGACTGTTATAAATCTTAAAATGATGATTAGACAAATTTGAAAGAACAGGTCTATTGCCTGAGTATCTCTTTTCATTGTGGAATAGAGATGGTTTCTTCTGCTTTTCCCTTTGTGTTGCAAGCAGATTTTTTCAAATTTTTGTTAACATTATCATGCCCTTTCACTCCTTTAGAATAGGTTTTCTTGGGTGTTTTTGGCATGAAATTATAAAGTCATCAAAATTTTAATTGTGAATATAAAGTCATTGCTCGAAAGAAGTAGACACTTTTTACTATATATGACTAAGTTGGTAGAGAACCTGGAAGAACATTGTGTTCAGTTTCTAGTTTTAAAAATTATTCTTTAACATTATGTAAGACACAAATAGGAATTTACTATGGATGAAATAATGTTTTCTGAGATTAGCCAGAGTAAAGGCCTTTTACAAAATTATCATGAAGACTGACCTTAGGTGAATATCTTGTTGTTAAGTGGGCAGTAGTTTTATTTCAGAACAGGAAAGTGATTAGGAATTTCACTGTATATAGGAAGGTCAGTGTTTCCAAATCTCTACATTTAATATAATTTATGGCTGATGGGAACACAGCCTCTAAAATGACATGTGATGTATTAGAATGCAGTCAAGTGCGTTCAATCAGAATAGAGTGTTTCAGCATATTTATGGAATTACTTACTACCTAGTAAAGTCAGTATCTCAGAGATTTGCCTTGAATTTAAATTTGTCTTGAATTTTATTTTTTTTATTTTCACATGTTATTAAGTAGCTGAGTAAGGTTTGAGAAGAAAAAGTTAATTTAGTTATAAGGTTACGGCAAGATGGAAAACATACTTTGATTCAATATGAAAAATAGCCAAAATCCTTTTTAGTGTGTTTGCATAGCAAAAATAGCTGGTGCTATGAATGTCATTTTTGCCAAAGTTGTGACATTCATCAAGGAAGAAAATGGGGCATATGAACCATTTATGTGTATGACTTTTTCTCCAAACTGTGAGGTAGTTTGGTGAAGGATTTTTCTTTTACCAGCTGAGATTTTGAATTCTCTGTGATGTTGTGTTTACCAAAAATGACTCTTTAACATGACTATCTTGAGTTTGGAGAAGTTGAGAGCTTTTTATTTGGAATGCTAATTATTTTTTCCTCTTTTTATCTTTATTGGATTTATTTAGACACTGTATTTATCATGTTGATTTTAGACTTCTTTTTCTGTGCCTTTTAGGGGAAAGTCAGTCTCTATAGTTATGTAAACAACCACATGGTTTATGAAGTAAAGATATTTTCCTGTTCTTATTTGCTAGTTGATTTCTCATCATTCTGAAGAGCAGTGAAATGATTATTAATGCAACCTGTAATATCCTAAATTAGGATAATAAGCCTTTTCCAGGAGCCATGTCTTAAGGACTGCTGTGATTTTCTCTGGCCCCTTTTGGACACTTGAGTTTTGCCAGCAACTTTCAACCGTGTCCTCCTGGTTCAGGAATCTATGTTAATAATTGCCTAAACACATTCTTTAACTCAGGATTTTATAATAATGACAAACCACACTAAGACCGAGAACCCTATACTGTTTATAAACATTTATCTCCAGTGTAAAGACAACCATAAAAACTACATCTGCAAATAGTGGGCACAGGGGTTAACGTTCAGACTATTCTCTTTAAGGAATCTGTGAACCCTTAGTCTGGAAACTGTTCGTGTCATGGGCTTTCCCAGAAACCCTCTTCTTTCGGCATTTGTTAAGGTCTTCTCTGTCCCCTACTGTTTCCATCCCGCCCTGTCTACGTTGGGATGATCAGCCCCTTGGGTCAGGGCAGTTCTTAAATGTTTATGAAATGTCCGGTCGGTGTCAGGCACAGTGTGAGGCTTGAAGCAGCGGAGGGAACAGGGTCCCCATCCTCCAGGAGCTCCAGCTGGTGGGAGCAGTTACCCGGGGATCCTCTACCTGCACGGGGCCACCATATTGCCACAACAGGGCTGAATGCAGGAACACAGAGCAGGACAACTGAGAAAGCTGGCATGCTGGAGAGCTATTACAGCAAAGCAATAATATCCTACTGGCAAGAGGGAGACTACCATGGTAGCTTTCAGCTTTGCATTGTATTGGAAGAAGTCCGTGTTTTTGTTTAGCAAATTGCTTCATAAAAAACAGCTTTGTCAATTAATAAAAGAAATTAGATTAAAAATATAAGCTAATATTTTAGCGAGATGCATGATAGGAAAACAATTTTTTACCAGTTTACAGCATTTGGTCTTTGGGACCATAGAACTACTTTGTAAAAATATTGCTTTTGTGGTATCTTTAGAAGGCTGTTTCATGATTGCTTGTCTCTAAATGAAAGTTTTTATTGAAGTATTTACTTTAAATACTTTAAATTTAGAGTATTTATGAAGTATTTAAGCCACAGGGATTAAATTAAAATAGGGAAGTTGCTTCCTGCTCACGTCATTGGGCAGTCTCTCAGAGGAAACCTGTAAGGCCAAACTATTTGTAAGCAGATTTTTTTAAAAGTGTATATGAATATTTGGAGTGTATGTGGGTAGACAGAAGACATGGCTACATGCACACAAACTAGAGATGAACTTGACACAATTACTGCTTTATCCGAAGATCGAATGGCAGGTGAGTAACTTTAGTTTTTCAAAGCTCTTTTCTGGCTTCTGAACTGATTAGGAAGTTATACTGGTTATTTATTCCTTTCTTTTTTAAGTATTAAAACAAAACAAAACAAAGCACAGCACAACATAATCCCCAAAGTCCCCAAATCCAACCCTGACTTTGGATGGGAAGAGGAAAACAAAAATCCTCCGCATAATCCTTCGAAGATCCTTTGGTTTTTGCCTGAATGTCGGCCTCCGGTACCAGAGACGAGCTTCAGTTCAGTATTTTGAAAACTAAAATAAAACTAAATGTTGAGCTAAAATGGATTCGAACATTGTGGATTTGTGTGGAAAGATCCACAATTCCCGTATCTATACAATCTTCCAGGCACCTCATTCTATTAACTCTTTACCATTATGCCGTCTCATCTTAGCCGTACAAAGTATGCCAGGCTTTAAATGCTTGTTGCTTCAAACACTCTCAACTCTTGCATTGCTTTTGAAAAATATTTTCTAATATCTATCTATGGAGCTGCTTAGAGAGTTCCACATCTTTCTGTCCCAGTGGAGAGACCTTCATAACTTCCTTGCAGTGTTTCAGAGCCATCAATTTCATTTGGTGTGTTATTGAACTTGAAGAAATGCTCCTCATTTCTGCTGTCACTGTTTTTTAGCTATTGGGATGAAATCGTCTTCTTCCACACTGATCTCCTGAATTGATTTTTTCCATGAGGGTCATGACACATAAGCCTCATAAATAACTTTTGGAAGACTGTAATTGGGTATTTTTAAATAATTGTCAGTATTTTTCACCTTTGTCCATTTTGAAGAATTAATGGTGAGGCACATCTGAGATGAGATTTCATTTTTTGAAAACATTTCTTGACTTCGACTAAAGCTAATGTTTATGTAAGTCTGTTTTTGCTAACTCTGAGAGGAGTGACCACAAACTCAGTATTTGATGATTTTTTAATATCCAAAAAGGGAAATACAAGCAAATTAAACTGACAGGATGTCTAGAAAGGAACATCTCGGTAGATGTGGAGAAGCAGGATTCAGGAAGAAGACAGTCTGGGGAGCTGTCTCAGAATACAGGGCTGCTGGCTGCAGCCCTGGGTGGAGACAGGACTTGGGGCTCAGCCCTCCCTGCTCACTGCCTCAGTGACAATGGCCATATCATCTAAATCTGCCAGTGTCCTTCCCTGTCAGATGGGAAAAATAGTCCTTAACGGAGGATTAGATGAGGTGGCATTTGTATGCTGACACAACGCCTGTCAGAACAAATCTGTCCTCACCTGAGATCACACAGCCCTAAATTATCTCTCTGGGAGCTCTTACTCTTTTTCTTTCTTTCTTTTCTTTTCTTTTCTTTCTTTTTTTTTTTTTTTTACCTTGTAGTTTATTTCATATTCACTGTCAGCTCTTTAAAGACAAGGTCTGTGTCAGATGTATCTTCATGCCTTGTATTTTCCTGGTAGAGAAAATGTCCTGTGACTATTTGTTGAATGACTGTATGAATGAGTGATTACATGTAAGTATTGTTTAAACATTTTAACTATTCCTGACAGGAATTTTAAATTTTGACATCTGATATTGGCTAACTCAGGTATATGATATGAACATAGAAGTATGTTTGTGTCATAGATCCGAACTTCATGAATTAGCTTGAAACAACCTTGGAAAGCTGCAGATAGAAGCTTTGTATAATCTCAAACCTAGAATCTGAGCAAATCTTAAAATAACCAATGAGTATTATATCCCAACTACTACAGAATGAATCAATCAAGGGTCCAAAGTCTTTGTAGCATGGATTTGTTTTCCTCACCAGTAAGTGATAAAGTAAGCCCATTTTCCCCCACAAGAATAAATCATTACATGTTTAAAATCTTATTCTGCTCTTTGAAATTTTTAGGCTAAGCTATTGCCTGGGCAATAGGCAAATTGTGCATAATTTCCTTGTCCCTGAGTTGACCAGAGGTTCAAAGCCTTTTCCTGGGTTTTAGTCCCGAAGGAGATCCATACGGACATTATCAATTTGGGTGCCCCAGTTAAGGCTTTGGGAGCCTTGAAGAACACATGCAGACACGTTCATCGTTCATGTTTCCTGGAACATAATACAAGTTTAGATCTCTGTCAGCTGACTACATCTTCATCGTAGTGTTTCCAATCACGAATTTACCTCCAATAGTCATATTTTTATCTTATTTATGTGAATACTAGTTATATTTAGTTTTGTATAGTTAGGGGGAACTCAGATTAAAATAAAGATAGTCCTTACTCCAATGTCAACTGTAACTCATTTCCTTTAAAAGTGTCAACTACTCTGATACTGTCCCAGAAAATTTATTCTGTATAATTCAAAGTATCTTGGAGATGTCTAAAACAGGACATCTTTGCATGGTTCCCCTTTTACTACCACTTTCTGTCCAATTATAATCATCTATTTTAGCTTCTCATCATTTTCCTGAATTTATATTAAGATCTAATAAGTCACTGTGTAAAATGAAGTTCAAGGACTTTTAAAAATTATTATTGAGAGTATAAATAATGTGCCTTAAATACCATAGAGAAGGTATTTTTGAACACTAAAAGAAAATGAATTTTCCTTTCTGTGAGGGAGGGAAAGATTAGCATTTTACACTTTTAGGTTGGGTCCCACCTTTGCCAAGATTTGACAATGAGCATTAGGCCTGCTGTGGAGAAGGCCAGTTGGGATGCCATCCTAGGATGCGGTCTCAGATGTCACTGATTTCAATACTGGGGTGATTCAGGCTGCACTAACCATTCCACAACTCTCTTGTGGGCCTCCTGCCTTTCAGGAGAGGACATTTTTAAATACAGGTCCTTGAAAATATTTTACTCAGAAACCACCTGACTTCTGGGTCAAGTTGCAAGGGGATCATACATTTTTGCTGCAGGTCTTGTGTGGAAGAAAAAGTTCAAAGTTATATGGATGCTTAATTGGATCCAAATTCATCAGTTAAGCAGGTGAGAAGGGCTGCTGTGGTGATAACTATGGGAAGGAATTTGGGGGGTGTGTGGAGATCACTCTGTCGGTGGAGACATTAATTGTGTCTACTTAAGATTTATTTTTATTTTGTTTTCATTTTCGAACCAAGAAACAAATGAGGAGAAATGAGTATTGGAAAGTAACCTCAAGTTTCCAGAAATGAACTGATTTTTTAATATTCTTTCTCTATTTTTTTGGTCACAACCTGTATTTTTTATGTGATAAAATGAGAATGAGTGGTGTAGTTCATTAGCTCAGCCAGTAGAGGGGAATGACGCCTATAACCGCTCATTACCATGTGCAACTACTTTTCCAAATCACTTTCTCATGCTCCAGAGTCGTAAGAGTGCAGCTTTGCGAATACATGCTATCAAGGGAGCCCAGGGTCTGTGATATGTGGTGAGGTGATCTTCAGTTCCTGGACTGTGTTCATATAACTTCCTTCTTTTTATGGCTGCCTCTGACGTCTGTTTCTATTTCTGTATCTCGGTCACTGCATTCTTGTCCTCCTTTCTGTGTATTTGTCTCTGGTAAATTCATAGTGTGTCCAGTACTGACCCTCTCTGTGCCCATTATGTATAGAAAATTCTTAGGCACTTCTTTTTTTTCTCGAATGCTGATTTTTATCAAGATCCCGTTCACAGAGGGAAAATACTGGAGTATTGTCATGTATGAAACCACCTATTCATCCTAGATATGTAAGCCAGAATTTGTATTTAAGTCCACAAACAATTTTCTAGACTGTGAAGACCAAGCTGCCTCATGTTTGAAGAATTTATCTAATACTTACATGGATACAACTATCCTGACTCTAAAGTTCAATGAGTTTGTGGGAGAAAAGTCTCTAGAGTGTAGAATCCTATATAGTATTTCTAATTCTCTTACTTTGCATCTTTTTTTCCACAAAAGTGTGTGTTTGAATGAATGTCTTGATTTTGAGTTTACCTAGGGAAATTTCTTTTCCCTTATTAGGCTTTTATGGTGTCCAATGAGCACTCACTGGACTGAATATTTGTTCAAAGTGCATTCTCCTAAAGTCAGATTTAGAGAATTTATGAATTATAGCCTTCAATAAAACTTGGCACTGAATTCCTTTTACTTAATGAACCAGCATAGAAATTTGTATTAGTATTTGATAAAAATCGGTTTAGGATGATATAGATTCTCTCTCCAACAAACTAGTTTGTTGAGATAATAAGCATGCATGTTTCATTCAATTGATGAAGTTTTAAAAAATAGAAATTTCTATTTTTTAAAACTTGTCTCCAAGAATTCTATTATTTCTATAGACAATTTCAGTTGGCCAAGGAATATCCAACTGGGATTTATCCTTAAGATGCAAAGTTGTGCAAATTAATCAATGCAATACACCACATCAAGAGAATGAAAGATGAAAACTTCATGGTTGTCTCAACAGATACAGAAAAAGCATTTGGAAAAGTTCAGCACCCACTCATGATGAAAAACTCTCAAAAAACAGTATAAAAAGAAATTTCCTCAACCAATAAAGGCCATATGAAAAGTCCACAGTTAACATCAAAATCAATGGGGGAAAATTGAAAAGCTTTCCTTTAGGATTTGATATAAGACAAGGATGCCCACTCTTACCACTTCTATTTACTGCAGTATAGCAAGTACTACCAAAAACAATCAGAAAAGAAAAGAAAGCATATTAATTGGAAAGGAAGAAGTAAAATATCATGGTGATGACAAGATTCTATAGGCAGAAAACCCTGAAGTTTTCATAAAAAAGTTAGCACTAATAAATGAATTTAGTAAAGTAATAGGGTATAAAATCAATATACAAAAATTACTTGCATTTTTTTACACCAGCAATGATCTATCTGAGAAGGAAATAAGGAAAGTAATCTTATTTATGATAGCATGAAAAAATAAAGCAAGCTTTTCTTGCTCAATTTTGTTGCTGTAGTTTTTTTTATTTTTAATAAGCTCATGACTGAGAATACAAAAAAGATAAAATACTTAGGGATATATTTAACTAGGAGGTGAAAAATTTGTACATTGAAGACTATAAAACATTGATGAAAGAAATTGAAAAAGACTCAAATAAATAGAAATATATCCTTTGTTCATGGATTGGAAGAATTAATATTGTTAAGATGTCCATAACGTTCAAAGCAGTAGGTAGATTCAGTGCAATCTCTACCAAAATTCCAGAGAGAATTTTTACAGAAATAGAACAAACAATTCTAAAATTTGTATGGAACCAGAAGAGACCCTGAAGAGACAAAGCAATCTGAGAAAGAACAGAGCCAGAGGTATCACATTCCCTGCTTTCAAATTTCATTACAAAACTATAATGATCAAAACATCACGGTACTGACATAAAAAGAGACATGTAGACCAATGGAATGGAATAGAGACCCCAGAAATAGGCACCAGCATATAGGATTCACTAATTTTCAATAAGGGCACCAAGGGCACACAATGGAGAAGAGATAATCTCTTTAATAAATGGTGCAGGGAAAACTGGATAGCCACATGCAAACGAATGAAATTGGATCCTTATCTTGAACCATGTACAGAAACCAACTTAAAATGGATTGAAGACTTAAACATAAAACCCAGAACCACAAAACTCCTAGTGGAAAATAGGGAAAAAGCTCCTCAACATTGGCCATGGCTATGATTTTTTTGGATATGATACCAAAAGCACAGACTTGAACAAAAGCAAAAACAAACAAGTAAGAATTATCAATGGCATGTCCATCATCTCTAGAAAGAGACCCTGCCATTGACAATAACATAGAGGAACTTGAAGGACATTATGCTAATCAAAATAAGTCAGATACAGAAAGAAAAAAATGCCCGATCACAGTTATATGTGGCAATGTCAAAAGCACAGATGCAGAGAGTAGAATGGTGGTTACCAGGCGTGGGGAGAGGGAGGAAATGGGGGATGTTGGTCAAAGGGTACAAAGTTGCAATTAATAAGGATGAATGTCTAGAGCTCTAAAGCACAACTTGAAGACTATATTTAATACTGCTGTACTGAGTACTGGAAGTTTGCTAAGAGTAGATTTTAGGTGCTTTCGACACAAAGATCGGTAACTATATGAGGAGAAGTTATGTTAATTAGCTTGACTATAATAATTTTTCACTATGACTATGGACATCAAATCAGCATGTTGTGCACCTTAAAAATAGAAAGTTTTACAAAATAAAATAAAATAAACATTTAAAAAGAGGGATCAGATGTAACAAAGAGAAGAAATACACGAAAATCTGTCTTATAGCAAAAGCCGTTTAAAACGTCACAGCGCATTCTCGCACGGCGCTTCCGGTCACGGTGCGGGATGTCTGGCTGCGGAAGGTGAAGAAGCTGATCACACTGAGTTATTATGGATTAACCAACACCAAGGGCAAGGAAAGACACTCTGTGACTGCTAGGTGCAACCCCATACTAGAAGTTCTGTACACGCCGTAGTGTGTTTCACGTGTTACAGCCTGGAATGGAGACAGGACTACTCGGAGCAGGGGTGGGGGGTGAGGTGGGGCGTGGGGTGGTGAGAGTGAGAGGGCAGGGTACACAGCGCTACTACGATCACAAAAAATGGGAAACTAAGGCTGGGGAGGGCTAGGTCACTTCTTTTGTTAGGCTGCTAGTAAGTGAGGAAGCCAAGATTCATCCCACCTTCTTCTGAAACCTGAGTAGCTCACTTCCTTCTCCACACCAGGCTGCCTCCCAGACCCTATCAGGTAATTATTATGATCCCTGCATGGCCGTTTACGTGGCATTGTTTA
Source organism: Mustela putorius furo (assembly GCF_011764305.1). Lineage (NCBI taxonomy): Eukaryota > Metazoa > Chordata > Mammalia > Carnivora > Mustelidae > Mustela > Mustela putorius. The sequence goes on from NW_025422171.1 coordinate 3,281,204, forward strand.
TCTGAATAGACTGTTCTTTTTGAGCTTTCATCTCTGAGCCATGTTCTTTTTTTGCATGTCTTTAATCATTTTGTTCTATTTACAAATGCCGAGATGGAGAAAGTATTGACTGAGAATTGCAAGTAAGATTGGTTTTCATTTTCTGCTTTGAAAGAGGACGTGGATTCTTTTACCACGAGATCATATCCAGGGTATTTAGTGGTAAGACTGGGCCAAGGTTCTCCAAGTTACCAGGGGTCCTGGTCTGCTCCAGGAATCAAAGCATGCTGAGAATTACAGAGTTTGGGGGAGACAGACATGTCAAGGGGTTACTAGTAGGTGCATTTGCTCCCCAAATCAGATAGACTAGACCTCCTACAACTATCCAGGGTGGGTCCAGGTTTAAAGACTCCTGCTTGGCAAGGTAGAGTAAAAAATGTGTTTATTAAGAAACTAGCTGTTGAGCATAAATGGATGTTGAAATAGACCAGAACCAGGCGAAACAGCCCACCAGCAGATAGCCATAAAAATTAAGGTTACAAAACAGAACACACACTTTGCCCTTCTCCTCTGTCTCTGAACTCAGGGTCAGGCCCTGGCCTGAACCTCTTTTTCCAGCTGGTGTTTGCTTCATTCCAAGCAGGCTTCCTAGGTTTCTCTTCCCAGCCAGAGCTAAGCCAAGGTGTCATTTCTCACCATCTCTTTTATAATATTTATTTCACATTATTTGCGTGTAGGATGGCTGCCTTTGAATTTTTCTAGACAAGATACAGGCGCCTTTATGACATGCTTGGCTTGCTGTGAAGAAGATGTAGGAAAGTAGTAGGAAGGTGGGGACAGAGTAGGGGGAAAAGGGATCACCTGAATGTTTGGTGAAACTCATCCAGGAGACCTAAAGAAGGTTTGGACCCAACCCCATTTACCTCACCTCTTTCTTCCACAAATAATTAATTGACCTCTTCGAAGAGCATCTTGACTCCAGCTCTATCTTCTTCCAAGAAGGATGAATATTTGCTTGTTCTTTGGACTGAGAGGCATTTTACTCAATCCAGACACAGGAAGAAACAGCTAAGAATTCGGTGAGATAGGATATCCAGGTTACATATTGTAGATGCAATGCAAAGGCTACCAACAGAACAACAGTCATTCTCCAGAGGTGGTTCATGACTGGCTTGGCCAAAATTAGTCACCACTCCTACAAGTTTCAATTTTTGCAGGATCATTGTGTGCATATGCCAAAAGGGCAGATTGGATTTTAAGAATTCTGCTTTCAGATGGAGATGAGTCAAGTGTAGTTTCCCTACTTCCATCATTTTCTATGGCATGTAGGATGCCATGGAATTTTTAATGCTCTCCACCATAATCAATATACAGTCTTAAATATGGTAATGTCATTAAGTCCTTAGGATTTTCTAAGACAGAGGTAATTATGAAGAAAATAATTGATAGTGAAAAAATTAAGTTCATGAGGCATTCTTCACAATAATAGATAGCATTTAAGGTCTTGAATATACTACTTTATACCATAAAGATGACACTGGGATCCCAGTCTTTTTCAATGAGCAATATTAACTTATGGGCATGAAATGAAGCACAGAGGCTTCCTGAGTACAACAATTCATTATTGTTATTATTGGCCCTTAGAAGGTCTCTCTACAAATTCAAAATCAGAGTTAGCCCTGGAGAAGCAAGTTCGAATTGCAGGCGAAATGAAGGAAGAAAAATAAATATGAACTCTGTTTTCTGTACTTGTAAGGATTTAGGCAAGGTAAATATACCAGGTCATGCAATTTAGACCCAATTTACTTTTTTATCTTTTTAGCAGAAAAAGTGAGAAGAGGAGGAGGAATAATAATTTTCCTCTATTTTTTATGGCAGCCATAAATGTCTTCATAAATAGGGCACCTGTTCAAAGGAATTTTTTCTTGTATGTAATGCTAGAGTGATTAAGCCAATGGAAAAATCTAGGAAAAATACAAGTCCAAGATTTGATACTTTCTGGGGAGGAGGTTGAAAAGGCAGTGAGTGATCTTTTTAATTTTAATCCCTTGCAATTTTGCCACTCACCAAAAATCCTTTTCTAGTAATGAGAAACACATTAGGAAAAAGATGTGATGTTTAGTCTGCTTGCTGATATTTGGTACCAAATGATCCAGCCCTTACGGAAACTTTAATAAAATATCTGTCAAGACTGATCCCCATATATGTGCCTCAGTGATTCTTTTTAGTACAGTAAAGGCATCGGGTGTTTATCATAGCCTTAGTTTCCTTGGAAGTAAAATTCAGTGGGATAGAAAAATGGAGTTTTTAAGTTTGTACTGAGGCATATACCTATTGTGCTGATTTAGGTCCATTATTTGGAGAAGCATGCAAAAACCCTTTTCAAATTCAATATTTGGAAAAAGATTTTATTACTTTAAAGGAGTAAGATATTTCCTTTTCTCTCCCTCTCTCCTTGCTCCCCTGCCTTTGATACATTGTTGCTTCCTTTTCATCCTCCTTCATCCTTCCATCCATTGATCCATCCATCCCTCCATCCATCCATCCATCCATCCCTCCCTCCCTCCATCCATCCATCCCTCCATTCATCCCTCCATCCCTCCCTCCATCCATCCCTCCATCTATCCATCCCTCCATCCATCCATCCATTGCTCCATCCATCCATCCCTCCATCCATCCACCCCTCCATCCATCCATTCCTCCATCCCTCCAACCCTCCATCCAACCCTCCATCCACCCCTCCATCCATCCATCCCTCCATCCATCCACCCCTCCATCCATCCATTCCTCCATCCCTCCAACCCTCCATCCAACCCTCCATCCACCCCTCCATCCATCCATCCCTCCATCCATCCACCCCTCCATCCATCCATTCCTCCATCCCTCCATCCATCCCTCCATCCATCCATCCATCCACCCCTCCATCCATCCCTCCATCCATCCACCCCTCCATCCATCCACCCCTCCATCCATCCACCCCTCCATCCGTCCATCCCTCCATCCATCCACCCCTCCATCCGTCCATCCCTCCATCCATCCACCCCTCCATCCATCTATCCCTCCATCCATCCACCCCTCCATCAATCCACCCCTCCATCCATCCATCCCTCCATCCATCCATTCCTCCATCCCTCCATCCATCCATCCCTCCATCTATACATCCCTCCATCCATCCACCCCTCCATCCATCTACCCCTCCATCCATCCACCCCTCCATCCATCCACCCCTCCATCTATACATTCCTCCATCCATCCATCCCTCCATCCATCTATCCCTCCCTCCATCCATCCCTCCATCCATCCATTCCTCCATCCCTCCCTCCATCCATCCCTCCATCTATACATCCCTCCATCCATCCACCCCTCCATCCATCCACCCCTCCATCCATCCACCCCTCCATCTATACATTCCTCCATCCATCCATCCCTCCATCCATCTATCCCTCCCTCCATCCATCCCTCCATCCATCCACCCCTCCATCCATCCATCCATCCCTCCATCCATCCACGCCTCCATCCATCCATCCATCCCTCCATCCATCCATTCCTCTATCCCTCCATCCATCCATCCCTCCATCTATACATCCCTCCATCCATCCACCCCTCCATCCATCTACCCCTCCATCCATCCACCCCTCCATCCATCCACCCCTCCATCTATACATTCCTCCATCCATCCATCCCTCCATCCATCTATCCCTTCCTCCATCCATCCCTCCATCCATCCACTCCTTCATCCATCCATTCCTCCATCCCTTCATCCCTCCATCCATCCCCCCTCCATCCATCCATCCATCCATCCCTCCATCCATCCATGCCTCCATCCATCCATTCCTCTATCCCTCCATCCATCCATCCCTCCATCTATACATCCCTCCATCCATCCACCCCTCCATCCATCTACCCCTCCATCCATCCACCCCTCCATCCATCCATCCCTCCATCCGTCCACCCCTCCATCCATCCACCCCTCCATCCATCCATCCATCCATCCATCCACCCCTCCATCCATCCATCCGTCCATCCGTCCATCCCTCCATCCCTCCATCCATCCATCCCTCCATCCATCCATTCCTCCATCCATCCATCCCTCCATCCATCCACCCCTCCATCCATCCATCCCTCCCTCTAAAGTAATGGGATCTATGTAACTGCTTGAGTTAGTTTTTGCTTGGTTTAGCTGGTAAAAAGCTTAGGTTATGTTCTATACTTAATTTCTAGAATAAAAAGAGAAATTGTAAACTAACATTTATTGAGCACTTACTAGATCTCTGTCAAGGAACTAAGTAAAGACTTTATATAATCCTTTCATTTAATCCTTATAACTGCCCTACAAAGTAGCTACCAGTAGAATCCTTATTTCACAGATGAGAAAGTTGAGGTTCACAGAGGCAGCTGGCTTGTACAGGGGTCAGCTAGTTAGTGGTGGAGCTTGTGTTCAAATTCAGACAATCTCTCCCAGATCCTGTGATTATAACATTACATGACGCCATCCCTGCTACCTGTTCTAGCCTAGTCTTCTGTTACAATATCTTCATTTCATAGGCTGATTCTTTTACTCTTATTTAATAAGCCAATTGTAAAGGCTTATTTGTTGTAAAGTGCTTCAAATATGCTTTAAAATCAAATGCGACATAAATAACTAAGAGAAATATAATAAGTATTATGAACACATAAATTCAGTGCTGACTTCACCTGACTGGTACCCTCCCTCTTTTAATCTTTCAAACACTGCCTCTTCTTCTTAGTATGTATTTCTACAAGGACCTCCTTCCTTCTTCTCTATAATCATTTTACTTAAAAAATCATTTTGAATGATAAAGCATTTTGGATTATGAAATGTAGATATGTTATTAGATACCCATGTAGTCACCTCCAAAATAAAGTAGATGTGAATGCACACACACACTTATATGTTTCAGATTTCTCATTAAAAAGAAAGAAAATTTAAAGATATATTTAAAGCTGCCTTCTTCCTTCTCTTACTCCTTCCTCCTACCTTTTGCAGTGGAATTACCATGCTGAAATCGTCACAAACATCCTGGTGTATACTTGTTCCATGTATTTTTGCTTTTGTGCTTTCCTCCCATAGAATATATCTGCAAATAATATATGCTGTTTTTATGCCTTAAAATGTACATAAGTGATGACATATTGTTTTGCAACTCACTTTTCTCATTCAATATAGTGTTTTGAAGTATATTTATGTAAATACTATTCATTTACTTAAACTTCTATATAATATTTCACAATATTAAACATCATTTTATTTATCCATTTCCCCTGTGATGGACTTATCATTTTGCTGTTACTTATAACTTTGCAGCAAACATTCTTGTGCATTTCTGATAAGAGGATGTGTGGTAGTATTTAGGGCAGTGTGTAGCCATCTTTAACTTTGACCTGATAAATATAGGCAGAACCTGTTTTATTGTATTTTGCTTTATTGTGCCTCATGAATACTGCATGTTTTACAAATTGAATGTTTGTAACAGCCCTGCATAGAGCCTGTCTATCAACACCATTTTTTCTTCCAACAGCATTTGCTCACTTTGTGTCTCTGTGTCACATTTTGGTAATTCTTGCAATATTTCCAACTTTTTCATGATTATTATATTTGTTGTGGTGCTCTATGATCAGTGGGCTTTGATGTTACTGTTTTAATTTGAGGCACCACAAGCTGTCCCCATATAAGATGGCAAACTCCATTGATAATCATTGGGTGTGCTCTTAGTGCTTTCTTGACTGGCCATTCTCCCATAACTCTCTCTCGCTCCTCAGGCTTCCCGACTCCCTGAGAAACAAAATTGAAATTAGGCCAATTAGTAACCCTACCTTGGCTTCTAAGTGTTCAAATGAAAGGAAGAGTTGCACATCTCTCACTTTGAATCAAAAGCTAGAAGTGATGAAGCTTAGTGAGCAAGGCAGGTTGAAAGCCACAATAGGCTGAAAACTAGGCCTCTTGCACCAAATGTTAGCCAAGTTGTGAATGCAAAGGAGAAGTTTTTGAAGGACTTTAAAAGTGCTTCTATAGTGAACACACCAATGATAAGAAAGTAAAACAGACCTATTGCTGATATGGAGAAAATCTGAGTAGTCCAGATAGAAGATCAATCCAGCCACAACACTTCTAAGCCAAGACTAATCCAGAGCAAGACCTAACACTGATTCTCTGAGGACTGAGAGAGGTGAGGAAGCTGTGGAAGGAAAGTTTGAAGGCATAGAGGTGGGCTCATGAGCTTTAAGGAAAGAAGCTGTCTCTATAACATCAATGTGCAAAATGAAGCAGCAAGAGCTGGTGGAGAAGCCGCAGGAAGTTACCCAGAAGGTCTAGCGAAGCTAAATCAAGAAGGTGGTGCTACCCTCCACAATGTAGATGAAACAGCCTTATATACTGGAAGAAGAGCCATCTAGGACCTTCATAGCTAGAGAAGAGAAGTCAGTGCCTGGATTCAAAGGACAGGCTGACTGTCTTGTTATGGGTTAATGCGGCCAGTGAGTTGAAGGTGAAACCAATGCTCAATGACCATTCTGAAAATCCCAGGGCCCTCAATAATGATGCTAAATCTACCCTGCCTGTGCTCTATAAATGGAACAACAAAGCCTGAATGACAGTACATCTGTTTACAACATGGTTAACTAAATATATTAAATATTTGAGGCCCACTGTTGAGATCTAGTGATCAGAAAAAAAAGGTTTCTTTCAAAATATTACTGTTCACTGACAATGCACCTGGTCACTGAAGAGCTCTGATGGAGATGTGCAATGAAACTAATGTCTTCATGCATGCTGATGCAACATCTCCTCTCCTGTGGCCCATGGATTAGGGGGTTAGTTTTGATCTTTAAGTCTTATTATTTAAGAAATATGTCTCAAAAGGCTATTGCTGCCATAGATAGTAATTCTTCTGATGCATCTGGGTAAACTAAATTGAAAACCTTCTAGAAAGGATTCAACATTCTAGATACAATTAAGAGCATTTGTGATTCATGGGAAGGGGTCAAAATATCAACATTAACAGAAATATGGATGGCTTTGAGGACTCCAAGATGTCTGTGGGGGCAGTCACTGTCGAGGTGGTGGAAACAGCAAGAGAACTGGAATTAGAAATGGGGTCTGAAGATGGGACCACATTGGGGCAATCTCACGATCAAACTTGAATGGATGAGGAGCTGCTTCTCATGGATGAGCAATGAAAGTGGTTCCTTGAGATGGAATCTATTCCTGGTGAAGATGCCATGAAGACTGTCGAAATGACCACAAAAGATTTGAATATTATGTAAATTTAGCTAATAAAAGAGCAATGGGGTTTGAGAGGATTGATTTCCATTTTGAAAGAAGTTCTACTGTGGGTGAAATGCTACCAAACTGTATCACATGATACAGAGAAATCACTGATGAAAGGAAGAGTCAATGGACATGGCAAACTTCAGTGTTGTTTTATTTTCAGAAATTGCTGTAGCTGCCCCAGCCTTCAGCAACCACCACCCTGGTCAGTCAGCAGCCATCCACACCAAGGCAAGACACTCACCAGCAAAAAGACAAATGATGGTTCAGGTGTTCAGTGATAAAGTGTTTTTTTTTTTTTTTAAAGATTTTATTTATTTATTTGACAGAGAGAGATCACAAGTAGGCAGAGAGGCAGGCAGAGAGAGAGAGGAGGAAGCAGGCTCCCTGCTGAGCAGAGAGCCCGATGCGGGACTTGATCCCAGGACCCTGAGATCATGACCTGAGCCGAAGGCAGTGGCTTAACCCACTGAGCCACCCAGGCACCCTGATAAAGTATTTTTAAATTAAGGAATGTATCTTTTTGTAGATATAATGCTATTGTCTACTTAACAGACTATGGTATAGTATAAACATAACTTTTATATGCACTGAGAAATCAAAAGTTTCATTTGACTTGATTTTCTATGATATTTGCTTTTGGTGGTGGTCTGGAACTGGTGAGGTCTGCCAGTAGTTGAACCAAATATACTCTAGCAAGTGGTATGTGTTCCATCTTCTCATGCTCTCCTCAATACTTTGTGTTATCAGATTTATTCATTTTTTTAATCAGGTGGATGTAACATGTCATGTCTTTATTTTAATGTGCATTTCCCTGGTTACTAGAAAGAGTTTGAAACATTAAAAAAATACTTATTGGACATTTGGGATTCCTTTTCATATCATTTACTCATTGATGAATTAATTTCATATTGACTAGTTATGTTCTTTATGTATCCTGGGTAAAAATATTTTCTTGGTTACATGGTTTGGGTTTTAAATATCTTCTCTTTCTTATGGGTTGGTTCTTTACTTTGTTTATAGCATCTTTTGTCATACAGAAGTTTTAATTTTAATGCCATCAAATTTATTAATCTTTTCTTTTATGGTGTATTTTTTTTGTATCTTGTTAAATAAATTCTTCCCTGCTGCAATATCATAATCTCCCGTGTAGAGTTTTGCTGTACAGTTTTTTATACAGTTTTGCTTTTCATATTTAGGACTTCAGTCCACTTTTAAGTTCTTTCTGGAACTTGCATTAGATTCTTGCAAAAGAACAGATAAGAGAAGTTCTTTGGAATGAAAAATAAAAAGGAGGGCAATGACAGAAATTATAGTGTTTTAAACTTCTGATGTAAATTGGATCTATTCATTTTATTCTCCATATTGATTATTCTCTTTTATATATTTTCCATCTCTGTGTGATGTGTCCTTGGTGATTATTGGTAATTTCCTCAGATTGTCTGATATAATAATTTTTCATTAACCCGTGATGTATAGTTAGACCTATTGAATTTAAATTTTAGTAACTGTATGTTTTACATCTAGCAGTTCTAGTTGTTTTCTCTAAGTATTGTCTATTCTTTTCTATGGTTATATGACATTCTTTTATGTCAAAATCTTTTTAACTATGCCTATATTACAGTCTCCATAAAACTTTTATTTTGTTGTTTCGGAGATGCGACACTTTTATTTGCTGTTTGTGTTAACTTTTGTTATTGTTGGATTCTTTTTTCATGTGTTCTGTGGTTTTGGGTTGTGAGCTCATCTTCAGCAGAGCTTTAGTTGTAAGAGTCTTGTGGAAATTGAGGTTTAGGGCTAGTCCCTGGAATATAATTTTATGACTGTTTTTGTGAGAAGTGCTATTGATGAGTAGGCCCTAATCTATATGTTATTTTTCAGATCATGTTGGTTAATTAATTTCAATTCCAGATGCCAGTGTTTTATGGTCCGGAGATTTATAATCTTAGGGCTTTTGTTTTTGATTTTCTCCCAGAGCTGAGCCAAAATGGATGAGAATCCCAGTTCTTGTGGCGGGTTCCTTTCTAACCATTCACTGAGAATGCAGTCCTTTGAGGGTTCTGGATCTCTGCAGCAATTTTGGTTTGAACTTCCCACCTTGAATGGGACTAAGGCCTTGCTGCCTGTTGCTGCATGGGTATGCAGTCCTAAACACTGAGGTTAGCAATGTTACATTCCCGGCTGTTGGCCTTTCAGCTACACAAACCCAGCTTGGGAGATTTTGGCTGACTCTCTACACTTGGTACCAAGAGTTTTCTTTCTTTTTATAAGCTCCATATAATGGATTTATTTTTCCTATATAGTCTACCATTTCTAGGTACTTGTGGTGAAATAATTTTCAGGTTACCTGTGTCCATTATCTGTCCAGAACAAAGATTTTGAAGCCCTCTAACCCTATTTTCAGGAGACAGAGGCCCTTGTAGACCCCTAGACTATTCACGGCTTTAAGATGGTGTTCTCAGGAGTTTCCAGGATTCTGACTCTTCTGGGGAAACCACTCTAACCTGTTCACAGAGAGCATGTTCCATCTTGCTCATCAAATGTCTTTGGGCCCCATTTTCTCTTTTTGAACTGTAACAACTAAAATCTGGTCCTCTCTAAAGCCCTCTTTTCAAGCAGTGAACCCTGTGTATGTTTCTTTTTCTTTTTGTGATCTGCCACTAAGATGTCATTTTCCCTTCATATCTCTTTAGTCTCAAATCAGTTTCTAAAATCTCAACACTTCTTTTAAAGACACCTCTCCTGTCTTCCTTTATTCTGATTTCATTATAAAAAACACTCCCCATCTGATAATAAGACTAAGCTTGCTTTTCAAGCCAATCTAGTTTCCCTTTGATTACCCAGGCAAATAGAATTCTTAGATACAGAGTATTTTAGGCACGAATATTTTAAAATGTATACTTAACTAACTTTCGGGTTTATAGTCATTTATTTCAAGTTGTTTCTTTGTCCCAACACTGTGACATAGTTTCTTTTTAATAAATGATTCAATTCAGGCAGTCATTCAGAAATATTCATTGAGCACCTATTGTAGACACGCACTTTTATAGATACTTGGGATATGCCAGTGGACACAACAATTTTTTTCTGTCATTATTAATAATATTTTATAATCCTACTAAGAATAAAGCCAGAGTTCATGTCTCTGAAACCTAAAGTGAGACCCTACTATAATTTGTAAAAATTGGTGGTGCCAATCTGAGATCTTAGAAGTGTGGGGGTGACTTTTAATAGCTGTTGGACAAGAACCCCAATAAGCAGAGCTCAGTCCTTTCAGATTCCCCATTGGGTCCTGAATTCAGATATTGAGGTTTGGGGGAACACAGCTATTGAAAAACAATTTGAAGCCCAACCTCACAGAGAGCTCTGTAGTGCCCAAGGAGACCTTCAGCTTCCCTGTTTCTGTCTGGCCGCCCAGGGTCACGCCCTGTGTGGGCATAGCTGAGAAACCACACAGGCTGCTAATCATTTTTCTGTGTCCTAATGTTTAAAGGTCTTTGGAGAGAAAGAACCTCTTTCTACCATAAGAAAATCTGGGTTTCAGCTGCTGTGGCTTGGTAAGGCCTGAGCCAGTACACCTAGCAGCAGCTTGCTTTCTAGACCCCAGTTTGTCCACTGGCCTGTTAATGCCCCAAGTGGCCAGTATTTGCTGAATTCCAGCCTGTTATGAAACAGTACAATATATATGGACCTGAAGAGTTCAAAATCCCACATGACCTGCATTTACTACTAGGCTTAAGCCCTAAAGCTGCTGTCTTTGTGGTTGCTATGTCTTCTCCATATTATTTTGTTTTCTAAATGTAAATCTTTGTCCATTTTTTAAGGCCCCCAGTTCACTCAGCCAGATATTGAGAATTTGGGGGGGCAGTCGATATATCTTTCTCAGCTGAGATTGGATCAACCAAGAGGAGGGAAAAAGAAGTCAGGGTAGAAGATAAAATGTATTCTGTGGATAAATGGGCTAGCTAATATTTCACTTGGCATCAGAGCCACCCACTCCCTCCCCAGTGCCCCTGGAGAAGAGAGGGGAGCTTGCCCAATGCGGGCCCAGACTAGTGCACAGGCGCTCCATGTGTGTCCAGGCTGTGGGAGGGGAAGGGGCCAGCACACTGGCCCCAATTCCTTCTAGAATTTCCTTCCCTTGGGAAGCAGTGAGTAAAGGGTGTGGTAAAACCCTGAATATTATCATAAGCATAAATTTCTTGCACACAAACATGAAGAATTTGTGTGTGTGTTGGGAGCAGATGTTGCCCTAATGGTGAATACTTTTTTTTTTTTTTAAAGATTTTATTTATTTATTTGACAGACAGAGATCACAAGTAGGCAGAGAGGCAGGCAGAGAGAGAGAGAGGAGGAAGCAGGATCCCCGGTGAGCAGAGAGCCCGAAATGGGGCTTGATCCTAGGACCCTGGGATCATGACCTGAGCCAAAGGCAGATGCTTTAACCCACTTAGCCACCCAGGCACCCCAAATGGTGAATACTTTTAACACAGTTCTTAGATTCAAAGTTTCAGCATTTGTTTGCCTGTCTCTTTCACTATCCAAGCTGGATCCTGTATAATTCCTGTTTTCCTCAGGGTCCCGTGCATATCACAGTGACATCTGTTGATTGAAGGAAGGTCTACCCCCCCTGGTGAGACCTAGGGAAAGTGCACACCTGCCGTCTGAAAAAAATGGTCATGAAGGGCGGTGCAAATGAACAATTTCCCCGTTGTCTTCTCAGAGTGTTTTCTTACCCTCCAGTTGTTGAGGGAAGTTGAAAATGAATTTCAAAAAGACATTACATGTCTATTCACACGTTTCTTATCTCTCCTCTACATGAGTCAATTAAAGCCCTAGAAAATGTACAGAGTGACAAGCCTTATAATGAGACTGACTTCCCACTTAATTCAAGACACTCAGTGACTTAAATATATCAAAAAACTTTCTCCTACCCCATTTTGTCTGATAATGGTGTGTCCAGCTATACTGAAATATTTTTTTTTCTTTCTTCTTCTTTTTTTTAGTTTTGTATATTTAAGTAGTGTTGCAATAATAACATTTATTTTGAAATTTTGAAACACAAGTTTTGGTGGCAGGGATTGTGCAAGGGGAATTGCATGTAAGTCTCATGAGACCTCCCAGGTGTGGGAGGCGAAGAGCAGAGACTCTGAAGAATGAAGCGTCTTGCCCATGTGCTCTCAGCCAGTAGGCAGCAGAGTCAGGATCCCACCCAAGAGCCACCCGACTTCCAAGTGGGAGAGTGTCTGAAGGGAAACAGGTCCCTGGATCAGAACTGAGGTTGGGTCCTGTGGAGCACCACCTGAGGTTACAAAGTAAGCCAGCTTCAGGCTCATTTCAATTTCAATAAAATATTTACTCTTGATCACGTTGAATTTTATGTCAGACTTAGGAAGCATCAGTGACTGCTTCGTGTTTAAGGCTGACCTCATGAGGTGTTGGACTCAGTTTGGGGGGGATAGTAAAGAACTGAAACTGGGTGATAAGAAGGAGTAGAATGAGCCGTCTCTGGACAAAACACAACACAGAGAGAACAATAGAACTTTTCAATGATGTCATAATGATTCCTGCAATAATTCCTGGTTGATATGATGTCTTTTTGTATATTTTGTTTCTAAGTACTCAGTGTTCTAGCTTATCAAAATTTATCAAAATCAGAGCCTCTTCTCTTGAAAGTCTCTGTCTGGAGAAACTTCCATTCTGGGAGAATTTAAAAAAAAAATTCACTTTCCTCTTTTCCAAGTGTTTCCCGCCATCTCTGGCCTCTGACACATACTGCGGACAGTGGAGATTTACGTGAATTTTTCAGAACATATTAATTTATTCCAAAAGTAGTTCCTGGCAGTACTGTCCACAACCATTCTCCCCAATTTTCTAATATTCACTGTGTTATGTTTCTTATTTTAACACCATTGAATTAAATAGAATTCTTAATTTTGCTGGTTCCATATTCACTTGGATCTATATTTCTCCTGATTATAAATCAAAGGGTAGACTTATTTTTCTAATTATTTTGCTAATTAAATAACTTACTGAAGCAAACGTTTAAAACACCCCTGAGTAGCTTTGTGTTAGTAAGTCAGCCACACCAAGCAGCTAACACCCTGTTAGAGAAAGCTCTATTCACATCAAACACCACTCTGCCTAGGCCTGTATCGTAAGATTAGCAGTACAAAAATCATGCAAAGTGAAAATCGTAGCAAATTATTAGTTATGGGGCAGTTGGAGAAAGAGAATATCTCTGAAAACTGAGCTGATAAGACTTCAAAACTATGGGAAGATTTCTCTGCCTCACTAAGAATAATAATAAAAATGATGATTCCAGAGATTTTGTAGGTTTGCAATAACCTGCTTAAAAATGAGAGTTGACTGGCTGTGTTATCATTACTGTTTCCTGAGAGACAGTTTATGGCAGGTGGTTTTTATGATACATTCCTGAAAAATCTCCAGATTTCAAATATGCAATATAAACGTCCTCATGAAAACTGGAGAACTTACCCATTTTATAAATAGTACCACACCTACTTCAGACTAAATAGGATTTCCACATTTCAGTGTGGTCAGTCACAATAAAAGGTGGACAGCAAAAAACTGCTAACAAATCTGTACACCAAGGGTCTGATCCAGTGTGTTTGAATTAGACGTGCCCAAACTTTCTGGTTTCAGGTTTCCTCCACTCTCCTCAAACTTACAGAGGACTGCAGAGAGCCTTTGTTTATGTGAGTTATATCTGTCAGCATCTACCGTTTTGCAGATTGAAGTTGAGAAAAATTTAAACCACAAGAATATATACAAGATATATACAGCCATCAGAGGGAAGACACTGGCGTACGCTGTGTCGCCCCTGGAGAACTCCACTGCACCTTCTGAGAGAACGAGGGAGAGAAAACCAAATGATGCTTTGCTATCACTATGAGGAGAGTTTTGACCTCATGGATCCCCTGAAAGGATGTCAGGGACCTGAGGGGTCCCCAGATCACACTTTGAGGACCACCAGTTTAAATGCTTTGATGTTACTATTTAACATTTACAAACCCCTCATAGGAACTTAATAAGTGGTAGATGATGAATCACTTGAAAACATCGTTTCTGACTGTGGCTCTTAAAATGAGCCAAACTGATTTGCTATTCTATTCCCTTTTCTAGCTGTGAGATCCTTGGCAAGTCTGGAGCTGTACCGTACAGTGCGTATGACAGGTACGCAGCAGAGAAGAGCTACAGGAGAAGGAAAGAAATGGAGCAGAGCCCCCCCACCCCCGCGCCATGCAGGCAGAGCTCTCCCACACCCTCCCGAGGAGTCCCACTGATTACTGTGGTATGAAACAGAAGAATTCTCTCCAGAGAGGGTGGCTGGAATCAAGAAATAGAAGCGAAATTTCAACCTCCCCCTCATCCCCCGCCTGACTTTCCCCCTATAGCTTGTTTATCTTTAAAAGCTTTGATCTAAAATGAGCAATTCCTTGCACTTCCAAGGTCCAGGCTCCTTTGGTTTGCTCTATTTATGCTCACTGTGTTGTTTTGTTAAATGAAATTTTACTACTATTAATCCAGTAGTAAAACATCTCCTTTTTCTTCCCCTGACACCTGTTAACTCTTACGTACTATTTCACAGACCTAGTCCAGCTCAGTTTTAGCAACAACTTTCCTTGCTCAAACTCATCCTTAAACATGGAACCAGGGTTTGATAGGATTCTTTTCTATAAGTCACAGCACATCCTTGGTCATTTTCTGTTAGTGTCTAGGTTTTGTGTCCCTGAGCCCGGGTGGAAATGGACAATGATCCCTTTGTCCGGGATTCGAATTGGGGCTGTGCAAGGGAATGTTGCAGGTTGAATCCTGGTGGAAGTCATCTGTGAAGAGAATGGTGGACAAGGACTGGCTTGGGGCCAAGGCCAGGCAGCTCTCCGTGCTGGCTAAGAAGACAGGCTCATCATCTGGGAACGTGGCTGCAAGGGCCATGCCGAGGCTCCAGGGTGCATGATTTAACAATGATTCTCCTGCATGACACTTGCTGGGCGTTTCTGAAATGCAGAGGCAAATCTCACTTCTTCTAGACTCTCTAGATTATGAATGTTTGCCTACACAGATTTCGGTAAATATTTACTGAACACCCCTTTGTGGTCCACACTGTGCTGAGCCCTGGGGTGAGTGAGGGGCATGGTAGGACCACCCTGAGTTCTGGCTCTGGTGAAGGGGAGATGGTCCTGCCAGTCCCAGACAGGGGGATTTGGGAAGATAAATCAGCCTGGGGAGTAAGATAATCACTTCAACTTCAGATATGGTTTTTGAGATGATGGCGAGATATCTGAATGAAAAATTTGTAGTAACCTTCCACTAAGGAGTCATCAAAATCATGGATGTCAGGAAAGCATAGTGTTTGAGCCAACTCTGGACTCATCCAGGCTTGAATACTCATTCCTTGTCTACCATTCAGCAGCCAAGTGATATTTGGTGTGATTCTGAACATATTGGTACTTCAGTGGCCTCCTGTAGAAAATCAGCATTCCAAATAGAGAAACTAGAATGGCAGGTGCATGTGTTCTAGCATTTGGTAGGAATGCCGTGAGAGCAGTTCTCAGAGCCTCGTTTGCTGGTTCAATATCTGAGTTTGGAAAGCAGCGATGAACATTAGTCATGCTACACTTGGCTTCCATCAGACAAGTAGCGGTGCCTTTGATCTGATAGTGACAGCTGATATAAGTCTTAGCTGAAGCAAGGCCACAATGAGGTGCCGAGAGGAGGAAGTGGTTCGCTTAGGAGTACACAGGGCTCAGGGGCAGATTGGAAGATGGAATCCAAGGCCGTAATCCTAGGTTCACATTTCCAGTTCACACAGGCTTGAGTTTGAATTCCCACCTTAGCCACTTACCTGCTGTATAATTTCATCCAAATTACTTGCACTTTCTGTGCCTCAATTTATCATCCATAGAAGTGAGGAAAATCATGGATTAATGTGGGAATTCAATGAGGTAATATATGTTAAGTACTCAACAGAGTGTCTGGCAAATATTAAGTGCTCAATAAATGACAACTATGATTATCCCTTGGACCACATTGCCTCTCAAACATGCTCTGTAAAGCTCAGCAAGTTACTTTGAAACCAAATTCTGAAATCAGTCATTTTCTTGAATGTAGCCTGGATCGTGTGCAGAAAGCATGCTCCTGACCTTCACGAGCGTCTTCTTTGGGAAGAACAGGAGTTCTGCCTGACACACAGGATCCCTGTTTAGTCTTAGGGAGGAAAAAACTGCTGTATACAGGGAGGAATGAAATGTTCCTGAAAACTGTGCCAATCCCCGCAGATCGAGTTATCACAGACTTTGTTCTCATTTCTCAACCCTGAAAATGCTCCTTGCTAGCCTTGAATGAAAGTAGTAAGCCCTTGTAAGATATGTTAGCAAGCACTTCCTGATTTTGAAAGGTAATAGATAGGGACTCATTCCAGTGTTTCAGGTGCTTGGAATCTTTTTTGGAGGGATGAGGTTTGTACTTTGCTACACCTAGGGGGTTGACATCTTTCTCTGTTTCTGTAGGAGAGCTATAGGTGTACAGCAGGAGAGTCACAGGTGTCTTCCTGAGCTGTCTGCCGTGGTGGCTCTTGTTTGGGTGGCTAAGTCTTGGTGTCCTTACTGACCTATGCAGACCTCTGCACTCTCCTGTCCCTAAGCCTTCCAGCTGCCTGGCACAGGAGACCCTCTTTCACTCCTAACCCAGCTGTCCTTCAAGGGGTGAACTTGGAAATACCTGATGTGGACAAATGTCAAGTTGGAATTTGATGCATGGGTATCTTATATGAATGAAATATGAGGCCCTAGAGGGCAAAAGTTCTGGAAAGTGGATGGTTCCTGCTGGAGAGAATGGGGACAAGTTCAGATGGCCCACTGTAGTCCCCAGGCCAGGGATGAGTGCCTAGTGGGATGTCCTCTGTGCTGACCCCCTCTCTAGGAGGCACTATTTGTGCCTGATTGTGAGATGCGCTGTAGTTAACAAAGACATGTAACCTTAAATAATTGCTGTCTTTCCTTCCTCACATTGTGCCTGCCTGGATTATTTCCACAGATGCCAGATCTCTGAATATCTAGCTGTCAGTTCTGAATAGTAGGGGTGTTTGTGCTAAGGCAGAACTTTCTGGTGTTTGTGCTAGGCAGAACTTTCATAGTACTAGGAACAGGTCAAGACATCTTTGTTTCTTTCTATAGAAAGTCATCACCATGGCCCTACCATTTGTGACAGCAACCTTAACCATTTTTTTTGTGTGTGTGTGTGAGTGACAAAATACATTATCACACAAATGTAGTTATTGGTGTCACAAAACTTCATGCACAGAAATTATTATAAGAAAACCTAGCAGATCCAGAATCAAACTTGCCCAGTTAGGGAAGATGGTCTGTTGCCTGGAGCCACAGACCAGGCCATCGGGAGTCCTTCTTCTCATGTGGGCTAAGCTCTCCAGGCTGTCAGCATCATCCATGATCCTGGCTTTGGCTTCTGTAAAAGTGCTCTCTTGAACTCTTCTGCCTGGGTGTCTGGGGTTCTTTGGGATTCTCCACTTTTCTGACCTGTGGAAGCATCTTGTGGTTTACCAGCTAGGAGCCATAGTGATTCAACCTGTATCCAGGGAGGCTGTGCTTGTGACTGTGTGTTTCATCATCGGAACCTGTGAGGTGCAGGTTGACTGCTGACAAGGACTCCAGATGGGGTTGGCTAGTGAGAGCATGCAAGACCCCGCATGAGCCTCACTGTTGTCTCAGGGAATCTAGATCCTGCCAGCACTCCCATCTTCACTGATTTATGATTTTCATGTAGATAGTCACTTATATAATTCTTGCCTTTTGTTTATAATATTCTTTGTTAGAAACAAAGCAAATATGATTCCTCTGCTCATCACCCACTCTTCCTTCTCCATGTGAGTGTACTAGTAGCGTAATAGCACCAGGCATGGGGAAGTGAGCACCTAGACAGGACCTGAAGTCAAAGCATCTAGCCACTTGGACCCCTCTGCCAGGTGTGCCTCAATTTTTGGGTATTCTCATGGTGTCTGAATCAAACTCTTGTAGATAAAGGTGCTACCTTCATGGGGTCTAAAAAGGAATTTCATTTCCCAGTATACCTTCCATGTAATCATTTACAAATATGCATTTTTGAGTTTCCTGAGCCATTGTCTCTATCTTAGTCTCCCATTTAAACCTTGATTGATCACACTGCACATTCCAACCTCTGGATGCGCTCCAGTCCCATGATTTCCAATGAATGATAAATACCAGCTCCTGAACCTGATTAACCTGAAGAAGCCTGACTGGAAGAATACTTGTCTGAAAATACCTTATCGTGGACACAAAGGTAGTCTTGTCAACACATCTTAATGATGGAGACCTTAATTTCTGTAGAGAACTTTCCTCCTACTTTAATGAGTATGTTAAACTTTGTCCCTCCTTAAGCTACATGACCAGACACTATAGGGATGTTGTTTCCCTTGTGGTTCATAAGAGGCCGGTGTGTGAAGGGCTCGGCAAAAGGGCTTCCGGCCATCCTGTTGCCTGGTGGGTTTTCCGGCCTCCCTGTGTGGAGGAAACAAAGGCAACTCTGAACAGCAGCTCTGTGATGAGCTTATTACAGGGGAGATGCTTGGTTCTGTGCAAGGGAATTTAATATCCAACCTTTCTCTCATGAAAATGAAGCGATGTGAAGTGATAGGTCTTGACAAAAGGACACTGATGACACCACACTCACCACCTATTGATGAACAAAGCCGAATTTTAGATTCTACAGATAAGTGATTATGCATGAAAGGCTGGATTGTGGCTGTGGAGGGGACGCAACCGGCTGAATCTGAGCCAGTTCAGTGCACAGGCCTGGGGAGTGTAAGAGCATCATTGTTTTGGGAACATGGCAAAAGGGCACCCACACTGGCGACCGTGCAAGGAGATCACCGCCGATAGTGAGGCTGCAAATGGAGGTAAGTTTCTATGCCACACTGTACACTCTTGAGCACTCCAAGGTTGGGTGCTCTTGATTCGCTCTATCGTGTGTTCGTTTTCCTTGGAGATGCAGTTGGAAAGGCCACTTTTGCTAAATCTGTGGTGCAGTGCTGTCACTATAAAATAGAAAATATTTCTGAAGGTGTTTTACAGGACGACTGAATCAACTTAGGCAAATAGAGTAGGATGCTTTTATCTCTGCTGGGGGAAATGGAATGCAGGGGAGACAGGAAAAGAAAAGAATAGGATAGAGGGGAAGAGAGGGTGAGCGGGGCTCTAGGCTGCTAAGTGGATCCAGGGGAAGGTTGTGGAAGGAGTAGGTACCTTTTTGCATACATGCATTATCTGGATTTGCTGAATGGTGACCAGTACATTTTTAAAAGAAGGGGTTTGGGAAACATCTGCTGGTGTATGGTCCAGTTGGGGGTGGTAATGTTCTTTCTTCTCTTGGACCTTAAACACTAGACTGAACTTATTACAATGAGAGACTTAAGTTTGAGTTCTGGCTATGGGGTTAATCACTACCAAGTTCCAAGTCAGATTCCTCATCCACAGAGTGAGGATGGTGATAGTACCTGCCTTATAGGGTCATTGATGGGGTTAAATGAGGTAATGTAGGTGGAGTGCTTCACACTGTTCTGAGCATTTATTTAATCATCCTTCGACAAATAGTAGCTATTGTCTCAATTACCAGGAGGGTTGGGTGAGTCTATGTAAGGAGAAGGAACAAGGGAAAATTTGAGGTCATCTGAGGGGCTGGCAGATGGTGCTACCCCACAGAGCTGGGGAACACAATGGGGTTATAGATTTTATAGGATGGAATGGGCTCACTTCCATACAGGTTGACTTTGGGACATCCAGATAAGTTCTTTGAGGGGACTAGAGATCAAAAGTTAAGACAAAGTGAGCAAAGTCTTGGAATTGGGCTTATAGTCATTGTGCTTAAAGGCTCCAATTTATGCTGAGGTAATATAGCCCGAGAGTCATAGCTCACATCCATCTACCTCCTCGTGGTTGCCTGTGCCACCTTGGTCATGGCTCAGCCCTGCCCACCTGATTTCAAGGCTCTAAACCTAACTGTTGCTCAGCATGACTGTGTCAATATATCATATTCAGGAGTATATTAAAGATATGTTTGCTAGTGAACTCTGCTGTGTTGTAAGATTGGCAACTTCCTGTGTGTGTGTGTGTGTGTGTGTGTGTGTGTGTGTTTGTGTGGCACAACAATGGAAGGAAAACAACCTAGATTCTATTCCATACCCCTGATCTCTGTACCCTTGCGTACTTCATCTAACTTCTGGTGACCTTGGTCTGTTCCTCTGTAAGATGAAGTTTTGATTGGATAGTTCGTACGATCCTTTCATGATCTACCACTTCACCTACAAATTTGCATTAGCTCATCCAACCATGGGTTTCTTCTTTGATTCATTTATTCGCTCAGGACACCCTTTTGAACACCTACTGTGTGTCTGTATGGTCTAGCCACCCTGTATTCAGATGGAGGAAACCAGTTCTACCGAACAGAGCTAGTGAACAAACAACTTGCATACCACGTGATGCTCTATATTAGTGGTGTTCCACATCGTTAGAGGAGCTGAGGAAGGGACCTCAACCCTACTCTTCCCTTTCCCTTCACTCATGTGGCTGTGCCAGGGATGGATCAGGCTACTTAGGAGATGTTGACCACATTAACCTGTGAATATTGAACACCGTCACCTGCCACCCTGCTCCTCTTACACCTGAGAGCTACAGCTGACGACTTCCAGGATCAATCACCAGGACGACGCAGCCACTTTTGAGAACACTAAATGAGGTCTTCTCACATTAACTGGGTTGTTCATAGCTCTGTCTCCTGCAAACAACAATACGTCTGTGAGAGCCACTCACTTCCCTGGACAACTGGAGGGTCTCGCACATGTCTCACTTTGATGGAAATATGGTATTGCATTTACCTGTCCCTGCGGTGTAGTATGACTGTGTTTATACAACAGTAATACAAAATCACTAAGAGGAGAGTAGCACTTGGTTCTTGGATCCCTTTCAGTCAGTAAATAGAGGCCAGATTTTGGCTCAAACACTTTTAATATGGTACCATTGTAGGGTTGGAACATTATTTCTGCTTTATTCTAATTTGTTCATGGTAATATGTAAAAGCAATACAAGAGCCTCAGATTTTCAGGTTTATGAATACAAGAGCACAGATATTCCACATGAGAACATGCCCAGTATTCTTTTACGGGATGGAAGGGGGTCCCTATGCCCACATATATTAAAGTGTGCACCTGCCTTCAATAAGCCCGAATCAGCATATGTAAGTGGACCGCGTGCCAAATTTGCCTTGTAAATCAATAATAAAAAGAGCAGACGCGTTTCTGGGTAAAGGGAAAAAGTGAAGAGGTTCAGTTAAGATTCGTGAGCTGGAAACGATCAGTAGAGCCAACGAAATGCTCAGAAAGATTGTGTATAATTGTAGTAATTTTCAGATTTTAGTATTCCAGAAACCTAAACATTGCCATCGTATGAAGATTTGCTAAGTGCCTCAGCACGGTTAGAAGCTGTGAAGGCACATGGCATCGCAGCATTAAAAACTAATAAAGCCTGCTCCTTCTGTCATCACGGAAAAGAGAGGACAGATGCAACTAACCGACACACCCAGTCAGATAATCCATTTAAAGCTTATTAAGAAAACTGAGCATATTCTGTGGATGACTCCTGTTACCCAGTTCCTCCAGCCTGACTCAGAGTCCCTTGCAGATGATGGATCTACAGAGAGTAGGATACACTTTTCTGAGGAGCTTATGAGCAATTTCTGACGCTGTGTCTGCCCACATGCAATTCACGTTTACATATTTGTTTAGCTATGTGAGGTTTAGAGTGACACAGCCCTCTGTGTCACACACACACACACATACATACATATACATATACATATGTATATATACACACACACACACACACATATACATATACATATGTAGGTATATGGTGGCAATCTGTGGTTTTCTGGGACTAAGAGAAGAGGGAAGGAGATGTGGAAGCAAAGAAGAATTTGTGCACAGGGAACTATTTCTAATGGCTGAGAATCCCAAGTGTTGGTCTAGCCTGCTCTGGGGATGGAGCTGCTGGGATGCTTTTGGAGAGAACAGAAAGCCGATGAAGGCATGGTGCAATGTGATGGAAGCAGAACAAGATAGTTCTGTTTAACTTGATGAATCCTAGTCATCTCTTAACCATTCGTTTGTCATCCACTAATGCGTGCCGGAGATTTTCAGCCAGGAGGTGCAAAGTGTTGGAGTTCTGACGTCCCATGAACCAGTTTTGGTCCATGGTTCTCAGTCAAGGCAGCTGTAAAATCAGAGGCTGGAACAGATGTTGTGTTACATCGGGCCTCTCTGGTGCACGAGCCTCTTCCAAGCATGCCCCTCGCCCAACTGCTCCCAACCTCCAGCTCTTGTCCCTTATTGATGCTATTGGATGCAGCTTCCTGGGGAATCCAAGAGGCATTCTTTGTCAGCCTGTGTTAATTACTGTTTATCATCACTAAATACAGCTTATGTCCAGATTTTGCTTGGAAAGGAAACTCAGGATGTGGGAGAACATCTGTGACCAGATTCCACGCTTGGAATTCTAAATGATTATTCCTTGTTTTTGTTTTCCCATGGGGGGATATACTGGCCCTTTGTGGGCGGAGTCACCTTCAAGTGGCATGCTAATTTATAATAGCAACCTCTGCAGAGCAGACAGGAGAAGAGAGTTTTAGGACACTCCATAAAAACGATTTTGGTTTTGAATTGGAGGACACAGTTGTTAGTTAAAGAGGCAAACCCATTGACACAGCAATAGCTATTTTAGCAGGCAGAGCCTTTTCAGCAATTCTAAGCTATGGACACTTTAAATCTCTCTAAGAGAGATGTCCTTCACCTCAAGTGACAGGAGCGATTGCCACCACCCTGCCTACCCCATTCAGCAGCTGCTCCCGAGTCTCCGTGTGCCGTGATCAGTGCCATCGAGGTTAAAACAGTCCTTGAGAATGTGATGATGAAAGGGTTATGAACCTGACAGCCTGGAAGGTGGTGTGTCGGCCAAAGCGTGGACAGTGGAGTGAGGCTTGCCGTGCAATCCTGGTTCTATGAACTTGATAAAGAAGAATGACCTCTGACAGCTTTGGCTCCTCATCTGTAAAATAGAAATAAGAGTATTAGGGATTCTACAGGTCTGTTTTAATGACGTCAGCAGCACCTGTCTTCCCAGCTCCCAGAACGTTCAATCTGCCTGTATCTAGAGAATGAGGACTGCATCCTTGGCTGAATAGCAGAGTTATTCTCAAACGGTCTTGTTCTCTGGCACATGAGGAGTTTTGGTCTTGGTACTGTTCGCATTGTGGCTCCACACCTGGGGTGGTCCGCTGCATGGGCAGGTAGTGAGAAGGACCAAAGTATGAAGGTGAATTAGGGATTTGGATTGTTCAGCATCAAGGTCTTGCCATCAGGAAGTTGACATCCTAGTGTGGGGCTAATGAAATAAATATGTAATATGTCAGAGAGTGGTAATCACTGTAGAAAAAAATTAAGAAGGGTGACAGGATAGGGAGTATTGGACAAGAAGTGTGAACTGCTACTTGACATGGGGTGGTTAGGGAAGACACCCCTGAGTAAGAGACATTTAAATGGGAATAGGAAGGAAATCAGCCATGAAAATTTCTAAGGGAAGAGGCTTTTAAGCAGAGGCAATGGCAAGTACAAGGGTCCTGTGGTAGGGGCTGACCTGATACTTTCAGGAAGCTCCACAGAGTATGGTGTGTGGGAAGCAGGGAGAGTTGGTGTGAGGCAGGTATTGAGGTGGGGGTGTGTGGGTGGGCAGGTCATGGTGAGGACTTCGGCTTCTCTCTTGTAGGGTTCTGAGAAATAAAGCTGAGAGTTCTGTGAGGAGGCTCTTGTAACTATCCAGGTGAGAGATGATGGTGTTTGGATCAGGCTGGTAGAAGTGGAGATAGTGGAAAGTGATTAAATTTAGGATATAGTTTGAAGATAGAAATTGTTGGTGGGCTGAATGTGAGAGAAAGAAAATACACCTGATGCATGAACAATGTGAAGATTAGGGGCACCATCAAAGTCTGAGTATAACTTCTGACTCTTTCACTTACCTACCATAGCCCACTGCTGACCAGAGGCCCTACCCATGGCATAAACAGTCAATTAATATGTAATTTGTATGTTCTATGCATGACACACTGTATTCTTACAATAAAGCAAGCTAGAGAAAAGAAAATGTTGTTAAGAAAATTATATTAATTGAACTTAATAAAAAAATAAAAAAAATCACAAGAAAGAAAAAATACACATACAGTACTGTACTGTATTTATTTAAAAAAATCCACATATAAGTGGACCTGAACAGTTCAAATTTGTGTTGTTCAAGGGTCAACTGTAGTTAAGAATGAGTCCATGATTTCTGGACCAAGCTCTGGAATAACTTCTGACGGGTTTGTGTGTGTTTGGTCTTGGACATGGTAAGAGTGAGATATTAGAGAGAAATGGCCCTATAAAGGAGGCAGTTATCTCTCTGAGAGTCAAAGAGGTGTTAGCAAATAGTCTTACATTTGATTAGGTCCTCAAGGAATAAATTAGAGTGGGAAAAAGGAGCTGGAGTAATTTTGCCAACATTGACTAACCTTCAAAACTTTTATCATCCAATGTTCTCTCCAAATTTTAGATATTTCTTCTGTGGGTACTCACCATTTTGGCCACAAAGGCAAAGGATGGAGGTAGTCTGGAAGGTGAGGTAAAAGAGCCTGTGGAAAGAGATCTTAGACCCTTAAACCCTGAAATGTGTGTGGGTATATAGAGATTGCCAGGGGCAGCAGGGGAAAAGAAAATCTTAGATTTAAAATGATCATGAAGAGAGGGAACTGTTGGTCAGTCTCAGAAAGCTTCAAGCACTAGAAGAAGGGAAGAAATGAACTAGTGATTTCAGGGCTGATCGCCAGTGTCTTAAAGTAGGAGTTAACATAAACCTTCTTATCATGTTTGTTTCAGCCTGGTATATTATTCTGGAATTGGGGCATTTCTAAACTTTCTCCAAACTGGTCCTACAACTGGTCATATGGAAACGTAATGAAAGTGATACCAGGCTGAAGACAAATTCAATCAAGCAGGTTTGCTGCCCCCCAGGAGATTCTGCATAGTATTGGACAGAACATGACTCAGGAAGGGCAAGTTACAAATCATATGCAGTTTTGTGGGATCCCATTTTCAGTCTTCACCAAGGGATCACATTAGCTGGTATGATGCAAGGGTGAGACTCCTTCTCACTCACTGGACTTCTCAGTGACACCTTCTTATGAAGATGTCAATGGCATCAATTTTGGAGTTGGAGGCTGAGACTTTAATGGTAATTGTTGTCCTGGTCTGACAGGAGTATTTTGGAAACGAATACATTTCTGTACACAGGAGTTTAAAGTCCTTGCCTTATGGTGATGGTGACTGTGGTTTACGAGGAAAATCTGAGAGTATTATGTTATATCTGCAGGAGATGGAGGAACTGTCCCTCAATTGGAGACTGAAACTGAAAATGTGGAGAGAGGTAACTGGAAATGTACTGTCTTCCAACAGCAATTGTTCCCCAAACTGGAGCTGTATAGAGCACATTTGAAAACTAACTTTTCAAAAACAAGATTCCATAGAATTTTCTAGGGCATTAAAGCCCCATCAGTTCCATGACTCATAATATTACCACCATGCTCTGATGATAGATTGCATTTTACACTTTGGTTGGAAGGATTTTTTTTTTTAATTTTATTTATTTGAGAAAGAGAGAGTGAATGGGAAAGAGAGAGAGAGAGAGAGAGATCGAGCATGAGCTGGAGCAGGAGGAGGAGCAGTAGGAGAGGGAGAGGCAGACAACCCACTGAGCAGGGATATTCACATGGGGCTTGATCCCAAAACTCTAGGATCATGACCTCAGCTGAAGGCAGCTGCCCAACCAACTGAGCCACTCAGGCATCCCAGAGTTGGAAAGCTTTAATGTAATTAATAGAGAAGAAGAATGATGTTACTGAAAGTTAGCTTTGAATCAGCCCAGGTTGGTTGTTCTTTTTTTTTTTTTTTTTGGTTGCTGAAAAAGACTCAGTCGAGTTTTTGGAGAACAACTGCAAATGTATGATAAATGTATGATGGGTTTCCTTTAAAATTTACACACACATACACACACACATACACCCTTATATCTTATTAACTTATGGCACTCGAAATGTAGGTACTTGTAGACTTGTCACTCTCTGGGAAGGACTCTGCAACAGAGTCCATGTTTCCGTGTGCCATTGATTCTTCATGAAAGAATGGAATGGGTTCAGTAGAGAGTCCTCTGGGCTGCCATTGACCCCATTTAGCATTTATATTCTTTGCCATCTGGGTCTGTCTGTGTGTTTACATGTGTGTTTTGATGATACTTAATGGTGAAGAAAAGTTTGAGATTTAATGGGTAATCCAAAGCAGAATAATTTTTATTTGCAATGGCATTGTACTGCTGATGTATCTCTGAGTCTGAATAATATGGAAACAGTGAGTAACACCGGCAAAAGAATTCTACCAGCGGAGTGGAGAGTATTGGATCTGTAGGAAAGAGACCTCATAAGATTTTCCTATTTGCCTTTAAAGAAAGAATCTGCCTATAAACTCAGAAAGGTATAGCTCTCCAGATGTTTTTAAACAATTGGTTATGTATTAAAAATGTAAGCTACTGTTTTGGTCTTTGAAATGGGAAATAAAATGACTTCTGATTGTTTCTGAAGCCACAACAGGATCGACATATGTTTCCAATGACCATGGTCTAGCAGGCATTAAGTTCTAACTATAAATTATTTGTTGCAAATTGAAAATGAGTTGTCTGAAAGAGGTAAAAAGAAATCTGGTACTGTGTAGCTTTGTGCTCCCAAAGGGCTAAGTTTTTCTTGCTAAAATTTCTAGTCTTGCCCGAAGGCTGCAAAAAGTCCCATGAGCTAGGAACATGCCTTGGAAAGAGAGACGGACAAAGGAGGTCTTGAAGACCACCTTCAGCATGGCGCTGCCTCAGATGAAAGAGTGTTGTGTTAAGTTGTGGGAATGGCAACCGCAGCCTGCAGCTTCCAACCAAGTGTCATGCCTTACATTAAAAACAGAACAAAACAAAACAAAACAAAAATGAGTGCGATTTAGTTCTGCTCCAATAAATTTGGAGCCTATATCATTTATTTGACTTAATTTAGATATCATAAGCGTGAAGGCGATCTCTGTTGCTCAAATATGGCTGGAAGATCTAGCTAGGATGGTCCTGTCTTAAAAGTCACATTGACCTTCCTTTCTTCTTTCTCGTGTCTAAGTCTTGTTCATTTGCCCTTATGAACGAATACCATTGTTGATAGTTGCTACATTAAGTGGGTTTGCCCTACGGAAAGTGTTGTTCTTCTTTTTAATTTTTTGGCTTTTATGACTCTCAAAACAAATGAAAAAAGTTTCCCAATGTTCTAAATGAGGCAAAAAATTGTAATTATTTTTTTCAATCACTACATAAATCTCCAGAGTATTTTCAATATGTTAATGGCCAGTTAAATAGTTGCTATTACTTTGTATTCCTATTTGATGAAAATGTAAATAAATAACTGAAGTTTAAATAACAGCAATCCCTGAAAATACTAATATCTATCAATCATCTTTATTCACCCATAAAGGACATAGTTATTACACAGGTTTAAGGGAAGAATGAAATAAGTGCTATCTTGGTTGATTAGCTACAAAATCCATAAAAGTCTAGGTAGGGCAAACTAGAATCAAATTTTAAAGAATTTATTTCATTTTTCTAATTACATAAAAATTCAAAGCAGACCTATCTAGTTTGTGGAGTCAATTTTCGTATGTTTGTGATGCAGTTAGTATTTTGAGGGAAGGCTGAAGAAATCTTGAAGCAATCTGATGAGATTTCCTGAGCAGGATACACCCCAGGCTGCCCACCTCAAGGCAGTTTTGGCATTTCCACTAAGGACAGACTGTCTGGAACAAATGACTTTACCACAAATATTTGTCTCTGAGCTGCGTGGCAGGGCTGGTGACTTGGTAAGTGCTGGGTCCCTTGCAGGTGCCTAGGGGTTTCTGTAGGGGCTAGTTCAGACATGTCACTGTGATGTGGGTGTGAGAAGGCAGGAGCACGAACTCTGTGTCTTCGAAGTACACACGCACACACACACGCCCACACATCTCCATCCATTCAGCCTGCAACACGGACATTTTTTTCAGTTATGCCTTTTGAAAATGTTCAGAGAATCCTGGTCCTTATTCATGATAATCGCTTCAGTACCACTTCAGCCTAAGCAGGGTAGAGAGGATTTTAGGGCCGCATGGGTAGTCCTTTGGCTTTTGGTGGGTAGAGAAACTGCTGGTGATGCTAATACGGAGATGCTTGCAACCATAGTAAGTGTAAGAAGGAGCGCAAAGCCCCAGATGTGTATCTGTCTCTGATTAAGCACATGACCTCATAGAATTATGTCAGAGGTCTTAGCCTGCTCTTACATATTCTCCCTTTCTTTTTCATTAGCTTGTTAAGCCTTGGACATTTATTAGCTGTACTTACAAGTTTATTACTGTTTCTCTCTTCCTATTGTCCTACCTTCTCTTTTCTGGGTTTGGTTGATGATATTTCAACAATGCTTACCATTTATTAGAAAACAGCTTGTAGTGGAAAGCCTCTTTGTATTTCTTCTTTTGTTTCTCAGCTTACAGTGAGCATCTCAGTGGTCCTTCCCATCTGTGGTGGTCTGTTGGTGGAAGGATGAATGGGCACCTAACTTGGCCTGCCTCGATTGCAGTTGGCCCCTGGGGAGTGTGGGGTTACATCTGTCTGGGAGTCCAGATTCTCTATATTCTGCTGGTTCTGAGATGACATCAGGATCTGGGGGCACCTGCTCCTCAGAGCCTGGTCCCAAGGGAAGGGAGACATAGTTTAGAGAGTGCAAAAGTCTGAGGGGGAGGAGGAGAGAGCAGAAGGGGAAGGAGGGAGGAGAGTGGGGAGGAGGTGGAGAGCGGAAGGAGAGAAAGGAGGGGAAGCTTGGGGAGCAAGGACAAGAGTGAGCATCCCCTGGCTGCATCCTGCTCTTGGGTGTGCGGCTACAATACTTATTTTCACTACCCATTTATTTCTTGCTGTAATTCAGCCCAAGAAAATCAGACCAAGGTGATTGGCTTCCCTATGAAGGCTTGCTAATTTTGTTGGTACTTTGCAGACCATCAGTCTTCTCATGGCCTGACCTCCCGAAGCTTTAGGTCCCGGCTGGCAAACACAGGGAAAGTCAGGAAACCAGGAGGCGTGCCATCTTCAGCGTTTGGACCCCGCAGGGCTGTTGGCTGTCTGGGTTGGGGGCAGGGTATTCGCTCCGCTTTGTCCTCATTCGCCTCCGTGCTGGAGCGTTGTCTCACACTCAACAACCACCTTTCTGTGTGGCTTGGGCAAAGCAAAAAGCTAAGTGGAAAAAGCAAGGAAGCGGGATCTCACTTAAATATGGAGAAAGAGGCAACTTCCTCTCACAGTCCAGAAAAAAAAATCCCTCTGTGGAGGTTCATTTATCAAAGAACATCTTAAAATAGTGAATTGGAAAATTGCAAAGGCCAGGAATTCCCTGATGTTTTGTGCTGAGGACACAGGGAGGGTCTGCTCTCAGGACTCTTGCTAAGCACAGGGTGTGATTGGGGGGGAAGGTTCATGGGAAGTCTGGGCTAGGCTGTGGGGAGGCCTCAGGGCAGGGTGACCAAGAGGTGGGGGCTGAGGGAATTCTAGTCTTTCAACACAGGGGCTTCTGGAAAATGCCCTTTGGAAGGGACCAGGCTTCCTGATACTGCCACCTCCCGGGCTGCCTCTGGTTGCGGAGCTGGGACCTGTTGACCTTGGAGAAAATTGGAGACCAGACAGTAGCTGTGACTTTTGCAAGGATGTGATGATGGCATGGTGGGGACCCGGCACTGGAACACTGGTCCCCGTAATGTGGTGTCACATTTCAGATCTTCCATGGCACAGGGCAGGACTTTGATGAAAGGAGGAACCAGGTGTTGGTGGCCATTCTTACTTTCTTCTGTTCTTGAACTCAACAGGCAGGTATGTGTGGATGTAGGGGAACTTGGGGAGGCCGCACGGGGTCACATCAGCACTCTGGGAGCCACGAACGTTCAGTGCTCCATTGTCAACTGTGGGGGCCCTATCGTTCACACTCACGGGAGCTTCCCCTATCCCCCTGCTACCCTCCCTTCCCGTGTCCTCACGACCCAGAGTGCTCTGTTCCCCTCTGGGTTTTTACTGCATCTTACCTTTCCAGCTGTCAGACCCTCCAGGACCACCCTGCGACACGGGTTCTACCAAACCAGAACTAGGACTAAATACTCTCCATCGTCGGTGGGGGGACTCAGAGGCCCTGAGCACAGCGTGCTCTATTTTTTCCCTCAACATTGCAGCTGATATTAAATGCTGGAATTCAGGGAATGTTTCTGGGGGGCCCCAGACAGGGAAGGGGTTTGCTCACATGCTTCCTATAGCTTGGGAGGAACACTGGTGCGAGCCAAGGGGACCAGAACAGCTGTCTGCATTTTCCTGCACACGCTGGTTTCCATGAAACCCAGACGCTCTTAACAAAGAAGGGAGAGGCACGCTGGAAATAGGCATCTCTCTGACCCGCCCTGACTTTCATGAGATCTAGGACACCTTGCCAGGTGCTCATTTATAGGGCTGTTGAGACTCCTTGCTGAGGCTTCGGGCCAGTACCTGTGATGATGAAGAAGTTTCAGAAATGTGCAAGGCTTGGGGGTTGCTGGCTACAACCCCTCGGAAGGGCAGGGAATGGCACAGAGGACCTGAGCAGACATGGTGGAGTCCTCATCATTTCAAGTTTTGCTTGGTGTTCACAGCAGCTTGGAATTGCAATCACAGATTGCTGTGTAATTTTGTGGGAAACAGAGAATAGGACAAAAGTTAGCCAACTGCCAAAGGCAAGAAGGCCATTGTGAATTTATCACAAGTACTGATCATGGGTTAGGCGGGTGGTCACATGGGGGCTGGGTGTTGAGAGGGACCCTGAAGCTCATGGTGGGGCTGGCCAGAGAGTCAAAGGACTTTCTAGACATCAGAACTTTTAGAAAAATCAAAAGCCAAACTTGGGGTTTTCGCATGAAATTGTATGGACAATTCTGGGATTCCAGATTAGTAAGTTCTAATATTTAGCAAATGGCGCTTTTTCAGTGAGCGGGTGTCTAGTCAAAGTTTCTAGAATCAGAAAGTCTAGAAGCTGAAGCATGTGCGGCGATCATTGAAGCTGCAGGCTAACTGAATTGCTCTGATTAGACTCTGTGCATATTTAAGAATCAGCAGTACTCTCTCAAACAGGCCAGTTAAATAGAATAAGCAACGACTTTAGGAAGAACAGAATTTTGTCTTTGCTTCTTTTCTTTCTTTTTTTAAAAGATTTTATTTATTTATATATTTGGGGGGGGGCAGTTGGAGAGGGAGAAACTGGTGCTCTGCTGAGCAAGGAACCCAATACAGGACTCCATACCAAGACCCTGGGATTATGACCTGAGCCAAAGGCAGACATTTAACCCACTGAGACACCCTGGGGCTGAAGAACTCAGGAACTCTTTGAAAGTCCTTTTGAGTAGAATATATTCTGATCTTCCTGCTAACAGATTCTTCCCAAGTGGAGAAGACAACAGATTTAGATGTAGGTGATTTGTATTACAGATACATAAACTCTGCCCCAGTGGGGCTCTAAAGTGAAGGAGGGAAAGATAGCAAATGTATCATCATCACAGTTGGTGGTGGGCAAGAGTTGGGGAAGGAATGCGCATCTGAGTTCTATGATTGTGCAAGTTTTTCGGGAAGCCTGCAACACAGGAGGAGGGAATAGGTTCCAAGAAGCAGTGGTTGGAAACAGGTGTTTGAAGATCAGGTGGGAACCAGGGCCAACACAGGCTGTGGCCGTGTTTGTCTAGGGCGGTGTCAGGGTGTGTCCCAAAGGAATTCCAGAGTTATTTTTAGCTACAATGAAACTTAGATGCTGTTTGACACACTTATTGCAAGTGTACCTGTAACATTAAGTACATGGGGGGCACTCAGATAAACCCATTTTTTAAAAAAAGATTTTATTTATTTGACAGATCACAAGTAGGCAGAGCAGCAGGTGGAGAGAGAGGCAGAGGGAAGCAGGCTTCCCGCTGAGCAGAGAGTCCGACGTGGGGCTCGATCCCAGGACTCTGAGATCAGGACCTCAGGACCTGAGCCAAAGGCAGAGGCTTAACCCACCGAGCCACCCAGGCTCCCCAACAAATAAACCGGGATTTTTAAGATACATTGACAATGTAAGAGCTGTGATCTGAGTCAGTACGCCTTGTAAATATGGACTGGGACCGGCCCTTCCATCCAACCAATCAGCAGCCATGCCAGCCATGTCCTCCCCGCCGTGGGAGTGAGCAGGCATCCCTGTCTTGCTCCAACCCCTCCTTGACTCTCACCATGCCACGGTTCTCCCCACATCTGTTTCCAAATCAGAGAGCCGATGGGCATGGTAGAGACGTAATCTGTTTGCACTCCGGTGGCGGCGGGGGAGGGTCTATGAGTACAGAAAACATTCTCAAGTGGCCAGCAAGACTGAAGGCCAAAGAGAAGAAGAAGGGAAATTAAAAATCATGCTGTATTTGTGATCAATAATTATAATGGCTGTGTAGAGATACAGGAACGATAGTAGAATGATGAGGTGATGGAGTTTTATTATATCAAGAATGCTGAGCAAAAGCAGAAAGAAAAAAAAGTGTATTTACTTTTTTTTTTTTTTAAGATTTTTATTTATCCACCTGAGAGACAGTGAGAGAGAGCATGAGAGAGGAAAAGGCCAGAGGGAGAAGCAGACTCGAGGTGGAGCTGGGAGCTTGACGTAGGACTCCATCCCAGGATTCTGGGACCATGACCCGAGCAAAAGGCAATCGCTTAACCCATTGAGC
Organism: Mustela putorius furo; assembly: GCF_011764305.1. Lineage (NCBI taxonomy): Eukaryota > Metazoa > Chordata > Mammalia > Carnivora > Mustelidae > Mustela > Mustela putorius. Next base: position 3,314,452 of record NW_025422171.1, read on the forward strand.
CACCCAGGCACCCCATTTATTTACTTTTTAAATAAAAGATAGGATGCACTCTACGGAGCTTTAAATAAATAGGTGCTTGTGTATTTCAATGACTGTGAGCTCGGACACTTTGAGATCACTCAGCTGTCCTTCTGCTGGCTAATTCTTAAGCGACCTGGAGAAAGATCTTCAGAAATTCAATGAGCTCTTTATTTATTCCTTTTTAGAAAATGTTCCTTTTGTCCTTGATATTCTTCAGTTTCTTTCTGATGTGATAAGGGACAAGTCCACCCCTGTGATCCCACGGCATACACATGGAATCTCAGGATGCTGGGAAAGTCCTCCAGGTGAATCTGATGCAGTGTAAGGAAGAATCAGTGCTTAGGTCACTTTTGCATCTCTGGCCACAGAATAAAGTCAGGCTTCGCAGTATCGGGGAGTTGTGGAGGGTGCTCTAAAGGGTAGTTCTCAAAGTGTGGTCCCTGGAGAGTGGTGCACTGGTATTTGAGCTCTACTGTTCTAGACCATTGTTTCTCAAGATTCTATGCCTATGGATCACCTGTGAATTGTGTTAAACTGCAGGGTTTTTTTTTTTTTTTTAAGATTTTATTTATTCACCTGACAGACAGAGATCACAAGTAGGCAGAGAGGCAGGTGGAGAGAGTGGGGGAAGCAGGCACCCTGCTGAGCAGAGAGCCCAATGCGGGGCTCCATCCCAGGACCCTGGGATCATGACCTGAGCCAAAGGCAGAGGCTTTAACCCACTGAGCCACCCAGGCACACTAAACTGCAGTTTTTATTCTGTAGGTCTGGGGTCCGGCTTGAGCTTCTGCTTTTTTAATAAGTTCCAGGTGCTGCCGACGCCCTGGGTCCATGGACCACTCTTCAACTAGCCAGGGTCTAAAATACTATGGTCACTAGGACTATACGTCATGTATTTAAATGGATAAAGGGACACCCTAAGTTAAATGTCATTCTCCTGTCTTGACAGTGAACGAAGATCAAAAATTAATTGTCTTCCTGGGTAAACCTAGTAACATGGTGAGTTTCTGAATGTAAAAGCCTGAGGTTATAACTTTGGTTGTTGGTTGATTTCTCTGACATATGGTAGGTGCTTAATGAGTGCAACAGAGAAAATGAGTGGGGACCCCAACAAGATTTTCTAAGGGACCTATGCCTGAGCAGTCAGGTGGCATCATTCTGTTGAATCTTTTTTTAGTTACAAGAAGAAAGTATTAGGGCAGGAAAGAGACATGTACACCCTGATGACCTCGGGGCCCTGAGGAAAAAGCTAGAAGTTCTCAGCACCGGAATCCCTCTGAGGATGCTTTTGCTGCTGTCAACACTTGACTCACTGTTTCCTCTGGCTCAAATTCACCCTTTTAATCAAATCTCATTGATTAGATGCCTCTGTGCACTCAGCACTATGCATTTTTGCCAAATCTCATCTCTCCCTCCAACACTTTCTTTAACTGCAACTGAGGCAGAAATACATTTTCTGCATCTGGGCAGGAAGCCCGCAGACAGGCACTGGCAGCCTTTGCTAAGAAAGGCAGTAAGGACGTACTCTCCATGTTCCTCCCACCAATGACTTCTTTCATCCTCTCCTCTACCCCCATCTCTGCATTTCTAGTGCTTTATCCAATATGCCAGACACATTGATCTTTTCCTCTGCAAGAAGTCTGCCAACCAACCCATTTGTTCTCTTGCTCATTCTTTCCCCTTCCTGTTGGTTAGTGGCAGATGCCTATCCTTGTCCACAAAAAGCTTACAACCTAGTGATTCTCTCTAGTGGCCTCTCTTCTGGTGGAGAAGATCTAGGCTGTTGGTCCTTGACCTTTTATAGATCTTGGGAAAGAAAGGGTATGGCTAAATCATCTAAATGGGAGGTTTACAAGTGCCACTCTTTCCCACCGTGAGGATACCAGGTGTGATCTGAACTGAGTCCAGGAACTTCGGATTGTCTAGCTCACTCAGGGAGTAGCTCGAACCCTCTTCTGGTTCGTTCCAACCTTTGCTGAAATAACATCAGGAGATGCTGCTGGGGCCTCTGAGATGCCTTCACATGAATTCAGTCTGTGCAATAGCTCAAGAAAATGGGATTACAAACTTCTAGAACTTTTATCGTATCAGTTTATTTTCCTGTACCTGTAGCCCGGACTGTAAGCATTTATGAAGACCTTCTAAAAAATGAAAGAGGAATGAATACAAGTTTCATCCTTCTCTTTCTTAGGATAACAAATGTTTGATTCCACAAGATGGCCAGTAGACAATACCCAGAGGAGGAAATTAAGAAAAGAGATTTTGTTCCCTTCCCCTCCCAGAAACAAAAACCGAAGCGGGCAATACATTCTTTGAGAATCTAAGCACACCCAAATCAGGTCTTTTAAAGTTAACCCTCGGTGTTCTGCCACGAGTGCATTACAGCCTGGTGTTAAATTGCATCACTATTCCCATTGTGTAACATTAGTAATTCTCCGCACTGTGACAGAACCCAGCAGGCAGGGTTTGTCAGCCCCTTCAATTCACGGAAAATCTGACCTCTGTAAAGACAATGGCTCAGGGCCCCTCTGACAGCCCCTCACCTGTTCCACATATTTTCTATAATGCGTCTATAAAGCCTCCACATCAATGCGCCAGTGAGGAAGAGAATTTAATTTCACAAGTAGAAAAATATTCGGAGGAATGTCCAGCAGTCAAATTAATCTCCTTTCAGATTTGCGGAATTGTTTTTGAAAATGTGATATGTGGACTTCCATTCCTTTATAAATACATGCTATTAAATTTATGGCTTGATTCAGGCATGTAATGTGGTTCAATTATGGTTAGTTTGTGGATCATAACTTCCCTGCACGGGTTCTAAATCTTTATCTTGCATGAATATATATTTTTCCTCCTTTTGTCCTGAATCATTCTCATTCTCATTTTTACAGAGGGAGGAGTGCTGCAGCATCTCTGTGACCATGCGGGGCACTCCCCTGGCTACAGAGCTCTTTGCAGAGAGAACAGATTTATCCTCTGGCTTCACAGTGCCCCGCAGTGCAGACAGAAGGAGGCGGAGTGCAGCCCTGTGCCGAAGCAGCATTTCGCTTTGCTTGCAGAAGAGAGTCAGGGCAGTCCTGGGACAAAGGCACCGTGACTGCATGACTCCTCTTGTGGATGCTGCCCCTCTGCCCAGTCTCAGAGCACCTTTGGCCGGGGCTCCATTGGAAATGCAGGAGCTCACCCCAAGACCTTCTGGGGTTGTGAGCTTGGTTCCTTGCACCGTGCTGGCACAGCAGCTGCCCTCCTATTCATCTGAGACCCTTCTCCAAGGCCTGTTTGTCCCCCACCCACTAGCCAGGATTTAAAGATGGAAAACAAAAGGCAGGAAATATTTATAGCACCCCACTTCCCTCCCAGGATGCTAAAATCCATGTGAGATCAACTTCCCTTCCCTCCTTCCCGGAGGACTCCCATCACTCTCGGACCTCGGCACAAGCAGAGGAGGTGTAAGTGACTTCATACGTCAAAGATAGGACTTCCAGAAAGGAAACTGACCACGCTTTCTGTAGGGCTTCTCCATCCTAGCTAAGCTCAGATAATAATAACTCATGACTTGCTATATTTTAATTTGCTTCCTTAGCCTGCCAAAGTCTCCACTCAAGGTGAACTCCAAAACTGGCTAGTGCCAAATGTGAAGGAAACGCCGCCACCTGGCCCTGTGTCCACTCAGAGGACCTTTGAGGGTCTTTGCCTGGCCTCTTCCCACTATGCCCAGGACCTTCTGCAGGGACCTATTATTAATCCACCTCTTATTTTATTTTAATTTTTATTATTTTTAAAATTTTATTTATTTATTTGACGGAGAGAGACAGCAAGAGAGGGAACATAGGCAGGGGGAGTGGGAGAGGGAGAAGCAGGCTGCCTGTTGAGCAGGGAGCCCGATGCGGGGCTTGATCCCTGGCTTTCGGGATCATGAGCTGAGCCCAAGGCAGATGTTTAACGGATGAGCCACCCAGGTGACACTCCACCTCTTATTTTATTTATTTATTTTTAAAATAATTTTTAAAAATTTTAAATAAACATATAATGTATTTTTAGCCCCAGGGGCACAGGTCTCTGAATCGCCAGGTTGACACACTTCACAGCACTCCCCACAGCACACCCCCAACAATGTCCACAACCTACCACCCTCTCCTGAACTCCCCACCCCCCTCAGATTGTTTTGTGACATTAAGGGTCCCTTATGGTTTGTCTCCCTCCCGATCCCATCTTGTTTCATTTATTCTTTTCCCACCCCCCAAATTCCCACATTGCATCTCCACTTCCTCATATCAGGGAGATCATATGATAGTTGTCTTTCTCTGCTTGACTTATTTCGCTAAGCATGATACCCTCTAGTTCCATCCACGTCGTCGCAAATGGCAAGATTTCATTTCTTCTGATGGCTGCATAGTATTCCATTGTGTATATATACCACCTCTTCTTTATCCATTCATCTGTTGATGGACATCTAGGTTCTTTCCATAGTTTGGCTATTGTAGACATTGCAGCTCTAAACGGGTGCACCTGCCCCTTCAGATCACTACGTTTGTACCTTTAGGGTAAATACCCAGTAGTGCAATTGCTGGGTCATAGGGTAGCTCTATTTTTACCTCTTATTTTAAAACATACGTCTGGTCTAATCTCGAGCAGCTGCTTGAATGTCCATCACCCCCTTTGCTGTCTGTCTCAGGGAGCAGAACCCTGCGAGTTGAAGCTTTGCTGTGTATTTCCTTTGTAGAGACTTTGGACAGTGTTGCACAGAAATAGTGGCTTCCATTTTTCCTGAGGATGCTTGAATTTCAAGTGGTAAGCCAGTGATTTTTTTTTTTTTTTTTAAAGAAATGCCTAAGGACTATGGCATTTCTCCATCTGCTCACACATGATGACAATTTTTTGGTCATGTTTTGGGTTAGTCTGCACCTAAGGAAGAGTGGCCGCGAAACAGATTTATGACAACCAAGAAGATCTAGTGTTCTATTCTTGCAACAGTGATTTCCTCTGTCCAGTTCACAAACAATTTTTGTGGAGTCATTCCCTGGAAATAGCAGTCTGGAAATTCATCTGCTGCATCTGGCCGGCGCTCCTCTCATTCCAAACTCCCCGATCTGCGGCCGCCAGAGAGGATCGCGCTGCTCCGAAGTTGGTGACAAGACCTTAGGAGGAGAAGCCAGAGGGATCTCTCTCTCTCTCTCTCTCTCTCTCTGTCTCTCGGAAGCAAGGTCTCATGAATGTGGAAATGCCATGTCGTCAAGCAAATGGATCCAGGAAGCAACTCTCTAAGAGTGTAGCCTCGGTCCGAAATACTTCTTGACTTTGGGGTTGAAGCTGTGTGCTGATCTCCGGTGTCTCCTGCATTTTCTCAGAGTTCTTGTTGGCTGTCAGCCTCTCTTCAGCCCCATTCTGAGGTTGTTCTTCTTGGAAATTTGTTCCCCAGCCCCAGTGTCTCATGACTGGAATGCAGAAGGATTGGAAAAGAATCCTCTATATTCTGGAGAGTTTATCCTCCTCCAAACACAAGTTTGGCATTTCTTACACCCAGCCTTACTGCACAAGAAAAGTGGCCCACATCAGATGCCCAGGTGGCCATGGCCGGGCCTTAGCCACTGGCGTGACCTCTGGGCCTGGCTGGGCTCCGCTCTCAGCCGTGCGTCCCAGAGCCCGCGCGGTTGCACATGTGGACACTTCACAGCTGCACGGCTCAGAGCCCAGATGCTGGAATGTGTTTTTCCAACAGCAGCAACAGTGGTGGCAGCGTGGGGATCGGTGGAACTCACTGCCTGCCTGGCTCCCTGTCAAGCTTCTTTGCTCGCTTTTCTGCAAAACTCTTGCCTAAGAGGACAGACTGACCATCTGTTGGCTGCTTTGCTGGATGTCATTGTGTTTTGATTTGCTTTTGATGGCACAGACGTTATTAGCTCTGGGGGTCAAGTTTCTTTGCAAATCTCTGCTACGGTGTGTGCGGAGTTGGTGGATTCAATGTCCATAGTAAGACCTTGTCATATCTTGAAATCCTCTATCAGTGGTGTGGACCATCCAGCCAGAAATCAGCTGGACCTGGAGGACATGATGAGTCAAATTCTCCTCCTGGGCAAGGAGAGCTGGGGCCAATCTAAAAGCATAAAGGGAATTCTTGTATATATTTGGATGTCCATCTGCAGGCCTGGGACAGGGAAAAGGGTAAAGTCCTTTCCTTCTCACATTACCCGCACAAACAGTACATGTGTTTCCTGGGTCCCAGAGCCCTAAAGATGGATGGAGTAAAAGACAGAAATTCCATTCACAGTGTCAGCAACGTGGGACATTGATTGCCAAGCAGAGATTCCCCTTGAGCAGTGCATCTTTTGGACGTTTTGTAGCCTGTGGGAATGGGTTCCATGAAGCTGATGGGAAGATAGAAGGAGGGGAGATAAGAATGTCTTTCTTGCATCATAGAGCACGTGAATGCGGAAGGACTCAGCCCCTGCCTCCTGTATGCTAGCTCTGTGGCAAGTTATTGAGTGCCTGTGAATGAATGCTATAGTGTTCTGTCTTTTCTGTCCCACAGGACTTGGTTTCAAGTTGTCCCTTTTAGACAAGGGGAAGAAACTGAGCTCAAGAAGTTCCACTTGTTGGGAAGACTGTTTAGGTGTGTCTTGGGTATGCCAACATTTCCTTTTATCCCTCCTGCCCTGTATCTTATCACCTTCCCCTCACAGTCCCTTTTCTCGCCACTGAAGTTCTCTGCATGTTTCATGCTCTCCTTTCCTTCAGGACCTTTGCACATGCTGTCTCTCCCCCATGAGCACTTGCTTTCTCTTCTTTCTACCTGACTATCCCTGACTTCTCGCACAGGATCACCACTTCCCTATTACCCTTTCCAGGGAGCCTTCCCGGATGTCCAGGCTGGGGGGAAGTGGCTCCGCTAAGGTTTCCATGGCAACCTGTGCTTCTCCTGAGTAGATTCGGCCTCTGGTTTCATCTCTGATGTCCCCTCTAGCTTGATAAACTGTGCTCAGGAAGGGACTTCTAGATCGTGATTGGTACACGATAGGTTTTTAAATAAATATTTGTTGGATGATTGAATGTAAGTCTAGGGTCTATTGGCCCTTCCTCTCCAGACTCACATCATGTACAAAACATCTAGAAGGAGAGGGTTCTTGTGGCTAAGATTATATTAATAAATTGCTTCATTTTCAGAGCACTTACTATGCGCAGGAAACATTTATAAATAAAATAAAAGCCTCTATATGTATTATATATAAATGCAACAACATTGCAAAGGACATATCCATATTTCTGTTTTTCACCCTATGTGGGAAATGCATTTATTTCTCTCCTAGCAAAACGGAGTGGTGCAGAGGCTTGGTGGCACTGTCATCAGGGGTTCCTTGGCTCTAACCTACTTTGTTAGCTCTGCTAATAGTTTGGTATATCAGGCAGAATAAACTAGATTATGCTGTAATAATGACAAACAAAAACGCCCACATCTTAGTGACATAAAACAAAACAGTCTGTCTTATCCATACCTCGTTTCCTTTACGTGAGTTATTCTGCTTGCTACAGTCCCTCAGGGACCCACGATGGAGCAGCCACCATTCAGACGTGACCGGTTCTATGCCCGCAGAGAATGGAGTGATGGAGCATCTCACACAGGGAGTTCAATGTGTCGGTCACTATTTATCATTGCTCTTCTGCTCCGTGTAGTCTCTTGGTCATACCTCAGAACACAGGGCTGGACAGGCTAGTCCTCTCCACCTAGAATTAGTATCACTCCTGGCATTATCTGCTTGTGGATGTCAGCATGAAGGAGGATTGGGAGCACATGACGCTATTTCTCCCACGGCAGCCATCCATGTGATCACGTCCTGTGTAATTCTTTCTTAGCTTGGATCAGTGGTCAGTATTACTTAAAGGCATCTCAGCCTGATGAAAGTTACGGATATGGATTAAAAGGAAAAAAAAAAAACCCTCTTTACCATCCTGTCTATTCATTTCCTTCCTTTTAGGCCACCCTGAAGTGAATATAATAGCCAATCTCTTGGCTGTGAGAATTAGCAACTTTTAAAATAACAATAGGAAAGTCATAATCATAAGTCTTTCTGATTGACCTGAGGCTCTGCTCCTGGAGCCCCAGCCTTGGGCTGGCAGAGCTATGGGGAGATGCAGGGATTCCTCAAATTCCTGCACTTTCATACCAGCCAGCCTAACGTTGGAAGCTCTTCTGCCTTCTCATGGAGTATATCTTTTAGGAGTGAGCTTGGGGGAGGATAGGGGAAGCTGATTTATTTCTTTGGCACATCCTCTCTGTTTTTATTCAGATATTTCAAATGTTGAAAATTTTTATATTGGTTTACTTGGTAAGTCGGTCAGACTTCGGACAATGAATGCCTGCCATGTGCCAGGAGTTAGGGATGCAGTGACCAGTGAGCCGTGGTTTCTGCCCTCAAGGACTGCATACTCTAGTGAAGACTTAGAAAACAAATAGACAAGAAGGGAAGAATTTTAAGGCTGCTATTATCTTCTCTGAGCAAGCAGTATATACTTTGGTTGCGTACAAAGTAAAACATTTTGGGACTTGTCTGCTAAACCTTAGCCCTCTGACTTTAAATATTTGAGAGCACTCTTAGGAATTCATTTGCAAGATCAAAATATTTAGTTCCGTGTATGATGCGCTCCTGGAGGGATCTTGGTATCCCGGTGCCTCCGAGAACACAGTTGGCGCTCAATAGATAAATCTAAATGAAAAAATTCAGAAATCAGGCAAATTCTGGCGGGAACCAAATACTCTGGTATTGACTGAAAACTTCTGCAAGGAATCTAAAGGTGAGAAGGATGGCCCTCTTGTTCCTGGGGAATAGTTTCTCTGCATACGTACTATTTTAAGGGATGTATTTTAAGTACACCTGTATAAATAAATACAGGCACTGGGTGTCTGTGTGTGAATGTGCATGTGGTTGTGTGTGCGCGTGCATGCATACGCACATATGCACTCATATATATGCCTTGGCCATTGAAATGAAACTCCATCTTGGCACCATTCACTTAATGAGAAAGGTCTACCTAAATGGCCTCCCTGAGAACCTCAAAGTCCTCACACAAGGAAATGGGAAAATGTGAAACCACCCCAAATTGCTGGTTTGCACTGGTATCTGGTGTCCCATAAGTCGCGAACAGGTGGCATGGCACAGATTCCCACAGCTCTGTTTATTTATTTACATGGACGGTCAGCTCTAATTTTATCCTTCACAAGCAAACGAATAATCTGTGGTTACGTCTAAAAGTATTTAAAATTCAATTCAATGGCAAGTTAAATTTTTTGTTCATGAGGTATGCAAAGCCTGCTGGGATATTATGCCTTATAAAAGAAATATCTTCTGAGTAAAGTTGGTGTGTTTGGTTGTCCTGAAGATCCTCTACTCCCAGCTGAGCCAAGAGAAACGGAAGAAGGCCGGCCTTCTCTTCTCCACTTCAGGGTTCCTTGGAGAGCACAAGAAAGTGGGAAGGGGCATTCACTGAGAAAGGGTGGGTTTTCACGTTTTCCAGATTTCCCTTATAAGGAGGGTACATGCAGTCCTGTTTTGAGCATCAGTAACTGACAGGAGACAAATACATCCTGAAGCCCAAGCCAATGTGAAGTCATCGTTACTTTGGACGGGGCCAAACTGATAAGGAGGGCTCTTTTCTCAGAAGAATGCCTTACTGTTTGGAAGTTCACAATCCACTCTATGGGATTAAACAGAAGAATAATAAATTATCCTTCCTTTATCCTTTGAGTATCTGCTGAAAAGATCAGCACTGAGTGGATATTGGATCCTCTTTACTTAGTTTAGACAGGTGAGGAAAAGCAACCCTGTGTCAGGGAAAATGTCACCCAGGACAAGAGCTTAGAGATGATTTCTTTCTGCTCAGGGTAGGGCTTAATGGAAGAAAAAAATCCCGCCTCTCCCCTCTCTAGCCAGGAACCCAGGGCGTGTTTCTGCATTCCCAGACCCTCTCTGCTCTGTTTCTCACAGAGGCATATGGAGAATGTCTGGAGAGACACGGGAAAAACAAAGGTTCAGGAAAACATATGTCCAAGACTCCCCCGAGACGGTAGCCAATAAATCCCAAGCCTATGTGAGCCTGTGGGGTTCCTCCGTTTCCCATGACTGATCTCACTGGGGAAACTGAGGCAGTAAACACGTGCTCTGGGACCTGTGACTCAGACAAGGGCCTTGCTTCTGGAGAAGTTATCTGCACGGGAATGTGAAGAAATTCCTCTATGTGAGCCACCGTCCATCCTCCATCACCGGGTGGGGTGTGGTGGCGCGCAGCTGGAGGGACAGGGGGAAAATATGCTCACGAACGTGTAGGCCTGGCCCAGGGGCACCTACTTCCATTGCTTCCATTGCCACCTCAGCCCTTGTGGCACGTGTCCCTGTTGGCTGTTCTCACAGCCTTAACACTCCTTCCTACCCCATTCCCTACCCTGTCCCAAGGAGGGCAAGAGTGACTTCTGTATTTGAGTTTTTGAGACAGTATTGAAAATCCATAAAGAGTCGATCACAAAAGCAAGCATTTCCACAGAAAATACAGAGTGGAGCTGGACAAAGCAGCATTTAGGAATTGGAAAGTCTGAAAAGCCAGACCATGGCAGAGCAGCCCTGCATACTTTTGATTCAATTTCATCTTCCCAGCCTTTGTCTTCCCTTTAAAATGTCGTTGGTGGTTTCACAACCTTTGAAGGTAAAGTCTTCTTGTAACAATGTCTTGAATGAGACCCCAGGTGTGTCCTGAGATTGTTAACGTGAAAAATGCTACAATAGATTGTTCCATCTGCCCTTTCAGAGAGTAGCTCCTAATCTCTTGAAATGGACCACACAGGTAATCAGCCCAATGCTGCTCACATTTTCCTCAAAGGAGGGGGACCACGTATTGTAGTGAAGGAGAATAGAGCCCGGGGCCCACAGACCCCACTGATGAGGCACGATGGTTCTTTCATCTGTGGCAAGCTAGTAAAATTCAAAGCAGTTGAACACTTTCCACTTCAAAACATGGAGACAGACTGAAATATATATGGGAAAGCCTAAATTATACTTTAGATAGTACACATCAGTGGTACTAACCTTTTGGTGTGTATTGAGAAAAAGAGAAGAACTTGTTCAATATGGAGACTTGAGGTCTTGTGTCTGGGGTACTGGGTTGACTGGGCTCCCGGGTACCTGGGAGTCTGTGTGTGATGCCGAAGAGTGTAGACCCAGGATTCCACTTTGGGGATTAATGGTTTATATTTTGAGGGTAGAAAGGGACAAATGTTTAAAGTATGAGACAAACTGACATGGACTCCGTGGAATCATTGTTTGGCAAACTTGTTTCTAAATGTGTGATGGGAGAGTTTCCAGGGATATTGGAAGTGACTGGTGAGTATTATTTGATGGGCTTCTCCTTCAGCTCTGTTAGTGCTGTGTTGCCAACTGCCATAAGTGAGAGGATCCCTAAATAGTTCCTACAGTCTCAGAGGATCTGAATTGAGTGTGTTGCCTGATTATCACAAACAGCATTAAGTCCCAGTTATATGCCATGATGAGGAACACAGACCTTTCAGAGTAGACGGTGTGAAGTCATCAGAGGGTTGTTGCATAGGGGGAGACCCACTTGTCTTTGTCCTTCAGATGGACCTCTCTGGATGTAGTGTGGAGGGTGGCATTTTGAAGAGGTGGAGACCAGAGTCTGGAAGACTAGTGGCAAGGTCCTGTTGGATTCTGGGAGGGATAGGTGGATCTGTAGCAGAGCAGTGGTAGTGAGAATGAGGTAGATGGTGAGGAGAAAAAGTTCAGAACTACCTGCTTGGATGTGTGGGTTGAAAGTAGGGGGACTAGTGACTGGTGAGCTAGAGAGTGGTGTGGGGGTGAGGAGATTGGGTGGTTTGTTCTGGATAGGGCATACTTCATGTTTGTGGGGGTCCTGATGAATTTGCTCCACCTTCCTTTTGACCCCCAGAAGGTTTGATTTCAGCTGCATGAGTGATCTCAACTTCCTTACCAGAGCCTTCCTTTCTCAGGCAGGTTATTGTGTCACTCCCTTTTCTGTGGCTACCCTACTTTACATGGCACACAAAACATGTTTTCGTTCCCCTCTCTGGGATGGCTGTGGTACACCATGATCACTGGCCAGCCTTCTGAGTACAGCAGAGACCCCCACCTCCCACTCCTCATCAAGGGAAGAGTTTCCCACCTTCCTGGTCCTCAGGGGACAAGATAATTTTTGGTTCCCCAAAAGACTTCCTCTGCTTTTCCAAATGTACCAGTTCTTGGGTCCTTCGAGGGGTCAATCTTCTTGGCTTAGGGTAGTTTCTTACTATTCTGGTCATAGTCTGTGTAGAGCTGCGCACAAGTTGCTGGCTCAAGAGACATTCCTCTATCATGGCTGGTCGTGGTTCTGGCACTTTGAACATCATTTGACAAAACTTGTCAAGATTTACAGTAACAAAACTTAAAGGCAACGATGTTACTGATTTGAGGAAATATTATGCATTAGCATTTGTTGTTCACTTACTCAGGAGAAATTTGATGGGCACATTTCATTTTGATTCAAAATATGGTAATGGTACGTGGAGCACGTGTGCTATGAATTTTGGCAACTTTGCATGGAGAGCTTCCAACAGACAGTTTTCAAGCAGCCTCCCCCTGGACTTCTTTGGTAGACTTGGGGGGAGGGAGTTCCCTTTGGTGACCTTTGCATATTGATGTGCCTTGATAGGAAGTGTGAATGGGCTTACTATTTTAATTATGATATTCTTATGTACTGGTCTGTGTGAATTGTGGTTTCAGCTAACAAAAAAGATAAAACAACACAAGAGATGTTTTACGGTTCTTGAATCTCAGGGGCACTTTAACTGGAGGTAATTATTTTTACTGATTGAAAATAGAAATGTGTGGATAGTATTTGGAGTTTGTCTTCCCTAAGAGTACAAGAAAGGCTTTATAGCTAAGCCTTACGATGCATGACTTACCAAGGATTCTGTGTTCTTGGACTCTTCATGCCCCAGGTTTTGGGAGTTCTAAGGCAGATTCAGACCCCATTCAGGCTCACCCTTAGCAAGACCCATGTCAATTGAACCGTCTTCTAGGACTCGGCTCAGATATCACCTCTCCCTTGAAACCTTTCTGGATAACCCCAGCTGGAAACTACATCCCTCCATCCAGCCCAAGGCAATCCTTTCAGACCGTCCTTTCGTTTCTGTTCGCCTTCCTCTTCTCTTCCTCTTCTTCCTCCTCCTTTTTTTTTTTCCCTAGCACATTTTACTTTAGTTTTGTCACAGTTAACTTTTAATCTTCTGGTCCTGGTGTAAGTCCTTTGAAATCAGGAACCATGTTTATTCTTTACATAGTCCCCAAGTGTTAAGCTTAATGAGCTGCCTTAAAGAGAGTGATAAATAAAAATTGTTGGGTGACTCATCAATGAATTCTTCATTCATTTGTTAACTCAGCAGTTACTTATTGAGAGGGTGAGGAACTGGAAGACATGTTTGCCTAATAAGCCAGATGGGCTTCTACGAAGCTCTTATGATGCCATGGTTCATAAGACCACCCCTATCTCCCCACCTCTACCTCCTGCTTAATTTTGGCCATGCTTTGATCCTAAGCTTCTGGTTCTAACTCATTTGGTCTTTCTATATATTTCCAGACCATCAGTTCTGGATAATTCTGATATTTCCCAGCTGTGGATGCCCAGAATAAGCATGATTCATAGTGGAAATGTGGAACCTTTATAGTGATAGATTTGACTTTTGCCACTCTGCACATAAGAATTATAATTTCATGGTATGAGAATTACTGATAAACACTACATGTTACATAAGGTTATCAGTGCTCAGAAGCCAGTACTGGAAACCATTTCCTGATGACACATTAAAGTCTGGGTATGATACTATGACTAGAGCAGAATGATGTAGTATAGGCGTGTAGGATTGTCAAATCAATCATCTGAATAATGTGTTGATGACTTTTTTCCATCGATGCTCTTCTTTAACTTCATCTTTCTCCCTTCTTCTCTTCCCTCCTTCCTTCCTCTCTCTTTTACGTTAAGAAAGATTTCTTTTTGGAGGAAAATTCTTATCATACTACAAGTGGAAAAGTAGTACCACTTTACTATAATTGATTAAAGCATAAATGTGGGACTCCCAGAAGAATACACGTTTACCACATGATACACTAAGTTGCCCCTTCCATGTGTCCCTGCTCTGCTTTGAACCATGATGTTACTGGAACAACACATTGAGAAATGGTTGCCCACACTGGGGAAAGCCAAAGAGTCCTGGGTAGAGAGAGGCCTTTCTACCCACAAAGATGTGTTGTTGGGGAAATGTTACTGAGTCTCTTTGAATTTCCATTTCCTCATCAAAGAAAGGGGAATAATAAAGACTCCCTTTCAGAATTGATGTATCATAACAACATAACGTATGCAAAGTAATATTTAGTCCAATGCCTGGCAACAAAGGTAGAGGAGAATGAATAATTTAAAGGCTTCTTTATTTTTTCCAGTGAGCAAATGTGATGACAATTTTTGTCAGAGAAGGCAAGCAGCAAGTACGGAAAGTGTGCTCATAGATCTGGAATGACTCTTCATTATACTTGAGTCATTTCACATTCGAAGGTGTTTGGTGGGAAGAGGCTGAGGACGTGAATGTGCTCCTCCCGGTGGTCCAGATCACAGTATCAGGACCCTGAGAATGAACTCTTGTAACTCACCTTGTGGTCCCTTTTTTCCTCACCACTCTGCTATCCTACCACTTGGGGGCGCTCCATCTACCCTGTCTCCAACAATGTCCTTCTCTTTGGATTCCTCTTCAGTCTGGAAAGAGCTGTTGTTTCCTGAGTCAGGTCAGGAGAGGGAGTGTAAGATAGTGACTAGGAGGAAGGGGCAAGATGTGCCGGCGCCTGGCCAGGTAACAGAGCCCTTGCCGGGGCTCTCTGGCACTGAGCCTGGTGCTGTCAGTGACCCTGGGCACCTCTGAGCTCTTGTGGTTTTGGCATCTGGGGAGAGAGCTCTTCCGCCAGCCTCTGCCTCCCACTCCATTCCTGTTGTAAGCCATCCCTTCTGCCCCATGGTAACCTTCAGGAGCTGGGAAGCAGCCCACTCCGCAGGGCTCTCGGCTCTATGCCCACCATGCAGCCCTTCTGTGGGTTGTGGTGTTATCACCAGAGCAACCAGGGGAAAGAGGGCAGCTCACATTTATCAAGTGTTCGGGAACATCATGTACCAGGAACGGGAATGCTGATGTCTCACACACAGGAGCCAGACTGCTTTCTAATGGGTGGTTAAACAAATTAAAGCAGAAACTTCAGAAAGCAGATCATTTCCCAAAGTCCTTCCATTTTACTGATAGGTAACGGAAGCCACAAGAAATGGAACCTTCTCCATGGCCAGTTACTAAGAAGAGCTACCAGCAGTTCCTCGTTCAACTGCCAGGAGTAAATTTGTAAGTCTGTTCATTGGAACTCACAACTCATTCATTTTGTACCTTTTTATTGTTTATAACTTTTGTAATTATTTTGTAATTGTTATAATGAAAGTCAGATGTCTAGACAAGGTTACAAAAGTGCTTCAGCTCCTGTTGTAAGTCACATTGCAATGCAAGTGAAGAAGATACAATATTTTCAGGCTTTGTAATCAAATTATAAAAAAAAATCACAAATGAAAACAGTTTAAGCTCTCAAAATTGATATCTAGTGCTTTAGGAAATGAAGTTCGTACTTCTAGCTGACTGTGGAGCAAGGCAGAAGCCTCTATTTTGATTCTCAAGAGGACTGCTGTTTTCTGTGCAGTCATTTTTTCCTCTTCTTCTTCTTTTTTTTTTTCTTCCCAACCCTCTGGCCCTGCCATCTTCCTCACACTATCTTACATACTTGGGGTACAAGCACAGAAAAATATAGGTCCTGACCCAACAGTTAAAAACTGAACACAACAAAAATTCAGTATGGTGAGTTTAAATTCTAATTATATCCAGGATCTATCCACACTCTCCAACGTCTCCCACTGGACCAGCTCAGTGCTCTTCCAATTGGCCTCCCCAAATCCGCCTGGCACCCTCCACTCTGTTCTCAGCTATCTTTGTCTCTTCAAAATATCATACCACCCACCCCAAACTTGAAACTCCCACTGGCCTATAAAACTCTGCAAGGAGTTCTCTGTCTAATATTCCCTTTCCCCAGCCACCCCACACTTACTGGTTTCTGCCTTATGGGGTGTTTTCTGTTTCTCTGAACCCCTGGATGACCCACACTTCCTTCACTTAGTTATTCTAACTCATGCTTATGAATGCAACACTCCTTAGGGAAGCCCAGTCTGCTAGGGGACCCGGTTACAGACTCTCTTAACCCTGTAATTTTTCTTTTCTTTTCTTTCTTTTTTTTTTTTTTTTAAGATTTTATTTATTTATTTATTTGGCAGACAGAGATCACAAGTAGGCAGAGAGGCAGGCAGAGAGAGAAGAGGAAGCAGACTCCCTGCGGAGCAGAGAGCCCGATGCGGGACTCGATCCCAAGACCCTGGGATCATGACCTGAGCCGAAGGCAGAGGCTTTAACCCACTGAGCCACCCAGGCGCCCCAACCCTGTAATTTTTCTTCAGAGCACTTTCTACAGTTGCGATTTCCTGATTGTGGAATTACACGAGTAATGTCTATCTTCATGCCAGTCTTACTCCTGTACACATGGAGGGGCTTCTCAGCTCCATGAGGGCAGGGAACAACCTCGTAGGCTATCTGCTGAAGAGCTCTGGGAGGGAGTCCAATCAAACCTCCAAGCACAGAGACTAAAATGTGCTGTGTTTTGTACCCACAGCATATAGAGCAAGTCCTGGCTCTGGAGATGCATGTTGAATTTGTTTTAATTTAGTAACCACCACAAAGAAAAATGCAGCCTTGTGATACCACTTTAGGGGTTGGAGGACAAGGGCCCTTGGTTCAAGGCTGCCATCTGTCACTTCGTTCAATTGAATTACACTCTTCCTACATAAATTGTGTCCAGCCTAGATAGTCTCATGACAAGTGGTGACAATCTTAAAATACAGTAGTCTAGCATCAAGTGAACTGTAGGGGCAGGGAAAGCTGAGTGAGATCGTAAAAGGATCTCTAGGTTTCTTAATGCTGCATACACATTTTCCCAGAAAGTACAAGTGAGCCCTACTCTCCTGCAGCAGAATACCTTAGGTGACCTTTGGAAAAGTATCTAAGAATTGAACAATGGTTTTCCTTTGCACCAAAAATGTATCGCCCTCTTGCCATGGATGTAAGTAAGCTTTTAACTCCTCAGCCCATCCTCTTTCTTCTGTAAAGCATTTATCACCCATCCTCTCTTAGGGACTTGTCTTCCTATGAGCTGAGGTTAGTGGCCATTAGGACAGTTCCACACTCACTTCAGCTTTTCCTTCCTTGATGCTCCCAAGGAAAGAATGCATTGACCGTTTCGTTTGAAACTGAGACTAGTAAGAATATATCAGCTTAGAGAGTTTTAAGAAGTTGTACCAGATTCCCTGCAGTCAAGGTTCTGGTCTAAACTTGTCCTATAATGTAACATGTTATTTTCCGATGCTGCTGTGGTTTAGCCAAGGAGGTCTCTGAATCAGGAAGAAAGATCTGGCGCTCTCACCCTGGCTCTGCCCCTCATTAGTCATGGGATTCTCTGATCTTTGGTTTCCTTGCTTGTGAAAACAGTGTTTGTAGGCCTATTTCTCAGGGTCATCATGAAGATTATGTGAGATAGCTCACGAGTAAGTACCTGACACCGAACTGGGCAGAAATAGAATTGCATAAATGTGAATTTCTTACCAGTTGTCAGTTTTCTTCCTTAGCTGAGAAATTTGGGAAGAATGCAAAAGTTATACTCTAGACAGAATTCCAGAAAGAATTTGGGTGAAGCTGGCTGAAAAATGTTGATGATGAAGGTGGTAGCTTCTATGCTAATCTACCTACCTACCTACTACCCATCGTCTATCCATCCTTTTGTCCATCTGTTCACTCATCCATTCCCTGTCTATCTACCTCTCTACCTGTCATCTATCATCATCATCATTATCAACATCTATCCTAACCTATCTACATACCCATGTATCCATTCTCACACACACACATACATACTCATAAACATGATTATAAATACCCATAATTAAACCCGAGGTAGCAAACTTTGTCCCAGATAAAAGGGACTGTTTTAAATTTAAAGAGTTTCCATTCAACTAATTAAAAACATATGACAGCTGTGGACACTTGACCTCCAGATTTGTCTTTCTAATTGCTTCCTGCACATCTGCATGTGATGTCACAAAATCCACTTACAAGCTTTACCTTCCTATCTGCTTCACTTCTTGGTATTTTCCATCTTGGTTAATGGGATCATTATCTGTCTATGAAGTCATCTAAGCCAGAAACCAAAGACATCTGTATTTGGTTTTCTTCTTTCTTACATCCAGTTCCCTTGATTGGTACCCTACTGCCTACACATGCCTTGCTTGGTTCTGTCCCCTGTTTGGCATCCTGTCATCCTGTCTTCCAAGGCCATATCTGTAGAAGTGAAAGTTAAGATTATCATCACTTAGAAGAGAAAATGGATTCTGTATTTCTTAAGACAAATTTGTGTAACCAATCTCAAAGTAAATTTGGCAATTACATGTTTGGAGGGGAGTTCTGAAAATAGGTGCTGAGTTTTCCTAAGGAAAAGGTACATCCTGGCCACCTCTCTTTCATGTCTCCCTGTCCTCAGAACTCAGACCTCACATGCCCTTTTGAGGCTATGAAAACTATGGCTTAAAATTGATGATCTAATTGCTCTCACACATTTTGAGTTCCCATCCAGAAAATGAATATGTATATTTGTAAATAAATAAATTTATTTCCACTGCTCAACTTCTTATAAGTCCTATTTATTTTTTAAAAACATATCCATGCTTTCTATTTTTGAAGGTCTTCCCTTCTTGTTTTCTTCATGTAGTCCTTGAACTCTAATGATGGGAGTTTTATTTATTTTTCTTTTTTTGTTATTATTTTTGTTAACATATAATGTATTATTAGCCCCAGAGGTACAGGTCTGTGAATCATCAAGCTTCACAGCACTCACATTATCACATATCCTCTCCATCACCCAATCACCCTCTCCATACTCTCCCTCCCCCCAGCAACCTTCAGTTTGTTTTGTAAGATTGAGAGTCTCTTATGGTTTGTTTCCCTCCTGATCCTATCTTATTTCATTTTTTCCTTCCCTAGCCCCCACATCGCCCACTCTGCCTCTCAAATTCCTCATATTAGGGAGATCATATGATAATTGACTTCCTCTGATTGACTTATTTTGTTCAGCCTAGTACCCTCTAGTTCCATACTTTTTATTGATTGAAATGTAATATTCCTACTGAATCTCTATTTCCTTCTCTTAAGTTTGGCTAAAGTGCACCACAAATTTAAATAAACCTTTCCTGGATTGAGCAGGTTCTGATGTGTTTACTGTGTCCTTAGTATCTTTAGTACCCTAACTATTCATAACACCCAATGAACTATTGTATGACAAGGCATCTGGCTGGTTTTCACCCCTGCTTCCTTGGATAGAGTCTTGAAACCTTAGGAATGTCTTAATTGGAGCATCTTTGTTATTCATGGTGGATCCCTCAGACCACATCTGAGTTTATGCTAATAAGCTGACTCATGGTAGGTCCCTAAATAGTTTTAGAATGAGGGACAAGCATGTGACTAAAGGGTTGAAGTTTTGAACCAGGTGGTACCATCAGCTTGACTTCTTGACCTCTGGGGAAGGGATAGGCGCTATAGATTGAGTTCAGTCATGTGGCCAATGATTCAGTCAGTTGTGCGGGTGTAATGAAATCCTCCAAGAAACTCTGGACATCTGAAGCTTGTGTGAGCTTCCTGGTTGGTGTTATACATTGATGTACCAGGAGGATGATACATCCTAAGGACATATTTGAGACCCTCTCAGATCTTGCTCTGTGTGTCTCTTCATTTGGATTCATTTGATTTGTAACTTTTATAATAAAACCATCATTAACTTTTATAATAAAACAGCCATTGAACGTATGAGTCATCCTAGTGAATTATCAAACCTGAGGGGGTCCTGGAAATTCTTAAATCTTAGCCAGTTGGTCAGAAGTGTGCGTGGTCTGGTACTACCAAGATTTTTGGGTTGTGTCTGAAGTGAACACCGACTCGTGTAGGACTGAATCCTAGATCCCTGAAGTCTGACCTACCTCTGGGTAGTTAGTATCAGAATGCCATTGCAACTACTGCTTGTCTTCTGTATTATCAGAGTTCTCCAGAGAAAGAGAACGAAAAGGAATGTATAGACCCATAAAAGAGATTTATTAGGCAAATTAGCCTTCATGGTTATGGAGGCCAAGAAGCCTCACAATCTTCCTTCTGTAAGCTGAAAAACCAGGAAAGCCAGTGTGTAATTAGGTATGAGTTTGAGGGCCTGGGAATGGCAGGGAGTAGAAGGAGTGCTGGTGGTGTAGGTCCTGGTGCCCAAAAACCATCCTTCTGAGAACCAGAAGCACCAAAGTCCAAAGGCAGGAGAAGATAGATGTTTCAGCTCAAGCACAGAGCAAATTCACCCTCCCTCCGCATTTTTGTTCCATTCTGCCCTGACATGGGTTAGATGATGCCCGTGCACATTGATGAGGATGATTTTCTTTGTCCTATGTACTCATTCAAATGTTAATCTCTCCCAGAGATCTCCCCCCCGAACCTTACAGACATACCCAGAATAATGTCTTACCAGCTATTGGGCACTCCTTAGCCCAGTCAAACTGACACATAGGATTAACCACCAGGCCTTCTATCCTGCTCTATATCTGTTACATTGCCTCCTTCCAGCAGAGTCTTCTGCTTCAGCTAAGCTAATTGGCTCTCTGCTCCTCTCAAGTACTGTGTTTCTTTCAGCCTCTGGTTGGGACACCTTTCTCCTGTGACACCTCTGTTTTACCCATCAGGGTAAACCCCTTCTTCCTCTTGCCCCACCTCTTCCTTAGGACATTACCTCTTATGCTGTACTCTTTCTTCAACACAGGAAATTAATGTTTATTTTGAGAATATATTGTTTTCTTAATAGCATAAGAAGAGACCGTGAAGCTCTTACACTAGGCTTCCTATTAAGGAAAAAAAAAAAATTCCTTCTCTGCTTAGCATAGTGATAAAAACTTACAACTTAACATATACTGAGCAATTGAATAAGAAAGATTAAAATGACACGTGTACTTACATTGATATGGACTGTGGACTGCACTGACTCACTGTAAAGCTTTACATTTGGAAGGGACTTTGAAGGTCATTTGGTAAGATGCCTTTGTTTTGCTACTAAGCCTACTAAGGCACTCCATAAATATTTGTGGAATGAACAAAGATAAGGGAAGATGAGACCCTAGGAGTAATTGACTTGCTTGTGCGCCAACGCTATTAATATTTATTAAGCAAATGAATCCAGATTAACCCAGTATAGCAGTGGGACCACTCTTTCCCCTTTCCATGTGACCCTAGTTAGCAGCCACATTCTCCTCCCTCACTTGGTTATTGGATGTGAACTTCTTTCTGGTGCTAACAAGACTCAAATGATCATAAGTATCTTAGAGAGTGAATGATTTTTTACTCATTCTTTTTGAAATAGAAAGGCTTTATCTCAGATCAACGTTCAAATCCTTAAATGTCTCCTCTTAGAAGGCTTACCACATGTAGAATGAAATAAACTTAAATCCATAAGTCTAGTATCTAAGATAAAAGGGAAGTCACAAAAGGTAAAGTGCTCCAAATTTGGGTCTAGTTACCACATATTTGTAAGCCCTAATTATTTCTATTAAATTGCCTGCTTATTTACTTCTGAATAATAGCACAAAGGCACTTGCTTTCTAAATAGTTTATTTCCTAGAAAGATATTTTTGGGTATATTTTTAAGAAATAAGATTTTGCTAGTTTTTCAGATGAGCAATGCTACTGGTGATGAACTAATCCTCCAAGGGAAGACTGTGAAGGAATCTCTCTTCCCTTTAGGACTTTGAGCAAAACTATTTACTTGGTATCTTTTAACTATAATCCACCAGGGTAGGCTTGGAAGAGCTCCAAAAGTCATTTCCAAGAGGATATTTATAAAGCATATAAGAGGCAGGGGGAAAAGAAAATAGTATACGACAGGGTTTTGTCTTTGTTTGCTTAAGAATAAAGTAGAAATCTGGGGATTGCCTCCACTTACCAATAGCCATAGGATCTTATCTGGAATATGTCCTCTGGAACCTTTGGTTCTCTGTATGCAATTGTCCCATCATTCAAGGGGAAAGTGATCTCCACTGCCTGTGGCATCAGAAATATGCCTGAATGCTTTTTGACAAGGTGGAAATCACAGTAAGATCTTGAATCTAATCTATCCTGAGGAAGGACAAAATTGGTCATGTTAAGGTTGATGAGGGTTCTTAGAAAGAGGAGGGAGAACATTGTCTCCCATGCTTGGACTCCTGTAATAAAACCATTGCAGGAGCAGCACAGGACTGAATTTGTGTGACCACAGCAAGTTCTTTACCCTGTGCATGTCCTTGTTCTTCATTTATAGGATGGCAACAGCAATCCCTACCCTACCCACTTAGGCTTTTGGTAAGTACTGAATGCAATAACATCTGTAAAGACTCAGAGTGTTGCCCAGCTCTTGGAAAGTGCTCAGTAATTTTTGTGAGTCAACTAATGCAAAGACAGCAATAGTTGCTAAGTATACCATATATCCTGTATGAGGCATGACACAATGTACTTCACTGGTATAATGGAATGTAACAATTGAACAATTGAAATGCCCAGGCCCAAATCTTTCCTTTAATACCCAGCTGTTTGTTTTAATCAAAATATATCATTCCCTTCAGGGCATTCCTTACCTTCTGTGGTTATTTTGCTTCCTAGAGAAATCTTATGGATTTGTTTAAAGATGATTCCTGAGTATTTAGGTTCTTTGAAAGTATGCTTTCTGTTGCGGTTTAGGGGAAAGTAAAATTGTTTAACTCAAAGCAGCTCATTAGATTTTGATGAATATTAATGGGAACAAAGACACTGAGTTATAGTTCGGTTAGCGGTCAGCTCATCTAATGATGACGTTCTGTAGTTATCTGATAATAGCAATTCTAGAAATTGAAGGCAAAAGGAGCTACCTGGAATCTAGGAATGGCCAACGAAGTTGACCTCCTCAGCTATCTCTGTTCAGGTTATAAAGGCGTGGACCTTCCTTATGTCCCCTCCTGTCAGGATAGCAGATTAGCCTCACCTTTAGCTATATCACTGTGACGCATGAGTTGGTGAAATTTTACCTGTTATATTCAGAACTGAAGCACACTAAATCCCCCTGGCTTCTGTTTAGGATCTTCCCTTCAGGACTGGTAGAATATTGTTGTAGCTTCACCTAGGGTGCATAATATCCATTTGCATCATCTATAGTGATGGGCTTCAGTGAAAAAATGCCAGTATAAACAGAACTTCAGACTGGTATTTCCAATACAAACATTTGGAAGTACCTGCAAGCTAAGTGCAAATGGTGTGCACACTATAGATGTGTTTAATACAGAGTATGTGCTGAGCAATGGCTGTATGGTTGCATTTTGTCCTTGCAACCCTTCAAGGTAGGTCCTGTTAGAACCCCAATTAACATATAAGGAAACTGAGGTTTAGAGTGATTCAGTAGCTCTTCTAAGATCTTACAGGCAGTTTGAGGCAAAACCACACCATGTTCTGAACAACTAAGTTGGAATCTTGAGAGTCATGTGTGTCTGATTGTAAATGCAGGTAAATCAATGCAAGAAGAAGTGCATCTTGGCCACAAGTCCTTCCACATCTGGGCTTTATTTTTCTTTTTAATGAAGAGTCCAGAGATGAGCATTTTTGGGGGGTTTGTTCAGCTGTTTGCCAATGTCTGGGATCCAAGTTGGTGTTTCTGTGATTCTTGTGACAGCTTCAAGTATCATTCCCTCCTGTGATAATGTGGAAAAGCAGGAAGCAAGGCTGGCAATGACCATGTTCTTCATTTGTCTCTTCATTAACCTGAAGGAAACGCCTCTAGAAGTTTTCCTGGGAAGACTTTGCCCAAGCCAGGCTAGTTACATGCCTGGGCTTAGCTATAGTGGGGATCGGGAAGCAAATGTGAGGGTGGGTGGGCTCAGTAATGGGAGGAGGGATCTGTTGTCAGAGGAAATGGGGGAGAGTAACCTCCAAACCCCCTCAAGAACCATGAAGTCTGCTTCCAGTAAGATGTCCAGACCCTCTGCTTTTACAATAGCTACAGCCAAAAGACTGGAGGTCTAGCACAGAGCTGTAGATGAACTGGCCTTTTATGCTCTTTTGATGACTATATTTTATAATTATAACTATCACTTTTTCAGTGAGGCAATTATTGATGATGAACCGTTGGTATATTGAGCCAAATTAAAAAAATTAAAAATCACCTTGTGACTGGTAAGGACATGCAAGTTAATAATAGCTGGTGATATCCATAGCTAAGATTGACCAAATGTTGTACTACAAGCTTTGCCTACAGTACTCCAGGAAGTCTTCACAGCAACGAAGAGAATCCTTCCTGTTTTGTAGCTGAGCTGTCCACAGGTTAAGCAAACTGCCCACGATTCCACATCTCATCCACAGCAGCACAGCTGTGATGCAGGAGCACAGCCCTTCACTACTTCTCTCCTAACCTGCCTCTGAGTTAGTGGAGGCTTAGGTTAGTGGTTCTCTGTTCACTCTGAAGAGAGAGACCCTTTATCTGGTACCATAAACCAATGACTGCCTTTCAAGTCCCCTCAATATTCCTATGGGAACTTCTGTCCTTCTTGGCTCTTTCCTGACCATGGCTCTTGGGTCCTGTGGTGGCCATCTTCTCTCAAGCTCTGTGTTATTCCCTGTGGTTACCACCCTGCTTCACCATCCCCCAGTGTGAGGCCCTGCAGTGCTGCTGGGGGCAGCAAGCATGCTCTGAAGGCCTACTGGACAGAGGGGCATCTAAAGCCCTTTTTAATTCCTGATTGCATCTCTGCTTTGGCTCCAACCTTTTTGCTATCTACTTGTGATTCCCTGTCTTTCTTTAGACTGAAGCATTGGTTTTCCACTTGATGGTAAGATAAAGTATCTGTAAAAGTTTTGCAATTAGTTTTGTCTTTGATGGCCTCACACTGATAGACATTTTCTTCCCTAATGAGCCTTTAAAATTGGAAATATAGCTGCAGAAAGATTTATTCTTCTATTATCCAAAGCTAATCTCCAGAATGATGGGCTGATCTTTGGGCCTACATCTTGTGTAGGAAGGGAACAGCCCAAGAATCTCAGTCATAAAGTTATCATGCATCCTTGAAGCTTGTCCCCATTTTGTACTGCCTGGAACACATTCTTTACTGGCATGTAGATGTAATATTTATTTCTTATCTCATCTTTCAACCTTCCATGTGAAGTGGCAGTCCCAGCTTGAGCTAAAGCCAAAGTTAAAGACCTATCTGGGGATCTGATGAACTGTTTGAGGCAAGGTCAGAATCACTGTGGATTTAATTTATGAAAAGACAACTGAGGAACATGAAATGACAAGGACAGCACTTTGTGTTTGTTCTGGAGACTGGCCCTTTGCCCTGCATCTGCCTTGTGCTAGAGACGAGGGTTTTTGGAGGAAGTTGAAGGAACAAGATTCTGGATATCTTGAGGATATAAGAAGCCCTTGTGGGTGACCAAATGTGACCCAAAGTCAGGCGAAGGTCTGTTCCCACTTCTGCATGGAGGTCAGCATAGCTTGGGTTGTGCGATGAACAGAGAATGGATGCAACAGTTATTTGTTGAATGAAAGAAGGAAAGAGTGAATATTTAGAGACAATAAAGGACTGAACATCACCTCAAGGATATGCAGCCTGGAGAGCCCCAGAGAATGGTCTCTGAACTGCAGTCTTCTGAGCCACCATGCTGGATACTGGATCCCAAACAGGAAGGTTCCCAGGAAACTACGGGAGGCAGTGTTCTTAGCAAGGAAGTCTGAGGAGGACAATGTGGAGAATACCAGGTAGAGAAAGGTATTTTCATGGAAACTTCCAGGACTTCTGGAAAGAACATAGGCTTTGAGGAGCTCCAGATAAGGGTCTGGGAAGTGAGGAGTGATGAATACTACAAAGGCATCTCTGAGCGGTGACTAGATGGAAATCCACCTCACTCTCTGCTTCCAAAGATCTCAAAGCGATGCCTTATGCTGATTGCACATAGCACTCTATGGCTGAGCAGTGACTTCTGTAGTAGCAGCGATTATGGCCCTGTTTGTACCTAAGGCTGAAAGCCCCTGAGAAGGCCAACTACATAATCTGGGTGTTAAGGGAGGCTCAACTTTTTTTTACTTTGTTTACATCTATACTGTGTCTTTTATATGGAAACTTTTAATAATTATTTATTGCTTAATTCATCACTATTGTTTTACTTTGGTCTTAAAGTGATATATACATGATTGTATTTCTATCTCTATATACAGTTGATTGTAAATTATATATATGGTTGACTATAACTGTCTGTGTATCTATCTATCTATCTATCTATCTATCCATCCACCCATCTATCTAGTTGGTGTATAGTTGATTCACATGTGCCCTCAAAGGCACAGAGATCTAAGAGCTAAGAGGCAGGGGCCAGATGGCTTGAGTTGAATCACATCTCTGCCTTTCACGAATGTTATTGAACCTTTCTGTGCTTCAGCTTCTTGCCTTGCTGGGTTCTCATGAAGAAACCTGTGTGCTATTCTCCATAAAGCTTCCTGAACATTGCTTGGTGCATGAGAAGAGGTCAACTGTGGTTACACTTGTAGTAAATGACTTCTGGTAGCCATCCTACCTGATCTCCCATCTCCTCCCACTGCCGCTGCCCAGCGCCTGCTTGGGAGCTTTCAGTAATCTTTACTTTCAGACATGGAAAAAAAGAAAAATATGTGTAAGGCAGGGACAATTTGGGGGAGTGTAGTGGGGCATGCAGTACTGACCTTGCTCAATACAGACGTACAGATATTCACTGATTCTAGAACTGTGTTTGGTTCTAGGGTTGAAAGGTGAATATTTCATGGCCCTTGAGCTGGTGCATTCACAGTTGAATCCCCCTCGATTGCTGTACTTCTCTCATTTTCTCCCCTATAGATTCACATTTTCAAATTACTTTTAAAATGAAAATACTTCTGAATAATTTGTTGGCATATCATTAGGTGAATTAGCTCAATCCAGTTCTTTCCTTATAACACAGTGGCAGGAAGAAGCATAGTGAATTTTGACCAGGAAGTGAGTGTAAGAACCAATTTTGGAAGGGGGCCCATTCAAGGATCTGGATAGAAGTAAGTGACCCTAGAATAGAGATGTTCAGAAATCAATACAGAGAACTGTCAATGTCAAAGTTCATCTGTTTTCCAAAGTTTGTATGGGATCTGTCTTGAGCATTGCATAGGAGGACAAGGATATTCTTTCCCACTTGTTATCACTTTCTAGTCCCCATCAATTCCCTCATCCTCATCTTGAGACCCAGAGTTTTAATACAACAATTCATCTACTTTATGTTAAATAAGCTTTTGCTATGTAGTCTAAGAAAATGACTCTCAGTGATTTATTCCATCCTCTTGAGGTAGCTCCAGGCTTCAGTATCTTCCCCCACCTGGCTCTTGCTCTTCGCTTCTCCGTGCCATAACATCCTGTGTCAAAACCAAGGAGCCTGTTGGCTGGAGATCTGGTAGGTGATTAAGAGTTCTCGGGAACCCACGGCATATTCTTTTTTTTTTTTTTTTAAAGTTTAGGTCACTTTCTTTCTTTTTTTTAAATTTTATTATTTTTTTATTAATTTTTTATTTTTTATAAACATATATTTTTATCCCCAGGGGTACAGCTCTGTGAATCACCAGGTTTACACACTTCACAGCACTCACCAAAGCACATACCCTCCCCAATGTCCATAATCCCACCCCCTTCTCCCAAAACCCCTCCCCCCAGCAACCCTCAGTTTGTTTTGTGAGATTAAGAGTCACTTATGGTTTGTCTCCCTCCCAATCCCATCTTGTTTCATTTATTCTTCTCCTACCCACTTAAGCCCCCATGTTGCATCACCACTTCCTCATATCAGGGAGATCATATGATAGTTGTCTTTCTCTGCTTGACTTATTTCACTAAGCATGATACGCTCTAGTTCCATCCATGTTGTCGCAAATGGCAAGATTTCATTTCTTTTGATGGCTGCATAGTATTCCATTGTGTATATATACCACATCTTCTTGATCCATTCATCTGTTGATGGACATCTAGGTTCTTTCCATAGTTTGGCTATTGTGGACATTGCTGCCATAAGCATTCGGGTGCACGTGCCCCGTTGGATCACTACGTTTGTATCTTTAGGTTAAATACCCAATAGTGCAATTGCTGGGTCATAGGGCAGTTCTATTTTCAACATTTTGAGGAACTTCCATGCTGTTTTCCAGAGTGGCTGCACCAGCTTGCATTCCCACCGACAGTGTAGGAGGGTTCCCCTTTCTCCGCATCCTCGCCAGCATCTGTCATTTCCTGACTTGTTGATTTTAGCCATTCTGACTGGTGTGAGGTGATATCTCACTGTGGTTTTGATTTGTATTTCCCTGATGCCGAGTGATATGGAGCACTTTTTCATGTGTCTGTTGGCCATCTGGAATCTTCTTTGCAGAAATGTCTGTTCATGTCCTCTGCCCATTTCTTGATTGGATTATTTGTTCTTTGGGTGTTGAGTTTGCTAAGTTCTTTATAGATTCTGGACACTAGTCCTTTATCTGATATGTAGTTTGCAAATATCTTCTCCCATTCTGTCAGTTGTCTTTTGATTTTGTTAACTGTTTCCTTTGCTGTGCAAAAGCTTTTGATCTTGATGAAATCCCAATAGTTCATTTTTGCCCTTGCTTCCCTTGCCTTTTGCGTTGTTCCTAGGAAGATGTTGCTGCGGCAGAGGTTGAAGAGGTTGCTGCCTGTGTTCTCCTCAAGGATTTTGATGGATTCCTTTCGCACATTGAGGTCCTTCATCCATTTTGAGTCTATTTTTGTGTGCAGTGTAAGGAAATGGTCCACTTTCATTTTTCTGCATGTGGCTGTCCAATTTTCCCAGCACCACTTATTGAAGAGGCTGTCATTTTTCCATTGGACATTCTTTCCTGCTTTGTCGAAGATTAGTTGACTGTAGAGTTCAGGGTCTATTTCTGGGCTCTCTATTCTGTTCCATTGATCTATGGGTCTGTTTTTGTGCCAGTACCATGCTGTCTTGATGATGACAGCTTTGTAATAGAGCTTGAAGTCCGGAATTGTGATGCCACCAACGTCGGCTTTCTTTTTCAATATCCCTTTGGCTATTTGACGTCTTTTCTGGTTCCATATAAATTTTAGCATTATTTGTTCCATTTCTTTGAAAAAGATGGATGGTACTTTGATAGGAATTGCATTAAATGTGTAGATTGCCTTAGGTAGCATAGACATTTTCACAATATTTATTCTTCTAATCCAGGAGCATGGAACATTTTTCCATTTCTTTGTGTCTTCCACAATTTCTTTCATGAGTACTTTATAGTTTTCTGAGTATAGATTCTGTGTCTCTTTGGTTAGGTTTATTCCTAGGTATCTTATGGTTTTGGATGCAATTGTAAATGGGATTGACTCCTTAATTTCTCTTTCTTCTGTCTTGCTGTTGGTGTAGAGAAATGCAACTGATTTCTGTGCATTGATTTTATATCCTGACACTTTACTGAATTCCTGTATAAGTTCTAGCAGTTTTGGAGTGGAGTCTTTTGGGTTTTCTACATATAGTATCATATCATCTGCGAAGAGTGATAATTTGACTTCTTCTTTGCCGATTTGGATGCCTTTAATTTCCTTTTGTTGTCTTATTGCTGAGGCTAGGACCTCTAGTACTATGTTGAATAGCAGTGGTGATAATGGACATCCCTGCCGTGTTCCTGACCTTAGCGGAAAAGCTTTCAGTTTTTCTCCATTGAGAATGATATTTGCGGTGGGTTTTTCATAGATGGCTTTGATGATATTGAAGTATGTGACCTCTATCCCGACACTTTGAAGAGTTTTGATCAGGAAGGGATGCTGTACTTTGTCAAATGCTTTTTCAGCATCTATTGAGAGTATCATATGGTTCTTGTTCTTATTTTTATTGATGTGTTGTATCACATTGACTGATTTGCGGATGTTGAACCAACCTTGCAGCCCTGGAATAAATCCCACTTGGTCGTGGTGAATAATCTTTTTAATGCACTGTTGAATCCTATTGGCTAGTTATTTGTTGAGTATTTTCGTATCTGTGTTCATCAAGGATATTGGTCTATAGCTCTCTTTTTTGGTGGGATCCTTCTCTGGTTTTGGGATCAAGGTGATGCTGGCCTCATAAAATGAGTTTGGAAGTTTTCCTTCCATTTCTATTTTTTGGAACAGTTTCAGGAGAATAGGAATTAGTTCTTCTTTAAATGTTTGGTAGAATTCCCCCGGGAAGCCGTCTGGCCCTGGGCTTTTGTTTGTTTGGAGATTTTTAATGACTGTTTCAATCTCCTTACTGGTTATGGGTCTGTTCAGGCTTTCTATTTCTTCCTGGTTCAGTTGTGGTAGTTTATATGTTTCTAGGAATGCATCCATTTCTTCCAGATTGTCAAATTTATTGGCGTAGAGTTGCTCATAGTATGTTCTTATAATAGTTTGTATTTCTTTGGTGTTAGTTGTGATCTCTCCTTTTTCATTCATGATTTTATTTATTTGGGTCCTTTCTCTTTTCTTTTTGATAAGTCGGGCCAGGGGTTTATCAATTTTATTAATTCTTTCAAAGAACCAGCTCCTAGTTCCGTTGATTTGTTCTATTGTTTTTTTGGTTTCTATTTCATTGATTTCTGCTCTGATCTTTATGATTTCTCTTCTCCTGCTGGGCTTAGGGTTTCTTTCTTGTTCTTTCTCCAGCTCCTTTAGGTGTAGGGTTAGGTTGTGTACCTGAGACCTTTCTTGTTTCTTGAGAAAGGCTTGTACCTCTATATATTTTCCTCTCAGGACTGCCTTTGTTGTGTCCCACAGATTTTGAACCGTTGTGTTTTCATTATCATTTGTTTCCATGATTTTTTTCAATTCTTCTTTAATTTCCCGGTTGACCCATTCATTCTTTAGAAGGATGCTGTTTAGTCTCCATGTATTTGGGTTCTTTCCAAACTTCCTTTTGTGGTTGAGTTCTAGCTTTAGAGCATTGTAGTCTGAAAATATGCAGGGAATGATCCCAATCTTTTGATACCGGATGAGTCCTGATTTAGGACCGAGGATGTGATCTATTCTGGAGAATGTTCCATGTGCACTAGAGAAGAATGTGTATTCTGTTGCTTTGGGATGAAATGTTCTGAATATATCTTTGATGTCCATCTGGTCCAGTGTGTCATTTAAGGCCTTTATTTCCTTGCTGATCTTTTGCTTGGATGATCTGTCCATTTCAGTGAGGGGAGTGTTAAAGTCCCCTACTATTATTGTATTATTGTTGATGTGTTTCTTTGATTTTGTTATTAATTGGTTTATATAGTTGGCTGCTCCCACGTTGGGGGCATAGATATTTAAAATTGTTAAATCTTCTTGTTGGACAGACCCTTTGAGTATGATATAGTGTCCTTCCTCATCTCTTATTATAGTCTTTGGCTTAAATCTAATTGATCTGATATAAGGATTGCCACTCCTGCTTTCTTCTGATGTCCATTAGCATGGTAAATTCTTTTCCACCCCCTCACTTTAAATCTGGAGGTGTCTTTGGGCTTAAAATGAGTTTCTTGGAGGCAACATATAGAGGGTTTTGTTTTTTATCCATTCTGATACCCTGTGTCTTTTGACAGGGGCATTTAGCCCATTAACATTCAGGGTAACTATTGAGAGATATGAATTTAGTGCCATTGTATTGCCTGTAAGGTGACTGTTACTGTATATGGTCTCTGTTCCTTTCTGATCTACCACTTGTAGGCTCTCTCTTTGCTTAGAGGACCCCTTTCAATATTTCCTGTACAGCTGGTTTGGTATTTGCAAATTCTTTCAGTTTTTGTTTGTCCTGGAACCTTTTAATCTCTCCTTCTATTTTCAATGATAGCCTAGCTGGATATAGTATTCTTGGCTGCATGTTTTTCTCATTTAGTGCTCTGAAAATATCATGCCAGCTCTTTCTGGCCTGCCAGGTCTCTGTGGATAAGTCAGCTGCCAATCTAAAATTTTTACCATTGTATGTTACAGACTTCTTTTCCCGGGCTGCTTTCAGGATTTTCTCTTTGTCACTGAGACTTGTAAATTTTACTATTAGGTGGTGGGGTGTGGACCTATTCTTATTGATTTTGAGGGGCGTTCTCTGAACCTCCTGAATTTTGATGCTTGTTCCCTTTGCCACATTGGGGAAATTCTCCCCAATAATTCTCTCCAGTATACCTTCTGCTCCCCTCTCTCTTTCTTCTTCTTCTGGAATCCCAATTATTCTAATGTTGTTTCGTCTTATGGTGTCACTTACCTCTCGAATTCTCCCCTCGTGGTCCAGTAGCTGTTTGTCCCTCTTTTGCTCAGCTTCTTTATTCTCTGTCATTTGGTCTTCTATATCACTAATTCTTTCTTCTGCCTCATTTATCCTAGCAGTGAGAGCCTCCATTTTTGATTGCACCTCATTAATAGCTTTTTTGATTTCAACTTGGTTAGATTTTAGTTCTTTTATTTCTCCAGAAAGGGCTTTTATATCTCTCGAGAGGGTTTCTCTAATATCTTCCATGCCTTTTTCGAGCCCGGCTAGAACCTTGAGAATTGTCCTTCTGAACTCTAGATCTGACATATTACCAATGTCTGTATTGCTTAGGTCCCTAGCCTTCGGTACTGCCTCTTGTTCTTTTTTTTGTGTTGAATTTTTTCGTCTTGTCATTTTGTCCAGATAAGAGTGTATGAAGGGGCACGTAAAATACTAAAAGGGTGGCAACAACCCCAGGAAAATGTGCTTTAACCAAATTAGAAGAGATCCAAAATCGTGAGGGGGGAGAAAGGGGATAAAAAGAGGTTCAAAAAGGAAGAAAGAAAAGAAAAAAAGAAAAAAGAAAAAAGAAAAAAAAAAAGAAAAGAATTTAAAAAAAGAAAACACCTAAGAAAAATGTAAAAAAGAAAAAAAATATATATTAGATAAACTAGTAAAAAATCATTAAAAAAGAAAAAGGTAACAGTTAAAAAAAATTTTACCCGAAGGTGAGAAAAAAAAAAAAACAAAAAATGAAAAAGAAAAAAATTAAATTACCTGCAAAACTAAAAAAAATCATAGGGAAAAAGCCATGAGTTCCATGCTTGGCTTTCTCCTCCTCTGGAATTCTGCTGCTCTCCTTGGTATTGAAACCGCACTTCTTGGTAGGTGAACTTGGTCTTGGCTGGATTTCTTGTTGATCTTCTGGGGGAGGGGCCTGTTGTAGTGATTCTCAAGTGTCTTTGCCCCAGGCGGAATTACACCGCCCTTACCCGGGGCCAGGGTGAGTAATCCGCTAGGGTTTGCTTTCAGGAGCTTTTGTTCCCTGAGTGCTTTCCGTAGAGTTCCGGAGGATGGGAATACAAATGGCGGCCTCCTGGTCTCAGGCCCGGAGGAGCCGAGAGCCCGGGGCCCCACTCCTCAGTGCGCCCTGAGAGAACAGCGCCCAGTTACTCCCGTCTGCCTGACCTCCGGTCGCGCTCCGAGCTCACTGAGCCTGCGACCGGTTCAAGGTCACCCCAAGCTGCAAGCTTACTGTCGGCTCTGTCTCTGTAGCCGGCTTTCCCGTTCTAATACCCGCAAGCTCTGCGACACTCAGACACCCCCATCCTTCTGTGACCCTGCGGGATCTGAGGCCACGCTGACCCCGCGTGGGCTTCACCCCGGTTTAGCCTCTGGAGCGATGTCCCTCAGCGGAACAGACTTTTAAAAGTCCTGATTTTGTGCGCGGTTGCCGGGAGCCGGCCCCTCCCCCCGGGGTTTAGCTTCCCGTCGCTTTGGATTCACTTCTCTGCTGGTCCTAACTTTCAGAAAGTGGTTGTTTTTCTGTTTCCAGAATTGCTGTTCTTCTTCTCTTTGATCTGCCGATGGATTTTCAGGTGTTTGCAATCTTTAGATAAGCTATCTAGCTGATCTCCGGCTAGCTGAAGTAGTCTCAGCCTGCTACTTCTCCGCCATCTTGACTCCTCCCCCCCATGGCATATTCTTGATGGCATCATTCTCTCTTGGAAGGGGAACACGGTCTGTGTTTTTTTAGCTCTTGGCCCTTTTACAGATATTTTCACTCCCAAATAACTGTTGTGAATGGACAGACCCGGGTCTTCCTTTCATTTTGGAGGGGCTCCTTCCTCACCATGAGAAGTCCTAGGTTTGGGCAGCATAAGCTATTTCTGCTATAGGTCTTGGAGACAAATACCCATTTTCCTTTGCTCCTTCATTCTGAAGAGAAATGAGTACTGAGATGAATGGAATTGCAAACTGCTGCCCCCTTCCCCCCAATTCATGGGTTGAAGTCCTCACCCCTGGTATCTCAAGACATGACCCTATTTGGAGATGGGGACTTTAAGAGGTATGTAATGTCAAATGAGGTATTTAGGGTGGGCCGTAATACAATATGACTGCTGTCCTTATGAGAAGAGGAAATTTGGATACCTGCACAAAGGGAAGACTATGTGAGGACACAGGAAGAAGATGACCATCCAGGAGCCAAGGGGAAAGGCTTCAGGAGGAACCAGCCCTGCCGATACCTTGATCTTGGACTTGCAACCTCCAGCTCTATGAAACATTAAGTTTCTGTTGTTTAAGCCCTGCAGTGTGTAGTATTTTGTTATGGCAACCTGATCAAACTAATACAGACACCATCTTTGTTCAGTCTGAAGAATACCAGGATCAGTGCATATCCCACAGGGAGAGTCAGAAATAAAGAGGTTTCTGGTCTAGTTGGGCCCCAGGCCTCATTCATTAGAGAGAGGGCTTGTGGCCCACATATTGTTGGATTTAAGTCAGCAGACTTACAGGGACAAGGCCTGTAAATTACAAACAGAGTGTCTTAGTCCTGCCACCTTTCCTGGCCTTCTGCCCCAGCGGGAAGAACCTGTGACCACTCAGGTGAGTGACTCATCAAGGATTGGGATTCTGGCCAAATACCTTTCGAACTCATCACACAGCTAACACTATCTGCCATTTAGATCTTTGCATTCAGGGGAAAATATGTTCTACATTCCCAATGACAATGTGTAGTGCATTTTTGGACTGCAACTTGTTTAAATTGAGAAGTGCCAATATTTGTAGATTTCTCCCTGGTTAGTACCAGGCCTGACCCTGTTTAGCTTCCGAGATCAGACGAGATCGGGCGTGTTCAGGATGGTACGGCCATAGACTATTTGTAGATTTCTGATGAACATTTGAACTGTATATACTTTTTACTGACACAGCCCATAGACTTCCACCTTTTCATGCTAGTGTAGACCATTCTTTTCAGAGTTAGTACTACTTGCTGCACTTCTCTGTCACATTGAGTAAATAGTTTCAGAGGATTTTGCAGAAAAGCTGAATGCTGAAAAGTCCTTCTTGGGGTGCCTGGGTGGCACAGTGGATTAAAGCTTCTGCCTTCTGCTCAGGGATCAGTCATGATTCCAGGCCATGGGATTGAGCCTCACATTGGGCTCTCTGCTTCACGGGGAGCCTGCTTCCCCCTCTCTCTCTCTGCCTGCCTTTCTGCCTACTTGTGATCTCTGACTCTCAAATAAATAAATAAATCTTTAAAAAAGCACTTAAAAAAAAGATTTTATTTATTTATTTGACAGAGAGAGAGAGAATGCAAATGCAGAGGAAGAGGGAGAGAGAATCCTCAAGCACATTCCCTGCTGAGGATGGAGCCCGAGTCAGGGCTGGATCCAGGGATCCTGAGATTATGACCTGAACCAAAATCAAGAGTTAGACACTTAACCAACTGAGCCACACAGGTGCCCTGAGAAGTCTTTCTTTTTTGTGGTACCAGAGATTCTTTCTTTCTTTATTTTTTTAAAGGTTTTTTCTTTTTTTAAGATTTTATTTATTTTTTTGACAGACAGAGATCACAAGTAGGCAGAGAGGCAGACAGGGGTGGGGTGGGGGAAGCAGGCTCCCTGCTGAGCAGAGAGCCCAATGTGGGGCTTGATCCCAGGACCCTGAGATCATGATCTGAGCCAAAGGCAGATGATTAACCATCTGAGCCACCCAGGCATCCAGTACCAGACATTCTTAACAATCAGAAAGATTGGGAAATTTTAATTTTCAGTATTTGAGATTCTGTCTCCCACTGATATGAAAATATTCATTTTGGAATGTTGAATGCTGGTTCAATGAAGATGAGACAATGCCTTTCTTAGTGACTTGCCATGAAGTATTCTGTTCTCTTTAGTGTTCTTTACTGTCATATGAAGGAGAGTGAAAAAATACCTACTTCTTGAAAAGAGTAAACGAGTTCAATTCACATTAGTTAAAGGCTGAAAAATAGGTAGTATTTGTAACCAGATCATAACTATCAAATCCTGCTTTGGGTTTGACAAAAATGATCAGACAAACATTTACTGAAGGCTCACCCTGCTCCTAGCACTGAGCCAGGATCAATGAACCATCATGCCTGCCGTCAAGGAGCTGACAATCTAATAGATCGGACTCACAGTATTGAAAAAATTCTATTGGATACTTATTAGTTACAGAAATGAAAGAAGATAATCAAATAAAGTGCTTAGCCACATACTAGGCATATGATCCAATGTTTCATAAATGTTGGCTGTTATGGCCATTATTATAAAAATAGCAAAAGACATATAATGATCTACTTGTTGCCTTTTCATTTGCTTTATCCTGTAGGCAGCTCTGGGACAATGCCTGGAAAATAATGTTAATTATTACAGAAGTCTGTAAACACCTTCTCAAGTGTTTCGTGACTGCAGCATCACCTTTTCTACCTAGGGATAAAAATAAACATTCACTCTCCCTGGGTAACAGTATTGCATTTTGCAATTCAGATTTTATATTTGAGTGCCTTCTTAACAGCTCTGCCAATATGTTCATCTTCTGTGGGTCTTAGGACTCAACTTTGAGATTTCTGAGCACCTGTTCCCCCATCTTTTTGCCAGCATTAGCTAAATTATCTACTGACTTTTTAAATGAAGGATGGCCTCAAGATTCAGGGATTTTGGATGTTGTTTCACTTATATTTTTGCAGCATCGAAGCATGCATTTATTGCAAAAAGTATGCAACTACACCTTAATGCTGAGGCCCAGAAGAAGGCAGAGAAGCAACTCACTGATAGGAATGCTCATGCTCTATTCCTTCATGGTCCTTTGTGCCATTATGGCTAGAAGAAGGGCTGGAGGTAAAGAGGCAAACATTTGAGGGATGGCCGTCTTGTAAGAATAAATCCCTCCTACTTAAAAATGGCCTTGCTGCAGCTTCCTCTGACTCTGTTGGCTGACTGACTCCTGCTATGGACAGGGCATGACCTCAGGCATGGCTTTCTATTGTGACCACACTCTAATCCCAGCTCCCACACTGTTATGCCACACTGGGACATCCAAACACAGCTCCCTCTTCTGCTCTCATCAGCAGGGATTTCTCCCACAGCTGGACCACATCAGGGCCTGCTGAATAGCCACATGGGATCCATTTTCCACCATCAACTCCCGTTATTGAGGACAGATGTGCATCCTGAAATTTAGGTCCATCCCAACTGCAATGGTCATGGGACACTTGATAAACTCTGCACTTTAGTGGCAGGAAAAAACCAAACAAAACAAAATAAAAGAAAACCCTCACTTTCCAAACTTCTCTGGGCAAGCCCGATCATGGAATCAAAGACCCTGCTTGCCTTTTTCTTTAACATAGAAACTCTTTAATTAAATGTGGATTTGTTTTTCACTCCATAGGAGAAGAGCACATTTTTATCTTTTATGCATGTTGAAGAACGTGTTTATTGAACAAAGGAAACAGACTGAAATCTCGTTGGATAGGCTCACAGGGTGGTGAAGATGGACTTGGAGAAAGACAATATTTCGCAGGGAGAATTTTTACAAGAAATCCTAAGAACAAGAAGGTGATAAGAACCTTAGGGGTCTTATCATCCCTAAGCAGGCAGGCAATGGGTTAATTGTGGGTTAGTCTGTGTAGGAAGTGAATGTGCTTTCGGTAGGAAAACCCTCAGGTCTGGTCCTGGTCTGTGGACATGGAGTCAAGGAGGACCCTGGGGAAACCCACTGGTCCCCAAGCACCTCATCCTTTTCTCACTAAAATACAGAGGGCTTGGCTGACCTCTAGGGTCTCTTTAAGGGTTAAAGGTCAGCATCATTTTCTCGCTGTCTGGGTGGATGCTTTTCTCTGTGTGGAGGCACGCATCCCCGTGCACGACCTTCTCACAGCTCTCACGTTGGGCACTAGGTGTGACTACTTCCACTCTCCTCATTTCTCCCCATCGGGGTGGCCTCTGTCACCTCCTGTCTCAATTCCGGAAAGCAGAGCAGTGTTAGCATATGGTGGACACCCAATTTGTGATAATGATGGAGAGAGGCAGGACGAGGAAGGAAGAGAAAGGAAACAGAGGAAGGAAGAAGAGAAAAGAGGGAAGGACAGAGGAGAGAAGCAGGAGAAGGATACTTGCTATTCTGTCCTCAAAACTCTCCCCCCAGCAAGTGTGGGGACTGCCAGATTCTTTTTTTCTTCCAACTCTTTAGTTCAACCTCCTCCTTCCCGTGTTCCTTGGTATAGAAGACCAGTTTGTTCTAATGTGAGTAATTGTGTTGACTCTTTCAGGAAACATGTTTATTTTAATTGGATTTCCTGAGGATAACACCTGCAATGGAGAATTCAGGGCTATAAGGCAGCCAGTTGGAAGAAATGCAGGGTCCCTCAGTCAGGATTGCGTAAGTGATTTCCCACTGCAAATGCTCACAGTGTCCACATTAGGAAAGAGCTTTGGTGTTGCCTGTTTGGGCAGAGACAATATGGACTTACCAAATAGTGCCTGTCCTCTTTTATGGTGAGTTGGGGGAGCCAATGGCTGTGAGCAAAAGGCCTAGGACCCCTTTCAGGTGAAGGCAGTGAAAAACAGAGATGTCTGCCCTACCTCTGGTCCCCTCTTCAGTGGTCTGGAGACCGAGTATTCCACAGAGAGGGGCTTTGGGATGCAGGAGACTGGCTTTGCCTCAGTGACAAATAGGCATTTATTAGGTCAGGCCAATGAGATTTAGAGATTTGCCTTGTTGGAAGTTAGTATTAATTTCCAAGACTAATACACACATCCTGCTACAAAGCAAACAAAAGAACACCTTCACAGAAAGATTTCTAAAGTTTTGGGTGAAGCATTCCTGCTCAGAAGGTAAATGTAAATTTGCATCTTTCTTCACAGGGAGGACAATATTTCTTCCCCATTGTGAAATGAATATCAAAGTTGAAGAAATCAATCCTTTCTCAATTCATATATTTGTAAAAAAGTAAGATGGTGCAGAGTCTGAAAGTATGATTTCGTATCAAGTTGGAGAAGATTGCTATAATTCCCCTGGGCATAGTCAAGTCGCTTCATTGAGCACATAATATCTCATACTTAAAAAAAATGCTATGTATGTTCTCATTTCACCTGAATGCTCTTTATACTTGTCTATCTACGAGAGGTTGGGCGGTGAGTGGCATACTAGTAGGATGTGTTCGAGCAAATCTCGATTCTGACAGTTCCAATTCTGAGCTGGGGGACAGGGTAGGAATGGGGAAGGCGCAAGATATCTCATATTACTCTCTTTTGCCCTTAGCTGCTTTCTCCCCATCTCCAGTCTGCTGCTGTTTGCCATGCAGAGATAGAATTGTTCCGTGGACGGAGGTAAAAGGAATTTCTCCTTCAAAATACCATCAGAACTGTTCTGTACTTGGATTTGAGGGCCCAGATACCCAGTAACAAGAGATTTAGGCCCTAACCCTGTTTTTGCTGGTTTGCCTACTGATGCCACCCAGCCAAGCTCTGCACACTCACGTGAGATTATGCAATGCATGACACAAAATATGTGTGGTCCCAAGCAAGTATAGGGCAGCTTCTTCTGAGGACTTTAGCTATATGCAAAGATGTGGGAACAGAGTTAAGGATCTCAACTGGTGGGTAATTCAAAACATTCATGTCATATCAAAGCATATATAGGGAATGTCATGGATTAAAAACACAACATTTATTAGGAGCGTTGAAATTGAAACATTGACTTCAGGGACAAATTATTATGGTTATTTTTGCTTACCATCACGCCCCTTAAATTTCCGTCCCCAGACTTATGGGACTCTATATTCATTGTTCTTTGTTGTTAGGTATACTTTGATGGAAGTATTTGGGAAGCAATGCATGTCAGAAGGGTCTCAGATGGCCCTGGTTATATTTTCCTCTGGGCAATATTTGTCTCTGTACAGTTTAGAGCTTTTTTTTTTAATTTAAAAAAATTTTTAGCTTTTTAAAAAAAATTTTTTTAGGGAACATATTACAGCAGTTTATTTATTTATTTTTTGAGTCTATTTTTTATTTATTATTATTTTAATTTTTTATTATGCTATGTTAGTCACCATACAGTATGTCAGTTTTTGATGTAGTGTTCTAAGATTCATTGTATTGTTTAGAGCTTTAAGAAAAACTTAATGTTCAAAATATTCTATAGATTTGCATGTAAGAGCTCTTCAAATATCTACTGAACATTTAAAAATAAGGGATGGTTCTCAGTGATCCTGAGAATTAGAAAATGATCATTGTAATTGGTCAAACAGGTTATAAATCCTGAGGAAAGTTTCATGTCTTTGGAATAAAGACACTATATGTGAATCCATTTTAGCCAGAGATCTGTTGTCGGTAGTGGGTCTTCTGCAAGTAACTTTGGGATATAAAGGCTTTGAAGTCTGGGGCATGTAAAGGAGGGGTCATTGAAGAGCAGTTTGCCTTCCTGGGAAGAAGCCCTTTTCCTGAAACCCCACGAAAGCAGCATCTTTACTGAAGATGTGTGTTTCGTGCTCTGCTATTCCCCTTCTGAGCTGTCTGAGAATCCTAGTGACAGAAGCTGCTTGGCCCACAATGATGGGCTGCCTCTTGTCATTTCAGGGCACTTACATCTGGCTCTTGGACTGTTGTACAATTTGATTAACGGTGTCTCCTGTTTAGGTAACAATTAACAGTTTACAAAGTAATACATATTAGAATCAGGAGTTTAGGCCTGGAAGGAATATTAGCAATCTCTAATAGGAAAGATATTAAGAATACCAAAGATTCTCATCGCCTTCACTTTGCAGTTGAGGGCATGGAGCTCCACAGGAGGGCTGGGGTGACTTGCCCAAGATCACACAGTGGCACAGTATCGTGGGGGCTAGAAGGGGTCTTCCATGCCCAGTCTTTCTGCTCCCCACAGGACATCACAGCACCACAGGCGTAAATGTGTCTTTGCCTCAGGGGTGATGGGCAGAGAGGCAAGCCCATGCCACTGGCCGTCTTGTACCAACCTTTCCAACAACCCTTTGAGGTAGGATGGACATGTGATGTATGTAATTAAGAGCATCTTTAAGTGACAGAAAAAGAAACTGAGCCTCAGAAAACATGGGCACCTTGTTTAAGCCACACGTCTGGTGAGTGACAAAACTGGGACAGAATACAGTTACTCCAGCCTCAAGATCTTTCTATGCCCATGCTGCCTCAGTGCCCCAAACACTGTCGTGGTCCAGGGTGTCCAAAGCCTGCTGAGCACCTTTAGGGCAGCTGGAAGCCTTTCATGCACGTGGAGGAAAATCTAATCACCAACAACTGGATGAAAAATTTCTAAAAAAGAAATAATTATCGGGATCTGTTATTCACACAACAAAAGAGTAATTTCCTAGCGTTGCCTAGGCAAAGATAGTGGATTTTGCAACAGGCTTTGCAGAAGGAAAAGTGCGGATTTTGTCAGTTGTCACCTTTGGCCCACTATCTTGCCACCTGCTGACTTTAAGAAAAATTTGTCTGAAGATGAGGATTAATGTAATGGCTGATTCCATTACTTCTGTACTTTTTGGATGAAATTTGATCATTCTGCTTCACATTCCTTCTCCTCACCTGCTCTGGAAAGCAAATTGAATTCTTTG
This sequence comes from Mustela putorius furo, assembly GCF_011764305.1. Lineage (NCBI taxonomy): Eukaryota > Metazoa > Chordata > Mammalia > Carnivora > Mustelidae > Mustela > Mustela putorius. Next base: position 3,356,541 of record NW_025422171.1, read on the forward strand.
AAAGAAAATTCAGTGCAAACCAGAACACATACAGAACCAGCCTCTACCCCTCCTTTTAAAAACTGAGGGGCTCCTCTTAGCCACAAAGGCTTCTCTTCTGCTTTGTTTACATTGCACAGTTTATTCCATTAAGGTCCAATTTCAGGGGCTCAGGGAAACCCAGATGGCTCGAGCCTGGCTGCTCTGAAGAATATATGCACCCGCAAGGAAACAATTTCTTAGACTAACTTCCTCAAGGATTCCCTTTAGCATTCACTGGCAACGCTGCTCATGGAGAGCTCCCCAACCTTTAAATGAGCTGGATGTTCTTTTTTGACGCAGCCCATCCAAGCGAGGCGTCTGGGTGCTAATCTTGCTTCCCAGCCCATGTGGGCTCTGGGAGAGCCTGGGGAGGTCATCCCTGCTGCAGGGCCCCTTCCCGCCTCTTCTCCCTACCACGTTGTTCCCCCTGCTCAGGCTGCAGCTGCTCGGGAACTCAGCAAAGAAAACGGCATCCAATGGGCTGCATCCCACCCTGCCCACCACCATTTTTTCATAGGGTTTTTTAATATGTATACAACACATAATCAATACTCTTTGCCTTTGAAACATCTAGTTACAGGATTTTGAAATACAAGAGATTCATATGTTTCATTTCACAGTTGGGTAAACTGAGGCTCAGGGAGGTTAAGTGACAGGTCTCAGCACCCCAAATCAGCAAATACTAGAGCAGAGCAGGAATCCCACCCTGGGGATTCAGTCCAGAACAACCGTGAGCTGCAGTCTTTTTTTTTTTAATGAAATAAAAGAAATTTACATGAATTTTTAAAAAATGAAACAAAAGAAATTTACATGCCCCCCGCCCCCTGGCCTGCACTCTTAGCTGTGGTGTAGCTACATGCACAGGGCTCATGGCTTCAAGCCCTCCTTCCTTGAAGGGCAGACTCAATCTTCTCTGCTGACCCTGTGCTACTGGAATACTTCCCTTTTTGAATCTCTTATAGTCCGTGTCATACACATTGACACTGAATGATTCTTGTGCTGTTCATGGCTATTGGTTTCCTCCTCCCAGTGAACCCAAAAGAATGACAGGGAAGGGATCTCGTCATGTGTTTCTGTCTTCAGGGTAAAACAAGATGGCGCCTACAATGAATATTGGTCGATTGAGTCATTGATTGACGTGTATACTTTGGCTGCTGTCTCACTGTAAGTCATGAGATTATGTGCTACATTGGTCATGGTGGTTCTGGTGTATTCTGTGATCTGACTGTAGGCAACCCAAGTCTGTCTGTTCATCTTAAGGGGCCCCTTCTGGCTGCCATCTCTCCTGTTGCCCCCGAAGCCCATTGTTCTGAGTCTTTGCAACTACTCACCATCCACCAATCTTGCCATATGTACCTGCTCCTGCTCCTTGCTTCCTTCTCTCTCAGATGCTCTTCTCCTTTACTTCTCCTTCAAAGGTCTGCTCATTGCCACCTCCCCTGGAGGTAAAATCATTTTTATTTCCTCTGTTCTCATCCATGCTCCTAGCCCCGGGCTTCCCTCTGAGTCTAAAACTTGCCTCCTTGCGTCGTGGTCATTCGTTTGTGAGTCTTTCTCCCCTGCCAAGTCTGGGTGCTCCCAGAGGCCCAAGACCTGTCTTAAGCATCTTTGCACCTACCCTGCCCTGGGCCCTGGCACAGTGCTTGGAGCTGCAGTGCCTGGAAATCGGTTTTGAATGAGCGGGTAATTTAACTTGCTGTGTGAGATGCGCCAGCAGGAAGAGTGTCCACAGAGCGGATGTGGGAGGAGCCGATGACTGGACCTTGGCACGTGCTGAGCTCTCACTGCGGACCAAGGAACCACCATGAGGGTTGTGGGAGGTTTCCTGACACCAGAAGACCCAGGCCCCATCCTCAGGGAACTTGTCATCTATTGGGACAAATAAGTCCAGAGGTGAGTTTACTGCAATGAAACTTAAACTATAAGAATCTCATCTCCCCACACCATTTCGAAGGGCCTGCTTCCACTGAACTTGAAATTGTGTGTTTTCTTCCTTAAAGAGAGCTCATAAAAATGCAGGACTTTCACTGGCATGAGTAGGGTCTGCTCTTAGACTACGGGTGTCCCTGGGGTCTACCTGTGGGAGGAGTGACAGCATCCCTTTCTAGGGCCTGCACCAGGAGGGAGAGCTCACATGGGGCTCTTCCTGAGGGCTGGCAGATCCTTCAGGAGATGAGACAGTGGGTTCTGCCAGCTCCCAATTCCCTCTTTCACAGTTAAACCAAGGAACCTTTTAGGAAAAAGTATAGAATTGATACTCTGTGATATCTGCCTCAAAAAAGAAATAAATTCTGCACAGCATGTTTTAATTGTGTTACATATTTTTCAAAGTTCCTTTGTGTTTGTCATGCTGTTAGGTCCTTCTACGGGCCCTGGAATGTAGGTTGAGGAAAGTGTCATGTCTATTAGTAGACAAAGAAACTGAGTCCAAGGTCACTCATGTTGGGTCCCAGGGCAACCCGTGTCAGAGTTGAGGTAGAACTTGAGTCTCTTGATTAACCTACATTTTGTTTCCTGCATGAGCTTTAGAGAGGAAAAACATCATAAGTCATGTGTGGAGAGGGGGGTACTTTTTTCCTCCAAAAGGGTTGTGAACATGGGAGCTGGCCTCCCAAGTTTGGGAGAGGTGATCAAAGAGGAAGGGGCCAAGACAGGAAACACACTATGTGTCGTGTGTGTATGGTGTGTATGTTGAGGTGTGATGTGTGTGCATGTTCATGTGTGGTTAATTGTGTGTGTGGCTTGTGTTTGTGGGCATGCCTGTGTGGTACATGATTTGTATGTATACCATGTGTGTGTTTTGCAGTGTATGTATGGGGTTTGTGGGGTGGGTGTGTACATACATGTATGGTGTGTGATGTGTGTGTGTGTGTATTTTGTGGTGTCTTTGTGCATATATGTGTGCAGGTTTTGGGGGTGTGCTCCACCTTGAAAGATGTATTTAGGCAAGAAGATTGTAGATGAGCTGACATACCATGAGATGGAAATTTGGGGGAAGAGGGAACCAAAGGAATTTAAGGACGGCAGGGATTTGATTCTTTGTCAGGTTTCGTGGATTATTCTGAATTTAGGATTGAAAGAGGCAGCTGGAGTTTAGATATTTTTAGTAATTACCACCTTTTTAATACTTTGGTTCCCAATTTAGTGTCCCCTCCCTAGAGAAATGAAAACATGTCATCCTGCTTTCATGCCAATTTTGCTGTGTGAAATAAAAGAGGTCATGGCCGTCCTTTCCAAGGGCTGGGGTGACTAAACCTGAGGCTTATTAGAAATTCCTGCCTGCATTTTCCTAGCAAATACAAAGTGCTTCAGAAACATTTTTGAATACATCTTCCTAATCTATTCAACAATACTCAGTATCTGTAAGAGCTAAGGAGAAGGGCTCACAGTGGTAGTGCTGGATTTGTCTAGCTCTGGACGACACTTCCCTTACATAGGGAACACGTCGAGGCTGAAGATAGTATCAGGGCTTGTGTCCATGAAACACAAATACCAGCACCTCCTTTCTTAGGGCCATCTTACGTGGCAGATGCCGTATCGCAATGATTTCTTCAATTAGTAGTTGTTTTTTTAAAAAAAGATAATAAGTTCATAGCAGCAATGGCCACAATCGCCAAACTGTGGAAAGAGCCAAGATGCCCGTCAACAGATGAATGGATAAAGAAGATATGGTTCATATACACAATGGAATATTACTCAGCCATCAGAAAGGATGAATACACACTTTTGCATCAACATGGATGGGAATGGAGGAGATTATACTAAGTGAAATAAGTTAAGCCGAGAAAGTCAATTATCATATGGTTTCACTTACTTGCGGAGCATGAGGAATAACATGGAGGATATTAGAAGAAGGAAAGAAAAAGTGAATTGGGGGAAAATGGAGGAGGAGACAAAGCATGAGAGACTGTGGACTCTGAGAAACAGAGTTTTGGAGGCGAGGGGGGTGGGGGGTGGGGTGAGCCTGGTGGTGGGTATTAAGGAGGGCACGTATTGCATGGAGCACTGGGTGTGGTGCATAAACAATGAATCTTGGAACACTGAAAAAATAAAATTAAATTAACAAAAAAGACAATGAAATCCCAGAAGATATCCTACACTGCTGATGTATCTAGACAAAGATATCGGGCTGCAAATCAAGCAAGTCATGCACGTTTCCTGAGTGGGATTAAAATTGGGGTCCCCAGTGAGCTTTCTGATCATGGTGCCTGGTTTGTAGCCATTAGCCTAGTGTATTCTTTTACTGTCAAGTGTCTGCTTTAATTTATAGCTGGGTGATACATACGTCTTCATAAATAGATGCATATCTTTGAATTCCAATGCCAGATAAAGCTTAGCAGTCTAGTTGAGGGTCAACACAGCCAGAGACTGAGCTGCAGGAGAAGAGGGAAAGAGGTGGCCTGGCCATTCTGGGTCCCAGGGGAAGGGGACGCAGTGCCATTTTTAGGCCAGGGTGTGGGTGGGGGTGGGACCAGAGGCCTGGAGCCACGGAAGGTGAGTGTGGAGACAGTGGTTGCAATCGGATGGATTAGGGGAGATGAAAAAAGGCGAAAGATGAGAGGTAGGGGATTAACAGACAAGAAGTGTCAACTCCCTAAGAGAAGCCTTGGGTTTTATGGAATGTGCTCCATGTAAAAAATAACTGCATTTTGATGTCTCTTCCAGGCTTTTCATAGCCAGACAGCTGCAGAGGCAGAGAAAAATGCAGAGGCCCAAATGGGAGGCGTGTATTCAGAAGCCCGACCTGCGGGAAAGGTCCCAGGCAGCGACCCGAGCACCGAGCTTTCCCTTACATTATGCACAACCTGGATATTTGGACCTGCTGCTCAGTGGATCCTGTCCTTCTGTGAAGGTGTCATTATACACTTAAAAAAATGCACTTGCATGGTAAGATCCAACCTCTTCTGTTAAACAGGTAGTTAGACAATGCAGTGCCTCTTGATAGTTAAGTGTGGCTAAACGTGTGCAATGCCTCCACACACATGTGCGTGCACACGCACATGTTCTGAGATGGTTTAACTTGAGAGTTCAGCTCTATCCTTGGGTACTGTTAAAGTATTTAATACGAGCCCATTTACAAACAAAAGGACTGTCACTTTGATGCCTATGCACGGAAAGAAAGATGTGCTTGTTGGCCACCAAATAGCTCCGTTTCCGTACAGTTAATTTTAGGAGCTTCTGTTCATGCTCAATTCTGATTTCCACTTTGCAGAGACTTGCCTCTGCTGTTTGGACAGGTGAGAGCATCAAACACACAATTCTGTTAAAATTATAGCTTGTTTGTGTGAGGCAGAAGCATTTTAGCATGTTATCAGTTACTCCTACTGTCTATTTTGACGGCTTTTTATTTATGAAATATTGGCATATTTTTATCTGCAAGTCTTCTCAGTTGTTTTTGGAAGAGAGATTTGGAGAAACATGAATGGTGGGCGCAGCCATGGACAGCCGATTCTAAATTAAATGATCTTGCCATTTTATTTTTAAAAAAGAGAAATTAGCACGAGTTCATTTAATGTCTTGCAAGGTCCAAGCCAGAAATAATTCCATAATCCTAAAGGACTGCTCCTCTTTAATACTAAAAACATCTCTTTAAATACATGTGCCTTTATCTCAGCATTTTGCATTCTTTTATATTTCTCTGGGCATTGGATTTTGGGCTCTGTTTAGTGCACATCCCTTTCTTCTAAATTCTTCTTAAAACTAATCTCTTTTGGGGAGTCTTTCCAGAACGTTGTGTCTCAGCATTCATACTTTTTATTGTGTGTACAGAGGGAATTTGTTTTTCTCACTTGATTCTGCATGGCATGGGGGCTGGATAAAAGTGGGCATGTCTTTTATCCAAAATATAAAAAAAAGTTTTTCAGAACACCCGATTAAAACCAACCACAATGCTGAGAGGACTGCTTGGGACAAGAAATCATTTGCATGTCAAGGTTCTTTCATTCTTTATGATAACCTGCTGCTAGAAATACTGCAGCTCCTGGATGAGCCCGACCTAAAACTGATATCCAGCAGTGAAATTTGAATTTCGATATATGTTGTATAATGAGACCCACTTAAAGTCCTTTGAGCCTAAAATCTCATGAAAACCATTTCTGTAAGATCCTTTCCATATTTCCTGTTTCTAGGGATGTAATTAGATTTATGTATGACTTACGAGGCTGTTGTAGCTTTGGTTATAATTACAAAGAGGGTGGACTCCGGTCAGAACTGTAACATTGCCAAGTGCCTTATTGGCGCCCTTTTCCCGGGTACCCATTTGATTTCCCTGGGACCCCATTTCAGGGTCCACTGGGCCAGATACTGTCCTTGGCTGAGGCCCCACTTTATTCTGTGATTCCAATCCCCTTCTTATCTGTTTGTTTGTATGATCATTCATTCATTCATTCTTTCATATAACAAATACTCATTGAGAACCAGGTTCTACTCTGCTCGGAATTTAGAAGAGGACAGAATTGCCACGGTTAAGACTTCATTTGTGCATAAGTTACAGAAGTAATTAATTCCTACCACAGCAGGTTGGGAAAGTGGGGAGGGGTGTCTGAGGAGAGCGAGGAGTAGGAGCAGGGTGTGAAGGGCAGGTGCAAGAGGCAGGAACCCTCTAACAGGGAGTCTCCAGGGGGAGGCAAGGAATCTGCTCTTCTAGAATCCAGCAGGAAACTGGTGTGCTGGAGCAGGAAGGGCAGGTGGGTGCGTGCAATGGTCCTTTACAAATTTGAAGATATCATAGAAATTGTACTTGACTAGTTTGCTTTGCATTTAGGCTACCATTTAAAAATATTTAATTTATTGATTGCTAATAATCCTAGGTAGTGTAAACCTCTTGGAAATATACTTAATATTTAGAAAAGTGCATTTCATTGTTAGTAATCAAAATTGCGACTCTCCAAAAATTTTCAACATTTCATATGGGATTTGTCAACTATAAATTGATTTCTTTTGAATTCATGTTTATGCCATTTCCTATTTCATCAAAGTTTTAGAATTTCCACAGTTCTCTTGCCTGTTTTTCAAGTAGCACATCCCCTCTGGTTTGCTAGTTCTAGGACCAGTATCCAAATTCTCTTTATATTGCTTTTGGTTTTGGTTCTCTCTCTAGGTCATTTCTTACTCGTCTCCCCCTTAGCATTCAACAGGTTAGCCCCCTCATTGTGCTCTGTGACTTGGCCTGCTTTTACATCTCTTCTCTAAAATTGTTTTCATTATGAATTATCTTATTTCATTATGTATAGTTCTTAAAAACTTCCACTATACTCCAGAATTTGCATGGATATACATTTCAAGTAAATCTGTTTATCCTTTCTTATCAATGTCTGCTAACTTGTCCTTAGCACATTTTTATTCAAGGCCCAGTCTATGCCTAACATGATGGGCTTTGGGAATATACAGATTAAATAAAATCTATAGCTTATTAATGCAGAGTCTAAATAATGGAACTTTATCTGTAGTCTCCTGTTCCTTTTAGGCAGCATTTTACTTAAATAAATGTTGTTTATTATACTATAGAAATGGATGACACACTCTTTATTTTTCTATAATGATCTGTTGTGGAATGTGATACTAGCTTTTTGTTTTCCTTCCAATGACAGGTAAGGCTTCATCAAGCTTTGGCATAAAATTATGTTTCTACTAACTGACTCTTTTTTTTTTTTTAGATTTATTTATTTTTCTTAGTTGGGGAGGGGCAGAAAGAGAGGGAGAGAGAGTGTCTTAAACAGACTCTGAGCTGAGCTCAGAACCCCACCCTGAGGTCATGACCTGGGCCTGATGCTTACCTGACTGTGCCACCCAGGTGTCCCTCTACTAATTGACTTTAATGGCAAATATTGGCAGCACTTGACTTTTTATATGTTTGATTTTTGGAAGCTCAAAATTTATATCTTCTTAAAATTTACTAGCTAATTCCTGATTTCTTTTTCCTTCTCTTTCTCAAGAAGAAAAAAAAATTACTACTCACACCTTGATTAGCTCTAAGCTACTTGTGGTTCCTTGAACTATTTAGGTCAAGTGACTTCTAAATGAGACCCATTCAGGTTCTTTGTTGAATGTGTAAGTACTGTTTTCCCCCAGCAAATACAATACCCAATAAAGCCAACTTTACTGTTATTACTTGGTGGGTGTTTTCCAAGATGGTCACTGGGATTTCAATGTTTGGCAAACTATGGTATGGTAACTGAAAAATTCTGCTGTTTTGGATAGAATTATGCAGTGCTCAATATGTACAAGCTTGATGCTCTACCAAAACTGTAAATTGTAAAACATCGTAATTGTAATTGTTAAACAGCCAAGAAAATGTTACAAATATAGAATTTTAAAATATTATTTGCTTTTCCAATCAAGGTTCAGTTCAAAACACAGAATCCAGTTCAGGTATTTTAAGCAGAAATGACTTTGTTTTAGGGAGCTTAGGTGCCCACACAAGTACTGGAAAGACTAGAGAAGTAGGCATCAGGCTAGAACTCTGGAAATAATGCCTAGAACAAAATCTTTGTCCTAGTCCAGGACAGGGGAGTCTGAAGCTAGGGATGGACACTTGAAAGCAAGATCTGCTCCATGTCTTACCTGCAACTGCCTCTTAATACCCAGAGGGGAAAAAAAACAAAAGGGATCAGTCCCTCCTCTACATTGCTTCTACCCTTAAAATCTTAACAACATTTTATATCATCAGGACCTTTAGCTGAAGGGGAGTCTGGGAAATGTAGTCCTTAGCCTCTCAGCTTCTACAGGGCACAGAAGTATTCTGGAAAGGGTTGAGAACGAGTGCTGAGTGCCAGTTCATTATACCCAGCAGAATTACAGAAGGGCAAAATAATGGATATGCAGATGGCTGCCACACAAGGAGAAGGCTTCTTGTAGTTTTTGTTACTGGAATCTTCTATCATCAGAGCAGTCAACCCTCCCCATATTTGTCACACTTGAATAATGACTGTCAAGAAAATTTTAGTAAGGTTTAGGTCTATTCAAAAAGGAAAGGGAAATTGAAACATGAAGGTAACCTGAGGAGTATTAATGAAGTCAGTTTCATGCTAATATGCCCCAACCTCAACCCTCACTGCAGGCTGATGTAGGGGCAGCAAGCAGGGATCCAGCAGCATCTTCAATTAACACAAAATTCAAGTGGTACAAGGTCTCCTGGGAGCTGAAACATTCTGTGAACTGGGAAGCATTTGTAATCTAGGTACTTAGAAATATTGTCATGTTAAGTTTTCTTATAACCAGAGTCAACAAACACATCTTAGGCCCCAACCACGTGGAGCACCTTGTGTGGTGGGGTTTGGAGGTGATGCCAAAGCATAACAGGGCATCTTTGGATGAGGCAGAGAAACTCTGGCTAAGTTAGGTGAAAATTGTCCTTACTGCCTATTGCTTATGGGGTGACATTTCTTCAGGTCTTGAAGGATGCCCAGGATATCATCAGGAGAAGGTGTTGACTCTAGGCAGAGGCACCAGGATGGGTAGAGTTGCAGGGACCTTTTTGATTCAAAAAACTCAACACCCAGAAAAACAAAGAATCTGATTAAAATGGGCCGAAGACATGAACAGACATTTCTCCCAAGAAGACATACAGATGGCCAACAGGCACATGAAAAGATGCTCAACATTTTTCAACAAGAAACAAGTATTGATGAGGATGTGGAGAAAAAGAAACCCTGGTGCACTGTTGGTGAGAATACAAACTGGTGCAGCCACTCTGGAAAACAGCATGGAGATTCTTCAAAAAGTTAAAAATAGAGCTACCCTATGACCCACAATTGCACTATCGGGTATCTACCCCCAAAATACAAAAACAGTAATTCAAAGGGATACACACACCCCTGTATTTATTGCAGCATTATTTACAATAGTTAAATTATGGAAGCAGCCCAAGTGTCCCTCGATAGATAAATGGATAAAGAAGATGTGATATCTATCTATCAGTCTGTCATCTATGATAGAATATTACTCAGTTTTAAAAAATGAAATCTTGTCATTTGCTAGGACAGGGATGGAGCTAGAGAGTATAATGCTTAGTGAAATAAGTCAGCCAGAGAAAGACAAATACCATATGATTTCACTCATGTGTAGAACTTAAGAAACAAAACAAAAGAACAAAGGGAAAAAGAGACAAACTGAAAAGCAGTCTCTTAACTATAGAGAACAAACTGATGGTTACAAGGGGAAGGCCGAGGGGTGGGGGGAATTGGGAGAGCACTTATTGTGATGAGCAATGAGTATGTATAGGGTTGTCGAATCACTATAGTGTACACTTGAAAATAATATAACACTGTATGTTAACTATACTGGAATTAAAATAAAAAAACTTAATAAAAAACAAAAAAACCCAAATACTGTAATTTTCTTCTTGCTGTTTTGGCACTGGATAGAGAATGGCTGAGATTTATCATTCACCATAACAATTTTTGGGTACAATTTTATAAGGAAATTCTTGCTTTGGTTTCTAACAAGACCCTGTGGCCTCAAGAATCTGAAAAGATTTTGTGGTTTAGTTTTATTTTCATAGAAAGACCAAGAAAACCTCTGGAACACAAATTGATTCTGTATTTTAGGTTTGCTGTATAGCTTCTGACAACCACAGATCTCTCAAGCTCTCAAGCTTATGTTAACTGATATGAGCAAGAATTCCTTCAAATTCAGAGAAGCCCGTGAATGCTGCAGCAAGTTCCCAGAATTCTGTTTACCTACAACTAGCCAAATGCCTCTTTTTAGTCCTCTGAGTTGGAACTAGGAGTCACCTACAATTTTATGTTTCTTGAAAGTTTTCCTGAGAAGTCACTTTTAAGTATCTCATTTTTTAAATTCTGTATCATATTTTTATTGCCTTTATATTTTCGGTGAACCATGCCTATAAATAGTTTAGCCAACTGGAATGGATTCTTTATCCAAAAGGGCTTTACTGTCTGATGAAAATTGTATTTTCTCAGGGAAAGAAAGAGAAGATGAGGCTGTTTTTTTTTTTTTTTCCTCCTGGGTACTTCCTCAGAGCTTTGATTCTGCAGTCTGAACCAACATTTGGGCATGAAATTTTTTGAGGGTTTTTTTTTTTTTTTTTTTTAAGGCTTTAGTTCCCTTTACCCACATGACTTCTTTCATCCCCTCTCATATAATTATTCTATTTGTTGGAACCAAGACATGCTGAAACATTACAGGGAATGCTTCTCTCTCATGTAGACTGGAAGTGGGATATAATAGTCACCTAAAATACAGTGTGCTGGTACATTCTAAGTCTAGAATTTATGAATCTGGGAACTGGGAAGTGGTATTCGAAGGAACATCGAAGGAAGTGGTATCTAAGGAATAATTTGGCAATCTGGTTTTATTTTTTTCCCACTAGGAAAAGTAACATGATTATTTAGTATGTAATTTCTTTTGTCTCTCATTGGATTTGAAGCTGCCCTTAGCCCCTACGTGACTACAGGGGGTTTCCTTAACCCTCTGCACCCCTGGCTTCTGAAAGTGGGGATAATATTAGCAGCTAGCTCCCAGGGGTTACTAAGAGGATTACATGAAATTAAATTATATTCATAGAACTTTACAAGACTCTTCACAGCTCCCGGCACAGCGAGGGCACTAAATTAATGTTATTATTGCAATTAATGCTGTTAATGACTTTCGGTCAAGCTTGGGCCTATGGCCACTGCTTGTTTTTTATCTGCTAAATTTAAATAAATGCTGTGCAGCTTGTTGAGTAACTGTTATTCATTGTTTAATGGAGCCATGTACTGGCTCAGGACTGTGCTGTTTCTCTCAAGTGCTGCCCATGGCCACTGGGAGATTTATCTGGTAGAGGGTGGAGATAAAATCTGAAGGCGGTTGTAATAAAGTGATGAGCTACAGTATTACGTGAGATGGTCTCTTTATATGCACTGCTGAAATAAATTTTTATGAAAAGAACATGAGTCAGTAGGGATGAGGACGCCCCTCTAGCAAGAGCAGACAGGGACCTGTCCTCTGGGTACGAGTTGCCAAGGTGCTCCCACTCCCTCCTTGGTGCTCCCACTCCCTCCTAGACGCTCCCACTCCCCTAGGTGTTCCCACTCCTTCCTAGATGCTCCCACTCCCTCCTCGGTGCTCCCACTCCCTCCTCGGTGCTCCCACTCCCTCCTAGATGCTCCCACCCCCTCCTAGGTGCTCCCTTCATTTCAAGAGGCCCTCTGAGTCTCGTTTCTTTTACTGGCCAAACAAGGTTGATGCCTAGGCTTGCCATGGTTTGAGAAGCTCTTTCGCAAAAGTTTTTTTTGTTTGTTTGTTTGTTTTTGGTAGTTATCGAGTATTTAGTAGTTAATGAAATTAAGTAGACTGGTGCAATAGGTGGTGTACAGTTTTTCCTCAAGAGATGATGGCCAAAAGAGACCAAGGGTGCTCCGGAAGTCGTGATGAGAAAAGTAGGGACCTGTGTCCTTAAAAAAAAAAATCCTAAATTAGTAATTAGTGGTAATTAGTAATAAATTGAACTAAGTGACTGATGGCATTTGGTTTCTCCCAAGGATACAGAACATAGATCTCTTTAAGCAGGTGGTTTTATTTTTCTTAGTTTCTGACTCTTGTACTTGCTGTATGATCTTAGGTTACTTAACCTCTCTAAGCAATGTGTGCAAAGCACACTTTCAGAAATGCAAAAATACTACCTGTAATACATTATGTACACAGTGATGTTCTTGGGTAGAAATTTATGATGCTGTTATCATTCTTTTCCCCAAGGATCAAGCCTGAGATCTGGTTTACGGAGCTCCTGTGGTATGATTTACATAAACAATGGGTTCCGTCATTTTTATTCCTGAGTCTCACAGTGTGTAGTTGTCATTCACTTCATTCTGCTCCACTGCTGCCAAACTGGACCTTACCCTTGACCAATTGCTTTGAAAATGTACACGGCAGGTCAGGAGAAATTGTGGCGGGGTCAGCACAGATGCTTCTTGGGTCCTGGAGACACAGTCTGCAGAGCCCACTCTTCAGGGGGTGAAGGAACAGCTTTATCTTAGGAGATAAAGGTGGACCCAGAAAGGTGTTCCTTACTGGTCCCTGAGTGTCCTGTGGGGATGAATGGGCCTCCACAGGAAGCTGAGATTCTCAGAAGCTCAACCTGAGCTTGCAATGTGGGTTTGACCCTCTTTATTGGTTTTTAGCTTTAGAACTTGTCCTACTAGTTAGAAAAGTCACTCTCCTGGTGGCATCAGCTCAATTACACGGTTGTCAGTAGCTGGCAAATTCCAAAGCCATCTTTGGGGAGTGCTGCTGGGTTAGTCAGGTGTCTGTGTAGAGTTTGAAGTGGTTGGAACAGGGATTGCTTCAACCCCCACCCCAATAAAACACCCCTATCTATATAGTCACGAGAATTCAGAGTGGAAACTTTTTAGCAAGCTAACCCAGTGGCTATATTTCAGACTTGGCACAGGAATTTTTTGGTGAGTTCTATTTCCTGCCTTGATTCTGGAGACTCTGATTGGCTGGGGGCAGTGCAGACAGCAGCATGAGAAACATCATTTCAATCCTGCCATGAGAAGCTAGCTATATTCATTGACCATATGGCTTACGGACACATCCCAATTTTACTATATAGTTATTTATCTCTTGCTGAATTCTAACTACGCATAGTAGAAAGAAAGGCATTTTCTCTGATAAGCTGTTCCTGGTTCAGCAGGTCTAGTGTGGGGCCTGCCTCTGGGTATTTATTATTTCTAAGCTCCTGGTGATCCTGGGCAGGCTTTGGAATAATGTGACTTAGAGAATTTTAAATAGTGAACTTCTCAAGTAAACTCTGCCATTCCTTACTCATCAGCTGTGCCAGTCATGATTCGGGGCCTTCAGAAGACCCAAAGTTCTTGGCAGGAGAAATCCTCCCCAGGCTGAGATGAACCACCTTGATCTGGTTCCTGTGTAATAACCCCAACCCTGCTTATTTGGTCTCTGAGTAGTGATGGTGGGTGCTGTGTGGGGACGGGCCTCAGAGGTCCCAAGATGAATGGAAAACAGGAGGAGGGGTGTGCCTGGGTGGCTCAGTGGGTTAACTGTCTGCCTTTGGCTCGGGTCCTGATCCGGGGTCCTGGGATCAAACCCCAAGTCAGGCTCCCTGCTCATCTGGGAGTCTGCATCTCTCTCTGCCCCTCTACCCCGACTCATACTTTCTTTCTCTCACTCTTTTCTATCGCAAAAAATTAAAATCTTTATTAAAAAAAAAATAGAAAGCAGGAGGAGGGAAGGACTTCTGTGCATTGTGATTTTCTTATTTAAAGCAAAATTCTGCACCTTATGTGGTCCAATCTCACACTTTGAGTACACCATGTATAACAGTGGACACTAAAGGACTCCCAGCCCTGCCTGGCTCGGTCCCATGAAGGCCAGAAGAGACCGGGATACAGGCCCCAGGATGCCTAATGCCTCATGCTAGTGAACACTGTGGCCAGCAGCAACTTCTTCCATTACAAAGGAAGGTGACTATTGAGGGGACAGCCAAGGTCTTAGATGAGCAAAATGATACTGTGGGTTGAAAAGGAATCCTGACCCTGCTGAGCCCTGGGCGTATGGTCTGCTATTCCATGACACGGTTTTGAACTGGAAAGCAGTTTTGCGGGTTGCGATCAATGGGTAGGACGATGCCTTCCTATTGCTCAGAGGAATATGATCACATAAGTGGTATAAAGTCAGCAGACGGGGGCTAGATGAATACTGACAGGAGGAAAAGGAGAAGCACTGAGGTTGGCTGAAAAGTCAAGCCCTTTGAAGTGATATATTATTAAAAAAAAAAAAACCCACAACATTTCTCTGACCACATGATTTTTCACAGGAAGAATGTATAAGTTTTTTTTTTTTAATAGAGTTTTTATTAAGAAAGTTATCTTTAAGATAAAAAGGTCAGCTCTAGGTGGAAATGGTAACTTACAATTACTACCAATTTTTTTTTAGCCAATGAATTGTGAAAATATCATCCCTAGGTCAAAATAAATGTTTAAAATCTACAGTCCATTTCCCAAGCCTCTCTTCACAGATTTCTTCTCCACCCCTGCTTCCCTCCCTACCCGCTGCGGAACCTCCATATCCTCCCCTCAGCCCAGGCTTCCTTTTTGTGGCTTTCTCCATCTGACCCTCTGCAGGGCATCTTTTAGCCACCAACTCGTATGTTCCCCAACTTGGACGATTTCTCCTCCTCCCTCTAGACAAAATTGATTACTCCAATTATCAGTGCTCTAACCTCCAGCACATTTTTCACACCTCTGTTATGAGAGATTTTCATGACACATGGTCATTTATTCTGTAAATGTCTACCTGCCTTACCATGCTGGGCAATCTAAGAGAGCCGAAGGTGTATTGTGCGTCTCTGTGTTGTTAGGCTCCGGCAAGGTGTCCTAAGCAGAGAAGGAACTGAGAATGTGTGCCATTCAGTGAATGAGGGGATTCGTGTGGGATAACACTGTCTGCAGAAAACTGGGAACCAAATCGCTTTCCTTATTATCTGGTAAGACAGACACATGGCACATTTTGATAGTAAAGCATGAGGAATCCAAGGAAGTCCTCAAAATAACTCCTCCCTTGGAAAGACATAGGCATCTTACACTTACAGGGTACCTAGTAAATACCAACGGCTCACAATGCATATTGTACACAAAACCCTTAAAATATGCATTGTAAGCATTGTTAGCTACAGGTGGATGAGAAGACGGGCACCTAAAGAGAGCAGGGATTTGCCAGGTGTCACCCTGCAGCCCTGGGCCAGGGTGAGACTCCTCTTCTGGTCCCTGGTCCTGAGCTCAGCTGGCAAGCCCATTGCAGGGCTTCTGGGGTAGAGCACAGACTTCAGAAAACCAGAGAGCATTTGGTGCAGAGCCCCAGACTTCTCTGGGTCTAGCTTTACTTCTTCAGGAAATTCAGTGATCTGAATATGCGTTGCAGACAAGCCCACCCGTGGCTGTCAAGGCAGTTGTGTGGGTGGGAGCATGTGGGAACTGGCTGCGCCTGCGTACTTTCTCCTTGCCTGTGTACCGAATGGTGTGCAAAATTCTCAAGCACTTCAGGTGCTGTAGAGCATGTCTGCGTGAGGCTTCCATCCGTCATTGTCAACCCCAGAACTCACATCAGTTTTGCTGTTTCTAACATAAACTGTGACTATTGCTGGGGCTTGAGGGTTTGTAACGAGCAATAAAATACAAGTGGACGTTCCATTTACTTAAAGCTTATACATGTCAGCACCTAACTAAATAAAAAAGAGGAGGAAAAATAAACTGACAATGATTAATATCAGTAATGATTTGTTTTGCTTATTTTCCAGAGTAGTAACTTGATCCTCTCTGTTTAAAATTGGCAGAGAAGTGATAGGAGGAAGCGCTAAGGCAATTTAGCTTCTGTCCGTCCTTGTTCCTTTACCACTATTGGAGAAAACTTGGTTTTTCTGTGGAGTTAGATGTGTTATGTATTCATTTTCATTCAGCAAGAAACATGGAAATGAAGTTCTGAGTGTGCTAATAAAGATAAACTTGTCTAATTTAACAGTGATTATTTATATAAACTGGCACACTATTAACGCAGTGGTGGGCGAGATGCTGATTTCCTAGCATCTGTGGGTACAAACCGTGAAGTCATTCATTGAAGTCATTGATGCTCGCTTAATGTTGGCAACTTTTGCTCTCGGTATGAGCAAATACAGATGATAACTGATATGGAGGCTGGCAAGAACTTTGAGAACTGGTTGAAACATTTATCCCTTGCTTTTAGTTGAGATACTAGGGAAATCAACCTGCCTCACTATGTTCCTTGTTAAGATATTTGGTATTATTGGGCTCTCCTTAGCATCTCAGCATGCTAATCAGTACATTGTTTCCTTTCTTCTCAGATTACATCTGAGGGCGAAGGGTTTCAGGCATTATTCTTCCTTTTTGAGGGTTCTCTGGTTTGAGACTTGGGCTATTGTACTGCATTTTGCAACTGGCCCCGAAACTCCAGAATGTCCTTATGAAGCCAGGTCCAGATACCGCCAGTTAAATAGTGTCAAAATGTCCAAGTGCAGCTTTGAATTGCAGATTTAGGCTGTAAAGGAATTAGCAGTCAAGGCGCAAAAAGAGGCCGAGTGAGTGTTTCAAAATGGCGCTCACTCACACATTACATCACTGGCACTGGCCTTCAAAGAGGAACCTGGTGTCTGAGCCTTTGTGTGAAATTTCCGTTACTGCAGAGAGTGCCTGAGTGTGTTCTG
Source organism: Mustela putorius furo (assembly GCF_011764305.1). Classification (NCBI taxonomy): domain Eukaryota; kingdom Metazoa; phylum Chordata; class Mammalia; order Carnivora; family Mustelidae; genus Mustela; species Mustela putorius. Next base: position 3,373,744 of record NW_025422171.1, read on the forward strand.
TCATCATAAGGAATAGTGGCTGGTTAATTGCTTCTGAAGGCTGGCTTGAAATGAGACATGGTGATGATGGTGAGAATGAGAACCAGACTCCCCTGGGACAAATACGGCCAGGGTGCTCAGTATTAGGCCCTGCAAGGCTGTCACAGTTTGAGTCTGCCGTATGCAGAGGAAACTATAAGATCTTCTTATCTTCTTCTTTACCTATTGTTGGCTCATTAAAATTGCCGAATAAAAAAAGATTGTTGACAAATAACATCTTAATTTTAAAATGTTGGTTATGCTCTAGAGTAGATATCTGTAACCTTTGGCCCACGGGGCCCACCACCTGGTTTTGCAAAGAAAGTTGTATTAGAACATAGCCAAGCTTAGTCATTTACGTCTTGCCTGTGGCTGCTCCTCCTGCCACAGCAGAGAGTAGTGGCTGTGACAGAGATGATAGGGCTCACAGAGACTACTTCTGCTGGCCCAGTTCAAGAGAAAAGTCATGTGGGCCATGCATGTAATCTAGTCTAATGACCACATTAAAAGAAGAAATAAAAATGAGTAAAATTAATTTTCATAATATTTTTTATTTAACACAATATATCTAACTACTGTCATTTTGGTAAGTAACAGTATATGAATTAATGATGAGATATTTACATTCATTTTCTCATATGGAAACCGAAATCCAGTGCTTATGTTACTCTTGGAGCCCATCTCTATTTGCAGGAGTCGCATTTCAGAGGATTAACATCCATCTAACCCCAGAGCACAGTTCTACAGAACAGTGTTAGTACCTTGATCTTTCTTTCACCGCCCAGAAGATTCAGTGGGCTGGTACCCCACCGGTTCCCTCCCCCTTCTCAGTAATTGTCATCTCAACTCTGGGAAGACAGGAACTTCTTCGAAGTGAACCAGATAATTCTAGTTTTATGTGGCTCTGGAATAGTGAGATCAAAGAGTCCTAAAAGCAGAATAACTGAAGGGCTTTCATATTGTAGCATCTGCTTAAGATCTTTAAACGAAGACCCTGAGACTGCTGAGAGGTGGTTCACTTCACCGGATCTTTTATCTAAAAGGCCAGCTCACTTTTTTCCCTAATCAATTCCTATTTATTGGGTTCTACAGTTTCTGCTTTGTTTCTGTGGTAGCCCAAATGCTGTGCAAAAAAAGCTAAGCTGCAAACCCCAAAACTGGATAGAGAATCCAGCTAAGTCTTTGATGTCTGTTGAAGAAGCCTCAAGGGACATATTTGGTCAGACCCATAACTTCTCCTGCTCCTGTGTTAAGTCAGACCACACTTTTGGCCGAATTGCTGAGATGCTTCCATCCAGATGCATAGGAAGGAGAGAAAAGACATTTATTTTTGCAGACACGTTTATGTTTTTTAAATTACTGTTTAAAGTGAGAAGGATTCATTATATTATCTGGCTAAAAATATGTATAAAATTAATATGAAACTCAAGATTGTTTCAGCAAACAAGAAACAATAACCAAAACCATACAGAGATTTCTTTTTCATCAGAGCAATAAGGAGGAGAGAGAGAATGAGAATTCATTTAAAAATGGTAGGGTATTTTCCTAATGTCCTTCGTGTACATTTGAAAGCCATTAAGGGTGTGGACAAGATTTCTTGTTTGTGAGTTACAGTTATGTGTTCTCTGGGTTGCAAGCTTCAGTGTTCCATTAGTCACCAACAGTCTAGAAGAGCAAAGTTGTTGCAATTTAATACTCATAATTTAATATTTAAGAGCTGAGGGCTGAAATGAAGAACTAATGAAATACCAGTCTATGGGGTTCTAGTCTTTCTGTGGAGTTTTTATATATTTCATTCTGATTCCACATAGATAGTTCATTAGGTGCATTGATGAAATGGGTCAAATTGGATTGAAGGGAATTCTGAAGGAGGTGAAGTTGAGGGAGGGGTGGTTAGGGGATACAATGGAACTAGAAGCTTTGATTCTTGTCTACCTGGGAGGTCTTGATGGATTTGTTTAGACTGGGAAGGTAGACAGGACTCATCTTATTGTAAAGGAGCAGAGGACCCAAGTTTAATGTGAGTCTCAATGAAGTAATATGATAGTTCATTTCTGAGTCTTCCTTCTTGTATACATTCTACTTACCCTACAGAAGTGCTGTGAAAACTAACAAAGTTAATATGATAATACATTGTAAGTTAAAAGGCCCAGAGTTAGAAAGGTATCATAGTAACTTTCAAGAATGAATATCTGTCCAGCTCATTAAAGGTTGATGGGCTTTTGTCTTTTATCCACACTTGGGTCCAAGTTGTTTTGTAAAATATATCCCTCAAAAGTGACCCAAGTGGCATGAAAGTGGGTAGTTTTCCCAGTGGGTTATGATCTAACTTTTATGGATTTCTTCTATTAGTAAAGAGAAAAAGATATAACAATAGATAACCAATTTTATTAAAGAAGGGTCAAGGAGGCATAAGTTAAATGATTTTATTTTTAATTTTTTCAACTTTGAGCTGCTTGGATTGTCCCAGAAAAAACAGGTCTCATCATTTCAAGATGATGGCTTCAGAGAAAGTGCCTAATGCCATTAATCCTAGAGCATTGCAATCTGGGCTGGTGTGAAAAATTTGTGTGTTTTCTTATGAAGACTAAAGATCTTATATAACCCTTCTAGTGCACTTAGTTAGCTTTGGAAGACCTAGGCAATCTGTATTTAGTGTGAAGTCTAGTTACCTATTGAACAAAGAAGAAAAGAAAATGTGGAAGTGATTGTTTGGAAAGTGCAGAAAAGATCTATTTTCTTGCCAGAATTATATCTGAAAGTGGAAAAAAAAAACAATGTTTAGGTTTTGTGGAGCAGGGAGACCTTTAGCTTGGAGATGTCTGATTTTTAAACATTTGTTCTGTTGGGCTTCACAGTCTCCTGATGTTGGAAGGATCTTAGCAATAAAATATTTTAACAAGTCCTGCTATTTAGTCATGAAATAGTAGAGGTAGCACACAGCATTCATTTATATGAATATATATATATATATATATATATATATATATATTATATATTTAATAGATCACATGGAGACAACTTGATGAGTCATTTTTACATCTGGAAGGATTGAATATGAGGAAACCACTTCCCCAAGGAAGGTTGTTAGAGATGGTGGCTGTGGTGATCATAAAGACATACCATGAGGCTCTCAGGTTGTCGGAGAAAACATAAACATGTATTTGCTGGAAGGTGGGATGATCTCTCAGTTCCTTTTAACACCTGCATTTTAAGATGCTTAATGAAATGGAAGACACTCCCTTAGTTGCATTTATTGCATATGGCGTCCTGTCTCCCTTTCTTCTTTTTCCTCCCTCTCTTTCACCCTTTCTCCTTCCACTTACTCTCTTCAGGGTGGGGTAGGAGTCACTATGCTTCAGATATACCTACTCATGTCCCTCATAACATTCTCCTCATGAGTGTCTATTTTTATCCATGAAGAGCACCTTCTAGACTTTGAGGCATATTTTACCCTTCAGAGACACTTTGATTTCTTTTTATTCTTTGCAGATCGTTTCCCTAAATATTCTCCTTTTGGTTCCCTTTTCCTAGCTCCTGGTATTCTGACATACTCAGCCTTTATAATATTTCAAACTTTCACTACTGGCTCCCTTTGCCCTTGGAAGACTTTCACCTACCACTCTTCTGTTTTCATGGAGGTGGGTCTTAAGATACAATAGCTATGCAACCTTGAAAGTCTTAACCTAACTGCTTTGAGCCTCAGTTTTTTTTTTCTTTCTGGTTTTATTGAGATATAACTGACATATAACATTGTGTTAGTTTCAGGTACTATAGCATAATGCTTTGATACATATATATATTGTGAAATAATCACTGCAATAAGTTTACTTAACATCCATTACCTCACATAATTACATACTTTGTTTTTTCCTGTGATGAGTGAGCCTCATTTTCATCACTTGCAAAATGTGAAGAATCATATGCACTTCATGGGGATTTGAGAAATAAAATGAGATATAGTTGGTAACTGGTGCATTTATTGAATACATTTAAAAATGAACACATTGATGACTTGCAGTAAGCTTTTGATAAAGGTCTTTTAAAAGTTGATTGGATTGCCATAGCACACATTTTGGTCCTCAGTTCAGGTGTTGTCTTCTTGAAAAAGACCACTGTATGGTGTCTTGTGAACTGGGATTCAAACCCTCTGTTAATGCCCTGCTTTGTTTTTCTCTCTAATCCTGTATTACCATAATGTGGGTAAGCATGTAGATGATTGTCTTAACCTTACTCTTTTCTCTAGAACAAGATAAATAAATCATAGATCATTTTTAATTGAAGTACTAAAACTCTGATGCAAAATTCTAAGTGCTAGACAGTGCCATCATAGCCTGAGCAAATTATAAAAAAGGTGAAATCACTAAGAAAAGGAGACTTCTTGATAACTATTCCTCCCAGTTGTGAATGGTCTTTTCTTGAGCAGTATGTGTGGGGTTTGAAGGTGACACACCATACCTCATAAGCTTTTCGGCTAGAGTAAGTGTAGATTGCTTTCAGATATATCATCCTCACCAATTAGTATGTTCTAAGTGGCTGATAGGTTTAGACCTTATGGAGCAGAAATGGAGGCAATGTGGAGAGTTAAGGATATAAAATTCCCTGGTTTAGTCTTTAATAGAACTGAGATTTCTTAGTAATTTTTCCACTCACATCCCATTTGCTGACTAAAGAATGAATACTGAGGCTATAGGCAAAAGCGTCCTGTTCTAAAATGCTCACTTGACCAATTTCTTGGGAGACCAACATTAGCTACATGCACCCTATACTGAACATCTTAGACTTTAAGTAGAAAAAAATCAATACATTCAGGTATATGTGGGGAAGTTTCACGTATAGATCTTATCTTTTTTTTTTTTTTTTTAGTTTTTTTAAAAAAATTTTTATTTTTAAAATTTTTTAATAAACATATAATATATATTCATCCCCAGGGGTACAGGTCTGTGAATTGCCAGGTTTACACACTTCACAGCACTCACCAAAGCACATACCCTCCCCAATGTCCATAACCCCACACCCCTTCTCCCAATCCCCCTCCCCCCAGCAACCCTCAGTTTGTTTTGTGAGATTAAGAGTCGCCTATGGTTTGTCTCCCTCCCAATACCATCTTGTTTCATTTATTCTTCTCCTACCCCCTTAACCCCCCATGTTGCATCTCCACTTCCTCATATCAGGGAGATCATATGATAGTTGTCTTTCTCTGATTGACTTATTTCGCTAAGCATGATACGCTCTAGTTCCATCCATGTCATTGCAAATGGCAAGATTTCATTTCTTTTGATGGCTGCATAGTATTCCATTGTGTATATATACCACCTCTTCTTTATCCATTCATCTGTTGATGGACATCTAGGTTCTTTCCATAGTTTGGCTATTGTAGACATTGCTGCTATAAACATTCGGGTGCACATGCCCCTTCGGATCACTACGTTTGTATCTTTAGGGTAGATACCCAGTAGTGCAATTGCTGGGTCATAGGGTAGTTCTATTTTCAGCATTTTGAGGAACCTCCATGCTGTTTTCCAGAGTGGTTGCACCAGCTTGCATTCCCACCAACAGTGTAGGAGGGTTCCCCTTTCTCTGCATCCTCACCAGCATCTGTCATTTCCTGACTTGTTAATTTTAGCCATTCTGACTGGTGTGAGGTGATATCTCATTGTGGTTTTGATTTGTATTTCCCTGATGCCGAGTGATGTGGAGCACCTTTTCATGTGTCTGTTGGCCATCTGGATGTCTTCTTTGCAGAAATGTTTGTTCATGTCTTCTGCCCATTTCTTGATTGGATTATTTGTTCTTTGGGTGTTGAGTTTGCTAAGTTCTTTATAGATTTTGGACACTAGCCCTTTATCTGATATGTTGTCTGCAAATAGTATAGATCTTATCTTTAATGTTATCAGAAAATAAATAATGGAGAAAGCCTTTCCTGACTAATCTGACAAACATTTGTTGAACTTCCCATCACATAGAAAGCACTGGTGAGTGCTAAAGATAGAAAGAAAAAAAAAAAAGGTAGGGAATCTCTGGCCTCAAGGAGTCTTCAGACATTTGGGGAGACATACAATTATATTAATGCAGTAAAGAATCCAAGAGAAAAACTTAAGGTGTCCTATAAATGCATAGGAGAGAGAGCCCAGAGGAGGGCTGAGGTTGGGGAAGTCTTCAACACTAGTGAGTGATACCGCAGCACTCACTGTCAATGAGAAAGCCTTTGGTCAGAGATTATCCCTTGTTTTACATCATCACATTCATAATGGGAAGATGCACTGTATGAAAGAAGTGCATAAATCTTTAGGCTGCAACGTAGTCTTCACTGATCATTGAAAGAATCCAGCAGGAGAGAAACAGTAAGTGTGAAGAATACAATACAAGTCCTATAATCCAGACTTCTGTATTCAATCATCAAACAAGTAGTGTGTCCATCTCTGGGCCAGGCCTTGTCAAGAACTAGGGATACATGTGTGAGCAAGATGATGTCTCTGCCCTTAAGGGACCTTTCATTTTCTACTGGGAGGGACATGCAATAAATTCACGCACAAATAAATAATTCAGTATAATTTAATTTAATTTAATTTAATTGAAGTTTAGCTGACACAAAATGTTACCTAAGTTTCAGGTGTACAGCATGGTGATTGGACTGCTCTCTATATGATGCTCTGCTCACAGATGGGTTCCCATCCGTCCTCAGACATGGTTATTGTGATATCATTGACTCTATTCCCTATGCTGTACCTTTCATCTCAGTGATTTACTCCTCTTAGTTATTGAGAACAGCTGTGAAGCTAGAGAGTGGCTAGGATGAGATGAACGGTGGTTGCTTTCTTTAGGGTGGTCAGAGAAAGCTGTCTGAGGGAGAACAAACTGATAAGAAAAAGGCAGCATGTGCAAAGGTCCTGAGAAGGGAATGAGGCTGAATGTCTAAATAACAGAGGGGTCACCAGTGTTTGCTGGAGCTGAGTGACACAGGTAGGGGATGGGGGGCAATGGGGCCAGGGAGATAGATGGAGGCCAGGGCATGGAGATCAGCATCAGAAACTCCAGATCTGGCACGACAATGAGTTGTGGGTTGAGGGCCTTCAAGGTGCATGGGAGAAGAGACAGGAGAGGTCCACATCATGAAAGACTTCCAATGCCAACCTAGGAGAGAAGGGATTGCCTTTAGGAGAAGGGGTGTGCATTTGGAACAATTGCTCTGGTTGCAGAAGAGAAGTGGGTTAGAGAAGGCAGAGGTGGAGGCAGCAGGGCCAATTAAGATGCTCTTGTAGCAACCCAGGGGGAGGTATTTTGCTGGGCTCAGCTTTTATCCTTTGTGACCAGTGCAGGGCTGGGTGCCTGGTGCAAGCTCAGGCAGTGTTCGCTGAGGGCATAGGGCACGCAGTTGGACCTATGCTTTCTGTCACTGGAATTTAAATATCTTCTCTCTGACTTACTCAGCTTTCTCTCCGATGGCATGTAGAATGATACGGAAACATCTCTTCTGAGCCCTACCTAGGAATATATCATCTGATCATTTTATAAAGCATTTGACATTTTGGGTTAATCCTGAAAATCTGGGTTGTGTGGTCTGTTTGAAACAGAGGAATAAACATTTCTCTTTCCCGCCGGTCAGAAATGGAGATCTTTTATAATGACCTCTTACAGAAAAAGTAGGAAAAATTGTTTGAAAGAAAGGAAAGGTCTAAAACATGTTTCATTTATATAGTGAAAGATTCCCGGGCTATGTAACAGCATGACTTTTCACAGTGCATAATGACTCTCTTTATTAGTTTTAGCAACTTATTGGAGTATTTTGGAGGCAGAATTTTCTATGAATAGGTAGAAGACACATCTAGAACAGTGTGCTCCTAAGGCACCCTTGCTGACAGCATAATCACAGCTCTGCCCCCGGCGGTACGAGCGGACGGCTCGGCACAAGTTACTTCAAAGTCACTTTGTATTCAGAGAAATTGGCTGTAATTCCTCACAAAAAAGGACCTTTGAAAATTACATTTAGCATATTGTATCCTCATAATCCTTCATGTTTTTTGACTTCCTATAATTTGTGCTGAAGTCATTATCCGTTAAAAGCAAATTTAAAAATATAAGATCAAGGTTTATTCTAGTTATGAAAAAAGACAATTCAGACCAGCTCACATCTGGCACTCTCTCTCTCTCCCTTTCTCTTTTCTTCCTCCCCCTTTGCACCCAACACCTCTCCTTCCTTCTTTTATTCATCATTTGCTTCTTTACAGGCTACTTCCTTCTTCAGAATACTTTGCCTCATGGTCCACAGTATCAATATTGTCATTATTTTTTTCTTCAGTGCTGGTGTCAGATTGCATTTGTAAAACTAAAGATGCCTTGTGGCTTTCAAACTTTGTTGCACAGAGCCTCTAAGATCTCACAAAAATTTCCTTAGCCTCGGGTTCCTCAGAGGAACATAGGGCTTGGAGAGCCAGAGCAGCTCTATCTTGATCTCTTCATAGTTGAGGGCTTCTCTGTTTGACTTAATTTGGAGATAGGGCTCCTGACTTAAATAAAACAAGAAGATGAAAATCCACAATCTTGGTCAAACGGACAAGCAGGCACCAGGTCACACATGTATGTGCCCTTTGCTACATACCGTCTCTTACTTCCTTCAATTCTTGTTGTCCTCAGAGGTCAAACAGATTTGGGGTACCATTTTGGATAAATTTCTTGCTGCTCCAAAATCTCTCTATATGCTTTTTGAAACTCTGGGGTCAAATACTTCAGACAGCATTGATTTCTAGCTATCTAAGTCGAGGAACTGAATAGATTTTTATTTATATGTCAAGCAATACTTGTCTTATGCAGTTACTGATACTCACACAAACATACACACTCATGTCTGAATATGACTTCTTTCTCTGACAGACATCTGAACTGAGAAAATATATGGAACAAAGGGAACTTTTTATTGTTACTCATTTGTCACTTTTTTTTTTTTAACTGCCCTGGAGAAAGTGAATGTGTGAATGTGTGTGTATGTGTAGATTCTAGTGTAAAACACTATAATAGAAATATCATGAACAGTAAAAGGTCTAGAAGGTATTGTGTCTTAATATTTCAGATTTGGTAGATAAGAAAGCTGATCGATTTCCCTTTGAATTTCCTTCAAATTAAAATTTTTTCAAAAGTTCAAAAGCATGGCATTTCCAGCATATGGGGTTGAGTAGAAGTGGAGACAGCCTCAGGAAGGTAGTGCTTTAGAAATGGTGTCATGTTTGAGAAAATAAGATTCCAATTAGAATTCCTACACTTTCTAGTCAGTGACCTTTAGGGAGACATTTAATCTCTCTCTACACCTCAGCTTCCCTCTCTATAAAATGGGGATAATAAAACCTTACCCTTGTGGGATGTTGGGGCAGGAAATTCAGATAGTAAATGATGGTCAGCTGGAGTGTTATGAGGACAGGGAATCGCTGTTTATTCCGTGGTGTCTATACAGTACCAAGGATATGGGAAGCGTTCAAAAAATGTTGAATAAACAGTTTTTTCTGCAAAATGACTAACAAGAACATGAGATGAGATTTGATTGAATTTTTCTACTCATTTTCCATTACGGTGTATTCCGTGGTGTGGAGAATATGTGTGTGTGTGTGTGTGCATGTGTGTGTGTATACACACACACATATATACACACACATATATATTTTCTCCATATATATATCGTGTATATATATAGATATGTATATATCTATCTATCTATCTATATATCAGTAATATTTTTGATAATGGTCTCCACCCTTCATGGGACAAAGCAGAGAAGTTGTGTACTAGGTCTTATTTTAATTAGCCTACATTTCCTACTCCTTTTTACTATCACAGATAGTAAAAATATTCACTGAGGTGCAGCCACATGTACCCAAAAGCATGCCATTTGGCTCAAGGGGAATATAAAACATAGGGTAGGTCTTCTTTGCAGTCTGAGGTCAGAGAATCCTCTCCCACACAAGGCCAGCACATGGCCCACCATGCAGGGCTGCAGAGCATTCTACACTTTGACAAAGGAAACCCAATGCAAGGAGCTGGTGCCCCAGCTTTGGGCCTATCACTTGGTGACATCATCAAGTAAGTGCCAAAAATATCAAAGGCTTGTTTGAATCCTGCTGAAATCTTTCAGAAGGCGTTTATTGGTCTTTATTGTCTCTAATGGCTATTGCAGCAATTGTGGGAGGTTGCCCTGATTAAAAAAAAAAAGTGAAGTGAGATCACCATAAGGAAGAGTGGTGTTCTCAACCAGGTGACACCTTCAGGGGCAATGTCCCAAGCAGTAGTTGAGAGGTTTCAGAAAAGCCTGATGAAGGCAGTTTGATGAGTCTCTTGGAGGACCTGTGTTTTTGGAGACGAGAGGTTTTTAAAAGTCATACAGAAAACTTTGGCCACCCTTTCATTCCCTAGAGACGTCTCCAAATATTGGCAGATACAGCAGAACAAACTCACTTGTAAAGATGATTGTCTGTCATTATGGACTTCACAGATGAACTTTAACCCTTTCATTGCTGCCAGAGCCAAGGCAGTAGATAAAATGAAGTGGTAAGTCTCTGGAAAGGAGACACGTGTTTCCAGAGGAGGTCCTGATTGCAGTCCCAGTCATCATTCTCTCTCTCACTTTGTTTTATAGGGGGGGGGCATGTCGGGGGAGAGAGAGAATCCCAGTTAGGCTCCATGGCCAACATACAGCCTGACGTTGGGTTCAATTTCACAACCTGAGATCATGACCTAAGCCAAAATCAAGTTGGGCACTTGACTGACTGGGCCACCCAGGCACCCCTCATCATTTGTTTTTATCTGCTTTTGCTAAATTTTGAATAGCCTTGATTGAGATGGCAACAAAGTCAAGAACATTATCAGTAAACAACTACCATTAAACACTATTAAACAAACCCCAAAACCTTTCTCTGCTGATGAAATTACTTTAGAAAATTAAATTTTGTTTAGTTCTCTATGTTAAATAAACCTCCTAATTTTGTTTCCTGGGGCCCATTTCCCCTAGCATGTGTCAGGAGGGGGATAAAGAAGTAGAAGGATCCACTGGGATTTCTCTCTGCCCACCCATGCCACTTCTATCTCCATTTGAGTCATCCCTTTCAAAACATTTCAAGAGAGAAAAGACCTGCTAGTTCTGGGCATCTGAGAATTTTGTAGAAAATTCTAGCCCCAGAGGGCCCTTCTCTCTAGAAGCCATAGAACTAAGAGATGGTTCTTTTAGTTTTGATCTGTCATTTAGTAGTGATACACCTTTTGGTTGACAAAAACCAGAACTTGACTTTATTGACAAATTAATATGTGTTGGGTACTTTACATGTATTTTAATTTTAAAAAATTTTTATTTATTTATTTTGAGAGAGAGAGATTGAGAGAGAGGGAGAGAGGGAGAGAGAGAGAGAGAGCATGAATGGGGGGAGCAGCAGGCTGAGGGAGAGGGGGAAGCAGACTGCCCATTGAGCAGGGATCCTGACGTAGGGCTAGATCCCAGGACCCTGGGATCATAACCTGAGCCAAAGGTGGATGTTTAACCAACTGAGCACCCAGGTGCCCCTACATGTATTTTTTTTTTATTTAATTGCCACAAGATACCCATGAGGACAGTAGTTTCAAATTTATTTTCCAGATAAAGAAACAAAGATTTGGAGTGAGTATGTGAGTTATTCAAAGTGAACATCAGTAGTATGTAAAGAAAAAGAAAACTAGGAAATAGAATTGAATTTCAAGATGAAAACAATAGTTCAATTTATGAAACTCCATCTCTTACCCTGCAGTTAAGGGGTAAGACACCCACTTCACTCTGGGGGTGTGGTTTCAGCAAAAGTTCCCCAACCTGGAAACCTCTTGGTGGATTGTGTTCCCCAGAGGAAGTTAGGTAGACCTTAATGTCATCTAGGAGGTAAAGGTCAGGAATGCCAGTAAACATCCTGCAATGCACAGCATAGCCCTCACACCAAAGAATTATCAGGGCTAAAATGTCAATAGTGCCACAGTTGAAATACTCTGCTTAGGTAACCTTGCTTAATTAATGGAATTCCATAGGTTAATTTATGAAAGCCAGGTGGTGGCAGACTAAAGGAATCTGAAAGAGTGGAGCTTTTGCTGAGAGTTTGGGTCTACAGAAGATGAAAGCTTTCTTACATTGTGAGCAGATGCCCTTCACCTACCTTACTTCCAGTGCTTCTCACGGTGCTTTGTATAGTAGGATGTGGACAGACAGACTGGAGGCCAGTTGGCTTTGGTGCAGGAAACTACTGAGTCAGAGTAAGGTGGCAGAAATGAAAGCCTGAGAAGAACGGTGAGACACTGGTTTGGAACATAAAATTCCAACTGGCCACCCACCATTTTGGAAGACCCAGCCTTAAAGTCTTGGGGTCAAGAGCTACATTCCATTTCATTTCTTGTCTCCCCATTATGCTAAAACCACCTTCCAACTCAAGGAGTGTTTTTCTGTGCAAGGAATGAGCTAAGCTCATGACCACCTGAGGCTTTAGTATTTAGTATTTGCTCTACCTAGAATATTCTTTTCCCCAAGTGTTCTCATTGCTTGTTCCCTCACAGCATCTGAGTTTTACACTTAAAATCACCTTCTCAGAAAATCCTTCCTGATCTTAAGAGTCTTTACCCTCTTCATACTTTTAATTCTTTCAAATTGCATTATTTTTTTTATTTTTACAGCTTTCTGAGACTTAAAATTATTATTTACTTGTTTACCTATTTGCCTCTCTCACTAAAATTTAAGTTTCATAAGAGGAAAGATTTTGTTTGTCTTCATCATTGCTTTATTCTGCATTGCTGTGCCTTTAGTATTTGACAACCTTATTTTCAAACAAAAGAATGTGTGTGTGTGTGTGTGTGTGTGTGTCTGAGTATTCACCTGTAAGACCATTGAGTTGCACAATTCCAGAGCAAGCAGACCTGGTTACAGCGAAAACAATCTAGAAAGATTATTTATTACCTGAAGTCATGGAACTCTTACAGGGATTACCCATGTAAGGATCCGAAGCTTTTTCTAAAGGTTGAGAGTAATGACCAAGTTATGAAGTCAACACAGAGCCAGAAGTTTTTGTTTAATCTGTGAGCACTGGACTAGACAGCATTTTATTTGGAGTTTAACAGAACTCTATTCAGACCATCTGTTTCAGGAACAATAAGTAAACAGAAAATATAAATTTAAAAATAATGAGGAAGATAGCACATTGGGCAATCAGTTACCCATTGAGGAAAGACAGAGTGATAGCAATGTTATGCTCAAAGTATCTCAGTTATTCCTAATTGATCAAAATACCCTGATGTTTATAGCAAACGAGGGAGTGACTCAGAATGAAATGAAGTCAGCAAAATGCCAGAAGTTTTTACATCCAAAACAGAGACATGGCCCATATGTTCAGAAATACTTTTGTCCTTAGGAAATGTTTATGAAAAAAATGGATAGGCAGTTCCTCAAAAAAGAGACTCAACTAATAGTAATACGATTTAGATAACAGAAGCGTTTTTCCCACTAAGATCACTTTCCCTGTTATTTACTGATTGCTCCACCATTGGGTTTGAGAAAACATTCAGATAGCAAATGCAAAAAGTTGCATTAATGGCATATTTATCTTACATGGAAAAAGTCCAAAAAATGAAAGATTTTCAGAAAGCTTTTCATGGTAGCATCCATATACTGTTTTTGGTAAGTAAACATGATAAATGATTAATAGTGCCATTGTCTCATAATATACTAAATATATACACAAATATTTATAAACAACTGGAAATCTAAAATCTGCACTCCATATAATCCCATACAGTTATATTGGTACATATGATGATTTCATCATTTTTCGAAGTAAGAAAATGATGAAGTAGTAGAAAGTATGGTGTTAAGACAAAGAAAGGCAGATGATTAGTGCTTTGTGGTGTTGTGCATGACACGGAACAGGGACTGCTGATTGCCTGGGAGAGCAGGCACAGGAGCCTTAAGTTAGAAAGGGAAATTCGGGTCCTGTCTTATGTAAACATTTTAGTGAAACGTCTTATCACTAGGGTGATCATACATTTTATCATCAAGAAGAGAAACTTTTGAGAGTAAGAGGGGGAGTTATGAGAGTCATGATGCTGGGATAACTAGTGTGCCCTGGAACTATTTCTGCACACTCTTATTGGTCATGGCATGGTGTTACCATTGTGTATGTTCTATTGGTGGGAAGCTAAAGAGACTCCAAAAGGTTTTCTAACAATCCCCGCCCCTTTGTGAAATTCCTTCCTCTTGAGTGTGGGTTGGCCCTAAAGACTCCCTTCCTGCAAATAGAATACAGAAAAGTGGTGGGATATCTGTCCTGAGATAAAGTTATGAAGTGACTATGACTTTCACCTTGCTTTCCATCTCTCACTTTCTCTTGGAGTCCTTGCTCTGGGGAAGCAAGCTCCTGTGTTGTGACCTACCTTGTAGAGAAGTTCATGAAACAAGGAACTAAAGGCTTTGGCCAACAGTCACCTGAGTGAGCTTGAAAGCCATCCTTCCTCAGTTGAATCTTAAGATGACTAGAGCTTCAGCCAGTACCTAATTTCAGTGTCATGAAAGACCTTGAGCCTGAGAGCCCAGCTATACCACGCCAGATGACTGATCTATGAAACCTGTGAGATAATAAATAGTTTCTTTATCCAGTCCCCAGTTTTGGAGTAATTTGTTGAACAGCAGGAGACAACAAATACAGAGAACTTCAGATATCAGGATATTGGTACAAGTTTGCCTTTTGGGGTCAGATAGGCTGCCTTTCTTATTCATAGTTCCATGGAGAATAGGAACACAAGGGTGCCACAGATAGGTTGATTGAGGCCAGATGAGGAGTTTTTAGTGACCCTGGGAGTAAGTCCACCTTAATGTGTTTACATTCCTGCTTCACTTGAAGGAAAATAGAGTTTGAGTTTGTTCATTTGTACGTTTTCTCACCAATACCCCTTAAATTCAATGGAATTTAGACTTTTGGAAAATGTGAAAACAAAGAAAAAACAAGCAAATTTCATCTCATCATTATCAATCTGTGGCTTTCCTCATATTCTGAAATACTTTTTTATTTTTAAAGCCAAGACACATAGTAGAATTTGGTATGATATTTATGGAGAAATGGCCTCAAAATTATTTGAAGTTAACAGAGCTAGAAAATGAGTTTAGAAGAAAAAGAATATACCACATATCTTTTCCCTTTTTTCCTCCCCTGCCCCCTTTCTTTTCCTCTTTTTTTCCTTCCAACCTTCTATCCTGACTCCTGAGATTGTGAAACTGTTGCATTGGGGTTTTTTCCTCCTCAAGAGGAGCTCTTCAGAGGGATTTAGACAGAACATCAGGGTTATATTAGAATGGCTGGCTTGTCACCATGTAGAAAGCCTTAAATTGAATTTATCTTTGTGTTCTTTATGCCTGATGTGTTTAAGCTGCAAAGGGTGGCCCAGGGTCTCAAGGTGAAAGCATGAAACGACAACAATTAAATGAGATCCAACTGAAAAACTAGAAGCTGAAAGAATAGAAACCAGTGCTTGGGAAGGAGCCCAACTTGACTTGCCTCTCAGGATTGAAGTGTGGAGATCAGGGTTATGATGTCACAGCCCAGAGATGAAAGCTTCTGATGCAGAAGCCCTCTGTCCTAGTAGTGGCAAATGTTGGTCATGCAAGATGCCATATAGCTGCTTTCTTTCAACTTCCTCCCTAGGCAGATGAAGAAATGGAGTTGAGCAGGTCATGTTGGCAGCGGATTGGTTATGGAACTCAGACCATCATATTATCAGCAATGTTTTAGATGCTCACAGTAGAGGTTCAAGTCTCTGTGCTGCCAGTGATTAACTGTGTGACCTGGTAAGACATGTGCTAAGCTTCTGCTCCTTCATTAGTACAAATGAAGATGATGCTCATTCTTACTGCATAGGGTGGTTATCAGGATGGATAGCCTGGGCCCGAATGAATCCTCATCAATGCAGTGATTGATTGATTGATTGATTGATTTAATGTTATGTTAGTCACCATACAGTGATGTAGGGTTCCATGATTCATTGTTTGTGTATAACACCCATTGCTCCATGCAATATGTGCCCTCCTTAATACCTGTCACTGCGCCAACCCATTCCCTCACCCCATCCCCTCTAAAACCCTCAGTTTGTTCCTTGGATCCCATAGACTCTCATGGTTCATCTCCCCCTCTGACTCCTCCCTCCCATTTTTTCCCTTTCTTATTCTAATGTCCTCCAAGCTATTTCTTATGTTCCATAAATAAGTGAAACCAAATGACAATTGACTTTCTCTGCTTGACTTATTTCACTTCGCATAATATTTTCCAGTTCCATCTATGCTGATACAAAAGTTGGGTATTCATCCTTTCTGATGGCTGAGTAATATTCCATTGTCTATATGGACCACATCTTCTTTATTCATTTGTCTGTCAAAGGGCATCTTGATTTTTTTCTACAGTTTGGCTATTGTGGACATTGACGCTATGAACATTGGGGCACATTTAATACATCTGTATCTTTTTGGGGGCAACACGTTGTCTGATTTAAGGCTATATTACAAAGCTGTGATCACCAAGACAGAATAGTACTGGCACAAAAATAGACACATAGATCAATGGAACAGAATAGAGAACCCAGATATGGACCTTCAACTCTATGGTCAATTGATCTTTGACAAAGGAGGAAGAAATATCCAATGGAAAAAAGAGAGTCTCTTCAATAAATGGTGCTGGGAAAATTGGACAGTTACATACAGAAGAATGAAACTCAACCATTCCCTTACACCATACACAAAAATAAACTCAAAATGGATGAAAAGACTTCAATGTGAGACAGGAATCCATCAAAATCCTCGAGGAGAATATAGGCAGTAACCTCTTTGGCATTGGCCACAACAACTTCTTTCAAGACACATCTCCAAAGCCAAGGGAAACAAAAGTGAAAATGAACTTTGGGATTTCATCAAGATAAAATCTTATGCACAGCAAAGGAAAAAGTCTACAAAACAGAGAGGCAATCCATGGAATGGTAGAAGATATTTTCAAATGAAATTACAGATATAAGGATGGTATCTAAGATATATAAAGAAATTCTCAATCTCAACACCCAAACAACAAATAATTAAGTCAAAAAATGGGCAGAAGACATGAACAGACACTTCTCCAAAGAAGGCATATAAATGGCTAAAAGACACATGAAAAAATGTTCATCATCATTAAACATCAGGGAAACTCAAATCAAAACCTCACCGAGAAATCACCTTACACCAGTTAGAATGGCAAAAATCGACAAGGCAAGAAACAACAAACATTGGAGAGGTTGTAGAGAAAGGGGAACCTGCTCATACTGTTGGTAGAAATGCAAAGTGGTACAGCCACTTTGAAAAACAATGTAGAGGTTCCTCAAAAAGTTAGAAGTAGGGTTACCCTATGATCCATCAATGCAGTGATTCTTACTGCTTGAGAATTTGCCCAGGGTTTTAGGGTTGACAGATTCAAAACTTGGGGCCAGCTTTTCTAACTTTGCCTCCAGCACTCTTTCATTCACATCAAGTTCACTGGAAGGAGGATAGAAGGCAGTGATTCCAGAATCTGAAGGAATAGCCCCTGTCCTCAGCTGGTGAGCTATCTCCTAGGATACATGCAGGGAGTGGGGTGGGGGGGACTACGAGTACTCCCCAACAGACACTATTTTAGCAATAGAGAGCAACCGAAACAGGTTGCTTTGAAATACCATGTAGAAGAGATTTTGGCTTTGGGATGTTGGCTTCCTACAAGGTTCTTGGGGCTGTGTGACTTAATTTCAGGTGAATCTTGACAGTTCAATACTTCAGAGGGATCTGGAAGAGAACTACACATCCTTGTAGTAGTTGAGAGGTCATTAAAGCCAGAATCAAAATTGATGGTAGAGAGAAAAATAAGATCTCTTGTCCAGGCAAGACCTCTGTGTAGAGCACAATGACCAATTCTTGGTCAGGATCAGCTGCATGCCCTTTCTAAGGATGGGACTTTCCCAAGATCAGTACACTTTCCTTTTTTTGTGTTGTTATTATTGTTTTGTTTTGTTTGTTAAAGACTGTGTTTATTTGAGAGAGAGAGAGAGAGCAGAAGCAGAGGGGAAAGGGAGAAGCAGGCTCCCCCCAGGCAGGGAGCCAGATAAGGGGCTCAATCCCGGGACACAGAACCATGACCTGAGCTGAAGGCAGCTTGCTTAACTGACTGAGCCACCCAGGTGCCCCAGTACACTCTCCATGTCAGTTCTGACAAATGTCTGAAGGGACCACAGAAGACATCAGTTACTGGCATGCCGTTCAGAGCCGGTCACACCTGGGCTGCAGCCCATGGCTGGCACTAATTGGCTAAGAGAATGAGGACCACGATTTCACCTGTCTGAGCCTCACTTGGTTCTTTGGTAAATTAGGGGAAATAATTAGACTCAGCCATAGGTTTGCTGAGAAGATGGAGGGTAACGATGCATGTAAAACCCTGTATGTAGAGCAGAGTGCCTGGCAGGCAACAAGGGCCAATAAAGTGAGAACCAGACGTGCATTTGGATGCTCCTCTGTGGGGTTCATTACTTGGGAGGTTAAATCAGGGAAGGCAGGTGAGAGACTTTCCATCTCACATTTGGATCAGGAAAGTCACTGTACTGTTGCTGTCCCTCCCAAAAGAAGGGTGTGAGCTGGGGAGGAGCGTCTGAGCCAGGCCCTGTGATGATGCCAGCCATTCCCATAGCCCTGTGACCACCATTCCCAAGTCTCGTTTCTCCAGGATGGTCTCATTACTTTGTTTAGTGTAAAGGACTGAGACTTCACGGAAACACTCCGGTTTCTCTTTTATCACCTGCAAGGGGCATACAACGGAGTGGCTAGGGGCAATGAAAGCAGAGGGGAACAGAAGGAGGAACAACGGGCAGGCATCCAGTAATCCCTGTCCCCTCCCAGCCTGTTCGTGGTGGGCGTTTGACACATATAAACAAAGGTTTTCTGGCCCTGCTACTAGATTCCTCAAGTTTTAAATGACCTGGACCAGGCTCCAGCCTGGGACAGACTGGCGTTCCTGCACACACCATTCCCCGATCCTTCCAAGCCAAGCCAAGCCCCCAGACAGGTAGGCTGGCAAACGCTGGCTGCTCCGTTTCCCCTCCCCACCATGAGGCATCATTTATGTGTCTGCTGGAATGTGCCTCCTGCCACTTTCACACCTGGCTGCCTTTTACTCTTTCTTTAAAACCTACTGCTGGGAAAAGCCTGGATCCTGCCTCTCCAAATCCGGCTTGGTTCCCACAAGAGCTGGGCTGCCCCATGACACAGCCCCATTTCACAGGTGCGCTCGCCTGTCTCTCCTGCTCACCTGGGCTCCTTGAGGGCCAGTGCTACACCTGGTACAATAGTGCCTCCGCCTCCCAGCATGGTTGTTGGAACTCAGTGAATGATTGAAGAATAAGTGAATATTCCAATATCACCAATGTCCTGGCTTTTTGCATCTGTACCATATCCTTATCATTTAATTATATTGTCTTATACTGAATTTGTTCCTTCCGTTTTGACCATGTGATCCGGCTGGGTTAAGAAGCCGTGGTTTCATGGCTGGGGATCAGTGTTGTGGGCCAGTAATTGCTTTACCCCTCTTCCCTGCATTAAGAATGATAATTGCTGCCATTTGTTTTGTTCTAAGCTTCCGTCTGATAGGTGCCAGCTGTATTTGCATCTCTCTACTCCTTTCAAGGTCAATGAGAGGAACATTTGAGGTATTTTATGCAAGTGAAGACTGAGGCTCTGAGAAGTTGAGAGCAGACTTGGATTCAAGTTGTTTGGGTGGGGAAAAAAATAGAATGGTTCTAAAATAATTTTTGAAATTGCATCTGCTATGTATTCAGAAAGTTCTGACCAGCTGGGACTTGGTACCCTCTTGAGGGGCTTGGTTGAGTAGCCATAAGGCATTCAGTCATAGGGCAGGGTTGAGGGGCTCTGCACCCTGCAGCACCCCTGAGGCCATCACGCTCTCCCGGGTGGGTGATTTGTTAGAACGGCTTGCCCCTTTCATAGAGGGAGTTCCCGACTCAACCCCAGGCTCTCTTTCGTGTCTGCCCTCATCTATTACAAATGTCTCCAGGAGAAGAGCTTATAGTGGATGGCAGAGTGATTTTAATGGCTAATTGAAAAATCATGGGCTTTTAAAGCTCAGAAAGGCTTTCAAAAAGATTGATGATGGCCCATGGATGTGGTTTACCTTCTGCAGCTCTGTGTGTGACTCTTTCTTCCCTGAGGATATAAAGTGGGTCATTCACCCTCCAGTGGCCGGTCTCTCTTTCTCTCTGATTAAATGGCTGCATGTCATTGCATGTTGGTATATGGCTTCAGTAATTTTCCCTTCTCTTTTTAGTTGCAAACTTTGGAGATGATAGGAAGGCCTGGGATATTTTGAGCCTTTTTTTTCCCCCTTAGGTGGAACTGTGGCTGTAATTTATTCCACACCATGGGAAATACACCCTCTTTCCTGAAGTGGTAAAGAAACCCTTTTAAACAATGAAGTGTCATGGTGAGCACATGGATGGTGATGTCATCAACACCTAATAAATAAAATAATAACATTTTACATTTCGTGCTGTGATTCTGCTCCGCCAAATCCTTGCTGCTGTAGTGTAAGTCAGGGCTTCGGAAAGAAAGCCAATTTGAATGTGGGTGAACATCAATTAAGACGCGGGAATTCAGAGCTTTCTTGGTAATTGTCACACTGTTATGGAAAGCTCCCCAGGGTATCCTCAATTTCCATGTAGACTAGATTAGGAGTTCTCAGACTTTGGAATTTCATGCTGCCGTAAAATTTCCAAAAACGTTGGAATACTGACATGTTTGTCTATTTTTAATTTTATTTCTTTTTTAAAAAATTAGAAATACTTAAAAAAAAAAAGCCCAAGCTAAAATCAGATCAATAAATAGACCCCCTCACACCTATAATCACTACATAGTTCATAAAAGAAATGAAATTTCAACACTCAAATATTTAAAAAGCTTAGGACTTTAATCTGTAAATAAATGACTACTTAAAATAGGCTACATTTGGCATTATGAAAAATTTCCTGCATTTTTCTTATATTATTGTGGGCTCATCTTATTATTTAAACTCCTAAGAAAAGAGAGCAAAATACGTGATAGGTTAAATATGCCTAGTAAGTAGAGAAAAAAAACTACCTGCCAATATTATAATATTGCTCTCTCTAGCTAGTGGAAGCAAAGGGATAATTTTTAATTTTTCTTTTTTGTATTCTAAAATTATTTAAAAATATTTAGTATTATTAATAATAATAAAATGACATGAACTATGTTAGATCTTCACCCCAGATTTTTCAGGGAAAGGGGTGGCTCTAAAGGATCTGTCTTGGCATATTCACACAAATGTCAGACATCACGCCCCTCGAGTGTGTGTTTGCCCTTAGCAGCAGGCGGCGGTTGGTCCCCTGCCATGTGGTGAATGAGTGTCACTGTCTTTGTCTCTGCTTATGCCTTTCCTCCTGCCACCACCTCCGATTCCAGCTCTCCTCCTGTCTCTTACTTTTGGCTTCCTCAGGGCCTCCTCTTGACATCTCACGGCCCGTGCTGTCTCATGCCTTTGTTGAGGTGGATTTTCACCTACTGCATCCTCCACTTGCCAGCCTGCAGCCTCCCATTCTATTTACGGATCAAATTTCTAAAAAAGGAAGATTCCGTTTGGGTCCGTTGTGTATCACGGCCCTGTTTGAGCAGAACTTTCGGTCAGGACCTCACAGAGGCTGTCCCCAGCTGGCTTGGCTGCCTTCGAGGCTGGTGCCTGGCTCTGGGCCAGCTTGCTGTGGCTTGGGGCATGAGCTCTGTACTAGGCACGTCCCATCGGTTATTGATTTCATGACTGTTAAAGACCCATGAGGTAGGTGACAATATTGACCTGACCTGAGCCCTGTGCTCTGGGGAGAACAGCCAGGATTATGCAATCCCTCCACGCTTTGGTGTTGCCAGCACCAGCCGACCACAAAAGACCACCCTGCTCTCTCATATTCTCACATAAGACCCAGCTCCACCCTTCCGTATGTGACTTTTATAAGATTTGCAAGGACTCTCTTATTTGCTCGTCCGAATAAAACCCCCAAGTTTCTCATTAATGTGTGTTCTTCCTGTTGCAATGGCCTGAATAAAACCTTCCCCTTCATTGTGCATTTTATCTTCCACAAAGGAAGTATTTTCTCCATCACTATTCCTGTGTAAACTAAAATGTGCCCCACACCACACAGACAAAAACAGCCAGCATTGGGTCTCAAGAGTAGCTACGGAACAAGACTCTGAATCTGTGTCCATTTTACTGAAGACGTGTGTTGTCACATCAGCATCGCTGGGATAGCTGAAGACCTTCCCAGGAAATGGCTCTCTGACAAGAGCCATGCTCCTGGCTGGGCAAGTCAACACTGCCCGGTGACAAAGATCCTCATGTCTTCTAAACTGAAGAACACCACCTTTAAGCCGACCTTCTTTTCCTTGGTACCTCTGGGTCTGTCAGGTTTGTTAGAAGCAAACATGTAGGATTCCAGAAGCACGCTCATTACTCACCATTCTTAAAACGAGCTTTGGAGTCTTGGCAAGAAGCTGGCCACATTTAGCTGTGAACCAGGCAGCGGGTCGATGGATGGGTCATCTGTTGGATGCTGTCTGGGAGATGTAGTGTGATGCCAAATGCTCTGGTCACCATGACTGGGGGCCAAGGGAAATAAGAATGTAACACATATCATTACTACTTGTATGAGTTACACGCTAAAATAGTATTTTGGACATATCATGTTTAAATCTAAATTACTAAAATTAAAAAAAAAAACAAGTAAATAGAACTGCCTCTTTTGCTAGTGTTTCATGCCATAGCCTTGGATTATTATACACAGTTTATGTGTCTAGGAGACAATGCCCTTGGAATGCGTGTGTCCTGGATAGAACAAATTGTGTACAGCCTGTCTCCAAGTTTGTTCCAAAGACGATCGACCCTTGGAGGCAGTGAGAGCTTCTGGCATCCTGTGACTGTGGCCAGGACAGCATGGAGTGTTCTGTGAATAGGGCTCTCTCGGTTAGGGAAGAAGCTTCTGTATGGCAGAAAGTCTCACCCCCAAAGATACTATGTGATCCTGTGTGAAATTTAAATATGTCATTATATATAGTCTGTATATTATGAAATTATCCAGATTTGTTTCCTTACATGATTTTTTTTTTCTTTCCAATATTAACAAACCTTGGTGTCTCTAAAGAATCAATGAAGAATTTCATGAATTAAGTTTTGTCCATCTTGACTTTTGGCCTGAGGTTGGCCACCTTCCTGGATGGTTAAGAGTCAATACTTCTGGAGAGGGCAGGAAGGAGAACAGTGGTTGCCCCAAGAAACTTGCACGGCCTCAGCCTGTCTGGGTTTCTCAGGCAAGACAGGGATGGGGCAGGGGGAGGTCAAGTAGCAACCCTACTCCCTAGAACCACGTACTTCCTTCCTGATTGAAAAAAAATACACGTGTACCTTGGAACAAATACTGTTTCTAGAAAATGCTTATTTCTTTTCTGTCTCTAAAGTGTTTGAAATCATTTTCAGCTTAAGGCCAATAAGTAGGCTTTTTTTTTTTTTTTTAAAGAAAACACTATTTAATATGAAAGTGTAATACTTTATTTTAAATCTACCTGAAACTACAAGTAGAGAAAAAGATGTTTCCAGAGTTCAAATGTGTTAAAAACAAAATTAATTCCCTACTCTTGCTTTCCTAAGACTTCTGGCTTCACCTGAAAAGCTACATCCATTCATAATCTTCATTTAGGAGAAACAAAAATTGTAAGCCACGGGGGTGCCTGGGTGGCTCAGTGGTTAAAACTTCTGTCTTCGGCTCAGGTCATGATCCCAGGGGCCTGGGATAGAGCCTCATATTGGGCTCTCTGCTCAGCAGGGAGCCTGCCTCCTTCTCTCGCTCTCTGCCTGCCTCTCTGCCTACTTGTGATCTGTCTGTCAAATAATAAAAATCTTTAAAAAAAAATCGTAAGCCACGTCTTTTATTTCCAACACTCTGAGACTGCAAAAAAAATGTATTTAATACATATTTTTTAAGATTTTATTTATTTATTTGACAAGTAGGCAGAGAGGCAGACAGACAGAGACAGAGAGAGGGGGAAACAGGCTCCCCGCTGAGCAGAGAGCCCGATGTGGGGCTCAATTCCAGGACGCTGGGATCATGACCCGAGCCAAAGGCAGAGGCTTTAAGACACTGAACCACCCAGGCGCCCCCCCAAAAATGTATTTACACCAATGAATTCCTATTAAATGAGCCAGCAGCACCAATGGAGCTTAAACAGCTTGTTAAAAGACACAGTGGTCAAGACAGGCCGCATACCTGTGGGCCAAGCCAACCGCCGTCTCTTCTTTCTTGTTGGCTGCACTTCCTTACAAAAACAGATCCCCTGGGCTTCCATTGTCCGTGATCAGAACCCTATTCTGCCACTTAGAAAGCATGTGTGTAGGTTTAGTCCACTAACTGTCTCAGTGTGTTTGGGCTTCCAGAACACCAAGGCTGCAGAAGGTGTGGCTTATAAACAAGAGACACTTAGTTCTCACAGTTCCAGTCTGGGAAGTTCAAGATCAAGGGACCGGGAGATTTCAGTGTCTGAGAAGTCTTGGTTGGTACATGGCCATCTTTTTGCTGTATCCTCACATGGCAGAAGGGCCATGGGATCTCACTGGGGCCTCTTTCATAACGGGATTCTTCCCACTCGTGAAGACCTCATTCACCTCCCCAAGGCCCCACCTCCCAGTCACCATCACATTGGAAGTTAGGTGTCAAAATATAAAAAATTTTGGGGGAGATGTAATCATTTAATCTATATAGTAAAAAATCTGAATTTTGAGTTCCTTTGCTTTGAAATGGATATACAGACTCTTTTTGGAGATGTATATATAAGAGGTACAATTTTTTTTTAAAGATTTTATTTATTTATTTGACAGATAGAGATCACAAGTAGGCAGAGAGGCAGGCAGAGAAAGAGGGGGAAGCAGACTCCCTGCTGAGCAGAGAGCCCGATGCGGGGCTCGATCCCAGGATCCTGGGATCATGACCTGAGCCCAAGGCAGAGGCTTTAACCCACTGAGCCACCCAGGTACCCCAAGAGGTACAATTTTAATGAGAAAGTGAGCATACATTCACCAGAATGGCTTTGTATCTACTACGGTTTGTGCTTCTTATAGCAATCAATATTTCCGTCCTTACCATGACTTATAGGTCCGTTCAGCTTTACCATTTTCTTTTCTCGTGATAAGCACAGGACCTAGGCTTTCCCCACCGGCCATGCAGCCTTACTGATTCCACTCCAGACTGTCTGCTGCTTGGATTATGATGTTGTGTTTCCTTCCCAGACATGAGCAGGACCCTGCCTTCCAATGTGGAGCCTGGCCTGCTGGTGAGGTAAGGGAGGCGGCCATATCCCAGGGCTCATGTCGATCCACTGTTTTATTTCTCTGATCCTGGGTTACCAGTGACGAATCATGAGAAAACATTCTCTCAGTGGTGGCATTACTTTAAAACATAGGAAAATACTGGAAGATCAGAAGTAAAATTCAACCTGCTGCTGGCATTATCATTTGTTTCTGCTCTCCTGAGTTTGTAGCAAGTTCCTTCAGGCCAGGGTTGATATTCCCTAGGGCTGAAAGCAGCAGGTCCTCACAGAATGCTCAGGAATGAGTTCAAGGAAGACAAATGTTGAGCTCCGAGGTCAGCTCACAAACATCTGGGCCAGTATTGAGACAGCCATGAGGAAAAAGCAGTAAGCTATTTACTTGAGTGTGAACGAGAGTCTCCAAATTAACTTCAACCATAAGAAACTGTTGACAGAGGCATCAGAGAACACTGCGGAAAGACCCCTGGAGGCGTGGCCCCAGGCAGATGCAGCTGTGTGTTGTCAGAGAGAAGCCCGCATTTTGCACATGCAGCAGATCCCAGTGCATGAACACTGGAATCCGGCGCCCATGCGGACAGGTCTCAGAGGGATGTTGCAGATCCCTGAGGCACTTCCAGAGGCTCGTTTATGGACAGGAGATGAGCTATAGCTCCGTAAAAGAAGGTGAGTTGAACATTCTGTGCATAACTTGAGCACATTGCACTGTGAGTCGACATCTCTGAGCACCAGCGATGCTTCAGTATCTGATTCAATTGGGAAACTCTGGAGAAACCTTGACCACCGCGTGACGTGGGGGTGGAAGGAGGAAGGACAATACCTAGGATTCTTATGGTCCACCTATGTATACTTTGACATTCCAGAACTTTCTTAACGCTTTTGTTACACTCACGACTTAGACTTTATTATTTTCAATTAAAAATTGAATGTATAGTCTGAAAAGTCTTATCGAAATGACCCTAAGATGGATCTTCGTATATTTGGCAGAAGCTATCTTTGTTCAGATAAGTGAGGTGGCTGCATTCATAGGCTGGATGACGAAGGCCCGGAGAGATCACATCACCTCCATTCCAAGGAGCAAATTGTTATACGTCAAACACAACTTCAGATCCTTTGCTTATTAAGTAATGGAATGTGCTTTCTCCATAGGCTCCTAGAAAATGTATCAGAGTGGTAATAAAAATCTATAGGTTTTGCTTTATTCTACACTTGCACATACCCATGCTTGCACACACAAGCACACACACATGCACACATGTACACACTCACACACACACACACACACACACACACACACACAGAAAGGTCCACAGAAACATTGTGGAAAAATTCTAGGAATAGATCGAAACAAACATTAAATTAACAAGTTGCTGTCCGAGTGGTCATGTCTCTTCCGTGCCCAGCTACCACAGAAAGGTCTAGCTGACACCGCTGCTACCTTGACCTTGGTAGATAGAGTCAGGTCTCTGTGAAACAAAGTTTCTGGAACTAACTCGCTATCTGAAGTACGGATTAAATGATTTTTCTTCAAGCATTAATTCTGCAGATTCATGCTGTTGTTAGGTCTTTATTGCTGTCCTTCGATGAAGTTGGCAGCAAGTGTCTCCAAGGAAGGACAAGTCCTTCTGACCTTAAAAAATTCAGCTATTTAACCTCTTTTGAGAGATATCATGTCAGGAAGAATGTGATCACTGTGAAATCTTATCTCCGATTATTAGGCACACCCAGGAGTTCTTTTTTATAACTTTTTTCTTTTTCTATCAAGGTATCTATAAGTCAGTCCCAGATCTGCCGGAATGGCCTTTAAATTCAGTCTAATCTCTGTCATGCACTTGGCCATTGATGTGAGTCACTGTGACATTTTTGAGACAGCAGATTTCTCAGAAGGGTTGCAAAAGAGACAGTTTTACAAACGCTGTGACCTTGAAATAGAAAAGTCACTTCATTTTCCTGCTCCAGATATGACCATGTCACAGTCTGAAATTCAAGTAAGAAAAGGCAATGAAGTTTTGCAACTTGAATTTGTCCTTGCAAATCCCCACGGAGTGACTCACACTTATCCATGAGATTTTGTTTTGTGCCTGTGGCAATTAGCTAGAGAGTTAGACTGAGTTGATAGGGAGGATCTGATGGGTTATTTTAGTGTTTGGTGAACCTGAAGCTAAACATGAACCCCAAAGCAGTGGGTCATCCGACTTAAGCACAGAAAATGATGGAAGCTTGGGGAAAGCTGGCCTGCCCAGCAAGCACTAAGGGACATGACGGCACAGGTGGGATATTGGGAAAACTGAAGGACCATCTTGGAGCTGAGGTGAAAATGTGTTTAAAAGGTGTTTTAGCGGGGAGGAAGATGTGGAAAAAAAAATAGGCTCCATGAGACAGACGAGATCATTTTAGTAAAAGTAGCCCAAACCATGTGACCCACTATTGGAGATCTCTCTTCCATACATCGAGACCAAATAATCCCACCAAATTAGCATCCATACTTGTAATGTATGTTGTTCCTGGTTATTCTTTGTTTTTGAGTCATTCTCTAGTCCCCAAACATTGGAGGAACTTAAATGGAAGAGACAGGAGGGTGTTTGTGGGGGCAGTGCCGAATCTGAGGAATCTGAAAATGAACAATTTCAAAGAAGGAAGTGGTAACTTGCCATGGTTTGGATATGGACGAATACTTTTTTTGTCAAAAAATCCTTTCATTTATTTATTCAGTAAGGACTTCTTGACTACCTAGTCATTTTAAGGAACATGTTCGGTCTTGAAGATTGCAATCATGAGCACCAGTGGGCATGGTACCTGCCTCTTCATATGCCTAACGTTGCAAGGAAGACAAGTGCTAATGAAATGTCCCCAAAATAAATATGAAATGGGAACTGTGACAAAGCCTAGAGAACAGGTTTTATAACCTTTTAGATTTTTCAATTAAATGTATAAGCACCAGTTTGTCCTTATTTTACATTTTTTTCTTTGATTTATTCTTTAATGAATTCTGAGGGTTTGCTGCCTGCTGGCCACCATTACAGGGTCTAGGGATACCACAGAGAAAAAGGCAAAATTCCTTCAGCTCAGGTAATGATCTGAGTCCTGGGATCCAGCTCACCGGTTGGCTCCCTGCTCGGTGGCGAGCCTGCTTCTCCCTCTGCCTCTTTCCTTCCCTTCCATTCGTGCTTTCCATCTCTCTCAAATAAATGAATAAAATCTTAAAAAAAAAAAAAGATAACTTAATTGGCGTCACAGTCCTTCTGTCTTAACAATGAGGGTCAGGTTTTATGGGATGTGCTCCTGTTTAAGAGGAAGGAAATTGATCTCAACCAGCAGATGCCCTATGTTAATGGCATTCCTTTCTACTTCTGAATGATAATCTTTCTCAGCCCTTGTCTTTTTTTTTTAAATTAATTAATTTATTTTTATTTTTTTATTTTCAGCATAACAGTATCCCTTGTTTTTGCACCACACCCAGTGCTCCATGCAATCCGTGCCCTAATATCCACCACCTGGTTCCCCCAACCTCCCACCTACCGCTGCTTCAAACCCCTCAGATTGTTTTTCAGAGTCCATAGTCTCTCATGGTTCACCTCTCCTTCCAATTTCCCCCAACTCCCTTCTCCTCTCTAACTCCCCTTGTCCTCCCTTGTCTTTTTAAATCAGATGACGGCCATTGTGTCACAATGAGGCCAGCCCCAACCCCTAGTTCTTCTAATCCTAAAAGTCCTAAAAGTACATTATCTATATTTGTTGACCAAGTTCATTCAGAACAATGCACTTTCCTTTACGTATTCTGTATTAACTCTATAGTAACTCAGGCGAGAGGCTGGCCCAGAGTTAGGGTCAAGGCATCCAACAAACACTGGCCTCGGCTGGGCACACAGAGAACCCAGGCAGACAAACAGACAAATGGTGACGGGAAAAGGGAGACTTGGCTTAATAGTTCTGTAGTGCTTTAGGTGTTTTAAAAAGTACTTTTACAAATAATTTATACTTTGTCATCTCTACAATAATGTGAACTAGGTGAGGATAACAGGTATTTTGAGTTGTTAAAAGGATTGTATGTATGTATGTATGTATTTATGGGAGAGGGAGAGTAAGAATGCACACGAGTGGCGGGGAGGGGCAGAGGAAGAAGCAGGCTCCCCACCTAGCAGGGAGCCCGATGTGGTCCCTGATCCCAGGACCCTGAGATTATGACCTGAGCTGAAGTCAGAACCTTGACTGATGGAGTCACCCAGGTGCTTCTAGATATTTAGATATTTTGATTTTAAGTCTGAAGACACTTGGGACAGAATGAGTAGGAACAGAGAGTGCAGGTGACTTTCATGCAAATTACAGCCCAGGTGCTTGTCAGAGCCCAAGCTTCTCCTTAGCCATATTGCTTCTAATTTTACTTTTTGAAAGTAGTTTCCCACCTCGGTATAACAAGAACGTAAAACCATTGCTGACAATTTCAAGAATGCCAAAAGCATCAAGACATAAATTAAAATCACATGTACTTCTACTACCCAGAAATAGATAACATTCTGGTATAAATTCTTATAGCTTTTTTTCTGTAAGTATACACACACGGGGAACACAGACTTCCCAAATTGGGAGTTAGACTGTACGTCCTTTTTAATAAGCTGGGATTTTCACTTAAAACTATTTGTGAATTTCTTGTGTGATGAAATATTTTCTGTAACATCATCTATAATAGCTATTTATTATTTTTGATGGAAGTCATTCTTCATTTGAATAATCTTTTATTATTAAACGATTGGGTTGTTTCCATAAATATGGTTTATAAATGGGTAGTTCAATTGAAAGTTGACTTGGGGGAAAAGGGAGCTTATCTTTTTTTAAGTTACTAAATTCTCTTTCCCAAAAATTGTTAGGTATAATTTTAAGGAATTATTTGATTGAGGCAGAGTGCACATATAGTATGACGCATGGTGTTAAGAGTGCAGTTTGATGAGGTTGACAAAAGCATTCATTAGGTCCTTGCATTGTCACAGAAAGTTCCCACTTGCCTTTTTGAAATCAATCCTCAAATTCTTCCAGGGGTACTACAGGTCTGGTTTCTACTGACATTAAGTTTTGTCAATTCTATGGCTTCTTATAAAGTGACTCTTGTACTCTCGGGGCGCCTGGGTGGCTCAGTGGGTTAAAGCCTCTGCCTTCAGCTCAGGTCATGATCCCAGGATCCTGGGATTGAGCCCCACGTCGGGCTCTCTGCTTGGCAGGGAGCCTGCTTCCTCCTCTCTCTGCCTGCCTCTCTGCCTATTGTGATCTCTGTCTGTCAAATGAATAAATAAAATCTTAAAAAAAACAAAAGTGACTCTTGTACTCTCGATGTCTCTCTCTCTTTTTTTCTCTCAGCACCATGTTTTTGAGATTCATCCATGTTGTGGTAGGTATCTGTAGTTTCTTTTTCTTCTTTTTCTTTTTTAAATTATTGCTGAGTGGTATTCTAGTATATGGGCATAGCAAAATTTGTTTATCTATTCTCCTGTTGGTAGACATTTTGATTGTTTCTACTTTTGGCTATATTCAATAAAGATGCTGTAGAGTTCCTACATAGGATTTTGCATATTTGTTTGGCTGTTTTTGTTTTGTTTTATTTTTTTCAAGCATATTCAGTATATTTCAATGGGAAAATGCCCAGAAATAGAAAATTGGATCATATGGTAGTTTCTTTAAAAGAAACTCCCAAATGGTTTTCCAAGGTGACTGTGCTATTTTATTTTATACCCCCATCAACAATGTATGAGAGTTCTGGTTGTTCCAATTTATGAAAACATTGGTATTGTCAGTCTTTTTCAGATTAGCCATTCCAGAGTTTGCACAATGGCATTCACAGTGGTTTTCCTAATAACTATGTTGAGTACTTACTCATGAGACTATCTGTCCATCACATCTTCCTTTGTGAAGTGTCTCATCAAACTATTAGTCCATTTTTAATTGAGGTACGTGTCTTCTAGGAGTTGTTTTTGTTCTTTGTATATTTTAGATAAAACTTGTTTGTTATATATGTTTGTGAAAGTTTCCCGTAAGCCTGTACCCTTCTTAGTCATTTATGTATTTTTTTTTTTTTTTGAGAACAGATGAAATCTTAGTTTTTCCCTAACAGCTAGTTAGTTTTTGAGTTCTAAGAGAGCTTTGCCAATTGAAAGTTGAAAACATGTTTTCATCTATTTTCTTCTAGAAGCTTTACAGCTTTAGCTTCTGCAAGTGACTATATGGCCCATCACAAATTAATTTTTGTGCAAGAGGGGAGGCAGGGTTTGCACCTCATGGCTTTCACATAGATCTCCAGCTGTTTCAGAACCAGTTGTTGGGATGATTTTCCTCTCTTCACAATTCCTTTAACACTTTGTTGAAAATTAATTTGCTATATAAGTGTGAGTCTATTCCTGGCCTCTATTCTGTTCCACAGATGTATTTGTTTATCCTTATCTCAATGCCATATTGACTTGTTACTGTTGCTTTATAGTAAGTCTTGAAATCAAGAGAATGTAGTTTTTCCAGCTTGGTTTTGCCCCAAAGATTTTCTGGTTATTCTAATTGTTTTTTGGCATTTCATATACATTTTAAAAAAGAGCTTGTCAATTTATGTAAGAAAAAAAAAAGATTGTTGGGATTTTGATGGAGATCATATCAAATCTGTAGAGGAATTGAGAATTGGCACCTTAGAAATTTTGAGTGCATTTTCCAGTCCACAAATGTGGTATAACTCTCCAGTTATTTAGGGCTTTCTTTTTATATTCCTCTAAGACATGTTTCAGAGTTTTCAGTGTATAGGTCTTGTACCTGTTTTATGAACCATATCCCTAGCATTTTGAGGTTTTAATGTTTTTTAATTACTGTTTTGTTTCAACTATATTTTCAAATTGTTCATTATAAATACATAGAAATACCCCTGACAATTTTTATATTGACCTTGTATCCTGTGACATCACACTTATTCATTCTAGTAGTTTTGTTTTTTATAGACTTTTTAAGATTTTAACATGTAGCTTATGAATAAAAACAGTTTTATCATTATTACTAAAACTTTATGTATTTGATTTCCTTTCTTGCTTTATGTGCTAAGATCTCCAGTACAAAAATGAATAGAAGAGATGAAAGAGGACATTCTTGCCATGTTCTCAATCTTACAGGAACAGAGTTCAGGGTTCACTACTAAGTGCGATATTAGCTATTGATTTTTTATAGATGCCCTTTATGAGACTGAAGGAAAACACTTCTATTCCTAGCTTACTGAATTATTGTTTTTAAGTCATGAATGGATGTTGAATTTTGTCAAATGTTTTCTCTGAGTCTCTTGGGATGATCTTATGGTTTTTCTTCTATAGTCTACTGAATGTTAAACCAATCTTATATTTGTGGCCTAAATTCACTTGATACACTCTCATTTTTATACATTTCTTGGTTTGACTTAATTTGTTAAGGATTTTTGAATCTATGTTCAATGTCTTTTTGGAGAATGGGATATTTTTTAGGGGTTTGCTTTAGGTATCTGGAAAATGAAAATAATGTCAGTTTCATAAAATAAACTAGAAAGTACTCCCTCCTCTACAATTTTTGGTTATTCTTTCTTTAAATACTTTTCTGTCCTCACTTCTCTTTTCTCTCTTTCTGTGAGTCCAGCTGCATGTGTATTGGAACGTTAGTGTTACTGAACTTCTGAACCACTGAGTTTCTATACCACTTAAAAACTGTTTTCTCCTCCATGCTCTGTTATGGGTGAGTTCTGTTGCTATCCCACAGACATGGGACTCACCTCTGTTAAGAGGGGGCACTGCCCAGCTAGTGCAAGTGTCTTTAAATGGGATTACTGAGGCTGGTTCTAGGAATGTCCAAAAAACCAGAATAAACTCCTGCTGTTGAGTGGAAGATCTGTTTCTGAGCCATATGGACAAGAAGCAGAAAGATGCTTAATTGACTAGGAACAGGGGTGAGCCCATTCCCTGTTTCCAGGACTCCTGTACTTCTGGTGTCTCAGAGTTGTATACCTTTGGCAGATCCTGACATGGAGGAGCAGCAACTGGCAAGGAGAAACATGGCAGACTCTCAGCCTCAGCATCACACAGCATGTTCTAGAGCAGTGGGTTAGGAGCTGAGAGACCCTTGCTTAATAATGAGCATAACCATCTTCCAACTCAGACTCTATGCAGTAGCCATAGTGATCTTTACAGTATATCCCTCCTTCCTTCTCAATGCACTTTGGATAAAAGTCCTTAGTATGCACTGTGGGCTCCCTAGCAGCCAGCCTCTGTTGGTCCCCACAGCCTCACATCCCTTCCCTCTTTCTCTCCTCATTGCATGCTAGTTTTTCTTCTACCCTGAAACCTGCACACACATACACTCCCTCAGCCTGGAAGGCTCCTCCTTTCCTTCTTGACCTATTTAACCCCTACTCAGTCTTCCTTCAGTTTTCAACTCAGTTTTTATTTCTTTTTGTTTTGTTTTTTAAATATTATTTATTTATTTGAGAGAGAGAGTGAGAAACAGAGAACACGCATGAGCAGGGAGGAAGAGCAGAGGGAGAGGGAGATAGGGAGACTTCACTCTGAGCAGGGAGCCTAACAAGGGTCTCCAACCCAGGACCCTGGGATCATGACCCGAGGCAAAGGCAGATGCTTAATTGACTGAGTCACCCAGGTGCCCCCTAAATGCCGTTTCTTCAAAGAGGTCTTTCCTCATACAACATGTAAATTAGGTTTTCTCTTAATAATCTATACAAGTTTGCTTTTAAAGCATGAATCTCAGCTTATAGCTATATTTTGTTTCATTGTTTTATGTCTGGTTTCCTTGCTAGACTTCGAGCTAGCTCTGTACTGCAGGCACTAAGGTGGTTCTGCCCAGCTGGGGAAGCCTAGTGTCCAGTATGGCACTCACACAGTCAGCAGGGAAATCATTGATTCATGAGTGGATTATTATCTTGGTTTCTCTTTATCTCCAGCAAATTAAGTGTTTAAAAACATTTTTAGGATGATAGGAAGGATTAAATGAATGAGTGACTAGAAAATAGGTAGGATCCTGGGACTTGACTGAACAGACTTCCCATTTCACTCCCTTTTGCCTACCTTAGCTTTCTTCTTAGAAATGTTCTGCAGCCTATCTGGTGTTATCCTGAGGGTCCTCTAGTTTTTGGGAAGAAATGGATGTTACTGTTGTTGTTTTTCAGCATCTCTTTTTGACCTGACCTGATGACCTTCACAGCAGCCAAATGTAATTTGGACAGATTAGAACATTGGCTTCTTTTCAGGAACTTGCAGAAGCCTTGGAATGGAGACAGTCCAGAAATATACACATGAGCCACATTACCCAATCTCTAGAAATATCTATTTTTAAGTAACACGAGCTTGTTTTCTCTTGTTACTAGAGAGCTGAATTTCTACATGTTGCCATCTTCTTACCAAAACGTCTTAGGGGAAAGGTAGATGAGAAATCGGTTTTCAAAGTAGAAAGGACTTTGAGACAGGAAACATGCTTAAGTGTATGAGTTCTGAAACAAAAAATTTTTTTGATCATTAGCTTGACCCAAATTTAATTTCTCAGAAAAAGAAAGGATTTTAAGGATAGATTGATGCAATTCATCAGGCAAATCCAAACTAGATAGAAGCAAATGCAAAATGTGTCAAACCTATTATCCAAGCTTGACAATTAATTCATCAGTTCAGCAAAATTGCTAATTGCCTACAAGAGCCACACATTACGTGAAGGCCTGGGAGGCCACTAAGACCAATGAGATCAGCAAGCTGCTCTCACCTGAACAGAAAAACATAAATTACCATGGCTAACGTTGAAATGATATGAGCTTCACTGGTGTTGGGACACAGAAGAGGAGGATTACCAGCCTGGTTGGGGGAAACTGTGTGACTGGCCTACCTCTTCCCTTGAAGAAACCAGGAAGATTTTTTTCCTTTAAGCAGAGACTAGGTTTAATTTTGGCATGGAAAAGCACATAGACTGCTGTTTCTCTTTCCCTCTGGTGATTTTGCAAGTAGTTAAAAAGGAGAATGTTTAGCTAGAGGGGCATGTGACTTGGTATTGCTTAGCTGGTGTGACTTTCAGAGTCATGGGCAATTTCTTTCCCTTCTTCCCAAAGCCAGAACACCTCCTGAAGCAGAGAGCTGAGAGCTGAATTTCCCTAATTTTCAGCTCTTTAAAATGAAAGCTTGGCCCACTGTTTCCATGGTAATGCCCTCCTGGAAAATAACTTGGTCAAATCTTACCTACTGGGCACAACTTCCTATGAACAGGTTTTTCTTGTTACTTCTTAAGAATAAAATTTGGATCCACAGAAAAGATGAGATCACTGGAGCCCTTATTTGTGGTCTGTGCCTGTGTTGGGGGTGGTAGAGGTAGGAGAAAGTAATAGTGAGAAGAGGTGGGGCTGGTGGGGATGAGAAAGATAGGAGTGGAGGGAGTTGGGTGGTGGAAGGTGGTTGTGTATGGGGAGATGTGGTGGGTGTAGAGAAGTAGTAGGTGTGCGGGGGTGGTGGACTGTGTGGGAAGGTTGTGGGTGTTGAGGGAGGTGGGTGTAGGGGAGGTGGATATGTATGGAAGTGTTGGGTGTGTGGAAGTAGTAGGTGTGTGGGGAGGGAGCTGGTGTGGGGAAGTGGGTGTGTGTGGAGGTGTTGGGTGTGTGGGGAGGTAGATGGTATGTGGGGAGTAGGTGTGTGGGAGGTAGATGGTGTGGGGAAGTGGGTGTGTGTGGAGGTGTTGGGTGTGTGGGAGGTAGATGGTATGGGGAGGTGGGTATCTGTGAAGATGGTGGGCATGTGTGGAGGTGGTAGGTATATGAAGGTGGCACGTGGGGAGTCAGGTGTGCATAGAGGTGTTGGAGGTGTGGTGTGGCAGTGTGTATGTGGGGAGCTGGTAGATATGGTAGGAGGTGGATGTGTCCTTACCACTGTGTGTTGGTGGAGCTGACTGTGGAGAATTTCAGTGTGGTTCAGTTCACAGGGCATTTCATAACTATTGCTCCTTAAATAAAGTTTAAAATTTCTAATATAGCACTCCCCACAACCCAAACCCATTCATGTCATTATATGAAAGACACATAGATGTTAGTCTATATCTAAATCTAAGTCTAAAGTAGCTATGCCTAGCAACGCTAACAGCATTGGTTGACAAGAATATGGACAATGCCCTTGTCTCTCTTCAGAACACTCCATGTTTTCTTCAAGGGGTATGCACTAGTGTGTTAAAATCTCAGCAAACTCGAAGGGACCCTACCAGTCTTCTCGTGCAGCATTTCCATTTTTCAAAAAAAAAAAAAAAAAAAAGAGGGATTTCTTGTGGCTACTCTCTCAGGGTCCCCTGATCAGGATGTCCAGGGTCCACTCACCCCAGTCTGAGTGAGGATGCAGGAGACCCTGGGGAGTGAGAAACAGTACCTGTGACCAGCTCCCACACCCATTCGGGAGCCATCCACGAGAGGTCCAGACACCTAATGTTGCAGTGCAGCTCACTGTGGAAACTTCTAGAGCAGAGATTTGTGTAAAGAGCTGTGGGAGCTCAGTGTGTGTATGTGTGTGTGTGGGGGGGGCGGAGAGTCCTGCCCAGTGCAGGAGGGATATTAGGACTCTCCCCCTTCCTTGCTTGCTTCTTTCTCCTTTGCTGTGTTGAGACCCATTCTCCCTGGCCTCGGGACCTCCTTCTTCAGGTTCTTTCTTGCTGACCTGGTTCCTTTTCACAAGCAGGTAGTGAGAGATGAATGGGGCTGTAAATAGCATACGGCAGTGATGGGTGGGTAAGGAGCTCGACGGGTGGAGGGACCAGCACGGGCAGAGGCTGTTCCTTTTGATCTGCCTTTTACAGCTTCCCCCAGGATCCCACAAAGTCAGGAACTTTGAAATAGTTAATGAGGGGGAAAAAAAAAAAAAGACATGTTATTAAAGCAGTTTGGTAAGCCGGAGCGTTGAGGCGGCTGTGTTTCTAGTGTTGGAAGGGCCCACATTATCTTGGATATTATATTCTCTGCTCTGATAACTAAGCCATCGTTCCTGAAATGAATGCCTTTGAATGAGGAAAAAATGCACAAAGAAAAATACACCTTTGGATTGAAATGTTCTCCTTCTGTTTCGCATCCAAGGTGCCCTCCTTCCACAGCCCTCTGCCCTGCAGCTCACAGGCTCTTCTCACATATTTGCCTGGAGAGCATCTGAATGTATCAGCACAGAACATTCCTCTTATCTTTTCCCAAGGCAACTGATTTGAGGGCCAAGGCCAACAGAGTGTCCAGGAGCTCAGATCAAGCCTCAGGCATGGCCCTGTGCTCACCAGAACACAGGAGGCCTCTGGGGCTGGCCTGGGATGCTTCTCACCACCGAGGGGACATGCGACTCTGGGCTTCAGGCCTGGATGCCAAGCAAGAGTCTGCAGTCTGCTGTGACAGTCCAGGGGTCCTGCTCAGTGAGATTGTTTGCTGCTTGGAAGAGGGCAACTCAGATAACCATTCTGGGCTTCTTCTGCTCCAGTGTGATTTGAGGAAACTGCATTCAGGTCTGTCAGTCCCACAGCCTAAGCCAAATCAAGGTCAAGGCTCTCTTGGTACACTACACCTTTTACGGCTGTATAGTCCTCAAATTTCCTATTTTAAATGTTATGAATTTTTTCTAATTGTTATTAGTTAAACAAAAGGCTAAAATGATCCGAATGCCTGGGCACTTCCTTCAGAGCCTGCAGGTGAGAAATGGGGAGGCTGACCCTCGTGCGGAGGTGGTTTACGGAGGGAGACAGAAGAGACCTTAAGGACCTGCTGAAGATAGGACATGGGGAACAGGGGGCTCTCCAGATCCTGGAAGCACAAGGGCAGGAGAGCTTCCTCCACCCTCCCCTTCCTACCCCTGACTGTTTGGAGGGCGTCCTTCAAGCTCAGCTCAGATTTCAGTCCTGCTCGGAAACCTCTGATTTGCTCCTCTGCCCCCAGAGGGTTCAGAGTGATTTCTTTGCACTTCTGGAGCCTGTCCTAGCTCTAGTCATGCCTCCATATTGCAGACTAACTGTGGCTCACATGTCCAGCTCACTTCTCCAGGGTGAGTTCTAGACTGGCTTCTTCCTGGATTCCCCTTCCTGGCAGAGAGCAGTGATCATGGTGATGGGAGTGTCATACTACTAAAAATGAAATAAGAGTTGATCCTATTCGTCGAAGATGTCTATGCGGCAGCGTGAGGTGCTGGAACTTGCAGGAACTCATTTAATCCTCACAAAAATGCTTCATGTTAGTTCTTTGTATAACTTGCTGATGATCACACAGCTGACAAGGTGCAGGGGCCCCCACCAGGGCTTCCAAGCCCATGTTCTTTGCATTGACTGAGGGGTGTTGAAGGAAACCAAGGGCTGGCAGTCCAGAGCTGACCTGGAGACTTGTATGGATCAGAGGCAAAGGGATTTATTTATTTGTTTGTTTCTTTATTTGGCTTCACTCCATTTACTGAGATCCTAGACACTGCCATTTTCGCTTTTAGTGTCCCAGAACCCCGGGTGCCTTGAGATGGCTAATGTGTCAGAGGACCAGCCTTCACAATGGCTAGGCTGCCTTTCCTCCGGCCCCTTTGTTCTCATGAGGCCTCACAGCCGCTGTGGGTGACATCAGAAGCTAATGATCTTGGAGCAAATAGCACCAAATATACCAGCAATTTAATTCTAGCTTCAACCATGGCTGGCTATTTAAGGAAAAGATGGATGAACTAAGAATGATCTGGGTCAGTGCCCGGCAGTGGGGGTCATCTGCTGCAGCCTGCAATTCTTCGGGAAGCTCTAGTAGAATGATGACCCACAGGGTAGGTGCTTTCCTTTTACTAGGAAACGACACTTTGCAAGGTCCTCTGTCCCATGGATACATACTTATCTAGATCCACTGATACCCATTGAATATCTAATGCAGGGCCTTTATGTGGATGGAATTTCCTGAAGTGTTCAAATGTGTTCTTTCATTTGCTATTGACTACCCCCCTCCCCCGACCCCAAGTTCTCTAGTGGTCATCCTGGTGGTTTTGGGCTGTGTCCTCTCTTTGCCCTTGTCTCTGAGCCTGTTCTCTCTCCAAGGCTACAAGTCCAGCCAGAACCCAACTGGATTCTTCCTCCCTATGGGAGTGTTAGGCAATTCCATGGAGCACACTGCTCTCTGCCTCAGGATGTTAACGTGACCAGTCCTGGAGGCTGCCTCTGACAGCTACTGAATTTTAGGTTTTGTGTTCAGAGGATCTGCCTGGGGGAGACTACGCTAATTCA
Organism: Mustela putorius furo; assembly: GCF_011764305.1. NCBI lineage: Eukaryota > Metazoa > Chordata > Mammalia > Carnivora > Mustelidae > Mustela > Mustela putorius. The sequence continues at coordinate 3,413,384 of NW_025422171.1, forward strand.
TTTCAATCCTGCTTCCTTGTTGAAGCAGGAAATATAATATAACGACTATGGGAGTGGAAGTGTAACTGAATCAATATGGGAGTGAAATGGTGACCTTAAGGAGTCACGTCCCCAGTACATCAGTTTTGGGTATTTCCCTGGTTGTTTGCAAGTGAGGAGCATTTTCTACTGTGAACATCTACTAAATATTAAAAAAGCAACACTAATCCTCAAGGTATCTTGCTAGCCCCATATGTATCAGGTGTAGGGAAGTTGCTCTTGTTTGGGTTGAGATACATTTGATATTATTTACCAGCTAAAATTCCATTATGGGTCTGCCTAGCCTCCCGCATTTACACATAATTTGGAACTGAGTACACTTGCCCGCATTGACTAAAGGAGGGTCACAGTTAACTTTGTGAGTTACCCTAACCCAAAGCAGATTTAGGTCCTTAAGACATCTTCTTCCTCCTTCTTCTCCTCCTCCCCCTCCTCCTTCTCCACCTTCTCCTCCTTCTTCTTTTAAGATTTATTTTTATTTTTATTTTTTTGAGATTGACAGAAGGAGGGAGAGAGAGAGAGAGAGACTGGGAGGGGCCCAGGGAGAGGGAGAACCTCAGGCAGACTCTCTCTGAGCACAGAGGTGGGGCTCCATGACCTGAGCTGAAATCAAGAACTGGATGCTTTAGTCCCCCAGGAACCCCAACGATATCAATCTTCTGAGCAGCTTCAGAATCACTGTCAGAGAGCTTGAAGAGATTTTGGAAATCACCGTGAGATAGGTTCTACCCCAACGTAACTGACATTTTTCTTTTTAGCTTTACAGTGCAAAAGGGATATAAAGCTGGTGTTAATGCCAGGAATCGCTCTAGAGGTGCCACGGCCTGCTCCTGGCTTAGCTGGTAATGGATCAGCCATGCTGCCCACGCATGAGACTGCTGTCATTCCTGAAGGTGAGGCCAATGCCAGGGTTCGCTTGCCTTGTACAGCAGCCACTAGCCACATGTGGTTACTGAGCGTGAAAATGTGGCCAGTCCAAACAGATGCGCTATGAGATGTAAAATAGACACTGAATTTTAAGAAATTGGTATAAAAAATGATGTCAAATATCTTATTAATAATAGTTTAGATTGCTTACCCCTTTCACTGATAATGTTTTGCACATACTGGTTACATGAAATTATTGCTGGAATTGATTTCATCTCTTTCTTTTTGCATTGGAAAACATCACCATTAGAAAATTTTAAATTCTGCGTGTGCCTCACATCAATTCTGATGGTCCTGATGGGATTGAAGTAGGTCGCCCTGCATTGCATCCAGAGGCCCCTTCTGTGTAGGTGGTCTGGCAGCTGGGAGAGAGACCCGTGCTGGGGAAGCATGTCTCTGTACAACATGGCTTTCCCTCTGAATAGCAGGGCTTTTCCATTATCCTCTTTTGATCTCAGTTTCCGCAACTGTCCAATGGGTGATTTAGTCTAAAACTGGTTTCTATGTATTGTCCAGCCCTGAAGAATAGTCACAGATGGCTTGGATTGTTTCCAAGGGCCTCCTTCACAGGGGATCAAGCTCTGCCCTGGGGACCTGATGCCTTTGGTTCTGGTTCCCACCCACCCTACTGCTGAGGTGCTGTTCAACTTGGGGCAGATCACCAAGGAGACAGCATCAATTCACCTCCGGTTCCAACTTTTGTTATTCTAGAAGGATAAAGGAAGAGGTGTGCCATGTGTATCATTATGTGAACCGGGGATCAAATGGGAGATAGCTTTTGGCAGAACAGCATGATTGGAGTTTGGCAAGTCATTCATCTTGGCTCTCTTTTGAGTAGACTTTCCAGTTTGGGTGGAAAAAGTAGAAGATATGCTTTGCTGTATGAAGCCAAGAAGGACTCTGTGGGGTCTTCTAGAAGCACAAAGGCTCTCTGGGCATGAGTCTCCATTCCACACTTGGTTGCTGAGTCTGGTTGTTGCCTGGTGTAGAACAAAGGTGGGGCTCCCTAACTGTGGGAGGGAGGCTCTCAATCCCACCTGGGTATGCACTGTGGGGCCCATGAGAAAGGGTGAAGCTGGGCTAGGACTTCAGCTCTGACATGGGAATGAGGAGGGCACCAGGCTTTCTTTCCTTGGCAGCGATGCTGACCTGTCGACCTTGTGCCAGGACTGTATGGTGTCAGCCACCGAAGGGAGACTGGAGCAGAAAAATGAAAAGAAGAAAGAAGCATTGGGAAACTCTTTAAGATATGATCATGAGGGAAACAGCAAGTGAAATGTTGTGTCATTTGAAGATGGAATGCATGACCTGTTAATTGAAAGCTGCATCCTAGGAACATTTGATATCAATACAATTTACTTAACCAAATTACTGTTATTAGTGAGTAACAATGACAAAGAATTATCCAACATCCACACATTTAATTTTGGTGATTATTATTTACGCATGATTTATTACCCCCAGTGCAAAGCACAGCTGGAAGGATCACAGAGATGACTCACGATTTCCTAAGGCCAAATTTTTGTTTTGTTTTGTTTTGCCAAAATGATGGTTTTATCGAATCCTGGGATGACAGTCTGCCCCTGATATGTTGCTCACACCAAATGCATTGGAGGAAATGCAGGGGCATTGAATTATAACTTTGTTTCTAATGAGGGGTTCAACCTTCCCTTTGTTCTTAAACAAGAAGCTCTAACCAGAGATCTTGAGAAGGATACAAGTCTAATACTTTCTTTAAGACAGTAGTTGCAGACTACAAAGAGAACACAGTAACACCATGTTACATTCAAATCCCTTGAAATGATTTAATTATAGTATTTCTATCATCTCAAGGAAGGCTGCTTTTCCAGGCCCCCCGAAAATGCTCATAGCACATTCTTAAGCCTGAACAAAAAGAATTTGAATAATTGTTATATTCAGAGAGCAGTGGAGCAGAGAGGGTCACATTCTTGTCCCTGTATGTAATTCTGTACGAGACAACGTTCATCCCATTGCTGGAGACCACCCCTGCATGTCTGGATGGAGCTGGACAGAAGCAGGTAATATATATATATAGCATGATATATGTGTTTAAAGAAAATTCTCTTTTATAGAAAACTCTCAAGAAGGGTATGTCTAGGGTATATCTATACCAGACAATAAACCGAGGAACCAGCAATGAGCAATGAATATGTAACAGTTTAGTTAAGACACATTAAAAGCAGTAACTGGTCTCCCAAATGATCACATTCTCTGATTTTCTAAGATTTTCATTAACTGTGAGCAACCATCTGAAATGGGTGTTTTGGGGTGCCAGGAGGAGACATGCAAAACTGGTAGGAGACATAACTTTGTGTGGCTGTCTGATGTAGAGGCCTCTGGTCAGGCCACTCTCTCTGGCAATTAGACTTTAAATGGAAAGCCCCCTACTCATAACCACAATCGAAGCCCTTGACCACAGAGAGCCTTCCAATTCACAGCAAGCTTCGTTATTAATTCATCATGATGATTTTCATTTGTAGGCCCTGTAAATTCATGAGAGATTCCTCCCTGGATCGGTTGGTGTCACTACTTTCTGTTCCCAGAGCATCTTTGACCTTTTGTGCAAATGCCACTTTTGCCTAGTTTTCAAACAAATGGATCGATTTGTTGTTTTGCTGTTGAGCAGAATGATGAGGGCAGACTCCTATCAAACAGGAGATAGATGGAAGGGGTTGAGTGCTTTAAACCTCCTTCCCATAATCTCTATGGATTCAGCCTTTGAATCACCCCAAATAAACACAAATGCTAAGTAAAAACTATACTTATTATGCCAATGAATATTCAAGATAATTATTTTCATAGTCTTACCATCCCAATTAGATTGCCACCAGCTTCCTCCTTCTAAGCTCTTTGTGGAAATGCAGACACTTCAAAGTGCTTCAAGTAAAGGACCACTGTGCTACCTGTAAACTTCTGAAAGCCATGAGTCCGAGGGATGCTCCAAAATAAGCCATGGTTGGGTATTCAATAGTATTCATAACCTGAGAGACCCTCCTTTGTTACCATTTCCTAACTTTTCCCAGTGGGACTTTTAAAAAATAAATTTGGAAAATTTAAAAAATTAAATCTTTTTTATCCAAAAGTTAAACTGCCTTGCCCTTTAGATGTCTCAGTCTATCATGTCAAATCCTTAACTAAGTTTGTTTTATTTCTGTTCTACTTGGATTTGAACATAAATTCATCCCAGTTTTTACTAGCAGCTTTTCTTAAAGATAACAATTTTCTGCTAAAATGCTGCAGTAGGAACTAGCAGGTTTAAGGTTTGATCTCAGTTTTATGAGAGAGCATCTGTTGTACATGATGGAACATTTTGGAACATATCTAGCTTGTCCTTCTTCTAGGGATAAAGTGAGAAGGCAACATAGATACAAGAGAGAAATTATGTTCTTGAAAGACTTTTGAGCTCTGAGGATGAATGAGATTTAAAAATCTGCAGAAAACCCTTGTCAGTGCTATTCTGTTGCCCTTAAATCTTTAGTAACCTGAACCTTTGCTCTTTGCTAATATGACAATTATTGTTTATGGTGATATTTTTGAAATGCTACAAGATTCCAAAATGCTTTCTGAATATCCAAAGAGGACTTTGGAAGGCATTCAGAACAGTTTTACTACTAAGTATATATAATCACATTCTAAACATTTAGACAAACAAGGGGTGGCATTAATTGTTAATCAAAATTCAATGACTAGAAACATGGTAGGAGAGTTTGTTCTTTATAACAAAGAACATCTCCATCCCTTTCTGTCTCATATGCACACACTGGTTACACACATAGAGAAAAACACAAAAATCCAATATGACATAGGCATATATAACATAGTAATATATAAAATAAAAATATTGCTTCCTTTTCCTCTATCCTTATCCTAATCAATTGATTTTCCATGTTCATTTTAGAATGGACCTTACTTTACAAAATCTTATTATATAGATCCTAACCCAAATTGCGCATATATATATATGTGTGTGTGTGTGTGTGTGTGTGTGTATATGCACAATTTTATTAAGTTAATTTCATTAATTCAATCATTAAATATAATTAATATAGATATAATGATAAATAGTATTAATATATCTAATAGTATAATATTTATAATAAATGTCATAGAAATTCCTTATCTTGCCTTTTTAGCTCTAGTACCTCAGTGAGTTCTTAGTGAGCATGTGTGTGTAAGGGATATGTGACACACTCCTTGAGTTGTATATTATAGGTTGTGTGACTCTTGAACATGGAGTGTTTTTAGCTTATGAATTTCTTTTAGATAACTGTAATTTTTCTTTGCTAAGAAAATAAGTTTAGAAAATAAAGGGCTCTAAAATGTTCAATAATTTTAAATCTAAATTTCAAATCTATCTTCTAAAATCTAAATTTGTATTCTACAGAAGCTCTTTTGATGCTGAGGGTTGTTTTTTTTTAAACAAATTATAATCATCTTCACATCTGTCACTACACATGAGACAATGTTCTGCACTTAAAAAAGTTTGATTGTTTTTTAGTAATTGCAAATATTTGTACAGCTCTATGCCTAGTTGTCTTATGAATTGAGAGTAATGATTTCTGATGCTTTCCAATATCTTGGATTCCTTCTTAAATGTGGTAGTCCCCACTATTTCATCCTAGACCTCATTGTACACTTATTGTACACTTGATGTACAAACTGTGCTGATGGTGGAGGTGCTTTTTCACTTTTGACCATCTGTTTAACATCCTGTTATTAATGACCCGGAGTCTCAGTCTCTGGTGTACTCCTCTGCCCCTCGCACTAGTCTGCTCTTCACCAGGCACCTCCATATGCTTCCTCCAAAGGCTACCTGTCGTCCATGCCTCAGCATGTGCCTCCTGAACTCCAGATCTTGTTTATTGATACTACCAAGAACCCAATAACTTGAACTAGAAAACTTCAAATGATTCTTGATTCTTTCCTCTCCCTATTTTTCCATACCAAGAATTGTGGTTTTTATCTCTTAGACAGCTTTTGAATCTATCCCTTCTCCATTCTCAGAGTTGCAGAATGGGTTGCCTATTTGCCTGTGTAAGACTCCTTAAAATCTTGAAGAGGAAATCCATACATTTTTGGGAGATGATCCAAGGCCTTGTAATTAAGCCCCATTGCTGGACTCACATACACTCTTTTTGTTTTTCCTTTCTTGTTGATTCTACCTTGCTGCGTCTTGTCTCTGTCTTTCACTATGTGTCATGCCATTTCCACTCCAGTCCAGGTGGCTCAGTTCTACTCATTCTTATAAGATGCATCTCACATCCTTTTGGATATCATTGCCAGCCCCATATTGACCGTGTTCCAATAGCTCTTTCTTTAGGCATCCAAGGTAACATGGGGTTGTTGTAGTCTAGTTATCAGTTCAAATGTTCTTCTCTTCACTAGACTGGGCTTCTTCGAGAGGCAGGACTGTGCCTTAATCACCCATACAGAATAGTCACAAGATAAAGACAGAAACTCTGTAAATACTCATTGAATAAATTTGGTATATCAGAAATCTGTGCCTGAAGATATTGGTAAGCATGTCAATTACCGCATTATACCAGGAACAGAATAGGAACAGATTATTCTGTGGACTCCATGCTCTGTGGTTTGGATAGGACTTTCTTCTCCATGGACTAAGATTTCATTCTGAGGGAGTGAGTTCTACAGCACACCTGTGGGTAGAAGATGCCTTTGCAATTGCTCCTGGCCTGGGACTTTGCCTGTGGTATTTCCCTGTCTAGTCCTACCAGAAGGGAAACAAGATGGCTTTTGAAGAAGGATCTTGTTTTGGCTAGTGGGAATGTGGAGAAAGCGACTTTAGCCAGAGAGAGAAGCATGTGTAAGGATGTGTGAAGGTTAATGATATTAAAGGTAAAATATATGGTAGGGAAGAATGAAAGATGGTGGAAGACCATCGCTGGCTGTATAAGAGACAGGACGTCTCCCTGAGTGCAACGGGAAACCACTGAAGGATAAATCCATCACTGACTAATGATGTGTATGGTGAGTTCATTTTAGCTGCAGTTGGGTAAGCTTATGTTCTAACTCTCTGAAATTAAAAAGTTTAATCAAATAAAGTTCAACTATGTTTTTTTTTTTTTCAGAGAAGCAATATTTGAAAAATTCTCAGCTTAACAAGTCCACTTTTGTTTATTTTATTTTATATTTGTGGGCAAACAGATATCTAAAATAAATGATTAATTCAGGGCTGATTTTATTTGCCCCCTAGTTACAACATCTAAATTTCTAACTTCTAAGTGAGTTCTGGGCGGGGGTGGGGGTGGGAGGAGGAATCAACCACTCAAACCCAGGGGACTATCTGCTCAGTTATCTGTGGAGTTTCAACTTCTTTTGTTTTGTTTTGTTTGTTTGTTTTATTATGTTCAGTCAGCCACTGATTAGTACATCATTAGTTTTTGACGTAGTGTTCAGTGATTCATTAGTTACCCATAATACCCACTGCTCATCACAGCATGTGCCCTCCTTACTACCCATTACCGTCTGACCCTACACCCACCACCTCCCCTCCGAAATCCTCAGTTTGTTTCCTGGGGTCCACAGTCTCTCAGAGTTCATCTCCCTCTCTGATTTCTTCCCATTTGGATTTCCCTCCCTTCCACTGTGGTCCTCCATGCTGTTGCTTATGTTCCACATATAAGTGAAACCATATGATAATTGTCTTTTACGGCTTAACTTATTTGACTTAGCATAATCCACTCCAGTTCCATCGATGTTGATGCAAATGGTGAAAATTCATCCTTTCTGCTGGCTGAGTAATAATTGCATTGTATATATGGACCACACCTTCTTTATCAATTCATCTGTTGAAGGTCATCTTGGCTCCTTCCATGGTTTGGGTATTGTGGATATTCTTGCTATGAACATTGGGGTGCATGTGCCCCTTCTTTTCACAACATCTGTATTTTGGGGGTAAATACCTAGTAGTACAACTGCTGGGTTGTAGGATAGCTCCATTCTTAACATCTTGAGGAACCTCCATACTATTTTCCAGAGTGGTTATACCAGCTTGCATTCCCCTTTCTCCACACCCTTGTCAACATTTGTTGTTTCCTGTCTCATTTTGCCATTCTAACTGGTGTAATGTGGTATCTCATTGTGGTTTTGATTTGTATTTCCCTGATGGCTAGTGATGTTGAGCATTTTTTTCACTTTTGTTAGACATTTGTATGTTTTCTTTGGAGAAGTTTCTGTTCATGTATTCTGCCCATTTTTTGACTGGACTATTTGTTTTTTGAGTGTTGTGGTTGAGAAGTTCTTTATAGATCTTGGATATCAGCCCTTTATCTGTAATGTCATTTGCAAATATTTTTTCCTAATCCGTGGGCTGCCTCTTAGTTTTGTTGACTGCTTACTTTGCTGTGCAGAAGACTTTGATCTTGATGAAGTCCCCAAAGTTCATTTTTGCTTTTGTTTCACTTCTTTACCTTCAACTTCTTATGCTCAGGACTTGGTGTAGTGTTAGTACCAAGGAAATTATTGCAAAGTTTTGTAATGGGACTTTCTGATCTTTAATTATTGGTGAGAAAGACATTATGGACGCTGAACAATGAGAGATGATGTCAAATGTTCTTTACCAGTTGTAAATCTCTACATTGCTCATTGTATTTGTAGTATGGTACTGTGTGAGTATGTGTGTGTATGTGCATGTTTGTGTGTACATGCTCCATCCTATATACTCATTTTGAGACTCTCAGGGCAAGCTATTGTAAAGCATACAGCTCATTAATGTTAAGTCTTAAATAGTAAATCAGCTTAGATATTGCCAACTTAGATCTTGGTCTGCTCTAGAAATAGGAAAATGAGTACCCCAGGATGAACTTACACCATGAAAGACCACATAATATGCTTCTCAAGTAGGTTTCTTCCCAAAGATGTTGTGTATGGTGTAGTATGTACTGGCTCTGAAGAAAGGAATTTCTTTTGGTCAGGACAAGGTCAAAGAAACTTTTACAGTGATGAGCAGAATTCTTTGGGGTAGCGCAGGAAGTAGGGCTTAAAGAAAGACATTCTCCTTTTCACCTGAAATCCGTGGAGAATGTCCTTCCTTGGCCTTAGGCATAGTCTTTCCCTGTTGTGGGGGTGGGTGGGCAGCCTCAGGCTGAATACTTAATGTGAAGTCAAATGCAGCAGTGAGCACGCACCCAGCCTTTGGACAGCACATGTCTAATGCTTTTGGACCTGCTTGTTTCTGTAATGAAAAAAACATGCTTCTTCTCATGGATAATAACTTTTGACTTCCTGGACAGCTCTTTTGTTTTGTTTACTTTAGCATAAAGTATTCCACCCTTTAAAAATATTACTCTCTTTTATCTGTTTTATAGTATTAAAAATACACCAATGTGTTTATATTTAAAAATGGGAAATGTCAAAAACATTTTTATAGCATCTTTTAATCTTTGTTTAAAGGGCTGGCGGGGAGGTGGAATAGCTTCTAGGTTATGTTCAATTTTGTCCATATCAGGAGGGCTCGATTGAGGATTCCAAGCCTTTTGTGTCACACAGATGTTCAGGGTAAAAGAAAAAAGCATGTCATGTCTCTCTGATCATAATAGCTTGTAGTACATGTTAATACAATGTTATAATCACTAGAATTGCAATTCTGTTGCTAATAATGTTTAAAATTTTAATAATATTAAACTCTTTGAATGATTCTGTGTTCTAATACATGTTTCATTTTTGACTTTTGCTATTTGGAATGTAACTGGAAATGTTACATTCCAAGATCCTTGCTAAGGACCCCAGGACCCTTATGGGTCTACCTACCCTACCATTATGACCGAATCAGAGGCATGGAGAATTACACTCTAGGGGTGCTGAAAAGTAATTGAGTGAGGTATGTACTCCCTTTCTGTGCCAAATGGTGAAAATACTGACATGTGTTCTTCAGTTTGGTGACAAGGATGAGGGATGACCCTAGCTTCAGGCTACTGATGACATGTGTAATGACTGCACAAAAGGCTTTCTGTTATTGACAACATAAACAGACAGATATTGGAAAGGAAAAAAATCCTACCTTTAAGAAAGCCATGAGTGTTTTGATTTTTTTCATTTGAAGGTAATGAAATGAATACTTCAAAGAGTACAATTTGCACAGAAATTGCTTTATAGGTTTTGTGTGTGTATGTTGGGAAAACAATTTATGGCTATTGTTTTGTCTCTTAATTCTAGATGCACTTAACTCTAAATGTACTTCTGTCACGGAAGTTTATTAAGTAAGGTAAAAAACCCATGTTAATGTGTCATGAATGCCAAATGACTGAAACAAAATGACAGGATATTACTAATTTATTATAATTTTACATACTGAGAGCCATTGAATCACTTGGAATTATAGAGGTATGCCTGCAAAACAGTCAAGTTAATATTATGGGAAGATCTAATTATCTACTGTTAAAGTCACCTCATTAATGTTTTATGCCGTTATGTATGAAATGTATGTACATTTCTAAAAAGTTGAAAATAAGAAAAACATAGAAATATTCACAGGCTACTTGGCTGCTATGCAGACCATTTCCATTTCCCTAGACTGTAAAACTCTTCAAGGAGAGAGGATATTTCTGCACTTCTGCATGTCCATTTACTTGTTCACTGTCAAGGCCATAGGACAGACAATAAATGTTGCTTGAATGGAAGCATGGTTGATTATCAAAAAACATAGTGGTCAGAAATCTGAATGAACCTCTTGACTCCCCCAAAACTTAATTACTAATAGCCTTCCATATTTTTTTTTAAAGATTTTATTTATTTGAGAGAGAGAGAGCAGGAGAAGGAAGGGTGGGGCAGTGGAGAGGGATGAACAGGGTTCCTACTGAGCAGGGAGATGGACATGGGGCTTGATTCCAGGACCCTGGTATCATGACATGAGCCAAAGGCAGATGCTTAACCAACTGAGCCACCTAGGCACCCCAAAATAGCCTACTGTTGACTATAACCTTCACCAATAACATGGACAGTTGATTAACACTTTGTTCTGTAGGTTGCATATATTATATTCTGTATTCTTACTATGAAGTAAACTAGAGAAAAGAAAATGCTATTAAGAAAATCATAGGAAGATAAAATACACTTACAGTACTCTACTGTATTTATATATAAAAAAATTTTATGTAAATGTGGATCCATACAGTTTAAGCCTGTGTTGTTTAAGGGTCAACTGTATTTTAATTAAATTTATTTTCTCATTTATATCATTTTCTCCTGTGTTGGAAGAGTCTTCCAAGTGTCATCCTGGTGCTTGAGGACAGTGGTCCAGTGTCATTTCCCTCCTTCAAGGCCATTTCTTCTATAAAGCTTCCCAGTGAAGTTTATTATACTAAAGATTATGAAAAAGTTTTCCTGTGGCTATCTATCCAAATATGTCTACTTTTGTATTTGTACTTTCCATCTCTAATTAGATTTGTCTTCAAAACAGTGTTTGCAGTAGCTCTGACTTGCATGGACCACAGCAAAGACATTGTGTTTGCTAATAATTTTCCCCTCAAACCCTCCTGTAGATAATGGGCTGTGCTGTCCCTCTCTGTATACTATTCCCAAAGCAAATTAGGAATCATAGCTCAGTCCAGAAACAGACTGAATTACTCTAACACTCACTGTTCTAGCCCTGGTATCCTTGTGCTCACCCTTACCACTTCTGTCTCCTCTCTCATTTTGCTATGGAGGATCTGCACAAGTGTGGAAGGATGAGGGTTACCTAGACCTCACTTCTTGTATGTGCTTTCTGAAATGTCTGTGGCTATAGTGTTGTGGGGGTATTACTGCTGTGCTGGGCAAGACAACACCTGCTTTAACTTCCCTCAGCCCAGGAAGGTCATACTGACTGGATGTTACAAATCCCATTTACTTGCATTCCACTTGATTAAGATATTTATCAGCCTGTAGACTCCTACTGAAATTCACGCTGTTAAAATCACCTAGCTCTTTGAGTATGCAGCTAATGTGTGAATTGAAAAGTAAGTGAAAAGAACATCAATTAGGATTCAAAACAAATACCTTCATACCAGCCAGATTTCTGAACTGCCACATTCTCTAACAATGTCAAAAACTGTGAGATGTTTTAAAAGCAGTTTAACAAGGTCTACCTTTTAAGTTCATGGCTTACAGTGTTGAAATAACCTTATAAATGAGAAAATGCACAACAGTGGAACATCAAAGGCAATGCTGTCCATTTATCATGACAGGTTAGGCGGCCAACACACAAGTATGCCTCTCCCGTGATGCCCCTTGTAAATGATGGATGTCTATCTGCAATGGAGATCGGAAGAGCCACCACTTAGCCAGAGGCAAGAGCTTAGTATTCTAAGAATCAGATTTGGCAAACTCTGACTTTGGAATAGCCTGTTCAAATGCCAATAATTTGGATTATTTGTGAGGGGACAAGTTAGTACCAATGCACACAAAGGGTCTTTCAAGCTGTAGGCACATTTGATGTTTATGAGTCCTACATAATCTAGAGATTTCATTTGTTCCTTTGCAAAGTAGTACTGCTCAACCTCTTTTAAGACTGAGTGGTTAAAAAAATGATTTAAATTACTAGCCACTCTTCATGGCTACATACTTTACTGAGGTAGATATGGTAATTTTTTTCTTTTATTTTAAGGACTGATACATCATTATGTCTAATTCCTTCTTCATTCTTTCAACTTGATGACCATATCTCTAGGACAGTTCTTATGAACATAAAATAGATTCCCCAAATATCTTTCCTTTTATTCCACTGCCCTAACTTTTGTTATTGGCTCTATAATTACTATGCACACACATGCTTACCTTTCTTCTTCTTTTTTTTCCTCTTTCTTTCTTTTTTTTTAGTATATGTGCTGCCGAAGCGAGCACTCCTCTTTCTTTCTCTATAACCCTCTCTCCCACACAAATCATACATATGTCAAAAATATTCAAAGGAAATTGACCAAAATATTAAGAATAATATATTGAGTAGTGAGATTATGGTAATTATTTTTTATGTTTTCCTGTTTTTTTTTAAAGTCTTTCTTTCTGTATATGTATAAATGTATGTAAACACATTTTAGTCCATATTAGATAAGGATGTAGTTGAGAGAAAGTTTTATTTCAAGAGACAGGTGTTTTAATTTAAAACTATATTTTACTGACATTAAATGGTCATCAATATTATGACATAGTAACAATTGACGTATGACTAACAATTGACATATGACTAAAGAAAACTTCTGCCTACTAAATTATGATACTCTATGATCATGGGATGTTCCCTAATTTTAGAGATGTTAATATATACATTTTAGAATGGTTAAAATGTAAAATAATTCCAGTTTTACAATAGACTCAGAAAACAAAGGAAGAAGGAACACTGGCCAACTCATTTTGAGAGGTCAGGATAACCCCAATAGCAAAATACCCTGAAAATACTGCAAGATAAATTTTGGACCACATTTATTTTAAAGATATAGAGATACAGAAATCTTTAACCAAATGGAAGACAGCATTATTATTATAAAGGAATAGCTCATAATGACCAAGAGGCATTTACCTCAGCATTGCAAGGCTGGTTTACATTTGAAAATTAATCAGTATAATTTACCACATTAAAAAGGACAAAAGAAAAAATCCATATGATCATCATAATAGATATAGAAAAACGTGACAAAAATCCAACACTCTTTTGAGTAGAAAGCAAACTTTTACCAAACTAGGAAAATAGAAATCGTCCTTAATTTCATAAAGCATATTATAATAATTCCAGAAGAAACAGTATTTAGTAGTGAAATATTGGGTGTTTTTCCCCTGGGATTTGAAACAAGACGAGGATGATTGAATATACCATTCCAACTTAACATTGGACTGGAATTCTAGCCAGGAAAATTGCAGTAAAATAAGTAAAAAGTATGAAGTTGGGAGAAGAAGTAAAAATGTTACTATTTGCCAATGACATGGATTGGGGGTTGGAAAATCTTGAGGAATCTACCAAAAACAAATCTATTACAATTAATACATAAAATTAACAGGGCCACAACATACAAGATCAATATATAAAAGCAATTGTAATCTATATATCAGCAATGAGCAATTAGAAAATGAAATTTAAATTATGTCATTTGGAATAGCACCAAAATGATTAAATTCCTATAAATAAAAGTAGTAAAAGTGGTTAAGTCTTCTCCATTTAAAATCACAAAACATTACTTTTTAAAATTTCTTTTAAAAATTTTTATTATTTCTTTAATTTCTTTTCAGTGTTGCAGAATTTATTGTTTATGCACCACACCCAGTGTTCCTTGCAGTACATGCCCTCCGCAATATCCACCACCAGGCTTACCCAACCTCCCACTGCCCTCCCCTCCAAAACCCTCAGTTAGTTCCTCAGAGTCCATAGTCTCTCATGGTTTGTCTCCCTCTATAAAACATTTCTGAGAGAAGTTAAAAAAAACCTAATATTGTGAAGATGTTCATACTCTTCAACATAGCTATAGATTCAACACAATTTCTATAAAATTCCTATAATTTTTATAAAATTTTTATAAAATTTAAGATTTTTGTTGTATTGAAAATTCCATAAAATTCTATATTCTGTAAAGTTCCTATAATTCTAGAAACAATTCCTATAGGTTTTAAGTTTTTTGTTGTTGTTAAAATTGATAATCTGATTCTAAATTTTATATATGTGGCAGTTCAAAGGATTTACACTAGCCAAAACAATCTTGCAAAGTAGAACTCAGTTTAAGGAAATTATATTTCCTGATTTCAAGAACATGTTATAAAGCTACAATAATTAAGTCAATAGAGTATAGAGATGTAGTAGACAAATGTCTATGGCGCACAACGGAAAGACTAGAATTAGAGCCAAATGGATATGGTGAATTAACTTTTAACAAAGATAACAAAGCACTTCAATTTTTGCAATGCATATATACAACAAAAGTCTTGTATTCAGAAGATATAAAGAATTCTTGCAAGTCAATGATAAAAAAGAAAAAACAACAAAAATGGGCAAATATTTATTTATTTACTATTAATTAATTAATTAATTTTAAACACCAAATTATTTAAATTCAATTTTGTTAACATATACTGCTTTATTAGTTTCAGGGGTAGAATTTAGTGATTCATCAGTTGCATAGAACACCCAGTGCTCATCACATCGTGTCCCCTCCTTAATGCCCATCACCCAGTCATTCCTTCCTCCTACCCACCTCCCCTCCAAAAACCCTGTTGTTTTCCTAGAGTCCAATATCTCTTATGGTTTGCCTCCTCTCTATTTTCATTTTATTTTATTTTTCTCTCCCTTACCTTGTGTTCATGTTTTGTTTCTTAAATTTGACATATGAATGAAATCATATATATATGTTCCTCAAAAAGTTAAAAAGTGGGCAAGAGATTTAAAAAGACACTACACAAAAAAGATATCTCAATGGTCAATAAGCACCTGATAATGTGCTCAATATCATTAGTCATAAGGAAAATGCAAATTAAATCACAATAAAATACCACTTTCCACGTGAAAAGCGCCAAAATCAAGAGATCAAAGTTGGCAAAAGAAATGAATCAGCCAGGACCTTATATGTTGCTGGTGGTGGTGTAAATAGCACGAACACTTTGGAAAACTAGCCCTTTCTCACACAGCTAAACATCTATCTTTCACATGACTCAGCAATCCCAACCCTGGGTATTTTCCCAGGAGATATAAAAACACATGCCCAAAACAAGTCTTTACAAGCATTTTCATAGAAGCCTTATTCATAAAATTTTCAAGCTGGAAATATGCCAAGTGTTCATGAACATGAGAAGGGATTATCAAGTTTTGGTATACCCATACAGTGCAAACTACTCAGGAAGAAAAGGAAGAATTACAGATGCATTCAATGGGGAGAATGAGTTTGAAGAAAGTTATGTTGGGCAAATGGTGTTAAAAACAGAGAACTACTGATTCCATTTATATGAAGTTCAAGAATAGGCAAAAACAACTGTGGTAATAGAAAGCAGAACCTGAGGGAGGGGGTGGGGTGGTGGGGTAATCAGTGGATGGGTGTGAAGGAGGGCACGTGTTGTGATGAGCTCTGGGTGCTACAGAGAAATGATGAATTATTGAACACTGCATCAAAAACTGATGATGTACTATGTGTTATCTAATTGAACATAATAACAAATAAATAAAAATTAAAAAAAAAAAGAAGCAGAAAATGGTTGCTTCTGAGAGAAGGACTGACTGGAAATGAACTTTCCAGAGTGATGAAAGTGTTCTGTGTTTTGGTTTGATGGATATATACTCTCATGACAATCACTGAAGTATACATTGATTATATGTGCACTTTATTTTATGTCCACTATACCTCAGTCGGATATTGTGGACATTTTTGCTATGAATATTAGAGGACACGTGTCCCTTCTTTTCACTATATCTGTATGTTTGGGATAAATACCTAGTAGTGCAACTGCTGAGTCCTAGGGTAGCTCTATTTTTAACATCGTGAGGAACCTCCATGCTGTTTTCCAGAGTGGCTGTACCAGCTTGCATTCCCACCAACAGTGAAAGAGGGTTCCTCTTTATCCACATCCTTGTCAACACTTGTTTCCTGTCTCGTTAATATTTGCCATTCTAACTGGTGTAATGTGGTATCTCATTGTGGTTTTGATTTGTATTTCCCTGATGGCTAGTGATGTTGAGCATTTTTTTCATGTTTGTTAGCCATTTGTATGTTTTCTTTGGATAAGTGTCTGCTCATGTCTTCTGCCCGTTTTTTAACTGGACTATTTGTTTTTTGATTGTTGAGTTTGAACTGAGATGATCTTCAATAGATGAATGGATAAAGAAGATGTGATACATATTTACAATGCAGTATTTTTTTTATTAGTTAATAAATGCTTTATATTAGAAGAGTTTAAGATTTGCACAGAAGTTGGGAAGATAATACAGAGTTCCATATAACCCACACCCAGGTACTTTGCTAGCATAATATATTATTGATGTTTACATTAGTTTGGAATATTTTTCACAGCAAATGAACCAATATTGGTACATTATCATTATCTAAAGCCAATACTTTTTTCAGATTGCCTTGGTTTTGCCCTAATGTTCTTTTTCTGTTACAGAGTCCCATATAGGTTACCACATTACATTTAGTAGTCAGGTATCATTAGGGTTTTTGGCTGTGATAATTCTTCAGATTTCCTTGTTTTTTTTTTTTTTTTTTTTTTTTATGACTTGATAGTTTTGAGAACTGGTCAGGCATTGCAGTATGCTTTTTAACTGATTTATCTGGTGTTTTAGTTATAATTCAATTAGCATTAGGTTTTTTGTGGTGGGGGAGTAAGAGATAAAGTGTCATTGTCATCACATCATATCAAGGTCCATGTGTTATCAACATAATTTGTCACTCTTTTTTTTTTTAAATTTCTTTTCAGCGTAACATTATTCATGGTTTTTGCACCACACCCAGTGCTCCATGCAATAGTGCCCTCCTTAATACCCACCACCTGGCTCCCCCAACCTCCCACCTCCCACCCCTTCAAAACCCTCAGATTGTTTTTCAGAGTCCATAGTCTCTCATGGTTCACCTCCCCTTCCAATTTCCCTCAACTCCTTTCTCCTCTCCATCTCCCCATGTCCTCCATGCTATTTGTTATGTATTAACTCAGCCATCCCATTGGAAAGGATAAATTCCCACCATTTGCATCAACATGGATGGAACTAGAGGGGATTATGCAAAGTCAAATAGATCAAGCCTAGAAAGACAATTACCATATGGTTTCACTTATGTGTGGAACATAAGGAATAGCCAGAGGACCAGAGTGGAAGGGAGAAAAAGTGAAGGGGGAGAAATCAGAGAGGGGTGCAAACCATGAGAGATTCTTGACTCTGGGAAACAAACTGAGGCTTTCAGAAGGGAGGGGGTTGGGGGGTGGGATAGCCAGGTGATGGGTATTGAGGAGGCATGTGTTATGATGAGCACTGGGTGTTCTATTCAAATAATGAATCAATGAACCCAACATCAAAAATTAATGATGTACTATACAGTGGCTAACTGAACACAATAAAAAAAAATAAAATGCCATTGCTTACCCCCAAAATACTATATCTCAGTTTATACATTATATCACAATTTCCTATGTGTGTGTATATATATATAGTCTATCCATATTATGTAATCTACTTATTTATATTTATATTTGTAGACCAGTTCTGATTAAAAAAAAATTAATGAAATAGAGTATATTTTGAGGGATTTTTAAGTACTGTTGACCTGTAATCCATAGTATCACATGGTGGGTGCAAGCACTTTGGCAGGAGGCAGACCTCAGTATAAAACTTTCCCTGACTACTCATTAGCTCTTTCCTTCAGGAAGTTACATAAACTTTTTCAATCATGGCTTTGTCCTCCATGGGAGTATTAATGCCCATTTTTCAAGGTTGTTGTGAGAAGGAAGCAAGAGAATGCATGTGAGAACAGTGCAGGGCATATAGCTGATAACCCAACAAACAGTGGTTGTGATAGAAGACATGGCAGTGGCAGTTTTAGGAATTGCCTTTATACATTGTCTCTCCTTGGAATATTCCGATCCTCCTCTTTCTACTGATTTTTTACTCATTAAATTGCAACTCAAATATCCTTTCTTCTACTCAACCTTCTTTATATTCCCAGGTAAAATCAGGCTCAGCTTGTTTTGGGCACTCAGATTTTGCATACTTTTTAGAACACAAATCTCATTGTCTCATGATTGTCTCACCTATGTTTTCCCATTAGGTATGAGCAACTGAAGTTTAGGGATTGTGACATCTCTAGGCTCAGTGCATTGCTCATTTCTGTAGAAATTCAATGTACATTTGTGAAACTGAATTGAATTAAGAAATTTAACACATGCTTCTTGGTATCTGCTGAGTCACTGTGGCTATCTAGGGTTTTCTAATGTCACGTAAGGTGTTTAATTTCTTAGTTCTAGTCCTTGTGCAGTTAGAATTCATCATTTATGTGGGAATGAGAGCCTTCGTTCACTACCAAATGCAATTGTCTTCTCCAAGCATTTGTGTTGTTACAAAATGTAATCTAATATTACGCTCCATTTTTTTTACTCACTCCATTTTTTTTCCTCAGTGAGAAATAGACAAATTTATTTCAAGGAAATATTTTAATATATGTTGTAAGAAAGGTAAAGATGCGGGTAGTTTCTGATTCTTCTGCAATTAAATTAAAATCTATATAAAAAGTAAATAAAACAATGTTATTATAAGAGGTAATATGATTCAAGAATAATTTTAAAAAGATAAATTCAATATTGATTGCATTATCCTCAATAAGGCAGAACTCCAAATACGTGAGAGAAATTTTTCCACAGAGTTAAACCAATTAAGGACTTCTGCTTAGTTCTCTTAGATAATTGTTATAAGCACACCAGTGCATTCTGACGATGATGTTAGTCTTCTTTATTCTTTCTTATGACCAGAAAGTCTCAAACATTCCCTCTAAAACAGTTTCCTTATTTTGTAAAGAAACAGGAATGTCTCTGTTCTCCATCTCTGCTTCTTCTACAGCACCTGTGCATCGTTGTCACTCAAGAACCCGCCGAATACATAAATCACAAGAAGAAGAAATAGAGTGTGGGTAGGAGTAGGTAAAAATACTTACAATACACCATGTTACATCGTGTGAATACGTTATGTTACTTCATGGTTCCATAGCCATGATCCAATAAGGATTGATACACTGTAGCATGTTTTACTGAAGTTTTCTTTAAGGAGTTGAGAGTAGAGGTTGTACCATAAAATGTCCACCCTAATATCCCCCAAAGAAAGAAGCAGAGGAAGACATCATTTTACATTTTGTAGATGAAGAAACTAAGACACAGAGAGAAGGAACTAATGAATTGATACTGGAAGTGCATCATGAACATTCGGAGGATCACAAATATTGGTGTAAGCGTAAGGGCAATCCATTGCATTGCCCAAAACACATGAAGTGTTATTCAATTTTTACAATCTTAGACTTCTAATTTCATAAAAATTCTACAGGAAGTGAAATGTTTATCATGAAAATAAATATATGAATTTTTAAATTATATTATTAGTCTATATGGACAAATCCGTGTTATCTCTCTGCACAATTATGCCTATATCTTGTCCACTATGCTCCAAATAAGAAAGTCAACTAAATTTGACTAGAAGTCAGCTCCCAATAGGAAGTCAGAGTGAGGATGAGGTAGCTAGCATGTGGCACTTCACAAATGTCCTGAAAACCCCAAGGCCTCTTCTTGGTTTAATGGAGAACAATTTCAAAGATGGCCTTATAAAATTCTTTTGACCCTTATCCTTCTCTTAGCTGACGTGGAATTTCCCCCCACTGGGAATGGCATCAGTGAGATGATGTGATCCTCACTGCTCTAAGTTGCATGACTCCGGGGAATGTCTTCCCCATGCAAATCAGATGACTGGCTTTTTCTTATTTTATTGGTCACTGCATGAGTTTATGTGGAAGACTGGCATGTCAGGGTCACCTGGAGAGGCTAGCAGGAGAGCTTTTAGTAATAGCAACCATGACCCTAATGCGAGAATTCAACAGAAGAGGATGAAAATTAAACTGTTATTTAACAAGCACAGAAGGCCTGGGAGTTGGAATTGGAGCGAGTTTGTGATTCTGTGCCAAAGTTACCACAGCATATGGGATTCCTCTGTGCAGGGCATTTGTTTCAGGTCTTAGTTTCCAGAAGAAGAGAAATATTCCTCTGAAATTAAAGAAAGCACAAGACTGAAGTTAGAGAATGGTGATTTCTTTTAATAAAAGAGCAAGTCAGAGAAATAGCTTTTAATATGAGGCTTATAATTCCTGATTAATTTCATTAGCCTCCTTGCCTCAAACATACCAAAAAGGTGTGTCATCCAATGTGAGGAAGCCATTCTCTTCCAGAGCAGGAAGGCATGCCAGCCCACATCCAACCTGGGGAATTATGTGTTGACCTACCTCAATTCCTCCTGGTGTTCCAAGTAGGAACCAAGAGAGTTTGTATACCCAGTCCAAAACAGGGAGAACTTTTCTTTGCTGCTGTGAGGCAGCTGGCTTTCACCTTAGGGTAGTTGCCCAGCAAGTTCTCAGGAATCACGTAATTGCTGATCACGATGCATTTCATTGGTTGATGAAACATGTTTTGTAGTTAGTTCTATAGTTCAGTGTACTTGAGGGTGAGTAAAGGGTCAGTGACAATGCCCCTGCGCTCCTAGTCCTTATGAATCACTCCTAAAATGATGGCTGGTCGGTCCCATAAGGCATCCATAAGGACATTTGGACATTTGCCTTTTGGGGAAAATTTTGCTTTTTCATCTCCTCTGAAGAGAATGAAGGAAGAGAAATACTCATGAACCCAGAAGATGGCTCATGGCAACAGCTCTGTGGATGTGAGCATCAGGAATATTCAGGCAGTCCTGATGGCTATAGGGCTTCTGTATGGAATTCTTGGCAAAGCACCAATTCTGTTCTGCTCATTTCATTTTCCCTCATCCCCCACCTCATTTTTTGGGGCTCAGCACTGCTTCCATGGGTTAAACAGCCACAGAGGAATTATAAAGAAGATCTTTGCAGGTTTAGAGGATTCCAGAAGGTCTGGGAGAGGAGAAGATTTCCTAGCTAAGAGAACAGTCTAACTTCGTTCTGCATAAACTAGCCTTCACTTTGAACAATTTGAAAGCACATGAGAGGATGGACCCTGGGACAGGCCAGATTGATTGCTTCATGGGAGGGATGGCAAGGAGCATGGTGTCCATAAGCCTGAGCAGTTGGGAAGGCCCAGCTTGCCAGCCCCAAAAGGACACTTAGCATTGGAGAAAAATCCGAGATGTCTATCTACCAAGGGGATGTCATGTCCAATGCTCTAGTCAGACTTTCTAGAAGAAAAGAGATGCAGAAGATTCTCATCAACATGAGGAGGGAACAACAGCAGGGAAGGAAGGGGTTAGCACTTGGAGAGGTTTCAATCAGTCTTAAGCCAAAGTTTAAAGACTGGAATAGATTGATCAGATAAAAAAAGCAAGAAAGCTGAATTTTCTGCAAAGAGCAGAACTTCATCAGACCTTTCTAATGCCAGTCTTGTGCTTTCTTTATGTCCAGAGGAATATTTTTCTTCTTCTGGAGACAGAGAGACCAAGGTCTTTTGAAGGCTCTGGTGAAGGACCCAGAGGGAGGAGATGAAAACCCAGGTATAGATATAAAATGTGAGGGGTGGCCAAATGTAATCTGTCAAGGAGAGGGTGGGGCTGTCCAATGGCCTGAGGCTACTTGATGTGATAGAGATTTTGAAGCAGTGTAACTTGAAATAAAAGAATATGTCATCCTCCAAAGTTATATACTTTTCTTTTGGGGAGCTCCTTCAGAGTTTGTCCTCTGGAACATTGTGGCAGCTACTCTTTGTAACAGTTACTCTGCTTTTGATAAAATGGCTTCTTGCAAAGGATTTTATCCACATGGGTTTCTAGTCTGTCTCAAGTGAGTTCATTAAACTGTGGCTCTGCTGAGGTCTCCTTCTCTCACGCTTAGAGAGCTCATTCAGCTCATTCTGGTCACAGGATAGCTGCCATTGGTCCAGGGACCATAGTTGGTTGCTTTAAGGGCAATGTTTTATAGTTGTAGCATGCTGAGTTTGGAACTGGTATACTTTAGACTTTGATGTCTAGTTCAAGGACATTTTTG
Organism: Mustela putorius furo; assembly: GCF_011764305.1. Classification (NCBI taxonomy): domain Eukaryota; kingdom Metazoa; phylum Chordata; class Mammalia; order Carnivora; family Mustelidae; genus Mustela; species Mustela putorius. The sequence continues at coordinate 3,436,018 of NW_025422171.1, forward strand.
GCAGACCTTTTGGGATCTGTTTATCTGGGTTGATGTTCTGAAGGCTTTCTTTATAGCTGTGCAGACAACTTGGAAATTTCATGTTTGATTCTGCAGCCATCCCAGAGGTGTGCTGTTTCCATCAGGACTGGCCAGGTGAGCATGTTTCAACAATGAGTGCCCCATTCCATGCTATTCCCAGCTCCTTCTGGAGGTTCACAAGGGCTCAACTGTGGGTTTGTGCCATTATGGGTCATCTCCTGTCTGAGATAGGTCCCACTGAAAACTAGACTTGGCTTGATACAGCGTGACTGAAACAACTCACATAAAATAAATGAATACCTACTTGTTGTAAAGCATTATGTAAGAGACAGATATGCAAAACATGTTGGAAAGGGAGGCCATTTCCACTAAGAAAAACAGCCATATTAAGTGGTTATGCAGTTATGCTAAATACCAGGTGAGTGGTACAAGTCATAAGAACTCTATTCGGTATTTTGGAAGAGAGGGAGGTCACTGTGGCTGAGATATTTAGAGAATATGTATAGGGGAGGTGGGACAGTCCTGGTTTTAAAGAGTGAGTAATATGGGTAGTATTTGATAATATGGATAATATTTGAAAAAAGTAGAGAAAGGAGGGGAAGACATTCTGGTCAGGGTTGGCGCAGAAGTACTATTGAGGCTGTGTCAAAAGACCCATTGAAACAGTCTCTCTGTTAAGAAGGAAAGATGAGGACGAAGTGAATGGTTCTCAGAAGCCCTGGGAATCTATGGCTCCTTCAAGATGGTGGGGATTGGCCCTTGTGTCTGGCAGCTATGTGGAGCCCTTGAAGGATTTTCAGCATGTGTGTGATTTGAATATAGCGTCACACAGGACAATTTGGAGTCAGGATGCCAGGTGGGTTGCTATCCAGGAGACCTATTGGAAGGCCTTGTGAGGCCATAATTACAACATCAGTCACAGCATTATGACCTGACTAGTCACCATGGACCTGTTTCCCTTCACCCACTCCCCAGCAATATTTGGGATATTTTGGGTCAAGGGTTAACCTCTTCCTTCTGGTTCCTTCTCTCTTCCCTCCACTTCCTTCCAATCTGTCTTCACCCACACCACCACCCTGGATTTTAACTCCCCCCTGGGCTACTCTGAAGGCCCCCTAGGATCTAAATTTTCCCTCTGCAGGCCTGGGAGACCCAGGAGTCTGCACCTTGACTGGTAGAATTTCTGGAGCTTCAATTTTTTGTTTGTTTGTTTGTTTCATTTTGAACCCGCTATAGATCAGAAATTAAAGACATTTCAAAAACTGTAACAAGATGGATAATATGAAGGAAATTTGAACACTAGCATCAATTGCAAAATAAAAATCAAGCTTGGCAGTAATCAGCTACCCCATCTTTCACATTTAAGCAATATATATTCTGATACGTCTTTTTTCAGACTGAGTAGATTTATTGCTGTGTATGTTCATTTTTTATTTTAATTTTTAAATGAAATGTCATTTAACTTTGCTTCTGGTGTATTAATTTTTATAATTATCTTCCATTTATGGCAGGTGATCATGGTTTTCATTTTTCATAATGGCAAGAAATTTCCTTTTTGAAGTATATTGAATTAAACTAAAAATTAATCAACTTAGAGAAAACTATTAAATACTAGTTCATGGTACATGGTATATGGGTGTGCCAGAATTGTGTCACACTAAAATGATTGAAGTTTATGAAACACTGCTCACCAATAACTAGGCTATGCCTTCCCCACTCTCTGCTGTTGAAGGTGGTGAAATCCTGTCCTCCATTCTGACAAAAGTAAGAAACTACTAGAAATGTTCTGGTATCTCTTGTCGGAGCTATGCATCACCCCATTCGTATACTCTGTAAGCAATTGAAGGGACTGGATCTTACTGCTGTGGTGTCTATGCTGTATACTAAATGTGTTTTTGTTGAGTGAACGAATCAGCAGTTGGCATTGCCTTAAGAATATCTCTAGGAAAAAAAAAAGACTATCTCTAGAAAGCTGAACTTTTTTTTGTTGTTGTTGGCTTGTTTATTCTAGAACTATTAGGCCATGATTATATAGATGTAGCCAAGATGTCCAGCTCTTTAGAATTTCAAAAGAATAAGGCAACTGGGGTACATTCAGCAAGCTTGTGGGGTTTGGATGCCCACAGTCTAACTTGCTGGAACAGGTGTGCACAGCCATGATTCAGGGCAAAATGACAGCTGCCTTGAGGAGTCAGCCTGACCAGTTCTTACCCATCTAACATTTTTCTCTCCTTTACAGAGGAAAAAAGATTCTTGGAAAAGAGACAGAGCTGGTTCTTAGTTACTACTGGAAAAAATATCACACCAAGCCCTGGATGTGAGCCACTATTTCCAATGGAAACACTGACTTGTAGCACCATGGCCTATTGTAAAATCTAGTGAAACGTGCATAAAAACCTTGCATCTGGTTTGAGATTTATCTTTGCTACCAAGTCAGTCTGTCTGCATTCTTGACTCTGGGATGGCTGCTCATCCAGGGGTGAGAGGCTACCTCAAAGGGAAAAAAGAATTATTGGAAAAATGTAGAGAATGAAATGAAATATTCTTTTGGTGTCACAACAGCTTATTTTTAAAAAGTCTGACAAAAGATAAGATAAATATGAGCTTATCGTAATGAGTTTCAGGTAGTAGCTTTCTTTTGGACAGCATTGCCCTCTCACAATGAATTTCATTAAAATGTGCTTTGGTGTGCCATAAGGGGCTGATGTGGAGAGGATACTTGAGATACCATTTTGCAGAAGCCATTGTGTTTACTGCTGCAACACTGTTAAAGTCGTCTTTACTCTCCCAAGGGAAAGAGCTACTTTCATGTAAATCCTGGGAGAAGCTTTGCTATCTTTGAGGAATGGGTTTGTTTTTTCTTTATTGAAGAAACTGCTCTACAGTGACTTTTTCTATATTCACCCATAGTTCTATTCGCCATCTCAGTATAGGAGTTTATGGTCTGCATACAGACAGTTTTGCTTTCCCACCTGGTATTAGCAATCTATTCTAATTGAATTTTCCTCAGTCTTGTTTTCTTTTCTTTTCTTTTTTTTTTTTTAATTCTAATTACCATTTTACACATCCATGGTGTGTATTTCTAACTGACTGCTATGTATATTTTATCTGTCGCACTTGAATGTGGTATTCAAAGTAAGGACATTTCTTTATTCTGGTAATGAATATTGGAATCCATTTTGAAATGCGTGTATTCTTCTGATTTAAAGAATGGCGGAGTGCATGCATTCACGCCTGACTTTGTTTTGAGGCTGACAAGAGTCTGGAATAACCCACCTAAAAGTCAGGTAAAGTGCTGCATACAGTCTCTCAACTTCATCTAGGAAGTGAACTTGGTGTAGGGCGAGGTTTTTGCACTGGTTGAGAATGTCAAATTTGGAAATACTTCTTGGAAGTACCAGCTATCAAATGGGGTGCTCAGAGGAGATTCCTGGCTGTGCCTGCTCTCCTGACAGGGGTTCAGGACTTGGGGACTCCCAGGAAAGAGGGCAACGTGAATGTTCACTAATGGTTTCCGTGTTGGATCATGTCATTCCTTTTCTTCTTCTTCTCCTTGTCCACATATTTCTTCTCTTTCTTTTTCTCCTTCTCCTTCTGATATATTTTGAATCTCTTTGTTTTATGCTTCAAAGTTAAAATTTCTATACTACTTTTCTGCTCTGCTATAATGACTACCACATACTTTAAGGCTTAAAACAACACCTATTTATTTACTTTTTATTGAGATACAATTGACATATATTACATTAGTTTCAGGTGTGCAACATAGTGATTTGATGTATTTATCTATTGAGAAATGATCCCTACAGTAGGTCTAGTTAACATCCATCACCACACAGAGTTACAACAAAAGTTTTTTTCTTGTGATGAGAACTTTGAAAATCTACCCTCAGCACTTTAAAAATATACACTATGGTAGCAGCTTGTCATGCTGTACATTACATCTCCTGGACTTATTTACTTGGTAACTGGAAGTTTGTGCCTTTGAACCCCTTCACTCATTTCATCTACCCTCAATCCCTGCTTCTGGTCATCACCAGTCTGTTCTCTGTATCTATGAGTTAACTGTTTTTTCTCTAAGATTCCACACAAAAATGAGATAATACAGGTATTTGTCTTTCTCTGTGTGACTTATTTTACTTAACATAATGCCCTCACAGTCCACTCTTATCATACAAATGCCAAGATTTCCTCTTTTTTGTAGATGAACAATATTCCATTGTATGTGTATACCATCTTCTCTATCCAGTCATCGGTCTGTGGACTCTTGCATCGTTCCATATCTTGGCTATTGTAAACAGTGCTCCAGTGAATATGTGGGGGCAGATGTCTTTTAGAGTCAGGTTTTTAAATCTCCTTTGGATAAATACCCGGAAGTGAAATTAATGGATCATGTAGTACTTCTATTTTAGATTTTTTGACGAACATCCATACTATTTTCCACAGTGGCTGCATCAGTTTTCATTCCCACCAACAGTGCACAAGTGTTTCCTTTTCTCCACATCCTTTCCAATACTTGTTGAAACAACACATATATATTATCTTCTAGTTTTGTAATTCAGAAGTCTGGCATGGGTCTCGTGGAGCTAAAATTAAGATATCAGTAAAGTCGTGTTCCTTTCTGGTGGATCTAAGATCCTTAGGATCCTGGGCGCCTGGGTGGCTCAGTGTTTAAAGCCTCTGCCTTTGGCTCAGGTCATGATCTCGGGGTCCTGGGATCGAGTCCCGCATCGGGCTCTCTGCTCAGCAGGGAGCCTGCTTCCTCCTCTCTCTCTGCCTGCTTCTCTGTCTACTTGTGATTTCTGTCTGTCAAATAAATAAATAAAATCTTTAAAAAAAAAAAAAAGATCCTTAGGATCCAGATCTACGGATCTAAGGACTTAAGGGTCTAAGATCCTTCCTCTAGAAGCTGGAAATAAACAAGGATCCTTGTTTTTTCCTTGTTTTTTTTTCCAGCTTCTAGAGGCCACCCCCCATTCCTTGGCTCCTGTCTCCCTTTTCCCATCTCCAAAGCCAAAAATGTAGCATCTCTATGTGCCTTTCTTCCATAGCCACATTTCCTCTCATTCTCCTCTTCCACTTTTAAAATTCCCTATGATTACACTGTGTATACCCAATCCAGGACAACCTTCCCATTTTCTTAAATTGAAGTATAGCTGACACACAATGTTGCATTAGTTTCAGGTGTATAATATGGGGGCTCCACAACTCTATGTTATGTTGTGCTAACCTTGGTAAGTCTAACTACCATCCGTCACCACACAATGCTTTTACAATGCCATTGACTATATTCCCCACTGTTCCTTTCATCCCTATGATTTATTAATCTCCCTGCTTTAAGGTCAGCTGATTAGCAAACTTAATTCCTCTTTGCCATGTAAATGAACATATTCATAAGTTCTGGGAATTAGACTCTGGCCTTCTGTGGAAGAACTGTTATTCTGCCTATTGCAAATCCTAAATTAGGGTAAATGCAATTCAGAATTAATATTTGATGTTTCCATTTTTATTCAAAAGCTTCATCTTTCCTATGCATGAGGAGTGGGTAAACCAGTAATGGTAAGGTATGAGAAGCACATGATGCAAGTTATTCCTCTTTCTTCTCCAGTTTCCAATGAGTTTTTCAGCCATTACATGGGAAAGGGGTGACCTAATCGTAGATGAATTTTGACGAATGCATACGCCCATGTAACCCATATCAGAAGCAAGATATAGAACATTTCCTTTTTGCCGTATATTTTCCTTTTGTTCCTTTGCTATCATATCTCCCCACTTCTATGAAATTACCAATCTGCTCTATGTAGCTCTATATTAGTTTTGAGTTTGTAAGAATTTCATGTAAATAGATTTACACAGTGACACCTATTTCTGACTTCTCTTACTCAGCATAATATTTTTGAGGTTCATTCATTTTGTGGTGTGTATCAGTAGTTTATTCCTTTATATTGGTGAATGGTATTCCATTATCTAGCAATTTACTTGTTTTGGATATATGGGCTGTTTCCAATTTGGAGATAACACAAATAAAGCTGCCAAGAACATTTGTGTACAAGTCTTTGTGTGGGCAAACGTTTTACTTTTCTTGGGGAAACACTTAGGAGTGGGATGGATTATTTAACTAAAAGAAATTGAAAAACTATTGCCCAAATTTGTGTCTTTGCATTGTCACCAGTAACGTGTGATATCTCCAGTTGATCTATGTTCTCACCGATAGTTGGTATTGTTAGTACTTTTTAAAGTTTGTACTTTTAAAGTTAATACTTTTTTAAAGTTTGGCCATTCTAGTGCATGTATAGTGCTATCTCATGACTTAGTTTGTATATCAGATTCATGAAACTGAGCAATATTTCATGAACTTTTGGCTATTTGTGCATATTCTTTGTGAGTATCTGTTAGAACTTTTGCCCATATAAAACACTAGGTCATTTGTCTTATTATTAAGTTGAATTTTGTCTCCTATATTTTGGAAATAAGCACGCACTCTCTCTCTCTCTCCATATATATATTCGATATGTATCATATATCTCAAATGTTCTCTGTGGTTTGTCTATTCATTTTTTCTATGGTTGTCTTTTATAGGAAAAGTATTTAATTTTTTTTAAAGATTTTATTTATTTATTTGACAGACAGAGATCACAAGTAGGCAGAGAGGCAGGCAGAGAGAGAGAGAGAGGAGGAAGCAGGCTCCCTGCTGAGCAGAGAGCCTGATGCGGGTTTCGATCCCAGGAACCTGGGATCATGACCTGAGCCGAAGGCAGAGACTTTAACCTGCTGAGCCACCCAGGCACCCTGAAAAGTATTTAATTTTGAAGAAGGCTAATTTACCAATTTTTCTTCTATAGTTAACTCTTCTTTATCCTGTCTAATAAAACCACAACCCAAATTTATAGGGTTTTTCTGCCTACCTTTTTTTTTTTTTTTTAGAAATTTTATAGATAACACGGAGTTTAGCTTTATGATATATTTGAGGTATGTGCATGTTTGTGTGTGTGTATGTATGTGTATATATGTGTGTGTATATGATATAAAATAAGGGGTGATGCTTTTGGCTTTTGTTTCATTTTGTTTTTGCTATACAGCTCTCCATGTGTTCTAACACCATTTCTTGAAGACTATCATTTGTACATTGAATTTCATTGACATTTACATCACTGCCAAAAATCAAATGGCCAGGGGCACCTGGGTGGCTCAGTGGGTTAAAACCTCTGCCTTCAGCTCCTGTCAAGGTCCCAGGGTCCTGGGATCAAACCCCACATTGGGCTCTCTGCTCAGCAGGGAGCCTGCTTCTCTCCCTCTCTCTCTGCCTGCCTCTCTGTCTACTTGTGATCTCTGTCTGTCCAATAAATAAATAAAATATTTAAAAAAATCAAATGGCCATATGTGGCTTTTTCTTGACTCCTTAATGTCCTCACTGGTAAGTATGTCTGTCCTTACCAGTATCACTCTGTCTTGATTATTATTGCTTTATTTCAAATCATGAAATCTCTATGTCTGTATATACCTCCTCCAAATTTTTTTCCATTATTGTTTTGATTCTTTAAGGCTGTGTGCATTTCCAAGATCCTGCTAGGATTCTGTTTGGGATGACATTGGTTCTACAGATCAGTCTGGGGTAAATGGACATCTTGACGATATCAACTTCAAAATCATGAGCATGGTATATCTCTCCATTTATTTAGGTCTCTAATTTCTCTCAGCAATTTCTTTCGTTTTTGTTTTTGGTGTCTTATTTATATTTAGTAAATGAATCTCCAAGTATTTAATATTTTTGAATATTACTTTATTGCTAAAATATAGAAATACAATGGATTTTAAAATATTGATTGTATATCATACATGATTATATGTATGTATGATTGTATATCATACAACCTAAGTAAATTTATTTATTTTTTCAAGTAATTGTTAAATAGATTCTCTAGAATTCTTCTCCATCTCTGATTATGTCATCTGCAAAAATTTTACTTCCTCCTTTCTGATCTGTATTCCTTTTATTTCCTTTTCTCATCCTTTGTAAGTGCCTAGGACCTCCAGGACCTAAGTTGAGAGTGGGAATTCTTGTCTGTTCTTGATCTTGGTATTCCATCTTTCATCACTGAGTAAGCGTGATGTTGGCTGTAGGATTTTCAGAAATGCCATTTTTTAAAAAAGGATTTTAATTTATAGTAGGCTCCACACTCAATGTGGGGCTTGAACTCACGACACAGAGATCGAGATTTGTATGCTCTACAGACAGAGCCTGCCAGGTGCCCCCAAAGATGCCATTTTTGGGTTGAGGAAGTTCTCTTCCATTTCAGTTTTCTGAGAAAGTTTTTTTTTCCAAATCATGAAATGGGGTTCGATTTTGTCAAATGTCTTTTCTGCTTCTATTGAGGTGATCATATAATCTCTCATCCTTTTTATTTTTCTGTTAATATGGTAGATTAAATTGGTAGACTTCGTGGGGAATTTCAACTTAAGATTGGAGGAAAATAGCCTACTTCTGTTCTAAAGGAAAAATGATTTCTCCAACTTAAACTTTTTTTTCTTTTTGTATTATATGAATAGACCACCTACCTCTTAGTGTTACAGAGCCTATGTGACCATGGCAATTTATTTCACCATTCTGAGCCTCCATTTCCATATCTCCATATTTACCTCAAAGGACTTTTGTAAGAATTAAATGAGAGAGTGCTCTTAGTGTGCCTAAAGCAATGTCTGACACACGAAGGCTCATAATTATTGAATGCGTACTATGTTCCAGACATTAAAAAGACTGTAAGCATTGCATGTGTTATTTTATTGATATTATTGACTTATATTAGAGTAGGTGTTGTTATTTGAGTTTTCACAGATGGAGAACCAAGGCACAGAGACATTCTGTAACTTCCTCAATGTCCACAGCTAACAAGGGGTGGAAGAGGAAAGGTACCCCACAAAATAAATCCAAATCCCATTCTCATAACCCCAACATGATGGTCTCTCTACCCAAACTACATACCATATAATGTATTGTCTGCCACATGTAAATAACATTAGCTATTACTGGTGCTTTGTTATCATCCACAAAGTAGATGTTTTGATATTTTATGTTGCTTCATTATGGGGGTAAGTTCAAAGCATGAGGAAATATTTCTGACAAAATTGTGTAAATTTTGCTTTAGGTTCTGAAAAAAATCAGAACAGTATCTTTAAAACATCTTAATGCCTCCTTCCTTCCTTCCTTCCTTTTGAGAAGGGTAGCCTAAAAAAGAGGGTACATAAACTGTTCTATTTCTACGGTTTGATTAGCTCGAGAATTTGTGAGGTAGTTTTGAATAAACTACATCTATTCAGCTATCTATAAAATCTGCAGACTTCCTCTCTGCTCAAGAAGTTGTGTATTTAAAATGTGTTTTTATTTTTTCATAATATTCTTTTATGTAAAAAATATTATATACATACTTAGAGAACTAATGATCATTTTTGAGTATAAGCATTAAGAGAATAGAGGCCTTGAATGAATTTTAAAGATGTTTCCTTGCTTAAGCAAAGATATATGTCTTCCAACTAACCTGAAACAATTCTCACTACTTAATTTATATTATATTATATTATGTTATATTATATTATATTATTATATTCTCTGACATCTTCTGAATAGTCACGGGCCTTCCCAGCTATGTATACAAATGATGAGGCTTTTCTACAGATCTGAACTGAAAAGCACTCTGGGGAAGGACTTTTAAACCAATTTCTCATTTTATCCAAGCTCTATAGTCAGCAGAGCACAGAGGCAACTTTCTTTTGTGGACAATTCTATATTTCAATCTCTCTCTGTGTTTCTGTCAACTTCTGGTCATTTTCTATCTTTCTTTGAAAGTTATTATTAGAGTGTGTGTGTGTGTGTGTGTGTTTTGTGTGTGTGTGTGTGTGTGTGTGTGTGTGTGCACCAGACAAATGCTACTTTGTTTCAGAGTCTTTTTCGCTACTAAATTTTTTGCTGTATCATCATCCAATTGATCTGAATTATCTACTGCTAAATTAAATTTCTTTCAAGGGAGTTATCTTTAAGATAGTATTTCTTTCAACTAATCTTTGTATCTTTTTGAGGTTACTTTTTGAAAGAAAATGTTTCTCAGGCCAAAAGAATGTGGTATAGTGATTTTTATTTCTCCTGCTAACATAAGGATCATTCAGCATGAATAAACAAAGTTGAAAAATAATCAGCTAATGGAAGTCCAAACATTAATTAATTTGCATTTAAGATCAAGTTTACAAAAGAATCCTTCTTCTATCAATAATGACGAGAGATTCATTTCCACCTTAATAACAAAGTAAGGGTGGAGTTCAGTGGCATAAAACAAGCCCTGTGCCAAGGGTCGAGTTTGACTCTCATCTGCCAGTAACCAGCTATGGAATATTGACAAACTCTGAAAACTTCTCTGAGCCTTAGTTTCTTAGTCTGCTAAATTAAGCAGTTTGACTAGTTGCTCTCTATGATAGACTTTAATTTCTGAAATACCATCGATCTCTGATTACAGTAGATCTCTTGGAGACAGAGAGCTTTAGTTTAAGCAGAATCTTAAATCAAATCTAGATCACTGAAAAGACACTGAATTCTTTGTTTAGAAAAGTGTTTAAAAACAGTATGAAAAAATAAGGGGGTGTTTTCAACCTCTAATAATGATTTTCATTGTTGTAGGATGCTTCCATTGAAGCTTAATTTGATTAAATATTTTACAGTAGGGTTTGTTTTAAATCTCTAGTCTTTTTTGTAAAGCAATTTCAAACATTTTATTTTTTTAGCAAACAAAAATTTCTATTCTAGTGGAAATAGAAATTTGGGAGTAATATTTATGTGAAGAGATTAGAATTTCAGGAAAAGACTAAATTCCCTGCTATCTTTCAGTGTTTATCTTCCATCATTATGTGATTTAGGAGTTTGGTTGTAGTGCATGAACATTAGGAAAATGATACTGTGAAGTGAGGCTTTTTATATACCTGTATCTTGGAAATGTTGTGCAGTTTCTTAATTCCTAATATTTTTGTATTTGAGTAATGACACATCATGAGGCACACCTTTTATGGGACACATAAGGAAAAGTCGATAGAGTATTAAAGAGCCCCTGTGCTGACCTGTCCTTGGAGTTTTCAAGGCAGAAGAGAAAACGGACATGTTGAGGCAGCAGTTAGAGTGTATTGGGTATGGGGTGAGCTGGGTGCCACACTGGTGACAGGTGCAGCCTGCTGGTGGGCGCTCCAGCATCTACAGGCCACTTAGAAGACATGGAATTGAAAGCGGAGTGCATAGTCATTACCCTTAGAAGAATACAGTGACAGAAAAAGCTGTCCTGCTTTATGAAATCAATATTTTTTTAAAAAGATTTTTATTTATTGGACAGAAAGAGAGAGATCACAAGTAGGCATAGAGGCAGGCAGAGAGAGAGAGGGGAAGCAGGCTCCCTGCTGAGCAGAAAGCCCGATGCGGGGCTCAATCCCAGGACCCTGGAACCATGACCTGAGTGGAAGGCAGAGGCTTTAACCCACTGAGCCACCCAGGCACCCCTGAAATCAACATTTTTAAGCCCACAATAACAATGTGAGATAACCGGTAGTTATCAAATCGATTTACAAAATTTATTTCCTAATTACACATGTATTGAAAGTATTGATTATTGTTGGATTTTTAAATGACATGCATCTCTGTCTTAGCTGTGGCGTTGAATGACTCCAGGTCTGAGCCTTCACCTTTATTGGCATAGATGAACCTCAACAAGCTGTGGGTCCTGGGTTAGGACATAGGGGGACAGCTCAGACTGCACAGCTGATGTGCCCTACATCCTATTCAGATATGACCAAATGCAGTGAGTCAATTCCCAGAAAGTTAATTGAATGTGATAGTTTTTGATGAGTTAAAATGCTAAGGCTGTACTTTGAGGAGAACTATTTTATAATTTATGAGCAACACTGCATCTTTCTCTTTCTTATTTTTCTGCCGCAATCTGGTGTGTGTGTGTATGTGTGTGTGAGAGAGAGAGAGAGAGAGAGAGTGAGAGCGCAAGAGAGAGGAGAGAGGAAGATTCATTTCCCATTTAGGTGTCTGTGAATGGACCACAATATAAGGTCTTGCTTCCTGACAGGTTTTCTCTTGTCCTCTCATCTGTATATGTCACTCTCTCTGCCTGCTGTATTTCCAAATCAGAAAATGGTCATGATCACCTAGCCTAGCTTGGAAGTCTTCTTCACTCTGAAACTCACCACTATTGTTGTTGCTGTTGTTGTTTTTAATTTAATTTAATTTTTTAGTAATTTCCCAGTATCTGGAATATGTAAGCTTCCATTTGTATTTGGCTTCTCCCGGCGTCCTTCCCACTCTGTATTCTTCATTCACTCGTCAGTTATTTATTAAACACTCACTATATCAGATTTTTTTTGTTGTTTTTATTTTTCTAGTGTCCCACTCTCATCTCTGTAACTGCATTTGTCATATTACATCTTTCCCACTATATCAGATTCTTGAAGGCAAGAACAATGCTGGGTTCACCTCTCTCATGATGCCTTGCAAGTTCATGGAACATACTAGGTATGTTTTTCTCCATCTGAATTCAATAATAATGCTAAACTCTTTTAAAGCTTAGGTTGTCTGACATTATTTCAATAACAAAAGTTTAGATCATGCAGAAAAACATAGTAAGTAATACTATATTTAGAAAATATTACATACAAGTAAGTAAAAATAAAAAACAGTAACTTTTTAAAAAGATGGATTTATTTCATTTATTCTTCTCGTACCCACTTAAGCCCCCATGAGACAAACCATAAATGACTCTTAATCTCACAAAACAAACTGAGGGTTGCTGGGGGGAGGGGGTTTGGGAGAAGGGGGTGGGATTATGGACATTGGGGAGGGTATGTGCTTTGGTGAGTGCTGTGAAGTGTGTAAACCTGGTGATTCACAGACCTGTACCCCTGGGGATAAAAATATATGTTTATAAAAAATAAAAAATTATATAAAAAAAAAAGATGGATTTATTTACTTGAGAGAGAGTGAGAAAGAGCATGTGGGGGAGCAGCAGAGGGAGAGGAAGAGAGAATCCCAAGCAGACTCCAGGCTGGAGCATGGAGCCAATGTCACTCTCAATCTCATAACCCATGAGATCATGACCTGAGCCCAAGTCAAGAGTCAGACACTTAGCAAATTGAGCCACCCAGGTACCCCATAAACATATCTTGATGGGATCTTCCACCGAACTTTGTCAGATCTGAAGTGTTCTACTACTTTTCCTATGGATTTTTACTATATTTTACTATATATTCTACAATTTTATTTAAAGAAAATATTATAGATTATAATATAGTCAAAGGCTCCCATACCATTTCTCTTCCTCACAACCAAGGAAACAACTATCTGAATTTATTGTTTAGTATTCCCATGTAGGATTTTATTATATTTTATTTCCACATAGGATTTTAGGCTTCTATTCTTTGTGAATGTATTTTTTTAAACAATACCTAGTATTGTGTTATATATCTATAAATGTATAAAATGGTGTCATACTCTCTGTATACTTTTGCAACTTGATTTTCTCAATCAATGTTACAGTTTTGAAATAGTTCATGTTGATAGATGTTGTGCTAGCTAGCTCATTCATTTTAATTGCAGAATAAGATTCCATCATTGAGCAAATCCACAGTGCATTAATCAATGATCTGGTGATGGGCATTTAGATCTTCTCCAATGTATTTGCTATTGCAAACAATGTGGCAATTAACATTCTTGTGCATGCTTGTTTGCACGTATATGAAGTACAGTTGCTGGGTCAAAAGGGTATGTGCATCTTTAATTCTTTTAGTTATTGCAGAAGTGCTGTTAAATAAAATAAAATAAAAAAAATCTCATACTTTTAGTCTTTTAACTGTTAAGTCCATTTTTATAGTAATTCTCTGTGTATTTGGTTACATCTCTGCCGTTTAATCCCGATTTTTCCCCTCCCCTCCCCTTTTCCCTGCTTCTGTCATTTTACTATTACCCCTACCTTTTTTTTAATTAATTGGAATTTATATATGTATTATATTTCTATTCTTCTAGTAGCTACCCTTATAACTTTAACATATGTGCTTGAAATAAAAAGTCTAAAGTCCTTCAATAACTGTATTGTTGAGGAGATAGTGAACAGTAGAGGATCCAACAACACATTACCTTTGAGGCATCATTTCTGCCTCTCATGTCATTTTTCTCCCAGTATTTGGCCACTTGATTTGTTTTTTAATGCACACCAAACAGTGATGCATTCCATTTAACCATATGTTTGTGAATCTCATTTCTTCTTGAATGCCAGTCTTTAAGTTTTCTTTTTCTGGTTTCAGTTTTCTTTTTCACTAGTATGTGTCACTAATAGATCTTTCAATTAAGGTATGTTTGTAGTGAAATGGTATAGGTTTTTGTTTATCTAAGATTTTTTATTTAGTCCTTATTCTGGAAAAATTGTTGGCTGGGTACAGAATTCTAGGTTCTGGTTATGTCCTTCAGCACTTTGAAGACATTTTTCTCCTGTTTTCTGTCTTTTCCTTCTGCTGTTGTAATGTTGGTTGTCATCACAAATTTCTATTTTTTTTTAAGACAGTCTATTTTCTCTTTGATTATCTTTAAGAACACTTCTTTGTGTTTGATGTGCTTCTGTGATTATGTCTAGTGGTAAATTTACATATCCTGATTTAAATCTTCCCTGATTTTTCAAATTGAGGAGTTATGATATTCTTAAGTTCTGGAAATACTTTAGCCATACTGTATTTGAATATTTTTTCTTTGTGATTTGTTTCTAATCTCTACTTTGAGAAATCTTTTGAGGAAACATTGGACTTTATAGCCTTAGACTCACTTTACATCTCTTTCATGATGGTTTTGTTAAATATCAGTAGATGCAAGGGACAATTATCATATGGTTTCACTCATATGTGGAATATAAGAAATAGAGCAGAGGATCATAGTGGAAGGAAGGAAAAACTGAATGGGAAGAAATCAGAGAGTGAGCCAAACCATAAGAGACTCTTGACTCTGGGAAATAAACAGAGGTTTATAGAAAGGCAAGTGGATGGGGGTTATGGGGTAACTGTGTGATAGGCATAAAGGGAGGCATGTGTTGTGATGAGAACTGGGTGTTATATGGAACTAATGAATCATTGAACACTACACCAAAAACTAATGATGGACTATAGGTGGGGTAATTGAAATTAACTTAAAAAAATCAATAGATGCAAAATGTAAATATTGCAAGTTATGAAGAATAGACTTGATAAATATCAATGCCCTTAGTATCTGGTTTAAAATATAAAATGACAATTATCTTTGAAAGTCCTTGTAAGTCTATTCCTAATCCCCTCCCCATGTCAGGTAACTATTACCCTGCAAAGTGTGTACAGCAACCTCATGCTTTTCTTTATGGTATTACCACAAATATTTGTGTCCTTAAACAGAACATATGTTAATTTGTCAAAGTGTCAAACTTTGTATACATGGCACTTTATGCCAGTTATTCTATGACTTGGCTTTTATGCTTAACATTGTTTCATTCATAATTTTAATTTTTTGGTTTTGCTAGGCCTTTTTGAAAACTGAGCTCTAATTGACATATAATATTATATTAGTTTCAGGTGTGCAACATAATGATTCTCTATTTGTATATATTGTAAGATGAACAAAGTAATAAGTCTGCTTGATATCCATGACCACATAGTGACAACATTTTTTTTCTTATGATGAGAACTTTTAAGATGTACTCTGTTAGCCTTTTCCAAATATAAAGTGAAGTATGATGCTGTATAATCACCATGCTGGACATCACATGTCATGATTCATTGATTTCATAACTGGAAGTTTGTACCTCTTGACCCTTTCACCCATTTCGCCCATCTCCTCACCTCCTCCTCTGGCAACCACCCATCATATCTCTGAATCTAGTTCATTTTTTTTTTTTTTACTTTTTAGATACTACATACAAATGATATCATATGGTATTTGTATTTCTCTGACTTATTTTACTTAGCATAAAACTTATGTTTTATGTTTGTAAAACATAAAACATGGGTCCACCCATATTATTGCAAATGACAAGATTTCATTCTTTTTTATGACTGAATAATAGTCCATTGTGTATACATCTTCTTTACTTATTTATCCATTGATGGACACTGAGGTTGTTCTTATGTCTTGGCTATTGTAAATAAAGCTGCAATGAACATGAAGGTGCAGGTAGCTCTTTCAGTTAGTGTTTTTGCTTCCTTTGGATAGATAGAAGTATAGTTGTTGGATCATAGAGTAGTTTTATTTTTAATTTTTTGAGGAAACTCCATCTTATTTTCCATAGTGGCTGGACCAGTTTACATAATTGGCATTCTCACCAATGCACAAGGGCTCTCTTTTCTGTACATCTTTGCCAATACTTTACTTGTTATTTCTTGCTCTTTAAGAATAGCCATTCTAACAGGTGTGAGGTGAGGTATTGTGGTTTTGATTTGCATTTCCCTGATGACTAGTGATGTTTCATATACTTCATATACTAGTGACCTTTTCATATACTTTGTTGGCCTTCTGTATGCCTTTTATGGAAAATCTCTATTCAGATCATCTGCCTATTTTTTAAGCAGATTTTTTTTTTTTTTTGCTATTGAGTTGTGTAAGTTCTTTCTTTTTTTTTTTTTAATTTCATTTTATTTATTTGACAGAGAGAGAGAGAGCTCCAGGGGGAGCAGCAGGCAGATGGAGAAACAAGCTCTTCACTGAGCAAGGAGTCCAATGCTGGGCTTGACCCCAGGACTCTGGGATCATAATCTAAGCTGATGACAGACACATAACCAACTGAACCACCCAGACATTCTTGTTTAAATTCCAAATATATTTTAGATATTATTCGTTTATCATATATGATTTGCAAATATTTTCTCCCATTAAATAGATTGTCTTCTTATTTTGTTTCATTGAAGAATGTATTTTTTTAAAGATTTTATTTATTTATTTGACAGAGAGAAATCACAAGTAGATGGAGAGGCAGGCAGAGAGAGAGAGAGAGAGAGGGAAGGAGGCTCCCTGCTGAGCAGAGAGCCCGATGTGGGACTCGATTCCAGGATCCTGAGATCATGACCTGAGCCGAAGGCAGCGGCTTAACCCACTGAGCCACCCAGGTGCCCGAAGAATGTATTTTTCACTTTATCCACATTTAATTATTCTTCAGGAAAATAACATTTCACATCATTTATTAATGCAGTATACATTAGATCCAAAATCTGCAGTTTCTAAGCATACCACGTTTAGCTCTTTCGGATTCTTCTGCAGTTTTAAGTTATGTCTACAGAGGTACCCTTAAGTGGATGAATAACACGTTCTATAATTATTGAAAATATATAGTACAGAGTGAAATGATTTAAATATAATTTAGGCACATATTGATTATGAAAATAGATATCTCTCAATACAATACTTCTCTGTCTTGGTAAAAATAATAAAGCAAAGAACATAATTCATTTCTGAAGTTGCTTTCCCTCACTGGTAAAGGTCCGATCTCCCACTATGCATATTGTACCTTTTACTGTTAAAGAAAGCTTTGCATATGTATATATAGAAGAAGCTACGTAAATATTGAAGACATGTCATTCTCCCACAGGAGACAAAGTAGTTTTGAATGATTCATTGCTTCAAACCGATGAGTCTGCAGAATTCAGAACCTATTTGGACACAGCTTATATCCCTGTTCTTGGGGCAGACAAAAGGACATGGGTTACTGGTAAGGAGTAGAGGCCCTGTCTCTGCTACCACAGAGATGAGGACGAGAGAAAATAAGTCTAGAATTGATTTAAATGAAGCCAGAAAATAGAAGTCAAAGACAGGTGCTGATTGGTATTACACCTTGGACAATGCATAGGAATAATTCTGAATTTCATTTCAAGCCATTAAATATTTTCCAGTTTGAAACCGTATATTTCAGATATAGTCCAAACACATTCTCAGCTAGTTATTGTTCAGAGTTTGCCTACTATAGAGATAAGACAGGTGTTATGAGATAGGCTTTCCCACCCTTATCACCTGTGGTATCCCTACTATCATGTGATTGTTTTAGTACTTAGAAAAGTATAAAAAGAAAACAGTGTGAAAGTTGTTCTTTTTTTTTTTTTTTTAGACGAGGTACTTGTGTAATGAGTTCTTGTCTTATCTGACTGACCTCTCTTGAGAGTTTCCTGAAGTTCTGTCTTCTAACAGTCAGTATGAAGTTCTTGACATTTTCAATGGCAATGTGGCTTTGATGCAGACAATATGCTGAAGCGTCAGGTTAGCTTGAGAGACTTTTGGAGATACCATGCTGCATTGTACACAGAAGTGGTGAGAAAGAAGGAGCAACAGAAAGAAAGAAATGACTTGGGGCTGCTGGAAATGTGGAAGAACAAAGTCAACCATCTAGCGTGCTCTGAAATAGATTTGTGAGTGTTACATGTACCACTGGCTTTGTTTCAGATACTAGACTTATTCAATTCTTGAATGATTGATTGCTGGATGAATAAATGAAGATCAGGGTGCTCATTCACCCAAGGTAGGAGCCTGAGTGAAATGATTTGAATAGGTACTGTTCAGAGATGTGGGAGAGCGGTATGACCTCAGTAGAAGATAACATTAAAGACAGTGGGGTGACCTGATGGAGGCCTTCCAGTGTCAGGTGGGAGAATTTGAATTTTCTCAAGGAACCAGTGAGGATGCTCTAAAATTGCCCAAGTGGAGGAAGTTAGACTGAAGTCAAATCCATAATCAAAGGAGGCAGTAATTTTGGGAAAGCATGGTGATATGGTGATAAGCTGGGGGTAGTGATTTAAAATGACCTAGAAGATATCAGTAAAAAGAAGAGGAAATTGATATTTATATTTCTAAGGAATAGTTTAAAATATTGAAATATTCAATATTGAATATATATATATATATATATATATATATATATAAAATACCTCCATACTCTCTTCTATGGTGATATATATACATATATATATGTCTATATATGCATATATATGGAAAGGAATATATAAATGTGTATATACACACACACACATATATATATATAGAAAGGAAAGAATGTATGTATGAAAGAATGAGCAAAAATTACTCACAATTTAAGTTTGAAGTTTGACTATTCATTTCCAGGGAAAAAATAAGGCAGGTCTTCAATGTACAAAAATTAACATTTCTTCCTCTTCTTCAAAGCAATAAGATGTTTGGAACGTTCCACTGGAAAAGAAAGAACTAGATACAGTGGTGGCTGCTCCATCAACTTGGGGCTTCCTGAGGCATATGGATAGCTGGGCCAGTCAACAGTCTTAGTTTCAAGCAACAGAAATAAATTTTGCCTGGTTCAAAAAAATTATTTAGAATACATTAAATTCCTTTCTGGACTTTCTATTCTGTTCCATTGATCTAGATGTCTGTCTTTATGCCAATACCATACCATTTTAATTACTAAGCTTTGAAATATATCTTGAAAACAGAAAGTATGCATTTTTGTTCTTTCTCAAGAATGATCAAGAAAGGAAGGAAGGGAGGAAGGAAGGAAGGAAGGAAGAAAGAAAAAAAGAAGGAAAGAAAGAAGTAAATCTGTGAGTTGATGGATGTGTTAAATAACCTATAGTGGTTATCAACATGCAACATATATATATATACACACACACATATATATATATATATATATATATATATATATATATATATCCAATCATCATATCACATTATACACCTTAAACATCCACAGTGTTATATGTCAATTAAAGCTCAATAAAGCTGTAAGAAAAAAAATGATCTGGCTATCTGGTGAACAAAAGTAGTCAGTAAATGCTTGCAAGGATGTGGTGAAATTGGACCCCTTGTGCACTGTTGGTGGGATGTGAATTAGTGCAATCACTATAGAAGACAGTATGGACGTCCCCCCAAATGAAAAGTAGAACTTCCACGTGATCCAGCAATCCCATTTCTGGCTATCCATCCAAAGGAAATGAAATAAGTATCTTGAGGAGGCATCTGCACCCCTATGTTCATTGCAGCATCACTCACAACAGCCAAACTGTGGATGCAATGTAACTGTGCATTGATGGTTGAATGGATCAAGAAATATGGTATATACATTCAATGGAATATTATTCAGCCTGAAAAAAACAAAGAATTCCTGATGTATGCAATACGGACATTATGCTAAGTGAAATAAGCCAGCCACAGAAATGTGAATACTGCTTGATTGTACTTATAACAGATGTCTAAAATTAGTCAGAATCATAGAATCTTGGAGTTGAGTGGTGGTTGGTAGGGACTGGTGGGAAGGGAAAATAGGGAGTTGTTAATCAACAGGCATAGAATTTCTGTTTTGCAAAATGAGTAAGTTCTGGAGATTTGTGAACAGCATCGTGCCTGAAATTAACAATACTGTATGCTACACTTAAAAATTTAAGAAGGTAGGTGTCATATTAAGTGTTCTTACCACAATAAAAAATATATATATTGAGTAGCTCACAGGTTTTTCTAGAAGAGCCAGAGAAGTAGGCTAACAGGTGACACAATTGAAAATAAGGAGCACAGTTGTGCCACACACTTTGTGCAGATACTGTGGCTGGCCCTGCAGACACCTCCAGCCTGAACCTGGGCAGGGTGGGGGGATGCTGGCAGGACCATGGCCCAGAGGTCCCATGCAGTGACTGCACAGCCCCTTCTTCACTGTTTCCCCATTCAGGCCAAGAAAGGGCAGGACTCTATGCCTTACACCCTATACCTACAGCCTAAGTGCATGGAAGGCTAGAGATGTGAGCTGTCAGCATGTGAAACATTTTGGATTTTACTCTAGGAGGCAGGTGTTGTCTCAGGTGGAGGGCTCCCTAAGACAAAGGGAATATTATAGAAAAGGTCACTAACTAATGCCCAATTACTACTGCCCAGAGGCTGAGGTGTGCCAGGGAGGGCAGGACTTTAGGAAGAAGAATCTGTAGGGTCTGTGATTCTGGGAAACCCATTGACAACGGAGATTGTGGTGAGGAGCTGGCAAAGGTTTGTGTCATAATAATTATGTTACAAAAAGAACTGTAGCCTAGTTTTGTAACCAGGTTGGGACCAAAGAACTGGGTTTCAGTTTGTGTCAGTCTTATTAGCTCACTGAGGCATAAAGACAAAAGAGCCCGTCCTTTCCTCTGTACTTAACATTCCCCCGCAGTCCTATTGCTTCCTTCTCCAAAGGTGTCTCTTTTGCGATCTCTCTGACCTCCTAACCACTGACCAGCATTCCCCAAACACCCACCTTGGACCTTCTCAGTCTCAAGCAAACTCCTCTGTGTTCCCCTCCATCCCTTGGCATCCACCTCTACTGGTACCTTCTCTGAGCAAGTTCCCTGTCTTTCCTTTCTCCTCTCACCCCAGAAGTGGGTGTGTTGCCCAAGGTCCACCTCAGGCCACCCCAAACCATCCCCAAGCTTTCTTCTTCAGGGTTTTGTTTCGCCCTAGCTTCAAATGCAATGTCCATGAGGAGAAAGCTGAAATCTGTATATATATCTATATCTATTCTTGACCTTTCAGTGAAGTTCTAATTAATACCAACTTAATATATTTTGAAATTACTCCAATATTGCAACCTCAAGTGTTTCAAATTCGTAAGTGTCATTTTATCCCCCAATGAGCTCCTGTGCATTAGTCAGGGTTCAGAATTCTGCAGAGAAGCAGAACCAGTATAAGTATAATCTATAATTTTGTATCTATCTGTCACATATCTATCATCATCATCTATCATCTCTCTGTCATTGAGAGAGAGAGAAAGAAAGAGAGATTAATTTTTAAGGAATTGGTTTACATGACTGCAGGGGCTGGCAAGCCTGAAATCCTTAGGGCAGACCAGCGGGCTGGAAGCTCAGGCAGGGTTTCTGTATCCAGTCTTTATGTAGTATTCTCTCCTCAGCAAATCTCAGTCAATGTTCTTTAAGGCCACCAACTTTATGGAGAGTAATCTGCTTTACTCAAAGTTCACTGGTTGTAAATATTAATTATATTTAAAAAAATACCTTTGTAACAGCATCCAGAAGGAAGGCCGAATAACTAGGCACCATAGCCAAGACAAGACGGTACATATAATCAACTGTCACATTTTTTTACAGGCTTGCTCTTAATGGTATCACCAATTGCAAAACCCAGAGATTCTTCCGAGTTCTCCTAATTCCTGTTTTTGGAGTCAGACAAACTTGGGACTGAGTCTCAGTTCTGCCATCATTATCTGTTTGGACTTGGATGACTTATTCAATCTTTCAAGACCCAATTTTCTCACAGATAAAATGGGAATAATAACAGCGTCTGTACATCTCATAGTATTGAAACGGGAGAAGATGTACAAATTCCTGAATACAGAGAGCTTCACATGCACCATAATTCTCCCTCAGGAAATAGTAGTTGGGCCACCTCAGTGAGTCCTTAAAGTTGTAACACTGAGCTGGCAGCGCTTTCTGCATTTGGAGGATGAGGAACTGAGAGGAGAGGGACTTGCCCTGATTCGAACACGGCAGGGATGTCCATTATCACCACTGCTATTCAACATAGTACTAGAAGTCCTAGCCTCAGCAATCAGACAACAAAAGGAAATTAAAGGCATCCAAATCGGCAAAGAAGAAGTCAAATTATCACTCTTCGCAGATGATATGATACTATATGTGGAAAACCCAAAAGACTCCACTCCAAAACTGCTAGAACTTATACAGGAATTCAGTAAAGTGTCAGGATATAAAATCAATGCACAGAAATCAGTTGCATTTCTCTACACCAACAGCAAGACAGAAGAAAGGGAAATTAAGGAGTCAATCCCATTTACAATTGCACCCAAAACCATAAGATACCTAGGAATAAACCTAACCAAAGAGACACAGAATCTATACTCATAAAACTATAAAGTACTCATGAAAGAAATTGAGGAAGACACAAAGAAATGGAAAAATGTTCCATGCTCCTGGATTGGAAGAATAAATATTGTGAAAATGTCTATGCTACCTAAAGCAATCTATACATTTAATGCAATTCCTATCAAAGTACCATCCATCTTTTTCAAAGAAATGGAACAAATAATTCTAAAATTTATATGGAATCGAAGAGGCAGCAAATGTCAGAGTTGAAATCTGAGATCTCTCTGAAACTTTTCACCCCACTGAGTGCTAGGTGCTCCAAAGTGTTTAAGAGGGTAAGGAGGAAGCATCTCAAGCATGGATGAGCCCAGGTGTGGTGTCCTTACACCACCCTTGAATGAGCCTGGAGCAGATGTGGTACCTGTCATTGGGCAGGGGTCCCACTGAAAACCAGGCTTTCCAAACCTCTCAATTCACTGAATTGCTCCTTTCCCCTTATGCTTAGGGAAAACAAGTAACACAGAAAGGTATTGGATAAAATACATTTCTTTTATTAACATTCATGGAGGACAGTCTTTTCAATATTATTAAAATTTATTTCAATAAATAAAATTAATATAAAAAATAAAATTTATTCAATTTTATTGAATTTATTAATTATTGAATATATTCCTATAATATAAAAAATTATTATTATTTATTATTATTGAATATATGATTATTGCTACAAAATAAGATTTTATGTATACTCTGTGAGTGTTGGTCAGCTCATGAACACAAGCTTGAATTGTGTTTGTTGTACTTTAGGGAGAGAGAACTCACAAGAGCAATTCGGTGCATATTTAAAAATTTTTAATCCAGTGAAGATGGAAACAAGGCATGCCTTTCTTTTAAGATGACTTCTTCTTGGGGCGCCTGGGTGGCTCAGTGGGTTAAAGCCTCTGCTTTCAGCTCAGGTCATGATCCCAGGGTCCTGGGATCGAGCCCTGCATCGGGCTCTCTGCTCGGCGGGGAGCCTGCTTCCTCCTCTCTCTCTCTGCCTGCCTCTCTGCCTACTTGTGATCTCTCTCTGTCGAATAAATAAATAAAATCTTTAAAAAAAAAAAAAAAGATGACTTCTTCTTCATGTGACCTATGAAAATACCTCCAGACCCAAAAAGTGGTGATTCTAACTTGTCTCGGTGTGGTGTGATTTTATTGCTGCCTATCTACATGACTCTGTGGTCTTTTTCAGGGTCCATTTTCCCCACTGATGTGTAACCTTCTTACAGGCAAGGCTAGGGCTCGCATACCTTTGTAACTGCCTTACTTGGGCATGTGGTATACACTCAAAAAGTACTGAAAGAATGTAAGAAAGAAAAAGACAAGGGGAAAACAAGAAAGTACAAGAAAGGAAGGAAGAAAAGAACAGAAGGCAGAAAAGGAAAAAGGAATCAACCCACGTACTTGGTTCCCAAGCATTCATACTGAGTTCTATTACACTTTCTTCAAGCCTGCTGTGCCCACCAAATAATGACACTCAATCAAAAAGTCACATTCTTTCTGAAGGGCCACTTCTCTTTCTGGTAAGATATGAGTATGGCATGTTAAGTAGAGAGAGTATTTTGTCTTTGTTATTAATTATAGCTTCTTTCCAGCTCATGAAGCTGGTTCATAGCCTATAGAACACGAGGAAATGGAGCTTGAAAGTTTGCCAGCAGACAACTTAGCTTTCTAAATAAAAGCTGAGGCCCCAAGAGTATAGAAGCCCCTTAAGTCTATTCATAGCGTGGAGAAGGAAAGCTCTGTGCTCTTTCTATATGTACCGCATGAATACAAGCTATGTGGCATGCCCAACTGCCGCTTAGTAGCAAAAAATACTTTAAGGGTACAAAGATCCAACTTGATCACCCATTGATTTGGAAGCACTGGCTGTAACAATATGTATTCTCTGTGGGCTAGGTGCTATGTCGTTGCTTCACTTGATTTAAAGCTCAACACAATGATATGATGAAAGCGCCAATTATCTTCATTTTGGCAGCGAGGGATCTGAGATCCAGACCACTCTAAGAGCTTGTTCTATGGACATAAAGGGAAGATCTCGAGCTGGGATACTTATTGTCTTGTTCCAAAGAGCATTCTTTTAACCACCTAACTACCTCCTTTTCTTTTGAAAGGAGGAAGTATTTAAGACAAGATCACTTGGATTTTCCTAGATGCAGGGGGAGAAAAGTATCAGAAATACCTTTTTCTTATAGGTGGTCACTTGGGATAAGTATTCCCAGAGCCTGCCGAATTCTATCACTTGTACTGGGCTTTAAGTACCTGCTTCCAACTCTCTGCTAAAAGCGTCTACTGCATGCTTTGGAACCACAGGTACTAGGAGAATGTGTCTGGTCATTTTTTTCCTCCTAAAATTCAAGAAAAAAATAAAAAATTCAAGTAATTTTGCTCTTAGAATCCTTAAACATTTTTCAGCAGCTGTGTCTAATTCAATTCAACCTACATTTGTTGCAGTGTCCATTCTAATAATAATAATAGTGCCTCTATTTCTGTTTAAGTTTTGCTGATTTTTTAAAGCACTTTCACCAACAGTGTAGGCAAGACACTGTTGGGAGTGTGCGGGGCTCTCTTTGTTAGGTACTGGAAAACCAATGATGAGAAAGGCTTAGCCTCTAGTCGATATAAGGACTGCTCCAGGAAAGGGATGGCTGCTTCTCTAGGCTCAAGAAAGAAACTCTTTAGCAGGGATGTTCTAATAGCCTTTGGCCATTGCACAGGCTGCTGGAGGAAGAAGGCATGTTCTGCATTGCTTCCAAAGAGTCGAAGCCGCAGATTTTCATCAGGGAGATCTTTCTGCCAAGCAGTTTTGTTCAACACAGAAAAAGCAGCCTTATGACATTGGGAGCTCCCCACCTAAGAAGATGAGCAGGCTGAATGACCCGGGGCGACTAGGGAGGGGATACCAACAGGACTGATCTCAAATGCTCTCTTTAACTAAGGGCATGTGATCTGCAGACAGATGATCTAAGTTCTAATTTTGGCTGTAGCACTTGCTGGTCCTGTAAACTTGGGGAAAAGAATAGTCCCTCTCTCATCTGGCTGCTGCAAGGGTTATTGGGTTAACGTAAACTGCTAGAGCAGTCTCCGGTGTTTAGTGAGTCATTAATGAGTGTTCGTAATTATTATCAAGACATCCTTCCAGCTCTATTTGTTTGTGATTGTGCTGGGATGGCCTGCTGCAATTGCCAGTAATGGGGCATCATTGTAGGACCTTTGAGAAATATTATCGATGGGAACTTTTAAATAGGCGTATGTATGAAAAATACAATAACCTGGGACAAGTGGGAGATGCAAACAAGTAGAGGACACGTTTCCTGAACTCAGGGTTTGCATTCTGGTTGGGAAGGTGTGGCGCATGAAACGATAACCAACGGTTGAAAACAGTGTGTGATAGGATGCCTCTGTGTGGCCGGGGGTCAGATGGGGGTGGAAACCACTTCTGATCAGGCAAGGATCCTTTCAGGTTAGACCCAGAGGTTTTTGTCAAATACTGGTATATCACAAATGACTCAACATCTTACAGCTTACAACAATACCTATTTATTATTCATGGTTGGATCTGTGGGTCAGCTCAGTTGGGCTCAGCTGCCCTGCAGCCCCCCCCCCCACCCATAGGTTTAGGACTGCTCTGCATGTGTCTCATCTCAAGACCCAGGCTGAGTGGATGCTTGGGTGGCTCAGTTGGTTAAGCAACTGCCCTCGGCTCAGATCATGATCCCAGGGTACTGGGATAGAGCCCTGCATTAGGCTCCCCACTCTGTGGAGAGTCTGCTTCTCCCTCTGCCTGCCACTCCCCCTGCTTGGGCTCTCTCTCTCTCTCAATCTCTATCAAATAAATAAATAAAACCTTAAAAAAAAAATCCAGGTTGAGGAATCAGCTCCCAAATGGGGTGAACACTCCTCATGGTGATGCTTAGCAGTGCAATAGGAAAAGTGATGATTCTTAAGGCTTTGGTTTGGAGCTGGCCCCGTGACCCTGGCACCCCTCTTCCAAGGCCACATTGACGAGCTCACCTACTCAGCCTGCTCTGCCCACAGTGAACCCTGGCAAGAGTAGGAAAGAAGCTAAAATTGTGAGAAAACAGATCTGTCTACACAGATGGCTTTCAAATATGAACAATAAGCATTTAGGGTTTGATTAGATTGTATGTCTTGAAGGAAACAATCTCGGCAGGTAACTCTGTACCTAATAACATGCAATGGATATAGGTGATTTTTCACATCCTCAGTTAAAATCGGAATCATGACAAATTCCTCAGCCACTGCAAAATTTTAAACAACTGTTTTTTGGCAACAGGTCACCTACTTTACCTGGGGCTGGGATAAGATGCTGAGAGAACAGCTCCTTCCCATCAAGGCACTCAATGCTCTCAGGAGGGAGACGAATGGAGGGCTGTAATTATATCAGAACTGAGGTCTCTACCTTCTACCACTTGGTTGTTGGAAATAGACTGTTACTGAATGCGGCACTAAAGGCCAGTGGTGAATTGAGCAATCGTGAGCACACTGTAATTTGCGAAAGCCAGGGTGCTCACTGTGGTTGACTGCATGATAAGACCCCTAGGGAGAGGTTAGGGGATACTAGGCATTGTGGAAAACAGATATTCAGTATTGGAATTTCTTCCAGAACTCTGGTTCGTGGAGAGCATTCTTTTCATATCCGTACCTCTGAAATGAAAGATGCTAGGAGTTCACCTTCTGGTCTTCCAATTTATGATTGTATAACATCTCTATGAGCCCCAGGTAGCCCTGCGAACTTGAACTATGGTCAGGAGAATCGTCATACTGGCTTTGCCTCCAACC
Source organism: Mustela putorius furo (assembly GCF_011764305.1). Taxonomy (NCBI): domain Eukaryota; kingdom Metazoa; phylum Chordata; class Mammalia; order Carnivora; family Mustelidae; genus Mustela; species Mustela putorius. The sequence continues at coordinate 3,463,729 of NW_025422171.1, forward strand.
TGAGGATGAGGATGGGCTCCTTTGGTGGGGGGTGGAGTAACTTTATAAGTAAGGTATTAACTAGTGGTTATTATTTGCCAAACATTCTGTTAGTGCCTCTGGTTTTTTTCCACAGTGTTATACATGCATCCAGTCCTTTACTCTTACAAATGTCCTATGCAATAAGTGTTACTACTCCCTTTGAAGAGGCTTGGAGAGGCTTATTGCCTTGGTCAGTGTTCCTGTAGAAGTTGAGCTCTTAACCCCCACTTCTCGTTTCCTTTATTTAAATTGGTGGTTCTTAATTTTGGAGTGATCCTTGACTTTTTTGAAAATCTGACATTAGCTCCTGCCTTCTCTCCTCAACAATATGTAAACACACAAACATGCACAATTTTCAGAAAATGACAAGGGATTCACCAATTTATTTAAAAAAATGTTTATGGAAGGTAGACTAAATATGTGTAATAAAAAAATGCAGACTTTCCTAGTAGAGAAACACTGTGTTGTGATTGAGAGCTGATGGGTATGATTAACTTAGAAACCATCGATAGCTGTCTGGCAGAAAAGGTGAGGTCCTATGCCATGTTCTTTAAAACCAACTGTGTGAATGGTATAATTCACACATGCACACACATATGCATGCATGTGCGTGGGAGCATACACACACACACACACACACACACACACACACACACGAATGCTTGTATCTCATATACTCCCAAAGCCACATTCTTGGACTGGCTAATGTTTAGAGTGATTTTAGAGGGCTCCCACTCACCTTTGGATATGGAGATAGTCAGCCTGAGAGATCTCATTTTGCTTGAGATGACAGACCACAAAGTAAAGGTGGTAGAAATTGTTATGAGGACATCTTATTTGAAAAGATGCCAGTTCTTCCCCCATTGAGTCTCAGTCATATGTGTTAAGAAAATCCCCTTTCAAGGCATTTTTGGCCAAATTCAAATAGGTCAGAGTCCCAGAAAGATTAATTAACTGCAGGAACTCTTTCTTGGCTGATGGGAGCACAGAACCTATTATTCCCTTAATAAAGCAGTTTCCTCTGTAATCATGGGAGCTTGGACAGGCTCAGGGAAAAACAAAAGGACATTTTTAATTAAAGTGTCATATGATCTTCTTTCCTAATATCTGTATTGCCCTAGAAATTGTATCTTCATCTTGAGAGGGACTTAGCTTAAAGCTTTCTGTGCCATTTATGTGCAATGAATATTTACTTCAGTCTTAACAAAGTAGCTGTACAAAATGCATTTTATTTCTTCTTATTGGGTCATGTTTAGTGTGGTTACTTATCATTATAATTTGTATGGCAACAAACAAATTGTAATGAAAAAGATGGGTAAAAATTCAGTAAATAACAAGTGGGAATAAATCAAACATCCTCATGGAATCTGCCTGTATTCTAGAAAGAGATTTTTCATAGTTGTGTCTCCGGTGTCTTCATTTCAAAGAAGAAAATGGAAACATTATGAAAAAGATGACCCAGAAGTTGTGTCAATAGTACTGTATTGTACTTAGAGATAAGATAGAAGAATCAATCAATGAATGGATCAATTCATCAAAGAGTCATTTCATATTTACAGATTACCTATTACATGACAGTCACTGTCCTGGGTCCTAGGGACATGGCAGTAGGTATTTCATATTAAACACACAAGGATGAATCATCTTGTTTTACTGAAATTTGTCCATAGGATGTTATGGAACATAACCCAAATTTGGGTGAATACATATTACATCCTCAAGAAATGGCTTCCTGAGGACCAAACTTATATCATAGTATCTAGAGAAGAATTTGAAATTACTCAGGGAAAAACAGGGAGGAAGAAAAAAGAGAGAAAGAATTTCTAGGCACAAAGACTAGCATTTATAAAGGTCTTGAGATTGGGGGGGGGGAGGCAGAAGTGCAGAAAAGTCCAAGAACAGTGGCTTACAATGAGTGAAAGGGGTGAGTGGGTGGTGATGGGCCTGGAGAGGCAGAGTCCTGTGGCCCTGAGAAGGCTTTTGAACCTGGGTCTGACATGGAAGGGTTTTGAACAGGGGATATGATATGATATGATAAGACAGTCGCATTGCAACGATCATCTAGGTGTCAGTGTGGACAAGATGAGAGTGTTTGACAGAAGACAAACTCCAGCCTGAGATGTCCATGTCTCAGTGAGACATGATATTGCTTTAGGTGACTGTGGTGACACCAGCCTGGGGAAGTGGATGCCATCAAGGGATGCTAAAGATGCAGAGTTGGCAAAATTGAGAATTGTGGATGCAGGGATGTGAACTGCTTGGCTCACAGAATTATATGTGTTCAAGGAAAAAAAGAGGAGCTGAAAAGCCAAATGTGGCGTAGTAGGCACAGAAGGTATTTATGAATTCTCAGTCCTCAGTATTGTGCTTTGCAGTTTATGTGCATCGTTTGTTTACTTATTACAACTATTCCATGGCTAAATTCTTGTTGGAAAACTTTCCTAATCTAATTAAGTGTCATTATTTCTGTTCGACCTCTGGAGAGGAGGAAGAAAAGAGGTCCAGTGTTTTGTTCAAGGCTATTAAATGCCTATTGTGTGTGACAATCTCAGCTGTTCTCATGGAGGCAAGCTCAGGACTGAGAGAGCATCACTATTGCTTTTAAGAAGTGCCTCTCTTCGTAGGAGAGATGGAACCCAGGGACCTGAAACAGTGGAGGGCACTTCAAATACAACATAATGCAAGTGAGAACAGGCTGCGTAGACTTACTGCTCTACTGGAAGCTAAGAGAAGGCACGGGATTGACTATAGACATGGGGCTGTCTGCGCAGGACTTTGCTGGAGAAGATAAGATGTAAGCTAGGTTTCTTTTTAAAACAAACTTTTAACTTTAGAATTGTTTGAGATTTACAGAAAAATTGCAAAGACGTGCAGAGAACTTCTGTATGACCCCTTATTGTTCACATTCTTTTTTTTTTTTTAAGATCTTGCTTATTTCACACACATACACACACACACACACACACACAGCAAGCACAAGCAAGGGGAGCAGTAGAAGCAGAAGTAGACTCCTTGGGGAGTAGGAGGCCTGATGTGGGACTGGATCCCAGGACCCTGGGATCATGACCTGAGCCGAAGGCAGACGCTTAACACCTGAGCCACCCAGGCGCCCCTATTCACATTCTACATTATTACTAAAGTACATTTGTCACAATGAACAAACCAAGACACTATTGTTAAGTAAAGTCCAGACTTTATACGGACTTCATTAGTTTTGAAGAAATTATGACAGAAATTTCTGTTGAGGCTCCTCCCAGCAGTGACAGTTTCTCAGCTTCCTGGATTTTGATGACGTTGATAGTTTTGAGGAGTATCTGTCTAACTTCTTTCCATTTTTGCTTTGCTTAAATGTTGCTGCCTTGGGGAGACTTGCTTGTACCACAGTTCGGGAGAAGACCCTCAATGACAGATTCCTACAGCACTCTACTTTCTGTGGAGCCCATTCTCCCAGTTCTTTCATGAAGTTGCTCATTCTTTTTTTTTTTTTTTCTGTTCATTCATTCAGTAAATAAATAAAGAAAGAATTTTAATTATATAGTATGCCAGGGTTCGAGGTGCTAGAGATACAGCCATGAACCAGACATGGGGAAGCCAGAGCAGTGAACACCGTAAGTGTGATATATGGTATCTCTGGAGTTGGTAAATACTACGGAGAAAACAATCAAACAGAAGTCAGCTGGCGTGGGGAGAATTTGAAATTGAAATGGGACGATCAGAGAAAACCTCACACAGCAAAGACTTGAAGGAGGTGAAGGGAAAGCCCATGCAGATTGACCTAGGGGAAGAGCTCTCCAGGTGAGAGCGTCCTCGATGAGTTCCAGAATGGCAAGACAGCCGAGTTAGAAATGTCTATTAAACATAAAGTTCTAGAGATCAAATAGGCAATTTCTATCTGGCCTTAGATTCAGGGTTGGGACTTTATACTGGGGATACAAAATTGGGAGGGTCAGCTTCAGGTGGCCTTTGAAGACCTGAAATTAGAGGAGGTCCCAGAAAGAGAGATGTTCAGTGTCTATCTTCTAGGGCACAGGCATTCTTCAGATTGGGGAGAGGACAGGGAACCCATACAGGAGGGCAAGGAAAAGCCAGGAGGAAAACCCAGCAGGTGTGGTATCCTGGGAGCCAAGTGAAGGCTGAGGGAGTGGCCAATACTATTCATGAGGGCTGCTAGGACTATCACTTAAATAGGGTTTATAACGTGCCTGCCACTGTTCTGAGTCTTTTGCATACGTGAACGCATTGCATCATTGTAATCCTCCCATCAGTATGTTATTTTATTATGTCTTTCTCACAGATGGGGAATGAGGCCCAGAGGTAAATAAACTCACCTATTCACACAGCTTACCAGCCCTGGAGCTAGGATTTGAACCCAGACTATATGGTCTCAGAGTTTCTGACCTTTAACACAACATTGTGCTCACCCAAATGCTGCATGTGGAAAAGCCCATGACCAAGAATGGCCCAGTGGATTAAGCAATGTGGATGTCCTTGGGGAGCTTGGAAGGACAGCTTCAAGTGAGCTGGGGAGGAGAGAGAGGGATGGGAGCATCTATGGGAACAGAGGAGAGACAACAGTAACAGAACACATAGAAAGACACTTGGGAGTAGCATGGCTGTAAAGGGAGAGCTGAGAAATGGGAGGCTGTCCATGGGGATATGTGGGGTCAAAGAGGAGTTTATTTTGTTTAGTGGGAGAAATTTATGGTACACATGTGGGCTGGTAGGAATAAAAAGGTAGACAAGACAAAAAAAGAACGTTGCCGTAGAGAGAGGAGAATGTCCATTCTACATTTGTGACTGAATGATTATTTGGGCAGTTGCTTAATTTCTGTGTTCCCTGTTGAAGCATGAAATGAAGTGAGAGTGAGTCTTTTTTTTAATATTTTATTTATTTATTTGACAGATAGATCACAGGTAGGCAGAGAGGCAGGCAGAGAGAGAGAGCAGGGGAAACAGGCTCCCCGCTGAGCAGAGAGCCTGATGTGGGGCTCGATTCCAGGACCCTGGGATCATGACCTGAGCTGAAGGCAGAGGTTTTAACCCAATGAGCCACCCAGGTGCCCCATAGTGAGGGAGTGTTATTTTCTGGACCCCGCTGACCCCGTGTGCCCCCACCTCATTCTATGGTGATGAATGAATGATGCTGTTCACAAGGCAAAAGTGCAGTCTCTGGCGCTCCCACACTCCCCATCGTCTCTGACCCAGAGTGACTGGACCCCAGGAAGTGACTGGACCCAGGAAGGTCTCTGTTCCATGGCTGCCTGCCCACAGACCCAGCCCTCTGCCCACTCCCTCCACTCAAGGTCTGAGTCCCGAACCCCCAGACCTGATGAAGGAGAAATGGAGAGAGAAGCAACATGGCATCTGACACAGTCCAGCTTCCCCCAAAGCCTTCGAACATCTCTCCCTAGAGCCGCTGCTTCCGATTTCCTTCCTCTGCCTCCGAAACCTCTGTCTATCTGGGGACAAGGCTCCTACCTCCTGCTCCACCATCCACTCAGGCCCTCACTCCCTTCCTTCCGCCCTTTGCTTACCGGCCTTGTGCGGGAGCCAGGCTGGGCCTCTTTTATCCCATCACACCGTGGGAACACTGCAGAGAGCCCCAGAGCCCAGGGCAGTTTGGGATGCAGGATGCATGGCTGGGGCTTCGGTTGAGTTGCTTTCCCTAGCGAGGGCTGTATTTCCCGGGACTGAATCGGAGGCTCTGGGAAAACGCAGCACCATTTCCCCCAAGCCCAGGGGGATTCACAGAGCTCCAAAGTGAAGCTGGGGAGACGAGGAACTTACCTGCAAGGCCGGCTCTCCTTTACGAGGCAACCACAATGGTTTCAGCGTGACGCCGTGTTCTTCTCCCACCTCCCGTTTGAGGGCAGAAGTCACGCGTGTTTGTAAAACAATGTCTCGCATGTTTGCGTGTTTGTAAAAGAATGTCTCGCATGTTTGCGAGGTGCCGCACATCCACCCGCTCGCGCCCACCCACCCACGGGGACATGCTGTTCGCGCTTTCTCTCTTTCACTCACACACACTCACGTGCTCTTGACACACTTTTCCCCTCCCCCACCCCTCTCCAGACTGCCCCTCTGGAGGGGCAGATGCCCGGAGTAAAGGAGTGAGGGCTCTGCGCCCATCTGGGCCTGACCTGCCTACACTGCTTGCCTAAAATACTTGTGAGTATATATACAGCAGGCTACGGAACTAATTTTCGAAGCAAGTGTGGGGGCTCCAGGGCACTCCGCCATTTCCTCTTGTCCCTAAAGCTGTTAAACTAAATTATAGGGCTGGGAGAAGGGAGAAACCAGCTGTGCTTCAGCTGCAGGCCCCAGTTGTTGTGACAAAGTGAAAAGTGTGGGCACCAACAGATCATTAACTGTGTAGCCAGAAATAGGCTGATGATTGGACCGCATGGGCTGAGGGGAGGAGAGAGGGGGACCCCCATCTAAGGCAAGCGCTGGGTCCAGCCCGGGAGGCCATCAAAGCTTTTCAGTGCCAAGTGTGCCTAACCCACTGCCTCATGGTCTCTGTATTTCATTACACTGGCAAGAGTTTTATTTTTTCCTAAATCTTTCTTAAAATTGACAAGGGTTTTTGTCTCTGTTTTGGTTTTGTTTTTAAAATTTCCCCACAGTTTCCTGTTGTGCTGCCTCTTTGGCTGAGTTCAGCGTTCCTGTTGACTATAATTACTGGGAGGCTTGTGACAAGGGTTGAGAAATCTAAGTTGACATTCAAGGTGCATTACACTTGAATAAACCCAGAGACAGAATATCGCACATGAGTTTGGAGTTGCCCCTGTGTTTTGTCTAGATTAACAAATTTAGACGGCTTTTGGTTTGCATAGCATTAATAACCATGGGGGCAATCTCTGGAAACTGTAAACACTGCTCATAAATAGTCACTAAAGTGTGAGGTTGAATAAACATTACCTCAGTGGTTTGAGAAGAATCGGCCAGCATGGAACCAAAGTGTGCTTTGAAGTAAGACCTTCCTCATTTTAAAGAAGTGTAGAGAGAACAGGATTGGGACACTAAACAGTCAGTTCCTGGATTGCTTAGCTATCCACAAGTGACCATAAACAATTGTCATAGTCACACATGCTTCAGTTTCTTTCTCATTCCCTCTAAAATGGCCACAGTGGTCTAGACTACTGATGCACTCACATCTTCATTTTGTGTTGGAAGAGAGACTCAATATCTTTTTTTTTTTTTTAAAATTTCCGTAGTCAAGTCACATGAATGTAGATATTTTGACCTTGAAGTATCCATAGACACCTTCAATTCAGCATCATTTTACAAATGGCGAACTTCAGGCCCTGGGAGCTATGTGTAGTTTATTAGGCTCTCTGCAAGAGACAGCTGAGGCAGAATTTCTTGAGGCTTCTGTAGTCCGAGTCTGTGAACTTCACCATCATGATCCCCCTTGGCCTGTAGGCTACTGGCACGTTTTCCTGGCAGATATGGACTGGCTCCGCCACAGATGAGGGTCAGTGAGGAGATATTTGTCTGTGAAGATATATGAGAATTTTAAGTCTTGAAGGTGACTTAAAATTTGCAAAGAAGCAAATGTTTTAATCATAGAACTTTATTTTTTCCTTAGAATGTTCTTTCCACATGTTCTAACCCGTTGTTAAGTAAAGGAAAGCTGAAGATGTAGGCAGGTAGCTCCCAGTGATGGGATGGGGGAAACTCACTAGCCATTAATGGTATTAATGGTAATATAAATAGTATTAATAATATTTGGTCAGTGCTCACGTGAGCCAGGATTTTATGTCACATGGTTATATGCCTTAGTCCTCATAATACGTCTTTGAGGTAAGCACTCTTATGATCCCTTTTTCATATTTGAGAAAACAAAGTTTTCTCAGACCTTGTTTTGGGGAGGTTGTTTATTTGCCCAAGGTCACACAAGTTGTGGTGTCACCAGAATTTTCTTTTAACCTTGAGCTGCTGACAACCAAAGTTGCTCGCTCTTGTCTTTGATTCAGTCATCACGATGCCAGGACTTGGAAGATATCACGCAGATCCTTAGATGGCATGGTACCAAAAATTCTTTGTTTGGAAACACTCAGATGATTCGCTGAAAGCTTTTGCTTCCTTCTTATTACTTCAGTGAAGTAAACACTGAACACTCAGGAAGGGGCCATGGGGTTTGCTGGTGGGCATTTGTGCCTTGGGTATCACTCCATGTCTCATTTGGCTGGTCAGCAGGAGGGAGCGCAGTGCCTTGATGAAGCTCTCTGTGGAGAAATGGTCTGGTTTGCTGAAGCTGGAAGCCCCCAGGTGGAAATAAATGTTTGATGAAAAGCTGATTGTCAACATCCAGGCTTACTTTTTTTTTTTTTTTAAAGATTTTATTTATTTATTTGACAGACAGAGATCACAAGTAGGCAGAGAGGCAGGCAGAGAGAGTGGGAAGCAGGCTCCCTGCTGGGCAGAGAGCCTGATGTGGGACTCGATCCCAGGACCCTAAGATCATGACCTGAGCCGAAGGCAGAGGCTTTAACCCACTGAGCCACCCAGGCACCCCCAGGCTCATTTTTGATAGAATTCTAACTTTCAGGACCATGATCATGGCATACTGTCGATGATGTGACTGAAGCCTAACTCAAATACTGTTTTTCCAATGAGGCTTCATCAGTCCTGTCTCTCAGTGGAAGGTCATGCCTCTGTAGTGCTGAGGCAGTGACTCTCACAGCCCTCCTCAGGCCCTGCTGGTGTCCTAGCCATTGCCCTGCAGTGGCAGGCTCAAAGCGACTTCCCTGCCAGGCAGACTGGATTAGCCACTCACGAGCCATGGGGTCTTGAGGGGCTGGTTTAGTTTATGGATTTCATTATTTCCGTTTCACAGATAATGGCAGTAAAATATTGTTTGGAGAGTTGGAATGAAGGGTGGACATAAAGGTGTGTTAGATGGTAGCGTGATGTCTGGGAGACATCCCACAATTATTAATGGGTTTATTTTAACATATTAAATAAATGTAGCTACAGGTTACATGCATCTAGAGAATAGAGGACATTTATCTTATACTGTGTTACCTTCCACTTGATAGCTGTTCCTAAAATTAGAAATACTAATATATATGTGCATATATACACACATATATCTTACACTAACCTTAAAACCAAATACCTGTATTATGTGTATATTTGATTCATTATTCTAATGTGGACTTCAAGTTGGTGGAATTCCAGCGTGGAAAATCTAATGCGTGGAATTCAAAGCTCAGCTGCGATTTTCATCATGCACTCATCCCCAGCCTGTTGGTGATTTGAGGACTAATCTTAACTATGGTTTCGTGGTTCTGTTGATGGAAAGGCAGAGTTCGATCTTTGCGTAAACTGCAAGAGAAAGCTGGGGCTCCTAATTCGGGTCTCGGCTCATTCCTGTGGGCGCCTGGCATTGTAAGTCGAGTGCAAGCATGTCTATAGTCACACCAATGTACCTCGACAGAGATTATTTATTACTTACTCTCCAACTACTTATTTGCTCCTGTGTCACAAAATCTGCCTGTCAAAGAAGGCTCAGAACCTGATCTCACAGACTGACTTTGAGCCGAAGGAACAATCCTCATTTGTTCGTGGAGAAACAAGGCGGGTGATTGACCCGACCACGGTCCCCCGTGGGAAATGAATGGTGTGAGCCGGGGTGGGGTGTCGGGGGCTGAAGGCCCGAACCAGGAAATGTCTCACACCTTCCCACTTCAGAACACTTTGGCACGCACCTAATTTTTCTGTCATGCCTTTTGTTCTAGTGAGGCTTTAGCTGTGAAGAAGATTATATAGACAGCCCCAGCACCAAACATTTATTTAAAGGGAAATTGTACCAGCTGCCATTTCTATGTCAGTGAGATGGATTCTTTGGGGACCTTTCCCCTCCTGAGTCTGACAAGGCAGACAAAGATAACAGCCTGCCAGGACTTCATTCACTATGGAGGCGTCACTCCTAAATCCCAGGAATGTGCTCCTAACTCCTCCTCTCTCTGCTGCTTGCCTTTGTTTTTTCAAATGAGCAGATCTTGGGTGGGCAAGGGATCTTACTGGGGGATCCTCTTAGCATTCCCTTCCTCAAAGCCCTGGGATATTTTACTTCTTATACCTGGTGCCCAGCACTTAAAGCACATAAGAAATAAAGCTTTCAGATTGAAGTTGAAAGAGAATACCAGAAATGGCATTTGGAAGCAATGAAATATGGCACTTGACAGATGAGACAGGCAATACTGCAGAGTTAGCCATAGATTTCAGGAGCAAATTTCAGGGTTGCATGGGCCATTAAGAGCAAAACAAAAACCATAATTGCCCTTAATCTCTATTCATTCTGCATGTGCAAATCTTGTTCAAAGGGAGATTTTGAGGGGGAAGATCAAGAGAAAAATAGGCACGAATCTTTGGACAGTGCCAGATTTGATCTTCCTTCTTTGAAGATCTGAGATGGAACCCGAGGTGCGAGCTCTCCTTGAGGAGCTGATGTTGGGTGACAGGGCTTTAAAAGACTTGACTTCATTGCATTGTCTCTGCCAGTCCCATCTGCGTCCACAATCCCCTTTTGTGTAGGTGACATATTTCTGCTGGATTTTTGGCTCAGAAGCTGAGCAAGATGATCATGCCTACATATGTGCTTTCACTTAACTTTCCATAAAAAAACCAACCAGCTCTGCTTAAATTACAGTGAAATTACTTGTGTGCCTAAGGGGTTATAGGTTTGGAGTGGAAGCTGGAGGGAAGAGAATGACCAATTTAATCTGGTTGCAGAACCAGGAAAAGTATTCCCCTAGTAATGTAGGGTTCGCTTCCTCAGTTCCCTGAAGAATACAGAGCCTTACCAATTCTCCGTTGCCTTACTCATGTTAATATTATTTTAAAAATGCGAAACAGTTTTATGTAATGCTGCAGGTTTTTAGTGAAACAAATTTACTATTTTCTAGGTAATAGAAAACAAACTATACTAGCCTACATAGACAAGACTGTGAAGTATTCATATCCTGATATACCTAGATTTCATGAGCCCACTTAAGAACACGTTGGATAATTAGACTTTTCTTTAGTATAACTTGTGCCTTGCGTAGGGTCTGATATATTATAATTTGTGCCGACACCGTCTTAGGCAAACATTTTGCAATACAATCATCCCTAACCCATCAAAATTTTGTTCTTTCCACATTTACGGAAAATTGGATTGAGATTATTGTTGGGATGAACAAGGCACTCCAGGAATTTTCTAGCATCTCCACTTCTTCTTCGTCTATCTCCTTGTGTCCTATATTTTTTCCCAAGTGAATCACATTTATTCTCCCAATGACATTTCTCTTGACCATAGCTCTGCTTTTAGATTTTAAGCTCTCCTGATTCTAATTATTATAGCCAGATTCTTCTTTCTCTACATAAGTTTAAATCAATTTGTTTGATTTTTCCCCGCGATTTTTCTAAAAACCAGATTGGACCCTAATGTTTGGTCTCAATGTGAGTGAAAAGTTTGAATGGATGTTAGCGCCATGAGTCTTTCTCTCTTTGGAATTGAAAATCAAGAACAAGGAGGAGGAACACTATTCCCTGTAATCATTTCTGATCTGATTGGTGTTGGAGGGAAAATAGTTTTCTGATAATTTGATTTAGGTTTAGTTAGGCACGGGCTCATTTCCACGGGCTCTTATATTCAGTCTGAAGCATTAGCTAGCATGCTTCTCTTTCAAATGGGTAAGCACTGGGCAGACAAGTTCACTTTTGGATTCTCCACCGACCTTCAGCTCTGAAATCTTTGCATCTCACTCCTCAGTAATGGATAGGCCAGTGAGGAATTCTGACTTCTGTACATGATGCCACTTTGATCAGTTGAACTTTAAAGGGTGGTTTCTTCAAAAGATGTTGAAAGCTGCTTTAAGTCGAGTGACCTCATAGCAAATACTAAGCTGCTACTTTTCATCAAATTTCCTCTTCAAGGAGCATATGTTACTCTTCAAAACTTTCCTTTATTCAAATTGTTACACCAAACCAGATGATCACTCCATTAGAAAAACAGAGCCTATCACAATTACCATCTCCTTTATAAAGTAAAAAATTGTGCTCAGATTATTGTTCCATGAGAAATTAAAATTCAGACACACTGTGACTTAACCTATTACACTGATTTGGTTACCCCACCCAACATTGTTGTTGTTGTTGTTTTTAAACAAACTCAGGGCAGAAAGAAATTGGAAACTCCTTAAAACCTCACTGAAGGTAGCTTCATGCTTCCATAATGATTTCTTAGCTGGGAAATGACTTGGGTTTTTTGTTTGTTTGTTTGTTTTTTTCTTGGTACTTTTTTGAAAAATAATGGGAATACGAAATAAAAGCAAAATATGCTGTGATGAAGAACAAAAACTTAGCTTTGTTACAAATAATTATTTTAAGACATATGAGTTTAGACAGAGATAATGTAAGATAAAGTAAACAATAAGAAAACAGGAAGATAATTATCTGATCTCTCCATGGGGGGAAAAAAAACCTTTCTAAAATAAGAAGCAAAAAGAGGGGACGCCTGGGTGGCTCAGTTGGTTAAGCAGCTGCCTTCGGCTCAGGTCATGATCCCAGCGTCCTGGGATCAAGTCCCACATCGGGCTCCTTGCTCAGCAGGAAGCCTGCTTCTCCCTCTGCCTCTGCCTGCCATTCTGTGTGCCTGTGCTCGCTCTCTCTCCCTCTCTCTCTCTCTGACAAATAAATAAAATCTTAAAAAAAAAAAAAGAAGCAAAAAGAGGAATCCTAGAGTAAAAGACTAGTAGATTTCTTGCATAAGACTTTAAAACTCTTCATATACATTTGTGCATTGAAAAATCCATTGACAAAATTTCTAAAAATTAAAAAGAGAAAGGTATTTGCAGTAAACCTAATGATACAGGGTTACTCTTCTTAATATATGAAAAACTCATGGGTCACCTGGGTCACACAGTTGATTTAGTGTCCAGCTCTTGATTTTGGCTCAGGTTGTGATCTCAGGGATTAATGGGATGAGCCCCAAATCTGGCTCTGTGCTGAGCACTGAGTTTGCTTGAGATTCTCTCTCTCCCTCTGTCCCTCCTACCACCCACAGGTGTGCACACAGTCTCTCTCTCTTCCAAATAAATAAGTAAATCTTAAATATATATATATATATATATATACACACACAGATATATATACTTATATATGACTCATGTAAGTCAATAGTTGGAATGTATAGTCAATTTGTCATTTGTATAGGACTATACAAATAAAAAGGAAGAAATTGAATTGTCTCATAAACCATAAATAATATTCAATCATGGTAGTAATCAAAAAAGTGTAAAAAACTCCAAGATAAACTAGTAGCAATAAATTAAAAGAAACACGAATTGCTGGCGATTAGGCATTTTTCCAGGAAAATATATTGTTGGTAGAACTATAAATTGATATGGCCTATTTGAAAGACATTTTAGCCCTATGCATTAGGGACATACCATACAGTTTTATTTCATTTCATTGTGATGTTTTTATACTAGCAGAAAATTAGGAATAACCACATGATCAAGTAAATGTTTGTGAGTTATAGAATATATAACTATCCTGTCACTGACAATTCTAGCAATAAAGGAAAATGCTCTTGTTAATTGTAAAAAAAAAAAAAAAGAATATAAAGTTACATATTTATTATGCCCAAATTGTAAAATTGCATAAAGGAGCACCAAAATATGAAGGGGATTATTTGTATTTTTATTCTCTATACTTTTCTGTATTTCCACTACTGTGAAGTTTTTAAAGTACTATTTCTAGTAGTCGGTTATAGATCCCATGCCACTTTTTACATGTGAGTGCAAACCTGGGGAGTTGTCCCATTTTCACCAGGGAAATTGTTAGTATATATGTGAATAAAACCACACTGTATGTGTCATTAGCATATCTAGCATATATGTGATATAATAATATACATATACTATAAAATATAAACATGTTAGTATATTAATGTTAATCTATTACTTGTTATTTGCTTGTTATGGTCTTAGTATATCAATAGGTTGACACTGTTATGTTATATAATATGAGCATACATAGACATAGACATATACATACATATACATACACACATATGCATATACATACACATACATACATATACATATACGCATTTTAGTTTATGTAAAACGACAATGGATCCCACATTCTCCTTCCCCTCCTGGACACAGGCCACAAGGACGGTTTTCTCAAACTGATGTCAAATCCAAGGGTTTCTGAGACCCTTTGAGGGCACTTGTATTTTAAGCAGCTTGTACTACAACAAAGCTCCAGAGCAACGGGGACTTTTGGACAGTGCACTGGTGTCCTTCGTAATAGAGTATGCCTTTTATAGGGTGTTAAGAGTTGCTGTGTGAATGGACATTGTCACCCATAACTTCAGTGCTCAGATTAGTTAAGTATGTTGCTTTTGAAAAAAAGATTTAAGCTGATCTCCAAGAGAGGACAGACACACGAGAGAATCAAAGGGCTCTTTCAGATTTGTAAGCCTAATATCAAAGAATTTAGAAGTCTAACCCAGCCTTACAGGTGTCCTTTGCTTTGATCACTAATTAAAATGTGACTTCTATCCTCAGTGTCACTGTTGGAGGACTTGACAAAACAAAGTACGTCAGGTACCTGACAATTTCTTATAATGCCCTGAAAGACAGGTGTTCATTCCTGCAAATGCTTTGAAGCTAAAAATAAAATAAAACAAAATTTAAATTAAAGGATATTCCCAAGCACATAGTAATCATCTTAAGACATACACTTCAGGGATTTCTTTTTTTCCCCGCCCAGATGATGGTGGTGTGGAGGGTGGGGGGGTGGTTGGTGTTAAAGACGGGCAAACCCTGGCTAGAAAGGAATGCAGAAAATGGGGGAAAGTAAAGCCTTGTAAGTCATTTGAGATCAATCGTCAGAGAATGTGTCTCAACGGTGTCATTATCAGATTAATATTTGAGTTCCAATTTAAGCTGGAATTATTTGGATAACAAAAATCAAAAGAAAAGTTTTTACAAACAATTTTGCCTTGGAGCGAAAGAAACGTATCAGGGATGGGATGTGTGTGTGTGTGTGTATGTGTGTGTGATTTTTTTTTTTTTTTTCACCACACCTCTCAAATTCCTATAAGCTTGGGTTGCTCCATAAAGAATCATGGACATCCTTACGTTCGCAGGCCTGGTTTGTTTCTCCTGGTTAAAATCAGATAAAAGCAACTTTTTGCTAATATCATTTGAATTTCAGGTGGGTCACAGACTTCCTGGCAAAATAATCTCAGAGGACTTCTAATCATTGCAAAAGCATGACTTATTTGCTATGTCGCTCCAAACTGAAAATAAGAAGAAATGTGTCTTCGGGAACAAACGTGATCTTTTGGTTAACCAATTGTTTCTTTTTATTTCCTCAGTAACATTTAGGGGAGCCAAAGAGCTCTACTGTGAGTTTGTTAACAAAATGGTCAGAACCTCTAAGCAGCTTACAAAGCAGAATAGTAAATAAGAACAGTTGGCAAAATACATAGACTAGAAACCTGTATATAGAAGGCTCAAAAAGAAGCTGGGATGCATTCATTATACTTATGAAATAAGTGGAATGAAGCACAGTAAATATGCTGTGGTGAGCGCTGTGTCTTTTAGTGAAGACGAAATTCCTGAGGAGGTGAGATTCTGGGGGGCCCCTGAGAGGGAAGAGTTTCATGCTGGTGCAGGTCCTAGAGGCTCACTGTTGCGAGGTGCGTTCTCACTGAGGGGACCCACTGAGGGCAAGCTGTGAGGTGAATAAGCCATGTAGTATCCAAAGGGGTCTGAGGATAGTTGAGAAGACTTAGCAGATAGTAAAGGGCTTAATGGAGGGAAGCTCTCACAGGATTAATAAACTCAATAATTTTGGTTAGAGAAAGCACAGATCATTCAGTGGAAGAACTTCTGGGAAAAGCAGGAGGTCAGAGAGAAGGATTTTTAGTGAGGCCATTAAAAAAATCACCTTGCAGATGAACACTGACAAGGAAAGATGTTCACCATAGGTTTATATCATATTCTTATCTTTATAAAGGATGCACACATTTGTAAAGAGAACAGAAGCTACAACAGAGAGATGAGGACAAGGAAAGAAACTCACAATATATAGACATAATATTCCCATTTTAATAAAGAGAACCCTTACATTGGAAAAGGAAAGGAAAACTAAGCTGAAGAGTGCAACTATGCATAAAAACTATGCTTTTTATTCCCTGAACATTACGGTTTATCTTCCACTAGCTTTTCTCTTATGTTAACTTACAGAGGTAGGTTCTTTTGAATACGTTTAGAGTTGAAGCAATTAAATTTCCCACTTATGTGGAGATCTTATTAAGAATTTTTTTCTCTGCCACCCCCCCAACCCTCCTCCTCACACAGCATCACCATGTACCCTTTAGTTCTGCTTCCTTCAGCGTCTTGCTTGTACAAAGGGAACAGGGTTTGTCCGAAGCTCTAGGACACACAAAACGTGATCTCAGGCCCTCCAAGTCCTTCTTACTCTAGCTCACGCTGCCATGTTGCCACCTTCTGGACCTCTAGAATCCACAGACCTAACGGCCTCGTAAAGCTTTTAGTGAAATATTTTTGTCTGGCAGCTGTCCATCTTGTCTATGTTATTCTAGCTAGTGCCCAGTTGTGTGGTGAGGTCATTCCTGGGGATAGTGGTTAGAGAGGAAAAGTAATAATATTCCTTGACCTTATTTACTGAATGTTTTCTATGTGTCAGACACTATACACTGAATTGCGTATTATTTGCTTCACCTCAGTCATCTCTCCACAATCCTATGAAATAACTATTTTATGCTCATTTGTTAAGAAGAAAATTAAGTGTAAGAATTGGAGTAAGTTCACACAACTAGAAAGTAGCAAGCATGGGATCACAGTTCTTTGTCTTCAACTTGGTTTATAGGAGGGCACACAAGTTAGGGAATGCATTTTTTTGCTCTCCCAATATTTCTAATAAATACAAACTTCTTGAGGTGTAATAACCCTTCAATAATATATTTTGAATGAATCAATGAAGTTTCAGGAATTACCATAATTTTATAGCAATGTTCAAAGACTTGTTTGGCGATCCTATAGTGAGTTGGGATGCTCTCTGGAACTGAGTGTGGAAACTGTCCCTCTGAGATTGAGATCCATGGAAATGAGGTATGGAGGGTGGAGTGAGGCATTTGTTTTCTTTCTTCAAAATATTTTGATATTTTGTCCTAAATATTGACTTGATTTCACTAAGCAGATACATTTGAACACCATATTTGCCCACTGTCCTGGGATGATAAAGACAATGCCACAATTGAGAATAGGTAGTTGCTCCACCTGCTGAAAAGAAATGTTTCGGATTCACTTTCTCTCACTCCTATCTTTGTTACAGTTCAAATATGATCATCAAAACTCTACCAAAGTGAGGGACACCTGGGTGGCTCAGTTGATATGTCTGCCTTTGGTTCAAGTTATGATCCTGGGGTCCTGGGACTGAGCCCCACATCGAGGTCCCTGCTCAGTAGGGACTTTGTTTCTCCCTCTCTCTTCGGCTCCCTCCCCATTTGTGCTCTCTCCTGTGGGTGCTCTCTCTCAACCTTATTCATACATAGGGGAGGGACAGAAGGTCCCCAGAGGTGGTGACACCTGAGCAAAGTTGCAGGACCACATTAGATTGCCAATCTATACTTTACTGTGCACAGGATTATTTTCCCTCTCTTTTCATTTTCCCCCACCACTTTCTGGTTTTGTTTCTTGTAGAAAAGGCAACTCAGCAGATAGGAATGTTCATTTGACAGACTGTCTTCCTATTCGCCCAGGTGCTCTCCAGAACGGCCTGAGATCCCCTTAGTTGCAGGATGCATTGATGTTCCCACAAATACTGAGAATTCAGTATTTTTATTGGCAAGGAAGGTGGCAATGATAGCACATAATGAATTTTTGAAATGTCTGAAAGGCCTTTTTTTCTTTAGTTGATGAACTCTAGGCAGGTATGTAGTTTAAGCACGTGGAAAGATTTGACATCACTGTTGCCAGTGATGTCCTCTATTGGATAGAGGAAAATATTAGAATTCTTAGTTGTGTCACTGTTTTCTCCAGGTATTATATGTCTACCTGTAAGCAGAAATGGTTGGCTTGCTGGACTTCCTTATAGATGGGTCATGGTATGTATTTAACAAGTTAAAACCTGGTAGAGTTTCTAACTAGGGGAAATATGCACATTTACCCAAGGTGAACTCAGGTTGCCATTAATTTGCTGATTTACAGGGTGATTAAATGCAAAAAAAAAAAAATGAACAGAAAAAATTGCAAACAGCTTGAGAAAATGTCCTTTATCCTTCCCAGAATACTCTGATTTTTAGTATTGTTAACATCTAAACATTTCAGTACAGATCATATGTTTTAACAAATAGCTTAAATCAAATACATTTTTTAAAACTCTCACTCGTAGCTATTGACTAGGTAAATTTAACTCATTGTGGTAACTGAGAAAGCAACCTGGTTATGATCAAGTTGTCAGCATTTCATTCATTTAAAAACACAAATAGACCAGGGGAAACTTTTCTGACCCCATTCCCCCATCACCCAATCTCACTCCTGATTGGTTGTTCTTGCTCTAGAGTGAAAAATCGAAAGCTTAAGGTCTGTTTTCAGATTTCAAAAGATAATAGTCTGTGTTGACTATTTTTCTTCTCTTTACATCCAGATTTTTTTTGCTTTAATAATTTATATTAGTTTGAATGCATCTGATTGATCATCAGAACAGTCCTCCAATCTATTTCATTTAGGGATAAAAATACCCAATGACACACTTACATTTTGAAGGCCTTCCAAATTCAAATTAGATTTTTTAAAAGTTTGGATTCAGTTAAAAAAAAAAACACAACAACTCTTCTAATCTGATCGTCAAAAATACGCTAAAGGAAACAACTGGCTGACTAAGATTTTTCATGTCCTTACTGATTGTTTTGGGCAGGTGGTATTAAAGACAAGAAGAAGGTGGGGGTAGAGTTAGTTGGCTCTTTGATGAATCATTTTTTACTGTGGGCATCTTGTTTAAAAACACAAGGATTTTCTTTTCTTTCTTTTTTTTTTTAAAGCAAAAAACCTAGCTCCTAACTTGATTGATTTGTCCCCATATCGTGCTATAAAACAGAAGGATATGCCCTGTTCCTAATTCACTTATTCAGTGAGTAGGTGTGAGATACTTCCTGGATGTTGGAGGCTGTGCTGCATTTGGGAAATGCAAACAGGATAGGACATGGTCCCTGCTCTGGAGCAGAAGAGGTAAACGGGATCTGGCATCAATCAGCTACTACTTATGGGCACGTCTGGACTGCCCACTGCTGTGCTTGGGAGCAATGCATGAACAAGCCAGGTGGAGCTGGGCTCTAGTGAAGCTCGGAGCCCAGCAGCTGGCCTAAAAGCCACCCTACGGATGCCAGGCAGAACGCGCACATGGTTCCAACAGTCTTGATGGTAGGGAACCTTGCCTTGTCTGGGTATTTATCAAGGAAGAATTGTTAAAGCTGATTTTTGAAGTGAGAGTTTCAGTCAGAAGGAGGGAGTGTTCCAGTCAGAGGAAACAGTTGATGCAGGCACAGTGAGGGGAGGTGGGAAAGAAGAAGGAGCCTGGTATGCTTGGTGAGGTGAGGGCAGCAGAAGGGCTGGGTGGCGCTGGGGCAACAGGAAGTCCTCCAGAAATACTGTGCCGCAGGAGTGCTCCTCGGGACAGCTGGTTTGCAGATCAGCCTCACCATCAGTTGTCTGAGCAAGTACTTCCTAGGCTCTCAAACCGATAGACCCGGGCTTTAAGCCTCAGTATGTCTCTGTGTAAACTCATTACCGTCAGGGACTTCCTGTTACACCTCCAGCTTTTTCATTAGCGTTACAACCGAGTACCAGCATCAAATAGAAGGTCAGGAAATACCAGCCTCCCAATTCTGACTCAGGGTTCCAATGTTTTGAGACTTTTTAAGGGAGCCTAAATTTCAGTCCTATTTTGGCCCCTCTTTGGTTCTTTCAGCAAACAAGGCATTTTGAGATTGTTCAAGCTTTTATAGGCAAGATTGGAAAGAGTCCAGAAAAGCGGCACATCTTCTTTTGGGAGGTGGGAAAGGCAATCCACAAAGGTGGACCTCAGTGTGTAAGGGTGAACTTGTGGAAAAAAATGTAAAAAAAAACTCAGATCAGTAGGGTCATTTTGGATGTCCTTTCTGTAGTTGAGCAATAGGGCCCCTATCAGAGCTGAAGTTAGTAATTATTTGCATTGGGCCAGTTGTTTGAAATGAAATGAAGGTTTGGGTTTATTTAAGAGAAAGATAACAATTTGGGGAAGAATTAGTGTGACTTAAGATCTTGCTGGATAAAACAGTACACCCAGATCTTAGCATCATGGGCAGATATCTTATTTTACTCTCCTCCCATTCCCAAAGAAAAAATAAATAAAGCACATTCTCGGGATCTTTTGGATTACAAGCTAGGTATAATTAATATGTCTGTTGAATTTCCTGTGTGGGTGGCACTGTATAACAGTTCAGAAAATAATGTTTCTTTCAACACTTTGAACATCATCAGTCATTTGATTCAACTCTTTTGCACGAGATCAGCCTTTGGTCCCTGGTCTTGTTTTTTCAGTTCTAGGAAAACTGCTTTCAAGCATTGCTGAACATATATTTGGAATGGTGTTGTCCACGGGTCTTTCTAAATTCTTTGGATCTGTACATACTAGTGAGATTTGTAGTGTTTAAATGTTTCTGGCATATAATGATCTGTCCCTCAAACTGGAACTCTCTGAGTAGATAACTCTTTTAAAGTTTGTGTTTTTGCTTCAGTTTTCTTTGATGCAAACCAGAGTACCTCTCACACCTCAGTTGAGATTTGATAGTACATTTATAATATTTACCTTGGCATTTAATTTACCTGTGTAGGTGATTAGTGGTCACTGATCCTTTGGAGGTCCAGGCTACAGTATAATGTGGTTGCCACAAATTGGCAAAAAATATGACAACAGACTATTAAATATGGCACAAATACAGCTTAGTTGGAGAGGTAAAACAAGTAACCTGAAAAGTAAATGAACTTAAGATCAGACCCACTTGACTCCAAATACTGATTGTGCCATTTATTATCTATTTCCCTTATGTTGATCATTGAACTGTTCTAAGTCTCAGTTTATTCGCTTATAAAATGGATGTAATAACTTCTATAAAGGTTGTGTTGAGGACTAGCAATAGATGGCACATCAATGACTTGCCTCATCTCTGTCCGTTTAGTACTAGGCACTTAATAAATGGCAGTTATTGTTATATTTAGTAGTAATAATAGTAGACATCATCATATATACCCAGATATCTTCACAATCAGAGCTATCATCTGTAAATTTAATATAAGCATGCAGGCAAAGTGTTGCTGTAAGGATTTTAAATTAAGCAAGAATGGAAGCTGGAGAGCTACTGAAATAAAAGCAAGCAGAATCTGGGACCCATAAAAGAAACATACATGAAGATGCATTTCAACTGGATTCATGGAGGGTTTTTCCAAAGAACAGATGCATTGTAGGATGAGTGGTGCTGCCTCATGAGGCCCTGTGCTCCCAGTCTGACTGTGTCTAAGCAGAAGCTGACTGGTTACTGATCAGTGCTGGTGGCAAGATTTTTCCTTTGGGTATGAATATGGATGGTTAATTATAAAATGGCTTTTTTAAGATTTATGACTCTATGATAGGGATCTGTATGTGGTGGTGTGGATTAGGAGGGCAGGAAGACCTTTAAGTCCGAATGTCAGAAAGAATTTCTCACAAGTACGTTTTTTTTTTTTTTTTTCTCTTCCCAAACACTCAGTTCTGGTGACTAGGGGAAAAAGAAACTAGTAGCTGAGGTTCATTGATTTTCAGTTTAGATTCACACATTCTGTAGAGTTGGTAAAGTCCACAAAAGTGATCACATCCGACCTTTTGCCCAGTTCCAGAATTGCCTAGCATCACTGTGAAAGTGGTCGTTTAGGCTGTTTGGTCCTTTCCAGGGGCAAGAATCTCACTCAACAAGGTTGGCCATGATGGTGCGGTAAAATTCTAACTTTCTGCAAACTCTTTAATGGGTTGAGTGAGAATACATGAGCTTTCCTATTCCTGGGGGGATAAATCAGGTTTCTGGGCCAAGGATCCAATCTGGGACCTTGGCAAACTTACGAAGTTAATGGCCACTTGGGAGACCTTTGACTAGTGCACCCAAGGGGGACACAACAACAGGCCATATTACCTAGTGAGTTTAAAGCTTCTTTGTATAACTTCCCCAATTACAGCACTCCTGGTCATGACCTTTATGTAACCACACAACATGGTGCTTTTGGTAAAGTAGAGTTTGTGTAAAGATATTTTACACAAAAATTACATTATTTCCTAGTACATGAAGGACTTTTCTTTTTGGTCTATATGAAAAATTTTAAACGTAACTAGGCTAATTTTTTAGGAATCCTGATTCTGTCTCCTAGCCCAGGATTTGCCAAAATAGAACCTGTGAACCAAATCTGGGCAGCCACATTTTTTTGCAAATTTTTTTTTTTGAGCAGAGTTACACCCATTTGTTTATACATTATCTAAGACTGTTTTTGTAATACAATAGTAGAGTTGATTAATCAGGACAGAGACTGTGGATTTCCCCCCAAACCTAGAATATTTGCTAACTGGTCTCTTACAGAACAAGTTTGTTAGCCAATAACCTGGCCTATTATTATCTCTCTTTCCCAATTGCGTGTCATCTGAAAATTAGAAGAGCACTTTACAAGTGTTTGATTATGTTGTTTATAAAAAAAATTGAGTGTAACAGGGTCAAGTGAATGTCAATATAAGATTTGTTAATTGAAATATTGTAGATACAACCATCACTGTACTTTTGTTGTAGCTAAGACTAGTGGTCACTGGTATTCATCTAATTCATGCTTTCCTTGACTTCTTCTGCCTACTGTTAGACCTCATTTCCCAATCTGTGCAGTTTGGTGTGGCCCTGAGACTAAGTTCTGGCCTGTGGAATGAGAGTTGTAGTGGTGTGAGTCACCGCCAGGCATGTTGGACAAATACCTCTCATCTTCAATCCTATATATCTCTCCTTGTCCACTGACTTCATGGAGAAGACTCTGGATACCTATGGGGTGCCTGAGTGGCTCAGTCACTTAAGTGTCTGCCTTCTGCTCAGGTCATGATCCCGGGGTCCTAAGACTGAGCCCCGAGTTGGACTCCCTGTTCAGTGAGAAGTCTGCTTCTTGCTCTCCCTCTGTTGCTCTCTCTTTAGCAAATAAATAAATAAAATCTTGAAAAAGAAGAGTCTGGAGATGTAAAGGAGGCACAGCTATAAGATGGAGGGAGCCTTGATCCAGAAATGATCAGTCAGAGTCCCTCTACTGACTCACATTGAATGTAGTATGAGGGAGAAATAAACACACATTATATCCAGCCAGTGCAATCTGAGGGTTGTTATAGCATGCAGATTGCTCTAAGACCATGATCAAACTAGTTTTTATCCCTCTTGTGTACAAGAATATCATATGAGACTTGTCAGATATCTTTTACAAACTTAAATAGATATGTTCATGGTATTTCCTTAATCTAAGTGAATATTCATAAAAGTAAATACTACTTATTTTTTATATTCAATTGATTTAAATTAAAAAGTAAAAGAAAAGCCAAAACAAGTTCACCCATTTCTCCCACCAGTAAATAACATACTCCTACCAGTAAATACATCTAAACCAACTCCTTGATCATATCTTCTTTGTAAATACTTATATGTTTTCACCAATTATCTGTTCATTCTTCAGTTCCTTAGTTTTTTTTAATGATCAAGATGATTGATAACATCATTCCCTTATTTGAAAATTTGAATACTTGCAAATTTTCTGAAATCTTTCTGGTGTCTATTTGTGATTCTCACTTGCCTCTTATTTCATTCATATCACTTGAATCTTTTGGGAAATGGCTGGCCTTTTCTGGAGAGTTCACGAAACCTGGGAAGCAGCCTTGTACTATTTCTTTACATGTTCCTTAACATTTTTCTCTCTTCTAACTTTTTTCAGTGCAGCAGACCTAGCTTACTCACATGGACACCAACAAACTTCATGCAGCCCCAAGTGTGTCTTCATATTGGGCCTACCTGGGTTTCTGTCAAGGACCTTCCTAGAGAGAAATGGAAATTTCCCTGTCTCTCCCTTACTGTCTTTCCTCTAAATTTCAATAACTTTCCCATTATAGAAATTATAAAATTTTGACTGGCAAATAAATAAATAAGATATTTTTCAATGACTTATACCGATTTTATACCTCCAGAGAACTTACAAAGGCCAGGAAAAACCTCAATAAACATGTGTAAAATGACTTTGAGGTTATTTCTCAAAAGTTGTTGAAAGCTTTCCTAGAGCTGAATTAGCTAAGGAATAGGGTGTGAATTCAAACATGGAAGGGACAACACTTCCCTGATTTAAAAAAAGTCGGGGGGGGGGGGCTTTGAAATGTTACATGATACTCACCATCACTTTGGAGAAACCTGACTGAGGAAGTCTGATTAGCTGCTGTGGCTTTAGTCCACTCTGTGCCCGTCAGACTGAGTGAATGCTGCCATGAGGAGGAGGCTCTTCTGTGCCAAAATAGTCTGTTCAAAGGGAAGACCCTGGAATTTCTTCTGTTTGCCACTGGCACATGAACTAGAGTGGACGAGAGGCCAGCTTTGATCTTCAAAGTGTAGAGCTTATGGAAAAAATTAAGTTACTTGGAGTTCACATGTTTCACAAGATTGACCCATCTAACATACATACAGAATAGTGAGGGAGACTAGAAGGGCCTGGTGTGGGCGTAAGAGCTGTCAGATTTGAAATCACTTCACTTCTGAAGGTATACAGCCTGATTAAATATGACGAGGTGACAAATTGAACATTCAAGAGAGGCAGCCTGATGTGGGGGAAGAAACAGAGGACACAGGGTCTAACTCAATGGCACCACCCAAGCTGGACCTGTTTCCTAATCTCAGTGGGGTGACTCAGAATCCTTACCCCCTTTTGGGGATGTCATGAGGATTTAATGAGATAATAGCTATAGAATCAATTTGAGATCTTTGAATTTTAAACAAGTGAAATCATCCCCCCCCCCTTTAAGAAGGGGATTAAATAAATGGTTTTAATTTTCCTAGAACTGTTCAAAGTATGTCTTGAGATTTCACCTCTTCCTTCTATCTGGTCTCACACTTCCATTGATCTGTTATGTAAGTGCCCATCACATTTGCCACACCAATCAATCCTATGCCTAGATTAATGTCAATCAGGCTCTGTAATTCAAGTTCCCATTAACTTTATGAGGGTCCATTTAATAAGCTTTCCAAATATGGGGAAATCTCAAAGTGGTTAGGTTAGGAGATATAACTTGGCAAGTCCTATTTCCCTCTTTCCCTGCAAATACCCAAATGGTCACTTTCTCTCTGGTGATACATCTGGTCATCACTATGCATTTCAAGAGTGTTTGTGCACCTGAGCAGACATCTCAGTGGGGTTATGAACAGAGTTGATTTTCTCTATGCCATGATTAGGGTCTATTCCCCCAACACTAATTATGCAACCTGTCCAGTGTATAGATGAAATGCCTCTACAAAGATCAGTCCATGAGAAAGAAGAACATGTGAATTTGGTCATTCCTTCAGCAAATAGGCATCAAGAACAAAAGAATGGTGGGCATGCTGCTTGGTCCCTTCTCTCCTTTGGCTTACAGACTAGAGGTAGGTCTCTCCCTACATTCCTGAAGTAGATACTAGTGTGATAAAGTTATAAAGGGAAAATTCATGGCCCAGGATATTTCCATCAACTGTATTTAAAAAAAATAAGACATCAATATCTGTATCATTTTCATATGTAAAAATCCATATATTATTATTATTTTTTATTATTCATAAGACACAGTTTTGCTTCTATATTCACATAGCACTGACAGTATTACTGTAAAGAGCAAGAATTTTGTGCTGTTCAGGGAAAGAGAGTAATCAGACACCATTTAGTTCATTGTAATTGTTGCTCATCATTCCTCTTCTTAAAAAAAAAAAAAAATCTGCCATAGCTGGGTTCTATTTTATTCTAGTCATATTCAGCCATGGTTGACTGTGTTGAAACAAGGCCAGACTGAACATTGATACCAGGTGCCTGTCCTAGCAGAATCCAATATCACACCTGCAGATAGAGTGTAAGATTACATCATGTGTCGTCCTGAGCACCACAAATGACTCTATACTTCATCTCAAATAACATTATAATTTACACTTGGAGACTTCAGACTATGTGGCCTTGGCCAAATGAAAGTTCTTGCAGCCAAACACATCAAACTCAATATATTTTATTGCGCCAGTGGGATTGTTTTTTGAGAAAGTTGAACAAAATTAAATCTATCAATGGCATTTCAAATAAAAAGTACCTGTCCTGGAAAGGTGGGCTTATAAACATTTGGCTGTCAATTAAGAAGATACCACAGCATTTTGTGCTGGAAACCAGAGACAAATGAAAGGAGTCCAGTGTGCTATGTGAATTAAATAAGAGTTCACAGAGGAAAGGAGGGACAATGAGATCTTTTGTTTTATGAAAATGTCATAGCTAGAAAGGTATAAATTTAAAGTCAGGGAATCACTTCAGGCAAAAATGAAAATTTTTCCCAATTCAAACATTTTCCTGACTCCGGGACATAACCTACAGTAAACTTCTCTGAACTTTTGGAAATATTGTGTGGCTATTTCAACACCTACTCACTCCATGCATTCGAATTTTCACCTTTGCACTTTGGTGCCTGACGGAGTTCTCTTAGAAAGCAGTCATCGTCACCTGCTCACACTTTGATCCACTGGCTGGAAAGCAGCTGCTCCTCTTTGTTCAGAAAGCCATCACAAATGTTTATATGAATAGAGGAAGAGAAGAATGTCTTCATTCCCTTTCTTTCCCCACTAACTTCTTCAAAGGATTGGAGGCGCTTTCCACCTGGCTATTGGGTTTCTATGACTTTTGGATTTGTTCTATGGTTTTCTTATTTTCTATGGAAATGCCCCAGTATTTTCAGTCTTTTAGACAGATTTATATTATGTTCAAAACTAGTAGCCAATAAGCTCTGTGGTCTGGGTATGATTGTAGGGGTTCCGGAGAGATCTTTACCATCCGCATCCCCTGCCCCCACCCTGCCTCCTGCCCAGAATAATTCCCTCTTAATTCTGTCTTTATTTTTTAGTGTTTTCCTGATACTTTAGGGACTCTTTTAGAGTCCTAAAGTTTCCTACGTATTGTCACATGAATCTTAAGGATGTAGGCCATAGGAAGTGAGGAGGTTATTTGCAATGAGAATTTTGCAATGAGAATCTCAAGATACTTGAAGCATCCTGGACTCTTGGGGAGAAGAATGTGTTACAAGGGCATTTGAAAACAACAATAGGAGAAGTAAAGAATCACCAGAGAAACTTGCTTTATGTTACTGTTCTGTGTTCTAAGACCACAAGCTCCTGGGGAAAGTATTTTATCATATAGATATGTATAAATCAGTAAGATATGAAAGTAGAGAGGATCTTTCTACCTGTTAGTGAGGAATGTCTTTGCCTTGTACACAGAACAAGACTCATTTTCTCATCAGGTCTTTGTGGTCAATTTTTACTTGAACAATGATTTTCTATGAAATTATTTTTATTGATCCTGTATTGGGGAAGGATATGTATTAGGCAGCCTTGCTATGGCAACAAGTAGTCCACAAGTTGCTATGGTCTGCAATGACGTTTATTTCTTCTTGTCACTTCATGTGGGTGATTACAGTTGGCTGTGGTTGCCATAGTGCTACTTGGATCTGTTTAGCTTTGCATCATATACCTTTTTATTCTTGGACCTGGGCAAGACCCTCCTCATAGATGAAGAAAGACAAGAAAGCTGGCGGAGATCTGCAATACTTCTGCACACAATCTCATTTGTCCCAACCTCATTTATTCAATAAAACCACATGGCCAAGCCATATAGTTGCATGGGGAGATGTATTCTGCTTATATGGAGGCATAGTGAACAACAGAACAACAAGCAGGAGGTATGTTATCTTACAAGGAAGGTAATAAACAACTGGGAACGGTAAGACAGTGTTGCATGTCTGTTGTCATGTGGCTTCTTGCTCAGTTTTATAGAAATCCCAAGTAAAATAAGCTTCACAGATTCAGAAGTGTTGGTGCATATAAAGCCAAACAAGACTCTTACAGTTCTTGGAATTTTTATCTCTAAATATTTCTAGTCTGAACACTCTGTGCTATTTTCCAGTGTGTCCTTTGTCATTCATACTTTGGTTTTCAACTATGAGTTGGAGTTCTGCTCAGAGCTGGGCTAGACTAAAGAAAATGATTTTTTCTGCACTTAAATGTTTTCTTCTCTTTAAATTTCACTTTATTATTAAATGTGTGATGATAAAAATGTCCATATTTTCCTCACTGTGGGCTCCATAAAAACAAACAGTTAAGGAATTAAATATCAACATTTTTCACAAGTAGTGATAATAATTTACATGCTGCTTTTATCCCAAAGGACATTCTAGTGCTGTTCAGTCTCCCCTAGTAATCAGTTCTCTAACACCCTAAGTGATTAGGTCATTAAAGAGTTCCTGGCACTTTACCTAAAGGCTTTGGGGTGTTAATCCTGGTTTTCTGGTCAGATTCCAACTAGGGTAATGACTTGCTGACTTCTTAAATTACTCCTGTAATATTGGCCAATCGGGGTGTTCTCCTTGCTTTCTGTCCCATGTGGTTTCACTAAGTGGCTTGCTTGTTAGAGAGATGTGCCATCTTCCTTTGTAAATGAGATGGGGATAATTTCAAAACACTTCTAAAAACTTCTGCTTTGTTGTGAATCTGTCGTGAATTTTGATGTGGTCTTTCTCTTAATGAAGACTTCAAATATAACTAAATGCAGGTGTTGGCATTTCCCCCTGTAATTTGCTTGGATGGTTTTTCCCTGCATGAACTCACCCCACAAAGGATACCCAGCTAGAAGACCCTCTCTAGGTGCTGCCACTGAATGAGGAGTAAAGAGGTCCTGAGGAAACTTTTTGGCATCTTCCTCCCTGGCTGCTCAGACAGATTTCATATAATCTTTCTTGGAAAGATCAGTTGAACTGAAGATTATGGAGAAGTTTTGGATGTTCACCGAGAGCTACTAAAAGACATTTCTTATTTTTTAATGTGTAAGGACATATTTTATTATATATACATAAAGTATATAATATATATTATCCACATATAACATAAAATATATTTCACTAATATAGACTATTTAGAAAAATGGGCATTTATGTGCACATATTTTAAGAGTACAAATAACTTGAGTCCTAATTTTTTATGAATAGAATAGAAAGTGATTTGTACAAAAATTTAAACAAATAATTGCTAAATGGATGCTTAGTGACCATGTACGTATTTGACTTCCTAGGAATTACACAGCTTTCCAATATTTTTGTCAATAAAAACCATTTTAATTAGTGCGTGTCCTATTGATACCAAATTAGAAAGATTTTTGCTTCCTGACCAGAATGCATTAAGTAATAATTAAATTCTTTAATTTTTGTTTTTAGCAAAGACTGCACATGGCTAATAATCAAAGTTATTAATTATCTTGCACTGACTGTTAGACTGTAACCTCTTTGAGGGCAGAGATAATGCCTTTTCTTATTTCTATCCTCAGTGATGAGCATAGTGGCTAACACATTACAGATGCTCACAGAATTATGGAAGGAAGGAAGGGAAGGAGATAGGAAGAGAGAAGGAAGGAAGGAAGGAAAGAAGAAGGGAACAAAAAGGAATTAGAGAAGGGGCAGGAAGGAAAGGAGGAAGGCGAGAGGGAAGGAAGAGTGAGTGTATTACTATCCTGAACGGACATGATTCCAGTCCCAAGCAGAGCTTAGGTATTTACTTATCCTCTTATCCTTAAGGGTGTATGTGTGTTTGTGTGTGTGTTTAACTTGTAGATTGGCAGTGCACTTAGTTATGTTTATTAAATGTAGGTAGTGGTTTTATTCCTTTACTGCCACAGTCTGAATATTGCCCTTGCTCTTTCTCTGTGTGATCTCCCTCCAGATCGCCCTGTTCGTTCTGATGAGAATGTCAGTGGATGAATTTGTATGTCCTTAGAAAGCAGATGAAAGTTCATTCTTATGAAATACAAATAACCATAATGTTCAGCAGGTACTGCTCATTAACTAATAAGTCTCAAGGATGGCTACAGATCAATCATTAAGATGATCATTTTTGTCAGGAACCCTCAACATCCAACTGATACAGGATCAATGACTCCATACAAGAAGTTAACTAAGTCAGTTTCTTAAGCAAACAGTTTATTAGTTATCATTTTATTCATTATCAGTTTTTTTTTTTGAAGTACACAACAAGGTTTAATATGCTATAATTACTAAGGTTTTGCTTTTTCTGTCTTTTAAAAGCTAAGGAGAATGCCTTGTTTGTTGCAGACTAAAATTATTGTGGCTGTGTTCTGGGAAGGAGAATCTGAGTGGCTGAGAGGGGGCAGGTTGATTGGTTTTTTGTCCATAGATTTGAATGAGCACTAACCAGACTTTTAGGAGACTTGAGGCCCACGTGTTTTGGACTCCTCTGTTGGGTCACCTCCATGCTGCAAGAAGCTGGCCTTTCTGGTGCATTTTCTTGCAAGAAAAACAACAATAACAGCCTGAGCAGAAGACACACATTCCAGATATTACTTTCTCAACTGCTCAAGAGCAGTTCCGTACCAGTATGACCAGCAACGTGGGATCCAGAGATCCAGAAGCTGGTCAGGGGATACAACTTTAAATGCCCTGATTTGGAGTATTTATTTAGAAGTTGTTTGAGAGAAATGGTTAACACAGATGAGAGCACGAGGTAACTTTCAGTTCTCCTAAGGGTATTCGTACCCTTTTAGGTCCTATAAACAATTTTTCCCCAAATGGGGTTATGAAGGTTTGGCAATAAAATGTAGCTCACCTTGACCATTCTCTTACACCATACACAAAGATAAACTCAAAATGGATAAAAGACCTCAACGTGAGACAGGAATCCATCAGAATCCTAGAGGAGAACATAGACAGTAACCTCTTCAATATCAGCCACAGCAACTTCTTTCAAGATATGTCTCCAAAGGCAAAGAAAACAAAAGTGAAAATGAACTTTTGGGACTTCATCAAAATCAAAAGCTTCTGCACAGCAAAGGAAACAATCAACAAAACAAAGAGGCAACCCACGGAATCTGAGAAGATATTTGCAAATGACCAGTACAGACAAAAGGTTGATATCCAGGATCTATAAAGAACTCCTCAAATTCAACACACACACAAAACAGATAATCATATCAAAAAATGGGCAGAAGATATGAACAGACACTTCTCCAATAAAGACATACAAATGGTTATCAGACACATGAAAAAATGTTCATCATCACTAGCCATCAGGGAGATTCAAATTAAAACCAC
This sequence comes from Mustela putorius furo, assembly GCF_011764305.1. Classification (NCBI taxonomy): domain Eukaryota; kingdom Metazoa; phylum Chordata; class Mammalia; order Carnivora; family Mustelidae; genus Mustela; species Mustela putorius. The sequence goes on from NW_025422171.1 coordinate 3,495,214, forward strand.
ATTGAGATATCACCTTACACCAGTTAGAATGGCCAAAATTAGCAAGACAGGAAACAACATGTGTTGGAGGGGATGTGGAGAAAGGGGAAACCTCTTACATGGTTGGTGGGAATGCAAGTTGGTGCAGCCACTTTGGAGAAGAGTGTGGAGATTCCTCAAGAAATTAAAAATAGAGCTTCCCTATGACCCTGCAATTGCATTACTGGGTATTTATCCCAAAGATACAGATGTGGTGAAAAGAAGGGCCATCTGTACCCCAATGTTTATAGCAGCAATGGCCACAGTCGCCAAACTGTGGAAAGAACCAAGATGCCCTTCAACGGATAAATGGATATGGAAGATGTGGTCTATATACACTATGGAGTATTATGCCTCCATCAGAAAGGATGAATACCCAACTTTTGTAGCAACATGGAAGGGACTGGAAGAGATTATGCTGAGTGAAATAAGTCAAGCAGAGAGAGTCAATTATCATATGGTTTCACTTATTTGTGGAGCATAACAAATAACATGGAGGACAAGGGGAGTTACAGAGGAGAAGGGGGTTCTGGGAAATTGGAAGGAGAGGTGAACCATGATAGACTATGGACTCTGAAAAACAATCTGAGGTGTTTGAAGCGGCGGCGGGGGTTGGGAGGTTGGGGGAACCAGGTGGTGGGTATTAGAGAGGGCACGGATTGCATGGAGCACTGGGTGTGGTGTGAAAACAAGGAATACTGTTATGCTGAAAATAAAAAAAAAAAGAAAAAAAAGTGTAGCTCACCTTTTTCCAAATGTTTCACTGAGGAACTCCGAGGGGAGAAGCTTAGGGAGAACTGCCTTATTTGGTCCCTGTGGAATTGATTTTCTGGAATTCTGCTTTAGAGTTATGCTCTTGGCATATGCTAACAGAAGCTTATGAAAGAGACTAATGAACCTCATAGTTGTTTTTTGTACAAACATTAAAAATGTAGTTAAAAATTTTTGTTGTTTTATCTTTTATCTTTCTTATGAGGACATGGGAAGGTACACAGGAGGATTTTCCTTAGCAACTGTTTGTTTTAATCTTACCGTCTGTCATAACTATGTAACTGGTTATCTCTATATGAACTGCCTGATTGAGGTTTATAGACCAAAAGGTTCTTTCTGCTAGAAAGGTGCGAGCTCAAGTGAAACTGAGGTGGCCAGTGAATTTGAAAAGGCCAAGAAAGGAGTGCCTGGGTGGCTCAGTGGGTTAAGTGTCTGCCTTGGGTTCAGGTCATGATCCCGGGGTTCTGGGATCGAGCCCCGCATGGAGCTCCCTACTCAGCGGGAAGCCTACTTCTCCCTCTCCCGCTTCCCCTGCTTGTGTTCCCTCTCTCACTGTATCTCTCTCTCTGTCAAATAAATAAATAAAATCTTTCTTTGAAAAAGAGGCCAAGAAAACACAAAGCTAGAGGCTAATATGGATTGTCCAATGAACTTAACTTCTATTAATATGATTGTGGAGACTGAGGTTGGGGAGCCGGTGAAAACTCTAATGGCAAAATTGGGGGATTCATCAGTGATAGTGATATGGAAGCCTAAAAGTTCGTAGAGCTGAATGAAATGAATCTCAGATAAAGGGTTTTTATGTGATGGTGGAGAAATAAATTTCTGAATCTGGTAATAATGATTAGAAATTGTCCTTTGTCTTCTTATGAGCCCTGTAAATAGGAGCCCCTGACATGAACCAAAGAATGTACTCTGATCCATCTATCAAGTTTGACTAATGCATCACTCTGTGCTCAATATTTTAATCCAGAGAGCTCTGATTCATTCTCCTGCGTGCTTCCCTGCCTTTGCCCCTGACCCATTCTAGGGGATCCACATGGAAAGGACATCTAGTCCCCTTCCTCTCTGGCATTAGTACCTCTGCTTTGGCCCATCATCTCTTCAGTGGATTACTGCAATAGCTACAAAAGCCTCCAAACTCATCTCCTTCCTCTTGCTTCTCCATAATTCCACCAACTTCACATTGTCATCATGTTGATCCTCCTAAAACATGCTTTGCTTTGCTTATACCCCACACCAGCTCTCTATTGTCCAGAAGAAAAGGGGTCAGCTTCTGAGTGGGGCACCTAACACCTTTGTCATCTGGCCCAGGCTGACTTCACTGGTACCTCACACCATCCTCTCACCGTTCCTTCACAAACCTCCATTGTGGTTATACCAAACATCCTCCATTCCCTGCCTTCCTGAATGAGTCCTGCCCTTTTTATCCATTAACAGGAAGCAGAATCTCTTCTCTTTAGTGAAGACTTTTCCAACCTCCCTCTAGCCTGAGCCCAAATGAGTCATCTGCATCATGGTAGTGTCTCATTGTTCCATTGTGACTTTAGTTCTTACTGCTTTTTTCCCATGACTCTCCCTTTCACTGATGTAAACCCTCCAAGGATAGGGAGTGAATATTATTCATCTATTTATTTCTAGGCTTGATTTATCTCGTATATAGTTGTTTTTGGCAAAAACACATCAATGCTTTGAAAAGAAGCATGTTCTTCATTGACCAAGGTGCATCTGGAGAAGGAACAAATGATCTAGATTTAATTCACTTTAAAAGCTCATCTGCTCTTGTTTTGGACACCCTTTGTATATATTGTTCTACAGAAGATCACACAGAGGCTCTTTAGAGGAGGATGAAAGACATTTTACTGACCAGCTTCAATGAGGTGGTGTGGCAAAAACAACTACCTGACCCCCAAAACCTGGCCTCCTCTTAATTATGGTATGAGGCGTTCCAGCTAGATATGTGGCTTACCAGCTAACAACTGCATTTTCTAGCCGCCCTTGCATGTTAGTCTGCCCACTGGCTCTAGATTCTAGGCAATGGGGACAGACGTGATGTGGGCAAATACTAGAAAAGGAGCTTGTCTTCTCTTCCTTAGTTCCTCTTGTCGTGGGCTGTACAGGTGGTAGGTGGAGCACCCACCTTTGATCAGGATATTGAAACCTAACATCCTGAGAATACACAGAGCACTGAGACAGAGATAGTCTGGGTTTCTATATCACCAAATGCAATAATCCAATGAAGAGATGGCTGATGAAGATAGGAATGACGATACTAAGGATTCTGATCCTTTCTCTCTTTTTATAATAGCCTGGTGCTGTCAGCTGTGGGCAGCTCACTTGTGGGTTTTTACCATCTTGTCGAAGCCAATCTATTTGGGTGACTTTGTTATAGCAGGCTCACTAAAATGTATTTAATTACTACCAGTGGGCTCGTGCATTATTAAGCTTCATCAGTAGGCATTTTCAACAAATATGTTTTTAAATGAAGAATTGTCAACTTACTTTAGTGGTATGAGGAAAAAGACTATATAATCTAATATAGTATAATTTTAATTGGAATTTATTTAATAATTAAAAATAAGTAAATAATAAAAATTTAAAAAATCAAAAATTAATAAATTAAATAAGTATATTAGGATTTAATTTAATATAGTATAGTTTTAAATGGAAAATTGTCAACTTACTTTAGTGGTATGAAGAAAAAGACTATATAATCTAAAACTAGTAGTCATTTCAATTCTTTCTTCCCATGGTTTACCTTCTCTTCAGGAGGCTGGTAACATTATTCTGGTCTATCGTTTACCATATTGGTTCAGGCATATATACAGAGCTTCCTTTAATTTCCTATTATGTAAATCAGATCCATAAGATTTTGCTAAACTTTCAGGATAATAGAAAGGAGTAATTTACACTATGAATAATGCACAGCTTGCTGCTAGATACCCTCAGGTATCAACCCATCTTAGAGGGTCCCCTGCAGGCATTCTTTTGGTAGAGCTCCATGCTTACCTTTTGTGGCAGAGGCCCAATCACCTCTCCTGCCCTCCCACTGAGGAGTACCTTAGAACGCATCTAGACTACGAGGCCCACGAGAGACAGTTTGGAAATATCTTCCAAGATTAAGATGAAGATTCCACTTCTGGTCTCAGCTTCTACTCTTTCCAGGAAGATCAGGGCTGAGATGGCCAACACTCTTGAGAGTTAACTCTAGTTATTTCAAGAGAAATAACTAGAAATAACTTGTCCCTAGCCCAGGGGACAAGGCCACAGCAGGGGACAGTAATCAGAATGGGGTCATCTTCCCTGCTATTGGATTTAATTTTTCCAATTCAATAGATGAGTAGGTGGAGATCAGGGAATTTCAACAACTTATCCTAAATCACATGCCTTTTAAGTTTCAGAACCATTATTTGAACTTAGCACTTATATGGGAGTTTTCCATATGTCAACCCAATGATCTGCATCAAGCTGTCTGTTCACATCCATCAGGGATTTTGTTACAGTAGAGATAAGTTCCTGGATCCTGCATTGAGAGGCATCCTTTAAGTAGTTTGGGGATGAGTGTAAAGTCTTTGAATTTTGTTTTTAATAAACTACCCAGATGATTCCAATATACTGCAGTATTTGCAGTGTTTGGGATCTACTGCTTTATGCTGCACAAGGCATATTGGTCTCAGACTTTTTCTAGTATTTTCCCCTTTGTTCATTTACTCTCATAGCCCCATACAAAATGATTCAAAATGAGAGCAGTATGTCTCAAAATAAAATGAAACTCAATACCCATTGAGACAATGCTTAGGAAATTAACTGTAAGAATGTATTTCCACTTAAGGTAGAATCTGCACCAGAGTTGGAAAGGTGCCTTTCCATCCCTCCATTACTACTTATTGAGTGATGCTTTGTGACCAGGTATTATAGGGAATACCATAGAAGAATAATCTTACACTCAGATTGCTTGAGATATCTATGAGGGAGATCAAATTATACGTATGATACAATTTATGAGTGAAACAAAAATAAGTAGATAGTAAATCCTGGGTTAGAGCAACACATATAGGTAAAACAGAAGTAGTGAGAAGAGAAAAATTCCAGGGAACAGAAGAGGTAGGGAAGGTTTCATAATAGAGATAATGTTTGAATTAAGTCTGCAAGAATGAGTTCAGTTTGGAAAGTCAGAGGTAGGATGGAAAATCCATGTAGCAGGAGTAGAATAAGCAAAAGCACACCCTGTCATAAAGAAACCTGCAGTGTTACAGATGTTGTTATTTGTAATAAATACTAATTCCCTGAGCCATTAAAAATATAAACAGAACCTCTGAGAATATGTCACATTCATGTGACATACAAAAGTGTGTACATGAGGGTGCCTGAATAGGAGGTTCGGCTAGGGAGGCAATGGGAAGCATTGTCTCTGGGTGACCAGGAAGGGTGGACCACACTTTAGGACCCCAAGGAACTGGGTGTCAGTTGCTGGAATACATGTCTGCAGAGACAGAGTGAGATGGGCAGGTAGAGGAAAGCTCTGCGTTAGGGCACCATGGTTCACAGAGGACGTGCCCCAGGAGGGCTGTTCCTGATGAATTGGTTGTTCTGATGACTTTCCTAAACTTTGGACCCAATGACATGTTCTTCTCTGTAGGTCAGGTTGGTTTTGGAAGTGAAACATTTATTTTATTCTCCCTTGAAAACAAACTTTACATCATTGATCTGCCGCTAAAAAATGTTTGTGCTAAATTCCTGCTTCTAAGCCAGTGCCTATGACTCAGATGGTGTGCATTTCAAAATTCTCTCAACATAATTTCACATAAAAAAGAAACATCTTAGATTCAGCCAACTCTGTTAAAACCAACTGCCTTGTATCACTAATATGTAGCTGGATTGATTCATGGTGTACATCTTCAAAGACCTGGATAATCATCTTTGTTTGCAAATTCCTTATTAACATGGAGATAAATGTTATCATAAATTGAACTTTTATATCATGGGCTAAATTTTTTGGTCTTTAAAGTTCATTTCCAGAATATTCGATAGCATGACTGTAAGAGCCGTATGGCACTTTCCCAGTTGGACACAGTTCGAGATTTTTTCGTCTCCTTTTTCTTTAAGCGAGATGATAAACACTTAATAAGAAGATGGAACTTATGGAAGGTAGCCAGAAGAGAATAGCATTCTACCAATGGAATTCCACTTCAGATGCTGTGCTGGAAAGAAATCCTCATCTCGAGCTCCTTTTGCCTTTTGATGATGGCTTTAAAAACTGTGAAAACAGAGAAAGCCAAGTGTGTGGTCTTTGGCAATTTCGTAATAGTCTGTGCAGGAGACAGAGGGGGTGGTTTGTTGGAAAAAATGATTAGCTTTTTCTTTACGATGACAGAAAACAGTTGCAATTCAAAAATGCCAAAGGTTCTGCAGCCCTCCCTTTTGGCAAATTGTTAGGTAATCACTCCTTCCAGGTGGTGCTTTCAATAAAGACCTTGAAAAGTCACGCCCCCCAGAGATGTCCTCAGGGCAGAGCCATTGTCAACTGGGAGAGACTTGTAGAATGGGTGAGAGCAGGGTGAGAGGAAAGACTGGATTTTCCTTCAGAGTAATGAGCATCTGATCTGGCCCTGAGTTTCTCAAGCGCAGCCAGAGAAACTCTCTTTGGATTGCATTATTATTATTGTTGTTGTTTACTTTAAATTTTCCCAGGAAACATCAGGCCCTCTAAAATTAAGATGTATCTCCATATACAATCGATTACAATGAAATAGATATGAATCAACCAATTACCTTGCTTTTGTATACCAACCAACTCCCTCTACTTAAAAAAGTTTCCCCAAGACTGCATTTTATCATGTCATTTTGGTAGCTGTTTGATGAAGCTGCTCTGGAACTGGACCCCCGACTCAGCTGTGTCCCTCATGGTCACGCATATATTCTCTCAGGCTCTTTCTGTGTTTCAGTTGCTTTATTTGTAGCCCAGAGTAGAAACGTAACAGACACCTTGTGCGGTGTGGGACTTAGCCCTGTTTTGATGGAAAAGCTGCATCTATTGGGTCATTTTGAATTTCCTTCTTGAGCTAGATATAGAGCATACAGAGGGATGAAGGGCAACCCATGTCCTTGACAGCTCATGGTCCAGTGAAGGACAGACGTTGGAATATGATGTTTTTAGTAGATGATGGCAAACATTAAGCCAGGTTATGCACAACAGTAAGGCAGTTGTGGCATTTGGGGTGATATATTTTCTCTGCATAAGGCTGTTCCCATAGTCAAAGGACACGTGTTGAAGCCTGCTTATGTACATGGCCCCGAAGGAGCTGAATAACATGGGGGTAGATGAGCAGCCTTGATGACTCTGCCTCATGGCCTCACAACATGGGCACCACCCGGCTCAATCTGCTCAGACGTGTAAAGGACAAGACCGTTTTCTGTTGCAGAATTCACAACTGCTTTATGCTTTGTTTCCTGAAAGGAGAAGACTTCCCAAACTGGACGTTCTCTCCCCATTCTAAGACTCCTCCAGTTTGAAAGAGTTCTGGAAAGTGAATTTTGCTGAACCTTACTTTTGGATGCCTGTTATTTAAAATGCCCGTTTTCTGCACCTTCAAGATTCTGGTCGGATGATTTAGGCCAAGTCCTCAGAAAATGTGCAACAAGTCCTAGAAAATGTGCAACAAGTGAAACCCTTTGTCCCTTAGCCTCTCTAGGACTTATTATTCTTCACGAGTTGAAATTCTGGGTTCTCTGGCTCTGACAGTTTCTTTTGCTGTGATGGACAAGAAAGAAGAGTGGGGATGAGGAACTGATGAGAAAAACCACATCCACGTAGCTTGTTTAGACAAAGGGAGTGCAGTTAATTCAGAGAAGAATCGTTCTCCTGAGAGATTCCTTCCCACCACTCCCTGCACCATTGAGAACTTTTAGTACAAGTGAGGTCCTATTTAGGGAGACACTTCAGAAGAAAATGATATGGCAGGGATAGTAACTGGAGACATGGGCTATGCAAAAAAATAGTAGCTTTGCCCCTTGCCTCTCTTACTTGGACGGTTGACTTGAGGGGGTGAGATGTGGCCACCTGGCCGTGGTGGTACAGAGAGAGTGGTGCTGGTGGGCACATGGCTGGTGATGTCATTCGGCATCCATTAGGACAGCAAGGTGCCATGCAGCATGAAACCTTGGAGGAAGGGCACTCTGTCTTTGGGAAGTATTATTTCGATTTGTCAGATGAGTCTGCTTTCAGAGTGCGTCTAGACTTCTTCCTCATCAAAGCCTTCCTTGATCCCAGCCACATGATGATATTTTTTTGTCTTTGGCACTTTTTTCTTGCTGTATCCACCTTTCCCCATCTAGTGGCACAGCGACAGACAGATTGCAGGAAGGCACGTGGAAGCGTCTGCCACAGGTCTCCTGTGGTCCCAAGGTACAGACAGTACTTATAAGAAGTGACCCACAAATGCAGGTTGAGTTGAGCCATTGCCCGTCCCTAGGTGTTCAGGATCCAGGCCAGACAGAGGGATTAAAGGACTGGGAGAAACCACGCCGCCTCCCTCTTCTACAATATTTTCATCAAATAAGAGTGCATTGAAAAAGGACATGAAAGGCAACTTACAAAGTGAAAAGTGATAACAAAAAGCTAAAATGTGCTCTACGGGGCATGTTTGGAATATAGAAGAGGGCATCTTGTCTACATGCTCTGGTTAACTGCTAGATGCGGGGATAGGGGAATATTTTTTTAAATCACCAGTTTCTTTTAAATAACCTCTTGACAATTTTTCCCTCTTGGTGCCACTTCACCTCCACCAACACCATAGGGTTCTGAAGGCTACTATTTTGATGCCACCAGGAGCCAAACACACAACGCAAACAGGAGGGAGACTTCCGATGAAGAAATGGCCTGGGGAGCAGGGGCATTGGTGGCTGTCACCACACATGAAGCCCCAGCAGAGCCTGACCACTGCAGATGTTCAGCGAATACGCGGTGTCTGTTACTATGCCTGGCTGTGGTTTGGCATGACGCTGGTCCCACATTTGTTTCAGTGTCTCTTCTTGATCTTGCCCTTGTCTTGTTCTTGGGCTATTTTTGTAACCAAGTGATGACATGATTAAGATTTATCCTTTCAATACATTTACTCAAGTCATTTCCCAAGGCACCAGCAAGCTTTTGGGTAGCCCTGGCTGTATGGCTAGTGGCAGGGCTTCCTAGCAATGATATCTGACATTCGAGTCAAGTGTATGCAAAATCTGGAAGCCCAGACCCTGTGCTTTTCTCTGCCTGGTGATGGTTCATGCTCAGCTTCTGGAAGAGCCTGATGCAGTCCTGCTTGTTTATGCTTCCTCATCTCCTAGCAATTTTTGCTCTCAGAAAAATCTCAATCATGTACTTTGAAATTACATGTTGTTTATATAAAATTACACAAAATTACATATTTGCTAAAAACATTAAAAAAATCCAGCTAATAGAGGAAGAAAAGTCTAAAACTGTGTCTTTGACCATTACATTGGCATGGTAGAGGTGTTTTTGAAACAGCGGTGGGTTAAGGAACATTTCTGGCCCCTCCAGTGCATTTTCTGAAATCCATTGAACAATTTATTTCTTACTCTGCATATGTACAAGTGTAGACCTATTCAGGACTCTCCAGTGTTATGGTTTCTTTCATGGGCAAAGTTTTAGTGTGGTCAAGGAATAGAAAAAGAGCTACTGGTATAAGCCCTGACACAAAGCGTAGTATTTTGGGTGTAGTTATATTAGATTTCATAGCAAAATGAATGCATTCTCCAATGCCATGTTTCTTGCCTTTGGAGCCACTGACTACTTTACTGCTCATGATAAAAGTTTCATTTCTGTAATTTTTACTGTCACTCTATTTAAGACTGATAATTCCACACAGTAATGTTGCTATTTAATAGAATCATTCTATAAAACAGTTCTTTATGCATTATTGTGCCCAGTAACGTCTTTCTGGTTTCCAAGGCTTAAATTGTTATTGATTTTTTAATATTTGATGTTGAATTCTATTATATTCTCATGTTTAATGTAAGAGAGTGAAATCATGATCATTAAAAATAAAAAAAAAATTGAATGACCTGCGGGCTATAAACTACAATCTAACCTACAGTGAAAAGAATTTTAAATGAAAGCAAATTGACAGAAGTTAATTTCACCTTTTCCAAGTCTAGTGGTACAATGGCCTCTGGATCCCGGTTTTCAGGGGACATCTTGCTTGAACTCGCTGTTAACACCTGTTAGTTGTGTGTGGTGGCTTCTGGCTCTACAGTGATCTGTTTCAGTGCACCACTGGAAGGTGTTAGAAATCCAAATACGTTGTATCTGAGTTCCTGTGCTAAACTCAGATCCATGGGTCATCTGAACTTTGTTTTTTTAGGGTATCTTTAATTGTAGTGTGAGACTTTCCTATGGTCAGTAGAAACTCCAAACATCCATAAACAGCTTCTTACATCAAATTCTTAGTTTTGAATTCTAGAGATATCTTCCCACATCAAAGTTTGGGGCAGCATTGGCCATAGACCCAGAGCACTCAGACCCTACAGGGGCTTTGTAGAAGGAGTAGTGAAGGAGTGTAATGCCTGGGAGAAAGGGTTGAAGACAGGCCTTAGAAGAAGCCACATTAGCTTCCTCTTTTAGATGGTTCCCTTCTCAGCCTCAATCTCCTTCCCCCCTCCCCATCCTGGTATCTCCTTGAGGCTGGACTTCACCTAATCTCAACTGTGTCTGGACTCTGGTTTCCCTTTATGCTCAAAATTAATGTTAAGTGCTGCTCAGGTAGCTTAGAAAGGGCTTTTAGAAACTTGGAAGAGTACAACTTGAATTTAGCTACTGGGCACATTTAAGATGCATTTTCAAATGCAAGAAATCATTATCTTTTCCCAATTTATTTAAAAATGTAGCAAAAACTGCTTTTAGGCTATGAGTTTAGAAGAACTACAACAATTCTTTTTTTCTGCAGAGAATAAGGGAATGTGGGATTGGAACCCATAAATTTGGAGGTGGTGTGGGGCCATGCAATGATTGCAGACACTGGAGCTTGACATTGGTGGATCAGATGTGGTTTATACCCACTTGCTTTTCAAGATCATTTTCCTATTGCAGAGGAGACCAGCTCTATCTCCTTGGTTATAAAATGATTATATTTTTGGTGTAATGAAACAAAACATCTCTCTTTCCCATACTTGGATTATTAATGCAAATCACATCTTTTTAATTTTGATCAAACAGCTTTACCTCCGAATTTGAACAGATGACCTAATACATCCGTGGAAAGGAAGCTCTAAAGTAGCAGTTTTCAAAGTAAGAATTATGTCTGACATCATAACCCAACATCCAAGTTTTACTTATGTGAAACTTATATTTACTAAGTATTATTTTATTTTCTATTTTATTCTATTCAAATGCATTGGAGAAACATTGCCTACATGATACATAATTTGAACTATTCAAAAGATGTTCTTTTTCTAACTATATTCTTGGTTGAACCAATTAGTCCTAGAGAATTTGTAGGGGCATGAATAGCAGAGGCCTATAAACATGGGCTATTCTGACTACTCCTCTTTAAGTTCAACCACAGTTATGTATTTTGAGTCATAGCAAGAGATATAAAGGCCCTGATGCCTCCCTTCCACTCAAGAAATTGTCCCTGTGAAAGATTTGGTGATAAGCAGGAGAAAACTGTTCTCCAGAGGAACCCACGAGTGTCACATACATTTATGAGATAGTTACCGTGGCTACACTACCTCTTCAAATGAGAAAGTCTCCCTGCCTGCAGGAATTAGTTGCAACCATCTGTGTAGTCATAGAGCCACTTGGGTCCCTGGGTCTGTCCATACACTGATGTGGAACAGCAGAAAGTCTCTGTTGCTGTCTCCATGGGAAGACCTGAATTTTGGTCTGTTTGTTTCCTGGCTCTCTGCCTTTTCCCCTGTGCTTCAGCTAGCTAGAATTGGTCTATGGGGAGAGGGGACCCCTGACTTTTGCTCTGATTACCAACACTTGGCCTCAGAGAATTTTATGTTGCTTTGTGTGACCCTGTCCTCTCCCATCACTGAATTTTTGAAATTATGCTAACATTAGTTTCTTTTTTCTTTATTATGCTTTGTTAGTCATCATACAGTACATCATTAGTTTTTGATTAGTTCCGTGATTCATTGTTTGTGTATAACACCCAGTGCTCTATGCAATATGTGCTCTCCTTATTACCCATCACTGGGCTAACTTATCCCTCCATCCCCCTCAGTTTGTTTCATGGAGCTCATAGTCTCATGGCTCATCTCCTTTCTGATGTCCCCCCATCTTTTGACCCCTCCTTCTCCTAATGTCCTCCATGCTATTCCTTGTGCTCCATGAATATGTAAAACCATATGATAATTGTCTTTCTCTGCTAGACTTATTTCACTTAGGATAATCTCCTTGAGTTTGATCCATGTTGATGCAAAAGTTGGGTATTCATCCTTTCTGATGGCTGAGTAATATTTCATTGCATATATGCATCACATCTTCTTTATCCATTTGTCTGTTGAAGGGCATCTTTGCTCTTTCCATGTTTGGCTATTGTGGACATTGCTACTATGAACTTTGGGATGCATGTGGCCCTTCCTTTTACAACATCGGTATCTTTCGGGTAAATACCCAGTAGTGCAATTGCTGGGTCATAGGATAACCCTATTTTTAAATTTCTGAGAAACCTCCACACTGTTTTCCAAAGTGACCACATCACTTTAGATTCTCACTAACAGTGTAAGAGAATTCCCCTTTCTCCACATCCTCTCCAACATTTATTGTTTCTTGCCTTGTCAATTTTTGCCATTCTAACTGGTGTAAGGTGGTATCTTGATCTAGTTTTGATTTGAATTTCCCTAATGACTAATGATGATGAATAATTTTTTCATGTGTTTGTTAGCTATTTGTATGTCTTCTTTGGAGAAGTGTCTGTTCATGACTTCTGCCCATTTTGTGACTTGATTATTTGTTTTTTGGGTGTTGAATTGGAACAAAATAGAGAGTCCAGATATGGACCCTCAACACTATGGTCAACTAATCTTCAACAAAACAGGAAAAAATACCCAATGGAAAAAAGACAGTCTCTTCAATAAATGGTGCTGGGAAAATTGGATAGCTATATACAGAAGACTGAAACTCAACCATCCAGTTGAGTTTAGATAAACTCTAAATGGATGAAAGAGCTCAATGTGAGACAGAAATCCATCAAAGTCCTAGAAGAGACCGTAACCTCTTTGACATCAGCCACAGCAACTTCTTTCAAAACACATCTCCAAAGGCAAAGGAAACAAAAGCAAAAATAAACTTTTAAGACTTCATCAAGATAAAAGACTTCTGTACAGCAAAGGAAACAGTCAACAACAAAGAGGCAACCCATGGAATGGGAGAAGATATTTGCAAATGACACTACAGATGAGGGGTTGATATCCAAGATCTATAAAGGACTGCCAACATTAATTTCAAAGCCATTATTTTTTCTTTTGCATTGGGATAAAACATTTTACTCAGATGAACACTACACAGGGACCACAAGTGCATCTCTTCTGCATTCTCCAAGAATCACTACCATGAATAGTTTTCTGCCCAGCACAGGTGCAAACATGCCCATGGATGCTTTGGAGTGTGTAACTGCGTCTCTTGGAACATCACTTGATTTGTTTTCACAACACACAGTCTCTCCCACATCATGACAATCCCTAGCCCTGTGCGCGTGTGTTTCATCAGACCCGCAGAGAATGGATGGTCCTTCAGGTCAATGTAGTGTTCTTTGAGAAAGTCTTCAGAAGTCTGCATGAATTTCAGACCAACATGGTGGGATCCCTTCTGCTGAAAATGCTTGATGGTCTTTTTCATAAGACCCGATAGGCTTTAACAGGTTTGGTGGTGATGAAGATGCCCTGACTGCTAGCTGCAGGTCTAGCAGTCTGCTCCAGCTGCTGCGGCTCCAACTCCAGCTCCTGCTGCCCACAGCAGAAATATGCTTGGGCCCCATAAGGTTCCAGATACTCACTGACATCATGGTTCATCTCTGCTCATGGCTCCCAAAAAACAAGCAGTGACTTTGCCACCAATAAGGGAAGGTTGTACAGTTAATACATATTTGTCCTATCATTTCTGCCAAGAAAATAAAAAAGAACAATCAGTGATATGGTTGTAAGTTTAAATTAGGATTTCTGTAGGAGCTGTTTCCCAGCCCCACTTAAAAAGTGTTTTCTAATAACCAAGGGTGTTTTTCTATATTTTCATTGATTATCTGATAGCTGTCAATAATGTCAAAGCAGCATTCTTGTTTTCAGGAACAATTTTTTGGTTGTTGTATATAAGCATACACAAGAATACGTATTGTTTTGACCATGGGAGGTAGGTAAGGAGGTAATGGAATGATAAAGGGGGAAAATGTTGGGTTAACTTTCATGCTTATTAGGACAAAGACCATCATTATTGTCATCATCACCACCACAACCATCATCATCATCATCATGTTCAATATAACTTACACTGATCATCTTTCTATTATAGAAATTTGGCCCAATCTAAGATGAAATAAATGGTTTTGAATGCCTTGGTTGCCAAAAAGTTTGCAATGAGTAAAACTCCCAAGTCCACTTTGGTTCATTTTAAGTTTTCAAGCTACCCGACAGTACCATCAGTTTTGTTTGTTTGTTTGTTTGTTAATAATACCAAAACAAACAAAATTGTTTTTATTGTTTTATTTTCAATGTTTTATGTGTTGGCTTTATGTCAAACCTGTGGTATCTTCTTCCCTGATGTCTGCCTCATAGTTCGTCAGGATCCATTTACAGTCCATGGGGTTATCAGCAGGGTACTGGGGGCCCTGCTTCGTTAGGTTATGCTCCCTTTGGACAGCTTTTTCTTCTGAAAACTTGACCCTGACATCATCTTTGCTCAGAGGGTAGCTGCTGTGTTTGTGAAGCCATGTGAATGAGAGGACAGTAATTTAGGTCTAGCCCAGGGGGTAAAGGAGAAAATACTTTTCCATCAGCGTGGCACCGACCTTTTGATATAAATGCAGGTGGAAGTGCTGGGGCAAGTCTCTGGAGGTCCCTAATGCAGACTTGAACTTCTCAGAGGAGCAGCTCTGTGGGAAGGGAGACTGGGAAAGCCTCTAGTCTAGGCTCAGTGGCTGCTTACTGGTCAGTATGGAAGTGTTTCAGTACTCCAGCATATACTCCTGGTACAGACTTCCTACCGCCTACTGGCTGCATGGCTCAGCCTGGATCAAGCCCGTTGCAATCACGGCTTTGTTTCTGGCATCAATACAGGCAAAGACATTTTTCATGCCTAAGTATGCTAAAAGCCAACACTACTGCTGGGAGGTACGTTAAGCCAATTCTGATTCCGGGATTAGTTTTTAGGTTTCCTCCCATATGACATAGACTGATATGGCTGTTATTTTTCTGAGCTGTGTCCAGTCTCAAGAGGGAGGGATGGACAACCAAAGAAAACATTAAAATCTTTGACCTGCCCTTTAACGATGGTCTCACTGATGTGATATTGATTCTGGGTTAACAAAAAAGCCTGTTTTCTTCTACCTCTTTCAAGTTTCAGTTATCTCATTATTGGAATGAAGTCATGGAGGATCTTACCAGAATATTTTTTGGTGAACTGCAAAATTCTTTTAGCAAAATGGCCCTTTCATTTTGAAGGAGACTCACCAAAAATGAAGGGAAATCTTCTGAGGGGGTCCTATGTATGAATCAGTACTTAGACCCAGTGCCTGAAGGAACTGGTCTGGTTGTAGGATCACACATCCTTCCCAGAGTCGGGCCACCAGGGCAGCCCCAGCATGGGGTTGAGGACAGGCCTGCTGACTCTGTTAACTTTCTCTCATCAGCCTTGTTTTCGTTACAAGCTGAGCAGGGCTCTCCCACAGCAGCAGCTGAGACTTTCTGGCCTGCTGTCTATCTCCTGGCTGCTTGGCTTGGAAAGTGGCGGCTGTCATTTCTTCATTTACCTACAACATTGGCCCTGAGCTTGTGCTGCAGAACAGGGGAAGGACATCCTGAAGCATAGCCAGATAGAGCATTGAGTGTAGCACCTAAATCCCACCTCCAGGGCAAGAGTGGAAACATTTGCATTTAATGTGAGACATGTGACACAGGTTTTTACTAGCGTTGCTTAATAGTATCATTTTAAACTTCCTATTGTGCAAAACTGTCAAGTATAACAAAACTAGAGAGAATAGACTAATGGACCCCTGTGAACCCAGCACCCAGCTCTTGTCTTGCATATTCCTCAACCAAGACAAACACTCAACACACTGATATTTTCCAAGGAGCTGATTCTATTTAGTGATGATTTGGTGGAGGGAATCTATCTCATTGAAAATCCAGAAAGGTGTCTCTGCCTTTGAGTGAGGCTGTCACGTGAGGGACATAGAGAACATGTGGATTAGAGGACCACAGAAAGAACAAATTATGGGTAAATCAAGATTTTAATTTTTGTATGACAAGGACTTCCAAACAATGTCATTGTGTTGAGTATGAACTTGAGGGAAAAATGAGATGGAGGAACAAAGATGACTCTGGAAAAATAAAATGTAATAAAAAAAAAGAGAAAGAGAGAGAAAGAGAGAAAGAAAATATACACAATAATACAAATAAAAAGACGGAATTACAAGGCATCCATAGCACGGACATATTGGAGTGTAATTTCATAACAACCAATTAGAAGACAGCAGGTAAAGATAAATTCACTGGGAACAATGAATTTAAGCTCCATGGACTAAATCTATAAACACAGAATGTTTTTATCTCCTGGAGGCTGGCCATAACCATAATATCCAGGGATAAATGTTTTCCTAAACTTATTGGTCTCTTTTCTGTGTAATATCCCATCAGGTATTTGGTTTGAATATTCTATTTCTGAGTTTGTTGTTGCAGGACTGCTTTTCAATTTAATTTGTGTGATGCTGATATTTTCAGAAAAAATTTATTTTCTTAAAGTAAAGTTTGTTCTTTAGGTCACTTTTTCTCCATCTTTAGGATGTCTTGTTTTCCCCTACGACAGCGTATCCATAATTAAGGGAACAGTATAGTCTCACTAATAATGCTTTTCTTCATTCAATAAATAGTCACTTAATGTCTATCCTGCATAGGATGCTGGTGAAGGTAGAGGAGTCTGTAAGCCTCTTTGTTATCTGAGGAGGTTGCAGGCAGCTCTGGGGGCAGGTGGCTGCCGGTCAAGGCAGCTGCCGGTCAGGGCAGCATGGGATCAATGGAGCCATTGCAATGACATTGGTGCTCAGAGAAAGGAATGGCAAAGAGCTACAGCTCTTTGCCTTGGCTGTAGTTGGTGATGTTCAGGGCTCTGAAGGCACATACACTGAGCAGACATCTGGCAGAGAGGCAGTGGATAGTAGGAATCTACTGTTGCAGGAGCTCTACTGAATCCGAATTCTGGCTCTGTGCTTATTGATCATGTAAATCTTGGACACCTTATCTTCTCTTTGGTTTCGTTTTCTTGTCTAGGATGCTCACAGTTGTACCCACCTCTGAGAGAGCTTGTTAGGGAAAGCCTGATGAGAGTTGGGTAAGTGGTCACCAGTGTCATCGCTATATTTTGGCACAATGGGACCACTAGCCTTGTAGCCAGGGGAGGACTCAGAACTGGCAAGGAGATGCCTGGCTATCTCAGGAGGGGCAGGGGAGCGCAGGCTACCAGGGATCTTGGAGGTCGGTAGTGCTGCTTTTGGGGGTGATGGCCAATCTATGTCCTAAAGGACATGGGAAACATGATTCAGACAGAAGGAGGACACTTGGTCTAAAGAACCTTGTAATCAGTGAAAACGGATTGGCTTGCAGAATGGAGCACAAGGTCCTGAAGCACTAAAGGAGGCAGGCAGGAAGCAGTGCTGTCCTGAGGGGACCTAGCATCTCTATGTCAGGGAACAAAGAAACCTTGGCTGGCTGCACTTGAATCCCAGACTTGTAGACCTTGCAAGTCATTTGTTCTTTCTTTCACAGATGGAAAAGGTTGGAGAGGTAGAGTGCCAAACCCAAGGCCACACAGCCGGTTAGGAGAAAGTCCAGCATTTGAACCTGGTTTTCTGCCTTCTAGCTTCCACCGTCTTCCTTAGACCATGGCTTTGTTTAGGTAATGAAATAATGTGGACCTACAAAGCACCTATCCCCTGCAAAGTAGCTGGCTATTCCCTTTTGGACAAAGAAGGAAAGATCCAGACTGAGGGATAAATTCTTCAGCTCTGTCATTGCACATAGTGACTAAGGCTGTTGTTACTTTATATCCAACCTTCTTGTAAGGTCAGGGAATGACAACACATTATTCACTTTGATGTTTGCTAAGCAAATATAAAGTTTGTATGTTGGCAGGCACCCAGTTTTCAGTTTGAGAACTTTCCAGTTGCAGTCTCTGGAGTTGCGGATGAGGTTAAGAGATAGATGGGATAAGAGAGGGATGTATCACACATATGCAGAATGAATTGCTTTTTAATTGCATTGAAAAATGCTTTTGTTCTAATGTGTATTGGTTAATACCTTCTGCGGCATTTGTAAAGAGGATGTAAACATAAGTCCCGATAATAGAGCAGTCTTTAAAATAGATGTGTATTCTTGGTTTGAAGTATTTATTTCTAGCATATCGTTTGAGCTGCATTGTATCAAAATATTTGTCTACTCATTGTTTTGTTTGTTTTTTTTTTCTTTTATTTTCTACTTCACAGTGGAATTTTGAATTGATCTAAACCTGAGAATTTACTAAACAAGCTAAGGAGAAATTTTGCCTGGCACTGTGATCCTTTAAGGGGGCAAGGAGAAAAAAAGTGAGGAGAAAGGGCTTCTTAGGTTTCTTAGGCTGTGACTCAGCCGAGAGAATGCGTGAATTACTCAATTTCTCTTTGCCTATAAGTTTTCTCATTTGTGAAACAATTTTAATAATACCTGGGACTGTTGCCTGTGAAATAATTTTATCCCCTCAGGAAAAAAAATGAGCTATCAAAGTATGATATATGATTAGGTAGTACATAGCTTTTGATTTACATTGGTATGCCAAGTTTAGCAATATGTTTTTGGCCGGCTTTCTGAAAGAAATAATTTGATTTTCATAATTACTTGG
Source organism: Mustela putorius furo (assembly GCF_011764305.1). Taxonomy (NCBI): domain Eukaryota; kingdom Metazoa; phylum Chordata; class Mammalia; order Carnivora; family Mustelidae; genus Mustela; species Mustela putorius. The sequence continues at coordinate 3,514,094 of NW_025422171.1, forward strand.
GCTTACCAGCCCATGATGACCACAATGGCTATGCCACTCAAAAGAACACAAATTCTTCTCTAGGCTTTTATTGTTCTAGGCAACTAAATATGTAGATGATTGTGTTCAGCTTCACTTTTTAAAAATTTTTTTTTTGGTCTTGTCTCATCAGATACGCATTCCAAGAAATTACCTTAAGATTTGTTTCACCATTAAAGTGACATTCCCAGCTGTGCTCCAATCAACTGGATAAAAGCAGAGAACCCATCAGAAGTTGTTCCTGGTTGACTATCACCTTTCAAAGTATGTGTGTGTGGGAAAAAGCCCTCATCCCTCTCCACTATTGTTAAAAATAAGTAATGATGTATTATAAGATGCTTTTCATGCCAGAGGGTTCCGAAACATTTTGCAATTGCACATATAAACAGGAATTACTTCACCAGCCACTGAAATGTGGCCACCTCTTGGACAAAATGTGGCAGCTGTTTAATAATGCATAGCAACATTCCAAAACAGTCAAGGCCTGGAAGTGAGGGGCAAGCTTGTGTCCAACTAAAATCACCTGGGAAATTTCCTGGGCTGAGTTGTACTGGGTTGGGAGGGATCTTTTGTAACCACAAGAGGCCAGGACATTAGTCTTATGTCTCCCTAGGAAATTCAGCCCCATTCTGTTTTGTGCTGGCTCATGGTCACCTGTTAATCATCCAGATCCCAGACCACAAAATGATGGACGTTCCTCTGAAGTGTGGCCAGTTTTCCACACTGGCTGATGGAGGAGGCTGGGCAGTATAGAGAGGTGGCCTTGGATAAAGATCCTGGTGACCCAGCCCCTGCAACAATATTTGGAACTCTTAATGGCCCAGGGTGATAGAAGAGAAAGTTTTGTCTAGTTCTTCTTGGTCACTATAAAATACGTTCTCTGACTGAAGAGGCATTTACTGCAAACTAGTCGACACTGTGTCACAGTTTTGAGACTACCCAAATGTGCCAGAGTATGGCAAAGAAGACCCAGAAGAGTCTCTTTTTTTAGACTACCGTTTCATTGGCAAAAATAGCTTCTCCCTTAGTCAGAAGAACAACTCAGTTTACAAGTAGATGAATCTTATCTAGATTGTTTTAATTTAGGGAAAAGCCACACTCATGACCACTTGTATCCCCTCATGCCTTCTGTTTTCCCAGTTTACTGTAATTACTTTTATGGCTTAAAGAGTGGAGTGAACCCAGCCAAGCAAAACCTATGAGAGGCAGCGAGGGCAGTCTCACGGGCAATTATAGCTGCACACATATCCATGAGAAAAGAAGAGATCTCGAATGAATAACCTAATGATTAGGTTATTAGTTGATTCTTTGGAAAGATCAATAAAGTTCAGAAACTTTAGCTAGATGAGTAAAAAGAAGGCGGCAATCACGAATGGCAGAGACTTGTTTTATTCCTGGGGGCTTGATTGTACCAGGCTGGTCTCTTGGCTCATCTCAAAGTGAGGACGTCTGTAGGACCCTCGTAGAAGATGGAAAGTGGAGGAGGAGGGTACAAAGTCATTCTCGTGAAGCTGTGTGACACAGGTCAGATAAAACAGTACATTTTCCACACCCTAGTTATTCTGTGAACAAGAAAAGGGGATCACAAACATCAAAGGTGATCTTAAGGTGGAAGAGAGAAGTATGGGGCTAGGCTGGAGGGTGGAGAATTCAGTAAAATCAGGAGCAACCAGTGGTGGTAGGACGACCTTTAGAAAATGATTGTCTCACCAAATTCTTGGCTCAGAGCTCTTGCTGGTGAATCCATCACTTTTCTTGCCCTGAATCACTCCCTGGGACCAGCAGTCTTGTCTTCTCAAAATGCAGGAGTCAGGGCTGTTGTTCCAATTCACCATATCCTGGTAACACTTCTGATTCTCCATGGAAAATTCCACTTTCCTAACTAGGTCCAAATTAAATATTGACTTTACTAATTTTAAGTCATTTTGCCCATAGACAAATGTGCTTTCCTAAGGATATTTTGAAGAAATATTTGAGCAATCACAAAGATGCCACTCCTACTACATGACAATTCATGAACACGAGCAAAAGACATATGCCTGCAGTAACCTTCTCTGGGTGGATGGACAAAGTCCTGGGTCCCAGAAACAGCATTCCTGACCAACCCTCAACAAACAAAATGCTGGGCCTTTATGGGTGTGTCAAACTGTGTCTGTTTTGTTAAAAAGATCCTCTTTCTCTCACCTGCAACATAGGATCCTTCTTCAAGTTCTGATGCTTTGTATCATCCTCCTCAGCCCTGCTTGGGAAGCACAACATTTCTCCCTGAGCCATCAATAGAGACTCCTGGTTTCTTCCTTATCCCATCCACACCCCATCCAGTTTCTATAGTGCCAGTGACTGATTTCTGCAGATGCAACATTGTGGTACAGTTCCAGAAGGGCTCCCTGCCGACCACAGAGTAGACACCACAAGCCAGCGTCTGCCATTTGAGAAGCATCCTGGGGAGACCTACCTTTCTAGACCCACGTCCTGATCATCAGCCCCCTCCCCAACACCATGTGCCCAAGCCACGCCAGGCTCGTGGTTTCCTGAACTTGCAGAATTTTCCTTCTATGCTTCCAAGCCTTTGTACGATCACTGCTCCGATGGATGTCTTGACTACAGTTTCATGTGGGACCCTGAGCCAGAGCCACCTGGCTAAACTGTTTCCAGGTTCCTGGCCCATGGCACTGGGATAAATGAACGTCATTTTTAAGCTGCTAATTGGGGGAAATCTGTTATCGGGCAATGGATTTCCCTCTCTGGCTTGCTACTGTCATGAGATCAGTAGAGGAATACAAGCAGCCCACCCCTGTGTAGCTCAGAGGAGGCAAGCCCATGAGCCCAACAGCCATGACAGAACGGCCCTCAGCACACTTGACGCCGTGAGCTTCATGCCAGCATCCTTCACACCAGTGTCTACACGTCTTCAACAAATGGGTACTTAGAGGCATTGTTGTGCTCTCATCAAGTTTAGGAAGGGACAGCGTGCAAATGAAAAGAGACAGGACGTGCAACAAATGTGACATGAGGTGGAGAAAGCAGAAACAGCTGAGGGCCTTGCTGAGCGAAATGCATCTGTAGTCTCTGAGCCGGCCTTTCTGCTTCTCTCTGTCAGAAAGGGACAGCAGCACAGAGAGGACAATGGATATTTTGAGAAGAGGATGGCTGTTCTGCAAGTCCTCACAAAAAGTAGAATGTGTCCATGTTCCTGTGGTTTGTGTGGTAGCCATCGACCAAGAGGTCGGGACCCTGTGAGGTTGGATGGGAGCCATGGCTTGGGTTTTCGGCCTGCTGCCTTGCCGTTGCTCCATGTCCGTTGTAGCCGTCTGTGAGGCCATTTCAGGAGGAACAATGGAGAAAGGCAGCAAAATCTCCTGGTGTCTAACCTCTTCTCTGTGATCTGCAAGCCCATAGCCTTGCATGGGAATGTGGCCCCAGGTGTACTGCTTCCCTTTCTTCTCTCTCTTCTCCCTTTCTCCTGCCACCATGACCAGGGTCCCCCAGGTCTGACAGTTCCTGGGGACCTGCTCTGTATGTTTTCACTGTTCACACCTTTCCTGAGCAATGAAAACTTGTGTATCTTTATGCATCCTCCCTTACACCCTACTCAACGTGTTTTCTCACCCGGGAGCATTATTACTATAAGCCTATCCTCATGGAATGAAAAGATTCTCAGACATCTGGGTGGCTCAGTCGGGTAAGCATCTGCCTTCAGCTCAGGTCAAGATCTTGGGGTCCTGGGATCGAGCCCCCATTGGGCTCTCTGCTCAGCAAAGAGACTGATTTTCCTTCTCCTCCTCACTTGTGCTCTCTCCCACTGTCTCTGTCTCTCTCTCTCAAATAAGTGAATAAAATCTTAAAAAAAAAAAAAAAGATTCTCTACGGTGTGTAAGGAAATCTGGATTTTATTCTGAGGACAATGGGAAGACTTGGCAGATGGCATAACAGGGATATTGCTCCAGTATGTTAGTGGGGTGGGGACTGCAGGGGGTTGAGACTGGAATTTGGGGGCCAATCAGGAAATGGGAGAAAATAATTCCAAGGAGACATGCTGGGTCTGATCTAAAGCATTGGCTAGAAGCGGTGGTACCTGGTAGCTGCCTACTCTTCCCTTGCAGTGTGACTGAAGTTGATGTGATTGGGACATTCCTCTGTGACTGATTTGGTCATCTTTTGTCAACTGCATGCCAAATTGCAGATGCTGCATGGGGAATGGGGTGTGAAAGGTGAGCAGGCCCTGGTTCTGCCCTCAAGGGGCTCATGGTGACTTGCTGTGAGACATTCCTGCCAGCATGGGCAAAGCAAGCTTTCTTGAATGGTAATTATGCGTTTCATGCAAGCGTAGTAAGATAGTAGACACATGAGGTAAAAGCAGGATAATTACTTAAAATTGAGACAAGACATTTCTCTGTATCCTGTAGATATTTAGTGACCCAGACAGCATTTTTTAAGACCTTCTCTCTGAGTCATTTATAATATACTAAGCTTAGTTGAGGCAAGAAAACAAAAAAAAGTCAAATAGTATTATCTTCAGTTCAACCAACCCACCTCGATGGTCTCTTCCAGAAACCATTTTTTCCCACACTTAGTGCAAGAACAGTAAGCACGTGTGCAGTATTTTTAATATTCAGGATAGTTTATACTTATAAATTACTAAAACCACCACCACCAACAAAACCCCTAAAACAAAAACAAAACCCAGTGAACTTAGGTATTTTATTCTCAGCAATCATTGATTTTACCAAAGGGGAAAAAAAAGAATTTGTTTTGTTTCTTGGATAGGAGCACTTGATCTCTTTTTCTGTGAGTTTTATAGGATTTCCCTTTTTCAGCTTCATCGTGTCTGCATACACCATCTTTCTGGGGTGGCTTGGCCACGAAGGGGCGTTGAGGGAGCTGCTGGCATGGCTGGCACGGGTGACAATGTTTGTGGCAATGAAGAACTCTCTCTTGACCTGGGCCAGGAGGGAGATCTGTGTGTGCTGGCCGGGCACCCTGGGCCTGCCTGTCCCAGCTCTCCAAGCCTGGCTGGCTCCTAAGAGCTGTGTCTCAGCGGGGCAGGAGCTGGGAAGGGCTCTCAGCCATGACTCAGCACCTCCCACAGACCCACCCCTTGCCACAGACCTAGCTCCCTAATGGGTTGACTGACTGACTAAATAAAAAACACGAAACACTTTCTCTTTCTCTGTTCCTCTCACAGGAGAGGCATGTGGAGGTGGGTGTGCTAAAAATTGCTGTTTTTGTGATGGTAGCATGGCCATAATGATGACAGTAGATTTTAGTACTGATAGCAGGGAAAGTGAGAGAACCAAGGGATTTTATCAAAGCTCTGGTCTGTCGTTCTGCTTACCGGTGTACACAGCTGCTCCTGGATGAGCACTAAAGGAGCCCTGGAAGCTGACTTCCGGCCACTTTTCCAAGCTCAGCTTCCATTAACTTTCTACAAGAGCCTTCTTGTCCCCTTAGCTTCGCCTTCCACATCCACAGCTTTGGGCCACGTCACTCCTCAGCCTCAGAAGGCTCTCTCCCTTCTCTCCTCATTGTTTAGAATCCTTCTACCCCCTCACGGACTCCGAGGGTTATCACAGTGAGTTCCAGCAAAGTGTTTAATATGAGACTTGGCCTATAGTACAAGACTTGACTCCCCCTGGGCCCAGCAGTTACGGGTAGTCAGGGAAAAGGCCCAGTCAGCAGGAGATCACACAGAATAATAAGCTGCTCCAAAAAAGGACATTCTCACCCTTCTGCACTCAGAATCATTTCTGTTGTTCTACATTAGTAAGGTATAAAGATGACTGACAAAACTGAAGTTGTTCCTTAGATGAAATGTACGTTGTGGGTTCCTGTGTTTTCTTTCTTTCTTTCTTTCTTTCTTTTTTTTTTGGTAAGTAATTTTTATTTTTTGAAAATTGTCCAGTCTTTAGAAACATTTTTCTTCATTGTGTTTCTGTTAGGTTTGAATGAGTGCATGTCCTCACTCACTGTAAATCCCTTGATTCTTTCAGGTTCTGAGGACTTGAGAGCCAGACTCTAATTACCTTCCTGAGATCACACTCTAAATGTGGGTTCTTGGAATTTTGTCTTTTTGAAGCTTAAAACTGAAGATCTCCAATGACAGGAAACATAATAATTTTAAATACCGTGTCTCAATGTGTTTTTATAGATTTAGATACCTTATGTAAATTGTAAGTTATTTTGATAGGTAGCTATATATATATTCTTTAACATTCAGGTCATGAGCCTAAATGCCATAGAAGAGGCTGCTTTTCTTCATTTTATGGGTGGGTGGGAGGGGGGATATTTTGAGGTAAGAAAAGTGGTGAATTCAAAGAAGTTGCAGGTGATGAAACTTTTCTTAAATTTGAGAAGGGACTGAGTGAGCCAGGTTTAACAAAGCCAGACTTGTTCTACAAAGAAAAAAAGAGTCTATAGAAATGACAGGGAAACCAATAGGTAAGTTCTGGAAAGATAGGGGAAGATGCCCCAGTACTAATATTTTTCTTCTTCTTCTTCTTCTTTTTTTTTTTCTTTCCTTGCTTAAAGGAAGGGAGGGAAAGTAAAGACCAAAATGACTTGCTTCCTTTAGAAACACTGCTCATCCATCCACCTGACATCATGAGATGAAATCTCCCTGCCTGTTTTGGGGGTGGTAATTCAACCCCAAGTGTGAGAACTGAAACCCTCATCCACTTTCTGAGGTCACCAAGAACTATTGTGCAATTCACTTGCTCTCCCGCCATTTTCAAGTAGTTGTCTTTCTAACAACAACCTCCATAAATCAGTCATAGTGCTGGGATGTCCTCGGGCATCAGAATTAAGTGTGAGCTTTCCCATCTTTGAGAATCAATCAAAATCACCCAGGAGGATCAGACGGCAAGATGATAAAATCACAGTCGAAGGGGTGGGGCGAACAAAACTTCTGAGGCTAGGGGAGGCCCCTGGTTCCCCTTTGTGAATGTCCGTTCTCTACAGAAGCTGGGGGTTTGTTTTCACTTCCTATTTTTCTAGTAGGTTGTCATTCTGTGCGTGTGAGTGTTGACCTTCCCCAGTGTCCTCTCCAAACCACCTCTGCATCAGGACACCAGCGACAGTTTTGGCTTTAGAAAGATGCTGACTGTGATTTGTTTGTTGGTTAGGTTAAGAGTCATCTTACTTTCCTGAGACAGTGACAGTGGATGAAAGGTGGAAAACTTAGTTCAACAACTGGAGCTATGTTTCTTACAGGTGGGAGAGGGTGTTTGAATAGGATGTCTGAAAGAGATGTATTTTTCTCAAGTGAATGAATTGATATTTTTGTTTGATTCCTTTGGGGTCATGGAGATAAACTCAGGTTGCCCCTTCTTTATCTGAATGGAGCTACCGGTGTGTGTCAATATGAGAGATGAGCCATGGTCACTAATCTGGTCTCACTTTACATTCATTTTTTTGGGTGGTGTTCCCCTCCTATTTCTCTCAGTGAAAAAATGTTTTGGTGGAGAGATGTATAAGAAAGTGTTGTTATGACTAATATTCTTTTATTTCTGGTTCGACATTATGGGAGATATGATGTTTTTAGTCTATGTTAAACTTTTCCCTTGAGGTTTTTTTTATTCAGGCATTTACTCATTTGGAAACTATTAGTGTAAGTACAGGGAATTTGGAATCAAATCTGTTTCTCTCATTATTAAAAGGGCAAGTTGGCTAGCCTTTCTGATGCTCAGTTTCCTTCATCAATGAAGTGGGAAGAATAGTATCGACAGGGCAAGATCTTTATGGGTTTAAAGACAGTGTGTGTATATCCCTTGGAACAGTATCTGATGGACTGTGGGCAATTGGTGAGTGGAACAGTCAGATTAATGTTCTGATGCTCATAGAGCACTGGCAACACTAGACACTACTGCACTGACTTTGTTACCACAGTAGTAATGCTAGTGGTGATATGCATACCTTTTTCTTTGCCCTTCACCATCACTCATTTGACTATTTTTACCCAGGAACAAAAGGGAGACACTGAGCTCTCCCTGCTTTTAAAGTGTAAACTGAGAGTGCTGTGATTTTTAACATAGTTGAGGTGTTTTGTAAATGGAATACTTAAAATAAAGATTCCTTATGATTTGGGTCATGGAAATTCAATAATTCGTGGCTGCCTACAAGACAGTGTGCTGTAATGCCCTTATTCAAATAGATTTAAAAGCTATTCCCTCTCTGACAGAGGTGAATCATTTGCAATGGCAATTATTATTGCTTCCAAAGAAATGACTGCATTGTTGCTGAAAATAATCAGGCTACATTTCTCGGTAAGTTGGTAAACAATGAAGGTCACCAGAAAATGTTAACAATGATGAGCTTTCAACACTCACATCATTTTAGTGTCTGACATTTTCTTTCTGGTGACTTCACTGGCAATCTTTGTATCAGTGACATTTAACTTCTGTAACTCATAGAATAAGCTTTCCCAAAAAAGGTCTTTCATATCAGGCCCAGTACATATTGATCACATATAAGAAATCAGAACACCAGTTCCCTTATTCTCATTTTGATGGCATAATAGTAAAAAATGGCTGAGATCATGGGTTATAGGTGAGGGTGAGCAATTAAATTAGTGCACTCTTGAGAATTGGGTCTTCTCTTTGATTGGGTCTTCTCAGATGAGAAGCATTTGTTCAGAATAGGAGACATTTGGCCTCTATCTAATCCTAGGAAATGGACGAGGATTTGAGTGGGAATAGGACATAATGGGGAGCAGAAGCAGATGCCCACCAGGCTTGGAAGTCTCCAGAAAGGTAGGGTGGGAGTGGGAACAAGGACTCTAAATAAGCTAATTCTAAAAGGGACAGGGAGTTCCTGCAAAGACTCCAGTGTGCAGTTACAAAGAGAATCGCCAACTGATTATAAGGCAGTACACTCACATTAGAAATTGGACACAGTTAGGCTCTTTGGTGACAGAAAAGGGCTGCTGGCAGGGGTGGAGGTAACAGCACAGGACCTACACCCCTCCTGTACCATTCCCAACACTGCCCCCTCCAGTGCAATGTGGCAAGGTTTGGAGCACACGTTTATTATGGGAATGGTTCAGGGATAAAATGATACCAAAAGTAGCCCAAGTTCCAGTTGAACAAAGAATGCAGTATTAAAATCTTTTATAAAGAATTCTTTCTAGATCCTTTGAAATAAAATTCCTGGGGCTTTTAGGTTTCCAGAGTGTATATATTAAGAGTCTTTCTAGTTCTCTAGTTTCAATAAATTATGTAATATCAAAATTCTAATAAATTTTTGTATATTTTTAAAGATTGGAGGGTCTCTCTTTCACCTTGAAGATTGATATGTCCCTCATCTGTGCAGAATAAATTATGAGACAGTATCTAGAAGTGGTCATTCAGGTTAAACAGTGCTTTAAGAACAGGGTGTTGAACAAACTAGCTTCTCTCTTAACAGCTTTTCAAAGGTGTGTGGTTCCAGGTATAAAGGTGTGTAGCCAGTGAGTTGCTGGGGATGGAAGCTATGGATGCTTCTCTGAAAATATCATCCCTGGTGGACTATAGGACCTCACCATTATCAGCTCAGATGGCTTCTTTGTGACAAATCTGAAATGTGTTTTGGGATGTGAGTGTGCATCACTGAGTTGAGCTCTTACTAGGGCAGATCTCATCAAAATTTTCCCTGTATTTGGAAGTAACTGATAGCATAATTCCATCCTAATTGACAGCATCCAAACAAAGACCACATACAATAGTGACTGAATCTACTCCCACCCTTAGTATTCCAGATGGTTTCTGTAGCTCAGGCTTACTTCTCACTTATGTGCATTAGTGATGGGCAAGTACAAAGAAAGCGTTGTGTGCTTGATGTATCATAAACAGAGGACTTCGTAAAGGATTCATTTTCCTAGTAAAGGAACAAGGGGAAAAGTTTCAATTCTGTTTCCTACCCCTAAATTACAGAATAGTGAATTGGAAATGTTCCTAAGCCTATAATCAGAAGCGCTAGACCTGAGTCTCAGTTTTGCGAGGCAATAGGAAGTGACCTCTTGGGGCTTACAGCATATTGCTTAACCTGCTAGACCCAGGGTGCATCCAGGGTGACTCCTGGCATGGTGCCAGCACTTTTGCAAACATTATGTCATTTAGTGCTAAAGTCACCAACTCCTTAGTTCCTTCTGCATAAACTAGACTGATGAAGACCAGCTAAGTTAAGATGTAAAACATAGATTTTATAAAGACTAAAATAAGTAATGCTCTTTTGAGTGATTTCTATATACACTTAACATATATGATGTATGTCAAGCACTTTCCAGCTATTATCCTATTTAATCTTTAGAGTAACACTACAAGGTAGGAATTGATTGAGATGATAAACCTCAGGTCACAGAGCTAGTATGTGATGGCAAATCCCAAGCTATACTCTGTCATCTTTTATCAGATCTCTATTTAGCTTCTTGGAACTCTCTTGGAGGACATTTTCTTTTTTCCCTTAAGTGATAAAGTAATAGCACAGTGAGTAATGAAGATATTAACATTTCTAATCATTCTTCAGATTTGATACTTCTATAAATATTTCACAATTTTCTCTTTATATGTATACCACAGAAGCCTCACATAAACCTAAAATATTCTTCTGGAGACCATATTTGCTTCTTACCTACAAGATACCTTGTTTCTTCATCCACTGTTTCCTCCGTTTCCAATCCTGCTCCCTAAAGCCCTGTGGGTCACTGATAACTAGCTCCAGAATTTTCTCTTCTCTCGAACCCTACCATCAAAGGGATAAACTGATGAAACTCTTAGAGTCCATGTGTACATGGGTCTCCTAAGTGAGGGCATGTTTCAGACTTTGAAAAAATTCTATTCATTCAGCTATAATCTCATCGGATGTTCAGTTTTGATTTTCTGTTGCTGCTATGCTGTTACTTGCCCTCCAAAGATTGAGGATAGGAAAGAGAAAGCTTCAAGAGTCTGCTTCACGAAAGTGTCTAGACTGTTTTGGCAGACGATAACCCACAAGTCCAAAAATGTGTGTGGACCTCTTGAAACAATGCATAGCTTTGCCACGATCTCATTGAATCTCTTGTGCCACAGAAAGAACATGTTCTCTAGAATATCTCTTATTGGAGATTGAAAGAAAAGACATAATCTGACATGGCTAAAGTTTTAGGCAGACAATAATGTAGGAGAAAGTTATTGAATAAGTGACTAAGGCACAAAAACTCAATGAAGTGATACTCTTTATATTCTTAGTCATAAACAGTGTTTTTTCCTTCGTTGCTTATACTGACTGCTTAAGTAGCTTCCCAAACTCCAATTCCTATTGTGACCCAAAGGAATTGTCTTATTTCTTTGCTTCCTTCCTATAGTGCATCAAGATCCAGCTTAGATATTTCATCTCACAGAACTTTCTCCTATGAAGAGAAGGTGTTTCTTCTGGAAGGGAGAGCGGGAGGCAGCATCTTCAATGGTAGAAGGAAGGTATAATGAGAGGAAACCAAAGGATAGCACATCTCCTCAGGTGCTTGAAGTTGAGTGGTGATGGGGGCCAGCTCTGGAGCCTGCTGAGGTGTGGTCAGGGCTCCCCAGTACTGAGAGCAGAAGAATCCAGTTGTGGAAGAGAATAGTGGCCCTGGTTTCCACAAGCAGGATCGGAACCCAAGACTTACCATGAGTTCATTAGGCATGGAGAGTCCAAGCTGGGACAAGAGACCTTGAAGACCAGTAGATACCATTAATATATTCCTGAGGACCAACACAAGGTCAGAGGGAACCGGTCCTCCCAACATTAAGATTTGCCAGTCATCTCTCATTCCTTACACCTGGGTACCATCTTAGGGTGTTGAGTAGGAAGGAGTAGCTGATAGGAATGCAGCCTTTTTAATCTGTAAGAAGCTGGGTATTGCTTGAAAAAGAATCTTGCAATGATCTGATTCAATGCCAGGCTAATAACAATGCTTTATATTTTCAGGCACAGTTAAGTTTAAATGCACTGTGAGTTAAATGTTGCAACTTCATCACAACTATTGCTCCCAGATAATGAGTTCGTAGATGGCATATCATCAGATAAGAGGCTGTGTCCCCTTTAGGTCCATCCAAATCACACCTTGAGACAGTCTTCTTTGATATCTGTCCCTATATGGCCTAGACCTTGTGGTCTGTTTAAAGCTTCCATTAATATTAAAATGTCATATGCTAAATGAATCGGCATCTCAGAAATATTTTGGATAAACCAGAGGTCTAACTCAGAAACCTTTCTGAGTAGTCAGTAAACTCAGTTTGGTACACTAAATGTTTTTCTGCACATCCTCATATCCTTTCCTATGGCATATTTAGCTCCTTCCTTTGTTTCTCTCTCACTTGGTCCCCACCAGTAATCATCTCAGACTTTATATGGAATGTCCTGCTTTTCCAGTGTCAACTTCTTTTTGGAGGCTCTGAAATGAGAATGACTCACCGACATGAACATGTCTCAAACACTGGTATTATGGCCTTCGCCACCTTCCAATGAGCTCCTACCCCATGCCTTCAGTGGCCGTGCTGTCACTGTCTGACCCTGATACAAAGTTCAGCTCCTCTGTGCTCTGGTGTCAGGCTGCACCACACAACTGAAATTAGAGAGAAGTTCAGCTTGCTCCCATTTGGCCCAGAGTATGGATGAGATCTACAGATTTGGGCTCAGAACTAGAAAAGGTCTGAGCTGGTCAGCTGGGAAGAAAGGCCTGGGGCATGGCCCTCTGTCTTACTCCATCCCATTATGTACAGTCTCTGATATCACAGCATGTAGACAGCAATAAACTATTGCCACACAATAGTTGGTAGCTCTTAATAGACATTCTGGGAAATATTGTTCAAGAAACACTGTTGTACTATGGAATTATTTTACACAGGTAACTTGTAGGACCAAAGTTTTGTTTTTTTTTTTAATTATTTTTTTAATGTCATAAAATTTCCATGACTTCAGCACCTGGGAAAGCCATAGAGGCCAACTGGGCATCCCATTAGACAGTCCTAAAGGAGAGCAGATGGAAATTCTGAGAGTCAAGTAAGAACAGATGGGAGCTCTGCAGGTGAAACTTGAACTTGAATATTCCAAAGTTCACGTTGCTGAACATAAAACCCCATTAAGCATGTTCCAAGAAAGAGTTAAACTGACAGGCTGCATGCTGACCTCCCCCCTTATGAATTTCCAGTGCACTTAGCTGTCAACGTTTTCTGCAGCAGGGGTTAAATAAGCACTTCCTTCCATGCTGCCCGCTCATTTGCAAATGGCCAATTTGTAAGCTCTGCTTTCTCTTACCTGGGACTGAATGAAGGTGGCAGTGCTATAAACAGGGAGAAAGGATTTGGCCTCTTTTTCTTTTTTAGCCAGTTGTTTGCCTCTCCCCTATAATTTTTCCCTTCTCCATTTAGACAGTGGTGCACCCACGGAAGCCATGCTGGCCAGCAAGCTGACCCATACACTGGCCAGTCAGAAGCCTTCTGGTGTTTGGAAAAGATGTCACTTTATCCCACAAATGTCCTCTTGTGTGAAAGAGGCCAAGCTGTCTGACACAGCCATAATCGGAGCAAGACGGGACTGGCATACGGCGTGCTATTAACTGGGGCTGGATGACTCCACCACCTGCTGTTTCTTCAGATGGTAGAGAACTCTGCAAGGCACAGGACACAACTCGGTGCTAAATTCATCCAAGTCTTTTGTGAGGCACCTGAGCCACCCAAAGGAAAGCTTTTCCTCTGATGAGGGAGGTGGCTCCATAGTTTGGTGACTTACCTTTTCCTGTCAAACTAAAAGAGAGAACCTGTGGAGAGCTGGGGGTCATAGCCTTTAACAGATGCCATTGTGCTGTGGTGGGTCTCCTCTGTTGATGGGCCCAGCACTGGCTGTGTGGGATTCAACACCAGACTTTCCTAGGGGAAAGATGATATACATTGGGGTTTTTTAATTAATTTATTTATTTTTTGAGATTAAAATGATCATATTAATTTTATAAATCAGGTCCCTTTTACACCATGACATATCTCCTGAAACTTTATTTGAAAATATTTACAAATATCCAATTTTAAAATATTTCTAACATCTGCAAACAAAACCCCAAACCCATTAGAAATGACTATCTTTATCCTCTTACCTCCAGTTCTGGGGAAGTCTAACTTTTCTCTGTTTGGGTGTGCCTATTCTCACCATTTCCTATAAATGAAATGATATGTGATCTTTTGTGATCGTGTTCTCTCATTTAATATTAGAGCTTCAAAGTTCATCTGTGTTGTAGGATATATTGGTACTTCATTCCAATTTAGGACCCAAATAATATTCCATTGTATGAAAATACCACATATTATTTATCCATTCACCATTTGGTGGACATTTGAATTTCTACCTTTTGGATAATATTTCTGTGAACCTTGGTGTACACGTTTTTTGTGGACATACATTTTTGTTCTACTTCCATATATCTTTTCTAGTTCCATACAAGTAAATTTATAACTAACATTTTGTGGAACTGGCAAAATGTGTTCAAAATTGGCACCATTTTACATCTGCACTAGCAATGTTTATTGGTCCCAGTTTCTTCACATCATAGTCAGCGTCTGTTATGCCTATCTTTTTTTAAAATTTAAATTCAATTAGCCAACATATAGTACATCATTTATTTCAGATGTACTGTTTAATGATTCATCAGTTGTATATAACACTCTGTGCTCATCACATCCTGTGCCCTCCTTAATGCCCATTACCCAGTTACCCATCCACCCCACCTCCCCTTCTACAGCCCTCAGTTTGTTTCCCAGAGTCAAGAGTCTCTAATGGTTCATCTTTCTCTTTGTTTCTTTCCATTCAGTTTTCCCTCCCTTCCCCTATGGACATCTGTGCTATTTCTTATATTCCTCATATGAGTGAAACCATATGATAATTGTCTTTCTCTGCTTGACTTATCTCATTTAACATAATACTCTCCAGTTCCATCCACATCAATGTAAATGGTAGGTATTTGTCCTTTCTGATGGCTGAGTAATGTTCCATCATATATATGAACCACATCTTCTTTATCCATTCATCTTTCGAAGGACATTTCATCTCCTTCCACAGTTTGGCTATTGTGGACGTTACTGCTATGAACATTGGAGTACACATGCCCCTTTTTTTCACTACATACGTATCTTTGGTGTAAACACTTAGTGGTACAATTGCTGGGTCATGGGGTAGCTCTATTTTTAACTTTTTGAGGAAACTCCACACTGTTGTCCAGAGTGGATGTACCAACTTGCCTTCCCACCAACAGTGTAAGAGAGTTCCACTTTCTCCACATCCACACCAACATTTGTTGCTTCCTGTCTTGTTAATTTCTGCCATTCTAACTGGTGTAAGGTGGTGTCTCAATTTTTACTTCCCTGATGACAAGTGATGTTGAACATTTTTTCATGAGTCTGTTGGCCATTTGTATATCTTCTTTTGGAATATGTTCATGTCTTCTGCCCTTTTCTTGACTGGGTTATTTGTTTTTTGAGTGTTGAATTTGAGAAGTTCTTTATAGATCTTGGATACCAGTCCTTTATCTTATATGTCATTTACAAATATCATCTCCCATGCCATAGGTTGCCTTCTAGTTTTATTGACTATTTACTTTGTTGGGCAGAAGACTTTTTTTCTCAAACATTTCCCTATAATTCATTTTTGCTTTTGATTCCCTTGCCTTTAAAGGTGTGTCTTGCAAGAAGTTGCTATAAAGAGGTTGAAGAGGTTGCTGGCTGTGTTCTCCTATAGAATTTTGATGGATTCCTGTCTCGCATTTAGGCCTTTCATCCATTTTGAGTTTATCATTGTGTATGGTGTAAGAGAATGGTCCAGTTTCATTCTTCTGCATGTGTCTGTCCAGTTTTCCTAGCACCATTTATTGAAGAGACTGTCTTTTTTTCCATTGGATATTCTTTCCTGCTTTGTCAAAGATCAGTTGGCTATGGAGTTGAGGGTCCATTTCTGGGTTCCCTATTCTGTTCCATTGATCTATGTGTCTGTTTTTGTGCCTGTACCATGCTGTCTTGATGATCACAGATTTGTAATATAGCTTAAAGTCAGGCATTGTGGTGTCCCTAGCTTTGGTTTACTTTTTTTAACATTCCCCTGGCTATTGTGTGTCTTTTCTAGTTCCATACAAGTCATAGGATTGTTTGTTACATCTCTGTGAAAAATTCAATGGTATTTTGATAGGGATTGCATTGAATGTGTATTGTTCTGGGTAGCATAGACATTTTAGCAATACTTATTCTTCCAATTAATATGGAAAGTTTTTCCATCTTTTTATGTCTTCCTCAATTTCTTTCATTAGCATTTTGTAATTTTAAGAGTACATATCCTTAACCTCTTTGGTTAGGTTTATTCCTAGGTACCTTATGGGTTTTGGAGCAATCATAAATGGGATTGACTCCTTAATATCTCTCTTTTTAGTCACATTGTTACTATATAAAAGTGCAACTGATTTCTGTGCATTGATTTTATATACGGCCACATTGCTGAATCGTATAAATTCTAACAATTTTGGGATGGAGTTTTTTGGGTTTTCCACATAAAGTATAATGTCATCTGAGAAGTGTGAGAATTTGACTTCTCCTTTGTCAATTTGAATTCCTTTTATTTCTTTTTGTTGTCTGATTGCCGAGGCTGGGCCTTCTAATACTATGTTGAACAGCAATGGTGAGAGTGGGAATTTCTGTCATGTTCCTGATCTTATTTCCCCATTGAGAATGATATTACCATAGGGTTTTTATAGATGGCTTTATGATATGGAGGTAACTTCCCTCTATTGCTACACTGTGGAGAGTTTTAATCAAGAAAGAATGCTGTATTTTGTCAAATGTTTTTTTCTTTATAAATTGAGAGGATCATGTGGTTATGGTCTTTTCTTTTATTCATGTTGTCTATCATGCTGACAGATTTGTGAATTTCAAACCACCACTTGGTTGTGGTGAATAATGCTTTTAATGTATTGCTGGATTCTATTGGATACTCTTGGTGAGTATTTTAGCATCAATGTTCAGAAAGGATATTGGTCTGTAAATTCTCCTTTTTGATGGGGTCTTTTTCTGGTATTGGGATCATGGTAACACTGGCCTCATAGAACAAGTTTGGAAGTTCTCCTTCCATTTCTGTTTTTTGAAACAGCTGTATTAGAGTAAGTATTTCTTCTTCTTTAAATGTTTGGTAGAATTCCCCTGGGAAACCATCTGGCCCTGGACTCCTGATTTTTTGGGTGATTTTTGATTGCTGCTTCAATTTCCCTCCTGGTTATTGGTCTGTTCAGATTTTCTTCCTGTTTCAGGTTTGGTAGTCTATAAAGTTTCCAGGAATGCATCCATTTCTTCCAGATTGTCTAATTTGTTGGTATATGGTTGCTTGTAATACGTTCTTAAAATTGTCTGTATTTCCTAGGTGTTGCTTGTGAGCTCTCTCTTCTCATTCATGATTTTATTAATTTAGGTCCTTTCTCTTCTCTTTTGGATAAATTGTCTTTTTTATTTATTATTTTTATATCATTCCTTGCGAGTGGAACAATAGCTCATTAACGTTTTGATTCATATTTCCTTGACAACTAATGGTATTGAGCAGGAAAGATGATACTTATTTAAAGATACAGATTAAAAACAAAAAAGTAAAAATTCACTCAGTTGCTTAAGGTTCTAAATACAGTTTTAAAAATGTGTGGTGTGTTTCATATATAGATACTTCCCAAGAAGTGACATTAAACATATCTAACCATTGTGATGGCATTACCAACTGTGATAGAGTCTGGTTCCATGGAAAATGATGCTGGCTTTGCACAAGCTGTATGACAACACCAATAGACACAAGTGGAGCCTCAGCTTTGCTGCTACATGTGTTCACAGAGATGTGCTACTCTGTCTGAGTACTGGATTTAAAAGTTCAGTGTTTTAGATGGTCTCTTTAGAGCTAGGATTGATCAAGGATCCACGATTAATAAAATAGTCACTATTAATAAATAAAATAGGGAAAATAATGCCTGACCCCAAGTGCTTAGTAAATAGGAGCTGATACTCTGGTACTGTTTTGCATCCTTTATACTAGAACACAGTAGCAAATTGTTTCATTTTTCTTTTTTTTTATATAATTTTTAATTTTTTATAAACATATATTTTTAGCCCCAGGGGTACAGGTCTGTGAATCACCAGGTTTACACTCTTCACAGCACTCACCAAAGCACATACCCTCCCCAATGTCCATAATCCCACCCCCTTCTCCCAAACCCCCTCCCCCCAGCAATCCTCAGTTTGTTTTGTGAGATTAAGAGTCACTTATGGTTTGTCTCCCTCCCAATCCCATTTTCTTTCATTTATTCTTCTCGTACCCACTTAAGCCCCATGTTGCATCACCACTTCCTCATATCAGGGAGATCATAAGATAGTTGTCTTTCTCCGCTTGACTTATTTCGCTAAGCATGATACGCTCTAGTTCCATCCATGTTGTCGCAAATGGCAAGATTTCATTTCTTTTGATGGCTGCATAGTATTCCATTGTGTATATATACCACATCTTCTTGATCCATTCATCTGTTGATGGACATCTAGGTTCTTTCCATAGTTTGGCTATTGTGGACATTGCTGCTATAAACATTCGGGTGCACGTGCCCCTTTGGATCACTACGTTTGTATCTTTAGGGTAAATACCCAGTAGTGCAATTGCTGGGTCATAGGGCAGTTCTATTTTCAACATTTTGAGGAACCTCCATGCTGTTTTCCAGAGAGGTTGCACCAGCTTGCATTCCCACCAACAGTGTAGGAGGGTTCCCCTTTCTCCGCATCCTCGCCAGCATCTGTCATTTCCTGACTTGTTGATTTTAGCCATTCTGACTGGTGTGAGGTGATATCTCATTGTGGTTTTGATTTGTATTTCCCTGATGCCAAGTGATATGGAGCACTTTTTCATGTGTCTGTTGGCCATCTGGATGTCTTCTTTGCAGAAATGTCTGTTCATGTCCTCTGCCCATTTCTTGATTGGATTATTTGTTCTTTGGGTGTTGAGTTTGCTAAGTTCTTTATAGATCCTGGACACTAGTTCTTTATCTGATATGTCGTTTGCAAATATCTTCTCCCATTCTGTCAGTTGTCTTTTGACTTTGTTAACTGTTTCCTTTGCTGTGCAAAAGCTTTTGATCTTGATGAGATCTCACTAGTTCATTTTTGCCCTTGCTTCCCTTGCCTTTGGCATTGTTCCTAGGAAGATGTTGCTGCGGCTGAGGTCGAAGAGGTTGCTGCCTGTGTTCTCCTCAAGGATTTTGATGGATTCCTTTCGCACATTGAGGTCCTTCATCCATTTTGAGTCTATTTTTGTGTGTGGTGTAAGGAAATGGTCCAATTTCATTTTTCTGCATGTGGCTGTCCAATTTTCCCAACACCATTTATTGAAGAGGCTGTCTTTTTTCCATGGACATTCTTTCCTGCTTTGTCGAAGAAGGGTTGACTGTAGAGTTGAGGGTCTATTTCTGGGCTCTCTATTCTGTTCCATTGATCTATGGGTCTGTTTTTGTGCCAGTACCATGCTGTCTTGATGATGACAGCTTTGTAATAGAGCTTGAAGTCCGGAATTGTGATGCCACCAACGTCGGCTTTCTTTTTCAATATCCCTTTGGCTATTTGGGGTCTTTTCTGGTTCCATATAAATTTTAGCATTATTTGTTCCATTTCTTTGAAAAAGATGGATGGTACTTTGATAGGAATTGCATTAAATGTGTAGATTGCTTTAGGTAGCATAGACATTTTCACAATATTTATTCTTCCAATCCAGGAGCATGGAACATTTTTCCATTTCTTTGTGTCTTCCTCAATTCCTTTCATGAGTACTTTATAGTTTTATGAGTATAGATTCTGTGTCTCTTTGGTTAGGTTTATTCCTAGGTATCTTATGGTTTTGGATGCAATTGTAAATGGGATTGACTCCTTAATTTCTCTTTATTCTGTCTTGCTGTTGGTGTAGAGAAATGCAACTAATTTCTGTGCATTGATTTTATATCCTGACACTTTACTGAATTCCTGTATAAGTTCTAGCAGTTTTGGAGTGGAGTCTTTTGGGTTTTCCACATATAGTATCATATCATCTGCGAAGAGTGATAATTTGACTTCTTCTTTGCCGATTTGGATGCCTTTAATTTCCTTTTGTTGTCTGATTGCTGAGGCTAGGACCTCTAGTACTATGTTGAATAGCAGTGGTGATAATGGACATCCCTGCCGTGTTCCTGACCTTAGCGGAAAAGCTTTCAGTTTTTCTCCATTGAGAATGATATTTGCGGTGGGTTTTTCATAGATGGCTTTGATGATATTGAGGTATGTGCCCTCTATCCCTACACTTTGAAGAGATTTGATCAGGAAGGGATGCTGTACTATGTCAAATGCTTTTTCAGCATCTATTGAGAGTATCATATGGTTCTTGTTCTTACTTTTATTGATGTGTTGTATCACATTGACTGATTTGCGGATGTAGAACCAACCTTGCAGCCCTGGAATAAATCCCACTTGGTCGTGGTGAATAATCTTTTTAATGTACTGTTGAATCCTATTGGCTAGTATTTTGTTGAGTATTTTCGCATCTGTGTTCATCAAGGATATTGGTCTATAGCTCTCTTTTTTGGTGGGATCCTTGCCTGGTTTTGGGATCAAGGTGATGTTGGCCTCATAAAATGAGTTTGGAAGTTTTCCTTCCATTTCTATTTTTTGGAACAGTTTTAGGAGAATAGGAATTAGTTCTTCTTTAAATGTTTGGTAGAATTCCCCCGGGAAGCCGTCTGGCCCTGGGCTTTTGTTTGTTTGGAGATTTTTAATGACTGTTTCAATCTCCTTACTGGTTATGGGTCTGTTCAGGCTTTCTATTTCTTCCTGGTTCAGTTGCGGTAGTTTATATGTTTCTAGGAATGCATCCATTTCTTCCAGATTGTCAAATTTATTGCCGTAGAGTTGCTCATAGTATGTTCTTATACTAGTTTGTATTTCTTTGGTGTTAGTTGTGATCTCTCCTCTTTCATTCATGATTTTATTTATTTGGGTCCTTTCTCTTTTCTTTTTGATAAGTCGGGCCAGGGGTTTATCAACTTTATTAATTCTTTCAAAGAACCAGCTCCTACTTTCGTTGATTTGTTCTATTGTTTTTTTGGTTTCTATTTCATTGATTTCTGCTCTGATCTTTATGATTTCTCTTCTCCTCCTGGGCTGAGGGTTTCTTTCTTGTTCTTTCTCCAGCTTCTTTAGGTGTAGGGTTAGGTTGTGTACCTGAGACCTTTCTTGTTTCTTGAGAAAGGCTTGTACCGCTATATATTTTCCTCTCAGGACTGCCTTTGTTGTGTCCCACAGATTTTGAACCATTGTATTTTCATTATCATTTGTTTCCATGATTTTTTTCAATTCTTCTTTAATTTCCCGGTTGACCCATTCATTCTTTAGAAGGATGCTGTTTAGTCTCCATGTATTTGGGTTCTTTCCAAACTTCCTTTTGTGGTTGAGTTCTAGCTTTAGAGCATCGTGGTCTGAAAATATGCAGGGAATGATCCCAATCTTTTGATACCGGTTGAGTCCTGATTTAGGACCGAGGATGTGATCTATTCTGGAGAATGTTCCATGTGCACTAGAGAAGAATGTGTATTCTGTTGCTTTGGGATGAAATGTTCTGAATATATCTGTGATGTCCATCTGGTCCAGTGTGTCGTTTAAGGCCTTTATTTCCTTGCTGATCTTTTGCTTGGATGATCTGTCCATTTCAGTGAGGGGAGTGTTAAAGTCCCCTACTATTATTGTATTATTGTTGATGTGTTTCTTTGATTTTGTTATTAATTGGTTTATATAGTTGGCTGCTCCCACGTTGGGGGCATAGATATTTAAAATTGTTAAATCTTCTTGTTGGACAGACCCTTTGAGTATGATATAGTGTCCTTCCTCATCTCTTATTATAGTCTTTGGCTTAAAATCTAATTGATCTGATATAAGGATTGCCACTCCTGCTTTCTTCTGATATCCATTAGCACGGTAAATTCTTTTCCACCCCCTCACTTTAAATCTGGAGGTGTCTTCGGGCTTAAAATGTGTTTCTTGGAGGCAACATATAGATGGGTTTTGTTTTTTTATCCATTCTGATACCCTGTGTCTTTTGACAGGGGCATTTAGCCCATTAACATTCAGGATAACTATTGAGAGATATGAATTTAGGGCCATTGTATTGCCTGTAAGGTGACTGTTACTGTATATGGTCTCTGTCCCTTTCTGATCTACCACTTGTAGGCTCTCTCTTTGCTTAGAGGACCCCTTTCAAGATTTCCTATAGAGCTGGTTTGGTGTTTGCAAATTCTTTCAGTTGTTGTTTGTCTTGGAAGCTTTTAATCTCTCCTTCTATTTTCAATGATAGCCTAGCTGGATATAGTATTCTGGGCTGCATGTTTTTCTCATTTAGTGCTCTGAAAATATCATGCCAGCTCTTTCTGGCCTGCCAGGTCTCTGTGGATAAGTCAGCTGCCAATCTAATATTTTTACCATTGTATGTTACAGACTTCTTTTCCCAGGCTGCTTTCAGGATTTTCTCTTTGTCACTGAGACTTGTAAATTTTACTATTAGGTGACGGGGTGTGGGCCTATTCTTATTGATTTTGAGGGGCGTTCTCTGAACCTCCTGAATTTTGATGCTCGTTCCCTTTGCCATATTGGGGAAATTCTCCCCAATAATTCTCTCTAGTATACCTTCTGCTCCCCTCTCTCTTTCTTCTTCTTCTGGAATCCCAATTATTCTAATGTTGTTTCATCTTATGGTGTCACTTATCTCTCAAATTCTCCCCTCGTGGCCCACTAGCTGTTTGTCCCTCTTTTGCTCAGCTTCTTTATTCTCTGTCATTTGGTCTTCTATATCACTAATTCTTTCTTCTGCCTCATTTATCCTAGCAGTGAGAGCCTCCATTTTTGATTGCACCTCATTAATAGCTTTTTTGATTTCACCTTGGTTAGATTTTAGTTCTTTTATTTCTCCAGAGAGGGCTTTTATATCTCTCGAGAGGGTTTCTCTAATATCTTCCATGCCTTTTTCGAGCCTGGCTAGAACCTTGAGAATCGTCATTCTGAACTCTAGATCTGACATATTACCAATGTCTGTATTGATTAGGTCCCTAGCCTTTGGTACTGCCTCTTGTTCTTTTTTTTGTGTTGAATTTTTCCGTCTTGTCATTTTGTCCAGAGAAGAGTATATGAAGGGGAAAGTAAAATACTAAAAGGGTGGCAACAACCCCAGGAAAATATGCTTTAACCAAATTAGAACAGATCCAAAATCGTGAGGGGGGAGAAAGGGGATAAAAAGAGGTTCAAGAAGGAAGAAAGAAAAAAAAAAGAAAAAAGAGAAAAAAAAAAGAAAACACCTAAGAAAAAGATAAAAAAGAAAAAATATATATTTTAGATAAACTAGTAAAAAATCGTTAAAAAAGAAAAAGGTAACAGTTAAAAAAAAATTTTACCCGAAGGCGAGAAAAAAAAAACAAAAAATGAAAAAGAAAAAAATTAAATTAACTGCAAGACTAAAAAAAATCACAGGGAAAAAGCCATGAGTTCCGTGCTTTGCTTTCTCCTCTTCTAGAATTCTGCTGCTCTCCTTGGTATTGAAACCGCACTCCTTGGTAGGTGAACTTGGTCTCGGCTGGATTTCTTGTTGATCTTCTGGGGGAGGGGCCTGTTGTAGTGATTCTCAAGTGTCTTTGCCCCAGGCGGAATTACACCGCCCTTACCCTGGGCCGGGGTGAGTAATCCGCTGGGGTTTGCTTTCAGAAGCTTTTGTTCCCTGAGTACTTTCCGGAGAGTTCCGGAGGACGGGAATACAAATGGCGGCCTCCTGGTCTCCGGCCCGGAGGAGCCGAGAGCCCAGGGCCGCACTCCTCAGTGCGCGCTCAGAGAACAGCGCCCAGTTACTCCCGTCTGCCTGACCTCTGGCCGCGCTCTGAGCTCACTGAGCCTGCGACCGGTTCAAGGTCACCCCGAGCTTCGAGCTTACTGTTGGCTCTGTCTCTGCAGCCGGCTTTCCCGTTCCAATACCCGCAAGCTCTGCGACACTCAGACACCCCCGATCCTTCTGTGACCCTGCGGGACCTGAGGCCACGCTGACCCGGTGTGGGCTTTGCCCCGGGTAGCCTCTGGAGCGATGTCCCTCAGCGGAACAGACTTTTAAAAGTCCTGATTTTGTGCGCGGTTGCTCCGCCGCTTGCCGGGAGCTGGCCCCTCCCCCCGGGGTCTATCTTCCCGTCGCTTTGGATTCACTTCTCCGCCGGTCCTACCTTTCAGAAAGTGGTTGTTTTTCTGTTTCCAGAATTGCTGTTCTTCTTCTCTTCGATCTGCCGATGGATTTTCAGGTGTTTGCAATCTTTAGATAAGCTATCTAGCTGATCTCCGGCTAGCTGAAGTAGTCTCGGCCTGCTACTTCTCCGCCATCTTGACTCCTCCTCCACAAATTGTTTCATTTTTCAATTAATTTTTCTATTTCTATGTTGATAAGACCTCTGTTTTTGAGATGTACCTAGTTTACTTTGAGCACTGAATGTATAATAAACAACTTTAAGTGTCAGGTTGAGAGTTGCTGGTTAAAATACAGGATATCTATTTATTTTGAGTTTTGGACAGATAACAGAAAATTGTCTAATATATGTCATAAAGATTGCATAAGATATTCTATTACTAAAAAAAGTTATCTGTTGTTTATCTGAAATTCAAATCCAACTGGATTTTATTTGCTAAATATGGTAACCCCAGCCAGATTAGAAGAAGCAATGCTTACTTTTGGAGTGATTGACATATTTTAGGAAGGCATGCCACTAACATATAGAACTTTAAAACACTGAAAGCACAGCTAAAGCAGTGAAAGAGTAGGTTAAGTGTTGACCTGAAAGCTGAACTATGGGATTTTATATTCCACTATGTTTCAGGGACTCTCTGTGATTTTTACCATTAAGTAATTTAATTTTATTTGTAAATAAACCATTCAGAACCATGTAGCAGTTATGGAGGTCATAAATGACTGGCTTCTACAAAGTCTGAATGAAATACCTGAACCTCACAGTCTCATTGATGAAAGTAGTTGACGTGGCAGAGTTGGGATTAAAATTCAGGTTATTTTGAATCCAGAATCCTTGTTCCAGATATCCATGGATAGACATATCAGAAACCTGAGATTAAGTGACCACATAAGAGGTAGAAAATGAGTTTAGGTCACACCATGCTCTTTGAAGAATGGAGGACTTACAGTATTAGTGATGGATATGATTAGGTGGATTAAAAACAATAATTATTGTTTTTAACTTTTCATATCTCTTTTATAATTCCAAGTAACCCCTGGAGGCCAAGGAAATACTTATTGCAAGAACAAAAAAGTCCAAGTTTACTAAAAACTTATTTTGGAAGACATTTATAACAATGTTTGCCCCAAAGGCATGATTATTCAATTAGGCATTTTCCTTGATGTGTTGGGTACAAATATCATTACTATTTACTGAAGATTCACATCAGAACAAATAACAAATAATTAGGTCTCTGAAAGAAAAGTATTCTGGTTTCTTAAATGTGCTTACTTGGGCACCCTGTAATCTGGCCGGGCAATGGTGGTTAAAAATGGTATGGCCAGAGGACAATAAACCATTTAAACATGGGCAGCAAAGACATGGAAAGGTAGAAGAAAACAGCCCCTCTTGAAGTGGAAGCTGGAAACACAGCCATCATTAAGATCCCACAAAAATTCCACCAGGAGGTTGAGGGGAAAATCTAGAATAAAGAACATTTTATTGAAGTTGAGAGAAGCAGGGTGACTTAGAACAAACAATGATTTTAGGCTCAAACTTTTCATATCACAAATGTAGTTGGTGTGCCAGTGCTATAGCTTTTGGTGAAAAGAATCTTTGATTTGTAGGGTTTCAAAGTACAAGACACAAGTTCCTACCTCCAGAAGTTTAGCATCATTTTTTTCATTATGTCTAGAAATCCTTGACTTAATGTGGTCAGATACTTGAGGCTGAAGGATTTCATTTCTTCATTTCTTCTTTTGCTCCTGTTCTGGGTGCATTTATAAAAGTGCTGCTTGCGGTGACTATTAACTTCTCACTAAACATTTTTCATTTTAAATGTACTTTCAGCATCAGAGTGAGATATATTTTTAATTTATAGGAAAGAGGAATGATTTTAGAGCAGGGATGTTCAAGTTAACATTTCGGTGGCAGAGCTAGCTTGGTAAAGTATTCTCTCTCTCTTTCAACTCCACTTGGACCTAATTCTGGTAAGCACTCCCCCCACTCGCACTCAGCTTCATTACCTTTGTTCCTCTGCAGAAATATTTTTCATTTTTATTTATCACAGAACCCTAAATTTTGGAAAACTAAGTGTGCTCAATTTCTGGAAAACTATGGGTCTCTCCAGATGGAGAAATGGAGAAGTTTCATTCTTTAAGTCAGTAACTTCTTAGCTCACACCTCAAGATGGGTATCAGGAAAGGAATGGAGAGCCCTTGAAAAACCTTCCGTAAAGTGATGGGTACTTGCAAGTCCTTTCAGATTTTTTAAAATATATTCATTTATTTGAAAGAGAGAGAGAGAGCATACATGTGCAGGGAGAAGGGTAGAAGAGAATAATCTTAAGCAAACTCCTCCCTGAGCACAGAGTCCAACATGGGGCTCCATCTCACAACACTGAGATCATGATCTAAGCTGAAACCAAGAGTTGAACACTCGACTGACTGAGTCACCCAGGCTCACCTAGTCCCTTCAGTTTTAAGGATGAGCACTTCATGTGAGTAATAGTTCTTACAGTGCATTAAAAGTTTTTAAATTTTTCTTCCCTCCTCTATAGGCCAAATCAAAGAACATTTCACATGTCTCAGGCTCTTGTTACCTCTGCTCATTAGGAAAAGTTTTTTTTTTTTTTTTTTAAATTCTAGTGATGGTCTGCATATCTAAACAATTTTGACAGTTTTCAGCTGCTTCTGCAAGTCAGGAAAACTGAAACTCTTACAAGACACCCTCCCACCTCTGCCACACACACACACACACACACATGCTGATATATTGAAAATACCAAGACTTTTCTCAGACAAGGAGAGATCTCAGGTCAAGGGCTTATTTTAAAACATGAATGGCTATAATTTGTAGTATATTGCATACACTGAACCAAAGGTTTTATTTTAAAATCTTAAAATGTCTTTCTTCCAACAAACTCAAAATGATTTCATTATTTCTCATATCACTATAAGGTTGGTAGAGCAAATACTATCATTTTTATTTCACAGTTGGGGAAACTTGCCAAGAAGGTAGTGGCTTCCTCTCATCCTGTGGTTGACTGCAGTGCCAAGACCTCTATTTCTAATCTACTGGTGGTTTCCTGGAGAATCTGCTGCTTCTCTTAGAGTTAAGTTATATCTTTCTTTCAAGTCCCCCAATTCTACATAATTCTACATATTCTGAACAAATATCTGACCAGGAATTTATTGTTTCATAAAAAAATTACACAGTAATGACCTATTGAATTCTAAGCTTCTTACTTTTTATTCTGTCACAAAATCTAGCTGTTTTACAGTTGGAACATATACAGTCTGAGGCTTCAGACATTGTAATTCTTCAGAGTTTTATCATTGAGATCTTCCTTCCATTGGTAGGAAGTATTTGTGAGGAGAAGGACTTAGTAATAATTTGTGGATGTCCATTCTGGAAACCATTTATGCTTTTCTGCCCTGTGAGATTTTACCTCAGCATACAGTTGATTCAATGGAACTACTGTGTCATGCTGATTAACATCTAGCTGTTTTTCTCTCTTTCCCTTTCTGAATTAGTGATTCATGATTTATTTTGGTCTTGTGAAGACAAAGTCTCAGATTGTGATGACATACACAAACTATTTCACTGAATTCAGTTAAAATAAAGGAAAATAATTCCCCAAGAAAAAAAACAGGACAGTTGAATTCCATCAAGCACCTATTTTTATTTATGTGATCATGGATAGCTGGTTTGACTGTGCTTGTCTCTTTCAGATAGGCATCTCAATGTCACAAAGAATGATGATTTAATTATAAAAGTGTACCCTGTGTCCCCATCTTTTATTCCCTACAAAATGTGTTTGTCATGAAAGGGAACTTAATTTTTGCATGATTAAATTACCAAACACTTAAACATTTTCATCAGGATTTATCTCTTACAAAAAACATTCTGTTTCCTTAACACTGCAGTGGATATTTCATTAAGCATCATAAAGAGTTTACTTTACAATTTAAAAATAAAAAGCAGTAATTTGCCTTTGCTCTGGAAGAGTTTTGTAGTTGTGACTTTCTAGTGGCTGCTGAAGTCAAAGGTCATTGACTCTCTAGATGCTGAGAGTGAAGCTTTTGGCCTCTGTTTCCTGGTTTGTGGATGAGATGAGGAAGGATGGAAAGAAGAGGTAGGTGTGATGTGGAGCTGACAAACTTCTCTGCCCAAGGATATCTTGATTTCACTTTTTGACAAAGATTTTAGGAGTGTGCATTTTGATTTTAAAATGAAGGTATTATTTACTCATGGGGCATATGAGGGAACAACTGGTGTGACAGACATTTGGAAAATGTTTAAAGTTTATGGATGCATTGAGTATCTGGAAATTAAGGAGAGAGGACCCAAGAAGGCTGTTTCATTTATTATGTCCATGTAAAAAATTATTCCAAAACTAAGCGGCTTAAGACAATAGCAACATTTATTTTGTTCATGGATCTACAGTTTGGACAGGGCATAGTAGCAGTGGTCATCTCTGTTCTACTTGGTATTACCTTGGGTGGTTCAAAGACTGGGATGAAATCCTCTGAAGACACATTCATTCTCCTGCAGTTGGCCAGAGCACAGATACATGGGTCTTGGTAAAGCTTGGGCTTCCTTATGATGTGGTAACTGGGTCCTAAGGGCAATAATCCTGAGAGACTCGAGAGGAGGGACGAGTGGTAACCACACCACTTTTTGACTTAGTCTCACAAACCATGTAGCATTACTTCCTTTGGGTTCTATTCCAAGAAGGTTGCAAAGTCCTGTCTAGGTTCAAAGAGAGCAGAAATTGATTCCATCTCTTCATGGGGAGTGACAAGTTTCTGGATGAACAGATAGAATGAGAAATGTGAGACTTTTCATTTTTGGAAAATGACCAATTTTCTTCCAGAAAGTCCACGAGAGAAGCACCAGATGGGCTGGTAGGAAGACTGAGGCAGATGCTGCTCCTACTTTGTCTGCACCCTGGTGCACCCTAGAAGAGAGAAATGAGGAAGTGAGAGTTTTTACTCTATAGCTTTGAATTAGAATACAATTCAAGGGTGTTTTTGTATTATTGTAAATTTGATAACAAGATTTTTGGGCATTATCAAATCTAAGCATCCCAACAACAACCTTGCGAGGTAGGAAAGCCAAGCATTAGACTCTCTGTTTTGAGGAAGAGGAAGCTGAGGACTGGAAAAAGGTGAATGAAATTCCCATTACCTCAGGGTTAGCAAATGGGGCTCAGACCCACATCTTCAGAGTTCAGATCCAATGTGCTTTTTGTTCTAACCATGTCAAACCTAAAGACAGAAGGAAAAAAGCAGATAAATGATCAAGTGGGGGTATTTTGGGATTGAAGTAAGATGGAAGGAGATAAGAGATTACAGAGGACTGATTGGGTTGAAATATTCAGTTATTTTTTTTTCTTTGCCACTTACAGTGTTTTGTGTACAATAGTGATGTGTTTGCAAACTGGGCACTTGTTTATTTAAAAAAAAAAAAACAGTTTACTAAGAGCCTATTATGTACCCAATACTAGGCAGGTATAAGTATAAATTGTGTTATTATCAATTACACCTCATTAGGAGAAATAGACACGTAGAAAATAATGGGATATGGCCTTCTAAATCATCCTGACAAAATGCTAGGTATTGTATTAAGCTCCCTTCCCATATCAAAAGTTCATGAATGCTTTTAGAAAAAATATGCTTGAAAATTATATAATTAGAGCACAGGAACATTTAACAGAGGTCATAAGTAATCTAGAAGTGCTGAGAGATTTCAGAAAGAAAGCACATGGAAGTTGACAGGAAAAAAGTAAAATATAAGATATATCCCAAAGTAGAAGGAAAAGAAAATGTAATAGCTGACTCCAACATTTGTCCAGAGTTAAAATTGAAATGTTCCCTAAAATGGGGCTTCAGATATGAGATATTCTCATAGTGGACATGAGGTCCAGAGGAGCAAAGAATATACTGGGGGAACATCCCCAATCAATTATCTTGATAAGTGAACAAGAATTCTTATTTGGGCTTTAGTCAGGGGAAACCCTCACCCACAATATAAATAGACACTAGGAATCACCAGTATTTGATTGTTAGAAAAAGCCACTTAATAACTTAGTGCACCCATGCGCACACACACACACACACACACACACACAGATACACACAAAAACACCAATTAAAACAAAATTGGCAGAGCCAATTAAAACAAAACAAATAAACAAAAAAAAAAACTTAAAATACAACCATAGAGATATTCAGGGACTCACTCCCTCCATTGAACTAACATGTGATATGAAAACAAGAGAAATGGGTGTCTTAAAAATTCTAAATATGATCATCAGAAATTTAAAAAAACACAACTCATTAAATATATTGAATGCAGAGTAAATATAAGTGAGATTAAGTTATCAAAGTGGGCAGTTGAGGCTACAGATTACCACAAGAAGTTGGAGAATTGTCATGTATGGGGGGGGAGTTAGAAGACATGGAACATGATCTATAAATTTACACTGTACACAAAAATAAACTCAAAATGGATAAAAAACCTCAACGTGAGACAGGAATCCATCAGAATCCTAGAGGAGAACATAGGCAGTAATCTCTTCGATATCAGCCACAGCAACTTCTTTCAAGATATGACTCCAAAGGCAAAGGAAACAAAAGTGAAAATGAACTTTTGGGACTTCATCAAAGTCAAAAGCTTCTGCACAGCAAAGGAAACAGTCAGCAAAACAAAGAGGCAACCCACAGAATCAGAGAAGATATTTGCAAATGACAGTACAGACAAAAGATTGATATCCAGGATCTATAAAGAACTCCTCAAACTCAACACACACAAAACAGACAATCATATAAAAAAATGGGCAGAAGATATGAACAGACACTTCTCCAATGAAGACATACAAATGGTTATCAGACACATGAAAAAATGTTCATCATCACTAGCCATCAGGGAGATTCAAATTAAAACCACATTGAAATATTACCTTAAACCAGTTAGAATAGCCAAAATTAACAAGACAGGAAACAACATGTGTTGGAGGGGATGTGGAGAAAGGGGAAACCTCTTACACTGTTGGTGGGAATGCAAGTTGGTGCAGCCACTTTGAAGAACAGCATGGAGATTCCTCAAGAAATTAAAAATAGAGCTTCCCTATGACCCTGCAATTGCATTACTGGGTATTTACCCCAAAGATACAGATGTTGTGAAAAGAAGGGCCATCTGTACCCCAATGTTTATAGCAGCAATGGCCACAGTCGCCAAACTGTGGAAAGAACCAAGATGCCCTTCAACGGACAGATGGGTAACGAAGATGTGGTCCATATACACTATGGGGTATTATGCCTCCATCAGAAAGGATGAATACCCAACTTTTGTAGAACATGGACGGGACTGGAAGAGATTATGCTGAGTGAAATAAGTCAAGCAGAGAGAGTCAATTATCATATGGTTTCACTTATTTGTGGAGCATAACAAATAGCATGGAGGACAAGGGGAGTTACAGAGGAGAAGGGGTTGGGGGAAATTGGAAGGGGAGGTGAACCATGAGAGACTATAGACTCTGAAAAACAATCTGAGGGTTTTGAAGGGGCGGGGGGTCGGAGGTTGGGGGAACCAGGTGGTGGGTATTGGAGAGGGAATGGATTGCATGGAGCACTGGGTGTGGTGCAAACACAATGAATACTGTTATGCTGAAAATAAATTTAAAAAATTAAAACAACAACAACAACAACAACAACCACAAATCACCCAGCTATTGGTTCCAGAAGAGAACAAACAGAATGAAGAGTAGAAAATTTCTAAAAGCCAAATAAGGTCATGGCTCTTGAGACAAAGGGAACCAGGAGCAAATAAGACGAGCAAAGCAATATACACACCTAGACGTGGTCTAGTGAAATTACAAACATCAAAGAGATACTTTAAAAGTTTTTCATGAAGAGTAGTTGGATAACTGAAAATTAAAGAGAATCAAATGAACATCAGTCTTCTCATCGCTGATACCAGAGAATAATGATTCTACCAATGAAGCAATATCTTCAAAGCAATTTGGTAGAACAACTCAGAATACAGAATTATCACATATCTAGTTACTTGTTTACCTGATTGTGAAGGCTAAATAAAAACAATTTTAAATACTAAAAAGCCTTATGAGACTTGCAAACTATAGACACTTTATGAAATAATTATTTAAGGAGATATGTAAACATGATTAAGAAAAATATGAGGATGATGTGGGCTGTAAAAAAACACAAAACAGGGGCGCCTGGGTGGCTCAGTGGGTTAAGCCGCTGCCTTCGGCTCAGGTCATGATCTCAGGGTCCTGGGATCGAGTCCCGCGTCGGGCTCTCTGCTCAGCAGGGAGCCTGCTTCCTTCTCTCTCTCTCTCTGCATCTCAGTGTACTTGTAATTTCTCTCTGTCAAATAAATAAATAAATAAAATCTTAAAAAAAAAAAAAAAAACACAAAACAGGGGCGCCTGGGTGGCTCAGTGGGTTAAGCCTCCGCCTTCGGCTCAGGTCTTGGTCTCAGGGTCCTGGGATGGAGCCCTGCATCAGACTCTCAACTCAGTGGGGAGCCTCCTTCTCCCTCTCTCTCTGTCTGTCTGCCTACTTGTGATCTTTCTCTCTGTCAAATAAATAATAAAAACAAAACAAAACAAACAAACAAACAAAAAAACCAGTGGCACACCAAGAAATCAGTCTAAGTTCTAGCTGAATTTAAATACTTGTCTATGAATGATTAAAAAGAAAGCAAGCCTTTCCTCCTTCAGCAAAAATTCAGAAATTAAATTGCATAGATTTGGGGAAATTGTGGAAAGTGAGGAAAAAAAAAAAGGTGTGTGAAAGTGCTGAGGTTTTTATCCTGAGGAAGAGTATTGCTGTGGAGTACTTCCAGGAATCTGCAGAACAATCTGTTTCAATACATGTGTTAACATTTTGAAGCAGCTATTTAAAAATATAAACAAAATAAATATTCCAAAATGTTAGGAAACTTGGGAGTAAGACTGATCAATTCAATGACAGCAACATTTAAGAAGTCAAGGAAAAAAATAATAAGGAAACATGATGGATAGAAAATAATATCTCCCTCCTTAACCCCCCAAAACTGTGGCAATAAAATCCTAGCATGTGAGTAATCATTTAAATATGACAAGTCCATTAAAAAGGAAGAGGTATCCTGTGCTGCATATCTTTTACAACTTGTTTTAGTTCATTGGATATTATGTTTTTGGCTTATGTCTTTGTTGATTGATAATAGTAAAATTTGGGTTACTAATATTAATTGCTCGAAGGAATACATTGTATGAGTAAATAACATTTTATCCATTCATTGCCCTCACGTAGAGACAGTTATGTTTTTAGGGTTTTTTTTTCACTGTTATAAACAATAATTCAATAAAAGCTCTTACATATTTTTGTGTTCCCAAGGAGAGTTATTCTGGGCGAAATCAGGCAGTGGAATTAAATCTCCAAAGATGAGCATCACCGATTTTATAAGGCATAGCCTAACTGTTCCCCAAACTGTTACATAATCGTTTAATTTATGTAAATGGTATATTCAAATTTTAAAAATGTACAGAAGTATGCATAGGGGTGATACATACACATTTCAAAACAGTCCGTATTTGTGAGGAAGAAGGGAAGGAAAAGATGTGAGGATCTTTGGGCTAGATCTGTAATATTTTATTTCTTTAAAGGGATCTAATGTTAGCATGATAAATTGTTAACCGTTAAAAGTGAATGCGGGGCAGAGCATGTTTTATGCCACTTTCTCATCTATATTTGAAACATTTTGTAATGACGTGTATTGGAAATTAACATTCCCTATGTTTTGGCTTGAATAAAACAGGGTATGGCGAGAAAAGTTTCAAGTCTAACTGACTTGTAACGCTCTCTTGGGAGGTAAGAGGGGTTGGAGGATGTCCAAAGGGAGGGACTGTGTGAACAAGGGCAAGGACGCAGGAAAAAGCAGGACATCTCCAGGCTCAGGCTGCATATTGGCAGGAGCTGGTCGGGGATTTAGATGCAAGGACTGGGTTTAGGACAGATGATTAGAGGTCCTGAAATTCTGGACTGAGCTGCTAAATGTCTTGGATTTTATCTCATGGGCAGGGAGAGCCAAAGAAGGCTCGAAACAAAAAGATCTGGGTTTTAGAAAGAACAAAAGAAGCCGTTTGAAGGTTAAATTGAGGTGGAAATTGTTTAGTCAGGCAGGCACTTTAGAGCTGTACAATGGGGGTGCCTGGGTGGCTCAGTGGGTTAAGCCTCTGCCTTCAGCTCAGGTCATGATCCCGGGGTCCTGGGATCGAGCCCCTCATCGGGCTGTCTGCTCAGGGGGAAGCCTTCTTCCTCCTCTCTCCCTGCCTGCCTCTCTGACTACTTGTAATCTCTATCGAATAAATAAATAAAATCTTTAAGAAAAAAAAAAAAAAGAACTGTATAATGATGCAGGTTTGGGAGGGTGAGGGACTTGAATAAGCAGTGGCAGGAGGGACCAGACCTGGTGATTAACTGAGTATGGGCATGGACACCACTGGAAAATCACAGAACTGTCCTCCCAGTTTTGATGATAGAGAAGGGTGGTGTCATTAATTAAGAAACACGGAAAAGAGATGAAGCTTTGGAGTAAAGAGAAAGAGATTTCTCTGATGTTTTTGTTTTTAATTTTTTAAAATTTCTTTTGCAAATTTTCTGAAAACTTTTGAAATGTTTTGAAATTTGGAATGCCGGTGTCATTTGGAGACGTCAGTAAGCCACACGGAAGACTTTTGATTTTCAAATGCTTGTGATACGTGTTTTGCATCAAGTATGTTATTTATCCTGCAACAACTCACAGCATGCCTGCTATAACAGGAGCTTGGATTAAGTCATGTGTGTAGAGGTTTGAGGTTCAAAACCAGCTCTGTCTAACTCCCAGGGAAAGGGAGCAGAACTAGCTAGCATGTGCTGGGTGCCTTCTAGGGTGTGGTTGGTATTGAGCATAATTGACCCACTTACTTCATTCCCCAAATAGCTTAGATTCTACTGTTATCCCCACTTTACAGATGAAAAAAACTCTGACCTTACGTGTACTATGTAAATTGTGGTCACTTAATGTACCCAAAGATGGGGTTCTGGCTAAAGTCACATGCTCTGGGATCTTACTGCTTGGTTAGCTGCAAACCTCTTGGTGTTCTTTGAGTCCTACACCTCTCCTTACAGCCTCACTTGATAGCTGCACCTTCTCAGTAGTAATAGGGTCATACACATGAGGAGAATGCTCATCATGTAGTAAAATTCTTAATACAACTGCACTATCTCCTATTATTAAGCAAGGTCACACATCAGATACGATCATTCTCTTCATAGTGGCAGTGATAGACCCCTAGACGTGCCCAGCCAGGGAGGGGTGGAGCTCCTCCTGAAATGTAAGTTCTCCAATCCCCCAATCCTGTAGTTTTCTCTCATGTGTCTTTGCCTTTCTTTAAGGCTTCCAGAAATATTTGATGCATGCTAGAGAGCTTTCTCTCAAAAATGCGTGGACCCAAAGTGTGTCAGTGTCGGAAAGAGGAGGGATCTTCATTTATCTGGAAAGTTCACCTATCACCCACTTTATTCACTCACTCTGTGCAATGAAAATATGACTGCCCTTGGACCGGTTTAAACCACATTCTTGTGCCCTCTGTTACTCTGCCCAGGATCTGCCATCGGCTGTTGAGAGTCATGTTTCTAAGTGGCCTCCCTGGGGCACCAAACATTGGATCCATATCTTGAAAGCTATGAAGTTGTACAGCCCTGAGAGAACACTTTCTTTTTCTGGAGAGGAGAGTATCATTTTCAACACAGTGCTGTGAAACTTGTGAAAGAAAAAAAAATTTTTTCTGTGACATCAGATGGCAGCTGGAAATTACCCTGGGAGAGGAGTAATGTGCCCTGACGCTGCTTTGAGGATAATCTCCCCAAGAGGTATCGGACCACACATGTAAGGTGATTACACTCCAGTTAAATTCCTTCCTCCTTCCTTCTGTGTAAAAGCTCTGCTGTTTCTCTTTCATCCTCTGGAGGATATCTTCCTTCTGTGAAGTGGATGGTGGCCCCTGCCCACTCCTGTCTCTCATGATAAGCTCATTTTTCTCTCAGATTGCACCTCTCAGCTCCATATTATGACAGTTGGCTTTCTTCTCAGTTTAGAGGCAGCAAAACTCAACACTTGCCCAAGAGAAAATGCTAAGCATTAAATGAAGCATCATACATTTACCTCGTCCATGATAAAAGGACCAACAGGAGCTGCCTTCCCTTCACTGAATATCTGGAAAATGACAGAGAAAGCATTTTCTCTTCTTTCTCTCTCTTGCATTTGGAGCTCCAGGCTTAGATTTTGGGAGAGATAGACTCAGGTGAAACTCTTTTCCCCTGGACTGAATGGTGAAGAAATTACTTACTGAAAGCCTGCACAAATATGACTATTTTCAGAATGTTCTATATTTAAAAAAATCAGCTTCATAATTTTAGAGAGGAGATGATTCAGAGAGCATAGTCTTTCTGTGTTCATACACCCCCACCCAAAGTGATTTTTTTTTTTTTAAGAATTAAATAGTTAAATTGACTGCTTTTCTGAATCCTGGCATTACTGTGATATTACTTCTGGACCCACTGACTTCCTTCTCATGTCTGTGTCAACATTTCTCTCTGTGGTTTTCAGCCTTCTTCATCCACTTTCCTTCATGTTCCTGGGGGACCTCTCTAGCTGTCATGTATGGTTGACCTTGAACTGATGCCCACAATGCTAATTTGTAATGACTAAGCTTTGCAGTACAGTTGGCCAGTCCAAGGATCCTATGACATCAGTTAGTGATTTTCAAGTACTTGAATTTTCAGTCTCATAACAAATATAGTAACAATCTTAAAATGGTACAAATGATTGTGCAACACTTTGTTAACCATGTCTGAACTATTTTGGGTTCTGTATTCAATATATTCATTCAACAAATATTTGAGCACTAACTTGTCCCCAGAAACATGTTGAAGGTAAGCATGGTGGGCATTGTTTCTCCACATGGAGCTTACAGTCTATTGGTGACCAAATAGCCCCTCCCATGAAGCATGGTCACAAGTGCCATGAAGGAGACACATAAAGTGCTATAAGAGCATGTTACAGGGGTGGATAGAGTCAAAGAGGGCGTGTCTAGAGAGGTCACCCTGAAGAAGCGGCACCAAGTTGAGATTTGAAGGGAATCTGGGAGTTGTCAGGTGAGGGGAGGACATTTCAGGTCCAGGGAAGAGCAAGGGAAAGGATTGGGGTTGGAGGGAAGTACAACCCACTTGGGACCTGGAGGACAGGCTGGTGGGTGAAATGCTAAGGGGAAAGAAGGGAGTGACCACTAAAAGCAGGGTTGTTCAGAATCCTGACAGCTTCAGGAAGGATTTTTGAACTTCATCCTGAGGGCAAAAAGAAGCTTTCCCCTGGTTTACTGAGCTCTTAGCGTTGGAGCCTCAGGTGCTCAAAAGTAAAACCAGACAGTATGTCCAGGCAGAAAAATAACTTGCCAGTGGCAGAGCTATAATGGAGGAAAAGTGTGTCCTTTCAGAAGTTTGCCCAACAGAGGAGGTGGAGCTGAAGAGAGCTTTGGTGTCCTGAGGCCTTCAATCATTCCACACACTCAGGCTTCACATCCATCTACTCCAAAGTGTGCTTCTGGTCCTTTCAGTTTGGGTGTGTAAATAAATGGGCTAATGCCACAGAGTCTTTCTTGGTCCCTGTTTCTTGTTCCTCCCCTGGTCACAGCCCACCTAGGTTCCTGGTCTGGGAGTCTCTCAGGGGGTCATTCTTATTCTGGATGGAGATGTATGAGTAACAGCAGACATTTGTTTTCTCCTCTCTCTATTCATTTCCCTTAACTTTTCCATTTTATCTTTCATCTCTTTTCATGTTGGACACCCAAAACCCTTACAACATTTTTTGATTGAACAACCTTTTTTTGAGTAAGAAACATATATGTTTGACTGTGTAGAGATGTGGGGGACTAAAAAAATATAGACCCAAGGTAAGAGGTAGAAATATAGAAGTTTCAGAAGAGAATGGGGTCCATGGTTGTGACCATAGGTTATACAAAGATCTCTTGAGGAGGGTTCAAAAAGCCCCAAACAAAATAAAAACATTTATAGATTAAAGTTCATCAAATCAAAAAAACAAAACAAAAGCTTTTGCTCTTTAAAGCACTGTTAAGAACATACCAAATGAGGCTAGACACTGGGAGAACATATCATAGAGCATAGCTGACAAAGGACTTGTTTGTCCTTGTAAGTTCTAAGGATTTGTCCTTACAACTCAGTAAGAAGAATGTGAAAAATCTAGTGAAAACATGAGCAGAAATTTGGAGCCAATCCTTTGTCAAAGAAGTGAGGCCTTATGTCATCAGTCATTAAGGAGATGTTCATGAAAACCACAAGGAGATACCATTACATGCCAACTAGAATGGCTAAAAGGAAAGATGTTGACCATACCAATGATTGGAGAGCAACTAGAACTCTCATGAACAGCTGGTAGGAATGCAAAACTATACGTCAACTTTTGGAAAACGATTAGACAATTTCATGATAAGTTAAACATATACCTGCCATATGACCCAGTTGTCCCACTCCAGGGAATTCTCCAAGAAAAATGAAAGGAGATCCTCATACGAAGGCTTAGATATGAGTGTTCGTAGCAGCCTTATTTGTCATAGCCAACTTTGCAGACAGCGGCCATGTAGCCATCTGAGTCAAGTGACATGTGCTGCCACTGAGATATACCCTAAAATGCCATACCAAAAAGAAATGTTTACCATGTATGATTTCATATGTAAAATTCTAGAAAATATAAACAAACATGGATCCAGAGAAATAGAAAGAAGATCAGTAATTTCCTGGGGACAGGAGTCTGGGTAGGTAACAGAGGGCATGAGGGAAATTGTAAAAGCATAAGGAATGTTATCTTGAGTGTGATGATGCTGTCATACATGAAAAATTCATCTAGTTGGACACTTAGATATGTGTAATTTCTCATTCATTAATTCTGCCTAGATAAAGAATGCCAAAAAATATGGACGCTCTCCTTGACTTCAAGAGTTTTCTGTTGTGGAACGCCTGGGTAGTTCAGTCAGTTAAGTGGCTGACTCTTGGTTTTAGTTCAGGTTGTGATCTCAGGGTCCTGAGATCCAGCCCCACCTCAGGCTCTGTGCTCAGCAGAGTCTGTCCCTCTCCCTCCCTCTTTGCTCCTCCCCCCAGTCCGGTTCTCCTGTGCTCTTCCAATCTCTCTCTCTTTCATTCTCTGTCTCTCTCTCAAATAAATAAATACAAACATAATCTTAAAAAAAAAAAAAACAGTTTTCTGTTCTGATGGATGTGATCAGATTTTGTTGACCTGATTTAGGAAGTAAGGTCTTTAGAATTATTTTAGCCTCTTTTGGGTTCTCTAGTATGTCCTGAGATGACTATACTGCTCCTGAGACCATTTTGGGCTACAAAGTAATCAGTAGAGACCCATGAGCTCATGCTTTGGCATTTAGGAATGAGCAAAACCTCAGTGGGCATATAGAGAAATGAGTTGAAAGGTATCTCGGTCAAAAATAAATGAAATCCTGCTAAGTTGAACTATATGCAAATATTATACTAGGTTTTCTGCATGCATTTCATCTTCCTAATAACCCTATGGTTCTTATCCTTGTTTTGTAGCAAGAAAATGGAATCAGGGAAGATAAACCAATTGCTCTTCAAACCTCATTCAGACATGTAGGGTTTGTCTCTTTGAGGCTTGTGGTAATCTCTGATAACACTCAACTTCACAAGCTATTTTTCCTATTATGAAGTCTGTCTGTTATAGGTATTTGCACAGTGTTAGCCTTGGTGGAGATGATGTCCAGCTCATTGCGGTGTCTTGAACAAAAGACAACATTAAATGATTTCATCATCCTGGAAAAGAAACCACTCCAGCTGATGAGCTATTTACTTCCATTTATTTTTAAAATTGATATACAGTAAAATTCACCCTTTTTGGTGTAGAGTTGTGATGGTTAATTTTATGTGTCAACCTAACTGGATCATGGGGTGCTCAGAATTTGGCTAACCGTTATTTCTGGGTGCTCTGTGAGGGTGTTTCTGATTCAAATTAATCTTTAAATGGGTGAATTTGGTAAACCATTTTGCCCTACTCAATGTGAGTGGGCATCATGCAGTCCTTCGAGGGTCTGAATAGAAGCAAAAAAAAAAAAAAAATGAGGAAGGAAGAATTCTGTCCTTCATGCCTGAATACTTGGGGTGGGATATCCATCTTTTCCTGTCCTCAGTGTTCCTGGTTCTCAGACTTTTGGACTCAGATTGAATTAAACCACCTGCCTTTCTGGATCTCCAGCTTGTAAATGGCAGATCATGGGACTTCTCAGCCTTCATAACTGCATGAACCTATTCCTATAATAAATCTTTTCATCCATCTATCTATCATCATCTGTCTATCATCTCCCTGGGCTAATGCAACAGCTTTATTAGTTTTGACAAATGCACAGAGTTGTGTAACCACCACCACAGTCAAGAGAGAGAACAATTCCTTCACCCTCAAATTCCTTTATACCCCTTTTAGGAAGCCACTTCTCTCATCCCAAACCCCTTTTTCTTCATTCTTATAATTTTATATTTTCTCAAAAGTCATATAGATGGACTCATACAGGATCTAGCCTCCAAGTTGGCTTTTTTTCCCTAGACTATAGACATTCGAAATTCATCAGATTGTTGTGAATTCACTATTTGTTCCTTTCCATTGATAAGTATTCTGTTGTAGGCATGAACCATGGCATGCCTGTCCACTCCCTAGCTGAGGCACAGATGGCTTGTTTCTGGTTTGGGTTGATTATGAATATAGCTGCTGTAAACATTAGCATACAGGTTTTTATGTGAACAGAAATCTTCATGTACTTGGAGAAAATATCTGGGAGGCACTTCCTGGACCCCTGATGCTCTGTCCATGTTTTTTTCCCCAGCATTTTGCTCAGTTTTATTTCTATTAATCTATCCTCAATTTTACTCTTTCCTCTGTCATTTCCATTCTGCCTTTGAACCCAGCCCATTAGTGTTTATTCAGATATTTTATTTTTTTATTTTAGAATTTTCCTTTTTTTATTTTTTAAACATAGTTTTTCTATTTCCTTTTGAGATTTTCTATTTTTTCATTCATTTCAACACTCCGTATTTTTACCTCATGGAGATGATTATAACAGTTGCTTTAACACCTTTGTCTGATAATTCCAAAATCTGGGCATCTGTTGACTTTTTTTTTTCCCCTGCTAAAACTTTGTCAGATTTTTCTGGTTCTTTAGATGCTGCACAATTTTGGAGCACTTCCTGGGCATTTGAATATTGCATTGTGAGACTCGGTTTACTTCTATCTTCCGGAGATTGTTGATTATTTATTTTAGCAGTCAGTCACCCCTTTCAGTTGAGACTACAAGTTTTGTCTCACCTTCCTTGGGCTTTGGCTCAAAACCAGGCTCAGTTTGCAAAACTTCTTCTATGATATTTGGGTTTGCCCCATACAGGCTCCCATCAGGGGTTAGTCTGGGATGGGGTGGTGGCTTGTATTGTATTTGGCTTTTAAAACTTTTGCTATGCATCTGGGGGGTCTGGTCTGTGTGCAGGAAGCTTGGAGGAGACTGGGGCAACTGTGGGATCATGCACAGAATTTGCAGACACTTTTAGCAGCCCTTCCATCCCAGGGGTTTCTCCATACTCTTGGACTCTCAGGGTGCTTTGTCAGTTCTTGCTTCCAGAAAGTTGGGTTCCTTTCCGAGCTTTTGCTCTCGTCTCTTGCTCAGATTTGGGTGTCTCAAGCTACCCTCAGAGCAAAGTGGGGAAAGAAAAGAGAAAGGAAAAAAAATGAGCACTTCCCCCAAGCACTTCAAACCACAGGGATCCCTTTTCCTGTTTCCTCTGCCCAGAGATATGGGTTTTCTTTTTGGATTTCAGGATGGCCATCCCAGCATTTGTGAAACTCTGGGATGGACACCACCCTGGGGCCTGGGCCTAGAGAAAAGAGACAGGAAAAGGAGAAATCCAACAGTCCCCACAGTAAGTGGGCATCTTGATGCAGAGAGGCCAAGAAGGTTCAGACAGATGCTGGCAGTGTTTCAAGGAACCTTATAATCCAAGTAAAAAATAATTTTTTCCAAGGTTGCTCGATTTTAAAAGCAAGGAGATAGAGAATTTGCTGAGTGTGAACACAAGTTAGAGAAGCAGAGTAAATGTACATGAATGGTATATACAAAATGCACAGGGTGAGACTTTCACTTATGTAAAGAAAGCATCTTTAAAAGTTTTTTTTTTTTTTTTTTTTTTTGAGCTAGCATTTCTGAACTTGTCACCTCCCTTTTCTGTGGAGGCTTGGAACCAAAACTTGGTAGGGTAAGTGATAGAAGATGCACACCCAATTGGATAATAAATACCAGATTATTAAGAGTACATGAATTACATATTTAATGCGTGTGCAGGCCAAGGCCAGGCGTGGGATAATTGCTTCATGGGTAAATGCAGTAGAGTTAAAATAACTGACACCTTCCAAACTACCTGGGGAAGAAGCCAAAGGAAATGGTCTTTCAGGAGCTTGCAAGATAGAACTGAGCTCTGGTGCATTGATGGAAATTTGGATTTCTAGGAGGTGAGCTTTCTCATGCAAGGGACCCTCACTGTATTCACTTGAGAGAAACACAGGTACTCTATGGGAAGGAACTCTTCAGCAGTTCCTATGTTGGGGTTGTGGCTCTTTCACACAAACTAATGGAAACTTCTACCCTTTCTTCAGAAAATACATATATGCAGAACCCACACATGCTCACTGTCTCTCACACCCTCACACTTGTGTTTCTAATCCAAGGGGGTCAGCCTTGGGTTGTCAGGTTTGTGAAAGCAGGTGCTTTGCCTGCATCAAGTGTTGTATCTGGCACATAGTAGATGCACAATGAATATTCACTAAAAACATGAAGAAATGAACTTATTAAACAAATGTATTGAATGTCTGTGTCAGGAATAGGTCTTGGTGCTAAGAACATACCAGTGAGCCAAACAGATTAGAAAAAAAAAAAAAAATCCTTGCCCCCGTGACTTTTGGGAAAACACAGTAAACAAGATAAACAAGGTAAACAATTTGAGGCTATAGGGTATAAAATGGTAAAAGTAGTCTGGAGGATGTAAAGCAGAGAAGGGGAGCACCTGTCAAACCTTGGGGGAAATGGCAATTTTAGGTAGTTTGGCCAGAGAAGACCTCATTCAAGGACCAACCTGAAGGAAGTAAAGATGTAACCATTAGCTTCTCAATGAATGGTGATCAGATAGAACTGGGCTAGTTAGATGAATGTGATGGGAGAACTGAGTTTTCTTGGGATAACCTGCTGATGGGTTCTGAATTAGATATCAAAGCCAGGAAAAGTTCCACTAAATGTTGGAGAGAAAGTGTGCCTGTGTGGTGGGTGATGGGTGGGAGCTGCCCTGAACCTTAGGCATCTCAAATCCTAACGGAGCTGAACTTTAGGAGCCTCGAGTCCTGAATAACAGTGAACTTAGCTGTTGCCTCAGGGTGGGGTTTGATTCCCCGGGACAGCTTTAGTGGGTGAACGGAGAAAGTCTGTGAATAGGATTAAGTACCAGATCCAGAAATTGTATGTACTTTGTTGACTCACCCAAAAATATGTCTCATGTCAGCTGTTCTGACTGACTGTTATGTCCGAGTTCTTTCACTTTCCCTTCACCACAATGAAGGATCAGGATGGAAAATGGACAATGATTGTGTAATATGTGCAATGTCATAGGAATGGTAAAGAGAGACCTGTGGGATTGAATGAAGTCTTGCATAATCCATTTAGGTGAAATTTTTAGCAATAAAAATATAATTAGTTTCACCTGGATGTAGGAACAAAATCATTTGGGTTTGAAAATCTGAAAAGGTTTGACAGGTGCTTTTGAACAACAATAGAACCAGAAGACCGAAGGGCTCGAGTATCACCATGTTTTACTGTATGACTCGTAAACCTGGGACACATCAAAAATGATGTGCAAAGTTGTCTTTACAAGATATTTTATGCCATGATCTACAGCTTTCAACATCTTTGGCTGAGACTTGGCCCTGTCAATTGAATTCAAGCAAGTTGAGTTTTACTGAGAAGGAATAAGGAAGAATGTAGTAGCCCTAAGTATCTAAATAATATAAACACTGTTGTTGGGGAAAAAAATGAGTATTTGGCTGTCTTTGCTAAGTGTAGATTTCTAATAATCTGTTCAACTAACGCATTTATTTAAGAAACACTTATCAAGCACTAGGATGTGCAGGGTTCTGTTTGGATATTGAGAGATGAACAAGTTGATTATATGACTTTAAAAGCATTTCTTTGAGGGGTGCCTGGGTGGCTCAGTGGGTTAAGCCACTGCCTTCAGCTCAGGTCATGATCTCAGGGTAGTGGGATCAAGCCCCGCATTTGGCTCTCTGCTCAGTGGGGAGCCTGCTTCCCTCGCCTCTCTGCCTACTTGTAATTTCTCTCTCTGTCAAATAAATAAATGAAATCTTAAACAAAAATAAAAACATTTCTTAGAGATTCTTTTTCCCCATAACTTGATCTCGTGAAAAAAAGCTGCCACCTTTATAGTCTCATTCACGAATGTAGAGGTTTTTAAACTTTCTTGATTCACAGCACTCAGCGTCTCAGTTCATTTTTTTCAGGGCACATTCCTAAACTGAAAG
Organism: Mustela putorius furo; assembly: GCF_011764305.1. Taxonomy (NCBI): domain Eukaryota; kingdom Metazoa; phylum Chordata; class Mammalia; order Carnivora; family Mustelidae; genus Mustela; species Mustela putorius. Next base: position 3,559,065 of record NW_025422171.1, read on the forward strand.
AAATGCACAACAGTTTTGTTTGTTAAGTATTTCAGTCCAAATAATAAATATTTATGTACTAAAAGTAGCTATTTGTAAAAATACTGCACATAAATCAAAAGAAAGAATAACATTTTTACTTCATTCTTAAACAGCCACAGTCAGTTGCTAATGGGACTGTTTGCCTGTTGGGCAAATGCACAACCGCTCAGACCTTGGAATCACATTGGATTCTGCCTCTCTAATGTCCTATCTATACTGATTTTCATATGGTGCTTGTTTTTTCAACACAACATTAGTAGAAATCCAGCTCCACAGAACTGGGACATTATTGAAAGACAGATGGTATTATTTAATGCTGAGACTGGAAACTACACATGTAGTTTTTGCCACATTCAACCAGGTCTGTACGATGGCTGCACTTGCCTTAAACTGGAACGTCACCTCCACTCATCCCTTTGGTGGTGAGAAGGTGCAAAGCCAGCCCAGATTCAAAGGGCTGGGACAAAAAGTTCTCCTGCTGATGGGAAGCAGCAGAGAATTGTAACCATCTGCTCAGCACAACAGCTAAGTCCATTTTATTCCATATTTATTCCATATTTCCTTTCTTTTCTGTTCATCAACTCTGGGAGGTTGGGTGGGGCCCCTTTGTGGACTCAATATTCATTTCAAGGTGCAGGAAACTTCCTAACCCTATGAGCTGACCAAGAAAGAAAAGAAAAAGACAGAGAATGCCCATAGAAGAGTTTATTACAATAAGTCATTAGAACTTAAATTTTCTAGTTGTATATAAGTTATATCCTGCATGGTTCACTTCTCCGCAGTGCCCCATTTATACCTAATGGTTGTTTCCTAACATAAGACAGTATCCTAACATACAAATCAGGAGTGCTTTTCTGCTTCAATATAAGAGAATCAAATTAGAGTGACTTGGATAAAGAGGAGCTTTTCTCACCAAATAAGAAGTCCAGAGGTAAGTAGCTGCTGGAATTTTTTCAGCAGCTTAGTGACATCAAGGTCAATGAAGATTTAATTTTTCTGTTTTTTTTTTCCCCTCATGGTTGCCTCATGGTTTCCTCATGGTTGCTCCATATTCAGCCACCATGTCCACAGCACAGCAGAAAGAAGGTGTTAGAGTAAGGGAAAGAGCAAGGAACTCCAACAGCAAAGCAAAAGCTTCTCATGGACTCAGGGAGAACTGCTTATGTCCCATCAGCCAGAACTTAAACCCAGGACCCATCCCAGCTAGGATGTGGCTTTGGAGGAAGGGAGCTATGAAGAGAAGTTGGGTGTTACAGGCACCTCCCTAAGATGGTCCCAATGATCCCACCTCCTCTTGCTCACACCTATGTGTAGTCCCTTTCTTTCAGTGTGTGTTATACCTACTGACTCACTTCTAACAGGAAAACTATGGCAAGAGGAAATGACATGTCTCCTCCAAGATTAGGTTTCATGGAGACTGACTTCTGTCTTGCTTCTCTTTCTTTCTCTTGTTCTCCATTTGAATTGTTTGACTTGGGTGACCAGTTGCCACATGGTGGCACATGCTTGAAAAAGGTCCATTGGGAGTGAGTATGGACATGGAGCTAGGACATGTGAGGAGCCAGGATTGGACTTTCCAAACCCAAATGGAGACCCCGGTTGACTGAAGTGCTGGCTAACAGCTTCACTTCTTCCTTCTGAAAGAACTTGAGCCAGTCACAACCAAGTAAGTGACATCTGATTCCTGTGAACAGAAGCTGTGAGGTAATAAATGTTTGCCATTTTAAGTGGCTACCTTCTAAGCTGATGTGTTACACAATGATTGATAATTAATACCTTGGTTCAATTAATTAGCAATGTCGGTTACACCTACATGTGATAATATTAACAAGAACAAAAACTCCAAAAAACTTCTTGATAAGAAGTGTATCAGAGGCTTCTTGGAACCTGAAGTAAATTAAGTGCACAAATCCTCCTTGTCTTCAAAGATAGTTATCTCTTCAAAGAATACTTGACTAATAAAGTATCATATAATTTTTTATGGAGATTATGTTGCTAGCACCTAGTAGAAATGCTTGTCTAAATGTTTCATAGGCACTTTCTCTACTTCTAATGCCAACTGCCCATGTCCAGATCCTGATTTCTGCATGTGCAGGTCTCTGAGTCTTCAGGATGTCTTGCCACAGGTGGAAATCACTCTGACCATCTTCTGGTCATGAGATTTTTGTAACAATATATGATCTTTCTTTTTTAGGATAGCTTATTCTTCTAATATCTCGGTGATTGCTGTTTTTCTTTAAATAATCAGTTAATTATTTTTACTTGAGTACAGTTGACACAGAATGTTACATTAGTTTCAGGTGAACAATATAACAACTCAATAGCTCTACATGTTATGTATGCTGTTCTGGCCTCAAGATTTTATGTATCTCAATTTCTTTCAAAGTTCTCTGTGATATAGGCCAAACTTTTTTTTTTTAAGATTTTTCTTTTTTCTTTCTTTTTTTTTTGGTAATTTATCTGACACAGAGGTAGAGAGTACAACTAGGCAGAGCAGCAGGCAGAGGGAGAGGAAGAAGCAGGCTCTCTGCTGAGCAGGGAGCCTGATGCAGGGTTCAATCCCAGGACCCCGAGATCATGACCTCAGCTGAAGGCAGCAGCTTAATCCACTGAGCCACCCAGGTGCCCAGGGTCATTCTTAATATTCAAAAATAGGTTCATTTTTCTCCAACATACATAGGGCGGGCTGATTTCCTTCTTCTATCTAAATATGCTCTCTCATTCTTGCTTTCAGGCCTTTGACCTTTTTATACCATCACGAGAATTTTCCCTATACACCACTGTCTCTCTCCCCACCCACACCCCCCAATCTCACCCAAATCTTCTGAACTCACCTCTAAGTCTCCACTGACCACATCAGTCCATGTCAGTCTGTCCTCTAGCACCCATTTGGCCCTCAGCTATCTTGCCTATACATTGCAGGGGCAGAGTAAATACTTCAGGAATTAAGTCTAAGGATTTTCTTGGGGTTCTGAAAATTCTCTCTTTTGAATAATATTATTTTTTATTTATTCACAGTAGGGAGCGGGGGTGAGTGGTATTAGCACCTATAATGTACCAGGTATTTCCTATATTATAACAACTTGTATAAAGTTATAATCATAACAACTTTTTAACAACTTATATAACAGACTACAGCAATGACAAAGGCATTATGTTATGCACTGTACAAATGAAAACGATCTGGTGTATGAAGGTTAAATAACGTGCTTAAAATCATGTGAGTGAGCAAAGATCAGAACTCAGGTGGTGTGAATCCCAAATCCTTGCTCTTCCCTCAAAACCAGACTTCCTCCTTTTCGATACGGAGATGTGCTAATGCCTTTCACAAAAGAAACCAAAATTGGGAATTAATTATCTCTGCCCTTTCCTGTTAATCCTTGAGCAAATCCTTTGCACTTAGGATCAAAAGTAGTTGCAATAATTCTCTTGTTGGACTTCTGCCTCCGTTAGTTTAAGAACCTTTTATTATTGGCTTCAGAGTCCCTTGTAAGGTGTTCCTTGAATTAATCTTTGGCATACCTAATTTCTAGTTTGAATTTGGTGTTTTAGCCTGTGTGGGTTTTACTGTTTATACTTGGAAATTTTTTTTTTCCTTTAAAAAGATCATCAGCGGGCGCCTGGGTGGCTCAGTGGGTTAAGCCGCTGCCTTCGGCTCAGGTCATGATCTCAGGGTCCTGGGATCGAGTCCCGCATCGGGCTCTCTGCTCAGCAGGGAGCCTGCTTCCTCCTCTCTCTCTGCCTGCCTCTCTGCCTACTTGTGATCTCTCTCTGTCGAATAAATAAATAAAAATCTTTAAAATAAAAAAAAAAAGATTTAAAATAAAAAAAAAAAAAGATCATCAGCCCTTTTGTTAATTGAAATCTTTAACTAACATATGCTCATCTCATAAGTGATTTCCTGTCAGCGTCTCTTTGATATGCTTTGGAAAATCTAATAATATTAAATATTATTTAAATTCAATTTTATTAATGCTCAAAAAAAACTGTTCAAAAATTATAAGAGAATCAGGCTTGTTAATCTGAAATCTGTTCACAACTTTTGCTTGGCTTTCTTACTGCAGAGCAAGTCACTGAATTGTAAACAAGATGACCAGTTTGATTGAGATGTGTGTCTTTGTGTCCGGACATAAGGACAGTCCCATTATATACTGCATTTCATTAAGTGGGAAAGGAGAAAGTTAAGGGAATGTCGTATTTTCTTTTTCTTTTATTTAAAAAAAAAAGATTTTATTTATTTATTTATTTAACAGAGAGTGTGAGAGAGACAACACAAGCAGGGGGAGGAGCAGAAGAAGAGGGAGAAGCAGGCTCCCCACCAAGCAGAGAGCCTGATGTGGGGGCTGATCCCAAGACCCTAGGATCATGACCTGAGCTGAAGGAAGATGCTTAACTATCTGAGCCACTCAGACACCCCTGAATGCCGTAATTTCAAGTAGGTCATGAGAATTGATAGGTAGGGAAAAGGGATAAGAAAAATTTAACTAACCGTAATTGGATTAAGTGAGTATTAAGAAATTTGACTATTGAATAACCAAAACACCCTCACCTTTTCACTCTAAGATGTGTGGCAAGCAGAAGCTTAGAAAAGTCAAACCACTGAGAAGAATTTAAAAAAGTCCTAAGTTAAGTGGATACTGTATAGCACAAAATACTTTTAGGGAACTCCAGGGAATGTATGGTCATATGACATTTAGAAAGCATTGACCTCTAGTTTGTTTTCATTGAAATTCACTTTTGAAAATTAATTGACGGGGTACCTGAGCAGCTCAGTGGGTTAAATTTCTGCCTTTGGCTCAAGTCATGATCCCAGGATCCTGGGACTGAGTCCTGCGTTGGGCTTGCTGCTCCGTGGAGAGCCTGCTTCCCCCTTTCCACTCCCCCTATTTGTGATCTCTCTCTTGTAAATAAATAAATAAAATCTGTTAAAAAAACTAATTGACAATTATCCCAAGGAAAGGGTGGAGGTGGGGGTTAAGAAAAGAATTAATATTTAGCTGAGGCCTACTGTGAGGGGCAACACATAATGCATGTTATCAAGACAAAGTGAAGCTGGAGGGCTTGGGCTGCCTGGGTAGACACGTGGCTGCAAGATCATTGTAGCCACACAATGGTGGGCGAGTTTCTTAACCTTTCTTCGTCATAGTTAACTCATCTGTGAAAGGGGATAATAATAGAACATGCCTAATCAGGATCTCAGAAAGATCAACACAGTCAGTAAGTGTAAGGCTTTAAAAGCAGTTTCAGGCACGGAGTGAGTGAGCACTCAGCAAATATTAGCTATTATTGACAATTGTTGCATCAAACATTGTCACGTAGGTATTATCTAAACTCAAACTTAACTGATAGTTTGGAGAGTCAAGATTTGTCTGATGCCAAAGCTCACATACTTGTTTACATAAAATTCATGGAAAACAGTTTGACAATTTTAAAGTACAATTTTTATAAATTTTTTTATTTGGGCGGAATTTAATTAATTAATTTTATTAATATATAATGTACTATTTGTCCCAGGGGTACAGGTCTGTGAATCATCAGGCTTACACACTTCATAGCTCTCACCATAGCACATACCCTCCCCAGTGTCCATAACCCAACCACCCTCTCTCTACCCCCCCATAACACTTAGTTTTGTGAGATTGAGAGTCTCGTATGGTTTTTCTCCCTCCTGATCCCATCTTGTTTCATTTTTTCCTTCCCTAGCCCCCAACCCATCTGCCTTGCTTCTGAAATTCCTCATATTACAGAGATCATATGATAATTGTTTTTCTCTGATTGACTTATTTTGCTCAGCATAATACTCTCTAGTTCCAACCATGTCATTGCAAATGGCAAGATTTCATTTCTTTCGATGGCTGCATAGTATGCCATTGTGTATATATACCACATCTTTATCCATTCATCTGTTGATGGATATCTAGGTTCATTCCATAGTTTGGCTATTGTGGACATTGCTTCTATAGATATTCAGGTGCACGTGCCCCTTTGGATCACTACATTTGTATCTTTAGGGTAAATACCCAGTAGAGTGATTGCTGGGTCATAGGATAGCTCTATTTTCAACTTTTTGAAAAAACTCTATGCCGTTTTCCAAAGCGGCTGCACCATCTTGCATTCCCACCAATAGGGTAGGAGGGTTCCCCTTTTTCCACATCCTTGCCAACATCTGTCCGTTCCTGACTTATTAATATTTGCCATTCTGATGGGTGTGAAGTGGTATCTCATTGCAGTTTTGATTTGTATTTCCCTGATGCTGAGTGATGTGGAGCACTTTTTCATGTCTGTTGGCCATCTGGATGTCTTCTTTGGAGAAATATCTGCTCATGTCTTCTGCCCATTTCTTGACTGTGTTATTTGTTCTTTGGGTGTTGAGTTTGGTAAGTTCTTTATAGATTTTGGATACCAGTCCTTTATCTGATATATCATTTGTGACTATCTTCTCCCATTCTGTCAGTTGTCTTTTTCATTGTTGTTGTTGACTGCTTCCTTTGGTGTGCAAAAGCTTTTGATCTTGGTGAAGTTCCAGTAGTTCATTTTTGCCCTTGCTTCCCTTGCCTTTGGCAATGTTTCTAGGAAGAAGTTGCTGTGGCTAAGGTCAAAGAGGTTGCTGCCTGTGTTCTCCTCAAGGATTTTGATGGATTCCTTTCTCACATTGAGGTCTTTCATCCATTTTGAGTCTATTTTTGTGTGTGGTATAAGGAAATGGTCCAGTTTCATTTTTCTGCATATGGCTGTCCAATTTTCCCAACACCATTTGTTTAAGAGACTTTTTTTCCATTGGACATTCTTTCCTCCTTTGTCAAAGTTTAGATGACATAGAATTGAGGCTCTATTTCTGGGCTCTCTATTCTGTTCCATTGATCTATGTGTCTGTTTTTATGTTAGTATCATACTGTCTTGATGATTATAGCTTTGTAATAGAGCTTGAAGTCTGGAATTGTGATGCCACCAATTTTGGCTTTCTTTTTCAACATTCCTCTGGCTATTTGGGATCTATTCTGGTTCCATATAAATTTTAGGATTATTTGTTCCATTTCTTTGAAAAAAATTGGTGGTATTTTGTTAGGGATTGCATTAAATGTGTAGATTGCTTTAGGTAGCATAGATGCTTTCACAATATTTGTTCTTCCAATCCATGAGCATGGAACATTTTTCCACTTCTTTGTGTCTCCCTCAATTTCTTTCACAAGTACTTTATAGTTTCCTGAGTACGGATTTTTTGCCGCTTTGGTTAGGTTTATTCCTAGGTATCTTATGGTTTTGGGTGCAATTGTAAATGGATCAACTCCTTAATTTCTCTTTTTCTGTCTTGCTGTTGGTATATAGAATGCAACTGATTTCTGTGTGTTGATTTTATTTATTTTTTTTTTAATTTTTTATTTTTTATAAACATATATTTTTATCCCCAGGGGTACAGGTCTGTGAATCACCAGGTTTACACACTTCACAGCACTCACCAAATCACATACCCTCCCCAATGTCCATAATCCCACCCCCTTCTCCCAAACCCCCTCCCCCCGGCAACCCTCAGTTTGTTTTTGTGCGTTGATTTTATATCCTGACACTTTACTGGATTTCTGTATGAGTTCTAGCAGTTTTGGAGTGGAGTCTTTTGGGTTTTCCACATGAAGTACCATATCATCTGTAAAGAGTGAGAGTTTGACTACTTCTTTGCAGATTCGGATGCCTTTTACTTATTTATTTAGTTTTATCTGATTGCTGAGGCTAGGACTCTAGTACTGTATTGAATAACAGTGGTGATAATGGACATCCCTGCCATTTTCCTGACCTTAGGGGAAAGGCTCTCAGTTTTTCCCCATTGAGAATGATGTTTTCTATGGGTTTTTCATAGATGGCTTTGATGATACTGAAGTATGTTCCCTCTCTGCCTACAGTCTGAAGAGTTTTGACCAAGAAAGGATGTTATACTTTGTCAAATGCTTTCTAAGCATCTATTGAGAGTATCATATAGTTCTTGTTTTCTTTTATTAATGTATTGTACCACATTGACTGATTTGCGGATGTTGAACCAACCTTGCAGCCCAGGAATAATCCCCCACTTGGTCGTGGTGAATAATCCTTCTAATATACTGTTGGATCCTATTGGCTAGTATTTTGGTGAGAATTTTCACATCTGTGTTCATTAAGGATATTGGGCTATAATTCTCCTTTTTAATGGGGGTCTTTGTTTGGTTTTGGGATCAAGAAAATGCTGGCCTCATAAAATTAGTTTGGAGTTTTTCTTCCTTTTCTATTTTTTGGAAGTTTCAGGAGAATAGGTATTAATTCTTCTTTAAATGTTTGGTAGGATTCCCCTGAGAAGCCATCTGGCCCTGGACTCTTGTTTGTTGAGAGATTTTTGAGGGCTGCTTCAATCTCCTTACTGGTTATGGGTTTTTTAGGGTTTCTATGTCTTCCTGGTTCAATCGTGGCAGTTTACATGTTTCTAGGAATGCATCCATTTCTTTCAGATTGTCAAATTTGCTGGCGTATAGTTGCTCATAATATGTTCTTATAATTGTTTATATTTCTTTGGTGTTGATTATGATCTCTCCTCTTTAATTTATGATTTTATTTATTTGGGTCCTTCCTCTTTTCTTTTTAAAAGTCTGGCCAGGGATTTACCAATCTTATTAATTCTCTCAAAGAACTTGCTCCTTGTTTCATTGATTTTTTCTACTCTTCTTTCGGTTTCTATTTCATTGATTTCTGCTCTGATCTTTATTATTTCTCTTCTCCTGCTGGGTTTAGGCTTTCTTTGCTATTATATCTCTGGCTCCTTTAGGTGTAGGTTTAGTTTGTGTACTTGAGACCTTTCTTGTTTCCTTGTTGATCTTTTGCTTGGATGACCTGTCCATTTCAGTACGGGGGGTATTAAAGTCCTCTATTTGAATGATATGAATTTAGTGCCATTGTATTGCCTATAAGGTGACTGTTACTGTATACTATTTTTGTTCTTTTCTGGTCTACTAATTTTAGGCTCTCTCTTTGCTTAGAGGACCCCTTTCAATATTTCCTGTAGGGTTGGTTTGGTGTTTGCAAAGTCTTTTAATTTTTATTTGTCCTGGAAGCTTTCTATCTCTCCTCCTATTTTCAATGAAGCTGGATATAGTATTCTTGGATGCATATTTTTCTTGTTTAGTGCTCTGAATATATCATGCCAGTTCTTTCTGGCCTGCCACATCTCTGTGAATAAGTCTGGGGTCAATCTAATCTTTCTACCATTGTATGTTATAGACTTATTGTCCCAAGCTGCTTTCAGGATTTTCTTTTTGTCCCTAAGACTTGTAAGCTTTGCTATTAGATGACAGGGTGTGGACCTATTTTTATTGTTTTTGAGGGAGTTCTCTGTGCCTCCTGTATTTTGATGTTTGTTCCATTTGCCATTTTACAAAAATTCTCTACTACAATTTGCTCCAATATACCTTCTGCCCCCTCTCTCTTTCTTCTTCTGGGATCTCAATTATTCTAATGTTGTTTTGTCTTATTGTATCAGTTATCTCTCGAATTCTCCATTCTTGGTCCAGTAGTTGTTTGTCTCTCTTTTGCTCAGCTTCTTTATTCTCTGTCATTTGGTCTTCTATATCATTAATTCTCTCTTCTGCCTCATTTAGCCTAGCAGTAAGAGCCTCCATTTTTTATTGCATCTCATTAATACCTTTTTTGATTTCAACTTGGTTAGATTTTAGTTCTTTTATTTCTCCAGAAAATGGTTTTATTTCTCCAGAAAGGGATTCTCTAATATCTTCTATGCCTTTTTTGAGCCCAGCTAGCACCTTGAGAATCGTCATTCTGAACTCCAGTTCTGACATATTACCAATGTCCATATTGATTAGGTCCCTAGCTATCAGTACTGCCTCTTGTGTGTGTGTGTTTTTTTTTTTTTTGTGGTGAGTTTTTCCACCTTGTCCTTTTATCCAGATATTAATATATCTATGAGAGAATAAAATACTAAGAGGGTGGCAAAGACCCCAGAAAAATATATGCTAACCAAATCAGAAGAGACCTGAAATTGGGGGGAAAAGAAAGGAACAACAACAACAACAACAACAACAAAATATATATATATATATGGCTGGTGAGTAGAACAGAACCACCCACTTGATTTTAGGTTTATTCTGGTCTCTTAGAAGAAACTATCTCCCAAAAATTTAAAGAAAGAAGAACATATATATACAAAAATAAGGGTAAACATGATGAAGGGATAGAATAAAAAAGGAATGGAAAAAGGGATAATAAGAAATAAATTAAAAAAATAAATAATAATAATAAATTTAAATAAATTTAAAAGGGATGGGGAAAAAAGGAATTGATAATAAGTTGGTTGGAAAGAGAAACAAAAAGAGGAGAGAATGTGATCAGCCTGGAGACTAGAACAAAGCCATGTGTTAGATTTAGGCTATATATATATATATTTTTTAGATTTATTTATTTATTTATTGGACAGAGAGATCACAAGTAGACAGAGAGGCAGGCAGAGAGAGAGAGAGAGAGAGAGAGAGAAGCAAACTCCCTGCTGAGCAGAGAGCCCGATGTGGGACTCACAGGACCCTGAGATCATGACCTGAGCCGAAGGCAGCGGCTTAACCCACTGAGCCACCCAGGCGCCCCTAGGCTATATTTTGATCTATTAGAAGAAATTATATCCCAAAATTAAAAAAATAAATAACCTATATGTATACAAAATAATAAGGTTAAATACAATGAAAGGATAAAATATGACAATAACAATGAAAATTTAAAAAGATTTTTTAAAAAGATATTGTTAAGATAAAATAATTTTTAAAATTTAGAACAGGAAAGAGGAAAACTTAAAAAATAGAATAAGAATAAAATAAAGTTAAAAAAATGTAACTTTGCAAAACTAAAGGATAATGGGAAAAAAGCCATGAATTCTATGCATTGCTTTCCCCTAGCTCTGGAGTTCTGCAGTTCTCATTCATTGGTGAACTTGGTTTTGTTTTGATGTTCTTGCTGATCTTGTGAGGGAGGGGTCTCTTGCAGTGATTCTTAAATGTCTTTGCCCAAGGCAGAATTGCACCACCCTTTCCAGAGGCCAGGCTAAGTATCTGCTCCGGATTGCTCTCTGTAGCTTTTGTTCCCTGAACACTTTCTGTAGAGCTTTGGAGGATGGGAATGAAAATGGCAGCCTCCCAATCTCTGGCCCTGTAGGAGCCAAGTCGGGTCCCACTCCTCAGTGTGCCCTCCAGAGAAAAGCAGTCAATCCCTCCTGCCTCCCTGGTCTCCAGATGCACTCCAAGCTCACCCAGCGTATGACTGAGCATTTCCATCTCTGGTTCATGGTCCCATTTGGAGTCTCCAAACCCAGCAGATTGCTGCCATGCACTCCCATGCCACTTCTCTCCAGAGGAGGAAGGAGAGGCTCTCTGCAGATCTGTCCCTTGTGGGGTCTTCGCTCGAAGAGCAGTGGCCTGACTGTGCCTTGGATCATGGTTTAAGGTAACCCCCAGCTGAAAGCCCCCTCCTCAGCTCTGTCTCTGTAGTCTGCTTCCCTGCTCTAATCCTGACTGCTCTGCCACACTCAGACACCCCTGATCTTTCTGTGACCTTGTGGGTACTGAGACCACACTGTCCCCATGAGGATTCTACCCCCACTTAGTCTCCAGAGTGATGTCCCTCAGTGAAGCAGACTTCTTTTTTTTTTTTAAAGATTTTATTTATTTATTTGACAGAAATCACAAGTAGAGGGAGAGGCAGGCAGAGAGAGAGAGGGAAGCAGGCTCTCCGCTGAGCAGAGAGCCCGATGCGGGACTCGATCCCAGGACCCCGAGACCATGACCTGAGCCTAAGGCAGCGGCTAAACCCACTGAGCCACCCAGGCGTCCTGAAGCAGACTTCTTAATGGTCTGATTTTGTGCTCCATAGCTCCACTGCTTGCTGGGAGCCAGCCTCTCTCCCCACGGTCTAACTACCCATCACTTCTCTGCACGCCTTACCTTCCAGAAAATGGTGGACTTTCTGTTCCTAGAGTTGCTGCTCTTCTTCTCTTCTATCTCCTATTGAGTTTGTAGGTGTTCAGAATGGTTTGATAACTATCTAGCTGAACTCCTGGGACGTGATACCATTTCAGTCTGCTATTCCTCCTCCATCTTGCTTCCTCCAGACCCAATTTTCATATTTTAATGGAAAATTTAATGGAAAAAATTTTCACTTGACTAAATGATTAAAAAGTGAATTCTTCTAAATATTTCAAGAACTTATCAAGTCAAAGATTAACTCAAAGATTGATGAAACAGAAACCCAAATGTTTCACCTCTGTTGATAAAGAAATGCAATGTTTAGTTCAACAGAAATCAGGTGCATGAGTAGCAGATATTCTGAATGTGTGTGTTGGAAAATGAGATGATGAGAGTTGTAAACTTACATTTATAAAGTGATAACAATACATCATAGAAGCCAATTAAAATTCAATCATTTCCTCTTTTGTTTCCGAGCATGCCAATCTAGACATTTTTATCATTATCAGATTTGTTTTCAAGATGATGTGGAGACAAAGGTGCCTGGGTGGCTCAGTCAGTTAAGCACCTGCCTTCAGCTCAGGTCATAATCCCAGGGTCCTGGTGTGGAGTTCCATGTTGGGCTACCTGATCCGTGGGAATTTGTTTCTCCCTCTCCCTCTGCCCCTCCCACCTGCCCATGCTCTCTCTCTCCCCCCCCCCAACTCTGTAAAATAAATAAATAAATATAATCTTAAAAAAAAAAAAAAGGATGATGTGGAGACAGACGGGATGGGTGATACACTAAGGTCAGAGTGGATTTTCAAAGTTCTCAATTAACCTGAATTATTGACTGGATGAAATTAGATTAAAAATTGCTCAGGTTTATGGGGCACCTGGGTGGCTCAGTGGGTTAAAGCCTCTGCCTTCGGCTCAGGTCATGATCCCAGAGTCCTGGGATTGAGCCCCGCATCGGGCTCTCTGCTTGGCGGGGAGCCTGCTTCTTCCTCTCTCTGCCTGTTTCTCTGCCTACTCGTGATATCTGTCTGTTAAATAAATAAATAAATAATCTGACCCTGCCATTGCACTCCTGGGTATTTACCCCAAAGATACAGATGTCGTGAAAAGAAGGGCCATCTGTACCCCAATGTTAATAGCAGCAATGGCCACGGTCACCAAACTGTGGAAAGAACCAAGATGCCCTTCAATGGACGAATGGATAAGGAAGATGTGGTCCATATACACTATGGAGTATTATGCCTCCATCAGAAAGGACGAATACCCAACTTTTGTAGCAACATGGATGGGACTGGAAGAGATTATGCTGAGTGAAATAAGTCAAGCAGAGAGAGTCAATTATCATATGGTTTCACTTATTTGTGGAGCATAACAAATATCATGGAGGACAAGGGGTGTTAGAGAGGAGAAGGGAGTTGGGGTAAATTGGAAGGGGAGGTGAATCATGAGAGACTATGGACTCTGAAAAACAATCTGAGGGGTTTGAAGTGGCGGGGGGTGTGTGGGAGGTTGGGGTACCAGGTGGTGGGTATTGGAGAGGGAATGGATTGCATGGAGCACTGGGTGTGGTGAAAAAATAATGAATACTGTTTTTCTGAAAATAAATAAATTAATTAAAAAATTTTTAAAAATTAAAAATTGCTCAGGTTTAAAGCAGAGAATGTGGCTTAGGAGCATATAAAAAGTAGATCTCAGCAAACACTGGGTCAGCATGAAGTCATCACAAAATCTGACCAGAAAGCAGAGGCTCTAACATACCTTAGACTGGTCAAATATTATCTCTAAGTTTCCTTTTTTATAAAGTGGCCCAGAACAGGCTTTGTATAATGAGATTCTAAACTTGATGGAAAATCAATCTGCTTCAGGTGCTGAAATATCCAACAATTGTGGACAAATTGTGGGGCACAAGAATAATAGACTCTTGGAGTTAGAAACAATCTCAAATATCTTTTGCTTCAGCTCTCTACCGTGTTTTTTTTTTTTTTTTTTTCCCCTGACCTCATTTTGGGGCTTCTATAAAAAACAAAACAGAACAAAAAGAACCCTTTGATCTCTAGCAATAGAAAACTTACTATTACACACAAAGAAGTTGTAGTTTTCAGATGACTTAATGGCTAGAAAAATGCTTTCTTAGGTTGAGCAAAATCTATATATTTTTTAAAAGATCTTATTTATTTATTTATTTGACACACACACACACATAGACATATTTATTTGACACACACACACACACACAGAACAGAAACAGGGGGAGCAGGAGATGGAGATGCAGGCCTCCCACTGAGCAGGGAACCTGACACGGGACTCAATCCCAGAACCCTGGGATCATGATCTGAGCTAAAGGGAAAAGCTTAACTGATTGAGCCACCCAAGCACCCCACAAAAACTATATTCAGTAACTTCATTCATCTCTCTTATTTCAATCCTCTAAAGGCATGCTCAGTTTCTAATATCTCTTTTAGATTTGATCATGATGAACTTCCTACAATTTTCTTCAAGTTGATTATTCTTATTCTTTCCAAACTTTATTCACAGGTCATCTAGTTTTGAGACCCTATTCAATTTCCATCTTGTTGACATCCCTTTGAAAGTCTACTTTTTTTTTCTTTTAAAGATTTTATTTATTTATTTGACAGAGAGAGATCTGTAGGCAGAGAGGCAGGCAGAGAGAGAGAGAGGAGGAAGCAGGCTCCCCGCCAAGCAGAGAGCCTGATGCGGGACTCGATCCCAGGACCCCGAGATCATGACCTGAGCTGAAGGCAGAGGTTTAACCCACTGAGCCACCCAGGTGCCCCTAAAGTCTACTTTTTCAGAACTGGATACAGTTCTTGAAAGTGGTCTCCACTGATAAGGTCAGACTACTACAAGGCTGTCACTCTAGAACATGTTGCTTAAAACTCTGAAGATTGACCTCAGGAACTATTGACTCTTATCAAAGTTAATGGTAATTTCAATCCCTTAAGGTTTCTTTTTTGTTGTTGTTGTGTTATTTTTTTGTAATTAGTTTTGTTTCCAAGCTCCTGTATTTGTAAAATTTTCTTTACTTTCTTCCTTCTTCCTTCCTTCCTTCCTTTTATTTTTTTGCTGAAGCTATGTACTGTGCAGTATTTATTTCTATTTTATTCCATTATTATATTCCATCTGGTTCAATTTGTCCCATTTCTCCAGACTGCTAAGATAATTTGGGATTTTGTCTCTGATATTGTTTTCGTTTTCTATTCTCATCTGTAATCTGCAAGTTTGTTTATGTGTTTCTTACAGGAGAGTGAACTATCACAGGTTGCTGACTCATTTCCCTGAGCACAGCCCAATACAGGGGAGGGGGAGACTGATGGTTCTACCAAGTAACATTAGAAACTTGACAAAAGCTGAGCCCTGGTATGAGAAGATCAAAATCAGCCCGAACTAGTTCCCACTGAGCCAAAGTAAGTTCAGCCGGTACATTTTAAGTTCCCTGGGTGGACCACTGCCTACCTATCAGCACTGCAAAATGGAAAGAGCAGCTGGAGGTGAGACTGGGGTCACGGTGTATGGGAGTGCCATCTGGCTCAGGCTGAGCCATGGGCTCCTATGCATTTTCCTCTTCCCTCACCCATCTGTGTCCTGTGGGTTGCACGACTACTGACAGACAAAGAGATAGTACTGAAATAAGGCAGAGTCAGCATGGAAGTTTAGACTGCAGCATAAGAGGCTTCCCCTTTCTGGAGAATTCCTTCCTTCTCAAAGTCATCAGAAGTGCATCAACAGCAGCCTGGCATTTATCACCTTCCTCCAGGTACACATTACCTTAAGAGATGCCTAACACCCTCAGGAAATACATGCTCACGGGGGATAATAATGAAATATTTTAGGATTAAAATCTCTATAAAGAAAGACAACAAATAGAACAAACTTAGTTATTAAACAGAATTAAGAAATCAGAGAGAACAAGAACAGAAACTAAAGATAATGAATACCTTAAAAGAGATAAGAGATTATATGAGGAACATGAAGCAAGAATTAAAAAAAAAACAGAAATAAGAATCATTTAGAACCATTGAGTATAAACATATAGTAGTTGAAATAAATAACATTGTAGATGAGTCAAATGGAAGAATGAGTGAAACTTAAAAATGAATTAATTGGCTGGGTACTTTGTGAAGGAATTCTTCCAGCAAGTATCAGAAAGGGATAAAGAAAGGCAAAATATAAAAGGATTGCTAAAAAAAAAAAAAAAAATGGAGAAAAGACATAAAAATGTTGTAATCTAATAGGGGTCATGAAAATGAGAAAAAAATCGAAATTAAAGGAACAGATTATTTCCTACTATAACAGCTAGAGGACCTCAGATTGTAAATACTGTTAGAATGCCATAAATCAAGAAAAACCCACACTTAGATGCATTGTAATGAAATGTGAGACTATCAAAGACAATAAGTAGTTTCTAAAAACTTCCAGAGATAAAAAACAACTCTGGTAACATAAAGAAATAAGGATCAGGTTGATCTCCAACTTCTGTGAGAAAAGCAATGTTAAAGTATATAAAATGTTAAAAGATCTTAACATCTAATTAGAGTTTTATATTAGCTAAACTATCAATTTAAATGCGCAGTCTTAGATAAACAAGACATCAGAAATTTTGCCAACTACCCTTTTTAAGAATCCTCCTGAGGATCGATAGATAGATCGATCTATATATATATATATATTTTTCCATGAGGGCACTATTAGATGGGAAGTAAAGTAGTTAAGGTTACTTTAAAAATAAAAACAACCCAAAGATATACCCTGAATAATTTTCGAGACAATATCAATATGGCTGGGGTGAGTAGAAGGATTGAGTTGGGGTGGGGGGTATTGTTGAAGCAAGGGGGGACTGGAGCTACTAAGTTATCACCTTGTCAAGGTATGAGGCAGTAGGTGGAGCTTTAGTTATTGAGATGCCTAAGAAACTGATAGGGGGAAATGAATAAAGGATGACAAATAATGAAACAAGAAGTAAGATGGCTAAGGGATCAAAAAGTAAGGATATATAGTTGGATAAAAAACAAAATTTAATCCTTATACAAAAAATATTCAATATAGTTTAAGGGATAGAAAAGATGATCAGATCAATACAAATGAAAAGTAGTATGTTATATATTAATAAAAAGCAACCATTTTTAAGAAAGTGTGATAAACATGAATATGTGTGAATTAAAAAATTACCTTAGAGAAATGAAAGAACTATGGTCCTTTACATAAGAATTTAAATTAAATTAAATTAAATTAAATTAAATTTAAATAGAAAAATTAACAATTAGTATTAGATATGTCAATTAGAAAAAATAGATAGCAGAGTTGAATGACTAATCAATATAAATTATTTTCTTCAAATAGAGAACATACCTTCTCAAACCTCAACAATTTCCAGAGAACCAAGATCAGACATACTATATAGTCTGATTATAAATGTAGTAAAATAAAGACTCGATAATCAAAATAGCTGAGAAGTCTCATATGTTGAAAACTTGAAAGAATCTGAATACTTGAAGAAGAGATTATAAGGGAAATTTCAAAATAGAACAAATAACATAGCTATGACACAGCTATTGTAGCTCTTAGAAGGAGATTTATATCTTTAAATACATTTTTCCCCAGAATATAAGGAATAATAAAAACATATTCAATTAGCTTGTAATCATGTTTTCATCCAAGTCACGGGTGACAATGATGAAGGAGAGTGAGCTTAAGATCATGGGTCTTAATATTTCAAAGACCTCCCTCTGTTAAATCAGTCTCCTAATTGGTAATCCTGGAGCAGGTATTCCATTTTGATATAAATACATTAACTCAGGCAATAATTTTTTTATACCACAGTAAAGACATTGTGGGTACTTCTGTCAAAGGACACTTAAATACAGATTTATGCTGTCTGTAGCATTTTCTCTCTTTTTTTTTATTTCTTTTCAGCATAACAGAATTCATTATTTATGCACCACAGCCAATGCTCCATGCAATCCGTGCCCTCCATAATACCCACTGTTCTCTTTTATGTTCCATGAAATTAAAACAAAACAAACAAACAAACAAACAAAAAAAACAAATAAAGGAAGAGGAAGAGGGGAGGAAGAAAGGTGAGGAGAATTTCTACCACATCATTTTGTGACTCCTTCCTGACTCCCAATGACTGTATCTTTACTTTAAAATTATTGACACATTATTTGTTTACTAATGTGTTCAAAATATTTCCTAAGCTGAACATAAAGCTTACCAGCCTCTGTAGTTTGGATTACCAACTTTATTTCTTTATTTGAACATTGCAACAGTTACCCATCTCCAGTCTTGCTTTTACTTATGTTTTCCACAATTCTTCCAAATTTCACAATCTAAAATTTCAGTGGCTGGTAGTAAGGTGGAAGCAAGGAGCAAGGGTGACAGCTGTTGAAAATCAATCATGTTAGACTCCTAAGATGATGTCTTTGGATGATTAGTTATGATCATGATAGGAAGGAAATCTCAGAACTGCACTTTTTTTTTTCTTTCTTGAGCCTGAAAACTCAATGGCCAAGAAAGCCAATGGGCAAGATCCAGAAAGATGTTGGAAATGAACTATTTAAACTGTTTAGGAAGAAAATAATTCTTTGTGTGTATAATAAAACATTGTTCTTACACAGCACACATAATCACCTACTCCCACAGTTCACTGTCTGTCCTGTGTTTTTCCAAGTAAGGGGCACTTTTCATTCATTTATTGTATGAACTCATATGAGGGCTGAAATGATAAATTGCTGGAATTTAACCTTTCTTAAGCCTTGACATTTAAGCTTTTTTAAGCTATGAAATGGCAATGACAATGTAACAGCATGTACATTGTCGTCCAGCATTGGACGTCCAGTAGAGAACAAAAAGAAGAAGCTCTGATCTTCGGACATTTACCTTCTATGCAGGGACAATATGATGGATGAAAGTCTCCTAAGCCTAGAAAGTTTCGAGTGAATATATTATTCAAATATGGACATTTTTGAAAGTAAAAGTTTGGGGGCACTGTTAACAATTAAGTTGAGGCAATAGAACTATCGAAGGCAAACCCGTATATGTGGTCTCCCAAATTAGAGAGGATAGGATGGGGCACCTGGTTGGCTCAGTTGGTAGTTGGTTACGTCTCCGACTCGTGATTTCCACTCAGGTCATGATCTCAGGGTCATGGGATTGAGACCCACATCAGTTTCTGTATTCATCATAGAGTCTGCCTGGGATTCTCTCTTTCCCCCCCAAACCCCCACCCCCCGCTATTTCTTTTTTCTCTCTCAAATAAATAAATAAAACCTTTTTTTTTTTTTTTAGAAGAAAGGCTAGCATAGGTTTGTAGTAATAGCAGTGACAGTAGATGGTACCTTTTCTTGAAACCTATATGTGCTAAGCTATATATATGTGCTAACAATTACTAGGCACATCATTTCTTTCACAGCCTGTAAGATGGAATATTGAGGCTTTCAGAGGTTCCCAAGCTGTCAATACAAGAGTGAGATTTGAACCCATTACAATACAAAGCCAGTGCTCATAACCAGTGGGTCTCAAGAAGCTTCTGAACACTTAGGGAAACAGATACTTTACAGAGTGACTATTCATCTTCTAAAAGGCGTCATGCCAAGAAGTGATACAAGATGAAAATGTGAATAAGACTGAGAAGGGGTGAAAGACCTGGAGACTGGGTTGGTGACAAATGACTCGGTGAGGTCAGGGATATTTATAGATACTGAACAATTTTTCTGAGCCAATGCTATGAACGATGGCCATGATACTTTCTCATGCAGCTTGGACCACTGGCCTTTAGTCTTAACTTGTATTTTTAATGTTTGTACATACTTGATAAGTAACTGGTTCCTAAACGTTGTTGACAGACTCAGAGGATTGAAATCATTTCATTACACTACTTTCCAATTGTCCACCTGTCAGCCCTCACATAATTTGTCCTGGGCACTTGCTATGTACTGTGAGCTCTTTGGGGCTAATGATGTAAAAAGAATTTGAACTTTCAACAGTAAATAATCTGCTAGATAACAGCAGCTGCCTGGATAGAGACCATCTTTGGTGCCATGAACATCCTCCCTCCTGCCAAACATTTTTGTCCTGTGGCGCACCATCCCTAACTCACTTTAAAGTCCTGGAAATGCTCCCTGACTAAGCAGTTTTGGTCTTAATGTTCTAATCTCTCATGTGGCAAATGTGTTTCTCTGACTGATGTGTGTTTATATGTGTATATGTATAAAAATGAGAAGTTGGAAAGAAATGGAAATGGACTTCTATAGATAGACTGTTCCTGTTAGTGCTAATATTTATCCATTCATCTTGCCTCACTCTGTATTACTGAGACTCTGTATGTAGAGATAATCACTTTCTGAAATTATAAACAGCATCTTCACACTTACTATATGGTGTGATGGCGCTAATAATACCTCAATAAATTGTCCTAGAAGATTATGAGTTTCCAATCTCTGTTTTGTGGCATTCAACAGAGAATCAACTGAAATAATTTTACTGCATTTGTAATTAAGCCCTCAGAAAAAGGAAAGAGAATGTATATTTTATGATACAGTTTTATGTGGCAAGATACTTGTCAATGTAACTTTTCTCTTTGCTAAATGTAAAATGGTCCCCAAAAGTAATTTCACTAGGTCACAAAACTTTTCTTTCTTTTTAAATAAAATGCAGTTTCTTTTCCAATAGATGAGAAAGAAATTCATTGGCTTCAGGTTATGTGAGGTGAGGAAATCAGGGGAGGCTCTCCTATTTGAAAGGATAAGAATGTTCACAATGAAAATAGTTAGAGAGCCCAGGTTCTGGTTGGCACCATTTTTATCTGGTTGTGTGATAGCAGGAAACAGAGTGGATTAAAATCATTTCAGGTGGATTGAAAAGGTACACTCTCATTCCTCTCCTCAGATCATTGGAGGTTCTGTTTATTTTCTGGCTCTTTCTACTTGATACTTCTTTCTAGTTTCCAAGTTTTTCCTCCTGAGATGGTGGTCAATATACAAAGAATTCCCTAACTGTGGCAAGTGGAATTATTTTTCAAATTATCAGTATTATAGTAATTGTTATTACCACTTTAAAGACATTCCTGTCCAAGTACTTTGAATATTACAATAGGGACCCTCATTATGAAAACTCATAATTTTGGATTTCTATCCCTAATATGATATTAGGTCAATTGACTCAAAGAAAAAGAACTCCAGCTGGAGTCTTCTGTGAATGCAGGGGAAATAAAATAGAACAAAAAGAAGAAAACAAAATACAAAATACTCAACAAGCCCATAACTATAGACAAAACGTCCAATGTCTTGTGTTGGAATTTTAATGTAGCATCAAGTAAGTTTGTAGTTGTTAAAATCCAATTCCATTACCAGGACTGGTTAATACGCTAACTATCTATGAGGTTGGAGAAGTTTCCCTCAGTGGGAGGGTCCCTAATAATATTAGCTACTCCATCATTTAGCCCTTGAGTAATTATTTTGTAAGCATACACATATTATCATCATCATCCTCATTTCTCTGGTACTCTCTAACTTGTGGCATGACAATAATAGTTTGAAACTTTGTGCAGTCTTATGTAATAACTATTCTAGAATCTGAAGACATTTCTAGCTGATATTTCCATCAATATTTTATTTTTTTAAAGATTTGATTTATTTATTTGACAGAGACACAGCAATAGAGGGAGCACAAACAGGGGGAGTAGGAGAGAGAGAAGCAGGCTTCTGGCTGAGCAGGGAGCCTGATGTGGGGCTGGATCCCCAGACCCTGGGATCATGACCTGAGCTGAAGGCAGAGGCTTAATGACCCAGCCACCCAGGCGCCCCTCCACAAAACTTTTAAAAGAGAGAAATTTGATTGCTTTTCCCCCTTTATCTACAGTCCTTGCAGCTCCAGTGAAAGAGAAGTGAATGTTGAACTCATTTAGATTTCCTGGAAAAATAGAACTTTCATGGGCAAAGATAACATCTCGTCATTTATGTTGCGAAAACCTAAATTTTGGATTTCAAGGAAGGGAGTGTGTTTTTTTGATAGCATATGTAAATGGGAAAGCTAATCTTACAGTTTTTTTCCCCCCTAACTTCCCTTCAGATTAAATATCCTCTTACATGAGTTCCATATCTAATATTGTTCAAAATACTTTATTACAGTATTATAGTTTCTCATATAACTTGGTTTATCGGGTGTGGCATTAACTTCACCACTTTAGTAGGTTTGGGAGAATGAGACTGGTTACCCTGTTATATGACTTGTAATTCTTAGCTGTTTTAAGCATTTTTCCCACCAGGGTGGCTAAGGTTTAGAGTCCTAAAGTCTAGTAGGATTCCTTTACAGGGTCCTCAGGCCAAAGTCTCTGAAACAGAAGCCTTGTTTGTTATTTTTGTCATTAGCATGATTTAGTACTGTGACCTCAGTCAAGGTGTGGCCCTATCAGACAGTAAACACATAAAAAGAATATAAGTTCCTTCAGGCAGTAAAAGAGATTAGTTGAAGGAAGTTGGTTGTGTCCAAGATAGAGCTGGAAACTGGAATCAAAGGATTTGTTTGTAAGGTAAGGGTCTAGAAATAATCTACTGTTTTCATTATAAAGAGGGTTCAGCATGGTCTTGGTAAAGCCATTTGGGGACATATGTGGCTTCTAGTTCTGTGTTTTACACCTCATCTGTAGGAGATGCCCCTCTTTGCTTGGAGAGCAAAACTCTTCGCTTGATAGGTGAGTAGATTTCCAATTTGTGAAAGTTTTTATGTGTTAAGAGTTGAACGAGTAAATCTACCTTTAGAAATTCATATTTTGATCTCGAGTGTAAGGATAATTTGTTAACATTGAGAGAATCTACATGTTTGTGGTATCCAAAGTATACATAATACTTTAGAGAATTTGATATTTAGAGCATCTGACTGACATGTCTTCTGGTGAAAATTTTAAGTGTGTGATTAAGCAATTGATTCTAGACTTGAGATATTGAAATGCATGAAAGAATATAATTAAGCTCTAAATCACTGGCTTAGTTTTTAAGATTTCTAAGTTGAGGGATGTATCTTGATCTTGAGTTTGAGCCCCATGTTGGGAGTAGAGAGTATTAAAAGAAAATAAATAAACAAAGAAAAAATAAAATTATAAAAAACAAAAAAAATAAACTTAAAAAAGATTTGTAAGATGAACTTAAAACTTATGGACTACTGGGTTTTTGTACTTACAATTTTAATAATTTGCATATTAGCTTAAAAAAAATCTAATGACTACAAATCATGGTCTCCATAAACAAAAAGCCCCCTTCTAATACCGAAACACTCGTGGTGACACTTGGTACTGGTGCAGAAGCAAAAATCTTGCCCGTTTAGCAAATGCTGCCTTCCTTCTCCTAGCCCTGCCCTGTCGCCACTCCCTCCTGCCTTCAGCCTGCCTCTAATTAGAGTTCCTTTTTGTACTATCTTATTACAATTCCTTATTTCCACTTCTACCATTTGTGTTACCCAGAAAGTTAAGTATTTATTTACATCCCTACCCTGCTACCTACTAAAGTTCATGTTTTGTTCTCCTTTTTGTGCCAGGCCATCTAAGGTGTTATACAGACTCTTTGAAATGTTATATGGTATTGTTCTATACCAAGAGGCTGCACATTTTAATTCAGAAGCTAAGCCTGCTCTGTGTGAAGCAGCCATGAACAAGCAGTACTGTATAGTTCCTGCAGGCTCTGATTTACTAGTTCAGAATGGGCTCCAGAAATCCATATGTGTAAGGAATCTCCAGATGATTCCACTATGCCAGCCAGGTTGGCTATTGCTGGATTAGAGGACAGAGGTTATAATCAAAGAAACTAGTTTAAAGGCACTATATTATTTAAAACTAATATTCAGAAGTCTGATATAGTGTGTAAGTAATGAGTAGAGCAAGACAGTGATGCTTGTTTTGAAGTGTAGAGCCATTACCTGCCCTCACAAAGGAATTTAATGGCTCTCCTAATGGGTTTCAAGGCCCATGTGTACCTGAACAGAGTTGAGGCTTTGCCTTCACTAGAAAAAATGATGGTAGGTCTTCCCTCCCCTGGGCTGGGCAAGTATCTGGGAAACTAGCAAGGAGCCTGGGATGATAGGGCCAGAAAGCCACAGATCCTGGAAAAAGCTTGGCTCGGGGAACTACAAGGTTCTTTGTGTCAACTACAGTGCCATGGGACTGTGTGGAGTCCCCTTGGTCTCCATGAGACCAGGTGAGGGCTGAACAGGTGGGATGGGTCCTCACTGTCCTGAGGCAGACTCAGGACCTCAGCAAAGCCCAGCAGATTTTCTGCTTTTTATTTGTGACTTAAAGGGAGCCTTGCTTTTCATCACCTGTGAAGTTACTGCCTTTGCTCATGTGTGTACTCCACTGAAGCATGTTTCTGTCCACACAGAAGTCCCCTCCGAATATTCAGAAAGGGGGAGATTGAGCAGAAGTAGTGCTAGAGTGCAATAGTGCATGCTAGTGGTGCAGAAGGCTAGAAGGGATAAAAAAGTGGTGTAAGAGATATTTAAGATGAAATATTAAATTAAAAAGAGTACTTAGCTAACTAAACCTGTAGATGTGATTTCCTAACTAAACAACTAAGGAATTACAGGTAAGGTGGTTCCAGTTGAGACTCCACTTTAAGAGCTAGAAGGTCAAGTGCACAAAATATCTCAAAACAGAGCATAATTATACATATAGAGAAATAATGAGCAAAAAAAAAAAAAACATTTTGGTGGGAAAACTATCCAATTTAAGAATGAAACACTGCATCTTTGTGGGGCAAATATTGGGTAGCTTGTTTTCAAAAACAGAAAATTTATGAGAGAGAACTATTAATGAAATAAAAAAGTTATGGTAGAATTTACAAATTAATTAGAGGAGAAGAATAATTAGAAATGATCAAACTGACAAATCATAAAAGCCTCTTAATCTCATAAAAAAAACTGAGCGTTGCTGGAGGGAAGGAGGAAGGGAGAGGTGGTGGGGTTATGGACACTGGGAAGGGTATGTGCTATGGTGAGTGCTGTGAAGTGCGTAAACCTAGTGATTCACAGACCTGTACCCTTGGGGCTCATAATACATTATATGTTAATAAAAAATTAAAAAAAGAAAAAGAAATGATCAAACTAACAAAACCAGGGAAATTTTCTTTTAAAAAAAGAAACTATAATTTGAATCATTTGTATATGTGTGTGTCTGTGTAAAATCAGGTATATTAGCCATTATTGTATATGCAAAAAAGCTGGATACTCTCATTAAAGATAACTGTTTTGTTGTGTTGTAATATATATCCACTTATCACTATTTATAATAATCACACTTAAATAAATACAGAAAGCTTAAAAATAAGGGTGAAAAGAGAATAATTAAAAAAAGGGAGATATGAAACAAAATAAGACTATTAAACACCTACCAAAACACCATGGGAAGTATCGTATACACCAGGGATCTAAGATTCAAACACAGATCATCCTCCACTTGCAATGGGGTTATGTCCCAATAAAGTCATTGTAAGATGAAAATATCGTAAGTCAAAAATGCATGTAATACAGCTAACTTACTGAGCATCATAGTTTAGACTAGCCTACCTTAAGCTTGCTCAGACAGTTATGGTAGCCTATGGTTGGAAAAAATCATTGAACACAAAGCCTGTCGTATAATAAAATGTTGAACAAATTCATGTCATGTACTGAATTGTGTACTGTACTGAAAGCGACAAACAGAATGGCTATCTGGGGACAGACTGTTGGTGTGTTACTTGTTGGCCCTCATGGTCGCATGGCTGACTGGGAGCTGCTGCCACTTCCCAGCATTGTGAGAGAGTATCCTACTGGTTATTGCTAGCCTGGGGAAATATCCAGATTTGAAATTCCACGTATGGTTTCTACTGAATGCATGCTGCTTGTTCACATCACTGAACTGTTAGAAAGAAAGAAGGAAGGAAAGAAAGAAAGAAAGAAAGAAAGAAAGAAAGAAAGAAAGAAAGAAAGAAAGAAAGAAAAAGAGGAAGGAAGGAAGAAAGAAAGGAAGAAAGAAGAAAAGAATGTAAGTCAAGCCATCATGAGTCGGGGACTCTGTAAAATGAGCTGATGGAGATACCTTGGCAAATGAATGGCACGTGAAGATTCTCGAAGACTAGCAGTCCCACTCTGCTACAGTGAGGTGCCTAAGCGAAGGGGGATAAAGGCTGATTTTATTTAATCTCATTCTAACTATTAATCTCTGTTAGTTTTTAGCATTTTATGTATAAATAGATCCTGGACATCTCAGGGGCAGGTGGAATAGTCTCCAGAGTAATGATTATGAGGAGTGTGTGTGCGTGCGTGTGTGTGTGTGTGTGCGTGTTTAAGCGCCTTTTTATATAGCATAGCTGGGAGAAATCCAAGCCAAATAAAATGAAAGTTAAGGTTGTAAGGACATGTTTCCTTAGTTTTCTGGGCTGTAGCTTCAATTTCCACAGAATGACGTGGGACCTTCTCCTCTGAGTCATTTGAAACTCTCCTAGACAAAACACTCACAGTCCCAGCCTAGGGAATAAGCCTGCATTGGCAAGAGGCTGGACTAACAAACCTGTCTCTTTGATTCTTATTTTGACATTGCAGTGAGTATACAATCTTTATTTTTAAAACACACACACACACACACACACACACACACACACCTGTTACATCATTTTTCCTTGTGGGTAAGGAATCACTATGCTATCATCATTTCTATCATCTGGCCTTCATTGATGAGGTAGTTCAATTAAATAAATTATGTGTTGCTAAGTTTTCTGATCTTTAAAGCATTCTCTGATTCATGCTTTTGCATATATATTTGAGGACAGGGATACAGCTTTTCTCCGAAGTATCTTGAGGAGGGACAATGTTACTTCAGGAGGGTGAATTTTTTTTTGTTTTGTTTTTTTTAGAAATTTCTATATTAGATATTTCCAATTCCTTTAGCTAGATTTCTGGCATCATTGTTGGGGCTAGAAAAAAAATATATGTGTATAACATATTAATAGATATTTAATGTAATAGAAGCTCTTAAGGTTAGTCACTAAGTTCTTGCTGTTAAATTCATAATTCTATTACTTAAAAATTATTTCTTATTTTTTTAAAAAAAATTTTATTTACTTATTTGTTAGAGAGAGCGCACAAGTAGGGGCAGCAGTAGGCAGAGAGAAGCAGACTCTTTGTTGTGCAAGCAGCCGACGCAGGACTTGACCCCAGAACCCTGGAATCATGACTTGAACCAAAGACAGATGTTTAACTGACTGAGCCACTCAAGTAAGCCACTATTTCTTACTTTTGAGGTAAAATTCAATTCATTATTTTAAAGTGTAAAATTAATTATTAATTTAGTGCACATTTCAGTGACAGTGTTCTTATAATGCACAGCCACCAGCTCTCTCTGGTACACCCTGGACCCACTAAGTAGTAACTTAATTCTTTCTTCCCCCAATCATTTGGTTTATGTCTTTATGGATTTGCCTAGTCTGGATGTATCATAAGTGATAGCTAATTTTATATGTCAGTTTTACTGGGCTATAGGGCACCCAGATATTTACTCAAACATTATTCTGAGTGTTTCTGTGAGAGTACTTTTCAATGAGGTTAGTATTTAAATTAGTAGAATGTATAAAGAAGATTGCTCTTCCTAATGTGGGTTGGCCTCATCTGATTAGGTGAAGGCCCAAAGAGACCAAAAGTGGACTTCTTCCTGTCTGATGGCTTTCTAACTGGGACCTTGACATTTTTCTTCCTTTTGGACCAGAACTGAAACATTAGTTCTTTTTGGTCTGGAGCCTAACAGACTTCGGACTGAAATTAAATTTGACTCTCCTGGGTGTCCAGCTTTCTGATTCTCCTATAGATCTTGCCAACCTCCAAAATCTCCTGAGCCGATTTTTAAAATAAACCTCATTTTCTGTATATATCTCCTATTGATGCTGTTACTCTGGAGAACCCTGACTAATATATCATATAATAGGAGCCATATAATATATGGCCTCTTGTGTCTGGCTTCTTTTAGTTAGCATAATGTATTTGAGGTTCATCTAAGAGTAACATATATCAGTACTTTGTTCCTTTTCTTACCTGGGAATTATTTCATTGTATGTATTTACAACAGTTTATTTTTCCATTCATTCATTGATGAACATTGTGATTGTTTCTAACGTTTGACTACTATGAATAATGCTGCTATTTTTGTGTGCAATTTTATGCGTGGACATGTTTTAAATTCCCTTGGTTATATACATATGATTGGAATTGTGGGGTCATGCATTAATTCTACATTTAAATACTTGAATAATCACTAGAGTATTTTCACAGTGACTGCACAATTTTACACTGTCATCTGCAATGTATGAGGGCTCCTATTTCTCTACATCCTTGCCAAACATGTGATTTTATATTTTCTTCATTAAAGCCAACCCAGTGAGGGGCACCTGGGTGACTCAGTCAGTTCAGCATCTGCTTTCGACTCAGATCATGATCCTGGTGTCTTAGGATTGAGCCCTGTGTCAGACTCCCTGCTCAGTAGGGAGCCTGCTTCTCCATCTCCCTCTGCTGCTCTCCTTTTCACATTCTCTTTGTCTCTCAAATAAATAAAGATAATCTTAAAAAAATAAGTCAACTTAGTGGGTATAAAATGGTATCTCATTGTGGTTTTGATTTTTGTTTACTTAACAATCAGTGATGCTGAATATCTCTCATGTGATTGTTGGTTATTAAAGATATTTTTATTCAATTCCTTTGCTCCATTTTTAAATTGTGTTATTTATTGTTGAGCTGTACATATTCTTTATGTATTCTGTATACTAGCCCCTTATGAGCTATATTATTTCTCAATATTTCCTCCCCCTTCTATAGATTTCCTTTTCATTTTCTTAATAATGTCATTTGTAGCACAGAATTCTTAATCTGAGGAAATGCAGTTTCTCTATTTTCTGTTGTTCTTTCTCTTGGAATTATAGTAAGAATCTGTTGCCAAATCTGAAAATAAAAGATTTTCTCTTGTGTTTTCTTCTAAGAGTTTTATAGTTTTAGCTCTTATATTAAGGTCACTGATCCATTTTGAGTTAATTTTTGTATCTGGTATTTTGTATATGGTAGAGGTCTCACTTCATTCTCTGTATATGGTTATTCAGCTGTCCTAGGACCACCTGTTGAAGGGTGCTTTGCTTATTCAATGATCTTGGCACCACTGTTGAAAATCAGTTGGCATCTTTTCTAATCTCTCAGTTCTATTTATTCTGTATCTGTATGTTCTTATAACACTACCACATTATTTTGATTACTGTAACTTTTTTAGTAAGTTTTGAAATTGCAAATTCCCAGTATGAGTTCTATTACTTTATTTTCCTTTTTCAAAATTGTTCTGGCTATTTGGGGCCTTTTGTGATTCTATACGAATTTGAGAGTCAAGTTTTCCACTTAGGAAAAGAAGACCATTAGAATTTTGATAGGGATTACACTAAATCTGTAGATTGTCTTGGACACTATTACCATTTTAACAGTAACTTTTGCTGTATTAACAATATTAGACCTTCCAGTCCATGAACATAAGTCTTTTCATATGTTTAATTTTTCTTTAATATCCATCAGCACTATGTTCCGATTTTCAGCAAACAAGTCTTTCATCTGTTTGATTAAATTTAGTCTTAGACTGCTATTGTTAATGGAATTGTTTTGTCAATTTCCCTTTTGGATTGTTTATTTCTGATATATAGAAACATAAGTTTATTTGTGTGTTTATTTATATCCTACAATTTTTCTGACTTCATTTATTTTCTTTAACCTTTTCTTTGTGTGGACTCTGGAATTTTCTTTATATAAGATCGTATCATCTTTGAATAGGGTTAGTTTTACTTCATTTTTTTCCAATTTAGATGTCTTTCATTTTTTTCTTGCCTTATTTCTCTGGCACAATCATGAATACCAATGGTGAATGCAGATATCCTTGTCTTGCTCTTGATCTAGGGTGGAACTTTTAGGTCTTTTGCCATTCAGGATGATGTTAGCTGATGTTTTCTTCTAAATGTCTTATATCACGTTAAGGAATTCTTTTCTATTCCTAGTGTGCTGATTATTTTTGTCATGAGAGGGTGTTGAATATTGTCAAGCACTTCTTCTGTATCTATTAACAAGATCGACCTTTGCATTCCTAAAATATGGAAAGAGCTTGGCCACTATTTCTTCAAATATTTTGTCTTATCTTTCTGTCTCTCTTCTCCTTCTGGGACCCCCTCCCCCAATCATGCATATGTTGGTATATTTAATAGCATGCCATGGAAGCTTAGAGCTTTGTCTTTGTCTTTTTTTTTTTCTTTTTCTGCTCTTCAGATTGGGTAATCACAATTGAACTATCTTTAAGTTCACTGATTCCTTCTTCTGCTTTTTGAATTTGTTATTGAATACTTCTAGTAAATTAAAAAAAAAAAATTCAGCTGTTTTATTTTCAGCTCCAGAATTTTTAGTTGGTTTTTTTAAATACTTTCTATCTTTGTATTGATATTACTGGTTGATTCATTCAGGTTTGTCTTCAGATTGTATAAATCTCTTGCTTTTTACTGAATCATTCATATACTGTTCTTCTGACTTCCTTTAGTGCTTTCTTCATGGTTTCCTTTAGCTCCTTGAACATATATAAGACAGTCAATTTCAAGTCTTTGTCTAGTAATTCCAGTGTTTGGGATGGTTTTGTTAATTTCTCTTTTTTCCTGTGAATGGGCCATACTTTCCTGCTTCTCTTTGTGCTTTGTAATGATTTTGTTGAGATGTGGAAGTCTGAATACTATGATGTGGTAATTCTAGAAATCAGATTCTATCCCCTCTGCAGGTGTTGCTGTCATTATTTGTTGAAAGCTGGAGCTATCCCTTTTTTTAGTGACTTTTCCAATCTATTTTTACAAAAACTGTGTTCCTTGTCATATGTGGTCACTTGAGTGTCTGTTGTAGTATCACTGCAGTTAGTCAGTGACCTCACAGAGATTTCCTTAAGTGTTTAGGTCCAATAAGAAAATAAAATTTAAAACAATGAATCTCTATTTTTTAATTTCCTCTGACCAATGTGGTTGGAGAAGACACTTCAGTTAGCATGGTTTGATATAATGGTCAGCCTATGTGCTGGCCCCTCAGCTATCAAAAGCAATTGTCAGAATGGATAATCCCTATTTTTGGAATATAAAGTCATTATTCCCCAAACTGATGTGGGCTAACCACCTGAGGATTATGGGTGCTGTCCTTATACCTTATAGCTGCCACAGGGCTTGGGAATGGGGGATGTTGTCACTAAGTGAAACACACACACACACACACACACACACACACACACACACACTAGTGAAGTTTGTCAGCCTCCTTTTACCTTAAGCAGTCTAACTACAAGTGTTTGTCTAGACTCCAGAGTTCCACAATAGTTGTTCCAGATAGTTCTTGCCAACTCAAAAGTTTTTTGATAGAAGAACCAATTCCTGAAGATTCTTATTCAACTATTTTTGGTAATATAGTAACTCCTTTTCTGTTACTTTTGTTCTTCTCCTAATAAAGAAGAATTCAAAGCAATGTTTAGGCAACTTAGCAAAATCACTGTGTAAAGTCTTGGTAGAAATGACTCACTCACTAATTTTCCTACTTTGTTGCTATGAACCATAGAATAATAAGTGGGCATCTGGAAAATATATCAGGATTTTAAAACAGCCAATGTGGATAAATGATTCCTTTGCATTCTGGAACCTCCTGGGGACAGTAGTGAAGTATGTGATTTGAAGGCTATTGTGAGCAGTGTGTTTGTTTTTATAATTAGATATATTAAATTCCAGAAGAAAAAACCATTATTTAAGAGCACTATATTGTAAAAAGAGAGGAAAATTTAAAATAATTACTGTGGGAAACAACCTCATATCCATGAGTAATCAGTTTGGGATAAATTTACAGTATGAGCTGTAGGCCATTATGAAACATCTCTTAGAACAGCTCAACCAAGGTACCTTGGAAGCTTGGGAAAGTACAAGTAATAGGTTAGTATGATGCTTTTCTTCTCCAAAGCAATGCTATTCTTTCCTGGGGCACATGTCCAAGTCAGCAAACTTCTAGAGAGGAGGAGGTAATATCACACAAATGAAATTATAATTGTGTAAAACACAGCTACTTCTTGGACTTTTAGACTCTCTGGAAAAAACTACAAAAAAGTGGATATTCAGTTTTTCCTAAGTTTTCAGTAAGGAAAATATTAACAAAACATACATCTTTATTATGTAATGCTAATAACTCTCTGCAAGGAAAACTGCCTTATTTATTTATTTATTTATCTATCTATCTATCTATCTATCTATTTATTTATTTATTTCTGTTTTATTAGCAGAGCTTAAAAAGATTAGTTCCTGACCTAGGCTTAACAGAAAATTAATTTTAAAAGTCTCATCAGAGAGGAGAATTTATAGATCACTGAGTCAAACTCTCTGGTTCCGTAATGAGACCAAAAAATGTTAATTGAGCTAGAATCCAATTTTGTGTTTTGTTAAGTAAGAACAACTTGCTTCCTAGGTCATTCTGATTTTAATTATAATGTTTATTGTACATTTTAATATGTCAGAATCATAAGTGTTTTCTATAAAATTCCTACAAATCAGAATTTACTCCTAAATTTAGTCCCCCCCCCAACCAATTTGTATATATTTAGATCTTAAAAACTCCTTTGGCAGATCCATAAGTGTGGCAGATTATAATCTGAAAATAGTAATAGCAATAAGCATAGAAAAAGTAAAAGAATAATGGCAGACTTAGGTTTTGCTGGCACATGAGAGGTCAGCTTTTGAGATATTTGAGATAGTATAGAGTCTCACTGTGTACAAACAACCTGATCATTTGTTAAAATTTCTTAACTTAGTTAGCATTTTAAAGGGAAGACATTTTGACAAAAGCCATGTTGTATAACCTTCCGTTTCTGCATTCATTAACTTTTTTGAGAATCAAATGATTCACATAAGGAGGAATATTTCTGAGGCAGTTATTCATCTCACATGTATGTCCCAATGAATCCCAAGATATGAAATATTCTATACAACTTGACAAAAATTATATTAACTACAGGGAGTTAAAATATTATAATATAAAAACTCATTTCAGGTATGTATGGATTGTTGTCTATTCAGTTCTGTGCCATTTGTAATGTTTACAAAATTTTATGAAGAGATAATTATACAGATGCAAACATATATGCATAAATGTATAGGACGTGTGTGTATTTGTATACAAACACATATGTTTATATTTTACATTTCATTTTCACAGTATAAGGGAAATATAAACTTTGCTTAAAGAAAATCATGGCTTTTGACATCTCTTTAAAGATTTTGCCGGGCAGTGTGGCATGAACATCTGCTACATGCTGAATGGTTCTGATGGTGTTAACTGAGAAGGAGGAATCATTTCACTGGAGACTATAATTCTCAGCTTCAATAAGAACTTTTTAGCTATTGCAAATATATTTCATTGTCACTTTAAACATTCTGAGCAACAGACAGACTCAGCATAATAAATTTGTAGAGCTCACTGTAGTTCATTCTCTGAGAGCTTCCATCTTTGTCTGTCTTTTGAGATGTGAATATGAGCCCTAGCTCTAAGCTAGGAGGTGTCAAATTTTTTGTTTGGGTTTGTATCATCTTGGAAGCCTTTTTTTCTCTCTTCAATTTGTAATTTTTTAAAAAGTCTTTGTGAATTCCCCCCCTTTTCTGCATGTTGGTTTTCAAGATGGTAGCGGGTGGCAGGCCCCTGCAGCCTCAGTGGGAACTGTGCTCAGGAATGTGCACAGCTGTGGAAACCAGGGCAGCTATGTGGAGGAGATTTTGCAGTTGTTCAGTTTGCCATATAATGAATACACAAAATATTCCAGTCTGAAACCAAGATTGTATTGATGAAAATTCATAGGGGAAAAGAAAACAGGTGAGACCAGATTATTTAACCCAATTAAAATTGGGGAACTTTCTTCATTATCTTCAAATAGTTTATTTTTAACCACACCATAGTGTGACTTTTCAAAACCTTTGCTCTACTATGACATAAGGATGAATTTTCAATTTATGTGTACTATGAGATGCCAGAGAGTAGTACTAAGGTAGTTTCTGGAATATATATTCCTCAGAGCTTCCTGGGTTCACTATGGAGCAATTTTGCTGGAAAATTGAGATCCTAAAGGAGCTCTTGAGGTCTCTTAGAACTTTCATGAAATGATCAGTGAGTTTCAACAAGGAGTCAGATAACAGCGGGGACTCAGGACAAGTGGTGAAGGAATGGTATGGAGGGAAAATCTGCCTCTTTCTAGATATTTCCTTCTCTCCTTTGTCTTAGCTCTATCTTTTCCTGGTTTACATTTTTTTTTTTTTTTTTCTTTTCCTTTCTTTTACACCCTTTTCTCCTCTCACATTTTATTTTATTTTTTAATTTTTATTTTTTAAAAGATTTTGTTTATTTTTTTGAGAGAGAGAGAGTGAGGGAGAGAGAGAATGATAAGGGGGAGGGTCAGAGGTAAAATGATCTTTTGACTCTGGGATCGTGACCTGAGCAGAAAGCAGATGCTTAACCAACTGAGCCACCCAGATGCCCTCCTCTCAGTGCAGTCTGTTTCTCCCATCTGTGGGTTCTCGGACCCTTCCCCAAAGCATTCATTTTACATGTATGTATTTATTACTTTTAGAAATCAACCAAAAATTCTGATATAATATATTGAATGTGATTGAGAGAAAGATGCTGAAATTGTGCTCAAAGAAGAGCAATGTTTTCTATTTCATCAGAGAATCTGGTAATTTTTATGAACTGTAGAACAATAGTATTTATGGAGGAGTTTCATGAAGGCAAAGCAAGCTCAGAACCAGGATCTAGGAAGAATAGGCTAGGAGTAATAGGTGTTGGGGAACTGATGTCTGCTTTAGAATCAGAACACTCACTGACCTGCTGCTCTGAGAGTGTTTCAGAAAAGGAGAGTCGGGCCTGGCTGGGGGACTTTGTGGGAGGTCACACAAGGTGAGGAACTGGGCGGTGTTGATCTACCAGCCTCAGGAATGATGCTACAATGATGTGAGGGTCTTGAAGCAAATCTTCATGAGCAAGCTATTCATCTAGGTAAATATCCCATTTTACTAGGTTCCTGTCTTATTTTCCTGAACCAAGTAAGTTAGTTATTTTTGCTTATTGTCAGTGTTGCTTATCACAGGGACATGAAAGTATTTTTGGACTCACTTTTCAGCCTGCATCACTTTGTCATGGGTGCACATCAATATGGCATATTGCAGGTATTATACTTAGGTTACATGTCTTTTCCTGAAGACTGTGAAGAATTAATAGCACATTATTATTTTTAATCATGAGAAATATGTTGCCTGGTAGCAATTTTAAGCCTAATTTTAAAGTCAAATGTGGAATATAAATAATAAGACAAAACAAAACAATCTCAAAAGCCTCCCAGTTCCTACCTCTTAATGAAGCACTGGGATCACAGGGTTACACAGATGACCAGAAAATCTCAGCACGTGGGTGGTTCCTGGCACATGGGGCTGGCAGGATTTAACATAAGAATAAAATTTTGTAACGGAGGTGAATGGACCACACTGATTATTTCTGCAAGAAGACATTTTTTTTCCCCCCAATGTTGTGGTTTTCCCTATTGTGACAGACTCAGCTGACTTCTGCTGGTCTCAGAGGTCAGCAGGTGTATTCACACTAGTTTTCCTGAAATTTATCATTGCACACACTTTTCCAGATTTTGTAAACTCTGCTAAACCATGCCATTTACTCAGGAATAGAAAAAGGCCATTCAGTTAGCTAATGATAGTAATCGAATGCTTATTTGGCACGATAATACACCACGCTCCGAAAGATTCCCTGCGTAATGACAAAGAGAGTTTGTGGTTTCTGAGAGCCAGGCATGCCAGATTTAATGTTCTAGGGCAAAGAAACTATATATAAGCAAAATAAGTTAATAACTCAGTGTCTGTATGCAGATTTATTTTCTCTTGACAGACTGAGGCCTGTCCCGAAAAGTATCAGTAGCGTGGTGAGCTAGTCTAGAATCACGTAATATGAAGAGCAGTTAGAAGAATTAGGCATTTTTAGCCTGGGGAAGAGAAGACATAATGGAGACAAGATAGTTGTCTTTAAACATTTGAGAAGCTGTCAGATGGGAAAGGATTAGACTGGTTCTGTGAAACTCCAGAGGGCATAAATATGGGGGAAGTTTCAAGGAAGCAGATTGGGGGTGAAAAGAAATTTTGAACAGTTTGATTTATACAAACAGGGGATGAGTTCTAAAACACCGTAAGGTGTGTTCATGGAAGGAATTTCTGCTCCAATTAATTCGTGGAACATGGATTAGGTATCTTTGAAGGTACCTTCCAACTCTCAGATTCTGTGATTCTTGGATGTGAAAATTCCACTCGACATAGAGTCATCTCTGTTTACCACAACCAGTTACAATAACACACTTAAAGGTGTGCTGACATCCACACTGAAACATGGCTTCCAAGGACCCCAGAGGCATGACCTCTGACAATCTCTATACTTCTCCAGTCCAACTCTCCTCCTCACTCTCCAATTGGCTGCTTTCCTGCTGTTCTTAGAATTTCCTTCCTTCCTTCCTTCCTTTGT
This sequence comes from Mustela putorius furo, assembly GCF_011764305.1. NCBI lineage: Eukaryota > Metazoa > Chordata > Mammalia > Carnivora > Mustelidae > Mustela > Mustela putorius. Next base: position 3,595,673 of record NW_025422171.1, read on the forward strand.
TTTAGAGAGATGAAGAGAGAGAGCACACAATGGTGGGGGGGAGCAGAGGGAGAGGAGGAAGTAGACACCCCGATGAGCAGGGAGCCTGATGGGGGCTCAATCCCAGGACACTGGGATTATGACCTGAGCTAAAGCAGATGGCTAACAACTGAGCCAACCAGGCGCCCCTAGAATTTTCTTTTTGGCTCAGAGTCATCATACATCCTCGTCCTTCAGCCTGGAATTCTCTCCTTCCACTCTCCTCACGTAACTCTGTACATCTCCAGGTAAATGTCTTCCTCTCCCAGGGAAGCCTTTACTCACCAGGTTCAATTCCCCTTTTAAAAGCCTTTAAAAAGCCTGCATGGCACCATGTTTAGTGTTTACAATGTTCATCCCACCATCTGAGAACTATTTTTTCACTATCTTTTCTACGGTTTTCTATAGGACTTGAGGATGAGGACATGTCCCTGGTTCACGGCTTTATCATCAGTATCTTGGCACAGTTCTGAGCACATTTTCCAAAAATATTTGCTAGATGAATGTTATCCTCCTGGATTTAAAAATGCTTGGATATATTGATATCAGATTTACTTTTAAAGTTTCCAGGACTGATCATTGTATGTATCTATGAGGGAGTTATGATGATTTAGAATTGGAAAGCTTTTGAATATTTTAAAGATTTTTTATAACTTTACAGTATTGCAAAACTCCTTCATGTGGTAATACGTCTAGAGTCCTTAGAGCAGCTCTCCCCACATATTACTACAATGACCCACCTAATGGGAGGTGGGTGCAAATGGGAGCAAAAAACCATGGTCAGAGTTGCCTGATTTGGTGGCACAGTGAGGGAAAGAAGTACTAGAAGGGAAACAAGTGCTAATAGTGAGAAAAGGTGATAAAGAGAAAAGGCCAGAATGGCTTTGCACACAATTATACTTGGTTTACTTCTCAGCTGAAGTGAGAATTTATGATTAACACACCTTTCTCCCATCCCACTACAAGCTCCAATGACCTGGTAACTGAACACACAAGGCAATGTTTAGCTGTGACATCCAGGAGGGAAATTTTTACACTACTTTAGTATAATTCAGTACTATTGTCCACTTTTGTTTTCTGAAAACCTGTTCTTCACTATCCCTGCTGCTTTTGCCTAAGAAAAGTTAATTTCTGTCTCAGACATTTTCAACCTTTTGACAGGTTTTCACCCCGGTTGGCATGGGGAAAAAAAAAAAACAATCACTGGTTGGTTTTCATGGTGGAGCCTGGATCCATGTTTACTTTCTATGGTTCATTATGAGAGGTCTCCCTGAACTTGTTTGGTAGTTTGGAGACCACACTGAAAGGAGAAGATATTCATTCCTTTGAACTTGTGTGATTACATGAAGCCGTTTTTCTCTTCCTGCCCATCCATCCGGTTTGCTTCTCTTCAAGAAAATAACCCAATCTTGTGCTACTGACTGTACTGATTGAAGTAGAAGCCCTTTAATAGGCAATGTGACAGATTAGTGTATAATATTATTAGGGTCAACTGCTTACAGAGGCCCTTAGAAGTTATTTCATCCAGGGAAGAGATGGTAATCATAGTTATGACCCTTTTTGCAGCAACTGCCATGGTCCTAGGGATATAAGCCCCAAATTGTTGCTTTAGCAGTGACAATGGAAAGAAGAGAAACGCATCTGAGCCACTGTGGTGTCTGATGCCCAAATGGTGACTTGATCCATTTTCAGTAGGGACTGGGGTTTGAGTTATTTTTTCCAGAACTGAAGACATGTCTATGATGAGTCATCCTTGCTCTTAGTGGTTGTGTTCAAGTCAACAAGTATTTCCTGAGAAATTCAGAGGAATACTACAATGAATAAGAATCTTACATTGAAGCTCTTCTTGGCCTATGGACCTCATTGCATTATTTGGGGACACATGGATTGGTTGTGTGACATTATTCCCATTAGCAAGATGCTTAGATCAGTGGTGCTAACAGGTATGTGGGTATGAGTCACATAATAGAGAAATAAAGTGCTGTGGTTGTCTTTTATCATAATGCAGCAACTGGAATATCAGAGGGGGGCTTCCAGATGAAGTCCTGGTGGGACGGGGTTGGTGGGCTGGGAATTGACAACAATGTGACCTAGGTAGATGTTGCTCAGAAGCTCAAATGGACCACTGCAGTATTGGTAGGAGATCTATTAAACAATCCTTTGGGTCCTATGGTTGGAAGAACAGGGCAATAAAGTCAGGTAAGAGGAACAGATAAAAACTGACTAGTGAGAAGATAGTTAAAATACTTGTTCTCAAAAGAGTAAGAAAGAATCCCAAATGAGTCTTTGCTGGCAGGCCCTTTCCTGGTGTGACCTCAGCTAGCTGGGGGCGCTGCGCGCGTGGTCGCTCTAATCCCAAGGGTGGCTCTTTCCAGACTGCTGCATGTCCATGTGTGCATTCCTGTAGAAGCCTGCAGCCGCACGTGAATAAAATGAAGACAGTCCTTGTCTCTGGGACTGTCAGCCTGTCACATTTGATGAGTCTTAGATTTGAAAAGGGGAAAAAAAGAAACAGAACACTCACATCAAACAAATATGCAGTAGCCAGAGCTGAAAAAGAAAATAGGCCACACTGGTGGACATCTCTCTTTCTCTCTCTCTGAAAAAAACAGAAAAAAAAAAGTCCCATGAATTCAAATTTGGAACAAGACTGCATCCTCCACAAGGCCTGCCTCACTGAAAGCTTTGGGTGTCCGTGAGTATGCTGCATGGCTCCGTCTGGCAAAGACAGAAGGAGGTGATTCAGGACAAATTGAAGCAGTACAGGGAAACCTGGCACTAAATTTAGCAAGAAATTTGTAATCCTGCAGCTGGCTGAGTCTGTTGCTGGGTAGGCTCTGTCCACACAGAGCCCTACACAGCCCTCAAGGACAACTGACGGAGCATGGGCAGAGAGCCACGTGGTCCTGGAAGAGGCTTTCTAATCTCTTATTCTTGTTTTTTAAAACTCATGCACTTTTTAATTTTTTTTAAAAGCTGGAAAGATCCCTTTGTTATTGGCCTTCCATTACCTAATTAAAATAAGAACAGCATGTGAGAAAACCATTAACATATAAGAAGAAAGTCACTCTCCTCTTGGGCAAGTTGGACTTCCAAACCTTGTATGATGTTCCCCTGGAGGATGACTCACACCACCAGGATTACCACTCCCAAGCACCTCAGAGGGAACAACATTTGGTGTGTCAAAGAAAGGACATGCAAGAAGGGGGAGGATTTTCCACAAAAGTGCAGCTTCCTGCCAGAGAGCACACGTGAGGCCAGGACATTTGGGCATAAACAACTCATACATCGGAAAGAGTGAGAAAAATGCAGAGATGACTGCTGAGAGCGTTGAAGAAATCCATATATTTTTCAGAATGTGGCAAAAGTCCTCTGTGGTCACTCCATCAGAAACAAAAGTATTAAAGTGGACCTTTATTATGTTAAGCCAAATAGGACCTTCCCCTTTCAAGAAGTAAAGTTAAAAAAAAATGTGGGCAAGAAACTGGAATCCTGATTTTTCATGTGATCCCGAGTCTATTACCTAAATATTTTATTTCATTTTCTCTGTATTTATATGTAAACAATTTTATGACTTATCTCTCCACCTCAGGGGGCTCTATGACAAGAAACTAGGGCCACAGCTCTGTTCTCCATCTACTACAAGGCCGAGTGCACACTCTCACCTGGGAGAGGTGAGGGCTTCTCCTTGGGGGGACAACTGGGGGGGGGGCAGGGGCAGAGATTGAGGGTTAGCCTAATACGAGATTGAGGGCATCAGTCTCAGTGAGGCAACAAGGGCCAGGTGTCAAGGGCAAAGGGCAGAGTAGAAAATGAGCCTGTTCTCCCTTCAGCCTTCCTATAATAATTTCACATTCTTGACAATAGAGACATTTTTAGGGTTGTCTCTGTTGAGTTTCCCACCCCATCCCCATATCAATCTGTTTCAGCTTCCACCTTAGTAGAATTCCCTTGGTGCCATTTTTCTCTGACTCTGTTCCCTCACTCACCAGCTCTTGCTGCTCCCCTCTCGGTTCTGTGCTCCATGCCAATGTCCTCCCTTGCACAGACTCAGCTACTGCTGAAGGATTTCAGTTTTCTACCTGTAGCTTAAATTTTCTGCTGGAACTCCAAGACCTGATAAACAACATGCCAACCCAGAGGCCTTGTAGATATCCCCATATCAATATTTTCCAAATCAAACATATTCACTAATTTGCTTATTAATAAGCTGCTATATGCCAGATCCTGTGTGAGAAATCAATAGCCAAGCCAAACAAGAACATATTGAATGATAAAACAGTTTTAGCATCATTTTTAGGACCATGGGCTTCAGAGAGGGAAAAGCTGGGTTTTGTCACTTTTAAGCTGTGAACTTAGATGAGTTACAGAACTTCTCAGGATCTCAATTTATTCATTGTAAAAAGAGGGTAATAACATTACCATCTTGAAGTACCATTGTAAGAATTAAATGTGATAATGTTTGAAAGGTACATAAACAATGCATGGTATGTAGCTAAGATCAGTAAATATTAGTGGTCAGGAAAGAGATGTAAAAGAAATAGAGGGACAGCTAACAGTTCCTAGTGGATCAGGGATGACTTCATAGTGGTAGAGGAGTTGAGATCATCTCTCAAAGATGACAAGCAGACAGATGGGAGTGGGGAGGGGAGATCTATTCCCCCATTTATGAAGGGATGGAGAATGAAATAGCATGTGACATTTGTTGAATCTTAAGCAGTGTAGTACCAAGAGCAAGGAATTTGTGGGGATTAATGCGGAGAGATGAAGGTAGAATGTACGGGAACATCATATCATGAAGTATCTTGTGCGTTAATCTAAAGAGTCTCAAATTTATCTTAAAAGCTATGGAGGAATTGAAGGAATTTCAACAGGCAAATGACATGATCAGATTTGTATTTCAGAAAGAACACATAGGCAACTGTGTGAAGTAGGGATTGGAGCTGTGCCAGGCTTGAGGAAAGGAGACTAGTTAGGAGGCAGTTGTGGTAATCCAGGCAAGAAGTGATGAGGGTCTGGATTAAGGTAATGACTTTGTGGATAGAGAGAATGGCATGGAGATGAGTCAATATTAAGGAGTTAGAATCTGTAGGACTTGGTAGCTCAGTGTGAAGTCTCAATGAGAAAAAAGAATCTGGGATGCCTGCCAAATTTCTGTGTGGGCAAGTGGATGGATGGTAATATCATTCAATGAGATATGGAAGTTGGAAAGAGGAAACATTTTGATATTGGGTCCAGTTTGGGGCCTAATGATATTTCTATTAGATTAATTTAAAGACTGATGTTAATGGAAGTCTGTTTTTTTTTTTCCCCCCCACATGTAAATAACCAAAGTCCAGGGGATGATAAGTAGTGCAGTCCATTCAGATGAAGAATCAGGTGTCATGTGAAAAGAGCCAAAAGCAAAGACTTGGAGGGATAATGGACATTTAGGAAGGAAGATTAAAAAATCGGTGGCATAGTCTAGATTAACAAATCATGGAGCTCAGAAGAGAATCAGGAAAGTTAGCATTGCAGGAAGTGAATGCATATCATGCATATCATGCATATCAAGTTAAGAAAGAGGAAACTGAACACTGGGTTGGGAAATGTGGAGGTCATTAGTGGACTTGGAGGGAACAATTTTATGGGAGTTGTGAAAGGAATGTCAGAATACAGTGAGTTGAAAAGAACAGTGAGTTGAAAAGAACAGTGAGTTGAAAGGAAGAGAGAAAGGGTAATCTCCAATATATTCTACTGGGTTAAGAAGAATTATCATGAAAGAAAGGAAAAGAAGAGAGAATGGAATTTAGAACAGGATTTGAAATTTAAGAAGGTAAGTTTTTATTTATTTTTGGAGCAAATGTGGAAGGACACTGTGTGTGTGTGTGTGTGTGTGTGTGTGTGTGTTGAGAAGGAAAGACAGTAGAAATAGAAAGATAGAATAGAGCGCTGTCCTTGAGGTTGTGGGAAGAGATGGTTACAGAGCATGAGTGATGGATGGCACAGGCTCTGGGAAGAAGGGCTATTTTATCCACTGAGAACCAAAGAAAATGATGAAAGACAAGTTTATGTATAAATTCAAGTTTATGTATAAATTCATTTTCATGGAGTAAAGAAAGAGTCCTTGCTTGGTACACTACATTTGTTCCTGTTAATTAGGGGCAAGTTCATCCATTGAAAACATAGAAGAGGTGGGCTTGAGGCTAGGTAGAGCACTTTAAATAGATTTTGGGAGGGGTGGAATTGGGAAATACCTAATATTTGTTGGGTGTTTACTGCATTCTACTTATAACTTTAATCATTGTAAATATATTCATTTTTTGATTTTTACAATAACTCTTTAAGACAGATACAATAATCATCTTTATTTTAGAGATGGGGTAACTAAGGCACAGGGAATTTTTTAAAAAATGCTTTGACAATTATCTTGTTAGAGAAGGGATTAAACTCAATATTTTGACTCCATAGGCCATCTTTTAATGTACGAGTGTATACAAAGAGCACTAATATTCATTTATTCATTTAGTAAATATTAACCAAGTGCTTTCTATGTACAAATATTTTTAGTCTTATCAGATGCATTGATACACAAACAGTCAAGATGTTTATGTTCATAATTAATGATGGGAAACTGGCAAGAAACAAAAGAGGAAAATTGTAGTTTATAGTAGATGAAAAGTAGTGTAAAGTAAAGGGAAACATGGAACAGATTGAGGCGCTAAATAGATAGGTTATGAATATAGGTAGGGGTAGAACTTTGAGATGATACCGTTTGAGCAAAAACTTGGAAGAGGGAAGGAATTAGCCATGTAGATAGTGGAGAGAACATTCCAGTGCCCAAGGCATGACTGTGGTTGACATACTCAAGGAAAAAGGAGGATAGTATGGAAGATGTTTCTTAAGCAAGGTGGGGATGGGGAGGAGTAGGAGGTGAGGTCAAAGAAGATGCGATGGGGAAGTGTAGATCATGCAGGAGCTTTGGTTTTTTACTCTGTGTAAAATGGGGAAGCATTGCAGGTTTTGAACAGGAAAGTGACATATGAACATTCTTAGGTGCTAAAAAGATGACTCTGGCTGATGTCTTGTGAATAGATGGAGGGTGCATGAAGGAGCAGGGAGACCAGAAGGGAGAGGGCTGTCATGAAGGTGATTGGAGATAGTAGCTGGGACCAAAATAGTGGTATTAGAAATAGTGAGTAGTGGTTGGATTCTGAATAAATTTAAGGGGTGGAACAAAGAGAATTTCCTGATTCACTGCTGGTGGAATGTAGAAAATGAGAGAATAGAAAGATAACTCTTGAGGGGTTTTGGCTTACATAATTATAAATGGAGTTGGCATAACTGAAATGGAGAGGAGCCAGTGTAGGTTTAGGGGACAATCAGATGTGACAATCTTTCCAATTGTGTAAGTTTTCTTCCTCAGCATTCAGCATGCCTTATAGATAAAAGAGTGGAATGGGAGAGTTTGACATATCAGATATTGGGGATTTACAAAGTAAGCTCAAAGGAAGGACTAGGGGTATGAGATTTTGGAGTAAAATAAGACTCAAGAAATGTGGAAGTAATAAAAGTGATGGAAGTAATGGACTATAGATTTTAATTTTCAAAGAAAGTAAATTAAATCTCAAAAAAGATAGTAGTGTCACCAGATGCACAGGGTCCAGTGTGGGGGTTTTCACAGAGTATCTGTGTCCTCACATGGGGTTGTGGAGGGAGTTGTTAAGCATGATGAAAAACTAGAAAAGTTGCAAAATGTCTGGATCATGGGACCTAGGCTTTGAAGTGACTGAAAGTTAGAAATCTTGAGAATAAGGAAGTGAATAAGTTGGAATAACAGGTTGTGGGAGTAAAAGCAAAGTATTAAGTTTGAGATTCCAGAATGGGTTGAGTTCTAAGTAATGGCCAACTCTAGGGTATAGCCATTGGAAGGGCTGCTGAAGTGAAGTAGAGGCAGACAGATGGAACTACAGTCAGAAGAGGATGTAAGATGGATTGATCACTTAGTTTTTTGCTTTATTGAGATGTAATTGATATATGATAAAATGCAAATATTAAAGTGTGAAATTGGACAACTTTTAACCTTGTATATACCCATGGAACCATCACCACAATCAAGACAATGAACATATTCATTGCCCTCAAAAGTTTCTCCATGCCTCTTTGCCATCCCTCACTCCTTCCCACTCCACTCTGCCCACCCCATTCCCAAGCAAGAACTGACCTGCTTCTGTCACTACAGATTAATTCGTATGTTCTAGACTTTTACGTATAATGGAATCATACTACATTTATTCTTTTTTCTTTTTTTTAAAGATTTAGTTATTTATTGGGTGGGAGGTAAGAGGAAGAGGCAGAAAGAGAATCCTTAAGCAGACTCCCTGGTGAGTGAAGAGCCTGATACAGGGTTCTATCCCATGATCCTGAGATCATGACCTGAGCTGAAATCAAGAGTCAGACACTCAATCAACTTGAGCCACTCAGGCTCCCCACAATGTCGTTATTTGGTTTTGTTGTCATGATTTGGTTTCCTTCACTCAGAATAACTACTGTAAAAGTTATTCTTGTTGTTGCAAATGTCAATAGTTAATTCCTTTTATTTTTGTGTAGTATTCCAGTGTATGGCCACACTTCAATATTTTATCAGATGAATAACAGGTTTATATCTTTTGAAGGACATGAGCAGTGTTCCAGTTTTTGATTATTGCAAATAGAGATGCTATAAATATCTACATATAAGTCTTTGAACATAGGCTTTCATTTCTCTTGGACAAATACCAAGGAGTTAAACTGCTAAGTCACATGGTAGGTGCATGTTTCATTTATTAAAAAACTACCTAATTGACTTTGAGATTCACAGTGGATTGGATCATTTTACCTTCTCACCAGCAGTGTATGAGAGTTCCAGTTGCTCTACCTCCTCACTAGCACTTGGTATGGATAATCTTTAATTTGATCAGTTCCTGTTGGTGTCCAATGACATCTCTTGTTTTACACTACCATTTCCCGGGAGCCTAATGAGGTGAGAATATACCTTTTTACTATCCATTTATCTTTTCTGAGAAGTGGCCAAATATTTTTTGCCATTTTTTATTGGGTTGTTTATTTTCTTCTTAAGTATAAGAGTTTTAGAAATGTTCTTTATACAAGTCCTTTGTCAGAAATATATTTGTAAACATTTCACCCAGTTTGCAGTTTCTTTCTTCATATTCTTTTTTTTATTGTATTTTTTCATTTTCATGTATTTTTAAGTTAACTTTTTTAAAAATTTCTTTTCAGTATAACAGTATTCATTGTTTTTGCAACACACCCAGTGCTCCATGCAATATGTGCCCTCCCTAATACCCACCACCTTGTTCCCCAACCTCTCACCCCCTGCCCCTTCAAGACCCTCAGATTGTTTTTCAGAGGCCATAGTCTCTCATGGCCTCCCCTTCCAATTTCCCTCAACTCCCTTCTCCTCTCCATCTCCCCATGTCCTCCATGTTATTTGTTATGCTCCACAAATAAGTGAAGCCATATGATAATTGACTCTCTCTGCTTGACTTATTTCACTCAGCATAATCTCTTTCAGTCCCGTCCATTTTGCTACAAAAGTTGGGTATTCATCCTTTCTGATAGAGGCATAATACTCCATAGTGCATATGGACCACATCTTCCTTATCCATTCGTCCGTTGAAGGGCATCTTGGTTCTTTCCACAGTTTGGCGACTGTGGCCATTGCTGTTTATAAACATTGGTGGTACAGATGGCCCTTCTTTTTACTACATCTGTATCTTTGGGGTAAATACCCAGTAATGCAATTGCAGGGTCATAGGGAAGCTCTATTTTTAATTTCTTGAGGAATCTCCACACTGCTCTTCAAAGTGGTGCAAAATGCACCAATTTGCATTCCCACCAACAGTGTAAGAGGGTTCCCCTTTCTCCACATCCTCTCCAACACACGTTGTTTCCTGTCTTGCTAATTTTGGCCATTCTGACTGGTGTAAGGTGGTATCTCAATATGGTTTTAATTTGAATCTCCCTGCTGGCTAGTGATGATGAACATTTTTTCACGTGTCTGATAGCCATTTGTATATCTTCATTGGAGAAGTGCCTGTTCATATCTTCTTCCCATTTTTTGATATGATTATCTGTTTTGTGTGTGTTGAGTTTGAGGAGTTCTTTATAGATTCCAGATATCAACCTTTTGTCTGTACTGTCATTTGCAAATATCTTCTCCCATTCCGTGGGTTGCCTCTTTGTTTTGTTGACTGTTTCCTTTGCTGTGCAGAAGCTTTTGATTTTGATGAAGTCCCAAAAGTTCCTTTTAGCTTTTGTTTCCTTTGCCTTTGGAGTCATATCTTGAAAGAAGTTGCTGTGGCTGATATTGAAGAGGTTGCTGCCTATGTTCTCCTCTAGGATTCTGAATGATTCCTGTCTCATGCTGAGGTATTTTATCCATTTTGAGTTGATCTTTGTGTACGGTGTAAGAGAATGGTTGAGTTTCATTCTTCTACATATAGCTGTCCAGTTTTCCCAGCACCGTTTATTGAAGAGACTGTCTTTTTTCCACTGTATATTTTTTCCTGCTGTGTCGAAGATTATTTGACCATAGAGTTGAGGGTCCATATCTGGGCCCTCACTCTGTTCCACTGGTCTATGTGTCTGTTTTTATGCCAGTACCATGCTGTCTTGGTGATCACAGCTTTGTAGTAAAGCTTGAAATCAGGTAACGTGATGCCCCCAGTTTTATTTTTGTTTTTCAATATTTCCTTAGCGATTCCGGGTCTCTTCTGACTCCATACAAATTACAGGATTATTTGCTCCAGCTCTTTGAAAAATACCGGTGGAATTTTGATTGGAATGGCATTAAAAGTATAGATTTCTCTAGGCAGTATAGACATTTTAACAATGTTTATTCTTCAGATCCAAGAACATGGAATGGTCTTCCATATTTTTGTGTCTTCTTCAATTTCTTTCATGAGTGTTCTGTAGTTCCTCGAGTACAGATCCTTAACATCTTTGGTTAGGTTTATTCCCAGGTATCTTATGGTTCTTGGTGCTATAGTAAATGGAACCAATTCTCTAATTTCCCTTTCTGTATTTTCATTGTTAGTGTATAAGAAAGCCACTGATTTCTGTACATTGACTTTGTATCCTGCCACATTACTGAATTGCTGTATGAGTTCTAGTAGTTTGGGGGTGGAGTCTTTTGGGCTTTCCATATAAAGAATCATGTCATCTGTGAAGAGAGAGAGTTTGACTTCTTTGTTGCCAATTTGGGTACCTTTTATTTCTCTTTGTTGTCTGATGGCTGTTGCTAGGACTTCTAATACTATGTTGAACAAGGGTGGTGAGAGTGGGCATCCTTGTCATGCTCCTGATCTCAGTGGGAAGGCTGCAAGCCTTTTCCCATTGAGGATGATATTTGCTGTGGGTCTTTCGTAAATAGATTTGATGAAGTTCAGGAATGTTCCCTCTATCCCTATACTTTGAAGCATTTTAATCAGGAACGGATGCTGGATTTTGTCAAATGCTTTTTCTGCATCAATTGAGAGGACCATGTGGTTCTTCTCTCTTCTCTTATTGATTTGTTCTATCACATTGATTGATTTGCGAATGTTGAACCATCCTTGTAACCCAGGGGTGAATCCCACCTGGTCATGGTAGATAATCTTTTTAATGTGCTGTTGGATCCTGTTTGCTAGGACCTTGTTGAAAATATTAGCATCCATATTCATCAGTGATATTGGTCTGAAATTCTCCTTTTGGTAGGGTATTTGCCTGATTTTGGGATCAGGGTAATGCTGACGTCATAAAAAGAATCTGGAACTTTTCCTTCTGCTTCAATTTTTTGAAACAGCTTCAGGAGAATAGGTGTTATTTCTTCCTTGAAAGTTTGGTTGAATTCCCCAGGGAATCCGTCAGGTGCTGGGCTCTTGTTTTTTGGGAGGTTTTTGATCACTGCTTCAATCTCATTACTAGATATTGGTCTATTCAGGTTGTCGATTTCTTCCTGGTTCAATTTTGGGAGTTTATAGTTTTCCAGGAATGCATCCATTCCATCTAGGTTGCTTAGCTTATTGGCATATAACTGTTGATAATAACTTCTGATGATTGTTTCTACTTTCTTGGTGTTAGTTGTGATCTCTCCCTTTTCATTCATAATTTTATGAATTTGGGCTTTCTCTCTTTTCTTTTGGATTAGTGTGGCCAATGGTTTATTGATCTTATTGATTCTTTCAAAAACCAGCTCCTAGTTTCATTGATATGTTCTCCTGTATCTCTGGTTTCTACCTCATTGATCTCTGCTCTAATCTTGATTATTTCCCTTTTTATGTGTGGAGTTGGTTTGATTTGTTGTTGGTTCTCCAGTTCTTTAACGTGTAGAGACAGCTGGTGTATTCTGGATTTTTCACTTTTTAAGGGAGGCTTGGATGGCTATGTATTTCCTCCTTAGGACTGCCTTTGCTGTATCCCATAGGTTTTGGACCAGAGTGTCTTCATTCTCATTGGTTTCCATGAATTGTTTAAGATCTTCTTTGATCTCCTGGTTGATCCAAGCATTCTTAAACAAGGTGGTCTTTAGCTTCCAGGTGTTTGAGTTCTTTCAGAACTTTTCCTTGTTGTTGAGCTCCAGTTTCAAAGCATTGTGATCTGAGAATATGCAGGGAATAATGTCAGTCTTTTGGTATCAGTTGAGTCCTGATTTGTGTCCCAGTAAGTGGTCTATTCTTGAGAAGGTTCCATGTGCACTTGAGAAGAATGACTATTCTGTTGTTTTAGGGTGGAATGTTCTGTATATATCTATGAGGTCCATCTGGTCCAATATGTCATTCAATGCTCTTGTTTCTTTATTGATTTTCTGCTTCAATGATCTGTCTATTCCTGAGAGAGGCATGTTAAGATCTCCTACTATTAATGTATTCATATCAATATGACTCTTTATTTTGATTAATAGTTTTCTTATGTAATTGGCTGCTCCCATATTGGGGGCATAGATATTTATAATTGTTAGATCATCTTGGTGGATAGTTCCTTTAAGAATTATGTAGTGTCTTTTTCTATCTCTGACTACAGTCTTTAGTTTAAAATCTAATTTATCTGATATGAGAATTGCTACGCCAGCCTTCTTTTGAGACCTATTGGCATCTCCATCCCTTCACCTTCACTCTGGGTGTATCTTTAGGTTCAAAATGGGGCTCTTGTAGACAACATATGGATGGGTCCTGTCGTTTTATCCAATCTGCAACCCTGTGTCATTTGATGGGCATATTTAGGCCATTCACATTGAGAGTGATTATTGATAGATACGTTTTTATTGACATCGTATTGCCTTTGAGGTCTTTCTTTCTGTAGAGTGTCTCTATATTTCTGTTCATTGATATTTTTAGGATTTTTTCTCTTTTATAGAACCCCCCTTAATATTTCCTGCAGTGTTGGCTTGGTGGTCGCATAGTCTTTTAAGCCTTACCAGTCTTGGAAACTCTTTATCTCTCTATCCATTTTGAATGTCAGTCTTGCTGGATAAAGTATTCTTGGCTGCATGTTCTTCTCATTTAGTGCCCTGAATATATCTTGCCAGCCCTTTCTGGCTTGCCAGGTTTCTGTGGACAGGTCTGATGTTATTTTGATGGGCTTTCCTCTGTACGTAAGGAGCTTTTTTGTCCTGGCTGCTTTCAAGAGGGTCTGCCTATAATTATAATTCTTCATTCTTACTATTATGTGTCTCGAGGACTTTCTAGAATCTATAATCTTGGGTGAAACTGTTCTGCCTCTAGTACATTAACGCTGGTTCCATTCATGAGACTGGGAAAATTTTCATGGACAACTTGTTCCACTGTATCTTCTAGACTTCATTCTTTCCCCTCCCCTTCAGGGATTCCAATAATTCTGACCTTGGAACGTTTCATGGCATCATTTATTTCTGATTCTGTTTTCGTGGTTTCTAAGCTGTTTGTTCCAGGCTTCCTCCTGATCCTTTCTCTCTATCTCTTTGTCCTCCAGATCACCAATTCTATCTTCTGTCTCAGTTACCCTAGCTTTTAGTGAATTTAGATTAGATTGGAACTCATTGAGCGCAATTTGAACATCATCTCTGGTGGCTTTCAGTTCTGCCCTAACATTGTGAACATCATCCCTGGTGGCTTTCAATTCTGCCCTAATCAATTCCATTTGGTCTTCCATGGTTTTCTCCAACCTAGCTATTGCCTGGATAATTGTTAGCCTGAATTCTCTTTCTGACATATTGTCTATGTCAATAGCCATTAGCTCTGTTGCAGAAGGCCCATCCTCTATATTTTTCTTCTGTTGGGCATTCCTCCTCCTCCTAGTCATTTTGGTGAGGGATGACTGAACAGATGTAGCTGGATGTATTGACTGTGGTTCAGTCATGGTGAACCCTGGAATGCTTCTGAGCAATCAGGATTCTCCACCCAAATGAGAGAAAAAAGAAAAGAAAAAGAAAAAAGAGAGAGAGAGAGAGACAGGAGAAAAAGGGAAGATAAAAGAGAAGGCTCAGCCCAAATAGGTCCCAAGGTAAGATTTATGAAGTATAAAACAAAACCAGATAAACAAAAAGACTGACAAAATTATATGACAAGAGAAAAAAAAACATATATATATGCAAAAAAAGGAAGAACCTCATCAAAAAGAACCCAAAGTATAAGTATACAAACACAAGTACACAGAAACACTGGAAGAAGAAAAAGATAGGAGAGTGGTTATAAATTCTCAGTGTGGGCGAGGAAGATTATTTTGATTCTTCCTGGATGTATCTTGATATCTTTGTTAAAGGACTCAACTTTCCTAAGATAAAGGGGGATTAAAAATTGGTTTACCTATAGGGGTAGCATTGATTGGGGAAAGGGGGTTAACTTGAAGTTTAACTCTCTATGGATATTAGAAAATAAAAATAAAAAAATAATAAACTAGACTAAACTAAACTAAAATTTAAAAAAAATTAAAAAATAGAAAAGCAAAAGAAAAACATGGGTGTGGTTATGATTTTTAAATGTTGAAACATTTCCATACCTGGAAAAAAAACCCCAGGTGGTCATGGTGTATAATTATACAGAAAAAGTCCTCAGCCTTTTCTGTCCTAAGTAGGGAGAAACCCTGCTCTTCCCCACTGTATTTCTCTACCTGTGAGTCTCCTGTGTTGCTCATATGGGACGTTTCACTTCTGATGCCCTGGTCACCCAATGTGTGGAGGTTTCCCCTCACAATAAGCCATTCTCTGTGACACAACCTGGGTGTCCTACAATTCAACTCAATTCTGACACTATCTGCCTGGAGACAGCATCAGATTCCCCAGGTTGGGGGCAGGATCCCATAAAACTGCCCAATGCCTCTTTCAGATGCTGATTGCAAGCCCAGGTTATTACCTAGTGAAAAGATTCCCATCTACAAGGTAACCAGAGGAGATGACATGGAGAAGGTCATGCATATACCCTCAGAAGAACAGAAACTTAAGTGAGAGACTGATTTTTGGTAAATGCCTGAATTATAGACCAAGACTTATCTCCTGACCAATGAACATCTGCCAAGAATTTCTTGCCCTTCTCTAGCTGAAGAGCATACTGCTTGGAATCGGGCTGGATTTCCCCCTCTCTGCTCTCTGTGTCAGTAAATATAGCCCATTCTCAACCCTAGAAAGATGTGCGTACAGCATATGGCAGCATGCATTTTCTCAAATCGCAATTTCACTGCTATTCCTGAATAAAGTCCATTTTTGGTCATTTGATTTTGCCTCAATCGGCTATCTTTTGGAGGTTCCTATGATCCCCTGCCTTGAACTTCAGATACCAGTCACAAAACCTGGTTGTTAGCTGCACTTGTGACCCATTGGCTATAAATCAGAAGCTCCCATCACCCCCTCCTCAGGTTTGGTAAATTTGCTAGAGCAGATTGCAGAACTAGAAGAAACATTTTACATACTAGATTACCTTTTTACCTTTTTTTTTTTTTTGTAGATTACCTCTTTTTATAAAAAGATATAACTCAGGAACAACCAGATGGAAGAGCTGTCCAGGACAAGGTGTGGGGAAAAGGTGTGAATGTTCCATGCCCTCTCCAGGCATACCACCCTCCCAGAACATCTACATGGCCACAGATCTGGGGGCTCTCCCAAGCTTGAGCTTGGGATTTTTATGGAAGCTTTATTATATAGTCTTGATGGATCGAATCATTGACCATTGGTGATTTACTCAACCCCCAGGCCCTCTTCCCTTCCTGGACGTTGAGGAATGGGAATGAAAGTTCCAACCCTCTAATCACATGGTTGGTTCTCCTGGCAACCCATCTCCATCCTCAGGTGGTGGAGAAAAGTCACCGCAAAGTTAAGAGACACTTTTCTGACATCAACACTTAGAAAATTCCAAGGACTTGGGAGTTGTGCATGAGGAATGATGGATGAAGACCAAATACATGTGAGAAATATATTTTAATAATCTGAAAGACCAAATACATATTTGTGTAACAAAGCATAATATTGCAGTAATTCTTTTTCTGTCTCTACAAATGAATATAGTCACATGTCACTTCTAATGTAAAGCCCTGCCTGAACCCCTAGGGAGTTTATTGCTTTCTACTTTGGAACTCGCACAAAACTTGGCTTCTACCTTTTATAGTACTTAACATAATATGTTGTTTTTACACATTCTAAGTTCTGTAACAATACTCTGAGCAGCTGAGAAAAGAACTTTTTTTTTGAAAAACTCCCCTTGTACCTGTAGCCCTCAGAGTGTTCCTATTTAACAATAATTATCCTTATTATTCTCCCCTTTTCTAGTACTTAATGCTCTGCCAGACACATGTGAGTACTCAAAAATTTGTTGAAAGCAAAAAAGAAAAAAAAATTATGTTCCAGACATAAAACATGTTCCAAAGCCAGTCAGTAAAATGCTGAAGTATTTTAATGATATAAAGCTAATGCTGATGGTGACATATCGAAAAGAATCCCATTTATTTTCTGTGACATCTTAAATGAATAATCTGGCTGACTTTATCAGCAAGGCAGCTACAGATTTCTGACCTTTGAACCCCTGTGGGCTGTGAAGGGCAGAGAAGGTGGCACTGGGACTTTATCACTCGTCTGGGCTGCCTGCGATATGCACTGGTTGTGTATATGGCTCTGTAAATGTGCTGATATTGCACCAGACATTCAGGTTGCTTCAGTGACCCTGGCTTGGCTTTGAGGTCAGACTCTCTTATCCCATTTTCAGTCTGGAGGAGAAAACAGGAGTGGAGGGGTGGAGGAGAAAACAGGAGAAGACATTTTGTGTAATTGCTATTGATTGGAGAGTCTTAAAATAAATAGCACCATCTCAAACCTGTGGAATGGATCAAGGGGTAATGGACAAAAGGAATCTCTTTCTTTTTGGAAGTTTCTGTGAAGTCCCAACAGAAGGAAAGGGTAATTTTAGGACTCTTTTATCCTCTTTTAGTGTGAGTCAGACATTTGGGAGACCCTCAATATTTCAACTCTCAAATAAAAATGACCATTGTAAAATGTTTATCCCAACCAAGGATAGTGGCCATGTTTCTAGAGCATTCTTCTCTGTATGTGAGAACCTTTGAGATCTTGTTGCTTTCACGAAAAAGGCTTTACAGCAGCCATGAAAGAATCCTATGAAAACCCTTACAAAGTCAAGTACAAAACACACCTGGGATATCAGTAATACTTATCAGCTATTTTAGTGAGAACTTTCTCTCCAGCATAGTGAAAATAATTTCAGTGAATTGCCTGAGCAGAGTTATTTTTGTTTTAAGAAACTGCGACCCTGGCCTGAAGGAGCTAGACTCTTCCTTCTTGAAAAAGTACCATTATCATTTTTCCTACTCTTATTTGAGTAAATCCATTTTCTAATCCTATTTATTGTTTTTCTCACCTTAAAACTTCAGATATATGTAATTACTTTCGAAGATAACACAGTGGTATAAGAAATTATTTTGCAAGTATTTTCACTTATAATTATTTCAATATTCCCATGAGGTAAAGATTAGGGAATTAAAGTATAATGAGATACTTTTTTTAAAAGATTTTATTTATTTATTTAAGAGAGAGAGAGAAAGTGAGAGAGAGAGAATGAGCAGTGTAGGGAGGCAGAGGGAGAAGGAGAAGCAGACTCCCCGATGAACAGGGAGCCCAGCTAGGGGCTGGATCCCAGGACCCTGGGATCATGACCTGAGCCAAAGGCAGACACTTAGTCGACTGAGCCACCCAGGTGCCCCTATAATGAGACAGTTTTCAAGGTCATACATTTGTTAGGGCTACAGTGAAAGGCAGAGCCTCAGTTTGCTGACCCTAAACCAGAATTGCTCCAAGAGACCACAGAGAATTGAACACGATGCATGCTACGGACTTTCCATCTATTAACTTGTAGTTGGGAGGTGTTATCATTATGTCAGTTTTATATATTGAGGGGATCAAGGCTTAGAGGGATAAGGCTATGTTCTCCAGATGATAGAGTCATGAACTGTTGACCAAGTTTATGGCCGAACATGACTGAGCCCAACTTTGAGCTGTGTTAGAGCAGCTACGCAGCTTGGCCAGAGCAGGTTTTCTCTGAGCTCTGTCACGGTGTTTGGCTGTTCAGGTAACGCCCGGTGCAAGAGTGCCTGACTTTTGGGATCAGCCCAAGCTTTACTGGCTGCACTTCCGCAGCCGTGCACTGTGGCAAGAGGCAGCGCCATCAGGGAGGAAATATCTTAAATTGGGATGTCCAATGGGGATACTTATTTTCTACTTGGTTTGTTGGAGGGGTGCCTTTTCTTCTGTGCTTAATGATGCTGTATGTGATGGCTTCCAGGCTCACTCACATACATTAATACCTTAAGGTCATTGTTCTTGCTGTCTTAGCCAACCCACCTGTAGAATGGGCCTGGGACACAGCCAGGGCTTAGGAGGGAGGAATTCCAAAGTTAGTTTATAACTTCTTCATACTTCATGGGGGCGGGGTGGAGACAAAAGCTATATTCATTGTAGATAGTGTTATCTCTTTACCGCAGTCATAGAACTCAATATCTAGGCTTGAGATGGTGCAGTCTTATAAAGAAACTTCAGAGCTCATTGAAAATGTTATCAGTTACCAACTCACCACTGATAAAAAAAGGCTATAATATTTACTAAGCAGTTAAAGTATCAGGCTACCAACTGTGAACTTTCCTAATACTGATATTTGATGTTTCTGGTGAAATTCTGTGCTTGAGATGATACCTGGAAAGTCCATAAAACTTCAAAGATCTATAAACAAGTCAACTTAACTACCTCAAATATCCTAACATGCCACTGGTACTTCAACTTTTCCACGTGTTTACTGAGAAGTAAAACTCAAACCACACTCAGGGGTTGGAAGCCATGTGGGTATGTGAGTTGGGGAATTCTGGGCTTCAAACGGGGATGTGGAATCCTTGGGTCCCTGGTTTACCCAGAGGGGGTTAACCTGGTAAGTTTGTACTTCTTTTCAGTCAGGGTAATATAAATATAAATGGAGGAGTTTTTTCGGTCAGGAACTTGACAAGTGCCATTTAAACAGAGTATAATGATGGGTCTGACTGGTTCCCTATTAAGAAAAGTCAGGGAGCTCAGTAGCTAACTTGGCTACACTACGCATTTGCATTGGACTGGTAAACTTAACGCCTATTGCAGGAATGGAAAATGCCACTGACATATGAGCTACGGTTGCTGTGAAAACCATAACTTTGAGTTTATTGACTTTTGGTATGTTTAAGACTTTACCTGTTGTGTTAGCATGTTCAGGGTAGGAATGCCGAGTAGAATTCATGTCACATTTTCAGATGAAGACCGATTCTGCTTTAAACTCTTTTTTTCCCCCCTCCTAACAGGTTCTCTGAATCTACAGAAAGCTGTCAGAGACTTCAACTCTGGTTCAGTCGCTCCATTACCATTGGCTTGAATTAGAAAATACATCAGTCCTGTGTCCAACTCACAAAACTTAGACCCAAAAGGAAAAATAAATTCCTTGTGAGGTCATCCCTCCAGTCTGAACACTATCTGGTAGACTCCTTGAGCCACTAAAATGGCAAAGATCTCGGATGTCTGCCCAGCTGTCAGACAGAATGGAAGAGACAAGGAAAGCGGCCAGGAGCAGTGGCGCACAAGAACATGGAGCCTGAACAGGAAAACAGAGGAGATGGAACAGTGCTGCATCATGATTAGAGCAACTTACATGGGACTGAAGAAAAGCACATCTGTGAGTGTGTGCGTGTGCGAGTGCATGTATGTGTGAATGCGAGTGTGCGTGTTGGGGAAGGGAAGGGGAGTGCTAATGAAAACCTTTCAGACACAAATAAAACACTTACTCATTTCTTTACAGGTATTCCGTCAAAAAGAGTGCCAGAAAATCCAGGAACAGAGCTGGTGGCTTTTTGTCTTGAAAAGCCAAACAAAAAGTAAAGGAATAGAAAAAAGTAGAGGCAGAGCTGAGATGATTGTAAGCTATATTTGGTAAAGTGATCGGGGTGTGAGTATGTGTCTGCAAATTCTAGCTTGTTCCTCAGTGCTCGACACTTCCTCAGTCTGCCTTCACAGCCAGCTGTCTGATTACTGACCTTTATAGAAAGAAGTCTGCTGAGATGGGGAAATTTCAACAGTTCACTTAGCAAGCTCGACGCAGAGGGGATCCTTCTTTCTGCAGTTTTACTTTTTCAGATGGGCTAGTTACTTATCTGAAGGGAGTTAAGAGGTCCAGCAACTCTTGAATCCTCATCCTGTGAGCTTGAGATGTGTTTTCTGAGAAGGTTCTTTTTAGGCGTTTGAAATATTGAGAACATACCGCCATGTTTATTTGATTTTATTCCTTCATTTTTCTAAAAAGCAATTTGATACATTTGTATTTATTTCTGGATAAAATCATGTGAAATTATTTTATATTGCTTGACAGACTGCATTGTTAACCCTCATAGTATGTAATGTGTGTCAAGGAATGCATTACATATAGCGCACATTTATTGGACACACTGTAGTCTCTTAAAATACGGGTAAAAGCTGCTGTAAGCATCAAAATATCTCTATTCTTCCAAGAGCAAAAGATATTGGGTTACTGCCTGTTGGTTTGAGAGATGCAGTTTAAACATTTACTTTACATAAAAGTACATATAAAATAGAGCCCATTTTTGGATCACCTTTGATCTGTAAGTGGTACCAAAAGGAATAAATTTTGCGGGGAACTCACCTATTCTTGATCAAGGTGGTTGGTTATTCACATATTTTTACAAAAGGTAAATATTTTGTTCATTGCTTAAGAATAAGAGAAGTTTCCATAAAGATGTGTGATGTCAGTTTTCTTTTTAAGAAGTTTTTTCTGACTTGCTAAATTCTTCTGTACCTGCATAATTTCTCCCCGAGTCCTTTCAGCTAAAAACCTATTTGAAGCTGATGTACACCAGGGAGCACTGATGAACCTGTAGATCAAGGTTCTACAGGCACTTCCATGATCAGAGCAAAATCTTTGTTGGTTTAAGTTAGATCTTGTACATTATAGGAGCCACAATATGGTAGGGTTGGCTGAGTCTGTATTTCCAATTTTTCTTTGTTGAGAACTCTCATAAAAATTCATATCTTTTGAAAAAAAAAAAAAAACAATAATTCCCAGGTCTGGATTATGTTCTCGTTATGTTCCTGAAAGCACAAACATTTTTCTGCCCTAAAGCACTAAACATTTTTAGTGAGGGAGAATTAGGCTGATAATGGCTTATTTAAAAATTGTATGCTCTATAGATATTTAAAAATTATATAGATCTAAAAATTTACATATATGTTGCTGAAATCATATGTATAATGCTAAAACATTTGTATATTCATACATCCATGTGTCTAAAAGAGGTGGTCTTTTAAGAAAAATACTTAATTTAGTCACTTGGAGAGACTAGTTGGGCTCCAGAGCAGTCCACAGAAAGAGGGGACATGAAAACCTCATAGAAAGCTGAAATAAGAGTTGAAAGAATCTAAGCACATTTCTAGGAATAAGTAGGTCTCATATGCAAATATATAAGTGTCTGAATTGCCCTGATGGAAAGCTTTTTGTACATTCAAATCTTCAGTAACTTTGGCTTTGTACATAATAAAAATCAAATAAAAGGCCCCAATTCCATCTCATGGAGATATAACCCAAGGTGCATATAAAGTACATTTCTTTCCCAAACCACGAGCTGAACATCGCTTTGTGGATTGTATGTTTAGTCACTTTCTGTGTATAGACAGGTTTCCATATGCCAGAAAAATAGAACTACTTCCAGGAGCATGAATTTCACTGAGAGTTCTTTTCTGGAATATTTACAATGTGGTCATGCATCTGTGTTAAATTAGATCTGAACATTTTCTGCCGATATAACAAATCTTAAAATCTAAGATGCTAGTACCATTTTTTTACATCCCAGGTTGATTTTTAGATATCAATTCAGGCTTTTTATTACTAGGATTCTTTGTTGTATTGTTTTTTTAATGCCTTCTGTGCAGATGTAATTGTTTTCATTAAATATGACAGAAATGATATACTAAATGATTTTGAAAAATTGGCATAAAATGAATCCTTGCTTGGGGAAAATATGTCATATACACATACAAATAGAGAACAATTTTTAAACATTTGCAAGCATACCGGGTCTATGAAGAATTCTGTGTAAGTACAATTCTGTAACATTTCCTTTAGCTTCTCTTCAGTAAGTGATGTTGGATTTACTGATTTCTGTAGCCCATTGGGGATCTGGATTATAGACCTCAAATCACAGTTCTATATGGAAGGCTTCTTAATGATTAGATTTTCAATAAATGCCACATTGCAAAGGGCCAAAATCCAACCACATAAATTGAGGTACTGAATTGTATTGATCACTCTGATGAGTGTTCAAGTAAACATTAACAAAAGAAAATACTTGAAGTATTAAATAATGGAATTTACAGTGGGCTCTTAATCATTCAGACATTTTCCCCAAATTTGCAACTGTATTTTGAGCAGCATCCAGTAGGCACTCAAAGTCTTTGTTGACCTAAACTCCTTGCCTTCTGCACAGATTATATGCCTTTGGAGCCATTCTCCATGTGCCTGAGTTTTGGCAGTACTGGGAGAGCTCTCCTGACTACAGATTCTGAATGTGCAGATCTAAGGCTGGGCTGGCTCACGGCATGGTTTTGAAAGGATCCCAGAAGATTCAAATATGTAGACAGTGTTAAGAACCACCACTCTACTACTATATTTGTTGACTTTTTCTTTTTTTTTTTTAATGTTTCTTCAATTCAGCAGTCAGCTTTTTGGAGAGAAGGACATTGCCATGGAATATGGGAAGCATGTACATTGCCATGGTGGGTATCTCAAAGGAGGAGATGATGGCTTGGGAACCCATATTCAGGATTAAGTGAATTGAGGGTCCCTCCAATCTAATGTTTACCTAGGAAGATGTTAGGAAAGAAGGTTGAAGATTTTTTTTAGCTTCTAACCCAGACAAGATTAGGCAAGAACATTACTAAGGCATAAGTGTCCACTAAACTAAACCAGGCAAGTCAAAATTTATCTAGGATTACATACTTTGTAACAGGCAGCTTGTTTTTGTTTTTGTTTTTGTTTTGCTTTTATGGACTTGAGCTATATTGGGAGGTTTAGTTACCTAAGCTAAAATAATTTTTATGTGGCCTGGTCAGCATTTAGAGGGTGAATGGGTGATGGAAATGGAAAGCAAATGCCAACTCTGCAGGTCTGCGTTGTCTTCCCATCATGGCAAGGAGACAACAGAGCCTCTCATAGGGTTCTCTCCTCACCAACCACAAACCCGTATTTCAAAGATAATTCTCCAAGGCACAATGATGGGAGTGCTCGTTGATCAGCCAAGAAACCTGTTTCTTTTAATAACAACTGCATTAAAATTTTTGTTCAACTATAGTTTTTCTCCCCAACTATTAAAATGGCACTTTCCACAGAAGTTTTTATAATTGGCAGTAGGTTAGTCCTTAGAAAATCCTCAACCTTTAACAAATACCTTAGCACGATGTAAGCAAAAGATAAGAAGGAAGAGTAATTTTTTGTCCAAAAATTAAAATAAATCTGCTTGCTTGCTTCGTACAGATAGCCTGAATATACCAGGTTGTGGGATTCATTCTGTGCTCTCTGGATCGTTTCACATTTTGATACAGTTAGATATCTTCTCTTCCTCCTTCAGGTTGATCTTCAACTGTCAAATTTTTCCTTATCCTCTCCTGTATGTATTTAGACTTTTTTCCCCAAGATTTTATTTATTTATTTATTTATTTATTTATTATTTATTTATTTATTTATCGGAGAGAGAGAGAGAAGAGAGAGAGAGCACATGTGGGGTTGGGGAGCAGCAGAGGGAAAGGGATGAGCGGGCTTCATGCTGATCTTGGAGCCTGACTCAGGGCTTGATCTCATGACCCTGAAGTCATGACCTGATTCAAAATCAGGAGTCAGACACTCAACTGACTGAGCCTCCCAGGTGCCCCATTTTCAGTCTTTCTAGGTCTTCAGTTTAGTTGCGGGTTGCATACAATTCACCTGAGGCCTTTCTACCTTTTGGATATATTTTTTTTAAAACCCATGGTAGTCATAAATTCAGTTTTTAGCATATGCTGGTTTTTTTTTTTAAGATTTTATTTATTTATTTGACAGACAGAGATCACAAGTAGGCAGAGAGGCAGGCAGAGAGAAAGAAAGGGAAGGAGGCTCCCTGTCAAGCAGGGAGCCCAATGCGGGGCTCAATCCCAGGATCTGGGGATCATGACCTGAGCCGAAAGCAGAAACTTTAACCCACTGACGCATCCAGGCGCCCAGCATATGCTGGTTTGTAATTAACATCTCATCACTTTGTATATGACCCGCTCTTATTCTTTGGTTTCTAGGGAAAAAAAAGACTCTACCTGAGCTTCCTTACAGCTCTGCAGCTTCTGACACCTGAGGTATTACTTGGTTTCCATGTCAATATTGGCTTGTCTGGGAAAACCCTTGCTCTGATTTCCAATTATATTTACTTTGCTATAGATTTTATAGTTCATATTCTTATTGGTATTAATAACTTGATCAATTTAATGATCATTTATTAGCTACATAGAAGGAAATCATTCTGAACCAGAGGCTCATAAAGGTGAAAGCTGTAAACGTACTATCTTAGTGATATCTGGAAGAAAGCCCTGAGACATGGAACACTCCCTTTGATCAGACACACATCCAGCCAGGTCCCTGAACACAGAAGAAGACAAAGAAGTTCAATGTTTCATGTTAACAATGGCTTCTGCTGCCAAACAACACTGCAAATCCTAGCTGGCTCAGTACAATTCCATGGAGTATTATCTTAAGCGGTTACTCTGAATGAACGAGAACAGCTCATAAATGCTCATCTGTCCACAGCCACCCCAGGGCCCAGCCTTATCTCCCCTTATTCCGGGTCAATGCAGGGAAAGGTCAGTGGAGACCTCCCATAAGAAAAGCCAGAGGAGAGCAGTGAACACGACCGTTAGGCCCAGACGGGAAAATGAAATGGCTTAGAAGACTTGCTAAAATCCTTCTTAACTGGGGAGGGATTTGGGAAAGCAGGGTATTGCTTCCCAGGCATATCTTCCTCATCCTTCTCAGCCACCTTAGGAGAAGAGAACTTTGAAAAAGTAGGAAGAGAGGCCAGGCCTCTCCAAGGAGGAGATCCACACTGCCTGAAATATCCGGGCTCCTTGGAGGAACAGTGTCAAGTGAAAGATGAGTAAACAGAGATTTTAAAGGAAGGAAATAAAGACTGGCCAGGATTCTTGCTTCCTTGTGAGACTTTGTTCTTCATCTAAACACTGCATGTCCGAGAGGAAGAGAGAGGGAGAAGAGGGAGGAGGGGCGAAGGGGCAGAAGAGGCGGGGAAGGGGAGAGAGAGATACAGATCTAAACAGAGATGGCTACGGCCGTCTTTCAAGGGAAGTAGAACAAGCGTCTGTACTTCTCTTGATACCTGAGAAAATAATCCTCACATCTTCCCCTCGTCAACCTGCTTGAAAACCTCATAGAATGGGGGTGATTGAGAGACACATGGAGAAGGGCATGTGAAGGGGAAAGGAGTCTTCTGTTACCTCCCCATAAGTGCCAGTGAATTCCAGTCTGTACTGCTTTCTGTATAGAGCCGCCGAGAGAGACACTTCATTGCCCCCCCCCCTTTTTTTTTGTAAACACCAGAAACTTCTTTGTCAATTCTTTGAAGCCTAAGGACCCTTTTACAGAACAATTCTTTTAAATACGTAAAATAAGTTACAGAGGATTACAAAGGACATCTATTATATTGAAATAGACTTCTACCAATGGATCCCTAAGTGTGTCCATGGGGCCCAGGTTAAGAATCAATGTTAAATAGGGTCCTGCCAAAATCAGGATCCCTGCAAGGGATAGGGGGCGCATTCAAGTTAAGTTCCTTTGAAGGCCATTTAATAAAGAGATGTTTACAAACCAAGGGTAGGGAGTAGAGAAAGCATGCAGGGTTATAACATACATGGTTCCAGAAGCTACAGGGCTATACTAAGAGCAAAGACAAAAGGAGGAGAAGGGGGTTCAGTGAGTAGTGAGGCACCTATTGAGAAGAGTGCCTCAGTTATGGGAATGGGCTCCCATGGGTGCTGTTTACAGGGAGGGAGCCTGGAGCACAGGTACCTGACTTCATTCCTCCCGATCCCCATCGGGGGCTCCCCAGAGATGCTGTGCATCAAGCTAACTTAAAAAAAAAAAAAAAAAAGAATAAGACATAATTTGATTTCGGCCTCAACAATTGTCCTATTTGTCCTCAAGTCAGAGACCTCAGGTTCTTCACCTCTCACTTGGCCCTGGTCCTGTGTCTTGTGTTCTATTAATCATCATCAAAAGATAGCATATGGAAGCAGGTGAATTACCACGCACAGATGACATCGGTAAAAAAATCACTTACCATAACTCAAGTCTTTATTTTTGTTGGCAAATATTTAAAAATACTCTAAAACATATGTGGCATTAGAGTAATTGATTCCGCTCCCCCCACAACCCACCTTTTTCTAGAATAATTTTCCTTTTGTGATTGATGTAAAAAACAACACTCACTGATAGATTTCTCAGGAAATCTCATTATTTGCAGGTTAGCTGGCTCAGGACGTCATCTGTCTGTGCTGAAGGAGAAATCCTTTAGAAGTTTCATCTTGAGAAACGGTTAAATTCACCAAATTCTTTGGGAGCAACTCTTCGGTCTTTGACAATGTAGGTGGAGTACTTAGAACTATTTGAAAAGTTATTTGTTCCAATGGTTTGTACTATCATTCTACATATTACACAAGACCCTTTAAAAAGGGAAAGGAACAAAGAATGATTATTATCAGCTCATGAAGAATCATTGAGAAAGTACACCCAGTGTTCCCTGATGACTTTCCTTTTGTGATAACAGAGCAGTAAGGAAGATCTGCCCTGACATGCAATGGTCTGGCCAGAGAGGCATGTGGTCATTTCCCTTGGTGTGAAGGTAGAGCCACTGCAGAAATGGGACTCAGCCTTTGCCCCCGTGAAATGATTTGCATACGGGTGTACCAGAAGTTCCCAGAACTTCACTCCTGGGAGTTCCCCTCCTCTGTTTCCACGCTGGCTGCCCGAGTCTGTTTGGGTGTATGTCTGCATGTGTCATAATGTTCTGTTTTAAAATACAGCAAAGTTCAAGAAGTTTTGCTTCCTTAAAAGCAAGCCTAGCTGTGAAATCCTGAGCTGCTTTCCACAGGTTTTTGTTTTGGTTTGGTTTTTAAAGTACAAAGCAGTTCTCTAAAACCGAGTCCTCAAACCCTATGCTAGGATGTTAAGTTCTTCTCTGATATTGATGTCCCTAAATGCAAGGTTGCTCCCACAGTGCTTGTCTAGCCTTATTTCCCTTTCATGGAGATCCTAACGCAAGCAGGTAACTTGAGGGCTGGAGAGCATATTTGCAGATGGTGTTTGTTTGTTTTGTGAAATCGTCCCTTTTCTTTTCTTTTTTCTTTTCTTCCTTCCCTTTCCTCCCCTCTTCCTTTCTTTTCTTCTCTGGCAGTGATTCTCTGCAGAAGAATTTTTTTTTTTTTTTTTAATGGATTCTCAGAGGGTGAACAAGAGATGAAAAGGGAAGAACGGCTGAATATTTCTGCTAGTGTCCTGACCAGAGCAGCCCCCAAATGTTCTGTTTATTAACATGGGGGAATGGTTTGTGTAAGGTTAATGCTGGGATCACTGAGCCGGGTCACTCCTCCCGTAGTGTCTGCATGGATTAGAAAAGGCTGCCAGGTGCCCATCTGTTAGCAATACAAGCCCAGCCACAAACACAACTGTCGTGACAACCACACTGAGTTAGTCTTTCAAATAAAACTTGTTAAAAGCTACTGCCCTCCAGCCTCCACCCACTGCAGTTAACGGCATGAAATCCCCCTGTAACTAGTATTTATTTTCTTAGGCGTGCCTTACTTGAGCAGCTGTGCCGTACCAGCCTTTGATCAAAACTAACCCCACCAAGAGGAGCGTTTGCAGTCTCCTGAAGGTCAGGATGTGTTTAGGGTGGTGTCTGAAAACAGGGTCCCACCTGAACTTTCTCAGGCTGTGGCATCTGCATCCGGGGTCCTCTGGTCTCCTCTATGTTCCACGGTCTTTCAGTCTAGGAACTGATGGCCAGCTGATTTCTTCCAGATGATGACCAATCATAAAGACAACCTTAGAGTAGAGCTGGGAGTGCGAGGGGTGGAAAGACTCACCTCAAAGCGGTGCCCTCTCCCCAGCCCCCCTGGTTTTCCCATTTTGATGAACTTGGGTGGCAAAGGTAAGTTTGGGCTAATTTCAGCTCACCTGTGAAATCTGAGTTGAGAACAGAATCAAAGCTTTAACAGAGTTCACTGGCACTAGATTTCCTGTAGTGTGCATTTTCTTTTAACTTTTATATTTGAAATTTTAAGAGATCAAATGGACTAGTGACCCCTTGGTATGACTCTTCCATCTAAAAGCAATTTAAAATGCTCTCAATATGCTCTCTAAGGAGCTCGTACTTTTAGAAGACCTGCTCATAGTAGACACGTTGTCTTCAGGTAGGCTGGTAACATGGGCACTCTGCTTAAAGAAAAAAAAAAAAAAAAGGTGAAGGGTAGGAAAAGTGAAATGATGATGAAACACATTGTGTATTTCTGAACTCTATGTACCTTTTGAAAATGAAAAAGAGAAGAGCCTTCTCTGATAGTTAGAAGAACACCAAAAGGCATGTCTGTATCTGAACGATGTGATCAGTACCAAGCCCTTAGGAAAACAATGATGCCTCAAATACTATAAGACGATTGGGGCTTTTGAAATACCAAATTCCAACTTCTACACAGCCTGGTACACACTGGGTATGCAACATTATTTATGGAATGAATGAGTGGGTAAAGGAGAGGTGAGAAAGATGAAGATAGCATTAAAGAAGAAACTTGATAAGTATAAATCAACATGTATCAAAATTTTTATGCAATGTATTGATTAATCAAGAAAGCAATAAGATATTACGACTGGTTTAAGAGGGAACTCAAGAATCACACATGCAATGTAGACCAGGAATGCTGAAGGGGAGGTGCCAATGGATAGAAATGGCAAAACTGGCCCATAGCCACAAGGCAATGACTAATTGTCCTTCCATGGGACCCAGTACACAAATTCTGTGGCAGGATTATTTGCCTAGCTCTCGCTTTCCACAAATTAACTTGTATCTCTACAGAGCTGTAAAACATCCCAGCCAATGAGAAACAAAAGTGCATATCCTATAGAATCAAATATTCCTTATAATCCCAACATTCAGTTGAAGGATACCAATAATCCCTTGGACCCGTTTCAAATTCCTTCCCTAGAGTAGCTAACATGTACATCGTATTTATGTGCCAGACACTGTTTAGGATTAAATGCTTTACATAGTAATTCATCATATTTTCACCACAGCTCCAGGAGTTGGGTACTTTTTGCAACCCCATTCTACAGTTGAAGAAGCAGAGAGAAATTAAGGAACTGGCCCAAACTCATAGAGCAAGTAAATAGGGGGCCAATATTTGGACACAGCTGTCCGACTTCGTGATCCCAGACTCTGGCTGAGGGTGCAGACCTGCCTGAGGTTGGAGCTAATCAATGAGGTGAACCAGCCTGGAAGAGGGGCTACTGTTCACACTGGTCTTGAGGTCACATGAGAGAGCCTGAGGATTGGGGGCATAGGGCATTTGAGGCTCTCCTGGATTCTCCATCGACCTTTTGAGTAGAAATGAGTGCATTGTGTTTCTTGGTGTTCCTTTGTTTACTCGTCAAATCTGCAACTGCCCAGCACTTCGATTTGCATAGTCTATGGACTCAGATGTCCTTGGCAGTAGTTAGCAGAAATAGCTTCATGGCAGCTTGAGTGGAAGCGAGTCATCACAGCTAGATAGCTGCCTAATACAAATTCAAGTAGCAAGTGAATAAAAGGGGTCAAATATGGGTCAAATAGATTTGCTTCAGGACAGACCCTTCTGCTTGCTCAGGTCAGCTTTAGGGAGGAAGGTCCCTTAAGGAGGCCACCTGCCCATCCCACTCTCACAACAGGGGGGTGCTTGGCAGCATCCCCATGTGCTGCCTTGATTCTTTATCCTTAGGGGACCAGACCTAGTTTTGTGGGGCAAATACAGAGTTCTGCAAACTCACAGACTGGCAAAAAGTCTGTCCTGTTCATTTTCTCCCCTAGTTTTACTGTTTCATATTAAAAAAGAAGGTCCAGGAAATATTTAGTATAGCTGTAGAGCTGTGTCCCAAGAGCTATAAAACCTCCTGGTCCTTGGCCTCCTGTGATCTCTTATCCTTACTCCCCCTGAAACTGGGACAATGATGCCTGGGGAGGTCACTGATGCACTGTGTCATGCATGTGCAAGTCGACTGCAAAGGTTCAAGGGCAAGGAAAGTGACCGTAGAGCTCCCATTCCCCGGTTGGCCACCTCCTGCTCTGAGCGGGGACAGCTCAGCCACACCACAGTTGTGCCCCAGAAAGAAAAATCAGTATACATTCAAACATGCATTCTCTTTGCTTTAAGTAAAACCAGAGCAAAGATGGTAAGCCACTTGCAATTTTGGAGAAGTGTGAATTTTGGGGAAAGAGGGCTGTTTTTCGTTTTTTTTTTTTTTAAATGAGCTTTGGCCCTTTATGTGTAAGTATGGTTTGAGCGGGAACATAGCTGATATTTTATATGATTCTTCATGGAGAAAAATGAAACAAAGCCTTGTCATGAAAATCAAAATAATCGAGTCCATCTCTCTCTCTCTCTCTCTTTTTTTTTTTTTTTTTTTTTTTAAATTGCTGTGTCTCTGAAAATTTCCTTTAGGAGACTCGGTGGGAGAAGGGCACTGGATCCCATTTTATCTGCAAGGGACAATGTCAGAAAGGGAGGTCCATGGCGGCAGAATGATGATGGTTTATGTGTTCATACATTAGTGTTGTACTGGATCCAGGGCTGATCATAGGCATGTCTTCCCCACTCTCTTGTCTTGTTGGTCATTTGAAATTGGCCATGGTAGGAGGACTTACATCACAGTAACCGGCAAACATTACAAGTCAGAGCTTTCCTCTGACCCTGCCTGAGTGTCCCGGGTGCTAAACATGCACCAGCAGACAACTTCACACTCCCCAAGGGCCCAGAACGGTGTTTGATAACAGCTGGCATCCAATAAATACCCATTGAGGGAATAAATGAAGAAAATGTCACTCTAGTAAAATAAATAATATCCTCAAGGTACCTAAGTTTAGAATTTTATCTTGACTTTTCTTAACCATATAATTTAACTTATTGTTTCGTAAGCTGTATTTAAGTTGCTTTTCACACTTTGCTTTTTTTGTTCTCCATACACAGTCTCCTACGCCAACTGGAAATTTTCCTCATTTTATAGAGAGAACATGAAGATTCAGGGGTGAGCATAGCAAAGGTCGCGAGGGCTATCAAAGGGCAGAGCTCACACTGAAACCAAGATCTGGTTGATTTCAAAGGTGCTGTGTGGCCATGAGACACAAATGCCTCAGAGGGAGGTAAAGGAGACCCGGGTCTTCGCAGAAGGGAGAGAACCTGAGGCCTCTTCTGTTCAGCTGTGAGGCTACTTAAAGAGCAGTGCCACAGAACCTCTAGCTCTACACACCTGCCCTTCCTCCCTGTTGGGAGACATGAGAACAGATGCATATTACCAGGTCCAGCCAGCATCAATACACTTGGGACTCAGGGCCATAAACTTCAGTCTCCTGTCTCCCCCAACACTGTCTCCAACCATGGAGGACCCATGCGTTGACTGAGCAGAAGAGACCCAGTGTTGTAAAACAGCTATAATATTTGATCTTCAGCATGAAGATAGCTATCTCTGAGTGTATTTACTTGGTAAAAGATGTCGTCGGCATCCCAAGAGTCACCCCTGGGGTTCGAGGCTTCGGGTTGCCTCATGTGCCCCTGTTGGTTAGTAGAGTGATGACAGAAGCTGGTCTCAGCTCTTTGAATATCTTCAGTGAAAAGGCTGAGATAAAATATTTAATTAAGCTCACCCCCCCACCCCACCCCCTGCCATCAGCCCGCCCACCTCTACCCGGTCCTGCTCCCCTGTCAGGGTCAAGCAGGCAGCTGCGTGCTCATCTCTCTCCTTCACTGATTTTCTCCTCCTGGGCCCTTTACCTGCCCACTCACTGCACACCAGAAAGGAAAATAATGAGAGGGGCCATGTGATACGGCACAACAATGGCTGGTTATGGCAGGTCCACATTCTATATGAAATAATATGGCTGTCACTGTAGGAACGAGAATGCTCACGGGGGAAATACAATAATGTGAAGTGCACCTATTCAGCTACATTGAATGCATCTGAGCTAAAATTAGGATTCAAGGCAATCAATCCTAACCATATTGCTATAGTCTGCTTTGAATAAGATTTTCAGACATTCAGAAAGAAACTCTAGAGTGCCACTTCGCTGAAACTTTGGTGCCTTCGTCAAGAAGAATGTTGCTATTTCCTGTCCCTAAAAGTTGGTTGTTTCTAAAACTTCATTTTATGGGGTGCAGGCTTTGAGATTTGTCCTACAACCTGTATCTATCAGTCCGAGGCTGGCTGGCTGGCTCACCGGGGCTCTCCAGGTAGAGCAGACCGTGTGCCTCCACCTGGCTGGGGAGGCATCGGGAATAATTTGTGGGTGTTATTAGTGACCTTCTGCGAGGGTATAGCACACACGGCTATTTTGGTCCTAAAAGCCAAAATCTAGGAAATCTTAACAGCATACATGTAAGAAAGTTAATGCTGTGACTCCATAAAGAATACTTAAAATCAATAAGATAGAAATAGAGCTGAGAGTGAAATAAAGTTCCATGTCTTCCCAAATTGTCAAGTCCATTGAGATGGGAAGGATGGACTGTGACCTGTTTGTGTAGTCTCTGGTGGGCTGGGTTTGGGGTTTTGACATCACTGAGTGGAGAGGCTCAGTGAGTGGGTGGAGGGAAAAGTGACACATGGATAGTTACATTTCCAAAGTCTCGTTCTGTGGAGAGCAGGTTGAAGAGGCTGGGATAACAGCCTGTCCTGGCGACATCAGGAGGGTCCAGAGCAAAGACAGTGGTAGCCAGAAAAAGCCTGGAGGTTATGGAAGATAGTTAATGAATGAATGATTTTTTTTTCCCAGAGGAAACACTGGCAGACTTGACAATCGTTTGGAGGCAGGGGTGAGGGAGAAGGGGGTCCAGGGTTGATCCCTGGGCCTCTATCTGTCTGATTAAAACACTACAGCCTGTAGGGCAACTGACAACACCCAGCACTGGAAAGGAGTGGAAATGTTGCTGAAGGGTGGGAGATGGGACTCCCCTGCTCACTGTGGTTTATGTCGAATCAGGAACTATGGCACTGTCACCTGGTGATACTTCTAGGGTCAGGTATGAGGGCTGAGTTGCAGGCGTAAATCCACCCTCATCTGGTCCTCTGGCCATAGGTAGACTTAGGGGCATGGGGAGAGAAAGACATGGAGACAGTCTAAGACGTCATGTTGTAGGAACTTCAGAATTACACATCCAAGTGGAAGATGATGCATTTGGACGCCGCGAGGTAAAGGAGTGGCCAGGGAAACAGGAAGAAACAGGAGGAAAGTCGGAGGTGGCTGCTCACAGAGAGGGCAGAGAGCTTTCTAAGTCAAGGATATGGACCGGGGCTGAACCTGGCTGGCAGGTCAACTGGGCTCAGCAACATCACGCTTATGGACCTCTTTAGTGAGAGTTGTTTCCATTAACCTAGCAATGGTATGGCCCAAATTGGAGTCAGCTGAGAAGTGAGAGGAAGCTAGGAAATGAAGGCCACAAATGTAGAAAGACCTTTAAAGAAGGTTGGCTGTGAAAAGGGGTGGGGCACGAAAGAGGTCCGCTGGGGAGGGGAGAGGGAGATAGAGAGAGAGAGAGTGAGGTTGGGAAGTAGGGAGAGAGGTGGAGAGAGAGAGAGCAAAAGGAAGAATGTGAATCAGACAGGGAAGAGTAGATCAATGGAAGGAAGTTCAGTCAGAGGTGGGTGTGGGCATGGTCAGGCTCCAGGACACAGGCACATGATTATCTGAGAAATGGCTTTTCTTGAGTGATAGGAGGAAAAGCCGACTGGAACAGGGTGTAGATGGAGACAGAATTCTCGACTTGGCATCTGGAGAGGTGGGAGTTCCCTAAGATGGCTCCAAGTCTTCTCCATAACACAGGAGTCAGAAGAGAGGGGTGTGGATGGAAAGACCGTGGTGCAGATTGGATAGTGGGCTACTGACTAGACAAACGTCAGAGTAGAAAATCTGCTCCAGATAGCAAACTCTTCTAATCTCTGCTTTAGAATCTTGTCTGTGTTGAGAAAAAAAGCATTTTTTTTGTAACTGCCGCCATAGCAGGAACAGGAGAAAGTACTGTATTAGTTGACTAGAGCTGCCATAAAAACATTCCACAGCATGGGTGGCTTATAATACAAGTGATATTTATTTCTCACAGTTCTGGAGGTTGGAGGTCCAAGATCAAGATGTGGGCAGGTTTGGTTTTTGTGAAGCCTCTCTCCTTGGCTTGTGGGCAGCTGCCATCTTGCTTTATCCTCACATGGCCTTCTTCCTGTGGTGCCTATCCCTGGTGTCCCTCTTTTGATAAGGACACCAGTCATATTGGATTAGGGTCCACCCGTATGACCTCTTTTAGCCCTAATTAAGGGCCAGATTTCCAAATGTGGTCACATTAGGGGTTAAAGCATCAACATATGAATCCTGGGAACACAGTTTAGTCCATAACAGGTAAAGATGGATATTCTTTAGAAAGTGAAAATGCGTGGCTTATTATCATTGAGCTTTTGTTTATAGGCTCCAAGCAAGTGCTTGTTTGTCCTGTGTGTGTGTGTGTGTGTGTATTTTGTTTTTTTTTTTT
Source organism: Mustela putorius furo (assembly GCF_011764305.1). NCBI lineage: Eukaryota > Metazoa > Chordata > Mammalia > Carnivora > Mustelidae > Mustela > Mustela putorius. Next base: position 3,631,044 of record NW_025422171.1, read on the forward strand.
TACATTTTATTATAGCTTTCATCCTTAAAGTCTGTTAGCTCTTTGTACTTTATAACTTTCTTTCTTTTCCACCTAATGTAACATCAATTTCTCCATAGAAATTTTCCATACCCTGTCTTAGTCCAAAAAGAAGCTTGTGGGGAAAGAAGGCAAGTGAAATTCATCCAGTTCTTTTTCAAGTAGACCCAAGGTAATGACATTGTTCCCGCTTCCCTAAGGATTCTCTTGAATAAGTTGTTCTGAAATGCTTTTGAAAGGAGATGAATTAAAAATTTTTACAGCAACCAGTCTTATAGTAAAAGATAGGTTAGAAAAAATAAAGAAAAAGAAATATTGATTTTTTTACTGTAAGTGAAATAGTTTCACAATTATTTCTCTTAGGAAATTTTCAAAATACTTACTTCTTCATAGAAGATTCTGACAAAGTAAATGCAGTTAGTTTTTTTTAAAGGTTAGATTTGGTCTTTTCCCTCAATTGGTCCCTCTTTAAACTTCCTAATATGATTATGACTTATGAATATATATCATCTATAACCCATTTTACCCTCTATAGTCAAAGATAAAACTACTGATAGCTTACTATCTGATGTATCACTTCAGGCTAGGTTTGGCTGTGAGTTTCAAAGACCTGAAAAAAAAGTAGTAATACCAGATAGGAAAAATTTCATTTCCTCATGTTAATCAGCCAAGAGAAAGAATGTCCAGGATTGAGGTGCCACTGCACCTGCAAAGAACCCAGGCTTTTTCCAGGTCTCTGCCCTGGTTTTTAAAAAAATAAATAAATAAAACAAAAACAAAAAAACTTTCTCTGCATACTCTAAGGTGGCTGCAAGAACCCCAGTCACCTCATCTGATCTCCAAACAGAAATATGAATGAGGACTGAACCTTCTCCTCTAAGGAGCACTTCTGGAAATTCCACCCACTTCCAGTGAAATTTCACTGCTCAGAACTTACAACTTATCCAGAATAAATTCAGAACTCTGTTGCTAAGGAAGATGGGGAGAACAGGTGCCTGTGGCCACAGAGACCTCCAGCCCCTTTGCCCATCATGCATGTGCCACAGCTGCTCAGGGGGGCATTGAAATGCAGGGACTCTGACCTCCTTGCTCTGGCAGACAGAACCCTGGACTTCATGAGAGCAATGATGATGGTAATAAATCCAGAAAACGCATGAACAGTGCTTTGACGGTTTGTACAGCATTTTCATACCTGTTATCTCAGTCCTCGTAATGCAGTTGTGAGACAAACAGGATCCTAGTGGCCTGGATACTGATAATTCTTTTGTAAATTACCTAAAACAATATAACCCATGAAAGATGAGGCTCCTATGCCAGGATATGACTTAAAACTCTGTGTGTCATCTGCCAGACCGGGCTGCCTTGACATGCATGATTGTGCCTCTGCACCCCTCTGTGCCATCTTTCAGGGACCCCGGGGGCCAGGCTAGACTAGTTCCCTTTGCCTCAGTCTCCTGGGTGCAAGCCTTACAAACATGGTTATCCTCCACTGCTGTTGCTGAGATCTGTTCACCCTCTGTCTCCCACTGCTATGGTAGCCTCAAGTATACACACTTCTCTGCTATTCCCAACTCCCTTCCAAATGATCTTCTAGAACACAAAAGCAGGCACGTCACTCATCTCCTTAAAAACCTTCTCAGGTTCCTCTTGCCTTCAGGATCACTCCAGCTCCTGTGGCAATCCCGGCCCTTCACAACTGGAGCTCACTGACCTGTAGTCTCACTGGCAATTTTTTCACTTTTGGGTTTCCAGCAAGTTGGGGTGACATCCACTGACCTAATGGTTCCACTCCCTCTCCATCCCTGTCCTTGCTGCTTCTTCCCCGGACTGGTCCCTGTTCATCCTTCAGAGCTCAGTCCAGGCTTCACCCCTGCTGGGAAGCCCCTGACCCAACAAAGCCTGGTGAGGTGCCCTGACAGAGTGCTCAGCCCTGAGTTGCATTTTTTGTGTCTTGTTCATCTCCCTAGCTAAACAGCTAAACCTGGAATGTGAGATCTTACCCATGTCTTTTCATTCTAATGTTTTGACATCTGGTACCTCGCAGACCCTCCCTGGACTAGCCAGTTCCTAGAGATAGTGAAGACTGGCCCATGAGCATACCCTCTACACTCAAACTAGCCCAGGGATACCCCTCCCCACCACCACCACCTCCTTTATCAAGCTGTTACACTCTGTAACACTATTCCCCTGTCCTTCACCTTGGCTCCGACAACTTGGGGCAGCCCCTATGCCCCAGAACCCCTTGAAATTATTCAAGTTAGTCAGTCCTAGCCTGCTTACCTGTTTCTTCCCACAGAGATGGCGATCAAGTCTCTCGCCCATGTTTCTTCCCACAAGCCTCCTCCTGAGTCACCCTGGTGCTTCCCCATGGTGCCCTGCTTGTCACCACATATCTCCTGCACTTGGGAACTGTGAGTCGGAAATTGTTTTTTCAGGGGCGTCCTCTGAAATCTGTTGGCCGCACTATACCCGGATAACTATAAAGCCTACATTTTAAACGGGAAGAAGTGTCTGTCTCATCCAGCACAGTCACCTAACACCCACTCAGGGCTTGACACATAGTAGGTGCTTCGTATTGGCTTGCCAAGGTGAGATAAAGAAAGGCAAGTGAGTAGTTCGGCTTGGGAGAATTTCCAGGCAGGATGCGTTACGGGGAGTCATTTGAGTGGGGATTGAAGGAGAAGCAGGGTTTCACGGGGTGCAGGGGCGTGGACAGTACATTCAAGGGAGGTCATCAGCCGCTGCCTCCGCCTGTGGTGCCGCCTGCTCTGCCCCCTCCCCTCGTGGTCCATCCTTGACACATTGGCTTCTGATCACCTCCCCGGAGGTCTCTCTGACCACTCAAACCATGTAGAAGTACCCAATCGGAGGGTTTTCATAGCACTTTGTTACTCTCTTCTTGGGACCAAAAACAATTCGTAATTTTACATTGATTTGTGTAATTTGATGGCTATGCCTACCTTCCCCGATATGTCAGCTCAGGGAGAGGAAGGGCACCCTCTTTGTTCACTACAGTATCTCTGTCCTTCACAAGATACTTCTTCCAGTAAAGGTGCAATAAGTATTTGTTGGGTAGAGGAAAGCATGGCTGAATCCAGGAACAAGAGCATTTTGGGATGGCGGAACCATGAGGTAGGAAGGGGATGTTCTAGGGTGGAGCCTGGACCTGGTTGGGCAGCTGCTCGGGGTTTCGGCACTGCAGCCTGTGCTTCCGAACCAACCCTTATACAGAGAGAAGATCAGATAGTCGGAGAGGGTGAACACAAACCAAGGCGAAGAGGTGGGAGTGCCTCAGAAACAAGGCGACGTCTATGGGAAGGAGGGTCTTTCAGTAACCCAGAGCGTAGCGTAGGAAGCTGAGGTCGAACCCCTTCAGAATATTTGCCCAGTTCCCCTGTCCCCGCCTCAACTCTACTGCCATGACTGAACCCACCCTGTCTCCGAATCCTAGCACTTGCCAATTTCTAACCCATAGCTATTCTGTGCTAGCCTTTTCTTTCCCTTTCTTTCTTTCTCTTTCTCTCTCTCTCTCTTTCTTTTTTTTTCTCTCTTTCATTCTTTCTTTCTTTTTTTTCCTTCCTTCCTTCTTTCCTTCCGTCCTTCTTCTTTTTTTTTTTTTTTTTTTTTAGCCAGGGAAGAAAAAGCTAGTGCTTTCCAAGAAAAGTGCAGTACATTCAAGAAAAACACATACAAGCAAAATGTAGAGCCACTTTTTTATGATGGCTCATTTGCAAAGCTTAACTGTCGGGCTCTTTTAATAGAATCCATCATATGTATGCATATTGCTATATAGAGCTCTTATGCTATTAGGTTTTACACATGGACACTGTGAAAAGGAGAGAATATGATCCTGATTTTTCTATTTGTGATTTAAAAAAAAAAAATGGATAGAAAACAAAGGGCAGGGTCTTGAATTCTCAAGTCCCTAATTATACACACACACACACACAGAGTACACATTGAATCCACCATCCTTAATATGAAGAAAGGCCAGAGTGTCACAGTTTCTCTATGCTAACAACTCCCGTGTTATCTCTTGACTGGGATGGATTTAATAACTGGGAGACTAAGAGCCATTGAGATTTGATGACCCTTCAGTGGCCTCAAGTTATAGGACAAAAACTCGTGAGGAAATACCTTCTAAGGACTTCGCCTTGGTGATTTCCGTAAATGACTCCACTTTAAATTGCTGGGATTGTGTGCCCTCCTACAATTACTGCTGTTCTAATTTCCTGGGACTAATTTTAGAGGGTGGAAGATTTTAATCATGGAAAGGAATTGTTTCCATTGTTCAGAATAACTTCAGAAGCCGAGTTGAAAGCAGGCGCCCGAGCAAGCCCCCAGAAAATTCCACAGGGACTGGGCGGGCCGGGCCTGTCTACAGCCTGAAAGAGAAAACCCTCCATGAGCCAGGGCCTCTCCGACTCTCCCACTGAACTTTTGAGTCTCATTTAACTTTAAATGTGTCACCAAGGAGCCGTGGCATCTAAAGATTTTGGGAAGATCCTCAGAATGAGTCTCTAGGCATCATTCTTCCTCAAAGAAATTTCTAGAGATTGAAGAGAGCCTTGGTACGTTTTTGTGACCTTAAGATGCTGACCTTCTATACTCCTGTCAACAGAAAGGCCTTGAGGGGGGATGGGGGGGCGTCAGGAGGGGGGAACAGAATGTTGTAGGGAGAGGGTGGCTCCCCTGTCCCCATGGTTTAGAGCTTTGTTTACTTCTTTCCCTCTCCATGTCATCTGAGCAGGAGATGAGAGGAGACGCTGACCGGGCTGTCAACAAAGTGGCCTTCCTATTATGGAGTATTAAAGGGCTCTTCCCTGACACACCTGGAAACCCACTTCAAAGTCGGGCCTGCCCACGGCGGAACTTGTCAAGCCATGGGAACTTCCTGTGCCCTCTGCATGACCTCTTCAGAGGTAATTTCCTTCTTTCTGTCCTGTTGGTATAGACTCCACCCCTGGCCCCCCGCCAACATGCACTAACCTAAGTTTAAGATTTAGAATTTATGGAAAAACAACTACCCCATGTAATGATTATCACCTCCTAAAGGTGAGCAGGCAGGAAAATGTGGAGTGACAAGACTGCTGGCATCCTGTGGCTCCCTCGCCTACTTGGACTATACCATCTTAGCATGCAGAAAATTACAGCTGGGCAAAACCTCGCCATCTCATCTTCCTTGAGACATTCCTCATGCTGCCTTCCTACCAGCAGACCCCGTTCCTCCTTTGAAAACTTCCCAGAAAAACCTGTGCTGGAACAAAACCCTCAGCTCAAGAAATTTGCAACGTATACAAGGTAAAAAGAGAAGCAATACCCAGAAAACACCCTTGGTCGAAGGTAGGGTGAGTGGAAGACTGAGGAAGGACAGGGCACTATTGATTCTTCATGTGTCTCGTTGTGCTTTATTTTTTCCCATTTCTCTAATTCTTCTGTGAGGAAAGTGTATGTAGACCGTTTGAAAAGAAGCCACCTTAAAATGCATCAGCACATGGTAGCCTGGGGAGTCTATACAGCTGGGACAGCCCTGGGAGCAGAAACTTTGCTTTTGGGGAAATGTTGGAGCTTTTCGGGCCTAGGATCCACCTAATTCAAGTATATGTTTTCCTGCAGTCACTGGACAGTGTCATTCAGTCGCTGCTTGCATGCTCCCAGCTAAGGGGAGATCACTACCTTACCAGGCCACAGATTCCCTTGTTGGGCAGCTCTCTTCTTAGAAACAAATAAACAAACAAGAAAAGAAATGGAAGTGGGTCAAGGAGAGAAGAGAATGATGGGGGAGGGATAGAAAACACTGATACTTAGTTGAATTCAACTTCCTGTAAGATTTAGATACCCCCCCCCCCAGTTTCCCATTTGATTAGCACAGAACTGTGTGACAACTTCATAGGCTTGAAAACCTTCCTTCTTTGTTCCACGACTCAGAACATCCTAAGTCCTTCAATCATTCATTAAATGGCATTGATTTCAGTCTCTCACCATTAGAATTCTTCTCTAGACTAACTGTCATTAAAGCTTTCCTTAAAAGTGCATCTCCTGGGGTTCCTGGGTGGCTCATTCTGTTACGTGGCTGCTCTCAGCTCAGGTGATGATCTCAGAATCCTGGGATCGAGTCCCTCATAGGGCTCTCTGCTCAGCAGGGAGCCTGCTTCTCCCTCTGCCTACCACTTCCCCTGCTTGTGCTTGTTCTCTCTGTCAAATAAACAAATAAAATCTTTTTTTTTTATAAAAAGTGCATTTCCTCAGTTGCATATAACACTCCCCAAATCAAGTTATTTACATTTAATCTTCATCTAAAAAAATAAGTGAGAGTGCATTTCCCCAAACCAAGTGGCGCCCCGAGGAGGGTGTAGGCAGTGCATAGTATGACAGCATAATTCCTTCTCTCCATCTGGATGCCAGACGTGTGGGTCTTCAGCTCAAGACGGCATTAGCATTTTTAGTGGTTACGTCACACTATTAACTTATATTGAATTTGTGGTCATCTCAAACCCCTGCTCGAATATCTGAAACACATCGGCTGGGGGAGTCAGGATTGGGGGGAAAAAACGTGCCATGTGTCTGTGCTGGAGATCAGACATGTAGGCATGTCAGGTAAAATCAGGGCAGCTAGCATTGAAGCCTGGGCCCTGGGAGAGGACCAGCAGTGAGGAGGGCCCCCCAACAGTAAGGCCTGTGGGCTGAGGGAAGTGGGGTCCATAGCTGATCTGAGACCCCATTCAGATCCAGGCCCCCTTTCGATAGGCATGTACTCTGGGGAAGGAAAGAGCTGGATTAAAGCTAACGCCACATCTAGGGCCTCCAGCATGCCTGCAGCGGGCCCTGGAAACCCCGAGAACATTGTCCCACATCTGTCATGCAGGGCAATGTTGTGGTTTGCCAGACTCAGTGCCATTGGGCCATGTCAAAAGCCTCAGTGGGGCAGAGACCAGGCAGGTGTGGGTAGAGTGGCAGGGACAGAGCTGCTGTCTAGAGAGGCAGAGCCAATTCCAAGAGAGTTCTGGAGAAGGTAGCTGTCCCCGGAACATGTCGGAAAGCAGTGTAGCCTGAATGGGACAGGGCCCTAAGCAAGATTTGGCAGTGTAGGGCAGCTGTGCAGGGCAGGAGAAGTGGTGACATTGTCCTAGTTTCCAGGGCCCTAGGCAGAGGCCACCATTTCCATGTCATTGCTGGGTTGGTGATGGCTGTCTGATGGGAGCAGCAGAGTTAGTGTCCGGGACCAAGTGATGTTGGTGGTGAACATAATGACCCACAGGGATGTTGAAGCAGATAGAAATGTATCTGACTCCCAGGAAGATGCCTAAAGGATGAGGGGACCTCAGACCGGGCAAACACGAGCTCCTGCAATGGGCAGATGAAAGCCATTGGTCCGCAGGTATGACTTCCGTAAGACCATCAGGCCTGTTTGGGTTGAGACACTTTCTTATACAGAAATGTTTTATTTAGTTTTTTTTTTTTTTTTTTAAAGATTGTATTTATTTGTTTGAGAAAGAGAATGATTTGGAGGAGGCAGAGGGAGAGGGAGAAGCAGGCTTCCCTCTGAGCAGGGAGCCCAGATGCAGGACTCCATCCCAGGACCCTGGGATCGTGACGTGAGCTCAAGTCTGCCGCTTATCTGACTGAGCCACCCAGAGGCTCCCAGAAATGTTTTAAACTCATCACTCAGACATTGGTGTCAACGGAAGATTTGTGGTAAGAAGTACAACAGTCAAATAGCCATTTAATGCTGAGACTTCTCCAGCCTAGTCACATCCAGGATGGCCCCGCATGTGCAGACCTCTCAGTGGTTTTGCTCACTGACCTGCTCTCAGCAGAGAGGCTGCATGCCAGAAGGTGGCACAGCCCAGACCCCCAACACCCTGGAAGAGAAAGAGTCTTCTGAAGGCTTGAGGAACAGAACTGCTTGATGGCCAGGCCATCATAGAGGGACATTTCTGCAGGAGGAAACCAGATTATTGGCTTTTCCTAGCTTAAACTTAAGGGTTTGAGAATCAAGCCATTTTTACAAGTTTAATTTGAGACATCGTCCTGTTGTTTCCAAATTGCTTAAGTCAACTTTTGTAAGCTTATTAACTAGGGAGGATTCTCCGGTGAGATTTTCTGCTTCATTCTTTAACATTCTTTTTTTTTTTTTTTTTAAGATTTTATTTATTTATTTGACAGAGAGAGATCACAAGTAGGCAGAGAGGCAGGCAGAGAGAGAGAGAGGAGGAAGAAGGCTCCCTGCCGAGCAGAAAGCTCGACGCGGGACTCAATCCCAGGACCCTGAGATCATGACCTGAGCCGAAGGCAGCGGCTTAACCCACTGAGCCACCCAGGCGCCCCATTCTTTAACATTCTAATGTATAAAACCAGTCAGCAGATAGGATCACTGAAAAGATACTTGTTTAGTAATGGTATAATTTAGAGGTCCCTTTGGGAACCCATTTGAATCATCAACCTATTTTTCTTTCTTAATGAGAACACACAGACAGGCTGAAAAAGTGATTTTACAAATATATCAAGTTGAAATCTCTTTTAAGATACATAAAACACTTCTATGTAACTTCTTCCAGAAAGGATTTCTAATGTATAAGCTAGTGATTTGCTCTTTTTCCTTAATGTGCCTCCTATTTTGTGCACAATTTGGTATCCCTTTTACCTCTGTTATTTTTGCATTTATTGGATTGCAACTGTCTTAATGAGATTTAAATGAAAAACCCTGAAGTACCCAGTCTAGGCGTCATATTGAGCCCACATGGCTTGCTAAAGCAGGTACCGTACCAGCGGGGATCCGTAGTTGTCACAGCTGTGAGTAGCCTCCTAATTGCTTGTGACATGGGGCTGCCTTTTGATCTTGACCATGTTCTCCTAATTATTTAATCTTTGACAACATGAAAACATGTTTAACCACATACCATGAATAAAGATCCAGCCTAACTTTTCTCCCGAGGCCTGGTTTAGTCTGCATATCCTGAACGCCAAGAGCAGAGAAGGCGAAAAAATGTTTATTTCCTGCGCTCCGTTGCAGGGGAACTTGGGGATGGGGGTGGGGGAGGTCTCTCCACTCCAGACTTCTGCTGATACATTTCCTGTTAGTTCAGAATTACTCCTGAAGCTGTTCCATTCTCAAGCAGCCTTATCAGGTTGATACTGACTGACAGCGTTTCCTGGCCTCTGGAAGGGAGGGAGCTCATTCGATACAGACAAAGGAATGAGGCATGGACTCTGTTCTTTCATACTTTATACTGTGCTCATCAGATCTATTTAGTAATAGTAACATTTTGTTTTATTTAGGTCACACGTCTGTTTCCTTCAATTGACTAAGCTGCTTGGTGGTAGGTCCTTACTACTTTATGTATTTATCACCTGTGCTTAATAAATATTCACTGAGTCATTGAATGAATGTACAAATTAACAATGTCATGAATGAGTGAGTGAATATTAAATTAGGTCTGTCTTTGAGGACTTAGCTAAGAGCATAAGTGAAAATACTGAGGCCTCTGGGTGAGAAAATCAGGAGAAAATCTGCATCTTTTCTTAATTGCAGCAAAAATGGAGTCATGTGAAGATTTCCCTCCTGGATCTGAGCCATTGATAACTTTTTGCCATGGAGGATAGTGTAAGACCCCAAAGTTCAGAATTCACGCATTCCTTAATAGTTTATGACCTTTATTTACATATGCTGGAGGGATTTGTCTCAGTTCCTGGACTCTGGCTCCTTGCTAGCAGAAATGTTTATTAGGATGACAAGTTGCCCATGTATTTTGTTTAATACTTGTGTACCTTAGTTCTTTAGAGGACTGTCCACTGTTGGGAGACTCTCCTCTGAACCCTGACCAGGCCAGTTAGCATTGCTCCATGATGTAGGCTCTGTTGGAATTCTTGCCTTTGGATCAGTGATCTTGCACATCTGGGGTTGCTAAATGTTTTCTGTAAAGAGCTAAGTAATAAATAACTTAGGCTTTGTGGACTTTGTGGGTCTCTATAACAATGCTCAACTCTGCCACTGTAGTGCAAAAGCCAGCATAGACAGGACCTAAACAAGTGGGGATGGCTGCGTGCCAGTAAATCCGAAATCTGAATTTCTTGCAATCTCCCTGTCACCAGATATTAGTATTCTTTTGATTTTTTTTTTCCCCAACCACATAAAAAAATGTAAAAACCATTCTCAGCTTTCAGGCTGCAGTTTGCTCCTCCCTGTTATCCCTGGAAAGTGTGTAATATGGAACCAACCCGCAGCCTGAGGGGGTCAGCATGAGGACTGCAAGCACCGTGACTGGAGGAAACCATTTTTCTGAAAGGACAACACCATTATTCATTGTGAACTTTTTTTTGGATTAGCTTCAGAGAAACTCTTGATGGTTCTTATGGCTGCTCCTGTCTTTAGCATTCTGCATTTGTCTGTGTTGTCCTGAGTCTGTTGGGCGTTTCCACAGGGTTGAGCTACAACTATGAGGTCCCAACATTCTCTCTGCACAAGACATATTTCTTGTCTTTTGTGTAAGAAAATGTGACCAGGGAGTCTAGGTGACTTAGTCTGTTCAGCACCGCCTTTGGTTCACGTCATGATCCCTGGGTCCTGAGCCTTGAGTCGGGCCCCTTGCTTAGCAGGGAGTCTGCTTCTCCATCTCCCTCTTCCCTTCCCCACCTTCACACCCCCCCCTGTGCTATCTCTCTCTCTCTCATAAATAAATAAAATCTTAAAAAAAGAAAAGATGGTGGCCATAATGCCTATTGGTTTGGCTGCAGAGAGGGGGAGACGTCCACCTGGAAAGGAAGATCCCTAAAGGCATCCATGCCACTGAGAGGGGAACTGGAGCTATTGGAAAGGAATGGCATTCGTGGGGCCAGCCGCCAGTCAAGAAAGGATTATTTTTGGCCTCCTTGGACTTCTCCGCACATGTGGGTTTCTCCAGTCTTTGTGTGGGGTCTCAAGTGTCCTATTCTTAGTAGTAAGGGGTAGGAGAGGCATATAAAGAGGTTCTTCTTTCTTCGCCTAATGCAATTTTCTAACTATAAATAAGTGAGTTCAGCAATTCACACATTCTGAGGCTTTTACTCTTAGTATAGATAAAAGTCTAGATGTTATACCTGCTTGAGATTTCTAAAAGACCAATCCCCTAATTTCTTTTTTCTTAAGATCTTAATATTTAGAGCAATTTTAGGTTTAGTTTCACAGAAAAATTGAAGAGAAGTACAGAGATTTCCCTTTACCCTCTGTTTACTAAAACACATGCCCAGCTTCCTTCCCCCACCAATCCTCCCACCCACATCCCCCATCAGAGGAGGACATGTGTTATAATTCATTAACCTTCATTGACACATCATCATCACCCAAAATCCAAAGGTTACTTAGGGTTCAGCCATGGTATTGAACATTCGATGGATTTAGGCAAATGCATAATGACATGTGTCCATCATTACAGTATCATACAGAGTACTTCTCCTGCCATAAAAATCCTCTCTGCTCCCCCTATTCATTCCTCTCTCCCTGCTGAACCCTGGAAACCACTGATCTTTCAACTCTCTCCATAGTTTTGCCTTTTCCAGAATGTCTTATAGTTGGAATCATACAGTATGTATCCTTTTCAGATTGGCTTCTTTTATTCAGCAATAGGCATTTAAGTTTTCTTTCTGTCTTTTCATGACCTAATAACTCATTTCTTATTAGTGTTGAATAATATTCCATTGTATGGATGTGACTACAGTTGACTTAAGCATTCAGCTACTAAAGGAAAACTTGGTTGCTTCCAAGTTTGGGTAAAACTCCTCTAAACATTCATGTGGGGATTTCTTTGTGGACTGGGGTTTTAATTCCTTTGGGTAAGTACCAAGAAGTGCAATTGCTGGGTCCTATGGTAAGGCTATATTGAGTTTTGTACAAAACTGTTAAACTGTCTTCCAAAGTGGCTGCGCCATTTGCATTCCCACTAGCAATGAATGAGAGTTCTTGTTGCTCCACATCCTCACCAGCATTTGGTGCTATTGGTGGTCTGGATTTTAACTCTTTTATTAAGCATATAGTGGTATCTCATTGCGGTTTTGATTTTCATTTTCCCATGACATATAATGTAGAACATCTTTTCATGTACTTATTTGCCATCTGTGTATCTTCTTTGGTGAGGTTGTTAAGGGTCTTTGGACTATTATTTAAACTGATTTGTTTTCTTACTGAATTTGTAGAGTTCTTCTTATACTTTGGAAAATGGACCTTTGTCAAATGTGTCTTTTGCAAATATTTTCTCTCTTTTGCAAAGACATTCTCCCAGAATGTCTTCTCATTCTCTCGATGCTGTCTTTTGCTGGGAATAAGTTAATTCTAATGAAGTCCAGCTTTTGAATTATATCTTTTATGGACCAGGTAAATTTTGTCCTATGTCGTCTTCTAGGATGTTTATAGTTGTGAATTTTACATTGATGTGTATGACCTATTTTGAGCTAATTTTCATGGAGAGTGTAATATCTGCATTCAGGTGTCCCTGAACCATTTGTTAAAAAGACTGTCTCTGCTCCAATGCATGGCCTTTGCTTCTTTGTCAAAGACCAATTGACTGTATCTGTGCGGGTCTATTTCTGGGGTTTCTTTTCTGCTCCATTAATCTATCTGTACTGTTATCAATACCACACTGTCTTGATTACTGTAAATTTATAGTAATTCTCGACGTTGGGTAGCATCAGTCCTCCAACTCTGTTATTTTCCTTCAGTATTTCTCCTTTAATTATTTTTTTAAACTTACCTTTGAAATGACATGAAATGAGACATAGAGAAAATATGATTTTGAATCATCAGAAATCAACTTCATTCTGGGATATTTTAATTCCAGGAATATTTTTCTGGAACTCATTCCAGAAATGGACAAAGAAATTGAGTAAGGCTGAAGAAAGATTTATGTGCATTTTTTTTCTTGGTAAATCCTGTGTTCCAACTCTCAATAGTCACAGAGCCACATTATCTGATACCTATTCTTGAAAATCAAGAATGATACATTCACATATAGATGGAAAGTTATTTTCTTAGAAATTCAAGGAGCAAAATCAGCTGTCAATAAGCTTTTAGAAGGAAAGGAAAGGATTTGCTAAGAATGTGAGTGTGATAGAGCATTTCTAGTAATATTTGAGAAACTATTCACAACACCTGTTCCAAACTAAATAGAACATTCTATAAAGCATTTGGAAAAAGCAACTTCATCCTCCCCACATCTTTTGTGTTATCACAGAACTACAGAATGCAAACATACTCATATCGTTATGGACACATGTGTCAAATTGATCACACTCCAAAATCTCTATGATCAAAAAGTTCTCAAGTAATTTTAGTCCTTGACATAATCCACTTCTCAGTTTCAAGACCTTTTAAAACTGTTTCCACGAATGCCGACTTAAAGTCACCCATGTGTGCAGAATGAAGAATGGAATGAGAAACATCACATAGCATCAGAATGCAGAAGGGTCTCTCATTTCAAAACAAAACCAATATTTGGGTTTGCCTTGCCTGCACAACTGTACTTTTGCACAAATGTCTTGGTTTCAGGCACATGGTTCTTTTATTCAGAGGTTAAGAGTAAGGGCCAGGGTCTGTTCTGATTTTACGGTTCAATTTTCAAAAATTTGTAAGCTGTAAGGACAAGTTTCATTCTAACTTCTTTAAACAGTTTCCATACAGGGTTACTCACTCCCATCACTGTAGAAAAATGTCCTTCATGGTGGTTAGTTCTAGGTGGGCATCACGTATAATTGGGGAAGTGGGTCCTGTCCTGCTTGATCAAAGCACCCATAATCCAAATAAGACATAAAAATACAGGGAGGCCAAGGATGGCTCGGCCTGCTGTACTAGAGCTGTGTCTGTCTTCATGTTAATGTGTTCCCTCTTTCCTGTGTTTCCCTTAGACACCCCTCTCCATGGAGGGTGTGGCGGGCATAAAGTCTAAGCGATGCTTCCAAGGAGTGCCTTTCAGAGGAATTAGAAAACAACTCTGTGACCTAACAAAGTGAACATTTCTGGTAATCCCGGCAAGGGAAAAGTTCTTGAATATTGGGGCTACAGTCATAGGAAATCTGATGATAACATCCTTGAAGACATGGGCAGACAGAGGGTGACATGCATGAGAAAAGGCAGGGTCCTCACTCTCGATGCTTTCAGAATCTAGACAGGTAGACCAGCTGTGGAAAGCAGCCAGATGCAAGAAAAAGGTGACAGGGAGTCTTGCAGCAATCTGGAGAGCATTTTGCCCCAGTTTAAGGGATGAAACAGTGCATGGGCCTGACAATAGTGGCGTGTGAGTGGACTCTGAGTTTGCAACTCCAGAACCAAGGGCTGGTTCCGAGCAGGGTGGGTCTTGGAGATGGAACACAAATGCACAGACAGAACTCCAAGTAGCGAACAAATGGCTATAAATAGAGTTTGATTCTGGAGTCACTGCTGAATCTTGGCAAAGCTATCTTGAGATCACAAACAGAGCATAGGGGCATCCAAACAGCAAAGGGAGGAGGGACAGAGTAACACTTGAAATGATGCAGAAAGGTGGGTGGTGACTCATTACCCATTCACTTGTTCATTCTGAGTAATGTGCTGCCTGCTTTTATTATCGATTTTCCTGAAAATCAGGGGATTGTCTCTCTGGGATGATGTCAAGATAGAATCAAAATGGCAAAAATGACCCCAGGGTTATGATCTGTACTCTGCCTATGCTGGAGTCACTCCTTGCTTTGGGGAACATTTAAGAAGAAAATTCTTTTTCTTGCTAAAGACACTGCATCTCTGGTCCCGTGGGACCCTTGGGGATGCTGCACTGATGTGACTGCCACACAGAGAAGAGTCTCATTCTGCACATATGAGAAGGGCACACCAAGTGAGCATCCAAATCTCTGATGGTTTTTCAATGCCAGGAAGCCTAGGATGACTTCTACAAGGCTATGGAACATCACGTTCACAACCTGCTGGTGCTTTACATCCCAAAGAGTATGGAAGACATGGGGGAAGATCCATTTCTCATTCCATTAAAAAAATAAAAACGTAGTGCCTATCCTCTATAATACCAAACCTGGATGACACTGAGCAAAGTTAGCAGTATAATGGCAATCGGTCAGGAAATGGGGTACGGAATGGACTCTCAGAGAACACAGATCCTCAGATGAAGTGTCACTTGTCATGTGACCAGAAATGGTTTTCAAGCTGTAGGACCCACAGGCGTGGTGGACGGCATCGGGGAGCCCCACACTCCTGCACCTGAATCCCTCCTCTCTCCCCTCTTTCCTTTCCTTTGTCCCCCACTGTTCCTCTTCCTTCCCACCCTACCGGTCGGTGCGCTGGAGACCAGGAGACAAGACATGGACACAGAACCCCAGCAAGTAATTTCTTCCCCACCCTGTTATACCGATTTTTCTCAACACGGGTCTGGAGACCACCTTGAGGGGTGACAGGGTAATTCAATTTCCAATCCATTTCGTTCTTGGTCTCTGAGTAGAGACTGCCCACCAGGCACCAATTAGGGGAAACAAGAGGCCAAAGGAAAAGAGAAGTTTGCTACTGTATTGCATGTGTGTGTTTTGACATTTAGTTTGAACTTCAACCTGGCCTGTGCTCCTTTGGGAGCTTTTAAAAAGAAATAAACTTCGTCTCATTACCATCAGATACAATGATGGGGGAAATGGGCTGGAAAAATCCTGAATCTTTTCTGAGCCCTATTTTGCGCCTACAAAGAGAAGGGCAAATTCTTTACTGCTGTGCCATTCAGCTATTATGTTTAACAATCTAATTAGAAAGGCCGGGTAGCCTATTCCCATTGTAAAAGCTAAGACAGTACGCACAAGCAAATCCAATTAGACAGCTGTCCTTTACAGATCCGAGCTGCCCTCCGGCCAGGTTCTAATGAACGACCCGCCACCCCAGCCCCTCCCCACAGCCCCCAGGAGATGGGTTTTGTCCATAAACTGGGCCAGATGACAGTGGCAGTACATTCAGGGCTCCCCACCCTGCGGCAGGCGGCGTGGTTACCTGCTTGCTGGCACGCAGCAGGAAGCCTTCGCTGGGGCGCTGGGGCTCCTTCCTTTCCAGCTGAGCCTCCCTGAGTCTGGGCCACCAGTCCTGCCCCACTCTGCGCCACCGTGCTCCTTCTGGACGATCGTGCCCGCCACGTTCAAGCAGGTCAGCCTTATGCTAACAGGTGGCCATAAATCAGAACCGTTGCTTTCACTTTTATGAATGTTACTTTCTGCACACCAGGGACTTATTTAACTTGAAACAGACCAAAAACTATACATTGAGCCGCATGCTTGCCATGCCTTTGTTTTTCACCACGTATGGCTTAAATTAAGGCGCCCTGTGTCGAGCAGATTGCTCACTGCAAGTTAGTCATCTGTTTAGTGTTTGGCATGTCCCATAAGGCAGTTGTGGTTATTCACAAGTCTATTAATTAAAAGGAGAACCAGTAAGAGAACTACTAAATGGGCCTGGGATCGTGCGGCCACTTCAAATAAAAAGATACGTTAAGATGGGTGTAATAAGACCCTCTTGGGTTCCCTTTCTGGATGCATCTGATCTGTAGTCGTTGTTGGAATTAGGCGTGTGAAAAAGTACTCTTGTCATCACTGCGTCCAAAAGGAGTTTTATGACAAAAATTAGAGCGATGTTGTCTCAGTCGATAGGATTGAGATAGTGTCAAGTTTTCCATTTTTAAAGATCTATTTTCATCAGGCAGTGACTCATTGAAAAATATCCACCTTGTGTTGAAATCAGGTCTTATCAGAGCAGAAATCACAAAGGATCTTTAGCTTCTGAGAGAAGAAAAAGACACACTGTGTCTATCAGCAAGATAGGTGCTAATAGAGACTGCCCTTACGCTTATTTTCCTCTATATTTGAGGGACCAAAGTACCTCTCATGTCATTCTGTTTATTCCCAAAGCCATGTCACCAGAACCCTGGAACCAATTTGTTTTATGTATGAGGAACTGAGTGTTTAAGTAGTTTTGCAAACATCCTCAAGGAGTTCTGCGGCTTACAGTCATGGCAGGAGTAGGAATTACCGGACAGTGATCACTCACTTGCTTATGAGTTATCAATTCCCTTTTAACCAGGAAGAATTTGATTTTGAAAATATCCTGTAAAGCAAATGTTATAAAATTTTATTAAAAAAAATATTTATTTGAGAGAGAGAGAAAGAGACTATAAGCAGGGGGAGAGGGAGAGGGAGAATCCAACTCCCTCCACTGAGCAGAGAGCCCAACAAGGGCTCAATCCCAGGACCTCGGGATCGTGACCTGAGCTTGAGGCAGATAGTTAACTGACTGAGCCACCCAAGCTCCCCTAAAATTTAAATTTGGTTAATATTTTGTGAAAATGGAAACTTGCTTTTGTGAAGGTATTCTGTGTTGGACTATTCCTGGAAATGGATCCATTGCCCATAGTTGCTATATATTTAAATTGAATTTTCTGGCATATCAGATTGTGATTATACTGGCTAAAACCAGGTACCTTTTCTGTGGTATGCGGCGATGTTCAGATCTGAGATATAAACAGCATTCTTACAAAAATACAGGTGGGAGGTCAAAAGCCACTGCTAAAAACTGGGACCAGAATCATTTACAAATCATTGACCCCTCGATGGCAAATCAGCTGGCAAAATGTATACTTGATTCAGTAAAAAAAATTTCAGAGTATCTATTATGTGAAACTAAAGAAAGAAGGTGTACAGAAACAGGCTTACTTGCATATGAATTCCAGGAACTTACAATTTAATTGGGAAGCTAGACCTTAAACATGAAAATGTAAGCAATTACTTAGAATAACCAGCATTATACATATTGGAAATAGCATATTACATACTGTTTGACACAGCCGTGGATAGTGTCTTTATCAAGGTTTTAGAATAAGTTTTAAATAAAATAAAGCTATGTGCCTCATATTCATCAAATTAGAAATGTCATGATATTTAAGATGTAGTTTTGTGCTGGATGAATGAATGAGGGTCTAAGGGCAGAAAGACAAGTTAAAATAATGATTTTAATAGAGCAAAACTTAATTGGAACAAAAATAAAGACCCAAACTTATATCCCAAATACAAATACTGAATTACTGCATGAGAAAAATATTTAACCACAGCCTTAGAAAAGACTGTAGGATAAATGAGTCGAGAGTGAAGGAGAAGAGTTTGGACATTTATTAATCAGCTACCATGTCCCAGCAACTGTGATAGCGGCTCTACCAAGTCTTCCATCTTCCCAGCAATGCTGGGGCATCTGGAGCACCTTGCAGAGCGTGAGTATTTTATATGCATCTTCTGTTCGATTTTCATAACCATCTTGCAGAGTGGATGCCATCTTCACTTGACTAATGAGATAACTAAAGCTCAGAGAGGTGAAATCACTTGGCTGGTGTTGCACAGGTAGCAAATTAGATTGAGAAATGGACCGTGAATTCTCTTTTCTTATTTATTCATTCTTTTCTTTTATTATACTTTACTTTGTTTTATTTATTTATTTTCACCGTGCCATATGTCTTTTAGCAGGTAATGTAACTTCATTGATAGGCATGTAGTACCCAGAGTGAAGGAGAGAGTTCTGTTCTGTTAGAAGAAGGTTGTGTCAGAGCAATAAGTGCATGGATTATGGTACCAGGTGTCCTGGGTTTCCACTCAAGTTCTGCCACTTAGGAACTGAAGGCATTGGCCAAAGTATTAAAATAACAACAACAACAACAAAAACGACAACATCTCTTCATGCCTCAGTTTCCCCATCTCTAAAGTGAGGGTAAGTGTAGTACCTAACCATTTTCTGGGTTATTGAGACAATTCAGTAAGTTATTATTATTTTTTAAATGTATTTTTACCAAGATATAATTGATATAAAACATATCAGTTTCAGGTGTAGAACGTAATGATTTGCTATTCACATTGTAAAGTGATCACCACAGTAAGTCTAGTTAACATCCATCCCCACGCGTAGTTATTACCAATCTTTTCTTGTAATGCAAATTTCTAAGATTTACTTTCTTAGCAACTTGCGATGTGCAACAGTGTCTTTAACTGCAGTCCAATGCTGTACATTATATCACCATGGCTGACTTATTTTAGACCTGGAAGTTCCTATTGTTTGATCCTTTTTATTATTTCTCCCATCCCTTTCCCTACCTCTGGCAACCACCAACCTGTTGTCTGTATCTATGAGTTGAGTTTCTTCTTTGAGATTCCACATGTAAGTGTGGTCATAAAGTATTTTTCTTTCTCTGTATGACTTAATATGGCAAGATTTCACTCCTTTTTATGGCTGAATAATACATACACATATATATGTACATATGTAAGCATGCCATATCTTCTTTATCCATTCAGCCATCAGTAGATACTTTGGTTGTTTCCATACCTTGGCTATTATAATAATGCTCCATGAACATGGTGGGGGGGGTATGTTTGTGTGTGTGTGTGTGTGTGTGTGTGTGTATAATATATATATATATATATATATATATATTTAGAGTTAGTGTTTTTGTTTTCTTTAGAAAGATACCCAGACATGGAATTGATGGGTCATATGGTAGTTCTATTTTTAATTTCTTGAGAAACCTCCATACTGTTTTCCACAGTAGCTACACCAATCTACATTTTTACAACAGTACACAAGGGTTCTCTTTTCTCCACATCCTCGCCAATATTTATTATTTCTTGTCTTTTCGATAATAGTCTTTCTAACAGGTGTAAGGTAACATCTCATGGTGGTTTTGATTTGCATTTCCCTGATGATGAGTGATATTGATGTTCACGTACCTATCAGCCTTCTGTGTGAAAAATGTCTATTCAGATCCTCGATCCATTTTTAAATTGGATTCTGTTTTGTTTGCTGTTGAGTCATATAGATTCTTTTTATATTTTAGATATTAACTCTTTATCCAATATGTGATTTGTAAATGTTTTCTCCCATTCAGTAAGTTGCATTAACATTTTTTGATGGCATCCTTTGCTGTGCAGGAGTTTTTTAGTGTGATGTGGGCCCACTCGTTGACTTCTGCTTTTGTTGCCCTTGCTTTTGGTGTCAAGTCTGAAATATCATCACAAAGAATGATGCCAAGGAACTTACCTTCTATGTTTTCTTCTAGATTTGATGATATCAGGTTTTACATTCAAGGTTTTAATCCATTTTGAGTTGAATTTTGTGTTTGGTGTAAGATTGTGGTCCAGTTTTATTGTAATAAATTATTTCATGGAAAGCTCTTAGAATAACCATTCGTGGCACATCTTAAGGACTGTGAGTACATTACTCTGCTTTTGTTCTGTTCACATCAGGTCTGACCTAGGGTCCTGGGCCATCACTTCAAGGGGCACATTGGGAAATCATTTTTCTCATTAAAGCCTCCCCAGAAGTGATGATAGGGATGGAAACGTCCCTGCAATACTATAGCAAAATCTGAAGGCACTTACTCTACGTGATGGGAGCCATTTAAAAATATCGAAACTAATTTTATTCTAAGTTCAGCCTTAAAAAAGAGTACTAGGAGAAGAGGAGGAGTTCTTTGTTTGGTAATCACTCTCTAATTCATAACAGCCGATGACCCAATGAGGTCTGAGGACTTCCAGCCTTGCCTCGGAGGGAGGTATCGTTGAGGCCATTTCTTTGGGGTCTTCTATATGCTAGTGCTATGCTTTTTCATCACGTGCATCCCTGTGGTCAATGTCCTACACACAATGATGCAGTGATGGGGCTCTTATTCCTCATGATGCTGATGAGGCTCCTGAGTTGTGGAAGGAGAGTGAGGTAAATGTTCTCACAGAATAATCACTTGTTAAAAAAAAAAATACTTATTGAGTGTCTGTGATGTTCCAAGCATTGTTCTGAACACTTGAAAAAAACAGGCCAAAGTCACTGCCCTGATGAGGCTGGAATCTGCTGTAGCCCCCAGAGATGGAATCCAGGGTCCAGTTCAGCGCTACCCGAACTTGAGAACTTGCACATGAGGAACAAATGAACTGAATGAAACTACAAGGGCAAAGACTAGACCTTCAAACTCTCTGACATTTCTTCTTCAGCCAGTTGGATCTGACATTCAATTAACCTATTGACTACCAGTCACTTTATAGAGTATGTATTATTTAATTCTCAGAACAAATGTTTTAGGTAAGAATTCATCCATTTCTCAGAGAAACACACTCAGAAATACTGGGGGCTAAAGTTTCACCTAGGAACTCCAGTTTAGAACAATTTAAGTTATGAGATGACTACCTTCTAAGAAGACCCAGAGAGGAGGGGTTGTATGACATCCTCTTTGGTAATCTCGCTACTAAAAACTAGAGTGATCTCTTGGCACATGAACTGTTCATGCTTAGCCTACCACTCCTGATAACTTTTGGTGTATAAGTATGTGAGAGTCTAAGCTGGTATGTGGTTTTCTATGACCTTGAGAGTCACTCCAATCCCCAGTGTACTACCTGTCATTCAGCAAAGTCCAATGGCACTCCCTCTTCTCATGAGTAACTAGAGAAAGACACCATGCTGGACACTTTCCTCTGAACTCTTGCTTCCTTTGCAGTCCCAGGTGCAAGAAATAGCAGAGGAAAAAAAAGGCAGGAATTTAAGCCAAATAAAGTCTGGGTAACCAAAGGGCCTACAATTTGACATTGAGAAGACTGCTTAGAGGCAGACCACCTGTAGTCAAAAAATTTCTTTCATTCATAATATCTCAGACTTTTTTTTAAAGAGTCAGGGCTTGCTTTTACCTCCAGAAAGTGACATCTTGGGAAACTTCATTTCCTTGCTGTGTTTTCACCATCACAGAGCTCGTCACAGGTGAGTCTCCACCCTTCCCATGCAAGGTACTAGAGTTGGGGAACATTTTTGCTGCACAGATAGATGGCGTAGGACGGGAGGAGTTAGCTCAGAGGCTTAGGAAATCATTCTTTCATAGGGCCTTTTTGGTGTGTGCACACCTTAAAAAAAGTCCCTTATGGGCGGTGGGGCACCAGACTGTCCAGAAATGAAAATACCCAGGTGTACAATTGCTCTGAGCTCTTGCGGCAGCAGGTGGGGGCTCTTGGAGGTGATATGGGGGGCATTTTTTTTTTAGCACATTGGAGCATGAGATGAGGCAGCACAAGATTCTTTCCTGTGTCCAGGGGCCTCATGTTAGACAGAAAGCAGGAACTCAGAGCCATACAAGTGTGTGCTGGGACATCTGGTCCTTCTCTTGGGATACACAAATTCAGGGTTTCTAAAGGTTTCCATTTACAACTCAGTGAATGCACTTGTTTGGGATGGCTTTCTTTCGCCTCCCGGAATCTCTAAAAAACACTCCTCAGAGCTGAAAGTTTATCTTTGCTTTTAAAGTTTTGATCTCATTCTTTGCTCCTGGTGCCCTGTGAAATGAAACCTCTTTCCTCAACAGTACCCACATCCTCTAAAGACTTGTAGGCAGAGAGCCCATAGTCTCTTCTCTCTTGGTTCACTCTTCTGTCTGCTTCCAAACTAATGTTTAGCCAAGTTAGACACATGTATTTTACTTTCTTAAATAGCTGATTCTTTTTAATTAATCTCGGGATTCATCTCTACTCCAAATGCCTTATGTTGACAATAGTGTAGCATTTTAAAATAAGCTAATTTGCACATGTAGACATAGTTATAAAATCCACAAATTATAATGAGGATATATATACACTTTCACATCTATATGCAGCACCTTCTGGAAAATGCCACTTCTAGACTCCACCCAACCCTGTCTACTCACATCATAGAGTGACAGAATGGCAAACATTTTTAAGGCCCTTGTCACACATTCTTAATCTATGCTTGGAGACAGCCGCACAGACACAGTGTTTAAATGTTGGCTCTTGTTATACAAATTGTTTGCATGAAAATGATCACAAAAATTACTTATATAGGAAAGAAAAAAAAAACTTTAGTTTGGAAAGTCTTAATAGAACAGAAATGAATGACTAGTCCTTGTATCTACATAGGAACTTTCCATTAGATATTCTTGCAGGAATGATTTCAGGATATTTAAGTAAGTGCAACCAAACTAAACACAGATTATCTGATAACTATATAATTTCCACAGGGTAGTTAGGAAAAGAATTACAAATATATACACCTATGACTAACAGAATTGGGGGAAAAGCCCATTGTGGAGATTTTTGTGGTCTATGGCATCTGTATGGGCCTGTGAAATATAGAGAAAAGTCATGTGTTCTCAAAGCTTCCCAGGTATCCCAATCACTGTGAGCACATGGGAACACCTGCCCCATAAAGACTTTGAAGAGTATATCTATTTATTTGAGAGACAGAGAGAACGAGCAGTGGGAGGGGCAAAGGGGGAGAGAGAGAGAGAGAGAGAAGCAGAGCCTCTGCTGAGCAGGGAGCCTGAAGTGAGACTTGATCCTGGAACTCCAGGATCATGACCTGAGCAGGAGGCAGTCGATTAACCAACTGAGCCACCTAGGAGAAACCTTGAGGCATTTTTTTTTTTTCCCAAAAGATTTTATTTATTTGACAGAGAGAGAGGGCACACGCAGGGGGAGAGACAGGCAGAGGAATAAAAGGAGAAGCAGACCCTCTGTGCTGAGCAGGGAGCCCAACAACATGGAGCTCAATCCCAGGACCCTGAGATCGTGACCTGAGGTGAAGGCAAACACTTAACAGACGGCCCCCCAGGCGCCCCTCCCACCCACTGCCTCCAATAAAGACTTTGAATGTGTCTCTGGCTCGCACAGTGCTGATGGGAGAATCACTCCCATTAGCATGAAATGAAATTACATTGAAGCACTGAAGGGAGAAGAGCGTCTAAAAGAATGTCCAAATAAAAAGACCAAGAAGACTGGTCTTTATCGCAGGTATGCACACATGAGCATTATCTAGTGCAGTTGGCAACAGGGCATTTGGGCCCTGGGATTAAGGCCTGAAAGAATTTGTTCTTACAACGAGAGAGAGTGCCAGGGATTTTTATTGCCTCCTGAAATAAGTTAATTCTCTGAATTAAGAAATAATGAAGAGGAGAGAGTCTGGCAGAGAGACTGGGGATCAGACAGGTGCCGATTTTAAAGGAGTCTGAAGAGCCAAGAGGCAACTCTGCATGAAGGAACGAGGAAACCTTCGTTTGCTACACCAACCTTTTTATTAACAGACTGAGGTAGGAACATGGCTCAGCTGGGGTAGGGAATGCATGCAGATAAAATAGCAATCGCTTGGAAAAGTGCTCTAAATATTCTTTCTCCTCAGGAGCTGGGAGCAACATTGAGGATGAGGTTAACCCTTTGAGAGACACCTTCTAAGTTGATGGTCATAGATACCAAGGGCTTTTACCCCACAGATGAATCTGGCTCTCCTTTAAAACCAATCACCCTGAAGGACTCCTTGACCTTGCTGGAGGAAGCAGCCAGTCCTATTTGATCCACTCTGCCATGAAGGGATTCTGACCGAGAAGTAATATCCATGCAGCAGCAGGTGGTTCTGAGGACCCTGATTCCCTGGGGGTGAGGCCAACTCTTATATGGGAGAAGATGCCATCGCAAGACCTACTGAAACGAAGCCTGGCATGAAGCAAGGGCTTGGCCAATATTGGGGAATGAGTGAATGACATAATAAATGATGTCCAGGAACATCAGACTCCTTCTGACCTGGGCCTCTCCCCAGGAACCTGAACATACATCTCACCAACTTCGGGGTTGGGGGGCTTGTTTCAACCCTCCCTCATTCCTCCCTATTTCTGAAACTTCTGACCTATGTGTGGGGTTTGTATAGGATCTGGGGAAGAGATAAGCCTCAAAAGCCTTATTAGCCTGAGAAGAGTCTTTGCAACACTCTCATTCCACTCCCACCCAGCTGAAGTCATTATATCCCAGAACATTTCTGGAACCCCAGGGGAGTATTTGTGTTGTAAAACTTAGGGCTAGTCCAGATGGAGGCTCTACGGACTAAATAGAAGAATGTTAGTCCCCACTCTGAAGAACTCATAGGGAGTCTTAATTTGAATGCAATGCATATGGAGGGGGCTCCCGGGGCAGTCAGGCTTAGGTGAGGTCATGAGAGCAGGGCCTTCACGAGGGAATTAACACCCTGGTACAAAGAGGAAAAGACATGAGCTCCTCTCTGCCATATGACCCCACAGCAAGAAGATGGCTGTCTGCGGTCTAAACAGGGATTCTCAACAGACACCAGACTTGCCAGCGCCTTGCCGTTGGAATCCAGCCTCCAGAACTGTGAGAGAGAACTCTCTGTTGTTTCAGCCACCCTGTCTGCGGCATTCGGTTAGAGCACCCAAACGGACTATGGCAGGAAGCAGGGACAATGCGGAGAGGGCGCAGGCCCATCCCTGCAGCTCCCAGTTGGCTCTCGGCTCCTGCGATGTGAGTGCAACCATCTTCAGCCTGCACCAGGTGGTTCCCAAATTCTGAACCCTCCCCTGTACTTCAGAGAAGTGTGTCTCAGGTTTAACGTACACGAGCCTCACCTGGGGATCTTGTGAACACGTGGGTTCTCTTCCAGTGAGTCTAGGAGGAGGCCCAGTTTTGCATTCCTAACAATTGCCCAGGTGATGCAGATGCTACTGGCCTTTGGCCCACGCTGGAACTCAAGCAAATGGAAGCTCCTGGAAGATAAAGCCAGCCTCTCTTGTACTTCTGATGTCAGATCACAGATCCATCACTTTGTAATGATTTGTCCAACAACTCAGTGGTGCAAAGTGAGGAATTTGGTATTGACACCCTTTGTACCTGTCTGGGGATATGGCCTGGGGATATGGCTTTGGAGGGTGCTGGCTTCTCAGAAAAATCTGCAAATTAATAGACAATATGCCATCTAATTGTCTTGACTGGACCTGCCATCACACCCCCACCCCCACCCCAGGGCAACGGTAAGGTAGAGATACTCCATGATTGTGGACTGACTCCAGAGGTAACTCACACTGTACACACCTGTGCAGGGAGTGCCCACGATCATAGGACAGGCCTGACTTGTTGAAGAAAGCCTAGCAACTTACAAGGCTGTTAAATTCCTGCCAGTATAACGTACAAATATCCAGTTTATTTAAAAGTAAACACAAGGTACTTTTTCTAAATTAAATTCTGGACTGGTTAAATTATTTTGATATTATTCCTAATGGAAGGCTTTGATGAAAAAAATATAATCACAAACAAATAAGCAATGAAAGAAACAAAAACACAGTGGATTCCATTCACTGCAAATTATTAGCATCAGCATGTTGAGGAAGGTGTTCTTTGCAGGCACAGAAGGACAGATTTACCACGAGCTTAAACTGAGTTCTGTCTCATGAGACAGGACAGCAGGAGTGTTTAATGAGAAACCGAAGAAAGAATTTCTAGACAAAAGTGACCTGCCGGCCTGAGCCTGTTCCTGCTTGGCACTGGCTCATTAAGGGGCAGCTCCCCTTCTCCGGTCTCTGATTTCTCCTGCCCCAGCATTGAAATCATTTCAGCAACATTCTAAAGTCAATTGTAAGACATCGCCTGAGCCCTCGAGTGCACAAAAATCAGGAAGTAGTGTGTATTCAGCACTCCCCACATGCAGGGTTTTGGGAGCAGTAACAGGCAGAACCGGCGTGGAGGGAGTAAAGGGAATTGCAGTACTACTGGGGGACTGACAGAGAGTCCTAGTGACAAACCAATGTGCTGGAGATCTAAACCAACCACCACCAGGACAGGAATCTCAGGTAAGCAGCAGGGGCTTATTTAAACCTTCAATATTGCCTTTCCAAAGTGCAGGCTCACACACAGACAGACTCTGCTTTAAAATGTCATTACGCTGAACCATCACTTGAAAATCTCCATGATTTTGACAAAATTGGAACAAGTGATATAAAAATGAAAGGTCAGAAAAGCCCTGTATGACAGAGCTTAGTTGGCCTGGTATAGATTTCTTCAAAGGCCTCTTTTGCTTACCACTAACGCCAAGACGATGTGTCAAAGTTGTTTAAGATAGGGATCAGTTTTAATGAATGTGACCTCAGCTTTCCAAGGTGTTTAGGTCTGGGAACACTTAAAGTACATCTGTTATTATTTTGGTTGTGCTGAATTTCTTATTTTACATGGTTTCATTTCAAGAGGGGCTGTTTGAGGGAATACAGAGGGAAACTCTTATATCACCGTGTTCTGGTTTAATTTTTTAATTTAAACTCTTTATTTCTATAGTTTGTACCATCTGATATTTCTGTTTGCTTGAAGTAGTAATTTTACACTGAATTTTTACTTTGGAGTTTATATCTCTGCCCTTTGTGATAAACCCAATGCCAGATTGTCTCTCAGTGCCTTAATTCACATTAGATTTATCATCCTATCAACCCCACACTAAGAAAATCTATTATCTACTTGTGATTTCTGTACTAGTTCCTTTATGAGAGAATTCACGGAGATCTGACCCTGCCACTTGGGAACGTAGAGCGTGATAGGTAGGAAATAGAATCGAACCGAATCGAATTACCATCAAACATCGTTGTAGGCTAAATGAACAATGGAGGACAAGCCAGCGATGGACATGCAGGCAGAAATTGTCTCCTTTGCCTCTACTCTTCCTCACCCTCTTCTATTGCTACCACTCAGCCATGTACCTTCTCTCTCCATCCACCCACCTGTCCATCGACCTATTTGATAAAGAGGCCCAAAGAATAAGAAAGAGTTGGATTTTGTCATATGTAATATGACTCCTAGCCTCAGATGTTGATATTATTTTGCTAGATCATGATTGAAATAGTCTTAATAGCAATCGTAATAATAACTGGGCAAGTTCTTCTGCTAGGTACTGTATAACACTCTTACTAGCTACCTGAAGGATTAGCCAAGAAAACAGAATAGCCTAACTCTACTATACCTAACAGTATCAAAAGAGGTTTTGATATTAATATTGGTTTGTTTAGCTTTACCAAACAAATGGTGAAAACCCTTCATCCAGATTTGGTTAAGGCATTAGACTTCCTTCTAATTTGGTCAGGGCTGTGCTTCTTGGGTGGTCTAATTTCTGCTCAAATTGCTTTCCTCCCACTGGCACGTTACTTTCTTGTTTCAAAGCTGCTATCACTCTTTGTGGGAGATCTTTAGTTTCTCTAGGTTCACTTGAGTTCCAAATCTTTATCTATATTGTACCTTTGGAAGTGGATCTTTCCTCTAACACATGCTACTAAATACGTGATGTTAATTAGTTAGTACGGGGCCCTAGGGTCTTAGCTGCTCCTTGTTACCAGCCTCTGCTTCCATCTGTATGTGTGGTGTAAGCAGCTTTGACCCCTCCTGTGTTTTATTCTCTGTGTTTATGAAGTTCTGAGAAGGAGGAAAAGGACTACATCTCTCCTTTTTCTCAAACACTTTTTGATCTGAACAGTTACTTCCTGAATGGTGTCTAATACTCTTTTGGATACAAACACGGACACTAAGGAACTCTCATGTTATACTGTCAAATAGTCTTAATGATAACTCAAGCTTAGATGGCCATTATTTCCATTCATTCTCTGGGTCCTGTGGTACAGACTTTATTCAGTTTAAAAGTGATTCACTCTGTTTAAGAGCTATCTTGCAAAGTTCTCTCAGTTCTCCTGAGTCCTACCTATCATGGGCACAGGTCCTTGGCTTTGCTTTTAGGTAATGGGCTGCTTCTAGCTTTTGCTGGTGTCTGCACTCAGGCCAAGCTGTGCCCACTGTCTTCCATTAATAGTTGCTCCCAGCTAAAATCCCTTTTCTGCTTTCTTTCTCTTACCTAGAGTTTGTTCCCTGTGGACCGAATTCTCTGGGATTCAAAAGAGACATGGGCAGGAATTGCACCCTAATTTCTCCTGGTGTTTTATATATGATGGTTTCATTTTGATTTGAAATTTTTCTCAAAATACCCTCTCATTGAACTATGTGGGAAAATCTAAAACACATGATCTTATTCGATTGTATCAAATAGACCAACTTCCTTCCATTTGAAAATTGATAGTCAACATAGGAAAAAGCAACTCTCAAAAACTCCACTAACTGTATGAATCAGGGCAGTCTTCAAGCTTTCCAGACCTCCATGGCCCATGTGGTAAATGGAGATAACACTACTTTCTACTTTTTAATGAAGTGCTGTTGAGCTAAAAAACATTTTCATACTATTTAAAATGTGAGCCCATTCTAAATTTTATTTGTTAAAGCATGTAATTACCTTTTTTCCTCTGGGATTGGCTATAACCTGAATGCTAAATTTTGAAAGTAATTTTCTATTTTACAAAGTGTGTATTATTCAAGCTAATGCTTCGTTTAAAAACATATACTTACCATTTTTAAATGCGTTGAAACTATTTTATTCAGAATGAAATGGCCAGTCATAACATGTTTTCCTAGTTTCTAATTTTTTTCCTAGAATTGCCTGGAAAGCATGACCTCATTTCAGGTTCAAACATACACAAAGAGCAACAATGAACAAACAAACCTTCATGATCAAGTTGTCACTTCCCATCACACATGGGTGCCTGTTCATAACTGTTATTATTGAACCATCCATATTGAAAAACGTAGTCTTTAAAATAACTGTAAGTTAGGGCCCCCAGCATTTGGGCCTAATGAAAGATTTCCTGATTGAAAAAAGTCTAATTTCTTTATTTTCTAAGTTTTAAAAGTATAGCTTTCAATGGCAAAAACCAAAATTCCTTATGAACACAACCACCCCACATGGAAATGATGCCTGCAGCTTATAGTGGGTGTCCTTTTGCTTGATCTTGATGACAGTTGCCATGAGAGGAAGCGAGGCTTGTTTTTTTTTTATTCCCATTTTATAGATAAGGATACCGAGGTTTGTAAAAACTCATTCCAGGTCATATAATGAAGTGGAGAGAACTCAGGACTAGAACCCAAAGATCTACCTTCAGATCTATATTCCTTTTATGATAGCCCCGAAAGAAATAACTTATAAAATTTCCTTGTAGTCCACTACCTGGAATTCTTCAGATTCAGCCTGACTTCTAGGCATGTGTTGAGTTATTTCCTATCATACAGAGACCAACCTCTTATGGCTTAATCTTTTTAAGGTCTGTATCAGATTCTGGACTAATTCTGTCTGACTGCTTCTACCGAGGCTTAGTTTGGGCCACTCTTTATAGAAGCTTAAGACACTGAATTACGTATTTTAGTGGTACAGGAAAAGGTTTGTTCCGGAGGATCTGTTCATTTTAACAACTAAGGCTTAGAGTGTGGTAATTTATGCTTTGGTACTTAGAGAGTTTATTTTCTGTCCTGGTTTACTCCCTTTCACGGCTAAACACTGGAGCATTCGGGGGAGCTGTGTGGGTATTTTGGAGTTTCAGGTTGGCCCTCGCTCTCTAGACACCGGGCAGACTGTAGCAATCACATCATTCATAGCGGATACAACACAGTTATTTTCTGGTCATAAAAAGCTAAAGGCTTTTGAATACTTGGTCATTTTTATTACCTAATTTCAGAGTCCTCCCCAGCATCATTATGGTTCATACAGACACATGATTTTATGAAATGCTTGCTCACACAAACTTTTGGACGAGGCTGTCAATCAGTGTATGTGATTTCCACGAGGGCATTGCTATATCGTCCTCACAGCCCTGGCACAGTCTGAAATAACTATTGCTTTTCTTTTCTGTGTGTATGGTCATTGTGGAAAAAGGATGTGCTGACACCAGAATATAATTATTCGTCTCCTGGGCTGCCTCAAATGTGGTCAGCCAGCCTTCTTTAGATTCCCAGCACATATTCCACAGGCTGCGGTGGTATTTTATTTCTGAATGGACCAGCGTTTGTTTTTGTGGAATTACGCAATTCATTTTCATTACACATTCAAATGTGTTTCTTATTTGCCAGCTGATTGTCTTCATTCACAACGGTTTCTTCATTCTCTCTCCCAAATTCTATCTCTATTTTCTCCTCTCTCTCTCATTTGAAGCTCTCCCTGTGAAATAGGTGGGATCTTACATGGGTGGACCCTGGTGCAGCCATATCCTTTGAAGCACTCCACCAGGGCCAGCAAATCCACTTGCGAATGAGAATTGCTTTAAAAGAGTCAGCTTTGGGCTGGGGGCCTGGAGGGGGGTGCTTTCCAATTACTGTTTCTCATCAACCTGACCACCCTAAGCCATTAAGCCACTGTAATAGTTTTGCTAATTTGATTTCCTGCACATAAACAACCTTTGCTGGGCTTTGAAGTCCTTGAGAAAGGTATGAGGAGTTTCAAATGGCAATAATTCAACTCCAAGCATAAGGCTAATTCATCTTTTTTTTTTTTTAATAAATCAGTAAAACAGAAGTTAATTAAAGTGTAAACAATGGGCAGCATTGTGGCTAAGAGTCTCAGAAAAGGAACCTTTGAAATTCTTTGTGTAATGGATATTACCTGATTACACTCAGAGCAGGGTGGGGTTTAGGAAAAGATCACATTACTGAGCTCTTTTCTCTTCTTCCCCTTAATGTTAAAAAAAGACAGAAAACCAACAACAACAGATGCTTTTATTTTTTTACTCCCTGAGCCGGCTGGGAGCTTCCTAAACCCAAGCTTGCTCAGGGAGGCCCTGACTTTGCCAGCCCTGGGTAGGGCAGACTCCATGGGGAGCCCACGCTGCAGGGGGGTGGGGGTGGCAGCAGAGAGGGCAGTTTCCACCGCCTTGCTGGTGGAGAGGATGTCACCACAGCGTGATTAACACCAGGCCAGGTTACGCAAAGGACACGGACTCCCCTCAGCACTGATGCCATGGGGTTTTGGGTCTGTGCAGGGGCGGGGATGAACAGAGACCCTCCTCCCCCCTCAAACTGCAGGCTTGGCTGAGAGAGGTGCAAGGGAGGGAAGATGTGGCTAAAAATAGCCCAAACACCAGAGCGTTTTCAGGACTGGTCCTCTGGTTTTTGATCTTGAGTGAATAGAGAGAAGAGATGTGCAAGGAAGTGAAGCAAAAATTCCAGCACTCCTGGCAGCTGGCCTCGTTTTCTCCGCAGATTAAGTGGTGGAAGGAGATGATATATTTTGTTTAAGAAGTCAAATTCCAAGCAATAGTAAAGTGATGTTGCATATCGTCACCTATCACACTACACTTAGTAAGTAAAGGCACTCCAGTGATCGCTCCCCACCATTCTGCAGAGCCCACTGCACGAACCCTTTGTCTCTGGTGTGTGCGCATGCGCGGGTCTGTTGCTGGGAGTTGTAAGTGGGGAGCAGAGAAGACTAGGACCAAGACAAGCAGAGGTGGTCCCCATGTGGAGTGCGTTAAGAGGTTCCAAGAAGTCTCCCTGGCAAAACAATTCATTCCAGATTGTCCCCCAAAATCTTAATTTCACTTTTCACTGACAGAATTCCTATAATTAATGATCTAATTTTCCAGATAATAAGATTCTCTTTTAACAGGCAGGCATTCCTCTTAAATGTCTACAAGCCATTGATATCTTAGAATCAATTAGTCTAATGGAAAGATTTCTTTATAACATCAAGCTAAAATGTCAGCTTAATGGAGAAAATAAGGGAGCATAGTTTTTAAAACACGCAGGTGTGGTCAGGATGGGAGCCTAGGATAAGGGCTCTGGGAAAGGAAGGGGAATAAAAGTTGTAATAAATGGTGTAAGAGTGACACTCAGGAATTTGGAGGAAGGACATTGCTTATCTACTAGTGCTGTCAGGGGCTGATCCTGGATATGGACAATGGGGCCCAGGAAGGATTCCCATACTGATGGCTAGCCCGGGAGGCAGATGCAGTTCCCACGTAGGTGGAAAGAGGTGCCTTCCCTGGGGCCTTCCCTGGAGCCTTCAGCAACTCTGAACCAAGGTAGAGTGTCATGGAGCTGATAGGACTTTCCACAGGGCTGCTGAAGTGACCAGGGCCCCCTCCAGCAATCCGTTCCCTGTGTCCCAGAAGAACTCCAGCAGAACCAGCAGGCCTCAGTCCTGGAGGACCACCTGGAAACTCTCTTGACGGAAGTACTGTTGAACAAACGTCCGTGGTAAGATTCACAGACTTTTACATTTAAAAGTGACTTAAAAAAAAAATACAGTTGATCCTTGAACAGTACAGGTTTGAAGTATGCATGTCCTCTTATATGTAGATTGTTTTCAATAAACACAGTACAATACTGTAAATGTATTTTCTCTTTCTTATGATTTTCTTAACATTTTTTCTCTAGCTTGCTTTATTGAGAAAATGTAGTGTAGAATACATAGAACATACAAAATATGTGTTAATCAACTGTTTATGCTATTGGCAAGGCTCCCAGTCAACAGTGAGCTATTAGTGGCCACATTTTGGGGGAGTCAAAAGTTATACACGGATTTTCAACTGCATGGGGGGTTGACAGCCCTAACCCCCTTGTTGTTCAAGGATAAACTGAATTTTGAACTTTAGAAAGTTATCTATGGATCTAAAAGCTTATCCATAAAAGCAAGTGTTTTTTTGAAATATTTATCCTTAGCAATGGAATTTGTTGCAGCTGGGAAGAAGGTAGAACCACATTACCCAAGGCCCATTATGGCCCAAGTCTGGTACAAATTGTATTTTACTTAATTTAATCATTCCAATAACTCTGTCAGGTCAAGATCATCAGTCCCCTGATATAGATGAGGAAAATTAATTTCAGAGCTAATCATTTGTATTTGAATGGAAGGTAAAGTCAGTAGGATCTGAGCGAGGGTCTAAGGGACTGTAGCACATCAACTTAATTCTTCTGCGTCTATTCCCTTACTAAGAAACACTGTTCCCTTGTTTATGGGCTGTCTTTTACGTTGTGACGTATCTACGGTAATGGCTTTCATATCATCATTGGAACATTATTATGTAGATTCATTGCTTTATGGCATTTATAGGACTCCAGTGGGATTGGTCAATGTCCCTAACTGAATAAGCAGAGTCCTGAATTAGGAAAGTTTGCATCTCCCTCTTGATGATCCTAGAGTTTTAGAGCCGAATGTAACTGGGAGGTATCTAACTCCATTCCCTTCATCCATGTGAGGGAGATGTGAGATTAAAAGAGGGGCAGGAGACATATTTAAGGTCACACAGCATCAAAGTGCCAGTGTGATCATGGCCTTCCCTTTCTGGGTTTGTCTGCTTCGCTGGAAACACTAGCTCAGCAGTCTCTCGTGAGCCTTGGAGCTGAGAACCTTTTGCCTCCTCCTCTGTAGAGTGAGTCTGGGCACTCATGAGCATGGGCTTCTGAGCTCTCAGGGCTGCCCCCGTAGCCTTCAGGCTGCCTCCTCCATCCCACCTTCCCAGTCTCTGAAACAGAAGATAAAACAAAAGAAGAAAAAACAGTCTGTGGGTTTGGAATTTAAATAAACAGGGAGGTTAACCAAAAGGCTGGTTTCAATAGATTGGAGGCAAAAGGGATTCCTACAGCTGGAGGCAATTAAATAAAACTAAAAAAGGATTCTCACACTCAAACTACTAGACAAGTTCCAGAGACCAAAGGAGGCTTTTGTTGAAGGGAACAAACCCTCACTTTGGCCCAAAATTAACAGGAGCAGCCTTTGTCAGCATACCTTTTGGGGTGAGAACTTGCTTTTTTTTTTTTCCTGGCTGCCTCTCTAGTTACTGTAATTATGATAGTTCTCAGAGAATATAAACCTCTTAATAGGATTAAATGATGCCACAACTCAGCAATACGAGGTTGGAACGTGCCTTAAGATCAGTTGGTAAAGGTTAGGACAGCTGGCTTTCCCTCAAAGTGCAAGGAAGCGAAAAAGCCCCAATTTATAGTATTGACTAGTTTCCATGGTAGAAACACTCTACCATGACTGATTTGAAGCTATTAACATGAAATTACTAGTCCACTGATTGTCCAGTTGGGAAGGAGAATGAATGATTGCCTCTTGGGCACAGGTAGCGGCTGCACCACTGACCTCTGGGAGTAATGGGACAATTCTCACGTGTCCTTGCAGAGAGGGAAAGAGTGGTTATCAACCTGTATACTCAGTCATAACTTGGACTCCATCCACCTGTCGATCTGCTTCCCTACTCCCCTACCTACCTCATTACCTTGAGTTGTAAAATTCAGCGGGGAAACCAGATATTCAACAAGGCACTTTCCGATTCTGATTTTTTGTGATCGTGGTCCCAGTATGTTCTTGCACAGGAACACTCCACCCCGGCTGAAAACAGGGAGATCACTGTATTTTTTTTTTTTTTAAGATTTTATTTGTTTATTTGACAGACAGAGATTACAAGTAGGCAGAGATGCAGTCAGAGAGAAGAGGAAGCAGGCTCCCTGCTGAGCAGAGAGCCCAATGCGGGGCTCAATCCCAGGACCCTGGGATCATGACCTGGGCCAAAGGCAGAGGCTTTAACCCACTGAGCCACCCAGACATCCCAGCTCGCTGTATTTTTAATAGTGTTCAGGCTCTTCTTTATTTGTCTTCAGAGCATTCATCACCTCTGAACTCTTAGGTGTCGACTTGTTCTTGTGTGTTTTCCTCGGCAACTGAGCTCCTGAGAGTGGAGGCTTCGTTTGTGTGGTTCCCTGCTGTCCCCCTGCACCCGCGACACCCAGCTCTTGACAGGCGTCTAGTAGATGCATGCTGACTAATATCTCCAGACTCTTCCCTATACATTTATAGAAGTTAAGGCTTTAAGGACTGAAGTGATTTTCCGGCAGTCACGCAGCGATTTGTGGTAGAACTCAATGTAGAACCTTGCAACTCAGGACTCCTCAATCATTCTTTGGCTCATCTCACAAAGTCTAAGGCCTAGGAAGGTCACGCATGTTTCAAGGCTGCGAACTACAACCTGCAGAGATTAGTGGAATAAAGAGCCAACATTGGCTTGCCCTACTCTGCCTACCCTCATACCTTCATATCATGTTCTTTTGCCTGTTTGAATCATGTTCTCTTCAGGAAAGGTAGGCAATGCTGGCTTGCTTTATGGGATAAGATTAATTTAAGGTCTGTGTATATCTCAGTAGATGTCGAACCATGGAGGCATTTGGATCATTTCTGCTCCAGGGACCCTTCTCTTTAGGGCCCACCATCATCAGAAGACCTGCCTTTGGTTCCAGCTCCCTGTTGACGTCAGCAAATAATGGTATCAGGTACTATTTTGAGTGCTGGAGATATCGAGATGAGTTATACAAGGCCCCTGATCTTTAGGAGTGTGCAGTCTTCTGAGGAGACTGACGAAGGATTAATTACATGTTGTGGGCAAATATAAGGACAGAAGAAAGTTTCAAAGTATGGGAATCCAGAGGAGGGGAACTCCAACACAGGGAGTGATAGAGGATCCTCTAAAAAAGACGAATTTGGGTACTCATAATTTATATGGTTAGTAGTTCTCTCATTTCCAAAATATTCGTAGTTTTGAAAATGAAGGTCTCCACCCATCTACAGAAGATTCTACAAAAGAAAAGCTAGAGGCTCTGTAGGAATGCCTTGTCATCGTATCCCTCTTCCAGATACTGTAGTCAGGTGCCCACTGATGACTAGCCATGTCCCGGTTGTGTCAAAAGACAGTGGCTCTGGGGTACCTGAGTGGCTCAGTGGGTTAAGCCTGTGCCTTCAGCTCAGGTCATGATCTCAGGGTCCTGGGCTCAAACACCACATTGGGCTCTCTGCTCAGCAGGATGACTGCCTCCCCCTCTCTCTCTTCCTGCCTCTCTGCCTACTTGTGATCTCTCTCTGTGTCAAATAAATAAATAAATAAATCTTAAAAAAAAAAACATAATCAGTGGCTCTGATTTAACTTCAGCAATGACTCCTTGGTTGTGTCCAGAATGGGAAATGGCAGTGACTCATTAAAACATCTCAGCTTAATTAAGAAAATTACCAGATATAAATTCAATAGACTGAATCAGCAAAATTCTTCAGTCACAAAGAAATAACCTGACACATGGAGTGGTTGTAAAGTTACTGATTATACAAATTATTGGGGGTCTGCAGATCCAGGGCTTTGAATGAGGACTGGCAACCTTGCTGTGGGTCAGCGTAGATTTTAATTAAATGGTAGATTCAAGCATTCTATGTGAGAAATTGTCACTGAATAGCTTACTTTCTGGATTGCTTTTAGCTCTTTGGACTACAGTGGGAATACACACACACACACACACACACACACACACAGAGTCAGTGAAACTTAGAGCGGTTTTGTGCTTCGTGCATCATAAGTCATCTTAAGTAATGGTGTGGTAGGAAAATGTTTTTTGTCTCAGTCCACTGGTAATGGATGGTCATTACACACACCGGTGTGATGGCTGCCCTGCATTTTACCTGTTGGCAATCGAAAGAGAATGAACACATCAACATTTACTTATCTGACTTAATGAATGTTATCAGGTGGAAAAAGTAAATCAATAATGGCTGAGATCAAACATACCAATCTCCTTTTGAACACACAATACCCTCATTTATATAAATCTTAGCCACTTGACGGTTCCCCCATTTGAACACATGCACTGCCAGCCTGGCTGAGAGGCCTTCCATCTTGGGTGCTGGCGGCAGACCTGCGGCAACTTTTAAGTGTGAGGTGACTGAGGAGCCTATGCCTACGATGCCAGTGGTTTCCTAATTAATGTGTTAATTGAGAAGTAGAGCAGACGTGGGTTATTTCAAGTTTTGAGTGCTTGCCCTCCCCCCCCCCCCACAGCTCCCCAGCCTCCTTTAAAAGGAAGGTCGGTCATAAGTGGCCTACTGGTGACCCCAGGCGAGGGAGGCTGAGGGAGGCTGGGCGGCAAGGACAGATTGTCATCTACTTAATTAGGCAGCTCTGTCTTATTCTTACACCTTCAGCTCTAACATTGTTTTCCCCTGAGGCTATGTTTCTGTGTGAGGTTGTGAACAGTTTTAAAGAGAGGAGTTTTCCAGCTTTCACAGGGCTCCCAGTAGCTGGTTCCCTGCACTCTTGGCTCCTTCATTTACATCTTCCGTTTCCTTCCACGCCTATTTTGTCCCCCTGGTTGGCCCTCTGTAGAAGTGATTGCCCTCAGCAGGGACAAAGGGGCCCAGGGAGGCCTACCTGAGTGAGAGAAGCCACCAGGTAGGACCCGCAGCCAGCCCCACCCCCTAGTCCTGCCCAGCCTCACAACACACAGGGTTCCCCAGCCTGGGCTTCTCCCAGCAGCCCCTCTTCTGGTTAAGAAGGTCTTGAGCTGTAGGTGGCTCTGTTTTTCATTTGGTGTTGCCCGTCATGGTTAGGCTCTTAAAATATCTCTGGACACCTTTCTCTGCTTTTTTCTAGAAGGCACATTCTAAATGTACTGGGAGTTGGCCTCATTGCAAGAGCTTCAATTTAGGCATTTGAATATGCTTTAAAAAAACATCAGTGTCGACAAATTATTTAGCCTTACTCTCCTAGGGTTTTAACAAACACTGAGTTTGGATTGTGATAGCTGAGGTACGCTGGGTATGCTTTTATCTTTGAATACGAGAAACTTGATACATTTCAGAAAGTAAAATGGTGACCTAGGGTTTTCTCTGTTTCTGAGACAAGGTCTCAATAATAAAATGCGTGTGGGAGGGGGTCAGGAGCATGCACTCTTCTAGTCAGTCTGATACACCTGATATTTCAATTTCTTTATACTTCTGTGGCCTCCAACTATCTGTCACTGCCCTGTGGGCCAAAGCTTTGAAATACCTTAAAACAAACAAGAAAAACCTTAATGCCTTCAGGTTAGAGGAGATCTGGAAGGCTATCTCGCGGGCCTTCCTGCCAGCTCAGAGTCAAAGCCACACCTCAGTCTGCAATTCACTCTCTTCCCCAGCAGAAGGAGGAACCGCAGAGTGGCTGTGGCCAGCTGGGTCCTGCTTTACTGAAGCCCCTCAGGGGTAGTGGGCAGGAGGTGACTCCACCCTCTGCACTTCTCAAGGGATTTCAAGGCTTAAGAATAGATTCTCTAAATTAAAATGGAGATTTGGGGGCCAAATTCCAGAGATTCCTATCGATAGGTGTGTGGTAAGGTCCTAGGATCTCTTATAAACTGATTCTAAGTTCAGAGGCCACCCTGTGTGGGACTGGGAAAAAAAAAAAAGTTCTCCTCATAAATGTTTGAACACTTAATATAAGGTTTTACTTATAGATTTTATCACACTGTATTTAGAGTTCTACCATTTGAAAAATAAATGCAGGGAATAGTGAATACATATATGCGTGCATCTGTCTATCTATCTATACATATTATCCTCTTTGCAAGTAACTACTGAGTTAAATAATAGTGACATTGTTGAAAAGTCAGCCTCAGAGCCTGGAATTCTCTCTGTTGGCACTTCTAAATGTGTGGTACAGACCTGCAAGTTCAGATAAGGCTCGTCTTTTTCTATATTTTGTTGTCTGGTGGTAACATTTTGATAAGTCCTATATGAGGAGGAAGGCCAATGACTGACGTGGGGATAGCACATGAGGTTGGCCTTTGTCACTTCCTCACCAGTGGGTTTTTTTGTTTGTTTGTTCCTTTTGGGTTTTTGTTTTGTTTTGTTTTGTTTTGGTACTCTATCCATTGTAGGATACACAAGACCCTGCCTGCAGTATCTTCTTACTCTTATTCTCCCAACTGCCATGCCCTGAAGGACTTCCCTGTCTTTACAAATGGAGAACCCTTTTCCAAGGACTCCTAGACTCTCTTTTGTTCCTTTGACAATGCTTACCCATCCCAGAAGCTCCTGTTTTCTGTGCTTCCCCTTCTCCTGTGGGGCAGTTCCCTGCTACTGCTCTTAGGACAATCCAATAACACTTTCTTCTCCCTCTGCCCTTACAGACCTTGGTGGTAGCAATGGCTTCCCACCGTCAGTGTCTCTGGGTCCTGCAGAATATATCACGTCTCTCGACCCCTTGATATGTCAGTGTTTCTTTCCTTTCTAAGAATAAGAACAAGGATATTATCAAATTCAGGAAATTTAATAATATTTTAATCATATTTTTTATCCAGGGCTGCCTGGTTAAGCATTCAACTCTTGTTTCGGCTCAGCATCCTGTATTGAGCCTTGAGCTGGGCTCCATGCTTGGTGTGCAACACGGAGCCTGCCTGGGATTCTCTCTCTTCTTCTCCTCCCTCTCTACCTTCTCCCAGCTTGCTGCACACGTGCTCTCTTTCAAATAAATAAAATCCTCATAAATAATAATATTTTAATATAATCTGTGGACCATATACTAATTTCATCATTTGTCTTTTTTTTTTTTTAAAGATATTATTTATTTATTTGACAGACAGATCACAAGTAGGCAGAGAGGCAGGCAGAGAGAGACAGGAGGAGGAAGCAGGCTCCCTGCTGAGCAGAGAGCCCGATGCGGGACTCGATCCCAGGACTCTGAGATCATGACCCGAGCCAAAGGCAGCAGCTTAACCCACTGAGCCACCCAGGTGCCCCTCATCATTTGTCTTAATCATGTTTTTTATAATATTTTTCCCAATATACAACCTAGCTCAAGATTATACACTAAATTTATTTTTTTGGTACATAACATATGATTATCCATGAAGAATGGTTCTTTCTTTCTTTATTTATTTATTAAGATTTTTATTTATTTGAGAGAGGGGGAGCATGACTGGGGTGGGTGGAGCAGAGGGAGAGGGAGAAGCAGACCCTACACTGAGCATAGAGCAGGAAGAGGTTCTCTATCCTAGGATCGGGAGATCACCACCTGAGCCGGAGGCAGACCTTTAACCAGTTGAGACGCCTAGGTGCCCCAGAACAGTTCTTTTTGTTGATATTTACCAACAACTAAATAATGATGGACTTTATTTATTAATGAAAAAATTTGGCTACTAGATAAAATTTTATTGGTTTTATATTTTTCTTCCACAAACTTCTGTGGAATCTTTGACCCTGGATACAGTATATCAGGGATTCATTCTGTGCAGGT
Organism: Mustela putorius furo; assembly: GCF_011764305.1. NCBI lineage: Eukaryota > Metazoa > Chordata > Mammalia > Carnivora > Mustelidae > Mustela > Mustela putorius. The sequence continues at coordinate 3,671,771 of NW_025422171.1, forward strand.
TACCAACCAGATTTTATATTAAACTGAGCCAATATTGGTTCTGCTGGGAAGTCTTTGAGTTTAAATCTTTCTTCCAGAATACTGGGGCTTGCTCTGAAATTTTGCCTCGGTGTTTTCTGGCTTAATGCTCTTTGGTTTTAATCATTCTCCTCTCGAGAAAGACAAAGAGAGGGCACCTGGGTAGCTCAGTCGATTAAGCATCTGCCTTCAGCTCAGGTCATGATCCCTGGGATCAAGCCGTGCATCAGGCTCCCTGCTTAGCCTACTTCTCCTTCTCCCTCTGCCCCCCGCAACCCCATTTGTGCTCTCTCTCCTTCTCTTAAATATATCAATAAAAAATAAAAGACCAAGAGATTGCTCCCTTTGGAGGGCGCCCTCACCTTGTCTGAGTATTATTTAAGAAATGGGACGTGGCTTTCCTTGACAATATACTTGACTCGGGCAATATTGTCAGTTTCTCACTTGAGTCGTAAATCTGAGCAATTCTTTGCCAAAGGTAAGGGATGTTCTTTAAAATAGATGAAATTTCTCTCTTATTCAGTTCCTCCAGTTTGGCTGTATTTAAAGCTATTTTATCATTGGTTTTTATATTTATTTAAAAAAATTTCAGAGTAGACTAAATAGATCTTAATAAACCATCCATTCAATAAATACATTCCAAGACTGCTTGTAAAATCTGTACCACTGATCACTTACCTCTTACCCCAGAGGCTCCCTCTGTAACGCAGGGCTTTTTCACTCGAGTCCTTCCATCTGTTGTTAGGCCTCGCCTCCTACTTGTGGAACTCTTGGTGTCCAGGTATCCTTTTAGGGAAGCTTCGTTCCATGAGTTAGCAGGACAACATGATGAGGGGAGAAGAGGGCCAAGTCAAAGAAAAGAAGGTCTGGGATGACTCTCAGCTCCACCATCAGCACGAGATCGAGTCTTTTGAACCTCCATTTTCTTTTTTATTGAAAAAAAAAAGGAAATAATTGCTACTTAATATTTCAATGGGTATGGGGGAGAAGGCATCATATGAGATACTCAAAAAGAAAAGAACTTGAAAACCATTCAGTGCTATGGAAATAGAAGGTCGTACTTTTATGAACACTCCTCACAACCAGGGTTGTATGGGGGTGGGGGACCATGGAGCAAACTTAATAAAAGAAATTGAGAAACTCTGTTTTTCAAGCCACCAGTTACTATGGAATCTTTGAGTTTTGTGTTTCCATTTGTTAGTAAAGATATTTGTCAGCTACAGAGTCTTTCCATTTTGTTTTTTTTAGCTATGTGATAATTGATTTGAATAAAAGCATTTTTTATATTTAATTGTGGAGTATTTTATGTATAAAGTAAATATTATCTAGCAGATAAACTGGAGTCTGAGCTATGACTATGTTGCCATTACTAGTGTCCATATATATGCAGTTTACCTCTAATTTGAGATTGTTTCTTTGAAAGAGTTTTTTCCTTTTTGTCACAAATTTTTTTTCTGGTGTTGCTCGGTAATGTGCTATATTTACTTATTTATTATTTTTAATGTTTGGCTTCCTTCATTCATTTTTCCACCCTGCCCCCCCATCCTCTGTCCATGGCAAAAACCAATCTCTTCCCTGTATCTATTTTGTTTGTTTGTTGTTGTTGGTTTTTTAAATTTAATTTTGTTTTGTTTTGTTTTTAAGATTTGACATAGAAGAGAGATCACACAATACTTGTCTTTCTCTGTCTTATTTCACTTAGCATATTGCCCTTGAGATCTATGTTGTTACAAATGGTTAACTTTCATTCTTTCATATATAAGTGAATAATGTTCCACTGTGTATATATACTTCTTTACCCATTTACCCCACTGATGAACATTTAGGTTGTTTTCAGGTCTTGGCTATTGTGATCCTGCTATAAAGAACATGGGGTACATATATCTTTTCAAGAGTGTTTTTATTTCCTTCACATAAACACCCAGAAGTGGAATTGATGGATCATATGGCAATCCTATTTTTCATCTTTTGAGAAACCTCTATACTGTTTTCCACAGTGGCTGCACCAATGTACATTCCCATCAAATGGGAATGCACGAGGATTCCCTTTTCTCCACATCCTCATCAACAGTTATAATTTCCTGGTTTTTTTTTTTTTTTTTGATGATAGCCTTTGCAATAATTATGAGGTGATGCCTCATTGTGGTTTTGATTTGCATTTGCCTAATGATTAATTATGTCAAACATCTTTTCATGTACCTGTTGGCGATCTGCATGTCTTCTTTGGGGAATTATCTATTCAGATCTTCTGCCAATTTTTGAATCTAATTATTTGGCTTTTTTTTTTCCTGTTTTTGCTATGGAGTTGTGAGTTTCTTATATATTTTGGATATTCATCCTTTGTAAGATATATAATTTGAAAATATTTTCTCCTATCCAGTATGTTGCCGTTTCAATGGTTTCCTTTGTTGTGCAGAAGCTTTTTTGGTGTGGTGTAGTTCCACTTATTTATTTCTGCTTTTGTTGCTCTTGCTTTTGATGTCAGATTAAGAGAAATTATTGCCAAGACCTATGTCAAGGAGCTTACTGCCTATGTTTTCTTTTAGGAGTTCTACAGTTCCAGGTTACGTTCAAGTCTTTAAACCATTTTAAGTTAATTTTTGTTTATCGTGTAGAACAGTGGTTGAGTTTTATTCTTTTGTGTGTGACTATCCAGTTTTCCTAACACCATTCATCAAAAAGACTATCCTTTTCCCATGGTATATTCTTGGCTCCTTTTTCATAAATTAGTTGACCATATATACATGGGCTTATTTCTGTACTCCATTCTCTATGTATCCATTCTCTATGTATGTATTTATTTCTGTACTCCATTCTCTATCTATGTACCTGTTTTTATGCTAATACACATTGTTTTAATTGCCATAGCTCTTAATGTAGTTTGAAATCAGGGATCATGATGCCTCTATCTTTGTTTTTTCTCAAGATAGTTTTTGCTACTCTATGTTTTGTGTGTGTGTGTGTGTGTTTGTGCACAGGGGCGAGGGGGCACATGTGTATGTGGTTCCATACAAATGTTAGGATTACTTATTGTATTTCTTTGAAAAATGCCTTGGAAATTTTGATAGGGATTGCACTGAATCTGTAGATTGGTTTGGGTAGTACAGACATTTTAACAATACTGATTTTTAATAATATTGGTTCATCTAATCCACAAGTACAGAATATCTTTCTATTTATTTATGTCTTCCTCAATTTCTTTCATTAATGTCTTACAGTTTTCAATATATAGGTCTTTCACCTCCGTTAAATTTATTTCTATGTATTTTATTCTTTTTAATGCAATTATAAATGACATTCAAAATTTTACTTCTGATGGTTTGAAGTTGGTGTATAGAAACGCAACAGATTTTTGTGTATTAATTTTGTAGTTTGCAACTTATTGTATTACAACATGTATATCACTTTTGACTCATTAACAGCCTGAGATGGAGCTGAACCTATTTGAGACTTGTGGCTAGAATGCATTGATTTGCATTTGCACAATTGTTTGTATTATTTGAACTGTTTCTTGTACTTTAAGAAGTAGAAATGAAGGACACACTTTATTCTGTGTGGCTTAGGTCATATGTGCAGATGCTTAATCTCTGTCCCTGATCTTTACAATGCTCTCTATAGCATTTGCCAAAAAAATGTAACCAAAGACTTTTATGGTCTAGTAATTTCATTTCTTTCATTATGTCATACTAGAACCTATAATCACAAAACATCTTTCAAATCACTAACTTCTGAATTAAGAATTTACTGTGAAGTTGAAATCTAAGTCCTACTCACATAAAGTAGACAATCTTATAAATGACACTTGAAATTTATTTCCTACACTTGCTTCTAACCTTTGAATTATAGTCATAGGATTGCTAAATGACATACAACCATAAATATGTAATGTAATTAACATGGGTTTCAATTTCTTGAAAACACTTAGAGACATAGGCACCTTTGGGATGGTTCCATGGGTTATTCCAGTCATCACTTTCAGTCAAGACTGTTGGTCTTGGTATTTTATACCATACATTGAAGCTAAAGATTCAGAAACTTGAACCTATCTGATCACAAAGTTGAGTAGGTCCTTTCCTTCCCATTGCTTTCATCTAAACATGATATGATACCTGGGAAGATTTTAGAATCATTTTATCACTGCATGTAGGAGCAGCCAGGCATTTTTAGACCATTTCCTTTTCTTTCTTATGACAGACATTGTTTCTTCTATAAGCTGCTTCAAGGGTATGAATAAGTCAATAGTATCTTATGCACATAACTGCCTTCTTACCTTCATATATTTTTCAAAACCTGTCTTCATCTTTAGAGCAAATCAAATGTGATGGAAATTCTTGATTTTCTCAAAGACGTGTGTGTGTGTGTGTGTTCCTTTTTTTTTAAAGATTTTATTTATTTATTTGAGAGACAGAGTAGATAGAGAGAGAGAGAGAGAGCACAAGTGGGGAGAGGGGCAAGCAGAGGGAGAAGCAGACTCCCCACTGAGCAGAGAGCCTGATGTGGGGTGGGGATTGGGGCTTGATCCTAGGACCCTGGGATAATGACCTGTGCCAAAGGCAGACACTTAACTGACTGAGCCACCCAGGTGCTCAACATTAGTGTTTTGTTTTGTTTTGTTTTAAGATTTTTATTTACTTATTTGACAGACAGAGATCACAAGTAGGCAGAGAGGCAGGCAGAGAGAAGTGGAGAAGCAGGCTCCCTGCTGAGCAGAGAGCCTGATGCTGGACTCGATCCCAGGACCCTGGGATCATGACCCAAGCCGAAGGCAGAGGCTTTAACCCACTGAGCCACCCAGGCGCCCATCAACATTAGTGTTTTTATTAGGCTTTTTATCTCCTCAAAATGGAAAAGTAGAAATTATGAGAAAACCATCATTATTCGTTCTTCACATATTCATTTTATGTTAACTTTGGGGCAGTGTTGTGTATAGCTTTGAGGAAACAAAGATGAATAAAATATGAATAAAGTGTTCCTGCCTTTAAGGATCTTAATCTCTAATGGAAAGAAAGATATCTCTTTAACTGGATTGTGATAAGGACTCAAATGAGCTTTAAAAAAAAAAAAAAGAGGTAAAAACAAAGGTTACAACTTGTATTAAAACTGTGTACAAATTATGTCAAGGTAAATTCTGATTTACATGTATGTCATGACTGTTGAATTATATTAGATAAGGGCTACAGAACTTTTGATTCGATAATAAATGTAAGCATTGGCTTATTTCAGAAGTCGTTAGGACATTATATATAATAATAATGTTAATGCCAATAGTAACAGGGATAAAACTAATATGTGCCAGATAGTTAGTTATAAAATGTTTTATGGATGTATCACATTTGATCCTAGAAATAAAACCATATGTCAGGAAAACAGTAGAGCATTGTGGCTCATAAAAGGGATGTAAGCTCAGACTTCCCAGGCACAAATCCTGCATCTTTCCTAATTACCCGTGTGACTATATGCAAATTACCTTACTCCAAGTCTCTCTCTCTTTCTCTCTCTTCTTTTAATAAAGACAACATTGATAACTTATTCATAATGTAGTTATGAGAAAAGTGAATTAATAATTGTATTTTTTTAACAGATGGGAAAAACCCTGGTTTAGATAGTTTATGTGGCTTTTCGAATACTATAGTTAAGATTAGCAGCAGAACTGAGATTCAACTGAGATCTGCAGACTCCAAGCCTGTGTTGCTTTTACACTGTATTGGACATATTTTAACAATGGTCATTATATATTTATAATGTACTTACGTATCATATAAATTTTAAAAACTTCCAACCTCAACCACCATGACATCCACAAACAAAAGTTGATTTTACTTCCTCATTTTAGATTAAAACTTTGTGTGAACTTCTTATGCTTCTAATAAATTTAGCTTTAATTAAATGACATAATTTTATGCAGTATTACAAGTTGGCATATCTAAATCATCCCATTAGCTGATATCAGATTAGATATGGAAAACTTTATGCTATGATTGAGATGTGTAAACACTGATACACTCAGACATAGAGTTCCCTTTCCTACCAGATGCATAAGTGATGCTATCTTTAGTTTTATTAGTTTTGGAACAATTTGGAGGATGTGATATTACAGCCGAATAGTGAAATTAATATTTGAGTCATGCTGACACAGCAAAACCAAAACCAAAATAAAAAATCTCTCTGTTATTCTCTTTGATGTCATCATTAGAAGGAGTATATTAACAAAAGAGGGCTTGGCAGCCAGGGTAGAATGGCAAGGTTGACAGCCACAGGGGGTATGCTTCATGCTGCAAAATTTACAAAATGAAATTGCTGCCACATAGGCCTCATTTTTCTTGGAATTCTGTTCTTTCTTTCTAATGTACAACCTCATACTACCAAAGCAAAGCATTAAAGCACTAAGAATTTCTGGTAAGCTTTCGGGAAAGGAATCAAACTTACATATCGCCACATGCCACCATAGCCTGCTTCCAGGATAGAAGGTGTAAATTAATTTTCAGATATTCTTTTTCTGTTTATTTATTTTATTTATTATTAGTCTTAATATTTTGTAATAGCTAAATCTATGAATACTCTGAGGGAGGGTGAATGTAATTCAAAGATCTATTGCATGAATGAATGAATGAATGAATACTTAAATAACCTGGGTTACATTCTTTCATATGGTAAGACAGAAATGTCTCCCATCTATATGAATGACAATGGATTCTAGATCACATAAAGGCAGTATTTAGAAGTGCACTCCGTGGCCTTCTCTTTGCCTCTCTTTATCATTCGTATAGCTGAAGCAAAAGGAAGATTATGATTGGACATGCTATTTACAGTTACTGAATCCACATCAACTCTAAGAGCTATATTACCTAACATTTCATCTTGAGTGGTTTTCTGTTTTTGGTTTCACTGATTTCTGCTCTTTGTTATTTTTTTTCTTTCTTTGAGTTTACTTTGCTCCTCATTTTCTAGGTTCTTGAAATAGAAACTTAGATTATTTACCTGAATATTTTCTTCTTACTAATATAAAAATATAATATCACAAAATTTCCTCTCAGCCTTGCTTTAGCAATGCCCCACAAATTTTTATTTTCATTTAGTTCAGTGCATTTTTAAATTTCCCATGAGACTTCCTTTGTGATCCATAGATTACTAGAAATGTGTCATTTAATTTCTAAATGTTTGGCGGGATTTCCTTTATCTTTCTGTGAGTGATTTTTAGTTTGATTGCCTGTGGTCATAAAACACATTGCATGAATTCAGTTTTTAAAAATTTGTTGGGGCTTGTTTAGTGGCCCAGGGTATAGTGTATTTAGATGTATGCTCTATGAGTGTTTGTAAAGTGTTCTATAAATGTTGATCAGATCTTACTGGTTGATGTGTTGTTGATGATTTTTTTGTTTGTTTTGAGGGGTGGGTAGGGGAAAATCAAGAGGGAGAATCTTAAGTAGGCTCCATGCACAGCTCATGAGCCTGACAAGGGCCTCGATCACACAACCCTGAGATCATGACCTGAGCCAAAATTAATAGTCAGGTGCTTAAATGACTGAAAGACCCAACTGCCCTGTGTTGCTGAGTTTTTATAGATCCTTGCTGATTTTCTATCCAGTTATTCTATCAGTTGTTGAGAGAGGGTTGTTGAACTCTCCAACTCTAACTGTGAGTTCATCTATTTCTCCCTTTAGTTCTATCAGTGTTTGCTTCGCTTATTTCAATCTTTTGTTTATTTAGGACATGCAAATTTAGGATTGTAATGATTTGTTGGATTAACCCTTTTTTCATTATGTAATGTCCCTCTCTGACTCTGGTAATTGCTACTCTTGCTTTCTTTTGATTAGTGGTTGCTATTTTCTCTACATATGTTTAGAACCATATCTAAGTGCTATAATTTTCTTCAGCATTCAAACATGATTTAGAAACTCAAGAGAAGTAAAATGTATTTGCCCACGTTTTTACTATTTCTCTTGTTTTCTTTTTTCCTTCCCCCTGATGTTCCAAGATTTCTCCTTTTATTAAATCTTCTCTGTTTAGAGAACTTTCTTTAGGCATTTCTTGAAAGTAGACCTGCTGGTGATAATTCTATTAATTTTCCTCCACTTGAGAATGTTTTGATTTCCCATTCATTCTATGAAAGATATTCTTCCCTGAACATAGAATTTACAGTTCTTCTATCACTTAAAAAAATGTTGTATTACTTTCTTCTGGACTCCATGATTTCTGATGAAAAATCTACTGTCATTCAAATTATTTTTCTTTGTAGATAATACATTATTTCTCTTTTGTTTTTTAAAGATTGTTTGTTTTTAGTTTTTAGAACTTTGACTATACCGTGTTTTGGGGTGAATTCTTTGGATTTATCCTGCTCAGATTCTTTTAGATTCTTGAATCTATAGGTTTATAGGCTTTTGCTAAATTTGGGAAGCTGCAGCTACGTTTTAAAACTTCACCCTCTTTCCCTGTTCCTTCTGAGTTTTCAGTGACAAGAATGTTCAGTATTTTCTTATAGTCCCATAGGCCCCTGAGGCTCTGTTCATTTTCTTTAGTCTATTTTCTCTCTGTTTTTAGGATTGGGCAATTTATGTTGTTCTATCTTCTAGTTCATTGATTTTTTCCCTCTACATCTTCATTCTGTTAGTGAGTTCACCAATGAGTTTATATTTCTGTTATTATATTTTTCAGTTATACAATTTCCATTATATCTTCTATATGATGAAATTTTTTAATTGTTTCAAGTGTGTCCATAGTAGCTCATTGAAGCATTTTTATGATGACTTCTTAATCTCTAAAATCTTTGTCAGATTTTAATATCTTTGTCCTTTTTCTATTAGTACCTATTGATTGTCTTTTCTACTCCAGCTGAGATTTTCCTTGGTTTTAGTATGTTGAGTAATTTCTAATTAAAACCAAGACATTTTAGTTATTATAAGACTTTGAATCTCATTTAAACCTGTTTTAACTGGCTTCCTCTGACATCTCCCTAGCTGAAAAATGGAAGATGGATTGCCTCATTATTATCAGGTGTGAGGAGAAGTCCATTCCCTTGGCCTCTGTTGATGCCCAATTTGGTGAGAGCTCCTTGTTACTGCTGGAAAATGATGGGAGTACTAGTTCTTCAAAAGACTCCTGTTTATTCCTGGAGTGGGGATGAGAGTGCCTAATCAGTGCTCCCCACATGACCTTCACTGACACCAGGGATGTGGCCTCAATCATCACTGAGTAATAGGGAAAGACCTGACTCTGATGAGACTTCTTGTGACATCATCATAGCTGAGAGCTAAGGAATTCCTCATTCCTACCAGGTCAGGGTGGAAATCCAGGTTCCCCACAAGGTTTCCTCTGATCCTGCTCTGTGGAGTCTCATTACCATTTGGCAGTTATGAAAGTCCCAATCTTCTACTGAGCCTTTTTTAATACCACACCAGTAAGAGATTGAGGTGCCTCATTTTAGCCTGGATTAAATGGAAGTCTAGGTTCCCCACTTCACCTTTTCCCCACTTATCTACATGGGTAAGTGTAGGGCCATGGTTTCTTTTGGGTGGAGTAAAACAATATTGCTAAGCAGGAGTATTAGCAGTATTGCTAAGCTGCTGTTTTACTGGTTCTTTGGCTAGAAAGAGGCTTTTCTTGGGGCTTAATTTTGTCTGTACCTATTAGCATTTTGGGGGTAGCCAGCTACTCCAGCTCCAGTGTAAGATACATAAAGAAAAAAAAAAAGTCAAAACTAAACTCCAAAAACTCAGTACCATGCTCTTCCTACATTCCCTAGTCAGTGTGACTTCTTCCCCTTTCACAGGTTTCTTAAATTTATTTTGTATAGACTATCCAGGTTCTTAGTTGCACTTAGCAGGGAGAATAAGAAGTATTACTATTCTATTTGTCTGGAAGTAGAAGTCTGGATTATTGATTTTTAATTATTGAAGACAGTTCTTTGATGAATAGTAAATTCTTCATTGGTGTGACAAATAAGACACCCCACTAGGAAAGGCAACATTTGTAGGGCAACATTCTATGGGTCCTGCTCTTCTCAGTGATTGGCTTCAGACTCTAATGGAGCAACTGGATAGTGTCTGTGTGATCAGAATAGCGCTCTAAACTGAAACCATGAGTGGAGCTTTTATTTACTTTATTGTGACAGGAAAATTTGATCAGAATAAAATAATTGCATCTTATGATATCAGAAATATTTCATATGTTATTTGAAAATTTAAGTATAATTATATACATCATACTAAGTATAATAAAACTAGGTTCAAATTTGAACTGTTCATGCAATCTCACAAGGAGTTGATGAAATCCTTAAGAAAACTATCTCTATTCTAATTCCAGTATGTGTTTACCTTCTTTCATTGTCCTTGCTGTATTAAATGTGTATTCTGGTGGTGGGGGGGGGGTAGTCAAGATGGCGGAGAAGTAGCAGGCTGAGATGACATCAGGAAGCAGGAGATCAGCTAGATAGTTTATCTAACCATGGTGAACACCTACAAATCCAACAGGAAATTGAAAAGAAGAAGAGCAACAATTCTAGAAACAGAAAATCAATCACTTTCTGAAAGGTAGGACCTACGGAGAAGTGAATCCAAAGTGATGGGAAGATAGACCGCAGGGGGAGGGGCTGGCTCCCGGAAAGCGGTGGAGCAATGGAGCACAAATCAGGACTTTTAAAAGTCTGCTCCATGGAGGGACATCACTCCAGAGGCTAAACCGGGGGGGAGGCCCACGAGGGGTCAGCATAACCCCACATCCCGTGGGGTCACAGAAGGACCGGGGGTGTCTGAGTGTCCCAGAGCTTGCAGGTATTAGAGCAGGAAAGCCAGCTACAGCGACAAAGCTGAGGAGTGAGCTCTCAGCTCGGGGTTAACTTGAACTGGTCGCAGGATGGGTGAGTTCAGAGCGTGGCTGGAAGCCACGGAGACGGAAATGCCCGGGCGCTTTTCTCCAAGTGTGACTAATTGAGTGCTTTCCTACAAGCACAACCAGAGGCCAGGGAAACGGGGGTGGTTGGGTGCTTTTCTCTGAGGGCTCACTGAGGAACAGGACCCTGAGCTCTCGGCTCCTCGGGGCCTGAGATTGGGAGGCCACCATCTTCATTCCCCTCCTCAGGAACTCTATGGAAAGCGCTCAGGGAACAAAAGCACCCGAAAGCAAACCCTAGCAGATTACTTAGCCCAGCCCCTGGTAAAGGCCGTGCAATTCCGCCTGGGGCAAAGACACTTGAGAATCACTACAACAGACCCTCCCTCAGAAGATCAACAAGAAACCCAGCTAAGATCAACTTCACTCACCAAGGAGAACAGCGGAATTCCAGAGGAGGAGAAAGCAAATCTTACCTGGACAAAATGACAAGGTGGAAAAACACACCACAGAAAAATGAACAAGAGCCAGTACCTAATCAATACAGACATTGCTAATATGACAGATCTAGAGTTCAGAATGACAATTCTCAAGGTTCTATCCGGGCTTGAAAAAGGCATAGAAGATACTAGAGAAACACTCTCTGGAGAGATAAAAGCCCTTTCTGGAGATATAAAAGAATTAAAATCTAACCAAGTTGAAATTTAAAAAGCTATTAAAGAGGTGCAATAAAAAATGGAGGCTCTTACTGCTAGGATAAATGAGGCAGAAGAAAGAATTAGTGACAGAGAAGACCAAATGACAGAGAATAAAGAAGCTGAGCAAAAGAGGGACAAACAAATACTGGACCACGAGGAGAGAATTCAAGAGATAAGTGACACCATAAGATGACACAACATTAGAATAGTTGGGATTCCAGAAGAAGAAGAAAGAGAGAGGGGAGCAGAAGGTATATTGGAGAGAATTATTGTAGAGAATTTCCCTAATATGGCAAAGGGAACAAACATCAAAATCTAGGAGAAGCTAAGAACAACCCTCAAAATCAATAAAAATAGGTCCAAACCTCATCACCTGATAGTAAAATTTACAAGTCTTAGTGACAAAGAGAAAATTTTGAAAGCAGCCCTGGAAAAGAAGTCTGTAACATACAAGGGTAAAAACATTACATTGGCAGCGGACCTATCCACAGAGACCTGGAAGGCCAGAAAGAACTGGTATGATATATTCAAAGCACCAAACGAGAAAAACATGCAACTAAGAATACTACTATATCCAGGTAGGCTATCATTGAAAATAGAAGGAGAGATAAAAAGCTTCCAGGACAAACAAAAACTGAAAGAATTTGTAAACACCAAACCAGCTTTACAGGAAATATTGAAAAGGGTACTCTAAGCAAAGAGAGACCCTAAAAGGAGTAGATCAGAAAGAAACAGAGACAATATACAGTAACAGTCACCTTATAGGCAATACAATGGAACTAAATTCATATCTCTCAATAGTTACCCTGAATGTAAATGGGCTAAAGGCCCCAATCAAAAGACACAGGGTATCAGAATGGATACAAAAACAAAACCCATCAATATGCTACCTACAAGAAACTCATTTTAGACACAAAGACACCTCCAGATTTAAAGTGAGGGGGTGGAAAATAATGTACCATGCTAATAGACATCAGAAGAAAGCTAGGGTGGCAATCCTTATATCAGATCAATTAAATTTTAAGCCAAAGACTATAATAAGAGATAAGGAAGGACACTATATCATACTCGAAGTGTCTGTCCAACAAGAAGACCTAACAATTTTAAATATCTATGTCCCAATGTGGGAGCAGCCAAGTATATAAACCAATTAATAACAAAATCAAAGAAACACATCAACAATAATACAATAATAGTAGGGGACTTTAATACTCCCCTCACTGAAATGGACAGATCATCTAAGCAAAAGATCAACAAGGAAATAAAGGCCTTAAATGGCACACTGGACCAGATGGACATCAGAGATATATTCAGAACATTCCCTCCCAAAGCAACGGAATATACATTCTTCTCTAGTGCACATGGAACATTCTCCAGAATAGATCACATCCTAGGACATAAATCAGGTCTCAACCAGTATCAAAAGATTGGGATCATTCCCTGCATATTTTCAGACCACAATGCTCTGAAGCTAGAACTCTATCACAAGAGGAAATTTGGAAAGAACCCAAATACATGGAGCCTAAACAGCATCCTTCTAAAGAATGAATGGGTCAACCGGGAAATTAAAGAACTGAAAAAATTCATGGAAACAAATGATAATGAAAACACAACGGTTCAAAATCTGTGGGACACAACAAAGGCAGTCCTGAGGAAAAAATATATAGTGGTAAAAGCCTTTCTCAAAAAACAAGAAAGGTCTCAGGTACACAACCCAACCCTACACCTAAAGGAGCTGGAGAAAGAACAAGAAAGAAACCCTAAACCCAGCAGGAGAAGAGAAATCATAAAGATCAGAGCAGAAATCAAGGAAACAGAAACTAAAAAAACAATAGAACAAATCAACAAAACTAGGAGCTTGTTCTTTGAAAGAATTAATAAGATTGACAAACCCCTGGCCAGACTTATCAAAAAGAAAAGAGAAAGGACCCAAATAATAAAATCATGAATGAAAGAGGAGAGATCACAACCAACACCAAAGTACAAACAATTATAAGAACATACTATGAGCAACTCCACGCCAACAAATTCGACAATCTGGAAGAAAGGGATACATTTTTAGAGACATATAAACTACCACAACTGAACCAGGAAGAAATAGAAAGCCTGAACAGACCCATAGCCAGTAAAGAGATTGAAACAGTCATCAAAAATCTCCAAACAGAAGTTCAGGACCAGACAGCTTCCCAGGGAAATTTTACAAAAAATTTAAAGAAGAATTAATTACTATTCTGAAACTGTTCCAAAAAATAGAAATGGAAGGAGAACTTCCAAATTCATTTTATGAGACCAGCATCACCTTGATCCCAAAACCGGACAAGGATCCATCAAAAAAGAGAACTACAGACCAATATCCTTGATGAACACAGATGCGAAAATTCTCACCAAGATATTGGCCAATAGGATCCAACAGTACGTTAAAAGGATTATTCACCACGACCAAGTGGGATTTATTCCAGGGCTGCAAGGTTGGTTCAACATCCACAAATCAATGTGATACAATATATTAGTAAAGAAAGAATAAGAACGATATGATACTCTCAATAGATGCTGAAAAAGCCTTTGACAAAGTGCAGCATCCCTTCCTGATTAAAACTCTTCAAAGTGTGGGGATAGAGGGCACATACCTCAATATTATCAAAGCCATCTATGAAAAACCCACTGCAAATATCATTCTCAATGGAGAACAACTGAAAGCTTTTCTGCTAAGGTCAGAAACATGTCCATTATCACCACTGCTGTTCAACATAGTACTAGAAGTCCTAGCCTCAGCAATCAGACAACAAAAAGAAATTAAAGGCATTCAAATCGGCAAAGGAGAAGTCAAACTATCACTCTTAGCAGATCGTATGATACTATATGTGGAAAACCCAAAAGGCTCCATTCCAAAACTGCTAGAACTTGTACAGGAATTCAGTAAAGTGTCAGGATATAAAGTCAATGCACAGAAATCAGTTGCATTTATTTAAACTAACAACAAGATAGAAGAAAGAGAAACTAAGGAGTCAGTCCCATTTACAATTGCACCCAAAACCATAAGATACCTAGGAATAAACCTAACCAATGAGGCAAAGAATCTATACTCAGAAAATTATAAAGTATCTGTGAAAGAAATTGAGGAAGACACAAATACATGGAAAAATGTTCTATGCTCATGGATTGGAAGAACAAATATTGTGAAAATGTCTATTCTACCTAAAGCAATATACACATTTAATGCAATCCCTATCAAAATCCCATCCATTTTTTTCAAAGAAATAGAACAAACAATCCTAAAATTTATATGGAACCAGAAAAGACCTCAAATAGCCAAAGGGATATTAAAAAAGAAAGCCAAAGTTGGTGGAATCACAATTCCAAAGTTCAAGCTCTATTACAAAGCTGTTGTCATCAATACAGTAGGGTACTGGCACAAAAACAGACACATAGATTAATGGAACAGAATAAAGAGCCCAGAAATAGACCCTCAACTCTATGGTCAACTAATTTTTGACAAAGCAGGAAGGAATGTCCAATGGAAAAAAGACAGCCTCTTCAACAAATGGTGCTGGGAAAATTGGACAGCCACATGCAGAAAAATGAAATTGGACTATCTCTTTACACCACACATGAAAATAGACTCAAAATGGAAGAAGGACCTCAATGTGAGAAAGGAATCCATCAAAACCCTTGAGTAGAACACAGGCAGCAACCTCTTCAACCTCAGCTGCAGCAACTTCTTCCTAGGAACATCACCAAAGGCAAGGGAAGCAAGGGCAAAAATGAACTATTGGGATTTCATCAAGATTAAAAGCTTTTGTACAACAAAGAAAACAGTTAACAAAACCAAAAGACAACAGACAGAATGTGAGAAGATATTTTCAAACAACATATCAGATAAAGGGCTAGTATCCAAAATCTATAAAGAGCTTATTAAATTCAACACCCAAAGAACAAATGATCCAATCAAGAAATGGGCAGAATACATGAACAGACATTTCCGCAAAGAAGACATCTAGATGGCCAAAAGACACATGAGAAAATGCTCCACAACACTCAGCATCAGGGAAATATAAATCAAAACCGCAATGAGATGGCACCTCACACCAGTCAGAATGGCTAAAATTAACAAGTCAAGAAATGACGGATGCTGGCGAGGATGAGGAGAGGGGAACCCTCCTACACTGTGGAGGATGCAAGCTGGTGCAACCACTCTGGAAAACAGTGTGGAGGTTCCTCAAAAAACTGAAAATAGAGCTACCCTATGACCCAGCGATTGCACTACTGGGTATATATCCTAAAGATACAAACATGGTGCTCATAAGGGGCACGTGCACCTGAATGTTTATAGCACCAATGTCCACAATAGCCAAATTATGGAAATAACCTAGGTGTCCATCAACAGATGAATGGATAAAGAAGATGTAGTATATATACACAATGGAATACTATGCAGCCATCAAAAGAAATGAAATCTGCCATTTGTGACGACGTGGTTGGAACTAGAGGGTATCATGCTTAGCGAAATAAGTCAATTGGAGAAAGACAACTATCATATGATCTCTCTGATATGAAGAAGTGGAGATGCAATGTTGGGGAGCTTGGGGTGTAGGAAAAGAAAAAAATGAAAGAAGGTGGGATTGGGAGGGAGACAAACCATAAAAGACTCAATCTCAAAAAACAGACTGACGGTTGCTTGGGGTAGGGGGGACAGGAGAAGGTGGTGGGGATATGGACATTGGGGAGGGTATGTGCTATGATGAGTGCTGTGAAATGTGTAAGCCTGCCGATTCACCGACCTGTACCCCTGGGGATAAAAATACATTATATGTTTATTAAAGAAATTTAATAAAAAATGTGTTTTCCATTGTATTATTCCAAATGTATTATTCCTGTCCATTATATTTTAGTAATAAATAATAATAACTGTGCTGATAGTAATGATAGTAGTAGAGAATTAGTAGTTAACACCTATTTCGTTCCTTCTACATAAATTAAGCAATTAATCACAGCAAGCAATAGTTAGTTACTATTATTATTTCCTTAATACAGATAAGAAATTAATGAACAGGGAGATGAAATCACTTCCTCAGTAAGCGGTATAGCTGGGGTTTGAATTAAGGCAGATGTGGTCACTTCCCTCTTTCAGAGAGTTTAATGAAAATTGCAGAAAATTCTTACTAATTTTTTCAATTGACAATTTCTTCAAGTTCATACTTGAAGCATACAAGCTTTACCACCAACTGCATTTTTAAAGTGGCTTTGATTTCTTCAAAGTGTCTGTCACCAATGATTAATTATCCTAAAAATGGCTTCTCTTTTTGGATGATGCTGTTGGGAGACACTCATGGGTTTCTCGTGTCCATACATGTCTTGCTGTGTATCCCAAGAATAAAAGTTCCTGAAGTCTATGACTTCTCTTTACCTGGCCATTTCTCAGGGTTTTGTCTGAACTGAGAACAACCTAGAGGGATTAGTTACCATTTCTCAAAAAAACCCAAAAAACAAAAAAAAAACGGGGAAATTATTGGATTGGTCCTGCTATTACTGTAAAAACTGTCACTTTCCCAAAGTTAAGGTTTGTTTCCTATAATGCAACTTTTAGGTATCATTTGTTCCTCCATGTTCTTGTGGGACTCAGGCTTGGGTAATTGATGCAGCTATGCCGACACTTTGGCTACTGCTTTTGCTTTGTCTTTGACCCAAGAGTTGTGTGTCTTCTGTGGCATCAGTGAAACTGGCTGACTAAATATTTTGTTAGCTTGCATGTAGGTAGAGTAAAATCCCAGAAACTTTAGTTTTGATAGTGATGCAGGTCCACTCTTGCCTCCTAATCTGAGTGCTCTAGGAGCTAGCCCATACTTCAATGACTGGGACTTAAACTCTGCTTTTTTTGAAGGAAGAGTAAGTTAAAAATTGAGCATGCAGAAAATAATTTCTTCATCATTTAGTAGCATGAACTTTCTGATTCTTCCTGTGTGACATTATTGGGAATTCTCTCTAAATACAGTAGTTTAACATTTTACCAGCCCATCATTCCATGCCCTCAGCCACATAAACCAAATTGATCGGTTGTTAACTTGTTATCTTATAATGCTATTTCCATCTAATTATCTTAGAGAAAATTCTAGCAGATACAGGCTGACATGTGCTATTTTGGTCAAGCCAAAAAAAAAAAAAAGTAAATGGAGAAATAAAATGAAAATAAATAATATTCTTTTTAAGAGAAGATCCAGGAAATTATTTTTAAAAACGAGGTGAAATAAATACTTATTCTGAGAGTTATTACTTTACACACAATGAAGGTAATGATTATATTTAATATAATTTTTTATTCTTTTATAAACATATATTTTTATCCCCAGGGGTACAGGTCTGTGAATCACCAGGTTTACACACCTCACAGCACTGGAAAGAACCTAGATGTCCATCAACAGATGAATGGATCAAGAAGATGTGGTATATATATACACAATGGAATACTATGCAGCCATCAAAAGAAATGAAATCTTGCCATTTGCGACAACATGGATGGAACTAGAGCGTATCATGCTTAGCGAAATAAGTCAAGCAGAGAAAGACAACTATCATATGATCTCCCTGATATGAGGAAGTGGTGATGCAACATGGGGTAATGATTATTTTTATTTGGTGTAAATTTATACTTTGTCCCCCAAATCTGAATTTTCTAAATAGTCAAAAAGTTGATGGATTCCTCACCTGTACATAAAAGAAACTTACCTGGGCTCACTTACGTTAGGGTCTCCATACATTACATTTAACATTAAATACCAGACACAATAACAATAGATGAGGGCATAGCCTGTATCTGAACCATGATGCAAGGTTTATGCAAAACTCTAAGCTAAGTTTTCGTAGAGAAGGACAAATAGCAGAAGACTTGAAGTGGTAGAGTGTTTCTTGTCTGAAAAAGACAACTGAAAGAAACATGAATAGCAGAAATAATCTAATGACAGCCTGAAATAAGATTTGTAAATGTTTTATTATTTATTTATTTATTTAGACTTTATTTTATTTTTCAGTGTTCCAAGATTCATTGTTTAGGTACCACAAAGTGTTGGTTTGTATTAATGAAGTAGCAACAATTATTTATTTCTTATTGTGCCTTCCAGTAATCAATCTCTCTCTCTCTCTCTCACACACACACACACACACATACACATGCACATGATCACACATGGGTTCAAAGGAGAAAAAGTCTTCTAGAATCTTGAATCCATGCTGTGTGTCCTTCTAGACAAAGTGGTGAAAACAAGTGTGGGGATAAATGATTTTTAGTTTAAAGTTTCCTTCCTCAGTTTCCTCCTTCTTTGGCAGATATTTGATATAGTAGGCCATTTCCTTGAGGCAGAACACTATAGAGAAGGAGATGCATTTTGGTATTTTATTGTTCTATTTGCACCTCTTTTTTGTTCTTTCTTTCTTCTGGCCATCCCATTTTTAAAACACACTTGTCTGTGCTGTTTTGATTTTTTTGGTCCATATTTTGCTAAATATGCCTTTTATTTTATTTTTTTAAAAATATTCCCTTTAAATATCATCTTTATTTATTTTTCTTTTTTTCTCCTGTTTTTGTCTTTGTTTGCCTGATTTTCTGGGCAGTGGGCCCAGTCTGGTTTATATTTCTTTTTGTGTCTATACTCTTTTCAAATACAATTCTTTCCTTTATAGTTATTATTCTCATTCATTTATTTTCTCATCAGTGAATTGAGTGATGTGTAAAAGGGACCTCCCAGCTGATCCTTATGGGGGAGTATTTCCTTCTATGTCTTTAAAAATACTCTTTTATGATGTTGGAAGATGGGACTTAATGCTTTCCTTACACATTTGGCTGCTGGGTAAAGTGACATTTGTTTTGACCAATGCTCAGCTCATTTTCTTTCCTCTTACTGAATCAGGTAGAAATCGTGCACATGTCTCTCTGTGTTTGTATGCCTGAGTGTAGTGTAGTTGCTGAGAATTCTCTGTGTGTGTTGGTGTGTTTGTGTGCCTGTGGGTTTGGGTGGCTGTGTGCAATCCACTGTAGATGCATAGAATGCTCCACTGCGCTTTGGCATGTTTATTTTGGAATGTCATTTCCAATCAAATCTAACATTTATAACTGGCCTCCCTTCATGGCTTTCTGGGCCACAGTTTAAATGCCCAAGAATAAACATGTCAGCTCTAAATGGAAGATTGTGGCAGCAACCAAGACAGATTGCCATCTCATCAGCTGCTTAAAAATTAAAATTTCCTTCTGTGGTTAGACTTGCTTACAGCTGTGTCTATGGGCTATGAAGAAAGCAGATATTTAGTAGAGTGAATGGGATATAGGCTGTGAGATGTTAAAAATACAAGATACCTTGTCTGTCAGTAACAAACAGCTATAGAAAATACCAAGTTGAGCTATACTGCTTTTAAAGAAATTTCTCCCAAACCACCATCATCTTGTGATTCAAGCATCTAAGAAGATTAAATTGTGTAGTGGCATGTATATTATATAGATACTGAAACCCAGATTCATATATTCATGTGTAAGTGCATACATTTTAAAGATGTCGATGTCCAGTTCAAAGAGAAGGGTCACTTAAGCGTCATTTTCTTTTGTAAACTAAAGTGTTTTTTACAAATAAATATACCCAATGTACTGACACATTTTCTGGATTTACCAAGTAAAAATAGCAGTGTCTGGAGTAATTTGCCAATGCCTTCAGTAAGTATGAGCTTAATACAGTTCTCATATTAACAAGTCAGCAGAAACTGTCAATTGACCAACTCAGTGTCTCACTGAGTTGGGTTAACACTACCAAATGAATGCAATGAAATATTACTTCATTGATGTTGGCATATTGTGATTCTATTAGAGGCTTCTCTTATGAAACATTATTCATCATGGTGCTTTCCATGATTATTACAAATATATTGATTCCTACCACTTGCTATAGCCAGTTGAGGGAGCCTGAGAAAAGATGTTTCACAAGCAACTCAAATGGATTCTTTATCACACAACGTTGGTCTTATTATTATCTTAAATATGGCTTTATCAATGAATTTTAAGAATTTTTGGATCCTCTGACAAATATTAAGGTAGGAGTTTATTCCTTTGCAAATCAAGCTGTGGCATTGAAGGTAGTGCTAGTGTTCAGATCAATGCATGATATATTCATGAATGTTTCATCCTGTTCCCATGTTTTAAGCTGAGAGACCAGCAGACTAGCAGCTGTTGACCTAGAAAAGGTGGATCAATGCTCATGTCCATTGCCTTTATTAGTTTCCTTATCTTTGCAAGTTAGGTCCTATTGGGTTTCAAATCCAGCTGCCTTTAATAGACAGGAAGAGCCATGACACATAAAGGAGTTACTAGATATTGCTTCCCTCTGTTTTTGCTCATAAACAGGCAGCAAGGATGGAGATGCACCAAGATTGATGTGCACAACTCAAATAAGGAAAAAAATAAAATCCTTGGCAATTATAAGAAGGCAGTAATTTTTTAACATTTAGTTTGTTAAATGTTTGTTTAAGAAAAAGTTGCTTCCATTATTAAGACTGAATTTATCTTTTTTTTGTTGTTGTTTTTTTTTTTTTTTAAAGATTTTATTTATTTATTTGACAGAGAGAAATCACAAGCAGATGGAGAGGCAGCAGAGAGAGAGAGAGAGGGAAGCAGGCTCCCTGCTGAGCAGAGAGCCCGATGTGGGACTCGATCCCAGGACCCTGAGATCATGACCTGAGCCGAAGGCAGCGGCCTAACCACTGAGCCACCCAGGCGCCCTATCTTTAGATGAATAGTAGGAAATAGTGTCTATTTTTTCTTTAAAATAGTGTCTATGTTCATACAAACAAAATGAACTAAAGCATTGGAATTTTATCTGTATAATTCAAGTTCCTAACTTATCTTTACCTGATTATTACTAGAGAAAAATTTTGGTATATGAATAGGGTCGAAGTCATCTGCAGAATTGATCTAGTGCTCATTGTATTGTTTTATTTTTACATAACCTACAGTGTCGGACTCCGGTAGGTTTTGCGGGCCGACAGGCACGAGGAGAGCGTCCGGGCCAGCCGGTAGCTCCCCTTGGGGCTGAGCGGGATGGCAAGTGTCGCGAGTCCAGGCGCATTAACGAACCACACCAGACTCGGGGATCTGTCGAAGCAGGATCTCACTTTATTGAGCAGGGTTGCAGTTTATATTGGGTAGGAGATGGGAAATGAGGTCAGCGGGGAGAGAGCCTATGGGGTTTGGTTACGTAGTCAGTAACTGGGTAGGGTGTGTTGGGCGAGAGGAGGAAATATCAGAGATATGCGGAACCGAAACCGCCACGTTGGCGCCAATACTGCCACGGTGGCTCCTTTTCTAGCCAGAAGAGAAGGCAGGCCAGTGCCATCTTTGCTGTGCCCAACACTACAGGGCATGACTCAGCAAATAAAGAAAGAAGATATTATTATTTAATACACATTGTGTGCTTGTTAGTAAAAACTATGTGCATCAAAATTGGTTGAGAGATATCAATAAGGCTTAATAATCCGCTATCTTAATCTCACCTGTCATCAGTTGGACCTAGTTGATGATGTTCTACCTCTAAAATCTAGACTAATTTCTATAGTCTCTATAGCTCTAAAATTTTAGAGTTTACTCTTCTGTTTTCTATAAATTTAAGTATCAGTAATGTATTTGCAGATCATTTTTACTTCTTTTTCTGTGTCAGTTAACATACAATAATCCTTTTTGCCCCATGCTTACTAAAAAAGAAAAATTTGCCAATGGTTATCTAATAATTATATTTCTGACCATCCCCTGGTTATAGTAAATTTCACACATATTGGAGTTACTTTAAGAAAACCAATTTGTATCCCCATTCCCTTCCCAGGAGAGTGTTCTTTCTCTCACAGTAATGTCCAACAGATGAAATCAAGACATGGGTCAGTTGGTGAGCAAAGTGGGATTAGAGAAAATTGGTCTGGAACAGCCCAAATTCTCAAATAAGCCATACCATGCATGGTATTTTATTTATCAGGAGTCTTAATAAATGCTTCTATCATAATTCTTTTTAAAATAGTCTTGGCACAGCTTGGTTTTCTTCCTTCTTGTGGTCTTTATAACTAACTCTGTAAGCACAACCTGATACAGCAGCCAATTACTGTGGGGATTTATCCAATCTGGTAACTCTGCATACCATGCTCAAGACCTGGACTGATAACCAGTGGGACAATTACTGGCGAATATTAGCTGTCCCTCTCACATATTTAACCAAAGAAATGTAGCTATTCATT
The DNA here is from genome assembly GCF_011764305.1 of Mustela putorius furo. Lineage (NCBI taxonomy): Eukaryota > Metazoa > Chordata > Mammalia > Carnivora > Mustelidae > Mustela > Mustela putorius. The sequence goes on from NW_025422171.1 coordinate 3,694,564, forward strand.
GGTCTTTTCTTAACCTTGAATGGCACCTAAAAGGGAGTTCTAGAAATCAGAGAGGATTAGGAAAAGGATTTTGGATTCCTGGTGTTTCTTAGCAGTGTAGAAAGAGCACAGTGTGCTTGTTATTCATATTTAACAGTTATTGAGTGCTTACTTTAGGTGCCAGGTGCATTGGCAGGTGTATTGTAGTCAAAGAAAAGTATAAGGATTAGTAGTCTTTTCTCCTCAGAGAAAAATGTATTTGTGGAGCTCTTAGTAGGGACACTGGTGAATTTGAGTACCTCTGACATGGAGGTTCCTCACTAATAGTGGAAGGGAAGTAGGTAAGTGATTGACTTGGTCTATTCTAGGTATTATAATAAAATACCCCAGACTGTGCAGCCTATAAACAACAGAAAATTATTATTTCTTGCCATTCTGGAGGCTGGGAAGTCCAAGATCAAGGCACTGTTTGTTCACATTCGTGTGAGGCTTACTTTCCTGGTTCCTACCTAGCTCCTTCTCTCCATGTCCTCACATGGTAGAAGGGGTAAGTGATCCCTCTGGAGCACTAATTCCATTAATGGGGGCTCTACCCTCATGACCTAAGTACCTCCTAAAAGCTCCACCTCCTGACATCATCATCTTTGGATGAAGTTGAAAGTTAGGGAACACATAAACAGTCAAACCATAGCAATCATCAATCATGTATGAATACTTAAGACCAAGACTTATTCAAGGGTCTACAAAGTGTTACGAAATTTATTTGAATTTATGAGAAAGAATTTTGTTTTCTAACAAAGCAAATTTTAAAAATCTAAATGTCTATGCTATAAACTGTTTCAATTATTTTTTATTTTTTAATTGTGTTATGTTAGTTACCATAAAAATACAACATTAGTTTTTGATGCAGTGTTCCAACTTTTTTTCACTCCATGTGCCAATACTCTATTAGTTTTTTTTTTTTTTTCCACTCTATCCATCAGGGACTAGAAAAACAGTGTGAGGATCAATCTGTCCTTGGGAGCTGACCTAAAGGATGATGAAGAATGGTTCTCAGGAGGAATATAACAAATCATGAAACCTGAACAGATTCTATTTATCATAGAGTCAAGATGTTGACATACTGCCCACATCCAGATTAAAATCAGAGAAAATAACAATAGATCATTACAATAACAAAAAGTAGCATAAAACTTGAAGCAGAGTATTGAAAATGCTATTATGCAACATATAGTAACCACATTCATTAAATCTTCACCTTCTTTCTAATTTAAACCTAATGTCACTATTAACTATGCTTTAACTCCCTCCAAATCCCATTAGAGCATTCTATTATACCTCACTCCTTGACTCTGCAGATAACCATCCCTAGTATACCGAGATAAAGTTGTACACAAAAGATAAGAAAGAGTTCAACTTCCTTCCTTCCTTTTTCTAACTCTGGCTGCTCAACAAACCTTCTCTTCAGTCTCTGTGTTTCTTCCCCAAACCAGTCTTCCCTCAGGCCCCTCATTCCCAACCTCTTTTGCTTCATTATTGTGTGCCTAAAAATTTATGCCTTCTTCACTAATGTCCTCAACCTATGTATATAGCTAATTAGCCCATTCTTGGAGAAACCCTTCCTTGGGCTTGAATCATAATCTAATTACAGCCTCCTTCCCTTTTCCTTCTCATCCAGTGTCATTCATTTATTCAACAGAAGTTATTGAGCATCTATTAGATGCTAGGCACCATGCTAAACATGTTAATTCTATAATAAAAATGTTTTTTCAAATTAAAAAAAACACGTATGTTTTAAATTAGGAAAATACAGAACTGAATAAAAAATAAAATAAAAGTCACAAGTAATCCTACTCACACACTAAATAAACACTGTGTTAATACTTTATATATAGCCAACCATTTATGTATAACTGCCTATTGATAATGATGTACTTTAGATAAAATGCAATGTGCATTATCGATACTGCTCTCTTTTATAGAAACTTTCTATTATGAGATATTTTTTTTCATGCTCTGGAATAGTGTTTGAAAGCACAATTAATTATAGTTACACAGTGTTCTCTTTGACCTGGATAGCTAGCTGATGACCAAAGGTTCACACTCTTGTTCCATTCTGTAAAGTTGGTCTGGAATGTGGTTACCCAGAGAAGACTATGTTTTGTAATCCACCTCCATTAAGGTAGAACCATGTGGCTAATTCTCATTAACAATGGTATATGTTACTTCTGGACCAAAGTAAGAATGATGTTTCTTCTTCAAGCTCTATGACTTTCCTTATTTAGTGTCTGGATATCAATGACCAAGGTCACTTTAGAGTCTATGTGTTGAAGAGTGGCAGAGTCCCCATTGAACTAGAGCCATAAGGATTATATAGAATAGATCACATCCTACCTACTTGTAATGACAGCTAAATTTCACATAGTGAGAAATACGATTTTACAGACTAAGCCTTTGACATATGGAATTTATTTGTTATATTAATTAGTGTTACTTTAATGTAGAAACTAGTACCTTAAAGTCAAAGCTGCCATAATAAAAATCTTAAAATATGTGACATCACTTTAAAGAGTAGGCAGAAGGTAATAGAAAACCTAACAATGATGGTTGGGAAGATGGAGGCCCAAGTTATAGGTGACAGGACATTTGGTTAAATTGTTTGCAAGAATGTTTAAGGACAATCAATTTGCCTATAGCTCTAAGAGAAGACTTTGAAAAGTAGAATATTGGTAATATATGTTGGTTGAATTCATATTGTGTTAGTTTCCTATGATTGCCAGAAACTGAGCACTTAAAACAACAGAAATTTATTTTTTTGCAGTTCTGAAGCTTGGCAGTCCAAATCAAATTGTTGGCAGGGCCATGCTCCCTTGAAGGCTCTAGGGAAGAATCTTCCATGCTTCTTCCCAGCTTCTGGTATTTGTAAACTCCTTTACATTCCTTGGTTTCTAGCTGTGTACTCCAATTTCTGTGTGTATTTTTACATGACCATCTTCCCTCTGTGCAGGTGTCTTTGTCACCAAATGTCTCTCTTTATAAGGATACCAGTCATTGGATTTAGGGTCCACTGTCATCCAGTATCCATTTATGTTAACCCAATTACCTCTGCAAACACCCTAACCTCAAATAAAGTCACATTCACAGTACTAAGGGTTTGAGTTTCAGCATATCCGGTAGGGGGACACAATTGAGCCCACAAAATTGACATTGAAAAATTAGAGTAGATCTGTCAAAATATTCTTGTTTGTAGGCAAAAATGAAAGGGAATAAAAATAGTCTAGATGTTTGCAGTCTTACAAGTTAGAAAAGGCAGGATCTATTATGTTGTTTGGAAAGCCAGATTGATAAGAATACCTACCATCTTCAACATGTGGCTTCCAAGGTTGCCAGGGTGGGGAGGATAGTTTCTACATGTAAGAATAGAGAAATGCACTGATATTTGGCCAGAGGTGGGTTGTGGCAGAGATGACTAGCTGCCCATGAGAGATCAGGTTCCCTTTTCAGTGGAAAGGAATCCAGGTGCAGGAATGGAAGGGATATATTCCACTTCTACCTGGTCAGTAAGTGAGTGGGCTTTCTCTGTTCACTCTTTCTTTCTCCATCTTCTCATTAGACGTCCATATTCAGGATTAGTTTGGGTTCAGCATTTTGAAGAGTAGAGCCTCCATCAGCTTGGATCCCTTAATAATTGGACGAAGAAATAAATGTATTTTGTTAAGCCACTGAGGTTTCAGAGTTTATCTGTAATGGCAATAGAAAATTTTACCCTAACCACCACGTGAGATGTTTCTTAATTTATCTGAAATATCCTCAACTTACAGACATTTTAGATGTTTTTAGGCTTCCGATGTTAACATCATATTTATCTGTGATGTTTTATATTTAACCCTGCTTATTTCTTCAGGATACATTCCTAAGTGTGAAATATTGGGACTATGAGGGATTGTCAATATCTATTGCTTTCCAGATGGAATATTTCAATTTATTATTTCTATCCTAATTATATAATACCATATTTTTACACCATAGTCAGCTACTTGACAAAAATTTGCCAAATTGACAGAAGAAAAAATATCACAACTGAACTAAACTTTTGAAGTGCAGCCTGTGTGTGATTTCGTCACTGTGTCAGCTTCCATTTACTTCCAAACCTATTACAATCTGACTTCCACCCCATTAAGCAAATGAAAATGCACTTCTTGATAGTCTCTAATGAATTCCTAGTTACCAAATCAAATGGATGGATTTAATTCTTTGTCTTACTTTAACTATTTACAGCACTTTGAAAAAAATGAACAGATGCTTTTTTTCTTCTTGTTACTCCTTTTTCTTCTTGGCTTCGGTTTTGTCATTTTATGATAATGATGATGACGGTGATGATGACGATGATGATTATAATGATGAGTGAATACTTGGGTTCATTCATTTCAAGTTCCGTTTCTGGATCTTCCTTCTTTGCCTAGATCTTGCATGTTGGAGTTGTTTGATGTTCTCTCCTTATTTTTTTTTTTTCCTTCCTATTTTCTATCTCCACCTGTGCTTCCAAATCTACTCCTTATATGCAAATGGTTTTCATATCTCTGCCATTGGTCAGAACTATCACAGGCCCTGTATCAGGCTGCTACAGAATATTCCCCACCTAAATACCCAGACTCCATACTAAACAGAACTGCATTCATTATTTCTTCCTCCTCCAAACCTATGTTTTTTTTTGTTTTCTTTTGTTTTTTTTTCCCTGTGTAAGTTGCTTGTCACATTGTTCACTCATTCCCCTGGACTATTGGAATCATTCCGTCTTTTTAAATAGTCACATTCAAGTTTTGTTGAATTTCCTATATCCTTAATCTACATGAAATGAGCCAAGTTTAGGTAGTCATCACAGAAGATAAATCCTTTTTGAGTTTCTCCTTCTTTCAATTCTCCACATTCTCCCATGACCCCATTCTCTGATTAGTCTTATAATGATTCTTCTAAAACATAGCATGATAATGTCATTGCCCATATTAAAGTTCTGTTCTCTGCCATTAGTATAAAAGAAAGAGCCCAATATTTTTAGCCAAGGCTAAAAAATTTCACTGTTCATATGATGCTTTATATAATTGCATATGCTTATTTTTCTTTGGATTGAAGTCCATTATTTTATTATTATTATTTATTAGGCCTTGCAAACTTATTCAGCAAAACTTACTCACTTGTCAGTTACATTGTGTCTTTTTTTTTTTTTTTAAGATTTTATTTATTTATTTGAGAGAGAGCATGAGTGAGGAGAAGGTCAGAGAGAGAAGCAGACTCCCCGTGGAGCTGGGAGACCGATGCGGGACTCAATCTCGGGACTCTGGGATCATGACCTGAGCTGAAGGCAGTCGTCCAACCAACTGAGCCACCCAGGCGTCCCACATTGTGTCTTTTTTGACACAAAACTTTCTTCTGTATTACTTCTGTTATCTGTGCATACGATGTTTCTATTATTGTCTCTATCACACTGTATTTTTTTTAAGTTTTTTTTTTTTTTTTTGAGAGAGAGAGAGAATGAGGGGGAGAGAGAGAGAGAGAGCGAGTGCGAGCATGAGAAAGGGGAGGGTCAGAAGGAGAAGCAGACTGCCTGCTAAGCAGGGAACCCGATGTGGGATTCAATCCTGTGACTCCAGGATCATGACCTGAGCCTAAGGCAGACACTTAACCAACTGAGCCACCCAGGCACCCTGCATTATTTTTTTAAACCTGCTTGTCATTTTGCCTCTCTTACGAGACTCCAAGCAAAGAACTTCTGTCCAAAGTACATAGCACAGTTCTGGCATAAAGTCAGTAAGCAATCCGTATTTGCTGAAATAATAAATGCTCAACTCAAAAAAGATGAAATGGCCAATACTCTGATACAGAGAACTTTCTTTCTATTACAGTTCTCATAAATTTTTGCGTATCTGTTCTTTTCCCCAATTCTTAAACCAGGTTAACCTATTAGGAAATGCATGTGTAAAGAGAAAGTAGAACCAGTTCAGTCAATTTTACTGTCATTTAATCTATGTAATCTCTCTATTCAGGTACTTTGGAGTTAAAGAGAATATAATAATGAGCATCACATCATAGATCAACATGACAGTATTTATGAAGGAAACTGAGTCAGAGAGAGTTTCCTTTTTAAATTAACTTCCCTCAGTCACCCATCTGGTAAGTGATTAAGCTAGGATTAGAACTTGAGCAGTCATATGCTAGAGCTTTGCTCTTAATTGCTGCACTTTCCTGCCATTATGTGGGGGAACAAGATGGTGGGAATGCTACTTAGAAGGGTGTCAGAGTCCAAAGTAGAATTTGGGACTGGAAATAAGACAGGAGCAGCAAAGGAGAAACAACTGTGAGATCTCTTTGAACCATGACTGAAAGAAGATGGTGACTGATATTGAGGGATGCGGTAGCCAACTTCTTCTTTTTTTTTTTTTTTTAAAGATTTATTTATTTATTTGACAGACAGAGATCACAAGTAGGCAGAGAGGCAGACAGAGAGAGAGGAGGGAGCAGGCTCCCTGCTGAGCAGAGAGCCCAATGCGGGGCTCGATCCCAGGACCCTGGGATCATGACCCGAGCGGAAAGCAGAGGCTTTAACCCACTGAGCCACCCAGGCGCCCCACGGTAGCCAACTTCTGACATGGCCCCCAGTGTTTCCCATCTCCTGACATTCACACCTGTCTTTTCCCTTGCCCTTGGTGTGGGCTGGGCCTACTGACTTGCTTCTAACAGTAGTCTAGGAGAAAGAGATCCTTTCACTTCCAAAATTAGGACATAAAATACTGTGCTTTCTATCTTGCTGGTACTCCTCCACTCTTCTCCTGTGCTTGCTCTGGGGGAGAAAGACCCTGGTACAGAGCTAAGAGTAGCCCAGGTCACTAGGCTGCACGGGATGGAATTCTGCTGTCATTGAGATGGCTTGGAAACTGATTCTGCTTCAACTAAACCCTGAGATGATCGTGATCTTGACTGACACTTTGACCACAACCTTGTGAGGAGCTCTGAACAGGGGACCTAGCCAAGCCATGCCCAGTCTCCTGACCACAAAAACTGTGAGATGAGAAATGTGTGTTGTTTTAGCTACTAACTTATTACACAGCAATAGATAACTAATACAGGGAATAAGAAAACAACAAACATTTTATGCTAGCATTTCTAAATTTGAGTTTTTGAAATTTGTGACTGTTGGTGAGGGACATTCTTAGTGACAATATAGGTATGTTATCAAAGCTGTGTTAAAATATATTTCAACTTTTGTTGGCATATATGATGTTCCAGAAAGATTTTTCTTAAACATGCTTATTTATTCCTGGTATATTTAAATATATGAATTTATACATGCATATTTAAATCATCAAGAAATTATGTAGATTTTGATTAATCATAAAGGAATTAGAATATGTGGTTAAATAAAACCTCAATTAATGGTACACAGCTATAAACAATCAAAGTAATGTCCCTTGACCTTACCTTGTATTAACATTTCCTGTGCACAAAAATGCCCCAAATTCCTTGAGAAATGCATAGCATTGGTGGTTCTGATGAAAATTTATGTCACAGTTTTACATACAAAACATGGTGAATGGCTGCATTTCCCAGTACACTGGCTAATTGTGTCTGTGTGTGACTTAATTTAAGTAGCTGTCTTATTTAATTCATTACCTTAATACTTTCACCTCCCTCTCTGTGTTTTAAATTACCTCCAGGATGAAATAGAATGTTCTAATTCTGAGGATAGGAAAACAGTACTTCTGAGCAATTTTTCAGTCACAGTTCAATAATTTTGATAGCTGGTGTTGCATTTGCCTCATCTAACAGTGTGGATATAGATATTCTTGCAGCTCAGAGAGAGTCACTGAGGTACTAAATACCACCCATAGGACACAGATAGGCATCATTAAGAAGGGCAAGAATCATGGCACATTTTATTGTGAGCTATGGCTGCATGATGAAGTTTGGTTTCCCGACAGACATAAATCACATTCACAGATTAAACTCATTTTCTATGGCCTAAAGGAGCTTTTCTAGGTTCAGTCATTAAATTTTTAGTTTAATCATTTTCATATGTGGAAAAAATGATGTTTTCTACAGAGATGTAATGGTTATCCCTACTCTGGAGAAATTTACTGCATTATATTGCTGGAGCTTAATAGAGATTTAGGTTTCATGTGGGGAATATACTGAAGATAAAATTTAATGGTGCATTGAACCACAAAGGTGGGTTGTCATCATAAGTCATGGGAAAAAGCTGGAAGCGATGAGACTTGCTATCTTCTCACTGAAGGAAAAAAATATGAAAAATTAAATTTAAAATAATACCTTCTACCATAAATTTTTATTTCTATGTACTTTTGCCTGTCACCAAGTACCACAGAAGATCATTTCATTCTTTCTGAGATGTATGACCTATCATCTGTGTTTAACACCAAAAGATGGCAACAATCAAATGCTTATTAACCTAGGATTTAAAAAGATACTTTTTCCCTTTTTGACTTTACAATACAAAATACAAGCAGATGGATTTAAATGATTCAGTGGGTTTTTCCTAAGATTTAATCCTCAAAATGAATCTCCAGACATCCTGAATGTTCCCGTAAAAATGTATTATTTCCTTCTCATTTTGGCACTCAACATTAACTAGCTTTTGTATACAACTTTTGCTCCCTACCTTTTGTGTCCATTTCCTCCACAAAAAATTCTCAGTTCTGTGTTTATTCCTTCAGATGATTTCCAGGCAATTGTTTAGAACAGGACTATCAAATGGATCTTGATGACAAAATATTCTTGATGATAAAAATATTCTACATCTGTGCTGCCTGGTACTGTGGCCACTGGTCTTATGTAGCTACTTGTTACCACTTGGGACTAGTACAATGCAGAAGGAAATTTTAAATCCCATGAAATTTTAATTAGTTAAAATTTAATTAGAATTTAAATAGTCACATGTGGCTACTGTATTGGGTAGTGCTATGTTAATACTTGCTTATTTTAAATATATTGTTCCTCTACGTATAAAATTTATTGTGTTCCCTTTGCACTTTATTTTATTTTGTTTTATTGAGGGCTTATTATGTGCCAGGCACTGTGCAGTGTTCATTAACAGAGATACTTCTTTATTTCTATACTTTTTATTTATTTCTGAACTCTAATTGGCTTCTGAGCCCTGTAGGAAATGATTTTTGACATCAGAGTGAACTGAAGATGACTTTCCTTGGAACTTGCTCATGAAACACCAAGACTCTCAGCAATATGCCCCTGGCAGCTGGGGTGTCATGCTATGAGTTTCCTCCTTCACAGCCAGATGTGACTATGCTCTAGGAGCAGAGTCAGGGGAACTTGTACCTGTGATTCAAAGGGAAATATGTTACTAAAAGGACTGTTCTGTCTCTCTCTCCTTTTTTCTTTTTCTTTCTTTCTTTCTTTTTTTTATTTATTTATTTTTGGTCTTTTCCCAAACTTCTATTTCAGATTTTACACTGAAGAAGTGAAGTTTTCTTCTAGTGGAACAAGTATCCCATATTGTAATGCCAATGGTATTTTCACAGATTCTCTGAAATCCAAGTCCCAAATTCCTACATACAAAAAGACACGTTGAAAGCAATTTACTTGAAAGTATTCAGGTATTATAATAACAACTACGTAAATTTTTCAGAACATTTCTGCCTGATTGGATTAAGATCAAATTTATTAAAATATGTCTGAACCAATTAAGTAAATTGTGATATAATGTAAAGTACAAAACACCCACCAATGATAATAATTTCTATCAACATTTCACATCTGCAGTTAACTTGAAGCAGATGTTATAAGACATGGTCCATTGTTTTATATTTGCATGTGACAACATGTTTTGATGTTTGCTTTTTAATTGTAACATCATGTAATGCAGCTTTTTAAAAGTACATGTGTGGTAAGTGTCAAAGCCTCAGTTAAAATTTTATTTCCAAAATTCTTTGTAGCATTTCCAATGATCCTATCTTTTTCCATACAGTTGACAGGGATCAACAGATTTGGGTTACTGAGAATAGGGTTGCAGATTTCATACCATAGTTAATGGACACACGCACACATTTTGCTTGTGCTAGTTCCTACAGACTGGATGATGAATCACAATTGCCCATTTATTATTTTTTTTTTCATAGGGAACTTCTCTATAATTCATAAGAGGTGACTTGTGGCAGTCTAGCCTTTTAGTGATGCTCCCGTGATTGACAAATGAGAAGATGAGCTCTGATAAATGCTGGACCACATTCACCTTAAAGAACTCTCTAAGTAGGGAGATTGGGAGCATATCCAACTTTTCTTTTTCCACTGAGATAGGGGTAGAAGAGAAAGAAGCTTTTAGAAATTTCTTCTTCTAAGAAGGTGCTTATTCTCACTAGGAATATCTGAGTAAAATTGATTAAAATCTAATGATTCAAGCTGGAATTGAATGAGAGGCATATTAGGGAGCATGAAAACATATTTTATTAATATCCTTTTAAAAGTCTATTAAAGTAAACACTTGCACAGAAACCATAATTTAATAGCAAAAGTGGAAACAGAATAAAGGAAACACATGGACATCAGATCTGGTGCTTGGTGGCCCCACATGTTTCTAGACTTTCTAGAAACATTTGCAAGTAATATGCCCAGGTGTGCCCGAGTATAGATGTCCTCCCTCATAGCACCTCTGCTCCTCCTTTTCCTTCTGTTGTTTCTTTCTTCATCCCTATTAAGCTTTTACTATGCAGTTTTTTTTTTTTTTTAAATTAGGAGTTATATGAGGATTTGTATTCTTCCCCCTACTCTTCCATCTGGGTCAATAGGTTGCCTTTGGTGGAACCAGTACTGGGTTTCCAGGAGCCTTGCATGGGCCCCAGTGGGCAGACCTGGCCATGGCATTTGGCAAAGACTGGACAGAGAACTAAAGATAATGCCTTATCACAAAAGCAGAGTAAAGACTCAAATATATAATCCAGATCTGAAGGTTCTGCAACAATAGTTAAAACCAGTTTCCCCCAAAGAGATTGTAAGTGGGGACTGAAGAACAGTAGAAGATATTGGCTGAGAGAATACAGAAGGAGTGAGAAGTAGAGGATGCATTCTAAAGGTCTGTTTTACTTCTATACTGTCTCTGCAGCCTGTTAAGGGCATCTGAGACAGTTTGGAAAGTAGGGAGAGACCAAAGTATATAAAAAGTGGTTTCTATCATCAGGGAGCTATTGGTGTGGAAACATATTGCTTGTTGCTAAGGAGAAATCATCATATTTAAAAAAAATAATGACTAGATAGGGTCTAGTTGAGATAGAAATGATTATGAAGCCATGGGACACACTTTCTTTATAGAGCATGACTATCACTACTCCTTGCCTACGTGTGGTTGTTTTTTTCTTCTTATTTCTCTCAGAGAGGCAACTCGTGGATCATGTATTGAATTGCTCTGCGGTTGATCTACTTGGAGTGTTTTCAAAGCATAAATCATAGTTTGGATGGTGCTGTGGTTTGGTTCTTCCAGCTCTCTTAACAAAGGAATCCGACTGGCTCTGCAACTGTCCATTCATTGTACTGGGTTTGGCTCTTATGGCTGCTGAAACACACAAACATACACACACACACTGCCCCCGGTTGTAGAGACCTGACCATCAGCTTGTCAAATAGTCTGATTCCAACTTCTGAAATATGCCTCAGGAATATAGGAAAGGAGTCTTCATCAACACGGAGCTCATTAATAATGTGGAAAAGAGAATCTTCTGGTATAAATTATGTATTTTATACAAATTCTCCAGGTTATTTTCATACCCTGCAAGGACAGTTAGAAACTGGTTGGGAGTTAAAGATCAAACTGGAGAAAGAGAATATACCCTGTTGCGCACATGCAAAATTAAAACTACCAATGTCTACCAAATACATGTTAGCTTCTTGTGTAAAGAATACATAGGTCTTTTGTGTGTATATGTGTGTGTGTATTATGTATTTTTGGGTTTATTTCTTTAACAATAACAAAGATATAGAGAAGGATGCCAAAGAGAATTTTCTGTTTTTAATTTTCTTGTTGTTAATTGAAATGTATTTTTAAAAAGTTTTGACGTTGTATGGTGGATAGAAATGGATTCTTCCTGGATCACTCAATCTAGGTTCCAGGTTTTGACATTGTTTTGCTAACTGTATTAGTTGTTTATTTATTTTTTTTTAATTTTTTTTTTTAATTTATTTATCAGAGAGAGAGAGGGGGAGAGAGTGAGCACAGGCAGACAGAATGGCAGGCAGAGGCAGAGGGAGAAGCAGGCTCCCTGCTGAGCAAGGAGCCCGATGTGGGACTCGATCCCAGGACGCTGGGATCATGACCTGAGCCGAAGGCAGCTGCTTAACCAACTGAGCCACCCAGGCGTCCCTGTATTAGTTGTTTATTAAAACTAATGAGGGTGAAAGCCTCTTTAAAATTCTTACTAACAATATGGAATCTCTTACTAGAGAAATTTATATACACATACTTGAAAAATTCCCTCCCTAGGATTTACAAACCTGGATATCATCCACAGAAATATCTAAGTTGGATCCGTGGTTCTCAGTTTGGTCTCCAGACTAGCAGCATCAGCATCACTTGGGAACTTGTTAGGAAGGCAGATTCTTGGGTCCTACCTCAGACCCATTCAATCAGAAACTGGGGGTCAGCCTGGAAATCAGTATCAGGGAGATACTGATGTATCTTGATGACTGTGATTGCAGGGAGATAGCGTTGGGAATGTAGCAGCATCTATTTTTTTTCTTTTCTTTTGTTTTTAAAGATTTTATTTATTTATGTGACAGAGAGAGACACACACACAGTGAGAGAGGGGAGGAAGCAGGCGAATGGGAAAGGAAGTAGGCTTCCTGCTGAGCAGGGTGCCCAATTTAGGGCTCTATCCCAGGACCCTGGGATCATGACCTGAGCGAAAGGCGGACACCCAACGAATGAATCGCCCAGGCACCCCTCAGCGTCTACTTCTTAACTGAGTCACTGCTTCTTGAATGTAGAACCTCTTGCCTGTACTTGGGCTGTAACTTCATATGGATGAGGAAGAGCACATGTGTTTTGGGATGGATTGAAAGAAATTTACCCCTTTCCTTTAACATCACTGTAGGCCGCTGGGAATCAACTTCTGCTCCACACAGAATGATGATCAAACTTACCATTCCTCATCTGTTTCTTATTGTGTGTACCCAGCATAGTGCCTAGCTCAAACAAGCTCTTAAATATATTTAACAGATTTGGCCATTGTATAGGTATGTGTACATGCATTTGTAAGCTCCATTTAGCAAAATAACTGTACCAAAAAGGACAGATTCCATTTGAAACATGTGGAGATACATAGCAAACTTTAAAAGAACTCTTGAAATATAGTCTAAATGATAACCAATATCCCATGAGTTGTCTGGTCTTGATATATGGGAGCATCTTGAGAGTTTGGGATGGTTGATTTCCAAAGGAGTACTTTTGGTAGAGTGAGAAAAGCACAGGAATTAGATTCTGAAAAGCTTGGCTTGAGCCAGCTCCATGGATAATAATAGTTGTGCAAACTTGAACTATATGCTTAACTTCCTTGAACCTCAGTTTCCTTATCTGTAAAATGAAGCCAAACCTACTATACTGCCTATTAACACAAAATATGTATTGCTCAATAAATATGTTTTCTTCATGTTTCCCCATTTAGAGTATTTTTCCTTCCTCTTTCCCCCCTTCTCTGCTCCTAACCCAATATATCAATTCTACTTATATAAGAACATAGTCCAGAATGAACTTCCCAATATGGCTATTGAATCAGCTTGATATAATGCAATTAAAAAATATATATTTTATTTGTTTACTAGAGAGATGGAGAGAGAGCACAAGCAGGCGAAGCAGCAGGCAGAGGGAGAGGGAGGGGGAGAAGCAGGCTCCCCACTGAGCAGGGAGCCGATGTGGGACTCGATCCCAGGACCCCGGGATCATGACCTGAGCCAAAGGCAACTGCTTAACGACTGAGCCACCCAGGCACCCCGATATAATGCAATTTTTAAGGGATATTCCTATTGGTATATCTTTAAAGGAAAACGAAGACTGTAAACGAAGACTTTATTGACTTTCTAGATTAAAAACCTAAAAACAATTCTTCTATAGAAGTAGAGGTCTTGACTTCTGGCATCCTGATCACTGTAAAGAATATAAAAGGCAGAATCTGGAAGCTTTTGTATTATTCTCATTTTGTAGAGCAACCAGGACTAACTCGGGCATCAGATATCATCTTTCAGTTGGAGTTGAAACCTTAGAACATTTAAGTGTTTTGTTTCTGAGATCCCTTTTTGAAAATGGTTTTTGAATGGGACAAGGGAGAGAGTATCTGAGTGGCTTTTAGAATACTTTCAAATACATGTCTTTGAAATACTAGGGTAATGGTACCATCATGCTACTCAATACATGTTCCACAGGGACCATCAATATTGTTCACACCTAAGATTTATTAAAAAATGCAGAATTTCAGGACCATTATCAAACCTACTAAACCAAAATCTGCATTTTAACAAAATCCTCAAGTGGTTTGCTCATATTAAAATTTAAGACGTGCTGATCTCGCATTTGCTTTTGATATGGGGTGAACTCATTATATTAGTTTCCTACTTGTGATAAATTAAGTGGAAATATCTTGGCATGTTTGAATGAGCCTTCATTTTAATGGAAGGAAGGAAAAACCAAATATTATTGAGTACTTTCTACAGCCTCTCAATGGACCCAAAATTTGAACTCAGGTCTAAGATCTTTTCATTAAACCTTACCTTATTACCTAAGTGATATAAAGAGGTCAGAGTTTAGAATTCAAAAAAATCTAGAAGACATACTCCTAAGCAAGAGTGTGAAGCAGGGAGTTGGTTTATGGTGTCCTTACATCACCTTCTTGTGTACCCTCTTTCCTATCCTGTAACCACATGCTCTTCCTTCTTATGTTTCATCCTTATCTGAAGTTTCCCTGAGCACTGACAGTAGCATATTGACTAATGGAGTTGACTTTATGTTAGAGATTTTTATTATAGCCTTTTAAAAATGAGGTCCTCAAAGTCTTAAAAACCCAAAGGAATGGAAGTGTAACTCTGAGATTCTAGGCATTGTAATGGATTGAGTTTTGGGGGTAAGGACCCCTATCTTGAACTCTTTAAAACACACTAGGAAGGTGTTTGTTGATTTGTAAAGTCTGTTTAAAACTAAAGAACTGTACTTTATGTCAGGGATGTAGGTAAAGGCTACCATATTCGTAACACTTGGAGTGGATTTTCTTCTTGGGTATACCATCTTGTAAGATTTCCATGAGCAGAAAGCTAGAGAGTACCCAAATTTGTAATGTAGCTGGTGCCCCCTGCTGGAATAGGTTTGTTTAAATTTCCATCTTTTGGGGCATCTATGCCAACAGCCCTGTTAAGACACGGTTTGCCAACATAGCCTACGGGTATCTGGGTAAGTCATTTAATTAACCTCTCTGCTTCAGTTCTCTGACATGTAAGAGTGGGATAACACTAGCAGCCAATCCTAAATTTCTTGTTGAAAGGTAGAATTAATTAGGGATGACAGTAAAATACTTTATGAAACCTGAGTACTAAATAGTGATAAATGTTTGAACTTGCCTCTAGTATTCCTAGGGCAGGAAAATGACAATGAGATATGTATTATTATTAAACCTAATGTTGTTAATTTTATCTCATTATTAATTCTCACTACTTTCAAAGTTGAAACGCATATATGCACCTCACACATCCTAACTGATACTCTGTAAGCTAAAGATTTTGACTAATAGTGTGCCCTAGTGCACAGCTATGAGTGAAGAAAGTCCTTCCAATGGAGAACAGAATAACTCAAACCAGAAAGTACATCTATGCATAACAGGCCCACTGCTTTGGAATTCTTTTCTTTTTCTATTGAAGTATAGTTGAAATATAATATCATATTGGTTTCAGGTATACAACATAGCAATTTGAAGTTTATACACATTACAAAATGATCACCATAATAAGTTGCCACTAGTCACCATATAAGTTGATGCAATATTATTGACTATATTTTCCATGCTGTATTGTCTGCATGGGATCTCTTTTGATTTGTGCTCTTCAGTAATGAGGGGGTCTTGTACCTGTATAATAGTGAGAGTACCATTAGAATCCCAAAGAATGAATTCCAGTTGAAGAAGAAAGGGAGTATGAAATTGAAAATGACCTCCCTGACATAGGAGAAAGAGTCCCCTCTGTTTCTGACCAAGCAGCTGGTGAGTTAGAGTAAAAAGTTAGTAAGGGTGTTCACTTTTTCATTCTTGAATTAGAACCCCAGTGGCGAGAAGGGGGTCTTTGTAGATGGAGGTAGGACAAATATCCAGGAACCTTCTGGGAGCAGTGGCTATATCTGGGAGGCTGCTTGACTCTAGGAGAAGCTGTGCTCTGTTTGCATCCAGCATAATGTACTATGAGCAGAACATTGAGGCAAAACAGACAGGTCTTTTAGTTACCATCACCTGTTTGTGATGTGCTAGAATTTAAAAAAAAACAAAAAAACAAAAAAACAACAATAACAAAAACAGAAACCTGCAGAAAATGGGGAAGGAATGAATGATCCGGGGCTTGAGAGCAATGGTGACATGTTAAATCTTCAGTATATGGTGCAGGTGACTGGGTCTCAGTAAGGAGAACCATGACTGTGCCCAGTGTCATGGAACCAACTGTATCACAGTAACTGTGGACCGAGAGACTAGACCAGTTCACCCACCCACAACAGAGACTTGAGAAAGTTATAGTTTTTGTAGAACCTTGTTCTCTGGCCACTCATGCCATGGTAAGATATAGAAAACCCATCCAAATATTCAGGTGTTGTCTAGGAGAGGAGCAAGAAGGGATATTGAACACTGAGGATTTACCTTAAAAAGGTATTTAAATTATTGGATCAGACTAAATTCAACAGACTGAGAAATGAGATCAGCTTCCAGAAATAAAGAAACTCCATTTGTCTTCACACATTCCACTTTAGTGTGTATATTCATGATCCTTCTACATGGACCAAAATTGTACCAAAACTATCACAGATTTCCACTGATGGCCATTATTTTAAGTATTATCGAACATGAAAATGTAATATTGATCCTGAAGCTTGCTACAAAGGACTTGGTCTATGTAAGCGTGTGAACTTAATGGATTTTTGTAGGACCTTGAAGAAGTGAAGAGGTCCATGTTATATAATGTCATGTTGATAAAATTATTATAGAATATAATGCCAACAACAACAACAAAAGCACCCATATAGGAAAAAGGGATATGGATGAGGGATTTTCGTTAGTTGTTTCTAAGAAAAGAAAAAATTAAAAGCCAAGTTTGTTTACTGTAATGACACAGAGGTGTTAAGAAAAAGTAAAAGCAAAGTTCACTGATATTTAGAAACAAGTAAATCATATGCACTTCTATCATTTTCTTGATGTTAGCTTTATAGAATGGAGGCCCACTTTAAAAATAAATATATCAAAGGGAGAGATGAAGAAATTATGTTTTCCTACTTAAATCTGCTGCCACTGAGACTGATACATATTAATGCCATCACAATTATGGGTGTTGCTGTCATCTAATATCCACTCAGTTAATTAAACAATAATTACTTAAAAATGCAAATACAAATAAAAATAAAAACATGGGTCTTGGATACGTATGTCCCTGGGGACTTCCAGTCTGGACTGGAGGGTGTGTAGTTATCTCTTCTTTCTTCTTTCATCTAAATACACTGATCAATCCTGGAAATAGTGCAAGAGAAAACTGAAGGAGAATCCTAAGAAAGGATGAAGAAAGCAGACTGACTGGGGACCATATGAGGGGAGGAAAACCACAGAGGCTGGGTGTCCCATGTCTTATTTGGTAATAGTAGCCATCAGCCTGGTGTTTCCTGATATTTAGTGGGCAGAAGATAGCCCAGGTAGTCCCATTTCTCCCTTGCATCATATGGGAGTCCTTTTGAAAACATCAGCTAAGGGAATGAGACAAAAGTCATGCTGAACACAAGCACTCTGTAAGAGTGGTGGGACACCCCACCACTATAAAATTCTATATCTATAAAATACTGTAAAATCCAATATCAAATCCTGATAAAAAAGAAAATTCCTAATAAAACAAGTATAGATGGATCTTTCATTGACATAACAAAACATATTTACAATAACATATTTACATAACCCTTGTTATGATTAACAAGGAAAGCTACTGGAAACTTTCCAGTAGTGGAACAAGAGATAGGTGTTAAAAGTCCATACCCCAGAAGCAATCTATAGACTGCATTCAATTCCTATCAAAATTCCAATGACATTTTTCACAGAAATAAAACAATCCTAAAATTTATATGGCTAAAGCAATTTTAAGAAAGAAAAACAAAGCTTGAGGTAACATCTTTCCTCATTTCAAATTATATTGCAAAGCTATAGTAATCAAAACAGTATGGTACTGGCATGAAAACATACAGACAGATCAATGAAACAAAATAAAGGGCCTAGAAATAAACCTATGTATATATGATCCATTAATTTATGAAAAAGGAGACAGAATATGTAAGGGAAAGGACAATCTCTTCAATAAATGGTCATGGGAAAACCAGAGAGCCTCATGCATAAGAATCGTACTATTATTTTATACCATATCCCAAAATTAGCTCTAAAGGGATTAAAGACTTGGACATTAACACCTGAAACCATAAAAACCTTAGAAGAAAACAAGTAGTCAGCTCCCTGACTCTGGTATTGGTGATGATTTTTTTGGATTTAACACCAAAAACCAAGGCAACAAGAGCAAAAACAAATAGGACTCTATCAAATTAACTTATTCACAGAAAAGAAAACTATCATAAAAATGGAAAGGCTACCTATGAAATGGAAGAAAATATTTTCAAATCATATATCTGATAAGGGGTTAATATCTGAAATATATGAATGACTCATGTAATTCAATAGCTAAAATTTAAAAATGATAAACAAACAAATAATCCAAGTAAAAAATGGGCAGAACATCTGAATAGACATTTTTCCAAAGAAGTTATACAGATGACCAACAGGTATAGGAAAAGGTACTCAACATCACTAATCATCAGAGAAAAGCAAATCAAAACTACAGTGAGATGTCATCTCATACCTGTTAGAAAGGCTATTGTCAGAAAGACAGGAAATAACAAGGTTGACAAGGAAGTGGAGAAAAGGAAATCCTTGTGCACTATTGGTGGAGATGTAAATTGGTATTGTCACTATGGAAAACAGTATGGAGTTTCCTCAAAAAGTTAAAAAATAGAACTACCATATATGATCCAGTAATTCTACTTCTGGGTATTTATCTAAAGAAATTGAAAACACTAACTCAAAAAAGTATGCATACCTCCATGTTCATTATAGTCTTACTTAATAATACCTAACACTTTAGGCAACATATGTATCTATGGATGGATGAATGGATAAAGATGTGCTATACATATATGATGAAATTTTATTCAGCCATAAAAGAGAATGAAATCTTGCCATTTGTAACAACAGGGTTGGAACTTGAAGACATTGTGCTAAATGAAGTAAGTCAGACAGGGAAAGACAAATACAGTATGGTGTCATCTATATGTGGAATTTTTTTATTTATTTACCTATTTATTTATTTGTAAGAGAGAGAAAGTTAACACAAGCAGGGAGCTGCACACAGAGAGAGAAGCAGACTCCCTGCTAAGCAAGGAGCCTGACACAGGACATGATCCAGCACCCTGCTATCATGACCAGAGCCAAAGGCAGATGTTTAATCAACCGAGCCACCCAGATGTCTCTCTATGTGGAATTTAAAAACAAAACAAAGCTAAAAAACAAAAATTAAACTCACAGATACCGAGGACAGATTGGTGGTTGCCAGGGGTGGGGGCTGGTGGGTGAACAAAATGGGTGAAGGTAGACCAAAGGTACAAACTTCCAGTTATAAAAGAAGACATGGGAATGTAATGTACAACATGGTGACGTTTGTTAATATTGTATTGTATAATTGGAAATTGCAAGAGAGTAGATCTTAAAAGTTCTCTTTAGAAGAAAAAATTATAAGTATGGTGGATGTTAACTAAGCTTATTGTGGTCATCATTCCACAATGTATACAAATATCAAATCCTTACATTGCATGCCTGAAACTAATATAAGTTTAAATGTCAATTGCATCTTAGAAGGGAAAAAAAAAAAAAAGAAAGAGAGGATCTGAGTGTTTCTTATGACTTAACATTATTCTGGAGATGTAAGCCAATGCAATCTGGTAAAAGAATGAAGTTAAAGAAATTGAAATTGGAAAAAGGGGAGGCACAATTTTATTTTTTATTTATTGGAAGATTGAATGATACTATATCTATACAAATCCTGTAGAATTAGCTGAAATACTTTATTTTTTTCCATTTAATTTAATTTTATTTCTTTTCAGAGTTCCAGCATTCATTGTTTATGCACCACACTGAGTGTTCCATGCAATATGTGCCCTCCATAATACCCACCACAAGGCTCACCCAGCCTCCAAACCCCTCTACTCCAAAACCCTCAGTTTGTTTTTCAGAGTTCATTCTCTCATGCGTTGTCTCCTCCTCCAATTTCACCCAATTCACTTTTCCTTTCCTTCTCCCAGTGTCCTCTATGTTATTCCTTATGCTCCACAAGTAAGTGAAACCATATGAGACTTGACTCTCTCTGCATGACTTATTTCACTCAGCATAATCTCATCCAGTGCCATCCATCTTGGTACAAAAGTTGAGTATACATCCTTTCTGATGGAGGCATAATACTCCATTGTATAAATGGGCCATATCTTCTTTATCCACTCGTCTGTTGAAGGACATCTTGGTTCTTTCCACAGTTTGGCAACTGTGGCCATTGCTGCTATGAACACTGGGGGTAGA
Source organism: Mustela putorius furo (assembly GCF_011764305.1). Lineage (NCBI taxonomy): Eukaryota > Metazoa > Chordata > Mammalia > Carnivora > Mustelidae > Mustela > Mustela putorius. The sequence goes on from NW_025422171.1 coordinate 3,715,443, forward strand.
GATAGTCCTTATTTTCACTACATCAGTATCTTTGGGGTAAATGCCCAGTAGTGCAATTGCAGGGTCATAGGGAAGTTCTATTTTTAATTTCTTAAGGAATCTTCACACTGTTCTCCAAAGTGGCTGCACCAACTTACATTCCCACCAATAGTGTAAGAGGGTTCCCCTTTCTCCATATCCTCTCCAACACTTGTTGTTTCTTGTCTTACTAATTTTGGCCATTCTAACTGGTGTAAGATGATATCTCAATGTGGTTTTGATTTGAATGGCTAATTTGATGGCTAATGATGATGAACATTTTTTCATGTGTCTGTTAGCCATTTGTATGTCTTCTTTGGAGAAGTGTCTGTTCATGTCTTCTGCCCATTTTTGAAGTAATTATCTGTTTTTTGAGTGTTGAGTTTGAGGATTTTATAGGTCTTGGATATCAGCCTTTTGTCTTTAGGGTCATTTGTGAATATCTTCTCCATTCCGTGGGTTGCCTCTTTGTTTTGTTGACTGTTTCCTTTGCTGTGCAGAAGCTTTTGATCTTGATAAAGTCTCAAAAATTCATTTTCACTTTTGTTTCCTTTGCCCTTGGAAACATGTCTTGAAAGAAGTTGCTGTGGCCAATGTTGAAGAAGTTACTGCCTATGTTCTCCTCTACGATTTTGATAGATTCCTGCCTTATGTTGAGGTCTTTTATCCATTTCGAGTTTATCTTTGTGTATGGTGTAAAAGAATGGTCGAGTTTCATTCTTCTGTATGTAGCTGTCTAATTTTCCCAACACCATTTATTGAAGAGACTGTCCTTTTTCCAAGGGATATTTTTTTCTGCTTTGTCGAAGATTAGTGGACCATAGAGTTGAGGGTTCATATCTGGGCTCTCTACTCTGTTCCACTGGTCTATGTATCTGTTTTTGTGCCAGTACCATGCTGCTTGGTGATCACAGCTTTGTAGTAAAGCTTGAAATCAGGCAACGTGATTGCCCCCACTTTTGTTTTTCTTTTTCAACATTTCCTTAGCAATGTGGGGCCTCTTCTGGTTCCATACAAACTTTAGTATTGTTTGTTCCAGTTCTTTGAAAAATACTGGTGGAATTTTGATTAGGATGGCAGTGAAAATAAAGATTGCTCTAGGCAGTATAGATATTTTAACAATGTTTAGTCTTCTGATCCATGTGCATGGAATGGTCTTCTATCTTTTTGTGTGTTCTTCAGTTTCTTTCATAAGTGTTCTGTAGTTCCTTGAGTACAGAACCTTTACCTCTTTGGTTAGGTTTATTCCCAGGTATCTTATGGTTCTTGGTGCTATAGTAAATGGAACCAATTCTCTAATTTCCCTTTCTATATTTTCATTGTTAGTGTATAAGAAAGCAACTGATTTCTGAACATTGATTTTGTATCCTGCCACATTACTAAATTGTTGTATGAGTCCTAGTAGTTTGGGGGTGGAGTCTTTTGGGTTTTCCATATAAAGTATCATGTCATCTGTGAAGAGGGAGAGTTTGACCTCTTCATTGTCAATTTGGATACATTTTTTTTTTCTTTTTGTTGTCCGATTGCTGTTGCTAGGATTTCTGGTACTATGTTGAACAAGAGTGGTGAGAGTGGGTATTCTGGTCATATTCCTGATCTCAAAGGGAAGGCTGTCAGCTTTTCCCCATTGACAATGATATTCAGTGTGGGTTTTTCATAGATAGATTTTATGACGTTGAGGAATGGCTCCTCTATCCCTATATTTTGAATAATTTTAAGCAGGAATGGATGTTGTATCTTGTGAAATGTTTTTTCCGCATCAATTGAGAGGACCATGTGATTCTTCTCTCTTCTTTTATTGATTTATTCTATCACTTCAGTTGATTTGTGAATGTTGAACCATCCTTGCATCCCATGGGTAAATCCTACCTAGACATGGTCGATAATCTTTTTAATGTACTGTTGGATCCTATTAGCTAGGGATCTTGTTGAAAATCTTAGCATTCATATTCATCAGAGATATTGGTCGAAAATTCTCCTTTTTGGTGGAGTCTTTGCCTGGTTTGGGTATCAGGGTAATACTGGCTTCATACAAAGAGTCTGGAAGTTTTCCTTCTGTTTCTATTTGTTGAAACAGCTTCAAGAGAATAGGTACTATGTCTTCTTTGAATGTTTGGTAGAATTTCTCCAGCGAATCCAATAGGGCTGTGGCTGTTGTTTTTTGGGAAGTTTTTGATCACTGCTTCAATCTCATTACTAGATATTGGTCTATTAAAGTTATCAATTTCTTCCTGATTCAGTTTTGGAAGTTTACAGGTTTCTAGGAATTCATCCATTTCATTTTTGTTGCTTAACTTATTGGCATATAACTGTTGATAATAATTTCTGATGATTGTTTCTATTTCCTTGGTTTTAGTCATGATCTCTCCCTTTCCATTCATAATTTTATTAATTTGGGTCCTCTCTCTTTTCTTTTGGATTAGTTTGGCCAATGGTTTATCGATCTTGTTGATTCCTTTAAAAACCCAGCTTCTAGTTTCATTGATGTGTTCTACTCTATCTCTAGTTTCTATCTCATTGATCTCTGCTCTGATCTTGATTATTTCCCTTCTTGTGTGTGGAGTTGGCTTAATTTGTTGTTGATTCTCCAGTTCTTTAATGTGTAGAGAGAGCTGATGTATTCTGGATTTTTTTTTTTTTTGAGGGAGGCTTGAATGGTTATGTATTTCCCCTTTAGGACCGCCTTTACTGTATCCCATAGGTTTTGGACTGAAGTGTCTTCATTCTCATTGGTTTCCATGAAGTGTTTAAGTTCTTCTTTGATTTCCTGGTTAATCCAAACATTCTTAAGCAAGGTGGTCTTTAGCTTCCAAGTGTTTGAGTCCCTTCCAAAGTGGTTTTTTTTTTTTGTTTTTTTTTTTTTTTGTAGTTGAGTTTCAGTTTCAAAGCATTGTGTTCTGAGAATATGCAGGGAATAATCTCAATCTTTTGGTATCAGTTGAACCCTGATTTGTGACCCAGTATGTGGTTTATTCTGGAGAAAGTTCCCTGTGCACTAGAAAAGAATGAGTATTCTGTTCTTTTAGGGTGTAATGTTCTGTATATTTCTATGAGGTCAATCTGGCCCAATGTGTGATTCAATACACTTGTTTCTTTATTGATTTTCTGCTTGGATGATCTGTCTATTACTAAGAGTGGTGTGTTAAGATCCCCTACTCTTAATGTATTCATATCAATATGACTCTTTATCTTGACTAACAGTTGTTTTGTGTAGTTGGTTGCTCCCATATTGGGGACATAAATATTTAAAATTGTTAGATCTTCTTAGTGGGTAGACCCTTTCAGAATGATGTAGTGTCTCTCTTTATCTCTGACTACAGTTTTTAGTTTAAAATCTAATTTATCTGATATGAGAATTGCTATCCCAGCTTTCTTTTGAGGCCCATCGGCATGAAAGATGCTTCTCCATCCCTTCACTTTCAGTCTGGATGTATCCTTAATTTCAAAATGGGTCTCCTGTAGACAACATATGGATGGGACCTGTTGTTTCATCCATTCTGCAACCCTGTGCCATTTTATGGGAGCATTTAGGCTGTTCACATTGAGACTGATTATTGAAAAATATGGTTTTACTGATATCATGTTGCCTGTGAAGTTCTTACTTCTATAGATTGTCTCTGTAAATTTCTGTTCTATGACACTCTTGGTTTCTTTCTTCTTTTATAGAATCCCCCTTAATATTTCTTTTAGTGGCAGCTTGGTGGTCATATACTCTTTTAAACCTTGCTGGTCTTGGAAGCTTTTTGTCTCTCCATCCATTTTGAATGTCAGCCTTGCTGGATAAAGTATTATTGGCTGCATGTTCTTCTCATTTAGTTCCATGAATATGTTTTGCCAGCCCTTTCTGGCTTGCCAGGTTTCTGTGGACAGGTCTGATGTTATTCTGATGGACCTTCCTCCCTATGTAAGGAATCAGGTGTCTTGAGGTCTTTCTAGATTCTATGATTTTGGGGGAAGATCTTTCTACCTCTAGGACATGAACACTGGTTCCATTCCCCAGTTTGGAATATTTTCATGGAGAATTTCTTCAACTATATCTTCTAGTCTTTTTTCTTTCTCCTCTCCCTCAAGGATCCCCAAAATTCTAATGCTGGAACATTTCATGGCATCATTTATTTCCCTAATTCTGTTTTTATGGCTTCTATGCTGTTTTGTTCCAGGCCTCCTCCTGATCATTTTTCTCTATCATTTTGTCCTTTAGATCACTAATTCTATCTTCTGCCTCAGTTACCCTTAGCTGTTGGAGAATTTAGATTAGATTGTATCTCATTGATAGCATTTTTAACTTCTTCCTAGGCAGCTTTCACTTCTGCCCTAATAGATTCCATGTTGTCATTAATTGTTTTCTCCAACCTAGCCATTGCCTGGGTAATTTTACCCTGAATTCCCTTTCTGACATACTGTTTATGTCCATATTCAATAGCTCTGATGAAGAGGGCACAGTCTCTGAATTTTTCCTCTGTTGGGCATTCCTCTTCCTAGTCATTTTGGTGAGAGATTGTTGAGGGGATGTGTAGCTGAATATATCAACTGTGATTCAGGCAAGGTGCACCCTGGAATGTTTCTGAGCAATTAGAAATTACCACCAAAAAGAAAGAAAAAAGGGGAAAAAAAGAGAGAGAGAGAGAGAGAGAAAAGAGAGAGAAGATCCAGCCAGAATGGGCCTCAAAGGTAAGATTTTATAAGGTATATGAAAGAGAAAAATGGACAAATGAAAAGACAGACAAAAGTAAATGACAAGAAAAAAAAAGAACCGGGTCAAAATGAAGCCCAAGTATAAGATTTATGTAATATTAGAACAAAAACAAATACACAGAAACACTGACAAAATAAAAAGATGGGAGAGTGGTTATAAATTCTCAGTGTGGGCAAGGAAGGTTATTTTGATTCTTCCTGGGTGTATCTTGATATCTTTGTTAAAGGACTCAACTTTCCAGAGCTAAAGGGAGATTAAAACTGGTTTATATATAGAGGTAGTATTGATTAGGGAAAGAAGATTATCTTGAAGCATGTATATATGTGTGTATATATATATAAAAGCAAAAGAAAAACACAAGTATATGTATGAAAAAAGTTCAAGTTAAAAGGCTATTATGGAATTTGTTGCATTGAACCTCTCCTTGTAATGGTAAATAGGTTAAAGGGAAAAAAAAAATAAAAAGAATGAGAATAGTGAGAATGAATCAAAAATAAAAGTTGTATCTATGAAATTCACAGGTTTTAGGGCAATACCGGGAGCTTAATATTTTCTTTTCCCCTGATATTGGGGTTTTACAGTTTTATAAGGACCCTGTCGAGATTGTTCTCTAGCTTTTTCAGCTGGCTTTCTGGGGGAGGGGCCTGTAGCGTTGTTTTTCAGTTAGTCTTGCTTGGGTTGAGTCCTCCTGCTCCCTATCAAGGGGCGGGGCTCTGTTGAAACCAGTTTTTCAGGCTTTTGTTCTCTGGTGCTTTTTGTTCTTTGGCGGCTTTTGCAGCATTTTGGAGGTTTAGTGGAAGGCAAACTGTGCCCAGACCTCCATCTCAGAGAGAAGCCTCAGTCTTCTCCCTTCTGGGTGGTCCAGAACACACAGACTGCCCCCCTGCAAAATCCACTGAGCCTCCCACAGGCAGTGTGCACCCCAGACACTGTCTCAGGGGTCATGTGAAGCACCCCTACTTTTTTCTGCACCCCCATGCTACTAAAACTGCGAGCAAGGGAGCCCATTTCCAGTGGCTGCCTTTGCCAGGACTGTGATAGACCAGAGATAGCGCTCTCAGATTTTCAAGCCCTGCCTGGGAGTGTTCAGACCCTCCACTGGTCCTACCACCCACTGGCTAGCACCTGCCAGCTAGCACCCGCACAGAGCACTTTCAGGCCTGGGCAGGGGACATGGTTCAATCCTAGGTACTGTAGTGCGCATGCAGAGTGCAAAAGCTGTGGTTCTAGGGAACGCAGACTGGTGCACACATCAGACTTCCTCATGCGTGGAGGGCACCTGGCCCAGCACTGGTGCAAGCCACAGAAAGCCAGCGGCTTAGGGACCAAAGCCTGGAGGCTTTGGCTCACTCTCTCTGGCGCAGGTGGTCTCTGGCAGTGGCTGTTCTGGGTCTGTGGGCTTAGGCCCATGCCCATGACCACCTGATGCCACCAGTTGCCCCTTAGGATATTTTGCTCTTTTTGAGTGCTTTTAACCAGACCCCAAGCTGGTCCCCAATCACAAGGCACTCTTGTCCTGGGGTAGTATTTTCAAATGGGTCACTTCTGGTGGCTCCCTCCCCCTTCTGTTTCCCCTCTGATATCAGTCCTACTGTTTCTACTCCGCTTTATGACTCCACTGATGATCTGCTCCCATAGAGATTCAGAAGAGTATAATTCTACATCTCAGGCTGATTTCGTGGGTGTTCAGAATGTTCTGGTAGATAGTTAGCTCACTTTAGGGGACCGGTTGAAACAGGGCTCTTACTTCTCTGCCATCATGCCCCCCTCATACACCTAACTGAAATACTTCAGAACAATAGGTAGGGGCATTTGGAACCAATATGCAGAATATATACAGAATCTTTATAGGAAAGGAAGACCCAATTTATATTATCACTGTAAAGGAGAAACTATTTTGTAGTTAATTTAATAAGAAATGTGCTAAAACCAGCAAGATTTTATTTCTGGACCTCCTAGTTTATTTCATTAAATTCTTTAATACTACTTGTACCACTTTTATTCATTATAGATTCATAATATATTTTAAAATTAGGTAAACCTGGTCCTGTCCTATAGATTTCCATCAATAGGAGACTTGCTTTGTTTATATATACTGTCCACTATTCTTCATTCATAAAAACCAGCTTGGATTTTTAAGGTTATGATGTAAAATTATTTCTTATATATTCAGTGAAATAAAGTGCAGAAAGTTTTGAGCAGTTGTGCAAAAGCAGGCATAAAATATACATACATATTTATAATAAATAACATGCCTCTGGAATGATTTGTTAAAAAACTGATAACGTTGATTTCCTCTGGGGAAGGGAAATGGAAATCAGGAGATAGGGAGTGGGGGGAGACCTGTTATTGTAAAAATTTCTATTTCCGTGTATTTATGAAACACACAAATATATTACTTATTCAGAAATAAGTAATTTAACTTTGAAATGCGATGATAGTCTCTACACATGAATCCTTGAAATTTAATTTTTTTCTGTATTAATAACTTTCAATTCATTAAGCTTCTGTAGGTATTGCTTCTTGTTCTGTCTTATTCTTCCACCCCCAAGGCGAAATGACATAAATATTTTAAACACTCAGACAATAAATTACTAAAGTACTCTATTAAATTTTATTTTATGAAATTAAATTTTGTACAGTGACTCTGGCTTTGCCTTAGGTGAGTTATACACACCTATAATATTTACAATGTATGGTGTGCCTGTGTGGCTCATTTGGTTAAAGGTCTGCTTTTGGCTCAGGTCATGATCCCAGGACCCTGGGACTGAGTCCCACATTGGGCTCCCTGCTGAGCAGAGGCCCTGTTTCCCCCTTCCTGCTACTGCCCCTGCTTGTACTCTCTCTCACTGTCAAATAAATAAATAAATAAATACAATCTTTTTTAAAAAAAAGAAAAAAAATTACAATGTACAACATGTAGGTTTATCATTTTTCAGTAAAGCAAAGGAAATAATTGTGTGTCATCTTGTCCTTTTTTATAGATTTTATTTATTTATTTGACGGAGAAAACCAGAGACCACAAGCAGGGGAAGCAGTAGAGGGAGAGGGAGAAGCAGGTTCTGGAGAGCCCACTGCAGGTCTCCATCCCAGGACCCTGGGATTATGACCTGAGCTGAAGACAGCCATTTAATCATCTGAGCCACCCAGGAACCCCCATCTTGTCCTTAATCAGAAATATCATCTTTTACCAATTGATTTGTCTGATTGAAAACACCACATTCAATGTAACTCTCATATCATCCTGCTCTGCATTGTTTTCTGCTCTGTGAATCTTATGTAAGTACAATATTTGCACCACATTTTGCACCATATTAGATTTTATATAATTGTTTTTCATGGCATAACCCCACAAAATCTCAGAACTTGTCCCTGTATCATTTCCATTGTGTTTCATCTGTGGTTATGAAATTTCTGAGGGCAAAACTAGCTTTCTTGAAGTTATAATTTATATGTCATGATATTTTCTTCTGTATTTTTTTCAAATGCCATTGGAATATAATATATTCTTTTAATTAATAAGATTGATACTATTCTCATGATATAATATGTGAAATCTACAAAGGAAACTTTATATCACAATGTCTAAAACATTTGTTGAAGTTTTGCCCAATTAACAAGGAAATGTGTGTGGTCTTTCTGACCAGCTTCAAATAGCCTGCTAACTCCTCAAATGTTCTGTTATCTTAACCTGTCCCTTTAACTTACATGTAACTTTTAAACTAGGAAAAGGATATTTAAATTTTAAAAGTTGTGATTTGTTAATTTATCCTTTCTCTTTTCTATTGTATCCATTGTTCCTATCTCTCTATTTCCCATCCGCAAACAATTCTTCAAATTCTTTGACCCTATGAGACCATCTCACACCTCACACTGGGGATGACCCAGATTTTGCTGTGCTCTTTTTAAGACAATAGCACAAAGATATAGATATAGATATAGAAAGATATAGATATAGATATAGAGAGTATAAAAGCAGGTATTTGTTAAAAGAGTCAGAAATAAAACCCCAAATTATGCATTTCAAAGAGCTGCAAAACCATAAACATAAAATCCAGGAAAAAAAGATTTTTCATATAACATTTGTAACATTTTTTACTTCCTAATTTTCTGACTTCTTGTTCTTTGACTTGTCATATTGAAGAGGGAACAGAGGACTGCCTGTGGACAAAGCAAAAGCTAACACCCTGCAACCTTTCCCCACACCTACTCCTGGGTGGGACATAGGTGACATTCTTTAGGAATCTCACAACTATCTTTATGTTAATACCATGCTAGAAGGGAAAAATGACCTTGACAATGGCAAAGCCTCTAGTATCAGCTATCTTTTAGGTCCTCTTTACATATGAAAGTTATATTGAAACCTCCCTTTTTCCTTACCTCCCCCAACTCTATCTACATAACCTGCCACCTCTCACAACCCCAGGGCAGCAGCTTTTACTGCCTATAGGTCCTGTCCCCAAGCTTTAATAAACCACCATTTTGGACCAAAGACATCTCAAGAATTCTTTGGACCTCACCCCATCGAACCTCACTTATATTCTAAAACTTCATCAATATGGCAACTAATTGAAAAACCAGTTTTCTATAGAGAAATAGGAAGAAAAAAATCAGTCTTTTTTCTAGCATGGTTTGTTGAAATAAATTAGAATAGTTACTTTGAGTTTAACAACACATCACTGATAACATGTAAACTTTTAGGATTATTGTCAAATTTGAGTCACCTGCTATAAACTTTCTTTCATAACTGAGCTTTAAGAGTTCAAGTCATGCACTCATGAAGGTGGAATAATGATAAGTTTTCACTATATTTGTCAATGTCAGCAAGAAATATAATTCTTTTCCCAAATGTTCATAGGATTTACTGTCTTGTATTAAATGGATTATCCTATAGTCTTTCAAAAACCTATTCCTCCTTTCTGAAATTTGTCTCCTTCTTTAATTGAACTACAGCTTTTTGGTGGGATCTGAATTGTTACCATTTGCTTCTTAATGTCAGAGTAATTTCTGTGGATTTCATTGCTAATATTTGTCACTTTTGTTTTGCATTTCATTAATTTTTCTGTTTTCTTCTCAGTTCTTTAATAATATACTTAAAGATGACAAAAAAAGGAACCAGGATGATCTGTAAAAGATCATTTGGATTATGTTTTCTGCTTAAGATCCTTTAATGTCTCCTATTTTAATTAGCATTAAGTTGTAAGCACATGGCCCTGCCTTCCTCTCACCTCACCTCTGACCACAACTTCTACTTATTCCTTATGCTCCTCCCCTTTGGACTCCCTTTCTGGACTTGAATGGACTGAGATTTGTCTACATCACAGTGGCACACCTGCTCTTGCATATTCCTGGGACATTGTCATTAGATCTTTATATTAAGGACTCTTTCTCATCTTTGGGAATCTGTTAAGTGAACTTTTCCAGGTTATTCTTTATAAAGAAACCATTCTTCCCATCATTTCTTTAGACATTTTATTTTTTGGTAACACTAATAGAGAAACTTCTAAACTTCCATTGTGCATCTGTTCCTTTGATTATGTGTTCAGCTATTATCATCCATCACTCTGGCTGGACAGCCAGTTTTTTGAAGTCAAAATCCCATTTCTAATCACTATTTCTCCTCAAGACCATGCATAAGCCTAGAACAGGATAGTAATTGTTGAATGGGTGCATATGACATGAATGATACTTCAGTCCAAGCAAATTTGAATACTTCATACAGAAACCTTTTAGAGATTTATATTGAATATTAGTTTTTGAAGGTTCTGAGACTTCCTAAAATAGAGAAACCTGTGTCACTTTAAGATTTTCATAAATTTAACCACAGACTTTTTTTTTTCTTTTTTGAAACATACCTACCAACTAACATTTTGGAAATGTTCATGCAAGTTTTGATAATTATAGAATTTCTCCTTTTTTATTAATTTTTAGATTTTTTAATAATCATATAATGTGTTTTTATCCCCATGGGTACAGGTCTGTGAATCACCAGGTTTACACATTTCAGAGCACTCACGGTAGCACATACCCTCCCCAATATCCATATCCTTAACACCCTCTCCCAACCCCTCACCACCCAGCAATGCTCAGCCTGTTTTGTGAGATTAAGTCTTTTATGGTTGGTCTCCCTCTCGATCCCATTTTCTTTCATTTTTTCTTTTCCTATCCCCCCAAACCACCACATTGCATGTCCACTTCCTCATATCAGGGAGATCATATGATAATTGTCTTTCTCAAATTGACTTATTTCATTAAGCATAATACCCTCTAGTTCCAACCACATCATTGCAAATGGCAAGATTTCATTTCTTTTGATGGCTGCATAGTATTCCATTGTATATATATATCCACCTCTTCTTTATCCATTCATCTGTTGATGGACATCTAGGTTCTTTCCATACTTTGGCTATTGTGGACATTGCTGCTATAAACATCCAGGGGCACATGCCCCTTCAGAGCACAACGTTTGTATCTTTAGGGTATATACCTAGTAGTGCAATCGCTGGGTCATAGGGTAGCTCTATTTTCAGTTTTTTGAGGAACCTCCACACTGTTTTCCAGAGTGGTTGCACCAGCTTGCATTGCACCAACAGCGTAGGATGGTTCCCTTTTCTCCAAATCCTCGCCAGCATCTGTCATTTCCCAACTTGTTAATTTTAGCCATTCTGACTGGTGTGAAGTGATATCTCATTGTGGTTTTGATTTGTATTTCCCTGATGCCGAGTGTTGTGGAGCATTTTTTCATGTGTCTGTTGGCCATCTGGATGTCTTCTTTGCAGAAATGTTTGTTCATTTATTCTGCCCATTTCTTGATTGGATTATTTGTTCTTTGGGTGTTGAATTTAATAAGCTCTTTATAGATTTTGGATACTAGCCCTTTATCTGATATGATGTATGCAAATATCTTCTCACATTCTGTCAGTTGTCTTTTGGTTTTGTTAACTGTTTTCTTTGCTGTACAAAATCTTTGATCTTGATGAAATCCCAATAGTTCATTTTTGCCCTCGCTTCCCTTGCCTTTGGCGATGTTCCTAGGAAGAAGTTGCTGTGGCTGAGGTCGAAGAGGTTGCTGTCTGTGTTCTCCTCAAGGATTTTGAAGGATTCCTTTCACACATTGAGGACCTTCTTCCATATTGAGTCTATTTTCGTGTGTGGTGTAAGGAAATGGTCCAATTTCATTTTTCTGCATGTGGCTGTCCAATTTTCCCAGCACCATTTGTTGAAGAGGTTATCTTTTTTCCATTGGACATTCTTTCCTGCTTTATGGAAGATTAGTTGACCATAGAGTTGAGGGTCTATTTCTGGGCTCTCTATTCTCTTCCATTGATCTATGTGTCTGTTTTTGTGCCAGTACCCTACTCTCTTGATGATGACAGCTTTGTAATAGAGCTTGAAGTCTGGAATTGTGATGCCACCAACTGTGGCTTTCTTTTTCAACATTCCTTTGGGTATTCGAGGTCTTTTCTGATTCCATATAAATTTTAGGATTATTTGTTTTATTTCTTTGAAAAAAAAAAAAGGATGGGATTTTGATAGGGATTGCATTAAATGTGTATATTGCTTTAGGTAGTATAGACATTTTCACAATATTTGTTCTTCCAATCATGAGCGTGGAACATTTTTCCATTTCTTTGTGTTTTCCTCAATTTATTTCATGAATACTTTATAGTTTTCTGAGTATAGATTCTTTTCCTCTTTGGTTAAGTTTATTCCTAGGTATCTTATGGTTTTGGGTCCAATTGTAAATGGGATTGAGTTCTTAATTTCTCTTTCTTCTGTCTTGTTGTTGGTATAAAAAAATGCAACTGATTCCTGTGCATTGATTTTATATCTTGTCACTTTACTGAATTCCTGTACAAGTTTTAGCAGTTTTGGAGTGGAGCCTTTTGGGTTTTCCACATAAAGTATCATATCATCTTCAAAGAGTAATAGTTTGACTTCTCCTTTGACGATTTGGATGCCTTTAATTTCTTTTTGTTGTTTGATTGCTGAGGCTAAGACTTCTAGTACAGTGTTGAATAGCAGTGGTAATAATGGACATCCCTGTTATGTTTCTCACCTTAGCAGAAAAGCTTTCAGTTTTTCTCCATTGAGAATTATATTTGCAGTGGGCTTTTCATAGATGGCTTTGATAATATTGAGGTATGTGCCCTCTATCCTTACACTTTGAAGAGTTTTAATCAGGAAAAGATGCTGCATTTTGTCAAATGCTTTTTCAGCATCTATTGAGAGTATCATATGGTTCTTGTTCTTTCTTTTATTAGTGTGTCATATCACATTGATTGATTTGCAGATGTTGAACCAACCTTGCAACCCTGGAATAAGTCTCACTTGGTCGTGGTGAATAATCCTTTTAACATACTGTTGGATCCTATTGGCTAGTATTTTGGTGAGAATTTTTGCATCTGTGTTCATCAAGGATATTGGTCTGTAATTCTCTTTTTTTGATGGGACCCTTGCCTGGTCTTGGGATCAACGTGATGTTGGCCTCATAAAATGAGTTTGGAAGTTTTCTTTCCATTTCTATTTTTTGGAACAGTTTCAGGAGAATAGGAATTACTTCTTCTTTAAATGTTTGGTAGAATTCCCCTGGGAAGCTGTCTGGCCCTGGACTTTGTTTGGAGATTTTTGATGACTGTTTCAATCTCTTTATTGGTTATGGGTCTGCTCAGGTTATCTATTTCTTCCTGGTTCAGTTTTGGTAGTTTATATGTCTCTAGGAATGTATCCATTTCTTCCAGATTGTCAAATTTGTTGGTGTAGAGTTACTCATAGTATGTTCTTATAATTGTTTGTATTTCTTTGGTGTTGGTTGTGATCTCTCCTCTTTCATTCATTTTATTTATTTGGGTCCTTTCTCTTTTCTTTTTGGTAGTCTGGCCAAGGGTTTATCAATCTTATTAATTCTTTTAAAGAACCAGCTCTAGTTTTGTTGATTTGTTCTATTGTTTTTATAGTTTCTATTTCCTTGATTTCTGCTCTGATCTTTATGATTTCTCTTCTCCTGCTGCGTTTAGGTTTTCTTTGTTGTTCTCTCTTCAGCTCCTTTAGGTGTAGGCTTAGGTTGTGTATTTGAGACCTTTCTTGTTTCTTGAGAAAGGCTTGTGTCACTATATATTTTCCTCTTAGGACTGCCTTTGATGTGTCCCACAGATTTTGAACCATTGTGTTTTCATTATCATTTGTTTCCATGAATTTTTTCAATTCTTCTTTAATTTCCTGGTTGACCCATTCATTCTTTAGAAGGATGCTGTTTAGGCTCCATGTATTTGGATTCCTTCCAAATTTCCTCTTGTGATTGAGTTCTAGCTTCAGAGCATTGTGTTCTGAAAATATGCAGGGAATGATCCCAACCTTTTGATACCCGTTGAGACCTGATTTATGACCCAAGATGTGGTCTATTCTGGAGAATGTTCCATGTGCACTAGAGAAGAATGTGTATTCTGTTATTTTGGGATAGAATGTTCTGAATATATCTCTGATGTCCATCTGGTCCAGTGTGTCATTTAAGGCCTTTGTTTCCTTATTGGTCTTTTGCTTGGATGGTCTGTCGATTTCAGTGAGGGGAATGTTAAAGTCCCCTACTACTATTGTATTATTGTCGATGTGTTTCTTTGATTTTGTTACTAATTGGTTTATATATTTGGCTGCTCCCTTTTAGGGGCATATATATTTAAAATTGTTAGGTCTCCTTGTTGGACAGACCCTTTGAGTATGATATAGTGTCCTTCCTCATCTCTTATTACAATCTTCAGCTTAAAATCTAATTGATCTGATATAAGGATTGCCACCCCAGCTTTCTTCTGATGTCCATTAGCATGGTACATTATTTTCCACCTCTTCACTTTAAATCTGGAGGTGTCTTTGTGTCTAAAATGAGTTTCTTGTAGGTAGCATATTGATGGGTTTTGTTTTTTTATCCATTCTGAAACCCAGTGTCTTTTAATTGGGGCATTTAGCCCATTTACATTCAGGGTAACTATTGAGAGATATGAATTTAGTGCCATTGTATTGCCTGTAAGGTGACTTTTACAATATATTGTCTCTGTTCCTTTTTGATCTACTCCTTTTAGGGTCTCTCTTTGCTTAGACGACCCCTTTCAATATTTCCTATAGAGCTGGTTTGATTCTTGCACATTCTCTCAGTTTTTGTTTGTCCTGGAAGCTTTTAATCTCACCTTCTATTTTCAATGATAGTGTAGCTGGATATAGTATTCTTGATTGCATGTTTTTCTTACTTAGTGCTCTGAATATATCATGCCAGTTCTTTCTGGCCTGCCAGCTCTCTGTGGATAAGTCTCCTGCCAATCTAATATTTTTACCCTTGTATGTTACAGACTTCTTTTCCTGGGCTGCTTTTAGGATTTTCTCTTTGTCATTAAGACTTGTAAATTTTACTATCAGGTGATGGGGTGTGGACCTATTTTTATTGATTTTGAGGGGGGATCTTTGCATCTCCTGGATTTTAATGCTTGTTCCCTTTGTTATATTAGGGAAATTCTCTACAATAATTCTCTTCAATATACCTTCTGCTCCCCTCTCTCTTTCTCCTTCTTCTGGAATCCCAATTATTCCAATGTTGTGTCATCTTATGCTGTTACCTATCTCTCGCATTCTCTCCTCATGGTCCCGTATTTGTTTGTCTCTCTTTTGCTCAGCTTCTTTATTCTCTGTAATTTGGTCTTCTATATCATTAATTCTGTCGTCTGCCTCATTTATCCTAGCAGTAAGAGCTTCCATTTTTTATTGCACCTCATTAATAGCTTTTTTTATTTCAACTTGGTTAGATTTTAGTTCTTTTATTTTTCCAGAAAGGGCTTTTTTCTTTATGGAGAGTGTTTCTCTAATATCTTCCATGCATTTTTCAAGCCCAGCTGGAACCTTGAAAATCATCATTCTGAACTCTAGATCTGTCATATTACCAGTGTCTGTATTGATTAGGTCCCTAACCTTTGGTACTGCCTCTTATTCTTTTTTTTTTTTTAGTGAGTTTTTCTGCCTTGTCATTTTGTCCAGATAAAAATATATGAAGGAGCAAATAAAATACTAGATGGGTGGCAAAGGCCCAAGGAAAATGTGCTTTAACCAAATCAGAAGAGACCCCAAATCATGGGAGGAAGAAAGGGGATAAAAAAGAAGTTTAGAAGAAAAAAAAGTTAAAAAAAAGAAAACAAATAAAGAAAAAATATTAAACAAGGAAAAAATATATGTGTATATATGAGACTGGTGACTAGAACGGGGTCACTCATTTAATTTGGGAGTATTTTCATCTCTTAGAAGAAACTACCACCCAAAATTTTACAGGATGAAAAATACATATAAGTGTAGACACAATGAAGGGATGGAATAATCCTATAAAGATGAGAATTTTTTTTTTAATTTCTAAAAAATTAGTTGATAAAGCAAGTTGCTTGGGAGAGTAAAGAAAAAGAAATTGGAGAGAATTTTCTTCGGCTGAAGACTAGAACAAGCCCGGAACTAGATTTAGGGTATATTTTGATCTATTAGGAGAAGTTGTACCTCAAGTTTTTTAGAAGAAAAAACCCTATGTATATACAAAAAATATAGTTAGATATAATGGAGGATAAAATATGACTATAATAATGAAGGTCCAAAAAAGATTATTTTTTGAAAGGTATTGTTAAGATAAACTAGTTTAAAAAAAAGTTAAACAAAGAAAGAGTAAAAGTTAAAAAAAAATTTAGCAGAAGAAAATAAAATATTAACTGAAGGACTAAAGAATCATGCGGAGAAAGCCATGAATTCCTTGCTTTGCCTTCTCCTCCTCTGGAATTCTGCTGTTCTCCTTGGTAAGTGAACTTGGTCTTGGCTGGGTTTCTTGATCTTCTGGGGGAGAGACCTGTTGTAAGGATTCTCAAGTGTCTTTGCCTGAGGCGGAGTTGCCCCGCCCTTATCAGGGTCCAGGCTAATTAATCCGCTCGGGTTTCCTTTCGGGAGCTTTTGTTCCCTGAAGGCTTTCCATAGAGTTCTAGAGGATGCGAATGATAATGGTGGCCTCCCAACCTCTGGCCCAGAGGAGCTGAGAGCTCGGGCCCCACTCCTCAGTGCGCCCTCAGAGAAAAGCATTCAATTACTCCCATCTCCTTGGCCTCTGGCCATACTTGGAGAAAAGTACTCAATCACTCCCGCTTAGAGAAAAGCGCTCGGTCACTCCCATCTCTCTGGCCTTTGGCCGCGCTTGGAGGAAAGCACTCAATCCCTACTGTCTCCCTGGACTCTGGCCACGCTCTGAGCTCACCCAGCCTGTGACTGGCTCAAGGTAACCCTGGGTTGAGAGCTCACCCTTGAATTTGTCTCTGTAGCTGCTTTACTGCTCTAATACCGACAAACTCTGCGACACTCAGATGCCCCCGGTCCTTCTGTGACCCTGCGGGACCTGGGGCTATGCTGACCCCACGTGGGCTTCACCGTGGTTTAGCAATGTCCCTCAGTGGAGCAGACTTTTAAGAAGTCCTGATTTTGTGCTCCATTGCTTCGCTGCTTGCTGAGAGCTGGCCCCTACCCCCACGGTCTATCTTCCCATTGCTTTGGATTCACTTTTCCAGCAGCCTGCCTTTCAGAAAGTGATTGATTTTCTGTTTCTAGAATTGTTTCTTTTCTTCTCTTCAATATCCCATTGGATTTGTAGGTGTTTGCAGTGGTTTGATAAGCTATCTATCTGATTTCCTGGTACCTGATGTAGTCTCAGCCTGTTACTTCTCCTCAATCTTGACTCCTTCACTCTGATAATTATAGACTTTCTAACACTAAAGGAACTCTATATTATTCCATGAAACAACAAGATAAAGACTTAAAGTAAATATGTTGGATAAGCATTCCCTCATAACTTTTCTCAATCCATTCACTCATTCGACAATCATTTCCTGAGTGGCTATTGCATACTGCAATGATGGAATGCTCCAGAAGAGCAATGATTGGCATGATACTCATATGTCTGCTTTCATAATGTCTAAGCATATATGATAATGGTATGAGAAGCACCTTGCCCCACAGGAGCAGGTTGGAGGAGCCCCTAACCCAGGGTCTAAGAAGGCTTCCCTGATGAAGCGTTCATTAAGATCATTAAGCAAGAACTTTAGGACAAATAACCATTTGCCAGAGGGAGACCTAAAGAAGATCCCATCAAGCACTGAGAATGGTATGTGCCCGGAGCTGGAGGCCAGAAGCCCCAGAGCATTTGGTGGGGATTGGGAAAAACTCAGTGTGTTTGAGCACAGAATGTGAGGGTGAAGAGGTGAGAAATGAAGACAGGGAGGTAAATGATGGCCAGTTCACACAGAAGTGACCTCAACTCATTGATCTATTTACTGGCCTACTAACCTGAATGACAATTTATTTTGACTTTGAATATCTAGGGCTGACCATATCACTGGGTGTTTAGTAAAAATTTGCCAAAGTTTTATGAAACAGATGAAGTAAAATGAATTGAAAACCAGAAGAATCTTTCATTGGCATGGCCAGGGAAGGGGTTGTTGCGGCAATAGCTGCTATTGGTTGTACTGTGATCAATTACTAGTTCATTTGCTACTTGCTAGCAAGCAACTTTCTGCGGGTACCAGGAAAACCAATCACAGTAATGATAGTAATTGCAGGTCTTTCTGATGGAGCAACTGGCCAGAGTTACACTCTCAGGAAAAGGGAGCAGCCATCCCTGACACAGTTGGGAATATCTTTTTAGTGTTTGAGTAATTCCAAGTGTCAGAGTCATTTAATGTTTCAGAGTGTGCAATGTAAAACAAGTGGTCAATTGGCAGGAGGGGGTGGGGGGAGTCAAGAGGAGAAAAGGGGAGATGCTGCAGACGTGTTTCCACTCGTCAGTGGCCAATAAATGATGTCTAGACTCTGTCCCTTGCTCCCATCTGGAGAAGTCAGCTGTTCTTGCATAATAAATGAATAGAAGGAAAACAATTATTGGTGGGAGAAACAGCAAGGTCTTCACATTCTTCTTCCCTTATGTTATGTTGCCAACAGGAAGGCAACTATTCCAAGTAAGCCAATGAACACTTTGTGAAAACTGATTTAATCCCAGACTTTCTTACTTTCCTGACTAGCCAAGTCACTTTTGGGTAGCTTGACGCTTCCTATTTTGGCATGGACCCAAGTCTTTCTTATACTCTGAGAATTCATATGAAGAATATTATATAAACTTTATATGACTACTTTCTTTGGAGGTTGAAACCAAAGAAATATTTAAACATTTTATTATCTCTACGGTGACTATGTCTGTCTAAGTGATCAGACTTTTCTAAGGGGAAGAAAAATACAGGTTTTGTTGGAGAGAGGGGGTGGTAAAGAAAGAGCTTGTTTCTTGTGAAACTGATTCTATGAATAAATAAAATAAGAACGATGGTTTTGAAGAGAACATCTGATTTCCTCCCCTCCCTTTGACAGCTCCTTACCATTTGGGTAAATCACATCTTTTTCTGTTTTATAGAGTTTTCTTGGTTGGCCAAATTCTTGCTTACAATATAAAAGATCTCTGTTTCCTGAGATCTTCACAGGAGAAGTGTTCTGTCAAAATGTAAGGGCACTGGGCCTCAGACAGGAACCTGGTTATTCAAACTGGTCAGGAATGGGGGTGCCTGACATTTTCTGTTGCATTCTGGGATTCTCCTAGGCCACAATTTCTGCGTCTTTGCATGGTTGGAAAAAGGGAAGCTGTAAGAGGCTCTGAGAATTATTATTATTATTTTTTAAAGATTTTATTTATTTATTTGACAGAGAGAGACACAGTGAGAGAGGGAACAGAAGTCGGGTGAGTGGGAGAGGGAGAAGCAGATTTCCTGCTGCATAGGGAGCCCAATGCAGGGATGGATCCAAGGACCCTGGGATCATGACCTGAACTGAAAGCAACTGTTTAACAGCTGAGCCACACAGGCACCCCTCTGAGAATTATATTTGAGCACCTGTGACCCTGGTTCAGGTACTGTGCACCTGTGGTTGACCCCAGGCTCTTGAACGTGCATTTGCACTGTCGTATCTATGAGGTCATGCATTGTGGTAAGGGTTTAATTTTGTCAAATGATTGCCTCTCCTTATACATCCATAACTGTTTATTTTATTTTTTTAAAAATATTTTATTTATTTATTTGTCAGAGAGAGTGAGCACAGGCAGACAGAGAGGCAGGCAGAGGCAGAGGGAGAAGCAGGCTCCCTGTTGAGCAAGGGGTCCTACATGGGACTCAATCCCAGGACGCTGGGATCACAACCTGAGCCGAAGGCAGCTGCTTAACCAACTGAGCCACCCAGGCATCCCTGTAACTCTGTTTATAAATATTTTGCTATTTTGTTTAGGGGCATGTGACACAATTTGATGGGGCATGACATAAAAGCATAAAGCCCTCATTCACTTTTGTCCAAGTCACATCACAGTGACACCCATGATCCAATACCATAAAGCTTTGTGTCTAATTTGTATGTTTCTATGTTTGTTTTAGGCTGGTGTTTCCTGTAGTGAGTCTAGAAAAGGAAATGAGTCTGTTACTCAGACTTACCTCATCCTCTAAATTCTAACTCTTTATGCTGGTATTGACTTTTTTAACATCTATAAGCTTAGCTGTTTGAGGTGAGCATACTAACTCTCTTACAGGTATATTTTATAGAATCATTTCTAAAATTTTAGTGCTTAATAAGGTTAGCAACTATAATAATATTAAAATATGTCATAACTTCAAGAGCAAGGGCAGTGTCTCATTCTTTACTGAATCCCTAATGTTTAGGGTGAAAATTTGTATTAGATATAACTCAATAAAAAGTTTTGGCTGCTGATGTTTTTCAGTCTGATTTAAAATAAATACTCTAGGAATTTGACCCTCAGACAAGGATTTGATTGCATGTAGCTCTTCTTTTCTTCTTTTCTTTTTCTTTGTTTGTTTGTTTTGTTTCTTTGGCAGGGGATAGACAGGGTGGTGATAAGACAAGCAGGGAAGTGATGTAGGGAAGGGAAGACAGCCAATAAAATGTGCATTGTTCAGTCTACTAATACAGTGGGCAACTGGAACTTAATCCCACAGAGAAACTCTGGAATGTATTGAAAAACATATGCCTCAGATTCTTCCCATCCAAGATGCAGCAGAGCCAATGTAATTAAACATCAAATTCTGAAGACTGATTAACACCTGGGGCGTTCATTGATTAACACCTGGGGTGTTCATTCTTTCACTTCCTGCTTGTCTTGCTTTGACCAGAGTGGCTTTGGATGGTTCAGGAACTGAATGTCCCCTGGCACAAAGATGTAGACAGAAGCAACTGAAAATCCACAGTCACACTGATAGGCCAAGGGGTGTGCATAGATAGGACACTGACAGTGTCTGCTTAAGTTAATTTTTTTTAATTCATTTTTTTAAGTGAATGTTAATTATTCTTATTCCCCCGGATACAGTTTTAAGAGTATTGAAGACATTCTTGTCATTTCAACCATATCATGAACAAAGATAGTTTTACTTCTTCCTTCCCGATTTGGACACCTTTCATTATTTTTTTTCCTGCCTAATTTATCTGGCTAGAAGTTCTAGTGAAATGTTATATAGTGATGATGAAAACAGGGCTCCTTGCCTTAATCCTGATATTAGGGGAAAGCTACTGTCTTCCACTACTAAGTATCCCAGTGGGTTAGTCATAAATATTTTTATCATGTTTATCTATTCTGATACCTATCTATCATGTTTATCTAGTTTCTGAGTATCTTATAAGAGGATCTTTGATTTAGTGAAATGCTTTTTCTGTATTTGTGTCAAATGGGATGATCATGCAATTATTTTCCTTCATTCTATTAATGTTACTTACTACATTGACCATATGTATGAAAACGTTTATTTTTGGAAAACCCTTGCACTCCAAACTTTTGTACATTAAAGGACATTATTAGGAAAGGCAACTTATAAAAATGGAGAAAATATATTCAAATCATATGTCTAAAAAGGGTCAGTGTCTAGAATATATAAAGAGCTCTTACAACTCAACAACAAAATAAACAACCTAATTAAGAATTGGGCAACTCCAATAGACCTTTTTCTACAGAAGAAATACAAATAGCCAATAAGGACTTGAAAAGATACTCAGCATCATTAATCATCTGGGAAATGCAAATGAAAATCCTAATGAGATACCACTTAATGCAGTTGAAGATGGCTTGGGAAAAAAAGGGAAACAAGTGTTCATTAGGATGTAGGAAATATGGACCCTTAGTATCCATGGTTGGAATACAAAATACTTAAGCCACTGTGGAGAAGAATTAGGTGATTCTTTAAAAAGTTAAAAATAGAATTGCCATACGACCCAGCAATTCCACTTCTAGGAATAGACCCCAAAGAATTGAAAACATTCTTAAACAAACATTTGTACATGAATACTCATATTAGCACTATTCACAATAGCTAAATAGTGGAAACAGTCCAAATGTCCATCAATAGGTGAGAGTATAAACAAATTGTAGTTTATCCATACAAGGGAATATTTACTTAGCCTTAAAGAGAAAGGAAATACTGATACATGCTACAGTGTGGGTGAAGTTCAAAAATATTATGCTAGAATGAATGTAAGAATGTAGACAAAATGGTATATATATTGTATGATTCTATTTATAAGAAATACCCAGAATAGGTAAATTCATAGAAATAGTAAGCAGATTGGTAGTTATCAGGACATAGGAGTTAGGGGAAAAGAGAAGTAATTTGTTAACAGTACAGGATTTTGTTCTGGAGCAATGGGAATTCTTATAACTACATAAGGTTGGTAGTTTAGCAACATTGTGAATGCACTAAATGTCACTGAATTGTTCACTTTAAGATGGTTAAATTTTATATGATTCTACTTCAAAAAAATTAAATAAATGGTATTTATTATAATTACAAGTTATCTTACCCTGACATTTCATGTATCATGCATTTTTTGGAAACTATCATCCTGAATATGGTTAAGTTTTGTGTGAATTTGAGTTCATCATTATTTTTACACATAATTTTTGCATCTATAATTATTACTATTACTTTGGGAACAAAAATAAGTTTGTGTGTGTTTTTGTTTGTTTGTTTGTTTTTCAAAGGAAAATGTGTTCTTAGAATGGTCTTAATCCATTTATGACTGTGGGAAATCAGAGGGCTGGGCTGCCATAGTCCTTTTGGTCTATGTTGGTCACAAGATGCTTTCTGAAGAAAGGAGATTAAAAAAAAAAAAAACTGGGTGATTTTTCTGAATATTTAAATGCTACTGATTGTCATTAGATTTTCCTTAATCAATTATGACCTTCCATTTAAATTTATTTACTTACAGTGCACCTGGTTTTAACCCTAAAAAATTAAGTCAGTGGTAAGATATTTAGTGAATTCAGGTAACAAGTAGGCTTAACTACCCAACTTAGTCTCTCTACATCCATGGTGACTTATAGACAAAAGGCTTGGGTATGACCATGTGCACACTTCAAGCCCACCTGGAAAAAAATATTGTGAACTCTATCTATTCATCTGAAGCTAGCTGTTCAATGCATTTCTGTTGTGTAAGTAAGCTTATTTGATCTTCTTTGCAAAATCGCTAGAGAAATTGAGGAAGAAGGGCTAATTACCAAACTAGTTTTTGTGTTCAGCAGTGCAATGTACAATATCAAATTCCTGGATCTTTTTACATGATACACTGTATTCTGTGACACTCAGTGTTTTGAAAGCAATTCTCTGTCCTCATCATTGAGGAAGAATGATGCTTTTTATTAATCAAGCTTAGTTATTGGAACTGTGTTTATGGCTTCCAACTTGGGAGAAATACTTTTAATAACTTTTTAAAAGATATTTTATATATTTATTTGAGAGAGAAAGAGAGAGAGTGAGAGAGAGAGAGAGAGAGACAGAGAGAGACTGGACTGCTTCTGGAGAAGCAGACTCCCCGCTAAGCAGAGAGCCCCAAGAGTGACTTGATCCCAAGGTCCTAGGATCATGACCTGAGCTGAAAGCAGACACTTAGCCCACTGAGCCAGTAATGTTTTTTTTTTTTTTATTACAATATAATGTATTACTAGCCCCAAGGGTACAAGTCTGTGAATCGCCAGGTTTACACACTTCATAGCACACACCTTCCCCAATGTCCATAACCACACCACCCTCTACTACCCACCTCCCCAAAACCAATTGTGTTTTAATACTTTATCTTGGCATTATAGGTCCCTAGTTCTCATTAATTCAATATTTCTTGCTTTGTGAAGGCTTGGTTGAGATATGAATTTCAGATTTTTTCAGTCCTTTTATTTGCTATTCTAGCTGAAGAGTGATGACCAAATAACATGGCAATCATCACCCATATTAATAGTCTGCATGGGTTTTTATGCTTGAATTGAAATTCAAGATTTTTCATACTTGAATTAAAATTCAATGTTTTCATACTTGAAATTCAAGAATTTGAAATTCAAGATTGAAGATTTTGCATTCATTTATATTATATATAAATGTTACAGAAAATTTAGAAAATATAGAAATGAATTATAGGAGAAATTAGAATTAGACATTATCCTAGATAACAGCTATTAACTTTTAAGAATATTTCATTCACAGGACACCTGGGTGACTCAGTTGGTTAAGCATTCAACTTTTGATTTTGATTCAGGTCATGATCTCAGGGTCATGAGATGCATCCTCATGTCAGGCTCCACCCTGTTTATGGAGCCTGCTTAAGATTTTCATTCACCATTTTCTATGCATTTCATATACATTTACATTATAAACTTGCATTCATGCTATCTGTATAGTTTTATATTTCACTTTTTATGTAAAAAATATTGTAAAGTTTTGTATGTCATTAGATAATTGCCATTTTACTAGCTTCCATTTAACTCTAATTTTTGTCTTTGTATATGTAGAATATATTTTGTTTCCTTATGTCTCCTCTAGGGATGAACAAAGTCTATGATAGGTTTTTATTTGTGCTAGTAGTCATCTTTAAGTTTTTCAAGAGTATTTTCAATAACCTGTATATTGTCAATCAACAAATCATGACACTTTGTGTTCTTTCTATGTAAGAAAAATAAGTGAACACTTTTTTGCTTCCATTATCTATGTTCTGTAATATCTTTGTCTTTAAAATCTAGAATTTTAGGTAAAACATATTTTAATGGAATTATTTTTTATTTTTAAATAGTCCTCTTCAAGAATAATTTATGATATACGTTTTGTACATTTATCCCTGTGTTACTCAATATGTTATTTTGACTTCAAATGTTCAGCTCTGGTCCATATTCTCATTTAGAAGTCTGCTTCTTTGTCACCTGCAGTACATCTTAGATTCTGTTTTTGTTCATAGATTTACTTTAATTAATAAACTTTATTTCTTTTTTTTGAGTGTTTTTGGGTTAGCAGAAAAATTGACTAAGAAGTATTAAGAACTCCACCTCTCTCTCTATGCACACACAAATGACCTCCCCCACTATCAACAATCAGCACCAGAGTGGCACATTTACAATCAATGAACCTGTACTGACACATCATTATCATCCAAAGACTTTAGTTTATATTAGGATTTGCACCCTTGGTGTTGTACATTCAGCTCTGGGTGTGAAAAGTGTATAATGATGTACTCGCCATTATAATATCATATGGAATATTTTAATGGCCCCCAAAATCTGCTGTGCTCTCCCTATTCATCACTCCCTCCCTCTTAACCCATGGAAAGTAAAAATCTTTTTACTGTTTCTACAGTTTAGCCTTTTTCGAGTTGAATGCTGTATAGTTGGAGTCATATTGTCTACAGCCTTTTCAGATTGTTCTTTTGCTTAGTTAAATGCATTTAAATTCTTTCATGTCACTTCATGTCTTGGTAGCTTGTTTCTTTTAGAGCCAAATAATATTCTATTATTTGGGTGTACTGCAGCTTATTTAGCTACTCACTTACTGAAGGCCATCTTGGTTGCTTCTAAGTTTTGAAAATATGGATAAAGCTGCTATAAAACATCCATGAGCAGGTTTTTGTCTGGATATAAGTTTTCAGTTCATTTGGGTAAATACCAAGAAACACAATTGCTGGATCATATGGGAAGAATGTATTTAGTGTTGTAAGAAACTGCCACACTGTCTTCCAGAGTATCCGTGACACTTGCATTCAGGTGTTCCTGTTGCTCTACATCCTTGCCAGATTTTGGCAATTTTAATAGGTATGTAATAGTATCTTATTGTTTTGATTTGCATTTTTCTGATGACCTATAATGAGGATCATCTTCTCATATGCTCATTTACTACCCATATATCTTCTTTGGTGTGGTGTCTGTTAAGGTCTTTGTTGACCCAACAAACCCTTTGTTAACCCATGGATTTTTTTTTGTTTTTTGTTTCTTGTTTTTTCCTTAAGAGTTTTTAACTTTTAAGTAATCTGTATATTCAATGTGGGGTTTGAACTCACAAACCTTGAGATCAAGAGTCATATGCTCTACCAACTAAGCCAGTCAGATATCCCCAGGTTGTTTTTAATATTATTAAATTTTAAGAGTTCTTTATATATTTCAGATAATAGTCCTTTACCATATATATCTTTCTAAATATTTTCTCTGAGTGTGTGGCTGGTGTTCTCATTCTCTTGACATTATCTTCTACAGAGTAGAAGTTTTTAATTGTAATGAAATCTAGCATATCAATTATGTCATATATTCTGCCTTTGTTTTATCTAAAAAGTCATAACCATAACTAATATCATCAAGGTTTTCTCCTATGTTATCTTCTAGGGACTTTATAGTTTTGTGTTTAGATATGTGATTTTTTTTTTTTTAAGTTAGTTTCTGTGAAGGATATAAGGTTCTTGCCTAGGTCCTCCCACCCTCCTTTTATTATGCTTTGTGATTTTTTTTGTTGAGAAGTGAATATTATTTACTGGTGAAAATGAATTGCAGTTAATAGGCCTTTAGGAATGTGGTAATGAGGTGTGAGGGGAGAGGGAGTGTTCTATTGTCCTATGATTACATCTCCAGGTTTTGGAGTCTGTGCCCTTGGATTGTGAAATTCATGAATGATTTTCTGTGTTTTCTCCCCCTTAGATGCGACAAGATAACTAGAAGGAGTTGGAGTTGGGTATTTCATCTCATCTATGAAAGTTAGATTCTAATACAATCCCAGTCTGTCAGGCTCTAATAAAGTAGTTTCTCCTGGTGGAATAGTTTGTTAAGAAGAATTGAATGTTCTTTGTATTTCAGAATGGTGTCTTCTCCTTTTTTGCTGCTGAAAACAAGAGGGGATTTCTCCCTGATCTTCACTATATGGATCTGATAGAGCTCCTGGAGGTAAAACTAACAAAAGTGTGGGGTTCCCTTGGAGATTTTATTTCTCCAAGTTGTCCACACTGCACTTCCAGAATATCATCAATTACAGTTGAGATTTTCATATCCCAATACATGTTCCCATGGAGGTTTTTTTAAAAATTTTTTCTGTGTTCCAAGATTCATTTTTTATGCACCACACCCAGTACGCCACACAATATGTGCCCTCCTTAATACCCACCACCACAGTCACCCATCACCCAACCCTTTCCAAAACCCTCAGTTTGTTTCTCAGAGTCCACAATCTCTCATGGTTCATCTCCCCTCTATGATTTTCCCCAATTTACTTTTCCTTTCCTTCTCCTAATGTCCTTCACGTTATTCCTTATGTTCTACAAGTAAGTGAAACCACATGATAATTGACTCGATGCTTTACTTATTTCACTCAGCATGATCTCTTCCAGTCCTGTCCATGTTGATACAAAAGTTGGGTATTCACCCTTTCTGATGGAGGTGTAATATTCCATTGTATATATGGACCATATTTTCTTCATCCATTCATCTGTTGAAGGGCATCTTGGCTCTTTCCACAGTTTGGCTGTCATGGCCATTGCTGCTATGAACATTGAGATACAGATGGCCCTTCTTTTCACCACATCAGTATCTTTGGGGTAAGTACCCAGTAGTGCAATTGCAAGGTCAGAGGTTGCTCTATTTTGAATTTCTTAAGGAATCTCCACACTGTTTTCCAAAGTGGATGCACCAACTTGCATTCCCACCAACAGTGTAAGAAGGTTCCCCTTTCTCTACATCCTCTCCAGCACGTGTTGTTTACTGTCTTGTTAATTTTGGCCATTCTAATTGGTGTAAGTGGTATCTCAATGCGGTTTTGATTTGCATTTCCCTGATGGAGTTTTATTCTCTGAATGTCTGCTTGGATAAATTGTGATTTTCTGTATCTACTTGCATCCTTTTCTTAACTTTTTGGAATAGTAATTTGCCCTGTGACTTCACTTATCTTACAGATCTAAGAAGCATTTTGATTTTTCAGTTTATTTATCTTCCTGTTATTAGATAGAGTGAAAATGTCTTAGCTTCTTACATGTTGGACTAGAAATAGTATCTGATTTATATATTTTTTTAAGCTAGGTTTTTTGGTGTCTTTAAGTTTAAAACTGTATGTCTTCTTGCTGGATTGAAACTTTTATCATAATGAAGTGATCTTTTTCATCTTGGATTATATTTTTTATTTAAAAGGCTATTTGTCTAATATTGGTATAGTTAAGCAGTTTTCTTTAGTTTAGTATTTGCTGGTACATAGTTACCCATTCTCTAAGTCTCAAACTTGCTGCATATCTCCAGTATATAATGATATAACTTATGTCCATTCTGTCTATATTTATGTCTTCCCTAAAGAATTTAGTCTTTTTATATTTTTGTGGTTACTGTTATATTTGAATAAATTTTTACTAACAATATTTTACTTCCAATTTTACATGTTTTTCTGTATTTTTCTTCTTGTCTTCATTTGAGTTGATTGAATATGTTTTTATACTCATTCCACTCATACCTTTCTTTTTATAGTTTTTGTAAGTTTTAAAGTTAACAGTCTCACCATGCATAGTTAACAAAGCTAAAGTTTAATGTCATAGTTAATACCAAATAATAAAATACTTAGCAATACCTTAAATTATATCATTTCTGAGTCAATATTTTTGTCTAGAATTTAATGTTTCATTATTGAAAAATAAAACACCTAAATTGTATAAAGATGTAATTATATACATCTATTGAAATATATGTGTTAACTGATATGTTTAACTTTAATTATGTGGTACTTACTTTTTATTTTAGACTATCTTTTGAGGCTTATTTTGAGAGGAGAAGGGAGTTGGGGAAATTGGAAGGGGAGATGAACCATGAGAGACTATGGACTCTTTTCTGAAGTATATTCTTAATCATGGTGATGACTCATTGGTACAAAAGTTTTTTCTCCCTGCAAAACAATTCATATTTTATCTTGTTTTCTCCAAATATAGTTTTGCTAATCATACAATTTGATGCTGGCAGTTATTTTCTCTCAGTATTTTAAAAATATCTTTGTGTCTCCTGATTTACATTTTTGCTTTCAAGAAATTTGCTGCTAGACTAATGATCATCCATTTGTAGAGTATATGTCTTTCTGATGTTTTTGAGGTGTTTCCTTTTTCTATGGGTTTCGAAGCTTCAAGACAGTATCGTGTTTTCTTTTTTTTTTTTTAAGATTTTATTTATTTATTTGACAGAGAGAAATCACAAGTAGACGGAGAGGCAGGCAGAGAGAGAGGAGGAAGCAGGCTCCCCACTGAGCAGAGAGCCCGATGCGGGACTCGATCCCAGGACCCTGAGATCATGACCTGAGCCGAAGGCAGCAGCTTAACCCACTGAGCCACCCAGGCACCCCAGTATCGTGTTTTCTTATTGTGAAGTAAGTCTGTCCATCCATCTGTCCTTCCTTCCTTTTTCTTTCTTTCTTCCTGTTATTTGTTGTTATTGTTTAAGCTTTAAAAATTTCTCAGCTAATAACTCATAATTCCTCTCCTGTTTTCTATTAATTCTTCTGGAACTCTGATGAGATGTATGTTATATCTTCACTTTGTCTTCTATATTGATACATTTCTCTATTATATTTCACATTTCTACGTATCACATTCTGGGGAGTGTTTTCAAAACTATTTTTCAGTTCACTATTTCTTCAGTTCTGTCTAACCTGTTGAAAGACACAATACATTTGAATTTTTAATCTCTATTGTGAATTTTTTTCTGCAAGCTATATTTGTTTCCGATTTGATTATTTTAGTATTATCTAACTTCTTGCTTAGTTTTTTTGCTTCTCTTGTATATTCTTAAACATACTTTGTATTTATATCTCACAATTCTAATATTGTCCCTGTATGTTAATCTAATTCAATTTTACGTTGTTTTGCTGGCTTTCACTCAACTGGATTTTTCCCTTAACTGTCTTGTGATTTAAAAAAATATATTATCAAGGGTGCCTGGGTGGCTCAGTGAGTTAAAGCCTCTGCCTTTGGCTCAGGTCATGATCCCAGGGTCCTGGGATCAAGCCCTGCATTGGGCTCTCTGCTCAGCAGGGAACCTTCTTCCCTCCCTCTCTCTCTGCCTACCTATGATCTCTGTCTGTCAAATAAATAAATAAAATCTTAAATATATATATTTAAGAATCAGTATATGATTCTTAAAACTTAATCTGTGAATATTATTTGAGGTCTGGGTTTCATAAAGATTTTTCTCCCATTCAGGTGGGAACATCACAAACCTGGAACAATCCATAAATAAATACTCTCCTTGAGTACTTGGAGGTCACAGAAATACTGTAGATTCTATCCCCAAACACAGATACGGCTATCCCTTGACTGTAAATGTTAATGGAGACCACTTATAATTTTCCTAATTACCCATGCCCTCTCTTATCACCTTGATTTTGTATCAGTTCTGCTTTATCTTTTCCAAGTCTAGAGAATGATCTTGGGAATGCATTTTATGATCTATTAACCCTAGTCTCAGATTAATTAAGGTGTCTTTAGGCTGGTGTATTATGTTTTTCTTAACTGTCTTGACACTATATTTCGATAATCTGAAAAATTCCTAAGAGAAGGCACTGTATCTTTTCCATCTTTGTACCTCAGGACTGAGCATGGTTTTTGACATATACTAGACATATACTAGACTCATTTATTGAATAAATGAGTAAGTACACTTCAAAATTAGTAAAAATAAAACTATAATACCCCCTATATTGCTGATGACTTGATCTTAGCATCATGTTTCAGGTCTAATTGTAAAGGATAATTGAACATATTTACCAATTTTTTTCTTCAGGAAGAATTAAAAAAATTACTGCTCAGACCACAATAGTTGTCATTGGCAGAGACCTTTCAGTATTACTCAAGTGGGCAATACTAAACAATAATTCAATAAACTCAGTCATCTAGTTATTAGGGGTGTTGGGGTGTTCATTTTAATCATTCCAGTGCATTCATCTGCAAGCAGTTCTTTCTAAAAGCCTAAGTTAATGTCAGTAGAAAAGGTCAATTATTTACTCCTCAAAACTTCCCTAACCTTGACTCTCATTCATCTTCTATAGCACACAATTTGAAGATTTCAGGGAGGTGGCTTATTGATGTAATTGAGCAAAACCAAAATTGTCCTTTTGGATAGCTATGTTCTTTGCCTGTTGGTGCTTTTGCTGGACAAATCCTTAAAATCTTTAAAATGTGGTCAGAATATAAGCAAGTTTCCTTGATTTACATTAGTTTGCCACCTACAACCCTGGCATCTCAAGCTTTATCTATACTTTTGATAATACAAAATACTTATACTCCAATCACTTTTCAGCTTTTCGTCCTTTGCCAAATATCCAACTAAGAAAATGGACATTTGAAAGGAAAACTATGGGGTATGTTAATTAATCATTCTTTTAGTTTCTTGAATCCTATGTCTGTATTACATCAGAGTATCACAAAGTTGTTACATGGAATTTATTACCTTGGATGTCCCCAGAAAATCCTTTACAAGAATAGTGTTCAACAACCTATTTGCCTCTTACTGAAACCCAGTATAAGAAAGGAACACAGATAATTTGTTGTTATAGTTGAAGCCAGAGTGTCTTTTAAACCTATACAATAGATTGCTTCCTGTTACTTTAAGTGATGTTTATTGAATGCTTATTGTGCTAAGAAAAGTGTATGTTTTCTAGAACTACTAGGTATCATTTATTGGATAACTCAGCTTATGTTGTGCCTTGAACTTCCCCCTTTACTTTTGCTGCCAGAAAGCTTAGAAAGAATTTTGGGGATTAGCTGCAGTGATTTTCTTTAACATAGCATTTTTGGTGCAATTCTCTCCACTCCACTTTTTTCATGCCCTCCCAGTGGAGGCTCTTGGTTCTTATTATTTATCTTTGTTCATATGGTTTTATTTAGTTTTGATCTTTATATTTAGTGGCCTAAATATAACAAGATTATATATAATAAATAGTGGTACAGCAACAAAGCACCTTTATTATTTATCAACTGGAAGTCCAGGACATTATTAAAAGTCTTAAAGATATTGGAAAAATACATCAAGCATTTCTGACTTAAATGAACTTAATGTCAAATGGAAACTAGGATAACTAAGCTCTATAAACTCAAACTCTTAAACAGTGAAGATATTTTTGAAGACTCTAGTTCTTTTTCCTCAGTTCTACTATATCATGGGACTAGAGGAAGAGGCTTTGCTGAAATGACACTTGTGGTTACCTAGAGCATGACAAAAGCCATCATTCTCTGCTACCATTTCCAGCCCAGGAAAATCACTCATAGATTAAAAGTTTTTTAAATTAATTAATTTTTGCCAGTGGGGCATGATGATAGAATGGTTGACTTATGTTTCTGTAGCATGTTAAGCTAAAATAAGGACTGTCAATATTAATAAAAATCTTTTAAGAATAATATGATATCAAAGATCATATTATTAAGTGATTTTGAAACAATAGTATTAGGCATATCGAATTTCAACACAATAATAAAGGGGGTATATATTTTAGAGGAAGATAAGAATTACCTACCCAATAATCATGTAGACTATGTAGTGTATATGGACCATTCACACAATTATCTCATTCAGTTATCACAATGTTATGAAGTGGCTAGGGCAAGAATTATTACCTAATATTCTGAGAGTCAGAGAAGTCAATTCCAATTCTAAAATCTCTGACAGAAGTTAAACTTAGTAAATCAGATTTACTTGTATCATCATATATAATTGAAATAACACATAATGGTTAATAATAGCAAATATCAGTGAATGCAAACATACTTCAGATATAATTGTTATAACTGGGGAATAGACAGGGCATGAGATTGAGAATTGTTATTTTTATATGATCTCATTAAAAATGAAATATAATAAATATGATAAAAGTTAACATTTCTTTAGCTGGGATTGTGAGTATAGAAGTGGCTAATATAATATTTTCTTGACATTTGAAATATTTATTTCAAATAATCAGGTTTTTAATGAAAAATACTGTGTCTTTGTAATTTCATGATTTATCCAGGGTCACATGGCAGTGTTTTAGTAGCTTGACTGGTATCCCCCTTAAAAAAAAAAAAATCCATTCAGAACATCAAAAATGATTTCATTTGGAATAAGCTCCTTTGCAGATGTAATTAAGGTAAAGATCTCAAGATGAGACAATCCTCGATCAAGGTGGGCCCAAAACCCCATGGTGAATGTCCTAAAAAGATACAGAAAGCAAGGCACAGAGGCACAGAGAAGAGGCCACATAAAGATGGAAGTAGAGGTTGGAGTGATGTGTCTACAAGTCAAGCAATACCTGTGCTTACAAAGCTTACAAGCAATACACCAAAAGCTTGAAGAAGCAGAGGAGGATCCTCATCTTGCCTCTTCAGAGAAAGCAGAGCTCTGCCAAACCCTTGATTCAGGGCTTGGCTCCAGAACTGTATGAGAATACATTTCTGTTTTTTATTTTTTATTTATTTATTTATTTATTTTTATTTTTTATAAACATATATTTTTATCCCCAGGGGTACAGGTCTGTGAATCACCAGGTTTATAGCAGCAATGTCCACAATAGCCAAACTATGGAAAGAACCTAGATGTCCATCAACAGATGAATGGATCAAGAAGATGTGGTATATATACACAATGGAATACTATGCAGCCATCAAAAGAAATTTCTGTTGTTTTAAGCCATGAAGTTCATGGTAATTTGTTATGGCAGTGCTAGGAAACTAATGTGTGGGGAAATATAAGATACAAACTCTATTTCCAGATTCTAGTACATCTTGCATTTAATTCTAGAGAAATTCTAGAAAGACAAGTAGCATAGAGGCTGGCTTGCAAACCTTGTCATATCATGGGTCATGTGTAGGTACTTGGAGCCATTTTTAAGTACACAGGAAACAGTGTCTTTCCAACAGCTCTAAAGATAGAGGGTTTCTTGGAAGATGTCAAGGAAAAGAGCATTCTTCTTTTCTATTTAAAGATTTTCAGAAAAATTACCAGATTTCTTAGTTATGATCCTTTACCATTTGTAAGACTGATCCAGAAACTGAATGCAGGTTGTCAGGTGAATTCTACACTTGAGTAAACTCTCTCCTAGAAGGCAGAGGACATATGAAACCATTTGGAGGTTCAATATGGACCCATTGTCATGTTGAACAATAAACTCAGCATGAGGTCAGTGCTTCAGCTTTGGCCAATATGATTCCAGATCCTAAGAACGTGGGAAATAGCTGGGGAGAAGACAGGAAAATCTGTAGGTCAGTTGACTTAGCTGACCCTTCAACTGGCAGAGAGAGTGCTGGAGTTGGAAGCCAGGGGCTGAGCACTCCATCCTTTCCACCCCTCGAAGCTGAGCAGGACAGGACAGGAGCCATGCATGTCCTTGGCTGCTGCCTGGTCAGGGCTGAGTCTCAGTTGGCACTGGCAGAGAGGCTTCTCTTGTGCTTCCCCACGTTCTTGGCAGGAAGACCAAAGAAAAACATCAGCTTTGGAACAGGCCATGCACTGGCATAGAGCAGCTCACTGCTATGTGAACAGCAAATCATTTTTCCATCTGTGTATGAAGCTTGCATATGTGCTGCAGGTTAGTGGGTGTAACCAATCCACCCTTGCTCTCTGGTCTTGGTTTCACAAGTAATTGATGTTTCTGATGATGCTTCAGGTCCCTCATTAAACCACTGGTATTTTATCTGAATGAATGTTTCTACTTCTTTTTCCTTCCTTCCTTTCTTCCTTCCATTTCTCTATTTTTTCCTCCTTGTTTTGCTTCTCTTCCTTTTTTCATTTAGTGATAGGTCATAAGTGAGCTGGAAGAAGGCATTTGGAAAGCCATGGATTTGAGAAGTTCTCAAAGCATCCTAGATTAAATTTCTTTGAAAAAAAAAAAAAAGTACAAGAGATTTTAGCATTCCCGTAGGCAATGGAAACTAGGAAGTATGGAGTAAGAGTCTGATTTGGGCATGAGAGGGGTTTCTGGGGATCTACACTATGAGTTGTGCCTTGCCAGAGACTCCAGTGGGTCAGAACATCTGTGTCACTTTATGAACATAAATTTGCAGAAGTACTTTCTCCTGACGCTTAACCTGGACTAAGGCCAAGGTAGAGTTTTTGTTTTCAAAAACACTTAGAGTACTATTGAAGAGACAAGGGGATTTTTCAGAGAGAAAACGACAGACCAAGACAAAATATGTGTACAGAAATTAGAGGAAAGGAGGGGATACCTTGAGTAAGCATCTTTTGTATTGGAAATGTTTCCTGAAACTGAGTCTTGTGTATGGATGTGGTTAGTTATGGAGAATAATGAAGAACATGACAGCTCTAAGGAAGAGCATAATCAAAGGGATATGGTATTCTGAGGAAAATGAGGAGTGTGACTTGGCCAAGGCAGAACCTTCAAGCTGGGCAATGACAGGAAATAAGCTTGAGTAAGTGGATTTTAAAAAGATGGTACGACTTTGTCATTTCTTTGTCCTTAGATCTATTTGAGGTGGTCTGATTTTCTCACTCTTTAGCCAAATGTGGCCAAGGGTCAGACCATGGGATCAGGCTGTGACAACTACATATCTCTTTATTTATGGGTACATGCTCTACCCTGATGGGAATCCCATACCAACATACAATCTAGCTACAGTTGGATTGCTCAGTATATTTTTACCCATTTTTCTTTGACTCCTGTGGAAACTTCCATGGCTGTAAACATATTCTCAAGTTTCTCCTACACTTTCAGCACTGGGGCTTCTTATTACCCTACTTCTCTACTTCCAGAAAATAGCACCTCTTATCTCTCCCTTTCTCTTGCCTCTAATGAGGACATACCAATTCTCTTTGCCATTCCTACTCCCATTTGGGAATTGATCCCAGTTTTTCTTATTTCTTTCAGAGAATGGCCCTTTCAGTAATCCTCACACACACCACAAAATCACTTTATTCATTCCTTCCTTTCAGATGATTTTTTCTCTAAGTTTGTTAAGTTTTTCCAAATTAGAAAAAAATTAATTTATTGAGTGAGAGAGAGAGAAAGAGTGAGCAGGAATGGAGGGCAGGGAGAGGGAGAAGCAGATTCCCCAGTGAGTATGGAGCCCAATGTGGGGCTCAATCCCAAGACCCTGGGATCATGACCTGAGTGGAAGGCAGACACTTAACTGACTGAACTACCCAGGCACCCGAAGTTTTCCAAATTTTAAAACAAACAAAACTTCACTCTTTAATGAAATCAATTGAAAGAATGACATAAAATAGAACATTGCTTTTTTTGTATAACCTTTCCCTTAAAAATCTTGTTTTTTCAAAGAACTTCTAAAATTTTCAAAGAAATTGTCCTTGGTTTACTCAAATTATTTCAGGTGGGTTTTGTGTGTTCGTGTGTGTGTGTTTTATTGTTGTTTGTTGTTTGTTTTTTAGCTTCTGCTGTGCAGCACAATTGAAACTATTACTCCAAATGTCACCAAAGACCTCCTTTTTGTTATGTTGAATACTTAACCATTTTCTTTGAGTCATATTTCTAGTTCTCTCCTATATTTATCTCTCCCCCTCTGAATCTCAGTTTTTCCTCATTGTGGGTCCTCTTCTTTTTCCCTCTTTCCAGTTAAGATAGTTGACTAAAGCATTGTGTTTGTGTGCCTTTTTCCACTGTTTCATTCATGGTCCTTTAACGAGGACCTTCCTACACATGACCTCTGCCTTCTCTTTCCCGTATCTCTCTTTCCTTCTGTTCAGTCCTTCCTTTCCCTCCTGTTTTTCCTTCTTGCTCTCCTCTTTCCCCAGGCTTGGCCTCCTGCTTAATGTAGTAGGTCCCAAACTATCCCTTTGATTTCCCCAGACATGCCAGTGTCTCCTCTTCAATACTCCATTCCTGGAAATATGAAGTGGAAACATCCATAAATTTCCTTTCTTTTCTTTCTTTTTTTTTTAAAGATTTTATTTATTTATTTGACAGACAGAGATCACAAGCAGGCAGAGAGGCAGGTAGAGAGAGAAGGGAGGAAGCAGGCTCTCTGCAGAGCAGAGAGCCTGATGCGGGGCTCGATCCCAGGACCCTGGGATCATGACCTGAGCCGAAGGCAGAGGCTTTAACCCACTGAGCCACCCAGGCGCCCCTCCTTTATTTTCTAAGTTCTATTAATCATCAACTCCTGGTCTGGAAAAATATTTTGTATTTTTTTTTGATGTTTTAAATTTTTTATTTTTTTATATATATATCCACTGCCCCTACTCTGTATCTCTCTCTCTTTTAATAGTTTTATTGAGATATAATTCATATACCATACAATTCACTAATTTAAAGTGTGTACACAGTTTGATAGTTTTGGGTATATACCCTCATTAATTTTCAAAATTGTGCTAAAATAAACATAGTATAAAATTTCCCATTTTAACCATTTTTAAGTATGTAACTAAGTACCATTAAATACATTTGTGATGTTGTGCAACCATCACCATTATTTATTTGCAAAAAACATTTTCACAATCTTAGAAATTCTCACTGTGAGAATTCTCACTGTTCTCACTGTCTTCTCAGCCACTATAATCTACTTTCTGTCTCTGAGAATTTTCCTGTTCTAGGTACCTCATATAAATAAAATAATAAAATATTTCCCTTGTCCAACATTTCATTTAGCACAGTTTTTAAGGTTTATCCATGTTGTAGCAAGTGTCAGAATTTCCTTCCTTTTTGTGGATGAATATTTCATTGTATGTATATAGCACATTATGTTTATCCATCCATCTATTGAGGGCACTTGGGTTGTTCCAGCTTTTGGTTATCATAAATAATGCTGCAATGAGCACTGGGGTACCAGTGTCCATTCACGTGCTTACCTTCAATTCCTTTGGGCATACACTTAGGAGTGGAATTGTTGGGTCATGTGACATTTTATGTTTAGCATTTTGAGGAACAACCAAACTGTTTTTCATAGCAGGAACAACATTTTCCATTTCCACAAGCAATATACAAGTGTTCCAGCTTCTCCACATTCTTACCGGCAGAATGTGGAGACGTTGAAGCAACTACTCGTCCTCGTCCTTCTCTTTCTCCTCCTCCCCATTTCCCTGCTTGCCTCCTCCTGCGTTGCTCTTCTATTCCTCCTCCTTCTTCTTCTTGTTCTTCTTTTCTTATTCCTGTTCTCCTTCTCCAATTCCTCCTCATCCTGGTAGTTATCAAGTGGTATTCTTTCTCTCATCTTACTATTTGATGGCTGGACTATGATAATAATCTGATCTTCTTGCTTTCACATTTCTTCTTCAATATACCTAGCATACTAATGCTATATTCCCTTACCTACAAAAATTTCTTGTTCAAGTTTCTCAGTTTCAATCTCTTTATTGCCTCTTGAAAAAAAGCCTGGGTTCTACTTGCCATTTTTGGGCCCTGATCTACCTGATTTATAAATGGGGAGAATAATATTACCTACCTTGTAGGGGTATTTAGTAAGAACAAAAAAAGATAACATGCATTTAGCAAGATTGCCTAACACATGCATCTTAAGAAAATGTTTACTCTTTTGAAGTAATAACAACTTATTTGCAGATGAAAAAAATGAAGCTCTAGAAAGATGAGTGGCTTAACCAAGACTAATCACTCAGTCTGATCTACAGTCAGATTTTCAGTCAGCCAGAGTTAGGTGTGAAGGAACTGAACCCCTGGATTGTTCCATTCCATGTAGAATTATGACATAAGGATAATTCACGTCGCATTGAGATTTTGACGGCTAAATTAAAAAATGATTATATCAGTACTAGTCTCGTGGTATAATACACAATCTTTGCTTTAGTTCCATGTCTATAGCCCCTGTCGTGTAATCCTCCCTTATCATGTTAACCCCATGTCTCATGCTAACCATCCAGAGCGTCGTAAATTCTTTGTTTCAATCTAGTGGTGATTTCAGTCACACTGATGAAAACATTCTTCTGCTTGTGTGTGGACTTCCAATTCCCAGAGACCTCCTCGCGCCCTGTGTTGCTCTTCCCTGCTTCCTCATTCCGGCAGCCCTGATTTGCTCTCGGATTGGTCTAGCCTTCGTATTGAGTCCTCTACTCTTTCTTTATGATTCTTCTATTGTGCTCTGAAGCTACTCTTATCATTAATCCAGAAAGGTAAACTTCTTTCATCTCTGTTTCAAGAGAGCGGCTTTCTTCAACAAGTCA
The DNA here is from genome assembly GCF_011764305.1 of Mustela putorius furo. Lineage (NCBI taxonomy): Eukaryota > Metazoa > Chordata > Mammalia > Carnivora > Mustelidae > Mustela > Mustela putorius. The sequence continues at coordinate 3,754,610 of NW_025422171.1, forward strand.
TCTACTTGTGGTGGCTTGGCCTCCAGACTGAAAGCAACTGGTCAGGAAAAATAAAAGAAAACATGAAGGAAAAATGCAATCTGAATAGGCAGTAATCTTTGATTTATAATATTTATCTCCTATCCCTTGATGGTTTTAAATGTCTGTGTTATTTAGGTGATAAGCCCAAGAGATATAAGCAACTCTGTTTTCTATATTCAGAGCTATATTCAGGTCCAAATATGCTGACAGCATTTAATTATTAACGCATGAAAACAATAAAAATAATAGCAGCAACAACAAGCAGATACCACCATCTGCTACTGCCTCAGGGCTAAAAGGGGTACACTTTCAAGGCCAGCTGTTTTGGAGGCACTTTACTTTTTCCATTTGCTTTCCATTTAAGGGCTCAGGGGCCCAGGACCATTTTTAGGATTTGTTTCCCTACCAACATGCTATAATTTCTGTATCATTATCTTATGGTTCTAATATTCTAATTTCTATGTCATTTTTTAAAAGTTCTGCTTGAATGTTGTTTTTAGCTTTTCTTGCACACTTTTTGCTCACTGGAGGTTAGAACTGCTAAAAGTGTTCCAGATGCATTTGCACCAGGCTGTGTAAAGCAGAGTCATGGCCTCCTTGGTCTCCCATATGAATGACCCACCTCAGAAACTCAAGATTGGCCCTGCCTCTGCCAGACCACCAGAATGCAAATAGAGGAGAGCTCTAGACCCCTGGATTCTAAATCACTAACATCTGCTCATTCAAAGTCCTTCATGTCAAACAAAGATGGCTTTTCTTTTGATACCTTCAGTAAAGATCAAACTGCCTTTACTTTCCTTCTACTTTATCTGGTATTTAGTAAACGGTCCTTTGGAATTCGAGCTATTCACTAAGGCTTGTTCCAGCCAAAACTGAAAGCCCGTTGGTGACCCATTTTCTACCTTTACCATTTTTAACGGATATTAAATGATTAATTGAAATATCTTTCCAAGAATATTTTCTGTATAAAGGTGAATGTTATATAGTAAAATGTGTTTTCTATGGTTTAAAAACTCTGTCCCTTATAATGTTAGTAAAATTTTCAGAAAAAATTTTTTCTTCTCTGTACATGAAAATTCTATATTTTAGGTTATTTTGGTCCCTCAATATATGGCTTGTGAGATAGACCTGCCCTATATATTTCATAATTTTTCATTATGTAGTGTGAAACCCTTTTAAAATTCATGGCTGAATGTAATTCCTAGAAGCTGTTCATATTTGGGGGATAATGTTTTACCTGGGGTACAATTAAAATCAATGGAATGATAAACTTGTTATTATAGGTTTCCTCTAGATAAATTGAATGGTTCCCAAGGCTATTCCAAACTTTTATTGCTCCCTAAAGTACTTCCTCTCATCATACACCCATTTGCCCCAATGCACTCTCCAAACATTATTTTGCCTTCAACTTGAGTCAGAAGATAGAGACCATTAGGTGAAAACTTCTCTTTATCTTCTCACTTTACATTTTATACTTCTCCATTTACAATTAACTATTTACCTTCTACTTATCAGAATGAAGCCATATAGCCCTATTTCTTTTTATTGGCAATCCCTCCTCTATAATTTTGGCCACAGAAGAGCTTAGGGTTGGAGTCATCTAGTCTTCCATTTGGACTCTAGGGTTATTTACTAGTTGCCTTCTGTTGGAATAATTGCTTCATCTCTCTGAGACTTTGTTTCTCCATCTGGAATAGAGATGGGGTAAAACATGTTAGACAATAATAGACACTCAAAAAATAATTCTCATTCCCATATGTTCCAAGGCCTTCTCTGAAGCACCATTGATTTCTTGGTTTCTCTCTCTTCTTTGCCTTCTTCATCAGTGAACAAAATTTCTACTTTCAGAAAATGAAACTTCAAAAATGTTTTCCTATGTTCTCTCATGTTTCTCTTTTCAGTCTCACTTATGTTTATTTTTTTTTCAGTTTGTTGTTGTGTTTCTTGAAATCATATATTTACTATGCTACTATTCACATTCATTTACCCATTAACCACATTCCCTGCTTTTCTTCACTGTTTTATCAAAGGTCTCCAATGGTCCTCGATCAGTTCTCATACTGTCCCATGTGTTTGGAACTTTCGCCATATTGAAAAATCTAAAACTTCTGATGTGGTTTCTGAATCTGAACCCTTATCTCATTCCCTTCCCGGCCCTCTAGCCTCTTTGTGGTGTCCTTCCCTACGTATGCTTTTCCTGATCACCGATTAAATTAGGCTGTCCCTAAGATTCTTTCCTGCAACATATGTTATTTTTGCACATTACTTGAAAAAAATATTTTCCTCCATGCCTTTAAATTTATGGGGAGTAGTCACTCAGTTTTCTTTATCCCTAAATATACAAGTATAGTGAATATCTGTACTGTCACAGAAATGTTAGTAGATGAACATTCTGAAAAATAAATATGTGACCATATTTCTACCATATTTTTTTCAATTTTATTAAGTAGATTACCTTAAAGTCAATTGTTCTTCAAAGAAAAATCAGTTTGCCAAAATGACAAGTTTTGTCATGTTGACCAGAACAAAAGCCATAGATCTGAAGAAAAATGATGATGTTTCAGTATAATATGTGATCTATTGAACTTCCCTAAACATAAAGTAAATTAGGGAGTTAAATGCAACCCCTGAAGACCTATTTCTGTGAGAATCTTTCTAAAAATATATACCAAGAACCCAGATTTTAGGGTTTTCTTAAATAATGCATTTTTTTTTTCAAACAATGACCTGGCCACTATATGAATCAAATAGTTATGAAAAACATCCTAGAGTAAGTGCTTAAAATTTATTCCATTGGAAGTTCCTTCAAATATTGAGAGATTTGTAACACCTAAGCAAGGTGTGTGAATTGGAGTTCAGAGTTGTCTAGTATTAATCCAAGGTGAAATGTTAGGAGCACTGCCAAAGAAACCAGCCATCCATGTTAGTAGATTTTAACAGTTGAAATAAAACCTGGATACAGTGACAAGTTATAAGTTTACTCTGTAGCAATACTTTGATGTGATTTGAAAGTCTTCTCACTTACCAAAGACTAGGAAATATATTGTTACTTCTAAGGATCAAGGCAATTGTTTGATCAATGATTTTTTTTTTTTTTCATCTGCTAGGGAATTAAGATATACATTCATGTGTAGACGGTGATGAGGTTTCACTTTAAAAGTTCTGGGGAAAATAGTGTTAAAATACATGAAATTTAAAATTTAAGGCAAAATATTGAGAATATGTTTTAGAATATTGTCTAACATTGTACTCAAAGATTATTTAATTCTTTAGTAGAACGTGCCTTTGATTAAATTATCATTTACTACTGATTAAGTCCCACCTGTAAAGTTACATGTTACCTTGTAAATTCTTTTCAATAAAGATGGAAATATTTCTGTCTAGTACTATGAATACAAGGTTAAGTGGTACAATTTTATTGTCCTGTACAATACTACTAGTTTTGTATCTAATTTAGCAATTTTATTCCAGCATATTTTTCTTTCAGTGACAGTGTATGTATTTAATTTCCTTATTCTTCATTGAAGTAGCTTTAGCACACTGGTGGTTGATTCCTTCATTAATAATAAGTTAAGTAATTTTTTGACATGTACTTTATATTCACATAAAAGTCATATTTTTGGGGGTGCCTGAGTGGCTCAGTGGGTTAAAGCCTCTGCCTTCGGCTCAGGTCATGATCCCAGGGTCCTGGGATCAAGCCCCTCATTGGGCTCTCTGCTCTGCAGGGAGCCTGCTTCCTCCTCCCTCTGTCTCTGCCTGCCTCTCTGCCTACTTGTGATCTCTATCTGTCAAATAAAATAAATAAAAAATATTTTTAAAAAGTCATATTTTTCAGGTTTAAAAACACCATACTGTGACAGTATCACTTAAAATTAATGACAGGTGTATTCAAACATAATTACTCTGGGTTCTAAAATAGCTTTAGGTTGTATATAATGAGAAAGTACTAAAATTATCTGGCAGTAACATTACTAGCATACAGAGTATACCTTACTCATTTTTATAGATTAAAAACAAAGCACAGCAAAACAAATACTTTATCTACATAAGTATAATTCATTTACACAAGGTCATGACGTAAAGGAGAGACTCAGGACTCTAACCTCTACATTTGAAGTTGTACTTTCTTTCATAATTAACTTCATTCAAACACATCTTATTTTATTTTGATGGTATTCCTGAAACCTTACTAAACACTGGGGAAACTAAGGTACATAAGACATTATCCCTGCCTTTAAGATATTTACAGCCTAGGAGTGCCTGGGTAGCTCAGTGGGTTAAGCCTCTGCCTTTGGCTCAGGTCATGATCCCAGGGTCCTGGAATTGAGCCCTGCAGCGAGCCTGCTTCCCCTTTTCTCTCTGCCTGCCTCTCTGCCTACTTGTGATCTCTGTCTGTTAAATAAATAAAATCTAAAAAAAAAAAAAAAAAAAAGAAAAGAAAAGAAATTTGCAGCCTAGATTGGGGCATAGATATGTAAACCAAAATTTATAGTACATAGTGTGGTAAACACTTTTGAAGAAGTGTGATGAAAACTTATTCATCAGCCTTGCAGGTCAAGGAAGACATTTGGAGTAAGTGAGGCATGAGTTGAATCTTGAAGGCATAGTAGAAGTACAGACCAACAAGAAAAGTGTACATATGTATCTATCTATATCTATATATCTATCTAGAGGTACAAGTAATGCAAAGTCATAGAAGTTATACGCTGTGCCTATAACCCAAGGGCAACTGGCAAAAGTCAGGAGTGAAAACACAAGATGTGAAAGGAATAAAACCAATTTGGTTCTTCCAAAAGTGGCAGTCTATAGTTATTCTGATGTGTGTTGATTTCTAAAATCAAATAAAGTAATGGAATTTTAAAAGTATATAGGTAAATGCACAAACTTTCAAAACAACCAATCTACTTCAATACATACAGAAATAAGAGATCCAAAATATATAAAAAGAATATATAACATAAAAGACATAGTCACATTTAATACATAAAAAATGATCTTCATGAACTGGATTGGGCAGAAAAATAAGGGAGTAAATTGGAATGTGAAGTAGTGAGTGAGGTTTTAGCCATGGTCTGCTTTCTTCCATACCTTGAAGTAGTCAGGGCAATATGAGGCCTATGTTGTTGGGTTGTGAGTCCATAAGGCTCTCTACAGAAGAGAGAGGACTACAGCAAGTCTTCCTAAATGAGCTATGAAAAAAAGAGTGAAGATTGAAATCATAAAAATCAGAAATAAAAGTGTGACATTACTACTGAGTCTACAGAAATGAAAAATATTTTGAGTACTATGAACAATAATACATCAATAAATTTGACAACATAGATGCAAAAGACAAATTTATAGAGACACAAAACCTACTAAATCACAAAGAAACAGAATATTTGGATAGACCTATTAGTAATAAGAGATTGGCTGAATTAGTAATTAAAAATCTCCTGACTGAGAAAAGCCCTGAACCAGATGTCTTCCTTGCAAATTCTACCAAATATTGAAAGAAGAATTAATACTAATTAATACTAATACTAATTAGTACTTCTAAACCTTTTCAAAAAAAAATGAAGAGGAGGGAACACTTTCTAATTCATTCTATGAGGCCAGCATTATTCTAATACCAGAGCTAGAAAGAGACATAAGACACAAGACAAGAAAATAAAATTACAGAACAACGTCCTTTATAAACAATGATGCAAAAATCCTCAACAAAATACTGGCAAACCAAATTCGGGTACATATGCTAAAGAACTGAAAATAGAGTCCCCAAATTATATTTGTACCCCCATGTTTGTAGCAGTATTATTTACAATAGCTAAAACATATAAGTAACCCAAATATCCATCAATGGATGAATGGATAAGCAAAATGTGGTATATACATACAATGGAACATTATTCATTTTTTAAGAAGAAGGGAAGTTCTGCAATATTTTACAAGGAATGGATTCCATTTTGCAGTGGAGATTTTTCTTAATTCCTTCCCAGAGGGATTTGATGATTGCTATAAACCTGTATGCTTCCCATCCTTTCCTTTGCCCATCAGGAATTCTTACTGTGCTTACTATTTACTCTACCATTGTATCTTGGATATTAGAAGGGAAGATCATTTGTCTTTTACATAACAGGAGCTATATGAGAAGCCATGTCTGTGTCTGTTGAAGGAGACTAAGTGTTCCCAAGAGATCCGGACATCTGGGTTCAGTGCAGCACCTAAATGAGAGGCTGGGCTTGAGTCCCCTGAGGTCAGTTGAGTATATTCTAGGAATGGAAAGAAGGATGCATGTGGGTATTTGTTTGTCCAGAGTTATGGAATCTGGAAAGATTGATTGTTGATCCACAGAATCTCTTGTTTTCATAGCAATACAGGTTTTAGCTAGCTGAACTCACAAGCTCTCAAATAAGCCTGCATTTCTCATTTTTCTTATGTCTGGGTGGGCCATGTAGTTTCTGATCACTCATATATGAGTAGGAGGGATGCATGGGGTGAAATGCTATGCCTGAAAAGGAAAGGATATCATCCTCACTCCTTTTCCTTTTCTGTTTCTATTAGTCTAGAATGTTGACTTGAATCTGAACCTGGAGAAAGTCCTTAGACCATGAAATGAAGGGTACTTGATAAAGGGGTCTGAGAAACAAAACACACACTTAAGTTTTCCATAGCGTGGAGCAACCATATTAATCTTAATGGTGTAGGCTTAGACTGCCAGTGAGACAAATCAACTTGTACTGTGTTCAGATTCTTTCTATCTTGGATCTTGGTATAATAACTAGGAAAAAAAAGTCAATGGAGAAAAAGTGCAGAAAAGCAATATGTAGGCAAATATCATCATAAATCTAAATTCCCAAATCCAAAATAACTTCTCAGTGTAGTAAAATCATCAGAATCTAAACAGCAATACATCTTGGTCATGTAGGTTTTTTTCTAAAAAGGTAACATCTGAAAATCTGTTATGATAAAATATCCCTAAAGACCAAAGGAAAAAGTACACATAATACTATAATACAAAATAAATTATTCAGCAGCTCTTCAAGATTTTTTAAAAATCTATTAAACTAAAAAGGAAGAGAATTTAAAATTTCCTTGATTTATAATAAATATGTATTAAATATTATATATTATAATATAGCATCAATATTATATTTATTAAATATAATAAATTGTTATTTATAATAATTTATAAGATTTCCTTGATTTATAATAAATTTTTAAAAATTTTTTATTTTTTATAAACATATATTTTTATCCCCAGGGGTATTATAAATTTTTATTATAAATCTGAGCCTTACATATTATTATAAAACTTCAGAAGCAATATCATAAAAATCAGAAAGAATATAACTAGCTTTCTATCACAGTTTTGTCCAACATTATACTCAAGATTTTATTCAGTGCAGTAAGAAAATTAAAAAAAAAGAGATATAAGAATTACAAAAGAAAGAAGATACGAAGTCATAGATGTCATTGAAAAAGATGCAGAAAATCAAAAAGAATATGTACAAAATTAAGATAAGAGAGTTAAGAAAAATTGAGTCATAACAATGATCAAATGTGTTTCTATACATTAATAATAAGTAATTAGAAAATGAACTTTTAAAAATCATACCATTCCAAAAATATATAAGAACCTTACAAAAATATGTAACAAAATGTGAGTGAGGACTCCATGGGGGAAATTTGCAACCCCTAGGCAAAGAAAGAAAAAAAATCATCTGAAAATAAAGAAGTGATAGGCCATACTCATGGATGAGATGATCAGTATCTTAAAGATTTTAATTATCCCTCAAATAATTCATGAATTTAATGCAATTCTATTCTAAATACCAATTTTTATGGAACTTGACAATTGACTCCTGAATGATTAAATGGCTAAAACAAAATTGAAAACTTGGGGAGGTGAGGTCTGTGGATATGGATATATTACCAAAGCACAACAATTAGTATAATATGTTAATGTCCCAAGACAGATATAAAGATGAATCCAACCAAAACAGGGAGCCTAGAAAAAAGACACAGTTATAGAAGGAAATTTAACATATGGCAGAACTGGTATTACGAATCAGTAGGGGAAAAATAGATTATTTACTAAATGGCCCATTATAAACTATAAGTTATTCACATTTAAATATAAGTGTAGACTTTCCTTTTAGGCCATTAGAGAGTAACAAGCATCTAAAATTAACCTTTTACCATAAAACAAGAAAACCAGAAAACTGCACAAAATGTAGGAAGAAACTATTTGAGACATCAGCCAACAGGCAGTGTGGGCCTGTTATCACTGAGAAGGCTGCCCGTTGAGGTGAGCAGGAAGAATATAACTAGCTTTCTAGACTGCAGTGCTGGAAGGGGCATCCTGGACCATGCTGAGGAACTCAGGAACTGAGGAGGCAGAGACAGAAGTAAATGGAATCCAAGGCAGGTAGCATATGTGGGGACAATAGCTGAGAGAAAAGAATTACAAAGAAAAAGCATTTGAGAAATCTGTACATGGGTCATCATTAGTCTTTGAATATAAATCATTGAAGGTCATAAGCCAGAATGAAAACCACTTCCACTGAAAGAATTGCCAGGAAGCAATACAGTGAGCAGCCCTGAGAGCTCTCCTAGGGCAGATGATGTGCATCTCTGCCAGCCATGGGAGAGGCTGCACTGATTACCCAGGAAGGTAATACCTTAGAAGGGAGACCAAAAATGTCCTAAAAATAAAGGCTGCTCTAGACCCACCCTGAAAGAGTGGGGTCAACTTTATGTGTAGCTGGTGCTGAGATGCAACAGCCGGCACAGTGCTGTGGATGCCATCAGGTTTCGGTTTAGACAAAGGCTCAGGGCAGGGGTCCCAGGCATTTAGGGGAAACTGAGTCAAAACTGATGACCCTGCTGTGACAACAGCTTTGTTTCAGGGGGCAGAGAGAGAAAGGAATGAAATATTTACCTAAAAGTCAAGGAAAAAAGGAAGGCAGGCAGGCAGGCAGGCAGGCAAGCAAGCAAGCAAGCTAGCTGCTGCTTTTATCATATAAAACTAAGGTGCTGCTGGGATCAGGTTAGTTGTAGGCTTGACTATACCATTTCCACTTATCAAGCAAGGCTTGTTGGACCCTTTGCACTTTGTTAATCATTGAGTCTGGGTGGGTTTGACCCCAAATGGGGATTTCAGGCTGGAGAATTACATGACCTCCATGGGCAGGTGGTCCCTTTCAACAAAGCAAATATTTATTTTTCCGAAAGAGTGTATCTGATAGCCATGTCAGGATGAGGTTGAGACCCAAACCCCAAAAAGTGCCTGTCAGTTGGCCAGAGGTACCAATTGACAATATCATCAGTCACATAAACTTGTGGGTCAAAGGACTCATTAGGGCTGGGCAACCCCAAAGGTACCAGCATTTCTCTATATAAGGGCTCTCTCTCTCCAGTCAGAAACATCACCTCTGGCAGTGACAAGCACTCACAGTATGGGCATGAAGAATATCAATACTGATTCTACATTCAGCAATAGAAATCAAAACAGTAGTTCATTATATCTGCCCCAAGGGCCCCCCACACAAGGTTTTTCGACCTTCCCTTCTCCAACATAAACTCTGCTCAAACACCATCAAGATAACATCTATTAAATCCTATTTCACTGAGCTTCACAATACAAGGCCAAGGGAAAGTTTTCCAAGATGGTGGGCTGACCACAGATTTATCTAGAATTTTGGGGGTCAGTTTCTTATTTTTTTTATGTATTTTATATATTTATTTATCTGACACAGAGAGAGAGAGAGAGAGAGAGAAAGTGCCCAAGCAGGGAGAGCAGCAGGCAGAGGGAGAGGGAGAAACTCCCCTGCTTAGTGGGGAGCCCAACGCAGAACTCCATTCCAGGATCCTGAGATAATGACCTGAGTTGAAGGCAGCGGCTTAACTGACTGAGTCACCCAGATGCCCCTGGGTCAGTTTCTCATTCTACAAGGGGTGACCTTTATCAGCATTCTAAACCTACTCCAGGACAGTGCCAGGCAATGCCTAATTTATTATTTTCCACAGTAATTTGTGTGTCTTGGTGTCCTAAATGGCAGTCAGGACCTGGAGAGGTCCCCATCTTCTAGTGGATCCAAGTTTGGCATGATAGCAGGAGGGGTTGAGCTGGAAGATGATCCACACGCTCATACTCTTTAACAAGCAAACCAGCCCAAGTGAAACATCCCAAATTTTAATATTTTGTCCGTTTTCTGCACACGGTATTTGTGAATTTTCCTCTTTCTCTCCTATTGTATCTCTGTAACTCTTGTTTGAAATGGTGTAAAATCTTAAGATCTTTTTCCCCAAGGGCAAATCTAAGCTATGGCTATTACATTGAAGTCAATCTGAGCCTGCCTGACACATTGCTGATTAAGTCCCTCTACCTGGAGGAAAATCAGCAGCAAAAAGGACACAATTCAGACAGCTGTCTTTTCACCAACTTTCTGGTACTTAGCCTGCAATCACCACTTTGATTCTGCCTACAGGCAATAATGCATAGGGCCACCTATTGCCCAGTTAGCCACTGTACCAGTTAGAATTCTTCTGAGAAATCGAACAGTAGATCTATTATCTATCTACTGGTAATTCTTGGATCATTTGTCTCTCTGCCTCTCTCCCATATGTGTGTGTGTGTGTGTGTGTATACATATGTGTGTGTTTATACATAAACACATATTTTTTACATATTTTTCTCTTGGATATTTACCTAAGAATGGAATTTCTTGTTCTTATGGTAACTCTATGTTTAAAATTTTAAGGATCAGTCATACTGTTTGCGGTGTGGCTACCATAATTAATTTCCCACTAGCAGTTTAAGAAGGTTCTAATTTCTCCATATCCTCATCAACACTTCTCCTTTCCTGTCTCTTTATTTTGCTCATCCTACTAGGTATGAAGTGATATATTGCGCTTTTGTATTTCTCTAATTGTTAATTATCATGAGCAACTTCCCTATGCTTATTATCCATTTGTATATCTTATTTGCAAAAATGTTTATTCAAATCCTTTTCCTATTTTTTTTTAAATGGATTGTCTTCTTATTATTGAGTTGTAAGAGTTTTTTAACATATTCATATTCTGGATACAAGTCTGTTATCTGATGTATGGTTTGCAAATATTTTCTCCCTTTCTGTGATTATCCTTTCATTTTCTTGATGTCTTTTGCATCACAGAGCTTTTAAATATAATATTGAATGTGTGCATTCAATAGAATAGAGAATTGAGAAACAAAATCTTGACTCTATGGTCAATTGACTTTTTTTTTCTCCAAAGACACCATTAACAAAATAAAAAGACAAGCCACCTACAAGAACTAAAGAGCTTGTAACAGACATATGAAAAACTCCTGCAACTAATAAGAAGAAAAATAACCTAATTAAAATCAGCAAAAGATTTGAATAGTCTTTTCACCAGGGAATATGAATAGCTAATAAAAATTATTTATGAACAGCTAATAAGAAAATGAAAAGATGGTTAACATTGTCATTATTGAAATTCAAATTAAATCCAAAATTCCATACCATTACATACACACCAGTATATCTACAATCCCCAAATATGGCAATAACAAGTGTTGGTAATGATGTGGAGAAATTGGAACCTACTTACAGTACCCGTGGGAAACTATAAGGGTATAAGAACTAGGGAAAACAGTTTGGCAAATTTTAAAACAAATATTATTTCCCATATTGTCCAGAAATTTCATTCCAAGAGTCAACCCAAAAGAAATGGAGACTTATATCTAGACAAAGACTTGTATGCAAAATTTCATAGCAGCACTTTTCATAACAGCCAAAGAGAGAATAATCCAAATATTCATCAGCTTGTGCATGGAAACAAACTGATATTTCCATTTAATAGAATACCACTCTGCAGTAAAGATGAATAAACTACTGGTACATGCAACAATAGAGATAATTGTCAAAAATATTATGCTAAGTGAAAGAAGTCAGACAAAAAAGATGAATATTGTATGGTTCTATTCAATAGAAATTTTAGAAAAGGCACATCTATACAGACAGAGAACATATCTAAGGTTGCTTGGGACCTAGGGCAAAAATGGGAGTTGACTGCAAACCAGCACAAAGAAACTTTTTGTAGTGATAGAAGAATTCTAAAATTGAATTGTGATGATGGCACAACTGTATAAATTTAATAAAAATCATTACATGGTATACTTCAGTGGGTTATTTTTTTGCTATTTAAAGTCGTTAAAATTTTTTCCTGTCCCTTCAAAAATTTAGCAAAATTTGAAAAAATATATTAAAATTCTAAGCATACCTACTAATCCTAAGACTAATAAAATGTCACATATGAAATTTAGAAAATTGGAAGGAAGGAACTTTGTAGTTTTGAATGGTATTTAACAAAGAGATGGACTGTGAAAAAAAGTTGTACATTAATCATGAGGTTCAGATAAAGTAACTAATTGAAAAACAATGATATTGTTAACTTCTTTTTATTGAGTCTCATTCTTTTGGCCATGTTACACATATTCCTCATCATGTGGAAAACTGAAAAAGGAATTTATGACCTAAAGAACTCATGAGTACCAATTTCTTCCATCATTTGGAGAAGTCTTGATATTTTCCATAAACATTATCATATTTACTTAGAGATAAGCATTGTATATTTGCTAAGTAGTAATGTGGATATTATACCCTTTTTGGAATAACAAACAATATTTCAGTAGATAATAAAAAGGAAAAATATTTATTTGAAATATGTAGATGCCATTTCTTTTTTTTTTAATTTTTCTTTTTTTTATTAATTTTTTATTTTTTATAAACATATATTTTTATCCCCAGGGGTACAGGTCTGTGAATCACCAGGTTTACACACTTCACAGCACTCACCAAAGCACATACCCTCCCCAATGTCCATAATTTTAAAGCAATCTGAATTCCTTAGATGTAAAATAATTTGTTCACAGCTTCATAACTAGTCAGTGGCAGAACCAGATCTAGAACTTTCCAGACAGGTATTTTACAACCACATATTTCCATTATTTGGTTTTGATTGGGTACCATGTTTCAGAGATGCTTCAGTTCATTATTTTGCAAAGTGTGGGTGGTGACCCACTTACAAGTTGTAGAATCAGCTTGGGGGAGAATGAAAGAGAATATTAAAATAGAAAATAGTATGAATCATAGGAAACACATTGTGGTAAAGAGTATTATTCTTTCAGAATTCTTCCTTCCCTTCCCATTCTTGTTGTGACTTGGCCTTTGATTGGGTTTGGCTGTGCAAATTGCTGTGATAATTTGGACGTAGACAGAAGTGGCAGTATGCAGTTCTTGCAGAGGCTTTAAGAACATCTTGTATCACTACACAATGCTCTTGGGCACCTGTACAATCTCACAAGAGAAGACTGGTCCAAGAATGGGAGACTGGTGAAGTAAACCTGATTCTGACTCTTAACCTGAAGCCTGACCCAGCAGATCCTGTCCAGTCCCACTAGAGTTACAGCTGATGCACAAAACGATGTTTGAGAAAGAAGTAATTGTTAATATAAGGTGTTACAAAGGGGATTATTTGTTATGCAGCATTATTATAGTAAAACTGATTAGTATCCAAAGTTTAGTATTGTAACAAAACTTTTTTTTCATTTACATATATGTTTATATACTTGAGGAATTGGGCAATACCTACAGTTGGGATATAGAATATATTTTATTATGAGTGATCAAAATTTGAAAACTTTTTTCTTAATCTACTGAGAATCTACTTAATTTACTGAGAAGTAAAATTCCTTTTAAGGAGAGGAAAATACATATTTCCTTTCAGAGAGTTAACAGCTCTTTTTGCATCACGTTGTAGCTAGTGGCCAAATTTCATAATTTTTTCTTCCAAAATATCTACACTACAAGTATAGTGGGGGGGGTGGTAAAAGGAAGTGTCCACTGAAGCCAGAACAACTGGGTATGATTAACGGTCAAGACCTGCGGGAGGAGAAAGCCTTCAAGGGGGTAATAAAACTTTTCTCCTCTTTCCTATTGAGACAGTACCTGGGGAAGCTACTGTGGTTTGTTTCAAGCACAGGCAATGAGTGCTAAGAAATGGTATCTCCTGAAGTGTGGTTATAATCAGCATCTGAGTTAGGAGTGTTCCAGAAACAGAATCACAGAACTAATGTGGTGATGATGCAGGTCAATTAGCTAAGATGTCTCTTTTGAGCTGCAAGATGTGGGTAGGGAGATTTTATTCTCATTTTGATTTTTTAAGCTCTGTGGAAAATACTATTCTATAAGAACTTCTTTTTGGCATAATAAAATTTTCAAATGACATAGGTAAAGTCAATTATTTGGGTTTTAAACTATAGGAATGGCCCAGTGATACCTGCTAAGTCTCTCCTGCCTGCACAGATCTTTGGGTAGAAGTAGCTCAACCCAAAGATAGAAGCTGTTAGAAAAATCAAAGTGATCCTTTGTATACAGATAGAATAGGTTTTAAAAAGGAATTTAATTAAGAATTTTTTTTAATTCCTGGGATAGGTCAGAGGAAAATAGGATTGGCCTAATGCATCAGGTCTTATGATCTGATTCTGGGAATCCTAGGTATCAAATAGCTAAAATGAATGAGATAAAGTAGAGATAAAAAAATAAGTCAAGCGGAGAAAGACAACTGTCATATGATCTCCCTGATATGAGGAAGTGGTGATGCAACATGGGGGCTTAAGTGGGTACGAGAAGAATAAATGAAAGAAGATGGGATTGGAAGGGAGACAAACCATAAGTGACTCTTAATCTCACAAAACAAACTGAGGGTTGTTGGGGGGAGGGGGTTTGGGAGAAGGGGGTGGTATTATGGACATTGGGGAGGGTATGTGCTTTGGTGAGTGCTGTGAAGTGTGTAAACCTGGTGATTCACAGACCTGTACCCCTGGGGATAAAAATATATGTTTATAAAAAATAAAAAATTATATTGAAAGAAAAAAAAATGCCTAAAATCTGATTATGCAAATTATGTTAATTTTCCTGAAGAAAAGGTGAAATCATGGTTAAGTTCCTTTCTTACCTAACTGATTCTCAACCTTGGGGGAATAAAATAAACACTTCTACTTCCTAGGCCTTACCCCAAGCCCAATAATCAAAATCTCTGGGTGTGGGATCTCTAGTGATTTCTTACAGGGCCAAGGTTGAGAATCACTACTTTAAACATTCTAAACAAACTTAATAGAACTGTTTTACCATTTATTTGTAAAGTAGAAATAATTCAAAAGATGATATGCACGTTTGGTGGCCTTTTTCCTTAGTGGGCTGAAAAGATTATTAGAGCTGTAGTTTTAAGGTCAACTTCTGATAGATTTGTCCAATCTGATAGATATTTTGTCCAATATCTCCCTGTTGACAAAACATGTTTCTAAAGGTGCATGGGACCCTGGTGCTGGAACATTGCCCAAATATAACGGGATCTTCTTATCAGTGGCCTGAATCCTTCGGTATAAAAAATGACAAATTGTAAATTAACATGAAAATAATGGTAAACATCAAGTATTATTGCTTGAATCATTTTGGCAACATATCCCTCCAAGATAGACTATATATATATATATATATATACATATATATATATACACATATGTATATATATACATATATATATATACATATGTGTATATATATATATGTATATATATATATATATATAATGTTGGGGAGAAGGGAAGTTGCTGTTTATGGCTATTGGAGGAATGATTTTTAACTGATTTCTGATTAAGACTGTCTGTAGCATTTTGTCGTGTTTTTCAAATAATCTATTACCATAAAATTTCTTTTTATAGAATCACTATGAGCGCTGGATTTTAAAAAGGATTAATATCAACTGTCTCACCTATATCTGGCCCAATACCTGGCCCATAGTAAATGCTTAATAAATATCTGCTGACAAAGGAATAAATCCATGTAACAGATTTTAATGGGTTAGGTGTTCTCCTAAATTATGTTTACAAATTAAGGAGAAGCTCTTTTGCACCTGTGTCATTTCCTCTTTCTCCAATATAAATAGTGAATGGAATAAGTGGAAACAATTTATGTTTCAAACTATCCTTTCAAATTAAAAAAAAATCTGAGTCTAGTTGACACACAATGCAACATTAGTTTCAGGTGTACAAATTAGTGATATAACAATTCTTTTTTTTTTTTTTTTAAGATTATATATTTTTTTTTAATTTTTTATTTTTTATAAACAATTCTGTATGTTATGCTGTGCTTACCACAAGTGTAGCTACCACCCTTTGAGAATGTATTCAGTTACTATCTCATGACTTCCATTCTTTTGTAGACAGTACTACTACTACTATTAATAATATTGTCATCTTGTCACAGTAGTTATATATATGTAATATATATAATTATGTAAACCATATATAAGATCTATGTGTATATAAATCATATATTACATTGTATATAATGATTAAAGTTTACAACTCCATTTAAAGGTGAGACTTTTGCTCTCTTGAGCCTTGGGAAGAACTTGCCTTTAGAAGGAGTAGTAATTGGTTCTGCCTCTTTCTTTCTCCTCTCTTCCCCTACTGATTGGGCACTATTTGCAACATGGAGAACTAGGGGCAGAACTCAGTGGGAAGTAAAGGGATGTCTGCAGTGTCTAAAACTATTTTAGCCAGGTTTGGGCCCTAGGGGCCTGGTAAATTTGGTTCTCTCTCTCTCTCTCTCTCTCTTTTTCTCTCTCCATCTCTCTCTCTTCCTACTCCCTTGTGCATTCTTTAATGAACTCTGATCTGATCTCTGGAGCCTCTGACTTGCAATTCTGATCCCAACGAGTGCCTCCTCTTTGGAATCTTGAACTTCACCTCCAGTTTCTGTGGCATTAACATCTCTTCTCCAGAAGTTCTTTCTGAGACAGTCCACTGCAAATACACATTCTTTCCCTGACTTATCCTAGTGTGGTCATGACTACTCAGCTGCCTACACCAACATCTGTCCCCTCTTTGTGTCTGGACTTCCCAGGCAGGGTCAGCTAGGTGTTTACCCTGTCTCTTAACATTAATGATCATATAAAATCTCCCTGGAGTCAAGGAAAAAACTCTCTTTATTTGAGTTGCAAGGGAAAAAAAAAATCTCTTCCCAAAGAAATCCTCTGAAAAGCCTTCATTTTGATGTATAAGTCTTAGAACCATAATATGTTGCTGTCCCATATTTGCTTTCAAAGTACAAAATCTGGTTTGGAATGTCACATCTTTGTGCCTTGGTTTCTCAGAAACTTTGGGTTAATATCTTATTTCATATTATATGTGTACATGTGTTTAAGTCTGAATATGTATGTGTGCATAATCAAAATTGCAAGTGTCTTAATAAAACAAATTGCCTTTCTATTACATACATTAGTTAAGGAAAAAAATTACCAATGCAAAATAAATCCCACTGATGAGAATAGACATTTCTATCTCGTAACTGATTTGTACACAGAGGCCCCATCCCTCCTAGTTAGTAAGCAGAATCACTGGTGAGGTCTTGCAATAAAACTGCTAGTCCAATGTTAAAACTAAAGTTTACCATAATCGTTTAAGTTGAAGCTAAAAGAAGAATGAGATCTTGTTAATTTTCAACAAATTTTATCGCCATAGTATATAGTCTATGGTAATCCTCATGTTCATTCATAAAAATGTCAAAAACATCTATAAAGTGAATACACACCTTGCATTCCACCATGACCAATGTCTATTAACCTAAATGAAAATATGTTCTCTGCAAAACATACAGATTTTTTTTAGGAAACCATGTTTTATTCCAAATACAGCTTTTTGTGTCAGTTATATTAATTCAAATTTTTAAGTAGCAGAAATTGTTCTATAATCAGATAAGAATAGATCTCTTTGTAAGAGATAGTGAGGAAAAGTTAAAAAAAAAAGACAAGGTAAAAAAGGAGAGGAGTAGATGTGCATGTCAAAAGAAACTCTGATTAGTGATGGAAAATTAAAGATATATCTAAAAAATATGTGATACTAACTCTCTTTGGCTGATATTGTAGATATTACTACTGTGAGAGACAAAGAGAGAACAACAGGTTCTTAATTCCCATTATCTGTACTAATTTGTTTAAGTCCATGAACTGACTTTCAAAGGTCTACTGTTCTAGGTTTCTTAGCCTTCTAGTGTCTTTAAGGAAACTGGAATCCAGAGCTTATTGTACAATGTTTATAGTTTGTTTTGTTTTATTTTGCTTTGCTTTACTCTGTTTCTTTTGTTTAATTTATTGTGAAGTTGAGGGATGGAATACCATAACATTATTTTTTTTTAAATTTAATTTAATTTATTTATTTCTTTTTTCTTTCTTTTTTTTTTTTTAATTTATGATAAACATATATTTTTATCCCCAGGGGTACAGGTCTGTGAATCACCAGGTTTACACACTTCACAGCACTCACCAAATCACATACCCTCCCCAATGTCCATAATCCCACCCCCTTCTCCCAAACCCCCTCCCTCCAGCAACCCTCAGTTTGTTTTGTGAGATTAAGAGTCACTTATGGTTTGTCTCCCTCCCAATCCCATCTTGTTTCATTTATTCTTCTCCTACCCACTTAAGCCCCCATGTTGCATCACCACTTCCTCATATGAGGGAGATCATATGATAGTTGTCTTTCTCTGCTTGACTTATTTCGCTAAGCATGATACGCTCTAGTTCCATCCATGTTGTTGCAAATGGCAAGATTTCATTTCTTTTGATGGCTGCATAGTATTCCATTGTGTATATATACCACATCTTCTTGATCCATTCATCTATTGATGGACATCTAGGTTCTTTCCATAGTTTGGCTATTGTGGACATTGCTGCTATAAACATTCGGGTGCACGTGCCCCTTTGGATCACTATGTTTGTATCTTTAGGGTAAATACCCAGTAGTGCAATTGCTGGGTCATAGGGCAGTTCTATTTTCAACATTTTGAGGAACCTCCATGCTGTTTTCCAGAGTGGCTGCACCAGCTTGCATTCCCACCAACAGTGTAGGAGGGTTCCCCTTTCTCCGCATCCTCGCCAGCATCTGTCATTTCCTGACTTGTTGATTTTAGCCATTCTGACTGGTGTGAGGTGATATCGCATTGTGGTTTTGATTTGTATTTCCCTGATGCCGAGTGATATGGAGCACTTTTTCATGTGTCTGTTGGCCATCTGGATGTCTTCTTTGCAGAAATGTCTGCTCATGTCCTCTGCCCATTTCTTGATTGGATTATTTGTTCTTTGGGTGTTGAGTTTGCTAAGTTCTTTATAGATTCTGGACACTAGTCCTTTATCTGATATGTCGTTTGCAAATATCTTCTCCCATTCTGTCAGTTGTCTTTTGGTTTTGTTAACTGTTTCCTTTGCTGTGCAAAAGCTTTTGATCTTGATGAAATCCCAATAGTTCATTTTTGCCCTTGCTTCCCTTGACTTTGGCGTTGTTCCTAGGAAGATGTTGCTGCGGCTGAGGTCGAAGAGGTTGCTGCCTGTGTTCTCCTCAAGGATTTTGATGGATTCCTTTCACACACTGAGGTCCTTCATCCATTTTGAGTCTATTTTTGTGTGTGGTGTAAGGAAATGGT
Organism: Mustela putorius furo; assembly: GCF_011764305.1. Lineage (NCBI taxonomy): Eukaryota > Metazoa > Chordata > Mammalia > Carnivora > Mustelidae > Mustela > Mustela putorius. The sequence goes on from NW_025422171.1 coordinate 3,774,160, forward strand.
CCAATTTCATTTTTCTGCATGTGGCTGTCCAATTTTCCCAGCACCATTTATTGAAGAAGCTGTCTTTTTTCCATTGGACATTCTTTCCTGCTTTGTCGAAGATTAGTTGACCATAGAGTTGAGGGTCTATTTCTGGGCTCTCTATTCTGTTCCATTGATCTATGGTTCTGTTTTTGTGCCAGTACCATGCTGTCTTGATGATGACAGCTTTGTAATAGAGCTTGAAGTCCGGAATTGTGATGCCACCAACGTTGGCTTTCTTTTTCAATATCCCTTTGGCTATTCGAGGTCTTTTCTGGTTCCATATAAATTTTAGCATTATTTGTTCCATTTCTTTGAAAAAGATGGATGGTACTTTGATAGGAATTGCATTAAATGTGTAGATTGCTTTAGGTAGCATAGACATTTTCACAATATTTATTCTTCCAATCCAGGAGCATGGAACATTTTTCCATTTCTTTGTGTCTTCCTCAATTTCTTTCATGAGCACTTTATAGTTTTCTGAGTATAGATTCTGTGTCTCTTTGGTTAGGTTTATTCCTAGGTATCTTATGGACAGGTCATCCAAGCAAAAGATCAGCAAGGAAATAAAGGCCTTAAATGACACACTGGACCAGATGGACATCACAGATATATTCAGAACATTTCATCCCAAAGCAACAGAATACACATTCTTCTCTAGTGCACATGGAACATTCTCCAGAATAGATCACATCCTCGGTCCTAAATCAGGACTCAACCGGTATCAAAAGATTGGGATCATTCCCTGCATATTTTCAGACCACGATGCTCTAAAGCTAGAACTCAACCACAAAAGGAAGTTTGGAAAGAACCCAAGTACATGGAGTCTAAACAGCATCCTTCTAAAGAATGAATGGGTCAACCGGGAAATTAAAGAAGAATTGAAAAAAATCATGGAAACAAATGATAATGAAAATACAACGGTTCAAAATCTGTGGGACACAACAAAGGCAGTCCTGAGAGGAAAATATATAGCGGTACAAGCCTTTCTCAAGAAACAAGAAAGGTCTCAGGTACACAACCTAACCCTACACCTAAAGGAGCTGGAGAAAGAACAAGAAAGAAACCCTAAGCCCAGCAGGAGAAGAGAAATCATAAAGATCAGAGCAGAAATCAATGAAATAGAAACCAAAATAGCAATAGAACAAATCAACGAAACTAGGAGCTGGTTCTTTGAAAGAATTAATAAAATTGATAAACCCCTGGCCCGACTTATCAAAAAGAAAAGAGAAAGGACCCAAATAAATAAAATCATGAATGAAAGAGGAGAGATCACAACTAACACCAAAGAAATACAAACTATTATAAGAACATACTATGAGCAACTCTACGCCAATAAATTTGACAATCTGGAAGAAATGGATGCATTCCTAGAAACATATACACTACCACTACTGAACCAGGAAGAAATAGAAAGCCTGAACAGACCCATAACCAGTAAGGAGATTGAAACAGTCATTAAAAATCTCCAAACAAACAAAAGCCCAGGGCCAGACGGCTTCCTGGGGGAATTCTACCAAACATTTAAAGAAGAACTAATTCCTATTCTCCTAAAACTGTTCCAAAAAATAGAAATGGAAGGAAAACTTCCAAACTCATTTTATGAGGCCAGCATCACCTTGATCCCAAAACCAGACAAGGATCCCACCAAAAAAGAGAGCTATAGACCAATATCCTTGATGAACACAGATGCGAAAATACTCAACAAAATACTAGCCAATAGGATTCAACAGTACATTAAAAAGATTATTCACCACGACCAAGTGGGATTTATTCCAGGGCTGCAAGGTTGGTTCAACATCCGCAAATCAGTTAATGTGATACAACACATCAATAAAAGAAAGAACAAGAACCATATGATACTCTCAATAGATGCTGAAAAAGCATTTGACAAAGTACAGCATCCCTTCCTGATCAAAACTCTTCAAAGTGCAGGGATAGAGGGCACATACCTCACTATCATCAAAGCCATCTATAAAAAACCCACCGCAAATATCATTCTCAATGGAGAAAAACTGAAAGCTTTTCCGCTAAGGTCAGGAACACGGCAAGGATGTCCATTATCACCACTGTTATTCAACATAGTACTAGAGGTCCTAGCCTCAGCAATCAGACAACAAAAGGAAATTAAAGGCATCCAAATCGGCAAAGAAGAAGTCAAATTATCACTCTTCGCAGATGATATGATACTATATGTGGAAAACCCAAAAGACTCCACTCCAAAACTGCTAGAACTTATACAGGAATTCAGTAAAGTGTCAGGATATAAAATCAATGCACAGAAATCAGTTGCATTTCTCTACACCAACAGCAAGACAGAAGAAAGAGAAATTAAGGATTCAATCCCATTTACAATTGCACCCAATACCATAACATTATTAAACAGTACTCACACGGTCCAAGTAATCCATAGGTGACAGATGAAATAGGGGTATTCACTGAAATGTCCTTTTCACCCCGATTTTTTTCCTAGCATTGTAGTACTGGGGAGGACAAAAAGAAGTTCTAGGTAAAAAAAAAAAAAAAAAAAAAAAAAAAAATACATCCTTGCTACTGTATTCATGAAAGCTTTTCCAGAATGGGTGGTTTATGTTCTGTCTGGTTGGCAGTCAGAATTGGTCTGTGTCCTACATGCATTTTCCACCATGAGGAGGAGTGCCCTTTAAGTCCAAAAAGCAATGTTCTGGAGATCAGAGAAATTGTTAGCTTTTTCAACACTCTGGATTAAGCTTCCCGGTGCATTTCATCAGAGCAGCCTGGCACCACCAATTTTAGCTGTTGGATACTCCCTTGCTTGACAAAGCTTTTTAACACCTTCGGTTTTAAATCCAGATGCATTTTTCCACAAACACCTGTACTGTAAATGAGAGCATTTTTTCCATAACTGTTTAATAGTCAATGGCTGAGAACACGTGAACTAAGATACATACTGCATTAAGTGGAGAGGTAATTATGACTCTCTTAGTCACCATTTTTGTATGGTTGATCTATTTGTGATCTCTGCCCTTTTGAGGGACCAGCATTTGTGGGGAAACAGAGTTTAACACCAGGAAACAATACTTTCATATTTTTCCTCAAATATGTGGATTGGAAGAAGGTTTTTGGGTGTGACCATATGTAGTTGAGATTATTTAAGATAACTACCAAAATAGAGGTTCTGTGTGAAGCACTTTATAAATGATTCTAACACTTCTTGGTAATGGTAAGAGTGATAATTGGGGGATAAAAAAGCAACTTTTGGGAACTCACAGTGAAAAAAAAAATAATAGTTATGAACACCACATCTGGTTCAGTAGGCTTTTCTCATTCCAGTAACAAGATATTGAAAGTTTGCTTTTTCCACAGTTCTTCCTATTCCTCCAGACTTGATCGTTTTCTAAGATGTGGTTCTATTACAATTTTCCTGGAGATGTCCCACCTCCATCTATCTCATTGTGTCTTTCTTACATCTGAATTCACATTTCTTTATTTTTTTTAAAGTAAATATTTTGATTTTTTTCAGTGTTCCAGTATTAATTGTTTATGTACTACACTCAATGCCGCATGCAATATGTGCCCTCCTTAATACCCACCACCAGTCTCATCCAAACCCCAACCCTGCTCCCCTCCAAAACCCTCAGTTTCTTTCTCAGTGTTCACAGTCTCTTATGGTTTTTCTCTCCCTATTATTTCCCTCAACTCACTTCTTCTCTCCTTCTCCCAATGTCCTCCATGTTATTCCTAAGGCTCCACAAGTGAGTGAAACCATATGATAATTGACTCTCTTGGCATGACTTACTTCACTCAGCATAATCTTCTCCAGTCCCATCCATGCTGATACAAATTTGGGTATTCATCCTTTCTGATGGAGGCATAATACTCCAATTGTATATATGGGCCATACCTTCTTTATCCATTCATCTGTTGAAGGGCATCTTGGTTCTTTCCACAGTTTGGTGACTGTGGCCATTGTTGCCATGAACATTGGGATACAGATGGCCCTTATTTTTACTGCATCAGTATTTTCGGGGTAAATGCCCAGTAGTGCAATTGCAGGGTCATAGGGTAGATCTATTTTTAATTTCTTAAGGAATCTCCACACTGTTCTCCAAAGTGGCTGCACCAACTTACATTCCCACCAATAGTGTAAGAGGGTTCCCCTTTCTCCATATCCTCTCCAACACTTGTTGTTTCTTGTCTTGTTAATTTTGGCCATTCTAACTGACATAAGATGATATCTCAATGTGGTTTTGATTTGAATCTCCCTGATGGCTAATGATGATGAACATTTTTTCATGTGTCTGTTAGCCATTTGTATGTCTTCTTTGGAGAAGTGTCTGTTCATGTCTTCTGCCCATTTTTTGATATGATTATCTTTTTTGTGTGTGTTGAGTTTGAGGAGTTCTTTATGGGTCTTGGATATCATCTCTTTGTCTGTAGTGTCATTTGTGAATATCTTCTCCCATTCTGTGGGTTGCCTTTTTGTTTGTCTGTTGACTGTTTTTGACTGTTGACTATTTGTTGACTGTTTCCTTTGCTCTGCGAAGCTTTTGATCTTGATGTAGTCCCAAAAGTTCATTTTTGCTTTTGTTTCCTTTGCCTGTGGAGACATGTCTTAAAAGAAGTTGCTGTGGTTGAGTTTCATTCTTCTGTATGTAGCTGTCCAATTTTCCCAACACCATTTATTGAAGAGACTGTCTTTTTTGCACTGGATATTTTTTCCTGATTTGTCAAAGATTAGTTGACTATAGAGCTGTGGGCCCATATCTGGGCTCTCTACTCTGTTCCACTGGTCTATGTGTCTGTTTTTATGCCAGTACCATGCTGTCTTGGTGATCACAACTTTGTAGTAAAGCTTGAAATCAGACAATGTGATGCCCCCAGTTTTGTTTTTCTTTTTCAACATTACCTTAGCAATTTGGGGTCTCTTCTGATTCCATACAAACTTTAGGATTGTTTGTTCCAGCTCTTTGAAAAATGCCAGTGGAATTTTGATTGGGATGTCCATGAAAGTATAGATTGCTTTAGGCAGTATAGACATTTTTAAAAATGCTCATTCTTCCAATACATGGGCATGAAATGCTTTTCCATTTTTTGTGTCTTCTTCAATTTATTTCATGAGTATTCTATAGTTCTTTGAGTACAGATGCTTTATCTCTTTGGTTGAACTTGCATTTCTTACTGTATGGAGTGTTCACTTAGCAATTAGTCTTATTTTGTCTCATGAACTTATTTTGTATTTGGTATCTGGCATTGTGTGTTAATTTCTCCCCACACTCCAGTCATTCAAGTCTCTTTATGTGAATCGGAAAATTAAAAAAAAAAATGATTTTGTTTTAAAGGAGAAGGGCTGTCTTAATAATCTTAAATACCCTTAGTAGTACTTTGTATATAGAAGGACTTTATCAAACATTTTTTAAGTCACTGATTTTGATAAAAATTAATCATCTTCTGGGCATCTTGTAGGTTTATCTTAAAGGAGTCACTTTATTAGCCATTGAAGACATGATAGTTGTTATTTCCAGAATGAGAGAAGTGAACTATGTGTGGAACCAGGAATCACGCATGATTTATGAAGTTCTTTAATTTAGAGGATGACTCTGAAAGAAGTGTTTAATAAATACAGCTTGTGAATAATCACAGTAATCAAAGCTACCATTATTTTGACAGTATAGGGTATACCAGAAGTCCATTAAAGGTATAAATTATATTCAAGAAACTTGCTCTTATAGCTTATTCTCAATTGATATAGTCAATCTATTGTGTGTATGTGTGTGTGTTTGTATGTATATGTATATGTGTGTGTGTGTATAAAATATATGTGCAAGTTACTACTCTTCATAGTGCTCTTTCTGGACCTTTGCAGAGGTTTTTTTTTTTTTAACAATTTTAATAATTTCAATTTCTACTTATCATTGCATTATCAAATTATATCAAAAGCAAATTGATTTTTTCTTCTTATTAATTTAACATGAATACCCTATTTGAAAGAGGACCTGTCACCTTAACTACCTCATTCTGTACTTTCTAACTAATTAAATTCATTGAAGCTTATCTTTTAAGTCAGGCAAAGACCCTGTGGGCAAAGCATCCCACGATGTGAACCAAAACTACCCACTCTAGCAATAAGGACTGCTCTGACACCAACTAGACCCTGCGTGATTGACCTCAGGACAATGCTTGGCCTAATCTTTTCTGTTCTGCTGCATGTATCCACATACCTTTGTCCCATTTCCTCCTTATATAAACCTGGAAGTATTTTCAGCACTTTGCAGACAGCCTTTGGGATACTAGCCTGCTATCTCCCTGGAATCTTGCCTTACTGAAATAAATCCCTTCCTTGTTTTGCCACCATTCCTCTCTTTCTTTGGATTTTGTTAGCAGTGAGTGACCAAACCTCATTTGTTTGGGATCCTTGGAACCAGGTGCTTGTGTACCCTTGAGCCCTAGTAACATATTTAAAGTTTAATCTAATAGTTTTCAGGTGCCACTAAAGGCACTTCAAAGTAATTGTGACTTACTCAGTTTCGAAATAGTATTTTTCATACACAAAGACAAAAGTATCAAATAAATTCTTAAATAAAATATGATTGTATTATTTTGTAAGTTTATGATAAATATTCTTGGCATTCATACCATTTCTATAGAGTTAAACTAATTGAAAAATAATCTAGGGGTGCCTGGGTGGCTTAGTGGGTTAAAGCCTCTGCCTTCAGCTCAGCTCATGATCCCAGGGTCCTGGGATTGAGCCCTCAATCAGGTTCTCTTCTCTGCAGGGAGCCTGCTTCCCTCTCTCTCTCTGCCTGCCTCTCTGTCTACTTGTGATCTCTGTCTGTCAAATAAATAAATAAAATCTTTTTTTAAAAAAGAAAAGAATCTAGTTTTTCAAGTTTAAATTTACAACAAAATTAAGAGGAAGATTTAGTTTCTTATATATTGCCTACCCCCATACATGCAAAGCCTTCTCATTATCAACATCACTTACCAGGATGCTACTTTTCTTTTTAACAAAGGATAATCCTACATTGATGTATCATAATAACACAAGGTCCATGGTTTACCTTGGGGTTCACTCTAGTGTCGTACATGCTATGTATCTGGTGTTTTTTTTTTTTTTTTACATCATTTATTGTTTCATAATTCTCTCTTTTTTTAATTTTTAATTTTTTATAACCATATAATATATTTTTATCCCCAGGGGTACACATCTGTGAATTGCCAGGTTTACACATTTCATAGCACTCACCATAGCACATACTCTCCCCATTGTCTATAACCCCACCCTCCCAGCCCCCCTCCCCCCAGCAACCCTCAGTTTGTTTAGGGAGGGAGACAAATTTCATAATTCTCTTAACAAAATATTTAAAAATGATCTATTTCTTAGATAATAAGAATTTTTACTGTATGACAAACAAAATAATGTTTTGTAATAAAACACAAATAAAACTGTAATAGTTGCTGGTTTATTTGTGTGAATTTGATAGTCTTCAGATATACATGATTTGATAAAGATGAATGATATGTAATAATAGTCACATTTTCACTAATGCTTGCATAAGGTCCACCATTCAAGAGTTCTCAAAAAGAAAAAAGAAAAAGAAAAAGAATCAGCATAAAAAAAAGGTAATCCCTCCAGGGAATTTCTTTGCTGTAGCAGTCACATACAGGTTTTCATCTCAAAGGCACTCATCAGGAACAGGACATCTCTCTTAAATGCAGATTTAGATGACTATAACAACTAAAAAAATATCTAGTCACAGTTGTCAGTTTATTATGGAAATATTTAATCTTCTAAGGGTTTTGAAGTTATTGAATTATGTTATATTGCTATTTACTGTCTAAAAATAGTGAGCACATTTAAAAATAAGAGAAATATGAATCAATAAAAAGGTGCCAGAAAGAAATTACAGGTTTAACCTTAGGGGAGAGAGTTCTAACACTAAGAAGATATGGATATCTATCTGGCAGTGGAGGTAGTCCTCATACAAATGACTTTTCAAAGCTAACAATTTTTGCATGTGTGTGTGGTTTCTTTTTGTTGTTGTTGTTAATCAATGATGTTCTATGAATCAGCTTTACATCCTAAGGTACCTCCTTTTTGCTTTCCAGACTCATAACACCAGCGAACTCACCCTTTTATTCTCTTAAGCTTAAAATTAAGCCTTAAAGAAAACCAAGTAGATGACCCAATAGGAACCTAATGAAAAAAGCACCTATGGAGAAAAGCAGCCGTGAAAACATTCTCATTTGTAATTGAACAATGTAAAGTTACTAGGCTAAAATCAATATTATCTGCTCACTAGACAATTTTTTTTTTACCTGGTTACACAGCCCAATTACACTTTCCTTGTAAAAAATTACAATTGTCTCCTTGTAGTGAAGTGTGACCCTGTGACTGAGCCAATGAATGTGGGCAATCACCATGTTTGCCACTCTCTCTGTGCTCTCCTTCCCACTCTCCATTTGCTCAGTGGATGGTTAGATGTTAACATTCTAGTAGAAGGCTCCAGAGCCCTCCAGGATTCTGAGATCCAAGATGGCAGAGCCATAGAAGGAAGTAGGCTGAAATCCTGAGTCATTTCATGGTGAAAGCTGTCCACAAACACTACTCAAACTAGTCTGCACTGGATGTTTGTGAATAAAAAATAAAAATAAACTATTAACCAGGTTAAGCCACTGCCTTATTGGGTTTGTTACAGGTAAGTCAATACAAAAGTAGTAGTTTCTTTTTGATATCTTGAAATATTCACAAGAATGAGTCAACTTTAGGAAGAAGCTAGAGGTATGTGTCTCAAATGGCATGAAAGAAATGGGGAGGAATGTACATGTGTGTGTATTTTTACTTAAGACAAGCCTGCTAGTCTTATGGATCTTCTTCATCTGAAATCATTCTTCAACTTTGAAAAGGCTTAACTTCTAAAATGAGAGGTTTTGGTCTGACACTAAAGTTAAATTGTAACTATGTCTACACACTGCTAAATCAGAGTGACAATAAAGTGCAAGTTGAGAGTCCTTGGATTAACTAATCAGCTATTTTCAAGGAAGCAGTCTGTGTGCTGGTGTAGGTTTATACATAATTACCATTATTATTGTATTATTAATAATACAAAGGGACTGCTTCACTTCTCTATAATTCTATGCTGCCACAATTTTAGACTATCCTGGCAGAAGCATGGTGGCCACTTGAATTATGAAAACATCCTAATAAAACTCTCAAACATTGCAGCATCTTCCACCCATATTTGTACAATTGTGGCAGAATCCAGTAGATAAGCTGCCCACATCATTTCATGTCTCAAAGCAAATGAACATTTGATGTATTTTTCATTTTTAACTACTTAATTCCTAAACTATTTTGGGGTGAAAAATATGTCTAGGGAAATCTTTTTGTATTGGATACTAGTGATTAGCTCACCTGGTTGGGGTTATGTCTATGTGGGGGGTATGGCTCATCTCAAGAAATGTAGAGTAAGGTTGTTTAAACGTAGGCTTGGGTTTCCTAATAGCAAAACCAGGACTCCTTGGGGAGGAGTTTCTGTGACATATGCTCCCTGAATCCATCAGGGTAACCTTGACTGAGGGGAAATTTCTGGTTGAAATGAATAGCTCCTAGGTGGATAATGAATGCAGCTGCTGTGGTCTTTTTTGTCTTGGTGGTTGGGGCTCCTCATTCAGTGACTGGGAGTGAAAAACCTGCCTGTCTGGCCACTGTTAGCCTTCAGTGCATATGTATCATGTTACTGCCTGCCTGGGGACTTCTACAGAGGTCTTGAAGCCAAAGTTGTTATAACCCAATTAGAAATTAAAGTTAAGGGTTTGATCTCCTTTTCCTTCTGTCTCTTATTTAAGTCACTAAACTGTTTCTTTTAAAATATGTTTTTGTATATTATATGCATATAATTTTCCCCCTTCATAACTTAATAAGATACTTCTCATTCATAATAATTATATATTACCCTATATTGTTACCTTAGCACATCTTTTCTTGTTGGTTAGATTATAATTCTTTTAGAAAAGGAACTACTGTGTACACATATATATTATGCTCTAGGACCTTATAAAAATTTGATGATAAATTAATAATTAGTATAAATTCTGATATTGGAGTTCACATACCAGAGATAATTAAGATGTTTCCAATTTAACAGAAATGAATTTATTTCATCTATTGTATATGAATTTAATACACAGTTTTGAAAAGAGACTAAATAGGTTTGGTCAGAGCTTAAAAAGAATGGTGCAAGAAGTTTGATAGCTTGGTAATTAAGTATTCTCTAGTCTGATTTTCTTTAATTTCTTTTTTTAAATGCCTTATGGTGAATTTATATTTGAAAAAAAATTCTTGTTTTCTTTTAGTCAGTTGCTGAAGGTGTCATTAGAATCTAAGGATCATATCTAGGAGTGAAGGAATTACATTGAGAAGGACAGGTGTGTGTTTTGGAAACCTATTTCTAACATAGGATACATGGTTTACATGCTGTAGCTTTCTTTTTTGGTATGTATAATATTGTTTAGAAGTGTGCTTGCTAATGTTGGAAAACATTCAATCTGAATAAGACTTACCTTATGTAATATAATAGTTCTACTTTCCTAAATGAAATCAACAAAACTTCTGTAACCATCTACCGAATACTCCTGAGCAAAATGTCCTGCCCTTGCCCACTTACTTTCCTGTAGTTATGCATCTCTATGCTGTCATTATCCCCTATAGAAAAATTGTTCCCCCAAATTAAGATTTTTAAAACTAACTAGAGTATTAGTTGTTGCAAGGATTTTAGAAATTATTAATGAAGAAATGAGAGAGATTCCTCTATCAAAAAGAAATGTTTAAAGTACACTTGAAATTTCAAGTAGCTCAAGGACTCCCACTTGACTCCACCATTTAAAACACACTCTTCTCTGAGTGAATCATAACTGTACACCATATGTCTTTGCCATTCCTCTTAGTAGGATGACAGTTCCCAGGTCTGGCAAATTCTTTGCATATAGGGGTAACAGAAGCATGATCCATCAACTTTTTAAAGAATAAACATGTGTGAGTGTTCGCGTGAAGAGCATCCTTAAAAATCTTAATTAAATGGAAGAAATAATTTTCTACTTATTTTGAAACATCCTGATGCAATTTCAACATGAATTTTTCCTTAATTTATAGTGTGCATGCATGTGTGAACAAAAGCATATTTTAAGGTACTCTTAAAACTAGAACGTCTTCCAGAGCAGGATATAGAATGATTTAAAAAGTAACAAGTGACTATACTTACTGTGGTGATCATTTCCCAATATATACAAATATTGAATCATCATTTACATATGGAGCAAATATATTGTTATATGTCAATTATATCTCATCTTTTTTATTAATATATAATGTACTATTTGTTTCAGGAGTACAGGTCTGTGAATCATCAGTCTTACACAATTTACATCATTCACTATAGCACATACCCTCCCTAATGTCCATCCCCATGCCTCCCACCCTATACCTCACCTTTTAAAAAAAGAAGCAATAAGTAGTCTCTCTTATCTCCAAAAGCACCTTACCAAAGAGATTTATTGGGATGGATTTTTAACTCATTAATATTCAAATTTTTGTGACTTCTCCTTCAATGAAGATATAGCAGATAGTGATAAGCTGTTTTTCCTGCTATAAAAAATAGCAAAAGATTAATTATCAATATCACATTTTGAAATACATTGGAGAGATCTGAAAACAAATAGGATGAAATAGGTAGAAATTTCAGAGAAGAATAGTCCTTCCTATGTGAGCCGAGATTTGCTAGCTTTTTTCCTTTGGAGACATTTGTTGATTCTGTAATTGGGCTGAGGATTAGGCTCTTCCTAAACAGCAGGGCTCTACTAGGGCAAAGTGAAACCAGTGACACCTCTGAGAATCACACACACTGATATTGACAGATCAAAATATAGAGAAGATCCAAACATATGACCAGTTTTTCTTATGAGATTTCTGCTGAGTTTGAGAGAGAGTGAGAGATAAACTCTGAAGCAGAAAGTCTCAGCAGTGAAACCTCCTGAGGTCTGTCAGTGCTTAAGAGACAAAATCACTCTATAGGAAGGTGTCTATAGCAAGTACAAGTTAAGTTTCTCCTAAGACAGTTGCCATATTTCAAATCCATGTTGGGCAGAATAACAACTAAACTCTGAAGCTCCAAAGAGCAGAAATTTCATAGATAAATGGAGAGCCTCTTAAACGAAAAACCTGGAGGGCTGGTCCCAACTATGTGAATTAGCTAGAAAGACAAAGTGATATATCTTGGACTTCAGACACTTGGAAAAAAGAGTGGAAAGTTTCTAACTAAAGGTATAAGCCACCCCCACTTAAAGTTCTGATTGAATTTTGATCAACTTTATATTATTTAACTTAATAGAGGAAAGAGTGAACTCTAGAGAAAAATAATATCATTTTAAGTCTGCATAGTTATACATGAAGTCCAAAATAAAAATTGATACATACAAAGGGCCAAGAATGTGACTAAGAGAAAATGCAGACATTAGAAGCACATATGCAATGAGGCAAATAAATGTGATTGATAATCCAGAATAAAAATGGACTTAAATGCATAGAGTTCTATGTAAAATTAAAGTCTATAAAAAGAACTAAATTGTTATTCAATAATTGAAAATACAATGTCTAAAATTAAAGAAAATAAGTTGCTGAAGATATAATTTTAAGATCAGAGTTTAAAAGGAAATATTTAGAATGAAGCATGGAGAAATAAAAAATAAACAATATAAAAGAGAAGGTAAGATTAAATATAAGGCACTTCAGTCATGTTTAACATAATTTAATCAAAATGATAGGAAGAGAAGAAGAAAAATGAAAGAATACTTGAAGTAAGAATGGCTGAAAATGTTCTTAAAATGGGTAATGCATCAACTTACATACATGACTGGCCCAAAAGGATAAAAGTAATGAAAGTCAAACTTACATAGAATTATTGAATCATTATATTGTACACAAGAAACTAACATAAAACTATACATCAATTGTGATGGGATTGAAAAAATTAATTAATCATTTAAAAATAAAAGAAGGAAAGTCAAAGTTAGACACATCATAGCAAAACCAGAGACAACCAAGTTAATAAAAAACTCATATAAGCAGCTGAGGAAAAGAAGAAATATGACATTTAAAGGAACAACTTAGAACTCTGTAACAAACAAAACTATTTGCACCAATAAAAAGTAAATAAATACATTTTTGACAAATAAAACCTATAAGAGTTGCTGCCAGCAGATCCATGCTAAGTAAAATTTTCAAAGTTTTCTTTAGGCAGAAGGAAAAAAAAATTCCTGATGAAAAGTAAGATGCAGAAAATAATGAAGATAAATGAAATGGTATTTATGTGTGTAAAGGGAACACTGATTATTTTAATAGTTAAATCAAATACACACAAAAATAACAATTAAATTTATTTGATGGCAAAGATATTTTAAATATTCTAAAATCCTTACAGTCTGGTAAAAGTAATTATGAACATTTGATTTTGATGTCATGAACACGTGCTATAATATCTAAAACAATCATTAAAAGAACAGAACAATAAAGGCACAGCACAGGGAATATAGGTAATGGTATAGTTATAGCTTTATATGGTGACAGGTGGGAACTACATTTGTGGTGAACATAGCCCAATGTATACAGAAGTTGAATTGCTATGTTGTACACGTGAAACTAGTGTAAAAATGTGTGTCAACTATATTCAAGTTAAAAAAATTTTAAGAAGAATGTAGAAAGAATGGGACAAAAAGATAAAACAAGTTAATAAATATGCTATTTATTTTTCAATGTGAAAATGGAACAAAGGTAGAGGAAAGGTACTCAAAGCTGGTGATGTAAATAGAAAGCATATGGTATTATGGTAAATTTAAAGTCAAATATACATATATATGTACATATATATGTGTGTGTGTATATATATATATGCACACACATACATATGTTATATATGTTTGCACATATATGTTATATACAGAAAGAGAGGTAGAGGGAAAAAGAGATAATATGCTCATTATAATAGAGGTAGAGGGATAATATGCACATTGTAAAAGACAAAGATTGTCACAATGAATATTTTTTTAATTCCTAACTACATGATAAGCATATGACAATGTCATTTAAAATGTATTTCCCCCTTAAGACCGCCTTTTCTGTATCCCATAGGTTTTGGACCAAAGTGTCTTCATTCTCATGGTTTCCATGAAGTGTTTACGTTCTTCTTTGATATCCTGGTTGATCCAAACATTCTTAAGCAAGGTGGTCTTTAGCTTCCAAGTGTTTGAATTCCTTTCAAATTTTCTTGTGGTTGAGTTCCAGTTTCAAAACATGTAGTCTGAGAATATTCAGGGAATAATGTCAGTCTTTTGGTATTGTTTGAGCCCTGATTTGTGACACTGTATGTGGTCTATTCTGGAGAAAGGTCCATGTGCACTCAAGAAGAATGAGTATTTTGCTATTTTAGGGTGGAATGTTCTGTATATATCTCTGAGGTCCATCTGGTCCAATGTGTCATTCAATGCTTTTGTTTCTTCATTGATTTTCTGCTTGGATGATCTGTCTATTACTGAGAGTGGTGTGTTAAGATCCCTTACTATTAATGTATTCATATCAATATGACTCTTTATTTTGATTAACAGTTGTCTTATGTAGTTGGCTGCTCCAATACTGGGGGCATAAATATTTACAATTGTTAGATCTTCTTGGTGGATAGACCCTTTAAGAATGATGTAGTGCCCTTCTTTATCTCTAACTACAGTCTTTAGTTTAAAATCTAATTTATCTTATATGAGAATAATCACTACCCCAGGTTTCTTTTGAGGCCCATCAGCATGAAAGATGCTTCTCCATCCCTTCATTTTCAGTCTGGATGTATCCTTAGGTTCAGAATGGGTCTCTTGTAGATAACATATGGCCAGGTCCTGTCATTAATGTCATCTAAAATGTAATGCTTGAAAGTTTAAAAATAAATAGGAAGTATATACCATGCAGATATTAACCAAAAAAACTTGTATAATGGTTGTTCCAACAAAATAATCTTTAATGTCATAAACATTAGTAGGAACAAAAAGCATATTTGCATATTATAAAAGTTGTATATTTATATGCTCTTAAAAACATGGCCTTACCATCTTAAAACAAAATTAATAGAACCATAGTTTGAATCCACATAATGAGAGATTTTAGTAGATCTCTCTAAAGCATATAATAAAAAATGGTAAGGAGTGAGCAGGTTTTATCATTAGGATTAAAATTGACTTACTAGCCATTTATAATCTCATGCACCAAAATGTGTAATATACATTTTTTTCCCAAGTACACCCAATAGTTTTTAAAAATTGGCTGTCTTTTGTGTGCTGAACTCTTTCCTAATTTCACAAAATTGAAACCACATAGACTATATTTTTTTATCATAATTTAAATATACTTCAAATTAATAACAAAAAGATAATTAGAAAATACTCATATTACTGTAAAATGAGAAATGTACTATTAGATAACCCAGGTGTCAGGAGAGATGGACAGTAATGTTTGTAAAAATTATCATTGATACATGAAGAATCTCAATAAATGTATGTAGAACCAACTCCTAAGCCAGAAGACAAAAATTTATTGGAGTAGGCTTATAAAAAAATGCATCTATATGTTGTTTTTAAGAAAGCCACTTATAACAGAGAAACTAAAAATATGTGGTGGTGGTTACATTGATTTACATATGAATTAATATAGATTATTTGATAGAACAGTATCACAAAGAAAATAAAAAGTCAATTTTGCACTATGATCATTTAAGCATAATGTAAAAAAAAAAAAAAAATTAAAGAACCAAAACAGAAAAAGAGCAAGAGAAAGCAAGAGAGAATGAAAAGAAAAAGTAAAAAAGGACCCAAAGTATATATCAGAAAATAGAAATAAGCTTGTATAACCATATTAATATTGGATAACAGAACTTAATGCAAAAATATGCCGTAAAGGATAAAAAAAGTCATTGCATAATGGTAAATCATCATAAATCATCCCAGTTTAAATCACCAGGAAATTTTCACATACTACCCTAGAATGCATATCATTATTCACCTTAAAAAATATAAATAAGATAGAATTAAGGAGATATTAAAACATCCACTGTACACCTGGCATACGGAATGAGACAAAAATTAGGAAAGATACAGAATATTTATATTACATGATTAACAAGCTTTAGCTTATGTGAATGTACAAAATTCTTGAAAATATCATTAGAAAGATTCAGGAGTAATCCTTACATCTGGGAAGACGTTAATGGAGCCTCATCAGTGAGTTTTATTTCTTGATTCAGTGCTGGGTCAGCAGGGGTTCATCATTTCATTTTCTGTCTCTCCTTTTCTCAGTTTTGTTCATGGCATCTTTTATATTACAGATACATAGGGCTCTCTGCTCAGCAGGGAGTCTGCTTCCCCCCCCCCTCTGCCTGGCTCTCTGCCTACTTATGATCTCTGTCTGTCAAATGAATAAATAAAATCTTAAAAAAAATATTTACAAATTTATATAGTTTAATTTTATCCTTATGGTAACTGGGTTTTGTGGGAAGCATAATAATTTACTCTTTTTAATAATTTTAGTGACTTTTAGTATTTCATTTGGTTATGAAATTTCTAGAATCGGGGAGATCTCTGAAGTTTCAGTTGGTTGAATGCATCTGTACATGTATTAATATTGACAGTATTGATGGGACAGTTTGACCAATTTTACTATATAATTTTAATATAGAATAAAAACTAAATTAAGAGTAAAAGGATCAAAATTATAAGCCAGAACAAACAAAACAGCTTAGATATCCATACTAATACTTAATTCTATTAAAAGAGATATTAATAGGACTATTAGGAAGAGAGGTTATGAAGTATCTCTTTCAAATATATATTTCAAACATTTCATAATCTAATGAAACATTAAATGTCCTTAAGACTATTAAATGAGAAAATTATTATATTTTGCATAAAACCCAGTGACCACAAGGATAAAATTAAGCTATGTAAATTTTCATATATTTGTGTACAAGAAACACTATAAACAAAATGAAATAGAAATATTATCTGGGAAAGAAAAGTTTGCTTATTCATTTTAAATATAGATCTTGGGTACAGGACAATGATAATAAAGTCATAGGTAATGTGAACATGTATTCAGTGTTCATTTTGTACCTCCATTTTGTATAGATGTATAGATGTTATTTAATCCTGTTTCCAATCTTATGAGAAAAGTAATACTTAAATCCTTGTTTTTCAGAAGAGCAACTGGAGGTTAAGAAAGATCAAGGTCATGAAAGTAGCGAGGCACAGGGGTTGAATTCAAACCCTATAATTCCGATTCTAGGATCCATGCAGCGTAAGACCTCTACAATGTATGTCCTTTCTGGAGGGAAAAAAAAAAAAAAGGAACGATGAAATTCAAAAGTTATAAACCAAACAAAAAAAGGTACAAGAAACAATATAGGAAGTGTAAATAGGAAAGAAACATATGTTCATACTCACTAGCAAATAAAACGCACATTAAAACAAAAGTATGCATTTTTATTCACAAGACTTTTAAAATAAGTCACTTTAGATGTCCAGTGTTGGTGACACTGAGAGGAAATGGATACTTTCAGGTATTTTTGGTGAAAATTTGTTATAGCTCTTCTGGAGTGCGATTTGGCACCATTTATGAAAATATAAAATGAATTAGCTCCTTATCTCATCAGACTACTAGCAAGGATTCAGGAAATTAATACTAAGAGGATGGTTATTGCAATGTTTAAATTGTGAAATATTTCCCCCTGAGTCACGGATACAACACTGAGAAAGTTGCTTAATGGTGGGAAGAGGGAGTGAAAGAAAGCTTTGGAAGGTACAAAATTCAAAGGGGTCTACTTCACAGCCTTGAGGACCTTGTAGAATCACGTAGTCTTCCTCCAAATGTCACAAAAATGGCAATATGGAGAGTGATGAACTCTCCATGCATGCCTACTTTCAAGAAATTCTAGCAATGTATCTGCCTTACCATCAATGTTTTTCCCTTAGAAGTATTTGCCTAACCTTCAGGGGGTAATCTTTATAGATATTAGTCAAAATTCTAATAATGATTTCCTAGGAGACCTTTTCAATTTATATGCATATCTTAGCAACCATTATTTATTGTAATTCTAGAGTTTTTCTTTAAAGGCACAACTATATAGATTAAAATCTGGCAGAGGTACTGATGATGTTAGGTCAGAGTGGTGACACAATGATCTCACCTTGGCCATGTAGATCATCTTTACAGTATTCAACATCTTTATACTGCTGTATGTATAGACAGATGATACCTGTGTCCTGACATAAGTAAGCAGGGTGGAAGTTTTTCTCTAGTACAGGTGATGACTCATCCCTTATTCCAACTTCCTAATGACCCTGCACACAAATATGAGATTGCTAGATGCAGCCAGCAGCCATCTGTGTCCATGTGGCTGCACATATCTGACATATGCAGATGTGGTTTGCACACAAGGATCTGGTCTTGTAATTCTATCTTCCCATCAGTTGAACCAGCCAACAAGAAATAATTTGCATTAGCCAAACATTTAGAAATTTTTCATTTTAATAATGTACATTCCTGAAGGAGGAACTACAGATACTCTTAATACAAATAAAAATAAAAAAAAATTTTAGCGGTCAAATTTCATGTATGCTTTCCCAGAAGGAAAATGGACTTTGAGTCTTAAAATCAATGCTATTTCAGGAGATATATTATGGGATCACAAAACAGGTGAAATTGGATTATAACAAAGTTTTGTTGACTCTAGTAATTTGAATAGAGCTTCCAAATTTAAATCTTTTTATGCTGAATTGTGCTTTATAATCACATGTAGAAAAACAAACTGATTTTGACAAATCAGTTCTTAATTTGGAAGCCTTTCTTATCATATAATGTTCTTGTTAGGCTCTTCTTGAATGTTGGAAAATTTAACAGACAGGTAACAAAGGCACAGCAGAATATAAGGGGAAGTGGTATTTTCCAGGTGAAACTCTACCTTATAGGGTAAAGTCTGTGATACTGTGAATTTTTCAAGGAATTTTCTAATGACAAGCATGTTTTTCATTCTCAAAAATGTAGTGACTATGCAGGAATTTCCCCCTTAATTACAGAATTAAGTGCACGCTATTTCCTGATAGTACTGTAGATAGAACTGTTGGCATGCTAATACATTGGAGCTCTCTGCCAGATACCTACACAATAACAAATGAATTGTAATGACAGAAAGATTACATTATTTTATATTTTGGACAGTTATAAGGAGAGCTGAGAATGTCAGGTAACATGGTAATTACGTTTAAGGTAACTTGATAATTAAAAAGAATACTACTAAGTAATCTGCAGAAACATGCAGTTATCATATGGCTGCATGTCTCTTTCCATTATATTAATACCAAATTATGGGCTGGAGTTCCTATATCTATCTTTTTTGCTCTCTCAACAAAAGATGGGACAGTTGAAATGCTGATGAGGAGGGTGAGGATTTTTTTTCCCCTTACTACAGTTGACAAGAGAATGAAAATTTCAAGTACAATATAACATACAATCTTCTTCAAGTTTCTTTTTAAGCCAATATCTAGGCATAACAACCATGTTCTCTGCAAGACTATTTTTCTCATTTGGAAGCTGTCTTCATGTTCTGCTGATGGAAGAAGAAAACAAGAGAAAAATGTCATACAAGGCACTCTTTATAATGGCCATCTGGGACTTCCTCTGAGTTGAAGGAGGAATAAAATTCTCTAGCCATCCCAAATGATTCCAGTTAAGTTAGGGCTTGTAGTCACAATGGACACATGCAAAGTCTCTAAGTCATGAAGAGATGTAAATTGAGGTTATTGTAAATTACGATTGAGTATTTTAAGGGGGTGACTCAGAATTGCATTTGGGAAGGACAATTCAAAGAAATAAATATATGTTGTCAATGATACCAAGGTTTGTTGCTGGGCAGGCTGGTAAAGTACTAGTAAAGATTTGTGTCTTACTATGCCAGGGCAGAAAGGAGAACTACAAGTACTACACAAATCCTTGGAACCACTATTGATTTCATTTCTAGAGTGTCAACATGTTGGGAATATTGGGCCATCTGTTCAGAATAAGATTTCTGATTAGACTAGAATGTGATATGAAGCTCTCCAAAGAAAAAGGTAAATCAGTGTGGAGGATTTACACCAAGAGAATTAAAGAAACAAAACAGAGGGATGAGTAAACCAGAGGGTAAGAGCCATGACTTTGGGATAAATGAGAAGGGAATATTCAAATAATACTCCCTAGGTTTTTCAGAGTTTTTTGTTGCTTACTAGTGGTTCCTGATTTTCTAGGAAGTAGTCCTTTGATAGTTTGATAAAAGAAAGAAAGAATTGAAATTATTTTGCTTTTATACATCTCATAGATTTTTTTTTTTTTAGATTTTAAAGGCCAGATTAATTACTATTTTCACACCTATCTTATGTATTTCTCAAAATTCATTATGTCTAAAGACTATCCATACATGAAAACACTGGGTTATTCATGTCCTTTAGGTCAACATTTGGCCAACAGGGAACTGAGTAGATGTGGTTATTGATACCTTCTTGGATTTCCTTGCTGTTGTTTACAGTTGTTACCACTGCTATTTCCCATTGTGATTAGTGCAGTGTATTTTTGCCCCAACTTTAACTATATGAATCAATGGCTCAAAACTGGTCATTGCATCATAAAGCTTTTTCTAAGAAGTATTTTTGGAGTGCCTATTTCTTGCAAGCTACATTTTAAAATTATTTTTTGCTCTGGAGATATGGCAGTGAGGAGGACAGAGCAAGTACTCTACACTCAGGCACTCTTGTTCAATGACGGAAGGAGACAATCAGTTACAAACAAATAATGGAAAAATCAGCTGGTAGGATGTGTCATGGGAAAAAAATGCTAATGCATTTAAGTGTTTAAGTTGGTGGATATGGTAGAATGAGTGGTCAGAGAGGGCAACTCGGGAGAAGAACTGCAGTCTGGGTAATAAGGAATGAGCAATGGCAAAGTCCAGGGAGAAGCATACTTAGCAAAGGGAATGGCAAAAGTGAGGGCTCAGAGGAAGGATCAAGGAAATACTACCACTTGGAATTAGGCTCAGTAATGAAGAGGACTATAGCAGAAATTGGGATGTGAAACTTTATTTAATTAAATGTTTGTGAGAGGCTTTGCAAAAAAAAAAAAAAATTAAAGGAAAAGTAAAATAAAAAGGCAACATTCTGAAATGTGTATTTTATTTAATTATTTATTTCTAGGCTTCAGTGTATTTTCTGTTATGAAGAGGGTAACATAATATTTAATCATTAACTTAAAATATTTATTAATTTACTATGAAGTGAATTTACTACTTGGACTTACAATGTCCTTAAAACCACTTTTAAAACTGTCTTCCCTTAAAAAACCTCACATTTTATATACATTGAATGAAATAGAGTAGAATATTTGTTAAATATTTATTGAAATGCTTACTAATTGTAACAATTTAAATACTAAAAACAGCATGAATGGAATAACCATTCTTGGTACATATTCATGTTTCTTGCAGTTTTCTAACTGTATCTCTTTATCACTGGTGTATTTCTGTTGAATGCACTTGCTTTTATAGTGGTATTGCCTCTCATCTGCTACATTTCCTTTGTGGCTAAGAAGTCTGAAATTGCTGACTTTTCAACTAATTCTTCTCTTAGACCATCTGCATGGTTGAGAAGATGCTCTCCTATCAATGCTGAAACACCTGGAATTTAGCATAAATTCTGCTTAAAAAAAGCTATTATAAGTCCTTTTATCTTAAAATATAATTTGTTTGCACATTTTCAGAGATTCTGTGTTTGTGCTTCAATTTAGAATACCTACACCCATCCAACATTTTTATGTGACAAAAATTCATCAAATAAATTATCTATAGTTATGTTTTTGAATGTATTGCCAAATTTAGGTTTTGGGTTTTCAGTGTTGTAGATCTTCTCAATTTCATTCCATTCCAATGATGGAGCACATCATTGGCTGATTAAAAGTATGACCCTTACCAAAAAATTCATCAAGTAAAAGTATTTTATTTTTTTTAAAAAAGTATTCTAAAGCAGAACTTTAGAATTGCAAATTGGTGAATGGTATATATTTTTTTAGTTCTTTATCATGTAATTTAGTTAGTCTTCCCCACCTTTTGGGGGGAATATATTTCAATATCTTCTTCTTACTAGTTTTCTTTTCAAGAATTACAACTTTCTAAAGTTTAACATATTGAAGTTTCAGATATTCCATTGAAATCTTTCGATGAGATATTTCCAAGTGATTTCATCAAAAATGCAATCAAAATCTAAAGAGATTGACAATTATCATGATGAACACTGACTAATGTATAGAAGTGTTGAATCACTTCTGAAAATATTATAACACTGTATGTTAACTATACTGGAATTAAAATAAGCAATTAAAAAAAGAAACCTAAATATATCATTTAAGAAAAAAGTAATGCCTGAAGAAAATTTGGGTAATCTAAAAGTAATGATCTAAAAGCCAAAACATTTCTAAAATCTGGTCAATGAAGGGAGGCAAAAAAGAAGCGTGGTGGTATATATTCTTCACCATGTAGCTGAGACTGCATGTGATGGTTTGAACAACATAACTAGTTCTCTGAATTAACTTCCATACTGAATATCTTGTAAGGTAAAAAAGTAAAATATGCTAATTTGAAGCATATGTATACATTTGTATTACTAAAGCTCAACAGTAATTGTAGAAATTATTTAGAACTTGAACCAAAAAATGATTTTAGGAGTATTAGTGTTATATCACTGGCACTATTCAGAATGGCAGGGTTATGATGGTAATGAGGAACTGATTTGGGGATGATGGTATTGTTTTTCAATCTGTGACAGGTAACATAGCCCTTTGTCCCTAATACCAGGGCAGACTGCTCCCACTGCCCAATCTATAGTCCACACTGCCTCAGTCAACCCCAAGTGTACTTATGTTCCATAGTTTTCTTAAAGGAATAAGAACACTGGTTTAACCATGTTATAATACTCCAGCAATGTTTGCATCTCTACTATGACTCTCCTTTCCCCACACATTTATCTTTAAAAGTGTCCTTTTAAATTAATTTACAATAACATTTGACAAAAATGTTTGAATTTTTATTTTCGACATAATGAATATAAAGCTTTAGTTTAATTCTATGAATTAGGGAAAAAAGAATTATTGCTGAAATTAACTGATTTTCTATTTAAATCACCAGATGATACTAATATAACAATTGCATCATTTATGTGATTATTCTGCAAATAGAGTCAGCACAAGAAACAACCATCAGTTAAGGTTTTGTACACTTGCAAAAATTGCATTAAAAATTAATTAAAGAGATGAACTCTTTGGTATAAATGAGAAGCCTCATTTTATAAAATAAATACAAACACAGTAACAGGAGTCAATTGTCATTTTTGAGCAGTCTTTGTGAAAGTAGCTATTAATTTTAAAGCTAAAGCTGATACATTGCCAGGAGTTTTGTCTTCTGCCATTTGTATCAATATTAATACTGTCACTGTTCCCATAGTAAATGATAAATATTAATGAATACATTGTAAATTCATCACTGTCTTTCTGAGAAATCAAAGTTCAGTATTTTTAAAACAATTATTAAGCATTCAGTCTCTTTAGATCATTACTGCCAAATGAGTTTAGTGAAAGACATCAAAGCATTACCAAATAATAAAATAAATACATTCATGCTTATAGCGTCCCATGCCATTGTGTGACCTCCTCCCACCCTGAGCCTGAACTTATTCTGCATTTTGCTTTAACCAATAAAAAGTGGTGAAAGTGATGCTATCCTCTGTCATTTTAAGGTGTAATTTTTGAACAATCTTGGCATCATCCTTTGCTAACCTATTAGGTTCTGGTCCTCCTGTCTAGAGAGAAAGGCCATGTGGAGAGGCCCTGAAGAAGGGGACACCATGTGGAGAGGTCATATGTAGGAGCACAGAGGCTCCAGACCTGTGGGTGGGATATCCATCTTCGATATGGTAACCTCCATTCATTTACATGTAATCATGTAAAATACCAGAAGAGAGATGAGCAGGCGAACCACAAGCTAATCCTCAGCCAATCCACATAATAATGGGACTGAATAAAATCATCACTGTTTCACTGTTTAAAGTCATTCAGGTTTGGGATAGTTTGTTATGCAGCATTAGGTTACTAAAACAGAAATTGGAACTCATGTTGCGGGGTTGGTTAACAAAAATCTAGAATATATGGTAAGGGTGTAGGGAATGGAGCAGGTGGAAGCTAGAAGGGGCTTAAGGAAACTGTTATTACAAGCTGGAGGACAGACAAGGAGGACAGGAGGGAAGAGGCGACTGGTTTTATACTGTGGTACACTGTGGTGGGAAGTTTGGAAATAGTGTCACCTCTGCTAATATGGAAGGATGATAGAAATTATTTAATGAAAGTGTGGATCAAGCTAAATTTTCCAGACATAAATATCCTTCCAGGCTTCTATTATCTGCATAGAAGTAAGGAGATGAGTAGAAGCAGCTGTTTCATGTGCAAGCAAAATTTAAAGAGAATATAAAGTAGCTGAAATTTGCTGTGTTTAAAAATAAAACTATTAAAAAATAAATAAAACGATGATCCTTAGTATTTCTCAGCAGACAGTACCCCAAATAAGAAATGGCTTCAGGACCATGACCAAATCTTGAGTGTTGTCAGTGAGGTGTGATTCTAAGGTCAAAATCTCATGGGTACAGTTCTAAGAAAGTCATAAGACCTTAGAATTTTGCCAGCATCTTCAAGGATTGGCTCACAGTAGTCTAAGACAGAGAAGGCCTTCTTAAAAAGTATAGGAATATGACTTTTGTCTATTGGAATGGATTTATAATTTGATGCATAGGAAACCCACAAAGTTTGAAAAGGTGTTGCAATGTCTTGGGTTAAAAGGGACACAGTCCATTGAAAATAAGGAGGACTCTGAACTCTCAAATTTTGATGTGCAGGAAATGGGTTAAGAAAGCTCCTCAACTGCAAAATTGGCTTATTTCTTATTAGAAGAAAGGGTGCATAGGAGGGCAGAGTCCAATTCCCAGAGGATGAAGCCAGAAGCCATGGAAAAAAGCACTCCCAGAGGTCAGGACTGAATCCTACTCTAATTCTTGAATAAAAGTACCAGTCAGAATTCAGAATTTCTATGGGCCTTTCACTACTGTAATCCTTCTGTCCCCTTATTTTGAGTGTGTCGATTGCTGTTCTGCTGCTGCTGACTCACCATTATATATTTGGTGTGAGGGGGGAATGGGATGGAGTAGGGAACTTGACTTTTTATTATACAGGTCTTCAGATTTAGAGATTCCTCCCTCAAGAAACCGCATCTCCACCTCTAGGTTAAGATGAAGAAATCTTATACTTCTAACCCAGCCTTGATGCCATGATGGGATAAGATTTAGGGGTACTGGGGAGATGTAAATATACTTTACGTGTAGGAAAGATGTAAAGTTGAGGACAAATAGAAGGAATGTGATAACTGTTCATATTGATGTCCCTCAATGACCTACACCTCTCAGTGTTCACATCCTTTTCCAGTGGCTTCCACAATAAGCCTGGATTGGCCTGTGACTCGCTTTAACTAATAGAACATGGTAGAAGTGATGTGTTATTTACCAGCCTACACTTTAAAGAGAGCTAGCACATCAACTTCTATGCTCTTGTTACCCTGTCATGTGTACCTTGTGAAATGCCTTGTCTTTGCTGCTGAAGAGAGATGCCATTTGGAAAAACCCTAGAGCACAAGACAGTGCATGGAGGGTGATCCTCATAGAGAAACACTGATATGAAGATGTGTGAGAGGAAACACCATCTTGGACAGTTTGGCCTTGGCCACTGTCTGAACACAGTGTCAGGAGATCAGGAGAGGCCCAAAACAAGTACAGTTGATAAACCACCCCAGGCTAGCATACTTGGCATTCATATTTCATCATCCTTACACAAGACTGTCACACACTACCAAATAAGACCATAGCAGAAACTGAAAGATGACAGTCAGTTTCTAAAAAGCTGAAATGTATAAGATGCCACAATTAAGTTAGACTACCTTAAGATATGTATGGTCACACTGGTTATAAATTTCACAACTGATAGCATGAAGCAATATTTTTATGTCACTTTCAAAATCTGTGACTTTTTATAGTAAAAATAATCATTATAGAACAAACAAAAACTATGCTTTTTAAATATATGTTTTTAAATTAGTGGAAATAGTAAAACTATGGGAATATGAGCTTCAAGTGCAAAACCAGGTGTGTGCCTTTTCTTTTTCTTTTTTTTTTTTTTTGAGAAATATGTAAAACCAGACATGAAGCTAAAATCAAATATATTCAGGGAAAAGTTAAAAAAGAAAAAAGAGAGAGGGAAAGAAAAAGAAAAGAAGAACTACTGATGAAATTTTTATCAAAACATATGCTAGATATCCACAATAAAATGATATGTAATAAGGACTAACAGTTGAACAATTACTATGATGTATGAAATACCACCATATATTTTGCTTTAAAATTGACTAAAACTCTAACATGCAATACATAAATAGCTCAATATATGCAAGGAACATATATAAAGAAAAAGTTCCTTACTACTTTTTGTTAACTTAATCACTTCTAAAACAGCTTACTCAAGAGGCTTTCCAAATGGGTGATAACTTCTGTGAACCACATTATATACTGTGAAACGGGGATCATGAACAGGATAGTGATATAATGAGTAAGTGTAAATAAAAACATGCATCTGAATTATAGTTTCTATCCTGCTTTATTCTAACAGAAAAATTTGGAATAAATTGCCTGGCTTTGATTTAGTATTGAAGGAGATAATAAAACACTGAATTTGACAGACTTTTGGGTTTTATTCCCCAAAGCAGGAAGCTGTTACCCTTGTTCTTCCACAGATAAAAGCTAGACAAACTGAAAAATCAAGGACTTTTCTCAGAATTGTCACAGAACTGAGGTCACAGGACACATCTTCATCACCAAATCTGGAGGGCCAGGCATACACAGATAGGCACAGCACTTGAGATTTGTTTTCTTGGAACAGAGGACCCCATATGCCACAAGCCAGTAGGAACACTTTGCTAGTAATTTGACTGCAGTCTAAATGCAGACAAGAGTGTTAACAAAAAGCCCTGGAGGCCTCAGTTAGACAAGGGCCCACAGATTGCAGGCTCTTCTGCCTGGAACCTATAAGACCTTCCACGGAAGGATCTGAGAAAACTCCATACATGGCCTGGGCAGGGTTTGGAAAAGTGTAAGCCAGCATGAACTCAATGCTCCCCCAAGACTTCTCCTTAACAAAGCCTAAACTCCCTGGAAGAAGAGATTTCACCAGTGCAAAACGAAAACATTCTAACTCACTCCAGCCAACTCTAGTCTTCCAGTCTCATCTAAGGAAAAATAAATAAATAAAAGCATTGGTCAACGGGGAGTAGGGCTCTAAGACATTAGGCTGGAGAACTGTAGTGGGGAATGCATTGGGGCAGAGGTGAAGGAGAGTCACGACCCTGGAGGACATTCACACATACTTTGAAGACCATACCTCTGAGACACAGGCCCACTCAAATACTGAGACTTAATTAGAAGATCAGAGGATGGTCCTTTCCCTCTATATCCCACAATTATACTAATAAGCCTCCAGTAATAATAGTGGATTAGAGCTGAAAGAACTATCAGACACAGACTCTCTCTGAGGAATAGTACAAAAGGAAACTCCAAATCCATGGGGCAGAGGGTGGGGTGTGGGGATGAAAACAAGGACATTAGAGGAACCTGAAGCCACTGGTCCTGTAACTACAACAAACATTAAACATGGCCCAAATCTTCGCCGCATTAACATAAATCCTCACATTAAAGGTCTATTTACTTCCTATCTATTATCTTTTGCAATACATCTGCAAGCAAGTGAGAAAGAGAAAAATAAAAATAAATGCCAAGGAATGCCAAAGGCATGAGAAACACAGTCTGAAGAGACAGAGCAATGATCAGAGCAAAACTCAGATATTACACAGATGTTGGAAGTATCACAAAGTGAATTTAAAATAACTATAGTTAATATGTTAATGACGTTAACGGAAAAAGTAAACAACATACAAGAGCAGATGGGTACTATCAGTAGGAGGGGGAAAGGAAATATAAGAAAGAATCAAAACAAAATTCTAGGGAAAAAACCAATAACATAGTAACAGAAATGAAAAGGTGCCTTCAATGGGCTCATCACTAGATTAAATATAACCAAGGAAAGAATCAGTGGGTTTGAAGATAGATTAACAGAAACTTCCAAAACTCAAACACAAAAATAAAAGTAAAAAAGAACATCCAAAGAACTGTGTGACAATAGCAAATGTAATGCATGGATGTTTGGAAAAGAAAAGAAAAAGGCAGAAGAAATATTAGAAGAAGTTATTGCTAAGAAGTTGCCAAAATTCATGGCAGTTACCAAACTATAGTTCCAAAATCCTCAGAGACATTTCAAGCAGGATAAATACAAAACAACCCAAACACAGCAAGACATGTATATTCATATTAGAAAACCAAAGAGAAAATCTTAAAGGAAACCAGAGGGGAAAGAAAATTTATCTGCAAAGAGAACAGGTTGAATTTAGTCAAATTATGTCCAATTTATTGAAAATGAAATATAGGAAATTAACCTACTGGATAAAGAACTTGAGCTACAGCTCAAATGACTTGCTGTCAAACTTTGAGGACATTTTGACATATTACAATTCAAATTATCTAATGCATAATAGAATATTATTAAATTACTAATGTATTATTTTATTTTTATTTCTTAGTGGTTATGATTTTTAATAATTTACCTGCTCTATCTAAAGTTTTAGAAGTATTATAGTATTTCTACTTTTTATATTTTTTGTCTTAGGAACAAGTGTTTGACAGTGTCTTCTTATAGAATTGCATCTGATTAAATAATACCCAAAGAACATTTCAACAGGAGGGGTCCTTAATGGCAGTCTTATTGCTGGTTATACCCAGGTGGAGTTGTTGTTATTTAGCTTGTACAAGCTGAGAGAAATTGCTATTGGCATAAGAGATAGAATCAAGCATAACCAAGAGTAGAATGCTGGATTGAAATAATAAGCAGGGATATAGTCCTACATTTGGCTTCCAAAATGTGTATTTATTTAGAGAATGGGAAAGTCAGGTTGTCCAGCTGTTCCTGTGTGTATGTTGGATGAGAAGGGGGTCAAAACAACTTCGTGGATTTTTTGTCACTCATAAACTTAAAAACAACAGACATAATGCCATTTCTTTTAAATATAGTAATAGTCTTTGACTGTGAGCTCTAGATCAAGGAAGGTCTCCCGGCACTGTTTTTCAGCCCTGGTCAGACACTGGGACACAGTGTTCATTTATGGGCAGCACCATTTCAAAGGGCTGTTTATAAAATAGTGTGAAGGATCTTGAAATTAAAAACGCCATGTTGGGGAACACTTAATAAAACTTAATAAAACTCAATAAAATTTTTAGCCAGGATAAAAGGGCTCATGTAAAGGACCTCAATGTGCGAAAGGAATCCATCAAAATCCTTGAGGAGAACACAGGCAGCAACCTCTTCGACCTCAGCCGCAGCAACATCTTCCTAGGAACAACGCCAAAGGCAAGGGAAGCAAGGGCAAAAATGAACTATTGGGATTCATCAAGATCAAAAGCTTTTGCACAGCAAAGGAAACAGTTAACAAAACCAAAAGACAACTGACAGAATGGGAGAAGATATTTGCAAACGACATATCAGATAAAGGACTAGTGTCCAGAATCTATAAAGAACTTAGCAAACTCAACACCCAAAGAACAAATAATCCAATCAAGAAATGGGCAGAGGACATGAACAGACATTTCTGCAAAGAAGACATCCAGATGGCCAACAGACGCATGAAAAAGTGCTCCATATCACTCGGCATCAAGGAAATACAAATCAAAACCACAATGCGATATCGCCTCACACCAGTCAGAATGGCTAAAATCAACAAGTCAGGAAATGACAGATGCTGGCAAGGATGCGGAGAAAGGGGAACCCTCCTACACTGTTGGTGGGAATGCAAGCTGGTGCAGCCACTCTGGAAAACAGCATGGAGGTTCCTCAAAATGTTGAAAATAGAACTGCCCTATGACCCAGCAATTGCACTACTGGGTATTTACCCTAAAAATACAAACGTAGTGATCCAAAGGGGCACGTGCACCCGAATGTTTATAGCAGCAATATCCACAATAGCCAAACTATGGAAAGAACCTAGATGTCCATCAACAGATGAATGGATCAAGAAGATGTGGTATATATACACAATGGAATACTCTGCAGCCATCAAAAGAAATGAAATCTTGCCATTTGCGACAAGATGGATGGAACTAGAGCGTATCATGCTTAGCGAAATAAGTCAGGCGGAGAAAGACAACTATCATATGATCTCCCTGATATGAGGAAGTGGTGATGCAACATGGTGGGTTAAGGGGGTACGAGAAGAATAAATGAAACAAGATGGGATTGGGAGGGAAACAAACCATAAGTGACTCTTAATCTCACAAAACAAACTGAGGGTTGCTGGAGGGAGGGGGTTTGGGAGAAGGGGGTGGGATTATGGACATTGGGGAGGGTATGTGCTTTGGTGAGTGCTGTGAAGTGTGTAAACCTGGTGATTCACAGACCTGTACCCCTGGGGATAAAAATATATGTTTATAAAAAATAAAAAATTAAACATGCAAAAAAAAAAAGTAAGTTGGTAAAACATCAGAATTTGCTTTCCTTCCTCAAAAGAAAAAAAAAAAAAAGATGGCTCATGGTGGACATTGTGGATCTTTTAAGTATCTGAAGTTCTCTTGTGTTGAATATGTAGTAGAATTGTTTAGCTTAGCTCCTAGAAGGTAGAACTGTGAACAATTGTCAAAAGTTGCAAAAGATAGCCAGCTGGCTTGATGTGAAATGGATGTTTCCAACTATTCGTGCTGAGGAACTACACCAGAATAGTGTAGAAGGTATTCCTCTTTGAGTAGGAGTTTGGAACCATTGGATTTTCTTATTCTGAGTGAGTGGCTTGAAATTGTCTCTGCTTAGTAGTATAAGTAAAATTTTATAGTAAATTTATTGTTAAATAAAAACTCTTGTAGTTACAAACTAAAAATAGTGACTCCTTGCTTCTTTATATAGGTTCAAATCAGCTTGGTTAATTGTGTTAAAATAGATTTTCATACAAGTTGAGATGGGTCACAAGTCTTCTAATATTGTCTTCTACTATATTCTTTTCAAAGTGACTACTTAAAAACAAAATAATCTGATGTGAGTCAATATTTTATTAAAATCCACCATTTTGAATAAACATGCTGACATTTCTTTGAAGTGGTAAAAAAGCATAAAAAGTTTATCCGTGAGCTTATAAAAGCTGTAACCACAACATTATTTGCTCACAGAAGTGGGTGTCAAAGTAATTTTCAGATGGAATTCTTCCCACTGTTTGCCATATAATCAGATATTTGAAGAAAAAGGAAGTGAAAATGCAAAAGAATTTGTAAGACAGGAGAGATTGTCTTTCAGATAAAGGAAATGAGAAAAGGTATTATAATATGGTAATGAGGCAGTGGTAGGTATGATGTGGTTTCTGAGTCCTAATCACAGCTGGAGAACTCCCTGTGGAATGGCTAGGGGAAAAAATGTCCCTGGTGTCATGTAGGGAGTTGGCTTGAGCCTAACATATAGAACTAAGGGCTGTCCTTGAGTACATTTAGCCAAACATAGGGAGATAAAAGAAATGCTTCTGATGGTAAAGCTGTTTCCAGTGGAACAAAAGAGACAAGGATGAATGAGGGAATGACAATTTAAAATAAGAGAAAAGTAAAATATTGGTCAGTGTGGCCTTTGACCTGGGAATTCAATACAATGAACATGGTGGCTGGAG
The DNA here is from genome assembly GCF_011764305.1 of Mustela putorius furo. Lineage (NCBI taxonomy): Eukaryota > Metazoa > Chordata > Mammalia > Carnivora > Mustelidae > Mustela > Mustela putorius. The sequence goes on from NW_025422171.1 coordinate 3,806,151, forward strand.
GAAGCATAGTACAGTGCTGAAGGAGGAGTGACCCATGTTAGCCAGTCCTGGAGGTGTTCTAGTATTCTAGTGAAAGAAGCTCAGACTGAACAGAAATTCCAGTCTTTACTCATGCTGTATTCAGTAGCTTATGGGGTCAAGGAAAATAGTCCTTGGAAGCTCATTAACTTTGGCTTGTTCTTCCTATTCCCTTTATCCAAATTAGTTCTCCAAAGGTGGAGAAGGGAGACAGGGGGAAGCAAACATTCTCATGTGCAGCCCTTTTCCTTTTGTCCCACTCCCTCTCTCCATTCCACTCTGCCTGGCCCTTCTATACTCTCACCTTCCTTCACAGGATCTCTGGATTCCCTACTTCTTCTGCGCTGGTTGTCTTCATTCTTCTTGAAAATCTTTTCAGGTGGAGTCCTTCCAGCCTTTCTCCTAGTTCAGAAGGACATGTGGAGCCTAAGCAGGCAGCTCCTAAACACACAGTGTGAGGGGTAAGCCCATAGATATAACCACTGAATCATTTTCATCTGGTCAGAGAAGGAATGTAGCAATTGAGATGGGTAGGCTCACATATTGCTTTTATGGAACTCTTTGTACATGCTGCCTGACTGACACACCAGGTTATGGATCAGATGACATGGGTTCAGTGTCCAGAGTCTCCATTAACTTGTGCTTGTCCAGTCTAACCATTCAGGGGCCAGGTCCTCTCATTTATCTGTAAAGATTGTTTTATAGTAACCAATTCTCCAAATGATTATGTGAGTTAAATGAGATATCAAAACTGAAAACTACTTTGTGAATAATAGAACACAGCTGGTGGTTATTTATTTATTTATTTATTTTTATCACTACCCTGCTTCAAATCATTGGCCATTTCAATTTTCCTTTCTAGTACCCAATGCAACTTATTATCCATGATTTCTCATTATTTTCCTTTTTGAATATGTGAGCAGAGCTGCAAAATAATGAAATTTCAAAGTAAAATGGACAAAGAAGTAAAAGCCATTGAAATCATCAGGATAATGCTAAGAGATTTGAGGTCAATACAGCATATTGATAAGGTAAAGAATAGGTGGGCATCATCCATTTACTCATTATTTATCCAACAAAATATAAGTACTGATTAAAAAAACAGACATTCTGTGGAAAGAGGATCTCCTTACTATTCAATTTGAATTGGGACTTCAATTTGAATAATCTATAATCTCTCTTAGTTCTTGTTATACGAGATTGACTGAGGCAAATTTTTCTTCTCTTCTCTCTGCACTCTTCTCTTCTTTCGGGAAGAGTTATGACTAGTTGAGCAAATTCAATCCATAGGAATTGTATTAACCAGCTCAGTTAATTAACAGACCTGAAGTCATGCCCTTTAACCTAAATTTTATCAGAAGTGAAGGTTTTATTTTATTTATTTTACTTATTTTATTTATTTATTTTACTTTATTCTTATTATTGTTGGTGTTATAGGTTAAAAAATGAACTAAAAAAGGGAAGAGAAAGTGAGGGCTTCTGGTGGGTAGCATCCCAGACCCATGGCTGCAGTCTTCTTTTAATTTTTTTAAATTTTATCTAAGTTTATTTTTTTTTCAGTCTTCCAAAATTCATGGTTTATGCATCACACCCAGTGCTCCATGCAATACATGCCCTCCTTAATACCCACCACCAGGCTCACACAACTGCCTCCCCTCTGTTTGACTCACATGGTTCTCCCAAATGTGCAAAGGGGAAGAAATGGGTGATTTTATTATGTACCACTCACACTGCAATAGCTTCATGCTAGATGACTATGCCATGATTTGATCTTAAAATATTTTCCAATAGAAGGATGTAAGAGTGAATACAGAGGAAACTTAAAATAATGAATCAGAAATCTTGGATTGTGAATCTCAACTTTACCATTTACTCACCGTGTGTTTGCGGTAAAGTTGGCTTAATCTCTTTGAGATCCCATTTCTTCATTTGTAGAAAGAGAGTAATAACCCTGCCTCATAGGAATGATATAAGATCAAAGATAAAACTGATGTGCAGAAGGTTTGTGAACTGTAGTGCTAAATAAACCTTGTTCCAGATTGTATTCCTTATATCAACCTCTCCCACATCCACCTGCCCCCACCAGCCCACTATCTACTTAGCATACTACAACACTTTTCTCCTCTCCAAACATGGGTTGGGTCCATAACCCTGAAATCCAATCCCTAAATCTGAAATGACCCAAAACTGGTGTCAGTCCTAGATTTCATATAAACTGTTAAATGTTGCTGTCTTCAGACTGTTTTGCCCTTTGTCATTGACCACATCCTGCCTATATTTCTGCCTCTAACTAATCATCCTATTTTCCTTGTTTTGTTCTTTCCAAGTCTTCCTAAACATATTCCTATAGACATAAACATGCCAATATATAATAATGTCCAAAAGGTAGAATATTGAGTTTCTTTCTCCCCCTTTTCTTTTTCTATAGGAAATATATGATGGATGAATTCAACCCCTGTAGTATGAGTTAGCTCCAAATAAAAATTCATGACCTTAAAACCTTATAATCCAAGTCATTCTTGGTAAAAGCAGCTGAAAGTTCCATTTATAGAACTTATTTAGAGATTTTCCAGATAATAAGGGTTGAACAGAAACACCAAAGACTGCCCCAGAATAGCAACTAGGGCATTTCCTTTGACAGCTGCAGGAGATCTAGTGGAACTTTAAATCAGTCTCAAAACTGAACTGAGGCTCTGCAACTTGACTAGCTTGCTAACAATAGTGTATGGTGCTGAGTAATTGCTAAGGAGGAAAAAACACATAAATGTGAAAAAAATAAAACAGCATGTTACTCATATTATTTGATGGTACCTCTGAGTCATTAGAAGGAAAAGTAACCAGAAAACACTCAATATTATGCATATCACCTCCCATCTAGTTAAGAAAAATAGTGATTCTATTATTACTGAAATTGATGCAAATGTAGATGTGTTTTGGACTGGAACTACCATTTCTCTGAAATTCTTGAATAAAGATACTCATGGCCCAGCTACATGAGGTTGGTTATTCCACCTTTACTGTATAATTTGGCTCCCATATCATGTTTCCTTTGTATTGTTAGCAGAGTGTGGGATGCTATTATTGATGACAAAATGATAACAATCTCTGAGATCTAATATGGAAAGAGATTCCATCCTTGACCTTAGTAACAAATGCCAAGATTTATTAATCCTTGGTGCCAAGTTTTCCAGCCAATTCCTTTGGTTTGTCCTCAGGCAAGATGGAAGCTGGTTAAATCCCACCCTAGGAGAGTAGACATGAAATCCCCAAACAGATTTCCAGAGATATACATGGGCTCCACCAAGTGGAGGAGCTGCCTGGGCAGCATCTCTAAACCTTATAATATGTGGGCAGTGTTGGTTTGGGAATATGAGGCTGTATGCAGAGTCATTGTTGTTAAAGCAGAATCCAGTACTAATGTTTCTAGGTTTTCAGGGTCTTTGAGTTAGTCATAGTACAGATGGTCCTGGATTCACTTAATTCTCAAAATACGACAGCACAAAACACAGGGACATGTTTGTGATTCTGGGCTTTAGAAAGCCTTCTGAAGAAGCTTTAATACTCAGATGATTTCAAGGAAATGACAAATTTATCAACATCAGACATAAAAACTTATGGTTGGGGAAAACACCTCAAATAACATTAAAACTTAAGAAGCACTCTAAAAGAAAATATTTGCAACATAGAATAGACATAGGATTCATATCCTAATATTCAAGCCACTACTAAAATTCAGCAAGATAAAAGTAAACTACCTAAGAGAGAAAAGGTGACAAAATATGAACAAATATAATTCATAAAATAAAAATACTTACTGTAATAAGGCATAAAGGCAGCAGTTATCATTAGAAGGAGCAAATTAATACCACTTTTATCTCCCACAGTTCCCAAGCAAACAAATAAAATGCTACCACCCAGGTTATCAAGGAGATGGAGAGAAAGAATATAAGACAATGTCAGTAGGGCTGTATTTTGGCAAAATTCCTTCAGAAGGTCATTTGGACATATTTAACAGAACAAACAATAGACAGATACCATGATTCAGCAATTTCAGTTCTTCACAGTGATCCTCAGAAATGCTCAGTCATATGTATAATGATACATAAACAAGGGTGTCTAATCCATATCCTGTGTAAATTCAAATGGAAACAATCCGAGGAATAATGGCATATTGTTTAAATTATCAGAGCATATCTGTACAATGTATTACTATGTGGCCATTAGGAAGGACCATGACAATTTCTCACTGTAAATTTTTAAGTGCCAAAATCAAGGTACAAAGTAATAGGATACTGTGTTTACAAAATAAATTCTATGTGGGTGTGTATGTGCACATAAGACAGGAAAAAGTTGAAATAATATCCACTAAACTTCTAATGATGGTAACTTCAATCACTGAATTAGATGTCATATACCTCTCCCTTTCTCTATATGAATATATTTAAAATATGAGATATTTTGACATTTTCTTGTGTTTCTCACATATGCAACAAATTTACCTCAATGTATAAAATATGATTATTGAAAGATAAACTGAGTTTTAAAAATTATGTTCTAGCATTATAATAGCATAGAAAAAGAAACATTAATGATGCTTGTAATTTCAGGAAGTGCATTAAATGTTAAATCAATAGCCATTAAGATAAATAGGAATTTCCACTGCCAGTATATTAGAAATCATCTATATAGAACCTATATATCATGAACTAACACAAATGGTGTGTTCTGAGACATTTTGAGGAAAATATTCTGGAATCAGAAAAATCAAATTAAAAACAAAGGTTAGAAATTTCTTAGAAAGTAAAATTTTTCGTTTTGAATAACAACGATAATGCTTTTGGTATAACCTTGTAAAGAACCTTTAAAAACATGTCAAAGATATTCTTTCATAACCTCTAAATTTTAAACAAGCATGGAAACATAACCTCACAGTTTACTAGTTCAGAAGAAACTGTTTATGTACTTCTGCCTTGTTTGTTTAAATAAAGGAAATGGAGGTGGAAGAATTCTCAGTGAGGGTGTAACCTAATGCCTCATTTTGCAAATGAGAAATCTGAGGTCCAGAGACAAGAAATAATCACCAAGAAACACACTCCATTAGAACTCCTGCAGAATAGGATCCTGCCTGAAGCCAGAGTCACGAATGGGAATGGTTGTCCCTTCTCTAGTGGGACGGGGCAGGGCAATAAGAATAGAGAGAAATGAATTAAAGAGGAAGGAATGCATGACATGATGCACTGTGTTAAAGGCATGCTGGGATTAGGGGTGCATGTGTATCATGTGAGATTAAGAATGAAACTGCGTGCTGAGAGAGTCTGAGGGCCATCCAAAAGGCTGCATGGCAACCAGGGAGACAGGTATCTCCAGCAGCAGAAACAGAATAGACCAATAGCTAATATCAGAACAATATCAGAAACACAAGTACTGAAATTATCTTTTTTTAAAATTATGTGTGTATTTGAGAGAGAGAGGGTGAGCAAGTGACAGTGAGCAAGCGTGAGTAGGAGAGGAAGAGGAGAGGGAGAAGCAGACCCCCTGATTAGCAGGGAGTAGAATCTGGGGTCGGATCCCAAAATTCTGGGATCATGACCTGAGCCAAAGTCAGTTTTTCAAGGCACCCTTGAAATTATCTTAATAGCATTAGTGTCTATGAGGACAATTACAATAGGGAATTTTTCAGAAGTGCATCTTAATAGAATTAGCATCTATGGGGACAATTACAATAGGGGATTTTTCAGAAGTGCTTAATGTGTGCCCAGAATTATTTTCTGTGCTTCAAATGTATCAGTTCTCTTAATTTTCCTAAACTGGTAGCTATAGTTATAGGCAGATACTTAACATCCAAAATAATGCTATGTAACAGATACCCACTAAATTTCATCAGCATATAGCAGCAAACACTTCTGTCCCAGTGTTTTAGGAAGGCTGTCCTTGACAGGCTGTCTACTCTGTCTGAAAATCTGCTGATCTTGCTTGAACCCAGCTGAGGTTTCTCCGTTTTGTTTTTGAGTCTCTCTTACTCTTCTCCTGGGTCTAGCAGGTTAGCTCCACCATGTTCTCCTCATGCTGATGTCAGACATGCAAGATAGGAAAGGGAACTTTCCAGCCTTTAGTTATTCATCTTCATTAACTGGGAAAGAAAAAAAAAAAGTCCCAGAGCCAAACCAAAGTCAAAGGGGTATGTATGCCACTCTGATCCGTGGAAGGTGGCGCAGGGGGTGGGGGAAGATACAATAAATATTTCTAAACCAATACTCTAAATTTCCACAGGTTGGTACTTCTGCTGTCCCCATAATATGAATTATTATTTATAAATATTTCCTCAAAGACAGAGAACCACCACACAGATGAAATAGTAACAAAGCCAGATAGCTAAAGGGTCCATGCTCTTATCCCTGAGATACACATGGTAAGCCTTCTTACAGGGACATTACGATTATGGAACAGCTAAATGGGAGTCAAGTATTACTGTGTGAAAAGTCAGCACAAAACAGATTGAACTCAAGTAAGGGCACCTGTGTATGTTTGAGGGCTCTGATAATGGATAAATATGGGTGGTCAGTTTGTACCAAGAAGAATAGAGCTCATTTGAAATTAGCTTGATATTTAGTTCAACACAGATGATGGTCGTTGGCTTCAGAGGAGGCACCAAGGAAATAGTGTTTATATATATATATATATATATATATATATATATATAAAATTTTATGTATTTATTTATTTTAGAGGGAGAGAAAGAACAGGAGGAGGGGCACAGGGAAAGGAAGAGAGAATCTTGAACAGACTCTGCCCTGAACCCAAAGCCCCACATGGTACTTGAACCTAGCACCCTGAAATCATGACCTGACCCCAAACCAAGAGTCTGATGCTTAACTGACTGAGCTACCCAGGTTCCCCTAGAGTACAATATTCTTAAAAAGCTTTAGGAACATGCTGTAAGGCTATTTTAAAATTCACTATTTTAGGGGACATGTAATAAAGGTACTTTGTACAAAATCCCATGGGTACTAATCAGAATAGAGTGAAATAATAATCCCACCACCCATAACCTCAGACACCCAGTTTCTCACCCTGAGCTCAGCTACCATTGCAGGTCTGTCCTGGACTCTTTCAGGAAAAATATGTATATGCAAACATATTTGGATACATCTTTGTATCCATCTTTTTTTTTTTTAAGATTTTATTTATTTATTTGACAGAGATCACAAGTAGGCAGACAGGCAGGCAGAGAGAGGGGAGGAAGCAGGCTCCCTGCTGAGCAGAGAGCCTGATGTGGGGCTCGATCCTAGGACCCTGGGATCATGATCTGAGCTGAAGTCAGAGGCTTTAACCCACTGAGCCACCCAGGTGTCCCTATATGTTCCATTTTTATTATAGATGGTGAATTCCTATGGTTCTGCACTTTTATTTTGTTCCCTTCCAAGAGCTTCAAGATTATTTTAAACTAGCTGCCTCTTCCTTTCTAATGGCTACATAAAATGCCATTTACAGTTAAACTATTTTTCCTTTCTTTAACAAGTCGCTTATTGATGAGTATTTAGCTTGTGTCCAATCTTTTGATATTAAATTTTTGATATTAAAAAAATATTAAAAATTTTTGATATTAAAAAATACTGGTGTGATTTGTCTTGGGTGAATGTTATAAGGAATATCTCAGTAGCACAAATTTCTGGAAGTAGAATTCTTTGGTCATGGAAAAGTCACGAATTGGATTTTAGGAGGTATTCAAAGTGTGCTGTGGTTTTTCTCTTCCCGTTGACAGGGAATGGGAGGCTCAATCTTCCCCTGTCCTTGTATACCAATTTTTTTGCATTTTGTTAATCTGAAAATAACATTATGTCATAGTTCTAATTTGCGTTTCTTCTCTTCTGAGGGAAATTGATAATCTTTTCATATCTTTGAGCCATTTGTACTTCTCTGTTTGTAATCTCTTGGTTTATGTTCTTTGTGTTTCTCTTGGGTCTTGCTTGTTTAAAAAATGTTTAATTTATAAAAGGGCTTTTTCATGAAGGATATAAAAAACATATCTTGTCTAACCAGGTTTTTGGTATAGTTAGTACTTCATTAGTGGCATTGTGTCATACAGATTTTTTTTGTTTGTTTTAATGTTTTCAATGACTTCTGGATTTGTGTCATGTTTATAAAAGCTTCCCTTTCCAAGATTATAAAAAAATTCTTTCATGATTTATTTTAGCACTTTTATGGTTCATGTTTAAGTGCTTAAAGATTCATCTGGAATTTATTTTGATGAGGGAGTGACACAGGCAATACCATTTTTTGAATAAGCCAGCTTTTCCTCACTGGCATCAAATACTAATTATTACTTGCATTTAGTTCTGGTTCTGGATTCTTTATTTTGAGATAATTATTTTGAGATTCCATTTGAGAATACTTTAATTTCTGTAGTTTTATAATATAATTTGCTATCTGGTGGGACTAGTCTCCTCATTTTCTCTAGAATTTTCCTGTCAGCTACTGTGCACAGTGAGGTTTTTCTCTAAGCCTGTAGTGGCCGTAGAGGTGGCCTTACTATGTCTTTTCAATAGCCAAGTTGCTATGGACCTCTGGGGTTGAAAATATTATACCCCTATTCCTAATAAACCCTACTGGTGTGTGTTGGGGGAGGATCCATTTATATTTGAGTAAGAAGGCTCATACAGAGAGGAATCATGGGAACAGGATCTCAGGGGCCCACAGCAGTCTGAGGGCCAGAGTTCTAAGGGGCTAACTGGATTGGAATGGTTCTGGACATTCAGTGGCCATCTGGCTTACTAGAGACTTGTTTTTCTTCACTGACACTTGGAATCTTGGGAAGTGAGAAAAATACCAGCTGAAGTTCAGCTATTCACTGTTACATGCTTGAAGATTATTCTGTAACCTGTGCAAAAAAGAGAATTGAAATTTGGGAGCTCTCTAATTTAACCCATATTTATTCATAATTCATGTAAGAACTCATTTGTTCACAAAATAGAGTTTTCCTGAGATGACTATATTAGCATACAAATAAGACTTAAAATTAAAAAGGATTTGAACTTTCTGTTATGGGTCATTTCGCTGAAGGGTAATTAAAAAAAATGTTTTCTACATTGTGCACACAAACGTTCTTTGCTTTATTGTCATTTGTTCTTATTTAAAAAGAAAGAAAAAATTAACTCACCCTGTTCCTGGTGTTTCAAGTTCAATAACTTTACCCTTGCTTTGGTTTTATCATTGTGTTCTAACTTCCAAAGTTACGTAGTTCATCTTCATTGAACACATACTTTTCCTGTTTTTCTTCTTATATTAGAGACATTCTATGCAGCTTACCTCATTACTATTAGGAAATATTCCACTGTCATGCAAAAAAAATCATATCCAACTTAAATTGATCTTCTATTGAATGTAGGGGACTGTGTGAGACTCTTTCATTTATTTTGCATCATTGAACATGTGAAATTATGTAAGATAGATAACATGACTTTCAAGATGGAAAAGACTGAGTCTCCTAGAGAGTTAACTATATTTCCCAAACTCCAATAACTAGTTAATGTGGCAGCAAGAAATTTCAGGCAGTTCTGAACAAATCATTACAAAGAAGCTCTACATGAGTTGTACCTTACTTGCCCTCTCCTTCACCTCACACCACTTTTCTTTTTCTACACTAAGCTCTAAGCATAAAGGCTTCACCTGTTTCTGTTTCTCCCACTGTATCTCATTGTAAGGGCTTTAACTGAATTCCCCTTTCTGCCTGATAGGCTCTTTGCAACAATGTGTACACATGTGGGCCCTCCTTGTCTCTCCCAATCCACTAACAATACCAGCATCTCTAAGAGTTCTTTCCAGTCTAGGTTAAGCCACTCTCCGATCTCCTTATTTTAAATCTCAGTGCAGCCCTTGTACGCACCCACCACACTCCCTGCCTACTCAGTTGTTTGTTCCCAGTGTTCGTTCATGGAAACAGGATCTCCACAAGAGCATAAATACTGCTCCACTGTGTCCTAGCATATACAACTTTGCCTCGAAGGTATCCAACAAGGATTTGATGGATGACTACATGGCTGTCTCTAACTTGCTGGGACAGAGCTAAATATAGGACAGGGTCAGGGTAGTAGAAAAATAAAAACCTTGGTCTTTGCCCTCAGAACTTGCAATCCAGGGACATCTCGGTTGCTCAGTGGGTTAAAGCCTCTGCCTTCGGCTCGGGTCATGGTCCCAGTGTCCTGGGATCCAGTTCTGTATCGGGCTCTCTGCTCAGCAAGGAGCCTGCTTCTTCCTCTCTCTGCCTGCTTCTCTGCCTACTTGTGATCTCTATCAAATAAATAAAATCTTAAAAAAAAAAAAAAAAAAGAACTTGCAATCCACCACCTAGCATGTCTTCATTGAGAAAAGGCATATGGGATCTGAATTATATTAAAACTATGGGGTTATATTTGGCAGCTACTAAAAATAAGTATCAATATATAAATCTGGATGTTAGCAAATCCTTTAGAAAGATCTAAAGATCGATCTTTAAACTAATTTTACATGTGCACATAAACTTATAGTATGTTGTCTTTAAAAACGACATGTATGAGGAGTTAACTATAAAGTAAGTTTGGAAGAATGCTGTGCCCATACTTTAAAGCCACTCTTAATGCAGAAAAATATGAATTAGTGAGATGCCTAGAAGAGTTCCAACAGAAACAGAGACAGATAGAGAGAAAGAAAAGGAGAGGGAGAGAAAAGGGAGAGAGAGAAAAAATGTAGAAAGACAGAGGAGAGAAGAGCAAGAAATAGGAAGATCAAAAGAACAAATGCCAGAGATCTCAGGGAGCTAGACCCATATCTCTTTGACAAAAGGGATTCCTATTGATGCTTCTGGTTGTGTGCACCTGGTTCCCACCTTATCATTCGCCACAGAAGACAAACACATATCTGTAGAGTGAGAGGCTATTGGAATCAAATCTAAAGGAGATGGCCTGATCAGAGCATCAATTCCAAACATTTTTTTGGTACTCTCCAGAGCTGGCCAGAGCCTGTATGGGGGTAGCTGTACAGAACTGCTAATGCTCCATTAAGCATTAGCTTTCCTTAGAGTGAGTTGATGGTACTAAAGCTTTATTTTTATAATATTTTTTATTTTTAAGATTTTATTTATTTATTTGACAGATAAAGATCACAAGTAGGCAGAGAGGCAAGCAGAGAGAGAGGAAAGCAGGCTCCCTGCTGAGGTGAGCCCAATGGGAGACTCGATCCCAGAACCCTGAGATCATGACCTGAGCCAAAGGCAGAGGCTTACCCACTTAGCCACCCAGGTTCCCCTGTATTTTTATAATCTTTTTTTAAATTTTTTAAAAAAATTGTTAATAAACATATATTTTTATCCCCAGGGGTACAGGTCTGTAAATCGCCAGGTTTATACACTTCACAGCACTTACCATAGCACATACCCTCCCCAATGTCCATAACCCCACCCCCCTTCTTTCAACCCCCCTCCCCACAGCAACCCTCAGTTTGTTTTGTGAGATTAAGAGTCACTTAGGGTTTGTCTCCCTCCCAATCTCATCTTGTTTCATTTATTCTTCTCCTACCCCCTTAACCCACCATGTTGCATCTCCACTTCCTCATATCAGGGAGATCATATGATAGTTGTCTTTCTCTGCTTGACTTATTTCACTAAGCATGATGCCCTCTAGTTCCATCCATATCGTCACAAATGGCAAGATTTCATTTCTTTTGATGGCTGCAGAGTATTCCATTGCGTATATATACCACATCTTCCTTATGCATTCATCTGTGGATGGACATCTAGGTTCTTTCCATAGTTTGGCTATTGTGGACATTGCTGCTATAAACATTCAGGTGCACATGCCCCTTCGGATCACTGTTTGTATGTTTAGGGTAAATACCCAGTAGTGCAATTGCTGGGTCATAGGGCAGTTCTATTTTCAACATTTTGAGGAACCTCCATGCTGTTTTCCAGAGTGGTTGCACCAGTTTGCATTCCCACCAACAGTATAGGAGGGTTCCCCTTTCTCCGCATACTCACCAGCATCTGTCATTTCCTGACTTGTTGATTTTAGCCATTCTGACTGGTGTGAGGTGATATCTCATTGTGGTTTTGATTTGTATTTCCCTGATGCCGAGTGATATGGAGCACTTTTTCATGTGTCTGTTGGCCATCTGGATGTCTTCTTTGCAGAAATGTCTGTTCATGTCTTCTGCCCATTTCTTGATTGGATTATTTGTTCTTTGGGTGTTGAGTTTGCTAAGTTCTTTATAGACTTTGGACACTAGCCCTTTATCTGATATGTCGTTTGCAAATATCATCTCCCATTCTATCAGTTGTCTTTTGGTTTTGTTAACTGTTTCCTTTGCTGTGAAAAAGCTTTTATCTTGATGAAATCCCAATAGTTCATTTTTGCCCTTGCTTCCCTTGCCTTTGGCGATGTTCCTAGGAAGATGTTGCTGCGGCTGAGGTCGAAGAGGTTGCTACCTGTGTTCTCCTCAAGGATTTTGATGGATTCCTTTCTCACATTGAGGTCCTTCATCCATTTTGAGTCTATTCTCATGTGTGGTGTAAGGAAAAGGTCCAATTTCATTTTTCTGCATGTGGCTGTACAATTTTCCCAACACCATTTATTGAAGAGGCTGTCTTTTTTCCATTGGACACTCTTTCCTGCTTTGTCGAAGATTAGTTGACCATAGAGTTGAGGGTCTATTTCTGGGCTCTCTGTTCTGTTCCATTGATCTATGTGTCTGTTTTTGTGCCAGTACCATGCTGTCTTGATGATGACAGCTTTGTAATAGAGCTTGAAGTCCGGAATTGTGATGCCATCAACTTTGGCTTTCCTTTTCAATATTCCTTTGGCTATTTGAGGTCTTTTCTGGTTCCATATAAATTTTAGGATTATTTGTTCCATTTCTTTGAAAAGAATGGATGTTATTTTGATAGGAATTGCATTAAATGTGTAGATTGTTTTAGGTAGCATAGACATTTTCACAATATTTATTCTTCCAATCCAGGAGCATGGAACATTTTTCCATTTCTTTGTGTCTTCCTCAATTTCTTTCATGAGTACTTTAGAGTTTTCTGTGTATAGATTCTTGGCCTCTTTCGTTAGGTTTATTCCTAGGTATCTTATAGGTATCTTATAGTTTTGGGTGCAGTTGTAAATGGGATTGACTCCTTAATTTCTCTTCTGTCTTGTTGTTGGTATAGAGAAATGCAACTGATTTCTGTGCATTGACTTTATATCCTGACACTTTACTGAATTCCTGTACAAGTTCTAGCAGTTTTGGAGTGGAGTCTTTTGGGTTTTCCACATATAGTATCATGTCATCTGTGAAGAGTGTAGTTTGAATTCTTCTTTGCCAATCTGAATGCCTTTAGTTTCGTTTTGTTGTCTGATTGCTGAGGCTAGGACCTCTAGTACTATGTTGAATAGCAGTGGTGACAATGGACATCCCTGCCATGTTCCTGACATAGCAGAAAAGCTTTCAGTTTTTCTCCATTGAGAATGATATTTGCGGTGGGTTTTTCATAGATGGCTTTGATGATATTGAGGTATGTGCCCTCTATCCCTGCACTTTGAAGAGTTTTGATCAGGAAGGGATGCTGTACTTTGTCAAATGCTTTTTCAGCATCTATTGAGAGTATCATATGGTTCCTGTTCTTTCTTTTATTAATGTGTTGTATCACATTGACTGATTTGCGGATGTTGAACCAACCTTGCAGCCCTGGAATAAATCCCACTTGGTCGTGGTGAATCCTCCTTTTAATGTACTGTTGAATCCTATTGGCTAGTATTTTGTTGAGAAGTTTTGCATCTGTGTTCATCAAGGATATTGGTCTGTAGTTCTCTTTTTTGATGGGATCCTTGTCTGGTTTTGGGATCAAAGTGATGCTGGCCTCATAAAATGAGTTTGGAAGTTTTCCTTCCATTTCTATTTATTTGGAACATTTTCAGGAGAATAGGAATTAGTTCTTCTTTAAATGTTTGGTAGAATTCCCCCAGAAAGCTGTCTGGCCCTGGACTTTTGTTTGTTTGGAGATTTTTGATGACTGTTTCAATATCCTTAGTCATTATGGGTCTGTTCAGGTTTTCTATTTCTTCCTGGTTCAGTTGTGGTAGTTTATATGTCTCTAGGAATGCATCCATTTCTTCCAGATTGTCAAATTTGTTGGCGTAGAGTTGCTCATAGTATGTTCTTATAATTTTCTGTATTTCTTTTGTGTCAGTTGTGATCTCTCCTCTTTCATTCATGATTTTATTTATTTGGGTCCTTTCTCTTTTCTTTTTGATAAGTCTGGCCAGGGGTTTGTCAATCTTATTAATTCTTTCAAAGAACAAGCTCCGAGTTTCATTGATTTGTTCTATTGTTTTTTTTTTTAATTCTTTTTCATTGATTTCTGCTTTGATCTTTATGATTTCTCTTCTCCTGCTGGGTTTAGGGTTTCTTTCTTGTTCTTTCTCCAGCTCCTTTAGGTATAGGGTTATGTTGTGTACCTGAGACCTTTCTTGTTTCTTGAGAAAGGCTTGCACTGCTATATATTTTCCTCTCAGGACTGCCCTTGTTGTGTACCACAAATTTTGAACCATTGTGTTTTCATTATCATTTGTTTCCATGAATTTTTTCAATTCTTCTTTAATTTCCTGGTTGATCCATTCATTCTTTAGAAGGATTATGTTTAGTCTTCATGTATTTGGGTTCTTTCCAAATTTTTTCGTGTGATTGAGTTCTAGCTTCAGAGCATTGTGGTCTGAAAATAGGCAGGGAATGATCCCAATCTTTTGATACTGGTTGAGACCTGATTTAGGACCCAGGGTGTGATCTATTCTGGAGAATGTTCTATGTGCACTAGAGAAGAATGTTTATTCTGTTGTTTTGGGATGAAATGTTCTGAATATATTTGTGTTGTCCATCTGGTCCAATGGGTCATTCAAGGCCTTTATTTCCTTGTTGATCTTTTGCTTAGATGATCTGTCCATTTCAGTGAGGGGAGTGTTAAAGGCCTCTACTATTATTGTATTATTGTTGATGTGTTTCTTTGATTTTGTTATTAATTGGTTTATATGGTTTTCTGCTCCAATGTTAGGGACATACATATATAAAATTGTTACATCTTCTTGTTGGACAGACCCTTTGAGTATGATATAGTGTCCTTCCTCATCTCTTATTATAGTATTTGGCTTAAAATCTAATTGGTCTGATACAGGGATTGCCACTCCTGCTTTCTTCTAATGCCCATTAGCATGGTTAATTGTTTTCTACCCCCTCACTTTAAATCTGGAGGTGTCTTCGGGTTTAAAATGAGTTTCTTATAGGCAACATATAGATGGGTTTGGTTATTGTATCCATTCTGATACCCTGTGTCTTTTGATTGGGGCATTTAGCCCATTAACATTCAGGGTAACTATTGAGAGATATGAATTTACTGCCATTGTATTGCCTGTAAGGTGACTGTTACTGTATATTGTCTCTGTTCCTTTCCAATCTACTACTTTTAGGCTCTCTCTTTGCTTAGAGAGCCCTTTCAATATTTCCTGTAGAGCTGGTTTGGTGTTTGCAAATTCTTTCATTTTTTGTTTGTCCTGGAAGCTTTTAATCTCACCTTCTACTTTCAATGATAGCCTAGTTGGATATAGTATTTTTGGCTGCATGTTTTTCTCATTTAGTGCTCTGAATATATCATGCCAGCTCTTTCTGGCCTGCCAGGTCTCTGTGGATAAGTCTGCTGCCAATCTAATATTTTTACCATTGTATGTTAGACTTCTTTTCCCGGGCTGCTTTCAGGATTTTCTCTTTGTCACTAAGACTTGTAAATTTTACCTGGGGTGATGGGGATGTGGACCTATTCTTATTGATTTTGACAGGGGTTCTCTGCACCTCCAGGATTTTGATGCTTGTTCCCTTTGCCATATTGGGGAAATTCTCCCCAATAATTCTCTCCAATATACCTTCTGCTCCCCTCTCTCTTTCTTCTTCTTCTGGAATCCCAATTATTCTAATGTTGTTTCGTCTTATGTTGTTACTTATCTCTCGAATTCTGCCCTCGTGGACCAGTAGCTGTTTGTCCCTCTTTTGCTCAGCTTCTTTATTCTCTGTCATTTGGTCTTCTATATCGCTAATTCTTTCTTCTTCCTCATTTATCCTAGGAGTGAGAGCCTCCATTTTTTATTGCACCTCATTAATAGCTTTTTTGATTTCAACCTGGTTAGATTTTAGTTCTTTTAATTTTCCAGAAAGGGCTTTTATATCTTCTGAGAGGGTTTCTCTAATATCTTCCATGCCTTTTTCAAGCCTGGCTTGAACCTTGAGAATTGTCCTTCTGAACTCTAGATCTGACATATTACCAATGTCTGTATTGATTAGTTCCTTAGCCTTCAGTACTGCCTCTTGTTTTTTTGGTGGTGAAATTTTCCACCTTGTCAATTTGTCCAGATAAGAGTATATGAAAAAGCAAGTAATATACTAAAAGGGTGGCAAAGACCCCAGGAAAATATGCTTTAACCAAATCAGAAGAGATTCCAAATCTTGGGGGGAGAGAAAGGGGATAAAAAGAGGTTCACAACAACAACAACAACAAAGAAACAATTAAAAAAAGAAAACGAATAAAGAAAAAATATAAAAAAGAAAAGAATATATTTATATATATATATTAGATAAACTAGTTAAAAAAGAAAAGGGTAAAAGTTAAAAAAGTATTAGCAGAAAAAGAGAAAAAATTTAAAAAGAAAAAGAGAATTAAATTAACTGAAAGACTAAGGAATCATGGGGAGAAAGCCATGAGTTCCGTGCCTTGCTTTCTCCTCCTCTGGAATTCTGCCGCTCTCCTTGGTATTGAAACCGTACTCCTTGGTAGGTGATCTTGGTCTTGGCTGGATTTCTTATTGATCTTCTGGGGGAGGGGCCTGGTGTAGTGATTCTCAAGCGTCTTTGCCCCAGGTGGAATTGCACTGCCCTTACCAGGGGCCTGGCTGAGTAATCCGCTCGGGTTTGCTTTCAGGAGTTTTTGTTCCCTGAGCGCTTTCCATAGAGTTCCGGAGGATGGGACTACAAATGGCGGCCTCCTGGTCTCCGGCCCAGAAGAGCCGAGAGCTCGGGGTCCTGCTCCTCAGTGTGCCCTCAGAGAACAGCGCCCAATAACTCCCGTCTGCCTGACCTCTGGCCACGCTCGGAGCTCACTGAGCCTGCGACCGGCTGGAGGTAACCCTGAGCTATGAGCTCACTCTCACCTCTGTCTCTGTAGCCAGCTTCCCCGTTCTAATACCTGCCAGCTCTGCGACACTCAGCTCCCCCCGATCCTTCTCTGACCCTGCGGGACCTGAGGCCATGCTGAACCCGCGTGGCTCCACCCCAGTTTAGCCTCTGGAGCGATGTCCCTCAGTGGACCAGACTTCTAAAAGTCCTGATTTTGTGCTTCGTTGCTCCACCGCTTGCCGTGAGCTGGTCCCTCCCCCCGCAGTCTATCTTCCCGTCACTTTGGATTCACTTCTCCGCCAGTCCTACCTTTCAGAAAGTGGTTGATTTTCTGTTTCTACAATTGCTGTTCTTCTTCTCTTCGATCTGCCGTTGGATTTGTAGGTGTTTGCAATCTTTAGATAAGCTATCTAGCTGATCTCCTGCTACCTGAAGTAGTCTCAGCCTGCTACTTCTTCGCCATCTTGACTCCCCCCCCCCGTATTTTTATAATCTTAAAATGAATCCAAAGACTAGTGTGAAATTCTCAGTATCATACTATACTTTATTAATCATCATTTCAGGGAAAAATGTAAGGTCAGAGCAATATTTTTAAATATTTTATGTAAAATATTTTTAAACTTTAAAATATTAAATACTAAAATGTTTTAATATTTTTACTAGCCTTATATAAAAGTACTTTGCCTATTTCATTAGGATATAATTGTGGGTCTACAAATTTGTGGGGTTTTTTTTGATGTTTTAAAAAGTCTAATTTTGCCAATTATTATAATCATGTAAAACAGAAACAATCACCATATTTTCACTACCTAAGAACAACTGTACTGTAAATACTTTGCTATTATTATTTTAATTTTTTAAATTTTTAAATTAATACATATTATTAGCCCCAGAGCTATAGGTCTGTGAATTGCCAGGTTTACACACTTCACAGCACTCACCATAGCACATACCACCCCCAATGTCCATAACCCCCAGCACCCTCTCCCTACCCCCCCCCAGCAACCCTCAGTTTATTTTGTGAGATTAAGGGTCTCTTATGGTTTGTCTCCCTCCTGATCCCATCTTGTTTCATTTATTCTTTTCCTATCCCCAAACCCCCCATGTTGCGTCTCTACTTACTCATATCAGGGAGATCATATGATAGTTGTCTTTCTCCAATTGACTTATTTTGCTAAATTTGCTATTATTTCTTAACAGAACTCTTATGTATATTTAAGAATAATTATGACTATATTGCTTATTGAATTTTGTGTACTGGTATCAAATAAATTTGTACATATATGTTCACAGTTTTTTAATGAATGCAGAATATCATTTGATTTAGTAGGAATATAATTTACTGAACTACTTTGTCAACACTGAACACAAATTTCCATCTACCCTTTTTTTTCTTTTACAATAAAGCTCTTTTGTGTTTTAGATTATTTGTGTGCTGAATATTATATGTGTAATAAATTAAAATTTTGATTATAGATTATACTCATATTTCTAAGAGTCAAAAAAGTAAGAAAATTTTAAGTTTCTTTATATTTATTTTCAGAATGTTTTCAAAATTTTGCAAAAACCATTGCTTAGCAATGTACAAATAAGATTCTTATTTCATCATTCACCCATCAGCATTGAATATTTTATCTTTAAAATACAACTTTGGGTTTTAAAGTGAAAAAAAAACAGGTTTCCTCCTGAATTTTAATATCTTTGTTTACATAATGAGGTAAAATGTTTTCACTGTATGTTTTGACTCTTTCCTCTTTTGTTAGGTGTTACCTGCTCTCTTGAAGATATGATATCATTGCCACTGTTATTATGGTAAATGGTACTATCTCTACCGTTGGTTTCTAACAAATTAAGTCTCAGGACTTTAAAGTTTCAGGAGCTCTGAATCATTCGAACCTGTGACAGTACCCAGTAGCAAGGACAAACATTGACAGACATTAACTATGCAATTTCACATTATTAACTCTGCTATACTTGGGCAAAATCTTATAAGTCTTCATTTTTTTTAAAGGAGAAATATTCAAAGATTTGAAATAATTTGTCTGTAGTAAGACATCTAATAATTAAAATTAGGATTTTAAGACTTCATGATTTCAGAACTTTGCACTAACTCATCAATGAGTGCTGGTCCCTAGTGAGATGCAGCCTCAGTAGGATTGTGAGCTTTTGTAGCAATCACTAAAGTTTCCTATCTATAAATTTCAATACATGAATTTTCATTAGACCACACAGAACTGTGCACTAGAGCAAAAAATATAGCCATAGGTTGCATTACCTTTCACTGAGGAGGTCCTTTTTCACTTTTCAATTACTATAACTTTTTTTTAAGCTTTTATTTATTTATTGTACAGAGAGAGAGAGAGAGCACAAGCAGGGGGAGGGCAGGCAGAAGGAGAGAGAGAGAAGCAGAGCAGGGAGTCCAGCATGGGGTTGAATCCCAGGATCCTGAGATCATGACCAGACCAAAGGCAGACACTTAACCAGCTGAGCTACCCAGGCACTCTTCAATTACCATTCTGAACCTAACACACTTCTTCTTATTATTATTATTCTTTTTTTTTTAAAGATTTTATTTATTTATTTGACAGAGAGAGAGATCACAAGTAGGCAGAAAGGCAGGCAGAGAGGCAGGCAGAGAGAGGAGAAAGCAGCCTCCCCAAGGAGCAGAGAGCCCGAGGTGGAGCTCGATTCCAGGACCCTGGAATCATGACCTGAGCTGAAGGCAGAGGCTTTAACCCACTGAGCCACCCAGGTGCCCCCTAACACACTTCTTATCAGAGAAGCTAATATATAAGATTTTGTTCTTCAGTCCCTCTGTCTGTCTCTAAGTACACAATGCCATCTCCTGCTGATCTCTGCTTTCCAAGCTGGCATTTGCTACACATGTTTCAAATGTATATGGTATTTGAAAAATGATCCCTCCTCTGGACAAACTTTGGAGAGAGCTCATTTCATAGTCTGCACACAAAACTAGGGGTGCAACATTGACCTGAGAGAGGCACAGGAAGACAACAGATAGTCTTGGGTATCTGATACAATCAAACCAGCCAATGGACATCTTTGAATGCTGACATGACTTAGCTTTTGCTCTACCCTCGTTGGGCTGCCCCTTGACATCCTCCAATTGAAGATTTGCCCTTCTTATAACTTCATGTGTCTTGATTTGTAGACTCAACTTTGTTTGAGCTCAATTTTGTTAAGCAATTTGCCCTGCTTATAACTTCATGTGTCTTGAGTTGTAGACATTTGTGAAATTTAAACATTTCTAAATTAACTGTGTCAAAGCCCTCCAATGTTTATTATGTTACCAGACAAAACATTTTCCATAGTTGCTCATGAGTACACTAACCTCTTCACACTAATATTTTCTGGAAGTCCTGATTTTGAAATGGAAATTATTATGTCAAGAGTACCAAGTTCATTTCTCTCAGAGCAGTATGAATGGATCTAAGGTCCACGAGCCCCAAGAATGTCTGATCAATAAAGCTAGTAGAGAGGGATGGTCCATGACATAGAGCCCTCTTTCTCTTACCTGTCCTTCATATTCAACACCCCTTTTCCTGCATAATCTTAAGGTCTGGATTGAACACAAACTCTTCTGTCTTGGCTGAGGCATCCACCTTTACTGATGGGTATGGAGGGGAGACTGGGAAGTAATGTTAATAAAAAGAAGTCTGTGAAATTTCTTTAAAACAGATATTTTAATGTTCTTAAATCTCTTCCATCCTTCCTTCACTCATTCCCTCCTTGACCTCCTTCCTTTGAATTCCTTGCTTCATAGGTGTTTGTGTAGGATGCGAAAACAAACAACTTATGGTGGCAGGTGATAGTCCTGGGACCAGCCAATGCAGTGGGTGGTAGTACTGACCAGACAACAAGCAAGAGTATTTTTAACAAGAAGGGACTGATTAGATGAGGGTTGTAATCCTGATTCTTTCAGAACAGGAGTGGATCCTGTCTTTGTTTAAAATTTGGACTTTTGGTTCATTATGATTTTTTTTGCATTAATTTTCATTTTTTAAAATATCACATTAAAATATGTATCTTGATTACCACATTTATTGCCATCACTTAAATATTGTGCTAAAGGCAAATGCCTTATTCGCCTCACCCTGGGACTCTCTAGAAACAAATGCAATAGATGAAAGCTTAAGAAAACCTCTACTCACGTGGTGGTGCCTGGGTGGCTCAGTGGGTTAAGCCTCTGCCTTCGGCTCAGGTCATGATTCCAGGGTCCTGGGATCGAGTCCCACATCAGGCTCTCTGCTCTCTCTCTCTCTGCCTGTCTCTCTGCCTACTTGTGATCTCTGTCAAATAAATAAATAAAATCTTAAAAAAAAAAAAAAGAAACAAAACCTCTACTCAGAAATTAAACTTACAAGCCATTTGTAAAAAAGTGACCAGAGACAAAGCTAAAACCCAATTTTACAAAAGTCATGTATGGTCAGGAGAAGTAGCAAGACACATCTCAACAGCTAAAACTTTAGCAAAATAATCATAGTCTTGCTCAAATGTTATTATTTAACAAGTTCTGTGCTTTTAAATGAGAAAATACCATTTATTCTGGAGGAACAGGTTAAATTATTTTTCTATTTAACAGATCCTTCTGAAATGCAGGATTTATGGGTTTTTGTCAAAAATATCTTTATTTTATAGCCATTGCTATTGTAGTATTTTCTAATTGCTCTGTTACTTTTCAGAATCCTTAACTTCTTGTGTTCACATTTGTTTCAGAAATAGCTGCAATTTATCTAAAGCGTTTTTCT
Organism: Mustela putorius furo; assembly: GCF_011764305.1. Classification (NCBI taxonomy): domain Eukaryota; kingdom Metazoa; phylum Chordata; class Mammalia; order Carnivora; family Mustelidae; genus Mustela; species Mustela putorius. The sequence continues at coordinate 3,828,098 of NW_025422171.1, forward strand.
TGTTAGCTGTGTGAAGTATGGGGAATAAATAGTATGATTCCTATCTATTCTGCTTAGTTCATTATCAGTTTTCACTGTGTATTTTGGTAATTCTTCACAGTGGGTTTAGTTGATGACCAGGCTGGGGTGGGATGGATGGGTGGTTAAATAATTCCATTACTAAGCAAACAGCACACTAAGCCCAGCACCACACACCTGCTCTCACAATCGCAAACATCTGAGAGGAGGGGGTTCTTATGGCATAAGTATCTCTGTACCCGGTGTTTGTCTTATTTCAGAGAATTTCTGTAATCACCACTCAAGTTTGTCTCTGGTAAAGGAGACATTCATTCAAGTATAATTAAATATTCTTGTGATCCCCAGTGCTAGGAAAGTGGGAAGAGAGAGTCCTTCTTTTTTTTTTTTTTTTTTAAGATTTTATTTATTTATTTGACAGAGAGAAATTACAAGTAGATGGAGACGCAGGCAGAGAGAGAGAGAGGGAAGCAGGCTCCCTGCTGAGCAGAAAACCCGATGCGGGCCTCGATCCCAGGACCCTGAGATCATGACCTGAGCCGAAGGCAGCGGCTTAACCCGCTGAGCCACCCAGGCGCCCGAGAGAGTCCTTCTAAACAAAGAAACAAAGACTTAAAGGAGTTTATGCTTCTTTTCATGCAACAATTCAAGGTACCTCTTTTTCTTCAGGGTCCATACATTTGTTAGTTTCCCCACCATTCTAACTTAAAGAAGTCCCATGTGGAAATCCGCAGAGGAGCGAGTGTGAATTGCCTTCCTTCCAGAAGAGTATGCCGCTGTCTTTGATCCAGCTCATAATTAGATCAGCTAAGGCCGGGACGAAATCAGGTGAGTGGATGATAAGTTGAAAGCAGCAATGAGGTTGTGAATGAGAGAAGGGAAAAGAACAGCAATCCTCAAGCAAAAATCCATACCAAGGCCTGAAGTTTACACATCCCAGGTCCCTCTCTCGTGGCCCAGCCAAGAATGTTCACAGAGTCTGTCTTCATTCATCACACATGCCCTGGCAGCTCCACTTTGAGCCCCAGATCACAAATACATGTCACCTCCTCATGCAGCCCCATCTGCATTCGCCTGGGTCTTCCCTGGCAGGGGGCACATCCATCACCCCCCGGAGGTACGCTTTTTGGAGCAGCTGTTGCTAACGCGCTGCACAGAAGGACTGAGGGGCCTGCTGGCTCCTTTGCCAGCTTGGTCTGCTTTGTGGTAATAAACCTAAGGAATGTCTAAACCTGGAGTTGTCAAAAAGAAGAAGGTTGTTTTTGCTGGAATGTCTGCGGTTTTATTCCCTTTCCCCAAGATTCCCATTTCAGAAGCTTTAACTTTTATGGGTATTTTTTAAACGATAAAACGGGGAGTTTTTAAATGTGGTTCTAAGAGGTAGAACCCCCCGAGAAGTCTAGATTTGGTTCACCCAGAAAATCCAAGCCAAGTGCCTTGAACTTAATCTGAACTTCTCTCTCCCCACCCCACCCCCACCACAATTGCAACATTTTCCACTCATAACATCACTACATTGTAACTTTGCTCTCTGGCAACTGTGTCATTGGTGATTAGTAAAACACTCTGAAACAATGACATCATGTCTATAAAATAATCACAAAAAATGCTAAATATTAATGACTAAGTCTCAGAATGGAATTTGAGCAACGCCAGTGGTGGCTAGGTTCACTTTATATATTCTGATTTTGTGAGATTTAAATTGACTGGATTTCCACACATAACCCCTCCGTTGCCTAATTTCAGCCATCCCCTCATTTCTCCACTTTCCTGGCCCCTTCTCTTTCCCAAGGAGTTTGCAGTAAGAAGACCTGTTAAATTTCAGAATCACCCAATTTGCCCTCTGATCTTTGTTGGAAGCTTTTCTTCATTTTCAAGCAGGAGCCTAGCTCTGTAGATTTAGGTACCATTTGTGCTCCAGATACTTCACAGTTCACAAGCCAATGGTAAAGCTATGGAAATTTTAAAGCACACACATTGTCCAGATGAATGCAAATAAAAATTCATCTTGCCTTCTTGGAGAGTGGAAACTGGGAATATGGATCACAAAAGGAGTGGAATGTTAGAAGCTCACAAAGCAATGGAATGTTAGAATTGGAATTTAGTCCAACACCTTCACTGACAGCCTTGGACATTTTTAAAACACAGTAGGCTTTTAAGATTAAGCCAGAGTGAATTATTTGTAAAGGAAATACCATCTATGTGGTGAAACATCTTAAATACCCTGCACCCTTTACTGAGCGAGTGGCTTGTTGAACTCGCTATTGTTGTGAGATCTGCCAGTAATGGTAAAGTCTATGTTTTGGAGAGAAACGCAAGACATTTCACCCTTGTTATATGCTTCTATGTTCATGATGCTACTTTCTCGCCATTAGTATGGTAATCAGCTTGAAGGGGATTTCTTTCCTTCTTCCCTTCCCTTCCCCTCATCTTCCCTCCCCTTGCCTTGCCTTTCCTCCTTTCTTTCAAGAAGCGGTTTAGCAGGCTCTTGTCCAGTAAATTTTCAAGTGTTCCGTGAAGTCCAAGTGGTGGACAGATACATTTCCAGACCTATCAGGGAGACCTCCCACCTCTCTATTTCATAGCAACTCACTTGTGCGTCTGTTTGGATATAAATTTCTAAATATCAGATAGGAATTCTTCGAAGCACCATCCTATTTCCCATACAAAGTAGATGTTTAGTAAATATTTGCTAGAGTGAATGGATGAGGGGCACCTGGGTGGCTCAGAAGGCTAAGCATTAGACTTGGTTCAGCTCAGATTGTGATCTCAGGGTCAAGGGATGGAGCCCCCTGTTGGGCTCTGTGCTCAGCATAGAGTCTGCTTAAGACTCTTTCTTCCTCTCCCTCTACCCCTCCCTCACTGCTTTCACGTGCACACACACTCTCTCTCTCTCAAATAAATAAATTTTAAAAAATGTTCTTTATAACTATTTAGGAAAAAACAAAAAACAAAACTAAAGCTTGAGAATTACTGTCATCCTTGCCATTCTTTACCTCTGGGATGCCTTTACATGCTGGCTGGGGATGGCTGGCTTTGAACTCAACTAAGTTGCTGGTGTGATTTTTGAACATGAGCACCAGTACCAAGCCCAAAGCAACCTCATTCTTACTTCACAGACTGGTTGGCTGGTTGGCATCAGTGACTCCTGCTTACAGAGATACTTGAGCATGTGGTGATTTTAATGAGGCTAATAGATTCAGAGCCTCCAAATTAAGCAACTAGAAAGGACCCAAACTGGGTAGCCCCTTTAAGACTTCTCTGCACAGTAGCCCATTCAGACTCAGGAACTTTCTGTGAACTCTAGAGGTGACCTCTTCCTTTTCTTTGCTTCTACCTAATCAGATCCCATGTGAACTTTGGGAGCCTAGTGCTTGGATGTTGAAGGATTAAAAAAAAAAACCCACTTTTGTGTATGCTACCTTTGGAGGCATATTAAAATCCCTTTGAATGCTATTGGTTTTTTTTTTTTCTCATTGAAAATATCAAGTCTGTTTTCTATATAAACAGGCATTTTCTTTTATCTTGGTTATATTGTTTTACATTCCAACCTTATGGCTTAAATATTTTATTTGTCTCAAGATCATTTTTTTAAACTTGGGCTGATTATTTGAAACACTCATGTTGGAAAAGAATTGTTAGTGACCTTTCTTTCAACTGAGGAGGAAAACAAACATACAAATAGTATTTTTCTCCTGTATTATTTGTGATGGTTAGTCATACATACCTACTCTGGGTTCACATAACCTGCAATTGAAAGAGTTGTATGAAAATGACTTTTTAAATTATTTACCCCATAAAGCATTTCCATGAAGATTCTTGTCTAGCTCACCATTGTGAGGGAAAAAAATAAAAATTTCAGCTTTTGGAGAGTAGGGAAATGATTATATTTACTTATATCTTAAGTGAGAGTGAACAAGATAAAAGCTGAGAAGGACTATGAACAGAAGATTGATCTGTATTTGTGAACTGGGTTTATTGATCCATGGTGAAATTACAGAGCAGGAAAGACATCTCTCTTTGTCATCGCTGGGGTCCTTGATCTTTTATCTTGTCCCTTGTCCTGCAAGATTAGGAGAGGGCATTCCTACACAATGGGATAATTTTGTAGGAATGCCCTCTCCTAATCTGAATCAATTATTATATATGGCAGAGATTGGTGAACTTTTTCTGGAAAGGCCAAGGTAGAATGCACTGCTACTGAGGTTCTTCTTATTCCCACTTCTGTTTCTGGTATTTTACTGTTAGGGTCTACACCTCTCCAATTGCAATGCCTCACCACAAATCCACTTCAGCTCTCAGAAGCAAGCTGTGATCTTGAGTGGAGAGGGAGGAAAAGTACTCGTAGAGATGGAAGCATTTGGGTGCTGTGGAGGCCTCATGGCACCCCTCTGTGTCAGATTCACAACTCACAGCACAGGGACAATCCTGGGGCCTCTTATATTTCTGAACCAGGGGGCTGACTGCCTACCTTCTGACAGCCACATTCTACTGGTTTTTGACAGCTGGGTGCTTGAGCACCATCTTCCTTCTGTTTTTTTTGGAATTTCCCATAGGTTCTGGAATAAATTTAATTGCTGGCCCTCATTTTTGGTCAGTGGTGTTAGAAATATATACTTATTCTGTGTCCTTCCAGCTACACTGCTGAGAAGTAGGGAGAGGAACTGTTAGTCACATTTCAGATGTAATCCTGGATCATATTTCTTGCTCATGGCATGCCTTTCTGTACTAAATGGCCCAGATTTGGGAACAGAGTAGAGCACCCTTGCTGGCAGCAGGCACTCATGGGACAATATTTGTAGAGTGGACTGTGTGGTCTTTCCAGACCTTGAGTTGCATGATATAATGGTAGTTCTGCAAATATAAGTGGGATGATAACAATATATTTTTTTAAGATTTTATTTATTTATTTGTGAGAGGGAGAGAGAGAGAGAGAGAGAGCACAGGCAGACAGGTTGGCAGGCAGAGGCAGAGGGAGAAGCAGGCTCCCTGCTGAGCAAGGAGCCCGATGTGGAACTTGATCCCAGGACGCTGGGATCATGACCTGAGCCAAAGGCAGATGCTTAACCGACTAAGCCACCCAGGCGCCCACAACAATATATTTTAAGTGAGTGTTAGCTCTGAAGTATTGAACTATTGTCACAGCAATGTCTTTTACTGCAATATTTGGAGAATTTATAAAAACTAAATGTAGGGGTGTCTGGGTGACTCAGTTGGTTAAGCATGTGCCTTTGGCTCAGGTCATGATCTTAGGGTCCTGGGATTAAGCCCTAAGCTGGGCTTCCTATTCTGCAGAGTGTCTGCTTCTCCCACTCCTTCTGCCCCTCTCCCCCTCATGCATGCATATGCTCTCTCTCTCTCTCCAAAAAATAAATAAATAGTCCTAAAGAAATAAAAAATAAAAACTGAATGTATTTGAAAGGCAGTTTCATCCTCTGAATGAGATGTGCTTGAATAATACTACAACAACCTAACTTTTATCATCAAATACCCAGAAACTCCGAATGTTCATGGCTGATTAAGAGGAAAGAAAATCCACTGAAAGATGGGTAGTGGAATTCTGGTCCTAGTGAAGGGCTGCTAATCAAACTCAGTGTACTGGTCAGCTTGGTTTAGAGATTACTCCCAAATTTGGTTTAGACATTGAAGGTGAGGAAGAGCAGGAGAAAGCGGAGACATCTGAGCTCACAAGTTAGTATCAGAGATTGGACTAGGCCCTAGGCAAACCAGGTACCTATCCATTTGTCCTTTCCCATGTCTACAGTATCTAAATTTGGCCCATCTCTCTCTCTCGTATAATCCACTCACTTAGGCCCTTTGTCTCATACGTCTTTGTATGTCCTCACAGAGCCAAGCACAGAGACTCGGCAATAATGACTGCTCAAACAATATTAGCTGAGGAAGTTAGTCTAGCAGAAGTATTTCCTGACCTCTAGCATCTCATACTCTTTTGTTTGCTCTTGTACCTGTGATGAGACAAGACAGTATGTTTCTTGATTATCCCTGACAATTTTCTCCACAATACAAGCTGTCAAGGTCAATTATGTGTCACTTGGGTGTTTTAATCTTAGCACAGAAATGTTATTTTTCTTGCCATCCTGGAAGAATTTCACAAGAATTTCAGAGACTGACTAAATGATTGCAGAATTTCTGCATTTCTGCCAAATTGCATTGAATAATAACAATAAAAATAAATAGCATTAGTCCGAGAGTCATGCAGGAGCAGGTCCAGGCAGAGAACAAAGCATGACATGTGTGAATTGGCCAACTAACATGGTTCTCACAACACCGGCTCTATTGTCAGCAACGATAAAACCTGAGAAAAGGCCTTGGCAAGTATGCTCTACATTTATTTGTTTTTGAGCTTTGATAATAGGTTGGCTGTGATGTGATCTTTATTACACTGTGCAATGTAAAATGCAGCTTGTTTTTAAAAGCCATTGCCAATGACTGACAGATATTTATTTCAATGGCATCCAGTGATCTGAATGTCTCATGTCATTCTGTACTTGCTCACTTTTCCATGAATAACTTACCATGTAAAGAGACATGTTTGGACTTACTTGAACTCATTATATAACCCCAGGTTAGTGAGGGATGTCTTGGAAAGCTAGAGAAGAACTGTTGTGTCTCTAAGACAATTAACTGTGTTTCCATTCTTGATTTAACTCTTACTGTAAGTGATGGCCAAAGCACTTCACTTAGAAATATCCAACAGACCAGCATTCATAAGTTTGTTCTGAGACATTTTTGCTTAAGGTCAACCATTTGTAATGGATTCTCTGGTTGTAGGGGGTTTTATGTACTATTTTTTTGGTAAAATGAGAAGTATAAAGACATCCAGTTTTGTAAAAACATACAGGGCTAAACATATCAAAGCCAGAATAGCAGGTTGCTTATGGACTGTTTTCTCATAGGATTTCCCCCTGGAGAGTCAGAGAAGTTGCATTTTTGTGGCATTTTAACAGAAAGCCTCCTGGGAAAATAGAGAGTAATGGGTCATTTCCAATCACATGGGCTTTCATTTAATTAGATCACATTAATCTTTAACATTTAGTTTGTATTATTGCACTGAGGGATTACAAATTGAAGGGAAGAGAGGAAAAGCCATCATCAGGAGAATAATGTGTTATCTAGGAGGAGTGAAGTGGTGGGAAATGGGAGACGGAGCAAGGCGTGGCCTGATGACATTGAAAGAGTGGAGAAGGCTGAGTCATTGGTCCTGTTCCTATTTCTGCAGACAACAGGAAACTCTATTCCAGTGATTCAAGACTAGTAGCCATGTTTTCTTAAGCTAGCAAGTATTTAAGATAATTTGAGTTGGAATGCATTCATGTGAACATGAACTCTCTAGCACCACAAACTCTGGTTCTCCGACAGCCTTATGCTAAGGCCCCAAAGTCCTTGAATTGGGAACTCAAATCTACCACTCTCCATCTGTGTAGAGGACTACCACTCCATGTGGTGTTGGAGTTTCCGACAGTATGTGAATAGCCCATGAAGATTTCTGAAAATTGAGGTGAATCTAGAAAAAGTATAATGATGTTCAAGAATTCATTCTAAGCCACTGCTGCTTCTTTTTAAAAGATTTCATTTATTTATTTAAGAGAAAGACTGACAGAGAGAGAGAGAGAGAGAGAGAGCATGAGCAGGGTGAGAAGCAGAGGGAGAAGCAGATTCCGGGCTGAGCAGCGAGCTGGATACAGGGCTGGATCCTGGGACCTGGACTCTGGGATCATGACCTGCTTTGAAAGCAGATGCTTAACTGACTGAGACACCCAGAGCCACTCATTCTAAACTTCTGCAGGTCAGTGAAGGAGTTAGCAAGTCCACATTTGTGTTCACCTCCGGGTTATGGTCCTTGATTACAGACCTTCTACAGTTAAGCCACATTTCTTCTCCCTTCTCACCCTTTACTCCATGTCCTTTTTATCTACCTTTTGTCAAACCAGCTTTTCCCTCAGCCATTTCTTTTCCTTGTCACACATATTTACTATTATATAAATATGTGTTTTTTAAATGACAAAAACCTAAGCAGCATTTCAAAAAATTCTATTTTTAAAATTTTCCTGAGGTTTAGTGGGTACTCAGCAGCTAGAAATATCCATTGCCCTGAATTTCAAGATTGTACATTTATTTGCACACCACACCCACATTTAAAAGTAAGCTGCATTGGGGTCAGAGCCCATGTGTCTGGCTCATTTCTTAAAATTTCCGTCTCCTAGTTCTAGAGCCTAATAGGAAAATTATATTTATTGAATAAATGATTGGATGAATGAATTGACAAAACCCTCTTAATGCTTAAAATCCCACCTTTTGTGTTTCCTTTCTTTTAGTTTACAGTTTTGATTTATTTTTAAGATAGAAAATTACCCTGAGAGGGGTAATATTTGAGCCTGTATAATTTTCCTAGAACTTCTTAGGGATGAAGGACTGAGTTTGGAAGGCATTAGGCATTTGAATAAAAGAAGTAAAGGGACACTGTTTTGGGGGGGTTAGCAAAAAGAGCAGGAAAGAGAAGAATGAAGAAAGCCAACTGTGTAATTCCCAAAACTGCCTATTTCATTTGAGAGCCACATTGATTTAGCTCCAGTTCACCATAATACTCCATTTATTTTAAATGAATAAATGAGTAAATTAAAATGTAAATGAAAATGCATATATAACAAATCATGATTGATCTCTTCTCTGAAATCATTATAGCCCATTTGCCCAGTCATACAACAAAAGAAGCCACCGTCATGGCCAGACCACCTCTAACAAAACTAAAGCTGCCACTTTGCTTCTTTTACTGGTTTGGAGAGAAAACAGGATCCAGCCATATGCTGTGAAGACAGGCTTGTCTGATCCAACATGCTTCAGACCCAGCACCAGCTTGAATGTGTGTGGGGGCCTTTTGGAAAGGATTGCTTCTTCTTTGCTTTAACTTCTGTAACATGCTGATCTATGTTTTAGCAAGGGATAGAGGATTGAGCTTTTACTTCATTAGAAAATGAAATCCACTGGTTTCTTTCAGATATTTTCTAGTATTGAGATTTTGTAAAGCATCAGCTTTATTCAGATCTAATTTGCATACCATACAATCCACCCACTTAACCATTCATTGGTTTTTAGTATATTCACAGAGCTGTACAGTCAGCAACATAGTCGACTTTTAGAGCATTCTTGGCACTATGAAAAGAAAGCCCAATTCCTTAGCACTTAGTCACTCCTTTCTCCCCAAATCCTCTAGCCCCAGGCAACCAGTAATTTACCTTTTGTCTTTATAGATTTGGCTATAATTTCATACAAATTATATAATTCATATAATTCCATGTAAGTGGAATCACACTATATTTTATGATTGGCTCACTTAGCATAATGTTTACAAAGTATCCATGTTGTGGCAAAACTTTATTTCTTTTTAATGGGAAAATATTGTCCTATTGTATGGATATGCCACATTTTTTTTTCCATTCATCTTTAATGAGCAATTGGGTGGTTTCTGCTTTTTGACTATTATGAATACAGCGGTTGTAAACATTCATATAAATTTTTTGTGTGGATTTATGTTATATTTTTCTTGAGTTAATACCTAAGAGTGACATTGATGGGTCATATGGTAACTTTATGTTTAACATTTGAGTAATGTTTTCTCATATATATATATACATATATATATATATATATATATATATGTATATATATATATATCTTAATTTTGTGAGGAATGTTTTCTAACATGACTGTGTTTTGCATCCCTATCAGCAGCATGTGAGTGCTTCAATTTTTCACATCCTCACCAACACTTGTTATCTGTGTTTAGAGATGACTTTTGTGGTTTTGAATTGAAAAACCCTAAGGCTGAGCTTCTTTTCATTTGCTTACTGATCGCTTCTTTGGAAAAAACCTTTTTCAGATCCTTTGCCCATTTTTATTTATTTACTATTTTTTTTATCATGTTATGTTAGTCACCATACAATATTTCATTAGTTTTTAAACTTTGTTTTATTTTTTTTCTGTGTTCCAAGATTAATTGTTTATGTATCACACTCAGTGTTCCATGCAATACATGCTCTCCTTAATACCCATCACCAGGCTAGCACATTCCCCAAACTTCCTCTCCTCTGAAACCCTCAGTTTGTTTCCTGGAGTCCATAGTCTCTCATGGTTCATCTCCCCCTTCATTTTTCTCTTTCTTCTCCTAATGTCCTCCATGCTATTCCTTATGTTCTACATACAAGTGGAACCATATGATAAATATCTCTTGATAATTATCTTATGATATTTAAAAGTAAGCTGCATTGGGGTCAGAGCCCATGTGTATGATAATTATCTTTCTCTGCTTGATTTATTTCACTTAGCATAATCCCCTCCAGTTCCATCCATGTCCATGCAAATGGTGGGTGTTCATCCTTTCTGATGGCTGAGTAATATTCCATTGTATATATGGACACGTTTTTATCTGTCTGTTGAAGGGCATCTTCACTCCTTCCACAGTTTGGGTATTGTGGATGTTGCTGCTATGAACATTGGAGTGCATGTGCTCATTCTTTTCCCTATATCTGCATCTTTGGGGTGAATACCCAGTAGTGCAATTGCTGGGTCATTGGGTAACTCTATTTTAACTTTTTGAGGAAACTCCATACTGTTTTCCAAAGTGTTTGTATCAACTTGCATTCCAAACAATATATGTTGTTTCCTGCCTTATTAATTTTTGCCACTCTAACTGGTGAAATGTGGTATCTCAGTGTGGTTTTGATTTGAATTTTCTTGATGGCTAATGATGTTGAACATATTTTCATGTGTCTGTTAGCCATTCATATATCTATGGCCATACCACCCTGAAAATGCCTGATCTTGTCTTTGCCCACTTTTAAATTTGGTTGTCTGGTGTTTTTTTGTTTTTGAGTTGTAATAACTCCTTTTATATTAAAAATATAATCTCTTATCATATATATGATTTGGAAATATTATCTTCCATTCTTGAGAATGTGTTGGCTTTTCTCTTTACTGTTGATATTCCTTGAAACACAAAGCTTTTAATTTTGTTGAAGTCTAATTGTATTTATTTATTTATTTATTTGTATGTTTGTGCTTTTGGTTGTCATATTTAAGAAACTATCACCTAATCCAAGGTCACAAAATTTATTCCTATTTTTTTTTTCTAAAATTTCTATAATTTTAGCTCTTACATTCAGGTCTTTAATTATTTTTGAATTTTCATATGCAGAGTGAGGCAGATGTTCAGCTTTGTTTTTTCCATGTGGATATCCAATTTTCAAGGATCATTTGTTGCCTCTTATTTTTAGGGCTTTATTTGTTTATTTATTTGAGAGAGCGTATGACAGAAAATTTGGGTGGGTGAATGGCAAAAGGAAGAAAGAGAGAAGCAGGTTCCCCTATGAGCAGGGAGCCTAAGGCTGGCTTGATCCCAGAATCCTGGGATCATGATCTGAGCCAAAGGCAGATGTTTAACCAACTGAGCCACCCAGTGCCCCCATTTGTTGCATTTTTGTTTGCTATCATTGAATTATTTTGGCATCCTTGTCTAAAATAAATTTATCATAAATGTGGAAGTTTATTTCTGTTTCAAAATTCTGGGGTCCTATTGTTAAGTGCATATAATTGTTATATGTCTTATTGATAGATTGTTCCTTTTATCATTATATAATGTCCATCATTATCTCTTACAATAATTTTTGTTTAGTTTAAATTTTATTTTTTCAATGTTAATATAACAAGTCCAGGTCTTTTTTGGTCACTGTTTGTACAAATCTTCTATTTCCATCTTTTTATATTAACTTGTGTCTTTAAATCTAAAGTGAATTTCTTGTGGACAGCATATAGTGTGATCATTTTAAAAATTCATTCTAATAATCCCTGCTTTTTCATTGAAGAACTTAATCCATTTACATTTAATGTAATTATTAATAAGGGGCTATTAACTTCTCTCATTTTGTTCCTTGTTTTTCCTATGTCATATATATATTTTTTTCCTCAATTTCTCCATATTGGCTTCTGTTACATTAATTAGATATTTTCTTGTATGCCATTTTAAGTCTTTTGTCATTTATTTTTTGCAATAAGTTTTGAATTATTTTCTTAGTAATAACATCTTAATTATATTATTCCAGTTGAAATTAATAACAATGTAGTTTTAATAGTATACTAAAACTACTCATAAATAGCTCTGTTTTCATAGTTAAGCTATTGTTTTCCCAAATCTGTATTTATTGTGTGCCCATCAACTTAGATTTATAATTATTGGTTTATTCAATGGTTTTTTAAATCATATAGAAAAAAAGATAAGTGATAGACCAAAGTACGTTAATACTAAATTTTATATTTACCCATGTACTTACCTTTGCTTGTACTCTATTTCTTCCTGTGGATTAGTTACTGTGTAGTGTCCTTTCATTTCCACCAAAAGATTTTCCTTTGCATTTCTTTTAGGGCAAATCTACTAGCAATAAATTCTCTTGGTTTTTGTTTATTTGAGAAATTTTTCATTCCTACTTTATTTATGAAGGATAGTTTTCCCAATATAAAATTCTTGATGGACAAATTTTCTACTTCAACACTTTGTATATTTCATTCCACTGCCTTATAGCCTCCATGGTTTTTGATGAGAAGCTATTAATCTTATTGAGGATTCTGTGTACTTGATGAATCAATTCTTTCTTGTAGCTTTCATGAGTGCCTCTGTTATTGGAATCCTATGGTTTGATTAAAATGTGTCATGTTGATCTATTTATACTACTTGGAGTTTGTTGAACCTCTTAAATGTGTAGATTCATGTATTTCATGAAATTCTGGAATTATTCCGCTATAATTTCATCATCTTCTTATGAAATTCCTAATATGTATGTATTTGTAAACTTGAAGATTCTACAGGTCTTTAAGATTGTGCTGGTTTGGGGCACCTGGGTGGCTCAGTGGGTTAGGCCACTGCTTTTGGCTCAGGTCATGATCTCAGAGTCCTGGGATCGAGTCCCGCATCGGGGTCTCTGCTCAGCAGGGAGTCTGCTTCCTCCTCTCTCTCTCTGCCTGCCTCTCTGCCTACTTGTAATCTCTCTCTGTCAAATAAATAACTAAAATCTTTAAAAAAAAAAAAAAAAAGATTGTGCTGGTTTATCCTCATGATTTTTTTTTTCTTTCTTTTTGGTAGACTGACAATTGCAATTGACCCATCATCTAGTTCTCTGATTCTTTCTTCTCCCTGCTTCGACTTGCCATTGAGTCTCTCCAGTAAAATTTTTACTCTTTATTATAATTTTCAATGTCAGTATTTCTGTGTCCTTTCATAGTTTTTTTCTTTATTGATATTTTCTTTTTTTGTGAGATACTGTCTTCATGATTTACTTAGTTCTTGTGCGTGTTCTTCTTCAATTCCTTGAGAATATTTAAAAGAGTTAAAATCTGCCTAATTTCCCATGAACAGTTTCTATTACTTTCCTTGTTCAAAAATCTTGTGTATGGGCCATTATTTACTGAAAAAAGGACCTTTATTATATGGCAACTCTGAAAATTAGATTCTTTCCTATCTTTGTCTGCCAAGCTTTTGTTTTGTTTTGTTTTTATTTTTTTCTTTGTTTGTTTGCTTTTTTTTTTTCTTTTTGGTTAGTTTATCATTTTACCCAACTGTATCTCTTTCTCAGGTATCACAAAGTAATGTATTTGCCTCTAAATGCATTTGACTTTAAATGAGGTAAATTTAACCACCTCAGTCTTTGGAGAGTTCCAAGTTACGTGAAATAAATACAAGTTCTTTAAGTTGGTTTTTCAGGAGGCCTCCAAACAGATTTAAACAACAACAAAATCCCATAACTTTCTCAAAATAAGGTCTTTTCTTCTTCCTTTCTTAACATGAAAATGCACTGTGTATAGGAACTGTTATTTTCAAGGTTGCTGCCAAGCTGGGGTTGTGGGGGAGGATGGGGCCATTGTAGTTTAAAACACTGCAAAGCTCTCCAAGATTCAGCTGGTTTCTTGATTAAGCCATTCCTTGATTGTTATAAGTTATTAATATTTACAGTTCTGGAAAAAAAATGGATCCCTACAGTTTGTCAGTTTATTTTTTACTTTGTTGTGTGTGTGTGTGTGTGTGTGTGTGTGTAGAGACATGCATGAAATTCACTACATCACAATTTTCACAGATGCCATTCAAGTTTATTTCTGGACACTTAATTCTCTTCCATTGATTTTAATGTCTATCCTTGTGTGAGTCTTGACTGTTGTCTTGATTATTGTAGATTTGTACTAAGTTTTGAAACTAGAAAATATGAGTTCTACAGAAGATCTGTTTTTTTTTTTTCAAGCTTGTTTTGGTTATTCTTTTAAATTTCCATATGAATTTTATTATCAACTTTTCAAATTCTGCAAAGAAGACCATTTGGATTTTGATGGAAATTGTGTTGAATCTGTATATAAGTTTAGGGAGTATTGCCATCTTAACAATATTAAGTTTTCTGATCCATAAACATGAGATGTCTTTCCATTTATTTAGGTCCACTTTAATTTCTTTCAACAAAATTTGAAGTTTGCAGAGCATAAGTGGTCCACTGTTTCATTAAATTTATTCCTAAATATTTTATCCTTTTGCATGCAATTGTAAACTGTTATTGTAATTTTGGTATAGGATTATTCATTGTAAAGGTACATAAATTCATTTGATTACTCTATGAAAGAAGTTGGTAAAAATAAAATTTGTGATCATGCCATGTCTTTGTTTAAATCCTTTTGGCGGCTTCTCATTGGTCTTAGAAAAGTAGCAAAAATCCCGAATATAACATGGAAATCTCTTAATGTTCTGATTTCTGCTCACTTCTCTTGCCCCATCTAAGTCTGCTCTTTCCCTCACTATCTGAGTTATGCTGGCATGTTTTCAATCCTCCTAAGCCAACATGATCCTTTCCTACATAAGGTCTTTGCACATGCTATTTTCTCTACCTGAAAAGTACTCTCCTTCTTATGTCACAAAACAAACCAAAAAAGCTCTTTATCTAGTTAATGCTTATTACATCTTCAAGTCTTGGCTCAAATACCTCCTCTTTAAGAAAGCCTTATGGATAACATGTCTAAGTCAGCTTCCTCTGCCATCTCTCTATGGAGCACACCTTTCCTTTTCTTTAGAGGCCTTACAATACTTTTTAACTGTACTTTCATTAATTAAAGTGATTATTTGATTAAAAATGAATACATTATTCGGTACACTGTAACTTTTTAAAGAGGAAAGTCTGTCTTGTATTTGCTGGCTGTTGTTTTTATCTTTCTAGTGCAGTGTGTGCCAAGTACTCAAATTTTCACTTATTGAAACAATGAGAGAATGACCTGTCAAGAAGGTTTATGTATTATGTCATTCAATCATTCATCATTTTAGGTAAGTAATATCCTTTCCAAGTTAGAGTTGGGAAAATTGAGGTTCAGAAAGATTAAATATATTGTCCAAATTAAGACAACAACTTATGTAGAGTCAGTATTCAAAGTCAGGTCTCACGATGAACCTAAGCTTTCAACTTCACTGTCGCACTACTTTATCCTATTCAGGGTGAATCTGTACTCTAAGGAAAGCTCTTAGTGGAAATAGCTAGCTAATATAGCAAAGAAGAGATGACTTTGCTATTCATGAGGGAAATGCAGGATGAGCTTTGAAGGGGATGTCACAAACCCACTCAGGGTGATAGCAAGATTTAGAGCAGAGGATAGGGCTATGAACCATTTTCCAAAATTGTTAATTAAGGAAAGAAATGACTCAAAGGTTAGGGGATGACATTAATGAAAAGGGGAAAGAGGTATTATAGGCAAATCGTACAGATCCCTAAGTAGAATGCTTTGGGAAGTGAATGAGTGGTGGTCTGAGTGAGAAGCCAGGAAGTAAAGACCATTACAGAAACTGACTGACAAAGAAAAATCAGGGCCCTACTGAATTTTGTCCTAATGGCCTTTTTGAGGTCACTGGATGCAGAGTAGTAGGCAGAGGACTTGTTCATTTGCCTTGGAGGGAGATGAAAGTTCTGAGCTTATTTGTCCTGGGAAGGTATATCTCCAAGACCTTAGTATGTATATCTCCAAGGTATATCTCCAAGACTATAACATAGTATGGGTGGTGGAGAGCCAGGGGGGTACAAAAACATACAAGTAGTGAGAAGGTATGACAACTGGGGTGGCTGCAATCTTACAAATATTTTAAGTGTATTTAAATCCAAACTATGCCTATCTAATGCACAAAATGTGCAAAAATTTATTTTTCCTATTGTTAGGATATGCATTCTCTTAAGAAACTGGAAGATGATGAGATAAGTGTGAATTGATTTTTGTGAATACTAGAATGGGAATACGGGGGACTGAGAAAATAGAATGACTCTCTAAGACAAATGGCCAGTTATAGATGTGTTTGTTAAGCCAGGAGGAAGCGCCTGGTAAAGAGGAAATCGGGAAGGCAGAAGTGTGTTGACAGGGAAAGCTGAGACATGGAACAGCCAACTGAGAGAAAATCAGAATGAAGGATTTAGTACAAATGACTCAACCTTTGTGGAAAAAGTTAATCATAACCGACAAAGTCTTTCATTTGTGTATTTCAATCCCCTTTAAGTAGAGAGATAAACTTTCTTTATTGTATCCATATTTCAAAGTATGCCTTAGAGTCCAGTGCAACAGTTTTTATAGCCATTTTCATCCCTTATGTAAAACAGTTCAGCTCAATCCTCAATATGAAACTTTCCAATTTATCCTATTTTCAAATTAAAAAACAACAACAGCAATAAAAACCTTTCACTCCCCTCCCATTCCTCCCGACTCTTGTGGAAAATTTTCATTGTAGACATTTACTATGTATCCTATCAGTCAAAAGTTTAAAGGTAATGGGGTATTTTTTGAGAAACACCTCATGGTTATGATATTTAATATGATATTTAAATTTTAAAATTTAAAGGATTTTATATGGTCACTGTGTTGTGTGTAGTGGGTAATTTCTGTTTATACTCTCTCCTTTCAAAGAATAAAGAAAGGTAATAACAGTCATAAGACATTAAAGAAAAAATACAATTCACTTTGATTCAGCCCTTGTGACCCATAATATACCACACAGTGGCATAGACTGGAAAAAATAAACCCCACTCCCACAATAATTTGAAGATAAATTCTACTATTACTAGGTAAACCTGAAGAATGTTTAGCCCTGTAGGTATATGATCGGCAAAATGGGTTCTAGAATAGTTTAAAATTGAGATCATGTCTACAAATCCAAAGCATCAAATACTGCTGTCAGGGACATAGTGGTAAAAGCAAAATAAAAATGTTCCCAGCTCCCTTTACTGATCATGGCAGCCAACTATAAATTCTCTGGTCCCTTTCTTGTCTGTTCATTATCCCCAACATACTGCATTTTATTCCTGTAAGAACTTGTTCCATTTAAGCCCTAATTCTAGGCATAGTCCTTTGTCATTCTCAAATCTCATGATGTGATGAATACTCCATTGAAAAGATCCTCATTAAGGGATAATAGCTCTACTTTTGAATTATACAGGAAATAATTATAAATATATTTGAATATGACTAGACTGAAATTTGAGGTATGAAATTTTAACTTTATACTTAATTCAAATAGCTTTTACATACATACCACAAGTGCTTTGCCCAGTGAAAAGAAGCATTCCTGGAAGAAAGAGCCAGTTTAGCTAATTTTTGCCAACATAAAAAGATGACACTAGAAACAACATTTAAGACATCATCAAAAACAATAACTACATAATATTTTTCAGTCTAAAAGGGTGCAAAGCTAAAGTATACTTTCCAATTTAAACAGTGATTAATAACAGCTTAACTTATTATACATTATTATACATTAGACCATGGCGAATGGAAAATTAGGAAAAAAATAAACAGTGTCCACGCAAACTATTTGAAATGGCAAAGTGATACATTTCTTGTCCTGTTTCCATCAAGATTTTATTACCAGTTTCCATTATCTCTAGTATCTTAGTTGACTTGCTCAGATGCAGACTCTAAGCTCAATGATCTAAATTTATTGACCATTAGTCCTACTCCAGTGTTGCAAGACTTCTTGACACTACACTAGAATGTGGATACCAGATGTTAGAACTGAACTGAAGAATTAATTTATCCTTAATAATAAACACAGTGTATTTGATCACTTTGATAAATGAGCCTCAGTCCGTCCTTAGTATGTGATAAACAGTTACTATAATGGAACCATAGGTGAGATTAACCTGTAATCTGTCCCAGGTCTTCTCTTTATTAGTGCAGCTGCAATCTATATATTCAGATTAACTAATGATCCCTGGATCATATTATTTTCTCCTCCTGCTCTGGCCTTTTTTTCCATGTTGAGACTGGAGTGAACCACTGGAAGCTTTTGGACATGACATACATGCTCTGATCTTTCTCTATGGTATTCCCTCTACTCCTCAATATCCTACTACATTTTTTTCCCCTCAAACTGCCCTTTGTTTTTGTTTGTTTGTTTGATTTTGCTTGCACTGCTCTTGGGTTCCTCCTACCTCCTTTCTCCACTCTTCCTAATATCTCATCTTTCACCTATGCTCTCTATTTCATAAAAAATTCCTACCCTATGCCTTTAAACATTCTCAGAATTTTCTCTCCATCCCTTAAAGAAATTCAGTCTCTACCCTGAAATTTTTTTCTTTTATACTGTCATTGAAGTGAAGGTTTCCTGATCTACTCAAAGACCAGGAGAGAGAATTGCATTCCTTGAGCTCCTCAATGCTACTTCGAAAAGAATTGTTCTTGTGTCTTTATGCAAATCTGCATTTTCTCTAAGTTAATACTACCAAACTTTTCCAGTGTTTCATCCTTCTTATCATGAAACGATCCACATTTAGTCATTCTGCCACAATTATTGAAGACATTAGCACCTAGGCCACATTAATCTTCTATAGCCCATGTTGTACCATTAAGCTGGCCAATTTCAATATTCCTATAGCCAAAATAACCAACAGGTCAGTTTCTAGGTTCTTGGGCATCATCAGGACTCTTGACCTTCACGTTTGCTTTCTTTCAACCCCCTAAAATTACAGACCCTTATGTCACAAAACTTAAATTCTTCTATGACTTTCCTTTCCTTCTGTCTCATATTCTAATGTTCACTCTACTTGCTCATTGTCTTTTGGAGGCCTCCAGTTTCTTTATTTTTCAATTATCCCTACTCTATCAATGTATTATTATATACGTAGATAACCTCATTCCCTTCCTTCTTGACTCAGCACAGTGCATAACTGAATGCTTCCTCACTTCACTCTCTTGCATTCTTGTCCTTTCGTTGCATACCATTCAGTAATATTAATCCAGGAAACAAGCCTTCTGATGTGAACTATGCCCAACCTCTTTTCTCTTGTATAGAGATCATTATTGTTGCATCAAGTATTATCTCATTTATCTCTTCCATCTTAAAACCAGTATTTTCTCCTCTGTTTGTGACCCCATTCTCTGTTGTTTATTCAGGATCTTATCCCACCAGTCAAACATCTTTTCTATCATATAGTTGATCTTTCCTTTTTTCATGACTCTTCTTTTCCTATTCTTACTTCAGTAAATGATGCCACTATTTTCAGTCACTGAAGTTGGAATTCAGAAGACATTCTGCAGGTTTTTATCTTTTTGCCCATAGTTACTTTATAATAATAGTAATAATGATATTCAATTATAGAGTGACTGCTATGTACTAGCCACTGTTCTAAGTGCTCTACATGTATTCTTTCAGTTCATCCTTACAATTCTACAAATTAGCTATTACTCTTATCACCATCTTGCAGATGAAGGCACCAAGATATAAAAAAGTGAAGCATCCTCTGCAAGGGAACACAGTAAGTGGTGGAACAGAGGTGAAGCACCAGGTGCTGGTTGTCTCTCTAAATACATCATGAATTTTCCTATTATGCTATTATTCCAAGCTGTTGACAGCTCTCATCTCAGCAGCAACAGTCCCTCAAATGGCCTTGCTGGCTCTCATCTTGTACTCTCCATATTCTTACTCTGTAGTGTTTTCCTTGCAGGTTGGTCTATCATGAATATTAGTTTAACTTCATTGTTCAAAGCTATGAGTGTTTGGATTAGAAATGATAATTATTCTGTTTGAATCAATCCTATTACTTTTTAAAAAATTTACATTGATGATTTACAAATATTCAAGTTGGGTTGTAGAAAGCTTATGGGGATGGGATATTGTATAATAGTTTATCTGAGATTGTTACTAATGGATTTTTTAAATCCTGATTCTAACACTTGTGTGTTAAAATTTGGGGCAAATCACAACCTCTCTGTGCATTAGTTTACCACCTTTAACATGAGAATCATAATAGTACCTGTATCATAGGATGATTGTTAGGAATAGATTAAATTAGTTAACACATGTAAAGTGTTCTTAAGGACACCTGGTATAGAGTGAATTGCTATATCAATGTTAGCTATTATTATCCCCATGTGGAAGCTATTCAAGCTGGTTGAAGATCAGGCTTAGAATTCAAAATAGTCTTGATAAACTATCATACTTTTCATCAGGAGACAATATAGTTTGCTTACTGGAATTCATTATAATAAATATCTGTGATGATCTGCATAACATTGCTTTGTGATGGAGATCTTGCACTTTGGGAGACCAAATCATGTTGAAGCCTGTCTTCTAGTATTTGAAGTTGCCCTCCTTGATTTGGAAGCAGGAATAAAGGCTATTGCCAAAGTAATTCCATATAGACATGTATCCTCTTCCAAACAAGTGTAAAGTTTCTTTTAGAAAAGCATAAGGGTTATAATCCGCATGACATAATTTTCAAGATACTATGTTAGCACCCCAGTAAGCCAGGAAATCAATCTTCCAGCCACCACAACCCTCTAGGAAACATCTGTTGGACCATTTGCCATGAGAAAGAATGAAAGTAGGCTTGGGGCCCCTGGCTTAGCAAGGGGGAGTTCCATCTGGAGGGGTTGATGGAGACAGCTGGGAGCTTGGGAATGTTAGCTCTCTCCAGGTTTTTGACAGCATAGAAGGGACACAGAAGGTGATTCAGACAATGATAGTGGTTCATGTTGACCAGTCTTCTGAATCATCTAACTACTAGAAACAGTTATCATTTAAAACCTACCTACTGAGCTCATGCCCTACTCCACATTTTTTGAGCTCTGAAAGACCTAGGTTTGTCCATTGATGTGGTTTTGTATAAAAATTTATACCAATTATTTAGAGTCCAGTAATTGATCTTCTAAGTTAAAACTGGACATACTCAGCAGTCAGGTACATGAAACAATGCTCGGTTTTGAACTGTATGATGAAGAAAGAAAATGATAGATGGATTCAACCTGACCTTGGAAGTAAGTGAGCAACTCACAAAAAGGGGAGGTGTCCTGGGAACCAAAAGACAGCTTGACAGCAGACAAAAAATGATTTAACACTCAGACAGGGAAGAAAATTGAGATCCACAGCTATGGCCAAAAGATACAACCCAAAAGAAATGCTTCGAAATGAGAGCTACAGGATAGGCTGAATTACATAGACTTTTCCCATCACAAGATGTAAGCTAATCTATTTTGCTAAAAACAAACACATTTCACCCCTGAGAGTGTATTAAATGCTCTGAAGAGGGTCTGGGACTTAATTTGTAAGACACATTTCATCAGATATTTAGAATTTTCACTGTAGAATTCCTGGCCTTTCGTGTTTTTCATTTTCTGATTCCTGAGAGATAATCAGAACCATATTCACTCAGGGAGCAAGTTGCAGCCTAACATTTTTCTAACCCTTATATTGCTCAATAAGTAAGCTCTCATATATCAACATTTTTTTTCTAAATAAAAGCTTCAAGGAATTTAACAACAAACCACCTCCATAATACTATTTTTATAAATTTTTAAAAAATGGTCTAAACAAGCTAGAAGTTCCTTTATCCCTCACCCTTTGCAAGGTGGAAGTGATAACAATTGCACCTGTTTTTCTGCAATAGTACTATTTATATCTTCAACGTTAAAACTCTGGAGAATATCTTAATTGTTCAACAAACTTTTGTTGAGCACTGACTATATAGTCAACCATTGTGTTGCTATAACATAGCATATCTTTACCTACTTTAATCATGTAAATGATTGTGTCTCTTAAAATAAATGCAAAGAAAAAGAATTGTATGTTCCCAATATTGTTTTAAATAACAGAAAATACATTTTTCTCTGTGCTCCACAATTAGAAGACACAGTGATTAGAGTGATAGGTAGCTGAAAATCAACTATTTGATTACTTGGCTTATACTGACTCAGGTATTAAAATATTTTGAGGAAGTAAATCAGATTATCTGATAGGCCTTTGGTTAAAAGATGATAAATGTTGGAGATAGATTAGTGGATAAATGAAGTCATGTTAATTTGAGTGGTATTTAAAATGAAATAATACACATGTCATTTAAAACTGAGAGACATATGAACTTATTACACTGAGCTTTATCTCAAAAGACTGTTGTTGAAACCTTAAAAGAAAGCTCACATAGAATGGGAATTTTGGAAGTTGCTGGTTTCGCTAATTTTTAAGTCATTACTCTGCATCAGTATTGTTATTTCTATTGTATTGTTATTTTTCTTGGTTCCTTTCTCTTGGTTCATCTTTTTCCTCTCCGTTCCTTCTTCTACCGCTAAGGTCAAATTCTCATGCTTGACAAGTGCAGTAGCTTTCAAGCTGCTCAGTCATCCTCTAAGCTATACTCACAGGCTTACACAAAGCCTGATATGACCCCATCATTTTCTTGCTTCTAATCTCTCAGTGGTTTTCTAGAACCCAGTGACTGAAACTATGCTGGACCAAAAGCACAGGCGTCTCCCCAAAACTGGAGCTAAGATGGAAATCTAAAACAAAGGATAGTGGATATATAATGAGTTATGGCTAGAAGGAGAGCTATATTGAAGACTTGAATACAAAACGAAGGTATCCTACTCAATTTGATAGATGACAGGCGTCTATCAGAGAGTTTTTATGTCAGTGATATGCTTTAGGCAAATCAATCTCACTGTGGTATTTAGCATGAATTAGAAGAGAAAGCACCTGGAGGCACATTGGCCAAAAGCCCAAAGACTTAGCTATTGAATTTATTTTAAGTAAATAAACAGTGAGGTCCCAAATCAGGACAATGGCAGTGAAAATGGAAAAGAGGGAACATGTGTCAGTGGGGTTGTGGTAGATGGTCAGTAGAGAATCAGGAAAGAAAGAGAAATATAGAGTTAAGTATATAGAGTCATTGCTTGTTTTAATCTTTCATTGCTTATTTTTATTGGCAAAGATTCAGAAGTATATGTTCAGTTCTTCTAGGGTAAAAATGATCTTCACATTGGTTTTCAAATGGGTCAAGTAGAGCAAAAGAGAGGTGTTCAGCAATACAGTGGCCACAGTCAAAGATTGCCTGTGGGTGTTCTGGCTGCTAACTTCTGTGAGCTCTTTGCAATCGGGTCCTATTACCCGTTTGCCATCTCCGAAAGGATGGCCAGTAATGTCATTCCTTATGAGAAAGTTCTTACTTAACTGTCTGAAAGGTTCATATCTATTATGACATTAAAATAGTGGTCTCAGTCAAGAAAAGGCAAAGAATTCTCATGCATCATTTGGGGGTTTCCACATTATATTAAGTACGTATGATCAGGAGAGATGGGCTTTAGTAATCTCAAAGCCCTTTGTTTTGGAGAGAACACTGCAGGTTACCTTATCAGCTGGATATTCATGTGCTGTGATTGCATCATTCCCAGGGGACAACTTCCCGGGCTACTACTGCCCTATCCCATGTTTCTACCAATACAATAAATATCATAAATAAATTCCTCGGCACATTGAGTTTGCTAGGTTTTAAGGTCTTTCATCCGGGAGAGGACCTGTGACCTTTGCATGGCTGTTCATGTGTTATTTCTAGCAGGATCTGAAGCACTTAGTTGTGGAAATCCCCGAAGACTGCCCCCATCATCCCTAACTACACTCAGTTCCACCTACCATTTCATATAAATACTGCTGAGCCACTTTCTTTTGTAGGCAGAAAGGATCTGCTGGTTGAGATGAGCAACCAAAACTTTCCAACTGTTTCCACTCATAGTCCAAACATGGTTTGCTGGGTTCAGAATTTAGCAGCCGAGTCCCTAAGGCACTTAATGGAAATGAGTGAGTTGGGAGAGAGGCAAGACTGGCAGATTCTGGCTTTCTGTCTTCCTCTCCCATTTTAGACTCAAAGAAATACCATGCATGTGGTAGCTGGAGCAGGTCAGGTGCCAAGCCCTTGTAGTAGAGGAGGACATTCTCTGGAACTCTTAAAGGCCAAAATGCTGTTTTTAGAAGGAAAATACTTCCAGGACAATACTGTGGCCTTTAACTTAATTAGTCGACTAAAGAAGGAAAGTCTCTCAAAAGAATCACGCAAATAAAAGGAAGCTGCCCGAGGCTGCTTCCAGGGAAAGAAAAGAATCTTTTGCCATACTGAGGCCAGAGGTGTGGGTGTCAGGTTTTCCAAGGAGGATTGGGAAGCTTTCAAAAATTCATAAGAGGTTCTTGATAGGCTCTTGCCTGGGGATCTGCAGGTAGGTTCCTGAATCATAGACTTAGGAGGTATTCTCTCAGAAATGTCTTACTAGAGACACAGACATTTCTGACTATATTCCAATTTCAAAACTTAATTTTGGGTAATATTAAAAAGCAACATATTTAACCACATCATTTGGGATTATTTTATTCTATTAGAATGATACAAAATTTAAAATATTGAAATATAAAAATTTCCAATAAAATGTAAGGATTCTCTTTCAAATTGAAATCTTTGCTTTTAAGATGGTACTTATCAAATGTATGGATTCCAAAATAATTCTTATTAGTTGTAAAATTCCTCAACTTGCCTGGATTCATTTATAGTCTCTAAACATACCACGCCCCAGGGGATACCTTTAATTGAGAAACTTTTTCTAAGAATGATACATACTTCTATTCCAGTCTTTGTTTTCATAGAAGTCATATTCTAGCAGAGGAAGATAACATTTAAATACCCAAATATATATCTGTGATTTTTGCTTTGGAAAAGTATAAAGCAGGGAAGGAGTGAAGGGTGTGTGTAATGGGAGTGGGAGGACATGTCATGGTGACTGATGAGTCAACACAAAAGTAACAAAATTCAATTTATAAAATGTGTTATGTTATTATCTGAATTATTCAGGCTCTTAAATCCCTGCAAATGTGAAAATGGAAGATAATTTATTTTATACTTTGGTTTGCTTCATAGGTTTAATTCTTGAGATTATAAACTTTTCATTTTACTTAGTCTCATATGATCTTATAACTTCAGTTTCTTCAGGCAAATAGAGAGTGGTGACAACATTTTATTTAGAAAGCATTTCCTAATGTTTGGAAGAACATGTTATTCCCACTTAGAAGGTGTTTTAATGTGAGGTCATCAAATTCTTCCTTGCCTACTAA
The DNA here is from genome assembly GCF_011764305.1 of Mustela putorius furo. NCBI lineage: Eukaryota > Metazoa > Chordata > Mammalia > Carnivora > Mustelidae > Mustela > Mustela putorius. The sequence continues at coordinate 3,853,545 of NW_025422171.1, forward strand.
ATTTCATATATTCAGTGTGTCCTTAGTCTTATTAAATTTACTTACGTATGTAGACTTACCCATCACACGTTTGCCCTTCAGTACTGATATTTTATTCATGAAATAGGGAAACCAAACAGTTTATAATTGAATGAAGCTGAAGACCACTAGGCATTCTTTAGGTATTTGGAAACAAATTATGGTTCTGTGTGATTTCTTTCTCCACCACTGAACATTTAGACAATGGGCTCTTGGAGGGGGGCAATTCAGAGTATTTCTTGTTTATCTTCTCAACTCAATAGATGATATTAAAGAGAAACTAGTTTCCATGGAGTAGGTTAAATCATACTATTTTTTTTTAACAGAAATGGAAAAATTTCCTTTGGAAATTATAAATGTTCTTAAATGAAAAATATATCAACTTTTCCTTAAAACCGAGTTGCTGCTTTTCAATGATTTCGGGTAAGTCAAATGTTCAGTACAAGGCTATGTCTGTATCCAATACTTCATTTAGACTTTTTAAGTCTTTGTATTTGTTCTAATGATAATGGTTTGTTGATGTACAAATATCTCAGTTCAAATAAGTCATTTATCTACCACATGACCTCACATTAATGTTTTGTAAAAAGCATACTTCAAATCTATTTCTGCATTCTGATTTTGCAAAATCTCTTACAATATTTTTATGTTATTACCTTAAAATAAATATAATGAATTTTTTCTTATGTTAAGATAAACTCATGAACATTGTAGAAATTTTGGGATCATAACTCACAAATTTACCATGCAAGAAAATAGCTTTTAGGGGTGTCTTTTCATTTGGTTTTTTATGCAAATGTTTATACTGTAAGGTTTGCATTTAGTCTTCCGAGTTACTTCCCTATGTTATTGAGTATATATGAAGCATTCTTATTTTGAGAATGGGGATAGCTGAGCGGTCAACAATGAAGACACTTCAACCAGTTGTATGGGACAGCTTGTTTGCAGACCTTAGACACCAGGCACTTTCTCTTGTGATGTTCCGCAGTTCACAGCATACTGTCATTGTCAAATCCTGCAGGATGGGTCTCATTTTCATTCTCTATTTTTTTTTTTAAAGATTTTATTTATTTATTTGACAGAGAGAGATCACAAGTAGGCAGAGACACAGGCAGAGAGAGAGAGAGAGGAGGAAGCAGGCTCCCTGCTGAGCAGAGAGCCCAATGCGGGACTCGATCCCAGGACCCTGAGATCATGACCTGAGCCGAAAGCAGTGGCTTAACCCACTGAGCCATCCAGGCGCCCTTCATTCTCTATTTTATTCTTCAAAAATCATGCCATACATTTGATTTTTTGTAGCTGTTATAACAAATACTTATTGATATTTTATAACATATTTTTTCTATACATTTCATTGATTTATGCCCCTTTGTTATTTTCTTTTTACTTGTTTCTTTTATTTTTGTTCATTAATTTTTTTCTATTATGGGGATATAGAAATAAAACAAAAAGCTGCGTATTGGTTTTCTAGATCCACCATAATCAAGTACCACAGAAGGGGTGGCTTAAACAACATAAGTGTATTTTTTTTACAGTTCTGGAGACTAGAAATCTGAGATTGACTTGTTGTAACATTGTTCCTTCTGAGGATTATGAGGGAAAAGTCTTTTCCAAACATGTCTCCTTGGCTTTTGATGACCATCTTTCTCCCATATTTTCACATTATCTTCCCTCTGTTATGTGTCCATGTCCAAATTTCCTTTTTATGAGGACACCCATCATATTGGATTATTGCCCCACCCTAATGATCTCATTTCAACTTGATTACCTCTATAAAGGTCCTCTTTCCAAATAGGTCACATTCTGAGGTACTGGGGGATAGGATTCAACATGTGAATTTGGGGAGGGATACATAAGTCACCCTGTTATAGTAGCATTTATAATCTATTGGGTAAAGACCTTTGAAGAATAATTCAAAAATCAGATGGTGATAAATGCTATGACAAAATATAAACCAAGAGAAATAATGAGGGCTGGTGCAGAGGAGATGAGCTAAAGCAGGAAGGATCAGCTCTGGTAGAAATGCTTCTCTAATCTCCTGGCCACAGTGGATGGGCAGCACTGACAATAGAGTGGATATTTTCTGCTTTGTGGGGTACTAATAACTCATCTTTTGGTAAAGATATATCTTTAATTAGATGAGGTGCTATAAAGAGCTCTTTTCTATGTAAAATTAAGGTACTGAGTCTATACTTGAATAGAGAGGCTGAAACTAATTATGGTTGTACTGTTTTGCATACTATTGTTCAAGGTCAGTAGAGCAGTGGTTCTAGAGCAATTATTACAATGTTACATAATTTATGTTACATCTTTGTATGGTGAAGTTTGGAAAAGGCAGAGGAAGCTGGGGCTATAAGACCTTGGGGAGAAATAAGATGAGAGAGAGGCTATATCCTCAGAAGAGCTCAAAAAAAGAGTTGTCGGTGGGGGAATCCCCAGACAAATAGTCTTTTCAAAGGGTTTTACTAAGGGCCATCTTGACATCCAGTTTTTTTTTTTTTTTAAAGATTTTATTTATTTATTTGTCAGAGAGAGGAAGAGTGAGAAAATGAGCACAGACAGGCAGAGGGAGAAGCAGGCTCCCTGCTGAGCAAGGAGCCTGATGCGGGACTCGATCCCAGAATGCTGGGATCATGACCTGAGCTGAAAGCAGCTGCTTAACCAACTGAGCCACCCAGGCGTCCCTTGACATCCAGTTTTAATTGTGCTCTGAATTGTGCAATTCTTGTATTATTCCCAGATTTTCAGTAAACCTTTGGGAAACTACTGTGGTCTGATCACATCTCTGCTGTGAGGTGGCTTTGTGTCTTCTGAGACCTGAGTTTACAGGAATCACTGTTTCAAGGGAGACTGAGACCCTGAGAGAGCAGAACTCTCTGAAGTAGCTTGAGCCACAGAAGAGGTTAACAAGGTGCCTAGTATGCCCTGCAGATTTTTGGTGAGGGTTGGAGGAGCTGTGAATACTAAGTGAAAGGAATGCTCGTTGATTTCACATAGGATGGAAGTCTTGGGTTATTGCTATGTGAAAGTTAACTGACTGATCATGGAAGATGTGAAGTCCTAGAGATATGTATGTTCTCTAGAAAGATAGTAACTAACCTTTACCTCGGCATTCATTTTCCCCTAACATAATAAGAAATTTGTTTGTGAAATAGCAATATAATACCACCAATATTTTCATAAACATTGGTATTCTATTGTTAGTAAATTTAAGCATATCTGTCCCATGCTGGAAAATGCTCATACACATTTATTAATAATTGAATTCACGTTGTCTTTATATGGTTGTGACATTAATTGAGATATTATATTCATAATATAGATGCAGGTATTTAAGAGATTTTTTAGATACTGGGAAGCTGATGAACTTATTAGAAGCTATCTGGTCCAGGCTTCCAGTTATGGAATAAATAAATCATGGGAATAAAAGACACAGCATAGAATGTTGTTGCGTGGTGACAGAAGGTAGCTGCATTTTTGGTGAGCGTATCATAAAGTATAAACTTATAGAGACATTATATTATACACCTGAAACTAATGTAACATTGTGTGTCAACTGTATTCAAATAAAAAAAAATACAAAGAAAGAAAGAAAGAGTTATTAGGTTCCAAAACTACGTGAAAGCAGAGACCCAAGAAAGCAAGCTGAGTGCTGAAGCAGCCTTAACCTGGGGGCAATTACTCTTATAGGTGAATTCAAGATTTTGTTGTGAGGGTCTCTTGGGGTAATGAAAATATGCATCAAAAGAGGGAGCTGGCTCTCCAAAGGGAGGATTGTCCCAAAGCTAGGGCTCAGGGAGAAGATGAACTAAATCTTCTTCCACCTGTAGGATATTCCCAGGAGGGTGCGTTGGTACCAGCAGCTGGAGAAGAGTGCAGAGAAGCTGGGAGGAGCTGTCCTTTAGTCTGCCTAATGTGCATGCTCACATCATCATGACCTGAGGCGTTTTGGAAAAGGTGAAAATAGTGATGGCTAACATAGGATACAAGCTGGGGATGCATGAGTGTACATTATTTTAAGGTCTTTGTATTATCATCTGGTTGAAGATGAAAAGAATTGGTTTTCTATTTTGTCAGATCTGTATATTTTAATTTTTAAGGCAGTAACTGATAGGAAAGAAAGTAACTTTTCCATAGGCAGGGAGAAAAACACATAAGTACAAAAAGAAATTAGGAAAAATGTTCAAAAAAGAAGAGAATGACATAAAATTGGAGAGAAATACAGAAACCAGAAAATATGACAGTGTATTTAAACAATTATTTCATTAAATGTAATATGATAATTACATTAACTGTGAAGAAACTAAGTATTTTAAGACAAATGATATCAGAGTATGTTTTTAAAAATTCAATTAAAATATTTATAGGATACACATCAAAAATATACCTAAATTATAAGGATATAGAAAAAGATGGAGAAAGATATACCACATAAATATGAACAAGTTTTATAGATGTAATAGAATATCATATATAATATATTAATTTCCTGCTATAATAATATATATTGATATCAACTACATTAATATCAGATAAATAGAATTTAAAGTGTAAAGACTTCTAGAGATGAACATCACTTTATAATGATAAATCATTCCATGTGCTGGAAGAGAACAGTGTTCATATCACACATTATAACCCACTCTGAAAATACAGATGTAAAATCTCTTGTCCACAATGTTGAAATCAAAAAACCTTTGAAAACTGAAAGCTTTGCATGTTTGCTGCCAAAATTTAAGCTGACTTGACAAGATATCATTTATAGTATTTATTTATCCACTGTGGTGGCTTTGTTTTAGAATATTAATTTTTTTTAAATACAGGGTACTGTTCTGCCCTTTCTCTAAGTGGTACATAATGTACGGTACATGTTTTGTTTCCAAAATTGAGTTTTCCTCCAAGACAGAGAGACAGAAGTGGTGGAGGGAAAGAAAAAACTGCAAGAAGAAATGAAGAAAAAATTCACAATCATAATCATAGTGCAGATTTTTAGCTCATCTCCCTGAGTAATTGATAGAATCTGCAAATGAAATTGTGATTAACAAACTTGGCCAAATAGACATAGAAATGGCACTGTGTCCAACTATTGTACAAATAAAAAAGTATTCTTTAAAATGCACATGGACCATTTTTAAAAAGCTGGTTACATATTGGACATAAATACAATGTTAACAAATTTCAGAAGATTGTAACATACAGAACATGTTTCAAAATGCCAATACAGGTTATAAAGTTACAAAAAAAAAAAAAAAAAGAAGAAGAAGAAGAAAGGAACTAATTATCAAAATTCAGGCTGGTGGTCCAGATGCTAGAAAGGATTTGTGCTTGGAAAGAAACATCCAAGTACTTCTGCTATATTGGTAAAAACAAAACACAAAAAACAAGCAAACAACCAAAAAAACTGAGAAAGCATTGCCTGGATTCCAAGATTGTTATATTCTAAAAGATAAGACATAAAAGAAACACTGGTTATATCTGTGTGAGGTGTTAGCTTGAATCAATAATGTAACGTATAGCATATATTAATAGGAGATTGTGGAATACAAAGATCACTTAGAAACAACTTTGATTGTAAGATACCACCATGTAGAGTTGGTGACTCCCTGGCAATGAATCCAAAAACATTTATTTTTTAATTTTTTTTAATAAATCTATTTTTTTTAAGATTTTATTTATTTGACAGACAGAGATCACAAGTAGGCAGAGAGGCAGGCAGAGAGAGAGAGAGGAAGCAGGCTCCCTGCAGAGCAGAGAGCCCAATGTGGGACTCTATCCCAGGACCCTGAGATCATGACCTGAGCCGAAGGCAGAGGCTTAACCCACTGAGCCACCCAGGTGCCCTCAAAAACATTTATTAACACTACGTTCATAGCCCTGCAGCAGATTCCTTTTTTGTTTTGTTTTGTATTTTTAAGATTTTATTTATTTATTTGACAGAGAGAGATCACAAGTAGGCAGAGAGGCAGACAGAGAGAGAGGGGGAAGCAGGCTCCCCGCTGAGCAGAGAGTCCAATGAGGGGCTTGATCCCAGGACCCTGGGATCATGACCTGATGGAAGGCTGAGACTTTAACCCACTGAGCCACCCAGGCACTCCGCCTGCACCAGATTCTTTGCTACACACACAAACACACACACACGCACACACACAAACTCAAGTCATTTCCTTAAGAAGCATACACTTTAACAGGGGATAGACATCAAAAGATAACCAACCAAGGAACGCAATCATAAAAGCTGTTTAATAAATAATGCAGCCCCTACTCTTTCCCAGAATAGTAGGCACAATTGATCACATGAGCTAAACTAATAGAGACAGAATAATTTAAGGAGAACTAGAACTTTCACTGGACATTAGGAACCAGATAATTTGTGCAGACAGAAATGAAATGACAAAGGACAGGATGCATCAGCAAAAATAACTTGTGAGCAAATGTGGGAAACAGAAACCTGAAAGGTTTCCTTGGTGTAGGAATTCATGTTAGGGGTCATAAAGAAAGAAAACAAATAAATTGTTGACTTTTATGTCAGTTACATACAAAATATATTTTTAAGGGCTAGAAAATAATCTAGATTGATATTGATGTTACACTACTTACTAAGAAAGACTAATATCCCTCCCAGCTGCTTAATTCTATACTATGATGAAAAAGCAAATAAAGAAAGAAACTAATAATTTAATTTTTTTGATTTCTGCTGCATATCAAGGAAATATTAGTAACCCAGCATTTTGCAGCTTGGTAGGTATTTCTAGAATCAGGTAACAAATTAGAGAGAGTTGTATAACTCTCCTGAAAGATACCCTTTGCATCATATTAGTATTTATGGGGTTAGTATTAATTAGCAAAAGTAAACAGAAGAAAAAAACAGAGACAAGTAACTGAATTCTCCTGTACTTATGAGTCCTGCAGGGTTGCCAACACTTTAGCCCTCAAGAGGCACTATTTAGACCTTTTATAGCAGTTCCAGGAATCCTCAGGGAATCTGAGTTCAGCTCATCCAGTCAAGACTTGCCAAAGTCACTTCCTAGTCATGTGCTCTTTAGAACTCATTCACCTTCCCTGAAACACATTTTCCCACAAACTTCTTCACGTTTCTGTGCACAGATTGCCCTATTTCAAATCCCACCTCTACCCCTTGTTAGCTGTATGACCAAGAGCATGTTTGCTCTTCTGCAAAATGGGAATAGTAAAACTACCTACTTCATAGAATTGTTGAAAAACTTGAATAGTGCTCAGTATATGTTAAGTACTATTTATATTTTAGCCTTTACCTTTAGGAAGATTATGGGGGAAGAAAGATTATGGGTAGCACCTAACAGAATTGTTTTAAGTTAAGATGTGCATAACCAATGAATTTTAGAACACTGAAAACAATAAAATAAAATTAGGATGTTAAAAAAAAAAAAAGATGTAACCTATACATTCAACAAAGCAAGTTTGTTGGTGTGTGTTTGTTTTTTAATTAACCATCAAGACAACCAAGGGATTTCTGTAGTTATGAAAGATCCCCACACTGAGAGTGAGTTAAATAACAATGGCTATTTCTGGCTCACCACCTAGGACCAAGCTGGGTTACTGGTGATTGGGAGGAACTCTGCCCCACCTGATGTCCCCTTAGTATGAGGATGCTGACATCACAGCATGAGGCTTCACGGTTGAGTATAGCATAAAAAACCCAACAAGATCCTTAACAGCTCAAAAATATTGCTCTGTCCACATTTCCTTAGCCAAACTAAGTCATATGACCAGGGCCTCTAACATCAGGGGTATTAGGTAACCCCATTTGCCAGATTTGGTCAAAGGGAGTGCTGTGAAGAGAGTGGGAATAGTTGTGATAACTAGGAATATCTTCCATAATTATCAAGAGGCTGTAGGCCAGATATATACTGGGGTCTCACAGCTGATTTTCTTACTTAATCATAATAAAATACAACTCATGAATTCTTTAGGTAACTTTTCGCAAATTGTAATCAACTACTTGGTAAACGTTGGAAATATGCTGGTACTTTTTTGTAACTTTGAGATAGATGATTGTACCAAGTGAATCAAGGGTGCCATATGACCACCTGAATTCTTTGCTCACTCTCTGTTACAGTCAAATGTAGGAATCACTATGTAGGAAGTTCAGAGTAAGAATCCCACTAATGGAGATGTGGGTTAATTGGAAGTTTGGAATCAAATTTCATGAGTTCAAGATTCACATCTGCCACTTAATTATGACTCTAGGTGTTTACTTTCCTCTCCCTGAAAGAACTTTTACAGTGGAGGTAACATATACCAATATAAATGTTACCTGTTACTTCTACCACTAGGAAGAGATGAAAATAGAAAAATCATCCTGTTTAGAGGAGATTTATTTCTTTTTTATGTAAGAAATAGAAAATGGTATAATCAAAGATGCTCTGGGATTGGAAGATACTGGGTTTTCAGAGGTAAGTCATTTCAGAAATAATATAGTATAGTCTGTCACTGTCTAGAAAGACCCGTGGGGAGGGGAGTGGGATTAGGAACAGGGGAAGGGAACATTGTTACAAATGTGTGTGCATGTATATGCATGTTTGGACATGTGTTTATAAGATTTCCATATTAAATGTATTGACATAAAGAATATGTTTATATAACTTATATGACAAAAATAATTTAAGTGTTATAAAAATTAATGATATGTGGTAGATAATGCATCAAAAATGGAAAGAATTTTTCAGAATAAGCATCATGATATACTTTTTAGTTGACAGATGATAGAGAATTGCATAATCTCGCTTATGTTATTTGCTCAGCAATTACTTCTTAAAAGTCTTTTGGGGAACAACATATGAGACTTAGTAAAGTTACAATAATGAAATAGGAGAAGTTGAAAAAATGTAAGTAGGTAATCTACTCAGGATCAAACATAATTTCAAAGCCCACTTTGTATAGATGAAAATCCATGAAAACTCATTTCATGCTTCTGTAAAATTGCTTTCAATTATTTTCAAGGATTAGTAAACATCGGGGAAGGTGAATAGAACAGCCTGGTGCAACAACGATTTAACAGGATGGCTAAAATTAGCCTTTAAAATGAATACTGCATTTTTAAATTAAGAAATTGGACAAAGTCCTACTGAGGCTTATCTGGGTTTGGCTTTGAGCCTGCAAAAGTACTTACTATGGTCAACGTCTGCTACTGAAACATTTATTACAGCTGGATGGAGACAGACTTGGTCAAGGAGGAAGGTGATTCTAATTGCATTTACATATGATGTCTTTGCTTTTCACTATATTTCAATTCAAAATAGTCTTTCACATTCAGCTGGGTTTCTCATCTCCTTGCCCATTTGAAATTTTTTAAGCAAAATTTTTATGGAGGATGTGTAGAGCTTGATTAAGCTTTAGAAAAGGGACATTTTTACATGCCAATTCTCAGATCAAGAAATAGATCAGACATTATTTGCATCACAAATATCCCTAATGAAATACCCTTCTTGCTACTCCCAAAATAACCACTATCATGATTTATAACATGATACATTAATTTTACCTGTCTTATAATTTTGTAGAAATGGAATTATATGTATATTTTTTGTTTTGACACTGTGTTTTGCAATCCAAACATGGCTTTGCATGTAGTGCTGATATGTTCATGCTTATATCTGTATATTTCATCTCATGAACATGCCACAGTTTATTTGCCTGGTCTAATATTCACAGTATTGAGATTCCAGGTCGGGGTTGTTTTGCATAATGCCAGGATGAATTCTTAAGTACCTTTTAATGAATATCTGTATGTCTCTGTATGTCTCTCCATTCTTCATCATATAGAACATATTGTAGAACTGAAATCTGTGGGTCGTATTGTATACCTATATTCAGACTGGCATCAGTAGATCAGTACTGGCATCAGTACATCAGTTTTCCAAAGAGATCTTAACAATGTACACTCTTGCCAAACAGAGTATGAAATATGATGAGTTCCTTTTACTTAAATCCTTGTCAACACTTGGTACTCTCTTTTTATTCTTTGGTTTTAACCATGTACATCCTTCAGCTTTCCTTTTCTTTCTCAAAATTCCCTTGATTATCCTTTGTTTTTGTGTCCTCAGCTAATTTATAATTAGTTTGCAAATTTTGACGAAATCTGCTGAGATACAGATTGGAATTGTATTAAGTCTGTATATCAATTTTGGGAGAATTGAATCCTCATAATAATAAGGCTTAAAATTCATAAATGTGGTATATCTTTCCAGATATATTTAAGTCCTTTAAAAGTGTTTTTAGTAACATTTTCTTATTTCAGCACAGTTCCTGCATGTCTTTTATTAGATTATTCTAAATAATTATTTTTATACTAAACAATATTTTAAAATTTCATTTTCTATTGTTCATTCCTAGTAAATATAAATACCATTTTTTTATCTTTTATCTTGTGATTTTGCCAAACTCCCTAATCAATTTTAATATTTTATTTATAGATTTTTTTGAGGGATTTTCAATATATACATCCATCTTAACTCTGAATAATGATGTCTTTTTATTTTTCCTTTTAAATCTTTTTTACAATTTTCATTATTACACCATCTGCCCTGTAACATGATGAATATAAGTGGGGGCAAATAAAATCCTTGCCCTGTTCTTATTTTCAGGAAGAAAGCTTTCTTCATCATTTGGAATTCCTCACCATTTGAAATTCACTATTTAATGTAAGATTTGTGTTGTTGTTGTTGTTGCTGCATTACTATTAAATCAAAGAAATTTCTTCCTAATCCTAGTTTGCCAAAAGCAATTTTATAAATAAATAAATATATATATATATATATATATATATATATATAAATAACACATTTTATCAAATGTGTTATTTAGCCAATGCCAAGATTATCTGCTGATTTTCCTTTTGTTCTCTGATAATATGGTTAATTACATTGATTGACTACCCAGTGTGTAAACAGTTTCACTCTTTTGGTATAAACTCCACTATTGTAATGGATTTTTCTTTTCTTAGTAATGCTAAATTTGTTTTGCTAACATTTTAAGTTTTTCACTTCTATTTTCCTGAGAGTGTTGGTCTATAATTCTCTTTTCTTCTTGTGTATCTGCTCTGGGTTTCATATCAAGATTAAACTAGCCTCATAAAATACATTTATAAGTATTCTCTCCTTTCCTATTTTCTGAAAGAATTTGTGTAAGATTGACATTGTTACTTTTTTTTTTTTAGTCTTTAGAGGAGTCACTTGTTTTTCCTTTTTTCTTTTAATTACTGATTCAATTTCTCTAGGAATATTCAGATTTTTAAAACTTCTTCTTGAGTCCATTTGATTAGTTGTGCCTTTGATGGAATTTGTGTATTTTCTCTAAAATGCTTATATTTTTAAAATATTTATAGAAAATATAGTGATGTCTTTTTTTCTTATTGCTGGTAGTTGTTTCTTTGTTCTTTCCCTCTTTTGTTAACTGGTAACTTTCCCTATTTTATCATTCATTTATGAAACCGTTCTTTGGCTGTGTTGATTTTCTCTATCATACTTTTGTTTTTCACTAGATTGATTTCTTCTCTGACACATGTGACTTCTTTTACTTTCTTTGGAAATGACTTAACATTCCTCTAAGTTCTTCAAATGGGAACTTAAAGTATTGATTTTCTTTCTTCTTTTGTACTATATTGCTTCACAACTATATATTTCCTTCTTGGTACTGCTTTATCTGTATCCAACATGTTTTGATATTATGTCTTCAGTGAAAAACACGATTTAACTTCTAATTTGAATTCTACCTTGACAGAGAAGCCATTGGAAAGTTTCTTCTTTATTCTCTAAATAATGGAGATGTTATATTTATTATTTTATTATTGACTTCTGCTTTAGTTACAATGTGAGGAGAGAACATATTTTGAATTATTTCAGTCTTGTGAAATTTATAAATTATTGCTTTGTGACTCAGAGTATGGTCAATTTTGGTTAACTTACGTGTGCTGTTGAAAGAAGTGTTATTTCATCATTGTTCATTGTATTGTTCTACATACAACATTAGACTAAGTTTATCAATGTTGTCTAGCCTTTTTTGTCTGTCACCTACTTGTAAAAAGTGTGTGAAACTTATTTCCTTCCATATCAATCTATCTATACTTATTTTGTATTTCATTTAATTTACATTACTTATAATTTATTTGTATGATTCATATTTTATACATTTAAAATATTAATTGGTGCATGGATATATATATGTAATTATATTGTACTGTTTATCATAATAAAATATCCTTCTTTATCTGTATTTATGCTGTCTTAACTCTTTTTTCTTTAAAATCTGCTTTGCCTGTTATTATATCTGTACATGAGTTTCCCTTTAATTAATGGTTATGCAGTACACCTTTTCTTGCTCCTTTACTTTCAAACTGCTGTGTTTCTATTACAAAGATTCTTTAATAAGCAAATATAGAAGTAAGCTTTTGTTTTTCTGTTCTAAAAAATCTTGAACTTTTATTTGTCGAACTTAGTCCATGCACATTTAATTCAATCGCTGATATATTTGGGTTCATATGTGTCATTTTACTTTTCATTTTCTTATTTGGCCTCTCTGTATTTTTGTTGTTACTCCTTTTTGCTCCTTTCTTGTTTTCCTTTGTGTGAATCAAGTAAGTGTTTCTAAATATACCCTTTCTCTCTAAGTTTTTATATTTTCTTTCATTATTCTCTGAGATCACTTTTCTCAGACTACAGATTACATGATGTATCTTTGATGTTTTACCAGCTGATAGTTTGATACCTTTACCTTCCTCTGACCTTTTCGCATTATTTTGCATTTTAACTTCTGTTTTTTTTTTTTAAACAACAAAAAACATTATTACTTTATTATTGTTTTTAAGGTAAATGCTTATATTTACCCACAATATGCTCTCTAAATTACTCCTTACTAGCTTCTACATTTCCATGTTTCCATTCAGGGCAATTTTTCTTCCTCCTAAAAAATTCATTTTAACATTTGGTGTAGGTATAGTCTCTGCATTTTGATTTCTCTGAAAGTGTCTTTATTTGCTTCTTTCGAAAGATTTTTTGGTTGGATATAGTACTCTAGATTAGAATTTATTCCATTTCAACTCTTAAAGATATTGGTAGTTTTTAAAATACTGAAAAGAAAGTCTTATAGTTTTCTGTTTGCTTCTTTAAAGAAATTGTGTCTTTTTGCTGCTTTAAAAGTTTTTCTACTGTCTTTGGTTTTCAGTACCTTGCTGAGATATGCCTATGTTATATTTATTCTGTTTACATTTCCTCCACTTATTGAATCTGTAAGTTGATGTCATTAATTTCTTGGGGACATTCTTAGTATTTATCTTTACAATTTTTTTTTTTTTTAATCTTATCACCTTTGTTCTCTTCTGGAACTGCAGTTACACATATATTAGAACACTTCATTGTATCTTACCCAATAGTTTTTCCTTTTCCTCTCTGATTCAGTTTGGATATTTTCTATAAATCTGCTTCACAGAATTCTCTCTTCTCTAGTTATATGAAGCAATTAACCTATTAATTTCAGTTATGTTTTTCATTTTTAGGATTTCTACTCAATTCTTACTATAGATACCAATATTCTATAAAAATTTTACAGCCTTTAATGTGCTTTTCCATCTGTCTCCTTTTTCATTTATCATAGTCACCAGAAATATTTCAAAAGTCTGTGTCTCCAGCTCCAACATCTGAGTCACTAGGTCTATTTCTTTTGCTTATGTTTTGTCTTATATATAGTCACAGGGCTCCCTTTCTTAGATTTCCTTATTGAACATGAAATAGTGTGTTTTAAACTTTCAGGCTCCTGATGATTTTTTTTTTTTTTCTTCAGAGAACTTTCATTCTTTTCTCTCAAAGGTAGTTTGGTAGGCGATGATCATTTTTACTTAACTCAATTAGAGATTAAACTGACTCTCAACTGGTCTGAAGATTTATAAGCTTTCTCCTACTTCTGACTTGATCTCTGTCCTGGGCAGTCCTTTTAAGGACTTCCTATTCAGAGATTGGTGAATTTACAAAACACACTTCCTTTCTCCCGCTGAAACCTCTGCTATTGTTCTTAGATCTGCATTACTGAAATCTCTGTTCTGCCTCTCAGAAGTTCTTTTAACATTTAACTTTGATGCATCAGAATTCCTCACAGAACTGAGATGGGGAACATTGTGGCACTCATTCTTGATCCTCTTTCTCACTGTCATATTGATTCCTCAGGTCTCCAGATTTGTCTCTGGACAAATCTGCTTCATTGGACCAGCTTCATTGGACCACCTAAAACTCTGCTGGTTCCTCCACAAGTAGCAACAGTCCTGTGACAGGGAAAATTCTGCATTTCACATCTGTCCCTTTACCTAGAGTAGACAAATGTCTCCAGAATAAAAATGCACAGAACATCACTGGGCTAGTCTTGTTATAGTGCCCTCTCTGGAGTCTCAATTCCTTTAGCCATGTTTGATTTAGTACCTCTTCCATGTTTGTTTGTTTGTTTTTTAAAGATTTTATTTATTTATTTATTTAAAGATTTTTATTTATTTATTTGACAAGAGAGATCATAGTAGACAGAGAGGCAGGCAGAGAGAGGGAGAGAGAGAGGGAAGCAGGCTCCCTGCTGATCAGAGAGCCCGATGCGGGACTCGATCCCTGGACCCCAAAATCATGACCTGAGCCAAAGGCAGCGGCTTAATCCACTGAGCCACCCAGGTGCCCCTTATTTTTTTTTTTTTTTTTTGACAGACAGAGATCACAAGTAGGCAGAGAAGCAGGCAGAGAGAGAAGGGGAAGCAGGCTATCTGCTGAGCAGAGAGCCCGATGCGGGACTCAATCCCAGGACCCTGGGACCATGACCTGAGCTGAAGGTAGAGGCTTTAACCCACTGAGCCACCCAAGCGCCCTATCTTCCATGGTTTTAAACAGATTTATTCATGTGTATTTGAATTCAATTTTTAAAATTTTTCTTTTCTTGTAAGGAACATAGGTCTTCCCTTAAGCAACTCTACAATGTCTGAGGGTGACATTTCCCCTAAGCTCCACCAAATGTTTGTATTATTTAACACAGAGACCTGTTATAAAATTTTTGTTCTTCAAGGGGTAAAGTTTGTTTGTATCAAGAAGACATGTTTGTCAGAATATTATCAGATTTTCCTTTATAATTTTACCCACACAATTAAGCTATAGGTAAACACTTCTCTTCCTGAACAGCTAAGAATGAATTATAAAGGATATAAAAGGCAGTCATAAATTTAAAATATTTGGCAAAATTAATGTTTAAATATTGTTATAGATTTCAGCACATGAAGACATAGTTTCTATAGTGGAACTTAGAATTTTTACATACTAACATTCATATGAGGTTTAACTATGGAAAGATAAATAAACAATGAATCCTGACTAGATTTTTAAAAATGTCTTTAAAAATTTGTCCATATTGGTTAAGGTTAGAAAAATAGATTATGTCCAGTAAATAAAAACAAACCTGTAGATATGAAATAAAACACATACAATACTTTGGTTCTGTGATATTCTGATATATTATAAGAAACATATATTTAGTTTTTCCTGATTTTTGGAACAAAGATCCTAAAACCCTTGAAATAGACTGTGATGAGAGTGATAAAGATGCATTCTGCTATGTTAATCAGGTGGCTTTTGGAAAGTACCTACAGTTGGTGGCTGGTTGCCAGTGGAGCCAACCACGGCATGAGAAGGGAATTTTCAGTCCCACTCCCAAGGTGGGGGTGTGGGGTGGGACTGAAAATTCCATCACCAGTGACCAGTGATAAAATCAAACATGTTTGCCTAATGAAGCCTCCACCAAAAGCCAAATGGGCAAGGTTTGGAGAGCTTCTGCGTTGGTGAACACATGGAGATGTCAGGAGAGTAGTTCCCAGAAAGAGTGTGGACACTCCCTATTCTTTCCTCATACCTTGTCCGATGCATCTCTTTCATCTGGATGTTCTTGAGTTACATCCTTTTATAATAAACTGGTAATGTAGGAAGCAAAAGGTTTCTCTGAGTTCTGTGAACCATTTAGCAATTAGTTAAATCCAAGGAGGGGGTGGTGGGAACTTAGATCTGTAACCAGTCAGTCAGAAGCACTGGTGACAAACTGGACTTGTGATTGGTGCCTGAAGGAGTGGGGGCAGACTTGCAGGAGTGAGCTTTTAATCTGTGGGACCTCATGCCATCTCCAGTACTTAGTGTCAGAAGTGAGTTGAATTGTCTGAGAATTGCTTGATGTTAAGGGTGGGGGGCAGAGGTGAACCCATGCATTGCAATTGGAGTCACAATCTTAGGTTCCAGTTTGAGTAACAAAATGAATAACATACTATTGCATTGTAACTAAAAATATAAAGTAAATACCCATGAGTCCATACTCACCTTAATAATGATTAAATAAATAAATGGGACAAAGTAGATAAATATTCTGTGTAGAATCCTAATACTTAGGCAGATACTCCTTACTTAAGTAGGAGAAATATTACCCTCATTCCTCAAGTGTAGGTTTTGGAGAGTGACATTTTCCCAAAGAGTAAAAGGGTACACTATAGAAGTGGGGGAAAAATACTTTTACAAGTAAAAAGAAACCTGACAAATGCCACCTCGGCCAGGTGACCAAGGTCAGCACCTTGATCAAGGTTATCTATATTAATAAGTCATACTGATAGCATGCACTCTTAATACGATGTGATGGGAAGGACACAGCACCTCTGTGGCCTTCCTCACCAAAAACGCATGACTCAAGTCTAATTATAGGAAAAACATCAGATACACCCCATTAGAGGGACACTCTACAAAATACCTGAACAATACTCCCCTAAACTCTCAAGGACATCAAGACTAAGGAATGTCTGAGAAACTGTAAGAGTCTAGAGGAGCCTCAAGAGACATGATAACTAAATATTAATGCAGTAGCCTGGGTGAGATTTTGGGACAGAAAAGAACATTAGGAAAAACTAAGGAAATCTGAATCAAGTATGACTTTGGCTTATGAATATGCATGAATATTGTTTCATTACTTCTGCCAAACATATTATAGTCATTTGTGATGTTAACAATAGGGGAAGCTGTGTGTGAGGTGCATAGGAATCTTCTGTACTAGCTTTGCACATTTTTTGGTGAAATGAAGTTAAATAAAAAGGTTATTTAAAAAGTAGTTCAGTTTCTTATACCTTTTGAAAGAGGAAGTTCAAAGATAGAATAATGATATTTCATGCCTGTTTTCCCTGTTCCTAATACACAGAGCCTGGCATAAATTATCACAAAGCTAGTTGTCAAGCTTAAGTGAGTTTTTCATTACATGTTGATTTAATATTTTGCTACTCATAAGCAAATGTGAATAGATGGTGTTCACTGAAACTATACAACACCAAAGCCAAACATCATTAATTGTATTTGCACTTAAAGATTCAACAAATAATTTCACCAAATGTTTCATACACTTAGTATGTGGCCAATTAAATAATAGTGATAATACATAGGTTGAGGGAAAATTTATTGAAATATGCTAAGTACACAAATATTTTTAATCAAGTTCTAACTACTTGGCACTTCTCATTTGGCAATTCCTCCTTCCACATAGAATCCCTTCATAGTATAATTGCTATAACATTCCTAAACAGAATGATTTGGTATATTTTTGTAAAATCCTTTGTTTTGTCTTTACAGATGTATATTATACTTCAGTAATAAAATCTAAGTATTAGCTGGTTTTGCATTTTTTACTAGGGCAATGTTGCTTTTAATTAATCATTCATTTGACAGTTTTGTAACTGGAAATTTCAACACCGGTCTTCTTAGCCTCATCACTTATTTTAATCATCTTTATGTTACTTCCTTGTCCAGTTAATTTTTATTCATCTTTGTCATTTTAAAATAACTCATTTCACAAAAGACCATAAAACTATTTAAATTGAAAGTAATGTTTACATTAAAAAACAAGTACGATAATAGTGTTCACCTCACGTGCAAAATGCAGGGGTGGAGGAGAGCTGAGTTAATCTAGGGTTTCCTTTGCTGTGTAGCCAGTCATTTTTCTCTAGACTCTCCTGTCATTCTGCCTCCTTATAGTTTAACCTTAAGATGTCACCAAATTAAATTTCTGTGCTGTGTGAATAACCCAATTTATCAAAATCTAGTCATGGGGGAAACCAACTCAGCACCTTCCATGTAGCCATTAATTTAAACCTCTCCAGATAATATCTTTATTGCCAGGCCACATCCTCCATCTTTTGTGGGCCACTTACAGAATGATTTACTAAAGGACCTTGAGGCAGTGTGGTTTTTTTTTTGGTCCTCCAGAAAAAAGAATCCTAAAAAAGATTCCCCTGAGAGCACTAGACACCAAGATGTTGACATGTTATGCCTTCAAGCAGTGTAATTTAATACGAGGGGGAAACGCCCAGTGTTGGGTTCTGACCATCAATATTTCTGAAAAAAAAAAAAAATACAGCCTTTACAACAAAACAGCTTACTTGCTTAGTTTAGATTATCAAATAAAAAAAGTGGGGTGAGCAATTATGCAGTCTCTAGCATCTTACATCAGAAATAGAAATAACCCAGATTCAAAATAACTTGCAGACTCATCGGTCAATCAAGTAAGGGCACTACTGAGAGAAAGATCTAAATATCTCAGTCACAACAAAGATGACTATTTTCAGGGAGGGCACTGCGGACAAAAACTGTTTGCAGCTGCAACCCAGCCCTGAGCAGACTGCAGACTGGGGGTTGGGAGAAGGACAGAAGTCATGAGCAAAACACACCCGGTAGCCCAGCTCTCCACAGAGAAAGAAAGGCAACCCAGGCCATTTTTAGCCACGGCAGTTGTGCAGGGAGTCTCAGGGCATCAAGGTGGCACAACTGTCCCCTTGTCTAAATGCATATTTGGGTTAGTGTCATTGTGTGGATGCAATCGGTTTTTCTCCAAAGCCCCACATGTTGCCTACCAGAAATAGGAAATAAAGCAATGGTAAGTGGTGGGCCCGGCAGAAGAGGAAAAGAATCCATCCCAGGGTCTCAGAGCATAAGCCATGAAGCTGCTAGAATTGTGAACATCCATAAAAGGCCCACCTCCCCTTGTCTGCTTGAGAAAACTTTCATTGTTCAGTGTTGGGAAGTGGGGAGGCCATGCTGCCTGGGTGGGGTAAGGGATGTAATCTGGGGAAGATGAGTTCACAGCCTAGTGTAAAGGCCCGTATATCAGATAATCAAGTCAAAAAATGAGCAGAAGACATGAACAGACACTTCTCCAAAGAAGACATACAAAGGGCTAACAGACACATGAAAAAATGTTCATCATCACTAGCCATCAGGGAGATTCAAATCAAAACCACATTGAGATACCACCTTACACCAGTTAGAATGGCCAAAGTTAATGAGACAGTAAACAACAAGTGTTGGAGAGGATGTGGAGAAAGGGGAACCCTCTTCCACTGTTGGTGGGAATGTAAGTTGGTGCAGCCACTTTGGAGAACAGTGTGGAGATTCCTTAAGAAATTAAAAATAGAGCTTCCCTATGACCCTGCCATTGCACTACTAGGTATTTCCCCCAAAGATACAGATGTCATGAAAAGAAGGTGACCTTTCTTTTGTCCATAGCAGCAATGGCCACAGTTGCCAAACTGTGGAAAGAACCAAGATGGTCTTCAGCAGGCAAAAGGATAAAGAAGATATGGCCTATATATACAATGGAGTTTTATATCTCCGTCAGAAAGGATGAAGACCCAACTTTTGTATCAGCATGGACAGGACTGAAGGAGATTATGGTGAGTGAAATAAGTCGAGCAGAGAGAGTCAATTACCATATGGTTTCCCTTACTTGTGGAGCATAAGGAATAACACGGAGGACATTGGGAGTAGGAGAGAAGTGAGTTGGGAGAAATTGGAGGGGAGATGAACCATAAGAGACTGTGGGCTCTGAGGAACTACCTGAGGATTTGGAAGGGAAGGAGTAGAAGGTTGGGGAGCCTGCTGGTGGGTGTTAGGGAGGCACGTACTGCTGGTGGGTGTTAGGGAGGCACGTACTGCTGGTGGGTGTTAGGGAGGCACGTGCTGCTGGTGGGTGTTAGGGAGGCACGTACTGCTGGTGGGTGTTAGGGAGGCACGTACTGCTGGTGGGTGTTAGGGAGGCACGTACTGCATGGAGCTCTGGGTGCGGTGCATGAACAGTGAATGCTGGAATACTGAAAAGAAGTAAAAAATGAAATAAAATAAAATGGAAAAAATAATAATAAATAAAGGCCCGCAAATCACCACACACTCCTGGATACGGGGACAGGCTGTGCATGAGCTGGTAGTTGAGTGTGTTACTTAAGGTAATTTTAAAAGTTGGGAAAACAACAGATTCCATTTCACTTTAAAGTAAAATCATACTGCAAAATGATTTTGGTTCTTAAATATGTAAAACAAGTATTGATGTTTGCCATTTGAACCAAAGCATTTGATAGCAAAAAGTGACATAACTGAATATGCCATCAGTCACTCTGGCACAGGGGCAGTTTTGAAGGAAGACACAGAGGGGGAGAATGAAAAGCCCATGCTGCTACCTTCATTAGCCCTCCCAGACCAGAAATGGTCAGCAGTGGGAGGAATCAGAAGCATGACATTGATCTGACCCCAGTGCAATATCTGTGAAGGCCAACTTCTCTGTGTTTTCATATGCCCGTGAGTGAGTTAGCCCTGAGGCTGGGAAGCCTAGTTTGGGCCCCACTCCCGCCCTCCTAAAACTGTAGCGAATAAGTTTCCCAATATATTGATAAATTACAGATATATTTCAAGTACCATGCAGCAGCATACTTGATTAGCGACCTACCATCCCTGAGATATAACAGTTTAGTAGGTTATTTACTTATTTGCTCATCTGTTTGTTTATCTGATGTCTATTGCTTAATTACATGATGTCAGGCATTAGTTTCAGCTTTACAGAAAACAGGACATATATCTGAGATCTGCCCTGCATGTATGAAAAAGCAAACATAAAAAGAGATCAGTAGAATACAGCTGCCATTTCCATGGGGAGCCATGGAGGTCACTGGTCAATCCAGTCTAAAGTTAGCTTTGCCACCCCAGTAGCAAAATGTTCATAAGGTAAATCCTCCTTGAAGATGTGTCAGTTGAGCAGTGTTCACTGTTTCCATTCCTAAAATTCCTGTCAACCAGTTTATGAAACCTCTACAGGTTCCTTTGCAAAGCCAGGTGTGGGTTCTGAATAGCAGAAATATTTTATAGTTATCAGTTCATTGGCCCATAATCTTTTTACTTCCATCCCATGTCATTCCCTGTAGGGTAGAGGAAATATGATAGCTCTTAAGGACATACAATGGGAAAGCTAATAAAAAGCAACTCTGAAAATGTGTATATCTAAATACATATTTCTTTGCTGTGGCAGCAAAAAGAGGCTAGAACCAGTGATACCCCAGTGGCAATGAGCACACCTCATGCCCAGAACCTGGCTCCTAATGTCATTTTCCAAACAAAGGAACCGGAGCCCTTTGCAGAAATAGCGGATTCTCTTATGGCTGAGGCAGTAAATATTAAAGATAAGCCAGGGCATCTTGCAGTGATAGTCAGTAAAGAATTGCTTAAAATAAAAACAAAAACAAAATGCCAAAATTAGGGGCAATTTGAGCAACTAAAAACACAGTATTATATTGCATTTCAAATTTTGGAATAGATAGTGATATGCTCATAGTGATTCGGATTAATGATTGATTAAATAGACAAATGGAAAAGAATCAATAAATCTGTACAGAGCAATTTTATATAACTTATGCAAAAACTCTGCTTCACCCCTTAAGTGTAGGTTGTGCATGGTGACATCACTCCAAAAAGTACGATGAGAAAGGGCTGAAGAAAATAACTGAAGGAGAGAAACTGGACAAACACGGCCTCCACCAGGTGTTCAAATCAACATTAACAGTAATGAATCATGGGATGCCTGGGTGGCTCAGTCAGTTAAGCATACACCTTTGGCTCAGGTCATGACCCCTGGGTTCTGGGATTGAGTCCTGGGGAATCTGCTTCTCCCTCTACCTGCTGCTCCCTCTGCTTGTGCTCTTTCTCTCCCCCTCTCTCTAACCAATAAATTAAAAAAATCTTTTAAAAAATGATGAATCATATCAGTACCATGCATTTTTGAGATCATGGGAATAGAAGGACTCCTTATCTTTGTGGTAAGGAGAGGTATGCCAAAACAAAATGAAAGATGTCAGTCTCCAAAAAGCCAGAATGTCAGTCTCACCATGAGAAAGCCATCACAAAAACACAAATTGAGAGACATTCTATAAAGCACCGGACCAGTACTTCTCAGAACTGTCAAGGTCATCCAAAACGGAGCAAGCCTGAGAAATTGTCACAGCGCAGAGGAGGCTAGGGAGAGGTAAGAACTAAATGTAATGTGGTTTCTGGGGTGGAATCTGGAACAGAAAAAGGACATTGGATAAAAATTAAGAAAATCTGGGCGCCTGGGTGGCTCAATGGGTTAAGCCGCTGCCTTCGGCTCAGGTCATGATCTCAGGGTCCTGGGATCGAGTCCCGCATCGGGCTCTCTGCTCAGCGGGGAGCCTGCTTCCTCCTCTCTCTCTCTGCCTGCCTCTCTGCCTACTTGTGATCTCAGTCTGTCAAATAAATAAATAAAATCTTTAAAAAATAAATTAAGAAAATCTGAGGAAGGCATGGACTTCATTCATTAATAATGTATCAGCATTGGTTAATTGGAGTTTATTAATTAATAATGTTTTAGCATTGGCTCATTGGTTGTGACAAATGGAACATAGTAATATGAGATGTTGACAATAAGGGGAAGTGAAGGTAGGGTGTATGGGAATACTTTATAATTTTGCAACTTCTTTTGTAAATCTGTAACTGTCCTCAGATAAAATATTTATTTAAAAGGGGATACAAATACATGGCACCTTTCCACTTGACTCTCTGGTCTTCCCTCCATCACAAAGTTAAGAAGGGCAGGATCTTTTAGGTAGCAAGAGAGAAGGGCCGATAAAAGCTTTCCTCTCTCCACAGGCCCCTCTTTCCTTTTGTAAGAGGCAAGAGGGTCAATGGTACCCCTGTCTGACAGGCCCTTGAACTCTGGAGATGGAAGCGGACATTCAGAAGGGGCAAAGAGTCAGAAGAGGGACAGTGAATCAGTTCTCAAGACCTAGGATGGCTGGCTACTATAATGATTGCACTGAAATTACTTTCCATCTAGAATCAAATATATATACACTTACAAAAGAAAGAATGATTTTTTTTAAGTGAGACTTATTTTTAAATCACCCTTTGTATGAGTACACAGTGACGACATATTTATAGTCATAAAAATACAGCAAAAGTAAGAGAGACATATCATCTTTTGTCCACACTTAGACAAACAATGAACATTTAGAAAATTTTAGGTTGCTGCTCTCAAGTACTAACACCACCATCTATACAAGCTGCGGCAACCCAAGACTGAACCCGAAAATGGAACCTCTCTGAGTCAGGGTCTCTGCCCACTGAACCAGCCTGAAGGTTAGCCAAGGTCAAGGAGCAGCTGCAAGGAATGAATCACCAACTTCCTCCTCTCTAGAAGAGGCATCCAGCCTCCTCACTGGGTGCAATGCCAGCCACACCATCTTATTGTACCGTGTGGACTTCTTCCCAGCCTCCAGCTGAGTGTGTGCAACAGCCCCTGCCTGAGTTCATCCTTTGACATAAAGTATAACATTTATCCTCCCAAATTAACTTCCTTGGGCCTGATTCCTGTACCCTTTGTTACTAAGCAGTACCGTGGGCTGTTACAGTGGTCTCTTTCTTTTAAGTAGATTCAAGCCCTTTTTCAGGCTGTTGGAGATCCATAGGGTCTAGAAAGCAAGTGCCCAGATTCAAGGATAATTGCTTGGGAAGCCAGTAATCCCCACTGAACTCTGGAGGGTTGGGAGCACATGGGGTCTGGCAGAGAGAAATTAGAATCATTCAGGGTACTTTCTCATACTTTCTGCACATACTCCTGGAAATAACACCATCCTTTCTCCCTGATGGGGGTGTCCAACCTCCCACAAGAAACCACTGTGGATGTGAGTCACTGTTATTGGTGAGAATGGAGTGCTGGGCATAGGTAACCAGGGCTGGGCCACATTCACTGGCACAGTTTTGTGAAATATTGTGTTTCTCTTCTACTGACAGGCAGCTGGTCACAATTCCCAACTGCTGTGTGGCTAGATGTTCCACTCCTAGCCCTTAGCGTGATTCCTAAAAAATGATTTATCCTTAAAGATAGATTCAGGGTGATTTTTGTTCGATGTTACTTATTGATGAAAAAGAAGAAAGTAACCATAATAAGTGAGGTACTGATAGCCAAGTAAATAAATAAAAATCTGATACTTCAATCATACCTGTCCTTTCTCTTCATTCATGTACTTTTTTGATTATCACTTGTTGATCACCTACTATATTCTATGTGGAGAGTTTGGGAATGTGATGAATATGTGCTAAGGACAAATGTTGGGGACACTGGTGTACGAGGACAAACATTTCTTATTTTTACAAGGATGATTGAAAGCAGGCTTTCACAAGAAATGACCCAGGATTCAGGCTGCAGCAAAGCAGTATATCAGCACAATGGAGGTTATTGAGAATGAGGGTGGAAAGCAGGAAGGAAAGAAAGGAGATCAGCCTTCCCAGGAAAGGGAGCGGTAGATACACAGTAGGAGGTAGGAAGCTCGTGGGTTTTTGGGGAGAGTGCTTGGGGAAGATAGGGGCAGTGGTGTTGAGACATAATCAGACCATAAATGTCTCCTGATCGTGCAAAAGACTAAGATATTATATTGAGGGTGACAGAGAGTTATAAAGGAAAGTAAGTAGTGGGAAGGCCTGATTCGCTTTGGGTTTTGCTGTACGCACTTCAGTGGCTGTGAAGGAGTTTGATTTGAGGGAAGTAAGAGCTGGGGAGGTCTACCTTCTGTGCAGAGTTATATCCTGGGAAGGATCTTCATGTGGTGGTTAAAAACAGGGACCCATGGGGTGCCTGGGTGGCTCAGTGGGTCAAAGTGGGTGGCTCTCTGCTCAGCGGGGAGCCTGCTTCCTCCCCTCTCTCTCTCTGCCTGCCTCTCTGCCTACTTGTGATCTCTGTCTGTCAAATAAATAAATAAAATCTTTAAAACAAACAAACAAACAAACAAAAATCCAAGGACCCTGAAGCCCAATTGACTTGCTTTGAATTAACACCTTGGGTGATCTGGATTATGTTACTTCACCTCTCCATGCCTCTGCTTTTCCAATTTGTAAAACAGGAAAAATAATAGCACCTACTCCGTAGGGTTGTAGGGCACCCATTCATGAGGGTACCACTTGCGTGACACAATCACCTCTCAAAGCCTCTATTTCCTAACACCATCACACATTGAGCTAGGATTTCAACATATGAATTGGAAGACAGGGATACAAAAATTCAGTCTATATAGCTGGAGGAAGATGTTGTTTAGATATAATGGAAAGGTTGCCTGTTAAATCTTTTCCATATACCTTTAGAAAGATGAGCAGGAGGTAATATTAATGCACCTGAAAACATCCCTCAGTAATGATTTTGCAAATCTTGTCATCCCTGAAACATACAACATCATTACCTCATTCTGGACTCAAGGCAAGACTGGTCCATCCCTTGTACTGCTGGAGATTCCTAAATCTAACATCTGGTGTTATCACCCTTCTCCTTTAAAACCAAACAAACCACATTTTCTAGGACTCTCATTACCTTAAGTCAAGGTTTCACAAGGCATATCACTCTCTGACTCAAACCTACTTCCCCCAAAAAGTCAGTTAATCTCCTTCCATTGAATGCTGACTTTTGTACACTTTCCATTTCAGCAACACTAAACACTAAACATTCCCAGAAAATACTACATTTTACCACATCTTTGTGCTTTTGTCCAGCATGTTTATTTGGCTGGGAATGCCTGTCTTTGACTTTGGATTTACTCAGCCTAAACTTTACCTCAGCTCTGAAAACATGAAGAAATTTAATTTCTTCACTTCTTCTCTGGGCTCCCCTAGCAAAATTCAGGCTACATTACTTCATCCTGTAATATTTATTTAATTCTCTTTTCTCCCACTACTGTGAGCTTCTTGAGGGTAAGGGTTAAGTATGCCCATTCTGTGGTGTTCAGCCAGAATAGATGTCCCGCTAATACTTGCTGAATAAATGTAGCCTGTGGATGTAGACATTTTGCTCTAGCAAAATGTGAGTCTAGCCTCCCTTGGGCTTTTATTCAAATGAACAAAGTATAATCAGGCCTCATCATACTATGTCACAGAACAACTTAAAATTTTGTCGTAGAAGCTTTTGGATCCTCTGACCCATTTCTGTTCTTTCTGCCTACAACAATATTTGAACCCTCTAAAGGCCAATGTTGGCTGCCAATGTTGAGAGCCATGTTTTGTTTATGCTCTCCTACCCCAGTTCCCCCTGGAATGTCATGAGTCCCACCACTGATGGTGTCCTTCAGGCCTTGTTGACATCCAAAAGCCAAAGGTATTAGGGCACCAGTGGTACAGTTTCTGAGCAGAGCAGGCATGGCCCCTGTGACCCTCTTCTAGAGTATGTTACCCATGCCTCATGGAAGGTCTTCTTGTGTTCAAGATCTCACAAAACCTCTCATAAAAATAATCTTTAGCTCTCACTCTTATTCCTTGTTTCCAATCCAAAGTTTACTGAAAAATCAGGAGTTCTTGTGTGGTTCTAACATCATTCATTTTTTGACTCCAGAGCCCTCGTTCTCTCCACCAACACTTACTGTTTTAAAAATCCATGGAGGTGATGATGCACACATCTTCCTAAATGCAAATGATTTTGGTTTGGACAGAGAGCTTGTTGGGTAATCAGGGAGGAAGTTATATACCTACTTGAGAGAGTCCTTGGGGATTGTCTTCCCACAAACCGTAGGCATCATGGTCAGAGCTCTGATGGTTTAGGGAACAGTGGTCAAGCCATTCCTAGAGTCTACTAATGCACCAATGCTGCTTTTGTCATGTCCATTGGTTACTTTCATGTGGCTCATCCAGCAGGTACCAAGGTCCTCCTCCCATGGCCTCATGACACAGCATCCAGTGCTGATGGCCATGCTTTTTTCCTCAGTACACTTGCTTCCCTGATACCACAGCCTCCTGTTTCTCCCTTTCCATTGATCTTAACTCCTCAGCTCCATTACATGCCTCTCAGGACCTTTTCCACTGCATTTCTAACCAAAGTTAGACTTCTTTGGATGATATGTGTCCCCTTAGGCCTTGCTTATCCTTCCAAACTCACTTCAGCTTACTCTTCCGTTCACACACTCTATCCTCTGTGTTACCTACACTAGCCTGCTCATGAACTTGGTCAACTTTTCCTGCCTTAGAAAGTTTCCTTGTGCTATTCTTAGTGACAAAAATGTTTTGGCCTTTTCCCTCATGTGTTGTTTTCCTAAAATCATCACCTAAATGAGATCAATGCATGACCGTCCATTATTTTTTTATCTAAGCATGGCCTTCACAGCACATTTCTAAGTCTATAATTTCATATTTATTTTCATACTTATTTTTTGTTTGTCTGCTTATTATCTTCCTCTACTAATCTTTATTCTTTCTGGAGATAGGTTCCATGTTCATTTTGCTGTGCATTATTTATCTGTGCCTTGCACAGAGCTTGCATGGTTGACTTTTTAATAGATGATTGTGCTAAAACTATGCTGGCTGTCAGCATATGAATAGATGCATAATGCATAAGGAAAGGCTACTGGATTCGTTCCCTTTAATAACAGGACTAAAGAATGTCCATTGTTATTACTATCATTGAAATGACTCTGGAAATATGAAGCAAAGCAACTTATAAATATTATCAAAGAAGAAATAAACATAGATTTTTGCTGATGATACTGATGATATGACCACTAGAAAAATCCAAGGAACTAAGGAAAATTATATGTATATTAGAATTCAGCAGAGTCCATAGGCTGAAAAAATAGTTTTTTTAATGTATCCAAATCAATCAGGCTATCATAAACATCTAAAAATGTGACAAAAAAAGACTCATGCACCAAATCAACAAAAAATAAGATGTTGAGGGGTAAACTTAATGAAAAATTATGGTATCTATGTGGATAAAATCATAACTTATATGTAGAAAACAAAAGAAAATGTTATGATTAGAGAAAACTACCACAATTTGGGATAGGAAAATATAACATTTTAAACCTATTGGTTCTCTACAAATTAAAATTCATTTAATCTATTTCCAAATAAAGCCTCAGAAAAATAATTATGAATAATGACAGAGCCTTGTAAAATGTATCTGAAAAAGCAAACACTTTGCAATATTGGACAAATTCTAACAAAAAGACAGATATGTGGGGAAAAAGCCTTACTATGTATTAATATGTGTTGCTTAATATGTGGTAAAGTGGAATTGATGTAGCATTAGAAATAAAAATTAACATAACAGAATAACAAAGAAACAGATTCAAGTATTTAATGGAATTTAACATAAAGATGTGTCATCTTATCTTTTATAAACAATTATATTTGAGTAGGCAATAAGAACATAAGACAAAAAGTTGTACAATGAACTATCCCAGCTCCCTGGATATTCAATTTCTTTCTCCCAGTGCTAATCAGTCTTTGCAAGTTCTATTTATCTTTCCAAACTTAATCTCCATATATGTAAGTATATGTGGTGCACATTCTTGTTGTTTGCATACATGGTCCCAAAGTACATACTATGCCTCTGTATGGCCCTCCTCTTTGTTTTTCTTACCTTAGTAAAGTATCTTAGAGATTTAGTAATACTTAGTAATTACTTAGTAATAGTATCTTAGATACTATTCCATAAGTACTTAGAATTATCTCAATGTTCCTATTGCTGTGTAGCTCCCCATGGAATGGATGGCCTGTAGGTGAACTAGTCTATGAATGCTTTTGCATATTGCAGTAGATGTCCCACCATACATAGTTTCTCTTGTAGATGCCACAGATGTAGGATATGCCCGAGCATCACTGGGTCTTAATGCATTTTGCCAAATTCTTCTCACTAGTGATTCATATTCCTAACAATGAATTCCTACTACCCCACACTCTGCCAAAACCTAATGTAGTAAACTTTTTGAATTTCTTTGATCTGATAGGTAAAAAATAGTGTCTTATGATATTAGTATGCATCTCTCTTAATATGGCTGAGGTTATGCATATTTTGTGATTTTTAAGAAGCATTTGTATTTTACACATACATTTTCTTTATGGATTTCAATGAGTCTTTATGTGGTAAGGGACTTCGTTCTTTATGATTTATGAATTATAACTATTTTTCCCAGTTTATTTTTGGTCTTTGACATAGGTTTTTTTTTTTTTTTCCAATTAGCAATAATTGTGTCTTTGATAAACCTCATTGGCTATAATATGGGCACACACAAAGCTGACATAGGCTTTTAAAAAAAATGCATATTTAAAATCACTATATATTTTTGAATCTATCATTCTCTTCTTTTTGGGCTCTGTGGTTTTATATCATATTTGAAAATCTTTTTAAGATTATAAAAATATGTTCCATGTTTCTTTCGATTTATTTATTTATGTTTACATTAAATGTTTGATTTTTTCCAAAATTTTTCCAAAATTTTTTCTGATGTAAATTTTGAGATAAAGAATCTTCCCCCTACCCTAGGTACCTAGCCCGTTTTTAAAAAATACTTTGTCAGTGTTTTGAAATTTATAGATGGCATGTTAAATCATTAAATAAATATACTAGGAACCACTATAGAGATGTTTAAAAGTATTTCAATGCCTACATATTTTAGACTTAAAAATCCCCCCACCCATGTGAAAACAGCAACAGATTTATTACATTGCAATGTTTTAACTTCATATGGCTAAAACACTATAAATAAAGTTGAAGGACAAATAAAGAATAACTGATGTGCAACAAATACAGTAGAAGTTAAAACATTTACCAAGTATTTACACACTCATATAAAATATGAGCACTTCAATAGAAAAATAAGTCAAAGACAAAAGAGACAACCATACGTATTCAAATGTTCAACCTCACTAGTAACAAAAGGATTGTAAAACAAATGCAGAGCAGTTATTCCCCCCCATTATACTTGTAGGGTAAAAATCATATTAAATAGATTAAAAATATATTTGTGTTAAAAATGTGTCAAAATAGGCCCTTACAAAGATAATGTTTTAGAGTAAGTGCATATAGTCTTCTTGGAAGGGAATCTGGCCATATGTCATGAAATTTTGTTTTCTTATCCATTTACTCAGAAACTATATTTACATAAATTTATCAAAAGAAACAAGCAGCTGATGTGTCTCAACGCATCAAATATGTAACTTCAGCATTACTCATGTGCTAGAAAACTATAAATATAGTATTGTTCCCTAATAGGGGTCAATTACAATTATTAGTTATAACCATATCATGACATTATTTATCCATTTAAAAAGATGTAAGAATCTGAGAGTTGACATGCAAAATGTTCATGGAATATGGGTACTGAAAAGCAGGTATAAAATATGTTTAACTTGATCCTATTAACCTATGTATCTACCTAATTTATCCATCTTTCTATCTGTGCATCCCTACATCCATCTACCTACTGACCTACTTGCCTATCTAAAAGGCTTTTTACATATAATTTTATGGAATTTAGTAATTACATGTAATACAATAATGGTATTATTATTACTATATGGTATCATGCAATATGATAGATACAGTGGACATTGCAGTGGCTTCACCACAATCTATTTTACTTCCTTTAGTAAATTTCATCCAGCTATTTAGACTGTCTTCACTTCAGTCTGTGAGTTTGGGAGGACTCCACCTGTGGCCCTCAGAGTGGCATGGTTGTTTAAGGTCTACATTGATGAGTGTAATGCCATCATCTGGATATGATTATTGAATCAGATATGACCAGTGATTCCTCTCAGGAGAGTGAGATGGGAGAATATATTTGCTGGAAACTTGTAGTGATGGCAGTCTTTGCTTTCCTGAAATGGTTCCCAGTCCTCTCCTTGGTTATGGACATGTGCATATCTATCTGTGCCCCTTAGTGTTTGGCACCCACCCTGATATCATAACAGAAGAGGAAAGCATTGGTGAGGTTAATGAGATAGAAAATGGAATGGAGAAACAGGACACAGGCAGATCCTCGATGACATCACTGAGCCACTGCATTAACCTAACCCTGAAAACCATCCTGCCTCTAGACTCAGTTCCACAAAGACTCACTATCCCTTTATCATTTAAGTCAATTTACTTAGGAGGGCTGTTGTCAACCCAAATGCAATAAATGTACTATAACTGTGTGTGTGTGTGTTTTGTGTGTACATCTACATTAGATTATGTAGATACACATACACATAAAGCAGAAAAAAAATTGAAGTGATATTCACCAGAATATAACAGAGGTGCATTCTGAGATGGAATTGTAATTGATTTTCAGTTCACATTTGTGAAAACCCTTCAGAAGTTTTTTCACAACAAACCTGTATTATTTATTTATTCAGAGGAAAACAAAAATAAAGGCAACTATATGAAAACAAAATCAAACAGTTGTATTTGACAGAAAAAGATTAAGTTCAGAATGTAGTAGAAAGGATGTGTGTGTGTGTATGTGTGTGTCTCTTATGATTTTCTGTGACCACAAGTACCAAATGAGCCAAAAATATGTGTCAGCCAAAAATTACATATGAACTTAATGTAAACTTTTTTTTTTTTTTTTTTTTTTTTAAATAGAACAGTGTCAAGATCAAGGGTGTTAATAATCCCACTGTTCTCTGCTCAGGTCAGACCACACTTGAAGTATTATTTTCAATTCTCTATTCCTACAAGAATTTAGGCACTAACTGACATATTCCAGGGATACTGGGGAAGGATTTATGCATTTGGGAAGAGATGGAATTTTAAGGATTTTGAGATTTTTTTCCACATTTAAGATTCTATAGTTCTCCAATTTTACGTGTTTTTCTTGGACTTTAAAAAACAATCATAATCTATACAAAGAAACAAAGTTTCAGAGAGTTGTAATGGCACGCCCAAGGCCATACAATTTATGAACAACAGAATTTTGTCTCAACGACACATTAAAAGTTAGATGGACATATATTAAGAGGACAGTGATATGGATTATTAATGCAGAATCAGTTAGCTTCAAGTGACTCATGATTAAAGAACCAGATGATTTTTTGAGAGTGAGAGGACATGACATCGTTTTCAAAACCAGTAGTCCTAGGGAAGAGGAAGCTCATTTGTAATTAGCTAAAGAAGTCCAATGGCAGA
This sequence comes from Mustela putorius furo, assembly GCF_011764305.1. Lineage (NCBI taxonomy): Eukaryota > Metazoa > Chordata > Mammalia > Carnivora > Mustelidae > Mustela > Mustela putorius. The sequence continues at coordinate 3,885,825 of NW_025422171.1, forward strand.
GATTACCAGTGCAGTTCTTTCACTGGTGGTTCTTTCAGTGTGTAAGTAAGAATTTTCTGATGTGAAAACCTATATAAGGACAGTCTAAAGTGACTCAGAAGAAAGCAGAGTTTCAAAGACTTCTTATTGTTTCCTGGCATCTCTTCCTCCTCCTCGCCTTGGTACAATACCCAGGCTTTCAGCTGGGCACCTGGTGGCCCAGATGGAGACTGCCTTGCCCAGTTCCTTGACAGCATGGTGAAGCCTGTTACTTCCCCATCTACAAAATACTTCTCCCCTTTTACAAACTTACTACAGGTTGGTAGCTGTGTGATGATTTTAATAGCTATGTATTGCAAGGATTTTCTATGATTCAGGGTGCAATGCCAAGGCTTCCCTTTTGAATTGTTTCTCACCTAGATATACAGCATTGTTTATGCTCTGTTACTAGAAGCTCGGGTGATGGCTGAAAACTGTATCACAGAGAGACTTAGGAAGGGCAGGGAAACAGGCCAGCACAAAGGTAACTGATGAAGGAATCAACCTAGAACCAGGAGTTTGTTGGAACTTGAGGCAAGTTCAATCTTCATCTGCCATTATAGTAAGTCAATAAGCAAGGGATAAAATAGACTAATATAATATAATAAGTAGATTAATCAAGAATGAGGGAAAGGAAAGTCCAGATTATTTTAGAGAAACAGAGGTCACTGCCAGAAGCTGCCAACAAAGTTAATAGCGGTTGCCTCTTTAGGAGTGGTGCTGGGTGGAGTGTGCAGGAGGCAGGGCGTCCCTGCTTTCATTTTTAAGCACTCGTTTTTATTTTATTTTTAAATATGAGCACACATTTTGCTTTAGTAAAAATGCACAGACACACACACAGAGCTCTGGCTTGGTTCTGTGATGCTAAATGATTTTCCAATGTGGGTAAAGGCTGCAAAACAATCTGCAGATGGAGCACTGATACATAATGGACATATTTCTACCCAGAGGCTAAAGCGTCTGTAATAGTCAGACAACTATGCTGCCTTTGGTCTGTTCCGTCTCTCCTTGTGCAGGGGTGGGGGTGGGGAGGGCGTTACTCCTCTTCCATTCGGTTCTTACTCTCACTGCAGCCAAGTGCGCTACTTCAGCCCACTATCCTGTTTCCTTGTAAAAAGTAATTGAAGCTTTCAGCATATTAGAACATGATTTTTTTGTTGTTGTTGTTGTTATATAAAGACTTCACTGAACAAAGATTTTTAAAAGGACATGTATTTTTTATTTGAAAATTTTCTTGTAGTACGGCATTTTACTCCCTAAGATGTAGCATGTTGGATGTTAAAAAACGAAAACAAAAGCAAAAACAAAAACAAAAAACCCTAGTCAATAATAGAGCTAGACCATAGGAGAACAAACTGCTAGCAGCTCATGTGAAAGTCTCCTACTGTGAGTATCTGCTGTTTTTCTCTAGATCTTGCTGAAATTACAAAATCACAGAAAAAGAAATAAATATTCCTTTTAATGCTACAAGATCTTACCCATGGTAGGTAAGGATGTCAGTAATCATGTCTTCAAAATCATTTCCTTATGCATTCTTCCTTTTATATTGCATGAGTCACAAATTGACTTTCTTCTTTTAAACATCAGAATCTCAGTTTTTCTTCTGTTATTGACAAACTGAAGGTACAGTGTAGCAAAATAACACGTTTTGTTTTGTTTTGTTTTGTTTAGAGCAAGCACTCTGAAGGGCAGAGGGTCATCCTGCTTCAAGCTCCAGAAGAATGTGCTTCCTCCCATGGAAGGGAACTAAAGAACACCATCCAGAAATCAGGACTCATCGGTGGGAGGTTCCAGGGCTCAAAGACATTTGGCAGCACTGCCCATGCAGACATTCAAGTCAGAAGACCAGATCTTGGCTTAGCTTCAAGGAGAGTGAGGTCTTTGTTGTGCTCCGATGGAAACTGGCAAGGTTCTTTGATAGGTGTTAAGGTTTTAAAGGAGTGAGATAGTGACATTAAATTTGCAGCAGTTATTTTACAAAATCTTCAAATCCGTAGAAATGGCCCTATTTCTGTTACAAAATGAGTTTTGGACAAGTCATGTATTAGCTTTGCATTATTTTTACATTTGTGTTCTTATATTTGTTTTTTTCCCCTTCCCCGCTGGGTTTCTAGTTTTCATTGGGGGTTCAGTTTTAGGTGGCTATACAAGGTTAAAGCCTCAGTGAATAATTTTTGGAATTTTTACTACCCTAGAACTTCTACTATGGAGATGTTTTTTTGGTAACATCCGTCAGCAATACTTTAATATTACAAAAGAGGGAAGTTATATTCCTCTAAGTTCTGGGAATCTCATTTTTCACACATGTAAATAAGGAAATCCCAAATATTGTGTTTGTGGGTTTTTTGTTTGCTTGTTTGTTTTGTTTTGTTTTGCCAGCAAGAATCCAATCTTATGAAGTTATGAAGGAAGGCATGAGCTCTATTATTATATTCTGAGACTTAATCTGTAGAAGTCAAAATGTTACTGTTAGTAATTTCCAAAGGTCTTTGACGGCTCCACCTAGACTTGATTCTGTGCCAAGATAATACAAGCCATTTTCTTTTTCCTAAGGGAATTTGGTGTTTCTTTCTGGATCCACATTTTCTATGTTACTCCAACTCTTCTTACATCTGCCTCCAGCTAGGACTACGCCTAACACATTGTTGCCACATTTCCAAAAAGAATTCACCGAGTCTGAAAACATAGATGTAGTCAGGTTCTATGTATTGTTTGTGGGTTATCTAGTTATTGGAATGAATGTTATCCACAACAGTACTTGTGCTTCCAGCCTTACCAAACCAGACACACAAGTATTTTTGTCAACTAATTTGGTCTCCCACAATTTAATATTAACTGAGCTCTAGAAGAAATTTGCACAAAAATTGCGGGGTATCGAGAGGGGACCCACAGCAATAGTACATATTTTATCATTGCCTATTTCCTGTTTCCTAGGAGTAAACAACAAAGTTTTTGGTACATTCTATGTACCTCAAATAAAAAAGTAATGGTGCAACACTATTTTCTGTTCCTCTAGAGTATTTCTGAGCATAAAATTTCTCTTATAATTTGAGATCTCAACTATGCATTCCATTTATTATGTTGTATTTGATGTGTTGATACTCTGAGTCTATTGACATAGTAGACTTTCTCTCAAACCTAAGGGAGAGTTGCTAAACCTTTTGAAAATTGTCTCAATTTCTATTTCCCCTATTTCCCTCCCATCCATTTTTCCTACAATTGTAGGTCTCCCAGTTTGTTACTGTCAACCTTGTGTAGTCGTAGAAACTATCAATACTTGCTAGAATTATTTGTAAAGAATATAATGAATATGGTCAAAGAATTTTCAAATAGTTTCATGGACTCTGTAATGTATGTTTGGCTTCCTAGGTATCTCCCTTCCCTTTTGGTTTGTGTATTTCCCTATTCTTGGCTAGATGCTAGATCAAGGGCTTGTAAATTGTGTTCCAGGATTCCATCGAGATGCTGAGGAGCCACCTCAGGTGAGAACTAGAGCCCAGTGTTCTCCTGCCCTTCAACCTGGTAGACTGTGGATCTGCATGTGCTTACGTTAAAAAAAAAAAAAAAAAAAAGTCACGTTGGTTAAACAATTGAAAACCACAGTTGTAGATGGATGAGGTTATTACACAGCTAAATACATTTAGGTAAGTAAATAAATCAAGCCATGAAGATATAGGCAGCAGATGTATTGAATTCTTTTATTGACAGATGTATTATCTATTGGTTTAATTAGAATCAACACAATACCACTCAAACCACAAAATTCTTTAGACAAGTGATAAATGAGTGAAGATGAAGGGTTACATAGTATGACTAGTTGGTCTTAAAAAATGGGTTTGGTTAGTTTTGGGGGGTTCTGTGGAATGACTTCTCCCTTAATATTAAACCCTTGTGATTTCAAGGAAAATTTAATCCATATGCTTCTGATTCAATTACTCTTAACTCATTAAATTTTTTTTAAAAAGCTATTTGAAATTTGAGAAGCCTTTTTATGAGCTTTAGTAATCCTTTGTTCTTTGAATTAGTAAGGAGAATATTGCCAAGAGTTAATGGTACTTGAACCTCAATACATTTGAGGGGATTCTAAACTCAACAAAAAGTCCAGCACCCTGTCATAACCGATGACTCAGGTACTTGCAAACCCTCTGCCGCGTTCTACCCCTTCCATATGCCCAGTGATGTTAGATGGTTTCTCTTACATGTGACAATAATCTTTGCTTGCAAGATAGCTGTTACTGCTGAAGGACAATAACATGATAAGTGGAACACACATTCAAGTTATCATTATTTTGGGGGGAAGCTAATTAAATGAAAATTGAACCCTCTGAGAGGCAGAAGTCACGACTCCCCTTTACTTTTACTTATCATTATAGGTCAAAATACATAGATAGTTTAGGTTAATCTTGAGCAGGTATTGCACATTTGAGCAAAGGGAATAAAACAATTTGTAATTTAAAGAACACTAAACATTCAAAATTGACATTTGCAGAATTCCTCAGAGAACACAGATTTGCTGAGTAATATCCATAGCTTATGCTCTTTTAACAAAAGACAGGCTTACCTGAATATCTATAGATTTTTGAGACCTGGGCTGCTATCTGTATATCAAGCCTGTCAGTGATGATTCAATCAGCAGTGAAGAAATGTTCCCTCTAGCTTAAGGGTGGGAAGAATTTGTCTGTTGACTTTTTATTTGTTTTAGTAAGTTGGATCATGAAAACCTCCTGGAAAAAAAGAACCATTAAAGCACACAGAAACCACAATTTCGAACTATGGGACACAACTATTCAATTTGAAGAATCAGTGTATTAATGGCTTTCTAGGAGCCAGAGACAAAATGGCGCATTTGGATTTAAGGTCTCAAAATGTTCATGAGAGAGGAAGAGAATAGCTAGCACTAATAGACAAGCATTCATGATAACTACTAACTTTAAACCTAAGAAGATCCTAATACACTATGTCAGTAGTATGTGGCTATCTCTAATCATCAACATTATCTTCCCATGTAAAATTCACATGGAAAACAGTTGAATTATATGGTATATTCTTCTGGGGTAAGGATAAAGAGTGCCATCTGAGTAGGTTCAGTAATGTTTTTCTACCACCGCTCTTTGAAAAGATTCTTGTATAAGTAGAGAAATATTCTGTTCATTGCAGTGACTAAGGGTTTCGAAGTGAAGCAGTACAGGATAACTTCAAAGCCCAGGACTTCTAAACTTGTAGAACTAAACTTGAACCATATGATCTCTGACCTCCATTTGCTTTCAGATAAATAGAAATTTCCTGGCTCATTGGCAATGTTTATTTTATTTTATTTTTCTAGAAATTGTAAAAGAAAGTCAAAGATTACTTTTGAATGAAGGTCATGATTGTTTATACAACACAAGCATCTACTTGGGTAGAACTAAATGTTTCCAAATACAGTTTTCTAGAAATATTAACTTTAATTAAGGATAAGGGTGTAAAAATGTTTTGTGAAAGTGTCACAAAATCACCCATCCCATGAAAGTAGCTCATAATTAGCAAAATCTATTCAATGTCTCTACAATGAATAAGTTTATATAAAAATATGATAGTCTGGTAAGTTTGACCTCTATGGAACCACTCAAGTCTTTAACTCCAAACCTTAAAATAATGGAAAAAAAAAACTAGGCCAGATGATTTTTTAAATTAATAAAAATATACTCACAAAGGAAGTATTTAGAGATGCAGGAATTGTTTTTAAAGAAAAAAAAAAAAAAGGAGCTACCCTGCACATGTTTACAACTTCTTGTCAGCACTATACTATATAGGTATTGTAAAATTATTTGTGGAAAAAAATCTACCAGCAGTTCTGCTTCTTTTAACTCTTTTCCCTTTTGTAGTCTTAGCTCATGACATACACAGTGGAGCAGAACCCACTAAACTACAAGAACAGGGACACACATCCTCACTCAGACCAGGAGAATAACGTGGGAAAGATACCCGTCTGGCCAAAGAAGCAGACATAGGGAACTTCCAAAAATAAACAAAGTTATATTTGTTTTTTTTTTTAAATAAGTATCCAATTTTTCATGTCAATATAGATAATCTGCTTAATAAAATATTGAGTTTTGTTATTTTTCTTTTCTTCTTCTCAAACGTAGGAGTTGTACTGAGGTATTTGAGGTATGTGAGGTATTGGAAAAATAAGCCTGCATGGAGCAAAGGCACAGATGGTTTCTGTGTTTAATGATTTTCCTCCTTCTTCTTCTTTTCATTGTGTTTTAAAGTTGTTTTTTTTTCTTTTATTTTATTCATGGTTGCCGCCCTTTGCTGGCCAACACAAGTTCTGGGTCCTATGGGGACCAGGGTCCTTTAGAGGTCACAGATACTCTGTGTAAGATCCAGTTCAGTGCAGCAAAACTGAAACTCAGTGACAACAAGGGGGAGACAGTAGCTTCTCATCACTTCAAAACCAAAAGGCAAATTGACTCATCTCAATTCTTTATCTCTGACAATGATTTTAATTCATTGTTTACTCAAAGAACTCAGATTACCTCAAAAAACTAAAATTAAGTTAGCTTTATGTTTGCTTACATATATTATTTGAAATAAATCCCTTGCAAAGACCTATGCAGTGAATTTTAAAAAGTAAAAAGAACAACAGCATCAAGAAAAATTTGATATCCTCTTGATTTTTTTAAAAGATTTTATTTATTTATTTGACAGAGAGAGACAACAAGAGAGGAAACACAAGCAAAGGGAAGTGGGAGAGGGAGAAGCAGGCTTCCCACTGAGCAGGGACCCCAATGCAGGGCTCCATCCAAGGAACCTGGGATCATGACCTGAGCCAAAGGCAGATGTGTTTAATGACTGAGCCACCGAGGCACCCCTGATATCCTCTTGATTTTATTGCAAGATGTCACTTTGCTCATGCATTTCTTTTTTCTTGTTTGGACATGTACTGACCAGACTCCATATACTGAACAGAACACAATGTACTAAACAAACTGTATACTGAATAGAATCCAATATGGTGACCAAATTCCATGTACTGAGCAGACTCCAATATACTGAGCAGACTCCGATGATAGTTAATAATAACAAGTCTCAGAATAATCTAATTTAGATATGTCATTTAGTTCCCCACACCTTCAGCCAATCTTTACTGCTAATGTTTATCTTGCTTGTCAGTGAGAAATGGAAGTCAGTGTAGAGGAATGGAAGGGGATAAAGAAGATTTTTTTTTTAAATCAAATTTACAATTTGATAATTTTTTTAAAGATTTTATTTATTTATTTGACAGACAGAGATCACAAGTAGGCAGAGGGACAGACAGAGAGAGAGGAGGAAGCAGGCTCCCTGCTGAGCAGAGAGCCCGATGCGATGCGAGGCTTGATCGTAGGACCCTGAGATCATGACCTGAGCTGAAGGCAGAGGCTTAACCTACTGAGCAACCCAGGCGCCCCTACAATTTGATAATTTTATTTACAGGTTCTCTTTCATCATTTCCTAGCGGAATGTGTCTGGAACTGTGCAAAGCAAAAGAGAAATGAGAGTGCAGGAGACACCAGAGCTGCTCACTGGCTTGCATTTGGGATGTGACAATGCACCCTGCTGTGCACTGTGATGAGATGGGATCAGAACACCTGTGGGATCCTAATGGCAGTGAGGAGAGCTGGGAGCCCTCTCAGTATTCTCTCAGTATTCAGTAGGGAAAATTCAGGGAAGTCATTCTGAAGAAGACATTAACTAAAGGCATAAATCTGGGTTTCTTCCTGTTGGCATAGCCCCACCCATCTTATAGTTGAACCAGCATGGCCTGAACTACGGCTCCCCTATCCTCCCACCCACTTTCCTCTCCTCTCCAGCTCCTCCTTAGTCTAGGCTTTATTCTGAGACAACCAACTGTACCCCTTCTAGTTCTTGTGAGTGAGGGAACACATTTATTATTTGTTACAAGGGTAAGAGAGTACAGGAACACACAGGAAATAATTAGAAATAGAATCTAAAAAGGAAGACCAAGTAAAAAATCAGTGCTGAAACACTGAAGTGTTGTGAGTGATCTCCTGGGCAACCAGAACCATGAGAGACACTTTCACAATAATGACCATGCCTTCTGGGGACATTGTGCTCTTTTATTTCAGGGCTTCCAGGGCCTATAGTTCTTGGTTAATGTATGGGAATTTGGAAAGAGTAGGAATAACCTGGCTTTCAGAATGCTGCTGTCACCCATAGGATGGCATATAGATGGAGAGAGCTCATGAGCTAAGCCTAAAGCCCAGTTAATACCCCAAACTTATGTGTATGTGCAAATGAAAATGGGAGGAGGAATTGGGAATTGGGGCCATGAGGATGGATAGTGATGCACAGCTTGGGCAGAGGGCTAAGAATCTTCTTTTCTCTTAGTCCTTATTTGGGCTCATCCTGCGAGTCCAGAAAAATGAGACACATCAACCCTAACATTGCTGACCAGCACCCTCCTTATGAACACCAGGTTCCACCTCTCACCTTCTCAGCCTGTGTTTCAGAGTGTTGTTGGTAATGAGTCAAGAGCAAGAAAAGAAACAAAGAATAATGGCACATCTGCATTTCCTGCTTCACCAAAATCTCCTTGATGCACACAGAGACGAAACGTCCAAGTTGTGCCTCTGAGATCCAGGCACTCTTTTCTCCATTTTAGAGATCTCTGTCTTTCAAAGTGTTCCCAAGTATGATGGGTCCCTTTAGACACAAAGGTTAGTTTTAATTTTTCAATGGTATTCCAGAAGTCACAAGACTCAATGTATAGCCTTGATCATGTGCTGGAGCTAACTTTTCTTACTGGAGAGGCCTAAGCCTCAGTGTGTTCAATGGGGGATATTATGACCTGGTGTGTTCCTGGGCTCATGTGTAGAAAGTGGGTCCTCAGCCCCTGCTGGTCTTGAGAGCAAGCCACAAGCCTACCACTCAGAGAGGAGCCTATATAGGGAGTACCTAGGAAAGGTAATGCATGCAAAGTTGAATTAGTTCAGGAATGACCAATAAAAATCTCCGTGATTTCCATTGGGGAAACATTTATATATATCAGACCTATGCTGTCCAGAATGGTAGCCTGTAGCCATATATAACCATTAAAGTTAAAACTAATCACACTAGCCTCAATTCAAGTGCTCAATACCCACATGTGATTAATGACTACCATTTGGACAATATAGATACAGAATCCTTCCAACAATGAAGAAAGTACTCTAGTTGTCTTTGTCATTTAGAGAGTTCCCATTGAATGTGACTATGGAATCTTGCTTTACTTATGGGGTTGTCTTCCAGATAGAATCTTGAGTCCTATCAAGAAATCATTCTTTTTTTTTTTTTTAATTATGTTCAAATAGCCAACATGTAGTACATCATTAGTGTTCAACCATTCATTAGTTGTGTATAATTCTTTTATATTAACAATGTCTTCTATCTCTTAATTTAATTTTGAGAAGAATTAGTTCTTTTTTCAATTTGATGGCAAGGTAAGAGGCTATTTGTTTTGTTTTGTTTGTTTTAATCTGCTTCTGAACTTGAAATTTCTTGAACCTTTAAGAATGTTGATGTCACAATGACATCAACAGTGGTTTAGGGTATCTATATCTGTACAGGACCCCTGCTGTGTGAGCAGTTGCAGCCTATGCCTCCTATATTGAATTATCAGTCTACAATTCCCTATTAAGAAAAATGAGATGGACATTTTTGCATCATGCCATCAACAATAAGCTATAATAACACTTCATGTTCAGACAAAATTATTTTCTCCATCCTAGTTTTGATAGAGTTTATATTGTGGCTTATATGTGAACATTAAATACTGTATAAATATTTCTGAGCAAATACTTGAACTCAGTTCTGAATGTCCATCTGGTCTTGGAGCTGCTGGTCTTCAAAAGGAGGAAGGTAGGAGGTAGGAAACATTCACAATCCATTCAGATAGCTCCTGCAGGGAGCAAAAAGGTGTGAGAAAAGCAAGGAAGGCTGAATATGGAAGTGCCAGCATTTGAGTAAGTTCTAAATGATTTCATTTCATTGTAAATGAAAGTTCATACACAACTCATGATAAATCTTAATGACAAAGTAGGTAAGACACCTGGCTTTGGACACAGACACACATGAGGTGGGGTCCTGAATGTCTCCAAGAGCTGGTATCCACTGGCAAGTGGCACGATTTTCTGCTCTGTGGACTCTGAATAAACACTTGAATATATCTCATTTGTTGGAGGAGTCAACGAGATAAAGATTTAGTAACCCTAAGTACATTGCCTGGCATGTTGTAAATGCTTAATAGCTGTGATGATGATGGCTTAAAATATTAAAAAAAAATTCAGTGAAACCATAGCTACACATGATAGGTACTCAATCCATATATTTAGTGAATAAAATCATGTGGAAAGAATATTTTCTAATTTACCTCTATAGGCTGGGTTTCTGTTTTTTAAAAATTGGTTATATAAATTCATCTTTAAAAATATAAGGTAGAGAGGAAAGTTGGCTTAACACCCATCCACTCCAAATCCCTTAAAACCACCTTAGAGTGACATAACAATTGTAATTTGCAGTTTCAAAAAAGCTACCTAAGAACAATTAGAGTTAACCGTGTCTTTCTGACATAGACTGTCTTCCTTTATGGATTGGGAGTGCTTCTATATTCAGTGTGAAATCTCTCTGAAACATTCACATATGTCTTATTTGTCTCAACAGTGGCCTTTTGTTTCTTCTGTGACTTGTCACTCCAACTTTCAAGTTTGAAAATGTCGATAAAATATGGCCAGTAAATGAGTAAACCAAACACATTAGTGTTAACAAGAAAACTACAAGGAAGTGTGATTGTATTTTTAGAAACAAATACAGTGGTAACTGTGTAAGTGGATGAGTTCTTTTTTTTTTTAAAGATTTTACTTATTTATTTGAAATAGAGAGAGAGAGATCACAAGTAGGCAGAGAGGCAGGCAGAGAGAGTGAGAAGCGGACTCCCCGCTGAGCAGAGAGCCTGATGTGGGCCTCGATCCCAGTACCCTGAGATCATGACCCAAGCCGAAGAGGCTTAACCCACTGAGCCACCCAGGCGCCCAAGTGGACGAGTTCTTTAAGAAAGTTTATTCTCCCCATTCAAAATGTTATCAATATAATTCTGATCAGGTGTTCAGTAATCCTTCTGAGTGAGAAGAAAACTATAAAGATCATTAAGAGTTATTGCAGTCAAGACAACAAAAAGCAAACAAAAAACCAAAAATAACCACAACTGAAAGCATTCATTTAAAAATAGTGTCTAAGTACTAAAATATGATGCTTAGAAGTCTACTATGAAGTAGTATTAATTTATAAGAACATAGATCAATTACTCTATCAGAAATCACATAGATTGACAAAATTATACTTTTTGGGTTTGTATGTGAATGGGAAATACAGAGCTAAAAAACAAAACCAACAATTCATAGAGGACTTATAAAGAAATTGGATTATTATTTTATCATAGGATTTCCTTCTAATATTACATTGTATAAATACCTGTCTATAGATACGGATTTCAGACATGGTCCCCAAATGATTTTAAACTAACTGGCAATTTCTAATAATTGCAAAATGTTAATTATGCCAAGGGTAAACTTTTTGCTAACTGAAGCCATCTTCATGTTAAAGACAGATGGATGTTAAAGGTAGAAATTGCTTGTGTGTGTGTGTGCGTGTATGTATGTGTGTGTGTGTACATGTTATAGCTAGTAAAAAGTAATGTTTACATATGGGAAAATATTTCCCGAAGTCTTGAGTTAAGGAGAGATTTTTCCTTTGGATTTGGGGTGAGTTTTAAGAAGCTATTTTCTCATAGGGGCTTGCTTACCTGTGAGGACTCAATATTATCAGAAGGACAGTGATGATTTACCATGCATGGTCTAAACAACCAAACAGGGTTAGTCACACTGTTATTTGCCTTTGGATCATATTGTAAATGATATGAAATCTATACTCTTAAACAATAAAGCAAATGATAAGACATTATATTAGTAGATTTATATTGGTGGAAAATCAGAGCAAGAATCAAAGAAAAATGCCTGTACTGGTACAAGACAACTGAATTTAGGCTTCTTAAAAATTATTAATTACTACTTACCATAACTTTAGTAAGTTTTTTGTTTTGAATGAAATTGAAAGACTATAAATCTTTTAACCTAGAAGCAAAACCTTTTCAGAATGTGTGCAGAGATTTAGAACATTGCACTTCACAAGTCATATAACTTGATTCACATGTCATATACCTTTAGTGTTTGATCTCCTCTCTAAAACCAGGAAGCAGACATACTTTCCATTTATCAAATTGCAAAAGCCATACTGATACCCACAACCACAATTCCCACCTGCTTCCCTTTCATTGAAAGAAAAGTGAAAATGCACATCTGTAATATCTTGAGTTTTGCCGGTGTAAGATACCATTTTTTTTCCAATTTAAAAAGTGTCTAATGACACTAAAACATGACCCTACAATAAAAAAATACATAATTTGCACTTCAGCAGCATTAAAAATATTTGCTCTATGACAGGCCTTGTTAAGAGGGTGAAAACCTAACAACAGAGTTGGAGAAAATGTCTGTAAGCTACATAGTCAACAAAGAACTTGCATAGAGAATATGTAAAGAGACCTCAAAACTCAACATTACAAAGGAAATAATCGAGGTAGAAAAGTAAATGATATGAGGAGACATTTTACTAAAGACAATACATAGATGACAAGCACATAAAAATCAATCCATAAGTGGCTGAAATTTTAAAAAGTGGTACCGAATGTTGAGAAGGATGTAGAGAACTTAATCTCTCACACTTTCCTGAAGGGAAAGTAAATGGTACACCTGCTTGGAAGACAGTTTAGGACTTTCTTATACTAAATACCGAGTAAAATTAAACTATACTTGCCATAAGATTCAGGAAATGGAATCTTGCACATTTATCCTAGAAAATGGAAAACTCATGTCCACACAAGAAAGCCAGTCCACAAGTGTGTACTATAGCTTTACTTTTCATAATCAAAACATAGAAAAAAAACAAAATAAAACAAATATCCTCCATTTTGAATGAATGGTTAAACACCTGTTGGTACATCCATACTATGAAATAGTGCTCAACAATAAAAATGAATGAACTATTTTGGATGCTGATAGCACCTTTCTTTATCCTGACTGGCCTAGTGTTTACACAACTCTGCACCTGTGCAAGATTGCAGAAAACTACACACACACACATACACTGACATACACAAATAAGTATATTAAATAATGATATCTGAATAAGATCTGTAGATTGTACCAATGCCAACTGCCCAGTTTTGATAATGTACTACTTTATGTAACTTTATATAAATCTGTAATAATGTCAAAATAAAAACTTAGAAGAAAACAATTTAACAAAAAAATGTCCATGCATTTCTTTCTTTTCACTTTCAGGAAAGAGCCACTATCTACCCATCAGGTAATGATAGAAATTTGTGTGCATTAAGACACTAAAAATAACTACAGCACTCCCCATGCAACATTCACAGCTTGATTTCTACTAAAGCACTTGTCAATCTTTCTTTTACTTGAAAATACTTGAGTGGGATTACAAACTGCTATTAATAATTACAATGATTCTAAAACGTGAGGAGTACGCTTGAAAAAATCCACAATACCCTTCCTGACAGCAACTTCCTGGTTGAGAAATCCAGATTACAAATAGAAGATTATTAAAAGTTTAAAAACCCAGGGGCACCTGGATAGCTAAGTTTGTTAAGTGTCTGCTTTTGGTTCAGATAGTGATCTCAGAGTCCTGAGATGGAGTGCCCACCCCCTGCTCAGTGGGGAGTCAGCTTCTCCCTCTACCCCTCCCCCAGCTTGCTCACACACACACTCTCTCTCTCCCCCCCCTTGCCAAAATCTTAACCAAAAAAATCCAAGTTTAAAAAACCCAAAGCTAATATTAAAAGGACTTCTAAAGACACAAAGCTATAAGAAGTTTCACATTTAGGGAATTAACATAGTTTCTTCCAAATAGATAAGCATAGTTAAGATGTTGAGATACAGTTGACAGCATTGTCATTCATTTATTGATCAAATATCCATTAATTATATACATTAGATGACAATAACTCTGAAAACAGGTGAATGAACTATTTATACTTGGTTACATTAAAATCCATTGGTCTATCTTTAAAAATAAAACTAGTTATCATCTTAGATTTTGGAAATTAAAAAAGAACATGGCGATATTTTTCCTGTCAAAGTGCTACCAGTTTAGTGTAAGACTGATAAGCAAGGAAATCAATAAAAATATTAACTGAATCTTGTTATGACATCCAACACTTTTGTAAATACTTGTGGAGATTTAAATACAATGTCTTTAATTGATGAAAATACATGTTTAAATGGAGATAAAATATCTTTGATTAACAAAGTGAATTAATACACTTAATAATTAAGTGAAATATTAAAAATAACGTGTGTAATCATTCCTTGAAAAGTAAGCTGGATTTATCTTTAATTTTGAGAAATAAACTGATATCCCTAAATTGTTTAGGGATATATAACTATTTTTTATTCTGGGACTTCTAATGGAGCACTCTGAAAATTATAAATAATAGAGTTTAGAGTAAGTCAATCATATATGTGCCTTAGAGAAGACCTCATCATATTTCAGTTTTTCCACACTGGGTCCAAATAACTTCTGCCTGGAATTTTTTTTTTCTTTTGCTTTACTTTAAGTAGTACATGTTAATTTAGTTCTGGTTACTCCATCCTTTTCCTTTTGTGGTCTATAATCCCTTTTTTTTGGTAAAGAGGATGGCCCAGGGTAACCAACCGAGTGACTACAGGACAAAAGAAAAATGGGATACGAATTAACAAGAAGTCAAGAAACTCTCAGGCATACCCCATTTTGTCTTTTGTGCATCATCTCCTGGCTCCTCACTTGGATAGAAGTGACATCAAGAACATGATTTCATGATTACAAATTTTATAATACTGTTCATTTGCTTTGCACTTATGAGTTTATTTATTTTCACACTTGGTTCTCTCATTTGATCATCAACAGCCTTTTGAGGTGGATGTGACTCTCAATTCGGAGAAAACTGAAGTTCAGTTACTCAAGTAGCAGGTGAAAATTCACACACATCAAGTAAAGGAGTTGCCAGTTCACATCACCGGAGCCAAGTTAGGTCCTTTCCATTGTAGCGTATTTTGCTCTAAGTCATTTTAAGTTCTGGAAATTTTTTATTGTTGATCTTAAGTATGTGATAGCTGTTTTAGATATCTTCCATTCAGGAGTGGACAGTAGGAATTTTCATTCACTTCCACTCTTTGGGGAGTCTGCCACTCTGGGAATGTAAGAGTTTTTCCTAAGTCTTTTTGGCAGTAACTATGAAATGTCGGCTTTTAATTATCACTACTCCAGTCTTTGTCTTCTATAATTTCTTTCTTCTAAAAGACAGGAACCAAAATCCATGTCTCATCTCCACCTGCTAATCTCGAAACCAGCTGTCAAACCTTTGAATCATTTCACTCAAAGGGTATTTTTAAGGAACCTGTTTTCAAGGCTAAGGTGTTTCAGAATTTTCCTGTTATCCAGCTATGTCCATAGTTACAGAGCTCTCATCCTAGCCTGGTTTCTGTGAACTTGAGGTTGAGCTGACCTAGTTGATTTAATGCTTGTTTACATTCATAATCCATGCTCCTTTCCCATTCTTTGCTACTGTCTTCTTCCTTATGAACACCCCAATTATTAAAAATAATTATTTATAGTCCTGATATTATGCTATGTGAATTGTGGGTCACACTTGGGAAGAGTTTCTTTTTTCCCTTGCACTGAATTGAAAGACAACTAAAAGTTAGCTTTGTCTCATCTCTCTGTAGATGCATTTTCCTGAACGTTGGTATTTAGCTTATAGTAGTGATCATTTTGATGTTTTAAAAATCCCAGACATTCAAACCAATAGTATTCTTGTTTCAGGACAGAATCCAAGTTAAAAAAATTAATACCTTGAAATTATATGAATGCATTTTAGAAGGAGAGAAAAGTTACATTTGTCAGTATAGTTAACTACAAAAGGATGGCCATAAGGATCATTTCCAGCCTGTCAGTCTGCACTAGGTGCACTGTATTGAAGGCCAGTGTCCAATTATCTTCAGCCAGACTTGGATCAGTATGACTGGGGAGAAACACAAATGCCTGAAATGCACCAGGAGTCTGATTATAGTCAACAGAGAATCAATGCCAAGCCTCCACGGATCCACAAAAACCTGTCCAAGTTGGCAATTCACCTTGCATTTTTCTGCACAGGATAAACCCTTGACTCTCTGGAAAGTTTGATCTGACCTATAGATGAGAAATGCAATCAACCATTCCTTATCTGTGTTAGATTTTTTATACTATCAATATTAATATGTTTCTCCTTGATGCCAAAGACAACTGCCCTCCATTGCATGTTCTGATTACAGTGACAGCTTTGAACTTATATGATTCAATTTGCAAATTTTTATTTGCTTCCCTAGCTTATGTGCCAGCTCAGGCAATTTAAGTAGACTGATACATTTTACATATGGTATTTCTTTTCTGTTTTCCCACCTAATGTGGCCTTTAAGAAGTGAGTCATTATCTCGTTTGAGATAAATTACTGCTTTTACGCAGGAAATGTACTGGCCAATCATCCTGGAGAAAATAACTGGACACATCTCAAGAAAGGGTTGTGAGTCGGCCTGAGAAATGGCCACAGAAACCCAGCAAGAGGTATATCTCACCTAGGGCACTTCTGGGGAGAGGAGTTCAGTTGTCTTTCTTTTCTAATTCCAATGTTGGGTTTTCACTTCCTGCATTTTATCAATTTCAATACAAAATTCTATATGTGTACTACTTTGGAACCAACTTATCTTGTTAGTAATGGAAAATACAGACCAGAAACTAGGACATCTCCACCGGTTTCTCTATTCATTTTCTTTCCCCCAAAATCAAATTTTCTACTATTGCCCACACTAAGACGTAATAGAAATTCAGAAGGTAATGCATTGCGGTTGTTTACTCTTTTCTGAAATTTTATTATATATTCATGGTTTGCATTTGTTTTAAAAATGGAGGAGCTAAAGTATTGAGTACAGGAACTGAAGATGACCTTATCATATATAGTCAAGAGCATATTGTCAGTAGTAAGACGGCTATTAAAAAAAAAACTCAGATTTTAGACAAAAAATGATAAATGATATATGGGTTCTGAATAAGAATTTCAGAGTTTGAAACCAAAGTAGCTTAGTTTTGAAAAATTTAATGGGGATTCTACCTCCAGGGGGAGAAGAGAATAATACTTTCAAACAGGTGGGTTTAATTTGCCTTCAAGAAAAGCACAGAGAAATGACAGAAATGTCAGTGTCTAGAAGACTTAGGGATATGATTCACAAAGAGGAAAGCTGAGTGTAGGGGAGAAAATAAGGAGAAGAAAAGGCAATGAGTATAGATCATGTTCTTATCTCAAGTTGGAATTTGTGGGCCCTCACCAATGATGCTAGGTAGGAAAATGGGACCAGAGTTGAGATGTTATATTTTGTTTCTCAAAAGAAGCCAAGGATCCAGGTTCATAAAATATATCTTTATTTTGTTGTTGTTGTTGTTGTTTACTACTCACTGTTCTTATTTAAATTTTGTGAGAATCCCCCTGTCCAGTGGGTTACCGCCTTTCACTCTTTGTCATAGAGACACGGAAAATAACATTTTTATTTTTCTTTGCTTTGTTCTATTATTCCCAAATTACTCATTTGGAACATGATGTTCTTTTTCCAGGTTTTCCTTCCCTACTCATCACCCTCCACCTGCCACGTTGGAAGATTTTTGTACATAAAGAATGGATGATCTAAATTCTGAAAATAAGAGGAAGCCTGCTTGTTAATTCTATTGGAGATGAAATCCATATCCATTTGGAAATAAATGGGAGATAGTCACAAGAATCTTGCTTCTTATTTCCAAATTGGTCTCCCCATTTTCTTCTGAGGTCAGCTCTCGCATTCAGCTAGAGTAGAGCACAGGAGCTGGGGTGAACAAAGTATACAAAGGTTTTCTCTCAAAAAAATTATTTGCTGTGGAAAGAAGAATATTTGCTCTCTGGAAGCCCTGTTGGTTGAACTCCTGAATTCCCAATTAAGTCTAGAAAAGAGAATTCATGCATGTCTAAGACTTCTTTACACAAGTTTCTCTCTGTAGCTCATCCTGCTGCTCAAAGACCCTTGACACAAGAATGGACCCAACAATTTTCTTTTTAGAGTAGGAGGCCCCAAATGAAGCTGGAACTACTATATATTCAAACATATGTCACTTTAAATTAGATTCTCCTGTAACCTGTAGCACTTGAAGGTGGAAGCTCTCCTTAAAATGAGAAATAAAAGAATCTTGTTTAAATAACCTCTATCTCTAGCTGATTTAAAATACTTTGACAGATCTATATTTTTTTGAAAAATGAATCAAAAATAATTCAATCAGAAAAGCAACATCTGTTACTAATCAATAGCCTTGCAAGAGAATTAAAATGGTCTTTTTCTCTCCCTTAAAATCTACTGATAATTTTTTTTTATCCTATGCCATTCATTGAGATCAGATGCACTTACTCTGCATCAGATCTTGGAATTACATAAATAATAAAGTCCTCGAGTCTGATGGCATGGGAACAGTGGAATGTGAAACAATATAATCAGAGGGAAAAATCTATATTTAATGTAAAGCATTCTCACACTGTAAAGTAAGATGAATTTTAAGCTTCTTTGTTCTCTGAGGCCAGGTTGTGCCATAGCTAATGTTTTGTATTAAGTCTTGTGCCATTTTATCTGAGGTGATGTCTTATTTTCTTTGTTTATGACTTTAGAAATTATTATAATAGGACACATGAAAGAGACGACAGGGCAAGTACAAATGGATAAAACAGCATTCACTACCCAAAGCAAGTGTAAATGGAGCCAATCATTTTTTAACTTGACAGTCCCTTAATCTTTTCTAGTGAGCTCAGTGATGATTTTTCTTGGTTCAAAACCTGTCACGGCATTCATTTGTGACCATTTTTATTGCTGGGATTAGTCGAGGTCTATCAATTCTAAAACTCCAGTTTGGCCCAGCGAATGTCAGCTTTAATCACTAAATGCCAAACAATGCAAGAATTCCAGAGAGTACCTTTGTAGTTATGATTACATTTTAAAACGGCCCTGTAGTTCATGGACTGACCTAAGCCTGCAAAAATTCAAAATACAGGAGGTCCCTGAATAGAGGCCATGCCTTTTGTTCTCTCTAAAACCTTTAGCTAAATTATTCACCAACCCCCCAAGTCAAAATAGAGAGCAGCCATGTTAAAGTTAACCAAGGTGGTTGTGATTCGTATATAGACCCAGGCCATTTTCATGTGCCCTTGGCTTGTCTGGATATGGAAATGTTTACACTGGCACTTCATTATTGAAATCCAGGGTTATTGCTGACATTTAATTTGCACATTTACCAGAGAATCCTATCAGATTTTTCTGCTTGTGCCTAAAGTTGGAGGTGCAGATATTCTCCTAGCATGTTAAGGAAGGTCATTTGCTAGAGATTTAGAGAATATGTTAATGCCTTTAAGATCTGCATTTGGATAACATCAAGATAGGGTTTGCCCTGTTCTACCCAGGAGGGTCAGTTAGGAATATGAAAGATTCCTTCAGGCTAAGGGACAATTTAGGGCCTCTGCCCTGTCCTTCCATTCAGCAGAGGAACAGAACTGGGAATATGATTCTAATTAGTAAATCTGAAATGTTTTATGAAAATTCCCAGAAATAATTATCTCCCGAATGAGCTGGGAAATTTTATTATTGTGTCTGGAAGGTTTAGTGGAAGCATTGCTCCAACACTGGCCACTAGACCCTTCAGGGAGCATGGCCATCAGCTTAGGAGTGCAAGAGAAAGATTTCAGAGACACTGACTCACCCACAGAAAGGAAGATGGGCATGTAGAAGTCAGAAAAAAATGTTGTACATATGCTCTACAGCCACTCACATAGGACACCCAGGGCCAAGTGGATTTGCCAATCAGTAGGTCCAGAGGGCCACTGCTACCCAGAATGCTAGCAACTAGAAAGCAGTGATTATCTCCCAGATGGTCAAACTTCTACCTTAAGATGGTGTTTCTCCATTCCAACCCTTGAGTCACCTGTTTGGCTTTTGAAACACATGTATACCCTAGCCTTAGTCCTCAGGAGTGTGACTCAGTGGGTCTATGATGGGGCCTAGGTATTATTTCTTAAGTTCCAGTGATGATTCTCATGCAAGCCAAGATTCAGAACTATTATCCTCAGGCATAAAGTCTTAGCAGCACATCACATATTAAAACAAAACACAAAAATAAACTTTAGTGAATAAATCAAAGATAATTCCAGACCAAGTAGGAAAAAGAGGGAGGATGAAATGTACATGATTTCCTTGGAAATGAAGCTATAATTCAAAATAAAATCATGGTTTTCAAACATTAGGATCCATAGAACTACCTAGGAAACTAGTTTAAAACATAGACTTTTTGGCCACACTTCCAACAGATACTGAATCTGTGGATCTTGGTCTAGTATCAGGAGTCTGATTTTTGAAATAAGTGTTCCAGCTGATTCTAATGGCTTAGTAAAACAACAGCAACAGCAACAAAACAAAACCCAATCTCAGAACTTTCCTGGTTTTCAAATTGTCAGAGGAGGAATATGTCAATATATAGAACATAATTCTACAAGAAAGGTGTCCTCTTCCTCTGGGTTAATTTTATACTGCAATTGAGTAATGCCTTGCAAACCACTGAAGTATTATTCACATATAAATTATTATTATGACATGGGCCACAAGACCCCAGAATTCTACTGATTTTTCCGTTTCCATTCTGATTGTGCCATGAATTGCTAAACAGGCAGTACAGGGGATAAATTCATATTGATCAGATAAGAAGTTAAAAAGAACTTCCAGGGTATCTATGACTAAGTTAAAATGGTAATAGTTCGTTCTCAGACTTTTTGACTCCAAAGAATTCTTTGGTGGGGTCAAAGGCCATTCAGAACATTTGACCTACCTCATCTAATTTACCCTGGAATAGTGACAAAGCAGGCCTTCAGAATGATTGCGAATCATTGGCCCTGTCATTATCAAAATGCCAATTAATAAAGTTCTAAAATGTTTTGTTATTTTCCAGAACTGTGGGCAGAAATGTTGGCAGAGGGCAAATCAAAGCCCTAAGAATATACGAGACGAGGAATCTTTCCTCATGGATTTTAGAATCTAAGCGAGATAAGAGTCACACATGCGAAATAATTGTGAATAATTTCTAATAGTAAATTAATTACGTACTAAAATACAAGTTATTAATAAGATGCCTGGAACAGGACTACATCATATATGGAGTCCACAATGCAAGAAGGATGGCTAAATAAATGTTGGGTCATTCAGGAAAACTTTGTGGAGGAGGTGGGGCTGGATATGCCACCTGCTGTATTTTAGCTATCAAGTACATTCATTGCTCACAAATATAAATCTCAAGTAATTCAACTGACTTGAATCTGTGAGTTCCTAACCAACCCTGTCCTGGGTAACAAAAATTTCACTTATCTTGTTTGTTTGTCTGTTTGTTTGTTTGCTTGTTTTTACCTTTTTTATTATCAGAGGTATTTTTTATATTATCAATGTTTGAAATAACAAGTCACTTTGTACTAATGGGTAAAACTCCTGGCTGGCTAACTTCTGCATTTCTTCTCATCATCTCTGGCCTCAGCTTCTATCTCAAGACACTTTTCTGCCCATTCCCTGTCTCTCAAATCTCGTAACCCTTAACCAGTCCGTATTCATTCTTTGAGTAATATAGGACATAAAAACTATTTCACATGTTCCTGTGAAATATTAAGTAATGAGCATGCCCACAATTTTAACTTCTTTCATAACGGCAGTACAAAACACACACATTAAACACAGCTGATGTAAATGGCCCATGGCGGCTGGGTAGAGGGAAATGATCGATAGGAAAGAAGGAGAAATCCATCCAGAGCACTTTTCTAGTAGCTTGTCATCTGTCATCTCATTCAGCATTCAATACAACTCTAAAAAGCAGAAAAACCAAGAGGTTTTATAGAGGTGAAAGTCAAGAGGAGAAAACCAGAATTTGGAGAGATGAAGCAACTGGTCAAGGTCACACAGGTTCTCAAAGCTCTCTGATCAAATCTGCCCTCTTACTGGTGCATCCAAATACTTAGTGAGAACCCAAGGAAGCACTTCTATAATTACAACACTCTGAATTTTGCACAGCATGTTTGGTAAAGACAATTTTACTGAATGATAACAACAATCCCAAAGGAAAAGGATGTCATTCTCCATTTATTTTTCATCCCCATTTTACTGATGAATTTCCATTTTCAGAGAAAATGAAGGCTTAAAAATGTTAAATAACTTGTTCAGTTGTGCCAAGGTCAATGTTTTCTTCCAGTAGAATGCATTGCTACCAATCTGGCTGGGCTTCAAAGTTACTCAATGGGGCTGTTTCACAAAAAAAAATGATTCCATCTACTGAGCTACTAGAAATTTTATCACAAAAATTTATCCTTTTTAGGTCTCTCTAATCTTTAAGAGGGCTTTTATCTAACTTCCATGTTCCCCAAAGATGTGCATGCACTATTGTTCATCACAATTTTGTTTAAAATAGCAAGTTACATATTGCCACATAACAAATAACCCTAAACATAGTGCCTCAAAAACGAGAATGCCTGATTTATTCAAGTTTCTTCAGTTTCATTTGGGCTTAACTGGGTTGGCCAGATCTGCTGTTGGTGTCTCCTGGAGTTGTCCACAAGGCTATACCTGACAACAAAGTCAGGGCTATGTGATCCATGATAGTCTCACTCCTAGACCTGGCTATTTGCTAAAGCCATGGGCACTCTATTTCCTATTCAAATGATGTTTCCACCAAGACAACAAAGATTTTATCTATGGCATGATATGTGGCAGAATGATTCCCAGGGGACAAGCCCTATTGCTTAGGCATTTATCCACAGTTAGTTTGTGCAGGATTTGCCGATGTCCCATTGGCCCAAGCAATTCATGGTAAGCAGAATAACAGCCCCCAGAGATATCTACATCCTAATCGTGTTGCATGGCAGAAGGGACTTGATAGGTGTGGTTAGGTTAAGGTTCTTGGAATGATAAAAATAATCCCGGATGATTTGAGTGGCCCTGATGTAATCACAAGGATCTGTAATCACAAGGGTACTTATAAAAAGGAGGAAGGAGGGGGTAAGTAAGAGTCAAAGTAGACATGTAGCCGAAGCAGAGGTTGGAGTGAGACAGCCATGAACCAAGGAAGGAAACTGGCCTCCAGAAGCTAGAAAATGTAGAAAATGAATCCTCCCCTAGAACCAGCAGAAGATACAGAGTTCTGCCAAATTTTGATTTTTTTTAATATAATTTTTTTATTTTTTATAAACATATATTTTTA
The DNA here is from genome assembly GCF_011764305.1 of Mustela putorius furo. Taxonomy (NCBI): domain Eukaryota; kingdom Metazoa; phylum Chordata; class Mammalia; order Carnivora; family Mustelidae; genus Mustela; species Mustela putorius. The sequence goes on from NW_025422171.1 coordinate 3,909,288, forward strand.
TCCCCAGGGGTATTAGCCCTGTAAGACCAATATTGGACTTCTGACCTTGGGAATGGTAAAACATATTTGGCTCTTTAAAACCATGAAATTTGACATAATCCATTTCAGCAGCAAGAGGAAACAATCTACAAGTCTCATAGCCAAGCCAGAATCAGCATTGGAAGAGATTCACAGGGAATGGGACCCACTGAAGCCCATTAATGTGACAATCTACCACATAGATGTTCTAAATGTTCAATAGTAGAAAATTGTTTTAGTGGATTATGATAATACCCTGAGATGGAATAATATTCATTAAAATATGTTAATTATAATTATAATAATAAGATTATAATTATATATAAGATTACAATTATAATAATATTAGGAGAATGATGTCATATATTGTTCACATGATATTAAATTTAAGTCTAAAATGTAAGTTGCAAAATATCGAGCACAGTGTAAACCCAGATTTTTAGAGGGAAACCCAAATGAACATCTTGCTCTTAGATGATAGATAGATAGGTAGACAGATGTCCATAAGTAGTCTGGATGTGTATATAACCTTCAAATGAGGTATAGAGGTACATATCACAAAATATAAATTATAGTTTATGGATGATTTGGGCATTTTATTTTTCTACATAATTTCAAATACTTCACAATGAGAAGGAATTAAAGTTTTCCAAAAAAGAAACAAATCTGTTAAAATGTAATAAGGGTTTTGAAGAAAACAAAAATGAACCACACTCTTAGTACTGGTGTGTACTATTCGTATTGCAAGAACAATGGAGACTAGAGAACCTGACTTTGAAGATCTCTTCTAACTCAAGGAAACAGAACACACAGTTGTGAGACCATGAAAAAATACCGTCATACAACAACATTTGAATGGCAATCAACCAGGTAGCTGAAGAAAGGAGAAAGGGCCACTTGTCAAAGCCTGCACTAGGATTGGGGACACTGAACTGACATTTACAGTAGGTGAGTATATATATATGCTGATGGACAGCAGGGTCAAGTTTGCAGGGAGAAGCATAACTAGAGCTAGCAGAGGAAACATTCTTGATGGAAGTTGAAACTAACTCAGAACGTGGGGTGAGCCAAGCTTCATCTGTATCGAACAAGTCAAGGTTTAAATCTCAAAATAAATGATAGCTTAGAGTGGAAACTTTGAGAGGAGAAAGAGATGAAAAGAGCTTTGAAAGCTAAGCTGAGAATTTCAAATTGAAATAAAAAAATATTGTTTTGTGTTTTGTTCTATTTTGTTTTGTCTTTAACTATCCTGAAAGCAGAGGAGGTTAACACCATGGTGTTGGTGGGTTTTTTGCTTCATTTTTTAAATCATTTCTTTATAAATAAAAATTTTTTTCTTAATAGTTTCAGATCTTCTATGAGTGTGATACAAGTCTGATCAGAGCTAAACTCATGCACAATGTTGGGGCTCTGCAATCATGAGAAAGATGCCTGCTTATAATAAATCTAATTCGACTAAATAGAAAACAAAAAGAAACACATGTTATGTCTTCTTTTAACTCATACCTCCTCTCACTGCTGGTGTGTTTACAAAGCTTACTCTTGCAGTGAAGAGATGCAAATGACCAAACCTACTTTCCCCTCTTGTCTTAAAATGGGAGAACAATAGGAAAAGAGCAAATGTGGGTGCAAAAGTTAAGAATGCATTGAGCTCAGGGCTCCAAAGAGGAGGAGGAGAAGCACATCTAGGAATTTCCCATTTGTAACCCCGACTTTAAATCTAAGGCACTTGGGATTTAAGGTAAAAAAAAAAAAGAATGTGGTGCTTGCTATGCCCCAAAAGTGTTAAATCTCCCACCAGGAAGGCCTGATACAATTAGGATGGAAATAAAAGCGGCATCTGTTCTAGTTCATCGGACAGACCACCTACAACTCTTACTTTCAACCTCTTAGGATTTGACATGCCCGACTTTCTCTGTTTCAAAGGAAACATTACTAAGTTCAACAGCCACAGATGGAGCTGACAATCGCGATGCTCCTGCTGTCACTGTGGTGGTCAGGGCCATCAATCAGAGGTATGTTAGCCCTGCAAGGGCCTGGAATCCAGGAAACCCATGGGCTCTGGAGCGCAGGGCAAAAGGCAGTGGGCCCTCATCCTTTTCCTCACTTGTCCTCGACATCTACAGCAGGTGGCAGAGAAGAAAGAGAACTAGGGGACTCCTCGTGTATTCTTTATCTTCTCGGGAAAAAAAAAAAAAAAGAGGGAGAGATGGACTTATAAACACCGCAGTGTGACTCACAGAGTTGTAGAAATAAACTCATCACCATTACTGGAGCCTTTTTCTAAAGCATTACCATTTGCAGCAGAGTCTACAGAGCCCTGGATCTTTAGTGTCCCATGGAACTTGGTAGAAATGTAGAATCCCAGGCCTCACTCCAGGTCTATTTAAGCAGAATCTGTATTTTATTTTTTTAATTTTTTTTTTACTACCATTTGTGTTTTTAATTAAACATTTTTACTTTTCAGTTTGAAATAATTTATACTTACAAAGAGTTTCAAAAATGGTACCCAAAAAAGCCCTGTTTACCCAGAATCATATTTTAACAGGATCTTCAAGATATGCTGATGCATGTCAGAGTTTGAGAAGCACCGGTATAAGGAGTATGAGAGAGTGAACTTCCTGATGACCAGGCAATAATAATGAAGTGAGAAAGAAGTTAAATGCAGAAAGTTAATGTTACGTTTTTCATCCTTACATAGTACATGGCTCAAAACTGACATTTTAAAAATGAAACAGAGGGGCACTTGGGTGGCTCAGTGGGTTAAAGCCTCTGCCTTCGGCTCAGGTCATGATCCCAGGGTCCTGAGATCGAGCCCTGCATTGGGCTCTCTGCTCAGCAGGGAGCCTGCTTCCCCCTCTTTTTCTCTGCCTGCTTTCTGCCTACTTGTGATCTCTGTCTATCAAATAAATAAATAAAATCTTTAGAAACATATTTAATTTTTAGTCTATATTTTTGCATGCTGGACATTTTGGTCAGATCAGTTAAAGTCAGGGTAGCTCCACTGAAATGCACATGAAATGAGAAAGAAATGGAGATAACCACGGTCCACAAAATGGACCAGTCAGACCCATATTCCTGTCAGGGGAATTTGGAAAGGGTATTATTACCTATAAAGAGATGGTCATACCCTCACCTCTATCTCTATTACCTCAGAATACATTTTCCAGATGCTTTTCTGCTTTGACCAGTACTTAACTTAACTGTACTTAAACTTGATCATTATGGTTGAGAGACATTTATTATTATAATGTATATTGAAATTTTTTTAGCAGATTCCATGGTAGCAGTTTGAATATTTTAGAAACCAGGGGAAAGGCTTATTTCTGAATAGAAGTAGCACAAGCAAACAAAGAGTCTTTTGAGAATATTCAGAGAAAACTTAATTCGCTGTTTAGCATTTATGCTTTCTCGTGCATTCAAACTCCAATTACATTAACTCCAAAGAGCCTGATTTCCACCGTGGTGTGGCTTTCATTTTTTTCAGTCAGTTTAGCTTGGATGGAGGGTTTATAGTCTCTCAGTCTCTCCAGTAGCTCCATATAACCTTCCTGAGCCATTTTGGGGTACAGGGGTAGGATCGCCTCTCCAAAGAGACCTCAGTATGCCAGGGGGCGTTGTGGCATGGGCAGCCTAACCCTTCAGCTATTACTGTCCAGCATGGCTCGTCAGTGACACGGTAGTGATGATGCATCTCTCCAGATGTGTACTTTAAAAATACACACAGGAAAACCACATCATCCATTGTCCCATTTTAGCTTTCACTCAAAGGAAAGTATCATTTTCAAATCATTTCAATGACAAGCACCCATTTCAAGGTTAGATAAAATATCTTGCTTTAAGTTTTAGAATGTTTCATCTTCTCTTCCAGCCAGCGGCCATGTCATTCTCTTACAAATGACTATAAATGCTTTGTGGGAGGTTTCTTCGAGGGTTTGTACTCAGCTGTGGAAGTGTTCTGCTAAGAGAACGACCCTGTCAGGGGTTTCTCACTGACGTGCTATGTGACACCTTGCTAAAGGCAATAGACAACATTCTGTTACTGAGCCCTCAGGGGAAATGTAATTCAAAGGGCCCAAGATCTTGCATGTAAAAATATTGCTATTAATATCCATGTCAGAGGAAATGGGTACCTGCACATTTGTGTGATCAATGCCTGCAAAGGGCATCTAGTTCTAGTTCTCCACGTCTAAGCTTATATGGTTCTGAACCAGTATTCTTACAAAAGTGAGAAATTCACAGTTTTCACAAATTGTCAGGAAAGGCTCCTAACAGGTGAATCCCAAAGTCTCAGCTTAAAGATACTTTCAGAATGTAGGTAGCTTTGAAAGGTGTTAATTTCAAGCAATTTGATTTATGAAAAATGTGTAGACAAAATGCCAGAGTGAGATAAACCCCTTTAAATGCAATCTGTAAATAGAAAACATTTCTTAGATAAATTGAAAGAAACCTATACAAAGGAATTTAAAATGACCCATAATCCCAAATCTAAGAGCTAAACACTATTGGCATTCAGGAGTATTTCTCATATTCCTCGCCAGTTTTTAAAATTACATGTGCATATTTGCACATTTCTGATTACACAGAAATACCATTGCCAAAAAAGTCCCTTTAGGACACACTCCTATCAGAATGAGATTGTTAAGTACTGAATCCAAACAAACCTGCGTATTTCTGTCAAACTCAAAGTCACATTGTCTTTTTGCCTTCCTATGTAAGGAGTCCCCAAAGTAAAAGGTAGGGTGAACAAGCTGATATAAGACACCCATTGCCATGAGAGACTCTGGACCCTTGGAAACAAGCCCAGAGTTTCAGAAGAGAAGGGATGGGGGGATAGGATAGCCAGATGATGGGTCTTAAGGAGGACACATGTTGAGATGAGCACTGGGTGTTATAGCAACTAATGAATCATTGACCACTACATCAAAAACTAATGATATACTATATGCTGGTTAACTGAACATAATAATAATAATAATAATAATAATAAAAAGACATCCATTCACTGTGATTATAATGGCATAAATACAGGGTAGCCTGCACAGATCAGGTTCCACTTAATTATTAATAGTGCTCCTGTCTCATGCTCAAAGGTATTCCAGTTGAGACGAGAAATTATATGGTTACCGTATATAAATGGCAGCCTGCTTTTAATGCGTCCACACGCTTTGCGTGGGAAATTAACTGCTCACCTGGGTATTGAATTTGCTTTTCCAGGAAAAAAAAAAAAATCCCTTTCTCCTATGCAAGCTTTTGTGGGTGGTCTTTTGGCCAGATCTTCATGTAAAATTGCCCCTCCCTAGAGCAAAAGACCCATTTAGTCAACTTTGCTTTATGCAGTTGTGGGGGCTGGGGCTGGGGACTGGGGAAAACTCACCCTTACTTAATGCGGAAGAATCTTCTTGAGGAAATGGGGGTGGTTGGGTGAATAAACTTAAAGCCTATACACAGAGAAATCCATGAACCGGGTGGCTTGCGCTGGAGAAGTAAATTTTCAGTGCTGTTGAGTGGGTCCGTCTATTTACTTATCTCTTACTTTGGTCTCCACTTTAAATTTTTTATGAATCAACCCAAGGGTAATGAACCAGAAATCCTCAGGTTATTGTGTTTTTGTTATGAATTCCTGATCCTAGGAGCTTCCAACTCAGGTGCATAAAGTTGTTCTGACTTGAAATGACTGGAAAATCGAGTTAGGAGGGGGTTCAAAGGTGGGGGCTAGTATTTCCTTAGAGACTGTGTGGTTAAGAGCAAAGATGGGAAGATGACAGAAGTGTGTGGTTTTTAGGTCTTTTGAATCCTAAGAACAAAAATTTGGAAGAAGGTAAGAAAGAAGTGCTGACCTATCAGTCGGCCATCTTCTCCTCCAGCGTTGTCTCAGTCAAGGTGGGACTATACCTTGATTTGAATCACAAATTTATTTTCGTAACTGGCTTCTTCTTTCCTTGTTCCACAACTGACTTCCTGCTCTGAAAGGAAAGATTCATGAAAGACAATAGTTTTCTAAATGGTTTTCTGTGATGAGACCGTGTTTGCAATACTGTCTGGCACAAGGGAGCACATCTGCTGAAGGCTCATACCAGCTCCAGATGACACTTTGGTCTCCATTGTCTGATATTAATTGCTTGAACTTCACCAATTTCTGTCGATTCTCTCATTTTGGGGGGAGGATCTCAAGTATTGAATTAATTATAATTGGTGGTTACTGACATCCTCACACACTGTAATTCTGAGTTCATGACTAGTCAGCTCTCTTCTACTCATTTATTTACATTCATTCATTTAGTATACTAAGTATACAAATATCCTGTATATATTTAATATACTTAATATATTTAATATATAATGTATATATTATAAAATAAATATATTTTATAATAAAATATCCTGTATATATTAAATATGTATATTTAATATATATTTAATATATTTAATTTAATAAACAGCTGTGAACCACTGCCCAATCAAAGATCTTGAACATACCTACTAACTTATGTGCTCTTTACATCCCATTATAGAGCCTAAACAATGTACTACTTATATTAATATGCGTTGAGGTATTATCCTGCCTGTTCCTTCTGGTATTTGCTCTTTCACTTAAGGTAACTGTTATGAGGTGAACATTTATGTTCCCCCAAAATTCATTCTGAAACCTTATCCCCCAAGGTGATAGTATTAGGAGGCAGGGCCTTTGGGGGGTAAGTGGGAGCGTGAGATGAGGTCATGAGGGTGGAGCTCTCATGAATTTAGTGCCCTTCTAAGATGAGGCAGAGACTCTAGAGGTTTCTGACTCACCATGACGTGCACTGAGGAAAAACATTGTGAGCACACATTAAAAAGGTAGCTATCTACAAACCAGGAGGACTGCTCTTACCAGGAATCAAATAACCAGCATCCTTGATTTTGGATTCCCAGCCTTCACAGATGGGAGAAATAAAAGCTGTTTCAGCCACCCAAAGTATGGTGTTTTGTTATAGTAGCTGGAGCTAAGACAGTAATTTGATAAAATTTAATCTATGCTGTATGGACTTTCACTCTTTCATTTTCAATGCTCTGTAATGTTCATTTGTGTACATGTATCTTAACTTATTAACACTTTAATGTGAATGAGTATTTGGGTTACTTACAGTTTTTGGTAATTAAGAAAAGGACTTCTCTTGGAGACATGACTCTTGGTAGACATGTATTTGGGTATATTCTGAATGTGGGACTGCTGACTCATAGGGTATGCAGATGTTCAATTTCACAAAATAATGCTAAAATGTTTTCCATGTGGATGTATAATTTACAGTCCCACTAGTGATGTTTAGAAGCTCCCATTGATCCACATCCTTTCCAACATTTAGTATTGTTAGACATCTTAATCCTAGTAAACTGAAGGGTTGTTTAAGAGGACATTTTAGTCACCTTGACTTACATTTCTTTAATTAGTGACTGTCTTTTCATGTTTGCTATCCTGTGGTGTTTTCTCCTCTGTTAAATGCCTCTTCTTGTGTTTTGTTCAGTTTTTGCTCATGTAATTTTTTTCTTACTTTTTTTTGCAAAGTTTCTATGTTTTTTTTTGCACATTTTTAATTTTAATATTTTATTGGTTTTACTTGTTGCAAGTATTTCTCTCCCATTTTGTAGCTTGTATTTAAGTTTTTTTTATAAACAGATTTTTTAAAATTTTTAATATAATCAAATAATATAATCAAATCTATAATTCCTTTTCATTATGTTTGGCACTTTTTGTGTCATGTTTAAAAATATTTCCCTACCCTGTGGTAATAAAGCTGCTCCTTTATATTTTATTCTAAAAGTTTTAAGATTTTACTTTTGACATTTAAGTTCTTAATCCATCTGGAATTGATTTCTATGTATGGTAAGAAGTAGGAAACCCATTTTCATTTTTTTCCATATGAATAACCAATTCTTCAAGTACTATTTGTTGAGCTGTATTTTTTCCTTTATCAATTTTGTAATAGCTTCACACATGCACACACACACACAGTCGAGAAAATGTCCCCAAAGTTTTTTCTTTTATCCCCAATGACAAAAAAAAAAAAAGTAAAAATTATCATCTTGAATCTGTATGGGTGAGATAACATGTCAGGAAATATACAGAGATTTAATCACAACAAACTTATTGATTAGGTATAATATTTATTGCCATTTTATAAAGAAGTCAAATAAGGCTAAGAAATGTTACATAGATGTTATGAATATAATAAAAGAGTGTTAAATGTTTTCCCAAGGTCCCCCAGCTGATTGGGAGCAGAGTAAGGGTTCTAGCAAAGACCTAACAGTCTTTGCTTTCACTACTTTAATAGAAAGGGAATTAAATAAGGCCAGCTGTTCTCATGTTATTTGTTCAACATTAAAAGTGAAAAAGAAGGATTGGCCCACTAGCAAATAAGTAGATTGATACTGCCCTTGGGAAAGTGCCTTTCCCTCTTTTTCACAAGGGTCATACATTGACACCAGTCATTTTTCTCTTTGCTACCATACTGCTGTGTACCCCTGGAAGCATTCCTCCTCCTTAGAGTAAGAAGGGGGTATTAAAATTAATAAAATCAAATATTGGATAGAGACAGTGAAGGGTTGCCGAGAATAGGAGCTACACCCATCCCAGGTTCTCAAGGGTCTTTGTAGGATTTTAAAGCATGGATAATCGGCATTTGTGTAAGTGAATTATTCCCTCATCATTTGTTTCATATCACAGCAATCTCTCCCAAATATGCTCTGGGATATTTAACCAATTTTGAAAAGAGGGTATAACTTTTAAGAAATTGCTTTCCATTCTTTGCAACTTTAGAGAAGACCCCAAAAGTCATGGAACCTGAGAAAATACAGAACCAGTCTGTTCCATGTTAGAATCCCCACTGCTCTGTTTACTAGCTGCATGACTTCAGACAAGTAATCCAAATCAGAGATTGCCATACTTTTCCTGGAAAGAACCAACTAGTAAATAGTGTAGTCTCTACAAACCACAGAGTCTGTGTCTATCACAGTATGAAAGTAGCTGTAGGAAGATATATAAACAAATGAGTGTGCTGTGTGCCAATAAAACTTTATGGATTTAGGGCTTTTAGTGCAAGAGTTAGGGCTGGATTTGGCCTAGGACAATAGTTTACTGAGCCCTAGTCAAATTCTTCTCAGTTGGTTTCTCTGTAAAACTCAAATCATGAGAATTGTCATAGGTATTAATTTGTGGACGGTGTGAGATCATTGAACTGTTTCACTCAGCATAAGCCACAGAGGAGGATATATATATATATATATATATATATATATATATATTTATATATATATATATATTTACATACATACTTATCAAATACATACTTATCAAATAAGTTAATAATACAATAATTTCAGATTTATAAGCCAAATATATATATATATAAATCCTACTTATTTATAAACCAAATATATATATATATATAAATCCTACTTATTTATATATATATATTTGGTTTATAAATCTGAAATTATTGTATTATTAACTTATTTGATAAGTATGTATTATATCTTTTTATCTCTTTTCATGTCATCTGTTGTTTGGGGTCCTGGGGATGTAGCAGTGAATCGGATAGAGCTCCTGCCCTTTTCACATTTACATTCTAGTGGAAGGAGAAGTACATTAAGATAAAGAGGTGACTTTACAGCATGTTAGATAGTGAGAAATACTAGGAAAAAGAAGTATAAGTGGAGAATTTAGACTGTGGTTTTACATTTTTGAATCATCAGAACATAAAATTTTAAGCTGTAAGATTTTATGACGTCTAAATCATAAAGGAAAGAGGTCTCAGGTTTAAGCAGGGAGCCACTCTATTATTTAGCAGTCAGCAAGAGAAAGAAGAACCACTCAAGGAGACTGAGAAGTACATAAAAAAACAAAAACAAACAACAAAAAACCAACCAAACAAACAAAACCCAGGAGAGCATGTTCTCCTGGGAATTTGCTGTTAAACAATGAGAGGGCCAAAAGGAAGGGAGAGGTCTCCATTGACAGAATTCCCATTTGGTCCATAAAGATGAGCGAAGAATGCTTGGATCAACCAGGAGATCAAAGAAGAACGGAAACAATTCATGGGAACCAATGAGAATGAAGACACTTCAGTCCAAAACCTATGGGATACAGCAAAGGCAGTCCTAAGGGGGAAATACATAGCCATCCAAGCCTCCCTTAAAAAAATTGAAAAATCCAGAATGCAGCAGCTGTCTCTACACCTTAAAGAACTGGAGAATCAACAACAAATCAAACCAACTCCACACATAAGAAGGGAAATCATCAAGATTAGAGCTGAGATCAATGAGGTAGAAACCAAAGATACAGTAGAATGTATCAATGAAACTAGAAGTTGGTTTTTTGAAAGAATCAATAAGATCGATAAACCACTGGCTACACTAATCCAAAAGAAAAGAGAGAAAGCCCAAATTCATAAAATTATGAATGAAAAGGGAGAGATCATAACTAACACCAAGGAAGTAGAAACAATCATCAGAAGTTATTATCAACAGTTATATGTCAATAAGCTTAGCAACCTTGATTAAATGGATGCATTCCTGGAAAATTATAAACTCCCAAAATTGAACCAGGAAGAAATCGACAACCTGAATAGACCGATATCTAGTAATGAGATTGAAGCAGTGATCAAAAACTTCCCAAAAAACAAGAACCCAGGACCTGACGGATTCCCTGGGGAATTCTACCAAACTTTCAAAGAAGAAATAACACCTATTCTCCTGAAGCTGTTTCAAAAAATTGAAGCAGAAGGAAAACTTCATGACTCTTTCTATGAAGCCAGCATTACCCGGATCCCCAAACCAGGCAAAGACCCTACCAAAGAAGAGAATTTCAGACCAATATCACTGATGAATATGGATGCTAAGATTCTCAACAAGATCCTAGCAAACAGGATCCAGCAGCACATTAAAAAGATTATCCACCATGACCAGGTGGGATTCATCCCTGGACTGCAAGGATGGTTGAACATTCACAAATCGATCAATGTGATACAACAAATTAATAGGAGAAGAGAGAAGAACCACATGGTCCTCTCAATGGATGCAGAAAAAGCATTTGACAAAATCCAGCATCCGTTCCTGATTAAAACGCTTCAAAGTATAGGGATAGAGGGAACATTCCTGAATTTCATCAAATCTATCTATGAAAGACCCACAGCAAATATCATCCTCAATGGGAAAAAGCTTGCAACCTTCCCGTTGAGATCAGGAACAAGACAAGGATGCCCACTTTCACCACTCTTGGTCCGTAAAGATGAAATCTGAGCAGTGGCTAGTGGATTCAGTAACCTCGAAGCCACTGGTGGCCTTGATGAGGAACAACTTTGGTAGGTGGTTGGAAAAGGGGGCAGTCCCTTTGGTTGAAGAAAACAATAGGAGGGGTACTTGGCTGGCTCAGTCAGTGAAGCATGTAACTCTTGATCTCAGGTGTTGTGAGTTCAAGCCCCCATGGGTGTGGAATTTACTTAAAAATAAAATCTTAAAAAAGAAAAAGAGGGGGAGACCCTACAAGCAATCAAAAAAAAAGGAGTTTTCCTGTTAAAAAAGATAGAAATATGTTAGTAGCTAAGGGTGGAAGGGTGGGTTAGGATGAGAGGGTGGGATTAAAGATCTTTGGTTGGTTTTAATTTCTCTTTTGTGGAGAAATAATAACTTGTTAATATGCTGACAGGAAGAACCAACAGAGAGGGAGAATGGAGGAAGCAGGAAGTGGAGAGATCAGCAAATTGCTGGAGCAATGTCCTTGGAGTGAACGAGGAAGTTTCTGAACCATTGTATAGATCAAAGGATTCACCTCAACTAATAGCCAAGACAACTCATCCATGGAAACCAGAAAAGAAGGCAGAAGAAACAACACATACTTGCAGGTGGGCATTTGCAGTGGCAAAAGCTGACCTCTTCAGGTTACTTCTATTTTCCCAGTGAAATAGGCTTCGGCTGACAGTAATAATGGTGCGTAAAGTTGGAGAAGAGAAGGTATGAGTAATCACATATAATTGTCGGATTATGATTGTTGGATAGTATGTAGAAACGTTTCTTAGGAAGGGCACGTGGATTTAATAGTTTGTGGGTGGCCTTTAGCATATCTCCCCCCTAAAACTGTATGAAGGATTTTCTTTAGACACGCATATTTGTTTTTTGTTTTTTTCCCCTGAGAGGCAGCCCCTTGCTCTCTTTATATTAGCTAATAGCTTCATGACTCACACAAGTTTAAAAAACAAAGCAAGATATGCAAGCCTACTGAAGAAAGAGTGTAGCCAGGGTATCAAATCAGAGTTTGTGCTCCAGGCCTGACTCTGACAGGAAAGCTGGCATTCCTCTTGCCTGTGATGAATTGTGGCTGAAGCCCAGATGCTGAGGTCCAGCTATAGAATTATATTCAAAGTGAGTCATCAGAGGGAAAGAGGCCCTGGGTGAGGATCAAGAGGAGTCAACCTGAACAAAGGTCATAGACATTGAACCAGGTGAAGAGCTAGAAGGGTGAGCCACACAGTCCTCAGTAGCACCCAGCTGCCTTCCAGATCCAAGTCAACTACCCTACCACCCGCCCTGTCCCTCCATACAGAGCGTATCTTCGAGGATGTTACGCAATGGTAAAATCATATTCGAACAAAAGGCATTCAAAACAATTTAGATTGGGGAAGGTATGTACTATGGTGAGTGCTGTGAAGTGTGTAAACCTGGCAATTCACAGACCTGTACCCCTGGGGCTAATAATACATTATAAGTTAATAAAAAAATAAAAAAAAAATTATAAAAAAACAAACACAAGTTGGTTTCCTCTAAGTTAAAATATATATTTGTTTTAAATGTGAGAATACAAAAGAGGAAGGTAATTTAGACTTAAAACTGAAACAAATGTCCTATTTCGGGAAGATAATGTAGTATTGAACAATCCCACTGGAGTACTCAAATTAAGGAATTACTTGACATTTAAGAAATTGTTGCTATCTCTTAATTGATTTAATTTTACATTCCCAAAAGATAATGTTGTAAGTATTGTTGTAATGTTGTAAGTATTGTTGTAATGTTGTAAGTATTTTATAAGAAAATACTTATACAGATCAGAATAAAAATCCCAATTGTGATGAAGGTAAATTATGTCACATATAAATTAATCATTTGGTGAACTTATTTTTTAAAATTTTTCCTGAAACTCCAAAAAAAATATTAACTGTTCAATGGGTAACTTTTTTAAATTAAAAACTTTTTAAGTCTTAAGTTATTTTTTTGAATAACTCGAGCTGATTTTTATTTGACATTGAAATATATCTTCCTAACTTACTTCAAAGCTGAAGGGGGAAAAAAAAAAAAGCAGCTGTCTCACCCGATTTTTGCCTTTGGTATTATTAAAAGGAGGAGAAAAGCCTGCCCCAGGCTGAGATGTTATTTACCAAGTTAAAGGCTAAAGCCAATTGTCATGTCCAAGTTATAAAGTCCTTATGAAAACAGCAACTTATAATGGAAATTTGGACCCACCTAAGCTCTAGAAAGGCAACATGCTTCAATAATAACAATAATAATAAATCTGGTTTTTCTATATTCAAACTTAAACCATATTCTTGCTGTGAGGAAAATCAATTTATATTTCCAGGGAGGAATTCCAAAGTAGAGCTGGGTATTTATCATGACTGAACTGAACTGACAACTTCTTCGCATTCTATTTTGCAGATTTTCTACATGTTTACATTTTTTATTTTTAATGTCTTAATGAAAAATACTGCAGGTTAAAATTGACTTTTCCTCTTATTCCTAAAGAAAGTTCTCACCCTTCTAATTTAACTAAGGTATGACCACAATTCATTTTATTAAATATTCCAATAGAAAAACTCTTTCATAGCAAAGTATGCACTTGCTTTAGTCTTGGCATTTTCCTTTCTCGCTGCCGTCATTCGGTTGAAGCATTTACTTTGAAATGTCTGCCAAATATTTTTGCCCAATACCACAATAACAATGCAGCAATGTATGAGTGATTTATTCTAGTAAGTTTACAACTGGGGAGCCTGTGTGGAATACTCTCTGGAGTTCAAACAGAAGGTTTGCTTTTGTCTCTTAAACTGCAAGTAGATTGTCCACCAGCGTGTGGTGTGCTGACAGACATTCCTTTGCAGGTGTAAACACCACCAAGTAATTAATTGGTTGCTTTAACGTTAAAAAAAGAGAGAGAGAGAGAGAGAGGCAAACCCACAAATATCTATGTACATGTCCATCCATGAATTCATAGGTAATGTGCAAGCAACGCATACATGTGTGTATGGTAATCATTCCCTTCTACTTGTTCTTATTAAGACTTTTGTTACGGACACATTTTTATTAAGTAAATGAAAGCATCATTTCTTTGCTTCAGTGCTTAAAAACCCCATTTTTATTTCTACCATTAATTAACATAAGCATGTCTTGTTTGGGTTGCCTAACTATTAGACTTCACTCTAAATAACTGAAACGAACATATTTTCAAATTTGTGTTCTGTTTCACTTCTGTGTGTGGCTTTTTGAAAAGCTCCACAACAAAGGGAAAAATGCTCATACACCGCAGTTCCAAAGGCTGAATGCTTATTTAGAAAGGTCGCTGTATCCAAAGGACAGATTGCCAGTTCTTTTGAATTTTCCTTACTTGTCCCTTCTATGGAAACAGAAAGAAACACGAATCACCGTCTGGGAGGTAATAGGTAGAGACCACCCAGGGCAGAGCTCATTTAGCGTCTAGTGACCTTCTGTTACACACGCAGCAAAGCCGTGAGGAAAAAATCCAGACACAATTCCTCCCTCCCAAGTCCTGAAGTATTTTCTACTTCATCTTGCTCTTTAAAGGCTTAAAAGATGCAGAAGGGGCTGATTATTTCAAAAACAAAGCAACGCCCAACTGGGACTGGCCCTCCAAAGTGTTTCAGCCCATGTTCTCTGACCTCCTTCCTCCCACTTCACTTGCCTTGTTTCTGGAGAATGATGATCTGTTTTCTTTTCTCAAAGAATGGTCAAGAAAGTGGGTCTCTGTGAAATAATCAATTGCAAATGGTGGACTCCTAAGACACAAAAGTGTGTGTGCACACTTGTTGCCTCCGAGCTCCAGTACTGGCATGGGGAAGCCTAGTCTTCGGCTCTGTGCAAATGAATTGATGTGACATAGCTGTGGGATGACAAAGGGACATAACCAAAGTTATCTCCCATGTTACATTTAGATCCAACTGAGACAGATGGACATGGTGTGTCAAACTTGGTAGTGACATTAATCGTGGTAAGGCAACTGGGTCATTCCAAACACATTTTACTTTTTTTTTTTTAAGACTGTTTTGTCGGGATTTTTAAAAACTTAATTTTGCTATAGACATGTTTGTGTTGCTGACAGGGGTTGATTTACATTTTCTTTCATTTACTGCATAGCTTAGTCAGTGAAATTCATTATAAAGGACTGGTTTGGAGTCAAGAGTGAAGAATAAAATTGTTCATAAATATGGGATGGGGCGAGGTGGTATGAGGAAAGCAAAGAGAGTGAAATGGAGAAAGACTGAAGAGACTTGTGGAACTTGGTGATGGTACATCTAGATAAGCAAATTTAAGGTAGACATTCATTCACTGGGTCAACAATATTTATGGACTATTTTGCATTGATCAGACACAGAGCTAAAGGCTAGGATTCCAAAGAGAAATGAGACAGAGCTCTTACCTTCAGTAAGCTGGAGACCAATGGAGGAACATGGGCCTACAAATTAGCAGATGGTTCTCTTTTACGCACTTTATGACCAAGCTTGGGAAACAGTAGGTAATCAAATGTTTGATGAATAGATGAATTGTCTAGCATTGCGGGGTCTTTACTAGGTGACTAATAAATGAGAGCTCCCTAAGTAGTTCAGTTTTGTTTTGTAATTATTTTACATATGTGTTAAAATGTTTTTATTATTACCCAACCAAATCAGTAAGTTCACTGAGACTAGGCACTATGTTTAGTGTTTGTTGTCCAGGACTTGGTGTGCAGAATGAGATCTGAAGTGAGGATTATATTCAGGAAGGAAAGAAATTTTTTTTCAGTTTCGTGGTCTATCTTTTAAATATTTCTATGTTCTATGAATATGACCATTTTAATACTAACATAACATTGAAATGCTTAATGATTCATACAGTGTCATGTTTAGTTTTTTTTTATTTTGGAAATCAGGCTGAATTAGAAAATACAAATACTACACATATCTGATTAAGCCTACAGGCAAATTCTCATCTTTAGTTTGATGTCACAGTAGTTTATGAATTTAAGCATATACCTGCAAACATCAACAGAACCATGATCATGATGGCTTCTCAAACCCTCACGAATTCACCACATAAATCCCAGGATATATGTCCCATGTGTCATGTTGCCTTAGACCCATGAAATTATAGATTCATGAATGGAAAGTGGTGCTCTTTTTAAGGTGTGCTAGTCGTGCACCTATCTGTTCTCCGATGCACGATACACCCTATCTTTTCTTTTCTTCTGCTCTGTGCTCAGGGATCTTAATTCTGCAAAAGCTTTTTTCTCTGTTCCTTTGCCAACTGGTATCCATCTGGTTTGGAAGGCACTTGTATAAAACTGAAGGTTGGGAACAAAGGAGATTCCATGGGATATGGCCCCTGTTCTGTTCCGTCCCTTCTCCAGCAGTGGTGTGTTTCCTCCTCAGTCTCATCTGTTGCCAGGGTGCACTGGCATCCTCCTCCCATTGTTCTTTTGGTCCTTGGACTACTGATTGCTTTCTACTGCCCTTGTTGCCTTTTTGGCTTTTCCAATAGCTTTATAGCTAGCTCTCCATATTAAAATCCCTCTGTTGAAATGCCAAGCATGTGCTGCTCCCTTTTCTTGACTGAAGACTGATCAATACTAAGACTTTTGTTCAGAAAAAACATGTCACCACTTGAAACTATTTGCTCTGGTATCTGGCAAAATTTCCAAAGCACGTATTTCACTCCGTACTATTCTATTTCATGAGAATATTTTTGCAACTTTATTCACAAGGCTACTCTCTCCATCTCCTTACAAAACAGCGATGACACAAGAGCAAATCTGATAAGCACTTGCATTAGTCTGTTTGAGCTGCCATAACAAAATGCCATAGACTGGAAACTTCAATTACAGACATTTATTTTCTCATAGCTTTGAAATCTGGAAGTCTAAAATCAAGGTGCCAACCAAGTTAGTGTCTGGTGAGGATGTCCTCTTGAGTTGTAGGTGGCCACTTTCTTGGTATGTATTCCCATGACCTTTCCTCAATGAATGCATGCACAGAAAAAGGGAGAGGGAATACTCTGGTATCTTTTCCTTATAAGGACATTAATCCATTCAGATCACCTCTGAATTGTGTGAAGAATTTAGTAGAATTATTTCCTTACTCCAAATATAGCTGCATATTGGGGGTTAGGGTTTCAACATATGAATTTTGTGGGGATACATACATTCTTTCCATAAGAGCACTCATTCAGAAAGGCTATTTTTCCAGAAAGCTATTTTTTAAGGATTTTATTTATTTATTTGAAAGACAGAGATCACAAGTAGGCAGAGAGGCAGGCAGAGAGAGAAGAGGAAGCAGGCTCCCTGCCGAGCAGAGAGCCCAATGCAGCACTCGATCCCAGGACCCTGGGATCATGACCTGAGCCGAAGGCAGAGGCTTTAACCCACTGAGCCAGCCAGGCGCCCCAGAAAGCTATTTTATCCAGAGAGTTTACTCGTTTTACAGAAAAACAAAACAAAACAAAAATCCCCCAAACAAAATTTGTGGTATTTAGGATATATGTGGCATAAAAGGAAAGGTATCTATGTAGAGTAGCAGTTTTCTACTCCAGCATGTGTTGTGATGAGTTATAAAATTTATGATACATAAAAACATTGTAAATAACTTACTCATTTTTATTTATTTATTTTTAAAATTTATTTATTTGACACAGAGAGAGAGACAGAGAGGGAGCACAAGCAGGAGGAGCAGCAGAGGAAGATGGGGAAGGAGGCTCTCCACTGAATAAGGAGCCAGATGAGGGGCTCAATTCAGGACCCTGGGATCATGACCTGAGCCAAAGGCAGGTGCATAACCAAATGAGTCACCCAGGTACCCCAGATTTACTCATTTTTAAATAAAAAAATTAGTATTAAATAATTAGAGAAAAAATAACAAATAAGACAAAACCTGTAGTTTAACACATTGTATGCCAAATTGATCTTATTGTTATTTATAGAACATTAGATCCAATTTAACTGCAGAGCACACATTCTTTTCAAACATCAAAGAAATATCTGCCAAGATCAACCAGATCAACCATATGTAGGGATATAATAAGGATCTCAATTGATCTAAAAAATCTCAATAGCTTTCAAAGATTGAAACATTATGACATATATTCTTTTGCTACAGGGTAGATTTTCTAAGAAATCAATAGATGTAAGATAGCTATAAAATATCTACATGCTTGAAAATTAAAGAATACACTTTTAAGTAACTCATTGTTCAAAGAAGAGAACATAGAAATTAAAAAAAATTATAAAGTAATTAATAATAAAACATACAATGTCATAACTGATGTGATGCAGCTAAAGCAATACTTATAGAAGAATTTATAGCTTTACGTGCCAATATTAGAAGAAATAAGGTGTTTTACAATCAGGTGAATTCAAATTTCTAGGTTAAGAAGTTGAAGAAATCACAAATACAATACACATAAAGAAAAAGAAAGAAGTAGTATAATTTAGAGTAGAAATCAATAAAGTACAAGACACAAAGATAATTAACAAATCTAAAACTTGTACCTTGGTAAAGGCCAATAAAATACATTTATCACTGGGCACCTGGGTGGTACTGTGGGTTAAGCCTCTGCCTTCAGCTTGGGTTCTAGTCTCAGAACCCAAGGGATGGAGCCCTGGCTCTCTGCTCAGTGGGAAGCTTCCTTCCCCTTCCCTCTCTGTCTACTTGTGATCTCTCTCTGTGTCAAATAAATAAATAAAATCTTAATAAAAAATACACATATCCTTAACAAGGCTAATTAAGGGGGAGAAAAGAGAAATGCATAATTGCCAGGTACAGGAAAGAAAGTGAGGATTCTACCAACATTTTTAAAAGAATAAAAATAGAATATTATAAACAACTTTATGTCAACAAATTTAATAACTCCTGCAAAAGGACCAATTCCCTGAAAGACAAAACTTACTACAAATGACTTGGGGAGGGGGAAGAAGAAGAAGAAGAAGACAATGATGACAAAGAAGAAGAAGACAAAGAAGAAGACGACGAAGATGAAGACGAAGAAGACGAAGGAGGAGGTGAAGAAGAAGCAGCAGCAGCAGCAGCAGTGGCGGCGGCCAATAGATCTCTATTAAAGAAATTGAATGAATACTCCAAAACTTCCCACAAAGAAAACTTCAAATCCACATGATTTCACTGATGGTGGGAGGGAGAAAAACAAAAACAAAAACACTAAGGAAGAAGTAATACCAAATCTTACACAAACTTATCTCCATTCATGACCTTGATATTAAGATAAGATAAAGAAATTTAAAAAAAAATTGAAGACCAAAACAATTCTCATGATCATGGATGCAAAACCTCAAAAATAATAGTAGTGAATTTTACTCAGGATTATATTTAAAAAAATACATCCTGGCCAAGCAGAGTTTATTCCAGAAATCCAAAGTTGGTTCAATATTGACTATTACTTATACAATCAAACTAGCCGATGCAGAAAAGGTATTATACAAACTTCAACACCCATTTATTATCAAAATTCTCAGCAAAGTGGGAATCAGAGGAAATGTTCTAAAAGTGATAAAGGGTACCCATGAAATAAACATCACACATAAAGTTAAAAGACAAAATGTTTTCCTTTTAAGTTTAGGAGAAAAAGATTTTACTATCAATCCTCACTAGTGCAATAAAACAAGAAAAGGAAATAAAAAGCATAAAGTATTGGGGGAGGAAACAGTCTTATTTTTAAAAGGCTTGATTCTCTCTTCCAAAGAAATCTATGAAAAAACTTCCAGAATTAATGGGTTTGGCATGGATACAAGAAACAAGATCAATGACAAAAATTAGTGAATTGTATATAATAGCAACAAAAATTTGACAAATATGATTTTAAATGCTATTCATAATAGCTTCAACAAGTATGGAAAACTTCATAATAGATTTAAATAAACATACACAAAATCGTGGTAATGAAAATACTCAATAGTGAAAGACAAAACACTGTTGAGATAAAAAAGATCTAATTAAATAAATATAACCTGTTCATGATTTGAAATATTTAAGATTGTCAATGTCATCTACAGACTTAACATGATCCCAACGAAAACTTTTAGCAGCATGTTTTGACTCATTGATGATAAAATTTATATAGAATGCTAAAGACCTATTATTTGGAAAAATTAGGACAATGTTAGGGAATCTACATCACTTGATTTGAAAACTTAATATAAAACTTAAGAAAATCAGAGTTTGTGTTGAATTTACTGTCATTCTGTAGTAGTGGGGCTGTTGAGGACTTGTAATGTCGCTAGTCCAAACTGAGATACACTTGGTGTAGATGCACATCAGATTTTGAAGATTGTATGAAAAAGGGAATGTAAAATATCTCAGTGATAACTTTTATGTTGATTGCATGGTGAAATAATAATTTGAATATATTAGGCTAAATAAAACACTGTATTAAAATTAATTTCATCTGTTTATTTTTACTTATAAGTAAAAAGGCTAGTAGAAAATGCAAAATTACATTTGTGGGTACCATTTGTGTCTTATTTTATAGTTCCATCAAGTGGTGGTAGAATAGAGACTCAAAACTGTAGTCAATTGATTTTCAGAAAATTGTCAGTGTAATCTTACTGAGAAAGGATGGATGGCATTTTCAACAAGTGATACTGAACAACTGAACATATGTGGTTTAAAAAAAAAAGGACTCTAAACTCACGTCATATTCAAAACTTAATTTGAAATGGATAATAAAGTGTAAAAAATTTAAGCCTACAGCTTTATTGCCTTTAGGAAAAAAAGAAACAGGAAAAAAATAATTTTTTGCCCCCCCCCTTTGTGTAAGTAAAAAGTATACAAAAACTACTAATGGCAAAAGAAAAAAAAATGTTAAATTTAACTTCCTGAAACCTAAAACCCCTGTTTTTCAAAAGATGCCGTTAAAAAGAAAAAAAAGGAAAAGGCAAATCAGGACTAGAAGAATATATTGTCAGTGCACATATCTGACTAATGACTTATATTCAGCATGTGCAAGGAACTCTTATAGCCAATAATAAAAAGAGAAGCAATCATATAAAAATGGGAAAAAAATATTTGAACTGACCCTTATAAAAGAAATTTATGAATAGCCAGTGAGCATGTAAAAAAGATGGTCAACACTACCAGTTCTTAGGAAGTATAAATTAAATCACAATGAAATCAACACCCCTGGAATGGCTGACATAAAATTGATTAATAATACACGTATTGTGGGGGTGTGGAGCTACTGGAACATTCTCACACTGTGCCTCAGGCTGTAAAATGAAATACCGCAACCATTTTGTAAACCTTGTTTAGCAGTTACTTAAGACTACAATTTCATCCCTTTATTTACCCAAGTGGAAAGAGAAGAAGTTCACAGAAAGAATTGTACGTGAAAGTTTCCAGCAGCTTCTTTCATAATATGCGGGACACCCTATAAATGTTCACTAAAAGGGGAATGGATAAGCCTTAATTTATCCATGCTCTACTCATAAAATAATATTATTCAGCATAGAACAGTAACATAGTACAGATATATGTAGCAATGTGGAAGGGCCTTAAGAACATTATACTAAGTGAAAGAGCCAAGACACAAGAGACACATTCTGTAGGGTTCCACATACATGAACATTTCTAACCTGCAAAACTAATTTACAGTTAGAGAAATCAGATCAGGGGTTGCCCAAGGGAAAGGAATTGAATACAAAGAAGTTGATACCAGGGAGTTTTGGGGCAATGTAACTCTTTCATGTCTTGCTCCAATTGTGATTATAAGGTCACATTGACTTCCAAAACTTATTTTACTGAGCCCTCAAAATGGGTGCATTTTATCAAATGTAAATTATTTTTCAATAAAGTTAATTGTGTAGGGGCATCTGGGTGGTTCAGTTGTTAAGTGTCTGCCTTTGGCTTGGGTCATGATCCCAGGGTCCTGGGTTCGAGCCCCACATTAGGGTCCCTGCTCAGCGGGAAGCCTGATTCTCCCTCTCCCACTCCCCCTGCTGGTGTTTCCTCTCTCGCTGTGTCTCTCTCTGTCAAAGAAATAAATAAAATTTAAAAAATAAATAAATAAAGTTAATTGTGTATACATGTACAGTAGATTATGGACAGAAGGTTTTTCTTCATTGTCTACCTGTGTCAAAGTGGAAAAGCAGAATTAAAATCCCCAAGAAATCATTTTTCAGACACTGTCTCGCTCTGCTCATAATTGATCAAGAGTTACATGGTTACAAATATAATGTATGTAATTGTTGAGACACTTATTTGTACACCTGAAACTAATATTATACTGAATGTTAACTAATTGGAATTTAAATTAAAACTTTAAAGAAACAAAGAAAGGAACAAAGAGATTAAAAAAAGAAAGAACGAGGCAAACTAAGAAACAGAAACAGAATCTTCACTATACAGAACACACTGTTACCAGAGGGGAGATGGGTAGGGGATGGGGGCTAAGGAGTCACTTGTGATGAGTACTGGGCGATATATGGAATTGCTGAATCACAATATTGTACACCAGAAGCTAATACTGCACAGTATGTTAATTAAATGGAATATAAATAAAAACTTAAAAAAACAAAATGTAACTAAAATATGGATTCTCTTTTTCTAGAACTTGATATTTTTCTTTTTACAATTTGAAAAAAAGAATGACCTTTCAGCACTATCTCTCTCATGAGTCTTAAACCATTTATAAGTGTTTTATTTCCTAAAAGCGTAAAGATCCAAAACTGTTTTATTTCCTAAAAGCATAAAGATCCAAAAGAAACCTCATAGATTTAAATGAAAGGTGCTCAGGTTTGTAGCTAGCTGTTCCTTATTCGGGCTCAGCGTATTGAAAATATGTGACAGAAAGATTGTTTTTTCTTCTTCCTCAGCAAGGCAGATGTCCTGGTACTTTTTCAGTTCCCTTTACAAAAATAACACTTTTCTCTAGGGAAATATTTGCACATTTAAAATAAGTCAGAAGCATTTTTTTAGTTTCTTTGGGTGTTTGATCATTTACCAGTTTGTTTTGTTTTTCTTGGTTTCCAATCCAAGACCATCTGACACGTGCTTTGGTTTTCTCAGTTGGAAATATGCATACAGAGAAAAGTACGAGACATGAGCAATGGAATCTGGCTTGCCCTTAAGTTGTGCCTTATTTTAAAAGACAAAATCAGGAAGGACACAGTGGAACCTCCACCCTGTCCAGAAAGTGAGTAGCAAGGACTGGGAGGTGGGGAAGTGCTTGCAGAATACCCAGCTCTGATTCTCCCTGAGGCATGAGCCCTGCAGATAGTGTGAGCCCTCACATCTTGCGAGTCTGTGGTAGGAAACACCTCAAAACCATATAGACCTTTCCTCTGGTCTGTTTCCTTTCATCACCTCCCTGACAGGGGCATATTCATTCTGCCCAGTTCTTAGTACGATTTTTTACTAGCATCCAGCCTCAATTCTCTACTTGGCTCTGGAGCCCTTGTATTACTGTGTTTTCTTTTTCATCCATAAAACCCTCTTCAAGTCTGGCTTTCTTTAACTTTGATGTCAGTGGGAAGAGATAGCCAACTTGAGAAGAGAGACATTTTATTAGCAAATGTGCATTGATAGCAACCACAGGCACATTTTGAAGAGTCTGGAGGAATTTGGGATTTATGTGAGAATTCCTGCATCTCTACTGCATATAGCGGATAATCAATTATTTTTCTCTTTGTCTTAACCTGAAATGTCTAGAATATTTCTTGGGCAGGTAGCAGAAATATTACTTAGCCCCAAATCATAATTTTGAATATGATGTCAGTGAACCTGTCAGGGTGGTTATTAGCTTGGATTTGATACAGATCAGCTCTGACAGAGGAATCTTCTGATTGGAAATCATGCACGAGTTGTTCTGCAATTTTATAGCCCTTGCTATGCACTTCACATATTCTCACTCACTAAATACTTTGGGAGAAAGTACTACTGTCATTCTCCCCGCTCCCCACATTCATGAAGAATGAAGTACATATAGATAAAGTAACTTGCCTATGTTGCCTGGCCAGGAATTGCTGAGGCAGAGAATTTGATTTAGCTCCAGCATCTGTGTTTGTTGACTAAACTATAGTACCTTGCACCCAATGCAGGTGAACTCCAGATTAATTTTTATTAGTTTTAGTTGAAAAATACAATAAGTCATTATGTTAAGCCAACTTAAAATACCTGCAGCCAGCTCTACAATAAGATTCAATCACAAGTGTAGAAAATTCTAAAGTGTGGGTATATTTCACCCAAAGCATATGTAAGTGTTCAATGAGGTCACTCAAGAACAGCATTTAAAATAGCCTGGTATATGGTAAACACTTGATAAATATGAGGTAAATTAAATGTAAATAAGAGAAAAAAATAAAACTGGTCATAAAATTGTTTCTTAGGGTAGTGGGAGGGGACACCAAGAAACTGACCCACCTAACAATAGTAAGCAAAAAGACAATCTGGGTGTCAAAAGAAGGGCACAGTGATTTCAAGGTTAAATCTAGAATTGGTCAATATCAGGCTGTATAATCAGGAGGTCACACAATAACAGCAGGACATCTTTCCTGGTGGCCAAAATTGTAAGAGATAAAATGTGAAACTTGTATTCTAAGCTCCGTTTTTAGCCTGTAGCCTAGAGAAGCAGAGATAGTCTGCAGAAAGAAATAAGAATGAAGCAGATGTGGACAGAGAAGCTCAGTCAGGACTACAAGCCTCAATTGGGTTGAGATCCAGGGCTCAGCTCATTTCTGAGGTGGGGCTGCATTCTTGTCCTATTTTTTGGAACACCCCTGTATGGGAGTGTACAAGTCATTTAAAAATCTATTATATATATATATATATATATATATATATAGTATAAGTTTGAGATATATATATATCAAACTGATAACTATCTATCTATCTCATTATAATATACTACTACATATTTATTGGTTTATTTTCTGAATCACACATTCAAGTTAGAAACTTGGCTCACTGATCTATCCCTAGAACCCAGTACAGAGTCAAGCATGTAGTTGGTGCTTGCAAATAAATCAATAGTATGAATAAATTTTCCTATGCTTAAGCTAATTTTTGCTGAATTTATGTTTCTTGCAAATCGGAGTTGCAGCTGACCTGAAGGAGTATAGTTTGGCTGAAATGCATAGACACAGAAGAAGACCTAGGCTGGGATGGTGAGTAAGAGGTAGTAGACTTGGGGCATGGAGGGGTGAGGAATATGCTGGAATAAGAAGTCACACAAAACTGGCTGTTTGACCGAGATGCACCACATCCTGGATCTGCCCAGCACTGTCCTATGACAGCAGCTGCACCAGAAAGTCACCTGCATTCCAGTAAATGTGGGATTTGGAGCATGATTCTAATCCCAATAGATGTATGGTTCATCTATAGATTTACTTAAGTGGTAAATGGAATATGTTTATAAGGGAGAAGAGTCATGACATTGCTAATCATTTTCATTCTGCTTCTATTAGAAATTGTCTTTTTTAATTTTAATTTTAATTTTTTTTTCTTAGAAATGGTCTTAAAATAAGGTCATGTCATCCATGAATTCCAGTTCCAAAACCTAAGATAGATAGATAAGCACAGACATGTTGACTATATTATTTCATGCTCATTGATCGTAATGTCATAACCCTGAGTAGCTGAATGTTGGCTGGCAAACTCTGGAGATTCCCAGGTGAAATCTGAACCTGGCCCCTATACATGGAGGGGAAGGAGAGACTGAAGAGTCAAACCACTGCAGAATGGTAGGTAGCAGTTTTAATAACCAAGGGAACAGATATATGAGACTTGTCTCGGTGATTGCAAGGTGAGTAGATTTCACCTGAATCTTAAAAGCTTGTGTAGAGGCCTTCAGTCACATATTTAGTTCAGATGGTCTCAGTAATACCTTACATTCTACATCCTTGACTCAGCACTGGTTATGGCAATGATAGGTGGAATATACATTCCAAGGACAGGGAGGAGATGAGGAGCCTGTAGTTGTCTGGGTCCAGCTTGTGGGTCAACCTGTGATCACTTCCTTTCCATGATCTTCTCCAATGCTGAGAAAAAGGAAATCATGTTCAGTCTCCTCTGGTTAGTTAGTCAGGGAGGTAGATAATATTTAGAGCATCTTTTCCAGCCAGACAAACTGGTAAAGAGTTTATAAGAGAGTAAATTAATTAATGTGGATATTGTTGTGTTGGCTAATACATTTATATTCTCCTGTAATAGAACCTCCAAGTTTTAGCAGGCCACATGACTATCCACCATTTCCATTCTTGTAGCAAGTGTGGTCATATTATCAAGTTATGGACAATATTATGTAAACATGAATGGTACCTCCTGGAAAGTGTCCTTACGGGAGAGAGAAGTCATGTCTTTTATCCCCTTCTTTTCATTTCATTTGCTGGAGTGAGGACATAATAGCTGAAACTCTAATAGCCACCTTGGGTCACAGAGTGATCTTGTTGAATGAAAACTCAAGAAGCCTAGGTCTCTGACACTTCAAATCCCCAGTAACATCACTAGCCTGTCCTCTCCTGGAATTGCACATGGAAGAAAATAAAATTCCCAATTCCTTAACCCACTATTGGCTTTTCTTTCATTTTTGAGCAAGGAAGTAGGGTAATTTATCCCTTAATAATGGCAAATAATGAGGTATTGATAAAATGACTAGGTCTATATGATTACCAAATTATATTAATAATAAATTTATATAAAGGAGTCTAAGCAGTAGAACTTATATGACCAAATTGAATTTATCTTCTTAACTCTTTTCCCAAGTACTTTGTATAAAAATGATACATCAGGGAAAATTTCTAAGTCAAAAATAATTTGTCTTAGTTTTGTGATTAGCTTGCTCTTTTCCTTCTATGAAAGAAATCTGAGAGTTGCATGAATCTAACTGATTGGTAGTTTGTACTTGTCAGGATCCTTTGAAAAGCAGACATTTGTGACACTAAAATTGAAGAGGTTATTTTTATACAGACCAAGGAGATGTTTAAAACTCAACAATGGCAGAGCCACACCAGCAGGACTGAAAAGACAAGCTCCTAGTTGAGTGGACCACCTGTGTTTCTCAGGCTTGCAACTCAACACTCAAGATACTCATCAGGAAAATGTGGGCAAGGACAAATAGTTTTATATTTAGATTTTCCGTAACTGACCCATTGACCACCAATCAGGGGAATTACTGTGACTAAGCAAATTCTTGTTGCTAATAATCTAACATGCAGTTTTCCATAACAGAGCCTTCTGGGATAATGTACACATTCATGTATACAAGTCAGAGTTGATTGGGCCCCCATCAGTAAAACCAGTGTTTATTTTCTCTTTTTAAAATTGTATGGCATGTTTATATTAATAGGTTTTATCTGGGCTTATCATTTATTGTCATACCTTAGTAACTAAAAATAGTTTAAGGAAGATTGCTGCTTTTCTCTTTGAGGTATCTCTAGAATTTAAAATGACATATTTTAAATTAAATCACTACAGGTGCACTATAGTGGCTCAGCTGGTTAAGCATCTGCCTTTGGCTCAGGTCATTATCCCAGGGTCCTGGGATCAAACCCTCATGCTTCTCTCTCTGCTGCTCCCTCTGCTTATGCTCTCTTGCTCTCTCTCTCAAATAAATAACTAAAATCTTAAAAATAAAATACAGTAAAATAAAATAATTGAAAACATAAATGTTACATTTAGTGAAAATTAATTCAGCCTTTTTGATTATTAGTTGCTAACAAATAAAAACACATTAAATTCATATAGGTTAATTTTATCTGCTCATGGTGTAGGGTAAAGAACACAGGTTTTAAGAGTCTATTAATTATATTCAAAGCTATTTGCCACATTTTCTGGCTATGCCAAATTAGAGTAATTATTAATCCTAAGTGAACCATAATTTTGTTCCCTATAAATTAAATAATAGCTAATATTTAGTAAGTATTTACTACTTGCCAGATATTGCTCTAAATTCCTTAAATTTGTTAAATTATTTAATGCTTAAAAAAATAAAAAGCTTATGAGATAGGATCTATTATTATCCCCAAAATGCAGAGGAGGAATTAAGATACAAAGACTCAAAGACCCAGGCTTACTACCTACCAAGTGCTAAAGCCAGGATTTAAACTCCAGCAGTCAGGCTCCAGAATCCATACTAGTTACTACCTGGAAAGGAAAGGAAGACATAGTTACTCAATCTTTAAGAATTTCTGAGGTTGGAAACAATGTATGTAAAGTGCCTTGAACACACTGGATATTAAATATCAATGTAAAAATATGCTATTAGTTGTTGTTATTAATTATAATAAAATACTACACTTACAAAGAAATTCAGAGATAATCTAAACATTGAAGGCTATCATATGATGAAATTGCATTTAGTTTCTCTAGTCTTTGGAAAAGTTTGATATTCCCCTTCAACTTAGAGTGTTTTCTGTATAAAAAAAGAGACTAAATGAATGGGAAATGCTTCATTTATGCCATCCTTACCTCCACTACCTCCATATTCCCTTCCAAAAAAGTATCCTCTTATCAGAGTCCATGATTTTAGGCTAAGACCTAGAATTGTAAACAGAAGCCAGAATATACAGAGACAATGGAAACATTCAACCCAGAGAAAAGGCAAACATGTAGGCAGATTATTGTTTAATATACTAGAAAGACAGAAAATTTGAATTGGAGGATGTAATCATGAGAACATGATGAAACTTAAAATACATGAAAGAATCCAGGAATTGCTCTAAAAACCATATTCTTAGCTATCAAAAGAGGAAAAAGTTCAAGTCAAGGGAAGTCCCACCTTGCACCTAATAATGACTCCTAATCTTTCAAATCCCAGCAAACTTTTAATGAGTAAAGAATATCAATGGCCAAGATAAGCAGGAAATTATCCAATAACCTCAATATAACATGAGAAGTCTGTCTTCTAATAAAACAAAATCAAACAATAAAAAAGGGGAAGGACTTCTACTTTTATTTTTTTTAATGATTTGTTTTTAAGTAATCTCTATACCCAACGTAGGGCTTAAATTCACAACCCTGAGATCAAGAGTTACATATTCCACTAACTGAGTCAACCAGGCTCCCCGAGGACTTCTAGTCCTGAGTAAGATGGTATAAATAACAGACAGCTCTTCACTCCTAATATAGCAACTAGGAAGAAAATGGATAAATTATATTTTTGTTATATGTTATTTAGAATATGTTATATATTATTATTTCTTATATAATTATTATATTTTAATGACCAGAAAAAAGCAAAAAGACCTAGATGAACTAAAGTTTCGGAGACAGGGTCCCTGGGTGGCTCAGTGGGTTAAGCTGCGGCCTCCAGTTCAGGTCATGATCTCAGGGTCCTGGGATTGAGTCCCGCATTGGGCTCTCTGCTCAGCAGGGAGTCTGCTTCCCTTTCTCTTTCTCTCTGCCTACTTGTGATCTCTCTCTGTCAAATAAATAAATAAAATATTTAAAAAAATAAAGTTTCAGAGACAGAAAAGCCATTCCAAATGGACAATAATTACTCATTTTATTCCCTGAGGGGAAACTGATTCTGAAAGCAGACTGATATTTGGGCTCAGTAAACAAAGAAGGGTTCTGCTGGGAAAAAGAGAAACAGACCATTTGATGGTCACATGGATTGAGTCAAGGTTTGGAATCTAGAAAAGTCCCCAATGCATCTTTCTTTTCCCTACATATTTACTGAGTGATGAGGTAGGACAAAATTTGGGGGAGAGCTAGTTAAAAGAATAGAATAAAAACTCCTACACTCTGATGTTGCTTTGAAAACAGCAACACACTCCAGAAAAGGGGTTGCTGCTAACAGGTATCAGATAACCCCAACCATTATTTGCAGAGATTTTCAACTGTGTATTTTGTGAGGCTAAAAGGTTAAGCTAAAATTTCCAGAGGCAAGATCAAGTTTTCTGTAGTATTTAAGGGATGAGGCAATAAAGATTCAACATTTTCTCAATAAAAACCCTAAGAGGACCAAACCTAATGCACAGGACAAGACAGGTGGGGTAAGCCTAAATAGAACTGCAACCTAGCCTAGCTCATTTTCTAAGGGAACTGAGGTAATCACCTTTTTTATCTGTTTAACAGAGGAAAGAGAATGCATATTTATGAGGAAAAGAGGAGTATTCTCATGCTCTACAATGATTTCACACAATGTCAGATTATACGATAAAATGTATGAGATATGCAAAGCTGCAGAAAAAATGAGGCCAAGAACCAAGATGAGAAATGGTAAATAAAAGTAGAATCACACCTGATTCAGATGTTGAAAGAGGCAAAGAAACCGTGGAAGTCAGAAGATAATGAACTAACATTTTTAAAGTGCTAAAAGGAAAAAACAATCTATGCCAACTTAGAATTTCCTATAAAACAAAAATACCCTTTAAGAATAAAGGAAGAATGAAGATGATATAAGAAACACAAAATCTGAGGGAATGTATTGCCAACAGTCACGGTACTATAAGAAATACTAAGGGACATCTTTGAAACTGAAGGAAAATGATACCAGGTGAAAATACAGAACCATTAGAAAGAAAGAAGTGTACTATAAAGGGTAAATATGTACTATAAAGGGTAAATATGGAGGTGGTCCGTGGCTTCTGCCTGGTGCCCTCAAGGGAGAGGGTGCCAGGCTTAGCATGACAAGTGAAGGTATATAGGAAGGACCTCTGAGGGAGGGCCCTGAGCTGGGTCACTGAGGTGCCAGCCTGTCCCTTGCAAGGAGTGTGGTAAAGGGCTTGGGGGAGGGGCTTCGAGCTTCTCCTGGTGCTTGGTCCATCTCCTGTAGACCTTTCAGTCCTCTCCCAGCCTGGTGGGCTCTTTGGGATCCCATCATCTGTTGAGCCTCTCCTCCGAGCCTGTGCCCCATCAGCAAGGGACCTTACGGTGGCCAGAAAAGCGACTAACTGAATTCCCATTGTCCAAGAGTCAAGTTGGAAAACCAAGAAAATAAAGTGATATGGTACCCACAAAAAAAAAAAAAAATGATACCAGGTGAAAATACAGAACCATTAGAAACAAAGAAGTGTACTATAAAGGGTAAATATGAATGTGACTATGAAAATAACTTATTGTTTAAAACAACAATAATCAAAATATCTTGAAGGGTTTATAGCATATTTATAAGTAAAAATGTATGCCAGCAAAAGTAGAAAAGGCAGGAGGGGTGTACTAGAATTAAACTGTCTGGAGATTCTTGTCCAGGAAGGTACAAATATTCTCGTTTATTGTAGACTATAAAATGAAAAGATACATATTCTAAGAAAAAATACCAATTTTTGCTGAAGAAAGAAACCAGCTGGAACTCCGGTATGTTGCTGTTGGGTCTAAAAACTGATACTACCACTTTTAAAACCGGACAGAACCATTATTCATAATAGTGAAAATATGGAAGCAACCTAAGTGTCCATTGACAGATGGATGGATAAAGAAGAAATATATAAAGTAATGTGTGTGTGTATGTATACATTTTATATATATATATATATATATATATATATATATATATATATATGCAGAATACTATTCTGCCATAAAAAAGAATGAGATATCTTGTCATTTTTGACATGGATGGACCTAGAGGGTATTATGCTAAGTGAAATAAATCAGATAGAAGAAGACAAGTGCCATACAATTCCACTTTTTGGTGGAATCTAAAAAACAAAATGAATGAACAAACAAAACCAGAAACAGACCTATAAATACAGGAACAAACTACAAGGGACAGTGGGAGGATGGGTGAAATGAGTGAAGCAGAGTGTGAGGTATAGGCTTCCAGTTATGGAATGAATAAATCACAGTGATGAAAGGTACAGAACAGCGAATATGGTCAATAGTATTGTAATAGCATCATAGGGTGACAGATGAGCGCTCCACTTGTGAGAACAGCATAATGTACAGAGATGTTGAATCTCTACTTATACACCTGAAACTAATGTAATGTGTGTCAACTATACATGAGAAGGGGTGAATAAATTATATTTGCATTATAGGATGCCACACAGCAACAAAATAGCAAACGTTTTACATAAACATTAACCTGGATGGGTGGAAAAATATAAAGATAATTGTACTTAATGTATAATTTCAGTTTAATGATGTTCAAGGACAGGCAAAGTAAGTGGAAGGTACTAAAGGTTAAACTATTAGTAACCTCTGGAAAATTGTTACTGAGTGGGGAGGAGATTTTGGGAACCTACTTGAATACCAGAAATTTTGTCCCTCTTCAGTTGAGTGGAGGTTACATTTGTTAAATACATGTAACAAGTCCTCAAGCTATACACATGAGTGCATGTTACTGTAGGCATATTATACTGTAATATTTATTTTTTAAAAGAAAAAAGTATTTTCAAAGCATGTAGAATCCAGCATGGCTAGGTACAGCCAGTCTCCAGGTAGGCAGTGTAACTATTTAAGAGATCACAAACTAGGGGCACCTGGGTGGCTCAGTGTGTTAAAGCCTCTGCCTTCAGCTCAGGTCATGGTCTCAGGGTCCTGGGATCGAGCCCCACATCGGGCTCTCTGCTCAGCGGAGAACATGCTTCCTCCTCTCTCTCTGCCTGTCTCTCTGACTACTTGTAATCTCATGTAAATAAATTAAATATTTAAAAAAAAGAGAGAGAGAGAGAGACCACAAATAACTGATCTTTGCCCAGACAGAGTGGGATACAGATTCAGAATTCAAGGACAAAGAAAATAAGTATTATTAAATTCTGAAATAATGATTCCTTGACTTTTATATGTGTAGACCAAAATTAGAATCTTCTCATGGTCTGTAAAAGCCAGCATTGCAATTGGTATCCAAAGTGATGTTTGGCTTAATAATTATGTGACTTTAAGGTAGCACTGAACTTTTCAAAAAACGTTCGATTGTTTCACACACATCACAGTACTAGTATGGGGTCCAAACTGGTGGACAAGAAAGCATCTTATAAATGCTAGTCCTACTAAAAAGTGAAGATTTGATCTGAACAGAAGTTGCAATGTGTGATGAGTATAAAGGGTCAAGTTTAAAATAAATAGGTCGAGGGAGTAAAGGACCTTTGGGAATGCTGACTCGAGATTTTCTATTTATTTTGGCTATAGTAACATCTTATGTGAAGCACCTATCAATTATCATAGAGTTCTTTTTATATCACAAAATCATACATATTTGGGGTTAGATGACAGCCCTATATATTTTGTACCATGATATATCCTAACACAAGCAATCAGTTAAGAGGTTGGTTTACCTCACATTAAAAAAAAAAAAATCTTATTAAAATCAGAAAGAATGGAAAAATTCAGTAAATGAGGTACTTACTGTCTTTATTTTTGTGTGTGTGTTTTGTTTTGTTTCCCTTTGTTGTGACATAGTTAACAGATAACATTTTGTAGGTGTAAGATGTGCACCAAGCTGACTTAATACATTTAATATATTATGAAATGATTATCACCATTGCATAAGATAACAGCTCAATCTCATCATATAATAACCATTCCCTTTTCATGGAAAGAATATTTAAGACTTACTCCCTTAGCAAGTTTCAGGTATACAGTTCAGTATTCTTAATTGTAATCATGGAACTATGCATTAGATTTCTAGAAATTATTCTCCTTATAACTGGAAGTTTATACTCTTTGATCAGTATTTCCCTATTTCTTCTATCCCTCCCCTAAACCTGGTGATCATCACTCTAGTCCCTCTTTTTATGAATTCAGCTTTTTTTAGATTTCACATATCAGTGATATCATCCAATATTTGTCTATCACTGCCTGATTTATTTCACCTAGCATAATGCCCATAAAATCTATCCATGTTGCCATACATGTTAGGATTTTTTCTTCCTTGAGGTTGAATATTATATTGTGCATGTAAATCACATCTTCTTTAACCATTCATCTATTGACAGATACTTGGGGTTTTTTTCTATACCTTGGTCTATGTTAGCAAGGCTGCCACAAACATGGGAATGAAGTTATCTCTTCAAATTCCTGTTTCATTTCCTTTGTATAAATATCTAAAAGTAGGGTCACTGGATCATATGGTAGTTCTATTTTTAATATCAGGAGGAATCTCCATATTGTTTTCCACAATGGCTGCACCAATTTACCTTCCAACAAACAGTACACAATGGCCTTTTCCTTTTATTGACATCCTCATGGGCAACCCTTTTGGGATCCCTCTCACTCTTGAGAGCTTTTTCTATATCTTTACTTAATAAACTTCCATCGCTTGGAATGCCTGGCTGGCTCAGCCATTCAGCGTCTGCCTTCTGCTCAGGTCATGTTTCTCAGATCCTGGGATGGAGTCCTGCATTGGGCTCCCTACTTGGTTGGAAGCCTGCTTTCTCCCCTTTCCCACTCCCCCTGCCCCCTGCTTATGTTCCCTCGTTAAACAAACAAACAAAACAAAACAAACACCTCACCAATAATTGTTATCACTTTTCCTTTTGATAAGTTCAATAAATTAAATACCAAGCAAGATAAAGGAAAAACCAAAACAAAACATACAAAGACATCATAAACTGTAAACTAATAATAAAGTGCATATCATGGAAGCAGCCTTTTCATACAAGGGCTCATTTCATGCAGGGAAACAAAATTAAGAATGACTGCTGACATCGGGGGAGGAGTCAAGATGGCGGAGAAGTAGCAAGCTGAGACTGCTTCAGCTAGCCGGAGATCAGCTAGATAGCTTATCTAAAGATTGCAAACACCTGAAAATCCATCGGCAGATCGAAGAGAAGAAGAACAGCAATTCTGGAAACAGAAAAACAACCACTTTCTGAAAGGTAGGACCGGCAGAGAAGTGAATCCAAAGCGACGGGAAGATAGACCCCGGGGGGGAGGGGCCGGCTCCCGGCAAGCGGCGGAGCAACCTCGCACAAAATCAGGACTTTTAAAAGTCTGTTCCGCTGAGGGACATCGCTCCAGAGGCTAAACCGGGGCGAAGCCCACGCGGGGTCAGCGTGGCCTCAGGTCCCGCAGGGTCACAGAAGGATCGGGGGTGTCTGAGTGTCGCAGAGCTTGCGGATATTGGAACGGGAAAGCCGGCTACAGAGACAGAGCTGACAGTAAGCTCGCAGCTCGGTGTTACCTTGAACCGGTCGCAGGCTCGGTGAGCTCAGAGCGCGGCCGGAGGTCAGGCAGACGGGAGTAACTGGACCCTGTTCTCTGAGGGCGCACTGAGGAGTGGGGCCCTGGGCTCTCGGCTCCTCCGGGCCGGAGACCAGGAGGCTGCCATTTGTATTCCCGTCCTCTGGAACTCTACGGAAAGCGCTCAGGGAACAAAAGCTCCTGAAAGCAAACCCGAGCGGATTACTCACCCCGACCCCGGTAAGGGCGGTGTAATTCCGCCTGGGGCAAAGACACTTGAGAATCACTACAACAGGCCCCTCCCCCAGAAGATCAACAAGAAATCCAGCCGAGACCAAGTTCACCTACCAAGGAGTGCGGTTTCAATACCAAGGAGAGCAGCAGAATTCCAGAGGAGGAGAAAGCCAAGCACGGAACTCATGGCTTTTTTCCTGTGATTTTTTTTAGTCTTGCAGTTAATTTAATTTTTTCTTTTTTTTTTTTTTTTTTTTTCTCGCCTTCGGGTAAAATTTTTTTTTTTTTAACTGTTACCTTTTTCTTTTTTAACGATTTTTTACTAGTTTATCTAATATATATATATTTTTTTTTACATTTTTCTTAGGTGTTTTCTTTTTTAAAAAATTCTTTTCTTTTCTTTTCTTTTTTTTTTTTTTTTTTTTTTTTTTTTTTTTTTTTTTTTTTTTTTCTTTCTTTTTTTTTTTTTTTTTTTTCTTTTTCTTTTCTTTTTTTTTTTTTTTTCTTTTTGAAACCTCTTTTTATCCCCTTTCTCCCCACTCACGATTTTGGATCTCTTCTAATTTGGTTAAAGCATATTTTCCGGGGGTTGTTGCCACCCTTTTAGTATTTTACTTGCCCCTTCATTTACTCTTATCTGGACAAAATGACAAGACGTAAAAATTCAACACAAAAAAAAGAACAAGAGGCAGTACCGAAGGCTAGGGACCTAATCAATACAGACATCGGTAATATGTCAGATCGAGAGTTCAGAATGACAATTCTCAAGGTTCTAGCCGGGCTCGAAAAAGGCATGGAAGATATTAGAGAAACCCTCTCGAGAGATATAAAAGCCCTTTCTGGAGAAATAAAAGAACTAAAATCTAACCAAGGTGAAATCAAAAAAAGCTATTAATGAGGTGCAATCAAAAATGGAGGCTCTAACTGCTAGGATAAATGAGGCAGAAGAAAGAATTAGTGATATAGAAGACCAAATGACAGAGAATAAAGAAGCTGAGCAAAAGAGGGACAAACAGCTACTGGGACCACGAGGGGAGAATTCGAGAGATAAGTGACACCATAAGACGAAACAACATTAGAATAATTGGGATTCCAGAAGAAGAAGAAAGTGAGAGGGGAGCAGAAGGTATACTGGAGAGAATTATTGGGGAGAATTTCCCCAATATGGCAAAGGGAACGAGCATCAAAATTCAGGAGGTTCATAGAATGCCCCTCAAAATCAATAAGAATAGGACCACACCCCGTCACCTAATAGTAAAATTTACAAGTCTCAATGACAAAGAGAAAATCCTGAAAGCAGCCCGGGAAAAGAAGTCTGTAACATACAATGGTAAAAATATTAGATTGGCAGCTGACTTATCCACAGAGACCTGGCAGGCCAGAAAGAGCTGGCATGATATTTTCAGAGCACTAAACGAGAAAAACATGCAGCCAAGAATACTATATCCAGCTAGGCTATCATTGAAAATAGAAGGAGAGATTAAAAGCTTCCAGGACAAACAACAACTGAAAGAATTTGCAAATACCAAACCAGCTCTACAGGAAATCTTGAAAGGGGTCCTCTAAGCAAAGAGAGAGCCTACAAGTGGTAGATCAGAAAGGAACAGAGACCATATACAGTAACAGTCACCTTACAGGCAATACAATGGCACTAAATTCATATCTCTCAATAGTTACCCTGAATGTGAATGGGCTAAATGCCCCTGTCAAAAGACACAGGGTATCAGAATGGATAAAAAAACAAAACCCATCTATATGTTGCCTCCAAGAAACACATTTTAAGCCCGAAGACACCTCCAGATTTAAAGTGAGGGGGTGGAAAAGAATTTACCATGCTAATGGACATCAGAAGAAAGCAGGAGTGGCAATCCTTATATCAGATCAATTAGATTTTAAGCCAAAGACTATAATAAGAGATGAGGAAGGACACTATATCATACTCAAAGGGTCTGTCCAACAAGAAGATTTAACAATTTTAAATATCTATGCCCCCAATGTGGGAGCAGCCAACTATATAAACCAATTAATAACAAAATCAAAGAAACACATCAACAATAATACAATGATAGTAGGGGACTTTAACACTCCCCTCACTGAAATGGACAGGTCATCCAAGCAAAAGATCAGCAAGGAAATAAAGGCCTTAAATGACACACTGGACCAGATGGACATCACAGATATATTCAGAACATTTCATCCCAAAGCAACAGAATACACATTCTTCTCTAGTGCACATGGAACATTCTCCAGAATAGATCACATCCTCGGTCCTAAATCAGGACTCAACCGGTATCAAAAGATTGGGATCATTCCCTGCATATTTTCAGACCACAATGCTCTAAAGCTAGAACTCAACCACAAAAGGAAGTTTGGAAAGAACCCAAATACATGGAGACTAAACAGTATCCTTCTAAAGAATGAATGGGTCAACCAGGAAATTAAAGAAGAATTGAAAAAAATCATGGAAACAAATGATAATGAAAATACAACGGTTCAAAATCTGTGGGACACAACAAAGGCAGTCCTGAGAGGAAAATATATAGCGGTACAAGCCTTTCTCAAGAAACAAGAAAGGTCTCAGGTACACAACATAACCCTACATCTAAAGGAGCTGGAGAAAGAACAAGAAAGAAACCCTAAGCCCAGCAGGAGAAGAGAAATCATAAAGATCAGAGCAGAAATCAATGAAATAGAAACCAAAAAAAACAATAGAACAAATCAACGAAACTAGGAGCTGGTTCTTTGAAAGAATTAATAAAATTGATAAACCCCTGGCCCGACTTATCAAAAAGAAAAGAGAAAGGACCCAAATAAATAAAATCATGAATGAAAGAGGAGAGATCACAACTAACACCAAAGAAATACAAACTATTATAAGAACATACTATGAGCAACTCTACGGCAATAAATTTGACAATCTGGAAGAAATGGATGCATTCCTAGAAACATATAAACTACCGCAACTGAACCAGGAAGAAATAGAAAGCCTGAACAGACCCATAACCAGTAAGGAGATTGAAACAGTCATTAAAAATCTCCAAACAAACAAAAGCCCAGGGCCAGACGGCTTCCCGGGGGAATTCTACCAAACATTTAAAGAAGAACTAATTCCTATTCTTCTGAAACTGTTCCAAAAAATAGAAATGGAAGGAAAACTTCCAAACTCATTTTATGAGGCCAGCATCACCTTGATCCCAAAACCAGACAAGGATCCCACCAAAAAAGAGAGCTATAGACCGATATCCTTGATGAACACAGATGCGAAAATACTCAACAAAATACTAACCAATAGGATTCAACAGTACATTAAAAAGATTATTCACCACGACCAAGTGGGATTTATTCCAGGGCTGCAAGGTTGGTTCAACATCCGCAAATCAGTCAATGTGATACAACACATTAATAAAAGA
Source organism: Mustela putorius furo (assembly GCF_011764305.1). Taxonomy (NCBI): domain Eukaryota; kingdom Metazoa; phylum Chordata; class Mammalia; order Carnivora; family Mustelidae; genus Mustela; species Mustela putorius. The sequence continues at coordinate 3,948,244 of NW_025422171.1, forward strand.
AAGAACAAGAACCATATGATACTCTCAATAGATGCTGAAAAAGCATTTGACAAAGTACAACATCCCTTCCTGATCAAAACTCTTCAAAGTGTAGGGATAGAGGGCACATACCTCAAATATCATCAAAGCCATCTATGAAAAAACCCACCGCAAATATCATTCTCAATGGAGAAAAACTGAAAGCTTTTCCGCTAAGGTCAGGAACACGGCAGGGATGTCCATTATCACCACTGCTATTCAACATAGTACTAGAGGTCCTAGCCTCAGCAATCAGACAACAAAAGGAAATTAAAGGCATCCAAATCGGCAAAGAAGAAGTCAAATTATCACTCTTCGCAGATGATATGATACTATATGTGGAAAACCCAAAAGACTCCACTCCAAAACTGCTAGAACTTATACAGGAATTCAGTAAAGTGTCAGGATATAAAATCAATGCACAGAAATCAGTTGCATTTCTCTACACCAACAGCAAGACAGAAGAAAGAGAAATTAAGGAGTCAATCCCATTTACAATTGCATCCAAAACCATAAGATACCTAGGAATAAACCTAACCAAAGAGACACAGAATCTATACTCAGAAAACTATAAAGTACTCATGAAAGAAATTGAGGAAGACACAAAGAAATGGAAAAATGTTCCATGCTCCTGGATTGGAAGAATAAATATTGTGAAAATGTCGATGCTACCTAAAGCAATCTACACATTTAATGCAATTCCTATCAAAGTACCATCCATCTTTTTCAAAGAAATGGAACAAATAATTCTAAAATTTATATGGAACCAGAAAAGACCTCGAATAGCCAAAGGGATATTGAAAAAGAAAGCCAACGTTGGTGGCATCACAATTCCGGACTTCAAGCTCTATTATAAAGCTGTCATCATCAAGACAGCATGGTACTGGCACAAAAACAGACACATAGATCAATGGAACAGAATAGAGAGCCCAGAAATAGACCCTCAACCCTATGGTCAACTAATCTTCGACAAAGCAGGAAGGAATGTCCAAGGAAAAAAGACAGCTTCTTCAATAGATGGTGTTGGGAAAATTGGACAGCCACATGCAGAAAAATGAAATTGGACCATTTCCTTACACCACACACAAAAATAGACTCAAAATGGATGAAGGACCTCAATGTACGAAAGGAATCCATCAAAATCCTTGAGGAGAACACAGGCAGCAACCTCTTCGACCTCTGCCGCAGCAACATCTTCCTAGGAACAACGCAAAAGGCAAGGGAAGCAAGGGAAAAAATGAACTACTGGGATTTCATCAAGATCAAAAGCTTTTGCACAGCAAAGGAAACACTTAACAAAATCAAAAGACAACTGACAGAATGGGAGAAGATATTTGCAAACGACATATCAGATAAAGGACTAGTGTCCAGAATCTATAAAGAACTTAGCAAACTCAATACCCAAAGAACAAATAATCCCATCAAGAAATGGGCAGAAGACATGAACAGACATTTCTGTAAAGAAGACATCCAGATGGCGAACAGACACATGAAAAAGTGCTCCATATCACTCGGCATCAGGGAAATACAAATCAAAACCACAATGAGATATCACCTCACACCAGTCAGAATGGCTAAAATCAACAAGTCAGGAAATGACAGATGCTGGCGAGGATGCGGAGAAAGGGGAACCCTCCTACACTGTTGGTGGGAATGCAAGCTGGTGCAGCCACTCTGGAAAACAGCATGGAGGTTCCTCAAAATGTTGAAAATAGAACTGCCCTATGACCCAGCAATTGCACTATTGGGTATTTACCCTAAAGATACAAATGTAGTGATCCAAAGGGACACATGCACCCGAATGTTTATAGCAGCAATGTCCACAATAGCCAAACTATGGAAAGAACCTAGATGTCCATCAACAGATGAATGGATTAAGAAGATGTGGTATATATACACAATGGAATACTATGCAGCCATCAAAAGAAATGAAATCTTGCCATTTGCAACAACATGGATGGAACTAGAGCGTATCATGCTTAGCGAAATAAGTCAAACAGAGAAAGACAACTATCATATGATCTCCCTGATATGAGGAAGTGGTGATGCAACATGGAGGCTTAAGTGGGTAGAAGAAGAATAAATGAAACAAGATGGGATTGGGAGGGAGACAAACCATAAGTGACTCTTAATCTCACAAAACAAACTGAGGGTTGCCGGGGGGAGGGGGTTTGGGAGAAGGGGGTGGGATTATGGACATTGGGGAGGGTATGTGATTTGGTGAGTGCTGTGAAGTGTGTAAACCTGGTGATTCACAGACCTGTACCCCTGGGGATAAAAATATATGTTTATAAAAAATAAAAAATTAAAATAAATAAATAAATAAATTAAAAAAAAAAAAAAGAATGACTGCTGACATCATGAGAGACTGTGCAGTATGGAAGAACTGAGTAACATCCTTACTCTGGAAATAAAAATAACAACAAAAGAATTTTAACCTATGAATATAAATATAACAAAATTATTTAAAACATGGAAAAGTAAAGATATTTTCCAGTAAACAATATCTCAACAAATCTGTCTTGACAGATCTACAACACAAGAAATCTTCAAGGTTTTTCTTCTAGGTTAAGGACAATAATTCCAAACTCAAAGTATACAAGGGAATGAAAACAACCAGAAATGGTATGTATGTCAGAAAATGCAAGATGTTTGTTTTTCTTGTTTTTTAATGTTTTTAAAAGGCAATTGATTAATTTACAGGAGAAATAAGAATATGAAAAATTAACATTTAAGGAAGTAAAATACAATGACAATGACAATAATAGTGCAAAGGCAAATTTCCATCTCCAGATTTTCTGATTCAGTAGACAGGAGGGGGAGTTTAAGAATTTATATTTTTATATTATATTTCAGGTGATGCTAATGTTGTTTGCCAGAGACCAGTCTTTGGGAGCCACTAAATTGTAGCTTTAATTTTATCCTTATACAAACCTCAGCAAGCCTTTAAAAAAAGAAATTGACAAACTAATTTAAATGGTTAATGAAAATTAAAAGAATATGGAATATCCAAAATGTTCTTGAAAAAAAATAACAAAATTGGAGGACTTACACATTACCTGATTTCAAGATGTGTAATATAGCTGTAAGAATCCTGACATAATGATATTTCTATGAGGATAAACATATAGAAACAGAAAAGAGGTTCTAGAAATAGACCAGTGCATATAGGATCAATATATTTTCTTATTTTTTTAATTAAAATTTTTTTAAAGATTTTATTTATTTATTTGACAGAGCATACAAGTAGGCAGAGCAGCAGGCAGAGGGAGAGGGAGAAGCAGATTCCCTGCTGAGCAGGGAGCCCCATGCGGAGCTGGATCCCAGGATCCTGAGATCATGACCTGAGCCAAAGGCAGCCGCTTAACCGACTGAGCCACCCAGGCATCCCGGATCAATATATTTTCAATAAAAGATAAAACAGCCTTTTCAACAAATTTTGGTAACATTTCAACAAGCATTGCTTTGTATATGCTTTATATATATTTAATCCTTAAATCACACCATAAATTAAGATGAGCTAAAAAATGTTAAAATTAAAATATTAAATAAAATAGGTTGAAGGGTCACAGGTCTAAATATAAAAGAAGAAACTACAGAATTTCTAAAAGATAAGATGGGAGAAAATATGGATGATATTGGAGTAGGCAAAAGAAAAACATAAAAGAAAAAAAATATGAGTAGATTTCATCAAAATCAACTTTTGGTTCTCAGAAGACACAGTTAAGAAAATGAAAAAGCAAGCTAGGAGCAGGGAGAAAATAATCTCAATTCAAATACTTGACAAAGAATATTTATCTGGAATAAATAAATAACACTTGACAATAAGATGGCAGAAAATTTGAAGAGAACTGTCTTAGAAAATGCAAATGGCAATGTACATGAAAAAAATGCTCAGAATTACTTGTCATGAGGGAATTGCAAATTAAAATCACAGTGCTGTATTACTACACCTCAAGGAGGATAGTTAAAATTTAAAAGATGGGCAATACCAAGCTTTGGTGAGGCTGCAGAATGACTAGAACTCTTCCCACCCAAGGCTAGTGGGAATGTAAATGTTAAAATGATTTTATTTATATTTTTAAAATTTTCTATGTTCTATGAATGTTCTATGAATAAGCGCAATTTGGAAATAAGCCAGCTGGTAATCAGCCAAATGCCCATCAGCTGAAGACTAGATAATCAAGTTGTGTCATATCCATGCAATGGAATACTACTTGGCAATTTAAAAGAATAAATTACCTTTATGTTTAACATCATGGATGTCAAAAATATTAGGCTAAGCAAACAAGGCCACACAGAAGGGAGTCACATATCCTATATGATTCCATTTTATATAAAACTCTAGGAAAAACATTTAACTGTTGGTGATGGAAGGTAGATTAGTCATTGTCTGAGGTCATGGATGGGGTAGAAATTGACTGTCGAAGATATGAGGGATCTTTTGGCTATGATGAAAATTTCCTATAGCTTGATTCATATGGTGCTTGCATGTGTCTACACATTTGTCAAAATTGACTACATTTTAGGTTTAAAGTGCTTGTATTATATTGTAGATAAAGTATATCCAACTATAGGGGATTTTAAAAGACATTATACAAAGGGGTGTTCAGGATCACCTCCACTATGTAAGACAGATAGCAAAAAATTCTTTTTTGACAAACTTTATCTTATTTAAAATGTTTTTAGATGATGACTTATAATGCTACACCTTGAGGAATATGTTTAATTTCTAGTGACATGTATTTTAACCTCTTAAAATCTATAATATATACCATTAGTTGTGGATATTTGAAGATGTATGTTTGTGTTAGTAATTTACATGTGAAATAATATGTATATGTGTAAAAATACAAACAATTCAAGTTTCTTACAGTTGTACATATATTAATATTATCTTATTATATAAGTATAAAATACTACCTAATCCATATTTTGATATTTGAATTCCAGAAAAATATCCAATAACAGAGGCTTCCTATGACAAAATTTTTATTATTTTGTCTAATCTTTTAGCAGAAAGAATGAGATTATCATTAATAATTATAATCCAAAGGGGGGAAAACAGTCTGAAGAAAGGACCAGGTTGTTCTTTGTCACTATGATGTTCTTGTTTTGTTTTTTTTTTGCCTTGGTTAAATGAAAATGGTTGATGGATTTTAATTTCATTTTATCTCTTTAATTCTACAGTAAATGATTAATCTTTTATGATGAAATGTAGTCATGTTTAATAATTCTGTCATTGTCTTTCACTGTAGCCCTGATTCTTAAGAACTTTTGATCCTTTGATTAGGCTTTAACAAATTTCCTTTTGACGTGCAGACAGACATCTTTCATCAGATGTAGGATTAACCAGGATTAACAATCTTTCAGAGACAGAGATGTCCAGGATTCTATTTTCTGCTGTGAGCCTTTTCTGTGGATTATAGGGAAATTTAATATATGCACTATGATAAGCTCTTCAATGTATGATTTTTTGAAAATGTAAGAGAATAGAAAAATAAGGATGGGGAAGAAAACTGTGACATTTTTTAAGACCTATAATGTAAAACTAGACTCCTTGAGTTGGAGGAGTAGAAATATTGCATGAAGCAGGAAGAAATCTAAGAGAAACAGTATCTTTTATGAAGAAATCACTGGCACATTTTGATCCTTTCATGGGGCCTCTCATAGTTCATACAATTCTCCAGAATGAATGTTGAAAGAGAGCACATTTAAAGCCAAATAAATTCTCTAGGATTTTCTGTGAATTCCTAGAAAAGTGGTGTGGGGCTTCCCTGTGCAGTCCAGTCATTCCTTTATATCATTACCTAATTAATTTCATAAAGAGATTCCTTTAAACCTGGTTTTTATTCCAAATTAAAACTCCATTTTTCTCTTCCCCTATATAACAAAGTGCATTCATTGGTACTTACATGCATATAAAAATGGAAAGAAAACTGTTCAAATCTTCAGTCCAAACTGTCTACTTTTCAACCTCTGATTTCTTATCCCTCTTTATCTCTCCTTTATTTGTTTTTAAATGTTAGAAGTTTTATTTTAACTGGCTTCAAAGCTAAATATTTATCCCACAAAACTTTACAGATGTAATGTTTATAGACAATAGCAACTATTGAGAGCAACTAGGCCAGCCCATGCAAAGCTACCACACTAATAAGCCAAGTACATGTACATATACATCCAGTTCCACCATTGCTATAGGATGGTAGATAGCTGGTTCTCAGGATCAACTTCAAAGCCATAAAAAAAGGACATCTTGGCCATATCCTGATCAATTGCACTAAAATGATACTTGCTTATGGAGTTCACTTTAGGTAATATTCTGCTTGATGTTGTAATGGTGTGGCAACTGTGCTAAAGAGAATTTAAGTATTCTTATCAGGACATTTATGAGTGAATAAAATGATGCTTTAAATGTTTGAGAAAAAATTGTTTAGGGACATAAATGAGATAAGATTAGAAAAATATTGAGAGTTGATGAATGTTGGTAATAGAAATATGAGAATTCTCTATACTAAACCATACTTTGTTGTGTGTCTGAATAATTCTAATAAAAATTAATGCAAGAAAAATACTGCACTATTTTTTCTCCGTATCTTCAAAGCAGTAACATTTCAGATATTCACTTAGTAATGAATGGATGAATTTCTACTCACCAGTCACTAGCTGATCCTGAAAAGAACAGAAAAAACCTATATTTTGACAAGGATTTTAAGTTGGCCATACATTATTCAATATGGTGCATATGGACTAAAAATACAGAGTAGGCAAGTAAATGCCTAAGACGATATGATTGTCCTTGAAGTGAGTTTTGGTATTTGATTTAGCTACAAAAGGATTTTAATGTTAAATAAAATACAGTTTAAATTAAATTTAAATTATGCAGAGCATAACATTTTATGTTATGTAGGTGGTACTACAATTATGTCTGCACATTTTTAAAAAGACTATGTAGAAATAGAAATCTTGACATTTACGACGACGTGGATGGAGCTAGAGGGTATTACGCTTAGCGAAATAAACCAATCGGAGAAAGACAACTATCATATGATCTCCCTGATATGAGGAAGTGGAGATGCAACGTGGGGGGTTTGGTGAGTAGAAAAAGAATAAATGAAACAAGATGGGATGGGGAAGGAGACAAACCATTAGAGACTCTTAATCTCACAAAACTAACCGAGGGTTGCTAGGGGGAGGGGAGTCGGGAGAGGGTGGTGGGGTTATGGACATTGGGGAAGGTATGTGTTATGGTGAGTGCTGTGAAGTGTGTAAACCTGGCAATTCACAGACCTGTACCCCTGGGGCTAATAATACATTATATGTTTATAAAAAATTTAAAAAAAATTAAAATTAAAATTAAATAAATAAAGACACTATATATAAAATGGAATTCTCGTTTAGCAATAGAAACTAAGTAATACTTATTAATCTTCAAAAGAGCCAAGAAAACTATTCATTAAACTTATCTAAAACTAAATTATATATTAGGTGGTCAAAAATAAGGTCTTTATTGATTAAATGAAAAAGCAAAGCAAATTTACTACCAGATTATTTTATGAGACTCATGGTCATTAGGTAAAAGCTATATATCCTAAAAAAAAAAAAAAAAATCGAGCGACTCAATTAAATTTTCAGGACAAATTATGGTGTGAAATATGCCTATCAGATTATATTTCACTCAAAGGATTAATATTAAAAGATAAGCTTTGTGGGGTAACTGGGGGGCTCAGTTCGCTAAGCTTCTTCCTTCGGCTTGGGTCATGATCCTGGGTTTCTGGTATCAAGCCCTGAGTCCAGCCCTCTGCTCCGGGGGGAGCCTGCTTCTTCTAATTCCCTGCCTCTCCACCCCTCTTGCACTGTCTCTATCACGTTCTTTCCCTGGAATAAATAAATAAAATCTTTTTAAAAATTAGATAAGCTTTGCTTTAGATTTATAATTTCTTACCCCTTACAAGAAATTTATAATTTCTTATCTTTATCTTTATTTCCAAGAATTTGTACCTTCTTGGAAATAAGGATAATGTCTAATAAAAACATAATGTAAGATATATATATATGTTTTAATTTTCTAGTGTCTATACTAAAAAGCAAGTAAAAAGAAACTGGTGAAATTAATTTTAAGAGCATATTTTATACAATTCAATATGTCCAAAATGTAATTTCAGGAGAAAATCAATATAAAACATTTTAATGAACTTAACTTACTTTCTGTTATTCATACTGAGGTTTTTGAAATCTATTTTTATTTTTTTAAGTTTTTATTTAAATTCCAGTGAGTTAATAGACAGTGTAATATTATACATGTTTCACGTGTATAATACAATGCTTCCCTACAGCTCCCAGTGGCCATCACAAGTGCACTCCTTAAGCCCCATCACCTATTTCCCCCATCCCACACCCACCTTCCTTCTGGTAACCATCACCTTGTTTCTTCTGGCTGAGTCTATTTTTTGGTTTGCCTCTTTCTCTTTTTTCTCCCCTTTCCTCAACCTAGTGTATACTCTATACTTATAGAACATTGCAATTTGAATGTTAGATTTTCATTAGAAATACATGATCATCATCACTAGCCATCAGGGAGATTCAAATTAAAACCACATTGAGATATCACCTTACACCAGTTAGAAGGGCCAAAATTAGCAAGACAGGAAACAACATGTGTTGGAGGGGATGTGGAGAAAGGGGAGCCCTCTTCCACTGTTGGTGGGAATGCAAGTTGGTGCAGCCTCTTGGGAGAACAGTGTGGAGATTCCTCAAGAAATTAAAAATAGAACTTCCCTATGACCCTGCCATTGCACTACTGGGTATTTACCCCCCAAATACAGATGTAGTGAAAAGAAGGGCCATCTTTACCCCAATGTTTATAGCAGCAATGGCCACGGTCGCCAAACTGTGGAAAGAACCAAGATGCCCTTCAACGGACGAATGGATAAGGAAGATGTGGTCCATATACACTATGGAGTATTATGCCTCCATCAGAAAGGGTGAAGACCCAACTTTTGTAGCAACATGGACGGGACTGGAAGAGATTATGCTGAGTGAGATAAGTCAAGCAGAGAGAGTCAATTATCCAATGGTTTCACTTATTTGTGGAGCATAACAAATAGCATGGAGGACATGGGGAGATGGGGAGGAGAAGGGAGTTGGGAGAAATTGGAAGGGGAGGTGAACCATGAGAGACTATGGACTCTGAAAAACAATCTGAGGGGTTTGAAGTGGCGGGGGGGGCAGTGGGAGGTTGGGGTACCAGGTGGTGGGTATTATAGAGAGCACGGATTGCATGGAGCACTGGGTGTGGTGCAAAAATAATGAATACTGTTATGCTGAAAATAAAAAAGAAATTAAAAAAAGAAAGAAAGAAATACATGATCCATCGGGGTGCCTGGGTGGCTCAGTGGGTTGAGTCTCTGCCTTCAGCTTAGGTCATGATCTCAGGGTCCTGGGATCGAGCCCCACATCGGACTCTCTGCTCAGCAGGGAGCCTGCTTCCCCTTTTCTCTCTGCCTGCATCTCTGCTTACTTGTGATGTCTCTCTCTGTGTCGTGTAAATAAATAAAATCTTTAAAAAAAATACATAATCCATATTTATAGTCCATAAAATTTATAGCTGAAAAAGCAGATTCATATATTCACATTGATCCAAATGTACCTAATGTTTTCAACAACATAATAGACTATCAGTTTTAGAATTTCAATAAAATCTAATAAATTAAAATTATAGTTCCCCAACCTCACTAGTTGCATTTATTTATTTTTTTACTATGTTATGTCACCATAAAATAGTTGCATTTAGAGTATTTTGTAGCCACATATAGCTAGCAGCTACCACCTCAGGTCTACCATCTTTGAACACAAGGCAATGAAAGTGAAGATTGGCTAGGAACCATTTAGACTGTGTATTTTAGAAGGGAAAAAATGAGGAAAATAAAAGTATTTCAGTCTTTTTCCCCTCTCAGAAAATAGCAAGACACAATTTAATTATTTTCACTTTTATATATTAGCCACAGATAAAAATAAAAACTTCAAAGTCTGTCTAGTGTTCACTATGAGACTTTTTAAAAAGTTTATTATCCCTTTGAGTATGAAATATTCGCTTTTGAATAAACAAACTCTGTAGTTATTTTTTAAAGATACAAAAATGCCCTAATAATAAATAGCTTGGATCTTTCCAGTATTACTTCCAAGCCCTGGGCTATGGACTTATTTCAGGCTATAAAAACTGATATAGGGCAACTCTAAGCCACAGATGTCCTACTAAATCCAATTCCAGTGACATTTAGATACACACATTGCCAATGGAAATTTATTAGTTTTCCTCCACAAGCATCATAACATGGACTCACACTGTACCTGGATTAGTTTTTTTGACATTCCTCATATCTTTTCATTCACTTTTTCTAATTTCAACTTCATGAAGCTTTACACTGTGGCTTTGGATACTTCAAAAAATACTGAATTACAGGGATATAATATGTCCTTTAACCCAAATAATTTCTTTCAGTATGATAGCACGTACAATATTACCTTGCACTGATCTACGAATGTTACATGTTCAATTCTCTTTCACCCTCTTAGTACCCCTTGATGTTGTATTACTGTCTTTCTTATTTTACTGATGTGATAACCACAACACAGAGGCTAGGCATGTCACCCAATGTTACACAGCAGGAGATGGTGAAATATATTTGAATACAGGAGTCTGATCTCAATGTCCATGTTCAATCACTACTCTCTAATGTTTCACCACAGAGGTCTTTGGCCCAACTTCTTGAAAGTCATGTCCTGAAGTAAGCTTGTTTCTTTGGAATTACATTGCTTTTGCAGTTGCTGGTCCTAGGATCCCAGGAAACATAAGCACAGCTAATTCATATGGAACCTGTCTTAAGGCAATATAGGGTCCTGATACTGAGATTCCTCTTAGTCCAGACCACATCACAGAGACTATAATGAGCAGCAGAACATCTTTGTAATCAGGAAAACATAGCAGTGCTCATGACACTTTGAAATTCTTTTATTAAGTCTGAAGTCATACTTCAATAGGAATCATACTTCAATATGAAGACAGGTGAAACTCTCCTGCCTCCTGACCACATGCTTCTGTCTCTGCCAGTACTTTGAAATTGACTCATATTGAAAGTAACCTCTTGTCCAGTGGCCTGTTTCTGTCACCAGTAAACTTCTGTTTGCCCTTCCTGTAACAAATTTCTGTTTCAACTACTTTTTAGAAATTGGCCATTAATAGATATGTACAACCTCTTTTGTAATTATTTGTTAACCCTATACCAATGGTTCATATTTTTCTAAAATGAGAGTGATGGTGATGAGCTTTTACCTTAAATTTTGGACTGCAGTAAATTATTGACCTTTTCATTTGTTTGTTTTTAACTTCAAGTTCCTATCAATCACTGATAGTTGGGTAAATATCTCTAAAAACGTACATTTGCATTTTTTTAAAGATTTAATAATTTATTTGAGAGAAAGAGTGAGAGAGAAAGCATCAAGAGTGCGGGTTTGGGGGTGCAGAGGAAGAGGGAGCAGACTCCCTGCTGAGAACAGAGCCACATGCTGAGATGCTGGGCTTGATCCCAGGACCCTGAGACTATAACCTGAGCCAAAATCAAGAGTAAGCCACTTAATCTACTAAGTCACCCAGATGTCCCTAGATTTGCATTTTTTTTTTTAGAAACTTGGTTTTATGACCTCCACTTTTAGTGTGCTTTTCTTTTATTTTTTAACTTTACATCTCTTTAAAATATCAATATAATATTTCAAAAATTGCTATTTAGGTTAAGTGACATTTTCACTGTCATAGTTTTGTGTTTGACCTGAATAATCTATGTTTTCTTTGTTTTCCCTTTGCCAATAATTCTTTCCCATGGTTCAGCTCTCCAGTCATGATAGTGAATTGGTATGTTGGTATCCCTGACTGGTGTAAGTGATGGATGGAAAGGAAAGCCATGCGGGGGGTAGGGGGTGTCTTTAAGTCTTTGAACACTATCTATTCAGTTATTCAAATGTTTAACATGGGGGAGAGAAGATGGCTGCCTTATCATGATATAATAACACCCTATGGATCTTCAGTATTCCAATTAAGTTTTCATACTCTCCCACCATACTGTGAAATCACCAAAGTCTCCCCAAAGTCTTCCTGTGGCATAATCAATATGAATCCTCATTACTTACCTTCTCAGAAACAACTGATAAAGTTGGTCATACTTTCCTTTACAAATGTGATGACTCAATTTATAGGACACTATTATCTTGTTTATTCCTTAATTTCCTGCTGACTTTTTGCAGGCCCCTTTGCTACTCAAGTTTCAGACCCATTATTTTATCCCATCATATTTATTTTGTAGGCAGTCTAATGCAATCCCAGGCTTTAAATATCACCCATTCACTCTTAAATATACAACATTCTACTTAATATCTTTACTTAAATGTTTTGAATTTAATACATCCAGTGCTAATTCTTGATTTTCCTCCTCAATCTGCATCTCCATTTTTTTCTTATCTTAGTAAATAGCAGTTTATTCAGTTGTTCATTTAATAATCACTTTTTTTTCATAATTACTTTTAATTCACTTTTTATTTTTCTTTTCTTTTTCTTTCTTTCTTTCTTTTTTTTTTTTTAAGTTTTTGTGTATTTATTTGACAGACTGAGATCACCAGTAGGCAGAAAGGCAGACAGAGAGAGAGGGGAAAGCAGACACCCTGCCGAGCAGAGAGTCCAATGCAGGGCTCGATCCCAGGACCCTGGGATTGTGATCTGAGCCAAAGGCAGAGGCTTTAACCCACTGAGTCACCCAGGCACCTTTATTCACTATTTCATCAGTCTTTTGTCTCCAGTGCAAATCTAACTGATGAGAAAATCCTGTCAATTTCAAATTTGTAATTATCTTAGCTCAGGCTGCCAAAGCAAAGTGTCATGGACTTGGTGTCCTTAACAAAATAAACTAATTCTCTCATAGTTCTGGAGGCTAGAATTAAGGAGATGGCAAAGTAAGTTCATTTTATAGTCTCTTTCCTTGGGTTGTAGATAGCTGCCATCTTTGTAAATACCCACATAATCTTTGCTTCATGTACATTTATAAGAGAGTGAGCAAGTTTTCTGATATCTCTTTGCATAAGTATATTAACCTAATCATGAGGGCCCTACTCTCATGACATTATCGAAACTTAATTCTTAAAAGTCTGGGTCATCCCCTTCCAGCTCCTTGTGAGGTGCTTAAGTTGTATAATAAAACGTTAATCTCTCCTGATGGAAAAAAACAATAGATAATATAGCTGGCCAAGTCTTACCACAATGAAGTGTCATTAAACTTGCAGCTTAGTGAAATTAGTGGGAAATTTGGGTTTTAAAAAGAACCAATAAGGGGTGCCTGGGTGGCTCAGTGGGTTAAGCCTCTGCCTTCGGCTTGTGTCATGATCTCAGGGTTCTGGGATGGAGCCCTGCATGGGGCTCTCTGCTCGGCGGGGAGCCTGCTTCCTCCTCTCTCTCTCTCTGCCTGCCTCTCCGACTACTTGTGATCTCTCTTTCTCTCTCTGTCAAATAAACAAATAAAATATTTTAAAAATTAAAAAAAAGAACCAATCATAGGAGATAAAAAACAATAAAAAATAATTTAGGTAAACATGTCACAAAATATGATCAAGATGTGTTCCCGTGAAAACGAAAATCATCAGTGAAAGAATGTATAAAATATGTAAACAAATCCAGATGCACACAGTCTTTATTCAGAAGTCCTTCCTTATTTGCCCCAACAGCCACAGACCCAGGCAACATTTCACATAAATGAAATCATGCAGTATGTGGTCTTTTGTGACTGATTTCTTTCATTTAGTATAATGTTTTCAGTTTGTCTATATAGCATACACCAATACTTCATTCCTCTTTATTGCCAAATAATATTCCGTTATGTGAATATATCTTATTTATTTATCTGTTCATCACTTGATGAATATTTGGGTTGGTTCTACTTCTTGGCCATTATAAGTACTGGTATAAAACATTCACATACAAATTTTTGTGTGGATATATGTTTATATGTCTCTTGGGTTTCATATCTCTTATGGCATATGTTTTTAGTTCTAATTAGGAGTAGAATGCTAGGCCATATAACACTCTGTTTAACATGTTGAAGAACTGCCAGACTGTTTTCCATACCATTTTTCATTCCCATCAGCATTATTTGAGGCTTTCAATTGTTCCATATCTTGATTATGGCCTGGGTGGGTGTGAAGTAGTATGTCATTGTGGTTTTGAGATGCATTTCCCTAGTGAATGATAATGTTGAGCCTCCTTTCATGTGCTTATTGACCATTTTCATATCTTTGGAGAAATATTTCTTTAGATCTTGAGATCTTTGGCCTATTTTCCTTTTTCTTTTCTTTTCTTTCTTTCTTTCTTTTTTTTTGACAGAAAGAGAGAACTTGTGTATGGAGGGTGGGGCAGAGCAGAGGGACAGAGAGAATCTTAAGCAGTCTCCATGCCCATCACGGAGCCCCACTCGGGGCTCAGTCTCACAACCCTGAGATCATGACCTGAGCCAAAACCAAGAATTGGACGCTTAACCAACTGAGCAACCAGGCACCCCAGTTTCATGTTTTTTTAATTATTATAGTTCTTTATATACTCTAAATAAAATTATTTTATCATACACGATTTGCAGATAGTTTTCATTCTGTTTTCTTTTCACTTTCACTCTTTTCACTCACTTTTGAAACACCAAAATTTTAAATTTTGATAAAATACAATTTATCCATTTCTTTTTGTTGCTTATATTTCAGGTGTGAAATCAAAGAAATCTTTGTATAACTCAAAGTCACAAAGATTTATCCTATATTTTCTTGTAAGAGTTTCATAGTTTTAGCTCTTGCATTTAGATATATAACCCATTTTGAGTTAATTTTTGTGTTATACTTTGTGTATGGTGTGAAGTAGGGGGTTCAACCTCATTTTCTGCATGTGAAGATCCAGTTGTCCCAGGGACTTGTTCAAAAAACTGTTCTTTCCCTCATTGATTCATCTCGGAACCACTGTCACAAGTCAACCAAGCATGATTGTGAGGATTTATTTGTTAATTCTCAATTCTATTCCTTTGATCCATATTTCTAGCATTATGGAAATTATAGTAACATTTCTACCAGTAACTTTACTTTCTTGAAAATTATGTCTTTATAACAAGTTTTGAAATCATAAAATGTGAGACCTTCATCTTTGTTCTTTTCTTGTTTGTTTTGGCTATTCTGGGTTCCTTCCTTTTCTGTATGAGTTCTGGGTTCAACTTGTCAGATTCTGCAAAAGTACTGGCTAGTATTTTCTTGAGAATTGTGTTGAATCTATAGATAATTTAAATAATATTGCCATCTGAACAGTATTGTCTTTTGATCTATGAACATGGGATGTCTTTCCATTTTTTTAGGTTTGCTTTAAGTTTTCAACAATATTTTGCAGTTTTCAGAGGACAGATTTTTCACTTCTTTTGGTATATCTGTTTTAAAATAAATTTAATAAATAAAATATTTAGCATTAATGCTATAAATGGAATTATTTTCTTAATTTAATTTTCACATCTCTCAATGCTCATTTAGAGGAATACAACTGTATTTTGTATTTTGATATTATATCCTGTAGTTTATTGATTTGTTTATTAGTTCTAGGATTTTTGTGGATTCAGAAATAGACCCTCAGGATTTCTATACCCAAGATCAAGTCATCTGTGATTAGAGATAGTTTTATTTCTTCCTTTCTAATTGGAGTGACCCTTTTTTTTCCTTGCCCTCTTTGTCTGGCTAGAACCTCTATGACAAGGTTGGATAGAAGTGGTGAGAGCATAATACCCTGTAGTTCCATCCACATCGTTTCAAATGGCAAGAGTTCAATTTTTTGATGGCTGCATAGCATTCCATTGTGTGTGTGTATGTGTATGTGTGTGTGTGTGTGTGTGTGTGTGTGTGTACCACATCTTTATCCATTCATCTGTTGATGGACATCTAGGCTCTTTCCCTAGTTTGGCTATTATGGATATTATGCTAAGCAAAATAGGAGAGAGACAGAAAGACAATTATCATATGATCTCACTGATAGGAGGCATTTGAGAAACAAGACAGAGGATCATAGGTGAAGGGAGGGAAAAATGAAACAAAATGAAGCCAGAGAGGGAGACAGACCATTAGAGACTCTTAATCTCAGGAAAAAAACTGAGGGTTGCTGGAGGGGAGGGGGTTAGGAGGGATGGTGTGGTTTGGTGATGGACATTGGGGAAGAAATGTGTTCTGGTGAGTGGTGTGAATTGTGTAAGACTGATGAATCATAGACCTGTACCCCTAAAATGAATGATACATTATATGTTAATAAATATAAATAAGTAAAATAAAATTTAGGAGTTGTCGTTCTTCCAGGAAAAAAAAAAAGTGGTGAGAGCAGACATCATTGTATTATTTCTTATTCTAAGGGGAAAGCATTGAGCCTTTCACCAAAAGGTAACATGTTAGCTGTAGGTTTTTCATAGAAGTCTTTTATCAGGTTAAATTTATGTTTATTCCAACTTTTTGAATCTTTTTATCATGAAAGAATTATTTGGATTTGTTAAATGTTTTATATTTATTGGTATGATTGTGTTTTTGTTATTATCTTATTAACAAGATAAATCACATTAATTTATTTGCAGATATAAACATGTCTTGCATTCCTGGGATTAATATCACTTTGTCATTGTGTGTAATACTTTCTATATGTTAGTGGATTGCATTTGCTTGTATTTTGCTGAGGATTTTGCATCTATTACTAATAAGAAA
Organism: Mustela putorius furo; assembly: GCF_011764305.1. Lineage (NCBI taxonomy): Eukaryota > Metazoa > Chordata > Mammalia > Carnivora > Mustelidae > Mustela > Mustela putorius. The sequence continues at coordinate 3,965,059 of NW_025422171.1, forward strand.
TATTTGTCTATAATTCTTCTGTGTGATATCTTTGTCCGAGTTAGGTATCAGGATAATATTGAACTCATAGAATGAGTTTGGAAGAGTTTCCACTCAGAGTTTTTTGAGAGTTTGTAAAGAATTGGTATTGATTCTTCTTTAAATGTTTCATAGAATTGACCAGTGAAACCATTTGATACTGGGTTTTTGTGTTTTGGAGGAAAGTCTTTTGTTTGTTAATTCAATCTCTTGTTATGCTTGCCTAGTAGTTATACTTCACTTGTTATTCAGTTTTTATTTCTTCTTGAGTCAGTTTTTATAATGTGTTTCTTATAGCAATCTGTCCACTTCATCTAATTTATCTAAGTTGTTGACCTATAGTTGTTCATTGTATTTTTTTTATATCTTGTTTTTTCAAGATATAAATGTCTTAAATGTCTTAAATGTCTCCTATTTCATTCCTGATTTTATTGGTTTGAGTCTTCTCTCTCTCTCTCTCTGGTCAATCTAGTTGAAGTTTTGTCAATTTTGTCAACCTTTTTGAAGAACCAACATCTGGTTTCACTGATTTCATCTCTTTATTTTCTACCTTGTATTCCATTTATTTCTGCTTTAAGTTTAATTATTACCTTCCTTCTGCTTTCTTAGGATTTACTTTGCTATTTTTCCAGGTAGAAATTTAGGTTATTGATTTGAGATGTTTTACATATATACATAAGGACAATTACAGCTATAAATTTTCTTCAAAACTGCTATAACTACATCCCATAATGTTTGGTATGTTGAGCCTTTCATTTATCTCAAACATATTTTCCAACTTCTCTTATTATTTCTTCTCAGACCCATTTATTATTTAGGAATATGTTACTTAATTTTTATGTACTTGTGAATTTCCCAAACATCTTTCCGTTATAAATTTCTAATATTATTCTATTGTGGTCATAGAGCATACCTTGTGTGATTTCAATCCTTGTAAACTTAGTGAGTTATTTTATGGCCTACTATATAGCTAATTCTGTAGTTCAACATGTACTTGAGAACAATATGTATTGTGTTATTAGTTACAATAGTCTACAAATTTCTGTTAAGGTCATTTTATAGATAGTGTTGTGAACATGTTCTATTTCCTTATTGATCTTCTGTCTAGCTTTTCTATCCGTTACTCCAGTCTCCAACTATTATATGAATTATCACTTTGTCCCTTCAATTAACTCAGATTTTTTCAGATATTTTGAGGATTTGATATTAGGTGAATATAATGCTACAATTGTTAACACTTCCTTATAGATTTTAGCTTTTATCATTATAAAATGTACCTCTTCATCTCTGTCCGTTTACTTTCAATCTATTTGTCTTTGAATCTAAAGTGTGGACAGCACATGTTGAGTCCAACAATCCTTGCTTTTGATTCAATTTTTCAATTAATTTGCATTTATTGTTATTATTGATGAAGTTAAATTTACTTTTTACATCTTTTGTTTGCTATATGTGTCCTGTCTTTTTTTTTAATTTTTTATTTTTTATAAACATATATTTTTATCCCCAGGGGTACAGGTCTGTGAATCGCCAGGTTTACACACTTCACAGCACTCACCAAAGCACATACCCTCCCCAATGTCCATAACCCCACCCCCCCGTTCTCCCAACGCCCCTCCCCCCAGCAACCCTCAGTTTGTTTTGTGAGATTAAGAGTCACTTAGGGTTTGTCTCCCTCCCAATCCCATCTTCTTTCATTTATTCTTCTCGTACCCACTTAAGCCCCCATGTTGCATCACCACTTCCTCATATGAGGGAGATCATATGATAGTTGTCTTTCTCTGCTTGACTTTTTTCGCTAAGCATGATACGCTCTAGTTCCATCCATGTTGTCGCATATGGCAAGATTTCATTTCTTTTGATGGCTGCATAGTATTCCATTGTGTATATATACCACATCTTCGTGATCCATTCATCTGTTGATGGACATCTAGGTTCTTTCCATAGTTTGGCTATTGTGGACATTGCTGCTATAAACATTCGGGTGCACGTGCCCCTTTGGATCACTATGTTTATTTCTTTAGGGTAAATACCCAGTAGTGCAATTGCTGGGTCATAGGGCAGTTCTATTTTCAACATTTTGAGGGACCTCCATGCTGTTTTCCAGAGTGGCTGCACCAGCTTGCATTCCCACCAACAGTGTAGGAGGGTTCCCCTTTCTCCGCAACCTCGCCAGCCCCTGTCATTTCCTGACTTGTTGATTTTAGCCATTCTGACTGGTGTGAGGTGATATCTCATTGTGGTTTTGATTTGTATTTCCCTGATGCTGAGTGATATGGAGCACTTTTTCATGTGTCTGTTGGCCATCTGGATATCTTCTTTGCAGAAATGTCTGTTCATGTCCTCTGCCCATTTCTTGACTGGATTATTTGTTCTTTGGGTGTTGAGTTTGCTAAGTTCTTTATAGATTTTGGACACTAGTCCTTTATCTGATATGTCATTTGCAAATGTCTTCTCCCATTCTGTCAGTTGTCTTTTGATTTTGTTAACTGCTTCCTTTGCTGTGCAAAAGCTTTTATCTTGATGAAATCCCAATAGTTCATTTTGCCCTTGCTTCCCTTGCCTTTGGCGATGTCCCTAGGAAGATGTTGCTGCGGCTGAGGTCGAAGAGGTTGCTGCCTGTGTTCTCCTCAAGGATTTTGATGGATTCCTTTTGCACATTGAGGTCCCTCATCCATTTTGAGTCTATTTTCATGTGTGGTGTAAGGAAATGGTCCAATTTCATTTTTCTGCATGTGGCTGTCCAATTTTCCCAACACCATTTATTGAAGAGGTTGTCTTTTTTCCATTGGACATTCTTTCCTGCTTTGTAAAAGATTAGTTGACCATAGAGTAGAGGGTCTATTTCTGGGCTCTCTGTTCTGTTCCATTGATCTATGTGTCTGTTTTTGTGCCAGTACCATGCTGTCTTGATGATGACAGCTTTGCAATAGAACTTGAAGTCCGGAATTGTGATGCCACCAACTTTGGCTTTCTTTTTCAATATCCCTTTGGCTATTTGAGGTCTTTTATGGTTCCATATAAATTTTAGAATTATTTGTTCCATTTCTTTGAAAAAGATGGATGGTACTTTGATAGGAATTGCATTAAATGTGTAGATTGCTTTAGTTAGCATAGATATTTTCACAATATTTATTCCAATCCAGGAGCATGGAACATTTTTCCATTTCTTTGTGTCTCCCTCAATTTCTTTCATGAGTACTTTATAGTTTTCTGAGTATAGAATCTGTGCCTCTTTGGTTAGGTTTATTCCTACGTATCTTATGGTTTTGGGTGCAATTGTAAATGGGATTGACTCCTTAATTTCTCTTTCTTCTGTCTTGTTGTTGGTGTAGAGAAATGCAACTGATTTCTATGCATTGATTTTATATCCTGACACTTTACTGAATTCCTGTATAAGTTCTAGCAGTTTTGGAGTGGAGCCTTTTGGGTTTTCCACATATAGTATCATATCATCTGCGAAGAGTGATAATTTGACTTCTTCTTTGCCGATTTGGATGGCTTTAATTTCCTTTTGTTGTCTGATTGCTGAGGCTAGGACTTCTAGTACTATGTTGAATAGCAGTGGTGATAATGGACATCCCTGCCATGTTCCTGACCTTAGCAGAAAAGCTTTCAGTTTTTCTCCATTGAGAATGATATTTGCAGTTGATTTTTCATAGATGGCTTTGATGATATTGAGGCATGTGCCCTCTATCCCTGCACTTTGAGGAGTTTTGATCAGGAAAGGATGCTGTACTTTGTCAAATGCTTTTTCAGCATCTATTGAGAGTATCATATGGTTCCTGTTCTTTCTTTTATTAATGTGTTGTATCACATTGACTGATTTGCGGATGTTGAACCAACCTTGCAGCCCTGGAATAAATCCCACTTGGTCGTGGTGAATAATCCTTTTAATGTACTGTTGAATCCTATTGGCTAGTATTTTGTTGAGTATTTTCGCATCTGTGTTCATCAAGGATATTGGTCTATAGCTCTCTTTTTTGGTGGGATCCTTGTCTGGTTTTGGGATCAAGGTGATGCTGGCCTCATAAAATGAGTTTGGAAGTTTTCCTTCCATTTCTATTTTTTGGAACAGTTTCAGGAGAATAGGAATTAGTTCTTCTTTAAATGTTTGGTAGAATTCCCCCGGGAAGCCGTCTGGCCCTGGGCTTTTGTTTGTTTGGAGATTTTTAATGACTCTTTCAATCTCCTTACTGGTTATGGGTCTGTTCAGGCTTTCTATTTCTTCCTGGTTCAGTTGTGGTAGTTTATATGTTTCTAGGAATGCATCCATTTCTTCCAGATTGTCAAATTTATTGCCGTAGAGTTGCTCATAGTATGTTCTTATAATAGTTTGTATTTCTTTGGTTTTGTGTCCTGTCTTTTTTATTCCTATTTCTCCTTTCCTGCTTTCTTTGCATTAACAGATCTATTCTAGTGTAATATACTAATTATTTTCATTATTTTTCAATCTATATTTTGAGTTATTTAAGAATAGTTTTTCTAAAGCTTACAATATTTCCTAATTAATTTTTATTAACCTTAGACTTTTACTAATTCAATTCCAGTACATTATAGAAACATTACTTCTTGGACTTCTATTTATTCTTCCCCCTTTCTGTGATGTCATGTATACATAACATCTGTATATGTTAAAAGCTCAAATATGCATTGCTATAATTATTAAATAGTTTTATTCCTTTTAGGGAAAGAGAGTAAGTATATATTTATAGGCTTTGCTGTATTAACCTTATTATTTTCTATTTCTGGTTCTTTTCCTTTGTTCTTGAAATCACATACACTATGTTGTGTCCTTTCCTTACTCTAACATATCTTTCTTACCACCCATCTCTTTTGTACTGGTATTGTCAAAGTTATTACATATTTGTATTTTAGTGGTCCAATTCCATACATATTGCTTCACATAATTGCTTTTAAAATAAGTCTATTATGAGAAGAGAGAAGAAATATGCGATTAATTCTTTTTTTATAATTACCTTAATAATTACCATTGGCAGTTCTTTTTGTTTTTCATGTATATTTGAATTATCTGTCGGGTCACTTGCTTTCAGCCTTAAGAGTTCCCTTAAGTATTTCTTGTAAAGTAATATGGTTCCAATAAATTCTTTCAAGTTTTGTTTCTGTAGAGAGAGCACTGTCAGGTTTCCATTGCCAAATAGGCCTATATAAATAACCCAGATCCACTGAGGTTATCAAAGGATACCCCCACAGACAAAGGGCAGAAAAACAAACAAGAGTAAAGAAAGATAAAACAGAGAGTAATCTATAAACTAAAATTTGAGAAATTTACTTCAGTAAATAGCTGAATGTCCATGAAAATATAATACTTGCACATTGATGACAGTGGAGATCAATGGGAAGAGGTGCTCGCTGAGGTCACTTATATCCTGTACCAGGAACAATCAGTGGAACATAGGCTGCCAGATAGTATTTGTAAGAGTGAGTAGGAGTCAGCATCCTAATAGCCACCCTAGTAGGAGCAGCAAAATCAGCAATATGATGTTATTATTATATAATTTCAAATAATTTTTTTGGACAATAAAAGATTACCACTTTTTTGTCATTTCTTTGTTGTTTTATGTGAAAGTATTCAGATATTTAAGTTTAACCATCTAGAATCTAATAGGCCCATAAACACATGATGTATTGCATTAGGCTTTTTATCTTCATCTACCAGGTATTTTTATGAGAATCTAAGTAGTCTTCTGAGTGAATAAATCTAACATATCAGACATGTGTATGTTGGAGGGCAGGGAGGGAAAGGGACATGAAAGAGATGGCAGTCATGCGTAACTCCAAAGTTGCTGGCATAGCCAGTTGAGTGGATGGATATGACATTTCCTGGAATTAGAATACTAGAGAGGACAAGAGAAATCATATTGGGAGAAGAAAGATTTGTCCAGAGTCCACTCAGACAATTTTAAGAATCTAATGAAATAGTTATGCAAGTGGGCCTAATAAAAGGTAGTACACAACATGAATATTGATGGTGATTATGATGATGGATTGATCACAGCCTTGCAGTCAGATTCCCACTGTACAAATATTTTGGAACCACATCTACTATATTCAACTTCATATTAAACACTATCAAAATGTTTCTAGTTGTCTAGGCTGTTTTGGCCCTAAATATAAATGTTAATGTTAATTCTCTTATACTCCTTGGCATCTCAGTCTTCAGCTCTTTCTAATTTCACTGTGATAAATATAGCCAAGTATTTTCTTCCAAAATATATCTACAGTACATCCAAGGGTTTTCCTACAAACATATTCCCAGAACACTGAGCAAAAAACTAAAAGATGTAGTATAAACAAAAGCAACTCTATTTACAACTTAAGGTTGAATAGAGGAAGAATGAGTCAACACCACTCACCATCAACAGATGTTAGAGGTCATTGTGGGTTTTTGTTTTTGTTTTAATTTCTGTCAGTTTTTGTTGCTTTTAACCTTAATATGTGTAAGATTTACCTGGTGGGCTTACTAAAATGAAGAGTCCTGGGACACAAAGAAAATCTGATTCAATAACTGAATAAGGAAATTGCATTGTTAACATAGTCATAAAATAATGATGAGATGGTGTTGCCCTTGGATCACAGTGAGAGAAACTAGAACATTTGGTCATTAGTATTTGGCATGCTTGCTGTCCCTCTGCTTAGTTTTGAAGATTACAACTGTTGATAAGAGTAAGCATACCATTATACCTAATGCCACAGCTGTGCAAAGGTGTTCTGCCTTCCTTGAATATCTGTAGATTTCAGACTCCTGATGTTATTGCTCCCACTGCATACATCAAGTTTCCTTGATGCTAGCACAGCTGCCTTACAGAGAAAATGAGAAATGTTTCTAATTAGACAAATCCAATGATCAGTTATTTTGAAAACATTTCAGAAGCTGTTTACCAAAAGACATGTACAGATTTAACTTTGACTTTATGATCTGTGTTCAGGGAGTGTATGTCAGAGCCAAGTATTACATAATTGCTTAAGATTTCTTGCTGTGTCATTCAGCTATGTACTCTTTGTAGAAGGCTTTTCGGGGAAAAAGAAAATATTGTCATGACCTCAATTTCCCCTTGTCTTATGCCTTATTGGTGGAGAGATGTAAAGGTTATAGTTGTCAAAATTACAAAATTGGGATTTTGTGAGGAGGAACAAATTAGCTTTGGGAGATTGCAAGATTTATATATGTCCCAACAGAAGATGTATTTGGGCTGTGATGTGGGAACTCTCCAACCCAGCAGAAGTAAAAATTGATAAAAACTTTTGAAAAATGGAAAACACTTTTAAAAAACTATCAATTTATAATCAAATGGACTTCACAAGGTGTTTCCTAGTTTAACCTGTTTTTTATCTAGTTTAAATGTTTCCTAAAAATTGATTTGTGCTGCAGCTTCCTTAAAGGCATTGTACAAATCTAATTAGAGTTCCGAGAGGAAGTGTTCATGACTACAACCCTTAAAAACATGATATTCACCTTTTTGTTAGTGGGAAAGGTAGGAGGAATTCCTAGAACAATGAGGGAACATTCACAAATCATTTTAAGAACACTGGGAAAGTAGCTAGTAATTCTTATCACTTCTCCAGTTTTATTAAGGTGTAAGTGGCAAATGAGATTGTAAGGTATTTAATGTATAATGTCTTCTTCATTCATCTGTCAACAGCCACACACACACACACACACACACACACACACACACACACTATACACACAGTATAGAATAGAATATCAGTCAGCCATGAAAAAGAATGATATCTTGACATTTGTGACATGGATGGACCCAGAGGGTATTATGCTAAGTGAAATAAGTCAGACAGAGAAATACCATATGGTTTCACTTATATGTGGAATCTAAAAAACAAAGCAAATGAACAGACAAACACAGAATCAGAAACATAAATGCAGACAAATACTAGAGGGGAGAGAATTGGAAGGATGGGTAAAATAGATGAAGGAGATTAAAAGTTCCAGTTATAAAATAAAAAAGTCATAAAGATAAAAAGTACAGCATGGGAAATGCAGTAAATAGTGTTATAATAATGTTGTATAGTGGCAGATCATAACTATCAATAATTATCCTGGTGACCATAGCTTAGTGTATAAAATTGTGAAATCACTCTTTTGCACACCTGAAACTAATATAATATTGTTTGTAAACTGTACTTCAGTAAAATAAAAGGATAAATAATAAAAATTTAAAATAAATTATATAAAGTGATAACTTCAAATACATACATGTAGTGTACACATACTTATACATTTCCCTTTTTTAAAAAGATTTTATTTATTGGGGCACCTGGGTGGCTCAGTGGGTTAAGCCGCTGCCTTCAGCTCAGGTCATGGTCTCAGGGTCCTGGGATTGAGCCCCACATCAGGCTCTTTGCTCAGCAGGGAGCTTGCTTCTCCCTCTCTCTCTGCCTGCTTCTCTGCCTACCTGTGATCTTTCTTTGTCAAATAAATAAATAAAATCTTTAAAAAAGAAAGAAAAGATTTTATTTATTTATTTGACAGAGAGAGAGAGACTACAAGCAGGGGGAGCAGTGGAGAAAGAGAGAGAAGCAGGCTCTCTGCTCATCAGGGAGCCTGATGTGGGACTCAATCCTAGGACCCTGGGATCATGACCTAAGCTGAAGGCAGACTCTTAAGTGACTTAGCCACCCAAGCACCCTCATATATATTTCTTTCAGAGAATGGTTTTTAAGTTTCAAGGGCCTGTCTTGTTTATTATTATTATTATTGTTACCATTATTATTAGTAGTAGTAGTAGTAGTATTTTGTACCAAGGTAGGTGCATAGTTGATACTCAATAATGAATGAAATAAATTTCCTAATGATTAGACTATTTTGATTGCCCTTCTTTACTAAAGTATTTGTACATGTTCACCGTTTATCTTATATCTGAGTACTTCTACTATTATTCTAAATGCTAGTATATATCAATTTTTTTAAAAGCACAGAATCTAGTCCTCCTAGAGTTACCTCCCTAACCAGGAATAGAATAGGATTTAGATGGAGGATAAGAAAAAATAAGATGAACAGCAGTTTTCATGTTATGTTAGAAGGTGGTCAATATTATAGATGAAGAAAAAGAAGAGAAGGAGATTAGTTAAGGGAATTCTAAAGTACCAGGCTTAGGAAGCATGAGGAAGCAAACACCTGAAGGAGATGAAGAAATTAGGACTATGTGCGGAGAATGACATTCAAGGAAGAGACATTTGCTCTTGCAAAGACTCTAATGTGGAAGGGTGTGTGGGGTTTCAGGAATAGTCAGGAAACCAGGGTGGATGGGGAACAGGAAGACTCGGGGATGAGGGTTTTATTTAGGGCCTCATAGACTTTTATTTTTTTAATCAAATCCTCCAGAACACCTCAATTTTAGCTATCACTCTGGTTGTTCTGCTGAGAATAGACTGTAAAAGTATAGTGGACCAATTGAGAGGCTATTCCAGGTGATATATATGAAGGGAATTCACATGCAATGGAACTGGCATGAAGTGGTCAGCATTTTTGCCTTTGGCTATGATGGTGTAGATTTTTAATCAGACAAACCATCCTGGAACAGTATAAAAAGCTGATAAAATTGAAATAGAAACAACAATCTTCTGAAGGTTCTAGAGAACAGCCAAGGCACCTACAACTTGAGTGATGGAGAAGCTCAGAGCAGGGAAATGAAATAGAGGTAAGTCTAACATGGCTTACCAATTTTCTCTTCTAGGGACCTGCCAATTTCTAAGGGTGTGAGATTAAGAGGATAAGATTAAAGCAGTGACAGAGAACTAAAGAAATTTCACAGCCATGGGGAAAAAGCTGTTGAAATCTAGAGGTAACAAGGCAGCTTGGATTTGAGAAGAGAAAAGCCAAGGAGAAGGTAATCATGGAGAGCAAAGTGTATTATTTTTCAAGGAGGAATTTACTGATTCTTCAGCTGTGTGTGGGTTGGGGGAGATGGGGGGTCTAGAGGCCAAGAAGTCAAGCAGTACTATAGTGACAATTCCATGCAAGTCAAATCATATAATAAAGCATTTGGCTGAGAATGCAGACACTGAAGTTCAGAACAAGACAAAGAGGAGGGATCATGCAACACTATGAGCTTTTGGATGAGATCCTTAAAAGACTATTTTCTAAGGTAAAGGGAAAATTAGAAATAGATTACCCATTACTAAGATAGAAACCCAGTTTGAAACATCCATCCTAGAATGGATCAAGTTAATCTGTCCCTATTCCAGCTATCTTTCAAATAAAAGAACATAAACCCTAAATGAAGGTAATATCTTTCATGTCTCTATTTTGCACACAATATTCTCCATTCAGTATTTTATTATCAACCTCTTAGGAGATAAAACTAGGTAATCAAAAAACATGAGAAAAAATAGAAACTAGCAACAGCTCCACAGGTGATAAAGTTATTAGGTTAATTTGTTCAAGTAAATAAATGATAAGCTGGAATTTTTTTTGGTCAGATAAAGGGTATCTATTAAACAAAATCAAATTGGAATTATAGAGCTATAAAATAAAAAAAATGAAATCAACAAGTCAACAAACACTTTCAGCAGCAGATCAGACATGGAGGGTGAGTAAGCTGGCGGATAGGTCTGGAGAAAAGACAGAAAGAAGCGCTTTTTTTTTCCCCCCAAGATTATATTTATTTATTTGAGAAAGAGAGAGAGAGAGAGAAAGAATGAGTTGGGGGGAGGGGCAGAGTGAGAAGAGAGGCAGACTTCCACTGAGCAGGAAGCCCAATGCAGAGCTCAATCCCAGGACACTGAGATCATGACCTGAACTGAAGGCAGCCACTTAACTGACAGAGCTACCCAGATACCCCAGAAAGAAGCTTTAAAAATGAAAGAAAAACAGTATAGAAAATGCATAAAAGATATCATAAAGGATCTAAAATGTATATATTGGCCATTCCAGATGTGGAGAGGCCATGGAATAGAAGTAGTATCCAGGTACAAAAGAGCTGAGAATTTTCAAAACTGTTCAAAGATGCAAGTCAAAGATTAAAGAAAAACTATGGATCCTAAAACGTTAAATTAAAAGAAACAAAAAAGCACATACATCTGCATACTAACAGCACAGTAAATATGCTAAAAGACAAAGAGGAAAGTTTGCAAAGCAACCAAGGGAAAAATAGACACATTACCTTAAAAGAAGCAACTGAGAGCTGAATTCTCAACAGAAATTATCTAAGCATGAAGAAAGTTAAATAACAATTTTAATATGCTGAAAGAAAATAATTATCAATACAGAATCTTTATTTATCAGAAACAATTATTTGAAAATGAAGTCCTTTCAGGTACACAGATGCTGGGAGGATTTATTTATTGGTAGCAAACCTACAATGAAAGACATAATTAGGGAGCTCTGCAAATAATTGGATGATAGTAGAAACACAGAAGCACAGAAAGAAATGAAGGACAATTTTAAAAAGTGAATATTTGGGTAAATCTAAATGGTGATATTTCTCTATAAAAATAATAATAAGATATGCTTGAAAACATGTAAATTTAAAGTACGTGACATTAGTAATGATAAAAGTAGAAGGGGGTTAATGAAATTCAACTTGTATTGATAAAGAAGTGATAAAAAATACTTATTATTTAGAGCAGCCTTATTCCATCTACGATTTATGTTGAAATCCATAAAGTATTAAACAGTCAGGAAATGACAGGTATTGGTGAGGATGTGGAGAAAGGAGCACCTTCTTACACTGTTGGTGGGAATGCAGCTGGTGCAACCACTCTGGAAAACAGTATGGAGGTTCCTCAAAAAGTTGAAAAGTTAAAAAAGTAGAAAAAGTTCCCATCCAGCAATTGCACTACAGGGTATTTACCCTAAAGATACAAATGTAGTGATCCAAAGGGGCACGTGTACTCAAGTGTTTCTAGCAGCAATGTCCACAATAGCTAAACTATGGAAAGAGCCTAGATGTCCACTGACAGATGAATGGATAAAGAAGATGTGGTATATATACACAATGGAATACTATGCAGTCATCAAAAACCCTGAAATCTTGACATTTGCAATGGCATGGATGGAACTAGAGGGTATTATGCTAAGTGAAATAACTTAATCAGAGAAAGACAATTTTAATATGGTCTCACTGATATGAGGAATTTGAGAAACAAAACAGAAGATCATAGGGGAAGGGAGAGAAAAATGAAATAAATGAAACCAGGGAGGAAGACCAACTATAAGAGACTCAGGAAACAAACTGAGGGTTGCTGGAGGGGAGGGAGATGAGAGGTATGGAGTGTCTGGGTGATGGGCATTGGGGAGGGTATGTGCTATGGTGAATGCTGTGAACTGTGTAAGACTGATGAATTGCAGACCTGTATCCCTGGGGAAAATATCACATTATATGTTAATTAAAAAAAAAGAAATCCATAGAGTAATACTAATAAGACTATAGAGAAGAAAGATGAAATGAAGAATAGAATAATAAATATTTGAATAAGTAAATCAATACAGTAATAAAATAGTAAATATTAAAGGATAAATAGTAAATAGTTCATGGATATAGTATCAAGTAAACGCTTCAATGAAAAGGCAAGGATTTAAAATTTTTTTAAATCTCAAATGTATGCTGTTTATAAGAGATATGCTTTAAATATAAGGACACAGAAAGGTTAAAAGTGAAAGGATGTAAATGTTATAATGTAAAGACTAACCAAAACAAGCTGTCATAGCTGTGCTAATAGTTGACAAAGCTGACTTTAAGGTGAGAAACAGTATCAGAGATATTTCAAAAGGAAAAAATGGTTGGTCTACTAAGTGGATATAATTTTGAATTTGTTTGAAACTAAGAAAATAATCATAAAATACATAAAATAAAAACTGAAAGTACTGAAAGTAAAAATGGACAAGTCCATAATTGTAGGAAGTCTTTGTTATCCTACTGTTATTAATGAAACAGACCAAAAAAAAAAAAAAAGAAAATCAAAGATAGAGTAGTTAAGAGCATGCCTAACAAAGTTGACCTAATTCACACATCTGGAACACTGCACTTAACTTTTCAAGTGCACTTGAGATATTTACTGAAATTGGCCATTTTCTGGGTCATAAGGCAAGTGTCACTAAATTTCAAACCATGGAAATCATGGAAAATTGCCTATGCTACAGTAGAATTAAGCTACATAGAAACAACACAAATTTCTAGAAAATTCTAAATTAAACATAATCTAATGTACTATAAGAATGATAGTAAATCATGGCAAGGTTGAACAATTTTAAGAAAGAAATAGGAAAAAAAATCTCAGAAGTGAAGACAGAACTGGAAGTAGCACAAAGAACAGTATCCGTATTGTGTGTGTGACCTTTCTCATTGTTCTCCTTGCCAAGTACTGTGCACACAGGACTGCGTCTGCTGGGATAGAGCCCCATTTCCTAATTGGTACAAAGGCACTAAAGAGATGTCTCTGGAAAACCAAGGGGAAACAAAGTGACACAGGTTACTCTTAAAGTATTCTTAAAGCATAAAAGCAACAAGCAAACTAGGTTAACTACAAAAGAATTCAGATAATTGTGTTCCTATGAGCCCTTGTTAGTGAAACTGAGGATGAGTTCTCTGCAAATGCTAGACATTTCAGGAAAATTAGAAAATAATTAGGGAAAATGCCCTGCAACCACAGGACTGAAAATGAGCAAAAATTTTATGTATCTATAGAGCCAACAGAAATATGGTAGTTAAGGAAAATAATGTAAATGTTATATTGGGAATGCAGAAAATGTACAACAAACAAAAATTAGGAGGGGAAAATATCCTAAGAGGTAAAATGTGCTGATTGCTTCATTTATAACAGTTGAGAGACAAAGATCATAGATCATATAATACTCAAAATTCACATAAGTTAAATAAAGCATGGATACTAAGAGAAATGATATTGTCTCAAATTGGGTGATACAACAAAAAAAGAGAGAACTAAGAAATGAGATGATTTAACAATTGATTATTAGAGTTCAGAGAAAATAAAAGAAATTAAGGCATGAACTAAGTATATTATTCTAATATATGATTCTAATAATAATGGTTACTTCCAGAACAAAAATAAAGTTTCTTAATTATCAGGACTTTCATAAAGAAAAACAAACAGAGAAAGGTGATCACATAGTATATAAAAGTTATAAATATAAGTCTGAAACCAAAACACATCACTCATGGCATTAATATAAATGGGCTAAATGAGCAGCAATCACGTTAAAGGAACATAAAATTTCTGATTAGAATATTTCATTCTCACCCAAGAAGCACACCTAAATCGATGTGACAGAATGATTGCCAGTAAAAGTATAGGCAGAGGTGCACTACATAAATGCCAGTAAAAAGGAAATAGAGGCTTCCAGTTTTTGGTCTAACATGTAAGAAGCTTAGATGTTGTCACTTATCCCATGTAAAAAGCTGAAGGAAGTAAAACATTGATAACTCTTCTAAGATTTGTCAGAGAAGTGAGATCACAGCACAAATGCCTGGCCCCCAAATAGGAGAGAAAGAAAGACAGATGCAGAGAACTGAAACTTGGAATAGAAAGGTTTCTAGGAATAGAAACCTCAAAGGGAACCAGGGTGGGAGTAGGAACCCCTGAACTGTAATTGATGAATACTGGAAGCCGAGTGTGGACAAGTCTGAGGTAAAATTCTGGGGGCAGCTAGCATTAGGGGCAGTCTCACACTTTTGTGGATTTTAACTCCAGGTTTTTATAGTAAATATCTGAGAAAAATCCCCTCATGCTTCTGGCAAGGGAAGGGGAAAGAAAACATTTTGAAATAAGCCAGAGCCCTTATTTTTCATATCAAGGTCTGCCCTCAGGAGAAACTAGTTAGCCAGAGCCTAATCTCCTGAGATTTTATCAGAAGCTAAGTGAGCTGGGGAAGGGAAATTGCCAACTCCAGCTCCTTGTGGCTTTCCATTTGGGAGAAAGAAATACCCAACTCCAGGTCCCTCTAACCATCCTTTCCCACATGAGGTGGAGGGAGCTGAGGAGCAATGGTGAGGTTCACATTGTAGGGGCACAGGTTCACCAAAGATTGAGACCTGGTCGCAAGGCTAGAGAATGCTCCTCTTTCCTGCACACCTTACCTCTACATTACTAAAGACCAATTTACTCAGTTTCTTTTATCTAGTACCTCGTGTCCGACTTTTAGCAAAAATTCAAAAGCATTCTAAAACTAAAAAATACAATTTGAAGGGCTGAATAAGCATCAAAATCAGAGTCATTATGTGGTAGACATTTTTAAAATTATGATTCATATGCTAAGGGTTTTGATGGAAAAAGTATACAGCATACAAAAACAGATAAATAATAAAAACCAAGGATGAAAATTCTCAGAAAAATTAAAAAAACAAATAGTAGAAGTCAAAAACACTAAGAGAAATGAAGAATGCTTTGGATAAGCTCATTAGTAGACCAGACAAAGCTGAAAAGCTGGAAAAAAAAAATCTCTGAGTTTGAGTATATGATAGTAGAAATTTCCAAAACTGAAAATCAAGGAGAAAACTTTTTCTGAAGAAAAAAACCCCAGAATATCTAACAGTGGGATATCTATAAAAGGTACAACATATGTTTAATGGGAGTGCCAGAAGAAGAGAGAACAAATCAGAAGAAATATTTGAAGGAACAATGACTGAGAATTACTTCGATTAATATCAGACAACAAAACAAATCTGGGAAGCTCAGAGAACATGAAACAGAATAAATTCTAAAAATTCTATATAAATATTCAAACTTCAGAAAACCAAAAGTAGGAAAAAAAATTTTGAAAGTAATCAGAGGAGAATACATCTTACCTTTGGAGGAGCAAGAAGAAAAATCACATCTGGCTTCTTAGAAACATTGCAAGGTAGAAAAAATTAGAGTGAAGTATTTTGACTTTTGAAAACAAAACAAAACAAACAAAAAAACAACTGCTAACCTAGAATTCTATAAAATTATCCTTCGAAAAATGAAACAAGCACTTTCTTGTTTAAGGATTTTATTTACTGGCTGGCTCAGATGGTTAAGTGTCTGCTTTTGGCTCAGAATGTGACCCTAGAGTCCAGGGACCGAGCCCTGCATTGGGCGCAGGGAATCTGCTCTTCCCTCTCCTTATACTGCTCCCCCTGCTTGTGTGCTCTCTCACTCTCTCTGTCAAATAAATAAATAAAATATTTAAAAATATTTTTATTTATTATGAGAGAGAGAGAGAGAATGAGCATGGGGGGAGGGTGAGAGGGAGAAAGAGAATCCCAGGCTGGCTCCACATTCAATGAGGAGCCTGACACTGGGCTTGATCCAAAGATCCTGAGCTCAGTACCTCATCCAAAACCAAGATTCAGACATTTTAACCAACTGCATCACTCAGGTACCCCAAGAATTTCTCTAGAGAGAAGGAAAATTATAGAGGTCAGAAACTTGGATTTACACAGAGAAAGGAAGGTATTGACAAATGAAGAAGTGAAAGTAAAATAAAAACTTTTATTTTTCTTATTCTAGATCTAACAGATAACAATTTGCTGAAAATAATAACAGCAAAATGTATATAATTATGTGGCTTATGTATATATACACTCTTGGGTACGCTGATGGATAAGTGAAATGGCAGTGATGGTACAAAGAATGAGAAACCAAAATGAGGCATACTCTGTTATTCTAAGATACTTGCACTATTCACAAAGTGGTATAGTGTTATTTGAAAGTGGACTTGAATTAGTTGTAAATATATTTTGCTAACTCTAGAGCAACCACTAATAAAGGTAAAAAGAGAAGTAAATTGATATGCTAAAGAAGGAGAGAAGATAGAACATATAATAAAGTCCTCAATTAAAGCCACAAATGTCAGAAAAAGAAAGACAAAAATAAGAATAAATACCAAGAGTGGTGAATAGAAAGCAGTGACAAATATGGTAGATACTGATCTAACTATGTCAGTAGTCAGTTTAGATATCATTGGTCTAAATATACCAATTTACCAATCATTTTCAGTCTGACTTATTTCACTTAGCATATACCTTCTAGATCCATTCATGTTGGTATAAGTGGCATCACCTCACTTTTTTAATGACTGCATAATAGGTAAATAGTAGTGGAATCATTGGATCATATGGTGTTTCTATTTTTAATTCTTTGAGGAAACTCCAAATTGTTTCCATGGTAGTAGCTATACCAATTTATCATGCCACCAACAGTGTCTGAAGGTTCCTTTTCCTCCACATTCTCACCAACACTTGTTATTTCTTGTCTTTTTGATTTTAGCCATTCTGACAGGTGTAAGATGATATCTCATTGTGGTTTTGATTTGCATTTCCCTGATGATTAGTGATGTTGAACATCTTTTCATGAGTCTGTTGGCCATCTGTAGGTCTTCTTTGGAAAAGTGTCAACTATCCAAATTAAAAAAAAAAAAAAAAAGACAGATTGCCAGAGTGAACCAAAAAACAAGACCTAATTATGTTGTCTATAATAAACACACTTTAAATATAAAGACACGTGTAGATTAAAGTAAACAGATGGAGAAAGATAAACCATACTTTCACTTACCTAAAGAAAGCTGGCATAGTTATATTAATTTCAGAAGGAGCAGACTTCAGAGCAAGAAAAATTGTAAGGGATAAAGAAAGACACTACATAATGACAAAATAGTCAATTCTGTAAGAAGACATAGCAATCCTCAGTGGATACACTTAACTTACAAAAAAGCATCAACATATAAGAGGCAAGGAGAAATAGATTAGTCCATTGTTAGAGCTGGGGACTTCAAGACCTATCCTCAGGAATGGACAGATCCAACAGGCAAAGAAATAGTAAGAATATAGCTGAACTCAACAGCACCATCAATCAACTGGGTTTACTGACATCTGTGGACTACTTCATCCAGCAAGAGAGAATACTCATTCTTCTCAAACTTACATAGCAGACAAGCCAAGATAAATCACATTCTGGACCATAAAAGATATCTTAACCAATTTAGAAGATCAGAAATCGTGCAATGTCTGTTCTCAGAATACTATGGAATTCAATTAGAAATCATTTACAGGTAGATAGCCAGAAAATCCCCCAAATATTTGGACACTAAGCCACATACTTCTAAATGGGTCAGAGAAGAAATCTCAAGACAAATTTTAGGAGAAAGACAACTATCATATGATCTCCCTGATATGAGGAAGTGGTGTTGCAACATGGGGGCTTAAGTGGGTACGAGAAGAATCAATGAAACAAGATGGGATTGGGAGGGAGACAAACCATAAGTGACTCTTAATCTCACAAAACAAACTGAGGGTTGCTGGGGGGAGGGGGTTTGGGAGAAGGGGGTGGTATTATGGACATTGGGGAGGGTATGTGCTTTGGTGAGTGCTGTGAAGTGTGTAAACCTGGTGATTCACAGACCTGTACCACTGGGGATAAAAATACATGTTTATAAAAAATAAAAAATTATATTAAAAAAAAATAAATAAAATGTTAAAATTAAAATTAAAGAAATCTCGAGGATAATTAAATTTTTAGTTCAAAACATTTGAACAGAATGAAATGAAAGCACAACTTAACAAAACTAGTGAATGCAGTGAAAACATTGCTCAGAAGTAAACTGATAGCATTGAACACAGATACTATTAAAAAGAAAATTGCTAGAGTATCCACAACTTTCATTACTGAGAATCTCATCGTGGACTCCATTGGATGATTCAGTTGAGGGCTCCAACAGGTTTCACCATTGAGGAAACCAATAACCAGAGCAACAGTTATAGACCTGCTTTGGTATAGTACTGACGGCCTCACAGGTTTTTGTGCTCATGGATTCTAGGTCTCTGAGTTTCTTCTCACCTTATCATAGAAGCCTCAGGCCCAAATAACATGTTTATAAAAAAAAAAAAAAAAAAAAGCCTCAGTCCCCAGGATCCAGTCACCAGTATAGTCACCACACCCTCAGGCTGCCAGATCAGGGATGCAGCTGTTTGAGTGCAATGCAGATAACCCCATCACTGTGTCCATGTCCAACCCTTGAAGTACAGGCTATGGCCCCAGCAGCTATATGTCTGCCAACAGTTGGCCCTGCGCCCAGCAACCTGTCCTGGCACTTACCACTGCCTGGGTGCCTGTAACCAGTCTCTACCACCACACAAGTATTTACAGTTGACCTTCACATTAAAGTGGATATACAATACTGGCTTTAGCCACCACTGTCACCTGACCTAGTTCTTCACCACTGCACTTGGAGGCATTGCTTCAGCCTCAACAATCTTGTAACCATTGAGAATCCTCCCCAGCTCTTAGTACTAAGAACCTTGCAATAGTTAAAGTCACAGACCCCAGATTCCTGAGCCAGAGACACCAAAACGCCTGGCCCTATAGGTGCCACATGTCCCAAAACTTGATGCTCCACACCACCAGTCTCAATGTGCTCACCTATATGTGAAGGTATTTCCTTACTGAAATCTTTCCTGAAAGTCTGGAAGAGTCACTCTTCTTCAATTGCACAGACACCTGTGTAAGGTACAGGGATCATGAAAAATGAGAGAGATATGACTTGACCAAAGGAATACAATAAAATTCCAGTAACTGACCACAAAAAGGGAGATATAAGAACTGTGTAAAAAGAACTAAAAATAATTGTTCTACAGAAGCTCAGCAGGCTATGAGAGAACACAATTTAATAAAATCAAGAAAAATACAAGAGCAAACTGAGAAGTTTAAAGAAGTGATGACAAAGAACTATACAGAAATTTTGGAGCTGAAGAATACAAGGATTAAACTAAAAAACAATTTAGAAAGCTACAATAGCAGATTCAATCAAGCAGAAGACAATCAGCACACTCAAAGAAGCCATTTGAAAGGTATTTAGTTAGAGAAGGAAAAAGTAAAGGGGGAAAATAAAAAAGTGAAGAAAGCCTATGGGACTCAATGGAAACCATCAAAAGAAAAATATTCAAGTTATGGGAGTGCCAGAATAAAAAGAGAGATAGAATGGGACAGAAAGCTTATTTAAATTGAAAAATAACAAATTTAGAAAAAGATATGAACACCAATGGTCATGAAGCTTAAGGATGCCCAGTCAGTTTGAATTCAAGGAAGACTTAACCTAGACACATTATAATAAAACTGTCAAAAATCAAAGTCAAAGAGAAAATCTTGAAGTACCAAGAGAAAAGAAACTCATTACATATGAAGGAACACACATAAGGCTACAAGCAGACTTCTCAGCCGAAGTCTTGCGGGTCCAGAAGGAGTGGGATAATATATTCAAAGCTCTAAAGGAAAAAAAGCTGATAATCAAGAATATTTTACCCTGAAGCTATCCTTCAGAACTCAAGAACACATAGACATTCCCATACAAACAAAAGCTGGAGTCTGTTACTACTATACTTGCCTTACAAGAAATGCTAAAGGGTGTTCTTCAAGCTGAAAAGGAAGGATGCCAACTAGTAAAATAAAATCATGTGAAAGTATAAAACTACTAAAAGAAAATATATAGTCAAATTCAGAACACTCTAATATTGCTATGGCAATGTATAAATCACAAGTAATTCTAGTATAAGTTAAAAGACAAAAAATTAAAAGTAATCATAGCTACAATAATTTGTTAGTGGATACACAATATAAAAAATATATATAAATTGTGACATCAAAAACATAAAATGGGAGGGATAAAAGCATTAAATTTACTTTTTTAAAGATATTATTTATTTATTTTACAGACAGAGATCATAAGTAGGCAGAGAGGCAGGCAGAGAGGGGTGGAAACAGGCTCCCCGCCCAGCAGAGAGCCTGATGCAGGGCTCGATCCCAGGACCATGGGATCATGACCCGAGCTGAAGGCAGAGGCTTTAACTCACTGAGCCACCCAGGCACCTCAAAAGCATTAAATTTTTATATTCAAACTTATGCTGTTCTCACCTTAAACTAGACTGTTAGAAGATGAAATTTTATGTAAACCTTGTGGTGTCGTATACTGAAGACTAAAGTACCCTAATGTCATAGTGTTTCAAAGAAATCTCTATCAAAATTCCAGTGGTATATTTACAAAAATAGAGAAAACAACTGTAAAATTTGTTTGGAAACTCCAAATAGCTAAAGTGACTACTTAAAGAAATCTTTACCAAGGAGAATAAAATTAGAGGCATCACACTTCCTAATTTTAAACTATATTTAAAGATATAGTATTCAAAACAGGATAAGTCTGGCATAAAACAGGACTCTTAGACCAAGGGAACAGAAAAAATAGTCCAGACATGAACTAATGAAAGCACAGTTAACTGATTTTTTAAAACAGTGCCAAGAATATACAATGAGGAAAGAATAGTCTCCTCAGTAAGTGGTACTCAGGAAACTGACTATCCACATGTAAAATAGGAAATTGAACTCTTGCACTATCTAAAAAAATAATCTAAAAATGGATTAATTAAGACCTGAAGCCATATAACTTTTAGAAGAACGCATAGGCAGAAACGCTTCTTGGACATTAGTCTTGACAATGTTTGTTGGGGGCTTTGTCACCAAAAACATACGTAGTAAAAGCAAAAACAAGAGTCAGACTACATGAAACAAACAAAAATATATGCAGCAAAAGAAACAGTCAACATAATAGAAAAGACGCCTACAGAATGGGAGAAAATATTTGCAACGCATGTATCTGATAAGGGGTTAATATCCAAAATACATAAAGAAATCATAGAACTCAATAGCAAAAATCCCCAAAAACCTGATTAAAAATGGGCAAAAGACCTGACTAGTCATTTTTTGGGTGTATTTTTTCCTTCAGTCACTTATCATCAAGGAAATACAAATCAAAACTATGATCAGATATCACCTTGTACCTGTTAAAGATAGCTATTATCAAAAAGTCCAGTGATGGAGTACCTGGGTGGTTCAGTTGTTAAGCGTCTGCCTTCAGCTCAGGTCATGATCCCAGGGTCCTGTGATCGACCCCCACATCAGTCTCCCTGCTCAGCAGGAACTCTGCTTCTCCTTCTCCCACTCCCCTGCTTGTGTTACCTCTCTTGCTGTCTCTCTCTCTGTCAAATAAATAAATAAAATCTTAAGAAAAAAATGTATTGATAAAGGAGTTGAGAAAAGGGAACACTTGTGCACATTAAATGGAGATAATGGATAAAGAAAATATGATATATATATATGAATATAATAAAATATATTATAGATTACATATTATATATGTATAACATGTATAACATGTTATAATAATATAGAATTCTGTTATATTAACATACATGTTACATTATTAAATAATATGTAATATATAATATATAACATATATGTAATGAAATATTATTCAGCTAGGAGAAAAGGAAATCCTACCATTGGTGACAACATGGAGAGAACTTGAGGGCATTATGCTAAGTGAAATAAGTCGGTCAGAGAAAAACAAATACTGTATGATCTCACTTGTATGTGGAATCTTTCCTTTTTAAGATTTTATTTATTTATTTGAGAGATAGTGAAAGCAAGAGAAATCACAGAGGGAGAGGGAGAAGCAGACTCACCTCATAAGTGGAAAGTCTAATGCAGGGATCAATCCCAGGACCCTGAAATTATGACCTGAGCCAAAGGTAGACACTTAACTGACTGAGTTCCACTTGTATATGGAATCTTAAAAAACACCAAACTCCTACAAAAGAGGAACTGATTAGTGGTGGCCAGAGGCTAGGGATAAAGGGTAGAGGAAGTGGGATAAGGTAGTTAAAAGGCAGAAATTTCAAGTTATAAAATAAATAAATCTTGGGTATGAAATATACAGCATGGTGACTATAGTTATTGCACACTTGAAAGTTGCTAATAGAGTAAATCTTAAAACTCTTCAGCACAAGAATAAAATTTGTCACTATGTAAATGACAGATGTTAACTAACTTACTGTGGTAGTCTTTTTGAGATATATATAGGCATATAGATATAGATATCTCTACATAGGTATATATATATAATCATTATGTTGCTAATACAATGTTATATATCAATTATATATCAATAAAACTGGAGAAATGTTGAAGAAAAAATTTTAAAGAAATGATTATTCATTGTAAAATTGTTTAAAAGAGAAAAGTATGGGAACTCACTGCAAGGATACCAAGAGTCTGGTTAAATAAATTATAGTAAACAAAAGAAATCTCTTTTTATTGAATCATAGAGACATATGACAATAAGTCTTTTCTGATAATTGTGTAGAATAATCTTCAAAGATATTATTGGGTTAAAAAAATCAGGTGCAGAACAGTACATAAGGTATGCTACCATTTATGTGAAAGAAGAGGAACAGAGGACAATGACAGAGATGCAACCATATTCCTTCCATTTGTATAAAAATTTCAGGAAGGATCATAGTCGCCAGATAAAATATCAACCACTCGGTTAAATTTTAATGTGAGATAAATAATGATTTTACTTTAGTATATGCATATCCTGTACAATAATTAGGACATGCTGATACTAAAAAAGTGTTCATTGTTTATCTGAAATTTAAACTAAATCAGGAGCCCTCTGTTTTTTCCACTGAATCTGACAATGCTAACAAGGACGCACAAGTAATTTACAACAATGTTTGGGTATGGATGTAGAAAGGCTGGGGTACTCATGGACAAACATGAAAAGGAGGACTTTTTCCTTAATATACATTATACTTCTTGATTTTTAAGCCATGTAACTGTGTTACCTCTTGAAATAACATAAGGAAATAAAACAAATATAATTACAGCTAAATATTCATATAAGTGAACTATTACAAACCATGTGTCATTAGATGATACTTATTTTACATTCTATTTAAAGAATGACCTGTTTAAAGGATTATCATACATCCATACCTTATACTTTGAAAATATAAATATCCACATTTGGTTGAAAGTTGAAACATTCTGTGATTTTTACAAGTATCCTAACTCCCCCTAGGCTTCTTATTGTCCCCATTTCAGCAGTGGAAAGGAAAAAAAAAATCAAGCATCTGAGGTTTGGGATGGAGGATAAAAGTGTCATAAAGTATTATTCTTGAGAAGGCATGCTCAGCCAGGTTTTTGAAATCTTCCCAAATCTTCCCAGCCTTTTGACAGCTTCTCAGATAACTCAAATGGCCAGTCAGACATGTTGTTGTAGCAAGCACCAGGTGTGAAAAAAATCAAAGGAAGTGTATGACACAGACTTGTTAGTGTAGCAGGCTGCACATCGACACCTGGTGGACTCATATACATGTGCATACACAAAAATGCATGTGCACGGGAACCAATCTGTAAAAGTAACGCAAGATTCTCTTGATCATTAGAGACTTGTGGTCTTATCCTAATACAGTAAATGTCAAACTTAATTGGTGGGGAAAGTGAAAAAAATTAATAATTCTTATTAGTTTTAGTCTCTCTTCTTAAAAGTAATGTTATAAAGTTAACACAATGAATTAACTTTTTGACATGAATATCTTTAAATTTAATTTTTCTTTTTTTCTTAGATAGGATGTGTGACAAAATTACAATCAGAGGCTTCTTACAACTGATAAAAATATAACTTTAATATCTATTTTTTCTCTTAAGCAGGATTTAAGAAATATTTATAAGTAAACGACTTGTTCTAGGGCTGCAGATAATATGAGTTAGAAGAGATATTTTGAGCTGAAAATTTCTGAAGCTATCATTGTGTGGCAAAATTGCATGGCAGCCAAGGTTGGGTTTTTCATCATTTGGCATTTTGAAAGTAGAGTTTATGAAAATGTCATAGCCATAGTCCTAATCAGCTGAGATTCCCACCCTCTAACCTTGTGCCAGCTGGCTCATGCAGCCTCAGACTTTTTTGGCAAATGGTCAAATACAACACATATTTTAAGCAGCTGGATTAATCAGAGATAGAAATCTGTTATTGCTAATTGGAAAACACACACGCTTTTATTCCTAATCCATAGAATTACTTCTGGAAGAAAAGTGTAACTTTGAAATTTTAATTCGAAGATGTTATTAAAAGTAAAAGCTCATAAATTTACAATTGCTTTCTATATATATTTTTTTTTCTTTTTCATTTTTAGTTATAATTTAATTTCAAAAGCAGGAAAAAAAGTGGCAACAGTACTTTCTGTATTAATTGTTTGTTCTTTAAAATAAAAATCAAAAGAACAACACAATACAGAATACAAAATAGAAATTTCTGATAAATAAGATACTAGAATAATTTATTAGATATTAGAAATATTTATTTCTGATAAATAAGATACTAGAATTCTTAGTTGAGCATTCAGGGTTGTTGTTTTTGTTTTTTTGTTGTTGTTGTTTTGTTTTGTTTTGTTTTTTGTTGTTTTTTTTTCCTTTCTGTCTGAGATTATAATCAAAACAGTATTGGTCTTTCTTAAAACTTCACAGTCTCCATCATGATGATGTTTGCAATGTTTTAAATGAGAACCATATGTTCTTCCCTAACCTATTTAACAGTGGTAGCCAGATGTTTGAACAAATTATGAAGGACAGCTCTACTAGCTTATCCTAACAGTTAAGCATAATGCTGACCACTTACCAGTTCTCACGATCTGTCCTCGCCTCAGCTAGCAGAAAGAAAAAAGTATGCTTTTAGTAGCATACATGACTGGGACTTATTATTTTGATCAATGTTAAAAGGTGACAAATCTTTGAGAAGTAAACAAAAATACCTTTTAAAAATATAGATTAAATGGAATATGAAAACTAGTATCTTGATTGCAAAAATGCTGAAGTCAGTGAAATTCACAATAGTTTTGTTATCAATTACAACTGTAATTTCTCAGTAGAAATTCTTTAGATTCTACAAGTTCAATAATATATTCCTTAATGTTAAAGGCTTTTGCTGCTGAAGCCATGCAAAGCAGGTAAAACAGATTAGACATTGTCTCTTGAAGAAAATGTCTAAGGTAACCAACTCAGCAGGTAATGCATCACTACCATTTCTTTCTATATATTAAGGTGGAGTTTACTTCCAATTGTAACTAATTATAATAATTTACTTAAACTATTACTGCTTGGGAAAAATGCACATATTTAAGGTATATTTTTAAAATAAACGAAGATAAATACTTTTATACATGTGCTTATAAACAGCTCAGGACAAGAAAACTAAATCTCTGGCTATTATTAAAAAGGATGATACATCACTACAATGCTGGTTATATATCGAGGGCGGATGCTCCAGGGGCCCGGAGATCCATCAACCGCAGAGCTTTGCAAAATGGCGCCTGGCGATTTGCCAGAAGGTGTGTCTAGAGTGACTGATCATAAACAGGAAGTACTACCTATTGGCTGTTGAACTATTGCTATGCTGTGGGCACTTGGTAACAAGCTTAAGATTGGTGGATGCATATCGCTGTCTATGCTGATTGGCTTAGCTCCCCTATATAAGTGATGGCTATATGAAATAAAGGGCTTTTTTTGAAACCTAACCGGACGGAGGGTCATTATTATCGCTGCTGGACTGCGATAGTTATATATATATGTATGGTTGTATTTTTTTAACGTTTCATAGTCAATTCTCATAATTACATTAGTAGTTGATTACAAAAAGTCTCACTAATTTAAGAATAAGAGATCTATCTCAGCTTGAAAAAGGCCAATTACAATAAAGCTAGAGCTAAATTATATTTAATGGTCACACATTGAGCACTCTCTTTTTTAGTATTTGGAATGATTCAAGGGTGTCTTCCTCTTTTATCTCTTCTACTAACATTTCATTAGAGGTCATCTTCAGTGTAATGAGGAAAGAAAGAGGATCAAAAAAGACACAGAGGGAAAGGGATGAAGTAAGACTCTCTTCATAGTTAGAAACTATGATGGCTTCAACAGAATATCCTTAGAAATTTACAAAGAAATTACTCGAATTAAATAAGTGGATTTAGAAAGGAGAAGGGAGGCAGATACAAGGTACATCTCTAAGAACAACTGTATGTCAACATACCACCAGCACAAAAAGTTAAATGGTAATATAATTACCATTAAAATAACAATAAAATCATGAAGTATTTAAGGATAAATTTAACAAAATATATGAACCCTGACACTGAAAACACAAAATGTTTCAGAGAAAATGAAGGAACTAATGATATACAACCTAACATTAATAAATATTAAAAACATTATGCCAAATGCCTGAAACATTGCATGTAAATTTTACTCCAATTAAAAAAAAATTGGGGCGCCTGGGTGGCTCAGTGGGTTAAGCCGCTGCCTTCGGCTCAGGTCATGATCTCAGGGTCCTGGGATCGAGTCCTGCATCGGGCTTTCTGCTCAGCAGGGAGCCTGCTTCCCTCTCTCTCTCTCTCTGCCTACCTCTCCATCTACTTGTGATTTCTCTCTGTCAAATAAATACATAAAATCTTAAAAAAAAAATTATGCTAGGTGTAAGAAAACAGAAAAAAATGACTACATGCTATGTGAACTTATTTATAGGGACTTCCTGCAGAAATTCTCCATATTGACATAG
Source organism: Mustela putorius furo (assembly GCF_011764305.1). Classification (NCBI taxonomy): domain Eukaryota; kingdom Metazoa; phylum Chordata; class Mammalia; order Carnivora; family Mustelidae; genus Mustela; species Mustela putorius. The sequence goes on from NW_025422171.1 coordinate 3,992,471, forward strand.
AGAATTTTATTTTCCAACATTTCACATGATAGACACTACCAAAATGGCCCCCAAGATTCCTCCCAAACCCTGGTCTACATACATTGTATAATCTCCTCCTTGAGTGTGGGACTTTTGAATATATAATGAGTTATCACATGCTCATGAAAAAACACAATCACTAGAGTGTTTTGAAAATCTTCATCCTTTCTACTATTGACATCACTTCTCAGTTTATAAACAAAACATAAATCGCTTATTTCCATTATGCCAACTTATATTACTTGGAATTATGGTCTGCAAATGGATACAGAAAATAAAGATAATAATAGATGGAAATGTCAGTAGAGCGGAGAGGGGAGAAAGGAGTGAAAAATATCTTGATTGTTCAAGAAGGAAGTTCTATGTTGACTGTCAGGAAAAGGGCCTGCAAGAGTATAGGAATTAGGTGAAGACAGGAGCAATTTATTGAACAAAGACACATATCTCTGAAGTAAGTCTATGTAGTGGAAGATAGGAATTACCCAGCACATGCCTGCTTACTTCAGCAGTTATACTTCGATAACTTATGATTACCTTAGCTGGGGATAATTTTACCTTGTTCTGATAAATTCCTGATAACTCTACTTGTGTCCATTGTTTTAATAAGTCCCTCTTACCTCACCCCTTGATAACCCATGGATTTTTAATAAGATCACAGACTATGACAAAATAGAATAGTTAAAAAAGCTATTTATCCTCACTTGATAGTTTCCTTTCTTTGTCATTTCTGGGCATATTTCTAATGACTAAGTTTTCTCCTCATTATCAGTCACATTTTCACACTTTTTTTGCATGCTTGGTAGTTTTTGTTTGGATGGCAGATACTGTGAATATTATTGTCCACTGGAGTTTGTTGTATTCCTATAAATAGTGTTATTTCTTTTTCCTGGCTTGTAATGAAATTACTTGAAATCAGATTGTTTTCAGACTTAACTTTTAAGCTTTGGTCGTCAGGACTAGAGAAGCCTTTAATGTACAACTAATGTAACAACACTGCTAAGGCAAGTCTAGTCATAGTAGCGTTAGTACTCAGGTGGAAACACAAACAATTCTCGGTTTTGTGTGAATCCTGGCAGTTTTTCTATCTTCTCTTTTCTAGTTGCTTTTTTTTCCCCCTAGCCTTGGGTCATTTTGACTCATGCATACACAGATTGGTACTCACCCTAAACTCCAAGGCTACCTCTCTCTGGCTCTCTCTGTGCAGCTTCCTCCATTATGTGTCTTGCCCTATAAATTTTATGTGGCTTAGTCTCCCTGAATTTCCATTTCTGTTTCCTCAATTCACAGAGAATGGCAGGCTCTATTTGGGTTCTTCTTGAAACTACCTCTAGGCATTTAACTAATACAACCATAGGTTTTCTTTGTTTTCCTTTTACCCACATTTATATTTGTGTAAGTTTGAGTATTTGTGTGGGGAGCAAGGGGAGTAGGGTTCTTAAATCCAACTCTCTTACTTCATCTTTACTGGAATTTACTCGATTTCTTTTAAAGTAATAAAACCGTAATTCTAGGACCACAGAATTCTATAATCAGCCACTTTAATAATTCAGAACAATTTTCAACCCATCTACAAATTCATAAATTTTCATCTGTGTTTTTGAAAAGTAGCATTATATTGTGTTAATAATACTTCCCCCCAACACAGTTAATTATATTGGTTTGACACAATATTCATTTGGAACCAAGAAATAGGTTAAAGTTAAAAGTATGTATTATGAATTTCCCATAGGCCTTTATAACCATATACACATTATACATACAAATGTAATAGAGAACTATGATTACAAACAAAAACACAGAAAAGTAAAGGAAGGAGGGGAAAAGGACATTAGAAAAATGAATTGGGTCAATAAGTAACTGAATCACAAGATGAAGTATAGCACATATGCTTTATGATCAAATAAAGTTTGATCCTTTTTTTCCACATCCTATATGTTTTCACTTCTAATTCGTTGGTGACCAGACCACCCTCTAGTGGGATAAAGAAGCATGTTGACTGGCCAAATCATAAAAGAAAGCAACAAAGTGTTCTGCAGTATTTTCCTCTCAACTTCCTTTATTTAAGAGACTTTACTTCAAATGTATTAGTATAATTTGGAATGTTTAAAGTTTCACATATTTTAGAAGGCTCATGAATAGAGAGGACAAGGATTCATAACCTTTTTTAAAAAATGTTGAGGCCAAGGATTGAAATAGATTTGACCTACTTGGTCAGCTGTATTAATAACTAAGTGATGTGATAAGCATCCACAAATCTGATGTTAGGAGTAACATTCATTATATCAGGAATAGAATTGTACACAGTTCCTCAGAGAAGGCTACTGAGACTATTTCAAGATTTTTAATGACAATTGTTGCAGTATATCCATATTTCCCATTTGGGAATAAATTTTCCAGGCCTTTTTAGTATGTAATCTTGATAGTAAGACTACTTAAGATTAAGGTTACTAAAATTATTATAAATATATAAAAAACATCTTCCTAATTTATTATATATATTTTAAAATTTGAAAGAACAAAACCAAACAGCATAGATATCTTTAACTCTGATGATAAAATTGCCAAGAATTTTTAGAAAAAAAATGTTTCCTTTGTATGAAAAAACATCTATATTCTTTACTGTATCATTTTCCAGTAAGTACTAGAAAACCTCTGACTTTGGGGGTCTCTGAGAAATTCCTAAATACCTCTTTGGTTTTGTGGTGTAAATTTATTTAAAGGTTCTGTTAACTTTATTGTGCTAAGAAACACTTTGTCCCCATTTATTCATTGTGGATTTTTGTCTTAGTGGCTAAGATAGATGTGAAGTTCAACCCAATAACCTAACTTCTAATTTTATCTCATCACCTCAAAAACATATTTTTACACCTATTACCTAAAGGAGTAATTAGAGGGAGTAGTAGTAGTGTGGTTTAGTGGTTGAAGACTTAGTCTGAAAACTAAAGAAACTTTACTCCCACTCCTTGAGCTGAAGCTATGTCACTGGTTAACCCTATAAGTTCTATAAAAGTAGGGTTTTCAAAAGGAAAACCAACACTTCTCCAGAGGTGATGAGGCAAGTATTTTCCAGAATAGAGTCATATTGTAATTGTCCTGAATGAGAGTAATTTATTTTGAGGTTTTACAATCAACGGTGGATTTTGAGGGCAGCTATTAAAAGATCATGACCTGGAATGAGCAAAAGACACATTCTTCTCTTGGTCCAGGTTTATGATTGTATGCCAGAGAGGCACAAGAGAGTCCAGAGGACTTGCTTCATTATAGAAAACAAGCCAGGTAGTAAAGAAGGTTGAAAGTATATTTCTTTACTTTACTTTTGATCAAATCCATAATGCTTTCCAGAAAGTAGTACCCTATAATAGCTGCCACTGAATCTAAAATTTCCAAAGGTTTCAGAGAGAAAAGACAGAATAATATATCTTTCCAACTTTGTCCACTATACACTCTTAAACCTACTAAAAAGAATTACAAAAAATTAAAGATAATTCATCCACACCAAAGTTAAGATAAAATCCAGGTTTATATCTGAAACTCCAGAAGTCAATTAATTATTATATTTATAAGAACAATGTAAATCAAATGGAGAGAAAACATTATGAACCTTTCAAATATCACAGCAAATTAAATTAAATGTAAAATCTGTTGACAGATTGTACTTTATCCCTGAAGAATTTTTAGATTACACAATTTCCACTCATGGAAATTTTCAAAATATCAACTCTGACATAGAGTATTACAGAATGATATAAATGAGGCACAGTATATGTAAAGGACAATAACAGGGAAAAATAAAATTTAAAAGCATATGACAATACATGAACAGAATTGATCCTGGAGAAAGTAAAATTAATAAAATTGAGATATGAGATAACCAGAGTATAAGAAGTCTTACAATTTGAAAACAAACAAATATAACTACAATTTCAAAATGGGTTAAGGATTTGAATAGACATTTCTCCAAAGAACATATATAAATGATCACAAGCACATAAAAAGATGTTCAACATCATTAGTCATCAAGGAAATGCAATCAAATACACATTCTGGCAGTTTAATCATGAGTCACCATATAACTCAGCAATTTCATTCTTTGATGCACATCCAAGACCGGTGAAAAGCACATGTCCACACAAAACCTTTACACAAATGTTCATAGCAGCATAAGTCATAATAGTCAAAAGAAGAAAACAACCCAAATGTCCAACAATGGATGAAGGGATAAACAAAGTGTGGCATGTGAATATTAGGAATGTTATCAGCCTTAAAAGCTAAGGAAATTCAGGCACCTGCTACAACATGGCTGAACATGTATGACATTATGCTAAGTGAAACAAACAAGATACAAAAGAACAATTACTATGTAATTCCTAATAAGGTCACATCCTGAAGTCCTGGGTGAACATCAGCTTTTGAGGGATACTATTGAAAACCCCATCATTTTTGTACTAAGCAATAATTCTAAGAATATTTACTTCTAATACCTAATTTATTTTTCACAAAACCTGTGAGGTCATCCAACCTTTCAGATAGGAAAACAGGCATGGAAAATACGTACAGCTAATTGACTGAGTCAGTATTTGGCCCATGGTTATATTTAAAAGTATTTGGCCTTGCATTAGACACAGCCAAACTGGTTTGGTTTGCCATGTTTTTGTATCTTTACTCACTTTCATCTAACTCAGGAATTTTTCTGCTTTTCCATTTATTGATTTCTCTCTGAATTTTTAGTAACTGATGCTCATTATGTATTATTATTAATGTCGAATAGTAGTAATAGTGAATGTCTAACAATTTGAGTTAGTAATAAAGAATGTCTAATAACAGGATTTATATTTAGGATTTCTAAATTATGTTTTTAATTTCAAAAACAATACATGTTAATTTCCACAAACTAGAGAAATAAAACAATGGAAAACTAGGGAAAATTATATTCTTTATTTTATTTACCCAGTGATAATCAACCTTAAGAACTTAGGATATGCCTTCCTATTCTATACATAATTTGTTTTGCTATGGAAACATGTTTTACATACTTTTAAAGTAGTTAGTCGTAAAATAGAGACTTAATCTGCTTATTCATTTCTTCATTTGTTCACATATTCAATAATTGTTTCCTAGGTACCTATAATGTGTTGGGTGTCATGCTAGACATGGGGGACAATGATAATGAAATGTGAAGAGTCCCTGCCCTCACACAATGTATAGTCTGGGGAGAGAGACATATCTTTATAAAATAATCATACACATGAATGAAAAAATGAACTATAATAGGAAAATACAGGCAAAAAAGTGAGGGGGAAATTCAAATGAAGAATACATCATGTACAAAGGGCGTATAGGTACTGAGAGTGCTCAGGGGATTCCAGGATGTTAAAGGATCAGCTACCCTGAGAGTGAGTGTGGAAAGGAGGCAGTTTGGGATTTATGAGAGTAGTCTGGGGATAAATCATGCAATATGTTATATGCAATTATAAATATTTTGGATTTTATCAGACATACAATTGGAATCCATTCAAGGGTTCTGAGCAGGGATGTGACATCACCCATTTTTTTCCAACTACAGTTCTATTGCTAGATATTTAGCTTACCTTTGTATAATAACTTACCTTTGTATATTTAAGTGGTTCTAATAAGTTGTTCTAATAAATATCATATTATTAAAATTAAGTTTGCTCCTACTGATTTTCTATCACTGAAACTTTAGTTTGTCCCAACTAATTATTCATTTATGACATTTAAAGTATTTTCCACTAACTCACTATTGCTGGTCAATTATTTTGTTCCAACATTTGTTTTATAAACTTACAATATTTTATAAACCCAAATAATATATTTTATATAACTGAAATAATATATTTGAAATGTTTAATTATATTAAAACATAAAAGTAAGATATTTAGAGTGATTAATAAAAATGTGTCATCTCATGAGCCATCGTTTATGCTTTAACTCTCAAAAAATTGTCACATACTTATACAATAATGAGAAAACTCCATGATGTACCGATCAATAAGAATTAATACCTGACAGCTGATGATACTCCTTTTTGGGTAAATGGTTATTTAAAAGAAAACTTCCTGTTAACCAGTTTCTTTTCATAAATTGTTTTATCATTTTGCAATCAAATCAGTTGGAACGATCATTTGGGATAATTGTTCATCCCTGCCTTTGAACCATTCCCTCTTCAAGTCTTCAGATGTGGATTTGCCTGTCAAACTGGGCTCAGTTTTGTCTGATTCTGGAACTGATCACAAAAAAGGGATGACGAAGAAGGAGAGCGAGTAGCTGTGGCTGATTATCTGTAGGAACTTCTCAAGAAATTTTGAATCTACCAGTCCTATGAAACAAGGTTCAGTATGGTTCTATAAAGCAACATTTGATTCACTCTACGGTGGAGAAACATGGCTACTTGATGACTTTTATCGCTCTGTCAGTAATTCTGAAATCTAAATGCAACTTTAGTTTCAAACCTTTCTGTCTCTAAATACTTTTTACTAGTTATATTGAGGGTGAATAGATTTGGTTTCTCTTTGGCCCTTGATTCCAACACAGGTTGTGAGAGGAATAAATTAACAAACAAAAAAAAAATGGACAAAGATGAGAATGGTGATGATAAAGCAGGGAAAGAACATCAAGAGGGTTGGACAGGATTGTAATTTTAATTAGACAACCCACACTGAGAAGGTGTCATGCAAATCAAGAATTGAAGAAAGAGCATCTTAGTCAGGGAAAAATAAATGTGGAAGTTTTGAAGCAGGTGCGTGCTTGAAAAATTGAAAAGAGGCAAAAACCATCCTGGCTGAAGCCAAGTGAGCAAGGAAGACATTAAAAAAAGCAAAGTTCCAAAGGGAAGAGATAGTGTGTGAAGACAAGGAAGGATCTCTTCTACATGATAAAGATAATTTAGGAAGATAAAGTGAAGGAAACAAAGAAAGTTGGGTATGTAAGACCCTTGTAAGATTGGTAAGGATGTCTTGAAAGTTACAGAGAATAAAGGAAAAGTGTTTTGGTATTATGATTGTGGTTTATTTTATAGTTAGTAACTGTTTTAGAAAGAAAGACCGAACTTGTTTTTCAAAATTGCTGAGTAAGCATGCACCAAAACCTTCTCCTGCTGCAAAATCCCTAGATAACACAGAATACAATTTTAAAATTGGCAATCACTGTAACACAACGGAAAAGCCAGAGGCTGTGAAGAATCTCTGTTGTAAAATAAACAGAATCAGCCTGAAAAATATAATGACATCTGAAACCGTGCATAAGACAGTTGTAGCAAGATCAAGTACCGAAGTAAGACCGAGAGTGTTTCCCTACCCAGAGGGGAGAGGTACCAGAGGAGGAAGGGAATCCAGCAGAAATTTGCAGAGGATTTCCTGGAAGTACTACATCAGAGGTCATCACTGTTCAAACTCTACACATCTCTTCTCCTCACAGCTTTGTCTAGACTACCATAATTGAGGTGCCCCTTTACCTGGGACATAGCAGGTCAGAAAGAAACATGACAGTGATAATCTCTGGGAGGAGCTTGGAGAACATACACAGAAGGTTAGTCATTGCAGTATCCTGTTGGGTGGCTCATCAAAAACTTCTGCCTCTCTCACCTATGAAAACACTGAATATAAGCTATAGAGTTATATCACCATACTCCACCTCCCATGCTTGCAGGCTGTCATATACACATACTGCAGGTAAATGCAACAGGTGCATCTCAGCTTCAAAACTCACCATGAAAATGAGACAAACTCAACTAACTGAACAGCTTACACCTGAAGAAACAAAATTTATAGAATGGTGAAACAGAGCTTTAAAATAATGCATTTCTTTTTCTTTTTTTTAAGATTTATTTTTTTGAAAGACAGAGAGAAAGAGAGAGAAAGGTAGAGTACTCACATGCATGCATGGGGCAGGGGCAGAGGGAGAAAAATCTTCAAGCAGACTCCCTGCTGAGCACAGAACCGGGCTTGATCCTACCATCCGTGAGATCATGGCCTGAAGCGAAATCAAGTCCCACTCTTAGCCAATTAAGCCACCCAGGTGCCCCTAAAATAATGCATTTCTAAAAGTCAGAAGGTGATGTTGATAAAAATGGACATCAAAGAAAAGATATACACTGTTGGTGCAGCTACTCTGGAAAACAGTTAAAAATAGAACTATCTAACCACTCAGCAACTGTACTAGTAGGTATTTATGCAAAGTATACAAAAATACTGATTTGTAGGGACACATGCACAATGTTTATAGCAGCATTATCAACAATAGCTAAATTATGGAAAGAGCCTAAATGTCCATCAACTGATGAGTGTGTAAAGAAACTGTGGTATCCATACACAATGAAAGATTACTCAGCCATCCAAAGGTGAAATCTTGCCATTTGCAACAATGTGGATGGAGCTAGAGAATATAATGCTATATGAAATAAGTCAGTCAGACAAAGACAAATACATAAAATTTCACTCATATGTATAATTTCAGAAACAAATCACATGAACATAGGGGAAGGGGAAAAAAAAAGAGAGAGAGAGGAAGGCAAGCCATAACAGAGTCTTAACTATAGAGAACAAAATGAGTCTTGCTGGAAGGGAGATGGGTGGGGGATTGTCTAAATGGGTGAAGGGTATTAAGGAAGGTGCTTAAGGAGGGTGAAAGGTATTAAGGAGTTGAGCACTGGGTTTTATATGTAAGAGATTAATCTAGATTTTACTCCTGAAATCAATCTTATGCTATATGTTAACTAACTAGAGTTTAAATAAAAATTTGAAAAAAAAAAACAGAAAAGATATTTAGAAAGATGAAGAATTAAGTGAGAGAACTTTCCTAGAATGTTATACAAATGCATAGAGAGAGATTATAAAAGAGAAATATAGAATAAAACTAGAATATCCAACATCCAATTAAAAGCAATGTCAATAGGGGAAAATGTGATAAATAAATATTTAAAGAATCAATAAAAGAATATAATAATAAAGATGAATTTTCATATTGAAAAGGCAATTAGGTTCTAAGTTGAGCTTATAAGCAAATGAACAATCCTCTCCTACAAACACAGGAAAATCCTAAAATTACCCAACGAGAAGGAATAGATTATTTAAAAAGTAAGGAGGGACAGGTGGACATTAAGCTTCTTGGCAACACTAGCTACCAGAAGACAATGGGGTCATAGCTTCCAATTTCTGAGGGAAAGTAACTTTAAGCATAAAATTTTAAGCTAAGTCATTTAGCCAAACTTTGTTTAAAGGGTGAGAGTGGAAGGATAACATTATATATGCATATGACAAAAACTCCATCAATTACTGACCTTTTCTAAAATATCTATTAGGGAATATATTTCGGAAAAAAGAAAGTAAGTCCTTGAGTAAGACACATACAAAAAGGAGAGATGAACAAACATTTATTATTTAGTCAAAATGTATTAGATATATTTGCCTGCCAGGAGTGAAACTGAAAACAATACAATGCATACAATTTTATACTTGTAAATCTAAATATATTTTCTATTGGCATGAAATTAACAAAACAAAATTATAATCATTTTAAAGTGAACAATTCGGTGACATTTAGGCTTTATCCCATGCATTTCGGTAGTCATGTTTTCATTTTTATTTATCTCTAAGGTTTCCTTCTAATTTCTCTTGTTCTTTCCTCTTTAACACATTGATTGTTTAAGACTATGTTGTTTTAAATATCTAAATATTTTAATTTTGTGCCCAGGATTGTTGTGAGCTGTACAGTTAACCTTAAAATGTTTTTGAAAACTACTCAATGTTTTTCCACCCTGAATGACCTCCAGGATCCCCCAGTCAGGTTGAAACAGAGAGGCACAATTATTTGTGACCATGTGGTACTCCCTCCAGAGTCTGGAATTGGGGTCCCACCCTGGAAATGTGGACTGCCATCTTCAAAAGTGCTGTGAGCCAGGAGGGAGTGGGACAAAAGGAATTAAAAATACCACAAAGCTTCCCTACTATTTTCAAGTTGCCTTTTCCTTGATTCGGGATTCAGTTGGATACTGTAAACTTTGACCATTTTTCAGAGTTCTAACAAAGTTAGTTCTGTTTCTGCTTGATTTCTTGATATTTCTGCGGAGGCAGAGGCACTCAGAGCTGCCTCCTGGGCCATTTTTGCTGACCTCACCCTTCTACACCCACATATTTTTACCCTGTGGGGAAATGGCACACTTTCCTAGGAAAATATGAACGATAATCATCTTAAGAAGAGGGAGAAAACTGAACTAGAACAAGAAATAAGGAAGACATTGAAGTACTAATCAAGATCTGAACCACAGAGTGGAACAAGGCCCTGGAAGCTTTATAGTGGATTTCAATGAAGCTTCTAAGAAATAAATAACCTGAGCACCTATGAAATCAGGTTATTCATTTCACATGGCTGATCTTTGCTAAAGTCCTTAAACAACTATGAACTATAGCAAGAAAGTTTATCAGAAATATGAGGATGGTTCAATATTAGGTAGTTTGTCAATGCTAATGCTATCATTTATATTAACAGAGGATGAAAAGAAAATAAGTCATTCATACAGATGCCTAAATAACAGTTGATAAAATCCACCACCTATTTCCTTCCAAAACAAATGGAAATTCTTATTTAGTATATCATAAAAACAGGAAAAAATGTATATTTGATCCAGAAGAAATAAAGTGTAATCTCCAGGTATCAGAAACGAAGAGGGGACTTGTAACTGAAGAATAAACCAAGTTAGAGATTCAGTGGTCCCAAGGGAGGTTTTGAACAGGAATATAATTTTTTTATCTGTGCTTATATAATTGGACTGATTTCCCCAAGAAAATTTCAGCCTAGGGAAAGAGAGAGACATGCACCTAAGACTAATAATCTAAGACGTTAGCCTGTAGGTGTGCCTGGGTGGCTTAGTCATTAAGCATCTGTCTTTGGCTGAGGTCATGATCCGGGATCCTCGGCTTGAGCCCACATGGGGTTCCCTGCTCTGTGGGAAGCCTGTTTCTCCCTTTCCCACTCCCCCTGCTTGTGTTCCCTCTCTCACTGTGTCTCTCTCTGTCAATAAATAAACAAATAAATAAATAAATAAATAAAATCTTAAAATAAAAATACCTTAGCTTCTGAAGTATAGATAGCCGCAATTGGAGGTTGAAATGGCAAATCCTCAGCTTTCGGAGTTCAGGCAATATTCTTTTTACCTGAGTTTAAAGCACAAGCCATGGGTGGAACAAGAGTGAGCTGAGGAGGGTGACCCATATAAAATATTTAAAGTCAAATTTTAAAAAGTAAACACCGCTGGCAAACAAAGAAATCAATTTGATTCACAGTTGAATAAATGCCTGGCTGGCTTTGGTTTCTGGAAGACCTATCTGCAATGATGTGGGGTAACTCACATAATTCCTTGATAGGTTTTTGTCAGTGCTGCTCAGCATTTTTGTCCACAGCCAAATGAGAACTCCTTTCACTCTGCTCCATGTCAGCAAATTGTTCATGTCAATCATCAAATTAAAATAAATGTTCTCAGCCTTCCCTCACAAACACAGATTTGTAATCAAACCACATTACAATGGAATTTAAAGAATATCCATCTTCCCTGTTTAAAATATTGCTGGAGACCCTTCCCACATTTTTTAATACATACCCTGATTTCCCTGATGTCACAAGTAGGTTGTTAAAAATTTTTTAGTATTTATTTAATCCCAATATATGCCAGGTCTGTGCTAAAGGATAAAATGGAAAAAGGGAGAAGTAAAAATAGCCATTGACTAATTTATTTTGAACTTATGATAAGAAATAAAAAGGTAAATAGAGTTCATTAAAATAGCAAAAAAGCAGTATACATGGATTATGAGTATATTTGAAGTCAGGGACAACTTTAGATGAGTGGGTTGTCATGGGAGACCCCACTGAGACACAGAGCCAATGTTCAAGGTTGATTAACGCCTTGCTTTCACTTTAGGTCAAAATGGTGTTTAAATTTGCCTGATTGAACATGTAATGTTGTTTTAAATGTACCTAATTATAATGTGCAAACTTAACACAATTCCATTTATTATTATAAGAATGTTTTTGAACCAATTATCATTATTAAAATAAATATTCTAAACTTGATAATAATTTTTAAAAGACTGCCCAGAAAAGCTTTCTCTACCCTATATTATGATGACTTATAAAACTATAGTCATTAAAGCTGTGTGATACTGAAAGAAATAAGTCAATGGAGCAGAAATTTATGTATGCTATCCAAATAATTGAAAGCTTATGTAGATGCAAAAGGTATAAATGGTTATCCCTCTGTGCTGTAATCATAGCTATAATCATCTCCCACTTTTTTCTCTGTTTGCCGATACATAATTTATAGATCACAGCAAGGGGCTTCCTTGAATAAGGCTTTCAGTTGGGTTTAGCCAGTGAGAAGTATATAGCCAGAGATTAAGGGCATGAGGACAGTGAGTGTGGAGTATTCCTTTAGCTCCCTTGCTGCTGTCTCTCTTTCTCTCTCACTTCTGCTCTCTCTATCTCTCTCTAATAAATAAATAAATCTAATTTAAAAAAAAAAGACACGGAGGCCAGCAGCGATGACTTATTTTGGCAATAAGGATAATTTGGGGCAATAATGGTAATTATGATCGTAGGGCCAAGAGTTGATTCTGTTGACTATAGAGATTATACTCAGGGAGAAGTAACATTGAATGCCTTGAATAAGGCATATAGCTTATGTGTGGGGGTGGGGGGAATAGGAATCAGACTCTGTGATCTTTTTGAAGGACTCCTTGCCAGTGGAGTGGTAGGATTGCAGAGTTGTGTTCCTCAGTCCCACCAGTTTACTTATGTGAAAGTCTGGGAACACATAGAACAAGAGAGGGATCCTGAAATGTGGGAGGAAGGACTTTGGCAGATACAGATAACCTGAAAATTTTGAAAGCCCTGATCCCCTGAAATTCTCCTATTGATTAAGGAGGCAGTTCCTTCATCTTATCTGACAGAAGAAGCTGCTCCCAGACAAACATCCTGAAGTGACTGCTTTGGAGGTGATTGTCTCTCAAGGGATGATTCTTGCCTTCAGAAATCACTCCCACCCATTCCTCCCTGACTGCAGTTCCATAAAGAGATGTGTCCCAGAAGAACCCAGACCGAGTGAAGTCTAATCTTGAGAAGACTTGTAGGACTTAATAAACTGTACCAGTGGGACTCCAGAGAGCAAATATAGGAATAGTCTTAAGTGATAAAACAAAGAGGGTAAAATTTTGAGTTCTGATCTGGCTAATTTTACTGATAGAAATAGGCTTACCTGAAATTTGTAATTTAATGTGTTGATTTAAGCACCTAGGAGTGGTTAAGTTTGTTTGTGGTTTCTAAGAGTCAACTCATTATCTTATGACCAATGAGGTGCCATGCTGGAACTTAGCTCACACATTAGGGAGGAAGATGTCTGAAGGCTCAGAGGGTTGAGAATGTTAGATTGAATGAATCATGTGCATACTTTTCCAATTCCTCTATCATATATTTTTAAAAGGTCTGGAGAACATTCATTTCTCCCCATTATTAAGAAATGGATTAGGGAGAGGTTCACTGAGATCCTTGAAAAGTCCTGTGGAGGTGCCCTCTCTGGGCTGAAGATGATGGTGGAAGTTGAATCCAGGCTGGCATCATTACTTCTATGGGAATAATGGGTCTGAGAGTGGGAGATGTCACAGAGGAGGTGGTGTGATTATTACAGTAAGTCATAGCAGACATCTTGTCATGCATGGTCTCTGGTGATAAAGTACACAGGTGAACTACCAAGTTTTTGCTTTATATATGTATTTTTGAGATGTGAAGTGCAGATACATAATTCGAAGTACTGTGGAGGATGTTCACATCAACTTACCCAGTCTGCAGTGAACACAGTTTAAAAACAGCACCTCAATTGGGGAGGGTATGTGCTTTGGTGAGTGCTGTGAAGTGTGTAAACCTGGTGATTCACACACCTGTACCCCTGGGGATAAAAATATATGTTTATAAAAAATAAAAAATTAAAAAAAAAAAACACAGCACCTCAAATGAGGAGGATGCCAAGTCCCTTAATGGAAGGGCCCTTTAGCATAGTTACCAGTATACACAGTTGACACTTGAATAGTGTGGGGTTGGGAGTGCCAGTGCCCTGCACAGTTGAAAATCTGCATATAAATTTTGACTCCTTCAAAACTTAACTGCTAATAGCCTATTGTTGAACAAAAGCCTCCTTGAAAACATAACCAGCTGATTAACCCATAATTTGCTTATAAGCACTATATACTGCATTTTTATATTAAAGTGAGCTACAGAAAAGAAAATATCAAGAAAATCATAAGGAAGAGAAAATACACTTACAGTACTGTAAAAAATCCACACGTAAGTGAACTTGGGTAGTTTAAACCATGTGGTTCATGGGTCAACTGTACTTTGAATTGTCCTTGCACTTATTCCAGGAGGATCTGCAGTCATCTGCCCGTTTACACAAGGGAAAAGGAATACCTGGTCTTGCCGTGGGTCATCGGAATGGAACTTCAAGGGACAACAAACTCCCAGAGACTCACAAAGCCACAGTGGCCCCAGATCAGAGAGGAATTTTGGCCTAAATCCATCTCTCTGTGAGACCAGTGGATCCATTGTTCTAATTCCAGGTCTCTGTTGTAATATAATGCCCTAATATGATCTCATAGGCCTTTGGTCTTCCTGATGCTTCAATGAGCATTCCTTTAATACCATTAGCTACCTGGACATAGGTGCAGGCATTTCCCCATGCATCACTCCAGGTGCCTGGGCCTCTGCACACTCTGTTTTCTATGATGATACTCTTTCCCCAGATAGTGTTATGACAAACTGTTCCCCTTGTTAAGTCCTTACCCAGACGTTTCTCCTTCATAGATAATTCCCTGGTTACTCTATTTAAAACCCTATTCAATGTACGGGCTTTACAAAAACCTCTTTAATGCTACATGCATTTAAGTAGGAGCTCATGTAGGTATGGGGGACAGTGAGAAGGAATAGTAAAATGAAATAAGAGGAGGACTGATGACAATATTATACCATAAATTGAGGGATAATTCTTTGCATCTAAAAACCAAAAAAGAAAAAAAATGTAAAGGACACAATGCGTTATATTATAAAACTGGGTATATTCTATCTTATTTATGCATAGATACATATATGGTAGATATATAAAAAATGAGCCTGTAATCTTCAAGAACAGTGGTGTCTTTGGGAAAGGTGAGAAGGAAGAAAGGGGGAGGGAGAGCTTTGCTGTGTACTTATAGTATATGGGGAAACTTTAATATCTGTCCTGTCTCTATGGTCAATTTATAAGTGTCGTTACCAAATTTTCTTTAAAAAGGCAGATAGCAGTGTTGGATGAAAATGCAGAGGTAGACAAGGAGCAGCTCAGGGACGACCCTGTGTTCTATTCTAGGAGGTTTAAATTTCTTCCTATGGGAAAGGGCAAGCCACTGAATTATTCCCAAAAGCAAGCAAATAGACAGTCAAATTTTTCCTTTTGTGGGAATCACTCTATCATATAAAGGAACACCCACCCCCCCACCAAAAAAAAAAAAGAAAAGAGGGAGTCCAGTGCAAGGCAGCAAAGAAAGCGGGCCTGGAATATGCAAAGTAGTGGGAATGAATACAAAGAGGAAGCCAAAATCAGGATCCTTACTTGGTAGTGTGTGGCTTGTCACAGCATAATTCAGCATAGGAAAGAGAATTGAAGTGATCAGAACCAGTTCTGCATCCAGCCTGAATCCCTGGTGTTAGCACAATGTGGATTCATCCCGCTGAATTAGGTGCCAATCATCACAGAACAAAATGTGGTACAGGATGATAATGAAAGTCCAAGAAATATTGTCTAGCCTTCTATCTAGGTGATATGAAGTATTCCTTATTTGCAAGGTCTGGAGAAAAAAAAAATAAGAACTGTTCTAAATGATTCCTCTTAATCGCTACCTAAAGTCCTAAAATTTAATGTTTGGCACCTCAAAGTCCTGGTTAATACATGCATTGCATTTTCTTAAAACTGTATAAATTGAACTTCTATGAAAATAAACCAGTAATTACTCAAACAATCCTTTTTGAATCATCAACCAATCATTATATAGGACCTCACTTATAAAAATCCTCTATAAAGTAGATAAAAAAATACAATTATACAATTTTAAGAATACTGAATGAACACCCTAATGAGTAACAGAAAAATAAAAGTAGTGTTCATATAGTTTCAAACAATAGTTTAGGTAACATTAAGTAAAAAATGTCAAAGAAAATATCTCACCTATGCCATAATAATTAGTCAAATGGAAGGGTCAGATAAATTTACCAAAGTGAGCTGTGAAGCTACTGATTTTCATAGTATGTTTGAAAATCTTAATTTCATCTTTCTTGTTTTTTACCTATAGAGTTCACAAAAATCGAAAAAGGAAAACATAGAAAGTATGTATACATGTATATTTTTAAATGAGTACCAGTAGTAATACATGCAAGTGTTTAGTTTACAATCCATACATATGTAAAGGTCAAAGATGTTGATACAGCATTTTAATTAACCCATGGGTCACCGAGGTTAAACAGAAGCCCAAGAAAGTGACAGAGACAAATTGAATCCTTTATAGCTCATTATATTCTGCTAGTGAAAATCAAATGATCATGGCTAGCATCCTCTCTAGGAACCTGTTTCTATACTTCTTTCTCTAGATGCAATGAGAATCAGTATTTCATCATGCTTTAGAAAAAAATGTAATACATATCTTTGAAATATTAACTAATTCCTATGATTCATGATTTCTTGAGTAGAAAGAAGGGGGAAAATCCTAAGAAAATGGTCTCCCCCCACACCCCTCTGAGGATCTCAAAGCATGATTCATGTTTTCAGCATTTTGTAACAAATTAGAGACGAACTGAATTTCCTAGTCTTTACTCACACTTGAAGGCAGAGAAAGAACTTGGGAAAGTACAAATCATGAATATTCACAAGGTGGTCTTCTGAGTGCTGCTTCTGAGGCTGCTTCCCAAGCTGTCACCATCAGGTAAAGAAGTTCAGGTGTTTGAGCAGGTGCGATGGTGATTCTCAGAGATGGTGACTTCTTGTCGGTGGTTTCTTGTCTGCATTCACCTAACAAGAGCATGTGGCTACATCTGAAGATGCACAGGCAATGCCTCAGCCTGCATTCCTCACAATGGGCATCTCTGGGGCCGGCAGAGTAGGAAGTGAGGACATAGAAGCAGTGAGTTACTTTTTCTGGAGTATTGGTGAAGCAGCCACGTCCTGAAAGGGGGTATAGCACAGCCACAGGCACAGACATCCCCAGCCAAGACAGATTTGAGGGACTGGCAGTTGTCCTGGGGTTCTGTTCTTACCCTTCTCCCATCTGCAATACACAAAGAACACCGGGTGCTCTTCTTCTGTTGACCTGTGTGCTCAAAAATCTGTGCTCCTCCCAACTGTGCTGTGTGGACCAGCCCCCTGAAACATGCCACCAGCCTTACTATTTTCTCATCTCCTTAATGAGCACAACTTAAACCTTGCACGTGGGGATCAAGATGTGAACTTGAGACAGAGT
This sequence comes from Mustela putorius furo, assembly GCF_011764305.1. Taxonomy (NCBI): domain Eukaryota; kingdom Metazoa; phylum Chordata; class Mammalia; order Carnivora; family Mustelidae; genus Mustela; species Mustela putorius. The sequence goes on from NW_025422171.1 coordinate 4,010,032, forward strand.
CACCCTGCATTCATCATCCCCTGGTTACCGATGACTGAATTTTGATAGGAAGGTTTGATAGAAAAAGCCTAGGCGACCTCATGCCTTACGTTAACCACGTGGAGCTGGCTTCCTAACCACAGCCTCAGCAACTCCCGTGTGACCCAGACAAGCAGTCTCCATAAATCCTTCTTTAACACAGCAGGGCCAAATTGGAAGTCTCAGGAAATAAGTCAAGATGGTTTATCTGAGCGTCTTCTTTTGTTATTCCAGGTCCATTTGCATGGCAGTATGTTTGTCCCATGCAACTGTCTTCATTTATAGGGGAACAAAACAAATAAGCAAAATAACAGAAAACTTTGAAAATACATAAAAGCCCAACTGAGCATAAAATTGATGTTGGGAAACACCTCAATAATTATGATAAATATCGCAAGTGATCCAGAATTGACATGAATTAATTGACAGAATTAACCTACAACAATTAACCTACAACAATTAGTTTTCATGGTGAAATAGCATCATTCTATTTTAAGACTTCATTCAAATGATTGTTAAGCAGGAAAACCTGCAGCTTGAGCTTGCCTGAAATCTACACCACAGGGTTGCAGGCGGGGGGAGGCTTCCTGGTGGGCTGGCCCTCTCTGCACTTGGGTTTTAGAGCAGGAATACATACACCCCACATCCCGGCAGGAAGCAGGGGGATCTGCAGGAACAGGAATCAAAAGACAACTACCTGGCACCAGGCTGGTGCAATCTGTTCGAGGGACTTGTCTGCCGGCATGGGGTCAGCGTGAGAGAGAAGGACCTGGTAACAGACCTTTCCTCCAGCCATGGAGTTTCCCAGAGATGCTGAATGATTCCTGCCAGGTCTTATGGCCATAAGGAAAGCAGAGGGCTGTGTCTTTCAATCTTTATTACCTATGCAGTCGATGTTTTTATGTCCCAGAAATTGAGGCCCTTCACTTTTATAAAGCAGCACATTTGGGGAATGTTTACAATCAGGACTTTCCCTCTTTGCCTTCTCTCTGATACGTTAAGTCAGACAAGTAATTATTGTATTGGCCAGAGCCAAGGCAAGAGAGAAGGAAGAGTAGAAGGTACAAAAACAAGGCATCAGTTAAAGAGAAAATAAGATCTTTTTATTTTTTTAATGTTTTTTTTATTTTTTATAAACATATATTTTTATCCCCAGGGGTACAGATCTGTGAATCACCAGGTTTACACACTTCACAGCACTCACCAAAGCACATACCCTCCCCAATGTCCACAAAAAATAAATAAATAAATGAAAATAATGAAAAATTTTCAAAAGTTAAAAAAAAAAAAAGAGTAAATAAGAGCATAGGTAGGAAGCCATGTATTTAGATTTCATTTCAAAACATCCAACTATTTTTACTTCTATTTTGGAAATCCAAATAACGTTCTAGAAAAGGACATATGTGATTCTTGGTATAGTTGGTATTTTGGCTAAAAACTCAGAAAATACCTTAAAACCATGACTCTAGAAATGTAACAAGGGATGTACTGGGCAATCACAGAACCTTCCAGCCCTGCTGTCTTTGATTTTTGAAATGATACTGAGACCAGGGTTTTACTCTTCTCATGTCTCATGCAGAAATAAAGCCTCTTGACCTCTCTTTGGGAAAAAGAGAGTTGGTGTGTGGTTTTGCAACAAATATACAACTTCTCCATACATTTATTTACACATAGCAGGACAAATGGAAGACAGACATGCAATGACTCAGAGACTGTTTTCTATAGATCCTTTTCATGGAAAACAATCTGTACCTACTTTGTGCAAAATGTATGATGATCACATAAACAAGTAATACCGTATATTGAAACAAGTAATGGCTATTACATCTGGATTATACTATTTTCCTCCCATAATAATAACGAATGTACTTATGAGTTTGAGAGTTTACTATGCACTAGCTATAATCTACTCAACAATTATGTATCTTAAAAGAAAATTTTGAGAGCTTTACCTGATATGAATGCTTTATGAAGTGAGAAACAAGACTGTTTGTGAACAGGAAGACTTCAAACGGGAAAGTCGTATGAAAGTCAGTCATGACATTACGGGAAGGCTTAGCAAGCAAAAATGAAGAAGTGGTTTCACTTCATACTGATTGGTTAATCCAGTAGGAGTTTCCAGGCAGTAGGAGATTGGTTAAAAGTGATTACCTTATATCATTTTAGGAGAATGACTCAAGTTTTATTTATGATTTTCAGAGGCATTTCCAAGAAATAAGTTGTTTCACTCATGTTTATGAAAAAAGTCAGGTGGCCTAATATGTATTGTTGGCTTGGGGGATTTGCAAGTCTGGGCTTCAGTTTATTTCATTTCATCCAACAATAGATAAAATTCCCATTTTCTAGATGAACAAGTTGAAGCTTTATATTCCTTTAACCTAAATAATCCTTCCTGGAAAGATGTCAAAGATAACAACTTGGTTTAAAAAAAAAAAAGTAGATATAGTATGGTCTTGTTCTATAAAATAGATGGCATGTTAGCACATGTATTAAAAATATGAACTTTTACTTGGTGGTTTATTTGCACACTGGAGGACAAGGTGAAAGAGACCTCTTTACTCTTTTGAATTATATATTTTCTCTCTCTTTTACTTATTATAGCCTTATCAAAAATAGAAGTAGATTAAAAACAAATGTAACAAGCCTAAAGGACAGTTTTCACCTAGAGGTTACTATTATAAACAGCAAACAGACGCTGAATGAAAGAAGTAGTTGACCACTAGATTTTAAAGAAAAATGAGATTTTTTGTATTGCTGAAGTCAAACTAAATAGTACTGTAGGGGAATGCTTCTATACTTTCCTTGCTGTTATGTTCATCTTTTGTTTTATTTTTAAAAACTTTATCAAAGTTGAGCCTTTAATCTCTGACAGTCCTGGGACAAGAAAGAGAATTGAGGACTCCTTGGTGGCTCAGTCAGTTAAGCATCTGCCTTTAGCTCAGTGAGTGATCTCAGGGTCCTGGGATTGAGTCCCACATCAGATACCCTGCTGAGCAGAGAGTCTGCTTCTCCCTCTGTCTTTTGCTCCCCTTGTTTGGTCAATCTCTCCCTCTCAAATAAATAAATAAAATATTTTAAAAAGAGAGTGAGAAAATTGAAACTTTTGACATCTAAGTGAAAGTGATAGCATTTAGACACTGTCTGGTGAACTTGAGTTCATGAGGAGTGGCCAGTCCAAACCAGGTCACGAGCAGGTACAAATAACATGTCTGCACATCTGTCCGCCAAATAGGTTTTAGAGTTTTAAAGGTTGTGATCCTTCTGAAGTATCTCCAGGATGACAGCTTTTATCGGGTACTAAATTCGTCATGATCACTTTCATAGTGAAAGAACTGCTCTCCAACACAAAGTTTGGACAGTAAATAATCTCCTATTTTCTCCCTTGATGTTTTGCGAGATTGTGACTGGTGTAAGTACATTCCAAGTTACCAAAGCAAAGGGCAAAAATAGATGAGATGTTTTCAAGGATTCCAAAATTTGGGATGGAAATTCTTAGTGAAAATGCCTTTGAAGATAACAGGAGATAGAAGCCAAAATTCTTGACAACTCAGAGTCAAAATACTTTTGGAGATACCACTGAAAGTTTGGACAACTCCAACCACAGTCACAGCCACAGCTGCAGAGAATCCAAGGCTATCTGCAGAGCAAATGTCAACCTTTCAAGAGAGAATTCACCTTTCCTTGATCTCTTTATACTGACACCACACTGTTGAACTTTCGGTCTTGTCCTTTTATTTATTTATTTATTTTAGTATAGTTGACACACAATGTTACATTACTTTCAGGTGCTCAACATAGTGATTCAATAAGTTTATGTCCCTTGATTTTAATCCAATACACAGATCAAGCCCACTAACAAGAGTTTAAAAAATAAGAGAAACTTCCCATTAAGCATCAAGAAAAGATCACTCCCCATGTCAAGGAACTCATTCTCTGTTTCTCCAAGCAAAATGCTGAGTGTATAGAAATTTGAATTAATGGTGTCTAGAGCCAACCTTGTCCACAATGTGTACCTGATGTAAGAGGCACTGGGGAATATATTCTCCCTTCAACCTGGATTAAGGATGTTGGTGAGCAAGAGTAGATCAGAGTTTACTTTTAGCTCAGGAGCTAACTGGGTAGCCCTCAATTCTCCAACACTGTTTTCTGACTGTGAAATCAAGGGGATAGACCAGATCAGCAATAGACAAACTTCTCCCCCCCCCCCCAGTTTAGGATGTGCCTTACAGAAGAAAATTATATTTTTTTAGAAAAGCAAAAGGGATTTGGGGGAAAGCAACCTGAAAGGGTTTGGTAGAAAGGCTAGAATGAAAACCAGAAAGCTCTTCCAATGCTCATGATGTATGCTCCTCAACCCCACTGTGTTCCACTCAAATTTGGCTCATATTTATTTTATTTTATTTTATTTTAGATTTTATTTATTTATTTGACAGACAGAGATTACAGGTAGGCAGAGGCAGGCAGAGAGAGAGGAAGGGAAGCAGGCTTCCTGCTGAGCAGAGAGCCTGATGCAGGGCTCAAACCCAGGACCTTGGGATCACAACCTGAGCCGAAGGCAGAGGCTTTAACCCACTGAGCCACCCAGGTGCCCCTAACTTGGTTCATATTTAAAATAGTTTTGAGGTTTTCTTACTTAATAACTGAAAACTTTCTTTTTCAATTTTATGATTTGCTCTACATATTACAATGTATTTTTCCAGCATTTTATCCATTATATACCCAACTTGTACAAATATCTGGTAGAATGCCCAAATACATTAATTCCAATGAATAATACACATGGAAAAAAATATATGGCCTGAGAATTTTGGTTTCAGACATAAGGGAGAAAGAAAGTCATATTCTTCAGTAAGTCATCTGGGCAGCAACTCTCTATTCTAAACCCCACCTGAATTGTGGAACTGATTAGTGATAAGAAGCTTTGCAGTCCATGATGTCAAGAGTTCACCAGCATAACTGGCAGAAATTCAAGTTGTTTGAGACTTATATAAGACCTCATATTTATTTGACACCTTAAAGACTGTATTGCAAGGTTTAACATTTCTTTCATTTGTTGGATCAGATAGTGCAATACCCACTTTGTGGATAAAAAGATACAGGAACAAAAGATTAATTGATCTGCCTCCATTCTTTCAATTTGTTATTGGTATTAATGATGAAAATTATGTGTCTTTTGAAAATTGGTTTTTGTTGTGCTTTTCTCTGGACCAGTGTTTTTCTAAAGAATATGACAGGGGTCTATAGTAAAAAGTACCTCCCATATATGAGCCAATAAAGGTATACACCAACTAAAACTAAAAAAGAAAAGAACTTCATGAAAGAAAAATAATCCTTTCTTTTTTCTTCTCTCTCTCTCTCTCTCTCACATGCTTGCCATTCTAGTCACTTAGTCTATTTCTTTTCTTTAAAACCAAACATGATGCTTTCCCAACATTTTAATGGGTCCAGAGATGCAGATTGAAATATAATGCTTTAAATTTTATATCCTCACGTGCTTTTTCTGTTGTAATTTTTTCTATTATTAAGTTTTAGAAAAAAGTCACAGTCAAGATGAGTTTTCCAGAAGACCTTTCCAGGGATGAGCCACCCTTTTACTGACTACTAATTCTTACTACTATTTGGTAATAGTAATCGTAATAGTAAGCTGACATGTGCTCCATAGACATCACCCTTTGCTTTTGAAAACAATGAGGATATTATCTCAACAATTATCTTTGCTTTTAACATCTTGAAAATAATTAAATAGTTGTCAATTTTATATAAGTCCTCTAAATTATATTTGTTGTTGTTAAAAGTTTTGGTTTATTTTGAAATGTTTATGTCTCTTGATATTTTTAGAAATTTGATATCAAATGTCTGAGAGCTATGAAAAGTGACCCTTTTATTTGCCTACTGCTGGCCGTGGGCCCTTATATATTTCTACATTTGTAAGCTCTCTCTATAAAGCTGACTTTCCCAAAAGAATATAGCTGCCCTTTTAATATGAAACAATTATTTCACAAATTGGAAAATCAAACTTGTTTGGGAAATATTCAATATGATGTGGCTTATGTTGCACAGTATTTTTTTGGAGGGAAGATGTTACCTATCTCTTTAAATCTGCTGAAAGTTACAAAAGTGTGCTTTACAAAAAGGTAGGTAATAACCACAAGTGCCCACAGAGCACTGAAATGTCAATAGCATGGCTGAGGAACTGAATTTTTAATTTGTTTAATAATAATTAATTTATATTTAAAGTAAAAATTAATACTTAACTAGTTAATGGAAAAAACTCTGAAATAACTTAAATATGTGAATCTGTTTTTCATATGACCTAATTACAGGCCAAGTATTTCCAATGAAGATATAGCACAATTGAGATATGTTGTAAATATGTAACATACCCCAGATTTCAAAGACTTAAACAATAACAACAACAACAACAAAAAAGAATGTAAAATCTGTTGGGGTGCCTGAGTGGCTCAGTTAGTTAAACATCTGTCTCCAGCTCAGTTTATGATCCCAGGGTCCCGGGATGGAGTCCTGCACTGGGCTCCCTGCTCAGCGGGGAGTCTGCTTCTCCCTCTTCCCCTCTCTCAGATTTTCTCTCCCTATCTCTGTCTCTCTTTCTCAAATAAATAAATAAAGCCTTTAAAAAATAAATAAAATTTAAAAGAATATAAAATCTGTAGTTAATAATTGTGTCAATTTCATGTTGAAAAAATAATACTTTTGTCATATTGAGTTAAATAAAGTATATAATTAAAGTAAATGTCACAGTTTATTTTTAGTTTTCCAGGTCTCCAAGTAAATTTAAAATTACATATGTGGCTGTATCTATTGATACATCTGTTGGGTAACACTTCTATAGAACTTTCCCCTTCCCCATTTTACACACATGCCTAAATATCAAAATACTACATATAATTCAGGATTAATGGGCTCTTTGAAGCCCAGTCATAACCTAATGTCCAGGTATCCCAAAGAAAAAGTCATGTCTCATCACTATCTTCATTGTGCAGAAATGGAAACTGCATCTCTAGGAAGTTCAGTGACTTGATGTGGGTCAGCTAGTAAATGCCAAAGCTGGAGTAAAACCAGGCTTGGTTGCTTTTGTTATTTTCTCTTAATTCATACTTGAATATATAAATTGTAGTCTCACCTACATAGACTCATTATTAATCTTTCAAGTGATTTTTGTATGAGAAAGATAAACATATATCAGACCCGATAAAATTCTTAAATGATGTGAGGACTTTGAAAACAAGGATCCATATTTGGAACATACCATCACAAAGGCCACAATTAGTAAATTTAAAATATATAGAAGTAAATCAAGCATATACTTTATTTATCAAAGGATAGTGTGTTTCTTACCGATAGCATTTATTTTATTTATAAAAATGTTAGTACTAATAGTACTAAGTACCATGTAATTGGTCCTGAATCTGTATTAGGAATTTTCCTTGATGCTTTAAATATATTATCTCATTTAATATTCAAAATAATCACTCAGTAATCATTCTATCTAATGACTCAATAAATAATAACTATTTGTCAGGCCACTCAAAATTTTACAAATGACCATAAGATAGAAAACATCATGGCATTTCTGTGATCTGGCCTTCCAGATCACAGAATCAGAGAGAGAAGAGACAAGTTTTAACACAGGCCTGTCCAGCTCCAAGTCCAGAGTACTATATTATCTTGATAAAAATCTCTTGACAATCTGACTCTGTTTCTGTGTACATATTATTTCTCTAGTCCTAAAACCAATGGGAGAGAGGGGATATAGAAAAGAAACCAGATGGGATGTTTTTAGCCTATCATGCATGATAGAAAGCTTATAATAAAAGACATAAGCAAACTTAATCAAAAGGAAATCAGTATGTCTACTGTAGAGAAAGAAAGGGCTGGCCATCGTCACTTCAGAACATTTATCTATTTCATGAAGTTGTGTTTTACCTTTAAGAAGGTGAGGGAAAATGATTATTATGTAAGTTTCTGGTTTCTGGTCTGCATGATGGAAAAAACAAGGTAATTAGCAATACACTCAAGAAGATGGCAGGTTAGAGAGAAAAATAATGCAATTAAAAATAAAAATTATGGTAAGATTTAAAAAAGAATAAAATATTAGCTATGAGATTCTGGATAGTTTTCCCTTCTGTGTAATGGGTATTTATTATATCAGGCCCATGCCCACTCTACTCAATATCAGTTTTTAGCTGACACTGTACCACTCATAGGGCCATGTGTCCATGTGACCTAGTGGGGGGGTGGGCTCTAACCCAACAGGGACATAGGTGAGACACTATGCATTCTGCCTGACTTCATCCAGAATTTTGTTCAGAGGTACAGTGGGGATTTGCCAGTCAGAAAAGAGAAAGGACGCTGGAGAAGAAATACAGAAAGGAAGTGACTGTGAACCCTGGAAAGATGGCTAGTGTTGAGAGCAGCCTTTGCTTCTGGCAGACATCCGTTTCACCTGAAAATACAAGTATGTCCAAGAAGAAACTGTCTCATGTCACTCTGTAAACAGACTTCTTGGATATGAAAGGTAGCTTTCCATTTATTAGCTGTGTGGACCTTGAGCAAGTTACAAACCCCTCCAGGCCTTGGTGTTCTTATCTGTGAATGGGACTAATGATGAGGCACTGATATTGAACTGACACGTAAGGATGGTGGGTGCTAGACAGATGGGTGGGCAGTACATGGCATGGTCTATGGAGAAGAAAAACATGTGTGAAATCATGATATGGACAAAGTTGGAAGCATCAAAGACACTGAAAGTCCAGTGTGGCTGGAGTATAGGGTACAGTGGAGGAATAACACCTCCTAATGCCGGAGAGGTAAGCAAAGCCAAACTACATGTGGGTTGTCATAGGAATTTTGTTCCAGGCCAGGAAACAGCCCTCTGGGTTAACACTCTGTTGGTTCTCACAAGAAAAATGCAGTGGCTACTGGACTAGTTCCATAGTTTTTAAACTTGCCCTTTACTCATTTTATAGATTACTGCAAAATTAATCTTCTCAGAGCAGTGGCCTAATTAAACATTTCTCTGCTTAATGGCGTCTATGGAATGTAATTCCAATCTTAAGCAGGCATTCAGTGCCCAGTTGACTCCACCAGACTTTTCCTTATTGATTTCTTAAACTCTTTTTTATCAACCTCACTGCATTATCGTACTATTATGTAGGCATGTGCCATGCTTTTCTGCCCTTCTGTCTTTACTTACACTCTTCTGTCCACTTGGAATGACTGCCCTTCTATGTCTTTATAACCTAAATGATATTTTCTAAGGTCTTATGCCACTTTTCATGGAGACTACTCTGACCTCACAGATGGCAATAATTTTGTCATTTTCTGATTTCATAGAAAATTTTGCCTATACTTCTCTTATAATGCTTATCATATTCTTACTTGGATCAATGTTTTCAAGTTATGAATAATAACCCATTCATACCTCACATAAGCCTTGTGTAGTGGGACATTAAAAAAATGAAGCAGAATAGAAAAGAATGCAATGAATTTAAAATATCGGAGTGCATTTTTTGTAATAGCTTATGTATATTAGATTATGAAAGTTGAATATTTTGTACAGTGCTCCATGTTGAAGAAACTTAAGAAACACTGTTAAGTAGAATATATTTTTTTGTTTGTTTTTGTTTAATTTTTATTTGTTTTTTTTTTTTTTTTTTTTTTTTTTTTAAAGATTTTTTTTTTTAATTTTTATTTGTTTTTAAAATTTCTTTTCAGTGTTTCAGAATTTATTGTTTGTGCACCACACCCAGTGCTCCATGCAATACATGCCCTCCATAATACCCATCACCAGGCTCTCCCAACCTCCCACCCACCACCCCTCCAAAACTCTCAGATTGATTTTCAGAGTCCACAGTCTCACATGGTTCATCTCCCCCTCCAATTTCCCCCAACACCCTTCTCCTCTCCAACTCCCTATGTCCTCCAAGTTATTTCTTATGCTCCACAAATAAGTGAAACCATATGATAATTGACTCTCTCTGCTTGACTTATTTCACTCAGCAAAATCTCTTCCAGTCCCATCCATGTTGATACAAAAGTTGGGTATTCATCCTTTCTGATGGAGACATAATACTCCATAGTGTATATAGACCACATCTTCCTTATCCATTCGTCCGTTGAAGGGCATCTTGGTTCTTTCCACAGTTTGGTGACTGTGGCCATTGCTGCTATGAACATTGCGATACAGATGGCCCTTCTTTTCATTACATCTGTATCTTTGGGGTAAATACCCAGTAGTGCAATTGCAGGGTCATAGGGAAGCTATATTTTTAATTTCTTAAGGAATCTCCACACTGTTTTCCAAAGTGGCTGCACCAACTTTCATTCCCACCAACAGTGTAAGAGGGTTCCCCTTTCTCCACGTCCTCTCCAATACATGTTGTTTACTCTCCTGTTAATTTTGGCCATCCTAACTAGTGTAAGGTGGTATCTCCATGCGGTTTTGATTTGAATCTCCCTGGTGGCTAGTGATGATGAACATTTTTTCATGTGTCTGTTAGCCATTCCACCCCCAAACTATGAGAACCCCTTCAGTAATTCAGTACTGTGGTAGGATACAAAATCAATGTACAGAAATCAGTTCCTTTCTTATACACTAACAATGAAAATACAGAAAGGGAAGTTAGAGAATTGATTCCATTTACTATAGCACCAAGAAACATAAGATAGTTGGGAATAAACCTAACCAAAGAAGTAAAGGATCTGTACCTGAGGAACTACAGAATACTCATGAAAGAAATTGAAAAAGACACAAAAAGATGGAAGACCTCTCTATGCTCATGGATCAGAAAGAAAAAAAAATGTTAAAATGTCTATACTGCCTAGAGCAATCTAAACTTTCAGTGCCATTCTGATCAAAATTCCACCGGCATTTTTCAAAGAGCTGGAGCAAACAATCCTAAAATTTGTATGGAATCAGAAGAGACACCAAATTGCTAAGTAAATGTTGAAAAAGAAAAACAAAACTGGGGGCATCACGTTGCTTGATTTCAAGCTTTACTACAAAGCTGTGATCACCAAGACAGCATGGTACTGGCATAAAAATAGACACATAGACCAGTGGAACAGAGTAGAGAGCCCAGATATGGACCCTCAACTCTATGGTCAAATAATCTTCGACAGAGCAGGAAAAAATATACAGTGGAAAAAAGACAGTCTCTTCAGTAAATGGTGTTGGGAAAATTGGACAGCTATGTGTACAAGAATGAAACTCGACCATTCTCTCACACCATACACAAAGATAAACTCGAAATGGATAAAAGACCTCAACATGAAGCAGGAATCCATCAGAATCCTAGAGGAGGTCATGGGCAGTAACTTCTTCGACATCAGCCACAGCAACTTCTTTCAAGATATGTCTCCAAAGACAAAGGAAACAAAAGTGAAAATGAATTTTTGTGACTTCATCAAGATCAAAAGCTTCTGCACATCAGAGGAAACAGTCAACAAAACAAAGAGACAACCCACAGAATGGGAGAAGATATTCGCAAATGACAATACAGACAAAGGGCTGATATCCAGGATCTATAAAGAACTCAACTCAATACATACAAAACAGAAAATCACATCAAAATATGGGCAGAAGACATGAACAGACACTTCTCCAATGAAGACATACAAATGGCTAACAGAATGTATTTTTCTTGATGACATGTGCTAGATCCTATTCATCTATTTATACAAAGAGTTGAGCACAGTACTAAGCATTGAAAGTACTAAGCATTGTTCAACATAAGCATTATAGTTTTCCATGTTCCTATTATCTGGTTACACTGAATTATGTCTAAATATATTAATCATCATTAAAAAATGTGAATGTGGTAAATCACTTATAAAAAAGTAGAAACAGGGATGCCTGGGTGGCTCATTCAGTTAAGCATCTGACTATTGATTTTGGCTCAGGTCATAATTTCAGGGTTGAGACCTACCCGTTCATCTGGCTTGTGCTCGGTGCACAGTCTGTTTGTCCCTCTTCTCCTGCTCTTTCTCTCTCACTCTCTCTCAAGTAAATAAATAAATAAGATCTTAAAAAAATAGAAAATAAATGAATAACAAACATTTCTGTGCATTTCTGAAAAGGAACCACTATTTATCAACTCCTATTGACTAGACATTATTCTACCTTCAAGTATCTGTTATCTATTTTGTATCTGCCTAATTCTGATTGTCCCCACTTTACAAATGAAGAAATAGATTCTGCCAAATATCTTAGTTTTGTCTCCCCAGGAAATAGATTCTTGTCTTACCACAGGCTCCAATAGCAAAATATCATAGACTGGGTGTCTTGTAAACAACAACAATATATTCCTCACAGTTCTGGGAAATTAGAACTCTAAGATCCACTGATTCTACCAATCCATATCTGGCAGGGGCCTACTGATTCTGTGTCAGTCAAGGGCCTGCTTCTTGAATGGTAGACAGCTGTCTTCTCCCTGAATCCTCATGTACTGAAGGGAGGGAGCCCTCTGGGATCTCCTTTATAAAGACACTAATTCTATTTCTTGGTGTTCCACCCTCATTCTCTAATCACTTCCCAATGGTCCACCTCCAAATACCATCATATTGGTATTTAGGCTTCAATATTTGAATTTGGTGAGGGAGATGTACAAACATTCAGTCTGTAGAACCTGAAGCACAGCCTGGCATCTAGGTTTATTGGCCAAGATCCTGTGGGCAGAAAATGAAAATCTACACCTATGGTATGTGCTGATTTTGGGCAGGGTGAATCACTGTTTCCATTGTAGTGGGAAGTATTTACTGTAACCAAATTGTGCAACTGGTGGTTAGTTTTCTTAAAGGATGGTACTATATACTGGAGGTTTGGCTTCTGTCCCTGTTGCTAGCAGTTTGGTCATTTGGTAGTAGCAATAACAGATCAGCCTTGGGGAGTGGGAACGAATGCTTGGTTCTAGGCATTACCTCCATGCCTAGAAAACATGACTAATTATCTCCTAAATTCATTGTGTCAACTCTGGAGTAGCCAAAGGTAGGTGCTAACAACACTGACTGAGTCATTTTTTTCTACTTCCTTGTTTAGTGCTTTTTCCATGGTGGGTGCTCACTGATTGGTGCTGACACATGATACAAAAGTCTTTACACCCCCAACCTACTTCCATAGGTCTGTATACACACTGCTTCTCCAGAACACCTTGTCTTCTAGCTTCTAGGTCCCTGGCCAAAAGGCCAAGACATGGAGCATTTCCCATGAGTCAATGTACATTCCTACCTCAGGCCATTTTTCTTTCCACACAAAGTGGTGTAACAAAGTGTAGTGTCCAAAACTTTGTCCATTTAAGGATTTCCCCTCAGCACTGTCCTTCAGCTTACACTTATATACTTATATGAATAAATCTTGATCTTTTCACTCTTTATCAAGCAAGTCAAAAGGGATAGCTCATAAAGCTAAAGGTGTTAGTTGTAGCAGTGGTGGGTACATGGGGAACTATTTTCTCTGCTCATGCAGTTTTTTTGTTATCTCTGGCCCTGCTTATATACAATCTTGCATGTACTATGTCATCGTGTTGCTGTTAGGCCTCATGACCCAGCTCATTTTGGACATCCATCACTGACCACTGCATGGTCACTTGATATTCTAGGTTAAGTTGTTCCATTTCTACCCACCTAGTAGGATGAGAGGAGCTGTTTTCCAAAGGATATTTAATTCTCTGTGTTATTTGGCATTATCTGGTCTTGTTCAAAAACCCCAAAGATCTACATTATAAATCTCTTTTTGCTGTTTTCCATAAACTCTACATGACAATTTCTCCTACCACAATACCTCTAGCACCTTAGAGTCTGTTAGGTCATAGGGCCCAAGGAGGGGCTGTTTAACTGCAGCCAAAACCTACTGCAGACCTATTTATTCTTCTAGGTTTCCTTCAAAAATGACAATCTTTCATTATTCTTGGTATGTGTTGGGACAGTAGTCCCACTGTACCTAGATAATATAACCATTAATTACAAGAATCCAGATTTGGAGTGAGCTAGTGTGATTGAACAGCCCACAGTTTTAACTTATGTGCTACACCACCTCTGTAGGTAAAGAACTAAATAAGATGACTCACAAAATGGATATAAGAAAACAAAAAATGAAAATGTAGACATAGCACTCTTAATATTAAGGTAAAATTTAATACAGAGCATATTAAAAGGGACAAAGAGGGATTAATAATATTGTTAACATGAAATATATACTAAGATGTAACAGACAGACATGAGTCTTTAGATGTTAAACAATATAACTTATAAAGCAAATTGGGAGATTCTTTGCATCCAGTCTTGCATGTAAGGTGGTTAGAAGTTTCCACTTCATCCTGATAATGAGTAAAAAGTTGAACACACTGAAAACTCAACTCATTTTAGATCCATAGGAGAAATGAGGTCACAGTGCAAACTGTCCTCATTGTTAGAGGATAGGCAAAATACAGAGACAGACACAACTTGACTGGAGCAAAAATCCCTAAGCAGAAATCTCTGTAGGAACCAGTATCAAGGCAGGAAAACCTGAATTATAACTGATAAATTAGCAGAGACTCAGCCTGGAAAAATCTGTGCATTAAAAAACTTTAGGCATGGGATGGCACACTTGTGAGTCTTCTGGAGCTCTACCAGCTTTGAAGAGTGAAGATAGGAGAAGGATCCCCTCTTGCTTCCAGCAGGAAAAAGGGAAAAAGAATAGTTTATAAACGTGCCTGAGGATTCTGTTTTTCTTAAAGAGGTCTACCCTTGAGGGAAATTATTTAACCAAAACCTAATGCCCTAAGGTTTTATCAGGGCCTAACTGACCTGGGAAGGTCAGTTAGGGTAATACTAGTAGGTAAAAACTCAACTTCACTGGCATCTAGGCATCCTGCCCCACCTGAGAAGCCTTTGTGAATTTCACATCCAAGAGGCACAGATTACTAACAGACTTGAACCTAATCGTAGGAATATAGAACCTTTCACCTCCCTGACCCTTACCACCTTACTAGTAAGCATCTATTTTTTTGTAGTTTCTTTTACCTAGGGATTGGAAGTACCCATCTCTGGCTTTCATAAAAAGTTACAAAGCATACTACATAGGAAAACAGTTTGAAGACAGAATAAGCATCAGAACCAGACTTAGATATGACATGAATGAAGGATTCAGAACATGGATTTAACTATGACTAATATGTTAAGGACTTTAATGGAAACAATAGCATATGAGAATATATAAATGGAAAGATATTTCATGTTTATGAATAAGAAAACCCAATATTGTAAAGATGTCAATTCTTCTTAACTTGAGCTATAAATTCAAACAGAATTCCATGAAGTTTTTATATTCTGGATATTGATAAACTGATTCCAAAGTTTGTATGGAGAGGCACAATAACTAGAATTTCCAACTTGTATTGAATAAGAGCAACAATGTTGGAGGACTGACACTACCTAGCTTATAGACTTTCTATGACTATAATAATTAAGAGAGTGTGATTTTAGTGAAAAAGAGAAAAGTGATGAGGAACAGAATAGAGAGTCCAGAAATAGATCCACATTCATAGAGTCAACTGATTATTAACAAAGGGTCAAAGGTAAAACAATGGAGCAAAGATAGTCTTCAGATATGGTGCTGAAACAACTGGACATCCATATGTCAAAAACAAAACAAAACAAAACAAAACAAAAACTAGACATAGATCTTACATCCTTCACAAGTCTTAACTCACAATAGATAATATATATTATTATATATAGGTAGAACTATATATTAAAACAAAGAAACCCGAAAAATGTCAATACATCCAAGAAGTAGAAAGATGTTATTAATAAAACATGAAAAAGAGAACACAATAATATTGATTTTTAGAAAATAGGTTTTTTTGATAACTTCAAAGACATCAAAATTAAAATTTTAAAAGACAAAAAAAATCTGAATTAAAAAATTAAAAAACAGTTTGTGAAAGGGAATTTGTAACATAGAAAGAAGAAAATAATGTTTTATCGCCCACATTATATAGATAGCACCTATAACTCAATAAGGAAACCTCAAACTACTAAGCCCAAGGAACAGCAGCCTGGGAATGCATATTTGACAGCAGAGAAATACAAATAGTTGGCAAGCATTTTAAAGGCTTCATGACCTCACTATTAATAAAGATCACTCATTTTTTTGCAAGAGTATATCTATTTATTCGACAGACAGAGATCACAAGTAGGCAGAGAGGCAGGCAGAGAAAGAGGGAAGCAGTCTCCCCACTGAGCAGAGAGCCCGATGTGGAGCTCTATCCCAGGACCCTGAGATCATGACCTGAGCCTAAGGCAGAGCCTTTAAACCACTGAGCTACCCAGGTGCCCCAAGATCATTTAAAATTTAATTAAGAATGCTATCTTTTTTTTTTACTCACCAGACTACTAAATTCATGTTTAATGAAGTCAAATATTAAAGAAGATTAACGGAAACTGGTATGCTACTACACTGCCTGAGGGGATGTAGTTTGATAAGGTTATTCCTAAAGGGTTATTTGGAACTATTTATTTAAAAGTGTTTGAAAAGCATGTTATCTAAATCAATAATTCTCTTAATTCTCTTTCTTTTTTCTATACTAGATAATCACTGGTAATCACACACCTATGTATTTCAGCTTTGTTTATAGAGGAACAAAATAAAAAACAATCTAGCATTAATAGAGAAATTGGTAATTAAGTTATTTTATTGGAAATAATACAATGGAATAATATAAAATAGAAGAGAATAAGTTAGATCTTTATGGATTGACTTAAACAAATATCAATCCTACTTGCATTAGAAACAACATGGGGGCTTAAGTGGGTACGAGAAGAATAAATGAAACAAGATGGGTTTGGGAGGGTGACAAACCATAAGTGACTCTTAATCTCACAAAACAAACTGAGGGTTGCTGGGGGAAGGTGGTTTGGGAGAAGGGGGTGGGATTATGGACATTGGGGAGGGTATGTGCTTTGGTGAGTGCTGTGAAGTGTGTAAACCTGGTGATTCACAGACCTGTACCCCTGGGGATAAAAATATATGTTTATAAAAAATAAAAAATTATATAAAAAAAAATAAAAACACACATAATAAAGGTGTTTATAAAAGTTGAAAAAAAAAAAAGAAAAAACGGATATTGCAGAGCCAATCTGACATATAATATGCTATCCTTGTCAAAAATGTAAGAAAGTTATACAAGTACTAGAGTGTGATAGTGGTCACCATTGACAGAACAGGGTGGTGGCCAACAGAGTGTATTTCATTTGTAATGTGTGAAAAAAAAAATTTTTTTTTGAAAGAGAGGAAGAGAGGAGGTGGGTGGAAGGGACTGAGAGAGAGTCCTAAGCAGCCTCCACACCCAGAACAGAGCTTGACCGGGGCTCCATTTCACAACCTTGAGATCATGACCTGACCCAATATCAATTGTCAGATGCTAAACTGACTGAACCACCCAAGCACCCTTGTAATGTATGAATATTTTACATTGAATATCTATCTACTCACAACTTTCTAATATACTTAAAAAGAAAATGTAATAATAATTCAAACTAAGGAGAAATGAAAAATAAAACAAATTAAAATTTAACTTTGTTTACAATAAAAAGTAAAATATATGGAGTTTATATATTAACAGATTTTTAAAGTATTTTTGCTAGTATTACCTTGTTTAACAATCCTTAGAGCAATTCTGTAGATCAGGTACTATTTTTATCCTCACTTTATAGATTAGGAGAATCACAGGGACTTTAAGTATATTTTGAAGGACCAAAAGAGATAGTAGCTTATTCTTTTAATATATTTAAGAGTGAAAGAAGTTAAGATGGAACAGAGTTAAAAGAGGACAAGCTCTTATAAAGTGATATTTATTCAGTGCCATCCTTAAGAAATTTCTATAAATATTATAGGAGAATATGTGGTCCAAATGGAAAACTCTAAAACAGAACTGATGATATAAAACTTAAAGTTTGGCCCAGCTCTGGTGGTAAAGGAAAGAATCTTGTGTACCTGCCATAAACTTCTGGGTCCCCATTTCATTACATAGTCTGCCTTTGTAGTTAGCTGCTTTAAAACAATTGAAGAAGCCTCATGATTATTCTCAGTCTTAAAATTGCAGTCTTTTCTCAAATTGTTTACTTCCATCTGCCTGTCAAATTAGGAAATTAACTTGCTCCCACAAATCTGGTAATAATGTGGGTAATTAGTCTAGAGAGGTTTCTAGTATTCGATAAGGAATACCCACAAATATACCACATGATAGGACCAATGGAAATAAGAGCAGGGCACACACCCCTAAACCACAGGTACTATTGTCAACACTCTAGGCTCCTGCTTTTGCTTTGTATTCCTTTCCATTGTCTCTGGGCTTTTTGCCATTTATTTCCTTTCAATTAATTCCCCTTTCCAGATCTGGCTCATCAGCATCCACTCATCGTAAACCTTCTATATAGACCATCTTCTCCACTCATCTTCCTTTACTTCCTGACTGGTGTCCCGTGTGGACTCTGTATGATATATTTTTTATGAAATGCAGGTGGAGTGGAAAAGCACCTAGAAATTCCACAAATTTTCTCCCTGGTCCAGTCTTAGCAACAGTGGCTCTTTTTTAAGTCGTCACTCACTGAAGTTATATTTGTTTGCACTGTCCCTTAGCTTACATGTTATGCAACACCTACTGATATTCTGTGTGCAAGGCACACTGTAGGTGTGTATGAGAAAAAGAAAAATTTTTAGAAGCTCCTTTCTATATCCATTGAATGAATGATGGACAAAATCATCACTATACAAAGCATAGACAGTTAAGTGCATGAATAACATGAAGTATAATCTTCTTAGAATCTGCAAAATGTTCAAATTATGCACCATATTTTCCATAATGAATTTTACTCGATAATTACACTTTATTACACATGGTTTCTCAGAATTTTATAAATTTGTTGGACAATAAATAAACAAGAAAATAATTCAGCAAGGACAAATAAGACTGTGGTAGATTTTTCCCTGGAATGTACATTTACACTAGTTTTCTTTCCAAACCACATTGTGCATTTGATTCTTTTAAAAATGTGTGAAGGAACCAAAATGACAGGTTAGTCTGGATATGATATTACTCTTGGAGCGATTTGCGTCATTTTTTTTTAACTCTTTGATCTTAAATCAAGTTCACCAACCATAAATTCTAGAAAAACCTAACAGAGCGAGAAAGTTTTCATGGTTGAAATACATACTGATACTTTATATGTTCTTAAAATCTTTTTTTTTTTCTGATAGAAAACATTTTTAGAGATAAAAATTAAAATCCAAGTATTGTGAGTGATTTGTGTCAATACATTATTAGTATGTTTGAAAAATAAATTCAGGGAAAATGATAAAATGGATGAAAATGTTTAACAATCAACCTAATTTAACATTTTGATCTCAGCTGTTGAAAGAACAAATACACTTTCAAAGTAGAGCTGGCTACAGATGAAATTGTGGTGGGAGAAAATGATGTTTTTGATGTTACCATTCTCCAATCTTGATAGGGAGTTTATTTATCCCTTGTTATTTTACTCATTCAGTTAGTACTATTCCCTCCCTGGAAAGAGATTAATTTTTTCACATTTGACGTGAGGGATGCAAGTTTTAACAAGGCTTAGCTTCTGTTCTTAAGGAATCCCTAGTATCACGTGGGATGGGGGTGGGGGGTGCTGTATCCAGCTGGGATGTAAATCCAGAGGGTAAATTCAGTGTTACCAAAAGGATGACTTATGGATAGAATGATTGAGAGAGTGTCAGAAAAGAGATGTACTTTTGATAGGTCTCAAAGAAGAATCAATTGTACTTTGATAATCAAATGTACCAAGAAAGACTAAATAAACATTCTCAGTGTTAATATTAAATATGAAGCATTATTCCAAGTGGAAAGAAGAACAAGGTAAACCAGCAAATGTCTATAGAAGGTTTTAGGAACATAAAACTGAACCTAGGAAATTGGGACACAAATGAAGACGCTCCTGAGTTACTTGAAGAGTGGTTCCGTATTCCTAAGATTGTAAAGTCTGTTTTAGGGAAACACTGAAGGTTTATTAACAGAAGATTAGCACCATGAATGTTATGCTTTTGGGTTGAAGAAAGAGAACATTTTTGGAAGAGAGGCCATTTTTTTTTTCAGATTTTACTTAAATTCTATTCAGCCATCAGAAAGGATGAATACCCAACTTTTGCATCAGCATGGGCAGGACTGGAGAAGATTACGCTAAGTGAAATAAGTCAAACAGAGAAAGTCAATTTTCATATGGTTTCACTTATTTGTGGAGCATAAGGAATAGCATGGACATTAGGAGAAGGGAAAAATGAAGGAGAGACTGGAGTGGAAGATGGACCATGAGAGACTATAGGCTCTGGGAAACAAACGGAGAGTTTTAGAAGGGAGGAGTGTGGAGAGATGGGTGAGCCTGGTGATGGGTATTAAGGAGGGCACAGATTGCATGGAACACTGAGTGTTATATGCAAACAATGAATCATGGAACACTACATCAAAAACTAATGATGTACTATATGATGACTAACATAACACAATTAAAAAAAAAAGAAATTCTACTTAGTTAACATACAGTGCAATATTGGTTTCAGGAGTAGAATTCAGTGATTCATCACTTACGTAAAACACCCAGTGCTCAACACAGCAAGCACCCTTTTTAATACCCATTACTCATCTAGTCCATCCCCCACCCACCTCTCTCTATCAATCCTGTTCGCTCTCTATTGTTAAGAGTCTCTTACGGTTTGGGGGCACCTAGGTGGCTTAGTGGGTTAAGCCTCTGCCTTCGGCTCAGGTCATGATCTCAGGTCCTGGGATCGAGCTCTGCATCAGGCTCTCTGCTCAGTGGGAAGCCTGCTTCCCCCTCTCTCTCTGCTTCCCTCTCTGCCTACTTGTAATCTCTCTCTCTGTCAAATAAATAAATAAAATCTTAGAAAAAAAAAAAAGAGCCTCTTATGATTTGTTTCTATCTCTCTTTTTTCCCCACTCCCATCTGTTCATCTGTTTTGTTTTTTAAATTCCAGATATGAATGAAATCATATGGTATTTGTCTTTCTCTGACTAATTTTGCTTGGCACAATACCTTATAGCTCCATCCATGTCATTGCAAAAACAAGATTTTATTCTTCTTGATGACAGAGTAATAGTCCATTGTATATATATACCAAATCTTCTTTATCCACTCATCAGTCGATGGACATTGGATTCTTTCCATAATTTGACTCTTGTTGGTATTTTGAATGGCTACTGAGACAGCCCATGCAGAAGTGTGATCACAGCAGATGTGTGGCAATGTGAAACTCAAGATGTCTCTAAAAGAATCAGAAAGGAAATTTAACAGATTTTGCACTGCTGAAGTCTTCATCCAATTGTTAATTAACATCCTAGTTTATAAAGTTGTTTGTTTATCAATGGTTTAACATTTTCATCACATGTCTACTGAAGCTATCAACTTTACTTATCTCTCTCTACTCCTAAGTGAGCATCCCACTTTAACTAGATTTTACCATCCCAGCTAAGTCTCCGGGTCTTTCCCTAATGTGCTCTCTTCCCTGCATTCTCCTGCTGCACTGAAATTTGGATACATTTCCTCAAATAACTCCCCCTCTTTCCATTTCAATAGCATTGCTCGCATTCTCATACATTTGCGATTGTATTTGCAGGCATTTATTGGTGCTGACTGTACATTTAACCTTTATTCCCTATCACATTAGCTTGAGAATAGGGTGACTTTTAGTAACTAATGCATGAATAAGCTCCCATGTGCATATCTACTATATGCGGTGAATGCATCTTTAACTGATAAGTAGAAAATTAAAATGGTGAGAGATCAGATAAAAGTATAAAACACCATCATATTTGTATGTCTTTTAAACTGAGAAATATTGTGTTTGTCAGATCAGTGCTGTGCTTTGTTAAATAACACATTCCTAGAAATTTATCTTGAACCAGATGTGAGAAATTTGAACTTTAGGATCGAAAGTTAAAAAAGGGGTTCTATTCCTAGGGAGCTAAAATGCATTTGAAAAATCTGTACATTAGCCTCTTTCCTTTTATTTATGGTATTCAATGACAGAGTTGTAGATTTTCTTGTACAGATTTGAATTTTATTCCTTCAATTGAACATTGAGCCACTGCCTTAATTTCAATAAGTTTCCAACTACTAATGAGTATTTTTGCTTCTGACAAACCTAAAGATGTCTACTTTTGCTTCAGTGATATTGCTGAGGTGATTTGTTTCCCACTAGGACTTGCACTCTTAGTGTTGCACTCTATATATTTTTGTATTAAAGTAAAATGCAATATAATTTCTGACTAATTGAAAAATTTCAATTTGATATACAAATAAGGAAACTGCACTTTAGTTGAACTATATTGTCTGCTAAACATCAAGCTGTTTAGGGGGGATTGTTTCAAAATCTGTGAAAGTTCTAATTTCATATAACAAAAGTGCTCTAAGTATAGAAATATATAGTAACAAAAGTTCAAATTGTTGAAAAGTGAATATTAAAAAAAAAAGTCTTCCCTCTCTTAAAAAAAAGACAATGTGGCTCACATTATCTTGGAAAAAAATACGTTATCTGTGAATCGAAGAACAATAGGGCTATACGGGGTTTTAGAAATTACCTTACACAAAAGCCTGTTTTGAGAATGAATAAACTGAAGCCCAGTGAGGTAGAAAGAGTGACACAAAATAGTGTATTTTAAAAGGTACATAATGAATATGTGTTAAAGTAAACAGAAAGAAAATAATGTGTTTTCACTTTTTTATACTAACCAACATTGCACTTTTAGACTTCCACATTAGATATTTTTAAAAATTGTGCTAAATATATACATTATATAAAATTTGTCATCTTAACCATTTTTTTTCTAAATTTGATTTTAAGCACTTGTGTCTTTGCTCTCTGCTACAGTGCCTAAGACACAGCTTTGAAATGGGTACCATGTCTTGCCATATGGACCACTGCTAGAAGGGGCACAATAATATTTTGCCAGATAAGTAATAAAGTATTTAGTGTGTGGCTGATGGAAAAGAAAGGAAGAACCTAGAAACTCTGAAATGTATGATTTCAAATTCTAAGATAAACTCTCATCATAGAAAACATGATTTAGCTTTTGAATAAAACAAATGCCATATGTGTCTTACTGGTCAATTTCAGGACCTGCTTCTTACCTCTCTGTATTAAATTAAAGGGGTTAGGAACATGGGTAACCATCATTTCCTCAACTCCTACTTTCATAGCTGAACAAATAATGCTCAGCTCATGTTCACTATACATCTCTAAGAGCTCTCAGTGAACCACAAAAGTATATTTTTTCTTTCAAGGAAATATAACATTGTATTTCTCTGCCCACAACCCAAATATGTGCTTAAGACTTTGAAAGTGTTAACTGTACCTAATATATTAAAATGCACACATTTTAAAATATATTTATAGGTCTTTATAAATAGCAGAATACTTTTTTACTGAAGCCCTTTAACAAATTTACCAATTTCTTTCCCCATTGGTTTCTGGCTCCCAAACATTAGCATGTCATACAGTATCCTTGTGTAAGCAGGGCAAGATCTTTAATGTCACTTAAGTTTTGTTGTGGCCAGCTATATTCAAGTTAAATACTTTTAGTTGGGAATATTTTAAAAATATAATTACCTATGTATACTAAAATGTAAGGTAATCTTGTTTTTCTCCTTCAAATAAAACCCCACCATAAAGTAATTTATTTTGTTGTTCTCAATATCTTCTATCTTGGAAAAATGGCATTCAGAAGAAGTTGGTATAATGATGTCAAATAAAGTACAAAGTTTCAAGACTCAGTTTGAAAGCTTGCTTTATAGCTACAAGAGGACTAATGACAGTTAATACTAATCCCATACAACTAATACCATAGCATCTATGACAACTTGCATATTGGGTGCATTAAAATTTAGTTTTACCTATTTATCTGCTATTTGGCAAGAATTGATGAAGTACTTCTAGATTTCAGCTATATCCTGTACTTTCAGTGCATAGAAATTACCCTTTTGAACTAATAAGTATCACTAAAATTAATATATTTAGGAAGAATAGATATATACTGGTTTGATCTAAAGAACTTGCTTGCATTTTTATTAAATATTTTAAGTTATTTGCAGACATTATATTGTGTTAGATTTGAGTGCATTCTGGAGCCATCTTGTTTCTTCTTTAAAAATTAAACATTATTACAATTGTCTGACATTTCCAATTAACTTCTGAAACTTTCTGCTTCCATTATGAAAAAAAGGTGTTATATATTCCTCTCGTTTATTCCACTTACCCAAATTCAAGAGGGCATTGATGTTCTTGTTTCTCTTTTTTCTTTCTCATGTTTCTTTTCCTTTCATTTTCATTTTTATTTACCTATTTATTTTTTGTAAGACAGCCTTCTGGTGTTTTTAAATAGTCTCTATTTGTTGAATAGTCTTAGAGTTAGAGAAAAATTGACAAAATAGTACACAGCTCCCATATATCCTGCACTGTTTCCTCTAATATTATACCTCATTAGTGTGATACATTTATTACAATCAAGGAACCAAAATGGATTCATTTTAAATAAATCAAAATACATAGTTTATTTGTATTTTCTTAGTTTTAACTTAATACCTTTTTTGTTCCAGGATTTCATTCAGGAAACCACGTTTACATTTAGGTGTCATGTCTCCTTAGGCTCTCTGGGTTATGTGTAGTGACTTAACTTCCAAAGCATACAATACAGAAAGGGGAACAAAAATAACTTCTAATGGAGAAATCCTGATAGACACTATGTAAGCCAGACAACCAAGGTCAAGATCAAAAGTAATAAGTTATATTGATAGTATGTCCCCTTGATATGGTATGATACTGCTAACTCATGTATATAGACATATTTACAAATATTTCTGCAGCTAAATATGAGCTTTTACTGATGCCTCCAATTTGTCCATAACAAATTGATCATTGCTTATGTGTAACTCCCACTTCAATGGTGAGAAATCTGGTTTTCATTATCCTCCATTGATTTACTCAGTCATTCAGTTCCAGTATAATAGGAATAGCAGCTTCAGGAATTCTTCTTAGCACTAAGTAATATCCCATTATATGGATATACTATGGGTTATTTATTCACACACTATGGAAGGCATCTTTGTGCTTCAAATTTTTGACAATTTAAAAATTTATGTGTAGGTTTTCATGTAAATGTAAGTTATCTAATTTGTTGGTAAATACCTAAGAACAAGATTGCTGGATTATGTGGTAAGACTATGTTTAGCTTTGTAAGAAATATAAAATGATCTTGCAAAGTGGTTATGCCATTTGTATTCCCCTAGGCAGTGAATATGCGTTCTTATTACTCTGCATCCTCACCAGGATTTGGTATTGTCAGGTTTTGGGGTTTTTTTTAATCCATTTTAATAGGTGTGCTGTAGTATCTCATTGTTTGAATTTGCAATTCCTTAATGACAAATGATTTTGAATATGTTGTTGGATAATTGTTTTCTATATGTATATTTTC
Organism: Mustela putorius furo; assembly: GCF_011764305.1. Classification (NCBI taxonomy): domain Eukaryota; kingdom Metazoa; phylum Chordata; class Mammalia; order Carnivora; family Mustelidae; genus Mustela; species Mustela putorius. The sequence continues at coordinate 4,035,576 of NW_025422171.1, forward strand.
TTGAATGAAGTGCCTGTTTAGATACTTTGAAAAAAAATGTGGTTTTTGTTCTTCCTGTTAAATTTTAAGGTTTGTTTTTTTTTTTTTTTGTTTTTTTTTGCGTATTTTGAATACAAGTCCTTTATCAAATAAGTGTTTCACAAATACTTTCTCCCAGGTTAGACAGTTCCTGATCTTTTTAAAATTCTCTTAGCATTGTCTTTAACAGACCAGAAAACTTTAGTTTTAATAAATATCAACTTACCATTCTTTTCTGTCCTGATCATGCTTTTGGTGGGGTAGCCAGAAAGTCATCACCATGCCCAAAGTCACCCAGATTTTCTCCTTCATTTTCTTCTACAAGGTTTATAGTTTTGAAATTTGCATTCTGCCCTATGATCCATTTTGAGTTCAATTCTGTGGAAGTTTGAGTATTATGTCTAGAGTAATTTCTTTTTTAAATATAAATGTACCAGTGCCATTGTTGAGAGTGTTATCATTTCTCTTGCTTTGCTTCTTGGTCAAGTATCAGTGACTATATTTATCAGTGTCTACTTATGGGCTTTCTATTCTGGTCCATTGATTTATATATCTACTCTTTCACCACTACACTATCTCAATTACTTATATTTTATAGTAATATTTGAATTTGATAGTGCCAGTCACCCTACTTCATTCTTCAATATTGAGTTAACTATTTTTGGTATTTTGTCTATTGTTATAAACTTTAGATTAAGTTTGTTGATGTCCATGAAGTAACTTGTGAATAGTTTGGTTATGTTGAATCTGTAGATCAAGTTGGGAAGAACTGACATCTTAATAGTACTGAGTCTTCATATATATAAGCATGAAATTTCGCTCTATTTATTTAGATCTTCTTTAATTTCTTTTATAGTTTGCCTCATATAGATGTTGAACAAATTTTCTTAGATTCACATCTAAGTATCTGGAGGGAGAGTCTATTGTTTTTAAATTCAAGTTCCAATAGTTCAGTGTTGGTTATAGGAAAACAATTTACATTTGTATATCAACTTATATATTGCAACTTTACTATAATTGCATATTAACTCCAGAAAATTTTTTATTTTAATCAATCTTTAGAATTTTCTACATTTATCTTCTACAATACAGTTTCTTTCTCTTATTTTTATTATTTCTTTTTAAATACTTTCTCTAGGTATAATTTGTTTTCTCCGAATTCCTTAAGGTGGAAGCTTTGCTTATTGATTTTTAGGTCTTTCTTCTTTTCATTTTTCTAAAGATTTTATTTATTTATCTGTCAGCGAAAGAGAGAGTGAGAGAGAGCACAAACAAGGGAAGTGGTAGGCAGAGGGAGAAGTATGTAACCTGCTGAACAAGGAGCCTGGTGCAGAACTTGATTCTAGGACCCTGGGATCATGACCTGAACGGAAGGCAGACACTTCACTGACTGAGCCACCCAGGTGTCAAGATTTTTCTTTTCTAATAAATGTATTTCATGCTGCAAACTTTCCTCTAAGCAATGCTCTAGCTGCATCCCACAAATTTTGTTAAGTTGTATTTTACATTTTATATAGTTCAAATATTTTTTAAAAAGTTTTCTTGAGACTTCTTTACCCATGCATTACTTAGAAATGTGTTATTTTGATATCCATATATTTGGCTATTTTCCAACTATCTTTCTGTTATTGATTTCTAATTTAATATTAATCTGGTCAGAGAATGTTCCTTGTATGATTTCTATCCTTTTAGATCAGGCGTTGTTATGGCCCAGAATGGGATCTATCTTGGTGCACTTTCCATGTAAGCTTGAGAGGAATCTGTGTTGTTCTTAGATGAAAAATTCTATCAATGTCAATTGAATGTTAAGTTGATTATAGTGCTATCCAGGTCTACTTCACACATGCTGATTTTCTGTCTGCTTTATATATCAATAATGAAAGAAAACTGTTACATGCTCCAGATATAAGAGTGGATTTGTCTGTTTTTCCTGAGCTCTACCATATTTTGTCTTACATATTTTGATTCTCACTTGTTAGGTACATGCATATTAAGGACTGTTATCTTTTTGGAGAATTGACTTTTTAAAAATCATTATGCAATGCTTCTCTTTTACCCTGATAATTTTCCTTCTGCTGAAGTCTGTTTTGTCTGAATTTAGTATGGCTTTGTCAGCTTTCTTTTTCTTAATGTTAGTATGATACATATTTTTCCACATCTTCTCACCTGTGTCTCCCTATTAAAAAGGTGTTTCTTATAAACAACGTATAGTGGGGTCTTTTTAAAATATCCACTGTTCCTAGCTTCACCAATCAGACAACAACAACAACACAAAATAAAAGGCTTCTGAATCAGCAAAGAAGTCAAACTATCACTCGTTGCAGATGATATGATACTTTATGTGGAAAACCCAAAAGACTCCAATACACCTTCTGCCCCACTCTCTCTTTCTTTTTCTTCTGGAATTCCCATTATTCTAATACTGTTTCATCTTATGGTATCACTTAACTCTCTAATTCTTCCATCAGGCTCCAGTAGTTATTTGTCTCTCTTTTGTTCAGCTTCTTTATTCTCAATCATTTGGTCTTCTATATCACTTATTCTCTCTTCTGCCTCACTTATCCTAGTAATAAGAGCCTCAATTTTTTATTGCACCTCATTAATAGCTTTTTTATTTCAATTTAGTCAGATTTTAGTTCTTTTATTTCCCCAGAAAGGGTTTTTATTACACCAGAAATGGATTCTCTGATATCTGCCATGCTTTTTTCAAGCCCAGCCAGCTAACAACTTGAAAATCGTCATTCTGAACTCTAGTTCTGACATATTACCAATGTCTGTATTGATTAGGTCCCTAGCTGTTGATACTGTCTCCTGTTTTGTTTTTGTTGTTGTTGTTGTTGTTTGTTTGTTTGCTTTTGTGGTGAGTTTTTCTGCTTTGTCATTTTATCCAGTTAAGAACATATGAACGAGAGAATAAAATACTGGAAGGGTGGCAAAGACTCCACAAAAATAGATGCTAATCAAATCAGAAGAGACCCGAAACCAGGGGGAGAATGGGGGGGAACACACACACACACACACACACACACACAAATATATGAGACTCGTGAATAGAACAGAGCCACCCACTTGATTTTGGGTGTATTCTGGTCTCATAGAAGAAACTATCTCCTAAAACTTTAAAGAAATATATATATATATATGTGTGTGTGTGTGAGTGTAAACATGATGAAGGGATGGAAAATGGAATATGAAAATTTTTAAAAATATTCTAAAAAAGGAATCGATTAGATTAGTTGGTTGAAAAAAAGAAAAATGAAACGAGGAGAGACTATGATCAGACTGGACACCAAAACGAAGCCATGTGCTAGATTCAGGGTATATTTTGATCTCTTGGAATAAATTGTATCCCAAAATTTTAAAGAAAAAAGTGTATATGTATACAAAAAATAAAGTTAAATACAGTGAAGGAATAAAATATGACTATAACAATGAAAATTTAAAAAGTTTTTTTTTAAAAACAGTATTGTTAAGATAAAATTGTTTTAAAATGTTAAAAGAGGAAAGAGGAAAAGTTAAAGATAGAATAAGAAAAAATAAAATTAAAAAAAAATTAACTTTGCAAGACTAAAAGATCATGGGGGGAAAGTCATGAATTGTAGGCATTGCTTTCTCCTAGCTCTGGAGTTCCACAGTTCTCATTGATCAGTGAACTTGGTCTTGGCTCGAAGTTCTTGCTGATATTCTGGGGACAGGCCTGTTGCAGTGATTCTGAAATGTCTTTGCCCAAGGTGGAAATGCACTACCCTTGCCAGGGGCCTGACTAAGTAATCTGCTTCATTTTGCTCTTGGTAGCTTTTGTTCCCTGAACACTTTCCATAGAGCCCTGGAGGACAGGAATGAAAATATCCACCTCAAAATCTCTGACTCTGTAGGAGCTGAGAGCTCAGGGCCCCATTCCCTAGTGCACCCTCAGAAAAAAGCAGTCAATCACTCCAGTCTCCCGGGTCTCCAGCCACACGCCATGCTCACCTGGCCTGTGACTGAGCATTTCTATTTCTGGCACACAGCCCCGTTTGGAGTCTTCAAACCCAGCAGATTCCTGCTGTGCACCCCTGCGCCACTCCTTCCAGGGGAGGAAGAAGGGGGAGTCTTTCCAGATTTGCCCCTTGTGGGGTCCCTACTTGAAGAGCAGTGGTCTGACTGTGCCTTGGATCACAGTTTAAGGTAACCCCGAGCTGAAAGCTCACTATTTGGCTCTGTCTCTGTAGCTGGTTTCCCTGCTCCAATACCTGACAGCTCTCTAACACTCAGAATCCTTCGGTGTTTCTGTGACCCTGTTGGTCCTGAGACCACACTGTCCCTGTGAGGCCTCCATCCCCGCTTAGCCTCTGGATTCATGTCCCTCAGTGGAAGAGACTTCAAAAAGTTCTGATTTTGTGCTCCACTGCTCCACCGCTTGCCAGGAGTCAGCCCCTCCTCCCGCACTCTATCTTCCCGTAGCTGCAGATTCACTTTTCTGCACATCCTACCTTCCAGAAAGTGGTTGATTTTTTGTTCCTAGAATTGCTCCTCTTCTGCTCTTGTATCTCCTGTTGAGTTTGTAGGTGTTTGGCATGGTTTGATAACTATCTAGCTGAACTCCTGCGACCTAATGGTATTTCAGTCTCTTACTCTTCCACCATCGTGCTTCTTCCTTGAGCCCCTCAGGCATTCTCTGCTACAGAGTTTTTTCTTCACAACATTTCCTTTTGATTATTTACTAGAGTTACCATCTCTTCACTTACATTCCAAAATTTCTTCCATTTTTTAATTCAGATTCTGATATTTGCTTTGTCTCTGCAGACTTTTTTGTCTTTGCGATATCTTGCAATTATTTGCCAGAAGCTGAATATGGTATACTGAACAGAAAGAACTGTGGAAAGGTTTTACACTTATTTGGGTAGGTCTTAAATTGTTTATATTTGCTATAGCTATAGGTTTCAGAAACTAAAATTTCCTCTGTCTGTGTTTTTTTCTCTCCTATCAATTTTGAGTTTTCATAAAGAAACTTTATTAAACAGAGTCTAATACTTTATATGGTTGTTTTAGTCTGAATACACTAATTACTCAGGATCCTGTTAATGGAATAGTAAGGAGTTGGAGAGTAGAGGCATTTTATGATTTTATGATTAAATTTCAGTCTTTTTGTGTCCCTCAGTTTTGTTTTTCATGACCATTTCTTACCTTCCTCTCTCTCCCTTTCTTGGGTGAAACAGGAAGTCTAAAGTCATCTGGAGTTGGTAATTGCCCTTCCATCTATGTGAGAAAACAAGCTGGTGACTCTTCTTTCATTAAATAGTAAGCTCTTATTACAGAGAAAACAGTGGGCATATTTCAAAATAGATAGTATTCCCTTATACCAAAGACATGAGATGATTTTTCTTGGTTTCTGGGATCCTTTCAGTTAAAACCCATTGAAGTATAGAGGCTCCACTAAGGCTAAAGCCTCCAAGAGTTCCTCACTATTGGTCAAGTCCAACCCCAGCCTCCAGCAACTCATCAAATCCCATTTAAGTGTGCCTACTTGTTTATGCCTTCAGTGATTTCTGCTCTGGGTATGCTGATCTTGGCTGTGTTTCCCTGATTTTGCCTATATCTCCAGATTTGGGGCTGGCAGTTGGCCCTGCAAATTCAATTCTCTAATGGGTTCAAGAAAAGCTTTTGATTTTCAGTTTTTTTCAGCTTTCCTCTTGTGAGGATGAGAGTGATGATTTCCAAGCTTTTTACATGTTACTGCTGAAACTGAAAATCTTCTGCTGCACTTATTTTTTAATGTAGTATTTTTCAAAAACACTGACATTGTGGTTAACATCTGGTTACTAGATTAAAATTTTGTGGTTAGGAAAATATTTTTTAAAGTACAAGACTGAGAGATCAATCCATAAAACTTTGCACACATGAACAAGTGTTCCATGGCTAAAGATCCCTTTACCAATTTGGAAGGGGGTGTCATAAATCCCATTTCTAACAGGTAATATTGTCCAGCAAATGCATGCACAGCTAAAAAGAAAATATATCATCTGAACAAACCATTTCCCCATTAGTTGAGCTAACTGAGATGTCACTGTATTTTCTTATAAAACATTTATCTTTTGAGGAATAAAACTTGGACAAATAAAGACCTTACTTGGGGCTCAAAATTTAAGACAAATAAAAAAGTTTGAATCAAAATCAGTAATATTTTAAAGCAATATTTTAAATGAGATGAATGGGATAAATAATAAACAAAATATCAAAGTGTACTTAAATTAAGAAACAGTGTAATACAAAGTCATATTGGAGTCTAAGACAAAAAGGAAAATTTTTATTCCTGACTTCTTTGGTCCTTCAATATTTTGCCTTACATAAGTCTCTCACCTTTGTCCCAGCCCTGGTAAGGAATGTTCAGTCATTAAACACTGGAAAAAAATACATTTAAATGTGTATATTGGAGTTAGGAAAAATCAAAGTATGTCGGAAACAGGAAATTTTTCTCTCTTACACAGTTTAATATCATTATCATTTAAAATTCAATATAACTAAATGGAAAAAAATTAAGTAAAAAGCTCCTATTTTATACAGCAGTCTTTGCAATTGGAAAATAATATCAATATGATGCTAAATGTTTATGCATTTCTTTCTGCACACATATATACACATTCACAGACATACATACAAGTACTGCAACAGTAATCAGAGATTGAAAAATAGACTTCCTCATCAAAATTTTCTTTAACTATCTTCTTTCTGAAGATTCTGTTCCACCTGTGATATTGTACTTTTGGTTTACCTCAAGACCTTAATAGCTATTCTCTTCTCACTTTGTTTTTTCCCTGAGAGATTTTCTTTATACAGGAAAAATCTTTTAAGTGTCTTCCTTCCATATATATAAATGGTATACATAAGATAAAATGATTCAACTATATATATAAAATTAAGTGTCATATGTAATATACAATAATGTAATAATAATAAATAATATATATTTTGACACGTGTGTGTGTGTGTATACACACAATACTTGTTATACCAGAGGCTGTTTTATCACTGAAATTTTCCCTTTATATTTTTTAATCCCATTATAGATGTTCAAAATATATTTGAACATGAAAGCTGTTACCTAATGTGTTGTGGCAATATGGCAGTAGAATCAAATAGCTGTCCTCTCACAGAGTTTGTGCGCCAACAACACTCAGCACATCGAAGTACTGAAACTATTGAGTGACCTTGTGAATCACGTGTTGAGAACTAAGGACAACTACAAAGAAGAGTGTCCTCTAAGTGTACCCGGATCACAAATAGGGCAACAATATTTTTCAGAACTTTTATCTCCATAAAATGTTCAATAATAATAAAGGGAAGAGACTGTAGTCATCTGAATTTTATAGGTTGAGTACATAGAGGACTTCTACACTCATACACTCAGTCAGAGATGACATAATTAACTTAAAATGAATATGAATTTCAATTAAAACCAGTAAGATGCAGGCTGCTTTCAGTAATCAAACTTACTGATTACACTCTAAAAAACACCCTTTTGTTTCTTTTTACCATGTTTTGTTAATGTCCTATAAGCAGTATGCTGGCTTTCTATTTTCAAATACTGTTAATCTCAAGTCCAATTTTGCCATTATGCAAAACAATAAAAGAGGACATTAGTCTTGCACACAATCATTTTTCAGGCATGTGAATCATAGAACATGTAAATAAAAATACCATCACCATGCATAAAGACAGGGAACACAGACATCAATTCCAAATATTAAATTCCATCTTGGTAGATGGGATTGGGAGGGAGACAAACCATAAGTGACTCTTAATCTCACAAAAAAAACTGAGGGTTGCTGGGGGGAGGGGGTTTAGGAGAAGGGGGTGGGATTATGGACATTGGGGAGGGTATGTGCTTTGGTGAGTGCTGTGAAGTGTGTAAACCTGGTGATTCACAGACCTGTACCCCTGGGGATAAAAATATATGTTTATAAAAAATAAAAAATTAATAAAAAAAAATTCCATCTTGGTTTGTGTGTTTGGTCAAAAGCCTTTACTGATGATCATACCTTTCAGGATTCTCCCTCCAAGTTCTAAAAACAATTGAAAGACAGAGTGTGGGAAACTAGGAGAGAAGCAGAAAAAGGCAGGCATGAAGCCTAAAATAAAATGAATAAATGCAAGGAGGAATCAGATCCAGAGCAGAGGCTGGCTTTTTCACTTCATAAATTACCAACTTGATGTAAATTCAATACTAGCAAATTCAATACACAAGCAATGCAAAGAATTTTCGTGGGTGGGAAAGGCTGAGAGAAGAGATCAAGCAACAGTGTCGGTAGCTCTGGATAGTCTGATAATGGCCCCAGATTTCAAGCAGATACTTCAGTACATTCCTCACATAGCTTAGAGTACCCGGGTGTTACATCTCACAGAAACGGTATACTCATTGTGCTGTTTTTATTTCTAAGTGGGATCTTGAAAGATCTTTCTAAGTAAAATGCTGGCAAAGAAACAACCCTATCACTAAATGTCCCTGTCATTTTGTCTTTTACGTGATTGGTTGCAGATGTTTCTGTGAAAAAAAAGTCTTCAGAGTTTGTTATTCCACCTACTGTCATTTCACAATCAGGGTCCAGTTGGGAGAAATATTGAGCATACCACTTGTCTATAGTGATCTAGCTTTTCAATGTGCACATTTTTATCTCAACTTACCAATGCTTATTTTGTGAAGGAAATTTCCAAGTGATCTTAGATTATAAAATAAGAATGAATATCTTAGATAACTTTGTGAAAAATGAGATTTAACTTCAACACATTTTTATTGAAATGCAAGGGATATCAAATACACACAAATGCGAGATAAAGTTTAATTCAAAGTAGACTTGGATGGGGACAACATGAACATTAATCACATCTTTAACAGAAATTAAAAAATGAAGGTTTAACAACTGGATGTTCACTCAAGTGAAGGAAAATCTAAGACTAATTTTTAAAAACACCAATAGTAGATATCTATAAGAGTTACTTTTATTTTTTTTTTTTTTTTTTTTTTATTTTTTTTTTTTATTTTTTTTTTTGTCTTTTATTTTTTATTTTTTATTTTTTTTTTAAATTTTTTATTTTTTATAAACATATATTTTTATCCCCAGGGGTACAGGTCTGTGAATCACCAGGTTTACACACTAAGAGTTACTTTTAAAGCCATTGTATTATTTGCATAGCATATTTCAAAGCATAGAAATGTGATATTCTATGTCAGATGTAACCAACAAACAAGGGTTGTTCTTTTGTTGTTATTGTGTAAAAGTGGTACAAGCAGAGTGGTGTAATCATAATGTACTATGTTAGCAATATTGCAATTGTTAGAAATATTTGCATAATCATATTATTGTATACTCTGATTATCGATTTACCAAAAGAGGTGCCCTCAGTTTATCAGGAGAATGGAAGGGGATAGTTTATGTGAGTTTATGTGTAGATAGGACTGTATAAAATAGATTCATTTTCAACCTTAATAATAGGTAAGTAATAGATGTCTCTAAAAGTTAAAAATCAAGAAATAGCTGTTCAAACATTTTATTTGGGAATATGGTGGCATATTAAATTAGGAACAGCTGAAAGATATGAATAAATAGATCAAAATTTGGAGGATGAGGAGAACACCATCATTTGTCTTAGACAGTTGTGTTTTTAATTATCACTCCAATAGTGTCATCTGAATATTACTACTCTAATGTACATTGCATATTCTATTATCATGTGTGTATATTATTATGCTGATAAAGTGAAACACTTCTGTGCAAAGAACCAAGATGCCCTTCAACAGACGGATGAGGAAGATGTGGTCCATATACACTATGGAGTATTATGCCTCCATCAGAAAGGATGAATACCCAACTTTTGTAGCAACATGGAAGGGACTGGAAGAGATTAAGCTGAGTGAAATAAGTCAAGCAGAAAGTTTCAATTATCATATAGTTTCGCTTATTTGTGGAGGATAAGAAATAACATGGAGGACATAGGAAGATGTTGGGGGAAATTGGAGGGGGAGACAAATCGTAAGAGACTATGGACTCTGAAAAACTACCTGAGGGTTTTGGAGGGGCGGAGGTGGGAGGTTGGGTGAGCCTGGTGGTGGGTATTATGGAGGGCACGTATTGCGTGGACACTGGGTGTGGTACATAAACAATGAATTCTGGCACACTGAAAAGAAATTTTAAAAAAATAATTTTTTTTAAAAAGATAATGTAAAGAACACAGAAAAATAAATATAAATAATCTTTAAAAAGATTTTTCTAAGAAATAAAGTACTTCTATTAAATTTTTGGTTGTTGTTTTGGTGTGACAGGATAGACCACTGCAGGAATTCCTTTTAGTTAATGTAGAGAAGTGCAAATGTTAATCAGCCAAAACTGTTATTTCTTGCCAAAATATTAAAACATCATCAAGAACAATCAAAATTAAAGTATATAGGCTGTAATCCTGCTCCCCCAATAAATAAAACTATCTTCATATTCTTGTCTAAACTTGTAAAGACCTTTAGCAGATTTATCAAGACTGAAAGCTTTGAGTCACATGATCTTGGTTGAAATCCTGGTAGTACCTTTTATTATGTGATGTTAAACAAGTTACTTAAGCTATTTAGTGAACATGAATCACTACATTATTTAAAAGTCAAATGAGAGAACAAGTAAATAAAAGAATAAATGTAAAAGACTCAAGTTGGGTGTCTGACACATATTCGGATCCATAAATGTTGGCATTTCTCTGGTCCAACATTGAAATCACAGCAGGGCAGTTTTGCCTCTCACCACATAAACTCAATTCATAAGTCACTTTTCATCTTCTGACATTATAATGCCCTATCACACCTTTCCTGTGCTCTACTCCTAACCATTCTTATAAATGCCTTCACTAATTGTCCCTATGCAAATTAGGTCCTTCCTTGTTTTTACATTTTACATCTGACCTATTTTCTTAATAAAACTTACTGACACCCAAAATAAATATTTTTCTGTGTTATTATTTGTTCAACATCAATTTGTATCTGATAGTAAACTGTAAACTGTAAACTCTTTGGAGTAGGGACTATATCTATTTCAACCATTATTATATCTTTAACTCTGAACACCATGTTTGGCACATTATAGGTGTCCATGATATCATTGGCTTAAAGAGCGATGGAATAATAATTATTTGGCTGTAAAACTTTTTAGAAGGTTACTGAAACACTTTTTCCTTAACTTTGTCTTACCATTAGAATGCTTCCAGTTTTTAGCTGCTTCCACTGTCATAGTGCTATAAGTACTTTAGGAATAGGAATTTTTCTTCTTTTGGATTATACATGTTTAACTAATACACCAAAGTGCGAATATTTCCATCTAAGTTCTCAGATGAGAGTTTAGACTATTATAACCTATTATCTACATTCTACTCTATTATAACCTATGATCTATATTATATAACCTATGATCTAACATATGTTTGAATGAATGAGTGAATGAATGAGTCAAGACTGTCCATCAGGCAATTAGAAGATTTCCTGATCTGAACTTCATTTTATATATTTTTTGTTTTTATTTTTGTTTTTTTGTTTGTTTGTTTGTTTGTTTTGTAATATATCTTCTTTTGTTTATTTTGTAATACATCTTCTTAGTGGCCAAATATTTTGCATGATTTATCAGTCATCTTTTGAGAAGGAAATAGTACAACATGGACTACTTTTATTTTTTTTCTTAGCATATTGATAATTCTATCTGAATACCCACATACCTCCATCATAAATGTGATTTAATGACTTCTTACTGAAAACTGACTTTGAAAATCTTCATTTATGAGTCACTTTTTTACATAGGTCTTTCTTGGTTATGTAAGCCTACTTTAGGTACCACCTCCATCCCAAGGATCATCCAGAATGTCATTATCATCATATAAAAATGTTGAGTACTTAAATATGTGGCACTATGGTAAACACTTTCCATGTATTATCTTGTTTCTTCATGCGAAACCCAATATATCTCTGATCATTTTCCTATTACAAAAACCAAACCCCTAAACTTGATACATTCACCCTCTTTCTGTTTTATTTTATCAAGGAGGTAACATTACCTTCCTTTTAACAGGTGTGGAAACTGAGCCTTAGAACAAGGAAATAATTAGTACAGACTCACTAAGAGAGAGTAATGGGTCTTTTTGTTCCCAAAGCCTATCTTCTAAGCCAGAACACCACTAAGCCTGCATTCTCCACTTCTGTTATGAGAGCTACCATTTGGTACATTTCTGCCATTCAAGGATGAGCTTTGTGAAGCCACATGCTATGCCTAGTTCATAGCTGCATATTTAGCACCTACCACAGGACGAGCAGATAAGTCCTTCAATGATCCTGATGTTTACTACGTAAGTAAAATTTATTTCCATCAACCATTATGGATGGGTTCAACCTAAGGTCTTTAAAAAACTAATGTACTGTATGGTGACTAACATACCAACAACAACAACAACAAACAACAAAAACCTCTTGCCCAATACAAATTCTCTTTTTTCATATTTCTGCCTTTCATTTACACTTTGCAGAAATCATTTAACTAACCTAACTACATTTTGTATTCTGTTTTTAATTTAATTTCCTAGTCTGAATACTAAGTAGTATGCTTTCTAGTTTCCATTGAAATATCAGAGAAAGAAGTTCCAGTCATTCAGATACAGTTTAAAAAAAAATTATTTTCTCTGTCAATTCACCCTTTTTTATGTCAACCCTTTCTAACTCTAAACAGTTCAATGAATATTATCCACCTCAAGACATAAGGAATGCAGAAGAATAGTGAAATATTCACATTGTAGTTTCCTAGTGGTCTGGATCCTTAAAACATCCAGAATGTTTTATTTAAATTTTTATTATCACCACATGAATGTCAACTAGAGTAGCCCTAACCCTTAAGACATAGCTGAATTTGGGTTGAAATCCCATCTCATTACTCCAATATTCTTCCCAGATTTCTGTGAATTGCTGGTCTTTATGTTCCTTTAGTTTCTGGCTCCTGTTCCTATTATTACGGACATAACATAACACTTACAGATATAAAGTAGACTTCATTCGAGATTTGGGTAAAAAGAAACCAGAGATTACACTGCCATAAAATTCAATAAAGAATTTAAATTTAAGCTATAGCTGTTCTTATCTCCTGACCACTTCTCCACCAACACAAATGGCAGGTTCCCATTATCTGGTTCGTCTACCCTCTTCTTTCCTCTCCCCCTTCTCTCTTCCTAGGCTCATTCCCACAGCCTCTTAGACCACTGCTCCTTGGGGATTATCCTAGGAGTCCTGACATCTCACTCTGCTCCCCTGTCAAACTAGGGCAAAAATTCATTAAGTATTTTCTAAACCAAAGGAGGTTCTTCTATAACTTCTTTTCCTAGAATCCTCTGATTTCCTCTGCAACACTCTCTACCCACAACCCTGTTAATACTCAAGCATAAGTTTCTATCTCTTTCTTTGCAGGGATCTCTCTGCTCAGCATGGAGGTGGGAACTTATGCGACTGTTGTGTTAGGCAAACCAGAAATACTAATTAAGAATTCCTCAAATCCAACCTGAATTATCAGTTCTTTTCCATTTTGCTGGAAGCATAGAAACAATATTAATTTTTTTAGTACTGGACTAAAAAAATTTTTATTGGTACTTTTTTAGAGAATTGTGTATCTAGATGTGAGCTATCAATCAGTTTTGATATATAGGTGACCATATACATGTATTTGTATAGATTATATAAATGTGTCATAATTCTTATATTATTATATATGTGATATATAAATAATCTAAATATTATATAAGATTCTCTATCAATGTTAATAGATAACAATATATAAAAATGCAATGTTTATAAAACTATGTATATATTAAGGAGTACATACACATATATATACATATTAATTTACAGTATTAAACTTTAATACGCACACACATAGATTTACATAATGTAGATCTTCATGGCTCTATTACACAAGATATATATGCAATCTATATCTTAGGTCCAGTTTGTCTCTCCTCCAAGGCACATTAAAAGCAGGAGCTTCACCTTGTCTATTCATATCCTCATTCACTCATGATTCAGTAAATGCTGTCATGAAACAAAGATTTATCTAGTAACTACTCATTGTCAGGTGCCTCCTCTTACTCTTGTTGGCTGCTGGTTTTAAGATCATGTAAGGAAAAGATGGAAAGTTCTGGAGTTTACCAAAGTCATACATTTAACTCTGAAATGAGTCTTGGAGGTTAATTTATACCAATGGAAACCCTATTATTGGTTTGTCACACTGTAGAAAGTTCCCTTTCCTTTCTTGAGTACTCCTAAATCAGTCTGGTCTTCTAGCATGCCTTCAGTGTCCTTTTACTCAGAAACTGATCTTAAGCAAGCACACATGTATTCCAGATGATTCTTTACTGAAGTAGATTATGTACATAAAGAAACGAAGATTGCAATTGTTTCCATTTTCAACCTTTTGAAAGCTTTAATATTATTGCTGTAAATGTGATTTCACAAAGCTATAAATGCCTCATTTAGTCATTTTTAAATACCTCTGACATGCAACCAGGAGTTGGAAATATATAAATATTTTATGATGTTTTTGCATGTTACCATAGCCTGTTATTCTATTATAAACTGTCATCTGTTACTCAATCAAAGGAAAATGGGTAAGAAAAACTTACTGTAGTCCAAGGAACATTCCTTTTTGCATGAATTTACCAACTCTAATAGGTTGTAGGTTAATGGAGTTCTCAAAAAGTGGGAAAGGATCATACATGCCTCACCTCCCTCTGCTCTGCCTCTCACTAACACCAGTATAAAAATATCTAATTTACAATATGTGTTTGGGAGCACTCTGTCATCAAAAATATTTCTCTTGTGATTCAAGTATATTCCTTCTAATTGTTTTCTAATTTCAAACTTAAACTCAGTTTTCACGGCTTTTAATCCCAGATGAAGATAAAACATGTCTTGCTCAAAAATGCACCTTTTTTCATGAAGAGAGGACGGACAAACTCTGGTTTCAATAGAACTATCTTACTCTGCCTCTCACTCTTGTTAAACATTGGGCGGCCAGAGAACTGATAACAGGAGTTCTAACATTTTGTTTTAGTATGTACAAGATGAGAGGAGTCAAGTTTTACAGCTTGAATGACTTCTGCAATAATTCTAGCTCTTTTTACTAGTGTAAGATCTAAAGCAATGCCTTGGTTTTCTTCTTAGCCTGTTTTCTCATCAGCAAAATGGCAATAATCACATTTAATGCATGGATTTCTGCTGATGTCTTGAGACTGAAAAGAAATCAGGTCTTTATGTCACATCATAAATAGAGGCGTGCCAATTATTGATACATATTATTATCAATTATTATAATACCTTGGTTTCCAAATGGAGTTTGAATCATGATTTTAATATTTTTCAGGAATCCTTGAATAAGTGGTTGATCCCAGGCTGCAGGCAGATTGAAACAAGATGAACTTGGAGTATGCTGAAGTGCCAGAAATTGAGAAAGTGCTCAAGAGAAGATAGAGCATTATTGAATGGGCACAGCAGACAATCTGAAAAAGCTCTAAATGGCCAAAGCAGCAATAATTTGAGGAACAAAGTCAACAGAGTACTAGATCATTGCCCATAGAATAAAACATATATCCATGACTCCAACATACTAGTATAAGTAAATAAGTGAATAAATTAATAGAGAAGGGATATACCAATTGATGAATGTAGAAACAATATGGAAAATATAAAGTCAACATTAGAACACTGCAGCAATAATTGTTGTTAGCAAGATTCATAATCTTGTACCAAAATTCACAATATGAATTTTCATAAATTCACAAATTTATGAAAGAAATTTGAGGAGAAACATGAGTCTTAAAGTATCTTTCCCAAGATATTTATTAATTACAAAGGGAAAATAGTATCTTTAAAATGGAAAAAACCACAGACACAATCTTAACTGAGTAATTAAGGTTAACATCACTGGTAATAAAATATCTCAGCATCATATACCCTTGACATGTTTCACTGAGAAAGGCCCAGCATGTCTATGATCTTCTTTAAAAAACACCTCCCTTCAATTCAATAATGAAAAAATACAGGATTAATCCAAACCAGAGGATATTCTATAAAATAACTGACCAGTACACCTTAAATGCCAAGGTTCTGAAAGACAGGAAAAAATTAAGGAAACAAAGGGGACTGACAACTAATTCAGTGTGAGTTCCTGCACTGGACTCTGGAACAGAAATATAGTTAGCGGAAACACACCAATGTTAATTTCTTAGTTCTGGTGATCGTGTTATGGTTGATATAAAATATTAACATTATGGGACACTTAGTAAGACATATACAACTGTTCTGTAAGTCTAAATGTATTATGAAATAAAATATATTTTAAAACTGAGTTATTTTCTTTGGGAATATATCTAGTATTATTAATGAAAATGGCTTACTTCTTTTTTTATTTAAGATGTATTTAGTAAAGTCATGGTAGAAACATGACTTTAAGATTTTATTAATTAATTAATGTATTTATTTAAGAAAGAGTGAGAGAGCAGCAGAGGGAGAGGGAAAGTAAGAAGGAGAGGCAGGCTTCCACTGAGCCCGGAGCCCCCTGTGGAGCTTGATCCCAGGACTCTGGAATCATGACCAGAGCCAAAGGTAGACACCAAACCTACGAAACCACCCAGGTGCCCCCCAAAATGGCTTACTTCTAATTATATTACCTATACTTCTGAATAATTTTGAGGCAAATTCTCTGAGTCTATCCCTGAGTAGTTAAAAACTAAATACAGTTGTTGTTCCTCAATACTATTTTTATTTATTTGTTTATTTATTTATTTATTTGGTTGGGTAGCTGGAACTCAAGGTCACTAAGTGATGTAGAAAGAAACAAACCCAGATGATATCATGAATTAAAATCTGAACCCAGAAACAATTCCAGAAATGGTATGCAAACCTCAAAAAGTCTTTGAGAAAGGATGGAATGAACCACCAAACTACCATTCTATTCTTAAGCCTTTTCAGGCTTTTTAATCTGTTTGAGGAATGAAAAAACATTTGATTACCCTTCAGAATAAGTATTTTATAAGAAGCATGGTAGATCAGAGAAAGCATCAGAGTTCCAGACACAAGACAATTCTTGTAATCAACAGAAATATAAAAGAACTGTCAACAGAACATGAAATAAGGCGTGGGTATTGATAATTAGTGCATGTACATTTATTGAAAAATGATGCAAAAATCATATACTTTTTTAATTAAAATTAAATGCCGAAAAGCTTTTCTTTTGATTATCTCATCACAATAGTTACAGAGCTTCTAGGTTTCATTACTACAAAAACTTTTTCAAAACGAATTTTGAGACTTTGCTAGGTACTTCAAAAATAGATTACAATTCTTCATAATTTAATTAAAATAGCCATGTGTTTTTTATTGTAAGTTTATTCATTTATTTATTTTTAGTAATCTCTATACTCAAAGTGGGGCTTGATCTCAGAACCCAGAGATCAAGAGTCACGTACTCTTCCAACTGAGCCAGTCAGGTGTCCCCAGAGCCATGTTTTTAAAATGATATTGTTTTTACTTTTTATTATATAAATATTTGTGGGACTTTGAGTGGAATTTAAAAAGGTGTGTGTGTGGCTATTGAATTGCTAATTTCAATGTTGGTAATATTTACTATTGCTGCTCATGGTCACACACCTCTTTTTCTGACTTCTCAGGAACAGTCTCATTTAACCTGAAAGTTTTAATAACATCTGGTATATAATTTCATTTTCTGTTGTGGACTCATAACTAAAGGAAAACTGATTCTAGAATTGGTGGGGGTTTTTGTATGTTTGTTTGTTTGTTTGTTTTTAAGGTTTTACTTGACAGAGAGAAAGAGAGTCAGAGAGCACAACCTGGGGAAACCACAGAAGGAGCAAGAGAAGCAGGTTCCCTACTGAGCAGGAAGCCTGACAGGGCTTCATCCCAAACCCAAGCTCATGACCTGAGCCAAAGGCAGATGTTTAACGAACTTAGCCATCCAGGCACTTCTAGAACTAGTGGTTTTTCTGTTTGTTTGTTTGTTTGTTTGTTTGTTAAAGATTTTATTTATTTGACAGATTAGAGATTACAAGTAGGCAGAGAAGCAGGCAGAGAGAGAGGAGGAAGCAGGCTCCCTGCAGAGCAGAAAGCCTGATGTGGGGCTTGATCCCAGGACCCTGGGATCATGACCTGAGCTGAAGGCAGAGGCTTTAATCCACTGAGCCACCCAGGCAACCCCCTAGAACTGGTGTTTTATACAGAATGTCTCATAAAAGCATTTAAGATAATTTTATTTTTAAATAATGAAGTCTAAGGGCAAAAGAGTGTCTTTTATAAAATGTGAATTGTCTTATGATCTAGGAAATTATAAGCTACATTTCACTTCAGTCTTATATCTCTAAATGATTAAAGGAATCTGCTGGAGGCCAGAGGCAACTCCATTCCCCAACTTTCCCCAAGCATGGAGAGAATCCACTGTGAATGATTTCTCTCTCTTCACTTCCAGTAATCTAGCATGTGTTCTTTCTTAAGTTGAAATGCAGTGATTGTGAACCTTTTTGGATTTAGATAAGCCCATTCCAAAATATGATGACATTTGTTGACTGTAAGAAAAAGAATATTTATATTAAAATCATACCCAATTTTGCTTATGATTTCAGGGGGATCCCTAGATCTGGGGAAGTTTTCCCATGAGCTTTAGCTTAACACCTGAAAAAGCATATTTTGCTCCTAAAATTATAGTCTATTAGGAACAGATCTAGCCTAGACAAATAGGGCCTTCTGATGCATGAAAAACAAGGAGAGGGACTGAGCTTTGAGGTAAGAGGCCTCAGAAAAGTCCTGGGAAATGATGAACTAGAGGTTTCTCTGGGGAATTAATATACAGGTGACCTTTGAACAACATGGGGTTAAGGATGCAGACCACCTGAGCAGTTGAAAATCTGTGTCTATACTCCCCCAAATAATAGCCTATTATTGGCCGGAAGAGTTACCAACAACATAAACAGTGGATTGACACATATTTTGTAAGTTATAGGTGTTATATACTGTAGTTTTACAATAAAGTAAGCTAAAGAAAAAAGTTACTAAGGTAATCACAAGGAAAAGAAAATATGTTTGTAGTACTCTACTGGATTTATTGAAAAAATTGACTTATAAATATACCCGTTCAGTTCAGACCCATCTTGTTCAAGGCTCAACCATAAACCATGGTTCAAGGCACTGGATACAGATGTCATGAGAGGCAGGGAATGTTCTAGAAGTTTAACAGTGAAACAAAGAATAGAGTGTCAGGAGCAGGCATGGGAAACCCTGTAGTGAAAAAACCAGCAAGTCTGGGTAATGGATTATATTTGGATGAAAGACAAGAACAAGTCATATTCAGGGAAGGATTGATGAGGTATTTGAAGGATTTTAGTAATATTCCTTTTCAAGCCACACATCTCATCAGGTCTCACTGAACTGTATTCATTCAGATGTAACTTCTACACTAAATCTATAGATACTGACCTGATAAAAATACAAAAACGCTTTCATATCTTTTATGTCTTACCACAATTCCTTTGTATTGCTAAACTGAGATATTTTTGACAGCCATATTCTCAATCCTCCAAAGATTCCCTTTGAGATTGAGGAAGAGAGTGGGGATGCAGACTCTGGTTTCTGGTATGGGCCTTCCTACATGATTTCCAAAAACCTCCAGACTTAGGAGGACATTCTTGTTTTTTGCTAGCACCTTTTTTGCACAGAATTTGTTTGTTGGTTCTTTGTCCTCAGTCAAATTTGTGCATTTTTCTGGGTGCATAATTTCTCTAACAAAGATTTCTGGATTATTGTTTATCAATTCAAAGGGTTTAACATTGCCAAGCTAAGTTTACTCATTCCAATGACTCACCAAAGTTAGCTCATTCTTAAGAAACTTTTGTCTACACTTGAAAGACTAGTTGACCTTAAAATAGAATTCTACTATGTAAAAATAAATTAAATAAAATAATAAAATAAAATAGAATGGAACACTCCATTCTATGAAGCATGCTAAATGCCTTCTGCACTAGTACAATGTCTTCACAGTTATCCATCATGCTCTGGGCCTCTGCCCTTTGTACAAATGAAGAACATCATCACACTGCTCATTGCCAGATCTTCACAGGAAAGGGCTGGAGCTCAAAACGTTAACCTTAACTATCTCTCATAAGATGGATAAATTTAGGAGCTGTTCTTTATAAAGCTGCATAGGCACACAGATATATATAGATAGGGTAGCTGAGGAAAAAATAAAGGAAAGAAATGAATGCTGGATTCAAAGCCTTTTTATGTGCATTTGCAGTCAAATGCTCTACCACTGAGCTATACCCCCTTTTATGTGCATTTGAAAAGATGAAATTAAGTTTAATATTGGTTCTTTAGTTTACTATGGCTGCTGTAACAAAGTACCACAGACTGGGTGGTTTAAATAATAGAAACGCATTTTCATACAGTTCTGGAGGCTAAAAGTCCACAATCAAGATGTTGCCAGGATCGGTGTCCTTTCTGACTTACAGATGGTCGGCTCCTCTCTGGGTCGTTACAGGGTCTTCCTTCTGTCTGTGTCACATGAAGCCCCCCCTAATCACCTTGTTCAAACTGAATCCCCTCTTTAAAGGCCCTATTTCCAAATACAGTCTCATTCTGAGGTCCTGGGGACAGGGCTCTAACATGAATTTTGGAAGGGACACACTTCAACAACCATGACAATTAATAATTTTACTTTGTGAGACACACGTTCCCATGTAAGTTTAGAAGTCAAATCAGAGTATCATGTATATAGTCCAAATGTGTGCTTCAAAAGCCTGCTTGATTCAACTTTGCATAATACTTCACTCAGGGAAAAGACTCACTTCCTTTTGTTTTCCGTCACTCAAGTAAGTCTTAATTTAACACCCATTAAGTATAAAATGATGTTAACTGTGCTATGATTGGGAAAGTACTCAGAGATTTGTAAGACATGACCCCCACTGTCAACACAATCTCACATCTTAATTAATAACTAATCAGGTTCTAGAGTTCATCATATACTTATGATGAATGCCAAAATATAAGCTAGCCCTTAAAACAATGACTAGAATATGGTAGACATTCACTAAATGTTTTGAGTAAATATTATATTCATTAAATGATTTTTCAGCATTTATCTTTGGTATCTGGAAGGGATAAAAGTAAAGCTGATAGAGTAGTCCAGAAAATGTCTTCATGACATTTTCCCAGTGACAACTGAGGCTTTGGGATGAAAGATGGGACCATACCTTAAGTGAGTATAAGTAAAAATTAAAGTCAATGGCTCTTGACCACTTGTGAATAGTCTTCCTAGTTCCTTACGTTAGGAACAATTTTTGAGAATTTCTTGTGAAAACAAATTATGGGGAATTGATAAGAAAGCTAAGAGGCAGCAAGTTTCAAAACTGTATCACATTAGAAAAAGTTGTATGTAGTTTGACTATATAATTTTT
This sequence comes from Mustela putorius furo, assembly GCF_011764305.1. Taxonomy (NCBI): domain Eukaryota; kingdom Metazoa; phylum Chordata; class Mammalia; order Carnivora; family Mustelidae; genus Mustela; species Mustela putorius. The sequence goes on from NW_025422171.1 coordinate 4,057,089, forward strand.
ATTGGATTAATACATTTACATAGTCACAGTTTATAGATCTTTTCCTCCTTAAGACAAGAAATTCTACATTTTTTATAGCACATCTTTAGAAGAATTTTTTTCAGGCTGCCTGGGTGGTTCAGTCAGTTAAGCATCTGTGTTTGGTTCAGGTCACTATCCCAGGGTCCTGGGATTGAGCCCCACATCGGGCTCCCTGCTCAGCTTGGAGTCTGCTTCTCCCTCTCCCTCAGCTGCTACCTCTACTTGTGTTCTCTCTATATATATTAAATAAATATGTACAATTAAAAAAATTTTTTTTCTTGGGGCGCCTGGGTGGCTCAGTGGGTTAAGCCGCTGCCTTCGGCTCAGGTCATGATCTCAGGGTCCTGGGATGGAGTCCCGTATCGGGCTCTCTGCTCAGCAGGGAGCCTGCTTCCCTCTCTCTCTCTCTCTCTCTGCCTGCCTCTCTGTCTACTTGTAATCTCTCTCTGTCAAATAAATAAATAAAATATAAAAAAAAAAAAATTTTTCTCTGCAGAGAGAATCAAAACAGCAATGTATTCCTTTTTTTCCCCTTCAGATGTTTTGAAAAATACTCTTTTTAGATTGATAGCCAACATGTCATGCTTCACTCCTTCTGGACCTTTATTTGTGCCAAGTTAGAAACCTTTAGACACAGTTGTTAATAATGGCCAAGGCGGACGGACTTTGAACTGTTGTCACACTCATGGCTGTTATTTCTACAGACTTGAAGCTAACACTTAGGTTTGTGCAGTGTTGTTAATATCCTGGGTGTTAGTCATAAAGAAGTCATAAATAATTCCTGTGCGAAGCTCTCTACTTTTCATCAGTCTTTTAGTCTTAATTCAAAGGCATTTTAGAAGTGAGTCCTATTACTGTCTGTGAAACAATGCAGAGCTGCGGTAGGTCTATTTGAGACAAGATTTTACAGCTATGTCATAAAACATATCTGAGTAAAAACACATGGTTACTTGATCATTAAGATTTTTCCAATTGAATGAGCCAAACTTCACAATACAGCTGAATTTAGTTTTTGCTTCAATACCTGTAATGAATGACCAAATAATCCCAGAAGATCATGGATTTTAACAAAAGATTAACCATTTCCTAAAATCTTGTGCATTTTCATTGAAATATATAAATAAACCTCTTTCCTGATTTAGCCCAAAATAAAACATGTCCAGGCATACGGGCTCAAATCCATTCAATTTGCTCCCAACAGCAGGGCTGATTTCCTGTCCCAAATTACTTCTGGATGATCAGGAAAATGTTTTCTCCTAGAAGATAGTGATAACTATTTTTCTTGAAAAAGAATCAAACAGTAGAGTAAGGGAGAAATCTCAGGCCAGGGAGACACGAACTGAAACTATTTCCTGAAATTCCTTCTTTTAACTCATTAGAGAAAACTCTTTTTCTTATGACATTGAAAAGAATCTGGCAGTAAGAGGACACACACCTATGTATCAGATTACAGATTAATGGCCCAAGTTCCATTTTGGTTCAAGTAAACTCAATGCACCTAGCAATTATTCGTCCCTCTTGTAAGGTGGTATTATTATTAATTTATTTTTAAAAACAGCCACCGAGAGCAACAAGCCAAGATGAGCTATGTAATTGTTTTCTCCTCAACACACAGAATGGCTGAAATGTCTGAGTTTCACAATGTTGTGACAATCCACTAGTCCCCAAACCTAACACGAGAATTTGAGCCCCAAAGAGCATGCTACAAATTAGGAAGGGTGTTACCATGTGATTTTATCTCTGGCAGGATCCTGCTAGCAAACTCCCCAAACCCACCCTCACCCATATTCTAGCTTCAGCAGCAGAATTTCAGATTCAGGGAAGTTCTGGGAATAAACCAAAAGATGGAATCATTCAGTTAGTCCCTTAAACTAATGCTATTGGCTTATTCCAGGTTCTTAAGTTACACTCACTCCCAGTGTGCTTTCTGGCCGTGGGTGGCCTGGGTAAGTCACCAGCGGCTCCAGCTCTATTCCCCACACATGCCTCTGACAAAGAACGGCTCTCCACCCTGCTCCCTCCCTGGTCACAAGGAACAAACAGGAGAGTTTGTTATTTCAGAGCATTAAACACTTTCCTAAATTAGAACTCGGTTTCTATAGCATACTCATATTTCACCTAGGAGACCAACCTAAATAGTCTGATAACATTTTACATACACACACACACACACACACACACAGAGCAAAGTAGAATGATTTAAAAAATGACTCTGTAGGTGATTTTGAGGAGGGAATACATTATGCCTTTATTATTGATTATCAGTAAACACAGCTGATCTTGGATGCCAGTAGAATATTTTAAATTTTATATATCTGTGTGACCAAAATTTATACCTGGATTGAATGCATAAGTCATTAATTACCAAATAACATTTGGTAACAGGTATTGATATATATTGACCTAACATTATCTATCAACACTTCTGAGTGCTTCATTTCATCCATACAACAGCCTTATGAGAGAGACAGAAAAACTGAGGCACAGAGAAATTATATGGTTAGTCCCAGTCTTCATAGCACCCAAGTATCTCACCTTGGATTTCACCAAAGTCTGATTCTACAGGGCAAAGTGAAGCCAAATATAGAATATCCATTGCTGATTGTTTGGGAAACAGTAACTGCTCAAAACGTGCTTCCTACTAGTAAGGTTACTAAAATTGCAGGAAAATGGGTTACTGCTGCTACTTTCAAAGAACTAATTATTTTGGTCATATTTATGTGAAGAAACAGAATATTCAACCTGTCTAAGGTAAGTGAATGTTGGACAATTTTTTTAAAGATTTATTTGTTTATTTGAGAGAGAGAATGAGAAAGAGAGTGGGGCTAGGGGCAAAGGGAGGGAATCTTTAAGCAGACTCTCCGCTGAGTGTGGGGCCAGAAGCAGGGTTCCATCTTCCAGCTCATGAGATCATGACCTGAGCCAAAACCAAAAGTCAGATGCTTTACTGACTGCACCACCCCAGCATCCCTGGACATGTTTTCTGACATGACCATCTTACCCTTCAAATGTATTAGTTTCCTGATTATGATATTGCCCTTCTGAAAGTTTGGACCTCTAGACTGATAAAAGATTAAAATATTTTAAGTTATAGGAACTTGGGGAGAAAGACAAAAGTAAATTCTTTATGAAAGCTAGTTGGGCAATGAGCTATTCTAAGTAGATACATTGAGTTTTTCACATTTTTAAACCAAGTTTGGCTAAGGAAGTTGTCCAATAATAGTGACCATATTAAATATTTTTTGATGATATGTGAATCAAAATACACAGCGCTAAATGGAGTCTGTAATAATCAGAGAAATGTTTTATATGCAACAGGAAGAGAACCTTTAAAACACCTGCCAGACACCAAAAGTGTTGCCTGTTGCAAAAGTCACGAGCTTTGGGCCTAAAAGAGCTGGATTGGATTTCTCATTACAGATGTATCACCAGGAAGGTTTACTCAAGAGCCTTAAGTTTCCATGATCTCATCTTTGAACGTGTAACTGTGGATTATATGAGATAATGTATTTGAGGCACCAAGCACAGTCTGGCATACAGTATATGCCCAATACCTGGTACTTCTACAATGTCCTTATGTACTTGGGGGTAAAGACCCTTGCCATGAGCACTTGTTTGTCAGGAGTGTAACTTCTCCATTGTCAGGGTCAGGGTCAGGGGTAACTGTGGGAAAAGGGCATGGACTTTGAGCATGGCCTAGTGCTGCCCTGAGGAGGGCAGAGGAAGGGTGGTGTGAACCAATTTGCCTGGGGGCAGAGGTGGGCTGCCTGAGATAGCCTCACCCCCAGGTGTCTCACTGTATCTCTTCTCACCTTTCCTTCCACCCAACTAGGGATACACACATGCATGCGCGCGCACACACACACACACACACACACACACACACACTTTTGTATGTCTGCATTCTCAGAGCAATCCTGGACTATTTTAAGTCATGGACAGAAAGAACAAAGATCAACCCATCAGTCCTTATTAGGACGCCTCATCATTATCTTCCTATGCCATCTTCGAGCCAGTCAGCCGGGGTTAAGGCCAGGAGAGAGAAGGGAGAGTGGAGAAGAGACAAAGGTGTCCTGAGGTGTTTACAAATAGTTAATTACAGAAAACAGCCTTTTCTGGAGAAGATGCACCAGGAGGCAGAGTCATGGAGGATGGTTCTGGAAACCACCTCCTTCCACATGGGCTTTCTCCAAGTGGTGTTTCAGCCCTGCTTTCCAGCTACTTCTCAGCATCTGAGTGAATTGCTCTCAGATGCCCACTAAGAAATCTAACATGCATCCTATTTATGTAAGGAACTTCCTTAGCCACCAACAACTACCTCTTAAATTGTTAATAGTTTGACTTTTGCTTCTTCAGATAGTGTAACAGATATTTATTGTGTTTCCTGTGGCAAGGGAAAAATGAAGATTTTACTGGAAATACAATGATAGATGAGGGATCGCCCTGATAATCTAGGAGCTGGGGGTCTAGTGTGGGAGTCGGAGTCAAATATAGACGTAGAGCATAGTGGGGAAGGGCAGAGAATGTTGCGGAAGCAGAGGGGCCTTCCAGGGCCAGTGAGAGCTGTCAGAAGGAAATCCTGGAGGGGAAGCTTCTCTGCTGAATTTTAAATAAAGGAAAATTTTCAGGGGGCAGGAAGATGTCACCACTTAGATCATATTCCTTCTCTGTCTTTCTTTTCATTCAGTGTGGAGGTATTATAACATATTTGATGGGCTTACCAGAAGGAAGAGAAGTACAGAGAAGACAAACACAGAGAACGAGAGAATGATTTCCAACACAGCCTGTCCAAAGTGACACATGGCTGTGTGCTTCACAGATAGAAATCCCAAATCTGGTAGTGACCCCAGGGCACTGCCCACAATAAACAGATCCTGAAGAGAACTTCAAACACTCTCTGTGCACCATTCCTTTGCCCAATTAATAAATGGCATTTACTTGACAGATGCTGTAGTCTGACTACCAGACGCTGTGTGCCTTGCTGGTGGCTGCTAAGGGAATGAAGGGCTCCCGAGCTTTCTGTTCTCACTGTTTAAGCTATGGAACACTTATGCATGCTGGGACCACAAGGTCCTGAGAGGAAATTTACGTTTAAGCCCAAACCCAGAGTTGTAAGTTTTCTCTGTTTCTGTTATTAGTCTAGTTTAATACATTAAAATATCTAGAACCAGAGCCCACTTTTTATTTTTCTAATAGTTTCAACCACTGTGCCTCCGAACATAGGCCCTAGAATAATATTCTACCCAGGAACACAGAGGTACCTCAAGAGGGAAGTTGCTGGAGGCTGGTTCCATTTTGTCAATCTTTCAGGCTCCCCCAAACCCCCAAACTCCTCCCAGACCCTTAACTATACACATATTTGCATGTGTATGTGTGTATATGGATCTGTAAACAGATAGCACATAGGTGTAATCATAACATGTGGTATATTTGCCTTATATCTAAATGTAACAAATGCAACATTATTTAGAGATGCTTTTTCATTAGTGTCTCAACCTTACAACTCCAAAATTTCTTAGAACAAAGGATGAGTCAAATTGACAACCATGAAATTGAGCCTAAGACTGTGTTTACCCAAACCACTCCAAGTGGACATAGGGAGAGAGTTCATGATTTCTTGCTCTGAAATTCATCTGCTTGTCTCTTTGTGCCCTATCAAATTATAAAAGGCAGAAGAGAGAGACCATGCTCTCTGCTATAGAGGTGCATTTTCTAATTCTTCGGGAATCCCAGGCCAAGCTGATCTGGTCAACAACCCTTCACCATAATGATCACCTAGATGGAGAGTAAACCCTATTGAGGACACGATGCTATTTCCATAGAGAAATCCATCTTGTGATGTGTGACATTTTTGTTTCCATTACACCAACTGCAGCTTGTGGCCATGAAAATGGGAGATGAGGCGGTTTAATAGTGTTGTGTGAGCTCCTGATAATGGTGCCATTAATCTTAGCGTCACTCAGACTTGAGCATACTCTAGCAGGTCATCTGTCGCATCCAGAGTGGGGTGATTTAATTATTTTTTAGCCGTCCCTGATTAGATGGGAGGCAGTGAAATAACAAATGTCACCTAAGGTGACCCCACACCATAAATAACCACTTGCTCCTTCTGTGTACGGCTCTTGGACTCCTGATCAGCTCCCAGAGTCTCTGACACATTGGAGCAGGGCTAAACCCTGCTGTGTGGGTGGAAACCCTTGGCGAGGTTACCAGAAGCAAGGAGATGAAGCGGGTGCAAAGGAGATCTAGTTTGGCCATGGGGTACTAAAGAGAGAAGGTATTTGTACTCTGTTCTTTCAGTCCTTGGAATTTTTCATCAATTTTTCAACCCGAATCTCCTCTGGAATTCAAGAAACTTAATAATGATGCCACATAAAGGAATTATTACACATGCCTACATGATCCCTTCTAAATAATCCTTTACATTTTCAAAAAATACCTTCCTTTGAAGAAGAGATGCCCATAAGGGCCTATTGGCTCCTACTGACCTACATATTTTTGATTTCCTAATACTTCAAGCTTGCTTTTGGCAACGCACCAGAAGTTTTTGGTAGGAAAGTTTTGAGTTAGATAGCTTCATACGATAAATTTTATTTGACAACTCCAGCACTCACTTTTATTACATCTCATTTTTCCAGGCACGTACACTTTACAGATCCAGCAGGTACACCATGCCCCACGCCAGGGTAGTACCCATGCTCTTCGCAAACCTTTCCTTTAATGAACTAAAATGAAACTGTTTCTAGTTACATGTCATACAGAAAAGAGACCTTTTTCAATAAATGCCTATAAATTTATATGACAAACGTCACTAGTAAGCTGATTCATAAGCCCACCTTTCTGCTATGGAAAATATTAGTAATTGTTAGCTGTGTTTTTCTTTATAAAATGTTATCTAACACTTTTTCTTCTATTAATGTAAACACTGTTGCTGAGGAAGAGAACCCAAGGTGCTTTAATTAGCAATTTAAAGACTGTCCCCTATTATGTATTTCTAAGTATGAAAATCTTTTGTGTCTTATACCCCGAATAATGAGAGGAAGACTGTTAGAAAACGCCGTTCATCTTGTTGGCTACAATCGCCCTTCACTCTGCACTACTTAGAGAGAGATGGGAAGTGTGTATTATCTGACACCAGGCAATCAGGAATGTACCTGATAGAGTATCAAGTTGAAACAGCAGAGGTGAAACCATGGATGCCCCTATTAGGCTGAAGCCTTAAAATCTTCAGCCAGAAATTCCTTTTTTTTTTTTTATAAGACTTTTTTTTTAATTTTAATTTTTTTTATTTTTTATAAACATATAATATATTTTTATCCCCAGGGGTACAGGTCTGTGAATCGCCAGGTTTACACACTTCACAGCACTCACCATAGCACATACCCTCCCCAATGTCCATAACCCCACCCCCCTTCTCCCAACCCCCCTCCCCCCAGCAACCCTCAGTTTGTTTTGTGAGATTAAGAGTCACTTATGGTTTGTCTCCATCCCGATCCCATCTTGTTTCATTTATTCTTCTCCTACCCCCTTAACCCTCCTTGGGATTTTAGCAACTTCTCCAAACCCTATTTCTTTCTGTTTCTTTGCACTCTTTTTGCTCCAGAATGAGTGTGGAGAGGAGTTGGCTTCTGTGCACGAATGTTCTTGTATTCATTCATTCATTCATTCGTTCGTTCGTTCATGTAATAAGGAAACACTTCTTGACCCTTTGGCCTGACCCAAGCCCTGTTTCAAATGCCACACTGAACAGAGCCAAAGATGTGGATATCCTGGCCTGACCGGCTTTCAGATGATAAACTCCTGGGCAGGAACTTGACTTAATGTCTCTGAGCCTCACTTCCCCATCTGTCAAACAGAGAACTGCATGGTGCTTACCTCATGTGGTTACAGATATTGGATGGGGAGAGTGGCTCTACTTTCCAGGAAAGCAGAAATGAAATAACCATGCTTTTATATTTTCATGTATGATGCTTTAAGCTTTTCCTATGAGTTTCCTCATACATGATCTCATTTGATCCTCATGCTAGCTTTGTGAGGAAGTATTTATTATTTCTATTCTCTTCAAGAACTGAGGAAACCAAAGCCCAGCTTGGGAAGGGGGAGTCTAGATTAGCAGAAGATCCCCACTAACTAGTATCCCCGAGTACACGCAGCACTCCTGGATGACACACTGCTCACTATGGTTTTCTTGCAGAGGACCATGTGTGGACAAAAGCATGTTAAAATCAGTGGGCCTTGGCTCGTGGCCTTGGGGCAATATTTTACAGGTTCTATAGCAGACAATTACCTGTGGGTTCCCTGAATCACTGAAATACTCTGCTGCAAACCCACTGATGCCAGAAATCCCAGAAATAGTGACCCATTCTCTGACAAGAAACACTGATCTTTTCCTATAATATTTATCAAAAATGTACACAGGCATAAATACGGAAGCATATTTAGTCTATACTACTTCAAAATGCATGATTTCCTGAGCTTTGTGCTTGAAAGAAAAAAAAAAAAAAAAGCTAGGCAGAAGGAGAGATCTAGAGTCCTGGGAAAGGAGAGACCCAGCATCTCCTGCAGGTCTCAGCCTCCTCTGGAGCTCTGGGAGACACTCAGCCAGTGTGTGCTGCCTGGAGCCCTGGGAGTTGGGGAGGTGGGGAGCGGGAGAACCGGGCCAGCCCATCACACCACACAGAGTCCTCAGGACTTAACATCTAACCCAATGGGCTCTGTTGTGAATCCAATTTGCACTTTTATTAATAAAGACAAAGTCTCTGCCCCTTCCAGCTGTGTGGATAAACCTGTTTGCCTTTGACTGAGGCTGATTCTTTCGCGATAGCACCTAAGGAGGCATGAATTCGTTTCTTTTTCTTTAACAAGGTGTTAAATATGCAGTTTAATTATAAGCACTGACATTCCAGTGATGTCAATGACTTCACTGCTCAGAGCCACCCGAGGCAGAACCGCAGGACCCAGAGAGAGGATCATGCCATTGGAACGTGTGGGCTCAGCACACAAGCATGTAAGAGTGGCAGAGGGAAGCCTTTTAGGTAATGTCTAGGAATAGCTGGCTTCATCGGGATTGTGTAGAAAGGGCAAAGTGGGGGATAGAAATTTCTGGAAAGGGGAAGAATCGCAGTTCAATAGACACAACATAGGTTATGCCTGCATGTACACATTCTCTTCTGCTATTTTAAACCAGATTCATGGAAAAGTCCAACTGACAGACCAGTTATTAATGGATCAGTACATTCCAAACTACATATGGAAAATTTTTCTATAAGAAATGAACCAAGTATGTATTACTTTATTTTTTTTAAATAAAAAGAGAGGCTTTTTAAAAAAATGTTTTTCATTGTCTAAAATTTAACATGTTTGCCACACGAAAAAAAAGATAAAAAAATACAAACATTGGGGCGCCTGGGTGGCTCAGTGGGTTAAGCCGCTGCCTTCGGCTCAGGTCATGATCTCAGGGTCCTGGGATCGAGTTCCACATCGAGCTCCCTGCTCAGCGGGGAGCCTGCTTCCTCCTCTCTCTCTCTCTCTCTGCCTGCCTCTCTGCCTACTTGTGATCTCTCTCTGTCAAATAAATAAATAAAATCTTTAAAAAAAAAATACAAACATTGATAAGTGATTTAAACATAAATTTCTAGAAAGAAAATTGCTACATCCAAAAGCCAGCATCTAATGCTCTGAAAGTATCAGTTGCAACTGCAAAGTAGCCTTCCACAAAGTTTGTCATGATTAATTAATAAGAAATGTTATGTGTCCAACTTCCTTTGCACCTTGGTAACACTTTAAAATACTACATTTTGCTATTACAAATTAGGTGGGGAAAAAGTGATTTTTTAAAAATATTTATTTTATTTACTATTTAAAAGGGGGAAGGGGTAGAAAAAGAGGGAGAGAATCTCAAGCTGACTCTCCACTGAGCACAGAGCCTGACATGGGACGCAATCTCATGACCCTGAGGTCATGAGACCTGAGCCAAAACCAAGAGTTGGATGCTTAATCAATTGAGCACTTTATTTTTTAAAATTTTGGAACAATTTAGTCTTACTGTTTGAATTGCTTACTCATTTGTTTTGCTCAGTGTTCTGAGTATTCAGCATTTTTTCATTTGTTGATAAGAGCTCTTTATAACTAAGTTATTAACCCTTTATTATGTATTTTTCATTATTTCATCTTGAGTTTTGTTATGGAAAATTTAGATGCACAGAAGTTTAAGGTATATGTGAAAATAATGTATACAAATATTTTCTACATTTTTACAAAGATCTTCCCAACTCCAAGAATGTAGAAATAATTTCTTATATTTTCCCCAAAATAAAATCTTTATGGACTTTTATGTAATAAGAGACAGAAGCCTTAACTTTGAAAATTTTTGAAGTCAATTTCCTTAATATCATTTAATAAATATTATATATTTTTCCTACTGATTTGCTAATCCTTATAATAAATTAACTCCACATATACAGTTTTTTAGCAAATTTATTCCTTCAGATGATCTTTGAAATCAGCCTGTAATTCTAAATCACTTTGAAATTTTGAATGGAATCTTGTTAAATATATAGATTATTTGCATATAAAATTATATGCAAATTTTATGTCTTTTTGTGTGATATTTTATGTTGATATGCTGGTATGCCCTTTTTATTTTATTTTATTTTTTACTTACTAGATTTTATTTATTTATTTGAGAGACAGAGATCACAAGTAGGCAGAGAGGCAGACAGTGAGAGAGGAGGAAGCAGGGTCCCTGCTGAGCAGAGAGCCCGATGCAGGGCTCTATCCTAGGACCCTGGGATCATGACCTGAGCCGAAGAGAGAAGCTTTAACCCACTGAGCCACCTAGGTGCCCCATGGTATGCCCTTTTTAAATTTAGACGTAGGCTTTTGTACGATGCATTACTCATTGCCAGAACAAACTTGATTTGGTCCCTGTAGTTTACAAATGTTTATTCCCAAAAAGTTGTCGTATATTATAAAATATATGATGGGGTTATGTTCTGATAAACCATTGTAAGTATGAAAATATTGTAAATTAAAGATGTATTTAATACACCTAACCTACTAAACATCATAACTTAGGCTAAACTACATCATGCTTACACTAGCCTACAATTGGGACAAATCATCAAACACAAAGCCTGGGCTGAATGTCTCATGTAAATGTACTGAATACTGTACGAAAGTGACAAAGAGAATGGTTACCAGGGAACAGAATGGTCGTCAGCTTGTCAGTTGTTGACCCTCATGATTGTGTATCTGACTGGGATCTACAGCCACCACCCAGCATCACTGGGGAGAAAGGTCCCACATACTAGTAGCCTGGGAAAAGATCTGAATTCAAAATTCAAAGGATGGTTTCTACTGAGACACAGCTCTTTCACACCATCATAAAGTCAAAAAGTCCTAACTCAAACCATTATAAGTTGGGGCCCATCTATACTTTTATGGTAACCAGAACCATTCTGATGATGTTTTCTCTTTTTTAAGTTTTGATTGATTTTAGTTCATTGTTTTTCAGCCCAAACAAATAATTGAATCCTCTGAAAATAATTACCTATTTTTCCCTATCTTTTCTTTTTAGCTTGATTAGCTATGATTATAAGGAACCCTTTTAAAATATTTCACCATTTAACCTAAGTTTGACATTTAAGGTGTTCTTTATCAGGTGAGCAGGCATATCCTTCTCTTCCTTGCTTATCAAGTGTTTAATAGGCATGTACACTCAATGTTGTTAAAGTGTCTTTAGGAAAAGACACAAAGTGTCCTAAAGTGTCTTTAGTATTTTGGTGGATCCTAAACACTTTTTTTAGTGACATCTATTCTCTACTTTAAACTTTTGGAAATGGAGTTCCCCCACACTTTAGCTAAGCACACAACTACCTAAAAACAGGCTACTTCCCAGCTTTTCTTGAAATTAGACTATATGGTTAATTTCAGAGCAATGGGATGAGCAGAAATGATCTCCTTAAGGGTAACTTCTTCCTATAGAGGTTTTTCTACTTCCAGTTTTGGAATGTATCAACAACTAGAATAGTGCTTTGGAACAAGAGATAGAAGCTTGTTGTTGAGTTAGACAGTGTCCACCTACCTGACTGAAAGCCTGAATTATCTCAAAGATCAGAACAATTTACCAGTCAAGAAGCAGTAAACCACTGTTTACCACTAGACTGCTATGTAAAAGACAAGTAATTTTATATATAAATATATACATATGCATGTGTGTATATATACATACATAATGTGAATGCAAATGTGTATATTTATATATATGCATATATTTATAATTACACAATTAATTTTAAAGAAGTTTTTCAATCAAGGATGTTAGCCACTTTTCATTAATGATTTTCCTTTCCACTGATCTTATTCTAGGATTGGCTTTTCTTAGAGACAATGTCCCCCAAGTCATCACCATAAGATCAAGGCTTCTTGAAAGTTCCTATATGCCTAAACAAAAGTTTAAAAGCCCCCTAAAAGTCTGTTGAACAGGTCCCTCTAGGTGCAAGAAATTGCTCTCTGCTAATTGAAGTGAAGCCATGATGATAGTGCAGATTTAATTCTTGAAACTGTGCCTGTGCTTCATCTCCCTTTCCTTTCCTTTATCAAAGAGACATGCTGGTGAACAAAGGTGCCTGTTCTCTGTGTTCACACACAAAATATGATTATCACAGGGCAGGTATGGGCTAGATGGAAGTGGGTAAGCAGAGACAAGTAATGCAGCATAGTTATCAAGATTTGTGCTCTCCTGTGTTTTCCTGTCACCCTCTTCAAAGCTATTAGATGTTGAAATATAGTTAGTTTGGGCAAGTTACTTTCCTGTGAAAAGAACAAATGGTGAAATGATCAGGATATAGGAAAAAGTAGTTGTAGTCACTATAGTGTATGGAACCCCCCCCCCAGGAGATATTAAGCCATAACACCCAGGATCTGTAAATATGCTCTTACTTGGAAATAAAGCCTAGTAGATGTAATCAAACTGATGAGACCATATTGGGTTTGGGTGGAGCCACATCCAATGACTGATATCTTTATAAGAGAAAGGAGAAGGGGGTTTGTCCTCAGACAGAAGTGCAGAGGGAAGAAGGCTGTGTGAAGACTCACAGTACTGAATTACTCAGCCAGAAGCTAGGGAATGTCAAAGATTGCTGGCAACCAGGGGAACCGAGGAGAGTCAAAGAAGCATTCTTCCCTGAAACCTTCAGAAAGAAGGCTCTTCTTCAGAGAATGGCCTGTCGACACCTTGATTTCAGACTTCCAGCCTCCAGAAGTGTGTGAGAATAAATTTCTGTTGTTTGAAGTCACCCAGCTTGTGGTAATTTGCTATTGCAGTGCTAGTATATTCATACAGCTGCTAAGAAAAAAATTGAAGGGTAATAGTCCTTTTTTCTTCCCCAATATATACGCCTTGTATTTTTCTCTTCTTTTCTTCTTATTACATTGAGTATGAATTTGAGTTTGATTTGGAGGAAAGGACTTTAATCCTTCTCTGTTAAAGATGATACTAAGCTTTGACTTCAGGAAGTTATTAAAAAAAAAAAAAGATCAAATTAAGCCCAAACTATGTAAAAGAAAGTAATTAATAAGCATAAGGATAGAAATAATGTACAAAGTCAGAAAATGTAAAATGTCAACATCAAGTTCTTTAAAAAAAATTTAAAAAATAATAAAACTAATGAGACTAATCATGGAAAAAAAAAAGAAAGGACAATTTAAAAATATCAGACACACCCAATGTTAAAAGGATATGAAGCTAATATTCAAGAAAACTTTATGTCAATAAGTTTGACCATATAGATGAAATGGAGAAATTATCAAACTGACAAAAAGAGATATGAAATATCTACAGAATCCTTTATTAAATATACTGAGTGGAAAATAAAAAATCTTTCCACAGAAAATACTATAAATATGATTTAATTTGTATATGGAATCTAAAATACAAAAGAAATCAACAAACAAAAAACACCAAACCAACTCTTAAATACAAAGAACAAACTAGTGTTAGCCAGTTGGAAGGTGGGTGGGGGGATGGGAGAAATAGATTAAAAAGGAAGAAGAGATATAAACTTCCAGTTACAAAACAGATAAGTCATGGAGATTAAAAGTATAGCATAGGGAATATAGTCAATAGTATTGAAATACCATTGTGTGGTGGGAGGTGGTGATTACAGTTATCATGGTAAGTATTGAATGATGTACAGAATTCTCAAATCACTGTGTTGTACACCTGAAACTAATATAACATTGTGTGTCAAGTACACTCCACAAAAAAAAAAAAAGTCTTTCCAAAATAAAAGGGTTTCAGGTCCAAATGACTATAACAATTGAATTCTATAAAACACTTAAGAAGAAATTTGCAACAAACGTTTATAAAATTTGATACAGGAAGCTTTTTCAAAATTTTATTTAGAAAGCATAATTATGATAACAAAATGTGATAATGATATTACCAGGAAAAGAAATATAGCCATGTATCTCTCATGAACATAGGACCAAAAATTATTAATAAAATATAACCATATCTAATTCAACAATAGAGAATACATTATTACCAAGAATATTTTTTTCCAGATGAACTCATTGGTTCAACATTTCACAACCAATCATTATAATTCACTTCACTAATAGGATAAAGTAAAAATTAAAAAGGTCATCTCATTTCTTACAAAAAAATCAATTAGTGAGATTTCATATCCAAACATGAAATTTTATAAAATCAGAAAATTAGAACACAATTAATTTTTTTAATAGAAGGCAAGTACAAAAGAACTAACGTTAACATTATATTAGGAATGCATTATTTAATGCTTCATCCCTGTGGTTGGGAACAAGAATGTTTGTTCTCGCCACTTCTAATGCAGCATTATTTTGGAAGTTCTAGCCAGTGCAGGAAGGCATGAAACAGGAGGTCATCCAGAGCAGAAATAAAGAAATAAAACAGTGCTTCTTTAAAGATAATATGATTGTTTACATAGGTAAATCTCATGAAAAATATAAAAGAAAAGAAAATTTAGAAAAAAACAAAAAAACCTCCTAGGGGCTCCTGGCTCCCTCAGTCAGTGGAGCATGTGACTCTCGATCTCGGGGTTGTAAGTTTGAGCTTACATTGAGTGTGAAGATTACTTAAAAATAAATAATAATAATTTTAAAAACCACTAGAGCTAATAAGTGTATTTATCAAGGTCATAGGATTAAAGGGTCTATATACAAATATCAAAGATAGTTCTATTTCATAGTAAGGAAAATTGTGAATATAAAAATTGTAAAGAAAATATCACTTAAAAATGCATTAAAACTCAAAACCTAACACATAGAGATAAATCTCACAAAATGCACAAAAGAAGATACACAAACACCATCTAAGCCAATGTAAAAGTTAGTCATCATGGAAACAGAAGCCAAATTTACAAAAGATGCCATTTCACAGCCCATAGACAAAAACATTTGCACACGTGTCCTTTCTGATCCCTCAGTGTATGTAAGGATACGAGGGAGGTTGCTTCCAGAGGCCTCAATGTCATAGCTCTCCCTTCCCCAAAGTGAACGAGGATCAGCAGAGAATAAATGGTACCATATGCTTGTGGGTTTAAACAGAAATGTGTTCCGACCTCTGTTTCCACCCCTTTTAATGTTTCTTTCAGCTTACATGAGGAGATATTATTTTCTAAAATAAAAATAAAAAGTTGGGGGCGCCTGGGTGGCTCAGTGGGTTAAAGTCTCTGCCTTCGGCTCAGGTCATGATCCCAGGGTCCTGGGATAGAGTCCCGCATCAGGCTTTCTGCTCAGCAGGGAGCCTGCTTCCTCCCCTCTCTCTGTCTGCCTCTCTGCCTACTTGTGATCTCTGTCTGTCAAATAAATAAATAAAATCTTAAAAAAAATCATATTTATATGGATGAGGTGATTTTATTTGTACCTGAGGGTGCTGGAAAATAGATAAAAGTATTTGTTTTTAAAGAATGGTATGCATCTTTAGTTGGCTTTCAGTTGGTGAATTCAAAGAAGTCAGCAGGTGGGCCTGTGTTTTCCATCATTAGTCTTAGATATCAGTAAAAGTAACCAAACAATGTGCATATTTTTACTGAACAGTTGGTTTACCAAATTGGTAAATATTTTTAAGAGAAGTATCATGAAAACATCACAGCCACCTTGTTGCAGATCTAACTAATTTATTATCTAAAGGACATAACTCAGTTTCCCCCACACACACTCAAAGAAATTCCATAAAAATTTATGTGTATGTGTGTTTGTGCATGGGCACTTCAAGGTTATAACCTTCATATTATTTCACAGAAAATGAGCACTAAGTTTTTGAGGTTTTCCGAGTGGTCTAATTAGATCCATGTTTAAGATATTTATAGGAAGATTCCTGAAAACTTCCAAACGTTACTCGAGAATGTTTGAGGGGATACCCTTGATTCATTCATTAATTCACTTAAATATTGGATGACCTCAGTTCCTTCTCAAGGCCAGGGCAATGCGAGATTTCCATCTTTCAACACGTTAAAACAAAATCTTAATTTGTGATTTACCTCCAGTGAATTGTACGGTGGAAAGAATTTGTGGAAACCACATTATAGTAACTATGTGGAGACTGGTAGAGAAAAGAAAAAGAATGTAAAATATATTGAGCTTTCTCTACCCTGCCTGTATTTAAGGATTCATCATGGAGAAAGGACCAATAGATGGCTGTCCTTGAGAAGGCCGGATTTTTGTTTCAAGTTTTTCTTTAGCAGTGATGACCCTCCCTGCCTCCTGGAGATAATGGAGGCCTGAAACACGTCTCTTTTTGTTTTCAGCACAATCTATTATAATTTACTTCATTACGGCTGGATAGGTAACAACCTCATTCTTCCCTTCAAATGGAGAACTGCTCTAGGTAACAATGGAAGTGAACGTTTTAAGTGAAATTCTTGGCTTACAAAACTTTTACTGAGCAGAGTTGGAATGCAGAGAAAGAAGCAGATGGTATTTGAATATAGAATTCTCCTGTTTAGGGTCAATAGTCTTACCTCAGGCTCTTCAAATTACCTTTTCTCTGGGCTTTAGGTTCATCCTTCCTTGCTTTCTTCCTCTCCTCTCTCTTTCTTACTTTCTTTCTCTCATCTTTCAGAGACACTTCAGACTCACAGTTCTCTTCCTAGAAATGCTTCAACTATCAGAGAATAAGCCTTTTGGCCAACACTTTTATATAAAAGTCCATGTGGTACCCAGGGCAAAGAATATACTAGAGCTTTGTTGACAGAGTCACAAAGTTTTCTCTTCGAAGAGCAGCAAGATTTATTTTCCTTCATTGTGAGTCAATAGAAATGATACAATATGATTTGCTTCTCTCTTAGTTCTTTAATGTCTTCCTCCCAAGGCCTGAACCTCAAAGCTTTCTGACAGGCAATAAGGGGCCTGACTGTTGGTAGTTAACCTGCTATCCTTTCACTTAACCCACTCTCAATAGACTTTAGTCAAGACAGAACAGACCAAACTGGGACTATCCATGAGCTTCTGTTCCAAACTATTGTGATGACAGAAAATTAAGTTCTACTGTACTTGTTTATCTCATTGAGTAAATCTTATTTGGAAAGAAAAATAAGCAAAAATTAGTGTGTTTTCATAAATTGATTTTGCAGGAAAGTGATTAAATAAAGATCATTTCTATGATCTTTCATGTAGAAAATTTCACCTAAAAAAAGGACCAGCAATCAGACAAAGTAAGTGGTCATTTTACATGTTTTTATGATTTTTTCATTTTTAAAATGTTAAATACAACATACAATTACAAAAGCTTGAAGAACTATATCTGTATCTATGTATCGGCAATCCATTGGATGTACCAACATATGCTTTGCATTTCACAAAATAGAAATTGTTAAAATTTAGATATGTGGGGCTGCCAAAGCTACAAATGTGTCCATAGACACGTTTTAAATTCTGAAATCTAATTTTACAAAAGTTTACTGAAAATCAAAACAGCAATGTGAAAGTTCCAGATGTTAGACAAGATAGGAACAAATAAGACAGACACACAAACAACACTATCTATCTTTCCTTCTCAGAAACTTTCATCCTTGTGAATGACTTTGGGCGGCACAGTATGTTCAAAGAATAAACAGGTATTTATCCCATTAATTTATAATGTATTATTCATAAAGCAATGAAACAAGTGCTATATATTACCATGTGCATTCAAGAAAATTAATTAATTTTGACTTTTGCACATTTAATCCTAAAATCAGTACACGAACATTAAAAATTTCATAATTAAATTACATTATCTTTTTCTTTTCCAGTGGATAGCTAAGTTTTCTCTCTCTATATATGTAGAAAATATACTTCTCTATGTAAGTTCTCTCTATATATAAAATATACCTAATTTTCTATGCATATTGGTATATATAGATATTTGTATATACACACACATATGTGTGCATAGATAGATAGATAGATTAGATGAACAAATGAAAATGTAAATATCCCTTCTATTTCCACTTCAGTGCTCCAGAATGAGGACACACCTATCTGATGTCTTCCCTAACCCTCTTCTGGGACCAATATTGGATATTTTATCAATAATCATATGAAAAAGCAGGAAAACTGGAAGCTATTTCTGTCTTAGCACCCCATCTACATAGCCATAGTAGAAATACCCAGTGCTTTTGTGGTGCTAGTGAGCAGAATTGTCACCAAATGTCACCCACTACAGGAAGAGGGCAAACACAGCCACGCTACTCTGCCTTCTCCCATGCCTCAGGAATGCCCTAGGTCCAGGCGTCTCTACCACAACACCGGCAGAGATCTCCAGTTCCATAGCTTCAGCCCACTTGCCTCCCTTATTCTGCACAACCCTGTTTCTTAGCCTGGAGGAGATGCTGTGCAATATTGTCTGCCTAATGCCTTTCCCAGTTAAATCACAAATTGTTTCTATTTAGTACTGTTATTCTATAACATGACACTATGCTATGAAACAAAAACCAACTCTAATGTAGACCGTTTCATGAGAGGGAGATTTTCCCAATATAAATCTTCTCAGTGGCAGAACAATTGAGTATGAACAAGACTGCCATGTCCATCTGTCACTGACAGTGGTAGCATAAATTCCATGTTGGTTCTGATTTTCTTGCTCCATATCTATGTCTTTCAGAAAACAAGTATTATCCATTGACTTTTCTCAAATGGGCCTTTTCTGAGAATCTAATATACAAGAGAACCATTGTAAAAGTTATCTCTTAAGACTATAAATATGGTCATACATTTATTCAGAGTATGTCTAAAAAGCTTAGAAATTGTACCAAAGCAAGGTTGATACAACCCAAAGTGTTCTTTGAGACAAGGTAAGGGAAGTTCAAGATCTGCTGTCTTCCTACAGGTGCTATGCCTCAGCACAGAGCTTCAGGAATCTTTCTTGGAATATGCATTTTGTCCTCTCTGACTGTTCACCTTCCTTACCTTGTGAATTCTCAGTATACTGTAGCCAGTTATCTGAACTGATTGCCTGACTTATTTCATACCTTGTCTTAGCTCTCACTCTGAACTGATCTGGGGAAAAGGTGGATTTTCTCTAGACAACTAGGAATCAGCAGAAAGAGAGAGAGAAAGAGAGAGAGAGAGAGAGAGAGAGAGAGACTGAATATGTAGGAAATAAAACCTCAAGAGGCATTTCTCCTCTGGAAGGCTGCTCAAGGTCAGATGCTCCCATCTTCATTGACACCCAGAGGCCCTGTCCCATCATGATCTCACAATCCTGCCCATAACTTCCCAGGTGGAAATTTCAGAAAGATTTTCCTTCCCAAAGAAGCTACTTGAGGAAGAGAATGAGTTTTCTCTCGACCTCTGGCCAAAGCTCACAGGAAAACACAACAGGTAGTAAGCTATCTTTATTGTTTTTTTGCTGAGGAGAAGGCACACTGTGAGGAGATGTTAGAGAAAGTTTCTTAGAGGATTCGGACTTGTCTTAGAATATCTGAGGAGTGTTTAAGGAAGCAAGTCATCTTCAAATGGATGCTGTCAAGAACTGAGGATGACTCTATGATGGGACATCTTAAATCCTATCTGGGAGGGACAACTAGACTGAGGTTTAAACTGCAATTATTAAAGCACATACTCATATCACTAGAATAGGAGCTGTTTGGTCATTTCTGTGGCTTGGATAGTATTTGTGTCTGTGTCCAGGCATGATTGGAGGTTTCTTGTTTCTGTCTTGATCCTTTGTTTTCACTGTATGGTCTTGTCTGATGTTGAAATGATTTTTGTGTTTAACAGAATGCCAAGTCCTAGTTCTGAATGCCAGGTCAGTTTATAGCAACACATAGTTCTAGATAATGTTACTTGGCCAGCTCCTGGACATCAGGAGCTGCTTTTCTCTTTCTTAGTGTCTGATTTGGCCAAAGGCAAACAAAGGAAGCCATGAGGCACTACTCCATGCTCTTCAGGTTTTTACTGTGTCTGATAGTGTGCTTTGTAAAGAGATTATCAAGAGAACACAGTCTGTGGTTCAACTAGGGTTAATCTTTCTTATACCAGGATATTGGTTGGATCCTTTGATGTGGCCATAGCTGCCCAGTATTATTTAAATTTCTTTACAGGATACATCAGCAAACTAGAAAACACAATTATCAGAAAGGGGAAAAAAAATTCAAAATGAATCTTGAAACCAGGAGCCTGGATTAGAAAACCCACATAATGAATCCAGTTGGGTCTGTTTTGGAGAGCCAGGTAATGTTTTTCCGTAGTTCAGTCATGAACTTATTTATCTCATAGGATGTAGGTTGTGTTATAGCTTGCCTTTCCCCAAAGCTAATTAAAAGGAAGTCAAAAACTCTGATTCTCTGTAACAATCCCAGCTAATAGTTGGGCTTTTAAACTTCTCCAAGTGTCAAAGTCAAGTTTTGTAAAACCTTCCAGTTTCAATAACCCTACAATGAGAATTGCAGTTGACACGGTATTCACGAAGGCATAGCTCTATTGTTCATTCTGAAAGCTTTATAAATAAGCTTGTGTGCACCTCATTTGGGGAATTTGGGGGTAATTTTTCCAATGGAAACACAATCCACTAGAGTTGAGATAGCCTTGAATAATTTCAAATCCCTAAAAAATATCCTGAGCACAAATGTGTGTTTGGCAGGCATGTATAAATCTGATGTCCATATGGCAAGGAATGATCTGGTAGTGCACAGACCAGAGAGGGAATATAAGGATTATTTATCTCAACAGGAAGAGGTGGATTTTGAATCTCTTTATGAGAACAAATTTTTTGAATCAATTTGAAACAGACTTAAAGTGTCTCTGAAGGGAACAAATTAGCCATTGTGGTCAGGATAGCGCCAATATTAGTGTTTGGGGAATTGCCTAGCTCTTGCTAATAGGTCATAATGGTCTCAGCAGAAATGTTTTGATAACATGAGGCTAATGTTCACTTTTTAGAAGACTGGAGGTTAGTATTAATTATGTGAGGGAGACTGAAGACCTAAAGGGACCAGGTGAAGAAGCAGTCTATTCTCTAAAGTATTTGAAAAAACATCTATCAGATGGATATGCCAGATCCAGCAAACAGCTATTCAGAGAAGTACTTAATGGGTTGGGGAAAATGTTCAGGAGAGTTTTGTGTTTCCTTAAGCGGAAAAAGAAGACCATAAAGGCTAAAAATAAGAGAATAAAGATAAGAAAGTTCCAAAGGTTGTCAAACTATAATAATAGGTAGGATTAGTAGTACAGCAAAGGGGCAGGAAAAAATTGTGGATGAGTCAGAAATTCATCTTATCTTGTTCCACTGTCTTGGGTAGAAAGTGTCTGCTTCTGTAGTCAGTGTCTTCTAGAGTATTCCAAAGATCCTCAGTTTGTGTTTCAAAGGATTAGGTGTGTAATGGTCAGCAGAATCTAGGTATGTCATTTAAATCAATCTAAGGATTGAAACCTTACATTTGACTATATGCAAGCTATTCACAACAATTCTTCCATTGGAGCTCACTGGCAGCTTTCTCTGATGCTTTTACAGACTTAGCTAAAATTGTGCCATTAACAGGAGGGGTGTGCCCTGGAAAGCTCATCAACACTACTTCTTACAAGTAGCTCACTGATGTCAGGCCAATTTTTATCTGTATTATTATCCATAATATTGTCTTTATATATTACATAGATAATATATAGTATTATCTATATTGTAGATAATACTGTGAAATGTATTTGCTTGATTCCATTTCATTATTCCTATCTTATTAGGTTATAAAGCCCTTAAAGTTTTTAAGTTTGCTATTTATTTTATAGGAGTTCTTTTTTTTTAAGATTTTATTTATTAATTTGACAGAGAGAAATCACAAGTAGACGGAGAGGCAGGCAGAGAGAGAGAGAGGGAAGCAGGCTCCCCGCTGAGCAGAGAGCCCAATGCAGGACTTGATCCCAGGACCCTGAGATCATGACCCGAGCCGAAGGCAGCGGCTTAACCCACCCAGGCGCCCCTATTTTATAGGAGTTCTTAGAGAGGTCAGGATATCTCATTTTCTAATGCATGTCAAAATAATTGACACATCTAAAATCATACACCTATTAACAATATAAGTGTATTTTATCTTTTGTCAGGGCAATTAACAATCTAAATGGGTTTAATTTCTGTGAGAAGTTTTAGTTTAGGGATAAATTTAAGTCTGTGACTACATATCTTATTTGGCAATTTTTGGTTCTATTTTTTATGTAGGATTTGTTGACAAACAACGAAATCAGTTATCCAAGAGAGTCTCTAGACAGTCTATGAAGAGTCTGGATAGTTTCCAAATAAAAATACACAAGCATGGAGTTTTTTATTTCATGTATAAGAAGGAGATGGATGGATTTGGACAGTGATGTGTGAAGAAAAAAGAAAAATATTTTATAGAAGGTCTGAATATTGGTGGACATTTTGTCATTGTTATTGCCAATAGACAAGATTTACGTAAAAATCCAGTATCAGAGGTTAGGTGGTCTCATTGACCTCACCTGTATGTGCTTACCTTTAGCCACAAGGCTTAAGAAAAGGATGAGACTCCAAAATAATATGAAGGATTTCTTGTCACATACAGTAAAGAAAGATAGACTTAGTATAACCAAACTGGAATTTTAAGAGGATATAGAATGGTTAGGTTACCATCTCAAGAGCAAAGGTATAGAAGTGAATATAGTAGAGGCAAAAAACTAATGCTGGCCTCATTATCATCGTAATAAATACCATGGATATGAGTTCCAATCTCTGGTTTGCTTGTTTTGTATTGTGTTTTAAAATCTCATGGTAGATTTCTTGTGTTCCTTACATACAACAGTTCAGCATATACTGAGAGACCCAGTGACTGACTTCTCTGAATGACATGAAGATAGACAAGAATGGTGGATTTTAAGAAGAAAAAAGCTTTGGTCAAAATATGTGGGCAAATTTGTGCAATCACAGAAGAAAATGAAGTTTCTCTGCAGAGTTGCTCTGTTACTTTGCTTCTCACTATTCCTCTGCAGCTTGTTGCCCACTTTTCAGCAATCACACAATCCTAATTTTTAGGTAAAAGATGCAACCACCATTGCTTAGGCTTTTCTGAGAACCTGATTTTTTTTCTTTAATTGAAGTATAGTTGACATGCAATGTTATATTAGTTTCAGGTGTACAACATAGTAACTTGACAAGTCTATATGTTTATGCTGTGCTCACTCACCATAAGGGTACCTACCATCTGTCACCATACAACACTAGTACAATTCCATTGAGTATAGTCTCTATGCTTGAAACATTTTAACAGTGTTCTGTGAGAAAACAATTTTGAGTTCCAAATATCTGACTTCTTTAGAACTTATATAAACGAACCACAGGAACGCTAAGTTTCTTCAACATGGTTTAGATGTTTTTCTGCTTATTTTAACTAGTGGCAAGGAGGAAGTAACCACCATAATGACTAACTTACAATGCTGGAAGAATTTTCCATCTTAGTTACAATTATCTTATGATCTCTAGATCTGATGTTTTTGTTGTAAGAAAAAGATTTTCAAACTAGAGTTTGAGGAGGCATCTTGGTTTATTGTAGCTCCACAAGTTGTAGAGTGCTGGGAGATTCTATGTTTCATAAGCAATGTGTAAATTGTTGCATTTCAAAAGAAGTTGACAAGAAACATTCAAATTTTCCCTGCATGTTTTTAAAACATCACTATGTGCCATTGTGATTTATGGCTTCACTTGTCATACTGGCACCTGCAATGGATAAGATCATTAAAAACTTTTTTTTCAAGTTTTTATTTATCAGAACCATGGAAAAATTGCATTCTATTAATTTTAAGTTGGAAAAGTGTGTTGTAGCTCATTCCAGGTAATATCTTTCTTTTTTGTATAGCTATTACTCAGACCTATCTAAAGAAACAGTTGAGTGTGAATTATTTCACAATCAAAATAGTCTTTTTAAAATTTGAAATGCATTATGCACCTGAGGTGCTGACAGCAAAGTCCATGCCAAGCATTTGATCCATGAATATCCATTTTCCAAGTACTCCAGATCCTTAGATCTGCATCTCTTCCATTTTTGCTGTGGCCAATTTTTAAATAAGAGATCGGGAAATGATTTGGTGATCATAAATCACACTGATGGTTGGGAAATAAAAAGGGTTCCTTTGCTTCTTCAGATGTGGTTCCACACATTTTTACACATCTCCAAGCTAAATCAGAAATCCAGATGCAAAACTAAGGTGCTTACACATATCACATCTATTTGTGACCTTCCATGGAAGAATATAGGACCGGAAGACCTGACCAAGCTACCCTGTGGCATAATAAAGTACAGGACCATACTGTAAAAAACAATGGAAAAGAATCTGCTTAACAGCTAATGTGGCTTGCCTGGCTGTGTATACATTTCACTAAGTGGTTAGTTCAAGCACCATGTAGCACTCACTGCACTTGGTCATATTAAGACAATATTTGTGACTTACTCATTAAATTTAGCAAGAGTGTCCTTTTTACCTTATATGCCAGCCTTGGGACACATGCATGGCTAAGTTGGTTAAGCGTTTCCCTCTGGCTCAGGTCACTATCCCAGGGTCCTGAAATCCAATCCCGCCTTGGGTTCCCTGCTCAGTGGGGAGCCTGCTTCTCCCTCACCTGCTGCTCCTGCTGCTTGTGCTCTCTTTCTGACAAATAAATAAATAAAATCTTTTGTAAAATGTCAATCTTAAAAAAAAAAAAATAAATAATAAAATGTCAACCTTTAAACAAAGAGAGAAGTAAACCTAGGAACAGACTCTCAACTATTAAGGACAAACTGGTGGTTACCAGAGGGGAGGTGAGTGAGAGGATGGGTGAAATAGGTGATGGGCTGTCGGAAGGCACTTGTAATGAGCACAGGGAGATGTGTGGAAGTTTTGAATCACTATATTGTATGTACCCATGAAACTAATATTACACTATATGTTAACTAATCGGAATTTAAATATAAACTTGAAAAATAATAAATAAAATGTCACCCTTCTGATAGGACTGTTGACTATTTTCCTTTTATGTTTACATATCTTGATTCTCCCAATGGTACTTAAGTAATACAAATGGGTTACTTTCCTGATTATAAAATATATTAGAAATCCCCAGCCTTTCTTTAGATCTCATTGCCCCCCTTTCCAACTATTGTGTTCATGAGGATGTCTTCTTCCTTCACTTTTCTCTGGCATGTTTGTTCCAGGAGTGTGTACCCCTCACTTGACATTCATATGTTAATTATCCCCTTGAGCAGAAATCATTTTTCATCCCAAAATGACTGCAGGAAACTTAACTATTGAGATAATTTATGAAAGGCCTGGTGTTTCTCAAAGTAGTAATACAATGCTAGCACCAAGTAGATAATTGTGCCCAGTAAGTTTTCTCTTTCTAAATTTCTTCTCCTGGCTTCCCAAGGCCCCCATTCTATTCTTTCTCAAGGAGAGAAAACATGTGCCAAATCTCAAACCTTTGAATTATAGCTAAGAACATTTTCTCCAAACCTGGTATCTTTGTATTCCTACCACACACTTGGAATGCTGCCATGCACCTTTCTTTCTTATAGAAGAGTGTCTCTGGTCATTACCTCCGAACTTCAGATTCCTGCCCCCACCCCAACCCCAGACTGGGGAGAAAGGTAGACCTTGATTTAGCTATATGTTGGATGATGATAGAAACTGGTTATTTAAATAGCTGAAATATCTTAGTTCTTTTGAGTCTTATCCTTATTTTATCATGTGTATATTCTTTATTTATTCTTCTTTTCTAATTAATTATTCATCTTTTGTTAATGTTTTATTTTTACTTGTAATTTATTATTCACCTGTGAAAAAGAAAAATAATAATAATTGATAGTTTTGTTTTTTAAAAAACACAAATAGATCATATATATTGAACTTTCTTAATTTTGGCTAATGAGAGGACATATACCCAGCTTCATATCTAATCTTTTGGGTAATCAGATTGGCTTTACTTTTCAAATACATTGAAAATCTGATCGTTTATCACCATCTCCATTGCTGGTGTCATTTCTCCCTTTTGTATATATACATATATATATCATGTAATATATACATGTATTATATAATATATATGTATAAAACCTATATATATATATATATATATATATAAAGCCTATATGTATAAAGCCTATATATATTCTAAAATATTTTAGAATGGGCAAAGAACATTAATTGACATTTTTCCAAAAATGTACAGATGGTCAACAGGTACATGAAAAGATACTTAACATCATTAGTCATCAGGGAAATGGAAATTAAAACCATGAAGAGATAACATCTCACACATGTTAGAATGGCCATTAACAAAGAAGACAAGAGATAATGAATGCTGGTGAATATATGGAGAAATTAGAAACCTTGTGCACCCTTGCGGTGAGATTGTAAATTGGTACTGCTTTTCAAAATCTACAGATAGAAAATTAATAGGCAAAGGAATGACATTAACAAGACTGTAGAGTAGGAGATCCCAGCCCTCATGCTCCCACAAAAAGCAACTGGACAGCTGTGCATAAACAAAAATGCTTTCGGGAAAGCTCAGGAGAGGAAGAAGCTGTAGCTACAGCAGAGCACTAAACAAAAATAAATGCACAGAAAGAGTAGGAAGACTAGTTTCAGTTCACCTGCATTATCACCTCTCCCAGGCTGGCATAACACAGTGTCGAGAATATCCTCAGCGTTCCAAGCTCCTATCATAGGGAAAAAGGACAGCAGGGTCAGCAACCACCTTCTCCAACCTTTTAGG
This sequence comes from Mustela putorius furo, assembly GCF_011764305.1. Taxonomy (NCBI): domain Eukaryota; kingdom Metazoa; phylum Chordata; class Mammalia; order Carnivora; family Mustelidae; genus Mustela; species Mustela putorius. Next base: position 4,084,327 of record NW_025422171.1, read on the forward strand.
ACATTACCTGAAGAACCACTTTGCTTTCACCCCACATAGATCACTGGAGTAGATTAGCATAGCTGAGACATCTAAAGCAAACAAGAAGAAAGTAAAATGATTCATACTACCAGTATGAGTCATGCAGTGCATGTTATCACGATTCCTAGTGGTCTCCTCTACAAAGAAATTTAGCAGTCTTTGCAACTGAGAACTTTAATAGCCCTTGCAGCTTCAGTGAATCCTTGTGGCTTTCACCACTGAGGACTCTACAGTATTCACCATCTGTGACCTACTTTGCAGAAGACCTCATCAGCTAACCTGTTAAGGTGCCGAAGAAATAAATATTCAATATAACTACAATAGAAACCCCCTACCTTTTCACTCCAAGTAGGGCCATCCCAGTCAACACCACCACAGGCACCCAGGTCCCAGGTCTCAGTACAAACATTCCTGCAGCCAACCCTAGCCCCTGCTGCATGCAAAACTATAGTCAGCTCCTGACTATATACATCCATACCACCAGCCCCAGGGAAAAATCATACCACCGACAGAACACAATAAATTTATAGTAACTTACCTCAAAGAAAGGGTATTCACAAATTGTCTGACAAAGAATTCAAAGTAATTGTTCTACTAAGGTCTGTGAGCTACAAGAGAATACAGATAATCACTTTAATAAAATCAAGAAAAAAAAATAAAATGAGAAGCTCAACAAAGAAAATTTAAAATTTTTTTGAAGCTAAAGAATGCAATGACTGTATTTAAAAAAAAAAAAATCTAATACAAAACTTCAATTGAAGACTGCCAATGAGCAAACTTGAAGACAAGTCATTTGAAATTATCTAGTTGGAGGACAACAGAGAAAAAAAAAAAAAAACAACCTGAAAAAGAGTGAGAAAGCCCTTGGGGTCTATATGACACATAAAATAATTAATATACTCAGTATAGCAATCCCAGAAGGAGGGGAAGGGGCAAAAAAAAAAAAAAGAAAAGAAAAAACTTGCATAAAAAAATAATAACATAAAAATTCCCAAATCTGAGAAGGGAAAATAGACATCCAGACTCAAGAAGGTCATGCAACCCCAAATAGATCGAACAATAAAGGGGTCTATACTAAAACATATTATATTCAAACAGTCAAAAGTCAAAAACAGAATTTTGAAAGCAGCAAGAAAAGGGTGACTTATCAGATATAAGGGCATCCCCTATAAAACTATGAGCATATTCCCCAACAGAAACCTTGCAGGCTAAGAGTGGGTTGATAGTATAGAAGTACAGAAGAAAAAAATTGACAATCAAAAATACTATACCCTACAGAGCTATTCTTTTTTTTTTTTTTTAAGATTTTATTTATTTACTTGGGAGACAGGAAGATAGATAAAGAGAGAGTGTGGAGAGGGAGATGGAGAAGACTCCCTGTTGAGCAAGGTGCCCAACAAAGGGCTCTATCCCAGGGCCCTGGGATCATGACCTACACTGAAGGCAGATGCTTAAGGACTGAGCCACCCATGTGCCCCCTGCAAAGTTATTCTCTAAAGAATGTGGGGTAATAAAGTCTTTCCCAGGCAAACAAAAACTTAGTTTGTTTTAGACCTACCTAGGTCTACCACTAGACCTACCTTGCAAGACATGCTTAAGAAAATTCTTCAGATGGAACTAAAACACAATAAATAGCAACATGAAAGCATATGAAAACATAAATCTCATCAGTAAAGATAAAAATATAGTCAAATACAGATTGAAACAATATTGTAGTGGTAATGTTCAAGTTAATAATACCCTTAATAATATAAAAGTTTAATATAAACATTTTAATATAAAACTTTAAAGACAAAGAGTTGAGAATAACAACCACCACAACAATCTGGTAATGAATTAACAATATAAAAAGAAGAAAACTCTGACTTAGAAACACGGAGTATGAGAGTAAATGTTTAGAGGGTTTGTATGCAAATTAACTTAAGTTGTTGTCAAATTAGGAGAGATGGTTATAACTATAAGAGGATTTATACAAGCCTCATAGTAACCACCAAGGAAAAACCTGTAGTAAGTACACAAAAGGCAAAGAGAAAGGAATTAATCAATCACTACTAAAATTATTAAATAACAAAAGAAGAGAGCAAGAGAGAAAGAAAGGAAGGAAAAAAAACTGCAAAACAGATAGAAAACAATTAACAAAATGGCAATGTAAGAACCTACCTATTGCTAATCACTTTTAATATAAGTGGATTAAATGCTCCAATCAAAGTTCATAGAATGACTGAATGGATTTTTTTTTTAAAGTTCTAGCAATATACTGTATACAAGAGACACATTTTATTGCATTTCTTAAAGAATTATTTATTTATTTGAGAGAAAGAGAGAAAATCTCAGGCAGACTCTCTACTGAGCACGAGTCCCCAACTCGGGGCTAAATCTCACAACCCTGAGAGCATGACCTGAGACAAAATCACGAGTCAGTTGCTTAATGTACTGAGCCACCCAGGCACCCCAAAACACTCATTTTAAACTATAAGGACACACATAGATTGAAAATAAAGGACAGGGAAAATGTATCCTGTGCAAATGCTTACCAAAAGCAACAAGAATGGCTATATTTATATCTGACAAAATAGTCTTTAATTCTAAAATTGTTATTAGTGGAAGATAATTATGTAATGATACAAGGGTCAATTGAATAGGAATATATAACAAATGTAAATATATATGCATTCAACATCAGAACACCTAAATTCATAAAAATAATTGAGAAATAATTGAGAAACTGATAATACAATATTAGTAGACTTCAATACCCCACTTTCAGTAATGGATAGAACACCTAGGCATAAAATCAATAAGAAAAGAGCTGATTTGAATACCATAGACCAAATGGACCTAACGACAGACATACAGAATGTTCCAACAAACAGCAGCAGAATAACAATTTTCTCAGGTGCATACAGAACATTCTCCAGATAAATTCCATGTTAGGTCACAAAATAAGTCTTAAGAAATTTAAGGTAGTTGCATACCAATTATCTGCTCAAATCAAACCAAATCATACCAAGTATCTGCTCAAACTATAGTGGAATGAAAATAAAAATAATAACGGGTTGAGAACAGGAAAATTCATAAACACATGGAAACTAAACAACATACCCTGGGGGGGGGCAATTAGGTAAAAGAGAAAATCAAAAGGGAATATGTAAAAAGACCTGAGATGAACAAAAATGAAAATATAATTCTCCACAACTTATGGAATATAGCAAAAACAAAGCTATGAGGGAAGTTAATAGCATTAAACACCTACACTAAAAAGAATTCTACATCTAAAAAACTAGCATTATAATTTGAAGAACTAAAAAACAAACCAAAGCGAACAAAACAAAACAAAACAAAATTAATCCCAAAGTTGACATAAGGAAGGTAATAATAAATACTGGAACAGATATAAAGTAAATAGAGAATAGAGAAACAATAGGACAAATCAACAAAATAAAAAATTGTAGGGTTTTCTCTTTTTTTGTCTTTTTAAAGATGTATTTATTTTAGAGAGAGAGAGACACAGTGGGAGTAGGGGGAGAAGGAGAGGGCGAGGGAGAAAGAATCTTCAGCAGACTCCCCTCTGAGCAGGAAGCCTCATGCTAGGCTCAATCTCATGACCATGAGATAATGGCCTGAACTGAAACCAAGAATTGGATGCTTAAGCAGTTCATTGAGCCACCCAGATGCTCCCCAAGAAGAGCATTTAAGAAAACATAAAAAAAAAAAAAAAATGACAAATCTCTTAGCTAAACCAAGAAAAAAATAGAACACATGAATAAAATCAGAAATGAAAGAGCAGATATTACAATAAAAGACATAAGAATCAGAAAGGACAATCATGAACAATTATAAACCAACACACTGGAGAACCTACAAGAAATGAATAAATTTCTAGAAACACACAACCTACTGAGACTGAATCAAGAATCAGCAACAGAATGGAAATGAAGGGGCGCCTGCATGGCTCAGTGGGTAAAGAGATCCTGCCTTCTGTTCAGGTCCTGATCTCAGGATCCTGGGATCAAGCCCCACATCAGGCCCTGTGCTCAGCAGGGAGCCCATTTCTCCCCTCTTTCTCTGCCTGCCTCTCTGTCTACTTATGATCTCTCTCTGTCTCTGTCAAATAAATAAAATCTTTTAAAAAAATGGACAATCAAACTGTAATATTTTTTCATGTACCTTTTTTTGTTTGTTTTATTGTTAGAATGGGTTTATATTTACAGAAAAAATTAAGAAGTAGTAAAGAGAATTCTCCTAAACCCAGCATCCAGTTTCCTTAGTGTGATACATTTGTTACAGAACCAATATAGTATTGTATATTTTTAAAATGTCATAGTTTATTAAATCACCTTAGTTTTTATCTAACATTCTTTTTCTGTTCAGGATCCCATCTAGGATACCACATTTTGTTTCATCATTACAGCTCCTTGGGTTCCTCTGAGTTGTGACAGTTTTTCAGTGTTTCATTGTTTTTGATGACCTTGACTGTTTCAAGTTCAGGTATTTTGTAGGATGTCCTTCTACTGGAATTCATCTGATGTTTTTCTCAGTAGGAGACTGGAGTTCTAGGTTTTTGCAAGATTTTATTACTTAACATGCCATTTTATCATATCATACCAACATACATAATTTAATGTTGCTGATACCGACCTTGCTCATCTGGCCGAGGTTGTGTTTGTCAGGTTTCTCCACTGCAAAGCTTTTTCTTTTATTTCCCTTTTTCCACACTTCACTCTTTGGAAGGAAGTCACTATACAGAGCTACATTTAAGAGGTGAGAAGTTATGTCTTCTTTCCTTGAGGATGAAGTAATTTCTGATATTTTTCTGTAATAGAGTACTCATCAATAAGGAGGAAGAAAATCAGACTCTGATAAAAGATACAGCCTAGTTAAATTTCAGAATTATTATTATGCATGAAAGGAGGCAGCACAAAAGTGTATGTGCTGTAGGATTCATTTATATGAAATTCAAGAATAGACAAAAGTAATATATGGCTATTGAAGTCAGAGCACTGAATGCCTCCCTCTAGGGAGGTAGATTGACCAGAAGGAAGAACCAAAAATTCTCTGAGGTGATGAATATCCTGTTTCTTGATTGGGTTTTGTTCATTTGTAAAAATTTAGTTAATAGTAAACTTAAGATTTTGATTTCACTTATATAACTCATATTTTAATTGAAATATTATATTTAAAAAGAGCCTTTTGCAGGGTGCCTTGGGTGGCTCAGTCAGTTAAGTGCCCAAGTCTTGATTTTAGCTCAGATCATGATCTCAGAGTCCTGATATCAAGCCTCACATCTGGTTCCATGCTCAGCGGGGAGTCAACTTGAGATTTTCTCTCTCCCTCTTCCTCTGCCCCTTCCCCACTTGTACATGCACATACTCTCACTCTTTCTTTCTCCCTAAAAATAAGTAAATAAATCTTTAAAAAAAGAGAGAGAGAGAGAGCCTTTTTGCATGTGTTGCCATATAAGTCACTAAAGATCCTGGTGAAATCAATTTCGCACAACTGTTCATATAGAAAATGTCTTGGATCTTGAATTTTCCTAAAAGACCCACAAATATGGAATGCAATGAGTTAAAGAATATTACTTATTAAACTAAATCATTAATTAAACTCAAAAAATTAAATGAAGAGAGGACTAAACATCTACAAAGAACAGAAAAAAACTGTGTGAACATACAGTAAAAGTGCTGTTCTCATAAAGAATTAAAAATAAAGTTCACAGTGCATCCAACTACTACAGCAGTTTAATTGAGGGGGAAAATGCAAGGAGATGACTAATGTTTTTGTGACAGGCTTACCCCTAGACCTCAGTCTAGCAATTTTAGTGTATCTTACATCTTTTTATAGTGACCTCTGGAGGTTTGCTAAGCCCTTGAAGCACTCTAGTAAGAAATAATCCCTTAAATTTTATGGCTTTTCAGGACACACACAGGTATTATGGAACTATAATTTTAAAAGCATGTGTAAAAGCACATATAAAATAATATACTGTGTAACATACAAGAATCAGCACAATTCTCACATGATTGTCTAATGAGTTGGTGGCTACATTTCATTTTGTCTTGTGTAATTTGAGAAAATCTCAAGAAATTAATAATAGAACAGAGAAGATCATTAAAAGAATGGGGGGAAACTTCTCTGAAAATAAATTAAGAAAATTATCCAACATGTTGAAGAGAAAAATCATAAAAACTGCTTTGTGTCGGAATACCAAAAAAAAAAAAAAAAGAAAGAAAATCTGTTCTGTATAAGAAATAAGAACTTGCTGAAAAGCTATCTAACCTATCATGGAGCGCTAGGTAGAAACTAAGAGAAGACACTAAAAACACTACCTTGGAACACTGAAAAAATAAAATTAAATTTAAATAAATAAATAAAAACACTGGCCATAAAGGAAAAAATACAAAGAAATAGGACCTTTGTATATTTTTTGATGGGTTCGACAGGGAATCAAGATCCTTCTACAGATATTTTTCCAAAGTCTTTATATTAAATCTGGAACTATAAAAAATAAGTCAAAACTGAGAGGTTGAAGCTCAGATACTTTTAAACATACATCAAATAAATAAAAAAAATTGGTGGGACTAAGTATTTCATTAGTAAAGTAAAAGCCAGCGTATGAAAGTCTAAATTAAGTAGAAAGGATTGTTAAGATATAGATGCAGACAATCACATACTTCAGTGAAAAAACTAAGAGAATATGGATTTTAATTGCATCAACTTTAATTAAATCCTCCAGCTAGCACATACTCTGTTTTTGGCACTCACTCACTCTACAAACATTTATTGAGGACAGATATTGTTCTGGTAACTTAGTTTTCAGAGACGAACAAACAAAATTCCTGCTGTCAAATGATTCATTGTTTGCATTTTTCTGGATTTTTTGTTTTGTTTTGTCCTGTTTTTTGGAATAGTATTATTGCAAGATTGGGAGGCAGATTAGATTTCCTCTTAGAATTCCTTCTAATCACATAATTTTATTAAACATCTTGTTGCCAACTCAGAAGATCAGCATCACTGACGCATCTACATTGGTAAGGGCTTAAATAAATATATAGTTATTGTTGGGCTTTGAGAAAGGATATTAGATTACATACCAAGGGAGCTAAAGCCAACATAAAGGAACATTTATGTCTCTGTTTTCCTATGGCATGGGGTTTTGATTCCAAAGAACTCCTGAGCTTAAGTTATTTATTTAAGCATTTCTTTAATATCACAATATCAACTGGTTATTACATTCTATGTACCTGTGATTCTTTCATTATCTAATACATAAGTATTTTAAGTTGTTTCAAGATAAACCTGGTTGTATTTAGATAACCCAACAGTTACTCAGACAATTGAGGGCTAGCTTTCTCTGTATCTCCTTTTCCATTACTATCGGTAGAGAGAGAGATAAATACTATCTCCAACCAAGGAAGGGTAATGAAGTCTCGTTAGTCCATGAAATCAGGGAATAAATCAGGGGATAAATTTTGTTGTAAATATTGATTTTAACATATTTACTTTATAAAAAGCATTTCTAATATGTGAAGTAGAAGTTCTAAATGGAGAATATAGAAATTGCTGAGTCCAATCTTTCCGTGAGACTCGAGGATTAAATTTTGTCTTCTTTCTGAATCTACCACTATTATTTTTAGCTAAAATTGTTTTGCCTTGAGTGGAGCTAAGCTGGGGAAGCTTAACACATTTTCTGACACTAAAATTTGGGATTCATTGAAATTTTTTATTTTATTTTATAAAATTATTTCCAAAAATAACTTCAGAGACAGGTAAAATTAAAAAGAGTATTCAACAAAGAAACAATAGCCAGTGTTAAAAGCCCAAATTCTTATGGTGGGGGAATGAATTTTGCACACACACACACCACACACTCACATACACACTCCCCACATATTTAAAAATGCTTCAGTGATTGGTCATTGCTATCAAATAACAGAAAACAGCTGCATTTAGTAAAGTAACAACTGGACTGCAATTGTAACTGTAGCTTTTCATTTGATACTTAGGGTGTTGGGGGGTGGAGAGGACCTTCCTTTACATATGATACCAAAATATGACCAGCTCCATCATTAGTAAACCAATGAAGTGGAATAACCAAATAAGTACTGATTAACATATCTTCACACAATCTCTTCCTTCTGCCCCTTGTAGTCATACATAGTTCTTTCAAGTAATGTTTCTATCTCCATTGGGCAAATTGCCTATCATGTAGCAAACACTCATAATTGTTCCAGAAAACACATAAATGATCTTTCACATGTCCATTATTAACACCTCTAGGAAGCTTAAAAATTTTAAGCTTAAACTTAAGGTTGCTACCCAGAAGCTGTTACTGGCAGGACTACACTGGTTGACTTTTTTCCTTAAATGTATGGTTGATCTTTGAACAACATGAATTTGAATTGCATGGGTCCACTTATACACATTTTTTTTTCCTGTAAAAAGCTTGTTTCCATTTGGTCCACAGCTTGGGAGAGGGTTCTTGGGGGGTGAAAAAGCTGCCTTGTGGCTGTGGGGAGATGCTCAGGCAGAAGTCCTGACACCAGCATCTGAGCGTTGCCTCCAGGGCTGTAGGGTCCCTCTAGCTCCCAACTGTACTTGAGGGAGAGCCTCTCAAAGAGACAGTCACCCAGGCCAGCCTATGGAAGTTAGTCAAGTGGTCACCCATCTTCTTGGCCTTCACGTTCTTCTCTCCAAGGAGTCACAGAGATGGGGACCCACATCCAGGGCATGCAGATCCAAAAGGGTCTGGTTCAGGTTCTTTTCTAGGATCATGGCAGCTTCCATGGTGTGCAAGGTTTTAGTTCAGCCATCTTAGGATGACTTTGGTGCAGAGGGTGCAGCCGACACTGATTCTACATCTTTGAGAGATGATGGGCACTCTTGTGCTTCCCTTAGGCCAACCTGCAGAAAAAGTGACCCACACCCTCCGAAGTCACCTTGTCATAGTCAAAATAGAGCCCACAGAGAGGTAGGTATAGGAGACCTGCTGACAAGGTCGTTGAAGACCCCCACCTTCGTGATAATTTTCATGATTCTGGGAGCTCATGGGTGACCTACCATAAGGAGATAAACTTAAACAAAACAAAACAAAACAGGGTTGCCTGGTCCCAGAGGCAGAGCATGGCTGAGATGGTTTGGAGGGTTTGACTAGAAAAGATGTGGCATGGTGGTCAGAGACTGGAAGAAGGGTAGTACCTGGTTCTGTTCCAACTAAACACTGTTGAAAAAAGGGATAGATCCACAGCGCCACCCTGCATATTGCCTATAGGAGGTTTTTTTTTTTTTTTACAGTATAGTGCTATAAATGTATTTTCTCTTTATTATAATGTTAATAACTTTTTAGTTATTAAAATAGCTTACCTTATTGAAACAATATAGTATGTAATGCATAAACAAAATATGTATTAATTGACTGTTTATGTTATGGGAAAGGCTTCTGGGCAATAGTAGACTATTAGAAGTTAAGTATTTAGGGATTCAAAACATATGCAGATTTGCAACTGCATCCCTAACCTCCATGTTTTCAAGGGTTAACTGTATTTATGTTCTGGGGTTGACTCAGTTGACTGAGTCTAGGTGCTCAAGTGATAATTTCAGGACTATGCATATCTCTCCATGCCTATTGTTCAACTTCTATTCTCTGGCTGTACTTTAGCCAGCTTTCTATATACCTTTTATCTAGAAAGCACAGCACTTATGCTAATGGCTTGAGCAAAATTTCCAGTGATGATTCTGACTGGCGAGTCCTGTATAATATACCAGTTCCTGCACTGAGCAAGCTTAATCTGGGATGGGTGCCGCAAAAGTTCACTGATCCTGTTATCCCCATCAATTGTTGTACTACCTAAGATTTTTTCATTTGCAAGTGACAGACAACTATCTTAGAGCAATTTAGGCAGATAAGATAATTGAGTGGATAAAAAATTCTAAAAAAATATTAAACACTTAAGCCTCAAAGAAGGTAGGAGTGCATCTGGGTCGAGAGCCCCAGAACCAAGGACATACATGTTGCCAAGATACTCCTCCCATCTTTTTTTTTAAAGATTTTATTTATTTATTTGACAGAGAGAGAGCACAAGTAGGCAGTGTGGCAGGCAGAGGAAGAGGGAAAAGCAAACTCGCTGCCCAGCAGGGAGCCCAATGCGAGGCTTGATCCCTGGACTCTGGGATCATGACCTGAGTTGAAAGCAGCTACTTAATGGACTGAGCCACCCAGGAGCCCCTCTAGGAATATTTTTATCACCTAATTATATTTCTTGAAACTCCCATTCGTTCTCTATTGCATAGCATATTATGAATCAGCTGACCTTATATATGTGGATCTGTATCATTTATCTATTCTTGCATCATCATAATACTGTCTGAAGTGGGTGAGAGTAAGTCTTTGTATTTGATAGCGTAAGTCTCCCAAGTTCGTATTTCTTCAAAATTTGTCTCAGCTCTTTGGGGCCCTTCTATAGTACTCTACACATTTTTGAAAGCTCATGTTATATTTTACAAAAAATAAAGGAAAAATGCTAGAATTTAGATTGAGATCCTACTGACTCTACAGATAAATTTAAGGGATAATTGGCATCTTTACATTATTGAAACTTTTAATACGTGAACATGGCATAGCACATTTATTAAATAAATGTTTTTATTATTATGTTCAGTTAGCCAACTGAATATATAGTAGTACATTATTAGTTTTTGATGTAGTGTTCAACAATTCACTAGTTGCAGATAATACCTAGTGCTCACCGCATTAAATTTCTTTATTAAATTTAGTCCTCAGAATTTGATTGTATGCTATAATAAATCATACTTTTAAGACTTCATTTCTATTTGTTTTCTACTGATAAAAAAATACAACTCACTTGACCCTGTATAAAGAGGCCTTACTAAATTTAATTTTTAATTCTAATAATCTGCAGATTATTATGAATTTTCTATTTTAATGAAAGATTAAGTTTGACAGATACAGATTATTGAAAAATTCTATTTTTTTCTTAATATACTCTGAAATACAAAAATTGTAATGTTTCTCAGCACATAACCTGCATTTAATGGCTATCATTTAACTATAACAGTTTTTTAAATAAAATTTAGTATGTCTTTTTTCCATCCTCTTATTTTTCTTTATCATTACGTATAGGAAATCTAGCTTTCAATTTAAGTACTTAAGGTTATTTAAGCAGTGTTTAGTTGTTGGTTTTTTTTGTGGGTTTTTTTTTTGTTGTTGTTGTTGTTTTTTGCATCCAGATTGACTATATTTTAATTAAAGAAGTTAGACATTTATATTTTCTGATATATTTGGTTTTTCTCTCACATTTTACTATTTTTTTTTTTTTAATTTTTTATTTTTTATAAACATATATTTTTATCCCCAGGGGTACAGGTCTGTGAATCACCAGGTTTACACACTTCACAGCACTCACCAAATCACATACCCTCCCCAATGTCCATAATCCCACCCCCTTCTCCCAAACCCCCTCCCCCCGGCAACCCTCAGTTTGTTGTGAGATTAAGAGTCACTTATGGTTTGTCTCCCTCCCAATCCCATCTTGTTTCATTTATTCTTCTACCCACTTAAGCCTCCATGTTGCATCACCACTTCCTCATATCAGGGAGATCATATGATAGTTGTCTTTCTCTGCTTGACTTATTTCGCTAAGCATGATACGTGAATCAAATAGTAAAATCTCACATTTTACTATTTGATTCACATTTTTCACAGGTGTTCTCTGTTTTCTTTCTTGTTACCCTCTTTTGGATTAATTGATTATCTTTAAATTATCTAATTGTTCAACTTTTTTCCAGTATTCACTTGCTTTACTTTTTACTGTCTTTAGTGATTAACAGAAATTAAAACACGAATTTTATTTATGATAAATCAATGCAGTCATCTTACCAACTAAATGCATATTTAGGTGTGCCTGTGTAGCTCAATGGGTTAAGGCTCTGCCTTCGGTTCAGATCATGATCTCAGGGTCATGGGACTGAGCCCCGCATCAAGCTCTCTGCTCTGCAGGGAGCCTGCTTCCCCCTCTCTCTGCCTGCCTCTCTGCCTACTTGTGATCTCTGTCAAATAAATAAAATCTTTAAAAAATAAATAAATAAAAATAAATAAGTGCATATTTAGCTAAAATTCATTGTAACAAATGATGCGTATTAGTTCTAATATACTAATGTATGACAGTTATTTTGCTTTGTACATAACTTTTTCCTCAGAACTGTTGTTTATACATTTAGCTTCTTCTCTCCTTTGGTGTTAGTGTTATTGTACCTTTTAGCTTTTTACATACTTTTAATCATCACACTTGATATAAAACTATAAGTTTTATAGCCAATATGAGTTTATATTTTCTCATATGTTTACACCTTTTGTGACGCCTCATTCCTTTTGGCACTTGCATGTTTCCATTTAGAGAAACTTCCAATCTTTGTGAATGACTCCCATTTCAGTTACATTTAAAGCAACTCTAGATGAGAATTTTATGTATTGAAGGTCCTATCTCCACAGTCTGCATGAATTTCTAGGATGCTACCCTCCTGATGGCTCACCTGGAAGCCTGGGGTATCTAGCAGAATACTTTCTCCCTCATGATATTTGAATACTTTTTTGTTGCTGTTGTCCTGAACATTTACAGGAAACTCCATTAAATTTTTTGTGACTTTCTGCTTAGCTCCTTATCTTCTTAAGAATTCAACAAATGTCTTGGGGGGGGCAGCACATAAAATGTAATACACTCCTATATCTCTCTTCTTACTAGGAATTTAGCTTCTTGCATCCCAACTATTTGCAGTTCCAAACTCCAGTTTCTTTGTTTCTTGTCCTGTGAAATTGCCAAATGTTCTGATGGTTTTGTGTCCCTTAGCAGAATCTCTCTGCCTGAAACTTGGGCTTCACCCTTGTGGACAAATTGGAAAATGCCCAGAAAATAGTGGTTCTTAGAATGTCCTCCTACATCTGTTGCTCCCCAGGATTTTGATGTTTCAATTTCTGGTTGTCCTGGCAGCTCTCCAATGTATTCAAATGGTTTAATCCAATATTTCTATTTGTTTTCAAGCTTATTGGTATGTGCAAGCAACTCTCTAACAAATGGGAGCAGAAATGTCAAGGCACATTTCATCAATAAAAATGATAGGTACTTCTTGCATCCATTACAATTGTTAATAAGTCATTGTTATTTTTAATTCTAGGGAACTAGGGCTTCTACACCATTTCATTAGACAATCCTAAGTGGCACTCAACTCTTTAAATCATTCTAAAGTGCTGATTAGAGTTTCAACCAGGGGCCAAAAGACCCTCATCTTTTACAGATGTCATTATGTTTGAGGTTGGACAATGACTTTTGGTAGGGCATGTGGCATTTCCCAAAGGCAATAGCATCCTGTGATTACCACATTCCCAGATACCATAATTGCTATGAAAACTCAAGCTCCCTTGTTTATTTGTTCTTTTGTTTTTCATATGATAAATATTGGATCAGCTATATAAGGTGGACGTGCAATCCTTGCACATCTCAAAATCATTTTATGCCATTTTTTAAAAGATTGTATTTATGTATTTAACAGAGAAAGATCATAAGTAGACAGAGAGGCAAGCAAAGAGAGAGAGGGAAGCAGGCTCCCTGCTGAGCAGAGAGCCCGATGCGGGGCTCGATGTTTTCAATTGAAACAGCCTAACCTCACCCTTATGCTCCACTTATCTATATTTAAAAACTTTATATTTTTTACAGACATTGGAAGAAACATTTTTCCCTCTATTCCATGTTCCAAAAGCTTTTTGAGTATAAAAATAGATCTATTGCATCAGTGATTAACACATAAAATATATAAATAGGAAAATATTTTCCATGTTATATTTGACTTAACATGTGTTCATTTCATATTAACTAGTTTTCATTGGTATAACTGGTTTTACCATTGTGAGAATTTATATAAATATCATTGAATGAACTCAGGTGCTTGCAACTCTAATATGATAGAACTATGTGATGACTGGCTTAGTAGAAGTTTTTGGTATGAATAAATGAGAGAAGCACTGATCCTGCTTTGTTCTGTATGATTTCAGCATTCTGTTTAGACCTCAACCATAAACAGGAACAACGGTTACAAACAAGACAGTATATAAAATCTCCTAGTGTTTCACTCACAGGACTGAAAAGAAGGCAGCAGTTGTCAAGGGACAAGTTTTCCAATATTTGCAAATATTTCACATGAAAGCTTGGGAGACCACTTAGTCCTTATGATGTAGAGAGGCTCAAAGTGTGGGCAGGCTTGGCTTGAGATGTCTATAAAGAACTTTTTAATAATTGGAATCATATTACCATGAGTTAATTAACACAGGAAGTTAAAATGTGTAAAACCCAAAAGATGTTCAGTGGTTTCTTGGGGGTGGTATCAAGGGGATAAATAAATATATCCTATCAGGGATAATCTAGGTGATTTCTATGATTTCTTCCAAACCTAAAGCTCTAAGACCCAGCAATGTGATATAAAAATGGATCTCTGTTTTCCTTTCTCATCTAGTAACATTTATTTATATGGAACGTCAAACATGGATTTTTCATCTCTTGAAATTTGGGAAAGGGTGTGAAAACTTGAAAGAGAACAAACTGTTTGTATAGAATTTTATCATGTTATAGTATTGAGCTCAAATTTTCCACCGTATGGTCATTTCTATAATTAACACTAGTAAAAGCAATAGGATCTATGCTTAAAGATTTTAAATCAAGCCAACTATTCTGTCACCTTATAAAAAGAATAGCCTTTCCTCTATTTCCTTCATCTTTTCCTTCTGAGACTTTGGCATGTTTAATATTCAAATTCCTACCAACATCTGTTTGTGACGATCCATGCATTATGTAAGATGCTGGAAACTTTCTGTCCTGTGCTCCCTACTCCTTCTGAGTGCTCTAGCCTCTGTATTTCCACCAGATCAAAGTCATCTATGTTTTTCTGTAGTATGCACTCTCAAACCTCCTAGCCTCAACCTATTACCAATCTCCAAACCATTTCTACATACTGGGTGTTTGTTACAGGAGCACCCCACTCCTTGGTACCAAAATTAGTTAGTTTTTTGAGGCTGTCGTAAGTAAAAGCCACAGACTGGGTGGCTTCAAACAACAGAAGTGTATTCTGTCATAGTTCTGGAGGCCAGAAGTCTGAAATCAGTGTTGGAAGGGTCACTGCTCCCCTGGAGACTCCAGGGGAGAAACAGCTCCTTGTTCTTGGGTCACAAATGCATCTGTTCCATGACATTCCTTGGCTTGCAGCTGCTTCCCTGCAATGTCTGCCATCATCGTGTGGCCCTCCTCCCTAGGTCTTTGTCTCTGTGTTTCTCTTACATAATGACACCACTCATTGAATTTAGGGACCACTTAATCCAGGAGGACCTCATCTTAGCTAGTTGACTCTGCAAATATCCTATTTCTAAATAAGGTCACATTCTGAGGTGCCAGGTAGAAATGAATTTGGGTGGGGGGACACTGTTCAAGCCACTGCATAGGTTTGTTCTCTGGGGGCTGTACTGTGTCTGATGATCTTAGTTCCAGAAGTTAACAGTGTCTGGTACTTAGACTGAATGGATGAAGAAGTGAACGTCTTCAAATATGAACTCTGTCAAATGAGACCAGTGTAAGTCGCAAAGTTTAGATCAATAACTTAATAATGTCCGTGTCATTTAAGCACAATTTAAGATCCAGCTGTGGTCTTCAAGCCACCTGTTCAGCCACATGTTTCCCATTATTACCAGAGTCTCCTTTTCATCTCATTTCTTTGATTGTCTCCAAATAAGCTTGCTTGAGGACAACCTCCACTTCACCCACTGAAATAGAGTTTGCCATTAGCATTTGAGTCTGCCCTATTCCAGGAGGATTCTTATCACATCATTTACGTGGCTCCTCTCATAAAAGAGGATCCAGCGAGACCATCAACATTTCTGTATAGTCAGCATGTAACCTGGGTAAGTCACTCCAACTTCCTGTGCTTCTGTTTCTTTATTGGTAAAACAGGATTAATCATGGTACCTACCTCATAGGATTGCTGTAAGCACTGAATCACTTAATATTTATAAAGTGCGTTAAACTGTGTCTGGGCAGAATAAATCCTATCTATGTGTTTGTTAGGTAAATAGTATTTAATGTCAATAAAATCAAGGGGGTTTCTCTGTAAGTGAATTATTAAACAACTATTAAGTTTCCAAAAGGTAACGGGTGTTTCTCATAATTTTCTTAGAGACATAGCAACTTAGAAGTGGTTTCATCAAGGTAGTTACTAAATTCAGAAACACGAAGGAAAATTTTCTGAGAAGCATTTTCCTGGCTAAGCTTAAAGGTCTGTCTCTCAAACACTTCTGTTTTGGAGATATGACATTTTATAGCATGAATGGAAAAAATTGCCTGGAAGTTATAGTGATTTTTTTTTCTTTTTTACATAACACCCACTATTTGTACCTTACATTTTATAGTTTACAGAGTGTTTGTTTTAAATAGTCAGTTGGATTGCAAAAATCCTGCCTGATGTGCATCCTAATCTGTGAATCACATAATCTGAGAATGTTGAATATCTGTTGATGCCCTTTTCTTGGCCCATGCTTTGCATACTCACTTGAAGGGCTGTCAAAGTTGGCATAACTTAAATGTCATTTTTTAAATAACTGAGGATACGAAGTCAGGCTGAGGTTTTGTGTGTGTGTGTGTGTGTGTGTGTGTGTGTGTGCACACGTGTATGTGTGTGCCAAAGATGAAAGAGTTTAGGCAATACCGTAATTTTATTGAATATGAAAATTAACTCAGACTTCACTTAAAATAAGTCGCTTTTCTCATCTTCCTGTAGGACTGGCTCCATTGAGTTCAATCAAAGTGACACTAATGAGCTGAGAATCTGCCAGCTAAGAATGACATAGACATCAGGAACATTCTTTGGGCTTTAGCCCCGCCCTTCTTTTATCCAGCCCCAACCCCACCTTTTGTCCTTTGCTAGAACCTGAAATCTGTTATTATTCCTCTTGGGAGGTCCGTTTACGTTGAAGGCACATCTGGCTTAATTAGGTTGACAGCTGCTACTGGTCCCGTTGGACAAGGTCCAGGCATCACAGTGCATTACCATTCACTTAACAGTTTAACCTTTCATAATCTCATCTTCAGATTGCAAATGAACTTGAGAGATGTGCTTTTATTATTTGTTAATACATGTTCATTTTCTACTGTGCTACCAAAATCATAATCCACAGAGACCGTGCTAAAAGCCAAAGGGCATTTCCCTAATGCTGGTTGGTGAACTGCAAAGACCGAACTATCAGAAACTGTGAAAACCAGGCCACAAAGCATACTAAGAAGTGGTCGAGGGTGGCTGGAGAAAAGGCTGAGAAAACAATCCCACTTTCAAGGCTTACAGCTTGAGTTTGCTTACATAAAATCTTTAGGCAGTAAAAAGTGATTATAGTTATTGCTGCTTCAGCCACAGCCAACAAAGAAGGTGGTCTTCAGATTCCCCACACGCACTGATGTTTTTCATCTATATTGTTGTTCTTCTAGCAACAGGGTAGCCAAAAGCTTTGCACATGCATATGGGACAAATCAGTTTGTTGCAAAGCCATGCAGTCTATGTTTTAAACCACCTGCATTAAATGACCTTGCAGTTGTTTTAATTAATTTGTGCATAGTTTTATTTCACTAGAGCTCCATGTAGAAAAGCACGGAGAGTCACAACTGCTTTTAGCTGCCTCAACCCAAGCTGGAGCCTGGATTAATAAAAGCAAAGTCAATTCCAAACGGCCCTTCCAAGGAAAGGTGGTTAGCTTTTCCCTACCATATTCACTTAGAGCACGAAAGTGTTTTATTTAACAAATTGCCGTTGGCCTTCCTGGAGGTTCAACTAAGAGAATATTTGGTTCTCTATGGGGTTTTGTTTTTCCAACAAGCAATACCTTTGGGAGGCCAGGGGACAATGGGAATCTTTCGAAACTGAAGGCTATTCAGTTTGCCAGGAACATGATCTTCCTTTTGCTATTATTTTCAATCATTAGAGTTAATTTTTTTTTCTCCCTTATAATTCATCGTTACTTTGATTGGTCCCTGGACATGCATAATATACCAAGTTTATTACACCATATCTCCTCTGAGAATTTCATGTTGAAATGCCTTCTATCTTACAAAATAGGCCCAACCATACATTTTCACATGTGCATTTTTGTTAACTTTGCTTTACCTTTAGAGTTTTAATGTTTCATTTTACTAAGAACCCTTTTTGTGAGACTGATGGAATTCATAATCTATAACATGACACATCCAAATGCAATCTCAAGTGTAGAATACTGGGAATCAAGTAAAACATAAGGATTTGTTAACAAATAAGTCTGTCAGAAAAGAATGATGGCCAAGTGAAACACAGAAGCTGTGATAGGCTCCTTCCCAAAACACTTAATCTAACAGTACTCCATGATGGAATGCAGTACCATGTTTTATATTTGGAGGGGGAGGCCAACCTCTTCTTCCACACCTCTTCCTATGTATGAGAAAACAGTCTTCCCACATCCTTGTGCTTACGAACCAATATCAGCTACCTTCTCAGCTTATGGAAGGAGAACCACCAGCACAAGGATCCTCCTTCAACCCTGATTTGTTAGGAAGAAAGGAACTGCTTGAGTGGTGGGAAGCTTAGGGCTGTTTTTTCTCAAAGCAGCAAGAGTTGCCAGATCTAGGGAGGCATGACATGTGCTCGCTTCGGCAGCACATATTCTATGGAGGCATGGCACTGGTGTATCTCCATAAATAGATGGTATTTTATGAATATGAGTTGATGGTGTGAAGTAAGAAGAGAGGGAGGCACAGAGTCAAATTCTCCTGGGTGTCCCCACATATTGTCAGCACTTCAAACCTTAGGATGACCGCTCGAGGTCAAGTTAGAATAGGTGCCAGGATAGATTTTTCCTTTCAGGAACAAATAGGACAACCTTAGGCCCCCAAGAGGCTAAGCTCTTTCCCTCTTTCCTCTCAAGTGACTTGTGGGAATGCTTTGAGGCTGTCATGGAGCAGTCATGCACTGGAAACGCTGGGGGAGTTCCAAGCCCTTCGCTTGCCCCCTTTACACCCCACAGCCTACGTGCCCATCACTGGCCTGGACTGGTCTCTCAAAGTAGCTCACCTGGGAAAAAGAGGAGCTAGGACTTCTAGACTGCCAATAAAATCCCAAAGACAAAGTATTCAGATAGTTCACTTGGGTTCATAGCATATATAAATAATTATGTTTCGGGGCGCCTGGGTGGCTCAGTGGGTTAAAGCCTCTGCCTTCAGCTCAGGTCATGATCCCAGGGTACTGGGATCAAGCCCCGCATCGGGCTCTCTGCTCAGTGGGGAGCCTGCTTCCCTCTCTCTCTCTCTCTGCCTGCCTCTCTGCCTACTTGTAATTTCTCTCTCTCTGTCAAATAAATAAAATCTTTAAAAAAAAATTATGTCTCTTAGACATACGTGTCTATAATTTGAAAAAAAAAAAGAAGCTTCTTTACAAAAGTATGTTACACTATAATGTTGCTCACAATGTATTGGTATATATAAAACAATAAGTTAGGAAAATTAGAAAAAGTTTTATCATGTCTTTTTTGCTGCCCACCAATTAAGTTAACAGGAACATTTAATATATTTAAAAGGTATATTAGCAATTAGCTAATAATAATAAGTATGCTAATATATATGCTTTAAAATCAACAAAAAGTAAAATGTGTAATTGAGCAAGGAAAATATCAACCTGTGCTTCTTCAAATTTTAATTCAATGACAATCAAATCTATGCTTCTTGATCAAACACTATTGGAATAAGTGACTCCTTTCTTTTCTTCTCTCTCTCTTTTTTTTTTTTTTTTTTTTTTTTACTTTTTAAGATCTCTACACAAGTCAGGTCAAATGTCTGTTTTGGTTTATATAAATATTAATAACCATACAATAAAATTTTATGACCTAATCAGACACCATGCCTTAATATTAGTCATAGGCCATGTACAGTACATTTCTATCTACTATGAATCACTCAGCACAGTGGCTGGCTTGTTTGTAATAAACCGTTTGGACAAACGCAGTGCTGCCTTTTTCCTCTTTATTAATTAATACATGTGACAAAGGATGATGCCATCCCTGGGACAACAAAAACCTTTTGTTCTGCTGAGCCTCCAGTGTCCACTTAGACTACCTTCGTAGGTGATTTTTTTCTTGGTAGTTAAAGGAGAAAAATTTAGGCTATTTTGTGAGTTCCAATCAGTGAACCAGGAAGAGTAATCGTGCACCTGTCAGAGGCTTGTGAATCTGGGGAGTACGTCTCCCAGAGCTCCCCCGCATACTCCGTTTTCCCAATCTGGAAGGCTGACAGCGAGCTTCTCAAAACTGAACCAGCATCTCTCTTAGCTGCCCTCATGTCACTCAACCCACTCAACCACGCTCACTGGATTTCAGAGCTCCATCTTCGTTTTTCGGGTATTTTTTTTAAGGCTCTGACAGATCTAACAAGTACAGAGGATATAATTTAAGACTGAAAAATAGAGCAAAAAGAAAAAGACTACTTGAGTTATTTTTTAGACCAAACATTTAGCTCTTTGGAAATATCTGTTTTCAACAGAGTATTTACGCTCATCCAGATGTCTGGCATTTTGCCGATGTGGATTAAGTGCTCATATTAGTACATAAAGTGTCACATACCTATAAACTTGGGCAAACTAAGAGACCAGCTTCTTTCTTAACACAATCAAACCAGATTTCTCTCCCCTCGCTTATGACCCTATCCCAAAGAGGAAGAGGTTATCCCTGACACAGCTGTTTTCATCCACTTGCTAATTGTTTAGAGGATGAGGATTACTAGCTCACAAAACCACAAACAAACTGAGCAGTTGAGGCATGGGGAAGCTCGAAAGGTCCTGCTCACATAGGAGCCATGACGCAGGCCCACTCCCTCAGCCGCAGCATGAGACCTGGTCCCAGGGGAAGGCCTGTAGAGAATACAGATGCAATCACAAAACATTCAGAAGTTTCCTGCTTTAGGGTTGAGGGTGTTAGAGGACAAAACTTAGACCCCCTTGGTGACGTGCAGGGCCCAGGAGGTGGTGAGGCAGCCTAGCTGAGTCTCCTGCGGCTTACAGGTGCACAGGAGGGTCGGGGATGGAAGTTCCCATGCCGTGTGGCTAAACGCTCCATGCAACTATCCTAAACACTGTAGGAGAAGCCACTTCAAACCCTGGAATTCAACTAGTTGTGAGACTAAACAGCAGTTGCTTGCTCTCTCTTTGTTTTTGTTTTGTACAAGTTTATGGACATGGGGGAACTCTGTGCAGACCTGCTACAGGTACAGGCTGGTAGATGTTCTGGTAAATTCCTCCAATGAGGTGGATAGGATCACGGTACAGATGATGACAAAAGGGAGAAGAGAAGCTATTGACAGATATGCACAGAGACAGAGGGCTATTTTGTAAACAAAGAAACATTTCTGTAGCTAGTAATTGATGCCAAGTCTCTTCCTGAGCCTCAGTGCCTTATGGATGTTGCAACTGACTCCCAATGGAAACAGAGAAACTGAAGTCTTTTTCCGTGAGATCATAATATTGGAGGTGAATCTGGGCTAGCCAGATTAGTTTTCAGCGCTCTAATATGTATGAAATAAACACTGAGTTTCCAAGTGTTTGAAACGATATATTTTTTTAAGATTTTATTTATTTATTTGACCTACAGAGATCACAAGTAGGCAGAGAGGCAGGCAGAGAGAAAGGGGGAAGCAGGCTCCCCGCTGAGCAGAGTGCCCAATGTGGGGGTCAATCCTAGGACCCTGAGATCACGACCTGAGCCAAAGGCAGAAGATTAACCCACTGAGCCACCCAAGCATCCTGAAACTTACCAAAACTTAAATCAATATCAGTACTGTTGTTGTTTTCAAGGTCAAGAGTTTGTACAGCCTTTTGTTTGTATTTTATGAACACTGTTGGCATAATAGAAGGAGCTCTGGCTGGAAGTTTAAATACCCAGATTTTATTATAAATCATATCCAAATATTACCAGCTACGTGATTTGGGGAAAATCATTTAACCTTTATAAGTCATTCTTTAGTTTTGGTCTAGTGATGTTATAATAACACTGACAATCAGAACTTGTTCGAAGGGGTCCATGAGAACACAGATCTTTTGAGTTTTGTAAACTCTTAAGTTTAAGGTATAAGGCTAGAGAGACGGCACTTTTATCTTGTAAACTATGGTAGAGCATTGAGAATGTCAGCTGAATGTGTGGAAAAGCCTTTGGGAGGTTTTGTGCAGGAAGGTGATTTGATTTAATTTACGTTTTAAGATGTCATTCAGCTTATCATGTAGAAACTTGAATCTAAGGGGACAGGAAGGTCTTTCAGAGGCTAGTATGGTATTTTATGGAAGACGGGTGGTCTGAATGAGGTGGTACTGATGGCCAGTTGGTGGTACTGATGGCCATGGTGAGACCCGGCGCACTGAAGACACTAGCAGCTTAAAGACTCAAGTGTGCTTTCTAGCTTGTTTGGCCTGAGCAGCCGTGTAAATGGTATGAACTTGGGAAGACAGAGTGAGAGTAAAACACAAACAAAAACCAAGAGTCAGTTTGGCACCTGTTTAGGTTACCTGCAGACACCTGCTAGAGAATGTGAGCAGGTGAAAATCTGAGTCTACATATCAAGGGTATAACAGCAGAGCTGAGACAGAAGTTTGGCATATTGATAGAATTTAAAATGATAGCTCCTGCAGACCACTCAAGCCCACCTTGTTAGGGTAAATAGAAAAGGGAAATGTCCAACGACTGAGTTTCAGGGTCCTCCAACATTTCAAAGTCAAGGAGAAGAGCAGGAACCAGCACAGAGCCTGAGTCACACATGACCTTCTCTGCGTGGTTTTCCTTAAACAAGCATTGGCCCATAATGAGTTGGATTGTGAGTCTGTGGAAAAATGTGCTTGCCTATGGTAGCATTTATTCAATTGTAACTCTTTTTTTTTTAAAGATTTTATTTATTTATGAGAGAGAGAGCGCACTAGTGAGAGAGTGAAACATGAATTGGGGGGGTGGATAGAGGGAGAAGCAGACTCCCTGCTGAGCAGAAAGCCCAACTCAGGATCCCAGGACCCTGAACCATGACCTGAGCTGAAGGCAGACACTAAACTGACTGAGCCACTCAGGCATCCCTAACGGTAACTCTTTCACACAAGGTAATGTGTTCTGTGAAGACAAGAATTGTGTCTTGCACATTGCACTATATCCTGAAACTGACTCAGGCAAATGGCAGACTTTGAAACCAATATTTGTTGAATGAAGGAAGAAAACTTAGACATAAAAAGCACATCAGTACCCTAAAATTTTATCCCATTTCATAAGAAACTTGTGCCAGTAGCCTCTTCAATTCCATAACAGATGAGGTTTGAGTAAATGTTAGTCTACCAACAATACATGGCCCTTTGTGTTTTGGGGATGTGACATTTTGCCCACAAAGTTATGAAAAATACATGGCACAGGAAAAAAAAAAAAAGAAAAAATCAATTTCTCTTTCTCTCCTCCCTCCTTTCAGTTTTAGAGAGCTGGGGAAGGGAAGAAATCCTTTACAATAAAGACTACTATTTCTAGTGTTTCACATTTAGAGTCATTTTGCTTTATTTCTAATATCATCGCCATAGCGCACTCCCGCACTCCCAGCCTTATTTTTAACCAAATGTACTACCGGCACTGCCTTATGAAAAGTGTCCATGTCAAAAGATGATATACACACACACACACACACACACATACATATTCATCATCTGCCCCCTGTATCTTCCCAGTGATTTATCTCTTTGTCATACATCTCCTTATTAGATTTATAAGTTACGTGATAATTCATTTTCTGTGTCAGCTTCCTGCTTCTCATTTTGCAAATTCAAAGCCATATACACTTCTATTAATTTGGCACATGGAACTGATAGATTTACTATGTGGTATTACATCTCTAGTTAAATCAACATAAAAGAGCAGACCACTAGCTCTTTCCAATGCCAATATTTTCTTGTTGTTCTTGTTGTTTTGTATTAAGTTAAACCATGCCTTTTAATAATATGCCACAGTTTCCCAATTAGCAAAATGAGGATAATATCTGCAGTGTTGTAAATATTCTTGAAGTAACAACCATTTCCTAGTGAGAGAGTGAGACAGAGCACGAGAGAGAGCATTTGACTTCTGTGGTTAATGAAAGTATTTTCCTTATAAAACACCATGTTTGCCTGAGTGGCGAGGCAATTCTGTTCATCCACAGCCAATGTCTGTTTGTTACAAAGGCCTGGAGAGAAGTGTTAGCAGTGGACAGCCAAGATTTGTTGATGGTATTTACATTTGTAGATGAGATCTATGAAAACAATTACCTCTGTAAAATTTGAAGAGGATTAGATGCCTGTGCATTAGAATAACATCTGCCGTTAGAGCAGGCGGTCTAAAATTACCAGGGTGATCAATCCTTATCCTTCAAGATGTAAGCTGAATAACAGCTGGGTTTGAGAGGAAAAGTTCTACCCCGTGATCAAATTTCATCAATGATCAGACACAAGATGAGTAGCTGCTCACCGCTGAAACCCATGGCCCATACCTTTGTTGTGAACAAACTATAGATGAACAGATACTCTTTGTTACTCAGGCAAACTCTGTGATATATAAGGAAATTTTCAGAACCTGCAATCCAGAAACCTGTTTAAGCTTCCATGAAGTGTTTGTTCCGAGAGAAGCATGTCATTTATTCAAACGTAAACCAGGCCAATGGATGCTAGGAAAATGCCCCCACAGCACCTCTGCCAAGGTGACTGGTATCTTGGAAGTTAAATTAGGGCAAGAGTTTGTCCCCACTACCAGGTTTTTTTTTTTTTTTTAATTTTTTATTTTTTATAAACATATATTTTTATCCCAGGGGTACAGGTCTGTGAATCACCAGGTTTACACACTTCACAGCACTCACCAGATCACATACCCTCCCCAATGTCCATAATCCCACCCCCTTCTCCCAAACCCCCTCCCCCCGGCAACCCTCAGTTTGTTTTGTGAGATTAAGAGTCACTTATGGTTTGTCTCCCTCCCAATCCCATCTTGTTTCATTTATTCTTCTTCTACCCACTTAAGCCTCCATGTTGCATCACCACTTCCTCATATCAGGGAGATCATATGATAGTTGTCTTTCTCTGCTTGACTTATTTCGCTAAGCATGATACGCTCTAGTTCCATCCACGTCGTTGCAAATGGCAAGATTTCATTTCTTTTGATGGCTGCATAGTATTCCATTGTGTATATATACCACATCTTCTTGATCCATTCATCTGTTGATGGACATCTAGGTTCTTTCCATAGTTTGGCTATTGTGGACATTGCTGCTATAAACATTCGGGTGCATGTGTCCCTTTGGATCACTACAAAAAAGACAGCCTTTTCAATAAATGGTGCTGGGAAAATTGGACAGCCACATGCAGAAAAATGAAATTGGACCATTTCCTTACACCACACACAAAAATAGACTCAAAATGGATGAAGGACCTCAATGTACGAAAGGAATCCATCAAAATCCTTGAGGAGAACACGGGCAGCAACCTCTTCGACCTCTGCCGCAGCAACATCTTCCTAGGAACAACGCAAAAGGCAAGGGAAGCAAGGGAAAAAATGAACTACTGGGATTTCATCAAGATCAAAAGCTTTTGCACAGCAAAGGAAACAGTTAACAAAATCAAAAGACAACTGACAGAATGGGAGAAGATATTTGCAAACGACATATCAGATAAAGGACTAGTGTCCAGAATCTATAAAGAACTTAGCAAACTCAACACCCAAAGAACAAATAATCCAATCAAGAAATGGGCAGAAGACATGAACAGACATTTCTGCAAAGAAGACATCCAGATGGCGAACAGACACATGAAACAGTGCTCCATATCACTCGGCATCAGGGAAATACAAATCAAAACCACAATGAGATATCACCTCACACCAGTCAGAATGGCTAAAATCAACAAGTCAGGAAATGACAGATGCTGGCGAGGATGCGGAGAAAGGGGAACCCTCCTACACTGTTGGTGGGAATGCAAGCTGGTGCAGCCACTCTGGAAAACAGCATGGAGGTTCCTCAAAATGTTGAAAATAGAACTGCCCTATGACCCAGCAATTGCACTATTGGGTATTTACCCCACTACCAGGTTTTTAAAAGAGCTGGACATTTTTGAACATAGTAACTCTCTTCCTCCTTTATCCTCGCTTCTTTTCCACGCTTAAATCTGCACTGGGAAAGAATCATATTTGGTAATTTCAGCATTTCTCTTAAGAAAAGTTCAAAGGAGGTGTGGAATAAATGTTGTGAGAAGGAAACCTGAACCCAAAGTTAGTGTAACAAGTCCAAGTTGCAGACATATCAAGAAAGTTAGCAATGCCAGAAATAAACACAGTCGAGCGTAAATCAACAGAGAACGTGGATGGAAATTTCGCTGTGGGTATCACTGGGAACAGGAATAAAACAAGCAGATGGTAATATTGGAGTCAAAGAGGAAGCAGAAAAAGAAAATATAAAAAGAGGAATGAACGATGTAAGAGCTTTTCATAGTATAAAAGAAATTCTGAATTGTTTTCTACGTAGCAAGAGTTAAGATAAGAATCATGATGAAAATAACCCACTCATGGAAAGATTATATAAATGCACAAAAGAAGGTTAGGGTTAAAAATGGGGCTCAGAAAAATTCTAGAAAGCAAGTACATATATATTTGCCTAGCTCAAACCCCTGCTGCCTCAAATTAGTGACAAAACTGAATACATCAAAATCTAACTTGGATTTGATGAGATATAAAACAGTCTACAGCTAGATTTAATTTAAGCACACCCAGCAAATCAGAAACAAGATACAAAGCAAAGTTCAAAGGTATAAGTTTTCAAAACATATTATTTAATGAGTTTTTCCAGTCCTTACTAGCTAATATTAAGATTCTTTGTCAATATCTCATATTCAATTTTAGCCATTTTTTTTTTTTACAATTGGAGATATGCATTATCTAAATTGTCATGTTTTGCAAAAGCACTACAATGGGTGTTGCCTTTGTTTTTGTATGAATTGTTTCAGCGGCATACACTATGTGTGCACCGTGCTCTTGGCACAGACTGGGTGTGTTGAGGCCACGGCATTGGGGAGCACATGACCGTGGCCTCAAGTGTCTTGGGCTAGTGAAGCCACTGAAATTACTCTGTGCACATGTCTTCAGATTTACACCAAGACACGTATTTCACATGAAAGTCTCTAAACAGGGGTGCCTGGGTGGCTCAGTGGGTTAATCCTCTGCCTTCAGCTCAGGTCATGATCTCAGGGTCCTGGGATCGAGTCCCACATCAGGCTCTCTGCTCAGCAGGGAGCCTGCTTCTCTCTCTCTCTCTGCCTGTCTCTCTGCGTACTTGTATCTTTCTCTGTCAAATAAATAAATAAAATCTTTTAAAAAAAATCTCTAAATGTTTCCGTTTCAAATGGTAAGCAAGGCTGTTCATTTGTATTTAAGGATCATTTCCTCTGAGACCTCCCTCCCTGACCCTCTAAATTGGGTTAATGTCATTCTCTCAGTTCTTATGGAAGTGTTAGCCTGAAAAACATTCAACAGTATCTATTTGTTGGGCGTCATCCCTGCCCTCTAACTGTCTTGTTCATTAGCATCTCCCAAAGGATTCAGTAAGTGCCTCATGAATGAATGATTACATGACTGAAATGTAATAAATGAATAAATGAAGTAATAATTAAACTGGACTCTCCCAGGACAACAATGAGATCTGAAAAAAAAAAAAAAGAAAAGAAAAGATAAATAAATTAGGCATTTGTTCGTGCCCATCTTTTTTTTTTTTTCTATTTTCTTAGAAATGAAGCACTGCTCATCTGGATTAAAAATTCATTTCAATTGGAATGACATGTTCAAATTTCTCAGCACCTTTGCATTACACTTTCTGGATAATCCAAGGGTCGTGAATCCTTCTGTTCTCTTTTAAGAAAATGAAGAGTACAACTTTAACAATGAAAACTACTGCTTTAAAAATTTCTTACAATGGATATAATTAGATAGGTCAATATGGCCTAAGAATAATGAATATTTTTTTAATTTAAATTTGACTAGCCAAGGTATAGTAACTCATTAGTTTTTGATATAGTATTCAAATGTGTAATAGTGTTACCCACAACGATGAAGAAAAGATAACTTTGCTGTGGGATATATGAACAAGTTTATACATCTTGAATACTTCTTGCAGGTTTTATTATGAAAATATTTTCTATCTTGAACAATGGATTACTTGTCAGAAATCTGATATGTTCAGCAACAGAAAGAATCTTGATTTTCTGATGGAGGTGGATTTTCTGCACAACATTAGTCACAACTTGTTCTTATAAAAACACACAAGAAAGGGATAAGAGACATTCTTCCATAATATTGCAGGGAAACAGGTTGAGAATTTAAAGATTAATTACCTCATTGTTTTACAAATATACCATAATTAACTGAGCTGCTCAGTTTAAATTACTAATTGGGGGATTTCTATCACAGATTTGAGCTCCTCTTTCTCTCGAGAATGTTCCTTTCTAAACCCTGTTGTTAGACATTGGTCTCATTAAGTTACCACTTCACTCATTACAGCTGCTACTTCATAATCTCTTTATTCATAAAGAATCCCATCCAGCACAGGCATTTTATATGTTTTGTAATCATTGATTCCTACCAGAGAGACCAACGAAGTTAGCAATCGCACAACGCTATGACTGCCCATACTTGGAAATGATGAGGTATGTTCCATAAAATGTAGACATACATGGGATTATTCATGGAGTGGCTTGTGTTTCGGAAGTAGGAAACCCTTGCAACACCAATTACAGCTTCTTTCTTAAAGCTAACTGTATTAAAAAATCTTTCTGAATTCTCATAATGTCACTTTGAATGTATCCACTCTTGTGGGTTTTCATCTTAGTTAACCTTACACCAAATTAGGTGGCTTTTCTCTAGTTATGAGGTTTATTTTTCAAGAAGTCATTCTACTTTCAAGTAAGAGAAAGGTCTGTTGAAAAATAAAAATAAAACACAAAAATTTTCTCTTTGCTCAATGAGAATTTAACAATGATTTCATCGGTCCATGACGCTAAGATTTATTTATCTGTTAGCAACTGACACAAGAACTGAAGCAGAATATTAAGCCAAGTAGCAGGGTCTTTGTTAGAAGAACAAGAAAAATGCTTGAGAGATCCATTTATGAGGGCTCCACGTTGGTCAGCAGTGAAATGTGAATGCAACCGTCATATTAGAGGAATGAGTGGGTATCTTTCCCCTCAGGGGATTTGGGAACTGTGCCAAATTTTTGAAGAGTCTTGGTTTTAGACAGCCATCTTCTTTCTTTTTTTCCAGAGGGCTGCCAAATATTTCTAACCTTTAAAGAATAACCAAGAAGATATGAGAAAAAAAATGTAAGCTAAACAAAGAACAGTACCATTCATAACTGCAAGTTTATAAAAGCTCAGCCTTCAGTGATCAAGAATGCTCTTACATCTCATCTTATAATGTGATGATAACAATTACAAGCTACAGTGTATCATTCACAGTCTCACACTGGGCAAGACAGAAATGGAGGCCAAACGAGATGTTCCTCTTGTTGGAGATCGGGGCCCCTCAGTGGTCTACTGAGTTCCCTCGGGCTTCACCACCACACTCTTGGCTCTTCAAAGACTTCTGTCCATCTCAGAAATCCAAAATCCAAAGTAAGAGCCTTAAAACAACAGCAATCATGAGAACAAAACAAACTGTCCTGCTTTGACCCAGGAAATGGAAAGGATTCTACACTCCTTCAAATTTAGCCATATCCAGACTTAGTCCATGAGGAAGTCTAATTCCTTTCTGTCATATAAGTCCTCAGTTGTGCTCCTGAGAGGTATGGGTTAAATTCTTATCTCTGGTTTTTATAATAGGCCATGGTGAAGACTTTGTGTGTGTCTATAGAAGATACTGTATGTAATGAGTACAAGGTCTTATAGGATTTACGTTCCAGTTCTTTAAAGTCAAGCCTTTTTTTAAACTGAACTTTGTATTTGGAGATAAGTATAGATCCACATGCAGTTGTAACAGATCTCAGGTACCTTTTATCCAGTTTCCTGCAATGGTAATATCTGGCAAATCTATAGTATAATATCAAGTCCCAGATATCAGTGTTGATGCAGTCAAGATACAGAATATTTCTGTCACCACAAAGATCCCTCCCTTTAATCCTTCCTTCCCCCACCCCCCTTAACTTTGGCAACCACTAATTTATTTCTCTATAATTTTGTCATTTAAGAATGTGATGGTAACAGAATCATATGTATTTGTTACATATATGATAATTATAACATATATAAAAGGTTACATATTGCATATATTTGTTATATATATATATATATATGTAATGTATACAATACATATTATATATATAAAATACACATAAGTAATACATAACCTTCTAGGACTGGCTTTTTTCCCTTAGCATAATTCTTTGGAGATTCTATCAGATTGATGAGTTTATCAGTGGTGCCTTCTTTTTTAATGCTGAGTAATATTCTGTGGTCTAGATGCATTGCAGCTTGTTTACTCACTCACCCATTGAAGGACATCTGGGTTGTTTCCAGGTTTGGGCTATTATGAATAAAACTGCTATAAATATTCGTGTATAGGATTTTATGCGAACATAAGTCTTCATTGTTCTGGGACAAATGCCCAGGAGAGCAAATGCTGGTTCATATGGTAGTTATATATTCATTATTTTAAGAAACTGCCACACTGTTTTCCAGAATGGCTGTGCCATTTTATATTCCTACCAGCAACGTCTCAGCAACCCAGTTTCTCTGCATTCTCATCAACATTTGGTGATGTCATTATTTTATTTTAGCAATACTAATAGGTGTGTAAATAGCTCATGGCTGTAATTTGATTTTCCCTAGTAACTAGCAATGTTGAACACCTTTTCATGTTTTTATTTGCCATCTGTAAATCCTTTTCAGTGAAATGTCTGTTCATGCCTTTTAACTATTTTCTTTCTAATTGAATCATTTGTTTTCATACTGTTGAGTTTTGAGTTTTCTTTATGTATTATAGACACCTGTCATTTGTCAAATATTTAGTTTGCAAAATTTTTCTCCCGATGTATAAGCTTGTCTTTTCATTCGCTTGAGTGTTTTGCAAAGTAAAACTTTTAAATTTTGATGCAGTCCAATTTATATATTTTTTTTCTTCAATTGATTGTGCTTTTTGTATCAAATCTAAGAATTTTGTTTAGCTGTGGGTTCCAAGACTTTCTCCTCTTTTTTTTCCCCTAAAAGTTTTAAATAGAATGATTCATTTTGAGTTGATTTTTGTGTAAAGTGTGAAGTTGGATCACAATTCCTTTATTTGCCTATGGATGTCCAGTGCTCCAGCACCATTTGATGAAAGTCTACCCTTTGCCTCTGCTGAATCACTTCTGCACCTTTGTAGAAGAATCAGTTGGGATATTTGTGAAGGCCTGTGTCTGAGTTCTCTATTCTGTCCCATTTATTTATGCATCTAACCTCTGCCAATATCACACAGTGTTGATTATTTTAGCTATGTAATAAGTCTTGAAACCAAATTCCAGAAAGATATTACATAGAATAATATCAAAGCCATTGTAGATATCAAATACTCATTATGTATGTATGTGTATATATATATATATATATATATATATATATATATATATATATAACTATATGTGTGTGTGTGTGTGTGTGTGTGTGTGTGTGTGTATGGCCTTGTCTCAAGGGCAGGCATCACTTATATTCCTGAGGATACTTTACATTTTTGTTTGGATTAAGTCAGACTATCAGACTATCAGACTATCAGAGAACCTGAGACCATCCCTCACATTATTCTTCAGTGTGGTATGTCTTGTCCTCATGCTGGTAAGTGGATCATTTCCTTTGTTGATGCTCTGCTAGTGGTAACACCATTACCCTTATGGTTCTCCACTTTCCACTGTGCCACTCTGCACTCACTTTGGGGTGAGAAGGCATTGTTAGCATTTGTTTCCAAGTCTTTGTTCCTCTACTCTCTTATGCAGAAGTTTCTCCTTTGATGCTTATATTTCCCAAATGTATTATCATCTCACCTTGTTTTTGTGATTGGCCAATTTCCTGGTTACTTCTCTCAGTCATTAAAGATGTGAATGTCTGGTTCAAGATCTTCTCCACCCAAGGTCATGAGTCCCTTGAGCACCCTGGCTTTGTATTCAATCTAGTCATCAAAGTTATGGCAGCCACTTGTATGTGACCATCACATTCTCTTTTCCCCCACCTTTCTCTCACTTCACACTTATTCTTCAGCTATGGGAAGCCTTCTTATTTCTTAGAGGCCCTATATGCCTCTGTTACTTTTCTATGTGTTTCCTACCATATTCACCCCTTTTCCTATTCAACTCAAATTCCATGTTATTTCTTCAGTCATACCTGATCATACCTCAGATCTTTTCCCATTGCCCATCACTTTCACTTCTACATAGTAAATCCCTTTTGGGGATTAGTTCAGCTGTACATCTCCACACACATTTGCTACTAGTGCACCACTAAGGAAGAATCACGCAGATATTCAGGAAGATATCACTACAGATCCACATTTCTATTCCTCCACAGGGTTCTGATTCTATTTGGAACTCTTAGTCATCATTTTCTCTCATCCTCCAGAGGGGTATTTCATACCTCCCCAGGCCTCTGAACATCCCACTTCCCCCTGTATGACATCACCTCTTCATAGATAAGTCTTCAGACGAAAACCCTGCCAACTTTCTGCCACCAAATTAACATATGGACCCAGCCTACACCATCTTCCTTCACTCATTTTTAAATGGAAGAGAAGAAGCTTCTTTCTCAAAATACAATTCTTTATCCTTGCTCTGCATCAGACCTCTTTCACCTCATGCAGGAATAGCATTCTGTGAATTGTTTCTTCCAACTCCTCTCTGCATTTTCATCTTTCTTTACTAACATACTCTGTACACATGTATGTAACACTTCATGTCTCTGTCATCTTAAAAACAAAACAAACCTATCTTTGACCCCACATTCCCTTCCACCACTGTCCTCTGTCCTTTCTGTCACAACCAAACCAACTGTAATGGTTCCCAGAGTTACCCTCTTCATATTCTCACCTCCTATTCATTCCTCAATCAAACTCAGTTTTGCTTCTCTTCCCAGGACTTTACTGATACAGTTTTCCCCAAAAAAGCACCTCACACTTTTTGTTGCTGATCTGATGGAAATACTTTATTTAGTGTATGATGGCCATCTTTGTGAATTGTTGACCAGTCCTTCTTTATAAAAACATTCTCCTCTCTTGGCTTCCTTGGTACCATGCTCTCCTGATTTTTCTCCTCCCATGGAGATGTTTATTATTTGTCACTCCTCTGCAAATCTGAAATATTGATGGTCCTCAAGCTTTCTATCTGAGACTTTCCATTCTTCTTCTAGTGCAGAGACATATTGGCAATACAATTCCTCTAGTCTCCTAGCTACAGACTTGGTCCTCTCATCATTACTTCTGCCGCCAGCACTCAGGGTTAGCTTCATGAGCAAACTGATCTTTTGCAGTTAGGCAGGCACTTGTTTTTTTTTTTTAATATTTTATTTATTTGACAGAGAGAGGAGAGAGAGAGATCACAAGCAGGCAGAGAGGCAGGCAGAGAGAGAGGGGAGAAAGCAGGCTCCCTGTTGAGCAGAGAGCCCATTATGGGACTCGATTCCAGGACCCTGGGATCATGACCTGAGCTGAATGCAGAGGCTTAACCCACTGAGCCACCCAGGCGCCCCAGGCCTTTGTTCTTGCTTAGAAGGTCCACATGTTTGGTTTCACTCTCTGCTATTGCCATTTTGAAATTCTTCATTTTTGAACAAAAGGCCTCATGTTTTCATTTTGCACTAAGCCCTGAAAATTGCATGGCCAGGCTTGCCTACACTCTGTACATTGAAAGTCTTAATGATTCAACCTGCTAAATGATCCCTGAATCACCATTTTCTCAGCCCCACTGTTCTTCTGAATGGCCTTCTTTATCCTTTGCCAAGATGGTTGCAACAGTTGTGCCTGGACCCTCTTTCTAATCTTACTCATCTTTAATTTAATTCTAGGAAATAAAACAGGAAAATAAAAATAAAACTTTGGGTGAAGTCAGTACCTAAAAGGCAAATCACAAATTCTTTTAATACTTAACTTCAGCTAAGCCAGCTTTTGGCTATGAGCCTTTCTTATAGCTGATGCAGAAGGAGTAACTCTACTTCACATTTTTTGACTGCTGTATAGTATCCCATCATATAAACATACTAAAATCTATTCTCTTAATGATGAACAATTAATGTTCTCTTAATGATGAACACATTCTCTTAATGTTGAAACATGTAGGTGTTTCCAGTATTTGGGTAGTTCCCAGTTATCTGATATCTGTAGATAATGTACTAAATAGCTTCATTCATGTCTCTCTATGTACCACATATAAGAGCTTCTTCAAGAGAATTTCTGGGAAAACAGTCCAACAGTTTCAGCTTCGCTATAGCATAAAATTCCTTTCATAGTAGTTAGAGCAATTACATTCCCACCAGCAGTATAGATTTACTGTGACTCGTTATCTGCCAAGCTTGGTATTGGCAGGATCAATGTAATAGACATGCTTGCTCTACCATTTTGCTTCATTTTACATTCCTCTGATGACTAGAGAGGATGGCCAACTTTCATATATTTATCAGAATATTAGATTTCTTTTTTTGATACCCATTCTTTCTACTTTTTGCTACTTACAGATTTGTGAGAATTCTGCACATTCTAGATACGAATGTTTTTTCAATTATTTACATGAAAAATACATTCTTCCAGTTACTTGTCTCTGCAGTTGGTTATGTTGCCTTTGGTTGTACATAGTTTTAAAAACTTATTCTTGCTAAATTTATTGATCTTTTTTTCTTGGTGTTCGCTTTTTATATCTTATTAAAACAATAAAATAAGTAAATAATGAAAAAAATCACCTTCCCTAATCCAAGATCATAGGCATATCCTTCTACATTATCATCTACATACTGAAAGGGCTGCTTTTCATGTATGGATTTTAGCCATATAGAATTCATTTTAATAAGGTTGTAATATAAGAATCTTATTTACTTTGTAGTATTATTTTCCCACTGATTAAGAATGACACTAGTGTCATATAGTTTGTTCACGCATTTACATGAATTGTGACCTCTCCTTATCAAATTTCTAACTGCTAGAGATTGACTCCTTAATTACTCTCTATGTTTTTAGCTTTATAAAAATTATTTTGTAAACATGACTCCTTCCTCCTTTTCCTCCACCTTTTCTTTCTTTGATTTTTAATTCGTTCCCCCCTTTGTCTTATTTATAATCATCTTTAATATTTCTTACTTTTCCTCATGAACTAGGGCTTAGTGGTCAAGTTTCATAAAAAATACCTTTTTTGGTAATTTGACTAAAATCTGTAGGTAGTTTGTGTACAACTGACATCTTAAAAATATTTACTCCTATCCCCCACTGCTACCACAATATAACAAAATGATATCTATCTATATTTATCTTGGATTTTTATGTCCAATAACTTTTTATAGTTTTATCTACAAAGGTCTTGAACAACTTTTGTTAAATGTGTTCCTAAATGCCATATGGTTTTTGTTGATAATACCAATCACATGTTATTCTATTCTATTATTTGTTCTCCTCTTATAAAAACTCTCCACTATTTTCAAATAAATATTTAGCATCTTTCTCTCCAATTTAAAAACTTTAGCTTTAGTTAAAACATCTAGAGCAATATTAAATAATAGGAATGATCCCTGACTTGAATACTACTGTATCTAAAATTTTATCAGGAAAGAGCTACTTTCAACAGATATTTTTTTAAAGTTTAAAGACTCTCTTATGTAGTTTGTTAATAATTCTTGTCATGAGTATAAACTAAATTTTTAACTGCTTTTTTTCTGCATTTATTGTGTTGAACCTACTGTTTCCTTCACTTAACCTATAATATGACAATGGTAATGCTAAATTTCCTATCATACCAACATTGCATTATTGTGATGAAATCCATTTGTTCATGCAGTATTTTCTCTAAATACCTGCTACATTCACTATTCTTTCTCCTCTTTGTGAAATTGTTGGAAATACGTTCATGAGTAAAACTGCTCTAGATTATTACTATATTTTCCTTGTATTTGTTAGGAAGGTTAAATTTACCTCATAGAATAAGCTACATAATTTTCTTTTTCTATGTTCTCTGAGCAGTTTTCCTGGATGTTTTCTTAGAAATCATCTACAGAAACTCCTAGTCTTGCCATTTGAAGGGAGGATCAGGAGAGACTAGAACAGAAATTTATTTTCTTTAAAAATTATTGACTTAAGTTTAAAAAAAATACATTGGGACAATTTTGGTAAGGTTTATTTTTCTAGATAATAGTTTATTTCATCTATATTTTCAAAATTTTGGTATATTGTGTATAATGCTTTTCTCATTTAAAATCTTTCTCTGTTCAATGATTCATTAGTTGCATATAACACCCAATGCTCATCACAACATGTGCCCTCCTTAATACTATCAACCGAGTATTGTTAATTTGTTCATTTCCTGACTGATCCTGAATTTCCTTTGCTCATTCTGTTCAGATTATCATCTATTTTTAATCCTTTCAGATAAAAGTCTAAACATCTATATTACCTATATATTTTTCTAACAAAGTATAACAGTTTTAGCCCTTCTATTCTTCACCCTGAACTACGGGAACTTTTGCTATTTAACTCTTCTCCTCTTCTTATTTCTTCTTATTATTACGTGCAACTTGAATATTTCTATGATCTATAAGTAATTAAATTTGGTAAGATTTTTTTTTTTTTTTTAAATCATAGGGGCACCTGGATGGCTTAGTGGGTTAAGCCTCTGCCTTTGGCTCAGGTCGTGATCTCGGAGTCCTGGGATCAAGCCCTGCATTGGGCTCTCTGCTCAGCAGGGAGACTGCTTCTCCCCACTCTCTCTGCCTGCCTCTGCCTACTTGTTCATCATATAAAGAAACAAAATCTTTAAAAAAAAATTAAAAATTAAAAAAGATTTTTTAAATCATTGTTCTTTATTCACTATTGTCTCTGACATTGTATGTACATTCAGTTCTTTTTAACCAGTTTGTTTCTTAGCAAAATATACCTTTTGGAGCATTTTTAATAAGTATGTGTTATTTTTAAAGTCTTAGAAGTCTGTGTTATTTTTTTTTATTTTAATTTTTTTATTTTTTATAAACATATATTTTTATCCCCAGGGGTACAGGTCTGTGAATCACCAGGTTTACACACTTCACAGCACTCACCAAATCAAATACCCTCCCCAATGTCCATAATCCCACCCCCTTCTCCCAAACTCCCTCCCCCCGGCAACCCTCAGTTTGTTTTGTGAGATTAAAAGTCACTTATGGTTTGTCTCCCTCCCAATCCCATCTTGTTTCATTTATTCTTCTTCTACCCACTTAAGCCTCCATGTTGCATCACCACTTCCTCATATCAGGGAGATCATATGATAGTTGCCTTTCTCTGCTTGACTTATTTCGCTAAGCATGATACGCTCTAGTTCCATCCATGTTGTTGCAAATGGCAAGATTTCATTTCTTTTGATGGCTGCATAGTATTCCATTGTGTATATATACCACATCTTCTTGATCCATTCATCTGTTGATGGACATCTAGGTTCTTTCCATAGTTTGGCTATTGTGGACATTGCTGCTATAAACATTCGAGTACACGTGCCCCTTTGGATCACTACGTTTGTATCTTTAGGGTAAATGCCCAATAGTGCAATTGCTGGGTCATAGGGCAGTTCTATTTTCAACATTTTGAGGAACCTCCATGCTGTTTTCCAGAGTGGCTGCACCAGCTTGCATTCCCACCAACAGTGGAGGAGGGTTCCCCTTTCTCCGCATCCTCGCCAGCATCTGTCATTTCCTGACTTGTTGATTTTAGCCATTCTGACTGGTGTGAGGTGATATCTCATTGTGGTTTTGATTTGTATTTCCCTGATGCCGAGTGATATGGAGCACTTTTTCATGTGTCTGTTCGCCATCTGGATGTCTTCTTTGCAGAAATGTCTGTTCATGTCTTCTGCCCATTTCTTGATTGGATTATTTGTTCTTTGGGTGTTGAGTTTACTAAGTTCTTTATAGATTCTGGACACTAGTCCTTTATCTGATATGTCATTTGCAAATATCTTCTCCCATTCTGTCAGTTGTCTTTTGATTTTGTTAACTGTTTCCTTTGCTGTGCAAAAGCTTTTGATCTTGATGAAATCCCAGTAGTTCATTTTTTCCCTTGCTTCCCTTGCCTTTTGCGTTGTTCCTAGGAAGATGTTGCTGCGGCAGAGGTCGAAGAGGTTGCTGCCTGTGTTCTCCTCAAGGATTTTGATGGATTCCTTTCGTACATTGAGGTCCTTCATCCATTTTGAGTCTATTTTTGTGTGTGGTGTAAGGATATGGTCCAATTTCATTTTTCTGCATGTGGCTGTCCAATTTTCCCAGCACCATTTATTGAAGAGGCTTTCTTTTTTCCATTGGACATTCTTTCCTGCTTTGTCGAAGGTGAGTTGACCATAGATTTGAGGGTCTATTTCTGGGCTCTCTATTCTGTTCCATTGATCTATGGGTCTGTTTTTGTGCCAGTACCATGCTGTCTTGATGATGACAGCTTTGTAATAGAGCTTGAAGTCCGGAATTGTGATGCCACCAACGTTGGCTTTCTTTTTCAATATCCCTTTGGCTATTCGAGGTCTTTTCTGGTTCCATATAAATTTTAGAATTATTTGTTCCATTTCTTTGAAAAAGATGGATGGTACTTTGATAGGAATTGCATTAAATGTGTAGATTGCTTTAGGTAGCATAGACATTTTCACAATATTTATTCTTCCAATCCAGGAGCATGGAACATTTTTCCATTTCTTTGTGTCTTCCTCAATTTCTTTCATGAGTACTTTATAGTTTTTCTGAGTATAGATTCTGTGTCTCTTTGGTTAGGTTTATTCCTAGGTATCTTATGGTTTTGGATGCAATTGTAAATGGGATTGACTCCTTAATATCTCTTTCTTCTGTCTTGCTGTTGGTGTAGAGAAATGCAACTGATTTCTGTGCATTGATTTTATATCCTGACACTTTACTGAATTCCTGTACAAGTTCTAGCAGTTTTTGGAGTGGAGTCTTTTGGGTTTTCCACATATAGTATCATATCATCTGCGAAGAGTGATAATTTGACTTCTTCTTTGCCGATTTGGATGCCTTTAATTTCCTTTTGTTGTCTGATTGCTGAGGCTAGGACCTCTAGTACGATGTTGAATAGCAGTGGTGATAATGGACATCCCTGCCGTGTTCCTGACCTTAGCGGAAAAGCTTTCAGTTTTTCTCCATTGAGAATGATATTTGTGGTGGGTTTTTCATAGATGGCTTTGATGATATTGAGGTATGTGCCCTCTATCCCTACACTTTGAAGAGTTTTGATCAGGAAGGGATGTTGTACTTTGTCAAATGCTTTTTCAGCATCTATTGAGAGTATCATATGGTTCTTGTTCTTTCTTTTATTGATGTGTTGTATCACATTGACTGATTTGCGGATGTTGAACCAACCTTGCAGCCCTGGAATAAATCCCACTTGGTCGTGGTGAATAATCTTTTTAATGTACTATTGGATCCTATTGGCTAGTATTTTGTTGAGTATTTTCGCATCTGTGTTCATCAAGGATATCGGTCTATAGCTCTCTTTTTTGGTGGGATCCTTGTCTGGTTTTGGGATCAAGGTGATGCTGGCCTCATAAAATGAGTTTGGAAGTTTTCCTTCCATTTCTATTTTTTGGAACAGTTTCAGGAGAATAGGAATTAGTTCTTCTTTAAATGTTTGGTAGAATTCCCCCGGGAAGCCGTCTGGCCCTGGGCTTTTGTTTGTTTGGAGATTTTTAATGACTGTTTCAATCTCCTTACTGGTTATGGGTTTGTTCAGGCTTTCTATTTCTTCCTGGTTCAGTTGTGGTAGTTTATATGTTTCTAGGAACGCATCCATTTCTTCCAGATTGTCAAATTTATTGCCGTAGAGTTGCTCAGAGTATGTTCTTATAATAGTTTGTATTTCTTTGGTGTTAGTTGTGATCTCTCCTCTTTCATTCATGATTTTATTTATTTGGGTCCTTTCTCTTTTCTTTTTGATAAGTCGGGCCAGGGGTTTATCAATTTTATTAATTCTTTCAAAGAACCATCTCCTAGTTTCGTTGATTTGTTCTATTGTTTTTTTGGTTTCTATTTCATTGAT
This sequence comes from Mustela putorius furo, assembly GCF_011764305.1. Taxonomy (NCBI): domain Eukaryota; kingdom Metazoa; phylum Chordata; class Mammalia; order Carnivora; family Mustelidae; genus Mustela; species Mustela putorius. Next base: position 4,124,681 of record NW_025422171.1, read on the forward strand.
TTCTGCTCTGATCTTTATGATTTCTCTTCTCCTGCTGGGCTTAGGGTTTCTTTCTTGTTCTTTCTCCAGCTCCTTTAGGTGTAGTGTTAGGTTGTGTACCTGAGACCTTTCTTGTTTCTTGAGAAAGGCTTGTACCGCTATATATTTTCCTCTCAGGACTGCCTTTGTTGTGTCCCACAGATTTTGAACCGTTGTATTTTCATTATCATTTGTTTCCATGATTTTTTTCAATTCTTCTTTAATTTCCCGGTTGACCCATTCATTCTTTAGAAGGATACTGTTTAGTCTCCATGTATTTGGGTTCTTTCCAAACTTCCTTTTGTGGTTGAGTTCTAGCTTTAGAGCATTGTGGTCTGAAAATATGCAGGGAATGATCCCAATCTTTTGATACCGGTTGAGTCCTGATTTAGGACCGAGGATGTGATCTATTCTGGAGAATGTTCCATGTGCACTAGAGAAGAATGTGTATTCTGTTGCTTTGGGATGAAATATTCTGAATATATCTGTGATGTCCATCTGGTCCAGTATGTCATTTAAGGCCTTTATTTCCTTGCTGATCTTTTGCTTGGATGACCTGTCCATTTCAGTGAGGGGAGTGTTAAAGTCCCCTACTATTATTGTATTATTGTTGATATGTTTCTTTGATTTTGTTATTAATTGGTTTATATAGTTGGCTGCTCCCACATTGGGGGCATAGATATTTAAAATTGTTAAATCTTCTTGTTGGACAGACCCTTTGAGTATGATATAGTGTCCTTCCTCATCTCTTATTATAGTCTTTGGCTTAAAATCTAATTGATCTGATATAAGGATCCTGCTTTCTTCTGATGTCCATTAGCATGGTAAATTCTTTTCCACCCCCTCACTTTAAATCTGGAGGTGTCTTCGGGCTTAAAATGTGTTTCTTGGAGGCAACATATAGATGGGTTTTGTTTTTTTATCCATTCTGATACCCTGTGTCTTTTGACAGGGGCATTTAGCCCATTCACATTCAGGGTAACTATTGAGAGATATGAATTTAGTGCCATTGTATTGCCTGTAAGGTGACTGTTACTGTATATGGTCTCTGTTCCTTTCTGATCTACCACTTGTAGGCTCTCTCTTTGCTTAGAGGACCCCTTTCAATATTTCCTGTAGAGCTGGTTTGGTATTTGCAAATTCTTTCAGTTGTTGTTTGTCCTGGAAGCTTTTAATCTCTCCTTCTATTTTCAATGATAGCCTAGCTGGATATAGTATTCTTGGCTGCATGTTTTTCTCGTTTAGTGCTCTGAAAATATCATGCCAGCTCTTTCTGGCCTGCCAGGTCTCTGTGGATAAGTCAGCTGCCAATCTAATATTTTTACCATTGTATGTTACAGACTTCTTTTCCCGGGCTGCTTTCAGGATTTTCTCTTTGTCATTGAGACTTGTAAATTTTACTATTAGGTGACGGGGTGTGGGCCTATTCTTATTGATTTTGAGGGGCATTCTCTGAACCTCCTGAATTTTGATGCTCGTTCCCTTTGCCATATTGGGGAAAATTCTCCCCAATAATTCTCTCCAGTATACCTTCTGCTCCCCTCTCACTTTCTTCTTCTTCTGGAATCCCAATTATTCTAATGTTGTTTCGTCTTATGGTGTCACTTATCTCTCGAATTCTCCCCTCGTGGTCCAATAGCTGTTTGTCCCTCTTTTGCTCAGCTTCTTTATTCTCTGTCATTTGGTCTTCTATATCACTAATTCTTTCTTCTGCCTCATTTATCCTAGCAGTTAGAGCCTCCATTTTTGATTGCACCTCATTAATAGCTTTTTTGATTTAACCTTGGTTAGATTTTAGTTCTTTTATTTCTCCAGAAAGGGCTTTTATATCTCTCGAGAGGGTTTCTCTAATATCTTCCATGCCTTTTCGAGCCCGGCTAGAACCTTGAGAATTGTCATTCTGAACTCTCGATCTGACATATTACCGATGTCTGTATTGATTAGGTCCCTAGCCTTCGGTACTGCCTCTTGTTCTTTTTTTTGTGTTGAATTTTTACGTCTTGTCATTTTGTCCAGATAAGAGTAAATGAAGGGGCAAGTAAAATACTAAAAGGGTGGCAACAACCCCAGGAAAATATGCTTTAACCAAATTAGAAGAGATCCAAAATCATGAGTGGGGAGAAAGGGGATAAAAAGAGGTTCAAAAAGGAAGAAAGAAAAAAAAAAAAAAAGAAAAGAAAAAGAAAAAAAAGAAAAGAAAAGAAAAGAATTTTTAAAAAAAGAAAACACCTAAGAAAAATGTAAAATAAAAAAATATATATATTAGATAAACTAGTAAAAAATCGTTAAAAAAGAAAAAGGTAACAGTTAAAAAAAAAATTTTACCCGAAGGCGAGAAAAAAAAAAAAATGAAAAAGAAAATATTAAATTAACTGCAAGACTAAAAAAAAATCACAGGAAAAAAGCCATGAGTTCCGTGCTTGGCTTTCTCCTCCTCTGGAATTCTGCTGCTCTCCTTGGTATTGAAACCGCACTCCTTGGTAGGTGAACTTGGTCTCGGCTGGATTTCTTGTTGATCTTCTGGGTGAGGGGCCTGTTGTAGTGATTCTCAAGTGTCTTTGCCCCAGGCGGAATTACACCGCCCTTACCCGGGGCAGGGGTGAGTAATCCGCTCGGGTTTGCTTTCAGGAGCTTTTGTTCCCTGAGCGCTTTCCGTAGAGTTCCGGAGGACGGGAATACAAATGGCGGCCTCCTGGTCTCCGGCCCGGAGGAGCCGAGAGCCCAGGACCCCACTCCTCAGTGCGCCCTCAGAGAACAGCGCCCAGTTACTCCCGTCTGCCTGACCTCCGGCCGCGCTCCGAGCTCACCGAGCCTGCGACCAGTTCAAGGTAACACGGAGCTGTGAGCTTACTGTCGGCTCTGTCTCTGTAGCCGGCTTTCCCGTTCCAATACCCGCAAGCTCTGCGACACTCAGACACCCCCGATCCTTCTGTGACCCTGCGGGACCTGAGGCCACGCTGACCCCGCGTGGGCTTCGCCCCAGTTTAGCCTCTGGAGCGATGTCCCTCAGCGGAACAGACTTTTAAAAGTCCTGATTTTGTGCGCGGTTGCTCCGCCGCTTGCCGGGAGCCGGCCCCTCCCCCCGGGGTCTATCTTCCCGTCGCTTTGGATTCACTTCTCCGCCGGTCCTACCTTTCAGAAAGTGGTTGTTTTTCTGTTTCCAGAATTGCTGTTCTTCTCTTCGATCTGCCGATGGATTTTCAGATGTTTGCAATCTTTAGATAAGCTATCTAGCTGATCTCCGGCTAGCTGAAGCAGTCTCAGCTTGTTACTTCTCCGCCATCTTGACTCCTCCCCCAAAGTCTGTGTTATTTTTAAAGTCTTAGAAGTCTTCTATATATTTAGAAGTATATATATACACATACATATATATGATCTTTCTTCTGTACTACCTGTCAATGATAATATAGATGGGTATAGAATTGAAGTTGATATTGTTTTCTCTCAGTAATTTGAAAGCAATCCTCACTTCCCTCTGGCCTATACTGTTGATCATTAGAATAACTGCCATTGTTATATAGGTAATTAGTCTTACTTTAATTTTTTTTCCCTTCTATTTAGGTATGGATTTTGTTTTTAAGTCTTGCATGGAACTTGGAATGGATGATCAATCTAAGAGCTCTGTATCTTTCTTCATTCTGAAAAATTCTCGCCTCTTAGTCATTATCAATAAGCATGGCTTGGGGCCCATGTCCTCTGCTCTTTGTGTTCCTCTGTTCTTAACTAGAATTTGATTTATCCTGGAGCTTTATCTGTCTTCCACTTTACTTAACAGCTCTTTCACATGTTCAAAAATTTATGTCTTTTTGGAATACATTCTGAGTAGGTGTCATACATAGTACTGTCTTTTAATTCCCTACTTCTTGGAATGTTTTGGAAGTTGGATTTATAGGCAGAACTTATCTAGGAGTAACTTTGCTTTTCTTTCTCTCTCTCTCTTTCTCCACACACACATACATGTACACGCACACAAACACACACACTCTCTTCACTTACCTTTCTGGAAATTGCAGTTGTACACATCTCCCTCAGGAATCCCACTCCTGTCCTATTTTATGAAGGTGTAGAACTCCTACACTGAAGTAATAATGGGGACATAACTGATCCTGTTGCTGTGGCATCAGATGTCTCATTTTAGTTCCTAGAAAACAGACTGAGGCAGTGTTTTCATGCCTTCCTAGACATACAATTTAGTATAAATCATAAGTTAGCATACATCATAGCCTCAGGTAACATAAGCTAAGCTAAATTGAATACTTTGATCAGTTACTCCTTTCTTCATTCATTTAACCAAAGTGAATCATATCTGTTTAGGTGTAATTGCACCAAGAGGACCCTCCAAACATTGATCATGCAGAACTTGCCACCATATTTCTGCTGGCCTTTTACCAAGAACCTCAATATGACTCCTGTATTTTTTGGTGTTTTTTTGTTTGTTGTTTTTTAAAGAAGTCACATTTTACTATGGGAGAAAAACAATAAGTGTACAACTATGGAAATACAAATACAGAAATGCAATATTACAGTTACACACTAGAGTATAGACATTAAACCCAACTTGGAGGTAAGTTTGAGGAGTGCTTAATGAAATGTCTCAAGAGAGTAATAATTCAACACTGAAATTTCACTTCTTTATTAAAGTGGGTTATTTTCTCACACAAGCCCTTCAACATGGAAAGCAAGGAAGCCAAAGTAAATTAAAGCTAAAAGTGAAAGGCTTAAAGCTAAACTACTCACTATTCTGGCCATGTACAGAAAAGTGTTGCCCATTCCTACTGTAGGGTAATTGTTGTGCCTCCTTAAAGTGGTCCTCCGAAGGGAGAATGTGTTCCAAGCATCTGAAGGTATGCTTGCACAGGATTGTTCATACCCCATGTGAAAAAAGAGACATCAAAAGAGTCACAGGACACTTTTGCACCTACTTTCAGTCTGATTTCACACTATCCTGCACATGGAATGTCGGACTTAAAAGGGACCTTCAAGTCTGCCTTCATTCTACAAGAACCAAGAGGTAGAATATACCCAAGTTCGTGGAAGAGCCAATACTTTAAAACTTGGACTCAAAAGAGTAAATGAAACAAATTCCAGAATCATCTAACACTGATATTAAGGACTTTATTTTGGGTTAAAAGAAATATTAACTCAAAGGATTAAGCACAGAGCCTGGAAATAGCCAATTTTTACATGAATATGTGGATAAATGCTTACTTAGAATCATTATGCTATACATTTTATTTAAAGAGCAAACTGCTGTGGTTGATGTGTGCCCCTTCCGTTAGCAAAGCATGGGTCTGTTCTTCTCACTGTATGGGCTATATGGAAAAAAAGTTCCTGAACCCATAGGACAATAAACCTCAAATTTGGGGTGCCTGGGTGGCTCAGTCATTAAGCATCTACTTTTGGCTCCTGTCATGATCCCAGGATTGAGGCCCACATCAGGCTTCCTGCTCAGCAGGGAGTCTGCTTCTCCCTCTCCTACTCCCCCTGCGTGTATTCCCTCTCTCACTGTCTCTCTCTCTCTCTGTCAAGTCAACAAATAAAATCTTAAAAAAAAAAAAACCCTCAAATTTATTTTATATGAACTTTGTCACATTTCATTTTGACCTCATGTCCCTTCAGGGTCATTTCACTACCAAGATATTGTCACCTTACATTTCTATTGCTAAAATTTCATGGAGGCATTATATCATATTTTACATTGGTTACATTAATATTCTGCCTTCTTATATTACTTATTGGTTGTTGTAAGATCTGTTTTATCATCTCAGTTCTTATTTTTGATCAAAGTGGCTCATCCCAGATATGTTCAACTGTTTGCTCAGTAAAAGTCTTTTGAAGTTATATCTAATAATTCAATGCACCAAGCTCCCTTAAATATCTATAATGAGCAAAAATATATAACACTTCACTTAATGATTGTGTTGTTAACTTGATCCCTTTTTAAAAACTAAGAGAAAGTATTGTACATATATACGGTGAACTTACCTTAACGTAAAGAGAACGTTGGGGTTTACAATTTCCGCTATATCACACACAAATCTGCAGACTCCAAGAGGAGGTGTTGGGGCAGCAAATGAAAATGGCAGTCCCCGGCGGCATTTTCTTTTCCTTTGTGTACATAGTAGGCAGGTGCCGTGATTAGACTTGACAGCTCAAGTTTGGAACTCCAAAGGGAAAGCCAAAGGACAAGGAGTCAGTGAGGTGGAAAGGAGAAACGGAGCTGAGGGAATATGGGAAGGGGCAGGGTCTGTGTGATAGAACTTGGACCCAGGCCAGGAACTACTGTCAGGGCTTGGGTCCAAGCAAAGCTGGCGATGTTCTCTGTCCCATGTCTGAACTCCTATGGATTGAAAGGGAGAGACAAATGATAGTGTGCGTACTTTTGTATTCATATTTGAAGAGTTTGTCTGTTTGCTTTTTTGTCTTAATGACAATGATCAAGATTACCTAAAATATGAGTTCTAGGACACAAGATTTATACCAAGGAGGAACTGAAATTCAGAAACTATATGTCACATTTTCATTTGGCTTTTATATAATGTGTATATAATAGTTCCTGATGGAATACAGATACAGTGAAAAAAAAATCATCCAGAATATTTAAGGCCTGATCTTTACTGAATTTAAAACTTTTCTAACACTGGAATATAGTAAGCCTCAAAAGCATACAAAAATTAAAATTACCTGGTAAGGTATGCAATTTAAGTTTTATTAAAAAAATAAATAAATGGTTTTTAAAATGTATTGTTAGACCTTTTATTCAACATAATATATCATAAAATCAGGTAATGTACTAAGTATCCATAATCTTCAATCATTTGAAAACAAATGGGCTTATCAATAGGAGAAAATAATGCAATAAATCAGTTTATACAAACCAATGTGTTCTTTTTTAAATTATTTTAGAACATGTTAGTACTCATATTTTATTTTTTAAGTTTGTTTATTTTATTATTTTTTAATAATCTCTACAGCCAGCAGAGGATTGGAATGTTTGAACTCACAACCCTAAGATCAAGAGTTGTATGATTTTCCAATTGAGCCAGCCAGGAACACCACAAACCAATATGTTCTAATTTCACTGGAAATTGGAATTTGCATTGGACACTAATTTTTGTTAAAAAATGCAATAATTTTAAAAATAACCATTTATTTATTCATAGTCAATAGTTTTTTCTATACAGGTGGATTGTAGCAAAATCATATCATCAGGATTGGAATCTGTAGGAACCAAAGGAAGAGAAAGAAAGCTTTTTAGAAAAGATTCATCTATGGCATCAGCTTCATATTGCTATGGCTTTCTCCTCCTGACTTCTATTTTCACCTATCCATGCAAAGAATCATCTTCTTAATGGCAAATATCTATGTACCATGAGATTGATTAGCTGTTTTTAAGGTGAAGTCATTTTGATCCATTCGTTATTACCCTCATTCTGCTGAATGTTACATACAGGGTCACTACCTAGTCATTTACAGCCTGGTCATTCACAGCATCACCACGTGTGAATTCATCATTACACTGGCACGACATCACCAACCACCAGACCATCCTCACATCATCAGAACACAACCACACCATCAAAATTTGGTTTTCAATTAATTCAGCAACAGTTATTTCAAGAATAGAGTATAAAAATAGATATTTATGGAACAATTATGTATGTTTCCTAAAAATTTAGACTAAGATAGATAAATGATCTACTGTTCTCCAAGCATTAGTAAAACAGAAATTGTGGTCTGATACTTGAGATTCAGTTAATACTTTAACAAGAATTAATAAGAATAGTATATGTGAGGGGAGTAGCAAGAGAGAATGTCAGATAATCGAAAATATCACGGAAAGAAGAAAATTGACTCTCAGGGAAGCTGGAATCACACCAACAATAAATGTTGCCAATTTCCTAATGTTATCATTCTAGGTACCCTAACATGCCTCTCTCTATAATTTAGACATCTTACTGCTAAATCCAATCTCAAGGGCCACTTGCTTGCCTGTGTTTTGTGAATGGCCCGGGAAGTCTACATCCTGTCACTGCTTAAGGTAACCTTCCTTTAATTACTTTAGTACCTGTTGAACCCTACTAGATCCAAAATCAGGCCTATTGGAGATACCACAAGTGCTCTGGAACTGAAGTCCCCATCTTGACATTACAGGCTCACTTTCAGATTCAAGAGATGAATTTTTCAGAATCTAGTCATTTTAAATATTATTCTGCCTCAGAATAATTAGGTGTGCATTTTCTATAGGCTGTTTTGTTATCAGGAATTTGAGCAAGAAATCAACTACTCTACAGTTAAAGCTATACAATTATTTTAATCTCTAATTAAAGTATAGTTAAAGAAACTAAGAAATTATTAAATTAAGAATGCTTTTAAAGGTACATAAATTGCATAGAACTTGCTAGAAAAATCTAATAATAATCAAACCATTATTATATGAAGCATACTCTTTGTACTCTTTTCTTTGAAATGTTGATTTCACAAAACAAAACAAAATCCCATTGGATTTGCCTGGTGGGGGGGGGGATTTTCTTCCTAACTTGGACTTTGTATGAGATGGAATGTTTCAGTGAGTAGGAAGTGAAAAATCTTAGAAAAATATCATCAACATGATTTCCTGAGTTTTTTTTCTTTGCCTGATTCAAACATTCCCCACGCCCTTCTGTTCTATCATCTGATGTAATATATAAACTCCAGCATATGTGTAAACATGCCTCCAAAGAATGTTATGGTAATTATTTTTCTGGGGCTGAACTTGAGTTGTTTACTGGCCTGTGTTTGTACACAACCTGAACTGTGTCCTGACCCCTAATGGCAGTCTCTGTTCCCAGTTCCCAAATCAGCCAGTGTTGAAAGTACCCACTGAGAACCTAGTTGCTACATCATATGTACCCTCCAGTCCACACCACTTTGGTTTTAAAATCACTAATTACTCTAAGTTTTATCATACCCCTTCTCTTTGTCTGCACATGCATCAATTTGCCTGGCTTGCTCCTGGACTGTGTGACCCCAGAGCACAAACTTGAATCTTCACAAATGCAGTACCCCACAGTTAATATTTGCTCAGTAGTCTGTAAGTCACTAAATGGATGAGCAGATACACAAAATGGCCTGTACCTATTTCCCCATTCGATGCATTCACTCATCATAAAACTTCCATGACAACCCATAGCTGCTTGTGTACTTTGGGAATAGCAAACCCCTAAAAGCCGTGATTCTACATGGCTTAAATATAAGGTAATGTTGAGAATCAACCTTCCTAGAGTGAAATTAAGGAATGGTTCGAATGTTATTGTTTATGCAGTGTTGTTTATAAATCTGGAAGTATATACAGAAAAGAATCTAACTCAGGACACAGCCAAACTGACTTTGTGATCCTAAGACTAAGAGCAAAATTATAAATATTGCTGTTTGATCTTTAGTCCTCAGTTGTACTTCCTTATTAGAAAATCACATGTCCTGAATATTTGACATATCAATATTCTTTCTTAGTTGAAAAATTAGATTTATATATATAGAGAGTTTTTTTAATCATTCCAAACAACTAAAATATTACAAATGAATGCACAACTGTAAATAGAAATAAAATAAAACAAACCACTTTAATTAAAGCCATTTCCCTAACAGTTTCTACTTGGGAAGATAAGTCATTTGGCATTGCTTGGGAATCACACCTCAGTTAAGTAAAAGGAATGATACTAGTTTAGATGGCTCAGAATTGCCTTGGGCACTTAAATAAATGTCTTTGGGGATATACATGTGCTTGGTACATTTGTTTATCTAATATCTAAAACTTCTCTGTTTAAATAGAAAATGGTCACACACTGTTTCTTTTTATCTTCTAAGGCAGAAAAATGACATGTGAGGTATAGCCTTGAAAAAAAGTCAATGTATAAGTGAATAAACACTCTTATCTTCAACACTGCAATGGACAGTCAAATCAGCGTGGAGGTGCAAGGTGATATTCTCTTTGACACTGGAAATTATTCTTCAAGTGTACTCTTAAATTTATAATTGTTTTCTGTGTTTAAAAGATTTTTCTGTGAAGGTGTTAGCTAATCTATCTGACTGATTTGGTAATGGAAGTGAATGAATTACCTCTTCCCATCTTTGGCCCCGAGCAACTCTACTTTTACAAACAAAAGTACCTACATGTATGTTAGTTCTTGAAAACAAAACAGAGAAGCTAGCATTTAAGACTACATTCTCAAGTCTGAGAAATTGTCTTTGTCTGCAGGAGCCTAATGGATACGATGACTGAATGTGAGTGGAATCCTGGACAGAATCTTGGAACACAACATTTGGTAAAAACTAGGGAAATATGAATAAACTATGGGCATCAGTTAATAATAATTCATCAATATTGGTTCATTAACTATGACAAATGTCCCATGGTGATATAAGATGTTAATAAGAGGGGGAAATGAGCATGGGGTATATGGAAACACAGTATGACCTGCACAACTTGTCTATAAATATAAACCAAAATCAATTCTAACATGGAAATTACTTAAAAAGTCTTTCTACAACATCAAGTTCTCTTCTGAAATAGGAATTTGCTCTTACTGACTGAATTATTTTGACCCAGATGGAGTATTTTTAAGTCCTAGTTATCCTACAGTCTGTAGTTACACTACAGTCAAAATTAGTATGAATATATGTGTGCAATCTAATTAAGAGAGAGAGTTGAACCTATGACAAAATGTCTCCCACCTTTGGTTTTATAAAACAATGTAATTTTCTATGCTTATTTTCATGTGATTAATAAAACACCTAGGTGAAACTGATTTGATAAAATATACCAAAATTATAAATCATTATTAGTTGTTAAAATAATTGATAATCAAATTTAGGATTAGACAAATATCTCTTCCAAGGCCACCTGCTGGCTCAGTCGATAGGAACATATGATTCTTGATCTCAAGGTTGTTGAGTTTGAGCCCCTCACTGGGTGGAAAGATTATTTAAAAATAAAATTTAAAAAAAAAATAGTCTTATCCAGGGAACCATTGTACTATGGAAATAGCTAATTTTTAACAGCGTTTTATGGTATTCATTAGGAGGGACAATAGGAGGGAATCACCATATTAAAGGAAAAGAGGAGAATCCATGGCAATTTAAAGTATCTATGGCACAAAATAATTATAACTTAAACATAGTATAAGTAACTTTCTGTGCCCTCAAGTTAAGTGTAAATTATAATTGAATATATGTAAAATAATTGTGGGAGAAAATATAAAATGCTTTTATATTTTGCAAAAAATACTGTCTTGGAAAGTTGTGTGTAAATTGAACTACATTTGAAAAGATATATAAGGAAAACTTTCAATTGAAAAGAAAGAGTATATGGCTTAGCAAGTTCATACATGAACCAAGACTGCTTTTTAAGACAATGTCCTACAAACTGAACAATTGTAGGCATCAGAAATTACAAGAGCACCTCTGAGTCTTTTATCAAATGAACCTACAAACTTATTCATTTCTTAAATGTTTCTCTCACTAATAAATCTTTACCAAAGCTGTGGATGATATAGACGAAAACAATGTGTGTGTGTGTGTGTGTGTGTGTGTGTGTGTAATGTCCAAAATTAACAATTTAATCTAATCAAATTCACTGAAGTGAGGAGTCTGCATTTTTTTTTTTATAACTTATGCTTCCATAGTATCTAATGGTATGATGTATGTCATGTCCGCCTGTGTGCGCATGCGTAAAAGCAGGTCACGCGTAACGTAGCCTCATGAGATACACAGAGAAAGCTTTCAACCAAATGAATAAATCAGAGACCTTACGTGTTTATGCCCTTACCCTGCAGAGCTAGGTTATCATTTATGGGCTGTTTGGATTTCTTTTAGCTTGCAACAGGGAGTAGAATTGTGTTAAATCGCCTATGTGGTTAGATTTGTGAAAAGTACCTTTAAAAAGTAAAATTTTTACTTAACTCACTATATTGACATAATTTTGAAGTGGATTTTTTCCCTTTGTGATAAACCTCTGACAGCAGTGGTTTCTTGTCAGCTTTCTGCAATGTGTCTGGCTCCTTAAAAAGGTTTATAACAAACAGGGGTCCGTGAAAAGGGTTACTTTTAAAAATCCAGCAGGGATAAATAGAAGCTTCGTAGGCTACCTCCACCTGACGGCCTGTTTTCAAAAGGAGAGAATCCTGACATCAACTTCACGGCACGCTGTGATTCCCAGGGCACAGACTGATCAGAATGTTTGGGGGGAAAGTGCATAAAGGTGAAGTTTTGCCTGAAGGGCTTATTTAGAGTATGCAAGGAAGAACTAAATATTCTGAACAGGCTGCACATATGTCATTGCCGCTAATGGAAAGGGGAATTTTGAACATAAAGGAATGTGCATTGTTCAGCAAAGTTCCGGCAGGGTCCTTGGACCCTTTTCGGGTCTAAGAATCTGCCATTTCATGAACATCCCGAAACACAGTTCCATACAGGATAATGAAGCCCATTTCGAAGGGAGTGATTTTTTGGGGGGGGGGAGGGTTAGCTTCAATTTTTCTAAAAGATTTTTTTTAATTTTGATTTAAATGATTTTCTTCATTTTAATGTATTTATGGTGAACTATGGCATCCCACATCTATTTATAGCATTTGCATATCAGTCTGAAAATGGGGATAGGATCTATTTCTGAACCATGGAGACTGCCTTCAGATGATGGGTGACGTGTCTCGAATCCACGCCAATTTGTGACACAAAGTGCTCCTGGAAAGGCCAAAATGTTAAAAGACTATTGGAAAGCACACATATGGTTTTTGAAAGAAAAGGGAGAAAGAAACAGAACATTTCCATGCCCCAGCAGAGAAAGTCTCCAGCAGAAAGTACTTCATTTCAATAAAACTTCTCCAGCCAGACTGAAACCCGAGTTGAGGTTATTTGCAAGTGATGCCCGTAATCGCTATGCAGAGGGAGTGATTACTGGGGTTACTTGTCCCCCCACTATATGGTGCGGATCTTAAATGGCTCCTGGGGCAAATAAACCTCAGTTTACTTCGCTGTCAAGGGAGAAGAAGAGGCGTCCAGCTTTGTGCTTACATTGCTCCCTTGCATACTGAGCCCTTCCCCACTGCGCTTTCTTCAGACCTCGGTTGTATCTTTAAGTCATAATGGGACATAACAAATGAACTGAACCCCCTGAGGCCATGTAGCTCCTGCTCACACTCGTAATGATTTTAAAATGTGTGGCTGCATCTTGAGAAAGAACAGACCTTGACATAATATCCGTTATCAAACGCCAGTAATTGACACAGAGACAGGCTGCGCTTTACACTGGGTTATAATGAATCTGCTCCAGTGACCTCAAAGCCTGCACTTCTGAGCAATTCACTACTCAAGTCTTGATGCTTTGTCAACTACTTCAGGAGAAATGAATTACGAATGAGGTACTAATGACGTATTTCATCACCTGTTTACCTTCAGTGATCAGTTGCCCTCCTTTAATTTACCAGAAAGACATTTTTTTTGAAGCTACTGTCAGTTGGAATGGCCTCTTGTTTGAAGTGGTTATAAAGTAACACATACCTGAGGAAACTTGGCTTTTCGGGCAGCCTACTGGTTCTGGTATTAAAGCTCTAAGGAGAGAAAGAAAGAGAGAAAGAATGAGACCAAGAACGAGAGAGAATCAGGGTTTCCTAAAGAAGAGAAAAAAAGTTTGAATGCTCAGGAATTCTTCTATTAGTATGTTTTATATCTCAAATAAGGATTGCCAGTAAAGCTAATCCATCAGATATAAATTCTCCCAATTTAGAATCAACACCAAAGCAGAAATACCATATCATCTGTGATGGCTTTCATTTCAGAAACCACATGTATGTGGGTGGTAGGATCACAGAGACATCATTATATCAAAGAAAGATCAAAAGAATGGAATTCAGATCCCAGCCCCATATGACATTAGTGACCACTTATCCTACTTCATTTTTAATTTCCTTATCCTTAAAATGGAGAAGCAAATGTCTTTCCCATCGGATTGTTGTGCAAATAATAAGATAGAATTAGAAAGTGGTTTTACCCGGTCTGGTACTGAGTAAGCGGCCGTAAATGTCATTTCCTTTCTCTTCCATTTTCACAGCTATTTATATTGAGCCTAATTTATTTCAAATCAATAGATACATGTGCTGCAGGGAGTAGAAAAACATCATTAAATAACCATAATAGCCAAACAGCTATTAAATAAGGTAGAAGAAAGCGAGCAATTTAAGAACTTTATTTGCTATTTATTTAAACTTTAGATTTATTTTTTTTCCATTCTTCATTCATTGTCGTATAAAAATATTATATTAAATGTCATAAAATCTAGTTTAATATATCCCAGTTTCTAATCTTAATGTAATTCACCCCTGAGAAAATGACCATGACTTGCAATTACCTACCACACAGAATCTAAGCTCTACCTGGTTGATTGTGCAATGACTAAATGTATGGGTAGACAATAAATTCACAGGTGACAGAAACTCAACTCCAGTCAGCTTCGACTAGTAGGGAGTATGTTGGTCCCCTCACCTAAGAAGGGAGCAGATCTGCCTCAGGCATGGTGGGATTCAAGAATGCAGATGATTTCCTCAGGAACTTTTCCCTTCCTCAGCTGTAGGCTCTGTTTTCCATTTTCTCAGCTTCCCTTTTCTGGAGGCCCTCTCCACAGGGTGGCCAAGTTGACCACCAGCAATTCCAGGCTTACAATATCCCTCACAGCCAGAAAATCTGCTGAGAAGAATCATTTTTTTTTTCCCCCATGAAGTTCTAGCAAAAGCCTTGAGAAGGTTATGACTGGTCTAGCTGGACTTGTGCTCATTCTTGAACCAATCATTGTGACCAGGTTGATATAGGACTCTCATAAGCCAAGCTAAGATTCTGTGGCCACTTCTGTTGTTACAAGGGAAGGGAATCAAATACATCAAACACATAAAATGTTTTTTTTACTAAAAGGATGCATTCAGTCGCAAGGAAACTGAATGAGAAATCCATTATACAGTTCCTCCTGCCAGCTCTTGTCAAGCTCTTAAGCTGTCCTGGTCCATACATCCATTCTTACCTGGACACAGCTTCCCAGGGGCAGGGCCTGATGGACTTTGGCTCTGGGCATCCAGTGCACCACAAGGCCTCCCTGAATCTTTCCTGAAATTTCCATTTTTATAGGCTGCCCTGGTCTCTCTCCTGATTTCTAAATTCTCTTGCCTCTTTACACTGTAGACTCTGCATCTCTCTGACCAATGACTTCTTTGAACTCCTTAGCTGACTCCTGCACATGGCTGACCTTATTACACTACTTGATCCCTGTCACCCTAGTCACCTCAACTTACTCCATCAGGCCTGAATTCTAAGGAACCCACATAAACTTCCCCAAAACTACCCTCCATCTTCTTTATTACTGCTGCCCAATGTCCAGAGGTATTTGTGTCCAAAGAGACTATGTTCTAAAAATAGTCTTATTCTTTTTTACCTAAATTATTTTAAGTTTATTTTCTGTGACTTTTAATAGAGTCTAAACTAATACATTCTTTAATTTCTAGTTCTACTAGTTTGTTCATATTTTTCTACCCACCCCCACCCCTCACACACAAACTTTCTATTCCCTGACTATTGGGCTTTTCTATTACTTAGTGGGCCACAGAATGATGGCAAAGTGGGAAATAATATGAATTTGGATTTAGAAAGACATGGTTTCAAGGACTAACTCTAATACTTTCAGTCAGATGACTTCTTGCAAGTCACTTAACAAAGAATACTGAAGTACCCAAAAAATGGAACACCATGCTCAGGGGGTTGGTGTGACACTCAGCTAAGGTATTGCATTTCTGCCAACTGCAAATATTTTTCAATAGTATATTTCAATGTTATATACCATTTATTGTTTATATCACATACTTGCTTTCATGATGACTTAGTTTTTCTTCTTCAACCAAAAGAGATATATTTGAAAGAAAAGACCATGATTTATGGTCTATGTATACTGCTGACATAGCTTTAGGAACAAAGTAAATGCTCAATAAATATTTATTATATGGTTGGCTCTGGAATATAATTTAAGGAGAAATATTTGGCAATTTGATACTTTAAATTTGAATGTCAACCCCATTATTAGACTAATCTAACTCCAAAGTCAAACCTTATCATTAAGGCAACATGGAAGAAATGAACAGAATTCCATTTACATAAAACTGGCCAAAAAGTGTTCTTAATTCAGTTTAGCTTGAAGAATATGGAGAAAGAAAGGCAATTTCAATGCAAAAATAACTACTCAGTATGTCATTATAAAGCTGGGAATATGTGAGGAACCTGTAACTCATTTTGGATTCAATGAATAGATTATATTCACCCAAGCTTCTGTCCTTCTGCTGTGTCAAGCAAAGAAAACCAATGTGACAGACAGACAGAAGGCAGACACATTAACAAGATCTGAAAACATCCTTCACATGAATGAAAGTTTTGTTCTAGTTGTCCCTGATTTAAACTGCTTTCCTGTCTTGCGTTTCACAGGACATCCCAGCATCCTTGTAATAAACTTCCATATTTACTTAAGATAACTTGAACTGGATAAAAATAAGCTCTGATAAGTAGTTTAATGATGCCATTTCCAATATATGAAAAAAATAGAAACTCCATCACTTTTCACCTTAGGAAGGAAAACAAAATATTAGGTTTATGGTGTTTGGGGAAATATTAGGAAGAACAAGGTGAGGGAGATTTTACCTCTGTGTATAGTGGGCATTTACCAGAGGAGACAATAGAACTTTCTATGCACTAGGAAACAAATATCTTTTTGAATAGACTATCGTGGTTGAGTTCAGATTCCCAAACTGAACCCTCAGATTTGAACCAAATTCTGGCACTGTTACATATTCGCCAGATCAACATTCACAAGCCACATAATCTCTCTGTGACTCCTTTTCCTCTTAGTAAATGCAAAAAATAATAGAATCTATCCCATAGAGTGGGAGTTAAAAGCTGAAATGTACCTACCATGTGTATAACAGTGCCCTGCATATAGTAATATCCAATAGTTATAATTGTTGTTATTACTGTGGAAGTGAAGATTTTTGCAGAGTTGAGGTTATGATGACAGATTGATAAGTAAATGCGTGGTCAACATCTGGGTAGCTCCTATGTCAGCTCAGCTAAGCTTGAACTATTCTTCTTCTAGTGACCAGCCTTAGCAATGTATATCCCATTCCTGGCATGCAGCAGAAACTGCACTTGACCTCATTTCGTCCACAGCATCCACTCAGTTTTGTCACTGCTGCCTATTGTCCTATACCATCTACCTTCTTAGTCCTGGACAATGACTATTGACATGCTAATCTCAGGTGCTGCACCATCAAGAACGACTAAAGAAGATTAAAGTATTTTTTTGCTAAACTTAACTCACTACAAGAGAAATATACACTGGTATATAATAGGACAGTTTTTATCAAAGCCAAATCAAACAACATATAGTAAAACACCCTGTCTAAATTATTCATCTATGACTTCAAGTTTCAATTAATGCAAGTACCCATTCTATAAATAGACAAATAGTGACCAAGTATTTACTTATCAGCCCATCATCATAACCACTTATAAACCTATCAATTAAATCTACTTTTCACTTTCTATGATTGTTAGTCCCTATATACTATATCCATCCCTATCTTTAAAGCATCATATATTATGGATACTAATGAAGCCCCAAATCATTCTTTCCCAAATAAGACTATTTCCACTGTTATCAAGACTAACCAAAGTTGGGGAGGATTGTAAAGAAAATTTAATTAAATCATTCCATTTTACTAGTTGCTAGTATCTCTTTTTTTTTCTTTTAATATTTTATTTATTTATTTGAGAGAGAGAGCGCACAAGCCAGTGGGACAGAGAGAGAGGGAGAGGGAAAAGTGGACTCCCCACCAAGCAGGGAGCTCAATGCAGGCTTGATTCCAAGACCCAGAGATCATGACATGAGCTGAAGGCAAACGCTTAACTGACTGAGCCACCCAGGCACCCCTAGTTGCTAGCATTTCTGGTTAAAAGACTTGGGTGTGGCAGAACAGTGCAGTTAGAGCTAAAATAAAATCTAGAGCCTGTCTGTACATTTCATTTAATTATATTATTCTTTTCATTATGAACATGGGAAATTAGGTGTTAACTGGAGAAACTGAATCACAAAGAATGACCTCTAAATAAAAGAGCTTTTAAAAGCTCTAATTTGATGTCTTGGTTGAAAGATGCTAAAAATAAAATAAAAATTAGGCTCCTTCAGGGGAAATATTAAAATATCATCTAGCCAGCAAAAGTACTCTTTAAAATAGCATGCCAATAACGCACTAATAAATTTACTTCTAAAATATTTCTTTCTTCTACAAATAAACAGTTAATGAACTCTTTAAAAAATAATTCTTATTATCAATTGACCTTGGAGCTCCTTTTTAATATACTTATGTACATTGGCATAGAGGGACCTTGTTCCAACAACCATTTTCAACTTACCTTAGACTCAACAAGGAAAGGTTCTCTAAAGAAAGAAGTATAGACTGTGGTCTGAAAATGACATGGTGGCATATTAATTTAGCTTTTGGGAAAAAAAATTACTAATTTTTGTCTTACTTATCATAGTGACATGCTAATATATTTCCCTTAAGTTATGTGAAGCAAAACATTAATTCGGTGTTTTTTAATGCATTTCTTGTGTATATATGTTGGGCTGTCACTTGCTAAAGAGAGAAAATATTTTTTCTCCTTTCTAAATCTGTGTTAGATATTCTATATCGTGAGACAGACTTAGATTCTTGAACCTTTCAGAAGCCACTAAAACCCTTTGTCTGCTAATAGAGAAAATAACTTTCATTTCTTTGTAGTCATTTACACAGTAAATACAACTGCCTTCTTGAGAGCTACATCAAACACTGAGTGCAAACTTCTACCCTATTAGCTACAGTACAGGTTCTCTGGAGAGTGATAGGAACTAAACATCTTCAGCAAACTTCAGCAAACAGAATTCCATGCTGATTCATGGTCATTATTTAGAAGAAATTAAGTGAAATGGAAAGACTGAATTTGTCTTCTTAATCAGCCATCTCCTGCAGTTCCTCACGTCAGTCTTTTGTAAAGAGATCTACTTTTGACATGAAGCCTGACCATCGCCTCAATACTTCAGTGATATTTTCCCCAGCAACCATTTCTATGAGCTTTTTAAAATTATTAGCTCCTTAACAGAATAAGGAAAATTGTGAAAACAAAAGCCATTATTAATTGTCAAGGAATAGTTTAATATAAATTATACTTTAAATTCGATGAAAGCTTGTTCCTGATGACTTTGTTTGCACAAAACTTTTAACAAAACTTAACCAATTCTAGCATTGAAATGGATACCAAATACACCTCTCTCATCCTTATGAGGTAGTTGTCTTAATCCTAGTCTATAAAGAAATAAATTATAAAAGCAAAGGGTTTGCACTTATGAGATATGAATTCTGCCAATTTCACCTCTGTGCCCTAAAAAATTACTTATTTGGTTTCCAGATTTCTTATCCCACCTCTGCCCCATCTAAGTAAGACTAGACGAGATACATGATTGACAACTTTTTTAGCTCATACCACTCTTCCCATTATCTTTTCTTTTCCTACAGCAGCTATATATTTAAGTGCTTTACTGCTTAAAGGCTTGTAGTGAGTTATTAATAATAAATACTATCTTTTTATTGATCAATAGTAGATAAAATCTAGCTACCTAACCAATCGGTTTCCTAAGAGAATGAAATAATCATTGTTATAATCAATAATCTGTATAATTTTAACCAAAAGCAAAAAGTCTTGATACTTTAAGTAGTCTAAACTGCATTAGCGTGATGAAATTGAGAACTCTTCCAACTCTGTGCTGGGAATTATTTCAGCAGATGACCTTTCCCATTCTACCTCAAATGTTCAGTAATTCACAACCAACTTGAAAACATGTCATTATGACTACAAGTATAAACCTGTCATATCAACTTTAGAAGTGAAACATATTAGGCTATCTTATCAGTAAAAGGATCATATACAGATTTTTAGCTACTTTTTTCCTTTTTATGGGTTCACTGTAGTATTGTTCTATTGTATTTCAGAAGGAAGACCCTGCAATCCACACTTAACGAGAATGTACCATTCTACTTGGCACACATATCAGGAATCAATCATATTTATGGAACACCTTCAGGAACACATTGAGTTATGATAGTGTAACATTTGTCCTCGTACAAAGTATTTGGACAATAAAGACGTATCTATGTTTTTATCTATTATTATCTAATAACAGAGGGAAACAAATTGTCAGGGCCCACTAACTAAAACAGCGATTGCTTTGGGTTAAGGAGAGTCTGAACCTGCTTGGGTCATCAGGGAAGTTCGCATGCATGTGGCAGAATCAAATCACCAAGGACTGACTATTAGAATTCTTACAATTCAAATGGGCTGAGAGAAGGAGCTTGCCGATCCAGACCCAGCATCTGTTTTTAGAGGGCAATCTTTTTTTAGATGGCAGAATCAAAGCATAACCTTTTTTTTTTTTTGATTGAACTAGCATATTCAGGAGAATTCAAAAGGTGACAACCTTTGTAACTCAAATCATGTACTAAAGTCCATCGAAGACAGAAAAATGTTTGCTAGATTATTAGTTCAAAAAAAAAAGATGACTTGATCCCTTTTTTCATTTATTAGGAAGGTAGCAGAAAGCAACTAATAGGCACATAAAGAAAATAGTTTGTGAGTCCAACGATTTTTATCACAGAGACCAGCAGTAGAGCAGTTTCCTGAGAGTATCCTAGAAGAAGCATGGAAGGGAATTTATATGAAAATACTGGTGTATTTCCCAGATGTTTCCCATGTCTAGACAGTTAGTGAACAGAGATGAATATCTTTAGTCTTACTTCATGTACCAAAAATCTCTTCCTTTTAAAATGTCTGCCTAGATGTCCAGAGTGGGTGTGCCTTAAGAGTGATATTCAAAGTATGACTCAAACAATAGGAAGCTAAAATGAATTAATCTATTTTTTTGTGTTTTGTTTTTGTAAGGACAGCTGATAATTTCCTTCATATCAAAATTTCTCAAAAGGGGGGAAAAAAGAAAAAAAAAGAAAGAAAAGGAAAAGGAAAACAGTTGATCTGATTCTGTTGCCTGAGCAGAAAGCCTATTGTTAGATGCTGTTTTTTTTTAAATCCAACTTTGTCTGAATTTTTCTGTGGATTAGAATAGCAATATTTCCCATTTCCTGGCTCTCATTCATAACTCAGTTGAATTCCAAGATGGGAAGAGACGAAGAATTCAGCTAGTCAACTGCAGAGGCTATGATGGAGCCCACTGAGTGTTTTTCAGGGAACAAATAACTTCATCCTATAGCCAACAGCCACTCTGTAGTTATTTCTTTTTTAAGATTTTATTTATTCCTTTGACACAGAGAGAGAGATCACAAGTAGGCAGAGCAGCAGGCAGAGATAGAGGGGGAAGCGGGCTCCCTGCTGAGGAGAGAGCCCAATGTGGAGCCCGATCCCAGGACCCTGAGATCATGACCTGAGCCAAAGGCAGAGGCTTAACCCACTGAGCCACTAAGGCACCCCAACTCTGTAGTTATTTTGAAAATGTTAAGACTGTCACAACCCAGTCAGAAAAGAAACATGTTAAGTACAGATGTACAGACCTATGTCCAGTAGTGAAAAATCAATGTTGCCTTTTCAGCATGGAATAGTATGTACATGGCCATTTATAAGTGTAATAACTTTGGTTTACTGTAGCTAAAAAATGAAGAATTTGAAGAAAAAATTACCTCTGAGGAAGGGCAGGGCTGAATTAGTTTGCTGGAAACTTAACCTGAGGAAAGAACAGAATCACTATTACATCCTCAACAACTTAGCAGATAATTCGGGTTACTATTGCATCTCTCATCTAGATTTTCATTCAGGGGGCTTTAAAAAGTTATTTTCTTGTAGATTTTGCTTGTGGAGGTATCATACATCTAATGGCATGTCCTAAAAACATTTCCTTCATATGAAAAGCCTATGACTCTATACTTAAAAATATCTGCATTTGAAGTAGGCATGTTAATTTAAGTTAGCATTCCACAAAATGGCTTCCTAGTTTCTAAGATGCCAAATGGAGCCTGATTCCAACCTCCAAACTTCAAGGCAAAACTCTTGCCTAAATCTAGGTCAAGTGAATATTAAATTAAGGAATGGTTGCCTTTTTATTTAGTTGAGCTACATCTTTTTAAAAAATTCAAATTTATGGAACACCAAAAATTCAAATTTGGTGTTTTCATGGAAGTGGTCAACATGAATAAATATATACATAAAAATATCTATGTAATAATTCTAAACCTAAGAATACTGCTGCATAGGACTGTAGCATTATTTGGGAATTTTTATGGTAGACTAAGGCTTTTTTTTTTTTTCTCTAAGTTCCCTTCTTTTTTTCTTTTTCAAGATTTTATTTATTTGTCAGAAAGCGAGAGAGCACAAGTAGGGGGAGCAGGCAGAGGGAGAAGCATGCTCCCTGCTGAGCAGGGAGCCCGATGTGGGACTCCATCCCAGGACCCTGGGATCATGACCTGAGCTGAAGAAAGACATTTAACTGACTAAGCCACCCAGGCATCTCTCCAAGTTTCACTCTTAATCTAAGAGCCCATGAATCTGTGACTCTGGACTAGAGCAGTATTTCTCCACTTCAGAATTATGGACATTGTGCTGGATGATTTTTTTTTTTTTTTTTTTTTTTTTTTTACACATCTATGGTATTTATCCACTAGATACCAGAAACACTAGCTGCCACCCCTCTCAGGGGAGACAAACAAAAATGTCTCCCAATATTGCCAAATATCCTCTGGAGGGAAAAATCACCCACCAGCTGAGAAACACTGAACTAGAGAAAGGATTTTGAAATCTATTTTTTAAATAATTTCTACCTCATCCCTCCCACCCCCACCCCCGCCTCCCTCCAGTTACCATTCAGTAAAGATTGTAAGAATGTCATCCCAATTAGGGACCAAAATGTGCTCGGCTTCTAGAAGATGTCTAATAAAACTTCAGTAGAATCAAGAACTTAATAAGCTTTCTTTTTCATTTACTCATTTTCATTCCGAATATTTGATAATATTGTAATGCTTTCTAACATTTCTTTGGATATTTGTTATTTTTGTTAACTTTTTTAAACACAGCTTTTTAAAGAATGAAAAGCATATAAATCCATCAGGTTTGAACACTTAGTTCTGAATCATTTTCACTGTGAAAGACTGCTTTAGAACAAGTATATATGCTTTTATCTGTTTTAAGATAGGTAATTAAGTGGTCAAAACTATGTAACATCACTACCTCCGTGTCCAGCAACAATCAAAAGCCACCAAGGAATAATGGAACCATAGCTCACTGTATTTTCAGTGGGGCCGGCCACCACCATTTATAACCATCTTCTAAAAGGGTGAAGCTGACCACTATCTAAAACCCTGGAACTGAGCTAGTGTTGCACTTTGGCAATTAATAAAATGGTCTGTGTGTGGTCAAGACAGCCATGACTCCTGTTGAAATTAATGCTGACTTTAGTCATCACCATAGACTGGAGGTAGGGATTTTAAACTGTCTGGCTTCCTATTGTTTATACAGGAGAGAAAGGAAGAGCAGAGCTAGGAGTGGGGCCAGAGGCTTGCTGGGAACTGGAGCATCGTGATACTGTCCCACCAAACTTCAGCTTCACTATCCCAAAAGGCAGTTCTGCAGGGTGGAGACTACCTGCTTCTGACATCCCTCCTGCCATCTCTCAGCTAAAAATCTTCAAAATTCTTCTTATCATAGGATTGCTTTTTAAACATGCATATGGCTTTATTCCCAAACTTATACTTCGTAATTATATGACTTCATTTTCTGATTATGTGATATGAAGAAATTCTTAAGTACAAATGTCATATAAAAATACAACCACAGGGGCACCTGGGTGGCTCAGTGAGTTAAGCATCTGCCTTCAGCTCAGGTCATGATCCTAGGGTCCTGGGATCGAGCCCCACTTAGAGCACCCTGCTCAGGGAGGTGTCTGTTTCTCCCTCTGCTCCTCTCCCTGCTTGAACTCTCTCTCACTCATGCACTCTCACTTTCTGATAAAGAAATAAAATCAGAAAAAAAAAAAAAAACCCACACACCCACAGTTATCTTAATTGTTAGCATGTTAAAATTTTGTGAGAGCACAAAAGAAAACATATATAAAACCAGGGTAAGAACATCACTCTAGAAATCCTGTAAGCAATGAAAAATGTGATATTACATATAAATATTTTACCCACAGCATGTGGATGAAATTAAACCTGAGTATTTGCTGAATGGCACATTCACTGGCTTGCTGTTATTGACAGTTTTTTCCTAATTCTGCCACAGCGGCCCCAAGACTTCTTTCTCGACTTCTCCAAGAGAACTCCCTTTACTTCTGTTCTGATTTGGATTCTGTTTCCTTGATCCTGTGACTTTCTCTCTCTAGGATTAGTTTTCAGTTTAGAGGAAGACATTTTCCAGAGTTCCCTGAAAAATGGTAGTTGGCAGGTCGATTTTTTGAGAACTTGCATGTCTGAAAATGTCTTTATTATACTCATTCTTGATTTATGGTTGGCTAGATATAAAATTCTAATTCCCTCAGCATTTTAAAGGTTTTGTTTCATTGTCTTCTAGCTTACTGCACTGCTGTTAAGAAATCCAATGCCATTCTGGTAGTTCATTCCTTTTATGTGATCTGTTTTTTACCGGTGGAAACTTTAAAATTTTTTAGATTAACTCTTAGCTCATTCTTAAAGTGTCCTCCATTT
Organism: Mustela putorius furo; assembly: GCF_011764305.1. Classification (NCBI taxonomy): domain Eukaryota; kingdom Metazoa; phylum Chordata; class Mammalia; order Carnivora; family Mustelidae; genus Mustela; species Mustela putorius. The sequence continues at coordinate 4,149,493 of NW_025422171.1, forward strand.
TTACTAACCACTAGTCATATGCAAACTAACAAACTACTTCTGGTTCTTATTTGTGAAAAGTATAATACAACATAAAGAAATTTGCATTTAAATAGTGTATTGTAAAACTTTGTGCCATGATGAGAGTCATTTCTTTTTCTTTGGATAAACGTGTTATCAAAACTTGTGACCTTATGTCCATCAACTAAAGGAAATTCTTGAGCTTCACATCCAAAATCTAATAGTCTTCTCTTAGCTCTTGTCCTCTTTGACCTTTCTTTAGCTTTAGATTCACCCCTCTAGCAGTCCCAAAATATTCTCCTATTTTGTTCCCAGAGTATGCTGCTTCTCTCCTTCTCTAGGTTTTCTTGTTCTTCTCTTCTTGACCCTAGTTCCTAAATGTGGATATGCTTTTGGATTCTTGGCTGGATGTTTTCCTACATTTTTTGATACTCATATTCTAAGAGGCCCCATTTAATTTAGGATATTGAATGTCACCATTAGGATTATTCCTTTCAAAATACATCATTGGACATAACTTATTTTACATGTAGTCTCATATATCCACCAACATCATCTTCATTATGGTACGTGGAAGAGAAAGCAGAACCAAAATCTTAGGGTATGTGTTGACATGCTTTTTCTCGAATGGGACAGAGAGTAAATATTTCAGACTTTGCAGGATACATTATCTCTGTCGAAAATACTCACTTCTGCTATTGTAACCTGACTACAGCCAGAGCCACTACCTAACCAGACAAGGGTGGCTATGTTCCGAGCGTACCTTATTTATAAGACAAGCAATGAGCCTTTTTTCGTCACTGGGCTGCAGTTTGCCAATGCCTGGTCTAGAGATTTGAGCTATCTCAGAATGTTGCACGAGGTGGCTCTTTGACCTTAGGAGAATCACTCAATGTCTTTGCGCCCCAGTAACACACAACTACTGCACTAGAATTTATTTCTGTTGACTAGAAATGTCTTCCTTTCACCCATTACCTTACTGGTCTCCAGAAAATGTATTTATTGTTTTAGACTCAGCTCAAATGTCACCTTTTCCATGAAGCCTTCCTTCATTCCTGTGTGCAAGATTGTATATTAAGTACGGTATTTGATAGCTATCTCTAGTCAGAATTGGTTACACTTTCTTTTATTCCCACAGAATATGCTTTTATGAGTCAATTAAAACACTCTAGTGTTGTCCTATAATTATGTTTTACATGTCTTTTTTTATCTCTTAATTTTAAACTCACCCTTTGAAGCCTCAATGTCTACCAAACTGCCTGCTATGTAATTTATGCTCATCAGCTGCTTGTTAACCATTTGTGAAACATAATGACCTCCCTGTTCCTTAAGCTCTTTCAGCTAAAAAAAATAGCTATACATATTCTAAACCAAGTTCATTCTTTTTCTTCCCAAATCTGTTTTTTTTTTTTTTCTTGTTAATGACATCCTCAGTCTTAGTTACCCAGGGCTCAAAATTAGATCTTTCTGTATTGTTAAGAGATTAGAATTTGATTTAACTTTGACTCGAAGTCCAGCTCTGCCACTGACTCAGTGCATCATCTTGGGTACATTATTAATCTCTCCAGGCCTCAGTTTCCTCATTTGCAAAAGGAGGACTCAAATTGTATGTGGAGCCCAAGGTTATTATGGGCATTCAATATACCTTGTATTTGGAATAAATAGCTGATGTTCTACAAATGGTTCCTGCAACTTCCTGTTGTATTCATTCTCACATTTCTGGTAGCACAGTCTTTAACAAATTTTATTACTAAAATGCACTCTCCCTTTAACTGTAATTAGTTTATGGCTTGAGCTACCTGATGCCCTTTAACCTAATACATGGCATGCCTCGAACATTCAGTGAGAGTTAATTCCTTTGGAGACATCTAGTCTCTATCTAGTGCTCAAGTATTCTATGTTTCATTAAACTTTATAGGCTAGAAGTAGTTATATTATGTGATAATATTTAATTGGGCATGACTCTTTTTTCAAACCTTGTGTTCTGTCCATAGGAGGAAAATATTTATCTTGTTTATATTTTTAGGTATGTTGAGAACAACCCAATATCTTTTAATGTCTACTATATCTTAGATGCAGCTAAACTTTTTATATAGCCTTTGACTTTCTATAGCTCAATGAATGATATTATTTAATTAAGCACATTTTTTAAAAAGTGAGGATTCTTTTCTTTTATAATTAAAATTACACAGATAGCTATTCAGTTAGTATCTGGGCCTTCTCAATCTTCCTACATAACACACATTCTTATGTATACTACAAGCTGTGCTTCTAAAATTTATTTGTGTCTTAGATATGTATCTTCCTATGAGATAGGAATCTCTTCAATTCCGTTCTGGAATAATATTTTAATTGTCAGCATTATTTACATTTTTATAAACTTGTGTTATTTTTTAAAAAGAGATGATAAGCTCTACGTATGAAATAAGATTATTTTGTTAATGTTTATGTTTTCACGCAACCTGGTATAATTCTGCTCATTACACACACATTTTATTCTTTTTTCACTACTCAGAATCAATGTAATATAAATTATAATGAGCAAAGCTGAACAAGTCTATATGAAGCATGTTCCATTGACTGAATAAATGTCTCTTGATTTCAAATTGTAAACATCCTGATTTTAGAGTAATATTGATTATTTTTTGAAGAAAAAATCAATAAATGAAATATACTATAATTAATCTTCTCTGATAGTCTTAACACTAAATACATGTTCACTTGTAACATATGATATTATATTTTACCTTCCAAACTCTGTACTTCTATTTCTAATATCTGTATAGTAATTAAGGCTACAATGTAAATATCATGTCTCAAGAGTCACCTTCTTTGAAAAGGTATTATATTACCTCTGGTTGAAAAATCATTATGGCCATTATATATATTTTTTCAACTCTTTAAGAACTAAGCTATTAAGACTGTGTATAACAATTTCAAATAAAAATACAAAAGCAAATAGTAAGCTTCACAGGAGCTTTATCAGAGTTCACATGGTAATAAAACTGGTAAAAAATAAAATTTCAAACATAGTAACCAGCAAAACAATGAAAACTGTGTGAATCAACCTTTGTCCACTAGCTCCACCATATGGCATTGTGAGAATTTACAGTTTGTAGTCAAAAGGAAAAGAATCTTCCCAAATATTTTAAAATACTGACTCATGGTGAATTGAATGTCTCATGACAATAAATAAATAAACTTAAAGTGATAAGAAATACTCACCTTTTTATGAATAATAAAAGTGCATACTTTTACCTCATTCTAAGTTTAAGAGGTTGAATATAGTAATTTTCCCCTGGATAAACAAATGTTAAGGTAAACTAACTTTGGATTTTAAACCTAAAGTTTTGCAGGATGCTTTGCACTATTATTTTACAGTTTATAATGTTGGATTAGAGTTCATATTTTTTTTTCTTTTAACTTTATCTAACATCTATTTTATGCAGTAGTCTGGTATCTCCATGCAAATCACAGCATTTCAAAAATAGAGGAAAATATAAAAACATATGGTTATCCATTTGTAAATCTATAATATCCTTTAAATACTAAACAAATTACCTCTTCAGTTTAACTTTCTGATTTCCTCCTACACTTTGGTTTCTTTCCTTAGGTTGGAGTAATCAAGTACAGTTTTAAAACAAATTCCACAAAATTATTGTGAGTAGCAGAATCCGAAGCCAACCAGCTTAAGCAAAACAAGAAGATCTTGGAGGAATTTAGTGTCTGTGCCCAATAAGGAGGGGTTGAATAACAAAGATAGGAAGAGAGATGGGGGTCAGGTGCTCTAGGGCATCCTGTTTCTGTGTTGCAACTCAGATCTGGGTTCTAATGTCTTCTGGGATATGAAGGTCTAATCTCTAAAAACTCCAATTAGACTTTCTTAACTCAGGTGCCTGACCTGAACTAATTAACTGTAACCCAGGGTAGAATTAGAAGTACATTTGCTCACAGACACCAAAGAAAACAGTTACTAGACAATCACTAAGTGTGTCCTACACTTAGGTGGTGTAAATATAGACATGGAGAGGAGGAAAAGCAGGAGGGGGAAGAAAAGAAGAAAGAAAGAAAGAGGAGCAGAGAGAAGGAGAAGGAGGAGGAGGAGGAGGAGGAGGAGCAGAAAAGAAGAGTAAGGGAAAGGTGGCCACAGAGAAGAAGGGAAGAGGGAGGAGTGGAAATATCTAAAGTAGGATATTACTTCCAGGTCCACTGTATCCACATCAGTTATGGACATCAGCAAGTATAAATTTCTATTATTAACTAGATAACTGAACATTTCTGGTCCCAGAGACTTAGATCAAAATTAGGTTTATAGATTTTAGACCACTAATAATATAGTGGGAGAAGAGGAGACTAACAAGTTCTCTCAATGTGCATGTGGTTTTCTTTCTTCGGGCGGATCACAGGAGTAACCAGCTAAACGAAAAGAAGCAGATCATAAAATATTTGGTCACATTCCTTTAAATATTCAGAATATTTAAGAACAGCACTCTGGATTGAAAAAAAAAAAAATGTTTCACAGCCACAACCCTGAGAGATATTACCTGCTGCCATCTGTGCATCGATGGGGACATCTGTACATGGTGGTTCACTACGACCATGACACTGAAGTGGTGTCTGCAGACAGTGACCAATCCATCCTGTGGGAAGTGGTGAATCGCAAGGACATACAACTCTTATGTATCTTTTATACCCTAATGCTACTTTCTCAATATCAAGTTCATTATACCTGTTATGTATTGAGAACTTAGTCCATGTCAGACCCACATCTTACTTTACATACACTAATCTATTTTAGCTTTACAACAATCCCATAAAGTATCACTATTATTATCCTTTTATACTTTGGAAGACCAAGAAATGGAAGAATGTGCCCAAGAACACCTACCCAGGAATGATTTAAATCAGTTCAGTCTAGCTTTGGAGACCACCCAAGGATTGATTTCCCTACAAAAGCATATTTAACGTTTATACTGAAAGATAAATTATGCTTTCCTCAAGGTTACTAAAAAAAAAAAAAAGATAATGTATAGATTCAATTTTAATATAATCAAATTGAAGGAGCAGATTCGAAATACCTATTTTATGCCTTGTTCTGAGTCAAGCTCTGGATATACGAAGATGAGTATTCCATTCTCTTAACTACAGGATTTACACAAAGAATTACACAGAAACAAGTTTTTAATTATTCCTTGCACTGTTCCCTTGATAATAATAGCAATCCTACTATAAAAGCACCTACTATAAGATGGTTGGTTTTCCTGTATTTTCTTAATCATCCCAACAATACTGTCAGTTTTGTGACACCATTCCCCTCTACAAGTGAAGAAAGTGGGATTGCAAGAAGCGAATTACCATGTCCCCAGTTCTAAATTAGGTCTTGGTGAAGCTGGCTTTCATATCCATTTGTTTGGTTTTGTTTCATTTTGCTTCCATTTTGAGACTTACACTTTTTCTATTACAAGAAATAAGTATTTCTTATAATGGTATTTCTAGGAAATGCCTAGAAAATTAATTCACCTTCATATGTATTTAATCTCACCTATCCTGATATATAGTGAGCTATAGGTTATTCCGATGAAATACATCATCACTGGAAGGGCTCTTCTCAGTTGTTTTATAGACATCATGGCTAACTCATCTAAAATATATTTGGGTGGACACCCTTTACATTACTCAAATCTCAACACAGAGATGTTACTTGTTCTGTAAATGAATGGTTATCCTATCGAAGATTTTGTAAGCAGTCAGTAATAATTTCTGCAGAATTACACATTTTTTCTGACTTTTTCATCAGAAATTTCTCTCCATCAACATTCTGTATCACCAAATGATGAATGAAGGTGCTATTCTCAGAATTCACTCGAGTCATAAATAACATAATCAGTGGCTCATTAAATTGGTTGGGAGTTCTATAGTCTGTGTGTGTTTGTCTGTGTGTGGGCATGACAGGTTTACAAGCCTTCCAGTGGGTTTTTTTAAAAAAAGAAATCTTAGAGTACTTTTCTTTGAAAAGAGTTCTGGATACTCCTTGCAAAAGCTTTAGTCTTTTTCTATCTTGAACCAAAGTAACTGTTGACTCACACACAGGCTTGCAGGAGGTCAGGAACCTTAATTACCATCCATTATCCTCTTTCAGTATCTTTCCTCCTGCCTGAATTAGCTCAACAATTTCCAGACAGTCCTACTTTCATACAATTTTTCATTTTCTCTGATGTCATCATTTTATCACCAAGTTTTTGATCTTTACAGTTCATCTACATTTTATACGTTTGGAGAAGCATTTCATTTTAGAAGCTCCTTAATTTTTCCCAGCTTAAAATGTAACTCTCACTTCACCTTTTATTTTCATTTTGGCAAGTGTTTGTTTTCTTTTTAAAACATTAGTCTTTAAAACTAATTTGAAAGTATCTATTCTCTCCCAACCATATTTGTATGTTCTACAAATGCTAATACTGTACCAGCTTTTATCCCTCTTTTAAGGCAATAATAAATACCCTATAGCACAAAATGCTGTATAGATATCAAAAAGATGTCATGAAGTACTCATCCCAGACATGAACACTGACTCTTGTCTGGAAACATTCATTTTAAACCTTTTTGAAAGTCATCTAATGATAGAAATATGCATTCCTTTTAATTCAGTGATTCTCCATGCAGGTCTCCCAGACCCACCCCAGTCTTCATTTACAACGGTTGTTATCTTATCTGAGAATTACACTTAAATTGGATTGAGATGATCTTTCTTAAACAAACTTTGTTGGCTAATACTTAATACATTCTGGTATTCAGGCATTAACACCATTTCCCCACCATGTGTTTGGAAATATTTGCCCTGATACGTTAAGCAGCATTGTGTTTCTATTTAAAGAGGATTCCAGCCTCCCTTCCTTGTGAATTCTGTACATAATAGGTGGTTAATAGTTTAAGGTAATGAGTTCCCATAGAAGGACATAAAAGTATTAAGAATAGAGAACTATGAGAAATGGGCATATGTATGTGTACACAGAGGGAATAGAGAAAGAACAGATAAGTAAAACTCATTAGAAGCTACAGACTTCAAGTAGGAGACTACAACAATGCACAAATATTGAGGACACTAAAAATGTAAGGTTTGTTGGGAGCCCCACTTCCACATTCATAAGTAATTGTCAAAATGTTATTTAAGGAAAACTTGCTGAGTTGCAGAAAGTGGATTATCCTGGATTTCAAATTTTAGTTTCTAATTGTTGAAATATTTGAGCCTTAGAGATAATCGACCTCAAAGGGAATCAGGGCCTTTTTCATGAAAATAATACAATTTGGGGCAAGGTTCACCTAAGTCCATAGAGATGTAGGTGTTGCTCTAGGGTCTGCATACTGTTTATCTTAATTACTTGCTAGCACTCGGTGTGCCTCTCACACATAATCCACGTGTGCCCTTCCCCAGACTTCAGGTGGCGTTATTGCTGCTGCTGGCTTCTTACATATTCCCTGGACACAGAGTACAGCAGCCTCATAAAGTGCTTTCCAGAAACTGACTCAGGAACCCCAAATTAACAGTAACAAATATACCACACACCAAACTTATATTATTATTCTCCTTCCAGGAAATTCAGGTCTTTCTTAAAACTTCAGTGTGTGCCTTCATCACAATTCCCACGCACGCAAGTAAAATTGACAAAATAACAGCCTGCAATTAAAGGTCTTCTTCAAACTCCTCTGAAAATTCTCCTGCTCAGTCTGGTCAAAGCCGGGCGGGAACATACTGCCAGGTAGCTAATGTCCACAGGCCATTTTAATCCACTCTCCCACCTTCTCAGGCGTCTCCCCACCCATACCCCTTTTTAATATCAAATTTATTTTCCCTTTCATCTGCATATTTTCCTTAGAAGGCAAACCAATTTCACTCTTGAGCCACAACAGCCCATTCAACACACCTATTCTGTTCTATCCACCTAAAGCCTTTTGAAGTGACTCAAAACAATCAGATAAAGAGCAACATAACCAGGAATAAATAGTCAGTAATACCCAAACATATTATCTTTCTGAGATCATACATATTTATTTTCTTCTCAACTTTATTTCATTCTCCTGTCAGTACAGTGAGACCAAATCTACACTCACTCTGGATAAAGTTGGATTTTCCCATTTTGTAAATTTAATCAAAGCTAACTATGTATACTTATCCTCCCCTAATTTTTGAGGAATCAGAATTAGTTTGGGAATAAAAAAGAAATAATTAAAATGATTAAAGAATGAAATAAAATCAACACATTACTATAGAGAGATAACAGTTAAATTTTGGAATTATAATTCCATGATTTTTCTCTATATATATTTATTTATATCCACATAAACATATAGACACCTGATGATGTGTTTGTTAACTATTAAATTAACAAATTTAATAAAAAATTCTAAAATTACATGTAATATAATTAAATTTAAATTACATATTCAATAAAATTTATACAAATAAAATACAATTTAGTTATTGAAATGAATGATCATGAGTGTTAAAATACGTAAAAACAAAAAATAAGTAAAACCAAAATTATACAAATCTATATTTAATAACATATCAATAACCTATACATTGATCATAAATATATAAATGTCTACATATTTTGGCTCTATGTTATGATAACATTTCAATTATCTATACAAAGATCATAAAAATACTAATGTCTATATAATTTGGTTGTATGTATAAATATGTATTATATATATTTAGGACACAAGTTTTATGATTTCTTTACATGTTATATCATGAGCATTTTCCCAATTCATCAATATTGTTCTTAATGCTTACATAATAACTTCTAGATGTTCTATGAATTACTTGCAGATTTCCAAATGGTTGTATTGCCATCCTCATGCTTGGACCTAGACCATATCTCGGACTATGACCTTGGATTCTGATATAGGGAGTTGTCAGACTTAAAATTAAAAACATTTAAAAGCTTTTGGAACACACTTCTAATATGTTTCTAAAATAATTGTACCAAATTGTCAACCACAGTAACTCCACATCCTTCTGACCCTAAACTAATCGTATTTTAATTGTTTCTTATTTTATGCATGTTAATAGTTTATGTGTGTAATTTGAGTTGTCTATTATAATCTATTGCACATTTTATTTGATTTAATATTTACTTGTCATTTGTAAAAAAAATTATTAATTGACTTTTTTTGGATTTATTTATTTGGAGAGAGAAAGAGAGAATGTATTGGGGTCAGGGCAGAGGGAGAGGAAGAAGGAGAGAATCTCAAGCAGACTGCACTGAGCCTGGAGATTGATACAGGGCTCAATCCCATGACCCCAAGATCACAAGCTGAGATGAAATCAAGAGTTGGATACCTGACTGAGTCATCCAGGTACCCCAACTTTGGTTGATTTTTATTACAACTTTTTCTTTGTTTGCAAAAACATCATATATTACAGCAGTTAATTCTTTATCTGGCATTTATATAGCAAATTGTTTTCTTAGCTCTAATAATTTAAATCTTTTGACTTCAGTATGTTAAATGTAACTTGTTAGTATTTTCTCTGTGACTTCAATTCTTTTCAATATATTGATGATTTAGTGTTTTAATTTATGTTTTTGTAATGATATAAGATACGAACAAAATTTTTCTCTAAATAATTAGATGCTCTTCCAAATACAATTAATCAAACTTCCATCCTGTTTGGATTGGTATGTTTTTTCAGTCACAGACATGCAGACACCAGACACACATACAGAGAAAGAGAGCAAAAGATGCATGCTTCTATTCTTCCATCTGTTAAAGCTAGGAACAGATCACTATGTTTAAATTTCAGTAACGTTTGATATCTGATATGGCTGACCTATCCACATTTTTATTCTTGTTTATTCTCCCCATTTGTTTTAATTTTTTCTAGATAATATTTCACAATTTTTATTAAGCCCTCACCCTCAGTATCCTTACAATATGAATTTCCTTTATTCTACCACTAATAATCGTGCCAAAACTTGAATTTGGGAAGAATTAACATCCTAAACATAGTTCATTTACTCATTCAAGATTGTGGCACATTTCCTTTTTTTTTTTTTTTGGAAGATTTTATGTATTTATTTGACAGAGAGACAGATCACAAGTAGGCAAAGAGGCAGGCAGAGAGAGAGAGGGAAGCAGGCTCTCTGCTGAGCAGAGACTCAATCCCAGGACCCTGGGATCATGACCTGATCCGAAGGCAGAGGCTTTAACCCATTGAGCCACCCAAGCACCCCGGGCTCATTTCTGTATTCCTTAAAATTCACTTTTAAGTTTCTTAGTAAGTTTTCTGATTTTCTTCATGTATGTTTAACACAATTCTCTTAAGGGAGATTCTTAGTAAATTTTTTTTTCTCTTTGTTCTAGTTTTTATTTGCTATTTTTTTATTTGCTATTATAATCTTCTTTCATCTGTATACTATCTGGTTTATTATACATGATATATGAAGACATCTTTAGGTACATGTATTCATTCATTTTATTGAATATTCATATTTAATTTTAGGTCCAACTGACCTCTTGTATTTTTTAAGCATACAATTATGTAGTTCAATTAATGGCAAAGTTGCCTACTTTGCAATAGTTACGTCTCCTTTTTCTATTTCAGGCCCTACTTATTGCATTGACAAAAGTGTCCAGAACAATGTTGATTACATGCATGGTATGTTTGAAACTATTATTTACAGAATTAATAGAAATTCTGATTATATCTCATTGCTATGTTTGGCTTGATGTTTTTTGAGATAGACTTAACATTGCAACAGTTTTTCCTCTTTGTCATATTTTCTAGTACATATCTATCTTAAAATCAATGATGGGCAATGTGTGTTATCTTGAATTACTACAGTATGACCTATCTAGTAACAGTGGATAATTCTTCTAATATATGAATATATTGAGCTTGCTGACATTCTACTTAGGTTATTTTTAAAATCTCTTATGGAGAGGCAATATAATGGAGTGATCTAAACCTGCAGTTTTATACTCAAGAGATGCATATTCCAGTTCTACAACTTAGTAGCTAGGTGACCATGAGGCAAGCTATTGAAACCATATGACCTTCAGTTTCTTCATCTGCAAAATGAGAAAATATTATCTACTACATTGGATTTTTTTAAAGATTTTATTTATTTATTTGACAGAAAGAGCCAGAGAGCACAAGTAGAGAAAATGACAGAGGGAGAGGGAGATGCAGGCTCCCCACTGAGCAAGGACCCCCAAAGCAGGCTCGATCCCAGATCTGAGCTGAACACAGACACTTAACTGACTGAGCCACCCAGGCTCCCCTACTTTGGATTCCTTAATTCAGTGACTGAATAACCCTAAAGTGAATTAAGTATTGTCAGTGATTAGAATATTGTACTTCTTCAAATAATATTTGGTGAAAAGTAAGATTTATCCATATATTTTTTAAAAGATATCTTCATGTGAAGTTCTTTCTTCTACATATAATTATAAATAAATTCAATAATTTTGAGTTCTTAAATTTTTTAAATTATTTATTTTCTAGAATAAATTGCATAATATGGGTTGATTTGCTTTTTAGTATTTGGGGAAATGTATTTCTAGATCTGGATCCTGGAAACTTATTAGAGGTAAGTCTTTGAAAACTTTCTTTAGTTTTTCATTGTTTTAAAAAAAGACCATTTCAACAAAATCTTCATTTTTTAGCCAATAAGAATATTTACACTTATAAAATTATTTTTATCTGAGGAATTATCTCCAATTGTCATTGAACTTGGATTTGTCTGCAGTGTATTTTCCAGCAGTTTGCTTGCTTTATTTTGGGAGTCCTCTAATAGAGGAAGGCATTTTTTCATTTGCTAGCATTTCATTAAGGCTATCTCTCTTCTAACTTATATTTCTCTTTGTTGGATTTACTATCAACTTGCTTCTAATTTTCTTGCTTTTCTTTCATTGTTTTTTATCTGATTTCTGAGTGAATGTTCAAGGCATACTTTTTTTCATAAAGTAAGATATTAAATAATATGAATTTTCCTGAGCATGGCTCTTCTAACTTCCACACCTTTTTATAAGTACTCATTTCTTTTATCATTTTTATTGGTCTACAATTCCATTTTTTACTCCTTTTCTTACTAAAAAAATGCTTAAGTATAGTTTCTTGTTTCTTCAGAATTTTCAAATAATTAAATGTAGACTTTTCTTATTTTTACAAATTAATTATTCATAACTGTGGCCAGAAAATAAAACTATATATTTTGTACTGTAGATTTATTTTCAGCTTTTATATCCTAACATGTAATCAGTATTTATAAATGTTATAAAGTCTCTCGAAATGACTGAATTGTAGAATACAAAGTTTAATAACTTACACCAAGCATATCAGTTGTATTATTCAAATCTTTTGTGTTTTTATATATGACCTTTGAAGACCAAGTAGAAATCACTGTTTCCTTTGAATCTTCTCTCTTGCTGTTTCTATGGATTTTTTTCCAGCTTTATTTAGGTATAATGGATATATAACATGGCACAGCTTTAAGGTGGACAGTGTGTGATTTGATACATTTGTGTTTTGCAAAAGGATGACTACTATGTCATTGGTTTACACCTGCATCTCACCGCATAATACCGTATTCTGTGTGTGTGTGGTGAGAAAGTTTAGGATCTGCTTTCTTACAAGATTCGCTTATTTTTGACAGTAATGTTAGCTGTAATTATCATGCTGTACCTTAGATTCCCAGAACTTATTCATCTTATAACTAGAAGTCAGTATCCTTAGACAAACATCTCTCCATTTCTCCCATCCCTTCTCCTTGGCAACAACCAATCTCCTCTCTGTTTCTATAAGTTAGACTTTTTTAGATCCCACATAGAAGTGATATTAACAGTAATTATCTCTTTCTGTCTCACTTATTTCACTTAACATAATGCCTTCAGGTTTCCTCCAAATTGTCATAAATGGCAAGATTTCCTTCTTTCTCACGGTTGAATAATATTACTAACAATACATATCACATCTTTATCCATTCATCTACTGACAGACACTTAGGTTGTTTCCATACCTTGGCTATTGTGAATAATGCTGTAATGAACGTGGGAGTGTAGCTATCTTTTCTAGATCTTGTTTTTATTTCCTTTGGATATATACCCAGAAATGGAATTGCTGGAATCATCTACTTTTAATTTCTTGAAAAATATCCATAATATTTTCCATTGTGGCTATGAGAATTGACACTCCCACCAAAAGAGCACAAGTTTCTTTTTCTCCACATCCTCATTAACCATCACTGTCACTTAACTTTTTGATGATAGTCAGTCCAAAGGTGTGAGGTAAAAAATCTTGGTGTTTTGATTTGCATTTTCCTGATGATTAGGAATGTCAAGTACCTTTACTGTTGTCCTGTATGTGTTCTTGAAAAACTATTTGGTTCCTCTGCCTATTTTCTAATCAGGTTGTTTGAATTGGATGAGTTCTTTACATATTTTAGATATTAACCCCTTACCAGATATAAGATATGTAAATATTTTTCTCTCATTCCATAGGTAACCTTTGCATTTTGATTCTTTTCCTGTGCAGAAGACTTTTAATTTGCACTTGATTTTTGAGTTTCTTAAGCTTTCTGTGTCATATCCAGGAAATTGCTGCCAAGAGCAATGTTAAAGAACTTTTCCCCTATGTTTTCTTCTAGGAATTTTACAGTTTCAGTTCCTATGTTTAAGTCTTGAATCCATTTCAAGTTCATTCATGTGAGTCGTGTAAAATAGAGGGCCAATTCCCTTCTTCTGCATGTGGTTATACAGCTTTTCCAACATCATGAATTGAAAACTATCCTTTCCCCACTTAGTATTCTTTTCTCCCTTGTCAAGTATTAACTGACTGCATATGCAGGGGTTTAATACAAAAATGGCAACAAAAGACACATATGGTGACTAGAGAATGATAAGGGGTCAATTCATCAAGAGTATATAACAATAAAAAATCTATATGCATTCAACATAGGGGCACCTAAATATATTAAGCAAATACTAAAAGATTTGCTGGGATAAATAAGCAGCCATACAATAATATCAGAGGATTTCAGTACCCCAGTTCAACAATGAATGAATCAGTCATCCGAACAGAAAATCCTGGATTTGAATCAGACTTCAGTTCAAATGAAACTAACAGACATGTACAAAATAATATTGGTTAAATGTCCATACTACCCCCAATAATGTACAGACTCAATGCAATCCTTACCAAATTTCAATGGCATTTTTTACCAAAAAAAAAAAAGGAAAAACTATCCTAAAATTAGTGCGGAAGCTCAAAGACCCCCAAAAGCCAAAGCAACCTTGAGACAGGAGAACAAAGCTGAAGATAACACACTTCCTGACTTCAAATATTCTACAAAGCTACAGTAGTCAAAACAATATGTTTCCATCAATTTTCATTATATATTTATAATTTAATTATTAATTTTGTATCTTGGCATGAAACCTATAGCACATTTTAATTTTGACTTACACTTTTGATCACCATAAAATGAATTTCATTTTGCAATTTACTGAACTGTTTGAGTTTTAAAATCTATTTTTAATATCATTCTTCATCATTCGTTCCTATATTATATAAAAACATGAAATGTCTTCCTTACTTTTATTTTGCCAGTGATTTTGATAACATCTGTCTTCTTTTTAATTTTGTCTAAAAAGTGCATTTGAAATAAATTTTCTTCATGTATTAAATTCAAAATTGAAATTTGCCTTAACCTTCCTTACATAAGACATGTGGCACATTTTAATTTTTTATTTATTCTTTTAAATTCATAATATATATAAACTGAAATTGTTTTTATATTCAGGTTATCTTTCCTGAATTACTCCCTTTCACTCAGAGCTTACGTATTTTCCTGGAGCTAAAATGAATTTGCTATGGGCCACAAAGAGGTGAGTCTTTTTTTTTTTTTTTTTTTTAATTCATCCAGCCACTCTGTGCTTTTTAATTGGTGAGCTTAATCCATTCATATTTAGGGTGCTTACTGATATTTGAGGATTTACTGCTTCTATTCTATCTTTGGCTTCGTTATTTTGTTTCTTCATTGTTTCTGTTTCTTTTTCAAGTTGGTGAATTTTCACAATGATTTGCTCAGTCTCCTCCTTTTCTTTATGTTTTGTATTTCTGCTCTGGATTTTTGCTTTGTGGTTACCATGAGGTTTACATAAAACTTCTCACAGATAAAATAGCCTCTTTTCTGCTAATAAAAATGTATTCTCATTTGCCTGTAAAGGATCCATCCTTTCACTCTTCTCCTTTTAGATTTCTGATGTCACAAATTAGCCCTGTCTATGCTGTAACTTCACTGCCAAGTTGTAGTAGCTAGAATCATTTTTAATGGTCTTTTCTTTTAACCATTATGCTGTAGTTAAGATTTTAATATACTAATCTGAAAAAAAATGGTAGTGCTCTAATTCTGACCATTCATCCCCTTGATCAAGGTTTGTGTACTTCTTTTTGTTACAGCTTGAGGAGCTCCTTTCAGGATTTCTTATAAAGCAGGTCTAGGGATGGTGAACTCCCATAGTTTTTGTTCTTCTGGGGAAGCATTTATTTCTCCTTCCTATTTGAAAAATAACTTTGCCAGACAGAGAATTCATAGCTAGCACTTTTTAATCTTAACACTTTGAATACGTCATTCTACTTTCTTCCTGCCTATAGAGTTTTTGTGGAGAAATTTGCCTATAACCTAATGGGGTTCCTTTGGTAGGTTACTGTCTTGTTTTGCCTGGTTGTCTTTAAAATTCTTTCTATATTGTTGACTTTTGATAGTTTAAATATAATGTGTCTTGGAGAAGGTCTTTTTGTGTTGAAATAATGAGGTGTTCTATTAACTACTTGGGACTGTACTTCCAGTTTCTTTCCCAGATTTGGGGCATTTTCAGTTTTTATTTCTTTGAAATACATACTCGAATTCTTTCTCTCTCTTCTTCTTCTGGGGTAAACATTATTCTTATATTGGCTTTCCAATGGAGACAGTTTTGGAAAGTTCCTTTACTCCTTAAAAATCATAGTTTCTTCTTCCCTTCCATCTGAATATTGTCAGATATTTGTCCCTGAGCTAACTAATTCTCTCTTCCATATTATTTGCTTTATTTTCAGTGCATTCTAATGTTTTCTTCAACTCATTTATTGAGTACTACAGCTCCAGGATTTCAGGTTTGTTTTCTTAGAGTTCAGCGTTTTTGATAAAGTACTCATTCTGTTCACTAGTTTTATTTTTCAGATCACTTTATTACTTTTCCGAGTTTTTTTGTAGCTAACTGAATTAAGTTACCATAAATTCTTTATCACTTAGATCACAATATTCTGTATCTTTAGGTTCAGTTGCTGGAAAAATGGTCATCTTTGTTTTGAAATACCGTGATTCTTCTTCGTGTTTGAAAAGAAGTACCTCTGGTCCCACATTTGAGGTAGTGAACATCTCTTTTATTTCAGCAAGGTTTTGTTTACTTTGATTTTAGTAGATCAATAGGTTGGTAGTTAGAAGCCTCCTTTTGTTTTCCAGAAGGTGGCGCTATAGCACAAGTTTTTCATTTCTTCTATCCCTGCGCTGACTCCTGCTAAGGTTGTTAGGTGCACACACATTAAAACAAAACAAAACAGAAAAGGGTAGTGGTAAAGTCGGAAGAGATATGTAACTAACTCTTGGGACTTCGCATGTGCCCATGGCCTAGTAGGGGAGTCCTCCAGTGCAGGGAGGAGGTCCCAGAGGTCCTTAGTCAGTTCTCTTTCCTCCTGGGGCCTACAGCAAGACGTGCTTTCTTCAGTTCTCTTTGCCCATTTCCTTCTTCTGTCTCTCCACCAAGTTACTGTGGCCTCTCTTCAGAGAGTTACTGGTCTCTCCAGCTGCAGTGAGGCTGGGTAGACCCCCACTCAGCACATTTTACCCTCTACTCCATCAGACAGGAAGGTCAGACCTGCCTTCACCTTCTGTGCTGTCATCACCTCTGCCACCACTTTGCTCATTACACTTCCTCTGTGATGTCCAATCCATCCACTTCTAGAAGGATGGATATCAAGATTGTCCTGGTATGAGGTGCAGATGCGTTTTGCTCTTGTTGTTATGAATGTCCAATTAGTTGTAAATCAAAGGGGAGGAAAATAAAAGAACTACTACTCATGACACTGCCATCATGCTGACGTCACTCCTTCCATTAACTCATCTCCTTTATTCATCCAGTCAGCCAGCCACAGTCATTAAGGTTGTTTGCATACCTTGGCTATTGTAAATAATGCTTCAGTGAACATTAGGGGTGTGAGGTATCTTTCTGAGTTCATGTTTTCGTTTTCTTTGGACAAATACCCAGAAGTGGAATTCCTGAATCATATGCGGTTCTATTTTTAACTTCTGAGGAACCTCCATACTGCTTTCCATAGTGGTTGCACCACTTGATATTCCTATCAATACTGCACAAGGGCTCACTTTCTTTACATCCTCACCATCACTTGTTTCTTGTCTTTTGATAGTAGCCAGGACTAACCTAACCGGTATGGGGTGATATCTCATTGTGGTTTTGATTTGCATTTCCCTGATGATAGTGATTCTAAGCATTTTTACATGTACTTCTTGGACTTTTATCTGTCTGTTGGAGGAACTTTAAACATAAATACCTACAGAGGAAGGGTAGAATGCAAATCAAGAGGGATGAATTGACAAAACCCAAAGGATTTTTAGTGCAATGAAAGTATTCTGTATGGTAGTGCAATGGTGGCTACACATCATTGTACATTTGTCCAAAGAATGTCCAAAAAATGTACAACACCAACACCAAACTCTAAAATAAAACATGTACTCGATGTAATAATGATGTGTCACTGTGGGTTCATCAATTATAACAATGTGCTACTCTTATGGGGGGGTGTTGATAAGTGCCAGAGGCTGCATATGTAACAGGGTCAGGATTATATGGGAAATGTTTGTACCTTCTACTCAATTTTGCTGTGACTCTAAAACTGCTCTAAAAATATAACTAGCTTTAAAACAAAATGAAACAAGAAAATAGAAGAAACCTCCTTTGAAAAAAACTCAGAAAGAGATGCATCAGGTATCTTTATAAAATGCCTATCCATCTCTTTGACCTTTTAAAAAATATAATAGTTTATTTTTCCTGGATGGGCCAAGAAGTGGGAGAGCAGGTGAAAATGCGTAAAAGAACCAATATGTCCAAGGGTCCCCCACCATGGGCAGCCAGAGACCACCTTCTACTGACAGCATGAGCCAAAATTGCTGCTTTGTCACCACTGAGACAGAATCTTGCAGAGGGGGATCATGGGTGTAGTAGAAGGCAGGCACCAGGCAAGGGGCTGGAAACAGTGGGGTGAATGGACAGCCTAGATACTAAATGGTACGAAGAGCTTCCTTTCAGTCCATTTCTTTTTGTATTTCTCATATTATGGATAATGATATTTACAGCATCCTTAGAAGGAATCAAAGGAGTCCATATGGAAAGAAAGAAGAGTAAAGGGAAGCTCCAGGATGACAATGAAGGGACAGTTGAGGATGTACACTCTACCACAAGCCTAGAGAGCAGTTAGGACAGTTGTAGCAGGAGGCCACAGGCTCGAACAAGGACAACAATTGCCAAGAATAAGACATGGACTACTAGATTGCCCAATGTCTAGACTAAATTGCAGGAATGCTATAGTCCTATCCTGTGGGGAATTTATTTATAGGAACTTAAAAGGAAAATCAAAACATTTTTAAAACATCATCAATTCTAAGAAAAATATTAAAAAACTTACAAAAATATATAATCAAAATATATTCAAAATACTATGTGTCATCGATGAACAAAATTTACCTAATCGTAAGTTGTAAACACTCAATACCAATTTAGCCAAAAGTGGTTATAAATTAAATAGGGAGATTGGAGGTAGAAGTGTGTATGTGTATTTGGGGTAAATGTGTATATGTATTACCAGTGTTTTTGAGGTGGTAGCTGAGAGGGTAAAGGCTATAGGGGAACTTAAAATACATAAGTGAATAACTAAGAAATAGTGACTTAAGCCTATTATTTAAAACATGAAAATAAAACAGCTAAAACCTGAAAGTGGTTGCACCTGAGGAGTGGGGCTTGTGCACCAGAATGTGTGGAACTATCACTGCTTTTTAAGTTTCCTTTTCATACATACTGTATTACTTAGATTAAAAAAAAAAACACTTTAAAAACAATTAAATTAGATGGTAAAAATGAATTAGCAATGCATCATAATGAAACTTTGCCACCTGTATTTGACTTAGCTTATGGTCACATTCTGGTGTCTTTCCCAAAGACCATAACAATACTTCTTTCAAGTTTGTATCTAGAGAGTCTATCATACTGCCTACCATCTAGAAGGCACTCAATAAATCCTTTGAATTGAATATGTAGATCTGATTAATATGAAATGAGTTTTCATTTTACCAAAATTAAAAGAGTATGAATTATGGAATACTAAAGTAGTATTAAAATAACATGAATGGTTATTCTGGTAAAAGAGTTCATTTTGAAGCCAGATCTGTTTAAAATCCATCTTGTTACTTCTATCTGTGTGATGTTGTAGAAGATTCCTAAACGTCTGTTTTAATTTTCTCATACTTAAATGGTGATTATAATGGTTCACTCATAGGGTTGCTGAGAGATGAATAGAAATTACATGTATCACATTTTGTGTCTCCTAAATGGTGGACATTTAGTAAATGTCAGTTTCCCTTTATAGAACATTAATAAATGGTATAAATGTCTTAGTAAAAAAAAATATACTTGGGTTCTTTACCTTGACAAATTTAATGTATAGAAAGGTACTAAATTTGGAAATAAACTCCCTGATGTAATACAGCAAATACACTGCAAGGCAAGACTAAAACTGTTAAGAGAAATGAGCCAATCAACAGAAACAAATACTTCCACTAATTTTGGAAAAACCCTGGTTCTATAACCAACAGAATCTGAGACTTTAGCTAGAGAATTTAATACTGGAACCATCTCTCTCTCTATGACTACCAAAGCCAGAGGTTTGTCAGATGCCCAAGGACTGACCAAATCATCCTCATCAAAGACAGAAATAAGGAAAAAACAGTGACATAGATAGAGGCAATTAAGAGGTAAAATAACTAAGTCACAGAGGTGGAAAATTACAACATAGGGAATATAATCACTATTACTGAATAACATAAGTTGACCAATCGTGACCACATTTATCATGGCAAACACTAAATAATTATAGAATTATTGAATCAGCATATTATAATAAATAGTATAGCATGTTATACTTCAATGAAAAAAAAATAAAATAAAATAAAAGGAAAGGAAAGAAGAAACAAAAGAAACAGAATTAGAATTCAGTTTTTCTTTTCCTTAAACCAAGATTTGTTCTTACAAAGTTGAGTTTCCTTGCCTCACAAGTTTGACTGTGTGCACCTCCAAGTTGGCCCCTCTAGGCTCAGAGCTATTTCAGGATTCAAAGAGAGTCCTATGTATGAAGGAAACACATAGTTCCATTGGAATAAAAAAAAAAAAATCAACATTCCTTAAAGATGTCTCCTATCAATTACAACTCAAGTGTTGATTACAAAGAGAAACAATTTCCCATTCAAGGCTGCTTAAATCCGGTTTAGCTTAATGCATTCATCTCATCTAGGTTAACTCCCCAAAGGTCTTAGCATAGTGTGCTGGCATCCCTTCCACCAACCCCCACCCCCAGACTCTGAAAGGAACATATATGACTCTGGACAATACACAATGGAACGAGTGGGGACATGGAAACAAATGGCTGTTGTGATGGCAGGGTTGAGAGATTCTTGATCCAGGCTAAGGGTCTAGGAAAAAGGCAGCCAACAGGAGGTGCTAACAAGAGAGCATTGTCTCCTCAGAAAACTGTACTTTGTTTATGAGGGGGAAGATATCCAAAGCATTGTAGAAATTGCTCTAATTTCCCATAACACAAATGTTATAAAACCAAGAATAGCTGAATGAAATGGCAGTTGATACAGCAGACAAGTTGAGATTGATCAAGTCTAGTCATGGTCAACAGTTTATTAAATTCAACGCATAGTTTTTATCATCTTTGTGCTTTAACTTTTTGACATTTACAATCCCCACACTCTTTTTATGGAGTCTCTATTTGGCAGGACTCTGATAATCCTCTGTGTAGCTGAAAGCAGTAGTGAAGCAGAGTGGTTTGATCATGTCTAACGGACAGTCAAGGAAAGCATCAGAAAGACCTCTTGTTTTTCCAGCATGATGGTCATTAGCATTCTTCCTAACCAGTTACTAGCTGTGATCAAGACCTGTGGTTGGCTACTAGGGGAGAAGTTATTTTCATATGGGTGTGGGTAGGTAATGTCAGGGGTTTGCAGAGGAGTGAAGCGAGTGAAGGATACAAAAAGAGATGGGAAGAGTCAGTGCTTTCCTGCTGCAGTGCTGACCTATATAAATTTCCTTTTCTGGGCTGAATGAGGACACATAACTACCTGTTCTGAAAGTTGCACAAAAGAGCATCTGTTCTATTTTAAAGGTGAGAAAATTTTTGTATAGGACTGAATATAGGAATGCACATGCAGCCGTATGATCATCTATATTTATTCATACCCAACTAAGGGGGGGAAAAAAAAGACCTTTCACAAGACCCTGAGAATATTTTCTGTAAATCACTTTCATATGCCTAAAAATAATTTCATTATCATATACACATTTTATTCTTCTTTGAAGTAAATATGAGAATAATTCACTTTTTCCAACCTTATATCAGTATTAATTTGAATATAAGATGAGTCAAAAGAATAAAGTAAATCTCTGGAAAATGCAAAGGAAATATTACTCACCAGCTCTATAATTTTTTATGCTATATCCAAAAGAAGGTGTGAATTGACTTGAGAATTAAATGATTTGGCAGTATCGTCTTCCATGGTTAGCAAAAATAAATGTTTTAAATGGATTCAAATTGACTGCCTGAACATGAAAATTGCCACCCCTACCTAAACAGTTGTGGAAAAAGAACTTGTCAGAATTTCCATCAGAGGAGCAAAGGATTCAAGTCTTCCAGTAGCCCCCACAGACCCTTGTCTATGGACTTCCCATGAGTGTGGGCACTGTCACACAACAATGTCGAAACTGCAGTGAATTAAAAGGCCTGCTCCCTGCCTGACAGAACAAACAAACAAACAAATAAAAAAACAACAAAGCAAACAAATAAAGCTGACTACCTTGAAACTACAAATCACTCTGTGAATTTACATGTTCTCAAGCTCATGTTATTATACCTTATTTCTCCAGTGTCAGTACTTCTAAGTCATCCAATGAATATTACTATGCACTAGTACATAGTACTAGTACTAGAACTATGGAATACAATGAGTATTACAGAGTACTACTATGGTGAGGTGTACTTCTAGATACTAAAGAGTCAGCAGTGAACAAAACATTAGAAAATACATGCCTACTGAAGCTTCTAGAAGAGGGAAGGATGGATGGTTTAACATCAACAAACACACATTAAGATTTTTGGTGGATGGGGCGCCTGGGTGGCTCAGTCTTTAGTGTCTGCCTTCAACTCAGGTCACAATCCTAGGGTCCTGGGATCAAGCCCCACTCAGACTCCCTACTTAGTGGGAAGTCCGCTTCTCCTTCTCCCTCTCTCTGCCTGCCACTCCCCCTGCTTGTGTGCTTTCTATCTCTGTAAAGTAAATAAATAAAATCTTTAAAAAAAAAAAGATTTTAGGTGGCTGTAAGTGATAAAAAATTAGGTTAGCCTAAAGAGGGGGGAGTATGTGGAGGTGGAAGCTAATGTTTTACATAGAGTGGCCAAAGAGATCTCAGAAAAGGTGATGTCCATTGAGGGTCTGAGGAAGTGAGGTGGGGCCTCATGGGTGCTGGGAAGAAGAATTTTCTGTGGCTGTGTGGAGTCCTGAGGTGAGGCAGGGGAGCTGGAACCAAGTGAGGATGTGGATGGGGAATCCAGTGGGGGAGCCAGTCTTAGAGCACAGACAGCCTCGCCTCTTGCTCTAAGGGTGATGATGAGTCATTGTAGGATCCAGCAGAGTCATTGTAGGTTCCAGCAGAAGATGCATAACTTGCTCCATCTTAATAGGATCACTGTGGAAGTTCGGAGGTCTTTGCATGCATCCAGGGAAGAACTGAAAACCCCTGTGGAAGTCACAGAGCTGATGAGAAGTGGTCAGATTTTTTGGATATATTTTGAAGGAAGAGCTGAGGAATTTGCTGGTGGGTTAGAGTAGGATATGAGTGGAAAGGAAGCACTTAGGGAAAATAAAATGAAATTACTAAGGGAATAAATGTAGACCAGGAAGAGAAACTGGAAGCTTGAGCCCTAGGATATACCGTAGCTCTCGTGTTAGGAAGGGCTAAGGAGCCAACAAAGAAGCCTGAGAAGAAATGAGAAAGAATGATGTCCCAGAAGACAACTCGATGAATGCTAAAAGGAAGAACAAGGACTTATCTTTACCAAATGCTATCAACAGAGTAAAATGTAGAATAAAATACAGACTGAGAATTTGCCATCGAATCGAGTGGTATAAGCCACTAAGTTAAAAGTCTATGAATATCCCAATTCCCTGCATATGTGAAAAGAAAAAAATTCAATTTGTCACAAGGACAAATAAGTGAAAAGGACTCGTTAGGGTAGTGGAATCAGTGCCACGATGTAGCCTCTTGCTGCACCCCAAAGTAGAAATGGCAATGAAATCCCATTTCTATAGCCACCCTCCACATCAGAAGTGACATGGGTCACTGAAAATGATAAGGAAAAATGGGAAGCATCAACCAAATAAACAAATAGAATAAATGCACATGTGACTTGGTTTGGGTATATAATTTAATATGCAATATTTAATTGCTAATTCTGATGACTTTTCCACATTCTGACTGCATTGAATTGTGTGTGTTCAAATCTGTGATGTAAAACATAGAAGGAGAAAAGAAAGAAAAGCAAGCAAGGACAAAGCTGCCGTGTTAGTTATGGTTTTGTGTGGAAGCTTTCTAAGTCCGTGGCTTCGGGTTCTGTGTTATAACAGAGTCACTAAGAGAGTGTCTACTCTACCATCTCGGGGGAAATCCGTAAAGAATGGGATTTGAAACAATATGAATTCACAGACGTTCCTTTAAATGTACAGAAACTACCATTATGTAGTTTTATTTTAATCCAAAAGAAGTCCTGGCAAGGGTTTTCTGCTGACTCTGTTGAACTGAAAAACAGTTCTAAGTCAGCATGGTTTTCCTGCAGTCTCCTGCGCAATCTCACTTTATATTCCACCCATGAGCATAACCAATAAAACAAGTACAATGTGGCAGATAGAAATCCATTTTTCCCTAATGCACTTAATCAAGATCAACAGTTGTGTGAGCTCAGATTTGGCAGAAATCGATGCAGGTGCAGAATTCTATTGTTGTGCTCTCTTAACTGCGGAACAGGGGTTCTCGTTTGGCCCTAACCTGAGTAATTTGGTTCTACAAAGTTTTAATGAGGGAGCCCCATGCCAAGTAATTGACCATAGGTTTTCCTGTTCTCTTCAACTTTAAACAAACAATAGGCAGTTGGAAAAAGAATAACTACAACTAATTTAATGTGCTTTTAATGTCAGGCATACTTATCACAGGGACTGAAACCATGGAGGGGAAATATCTTCAGAAGAATTTCATCTGGAAAAGGAATGTGCTCGTGGGCATTTTGTTCATCTTAAAAATCGATGCACTTCCCTGTCTTGCAAGTGCTTTTTTCTTGAGCTTGACAACATAAACCATGGAGTCATAATTAAGTCTAAAGGGCTCAAAACCCTCCTTCAGAGGCCAGATCAGAGACAATGAGCACTTACTCTGGACCATGATATGTGAAGGCCTGGAAAGTTTATGTACATTCCTTATGGAAATCTGTTATAATTAGCCTGGATGCAGAAACCTCAGTTTAGAATTAACTTAAATTAAAACCTAAAATGACTAAAAAACATCTAATCTATTGATGTTTATTGCCACTTTAAGGATTATGGCTTTAAGTGAAGAAATAAGAGTTTAATTTAGACTGGAAATCTTTGGATGTCTAGCCTGATGTGTATATGTGTGTGCGTGCATGTGTGTGTGCATGTGTATAAATGTGCTGAGAATTAGATTGGAAAGAGGAGACTTAGGGTATCTTTTGTTTCACTTTAAACCAGCAAAGCTCTAATAAAGTGTCCCTAATAGGACTATATTGAAAAACAATTTTTCATTTATCAGGGTTGAATATCGAGGGGCTCCAACACTATGAGTTATTTTGTTGAGCAAATCCATGCATACAAGCCACCCATATATTTTAGCATATTTTCTGCAAAGCTAAAGGTCACAGTTATTTTCCAGAAGTTGCATCCTGCCATTGATCACTCTAGACTATGCAGCTGTGTAACCCCAGCCTCTGCTTCTACCCTCAGAAGGTCTTCCTGCACTTCCCTGTGTCTTCTTATAAGGAGACTTGCCATTGGATGTAGAGCCCACGTGGATAATCCAGGATGATCTCATCTTGAGATCTGTAATTATTTCTACAAGGTTTCTTTTTCCAAATAAAGTTACATTTACAGGTTCTGAATGTTAACACTTGAACATATCTGTTTGAGGGCCACCATTCAAGCTACTGCAGATGGATGGGACTTCGACAGAGAGAAATAGACAAGGACAGTTTAACACAGCTACAGGCTGATTCATAGCACTATGCTAATGTGCAAAGAAATTGTGACTCATTTTCTATAGCTGAACTTAACTCTTTCATGAGACCTTATAAGAGCCAGTGGAAACAAAAGGAGACCTAAACATGGGAATTCATATAGTTGAAGTTTCTAAATATTCAACTCTACGAAGTAGAGAAGAATCAAGGCGGACACCTTAAACCCTGTCCTCTCTCCATCCATCTTCTCTTCACACTCAATGACAGAGGAAGGAGTGAGCTTTTCACTTCAGTTTTATTTTGGAAGGAACTTTCTGTCTGTCATATCCTCCCATCTGCAAGGTGATATCTACCCTAATCTAAGAATAAAATACTTGGGGATAAATTTAACAAAAGTGCCAAAAATGTGCACTAAAAATTATAAAACATTATTGAAAGAAAATGAAATGAGATACAAATAAATGGAATATTTATAGATTAGGATACTCAATATTATTAAAATGGATATATTCCTTGAAATTTATCAACTCAAATCCCACATATCTCAAGTCTATCATCTCAAAATTCCACATATCTAATTTTTTTTTGCAAATTTTGACAAGCTGTTACGAAAATTCATATGGAAGTGCTACAAAACTAGAACAGCCAAAATAATCTTGAAAAAGAGGAACAAAACTTGAGGACACACGATTCCTGTTCTGAAACTTGCTGTAAAGCTACAGTATTTAAGACAGTGTGATACTGGCATAATGACAGATAATGCAATAAAACATCTTCAAGTCCAGTGATAATCCCTTCCATTTATGATTAAATGATTTTCAACAGGATGCCAAGACAATTAAATGGAGTAAGACTAATCTTTTCAATAAATGGTGCTGGGACAATTAGATCTGTAACACAAAATAATGAAGTTGGATTATTTTTCTTCACAACTCACATAAGAATTAACTCAAAATGGTTCATAGGGCACCAGGGTGGCTTAGTAGACTAAGAACTTTGCCTTCAGCTCAAGTCATGATCTCAGGGTCCTGGACGAGCCCTGCATCCCTGCCTCGGGCTCTCTGCTTCTCCATCTCTCTCTGCCTACTTGTGATCTCTCTTTCTGTCAAACAAATAAATCTTAAAAAAAAAAAAAAAAACTCGGGGTGCCTGGGTGGCTCAGTGGGTTAAGCCACTGCCTTCGGCTCAGGTCATGATCTCAGGGTCCTGGGATCGAGTCCCACATCGGGCTCTCTGCTCTGCAGAAAGCCTGCTCCCTCCTCTCTCTCTCTCTCTCTCTCTGCCTACTTGTGATCTTTCTCTGTCAAATAAATAAATTATAAAAAAAAAAAACTTAAAAAAATGGATCATAAACTTAAAAAGCTCAACTCTAAAACTCTTAAAAGAAAACATAAGAAATCTTTCTAATGTTGGATTAGAAATTTAAAAGATAAACCAATTTTTAGAACAACCATAGGTGGGTTCCTGGGTGACTCAGCTGCTTAAGCATCTTCCTTTGGCTCAGGTTATGATCTCAGGGTCCTGGAACTGAACCCCACATCAGGCTCCCTGCTTAGAGGGGAGCCTGCTTCTCCCACTCCCCCTTCTTGTACTCTCTCTCTCTCTTTTTCTCTCTCTCAAATAAATAAATAAATCTTAAAAAAATAAATTTAAAAATAAAACAAGCGAAGGTATAAAGAAAGCTGTCCTTGCTTATGTGTAATATTGTTGCCTGTGTCTATGTAGAGAATACTAAAGAATCAATCAAAAGAACCTCCTGGAACTAATAAGGGACTATAGCAAGGTGTCAAGATGAAGACACAAGGTTAATATGTAAGAATCAATTGTTTTCACATACACCAGCAATGAACAAATGGAACTTGAAATTAAAAACAATACTGTTTACATTAACCCTTGAAAGTTAAATACTTAAGTATAAATCTAACAAAAAATGGACAAGATCAATATGAGGGAAACTACAGAGTTCTGATAATAGAAATCAAAGAACTAAATAAATGGAGAGATCTTTCATGTTCATGGATAAGAAAAGAGAGTATTGTTAAAATATCAGTTTTTACCAACTTGATCAATGTATTCAGTCATGGACAACCTCATTACAAGTTATTTGTGGACACTGACAAGCTGATTTTAAGACTTATATGGACAGGCAAAAGACTGAAAACATCCAACAAAATAATGAAGAAGAACAAAGCCAAAGAACTGAGTTACTTCAAGACTTACTATTAAGTTATGACAATCAGGACAGTGTGGTATTGATGAAAGAATAGACAAATAAACCAAGAGAACAGAAGAGAGTGCCCAGAAATAGAACCACATAAATATAATCAACTAATCCTTGATAAAGGACAAAAGACAACGCAATGGAAAAAAGGATAAATCATTTCAACAATTGGTGCTGGAATAACTGGACCCCTCCTCAAAAAACAAAGAAACAACAACAACAACAACAAAACAAAGAAGAAGTAAGAAGACAAGAATTCTAGACACAAACACTACTCTTTTCATAAAAATTAACAGAAGATGGATTATAAACCTAAATAAAAAATGAAAAACTATAAAACTCTTAGAAGATGATATAGAGCAGAATCTAGGTGATCTTGGGTGTGGTGATAATTTAGAACACCAAAAGCACAATTATGGAAGAAAAATTAATAAATGGGCTTCAATCCAATTAATTGCCTGTTTTCTGCCAAAGAAAGTTTAAGGGAATAAAAAGATAAGTCACAGACTTTTAAAATTTGGCAAAACACTGACAGATAAAGGCCTGGTATCCAAAATATACAAAGAACTCTTAAGACTCAACAATAAGGAAACAAACAACCCAGTTTTTAAAATGAGAGGCAAAAGATCTGGACAGAACCCCCCACCCCCAACCAAAGAAGACAAACAGATGGCAAACAAACATATGAAAGCCACACAGCCTCAGGGAATTGTAAATTAGAACAATAATGATACACCACTACAGTCCATTAGAATGGCTGAAATCCAAAACATTGACAACACCAAATGCTTGAGAAGAGAAACAGGGACTCTCGTTCATTGCTGGTGAGAACGCAAAATGCCATAAACACTTTGGTAAGTAGGTTAGCAGTTTTTCACAAAACTAAATATATTCCTATCATACAATCCAGCAGTTATGCCCCTTGCTATTAACCCCAATGAACTGAAAGCATATGCCCACAAGAAAACCTTCACATGAATGTTTATAGCAGCTTTATTCATAATTGCTTGAACTTTGAAATAACCAAGATGAACTTCAATACATACACAGATAAACTGTGGTACATACACATAATGAAAGATTATTCCGTGATTAAAAGACAGGAGTTATCAAGCGATGAAAAAACATGGAGAAATATTAAATTCATACTGCTAAGTAGGAAAAATCACTCTGGAAAACCTACATACTAAATGTCATTCATATATACATCCAACTATATGACATTCTAGAAAAAGCAAGAGTGTGAAGATCACTGGCGGACAGGGATTCAGTGAGAGAGAAAGGTGAATATGCAGAGCATAGGTGATCCGTAGTGAAATTATTATGTAAGAGTGGATACATGTCATCATACACTTGTAAAAAACAAAAAACAAACAAACAAAAAAACACCAGAATGTGAAAACAAACCTTGAACCCTAATATGGTTAGAAAGTCACTAACAATGTACTTATATTAGTCCATCAATCATATCAAATATGCTGCAATAATGTGATATGTTATTAATTAGGGAACCTTGTGTGTGTGAGGTGAGGTAAAGAAGCTTATGGGTATCTTTCAATCTACTTTTCTATAAATCTAACATCTTTCTTAAAAAAATAAACTATTATTTTTTTAAAAGGTCACAGAGATGGATGGGCATTTCACAAAGGGAGATAAACAAATAGACTCAAAGATGTTCCATGTCATTATACATAGGGGAAATGAAAATCAAAATCACAATGAGATGGCACCTCACACCAAGTAAGATGATTTTAATAAATAAGACAGGCAACGGTATGCAACGATGAGATGTGGAAAAACGCAAACACTCTATGTTGCTAGTGGAACTAGAAGATGGTACAGCCACTTTAAAAAACAGTTTGGTAATTCTTCAAATGATAAACATGGAAAAGAGTTCGATAGCTTTTCAAAATAATCAACACAGAATTGCCATATGACCTTGGTATACACTCAAAAGAAGTAAAAAAATATATGCACACAAAAACTCACACATAAATATAGCTGCATTACATATAATAGCCAAAAAATGAAAATAACTGAAATTTCCATCAACTTATGAATAGATCAACAAAATATGGCATAGCCATACAATGGAATATTATTTTGTGATTAAAGGGAAAGTAATACTGGGAGGAACTTTGGAAAATGTTACACTAAGAGGGCAAAGCCAAACACAAGACCACATAACATATGAGTCCATTTTTTTTTTTTTTAAGATTTTATTTATTTATCAGAGAGAGAGAGGGGGAGAGAGAGAGAGCACAGGCAGACAGAATGGCAGGCAGAGGCAGAGGGAGAAGCAGGCTCCCTGCTGAGCAAGGAGCCCAATGTGGGACTCGATCCCAGGACGCTGGGATCATGACCTGAGCCGAAGGCAGCTGCTTAACCAACTGAGCCACCCAGGTGTCCCCCATTTTTTTTTTTTTGAAATGTTTAGAATAGGCAGATCTATACAGACAGAAAATAAATTGGTAATTTATTAGGGATGGAGAGGGGGATAAGGGAGTGAGTAACTGCTACTGAGTATAAGGGCACAGGGTTTCTTTGCTGGGTGTTGGAATATTCTACACTTAGACTGTGGTGAGAATTGCAGCACTCTGCGAATGAACACCCACTGAATTGTACACGTCAAAAAAAGAAGTCATGTGCATGTATACAGTGTATTGTGTGTTACACTGGCATTATTTGTCTTCCCATCTGAGCCTCTCAATAAAGTTGAGTATTAATTACCTCATTTTTTACAGACCAGGACATGGAGCTCCAACTGGTTACGCCACTTAGTGAAAAAGCTAAACACTTTCTCCTATAAGTCCTTCCTCCTACCCTGTGTTCTCACTACCCTCTTTACTATTTTTCCACAGAACAAGACAAGATTGTGGCATAGAACGTTCTTAGAATTCTGTGTAATATGTCCAATTACTTTACTTACAGTTCCTTGCATGTACCATGTGACTGCTCAATCAGAAAAAAATGAATTTTAGTCCAGTACATTCAGATGGCACGTACTGGATTTAGAGTAGATGCATGGATAACTTACTTTACTATTATTTACAAGTGCTGAGGAAGCTATTCCCCTAGGATAATAATCTCAAACGTTTATGAAAACCCTGAATAACCTGTGGGGAATATTCCAAAGGCTTAGAAAGATTGCCCTTTCTGAAGGCATCATTTTCATCTTCCTTTTAGTGTGTTGATGACATGTATGGACTTGGCAGTGATATCTTGTTTGGAATGCTAACTCATTACCAGTTAGATAATCTCAGGTATTAATTAAAGCCTCTGAAGCACAATTTACTTATGTGTAAAATGTGAATGATGAAGGTTATTCCTTGTTAGGTTATGTGAACATTACATGAGACAGAACATGCCGAGATTATCAGAGCACAATGATCTCCGTATATTACTTCATTAATAAAGCTCAGTCCTACTATTATTACAAAGAAAAAAGAAAAAGAAAGACAATCTGTAAGCTGTTAGTAAAGTGAATTAAACCAGAAAGCTGGCACAGAGTGCCCAAACAGGAGCATGGACACAGGTAGTGAGTCCCTTAACTAGAATACCAGAGGCAGAAGTCGAAAGTAGGGAAGAGGTAAGAGAAATATTTTGAAAGTCCATCAAAGAACTGGATACCATTTTACAGAGATGGACAAGACAAAGGAAGAAGCCAAAGCTGACCCCAAGATTTTTTGAACCAGAACAAGCAAGACATTAAGGCTGCCATTAAATAGAAACTAAGCTCAGTAAGTTTTACAGTGAATTTAGTTGAGTAAGAGTGGAAAAAGGAAATAAACTTAGGAGGAATCTATAATCACAAATGGTCTTTGCTTCAAAATAGAAATAGACTCAATGCCTGTTTGTTAAATGAATAAGTCCACTGTCATCACTAAATGCCTCCTGCAACTCATTAGCTCATTTGCATATTTTCCCCCTAATTTTTACATGCAAGCTTAGTCCAAAAGAACCTGAAAAAGGCCATCACTTAAACCAAAAGATATAATTCTCCTAAACCTGGATGAGAGAGAAAGGCAGGTAATTTATGCTTTCTCACACTTCTAGGAAGTCTGAACAGGAGATAGATATAAAACAATATGAATGAATTATTATTCATTTTTTAATGAGAGAAAATACCTATATATTTTAGGGGTGCATACTGAAGAATTGTATTTGGTCTTTGAAATAATTACGCAAAAGAGAAAAAGAAAAAAATATATGAAGACAATCTGAATTGTTGAATCAGGAAGATGGGATTATATCGTCCCTTTTTTACTATTTTTTTTATTATAAAAAGAAAAGAAGTGGGTATAAATCAAGATAGTCTGAGTGGCAGAACAAAACAGACACCTTCCAATGGCCCGCTTCAGATTTCTTGGTACATAAGTAACAAACCTGGTGAGTTTTGAGCCTGATTCTTTGTTGTTTGCTGTTGAACACATTATAATGGATACACCTCCTTCCAATACATTCTAATGCTATTGTGAACAGAATACTGAATTCATACTCAACACAATATCATCATGAAATAAAATGTTTTTTTTTTCTTAACAGTTTCAAGAGCTATTAAATAAACCTTTAACATTAACATATGTTTTTCCTTTGAAACCATAGGGTCTTGCAAATGGCTAATTGATTACACATCCAGCTCATCAAAAAGAGTAAGTAAGCTTTTTACATATCTGCAGTAGTGTAAAGTTTGGAAAAAGGAGCAAAGACAAAGAAATCTGTAAGGAAGGAAACGACCAGTTTAAGGGAGTAAAATAAATATGTATGTACATCATTTATTTGGTGTGGGTTTTGCTGAGAGATGGTAGCTCACTGGTGATAAGCCATAATCTATCTTCGTAAGTAGTGGGACAATCAAAAACAAAAATCATTATCAGGGTCTGTTCACTCAAGTAAAGACATAGCTTGTTCTCTCATTAGATATTTACAAAAGATTGAAAAAAATTACTAAGTAGGACTTTCTACTAAAATTGGCATTGCTAAAAACATACCTTAGTGTTTTCTTCAAGTAAGCATAAATAAACCTGTTTTTTTTTTCCCAATATTTTTGAAAAGTTCAAGTTTGGTCACAATTTTCTATGGATAAAAAAAACCTAAATATTTAATGATACTTAGTAGCAAAACTGATCTGCCTTTCTCAGCAGGTTAATTTTCTGTCCAACAGATTGTATCTGATTTTTAACTTAAATATTATGTGGTGCAATGAAATGGCCTATGGCCATCCTTAATTTTCCTAGATTCTATCAACCACCACCCAGTCCATAAAATGTTCAGTAGCTCCGCTTAGAATTCTGTGGTCGGTATTTCAGCACAGGGCTCCCCCTTTGACCCCATTTGAACATCTATGATCACACCCAGATTTTTGTCTGTGCAACAAACTAAAGTAAATCAGAAACAAAGGCTTCACTTTGAGGTTATTTGAAAATTTAAATAAATAAACTCAAGGAAATTTTGACCAGTTTTGATAAAATGGAACTCCCAAACGTGCTGCCTCTTGGCTTTTCTGAATGAAGAATAATAAAATCAAATAAAATCTCAACTTGGACTAGGAGGTATGGTTCCACAAAAGGAGTATTGACAAGACAGCCTCTAGGTTTGCCCCCGGTGCTGTGTGATCTTACCATTCTGTGGGCATAAAAATAATCTAATTCGAATGCCTTGAAATATTTGCTTTATTGTGAATCATAAAACCAGATAAGGAATAAGATGAAACCACACTGACATGACCTTAAATACTTGGGATTTTTTAGGAAGGTGGGGAACAAAGGATTTATTTCTCTAACTAAAGTATGATTAGATGAATTTTTCCCCGTTATCCCATTAGCAGCTCTGTATCTTTCTCCGTCCTCTCTCACTTTTTTGCTTAAGCATCTGAACTTCTCTATC
Organism: Mustela putorius furo; assembly: GCF_011764305.1. NCBI lineage: Eukaryota > Metazoa > Chordata > Mammalia > Carnivora > Mustelidae > Mustela > Mustela putorius. The sequence continues at coordinate 4,183,227 of NW_025422171.1, forward strand.
AGTGGACTTGTAATGTATTCCTTGCCCGGGCTTCAAAGAATATTTGTAGATAAAAGGCTTGGTGCGCTGTTCTGAGCGAGGACTGCCACAGTAACCCCGAAACGATGACATGGGTACGTGATAAATATCCTTACACAAAAAAGCTATTTTTTAGAGGAGGCCACCATACCATAAGCAAACCTTTGTTGCTCTATCTGTGAGCTAAGGGATCTGTCCTCCCATTGAAAGGTCCCTGAGTCGACAGACTGACTACTCCAAGTTGCTGACACCATGGGACAGAACAAAGACTCTGTCCAAGTCTTGATTCCCTTAGCTCAGTGCAGGCCAAGTTCAGCTCAGCCATCTATCAAGGCACTGGAATGTGCAGCAAGTAAATACCCACATTCTGCCAAGGAAAAAGAAAAGCTGGGTCATTGACTCTTCACAAGACGAAGGAAATTCTTCCACATCAAAAAGGCACCAGCAGCCCCTATCCGGGTCTGCACTGTATAATGGGTAGATTTTTCAGCAAGTGCTCAAAAGACAAATGATGCTTTTATCTTTCATTCTCCACCCCCCTTGCAATAAGAGTTTATGTTAAAGCCACTTAACTGTCTGGAGTGCAGCCTGGTGGATTACCTGTTTGTATGAATCAAGTACATTACCTGATCATGTGACTGGGGGTGGGGAGGAGGAGATGTTTATAAAATTGGTTTTGCTTTGAAGAGATCTTCTGCACTTTCTGAAGCCTTACAAAGACTTCTATACATCTCGGCCCGTAACACAAAGGGATTAGAAGTGAACAAAATATCAAGTTGAGAGTTTCGTCTTGTATTTCTAATTATTTTATTAGGTTAGCCTTATTAAATTGCAAGATTTCAAATGGGCCACTCATTATTGCACAAAGTTGTGAAACAAGTCAAAGGCATATCTCTGAGAGACTTTGCAAGCTTTGGAGCTAAGCATCCAATGGAATTTTAAGAGACCTCATCAGGTAAAACGAAACAATCCTCTTTTGAACTGAAACAAAAAAGCCCTTAAAAGTCACGACTTGAAGATCAGCATTTTGAGGACAGGAATCTTAAATGTTAACAAAGTTGAACTAAAATACCTACAATGATTAATTGATCAAGCTAGCATGAGGTTAATGTTTTTTGTTCCTAAAACACATCTTGATTCCAAGAGGGAATTCCTTTTCCCGTGCCACCCCACGTAAACCATTCGATTCGTTTCAGCGGCTTGCTTTCTTTGTATTTGTAATCTCAGTGTCCCATGAAGCCAGATGCCGGGTTATGATGACAATGGCAGGATGTCAGAGAATTTAATTCCCAATCTCAGTTCCATACTCAATGCCAAATTACATGCTAGGTCTTGTTAAAGCTTTCTAATGTCAAAAGTTGGCAGTAAACACCTTTAGTGCCTGTCACACAGCTTCTCCTGCCCCCAGCACAAAATAAGATAAACACGTGAAATTGGTTTGGAAAAGAAATCTGAAATATTATGATGAACTTATCCTTTAGAGTGTATCTCAATAATACAGAATGTAAATTTCATCTAAAATCTTGTTCTTTATTCTACTTCTGATTTTCATCTCTAACAGGCAGATCACCACACTATGAACTGCGTAAAAGAAAAGTGGATTCTTCAGAACTTTCTGGCCTTGAATATACCAATTATTTGATATGTAAGCTATCAACTTGGAGCAATTTCTAATTATATTTGGTCAAGATGGTGGGCACTTAAATAATTTTAATTTCACATTCTGGTTCCAATTTCAAGTTGGCAAAGATTGGATTATTATCTCTTGCAAAACAAGAGTTTTTTTTTAGGGCTTGAAAAATGCTTTCAGCAACCTGGATATCTCCAAATACATACTTTGTAAAAGGTGAATTATTAGATATTTATTCATTTTACAAGAGATTTATAGACTTTACCAAAATACCACAACTTTGGTCATCCAAAATATAGTTATTTTTTTCATAGCTTTATTACATATAATTGTACATACCATAAAGTTCACTCACTTAAATATACGATTTAATGGGGTTTAGTATACTTAAAAGTTTGGGCAACTATCACATAATCTAATCTTAGAACATTTCCATCATCTCAAAGAAGAATTTTGCACCTATTAGCATTCATTCTCCATCCTCCTAGGCAACAATTAGTCTACTTTTTCTCTAAGATTTGCCTAGGAATTTCACGTAAATGAGTTCTTACGATACTGATCTTTTTTGACTGGCTTCCTTCACAGAGCATAATGTCTTTGAGATTCATTTGTGTTTTAGCATGGATAAGCACTTCATTTCTTTTCACTGCCAGATAATATTCCATTGTATGGATATACTGATTTATTTTCCCATTCATCACTTGGTGGAAATTTTAGTCATTACAGAAATGCAAATCAAAACCATAATGAGGTAACATGTCATATCCACTGCATAGCTATGTAATAGAAAGTACTTTCTATAAAAGAGAAAGTGCTGGGAAGATTGAGAAGAACTTGAACCCTTATATTTTGCTGGTAGGAATACAAAATTATGCAGCCACTTTGTAAAACAGTTAAACAGTTCTTCAAAATGTTAATTAGTGAGCCACCACGTAACCCCCAATTCTACTGCAACTAGATACTCAAGAGAAATAAAAACATATGTATAAGAGTGCTTACCGCAGCATTGTTTATACATTATGCATAACGGTCAGAATTTATTGCATACACTACTTTCACAAACACATTTCAAACATAAAATTTGATCTGTCTAAATCAACAACAACCTTAGCAAACTTAAAAAAAAAAACCACCCCATGTAAAATAAGTGAACATTCTCTTTATTACATTCTGACTCTGGGTAGCATACCCTTTCCTGGAATGCCTGGCATTCTTTCTTTGATCTTTGCTCTCTGATTCTCAAAGGTTCCTGCATGGGTGCCCATCACACTGCTGTGCCTCTTCCTACCACACTCCAAGCCCTGAAAATCAAATTATCCTGGCATGTCTCAACTACTTGATAACTTGGTCTTTCCCCTGCTTGAAATAAGCCAAGGAACATCACTGTATCTGTTCACTCACTTTAAAACAAGGTGGTTAGATTTCAAGCTCCTTACCACCTCTAAGTTTCCAAGGATAATTGGATTGAAGATAACTTGTGCAGGAAGGTGAGGACGAGAGTATCAGCGCTTCCTTCCTTCTGTCTTCTCACTCTCCACACACCCTGGGCTTCTCTGAGCAAAGTCAGAAAGATTCCTTTGGACATGAGCAAACAAATTTTCATGATTTGCTTTCTTCTAGGTCTTTTAAATATGAAGATGCCATACCTGTAATACACTGCCTTAATATGATTCTTCCCTTTGTCCTATAACTATCACCTACAAGTATTGAACTTCATATGTTATGCTTGGTGACTTATAAAACCACCTTTAAAAGACTGCGACTCAAAGCACCCTCAGACCTCACCCCTGTGGACTGTAGTATAAGTCGTTTTATTAAATTCACCCCTCACAAAACCTATCTGTTTTTACTTTACCTTCTATTCGTCTGTCTGCCAGCAAGATGAAATTATTCCTCCTCTGTATCCTCTCCTCTAACTCTGTAACTCCAACTTAAAATTTCAAATTCAATTATAAAACCAAAACTACCTAATCAGACAAAGAAAACCCCTTCATGCCATTCCAGCTTTAGAATCTGCCCTCACCCTGGTGAATCCATAGCCCTACACTAGACCAGTGGTGTTATCAGCACGTCTTAGTTAAGTTCTGTTATCTAAATGTTATTGAAACTTTATCACATGCCAACTTGAGAAAAAATGTTGTGCATATTTTTGAGATAACACAGCAATCAAAAAGTTGGCCGAAGAATATATCTGGGAGTAATACTTTTTTTTTTTTCTTGTCATTACGATAGCTGTGAAATGCAAAATTTATAAAAATAGTCATGAAGTCAAACTATATATATATATATTTTTTTTTTTTTAATTTTAGGCCTACTAGTAACAGAAAAGACCAAAAACAAACAAACAAACAAAAATTCTTTCCAGTCTTGGTTTTGGTAAGAATTTTAAATATTTTATTTTAAAACCAAGATAAATAAAATATTTGTTCTTTTACCCATGGAACAAATATAGGCTCTTTAAAAAAATAAGATTCTTTTAAAGATTTTATTTATTTATTTGACAGAGAGAAAGAGAGATGACAAGTAGGCGGGGAAAGGGGAAAGCAGGCTCCCCACCGAGCAGAGAGCCCTATGTGGGTCTTGATCCCAGGACCCTGAGATCACGACTTAAGCTGAAGGCAGAGGCTTAACCCACTGAGCCACCCAAGTGCCCCAAAAATAAGATATTTTAATTGATTATTCAAAACTCCAGTTTACAGTGTACAACCTTTTCTTTGAACTAAGCATTCTTTAAATTATTTTTATTAACATATAGTGTATTATTTACCCCAGGGATACAGATCTGTGAATCATCAAGCTTACACACTTCACAGCATTTTTTATATCTAAGTATGTATTTTATAGTTTAGGGGGATGGGATTTTTAAAGTATATGAAAATGATCTCTCCCTTCAAATAAAGATATTAACTGAGAGTCCATTATCAGTGGGAGTGTAATGCGATATGTATCTCAAAACAACTCTCTGCGGGTTATGATGTCTTACCGATTTCCTAGATAAATGAGCCTCGTGTCATATCCCGAAGCTAGCAAGTGGAAGTTAGGACCATCTTTATTGAAGTTATTCATAGCATCCTATTTCTGCGGGTCAGAAAAGAAGCCTTTAGCAAACCATTTATATTAATGCAGAAAACAACTTCCTTTCCAAATAATCTGAATTCAAATCTCGCGGATTCCAGTTTAATAAGTTTTTCCTTTACTATTTCTCCAGTTCTATCTTATTGCAGGCTGGATTTTTTTTTAATTCTGAGTGTTAGGGACATCTGTTCTAAGAAAAAGCTTGTCTCTGTTTCTATCTCTCTTTCACACACACACATGCATGGGCATATATGTCATTACCTGTGTCGAAAACTGTGGACGTTTTGCTGACTTCTACACAGATCAATAGAACTATAATGAATATCTTCTTTTTTTGTTCTTAACTGGTAAGGCAAGACTGGGATATTAGTGGATTGATGGTGCCATCATGTGGTAATAGATAGATACTCATTTTATTTTTTACATCATTTTTAACTTGTGAAAGATTTCATATGTACGAAAAGGTACATAAATATTACAAGTATTCATATACACAATATTTTATTATATTTATTTAGTATACCTCTCATAATTAAAGATGAAATCCTTATAAATGCAGCCAGGTCAACCCAGCTTATTCCTCCCTTCTCAGACGGAATAGCAGACTTCTGAGTGTTTTGTTCTGTTCCTTATCCTCCCATCCATCCATCCATCCACCCATCCATCCATCTATATTCATAACGGCTATAAACTATTATTTTGTGATTTGAATGAGATACAAATACATACACATAGACCTTTATGATCATTTTAAATATATTCTCTTGCAGTTTGGTTTTTCACTCGTTGTTAGGGCTTTTGAAATTTTACGTTCTTGATGGTTTCTTGTTGCTGGTGTTTTGCCTTACTGTGCTGGCTTATACTTCAACCGTGACCATGATTGAATAGATGTGCAGATGTTGAATAGAATAGTTAGCAGACAGCTTTCTGTAGTGCTCCTGACATTAAGAGATAGTTTCTGCTATTTTACCATTATGTATAATATTTGGACAGACAGCACTTAACAGATTAAGAAAATTCCATTCTGCTTCACATTTCTCAGTTTTATCTTAAACACGTACTATTTAAAAAAATGGATTTTTTATATATCTATCAAAACAAAGTCCAGTGTGTTTCCTCTTTGAAATGTTTATGCCCTTGAAATGAAGGGATATTTTATAACAGTCAGTTCAAGAGAATATTTAAGACATGAGTTCCTACTTGTCCATAGAGTTCTTGCTCCATGTACTTGTTAGGTTCAACTTATAACTTGAGAATCATTTTGTACTGGCTATGATATGAGCCACTCTCATTAAAGGCTGCCACAGTTGACTGCATTTGAATATGTAGGTTTCTGTTTGCTTAATTATCTATAAAAAATATTACAAAGAAAATGTCCTTGGGATGACTCTCTTAGCTAGTCAGTCAATAAGAAAAAGAGATCCATACCCTATTGATGCATTCCATCAACTTTATAAGTTCACCTTTGTAACTCCAAGCTCTTATAAAAGTGCAAGCCAGGCATCTCCTGGAACTTAAACACTTTGTGCTTTTAAAAGAAAGTAGAATTACAATTAATTTGAGAATAAAATTACACTGACACATTGTCAGGGTAGCAAATCAGCTGACTGGCTCAAGACCCTTCTTGAACACTTTGTGTTTCTGCAAGTGGCTCTTACAGAGCGTACGGGTCTCCAGATGGCATTTTTGGAAGATCTTTCTTGTTGTCACAGCGATGTGACATTCTACTGGCATTTAACAGTCACAGAACAGATAGGTTAGACTATTTCCATAAATGAACAGGACTACAAAATGAAGAATTGTCCTAAGTCCCAGAAAAAATTTAAAAGCCTGTGAGACATTCTGTAGCTGAAAATCTGTTTATGTTTACCTGAGTTTAGACATTCTCTCCATTTTATATGTAAATACAAAGTATTTTTGCATGGTTTTAATTAAGATACACTAAATTTTGCAGAAATGTAACTATCAAGCAATTTTAAGGGAATAACATACATTTTTTAACAAGATTTGTTCATAATAGCATATTTGAGACACTGATGTAATTATAATGCAATAGTGTCAGGCTGAATTAGCTTTGTGTTTATAGATTTATTTCATTATATTACTTAACTTATATTGCAATACATTGTTTAAGTTACTTTTCTTTATTTCTAGTCTAGAACGCAGTTATGTAATTACATTGTTTTTTTTTCCAAGTTATATCTGTAGGTAGATTATATTATCTATAATTTCCATTTAAATAATAGAAGTTATAGCAAAGCATTTGTGTATTAATTATGTTATAGGCTCTTGTTAAATAATGCAACTTATTACACAATATTAACTAGGTTGTTTCAAATTTTGTTAGAAAAGAGGGGCTTTGGATCTGGTCGGAAGAACTATGTTATGTTATCTAAACATCATCTATATTCCTTTACTTTTGAGATCATTGCCTCCTGGGTCAAACACAGTCTGTGGCATATTTTGGTGGATTTGCCTTGGTAATGTAGGTCTATCCTATCGTCATGTGAGTCCACACTTCTTTGTGCTTTCTCATTTTTTTGTATTTTACCTCTTAAGCCGGGCACTCACCCAGTCATTTATGTTTAATACAAGAAATTTTCTTATAAGTTTAGAATTTATATGATCAGGCAGGGGCTTTGTGGGGATCCGTGTGCTTTGCAATCATCTCTTGACCCGATTCATGGATGTGGCCCCAGAGAGGTGTCCCCAGTGAGCAACCACATAGATGTCATCTACCTTCTGCGTGGTGCCCAAATTCAGGAATGGCCATAGCTCCAACTCCCTCATTTTAGTTTCTTACGGTGTTATTTATCTCTTGTCATTTATCCAGGGATGCCCTAGCCCTCACCATTCATACACATCAAAGGGCACAGAAGCACAAACAGAATTCTCACTCTAGCCCAGAACAGAATTGCATTTCCCATACATCCTTCGGCCTCATAATGCACTTAATTAAGCTAAAAAAAAAAAAAACATGAAAACATTACTAAATAGAAGTTTTTAAAAAATCATTACTTACTGCACATTTCCCTTCTAGAACTTAGTTGATTTTACTTTATTTTTTCAGGAGGATACAAAAATATTACCACCAGAGAGCACCACGGTTCTTTGTTAATATTTCTACACACCAGTTTTATTGATCCCTACTTTTAGGGGTGATATTACATAATAGCAACCATAATTTAAGCTGAATTTGGAAAATTCTTTTGCTCTATTTTTGCTCTTTGTCTATTAAAAATATCCAAAAGAATTTCATTATCTTCTAAAAATAAGATATGAAAACATTTTAAAAGCATGTTTTAAGCAACTTTATGATAACATAAAGTTTTAGAATAGTTTTACTTTAAATTGATACTGGTCTCATTCAGTGTTAATTATGTTTTACCTCTTAAGTAAGTTCATATACCATCTATTTCCTGATTCTCATGGAGTTTGTGCTAATGATATTTAGGTCTGATTAATAAGAAAATATAGGTTTATTCGATTAATGAAGCTTGAGAATTGCTAATGTGTCTTTGAATACCACTTTAGAATTGTGCCACTCCTTTATTGAACAAACATTTATACTTATCTCTCTCCTTGTCATCTGCAAACTCAGTAGGTTGTATCTAAGGCAACTTTTAGTCCTAATGTTCTGTGACTTTATATCACCATATCAGAGTACACCAGCCGGAGGACATAGCTTCAGTAACACAGAACACAAACAATGCCTGATATGAGTCAAATTTGACTATATAATTATGTGTTCTTTCATAATTCTGGTGTTGTTTTTAGAATAAAGTATGTGTGGTTGGGCTCCCATAAAAAGGAACTTTCTTTTTGTCTGGTTGGGCTCAGAAACTGGCATGTGGGAATGTTGTCGCTTTGATCTCTTGGGACATCATGTTAATTTCCTTTGGTATGGACCCACCTTGTTCTTGGGATATCACAGGATGTCATCTTGGCCCCACAGTTAAAAGCAAGTCCACATGCTGATCGTGAGCCTATGCCTGGGTGAGACCTACTTCTGAGCACCAAATGAACTGATGAGAAGGTTCTAGGAGTTGGAGTAATGAGATGCATCTCCTGTCAGAACATGAAACCAGCCTGCATGAGTCAAGGGACAGAGGGACTCCATGACAGACTGCCCTGACTTTACCAACTAGGCTGATCTTTTCTACCGTGTAAGGAAAACCTGGAGAATATAAATGCTTTCACAAGAGCTCGAAGTCATATTAATTTGATCATTGAAAGGAATATGGCTTTATTTGTACCCTAACCATATTTACAACGTTTGTAACCAAAGCTAAGGAAAAGTTATGAGACCACCACATTTTTGGTAAATATATTAGAGTTTCTTCATCCTGTGTATGTTTGCACTAGGATGAAATATTCCTGAGTCAATGATTCCATTGTTTAATACATACTTTGTATTCCATTTTCTGAAATGGCCAACAACACAATAGTGTGACTTTATAATTAGACTTTATGTTGAGCCAAGAATGTTATTATGTGTATGCTAATCAAGCTTATTCAGAAGCATTGCCCAAGTAACATTCTATTATATCCAAAAGAAAAACACAGCCTCATGTGATGAATATAAGGCATCTCTGAATATAGACAAAATCTGGCACTAGTTTCAAAAATTATGACTTGAAATAAAAATACTTTGAAAATACCCCTCATTACAACTCTTCTGGATCAAGCCCTGAAAATAATACAAGTAATCTATCAGTTATTTTTCCTTATAGAAATTCCTTTAAAAATTCAACATTTTTCTGCATTTGATTTGGGTAGGGGAAGAAAAATTGTAAAAGGGGTACGAGAAAAGGCAGATTTTGATACGACAGAATTGCAAATCATTTAATTCAAAATAAAAGAAGACATGATATAACCATGAAGTGGCCCTCTTCCGCTATAGATCTAAATTATATGTATAGATTTTTTAAGTTGTGTGACATATTCATGTTTTAGAAAGCTGTACTTTGGGAAAAAAATTGTGGGCATATTATTAACACACATAAGCCTCTGTTTCCTTGTTTGATTCTGGTGGTGATTAAGTCAAAAAATGGGAGGACAGGTCTTTCCTATTATAGTTAAACTGCTGTTTCACAAACTGTTCTTCTGAGCAAAACTTCAGGTGAATGCAAGTGGGTTTTCTACTAAAAAAAAAAAAAATTGTGCTAAAGTAAGTTAGGAAATGCCTGCATAACAAATCTTCTTACAGATTTATTGTGAATAATAATTAATTATTATTTAAAGACTCTGAGAAATTCTGGAACAAAAAGAACTTCTAGAACTTTTTAAAATATAATTTCTCAAGCCTATATGATCACAGCTCTGAGCATGTTAAAGAAAAAGAAGGGGAAAATGAAGGGCGGAAAATCATAGGGGAAGATGAACCATGATAGACTATGGGCTCCAGGAAATGAACTGAAGATTCTAGAGGGGATGTGGCTGAGGGGAATGGGTAAGCCCAGTGATGGGTATTTAGGAGGGCACATATTGCATAGAATACTGAGTGATATATGCAAACAGTGAATCATGGAATATTACATCAAAAACTAATGAAGTACAGTGTGTCAACTAACACAGCACAATTAAAAAAAAAAAAAGAACAAGCATCTCACAGAACACAGCTGGGAAATGCTGCTCTATATACAAGAGTATGGTGGAATCATTATCACTTTCATGCCACCAACAAACATTTTAGCAGAGATGCAGAAATAATGGATTTGTATAACAAAGACTACACCTAGGCACAAATAGACCAGAGCTGTATTTGTATAATCACAATGAACTTATATTTTAAATTTTATACAATAATAAGTTGTAACTTGCTCTTTCTAATGGAATAAGGAATTCCTATAGATTTTTAAATATTTTCTTAGCTGGAAGGTAGGAGAAATTAAAAGCAAGTTCTGAAAATTTTACATTAAAACAAAAAAAAAGACAACCATGAAATAGAAGTCCAGATTTTTCACTTACCAGCTAAGTCATTTTTATAAATTATTCTAATTGTCTGGCTTGTATGAATATCAAATTATGTAATGCACATAATGCTAAAGATACACTGGAGGTATTGATTAAATACTAGTTCTGTTTTTCATATCTACTGAACATGCTTTTAAATCCTATAGCTCTGTATACACAACATCGCACTGTAGTAATTATAATCTAGATTTTTAAAACTGATGTTTCTATTCATTAAAATCATTTATTTCCATGCATTGAATGAAATTGTGGGCAAATGACTGCCTGGCATTCATTCCCATCCTCTTTCTAAAAAGTACTGATTATTCAATCATCAACCTTTCTATACTACAGTTTATACATTTCTAGATAAATTTATTCCAAAGAAAGCTTAAGTGTTGGTCATAAGGATTGATTTAGAAAACAAAAATGATTATAATAAGATCAACAAGACTCATAAGAATGCTACTCTAGGCTATTTTTAGATGGTGATCATAAGAGATGCTCTCTCATGCAGGATGTTCTGTTTTCCCCTTCCAGCTTTCTGTCTTGAAAATCTTTCTTCTGTGGATGGTCTCATGTAGACTCTCTAGCTCTTTTCTTTATGGTTGATTTTGGCTAATGGGACATACCAACAACAGTCTCTAGAGCAAGAGAAAAGTAAAAGAATACAGTAATTATAAACCCCATCCTCCGCCTGCTGCTTGGTCATGGCCATCTTTCATTGTCCTGTCCCCCCCTCCACTATCTCTCAGCAGGTTATGTAACCTGTACAGGACATGTTCATGTCTCTCAGCAGGTTATGTAACTTACACAGCTTGCTTTCTTCTATAGTTGGAAGAACTTTTAAGGAGGTAACAGAAGAATTGGCGTAGCACATTCAAAATTCCCTTTTGTATTCTGGGAAGAAAGGTCTAAGAAGCCTCTCATATTAATCATTTTTATTTCATCACACAAATAAATGAGTAACATGGGGACAAAATAATAACCATGAATAAATACTTAGACAAATAAGTACATAAAAATAGAAAATTGGAGGTGATGGGGTACGAAGGTGACTCAGTTGGTTTAACATTTGCCTTTAGCTCAGGTCATGATCTTGGGATCCTGGGATTGCGCCCCACATCAGGCTCCCTACCCAGCAGGGAGTCTGCTTCTCCTTCTCCTTCTGTGCACTCTCTCTCTCACTCTCGCTCTCACTACCTCTCAAATGAATAAATAAATAAAATCTTTAAAATTAAAAAAAAAAAAAAAGAAAATGGCAGGTGCTGTGATCATGTTATACTCCAGTTGTTATGGAAAGACACACACAGACAAGGTGTGGACAGTTTTAACAATATGGATACAAAAATGTCAAGGAAAGCAGTATTATAAAGGTGATTTTAACTAATCTGAATTTTTAAAGATAATTATATTTTTAATGAAAGCAAAGAGGAAAAGGAAATTACAGGCAAATACTAGCCCCACAGCATAATAAACACTTCAGTGATCTGAAACAGAAAGATGATGTTAAGAAATTTTCAATAATTCACTAGGTTTGAAATACTGAATTGAAGACACCAGCCACATGGCAAGAGATGAGTCTACAGACATATGAGGGCTGGCACAGGGTGGGCTTAGTGTCACTCAAGGAAATTGGATTTTGTTCTTCTGACAATAAGTATCTACTTATGGGTTTTAAGCACAAGAATAATATGGCCAATGTTGTCCTTTGGAAAGAGCCCACAGATGACATAATAATAAATGGAGGCAAGGAGAGTACTACAGGCACAGGGAGACAGAGCTCTCACCATCACCTGCATGGGAGACTCGAAGTGAGGATGCTGGCAGTGTGATGGAAGATTCAGTTTTCAGACAGGAAATTGTAAGGAAATAACATTTTTAAAAAGGGATTTCTAATGAATAGAAAAGAAAAATGAATCTCACATTTCTGGCCCTGCTCCATGGAAATTGTTGTCGCCTTGGGCTACCATAACCAACACCAAGGGCTTTGATTGAGCAATACAGATTACTTTCTCACAGTTCTAGAGGCAGCAAGGCCAGGACCAGGATACCAGCAGGGCTGGTGTCCAGTGAGAGCTTCCCCTTGGGCCCCAAGTGCCTTCTCACTGCATGACCTCTGGCTTGTGCTAGAGGAAGCTCTTTGGTGTCTCTTCTTATAACACTAATCCAATCATATCAGGACCTTACCCCATTTGATTTTTATTAAAGTCCTATGGCCCTACCTTCAAATAGAGTTATATTAGGAATTAGAGCTTCACCATATTTTGGGAGATGCAATTCAATCCATAGCAGATGAATATCCTATCAGTTCAAAAGCTTAATTTTTTCATTATGTTTTTACATAGCAATGCTGGTGTCTTGCTGATGCTTTCTGTGTTGTTACTCTCATATTTTTGCTCATATTATTACTCATAACTCATATTATTACTAGGACTAGGCAGTCATAATGCATATGAGTTTTTAAGGTCACTTTCTGGTTTATATAGAATCCTTTTATAAAACCACATTAGTACCTGACTGGAAAAAAAGTCTCTTAGAAATAATTCTCTATGTTCAAACCATTAATGTGATCAGTAATGCATTTCACATGGAGCCTGGAGCAAGTCATACAAAATTTTTTCAAACCATATCTTACATTCAACAGCTACTAAATTCTGAGAAGACAGATAACATCATTTGAACTTTTCTAGTCTTCAGCACTTTTGTGAGTCAGCCTTTAAAAGAAAACTAGTGATCTCAGACCATCATAGTTATGATTAGTCTTTGGGTATCAGATGTGTAAAGAATCCAGGCTTGGTAGGATAATGCATGGCAGACCCAGGAACTGGTAAGTGGATTGCTGGTGCTATTCAAATACCATATCAAAATAGATAGGTGGGAGATCGATAAAAAGAGATGCTTAGATAGACTAAGACAATCAATCAAGCAGGAGGTATGAAGACAGATACTGGATATTGAGACAAATAAAACATATATCCCACTAGGAAGAAGAATCATTCATTATTCAGTGAGCATTTATTGAACATCTATTTATGGCCAAATATAGGATGTAAGAAATGAAGAAGTAGAAAAGAAGCTATTATTAATCTTATACCATAAAAGAAGCAATGACAATGAACACATAAGTACAAAAAAATTATAAAATCCTACTTCAATAGGTGCTCTCAAGGAAAATAATGATTCTGACACTAACTTCAAGTATTTGCAGTACACAAATATTTAATGTTTCTGAGAGCAACTTCTTCTACATAGGCAGCATGGAAGCAACATAGGGATTCATAAGATATTCAAACACTTGAGCAACAGCTCTTCCCCATCACTGCATAAGAATATGCTTTCTGGTGTGAACTTGAACATAAATTCAGTACTACACATAATCAAAAGATAATCATAATCATGATAATCATAATCATAATCCTTCCTCCACTTTCACAGATCCCCTCACAAACTATATAAAATTGATAGTTCAGTAGCTACAAAATAGGTTAACTTTCTTCACTATGACCTGGTCATGTTTCCTTAGAATGCCCCCACCCTTCCACAGCCTATCATTTTTTATGATTTTGTCATTTCTTCGCACCTTTCAAAGCATGATTTCTAGTAGTATCCATATATGAATTTTGTCAACAGCAAGAAGTTACAATGGATATATAGTTTCAAGCAGGAAACTGTACCTTATCTGCATTACTATAAGATGTAAATTGTCCTGTTTGATCAGGCTACAAATTCTTAATCCCAGTAACCCAGAGATCTCACTGTTGTCTCTGCTTTTCATCATTTTATGAATTGACTATAAGCAAAATGAATGGAAGAAGTCACGGTTTGTTGTCTTTGTTCCTTGCCAACACTGGCTCTTTAGTCATGTTTTAATTCCCCTTGGGGCTTCTTTAACCCTCTGTGTCTCTTACAAAACTACACCAAGAAATAGCAAGGCTTAAGGGAAAACTAAGTTATTTAGAACACAGCAGAAAATATTAGCTCTTTTAAATGCATTTTCTCTTTAAATGGTCACAACATTCCAGAGACATATGTACAATTGTTCTCATTCTACTAAAAAGGAACTTGGTCTTGGAGAGATGAACTCTCTCAGGATGTAACAGCTTGTAAAGAGCAGCTGATGTCTCTGATATTAATGTCAATTATATTCCCACTACAATATCTAAGATTACTTTGAACTAAGCAAAAGTGTTAACTCTCTGATGCCTAAGGACTCTACCCCTCCACTCATGTAAAGAATTGTCTCCCTCATTTGTAAAATGAAGACTTAAACCAGATGAAGCCTAAGGCTCATTCATTCATTGAGTTAACTAATTACAGAGTGCCTATCAGTATATATGCATACATACATACACACACATACATATATGCATACCCATATAGATTAAATGATTAGAATAGTAGGCATACACAAAATGATTATATATAGCCCATTTAAAGTAATAGGAAATTCTGTGTAGGTATATACATACATACATGTATGCATATTATCACTAAGATGAACATGGATTCTTAACTACATTTCAGCTACACTCCATTAACATGTAAGAACAGCAATGGCCTTTTCTATAGTAATTCAACATCAGAACATTCTGCCCAATCTCTCCCTCCCCAAATCTCCAGACTATCTCCAGACTTCTGAAGTAAAATGTCATTAGAGTCAGATACAGAAAGATAGGTTTGGTTTTTATTTTGGCTTTCACACTTTTGTAACTTTACTAATATTATAGCTGAGGACTAATAGAATCATAAGTCAGGACTCCTACCTCAACAGGAGCCCATTCTTCATGAAATAAACTTTAGGTTAAATTCCATTAAATGCATCAGAAGTAGATGTTTCCTTGGTGGATACCACATAATTCTTCCATGTGACACAGTCAAGGACAAAGCTGGGGAATGACGTTTTCCACAATGAAATCTGCTCAAAGGTCAGAACAGATATATTGCCATTCACATGTGGCAGCTCCATAACTCACTGCTCAAAGATAGAACTCTCAGCCCAAACCTGAGAACCTGTTTGGATTTGGGCACATTTTTCATATCTCTCTGTCAATAAATCCTAAGTGATAGAACATTGACTGGACTGAGATTGAGAATTCTAGTCAAATGCATTAGGGGAACTCTACTTTAACATCCTGTTCGAGCATATCGTTTCTGTAAAATTAACTAATAGAGACACCATCCTGAACGAGTGGAAGGAATTTGCTTTAACAAACCTGGGGTACCCCTGCCCGGACTGAGCAGCTGACAAGTGGCTACAGGAAGGAACTGGCAGAATCCCTGGAGGCTTGATATTGGTCAGTGACCACCCCCTTCAAACTCATAGAGATCAAATGTATTTTCCAGAAGGACCTGACTTACGGTATCAGTTGTCTGTTGTTCCAGGAAGAAATTACTACAAGCGTCGCTGTTTAAAATAACACAAACTTATCTTACAATTATTTTTTAGGTTAAAAGTCCAATACAGGTCTCACTGGGGCTAATACCAAGGCTGTGTTTCTTTGCAGAGGTTCCAGGGGAGATTGCCTTTTCCAGGTTCTAGAGGCATTACATTCCTTGGTTCATGTGTGCCTTCCTCCACTGACTCTGACTCTCCTGCCTCCCTCTCCCACGTGTGAGTACACTGGGTCACCTAAATAATCCAGGATACTCTCCCTTTTTTAAGGCAGTTTATTAGTTACCTTAATCTCATCTGCAATTTTAATGATCTCTTTGGCACATAGGGAAACATATTTACAGGTTCCAGGGATTAGGGCATGGACATCTTTTGGGAGAAGGGGACACATATTTCTGCCCATGGCAAATGCTAAGTACCGTCTGGCAGCGGGTTGGGAGTTGGGGTTATGTGTTATTGGCAAGCCAGTAAGGGGTGCTTTATTAAACCAGCTAACCCAGTGGGCCTGACCTTATTAAGTTTCTCCCAGTTTTCCCAAGAAAGACATCTTGGTTTTATCCCTGATTCCAGGCTAAAGGACAATTTGAAATATAGATGCAGGTATTTAGAAAAGTGAATGACTAATGAATGAGTAATAAATCCTTTGTTTGGAGAACATGTAAAATTCTTACTTTCATCAAATTTGAAAAAGGACCTGTGGAAATTTCAAGCCATAAGTCATTAAAAAATAATTTTTTGGTGATTGATCACTATGCAATTTGGGGCATATAACTAAGAGGGAATTCAAAGAATTGAGAAAAACTGCCATAACAAAATCACCTTATTTCCATCCAGTCAAGCAAAGGTTTGCTACTAAAAATGAAAAACAAGTACAGATCCAATGTTGGACTCTTTCGATTCTAGCAATAATTAATATTTATTTTTAATAATATGAACAAATTGTTAAAAGTTCCATCCAGCTTCGGAACAGATACTTTTTTTTAATCAAAAAAGTACTTTTGTTTTTGCTAATTATTTATTCAAATACATGTATATGTTGATTACTTGTTTGTAACTAATAATTATAATAACAGTTCAATCCAGGAAAACTGCTTAGAGCTTCATGGTTATTTGAAATAAATTATAAATTATTTTTAATTTACATATAGAAATTTTTTGCAGAGTACTGTGATAAGCTGAGTAAGGGATTATCAAGCAAAAATAAGTAATTAGTTACCATATAATAAAATTTTATATGGAAAATAGGATGACTATACTTTTAAGATAGAAATCGAACAATATAAAATTTCCTTATGTTAAAGGCAGTTTGTGAATCATCAGAGAAAAGCAAATCAAGACTGCCATGAGATACCACTTCACGCCTATTAGAATGGCTTCCATCAAAAAGACAAGCAGTAACACACATTGATGAAGACATGAAAAAAAGGGAATGTTTGTGCACCATTGGTGGGACAGCAAATCAGTGCAGACATTGTAGAAAATAGTATGCAGTTTCCTCAAAAATTAAAAAACAAAACAAAACAAAACAAACACACTACCATATGATCCAACAATCTCACTTCTTGGTATATACCCAAAGGAAATGGGAAACAAGATCTCAAAGAGATAACTGTTCTGCCATGTTCACTGTGGTATTATTTTCATCAACTAAGATAACAAAACGCCTTAGGGCCCATCAATGCATGAATGAATATAGAAGATGTGGTGTACACATACAATGGAATCTTATTCAACCACGTGAAAAAAAGGGAATTCTGCTATTTGCAACAACATGGATGGATCTTGAGGACATTATGCTAAGTGAATAAGTCAGATAGTAAAACAAATACTGTATGATCTCACTATAGCAGAAATCTAAAAAAACTGAAGGAGTAGAAACAGAATAGAACAGTCGTTATGATGGGATTGGGGTGGGAGAAATGGGGAGATGCTCATCAGAGTACAAACTTCCATTTATAAGATTAATAGGTTCTAAGGATCTAAGATACAACATGGTGATTGTAGTTACTGATACTGTATTATCATTATACACTTGAAAGTTGCTAAGATTGCAAATTCTTGGCACACACAAAAAATGGTAATTATATGACCATAAGCTTGTCAAATCAATGCATTGTCCACCTTTAATTTGGACAATATTGTATGTCAATTATATCTCAGATGATTGGATAAAAAAGTTTGTGTATGTACTTTTACAGATAATAGTGAATACTAAGTCATATGGTATCTAAATTATATGTGATTCATTTTAAAAATGATATAACATTTGTATTTTGAATTTTAAATATTTCATTTATTTATTTATTTTATAAAGAGAATGAGAATGAGGGTGAGCAGTGTAAGAGGAGCAAAGGAAGAGGAGGAAAGAATCTCAAGCAGACTACATACTGAGCATTGAGCCTGACTTGGGGCTCGATCTCATGACCTGGAGATCATGATCTGAGCCCAAACCAAAGTGTTGAACACTTAACCAACTGAGTCACCCAGGTGCTCATGTATTTTAAGTTTTAAATTGTACTATAATATAAATTAGTAATTTTATGACGATTAGCACATGATGGAAATTTTACATTAAATTTAAAAGTTGTGCCAGGCATTTACCAGTTTTCAAAATTACTTTGATAATACCAAAGAAAAATAGAACCAAAAGATTATGCCATCTCTCTCATTTGCCTTAATGTTATCATCATTTATCTAGAATTTGCTTGCCTATGACATTTTAATCTTTCTCTTGAACAGTCTAAAGAGTCGATAAATTGTATCCATCTGCCAAGCAGTCTCCAATATGCTAGGCTATAGGCTCAGTGTTTCATGAATGTTTTCTCATTAAATTTCACAGCAACTCAACAATAGCTTTAATATTAGTGTACCTGTTTGGGGCATCTGGGTGGCTCAGTGGGTTAAAGCCTCTGCCTTCGGCTCAGGTCATGGTCCCAGGGTTCTGGGATTGAGCCCTGCATTGGACTCTCTGCTCAGCAGGGAGCCTGCTTCCTTCTCTCTCTCTCTGCCTGCCTCTCTGTCTACTTGTGATCTCTGTCTGTCAAATAAATAAATAAAATATTTAAAAAATATTAGTGTACCTGCTTAAATGAGATATTTGTCTTCATCCTTCCAATTCATCTTTCAGAGGCCTCTACTTTCTTAGGAATGTGTTTCTTTCCTATTGGCCTTGCTCCTTCAGTACATCACAGGTTGTCGCCCTCGGCCCGCAAGAATGACAATCAGCCTGGTATGGTGTTAATGCTTCATCCGTTTATTTTGTCAACTTCCTTAGCTTATATGCAGCAGGGTGACCAATAAGGGGCCAAGCAATGGGGAGAGCCAATGAGAGTCCTGTTACTATGCTGATTAAATTTGAAACAGCCAATGACTATGTCCTCCTTTAGGCGGGCTTCACCAGAACGTTCGTTGTTTACTTGCAGCGTATTTTGCTGGCAGTGAGCCAAGTGCCATCTTGTAATGGCGGGGACTTTCCCAGCCAGAGGTGGTCCCCGACATCTCCCCCTTTTTTGTTTTATGGCAGAGATCGTGCCTGTCTTAGGTCGTCAGTAGCAGAAAACATCCTTACCCGTCATCAGACACAAGATATCGATGATCTCTGTCCTGTCTTAGGTTGGTATGTTTCTCTACTGATCTTACCGTCTGACTACCGATCTAGCATGCTTAGCCATATCTGGGGAGATGTCCCAGCCTCTATTGACATAGGGGCTTGTGCTATAGCTCGGCTCTGCTCTCACTGCTGTGTTCTCCATTGGCAAACTTTTCTGAATAGAAGCAGAATGCCAATAAGAATGAGGACAAGAAAACCAATTGTGCCAGCCCATTGTTTGGCGAACTGGAACATATTGCTGATTGTTTGATTACTATTTACTCGAGTTATCTTAGCCAGAAGGATTCGTGTGAAATTTTGAAAATCGTCAGACCAAGCACCCTGCAACTACTGAGAGAGCTGTTGGGAGGAATTCCTGGCCTTATTAAATTGAGAGAATTTTACAGGGGTAACAAGCATGACAACCACATATATCCCTATTTGTACAAGTGTTATACGGTGGTGGGGCACTAGGGGTTGCTGTGGGCAAAGACTGTAAGGGCTCAGGTTTCTGCCCCACCTTTTGCTCTAACTCTTCCCCTGACATTTCCTCTTCCTCTTTGCTAGAACTGTTTCTTTCTGAAGCACGAGATGACTGTTCCTCTTTAACTTCCTCAAGGGCCTCAGCTCCCTCCTGAATAGCTGACTCACATCTCGGCTTATGTCCTCCAAAGCATCCTCTGACCAGAGTCCATATAGCTAATGTTCTGGGCGGCAATGGTTTGCTTTTATCTCTTTTCTTAAGATCCTCTCCTAAATGGTCCCATTGCGGAATATTTAACAAACCCTCGTCCAAAAACCAAGGTGCAACGGTTTCCATTGTAGTTAGAAATGCTCTGGCGGTTTTTGATTTCAGAGGTGCACCGTTGGCTTTGAGAAGGTCCTTTAAAGAACCCTCCAATCTAGATTTTGATAATTCAGAACCCATCTAGTCGCTTAGGTTAATTTCACAAGCGATAAGAAAATCCCGGCTCTATGGGCACCCCGCTTCTTGTTGCGGTCTTGTAAAATCCCGGCTCTATGGCCACCCCGCTTCTTGTTGCAGTCTTGTACAAGATTCCCACCACTTTGATCGTGGTCCCTTCCCCGCTTACCTGTGGTTTTTCTCCTTGCAAGGTTTACTACTGGTTAACAATTCCTGGGTTTCGGCACCATTTGTCGCCCTCGGCCCGCAAGAACGACAATCAGCCTAGTATGGTGTTAATGCTTCATCCCGTTTATTTAATCAACTTCCTTAGCTTATATGCAGCAGGGTGACCAATAAGGGGCCAAGCAATGGGGAGAGCCAATGAGAGTCCTATTACTATGCTGATTAAATTTGAAATAGCCAGTGACTATGTCCTCCTTTAGGCGGGCTTCACCAGAACGTTCGTTGTTTACTTGCAGCGTATTTTGCTGGCAGTGAGCCAAGCACCATCTTATAATGGCGGGGACTTTCCCGGCCGGAGGTGGTCCCCGACAACAGGTAAGGAAATAATCCCTGCTAGTTGGTTAAAAATGGTTTAATAGGTTATACCTTCCAAAGGTATTTGCATTTCAATGTGAACACCAAAATGTTCCCAGACCCAAAGGATTATCTCAAAGATAAATAAAGTGCAAATAAGGAAGTAATAGGTAAAACCTAGGAATTTATTCTGAAAGATCTATGATTTCAGATCCAAAATATATTATGAATATCCATAAATATTTTTCACTTTCTGAATGAAGTCATTCTAACAGGAATAATTTAGAACCAGAGCCTTTTAGCATCCCTTAAAGTCCTTTATAACTGTCTTTGTTTAAGGTCAGCTCTGCCAACATCACCCTATTCTCTGTGTTTTCAGAGAATGGATCCAGAATGGATAACACCATCATGGGCAGTAATAAAAGCATGCACAAGTGCACACATAAACATTTCTATCAGGTACTTCTCATTTATAGTCTTTACAAACCAAAGGTTATTATAATTAGTGCCCAGAAATGAAGAAGCAGGAGAGGTTACCCAAAACCAAAAGATAATATCACTATCAAACTGACTTATAAGAGGCAGAAGGGAGCATCCAAAAGGGAAATTCTTTTTTAAAAATGAGTATTAACAAGAAATTATTTTAGTTAACTACAGATCAACATATGAAAAAAGAATCAGGGCATGATTCTTTTTCTCCAAATTCTAGATCCTTTCTTACTTAAGAGTCTGTGCAACTAGGGTGGTTCAACATTCACAAATCAATCAATGTTATACATCACATTAATAAAAGAAAGGACAAAAACCTTATGATCGTCTCAATTGATGTAGAAAAGGCATTTGACAAAATACAGAATCCTTTCTTGATTAAAATTCTCCACAGTGTAAGGGTAAAGGAACCATATCTCAATATCACAAAGCCCACAGCTAATATCATTCTCAATCAGGAAAAACTGAGAGCTTATCCCTAATGTCAGGAGCAGGACAGGGATGGCCACTCTCACCACTGTTGCTCAATATTGTACTAGAAGTCCTAACTTCAGCAATCAGAAAACAAAAAGAAATAAAAGGCATTTATGTTGGTAAAGAAAAAGTCAAAATCTCACTTTACACAGATGACATGATACTTTATGTGAAAAACACAAACAAACCTCCACCCTCAAATTACTAGAACTCATACAGCAATTCAGTAATGTTGCAGGTTATAAAATCAATCCACAGAAAACAGATGCATTTCTATACACTAATAATGATACAGAAGAAAAAGAAATCAAGGAATTGATCCCATTTACAATTGAACCAAAAACCGTAAGATACCTAGGAATAAACCTGACCAAAGAGGTAAAGGGTCTGTACTCTAAAATTTACAGAACAATTATGAAAGAAACTAAGATGAAAGAAATGCAAAAACACTCCATGCTCCTGGATTGAAAGAATAAATACTGTTGAAGTGTCTATGGTGCCATTCAATGTAATCTCTATCAACATACCATCAACGTCTTTCACAGAGCTGGAACAAATAATCCTAAAATTTGAATAGCCAGAAAGTGAATTGAAAGAATAAATATTGTTAAAGTATCTATGGTGCCATTCAATGTAATCTCTATCAACATACTGTCAACATCTTTCACAGAGCTGGAACAAATAATTCTAAAATCTGAATAGTTAGAAGAATGTTGAAAAAGAAAACCAAAGCTGGTAGCATCACAATGCCAGACTTCAAGCTATATTACAAAGCTGTAGTCATCAAGACAGTATGGACCCTCAATTCTATGGCCGGCAAATCTTCAAAAAGCAGGAAAGAATATCCAATGGAAAATTGATAATCACTTCGATAAATCATGCTGGGAAAATTGGATAGCCACAAAAAGAAGAATGAAACTGGACCATTTCCTATTCCATAGGCAAAAATAAACTCAAAGTGGATGAAATACCTAAATGTGAGACAGGAATCCATCAAAATCCTAGAGGAGAACACAGGCAGCAACATCTTTGACCTTGGCTGCAGCAAATTCTTGCTAAGCATGTCTCCAACGTCAAGGGAAACAAAAGCAAACATGAACTACTGAGACTTCATCAAGATAAAAAGCTTCTGTAATAGCAAAGGAAATGATGAACAACAACAACAAAATACAACTACAGAATGGGAGAAGATATTTGCAAATGACATATCAGATAAAGGGCTAGTATCCAAGATCTATAAGGAACTTCTCAAACTTAACACCCAAAAAACAAATAATCCAATTGAAATGGGCAGAAGACATGAACAGACATTTCTGCAAAGAAGATATACAAATGGCCAATGGACACATGAGAAAATGCTCCACTTCCCTTGGCATCAGGGAAATACAAATCAAAACCATGATGAGATACCATTTCATATCCATCAGAATGGCTAAAATTAACAAGACAGGAAACAGCTAATAGTTGTCAAGGATGCAGAGAAAGGGGGACCCTCTTACAAGGTTGGTGGGAATGTAAGCTGGTGTGGTCTCTCTGGAAAATGGTATGGAGGTTCTTTAAGAAGTTAAAAAATAGAGCTACCTTATGACCCAAAAATTACACTACAAGGTATTTATCCCAAAATTACACATGTAGTGATCCAAATGGACACCTGCACCCCAATGTTCATAGCAGAAATATCTGCAACAACCAAATTATGGAAAGAGCTGAAATGTCAATTGACAGATGAATGTAAAAACAAGATTTCACACACACACACACACACACACACACAACACACACACACAGAATGGAATATTACTCAGCTATCATAAAGGATAAATATTTACCAGTTACCTTGACATGGATGGAATTGGAGAGTTTTATGCTGAGCAAAGTAAGTCAAACAGAGAAAGACAACTGTCATATGGTTTCACTCATATGTGGAATATAAGAAATAGCTCAGAAGAACATAAATTAAGGGAGGGAAAACTGATGGGGAAATCATCAGAGAGGGAGAAAAACAATTAGAGACTCTTAACTATAAAACACAAGCTGAGGGTAGCTGGACGGAGTGGGCAGGGGGATGGGGTAACCATGTAATGGGCATTAATTAGGGCATGTGATGAGCACTGGTTGTTAAATGCAACTGATACATTATTGAACACTACATCTGAAATTAATGATGTCTAATTGAATTTAAATAAAAATTTTAAAAAAGAATCTGTGCAACTGTTGTTTCTTAACTAAATAATTTTTCCTAAAATATCTATCTCCTCATATTTTAAGGACCACTTTAAATATAAACTCTTTTAAAAGCTTACCTTGATTATTTTACCAACTGTAGTAGCCCACAAAACCCTGACTTGCCTTCATATTGTTCTTTTTTTCTTTACAGATGTTTTAAATCATCTCTTTACTTGTCCATTCATTTTCTTGTTTGTCATCCACAAAGAATAAGCTCTATGAGGGATGGAGTTCGGTCATTTTTTTTTTTTTTTTGGACTCTGTGTTTCCAGAATCCTAGCAGTATTTGACATAGGAAATGTGTGTATAATTAATGAATAATGTACAAGAATACACACTGAAACTTTTACTTCCAGAAATAAGAAAATAAATGGCACAGTACTTGCATTCTTGGTAAAAACTATAACAGTGGGAAAAATATATAAGATAACATTTTTCATGCTTTGAACAGCAAGCAGCACATGAGTGTAATCTTAGAGAAAAGCATAATACATTAGTTAAACTCCAAATTCATCCCATGGTCACTCCAACTTTTTGCCTAGATGCATTTTCTTGCTGCTGGGTAAGAAGTAGAGCCCCCCCCCACACCCTCAAAAATAAAATATTTAGGTACAGATCTAACAAAATATGTTCAAGATCTGTATGAAGAAAACTATAAAAGCCTGGTGAAAGAAATCAAGAAATAACTAAATAAATGAAGAAATATTTCATGTTCATGGATAGGATGCACACACACACACACACACACACACACACACAAAATGGGGTATTATCTAGCCATGTAGAAGAAGGAATTCTTGCCATTTGCAACAATATGGATGGAAGTTGAGGGGCATTTTGCTGAGTGAAATAAGCCAAACACAGAAAGAAAAGTATTGCATGATCTCACTATACATGGAATCTAAATATTAAAAGACAAAACCAAGAAAACAAATAAGAAATTAAAAAATACCTGAACTCATGGATATAAACAATAGATTAGTGGTTACCAGAGGCAGAAAGAGAAATGTGGGGATGGATAAAATGGAATTAGGGTGTTGAAAATATAAACTCCCAGCTACAAAATAAGTCCTGGGATATAATGTACAATATGAAGTCTATAGTTAATAATTATCCATTATATATATGGAAGTTGCTAAAAGAATATATCTGAAAAGTTTCATCACAGAAAAATAAGTTTTAACTATGGATGGTAATAGATGTTAACTAAATTTATTGTGGTGATTATTTCACAGCATATACAAGTATTGCATCATCGTGTTGTATACTTGAAACTAACATAATGGTATATGTCAATTACATGTAAATTAAGAAAAATAAAAGGAAAAAATCCAATTATATAATGCCCATAAAAGAAGCACTTTAAAAATACATATTTGATAAAATCCAATTTGTGTATGAAGAAAACTCAAAAGTCTGTTAAAAGAAATCAAATAGCTAACTAAATATCTCTTCAGTATTCTCGAGATGTAAGTTCCTTGAGATTCAATCTACTGAGTCAATACAATCTGAATCAAAACCCAGCAAATTATTCATTGAATATTGACAAACTGATTCTAAAGCTTATATATACAGAAAAAAGACTCAACATAGCCAACTTAATATTGAAAAAGAAAAACAAAGTCAAAGAACTGATATTACCAGCTCCAAGACCTACTATAAAGCTACAGTAATCAAGACAGTGTGGTATTGGTGAAAGGAGAGACAAATAGATCAGTGGAACAGAACAGAGAGCCCAGACTAGACCAGAGAAATAAAGTCAACTTACCTTTAACAAAGGATCAAAAGCTATTCAATGGAAAAAAATTAGGCTTTTTTGTTTTTAATTTCTTTTCATCGTAACAGAATTCCTTGTTTATGCACCACATCCAGTTCTCCATGCAATACGTGCCCTCCATAACCCACCACCTGGCTCCCCCAACCTCCCACCCCCCACCCCTACAAATCCTCAGATTGTTTTTCAAAGTACATAGTCTCTCATGGTTAACCTCCCCTTCCAATTTCCCTCAACTCCCTTCTCCTCTCCATCTCCCCATGTCCTCCATATTATTTGTTATGCTCCACAAATAAGTGAAATCATATGATAATTGACTCTCTCTGCTTGACTTATTTCACTCAGCATAATCTCTTTTAGTCCCGTCCATGTTGCCACAAAAGTTGGGTATTCATCCTTTCTGATGGAGGCATAATACTCCATAGTGTATATGGACCACATCTTCCTTATCCATTCATCCATTGAAGGGCATCATGGTTCTTTACACAGTTTGGCGACTGTGGCCATTTCTACTATAAACATTGGGGTAGTGATGGCCTTTCTTTTCACTACATCTGTATCTTTGGGTTAAATACCCAGAAGTGCAATTGCAGGGTCATAGGGAAGCTCTATGTTTAATTTCTTAGGAATCTTCACACTGTTTTTTCATAGTGGCTGCACCAACTTGCATTCCCACCAACAGTGTAAGAGGGTTCCCCTTTCTTCACATCCTCTCCAACACATGTTGTTTCCTGTCCTGCTAATTTTGGCCATTCTAACTGGTGTAAGGTGGTATCTCAAAGTGGTTTTGATTTGAATCTCCCTGATGGCTAGTGATGATGAACATTTTTTTCATGTGTCTGTTAGCCATTTGTACGCTTTCACTGGAGAAGTGTCTGTTCTTGTCTTCTACCCATTTTTTGACATGATTATCTGTTTTGTGTGTGTTGAGTTTGAGAAGTTCTTTATAGATCCTGGATATCAACCTTTTGTCTGTACTGTCATTTGCAAATATCTTCTCCCATTCTGTTGGTTGCCTCTTTGTTTTGTTGACTGTTTCCTTTGCTGTGCAGAAGCTTTTGATCTTGATGAAGTCCCAAAAGTTTATTTTTGCTTTTGTTTCCTTTGGCTTTGAAGACATATCTTGAAAGAAGTTGCTGTGGCTGATATCGAAGAGGTTACTGTCTATGTTCTCCTCTAGAATTCTGATGGATTCCTGCCTCACGTTGAGATCTTTTATGCATTTCAATTGATCTTTGTGTATGGTGTAAGAGAATGGTCGAATTTTATTCTTCTACATGTAGCTATCCACTTTTTCCAGCACCATTTATTGAAGAGACTGTCTTTTTCCCACTGTATATTTTTTCCTGCTTTGTCGAGGATTATTTGACCATAGAGTTGAGGGTCCATATCTGGGCTCTCTACTCTATTCCAATGGTCTATAGGTCTGTTTTTATGCCAGTACCATGCTGTCTTGGTGATCACAGCTTTGTAGTAAAGCTTGAAATCAGGTAACATGATGCCCCCAGTTTTGTTTTTCTTTTTCAACATTTCCTTAGCAATTCAGGGTCTCTTCTGATTCCATACAAATTTTAGGATTATTTGCTCCAGCTCTTTGAAAAATACTGGTGGAATTTTGATCGGAATGGCATTAAAGGTATAGATTGCTCTAGGTGGTATAGACATTTTAACAATGTTTATTCTTCCGATCCAAGAGCATGGAATGGTCTTCCATCTTTTTGTGTCTTCTTCAGTTTCTTTCATGAGTGTTCTGTAGTTCCTTAAGTATATATTCTTTACCTCTTTGGTTAGGATTATTCCTAGGCATCTTATGGTTCTTGGTGCTATAGTAAATGGAATCGATTCTCTAATTTCCCCTTCTGTATTTCCATTATAAGAAAGCAACTGATTCTGTACATTGACTTTATATTTTGCCACATTACCGAATTGCTGTATGAGTTCTAGTAGTTTGGGGGGTGGCGTCTTTTGTGTTTTCCATATAAAGTATCATGTCATCAGTGAAAAAAGAGTTTGACTTCTTCATTGCCAATTTGGATACCTTTTATTTTTCTTTGTTGTCTGATTGCTGTTGCTAGGACTTCTAATACTATGTTGAACAAGAATGGTGAGAGTGGGCATCCTTGTCATGTTCCTGATCTCAACGGAAAGGCTTAGAGCTTTTTCCCATTGAGGATGATATTTGCTGTGGGTCTTTCATGGATAGATTTTATGAAGTTCGTGAATGTTCCCTCTATCCCTATACTTAGAAGCATTTTAATCGGGAACGGATGCTGGATTTTGTCAAATGTTTTTTCTGCATCAATTGAGAGAACCATGTGGTTCTTCTCTCTTCTCTTATTGATTTGTTCTATCACATTGATTGATTTGAGAATGTTGAACCATCCTTGTAACCCAGGGATGAATCCCACCTCGTCATGGTGGATAATCTTTTTAATGTGCTGTTGGGTCCTATTTGCTAGGATCTTGTTGAGAATTTTAGCATCCATATTCATCAATGATATTGGCCTGAAATTCTCCTTTTTCATGGGCTCTTTCCCTGATTTGGGGATCAGGGTAATGCTGGCTTCATAGAAAGAGTCTGGAAGTTTTCCCTCTGCTTCAATTTTTTGAAACAGCTTCAGGAGAATAGGTGTTATTCTTTGAAAGTTTGGTAGAATTCCCCAGGGAATCCATCGTGTCCTGGGCTCTTGTTTTTTGGAAGGTTTTTGATCACTGCTTCAATCTTGTTACTAGACATCAGTCTATTCAGGTTGTCAATTTCTTTCTGGTTCAATTTTGGGAGTTTATAGTTTTCCAGGAATGCATCCATTTCATCTAGGTTGCTTAGCTTATTGGCATATTATTGATAATAACTTCTGATGATTGTTTCTACTTCCTTGGTGTTAGTTGTGATCTCTCTCTTTTCATTCATAATTTTATTAATTTGAGTTTTTTCTCTTTTCTTTTGGATTAGTGTGGCCCATGATTTATCAATCTTATTGATTCTTTCAAAAAACCAGCTTCTAGTTTCATTGATACATTCTACTGTATCTCCAGTTTCTACCTCACTGATCTCTGCTCTAATTTTGATTATTTCCCTTCTTATGTGTGGAGTTGGTTGAATTTGTTGTTGATTCTCCAGTTATTTAAGGTGTAGAGATAGCTGGTGTATTCTGAATTTTTCAGGGTTTTTGAGGGAGGCTTGTATGGTTATGTATTTCCCTCTTAGGACCACCTTTGCTGTATCCTATAGGTTTTGGACTGAAGTGTCTTCATTCTCATTGGTTTCCATGAGTTGTTTAATTCTTCTTTGATCTCCTGGTTGATCCAAGCATTCTTAAACAAGGTGGTCTTTAGCTTCCAGGTGTTTGAGTTCCTTCAGAACTTTTCCTTGTGATTGAGCTCCAGTTCCAAAGCATTGTGATCTGAGAATATGCATGGAATAACCTCATTCTTTTGGTATCAGTTGAGTCCTGATTTGTGACCCAGTATGTGGCCTAGTCTGGAGAAGGTTCCATGTGCACTTGAGAAGAATGAGTATTCTGCTGTGTTAGGGTGGAATGTTCTGTATATATCTATGAGGTCCATCTGGTCCAATGTTTCATTCAATGCTCTTGTTTCTTTGTTGATTTTCTGCTTGGATGATCTGTCTATTATTGAGAGAGGCATGTTAAGATCTCCTACTATTAATGTATTCATATGAATATGAATATGACTTTTTATCTTGATTAATAGTTTTCTTATGTAATTGGCTGCTCCCATATTGGGGGCATAGATATTTACAATTGTTAGATCATCTTGGTGGATAGTCCCTTTAAGAATGATGTAGTGTGGGGCACCTGGGTGGCTCAGTGGGTTAAAGCCTCTGCCTTTGGCTCAGGTCATGATCCCAGGGTCCTGGGATCAAGCCCCGCATCAGGCTCTCCAGCGGGGAGCCTGCTACCTCCTCTCTCTCTCTCTGCCTGCCTCTCTGCCTACTTGTAATCTCTGTCTGTCAAATAAATAAATAAATAAATCTTTAATAAAAAAAAAAAAAGAAAAGAATGATGTAGTGTCCTTCTGTATCTCTGACTACAGTCTTTAGTTTAAAATCTAATTTATCTGATATGAGAATCACTACCCTGGCCTTCTTTTGAGGCCCATTGGAATGAAAGATGCTTCTCCGTTCCTTCACTTTCAGTCTGGGTGTATCCTTAGGTTAGAAATGGGTCTCTTGTAGACAACATATGGTCCTGTCATTTTATCCAATCTGCAACCCTGTGCCATTTTATGGTCGCATTTAGGCCATTCACATTGAGAGTGATTATTGATAGATAATGTTTTTATTGACCTCGTGTTACCTTTGAAGTCTTTCTTTCAGTTAATTGTCTCCATATTTCTATCCAATGATATTCTTAGGATTTTTCCTCTTTTATAGAAACCCCCCCTAATATTTCCTGCAGTGATATTAGTAGTTGCATAGTCTTTTAAGCCTTGCCAGTCTTGGAAACTCTTTATCTCTCCATCCATTTTGAATGCCAGTCTTTCTGGATACAGTATTCTTGGCTGCATGTTCTTCTCATTTAGTGCCCTGAATATGTCTTGACAGCCCTTTCTGGCTTTCCATGTTTCTGTAGACAGGTCTGATGTTATTCTGATGGGCTTTCCTCTGTACGTAAGGTGCTTCTTAGTCCTAGCTACTTTCAAGAGATCGTGTCTACAATTATGATTCCTCAATTTTACTATCAGGTGCCTTGATGTTTTTTTAGATTCTATAATCTTGTAGGGAGACCTTTCTGCCTCTAGTACATGAACGCTGGTTCCATTCACGAGACTGGGAAAATTTTCATGGAGAATTTGTTCCACTATATCTTCTAGACTTCTTTCTTTCTCCTCTCCTTCAGGGATTCCAATAATTCTGACGTTGGAATGTTTCATGGCGTCATTTTTTTCCCTAGTTCTGTTTTTGTGGCTTCTAAGCTGTTTTTTCCAGGCTTTCTCCTGATCCTTTCTTTCTATCTGTTTGTCCTCCAGATCACTAATTCTATCTTCTGTCTCAGTTACCCTAGCTTTTAGAGAATTTAGATTAGATTGGAACTCAATTGAAAACATTTTGAACATCATCCCTGGTGGCTTTCAGTTCTGCCCTAATCAATTCCATTTTATCATCCATGACTTTCTCCAACCTAGCTATTGCCTGGATAATTGTTAGCCTGAATTCCCTTTCCGACATATTGTCTATATTGATAGCCATTAGCTCTGTTGCAGAATCTGAATTTTTCTTCTGTTGGGCATTTCTCTTCCTAGTCATTTTGGTGAGAGATGGCTGAATGGATGTAGCTAGATGTACCGACCGTGGTGCAGTCAAGGTGTACCCTGGAATGCTTTTGAGCAATCAAGAGTCCCCACCCAAACGAAAGAAAAAAGAAGGAGAGAAGGGGCACCTGGGTGCTTCAGTGGGTTAAAGCCTCTGCCTCCAGCTCAGGTCATGATCTCAGGGTTCTGGGATTGAGCCCTGCATTGGGCTCTTTGCTCAGCAGGGAACCTGCTTCCTCCTCTTTCTCTGCCTGCCTCTCTGCCTACTTGTGATCGCTCTATCAAATAAATAAAATCTTTAAAAAAAAAGAAAGAGAGAAAAAGGAAAAAAGAGAGAGAGAGAGACAGGCAAAGAAAGAAAGGTAAAATAAAAGAGAAGGCCCAGCCCAAATGGGCCCCAAGGTAAGATTTATGAAGTATACAAACAAAAACAGACAAACAAAAAGACTGATAAAAGTAGATGACAATAGAAAAAATATATATTTATATAAATATATATCATATATATCATATATATGATAATCACATTATCATATATAATATCATATATATAATATACATAATATTATATATCACATATAATATCATATATAATATACATAATATTATATAACATATATAATATATCATATATAATATGATAATGTGATTATCATATCAAAAAAATATATACACATATATATATATGCAAAACAAAAAAAGAACTTCGTCAAAAAGAACCCAAAGTATAAGATTTATATACTACCAGGACAAACACAAGTACACAGAAACACTGGTGGAAGAAAAAGATGGGAGAGTGGATATAAATTCTCAGTGTGGGCGAGGAAGGTTATTTTGATTCTTCCTGGATGTATCTTGATATTTTTGTTAAAGGTCTCAACTTTCCTAAGATAAAGGGGGATTAAAAATTGGTTTACCTATAGGGCTAGGATTGATTGGGGAAAGGGGATTACCTTGAAGTTTAACTCTATATGAATATTAAAAAATAAAAGGAAAAAAAAAAGAATGTACTAAACTAAAATTTTAAAAAATTAGAAAATAGAAAAGCAAAAGAAAAACATGGGTATATGTATCAAGAAGTTCAGATTAAAAGGTTATTATGGAATTTGATGTACTGGACATCTCACTGTGATGGTAAATAGGTTAAAAATTATCTATAAAAAAAGAACCAGAATAATGGGAACGAATTAAAATAAAAGTTGTATCTATGAAGTAGTGGTAGTTGTTCTCTTGTCTTTTTTTTTTTTTCTTCCGTTTGGCTTTTTGTGGGAGGGGCCTGATGCATGGGTTTTCAGGCTGTGTTCCCTGAGTTAAATCCTCCTGCCCCCTTCAAGGGGGTGGGCTCTGAGGAAACCGGTTTTTCAGGCTTTCATTCTTTGGAGGTTTTTTTTGTTTGTTTGTTCCTTTGTTTTCTCTTGCCTTGACAGTTTTTGATGGTTTTTTAGAGGAAAGCAAACTGCACCCAGACCTCTCTCAAAGAGAAGCCTTAGTCTGTTCACTCTGGGTGCTGCAGAGCATATAAATTCCCCCTTGGCCACTGGCAGAGCACATTCCCTGTTGTGGTCCCTGGGGACACAGGAACTTGTATCCAAAACAATGACAGTGGCTGCTGTCTGGCCAGCTCCAGACCACCAGAGAGGTCCCAAGCAGCAATCACACACTGAGATCTTCCTGCTGGCCTGAGGTGGGAGTGCTCAGACTCTCAGGGTTTGAGAACGCTGGGCGGGAGCCTGCATGCACCTCTCTCAGGGGGAGGGTGTGGGATGTGGATCAGACTCTGATAGCACAGTGCTGCATGTGCCTGGGATGTGCAAAAAGGGCATAGTTCTGCCAGCTGGTGAGGTTCCCAGCTCCTCACAGGAGCTCCCACCCAGGCACTCTCAGGCATGCTCAGGCTCAGGGACCAAGACCTGGTTTCTTTGTGATGAAGTCCCAGAACCTAAGTCAGGTTCGGTGGGGTGAGGAGGTTCGGAGCTGACGACTAAAGAATTCTTAAGACGTCATTGGTGCAAAATGATGGTTTATTAAAGCACAGGGACAGGACCCATGGGCAGGAAGAGCTGCTGCTCTGGGTTGTGAAGGTGGGCATGTTATATACCCCACGGTTGGAGGGAGGTGGTGAAGGAATGGGAGGTTTCAACAGAGTTCTCACATGCTAGGGAGGGCCTACAAGGTGCCGGAGCGGGGGGGGGGGGGGGGTCTTTGCCCTTATGGCCTGATCAATGTCGTCTTTAGGTCAGGCATTAACATCAAGATAATTGGGAGATTCTTGGTGGGGCATTATGATCCGGCTATCATTTACATTCCCTTCTACCCCAGTCTCCTCCAATTTATGGTGGGAGGGGGACATTAGGGCTTCAGGAACCAAGAGTTATTTGCCTCTGGAAATTTGTGCTATTGATAAGGTAACCTCCCTGTTTAGGTCTCTAGGACATCTTGTAGGACAAGGGATATTCCTGTTCTGCAGGATTGCGATCCCTGCAAGTTAACTATTTATCGTTTTATGGAAGTCAGGGGTGCCTGAGGAATGCTACACATATGGAGGGGAGTGGGTGAAGAGGGGGTGCAAGGCGCCAGCTTTTGCTTTGTCCTCAGCCAGCCTCCTGCTCCCTCATCATTTGCAGCACTCTCACTGGCTCAACGCCAGGGGTGGCTTTCCTTGGTCTGGGGACTTAAGCCCCTGTCCCTAACTGCCCCAATTCCCACAATTTCCCCCCATGATCCTTTGCTCTTTTTGAGTGCTTTCAACCAGACTCCAAGTTAGTGCTGGTCCCCAGTCACAGGGAACTCTCATATTGGGGTATAACTTTCCAGTGGGTTGCTTCTGGTGGCTCCCTCCCCCTTTTGTTTACCCTCCAATATTAGTCCAACTTTCCCACTCTGCTTTACCTGTCCACTGGCGTGTTCTGCCCCTGTAGAGATCCAGACATGTAGAATTCTAATCTCAGGCTGATTTCATGAGTGATCAGAGTTCTTTGGTAGGTAATCAGTTCACTTTAGGTTACAGGTTGAAACGGCACCTCCCCCTAGTTCTCCACCATCTTGTCTCCCCATAAGATAGTCTTTTTAACAAATGGAGCTGGAACAAAGAAATCCACTTTCCAAAAAAAAAAATAAGCTAGAGGACAGACCTCCTATCTTTCACAAAAATTAATTCAAAAGGGATTGCAGACAAATGTAAAATACAAAACTATAAAACTCCTGGAAAAATAGCATAGAAAAAAAATCACATGATTGTGGGTTGGTGATGACTTTTTAGCTACACCACCAAGAGCATGATGTATGAAAGAAATAACCGATAAGCTTGACTTCATTAAATTAAAAATTTCCACATTGTGAAAAACATTATCAAGAGAATAAGAAGACAATCCACAGAATGGGAGAAAATATTCTAAATATGTATCTGATAAAATTTAATCCAGAAATAAAAACTTGGATTCAGCATGATAAGATGGGGTTAGTCAAGAAATGTATGGTCAGTTTAATATTATAAAATCAATTAATGTGATTATCATATCAATAAACATTTTAAAATGTGGATTAAAAGGTATAAAAGGTGATACAATCATTTTGATAGATTTAAGAAATTAGGTAACAAAAATTATTATTCATTTATGATAGAAACTCTCTAGTAAGCTAAGAGTAAGATTAATGTTCTTCAATGTGATAAAGTGCATCTAAGAAAAACCCAAATCCAACATCGTACTTAATGGTGAAATATTAAATGTTTTCCCCAAAACTTGAGAATACGCCAAGAATACCTGCTTTTACTACTTCTAATCCACATTCACACAGGAAGTCCTAACAAGTGCGTAAGGAAAGAAAGAGAAATCAAAGAAATAATGTCTGGGAAGTAAGAAGTAAAACTCCTAAATATAGTGGTAACATGATTGTTTCCTTGATTGAAAATACTAAGGAATCTATAAACTCTTAGAACTAATAAGTGAATGTAGCATACAAAGTTTAGTTATAACATACCAGTTGTATTTCCAACTATTAACAATGCAAAATAGAAAATGAAATAAAATTCAATTCCTTTACAATAATATATAAATTATAAAGTAATTAGAAGTAAATTAGAATTTAACAAAGATATGCAAGACAGTGCAAAGCACTGCAATAAAAAAAAAGCTACAGCAAAAGCTAAATGCAGAGAAACGTTATGTTCATGGACTGAAACACTCAAAATTATTGTTATTTATCTCCTAATTAACCTACATATTGAGCATAATATCAATCAGTATTCTTGTAGACTGTCTTTAGAATTTAACAAGATGATTTTAAAATTTATATGGAAATGCAAAGAATGCAGAATAGCCAAAACAAAACAATCCTGATAAAGAACAAAGGATTTACATTATTTGATTTCAAGATCTACTACAAAGTTACTCTCATCAGTCTAACATTAGCATTCAGATCAACAACTAGTTCAATGGTGCAGAATATATAATGCAGAAATAGAAATGTAAATAAATTTACATTTATGAGGTCAACTGATTTTCCACAAAGACACCAATGCAATTCAATGAGGAAAGGAAAATCTTTTAATAATAGTGATAGATATCCACACGGGAAAAATAAAATAAAAGTTGACCTCTACATTAATTTAAATTGAATCACAGAACATAAAACCTATAACATATAGGTTATATGTTATATAACCTATATAACTATAACATCTTTAGAAGAAAAGTAATAGAGAATTTCTTTGTGACCCAATAGATATTTCTTGGACATAACTCAGAAATTACTAATTATAAAAAACTAACAGTGATAAACTGGAAAACTTCTATTAATCAAAAGACACTTCTAAGAAAATGACTAGGTAAATCTTAGAGAAAATGTATATGAAATACATATCTAACAAAAGACTTCTATCCCCTCATGAATATAGACACAAAAATCCTCAACAAAATATTAGTAAGTCAAATCCAACAACATATTAAAATAAATTATACATCACAATCAAGTGGGATTTATTATTAGGATGCAAGCATGGTTTAATATTTCCAAAACAATCAATGTGATATGTTACATCAGTAGAAGAATACAAATACAGAAGTAAGGATTAAGCTGGGGGTATCACATTGCCTGATTTCAAGGTTCACTACAAAGCTGTGATCACCAAGATGGCATGGTCCTGGCACAAAAACAGACACATAGACCAGTGGAACAGAGTGAGTCCAGATATGGACCCACACCTCTATGGTCAAATTATCTTTGACAAAGCAGGAAAAATATCTGGTCGAAAAAAGACAGTCTTCAATACATGGTACTGGGAAAATTGGATAGCTATGTATAGAAGAATGAAACTCGACCATTCTCTTACACCATACACAAATATAAACTCGAAATGGATAAAAGACCTCACTGTGAGGTAGGAATCTACCAAAATCCTAGAGGAGAACATAGAGAGTAACCTTTTCAGCATCAGCCACAGCAACTTCTTTCAAGAAATGTCTCCAAAGGCAAAGTAAACAAAAGCAAAAATGAACTTTGGGGACTTTATCAAGATCAAAATCTTCTGCACAGCAAAGGAAACAGTCAACAAAACAAAGAGGCAACCCATGGAATGGGAGAAGATATTCACAAAAGATACTACAGACAAAGGGCTCATATCCAAGATCTATAAAGAACTCAAACTCAACACCCAAAAAACAGATAATCATATAAAAAAAAATGGGCAGAAGACATGAACAAACATTTCTCCAAAGAAGACATACAAATGGCTAACAGACACATGAAAAAATGTTCATCATCATTAGCCATCAGGGAAATTCAAATCAAAACCACACTGAGATACCACATTACTCCAGTTAGAATGGCCAAAATTAATAAGACAAGAAACAGCAAGTGTTGGAGAGGATATATATGGAGAAAGGGGAACCCTCTTAAACTGTTGGTGGGAATGCAAGTTGGTGCAGCCACTTTGAAAAACAGTGTGGAGATTCCTTAAGAAATTAAAAATAGAGCTACACTATGACCCTGCAATTGTACTACTGGATATTTACCCCCAAGTTACAGATGTGGTGAAAAGAGGGCCATATGTACCCCAATGTTCATAGCAGCAATGGCCACAATCGCCAAACTGTGGAAAGAACAAAGATGCCCTTCAACAGATGAATGGATAGAGAAGAGATGGCTCATACATACAATGGAATATTACGCCTTCATCAGAAAGGATGAATATCCAACTTTTGTATCAAGATGGACGGGACTGGAGGAGATTATGCTGAGTGAAGTAAGTCAAGCAGAGAAAGTCAATGGTTTCACTTACTTATGGAACATGAGAAATAACATGGGGGGACATTAGAAGAAGGAAAGGAAAAGTGAATTGGGGGAAATCGGAGGCAGAGATGAACCATGAGAGACTGTGAACTCTGAGAAACAACCTGAGGGTTTTGGAGGGGAGGAGAGTGGGGGGATGCGTGAACCTGGTGGTGGATTAAGGAGAGCACGTATTGCATGGAGCACTGGGTGTGGTGCATAAACAATAAATCTTGAAACAAAAATATGATCATTTCAGTGGATGCAGAAAAAGCATTTGACAAAGTATAATCCATTCATGAGAAAAAGCCTCCACAAAGTAGATCTAAAGAGAACAGATCTTTGGGCACCTGGGTGGCTCAGTGGTTTAAAGCCTCTGCCTTCGGCTCAGGTCATGATCTCAGGGTCCTGGGATCAAGGCCCGCATCAGGCTTTCTGCTCAGTAGGGAGCCTGATTTCCCCTCTCTCTCTATCTGCCTCTCTGCCTA
Organism: Mustela putorius furo; assembly: GCF_011764305.1. Lineage (NCBI taxonomy): Eukaryota > Metazoa > Chordata > Mammalia > Carnivora > Mustelidae > Mustela > Mustela putorius. The sequence continues at coordinate 4,221,325 of NW_025422171.1, forward strand.
CTTGTGATTTCTGTCTGTCAAATAAATTAATTAATTAATTAAATAAAATAAAAAAGAGAACAGATCTTAACACAATAAAGCCCATAAATGAAAGACCCACAGCCAACACCATCCTCAATGGTGAAAAGGTCAGGAACAAGAAGACATGGATGTCCACTCTCACCACTTTTATTCAGCACAGTACTGGAAGTCTTATCCACAGTAATTAGACAACAAAAAGAAATAAAAGTCATCCAAACTGGGAAGGAAGAAAGAAAACTATTTGCAAATGACATGATACTACATATAGAAAACTCAAAGGCTCCACCAAAATACTTGTAGAACTCATAAAGAAATTCAGTTAAAGTCACAGATATAAAATCAATGTATAGGAATCTGTTGCAGTTTTATACACTAATAATGAGGTAGCAGAAAGTGAAATTTAGAAAACAATCTCACTTACAATTGCATCAAAAACATTAAGATAACTAGGAATAAACTTAACCAAAGAGATGAAAGACCTCTATTCTGAAAATAAAACACTGATGAAAGAAATTCAAGATGATGCAAAGAAATGCATTCTATGCTCACAGGTTGAAAAAACAAATATTGTTAAAATGTATATACTATCCAAAGCAATATAAACATTTAATGCAATCTATCAAAATACCAACAACATTTTTCACAGAGCTAAAACAAACCATCCTAAAATTTGTATGGAACCCTGAAAAGCCAAAGCAATCTTGAAAAAGAAAAAGCAAAGCTGGAAACACCACAATTCTGGACTTCAAGTTATATTACAAAGCGGTAGTGGTTAAAACAGTATGGTATTGCACAAAAACAGACACAAAGAACAATAGATAATAGAAAACCCAGAAATGAACCCACAACTGTATCCTCAATTAAACTTTGACAAAGCAGGAAAGAGTATCAGATGGAAGAAAGACAGTCTCTTCAACAAATGGTGTTGGGAAAACTGGACAGCCACACGCAGAAGAATGAAAGGAAATGGATATCAAAACTGCAATCAGATACCACCTCACACTTGTCAGAATGGCTAAAATCAACAATATAAGAAACAAGTGTTGGCAAGGATTCAGAGAAAGGGGAACACTCTTCCACTGTTGGTGGGAATGCAAACTGATGCAGCCACTCTGGAAAACAGTCTGGAGGTTCCTCAAAAAGTTAAAAATGGAACTTCCCTGTGACCCAGCAACTGCACTGGTAGGTATTTACCCAAAGAGTCCAAAAATACTTATTCAAAGGGTTGCATGCACCCCGATGTTGATAGCAGCATTATTTATAATAGTCAAATTATGGAAAAAGTCCAAGTGCTCATCTACTGATGAATCACACACACACACACACACACACACACACAGAAGATTATTACCCATCTGTAAAAAAGAATGAAATCTTACCATTTGCAAGGACACGGATGGAGCTAGAGAGTATTATGTTAAGTTAAATGTCAGTCAGAAAAAGACAAATACCATATGACCTCATTCATATGTGGAATTTAAGAAACAAAACAAATAGGCAAAGGGTAAAAAGAAAGAGAGTGAGGCAAACTAGGAAACAGACTCTTGAACATAGAGAACAAACTGATGGTTACCAGAGGGGAGGTGGGGGTGGGGAATGGGTGAAACATGTGATGAGGATTAAGGATTGACCTTGTGATGAACACCAGGTGATGTATGGAAGTGTTGAATCATTATACTGTACACCTGAAACTAATATTACACTGTATGTTAGCCAACTGAATTTAAATAAAACCATAAAATTTGGGGCGCCTGGGTGGCTCAGTGGGTTAAGCCGCTGCCTTCGGCTCAGGTCATGATCTCAGGGTCCTGGGATCGAGTCCCGCATCGGGCTATCTGCTCAGCAGGGAGCTTGCTTCCTTCTCTCTCTCTCTCTGCCTGCCTCTCACTGTACTTGTAATTTCTCTCTGTCAAATAAATAAATAAAATCTTTAAAAAATAAATAAATAAATAAATAAATAAAACCATAAAATTCTTATGGAGAAGTGGCTGAATGTGAAAGATCAAAGCTTTCTCTTTTATTTTTAATTAAATTTTTATTTTAATTCTAATACAGTTAACATACAGTATTATATTATTTTCAGATATAAAAGCTTTCTCATTTAAAAATGGCAAGCAACGTACTGGATAAAACTTTCTGCGTGGTAAAACAGATTTTAAGTGCCTTAACATTATGTGTTTTCATAAAGAGCATTCTGGGCCATGAAACTGCTATATGACTGCTAGAGATATAAGAGAATCTACTTCTGTATTTGATAAAATGGCTGGAAATAGCAATTTAAAAACAAAATTGTCATTTTGTTTCAATTTTCAATCCAAGAAACCCCTTTATTTTCACCCCATGGCTATAAATGTCTTTGCAGGCATGCAAGAAAATGAGTCAAGAATTCACACTAACACAGTTAGAATGCAACCTTTTGACTTATTTCTTTTCCCCTATTATATGAAATTCCTGTCATAAGTCATTTACTTGAATTCTGCCCTGAGTGATAGGATGCCCTTGGCAACCTGAAGAGCGTGAGATGATACGCCATAAAACATCAAATCTGGGAAGGGCAGTGTTGGGTAAATACTGCTGTTACGAGTTTGTACCTTGGGGCTGAGCCAAATGTGGGGGGAAGCCAGTCTACAGCTCAATCAATACTAGTTACATCCAACAAGATGAGAAAACAATGTTCCGTGACCATCAAAGGAGCAGTAAGCACAATGTAAGTGAAGATACATTCTAGCTTTTTAAAAACTTATAGTCAGGAAAAGGGAAACAATGATGAAATAGCGTACAAAATGTAAAAAAGAAAAAAAAGGTGAATTTGAAGCCATACTTCAGGCATTCCAACAGACAGAACTTTAGATAGAAACAGAAATGCTTCCAGTTCCTTTTCAATATCGTCATCTGCATAATTTTCTATGCATCAGAAATTTCTGAGAGTGACCTACTATGATGCTTTTATTTTAATATCAATTACAAATACAATTTAAAATAATGTTATAAACTATAATCACTCAAATGTTCATTAAGTAGTGGTGTCAACATGGGAGTGGGAAAACAGACCCCCACTCCAAGGGTTCATATCTAGATAAAACAATAAAACACAACAACATGTTTGTCAGTTAATGTCAGAGATGATGCTCTGACAATTAAGAAAAAAAAGCACATTAAGGAAGCCCACCTTTATGCTGAAAAAAAATCACTGCATATCAGACAAGATTCATAAAAAAAAAAAAATACAGAGAACATGCTGCAAAATAAATCACCCAGAAATGTGCCTCTACACTGCATTTTCAGTCTGTTTTTAAGCTCAGAAAAAGCATAATGCCTACCTTACATTTATTTATATGTGAAAACTACTCTTGAAGTATTCAAGTTTTGAATTGTTCAGGATCATTAGGAGTGATTCCTTTTATAAAAATGGGATCATTAGATTTTGTGGCACACAGGTGAAAAATCATTCAGGTCATAAGAAAAAATAACACCATTTAGAAATTAATGTATTTGTGCCTGATTTTTATATTTCCTCATGGAGTCTCATCAACACTTAGAAAATGAAAAGGCAAATGTCCTTAAGAATTGTCACCTTGGAGGACTCTTGAAAAGAAAGTCACCTCAATTGTGACATGTCACACTTTCTCTTTGGTATGACAATCCAGGGCAAAACAAGCCAGTGCTATTCTTTTAAAAACAAAGGTTAAAAAAAAATTCCCTTTTACTTTAAATTTCTTACTAGCCATTAAGATTATCTGATTATATAAAATTTTTTAAAAACTCAATATTACCCATACAAGCCAAAAGAGACCAACTAAAATCAAGTGTATATCTGGAATATAATATTGTCTTCTGATAGAAAGTTTATTATTTAGATGTTTATTCCTGGAGTCTTTTTCTACTTTCTATGCTTTACCTTTTGGTCTGACATGGATTTCCTGTCTCTACATGGAAGGGGAAGCTTCTATACATGTGAGAATAGTACTTAACAGCTCTGCAGGAAATTGTTGCCACTTAATCAGTATCAGTCACAGAAAATGTCCACATTTTCTCCTGGTGATTTCATTCCTACCTTTAGATAAATAAAACACCAGTTAATTTAACCAGAAATAAGAGTTGCAGTTGCCTCATTTAAAAATTGAAGATTATAGTAAAGGGTAGGTTTAAGGACCCCCAGACTAGAATTACAGATTTAATTTGAGCCATCCTTAGCCTTGGACCTCCTCCAACCTTGTTACCTGAGTTTCTGTGACTGGACCACCTCCTTGCTTTTTTAGTTAGAGTAATTAAGTTTGTCTTTATCCTGATATCCCAACATGGTAGAGTAGATTTTGACACAAAATGAGTGTATAAGTTTTCTGCTGCTATGTAATAAAGTATCGCAAACTTAGCAACTTAGAGCAACACCAATTCATTGTCTCACAATTTCCATGTGTGGATTTGGATTTTGGATTTTGGATTTGGATTTTGAATTGTGGATTTGGATTTTGGCTGGATTTTCTGCTCAGAATCTCACCAGACTGAAATCAAACAGGTCTCTGCGGCTGGGATTTCATTTGAAGCTATTTCTTTTTCAGTATGACTTAGGTTATCGCCTTCTTGTTAGCTCTTTTAGAGCTCTTAGAAACCATCCAGGTATTTGCTGCAGCCTCTCACATCACAGCTTACTTCTTCAAGCCAGCAGTAGAGTGCCTGCTGCTGATGTTGACTTCACCTGATTATATCAGGCCCACCCAGGATAATCTTCCCTTTTATATGATTTTTTTCATTCAAAGTCAATTGATTGGAAACTTTGACTACAACTTCAAAATCTCTTTTTCCATAAGAATACAATCTTGGGAGTGACAGATGTATGAGAGTGAATATGAGATGTCCACTGGCCCCATCCACACTCAAAAGGAAGGGATTATTCAATATGTGTGCACCAGGGGGCAAGAATATTAGAGACCATCTTAAAATTCTGCTTATCACAGAGGCAAAACATGACCAAATTTATTTGATTGAGTTGAGTGTCTAAGATGTTGAACATATAGTGCCCAAAACAGTGTTGGAGCATAGTTTCTGCTCAGTAATCCTAATTATTATTCCTATCCTCTATCATATTTCCTCAGTTTGTACCCCTCTAGCCTTGAAGAACCATGGTAAAATGTTCTAAAATATTGGAGCACTACACCAATGTAAGAGATCTCTTACCTGTTACCAGGCTTCCCTGAGAGGAGATACTTTTAACTCTTCCCCTCTCCCACTCATGAACACCCACATTTTGAATTTCTTTTACAGACCAGTTCATATTATGAAGTCTGTTGTTCATATTTTCCATGAGATTCTGACCCTTAGGAAGCTCATTTTTCCTTCTAATCACCAGAAAATATGAGAAGGGCTAGGGCTATTTTCCCACTTGGGAGATGTCTTCTACCCTTTCTATTTCTGTAGTTATTTGGATCAAAATTTAGTATATTTTGAAGCAGTATCACAACAGATGATGAAGTTGGGTTCTCCAAGTGTCCATCACTCCACAGAAACAAGTATTCAGCTGAAAAGAACTATCAGAACCAACTATTTCACAAGTCTGGAATCAGACTGAACACTGTGGCATCCAAGGGAGTGCTTGGTGAAGAAAGAGACTGATAAATTTCAGCCTTTTGACTAGAAACTACCATACCACATCTCCCAGCCCTATATTAGGTAGCTGTGGGGATGACAGGCCACATTCCTATAATGGTTTGCAGGCACCAGGGTCAGCAATAAGGACCTTGTCCTCCAAAATTCAGGACTATGTGTTTTGATCTGCTTGATGGTTCCCTGAGAGGTCAGCAAGAGAGGTGACCTCTGTGTCAACCCCACTGGGCTGAATCAGCATTCCTGGCTTCTGTTGAATGAGCTGAAAAGATACAACACCTTTCCTTTCCTTCCCTTCCTTCCTCTACCTCTCCTGAACTCTATCCTTTGCTGGAATACACCTTAGACATCAATATACCGCATTATGTTGAGGAGCATAAGTTCTTCCAGTGAATCACCAAATTAGTGAGAGGTCATTGGGCCCTTGAAATAGTCGAAAGGTCTGCATTGCACCTAGTGAATCTTTCTCTAATTCCCTACAACATCCCTGGAACTCAGCACCCTCACCGTAGGGGTCTCAGTGGCATATACCTAGAGCCCAAAATACATTTTTTTAAGATTATTTATTTATTTATTTGACAGAGATTACGAGTAGGCAGAGAGGCAGGCAGAAAGGGAGGGGGAGGCAGACTCCCTGCTGAGCAGAGAGCCCGTTGTGGGGCTCGATCCCAGGACCCTGGGATTATGACCTGAGCCGAAGGCAGAGGCTTTAACCCACTGAGCCACCCAGAGTAAGTTTGTCCCCAGAGTAAATTTCTAAAGGGAACAGTCACTTAAACTTCCCTCAGCCTGGCATAATTGAAAATGATCTCACATCACCATTACCAGGGCAAAATAATATCATTTAAAAATATATATATCTGCTTAGGGTGCCTAGGTGACTTAATCTGTTAACCACCTGCCTTTGACTCAGGTCATGATCCCGGGCTCCTGGGATCAAGTTCCGAATCAGGCTCCTTGCTCAGCGGGAAGACTGCATTTCCCTGTCCCTTTGCCTGTTGCTCGCCCTGCTTGTGCTCTCACTCTCTCTTGCTCTCTTAAAAAAATACTTGCTCTTTTACCCAAAATTTAAATTAAATTAGATTAATAAAATGAAACATTTATTCAAATAGTTATTAGTTCTTTCCAATGTTCATACATTGGAAAATGTTATGTTAATAACCTTTGTCCCTTATCTTAGCAGTACTCATTTTCTTTATATTTAAGGAAATGAAATATTTTACCTGCCATCTTTATTACAAACAATTTCCCAGATTCCTAGATTAGGAATTCTGCTAGAGCAAATATAGTATTTTACTCCAATAGATTCTACCTGGTAGAATATTGGCATATTGTATTTATACATTAATTCAGAAATTGATATAATAAGTTTTCTGTGGAGTCTCAGTTGATTAAAATTTTTTTTTCTAAGTAGTCCTGAAATTACCTTTAAAAAGTAATCATTTCCTTATTACACCTATGTTAAATAAATAATAGTTATCCCCTACTTTAATATAGCCTTCTAGTGTTTTACAGTTTAGGATATATTCGTTTCAAAATGGATGTATTTTTTAATCACTTTATAATGTATCTTCTAGACCTGTTTTTTCCTATAATTTATTAAGAATGTGTGGTAACTTCACTAACCTCTGCTATTTGATGACTGATGAGAAATCTGGGCGCTTCCCACTCTGCACAGTGGTGTAGAACTGCCTGCCTGATGGCGCTCACTGAAAGCCTGGGAAGGCATCTGAATACCCAGTAGGGAATGATCATAGAGCTATGACCTTTAAAAACGTTGTCAATGTATTGAAAAATCTCTTGCTTTTGGTTACTACATACCTTAGTAACAGAATAAGAGGAAAGGAAAGCCAGCTAAAGTACACTCTAACTTTGAAATTAGAAGCTCGTTCCTTCCTCTGGAAAGTTTGTGAAGAAGGATTAGAATAGTCCTTGTCCTTGTAATTTAATGTATCAGATGGAATCGGAAGGACCTCCTTGTCTTCTCTGTGCCTTGTCAGCGGTCAGGCTCCTTTCTAAGTTTGGATCAGCTTCCCATATTTGAGACTTTTCACTCTTATGTCATTAGATACCTCTGAGAATTCTCTGATCTTAAGAGGTTTTTTTTTGCCAGTGTCACTTCCTCTGGGACATCTTCATCCTTTCCTTTACATTCATACTCTTTTCATATGTTGGGAAATTTGCCTTCGTAAGCTCCTCGGGCCACATACCCAGGGTTAGCATCAACGTCCGGTCTTCACTTCTTTCTTCTGGGACTCCAGTTAGTTTTTATTCAAGTTTCACTTCCAGTATTATCACTTTTATTTGTTGTACTTTCTTCTTTGTTGTCCCAATCCTTCTTTCCATTGTCATTTACTACAGAGGTTACCTTTGCAATCATAGCATAGAGCATTTTTTGGACTATTTTAAATTATTTTCTCATTGTTTCTGAAAATTCTATGTTTATAAGTAACGTTGTGTATTAATGCCTTCCAGTAGCTTTTTTCCCCCTAGTTTGATGTGGCATTCACATTAGTTAGGTAATTCCATATGAAATGAAATTGAGTCGCTGCATAATTCCTATGTTGTATATCAGGAAAATTTCTTTTTCCTAAAGTTTTCTTTTAAGTAGTTATATGACTATTTTTACCAACAAATGCTGGATTCCTTGGATTCATTTTGCTGTTGTTAATGTCATTACCCCTGACTTAAGTCGATATTTGCTTAATCATTGTTATTAAATGTATTATTATGCTTTATGTTTGTCATAAAATACATACACTTAAACTCTGTTCATGTGTGTGTATGCATTTGTCTATGTTTTAAAGTATGTTTCAATCTTAATCTTTTCCTGATAACTGTCTTTCAATATGATCTTGCTTTTGTCATTCTTTTATAATTTTGAAATTTATAGCCTCCCTCTAGTCAATTTTATTTTCTGTTCAGACTACGCTGTTTATTAATTTATCCAGTGATGTGGGTGATATATAATATGATATTCATCTCATAATTGCCAGCTAATAGTTTACAAACACATTTGTAAACTGTTTCCTTCAAGTGTTTTCCTTTAACTTTTTTCATCATTAATCTGTATTAAAAACTGACAAAGCATTAAATAAAACTTGAACAAATATGTAAGGACAAATAATCCTCAAAATACAGGAGCTAGAGTCTGGTAGTCATATAAAAGAGGCTGTCAGATTTAGATAAGATCCTGTAATAATTTTCCACCTGAATGCTCTCAGCAGTCCGGGGTCTCATTTTCCCGTCTTAAAAAAAAAAAAAGGAAATGGAAAGAAACAATACCATTGATCATAAAGATGCATGATTGTTTCAAAGGCACAGACTCCCTACAAAGCAGGGGAAGAAAGGAGTCTACATGAGCTCCTTGGCACATCCTCACCCACATGGAGACACTTCCCTAATTAGAATTTACTTCTGTACATTTTGGTCCATTGCTGATTTCAAATTTACTGCAAGGAATCCTTCCAGGGCTTATTGTTTTTCTTTCTTTATTCCTTTCCCTTCTTTCTTTTTCTCATTTTCCTCTCTCTTTTTTATTTATTAATTTTTTTTGTATAGAATAGTAGAATGAGGAGGTATGCCAGAGAACATCTAGTTTCACCTCTTAGAAAGTTTATGTGATTTATCAAAATCAGTGACATTCAGTTCTACCAGCAGCATTAGAGCCTTTGAATCCAGGATTCCTGCATCTCCTCTCAAAGTTGTTTCCACACAACTCCTTGGTCTCCTTGTCTTTTATATTTTGTTTTGTTTTCTACCTAGAAAAGAATAACTCAGAATTGCCACTTAGTGATCTGGAACACCTTGGCACAATTTCAATGGCTGCTAATCTAAATGTCTTCATTGGACAAATTGTGAAACTAAACCAAACATACACTTCTGCCCCTTCACACACACCCACATACACACACGCTGATATCCCCTAAGGCAGAGATTTGATGAGGGACATACTGAAGTAGCAGTGAGGGTATTTCCCTTTCTGATAACTCAATCCACACAGTGACTACCATCAGTAAACATTAGTAAAACTAAGGTAACTGGGAATGGCAAGAAACACTCTAGCATATAAAAATATGAATGTAAAGATAGACAAACATCATTTTCCCCCTTAGTAATAAGATTCGGATTTTTTTTTTTTTTTGGACTGTTTGTTTGTTTGAAGTAATCTCTATGCACAACTTGGGGCTTGAGCTCACAACACAAGATCAAGAGTTAACATGCTCTACAGACTGCACCAGCCAAGCACCTTAAGTTCAGATATTTTCATGAAATATAAGAGCTTCATTCATAGGGCTCCTTTAGAAAGTCTTTCAAGCTAACATTACTTTAGGTAAAACATCATTTTACCTAAAGTAAAATTTATCATTTTAAATTTTAAATGATACTTTTTAAAATTTAAAAATGATACTTTTTAAAATTTTACTAAAGTAAAATTTATCATTTTAAATTTTACTTTAGTAAAATTTTAAAAAGTATCATTTTTAAATTTTAAAAAGTATCATTTATTTGATGTATAATCAAATAAAACACAAATGGAAAGAAACCATTTCTTAACTATGGTTTCAATGATCTCATTTTACATTTTCCCCTTCACCAGTTTAATTGGTAATTTGCTGAGAGGGACATGCCCATCAACAAGGCAGTTTCTGTAATTTGAAATATGACTGACTAAAGGAAAAATGCCCTGAGATATAGTCTAAGTGAAAAACAAATAGCAAATATATAATGCAGATTCTAAAGCAAGTGGCATGAAATGTTTGAAGACTTCCTTATGCCAATCATTTTAATTTTTTAAAAAAATTCTGAAGAAGTTCTAAGTTAACAAGTCATGATTATCCATGAAATAAATTAATTTGAACCCTGTAAACTTTTTTCCAATACAATTGTGCTTTATTTCTTATTTGAATTAAGCTCTAGGTGATGAACACATATCAGCTCAAATCTTATTTCCCCATTGTGGAACATGACACATTGTGGTTTTGTTGTTTGAGATATCAGATAAATTTGGTTAAAAGAAAAAAGAAATCTGACTTTGATCGCTCCTATATGCCAGCCAGGAACATTTTTATTATAGAAAATCTGCATATACAGCAATGCTATTCCCTTCTCCCTGATGTGGGGACAGTGGAGCAGCTATAATCTATTCTGATAAAACACAGATGGTATCTGCAGAGCCCCCCATTCATCTTTCTCTTTGAGTGCTGCAATTAATCAGCTACCTTCTCCTGCCTTCTTCTCCCACAAAGATCATCCACTCAAGTGGATGTTCCCTTTCATTGACACATATTCAGACTGCTGGTGTGACACCTTGGGCTAAAACACCAATCATAGGGAAGAATTCCAAAAGGATCATGCAATGGCTACATTTCCTACTAAAACTTTACATTTATTTTAATCTTGAAGATAAAACTATGTACTTGTGACTAAAAAAATAAGAAATACAGAATTATACTGTGACACAAAATTATTCACCTATAATCCCACCAGTGAAAAGTAGATGCCAATAGTATTTTTACAAATTTCCTTTTAGTCTCCTTTTTGTCCATATAAATGGTATATATTTTTAAAACTTAACACTTTCCCTTTTTGCTTCAATATATGAATAATTTGCCATATTCCTATAGATCTTTCTAAAACATCATTTAATTGCTAATGATGTTCTATTGTATTGATCTCAATGTAGTTAGCCAATCCCTAATAGGTTTTTCTGTTCATGTTTAACCTCTAACTTTATGCATACATATTTCTCTACATTTACAATTAAGTTCTTAGAATAGATCCTGAAATTAGAATTCATGAGCCAAATGATTAAATGTTCTTAAGACTCTTTACAAAAATAATTTAAAAGCCCACATTTCATCAACTCTTTACCACCCATAGCTAATTTGATAAATTTTTTTTATATTTTATTTATTTATTTGACAGACAGAGATCACAAGTAGGCAGAGAAGCAGGCAGAGAGGGAGAAGGAAGCAGGCTCCCTGCTGAGCAGAGAGCCTAATGTGGGGCTAGATCCCAGGACCCTGGGATCATGACCTGAGCTGAAGGCAGAGGCTTTAACCCACTGAGCCACCCAGGCGCCCTAATTTTATAAATTAAGTTTGTTTGACATTTCATTCAATATGAAGGGATTGACTCTTTAATATTTATCACCCATTTATATTCCTTGTCTTATGGATATTTTTGTTTTAATATTTTTGTACTTATTTATGCTACCAAAGTATGTATACATACTATACATATTTATGCTAACATAGTACGTATACATACTATGGTGGCATAAATACATATATATACATAGTATGTATACATATGACAGGATATGCCATATACTATGTAGTATATGTTATATATGAAAAGCTTACCATTTTAAATTTATCAAGAACTTCATCTAAACAGATAATAGATATTGACTTACCCACATATTCATACTTTTTGTATAAAACCCTTATAAATATTCCTTATGACCAAAAAATCTTCAATTAGAAAATTATAAGACTGCTACTCCATAAGTGCTGTACTCATTTGTAATCTTATCCATAATCTGAAATGTAAAAAATACTCTGAACCTGAAATGTTTTCACAAGAATTTGATTAAGTTGTTTGGAAGTAAATTTGATAAAAGCTTATATACTCATAAAATCTGTGGCCTAGGAATTTCCCTAGGTGATCTCATCCCTCTCATGGTCTCAAACTCCTTTTACTGGATATAATGATGATCCCCTAAAAATGCCCACATTCTTATTTCGCTAAGCATGATACACTCTAGTTCCATCCATGTTGTTGCAAATGGCAAGATTTCATTTCTTTTGATGGCTGCCTGGGGATAAAAATATATGTTTATAAAAAATAAAAAATTATATAAAAAAAATGCCCACATTGTAATACCCACAACAAAAGGGACTTTGCAAATATGGTTAAGTATCTTGAAATGGGGAAACTATCTGGAACCATCTGGGTCAGAATTAAAGAAGGTGATACAATGATGGAAGCAGAAGTCTTAAAGCAGAGAGATTTGAAGTTGCTGCTATGGATGGCTGAAGATGAAGTAGGCGTCCATGAACTAAGGCATGCAGGCAGCCTCTAGAAGATCCAAAAGACAAAAACAAATAAACAACCATTCCTCTTGAGCCTCCAGAAGGAACATAGGACTGGCAGCACATTGACTTTAGCTCAGTGAGACTTATTTCAGATTGCTGATATCCAAAACGGTAAAATGATAAATATGTATTGTTTTAAGCCAGTAAATTTGGGGTATTTTTTGTTACAACAGCAACAGGAAACTAATAGACCCCCATCACTAAACAATTCCCAACTGAGGTTTAGTGAGACTAGACTTCTGAGTTCCAGAATATGTATCCTGCTTTCCATTTGATATCTCCACTTGAGTGTTTCAGAGGGATTTAAGATTTAGCATGGTCCAAAGTAAACTGCTCATTTTCATCCCTAAATCTTCTTCTCTAGTTTCCATATACCAGTAAATGTTAGACAATCCATCTAATCAATCAACTCATTAATTTGACTCCTTCCTTTCCTTCATTCTCCTAATCCAGTTCATCCTTTAGTCATGTTGATTCTGCCAAAGCATACTCCACGTCCACATATTGCTGTCTCTCTCCCTTTCCACCATTCTAGACTAGACCACAGTAGACCAAGCCAGTCAACATTCATGTGCACTTCTCTGCTTCCATTTGTCTCACTTCAAGCTACATGCCCCCGCCCCAGGTAATCCTCTAATATCATTCTTCTGTTCTGTGCCCCTTAAGTCATGCCCAGTTTCTTCACCATTGGTATACAAATACCCAAATGGTGTAATTCCTGTGTACTTTCCCAAACCCATCCTGTGCTATTTTCTCACTGCTCATACTGAACACTACTAATCTTCCTTTGGTTCCATCAAGATGCTGTGCTCCCTTACACCACATGACCTTTCCCAACATAGCTCCTATTGTATAAATACTGTTATTCATCCACTGCCTCATAAATTTTCACTCATATCTAAGTTAGCATAAGTATTATGAACCCATACTGATCTTCCATGACCATCTATTATAAATTAAATTCCTCCTTACTTCTCCCTCAAATAACATTCTATTTTCCATTATAGTTTTTATCATAGCTTACAACTACATTTCGTGGATATTTTTACTTACATTCTTTTTCCCTTTACTAGATTTTAAGTTCCACCAGAACAGGAGCCATGGTATCGTTTCACATGGCACAGTAGCTGAAACATAGAAGAGGCCCAGTAAATATTTGATAAACAATAAATGGACAAGTCAGGAGAACTTGGATTCTAATCTCAGATATATAGATTCTACAATTCTGATTAGCCTCCTGAATGTTAATTTTGCCATGGAAAAAATGGGATGACAAAACATACATTATAACATCTCTATAAAAATTAAATCAATATATGGGTGGCCGATGGCACTGGGCTGATGCACCCTTGTCAAGCCACTGCCTCCAATCCTGCCTTATTTGTCCAAACATCTCTAGGCCTATTGTCTGTGAATATCAAATGACACTGTCATACTATGGCTTTGATTCAATTAATCCAGGCTTAAAAAGCCTTCCTTAAAAAGAAAGACATGTTTCATTCTGCAAAGCACTGTTCCTAGAATCATAACTCATAATTAAAGACAAAGAATACAGGGAAGTTGGAAAAGAAGTCAGATTGATTTCCTCAGTCATGTACTCACCACAGGTGAAATTGGCCCGAAGCCCTGATATCAGTATTTTGAGCAAAACATCGGTTCTGATGCAAATCTCAGAACAGAGGCTAAACACTAGATAAAGAATTTTATGCCAACCTTTAGATGTCGATTAGTGAATATTCTTCTTTATGTACCCTAAATTTGTATGTTTCTGACAGTGCTTAGATTCCATTTAGCTAGACATTATAAAATTAGATGAATTATTGCTTCAACTCTGGACTTCTCATTGTGTAAAATTGACCCCACATAGGGACTTCCTTCTTCATTCCCCAGAGTATGTTACATTCCAAACGTAAGTGCAATTTTTTTTAAAAAGCTCCAACTGAACGAAGGTCTAAGCCAGGTTTGAATTCATCAAGTTGTGTCTGAAAAATGAATGTAATTAGTTGAAACATTGGAGAAAACGAGTCATCCTTATTTTAGAATTTCTCCCAGAGAACCCTCCTACAAGTGACCAACATGACCAGGGTGCTGGTTTCCAGTAGATAAGGAAGTATAGAATTTCAGCCAGTAAGAATGAAATTCTGATTCCTGTCTCCATTCCTCCACTCTAAATTCTAGTAATTCATAACATTATTGTGATTTGCATACAGACTTTCAAATTCATTATTTTTTATCTTTATTTTTAAAGTTATTTTGAGTTAGATGACTGCTATTCCCACTTCTTAGCACTTCTGCTTCATAAAAATCATGTGTCCAACATCTTTGTGCTCTTCAATGAGGCTCAAAGCTACTATTTGGAGGTGCCAAAAATGATTTTAAAAAGTTGTCACAGACCCAAAAGATTTTATGTCCTAGACACATACACACCAATGGTTTCCCTGCTTGGTTCTGGTCTCCCAATTTTTACAAATAAAACATCATGCTATCTATTCCTCATCAGACCCCAAATAGTCAGAATGCATTCTCTTCCAATCTGGAGAAGATGATTTTTGTGCCTAAGTGATCACAGACAATGCATTCACCTCATGGCTACCAACTTCTAAGATATTCCTAGTGCTAGTCTCCATTCCATTTTATATTAAAACAAAGTTAATTTCAAAATTTCTAATTAGACAATTGAGATATGTTATACAGTATGATCCACTTGAACATTCACTTTTTTCTGTGTTATAAATACAAAAACTACAAATAGGAGTCTTTCACAATGATTTTTGAGCAAGGATCTCATGCTATTTTAATCTAATTTTTATTTTAATGAATTTTATTTTAATGTAATTGTTTACTGAATTACTCAATAATAAAAAACTACTATAATTTTGACTGAATTATTTTTCACTTAATTATTTTAATATTTGCTGTGTTTTTTACTGATTTATTGAAAATTTTACTGAATTTTATTTTAATGTAGTTTTTACTGAATTAGTAGTGAAATTTTTTACTAAATGTAATTTTTTACTGAACTACCCAATAATGAAATAGTATTAAAATGTAAATTTTACTGAAGTGTGCCATATACACATAAATATGTATAAATCATAAGTGTATAAGTCCATGAACTTTTGAAAGGAAACAGCAGAGAGTAGATCGCTGACACCTTAGAATTCTCTTGTGCCCACACCCAGTTTAATGCATAATCACCTTCCTAAAAGGAGCCATTTTTTATTACTTCCATTGCCACAGATTACTTTTAGCTCTTTCAGAATGTTTAGATAAGTGGAGTTATACATTATGTTTTCTTTTTGTGTCTGACCTCTTTTGATCAACACTATATTTGTGGGATTTATTCAGAGGCTGTATGTGGAAATAATTCACTTACTTTTATTAATATATAGTATTTTCTCCTATGAATACAACATAGTTATATTTTGCTGGACATAATGTAAAGATTTCTGTTTGAAATGTAGATTTCTATTGGCATGGCCGTAGGATATGCATACAATTATCTCTACTAGGTATTGTAGAATTGTAATCCAAAGTAATTATTTATTGATTTTTTTTTTCCTTATAGTGTGAATGAGAAGTCCAGAGATCTACAGGCTTACTCATGTTTGATAGTTGTTTTTGATTTTGATTTTGTTTTCCTTTTTCTTTTACCTATAATAGTGGGTATGAAGAGTTAAATCGCATTCTTACACTGATGATACCTAATGAAGCATGTCCCCTGGTATTCAGGCCAGTGTACCTGGTCCCATGCTAACTTGGACTTGTGACTAGATTTAGCCAGTTGATGCTCAACAAAAGTGATATGAAAGAAGGCTTTACCATCACTTGTAAACACTGGGAGCATGTGATCTTGGAATGTTCCACTTTGGATAGAGGCTTCCATCCTGACAGGAGCCCAATAAGCCATGCATGTAGAGGGTCTATATAGAGGAGAACACCACTGTGCTCCCAGTCAGCCGCAGGTATTTCTAGCAACATGAGGGAGGCCACGTTGGAAATGCCAGTGGTTCTAGCAACACAGCCAACATCACACAAAACAGAAAAACCATGACCCATTCAAGCCACAGACCCATGAATAATAGTTCTGGTTCTGTTAAGCTGTTACCTTCAGGATTTGTAATAAATATAACAAAAAGTAACTTTTGTGGTTTTAATGTTAATATATGTGGTGATTAAAAATGTTGAGCATCGGGAGGAGTCAAGATGGTGGAGAAGTAGCAGGCTGAGACTACTTCAGCTAGCAGGAGATCAGCTAGATAGCTTATCTAAAGATTGCAAACACCTACAAATCCAACGGTAGTTCGAAGAAAAGAACAGCAATTCTAGAAACAGAAAATTGACCACTCTCTGAAAGGTAGGACTGGTGGAGAAATGAATCCAAAGCGATGGGAAGGTAGACCCCAGGGGGAGGAACCAGCTACCGGCAAGCGGCAGAGCAACGGAGCACAAAATCAGGACTTTTAAAAGTCTGTTCTGCTAAGGGATATCGCTCCAGAGGCTAAATCAGGGTGAAGCCCACGTGGGGTCAGTGTGGCCTCAGGTCCCACAGGGTCACAGAAGGATCAGGTGTGTCTGAGTGTCGCAGGGCTTAGAGGTATTAGAATGCGGAAGCTGGCTACAGAGACAAAACCGAGGAGTGAGCTCCCAGCTCGGGGTTACCTTGAACTGGTCACAGGCTCAGTGAGCTTGGAGCTTGGCCAGAGGCCGGGAAGACAGGGGTAATTGGGCGTTGTTCTCTGAGGGCGCACTGAGGAGTGGGGCCCCAGGCTCTCAGCTCCTCCAGGCTGGAGACCGGGAGGCCTCCATTTTCATCCCCGTACTCCAGAACTCTATGGAAAGCATTCAGGGAACAAAAGCTCCCGAAAGCAAACCCACGGGGATTACTCAGCCAAGCCCCCGGTAAGGGTGGTGCAATTCCGCTTGCGGCAAAGACACTTGAGATTCACTACAACAGGCCCCTCCCCCAGAAGATCAACAAGAAATCCAGCCAGGACCAAGTTCACCTACCAAGGAGTGCAGTTTCAATACCAAGGAGAGCAGCAGAATTCCAGAGGAGGAGAAAGCAAAGCATGCAACTCATGGCTTTCTCCCCATGATTCTTTAGTCTTGCAGTTAATTTAATTTTTTTTCTTTTTCAATTATTTTTTCTCTTCTGTTAAATTTTTTAAAACTTTTACCCTTTTTTAACGTTTTTTAACTAGTTTATCTAATATATATATTTTTCTCTTTTTTATACTTTTTCTTTATTCGTTTTCTTTTTTTAATTGTTTCTTTTCTCTCTTTCTTTCTTTTTTTTTTCTTTCTGAACCTCTTTTTTATACCCTTTCTCCCCCCTCACGATTTAGGATGTCTCTGATTTGGTTAAAGCATATTTTCCTGGGGTTGTTGCCACCCTTTTAGTATATTATTTGCTCCTTCATATACTCTTATCTGGACAAAATGACAAGACGTAAAAATTCACCACAAAAAAAAAGAACAAGAGACAGTACCAAAGGCTAGAGACCTAATCAATACAGACATTGGTAATATGTCAGATCTAGAGTTCAGAATGATGATTCTCAAAGTTCTAGCCGGGCTCAAAAAAGGCATGGAAGATATTCGGGAAACCCTCTTGGGAGATATAAAAGCCCTTTCTGGAGAAATAAAAGAACTAAAATCTAACCAAGTTGAAATCAAAAAAGCTATTAATGAGGTGCAATCAAAAATGTAGGCCCTCATTGCTAGGATAAATGAGGCAGAAGAAAAAATTAGCGATATAGAAGACCAAATGACAGAGAATAAAGAAGCTGAGCAAAAGAGGGACAAACAGCTACTGGACCACGAGGGGAGAATTCAAGAGATAAGTGACACCATGAGACGAAACAACATTAGAATAATTGGGATTCCAGAAGAAGAAGAAAGGGAGGGGAGCAGAAGGTATACTGGAGAGAATTATTGGAGAGAATTTTCCCAATATGGCAAAGGGAACAAGCATCAAAATCCAGGAGATGCAGAGAACCCCCCTCAAAATCAATAAGAATAGGTCCACACCCCGTCACCTAATAGTAAAATTTACAAGTCATAGTGACAAAGAGAAAATCCTGAAAGCAGCCCGGGAAAAGAAGTCTGTAACATACAATGGTAAAAAAATTAGATCTGCAGCAGACTTATCCACAGAGACCTAGCAGGCCAGAAAGAGCTGGCATGATATATTCAGGGCACTAAATGAGAAAACATACAGCCAAGAATACTATATCCAGCAAGGCTATCATTGAAAATAGAAGGAGAGATTAAACGCTTCCAGGACAAACAAAAACTGAAAGACTTTGCAAACACCAAACCAGCTCTACAGGAAATATTGAAAGGGGTCCTCTAAGCAAAGAGAGAGCCTAAAAGTAGTATATCAGAAAGGAACAGAGACAATATACAGAAACAGTCACCTTACAGGCAATACAATAGCAGTAAATTCATATCTCTCAATACTTACCCTGAATGTTAATGGGCTAAATGTCCCAATGAAAAGAAACAGGGTATCAGAATGGATTAAAAAACAAAACCCATCTATATGTTGCCTACAAGAAATTCATTTTAAACCCGAAGACACCTCCAGATTTAAAATGAGGGGGTGGAAAAGAATTTATCATGCTAATGGACATCAGAAGAAAGCAGGAGTGGCAATACTTAGATCAATTAGATTTTAATCCAAAGACTATAATAACCAAAGAGGCAAAGAATCTCTACTCAGAAAACTATAAAGTACTCATGAAAGAAATTGAGGAAGACACAAAAAGATGGAAAAATGTTCCATGCTCCTGGATTGGAAGAATAAATATTGTGAAAATGTCTATGCTACCTAAAGCAATCTACACACTTAATGCAATTCCTATCAAAGTACCATCCATCTTTTTCAAAGAAATGGAACAAATAATCCTAAAATTTATATGGAACCAGAAAAGACCTCAAACAGCCAAAGGAATGAAAGCGAAAGTTGGTGGCATCACAATTGTGGACTTCAAGTTCTATTACAAAGCTGTCATCATCAAGACAGCATGGTACTGGCACAAAAACAGACCCATAGATCAATGGAACAGAATAGAGAGCCCAAAAATAGATCCTCAACTCTATGGCCAACTAATCTTCCACAAAGCAGGAAAGAATGTCCAATGCAAAAAAAGACAGCCTCTTCAATAACTGGTATTGGGAAAATTGGACAGCCACATGCAGAAAAATGAAATTGGACCATTTCCTTACCCCACACACGAAAATATACTCAAAATGGATGAAGAACCTCAATGTGAGAAATGAATCCATCAAAATCCTTGAGGAGAACACAGGCAGCAACCTCTTCGACCTCAGCCGCAGCAACATCTTCCTAGAAACACAGCCAAAGGCATGAGAAGCAAGGGCAAAAATGAACTATTGGGATTTTATCAAGACCAAAATCTTTTGCACAGCAAAGGAAACAGTTAACAAAACTGTTATGTTATGGGAGAAGATATTTGCAAACAACATATCAGATAAAGGGCTAGTGTCCAAAATCTATAAAGAACTTTGCAAACTCAACACCCAAAGAACAAATAATCCAATCAAGAAATGGGCAGAGGACATGAACAGACATTTCTGCAAAGAAGACATCCAGATGGCCAACAGACACATGAAAAAGTGCTCCATATCATTCGGGATCAGGGAAATACAAATCAAAACCACAATGAGGTATCACCTCATACCAGTCAGAATGGCTAAAATTAACAAGTCAGGAAACGACAGATGCTGGTGAGGATGCAGAGAAAGGGGAACCCTCCTACCCTGTTGGTGGGAATGCACGCTGGTGCAACCACTCTGGATAACAGCATGGAGGTTCCTCAAAATGTTGAAAATAGAACTGCCCTATGACCCAGCAATTGCGCTACTGGGTATTTACCCTAAAGATACAAACGTAGTGATCCAAAGGGGCACATGCACCCAAATGTTTATAGCAGCAATGTCCACAATAGTCAAACTATGGAAAAAACCTAGATGTCCATCAACAGATGAATGGATCAAGAAGATGTGGTATATATACACAATGGAATACTATGCAGCCATCAAAAGAAATGCAATCTTGCCATTTGCGACGACGTGGATGGAACTAGAGGGTATCATGCTTAGCAAAATAAGTCAAGCAGAGAAAGACAACTGTCATATGATCTCCCTGATATGAGGAAGTGGAGATGCAACATGGGGGGTTAAGGGGGTAGGAGAAGAATAAATGAAACAAGATGGGATTGGGAGGGAGACAAACCATAAGTGACTCTTAATCTCACAAAACAAACTGAGGGTTGCTGGGGGAAGCGAGTTTGGAGAAGGGGGGTGGGGTTATGGACATTGGGGAGGGTATGTGCTATGGTGAGTGCTGTGAAGTGTGTAAACCCAGTGATTCACAGACCTGTACCCCTGAGGATAAAAATATATTATATGTTTATAAAATAAAAAATTTTTTTAAAATGTTGAGCATCTTACTTCTGGTTTTGGCTATGTCCCAGTTATTAATGTTGCATTATACGCCACCTCAGATGTCATAAAGTACCAGCCAGTTCCTGGTATTACTGATTTTGTGGATCAAAAACCAGACAGGGCACAACTTCTGTTACCCAATACCTGGGTCTAATTTGGGAAGACTAGAATGACTGAACATTAGAAATATAAGAGGACTACTTCTTCACATGCCTGGCTGCTAGGCTGGGATCAATCCAACTTCTGCATTCAGCTACCACTTGATAAGTGCACGTACATTTGGACTTCCCATGTGGTTTGGCCTTCTCAACGTATGGACATTGGATTTTAAGATAGAGAACACCAGATGGAGTATCTTGACAACCAAGTGGAAACACTCTGGCCTGGTATAACCTGCCCTCAGAAAGCATATAGCATAATTTCACCATATTCTATGAGCAAAAAATGATCATATTCCCATTGATATTCAAGAGGAAGGGCCATAAACACTGTTTCTTAAAGGGAAGCATGTCAGTCGATTGGGGAACCCCCACAGGCTCAATGAATATCTTCTTAAGTATACTGCTTGTTCTAATCTTTTGTTTCACTTAGGCTGTTTTTCTTGTTGATATGTAGAAGTCATGCATATGACATATACAAATGTCATGTATATCATATATATTTCAAATATGTCTCATACGTATTTTTATATATTATTTCCTCTCCATTTTGTAGGTTGTGTTTTCACTCACTTCACAGTATATTGTAATTGACAAAAATTTGCAGTTTTAATATAATCCAATTTGTCATTAGTCTTTTTATGTCTGATTTCAAAAATATTGTCTTAATACAAAGTCAAAAAGTTATTTTTTACATGTTACATTCCAGAAAACTTATTTCTCTACCTAACACACCTAGGTCTCCATTGGAATTTTTTTAATATATTTTTTAATGTATTTAATGTATTTTTGTGTATTTAATGTATTTTTCTTTTCTTCTTCTTCTTTTTTGTTTTCTTGTTATTTTGATAATGATTATTGTATATACATTAGGAAAGGGACATGAGCTTTTTCTCCCCTAAATCGCTATCCAATTGATCTTGCATCCTTTACTGAAACAGCAGGAGCATCTTTGTCCTAATTTGAGCAACCATATATGTCTGCATCTGTTTCTAGACATTCTATTCTGCTCCATTAATCTATTTTTTCTATCCCTCCTCCAACACTACAATGTCTTAGTCACCTTAGTTTTGCAGCTTTAGAATAGATTTTGATATCTGCTAATGTAAGTCCTAGAACTTTGTTTTTTGGTTTTGTTTTTGCTTTTTTCCCCAAGATGGTCTCCACTGTCTTTAGAGCTTTGCATTTCTAATTTAAAAATTTAAATAAAATTTAAAAATTTAAATTTTTAAATTAGCTTGCCGAACAGCACACACACAACCCACTGAGATTTGCATTGAGATTGCAGAGAATCTCTATAATAATGGGGAAAATTTTGCATCTTAAAAAGAATATCTTCCAATCTGAATAATGATATAAATCTCCATTTATTAGGTTTCTTAACTTTTCTCAATAATATTTCATAGCTCTCAGTGTAGAAATCTTTCATATTTTATTAAATTTATTCTTTGCTGTTTAATATTTTTGCTATAACAAATAATATTCTAAAGTCTAATATTTTTAAAAATTTTTATTTTTTGATAGCATGTAGGAACACAGTTGCTTTTCATATTTTACCTAGCAAACTTGTTCAATATAATTTTTTTTATAGATTCTCTGTAGAATTGGATTCTCTACATAGCCAATCATGTCTGTAAGTAATGACAATTTATTTCTTCCTTTCTAATCTATTTAGAAATCTGCTTTGAATCTTTTATATCTGTTTCTTACATTATTGTACTGTAAGACATGATGTTAATCATAAGTGATTATAGCAGGTGTCAATATAATTCCTTATCTCAGAGGGAACAGTATCATTTTTTCATCATTCAATATGACTCATGTAATATTTTAAGTGATATTGTTTAATATTAAATAAGTATTATTCTCTCCCAGTTTGCTAAGAGTTTTTATCATAAACAAATGTTAGATTTTTGCATCTATTAATATATGACTTTATTCTCCTTTTTTTTTAACTTGCTAGACTACATTGGCTGACCTTTTTCTTTTTAAGATATATTTATTTTTGAGAGAGAATGGAATTGAGAGAGAGAGAGAGCATGAGAGAGGAGAGGGACAGAGAGAGAGCCTCTCAAGGAGAATTCTTGCTGATCATGGAGCCTTATGTAGGGCTTGATCTCAGGACCCATGAGATCATGGCATGAACTGAAACCAAGAGTCAGACACTTACTTAAACAACTGAGCCACCCAACCACCCCTACATTGCCTGACTTTGAATCTAAAAACAAACTTATGTTCCCTATATAAATCTTTTTTACCCCCTATATAATTCTAACTTGATGTTGAGCTATTATTCTTTTTGGGGGGAGGCTATTGTTTTGTTGAAGGTGTCTGTTTCTATGAATGTAGGTATGCCATTAAATTTTAGGTTCTTTTCCTATAATGTCTTTGATTTGACTTTTATATCATGGTTATATGCTCTGTTTATAAAGAGTTGCCAAACATTTCTTTTCTCTCTGTTTTCTGGAAGAATTTGTACAAGATTTATATAATCACTTTCTTATACTTATGAAAGTATTCACTGGTGAAGCATGAGCTTTCCTTTTTGGAACACTTTTGAAATTATAGACTCAGTTTCCTTAAGAGAAATATTGAGATTTTATACTTCTTGTCAGTGGCATGATGTTTGCTTTTTCAAAAAGTTTGTCATTTCACCTATATTTTCACTAGTAAATTTTTTTTTTTTTTTTTTTTTTTTTTTTTTTTTTTTTTTTTTTTTAAAGATTTATTTATTTGATAGAGAGAAATCACAAGTAGACAGAGAGGCAGCCAGAGAGAGAGAGAGAGAGAAGCAAGCTCCCCGCTGAGCAGAGAGCCCGATGTGGGACTCGATCCTAGGACCCTGAGATCATGACCTCAGCCGAAGGCAGCGGCTTAATCCACTGAGCCACCCAGGCAGCCCAACTAGTAAATTTGTTCTTAAGATTCCCTTATCATTTTGATGTCAGTGGGATCCACAGTGATATCCCCTCTTTCAATCTAGTTTGGAAGCTATGTTAAGATTTTTATTTTAATCATTATGCAATGTTCCTCTTCCTCATCAATAATGCTGTTTTATTAATGTCTACTTAGTTGTTTATTAACATATCTTCATGACATTTTTTTTACTAGAGTTTGCAATTCATCTCTTCCAGTCCTGTTTCTCCTAGATTTCTGTGTCCTATTTCTGAGTTATCCTATTAAACAGCAAGTAGCTCTTTAAAATCTAATAGGCTAGTTTTTGTCTTTTAATTGGAAAATTAATCTATTTAGCATTAACATACGTGCTGAAATATCAGGGTTTAAATATGCCACCTTAATATTTGTCTTTTACTTCATCTTTCTTGTTTTTTCTCTACATTTGGCTTTCTCTTAGATCAAAGAAGAGGGTTTTTTTTTTAATAATTCTATTAACTTTAATTGCTTTATACTTGTAATTTTTTGTATTATCCTTCCATTGGTTATCTTCAAGTTGATAATATCCTTCCTTGTCTTTAGTATTAGAGTGTATTTTAAATTAGTACTATTCCACCTCTTAGAAAATGTGAGGATCTCAAAATAATTTAATTCCACTTACCTTTCTCATCCTATGTGTATTGCCCTGTTTCTACAAATATTTGAAACCTCACAGGGAACATTATTATGATGTTGTAGCATCAATATTCATTTAGATTTACTCACATATTCATTCATACTTCCTGGTGCCTTAATTTTTTGGTTGTATTTTTTTTTCTCCACCCTAAAAGATCACTTTCTTTCAGACTAAAATATTTCTTTTGGCATTTCTTTTAGTGTTCTTCTGTTGGCAAAAATCTGGGTTTTTTTTTTTTAATCTGAAAAAAATCTTAATGCCATTTTAAATTTGAAGAATATTTTCTTCTAGTGTAGTATTCATAGTTAGCAATTCTTAAGGTATTATAAATGCCATTCCACTGTCATTTGACTCTCACCACTTTTGTAGAAACCTCTGCCCCCAGGCTTATTGCAGCTTTTTTGGAGGAAATGTATCTTTTTTTTTTCTCTGATTCCTTTTAAGATTTTTATATTGGTTTTCAGCTCTTATACTTTGATGTGACATAGATAATTTACTCTCTATTTATCCTTATTGACATTTGTATCATTTCTTGAATCTGTAGTTTGCTATCAGTTCTCAGTTTTAGAAATCCTTAGCCATTCTCTCCTCAAATATCACTTCTGACCTATTGCTCTCACGTCTCTTTTAAGGATTCCAATTACATAGATGTCAAGCCATTTTAACATGGTCCAAATATCTCTGATTCTTTTCTTTCCTTCTCTTTTCTTTCCATGTGTGACACATGCTGTTAATGCAATGTTTTTATTCCTTAAAAATTTTAGTGTGCTCTTGTGCACATTCAAATGACATTATTGGAAACTTTATCTATAAAAAAGCCTTTTCCTTGGAAGTTTAAAAAACCATATTGTTGTATACATTAAAGTCTACCAATTCTTAAAAATTAATTCCTGCTGGAAAGAGCCCTCAGCTGGCGAGTGTGGGAGCTGATACATAAACATTCCAGCCTCTGTCCCTCAAGTGGATTGGTTCTAAAGCAAGTGTTTTGTACCATCTCTGGGTAAAATTGATTTTCTATCTTGTGCTATTCTAACTATCATTTATTATCTAACTACCTATGATTTATTATTTACATCACTATCATTTACCAATGATAGTAAACCAATCATTGGCTGCCTCCACTTTCTGGGATCCCACATCAACCATTGGTGAGCAGAAAAGCAATAATTTCTGGTGTGTTATGGTATTGCAATGACCAAGATCTTCCCCCATGGTAAATTGGAGTGCAATACAGGTGGAAGGGGAGAGGATAATATTTATGAGATATGAAAATTATAAAATGTAGAGTGGTTGGTTGTTGTGCCTTCAAATCACTTAATGATTTGAGTTGGCTTATTACCAAATCAGGGAACAATGTGAAACCAAAAAGCCTTGAGGGAGCTTCCAAAAGACACTCATTCCATTCAGTTGGTGGACAAATCATCTTTGGAACCATATTAATATTCTAATTGTTATAATAACAATTACAAAGAAGGCTTAATTTATAGCCCTGGCAAGTTTCTTTCTCTAGTATCAGGAAACAGATAAGGAGAAAAAGAAAAAAAAAAAAAAACAGACCTTTACACAGGATGGGGACATGCTGTGAATGACTGAGAAACTTGAATGCTTGTATTACTTAAACCCTGATCTCAGATGTGGTCAAATTTTCCAGGCCAGAGGACAACCTGGAAACTCTAGAATCCACAACTGAAGTGAGTACCCTATAGGATGATTCTTTTCTTCCTTAAGTTTTTATTTCTTCTCATCTCTTCTCATGACTATTCCATTAACTAGGGTCAAATCTCCAACATGATCAGCTTTGACAGGGCAAGTACTGACTTGACGTCATGAGTAAAGTGATTATTCATCAAAAGGCTAGAGGGCATGGCTAATATATACCCATAAAGAAAAGAAATAAAAGCAAGAAGTAAACATAGATAAAGGAAGTTTATTTCATTTTATTAATACATTTTTATGATGGATACCCAGATTGAGGTACACTTCACCCAAACTTACTGAGCTCTGTAGAAACCTAGTCAAAGAGAGAATCATGGTTAATTACATAGTCCTCATTGTTTGCTAGAAGAACTCATACGTAAAGGAATGAAATCTTCCTAAGAAAAAGAACTTCATCTAGAGTATGAAATGTTATATCACCAGTGCCTAGAATAGGGCCTAGCAAATAGTAAATATCAATTAAAATTTGAAGAATGAATATCCATTATAGGTTCTAGGGGAAATTTGTTTTACCCAAAGGGTTGTTATACTAGAGGTTCTAAGCAATTAACAATAATACCTTTGAAGAGTTTTATTTTTAAATGTAGACATATTTTACACAAGGCTCCTTCTTACATGAGCTTCTGTAAAAGTCACAAACATTACAATAAACTATAGTGTGGAAAAGAAACTTTAATGTGAGGCAAAATTGAGGTAGTCTTGGTATTCAGTTTATTAGTCCAATACAGGTTTAGCTCAACTTTGCAATGACCTTAAATAATAAGAAATATTACCAAAAATAATTATCAGAAAGCGAAGAATCCATTTGGTTAAAAAAACTTTTAGACATCACACCTTGTTGTATAATTACAATATCTCTTAAAAAAGACTTTAGAATTTTAATTATCTAAAGGTTATGTACAAAAAGCTGGGTTAAGAGAAGCTTTTTTATAACATGCTGTTCTTTTAATTTCCAGGAAGAGAGAGGAAGCCAAAAAGTAATTAAAATAATGAAGGTGTAAGGGAGTATTATCTCTAGAGTATCTTCAAAAACAAAATAAAACAAAACAAGATGAAAAACAAAATTATACCCCAAAATAACTAAAACCTTGCTAGAATCTTTTAGGTTCATTGACTTCTAGTGAAAAAACATTAAAGACTAACTAATTAAACCAGTGATTTCACTGTGGATAATGTCCTCTAAAGTCAGAAGAAAAAAAGAATCATTTACTGTTCAGGAGGTAAGTCATGAAAAAGATAACAGGGCTTGTAAAATATTAGGAAACAAAATAGAATTAAATGACAGAAAATACTACTTTTTTCAGAAAGTATTTGATTGGGTTTCACAATTGTGAAACCTTTCACAAAGTACAAATATCACTAAGAAATCCTCAAAACTATCCACATACAATATGTACACACACATACGCACACACACGGATAGATGGATAGAAGCATACACACATATGTACAGATAGATAGAGATAGAAATAGACAGTTGACCCTGAACAACTTGGGAATTAGGGGTGCCAATCCCCCAGGCAGTTGAAAATCTACATATAATTTTTGACTCCCAAAAAAGTAACTACTAAGAGCCCACTCTTGACCTGAAGCCTTATTGATAATATAAACAGTCCACTAACACAGATTATGTATGTTAAACTTGTTTTACAGTACTATTATAATAATACAAAACTTTTTCTTATTTTTTCAGTATCTTTAGGCTCTGTGGTTTTACTGCCAGTTTTTCCAAATTGTCACAAATCTCAAAAACTTCTTCAATATACTTACTGAAAAAATTCATGTACAGGTGAACTCATGGAATTTAAATCTGTATTGTTCAAAAACCAGCTATATAGGTATGTAGATATACATGTATAATTTAATGACCCATTAAAAAAAATATGTTTGTTACATAACATGGGACTCTGTGTAAACTGGTGGCTTTTGCAGTTAGTTCCTCATCAATAATCCATCTGGCCAATGGTCAAGTCTTGTCAGAATCCACTCCATGTCTGCACATTCAAAGCTCAAATCTCTCACCAACATAAAAATTTCAGAAGAATGGATCGAAGGATGCCTAATGTATACATATATACATATCAATAAAGCAGTGCATTTTCTCAGATTGTCATAGAAATCACAGCTGCATTAACTATTGAATAAGAAATTTCAAAATTCAAGCCCCTATTTTATTTATTTTTTCAAGATTTTATTTATTTATTTGACAGATAGAGATCACAAGTAAGCAGAGAGGCAGGCAGAGAGAGAGAGCAGTGGGGTAACGGGGTGGGAAGAGGGCTCCCTGCTGAGCAGAGATCCTGATGCAGGGCTCCATCCCAGGGCCCTGAGATCATGATCTGAGCTAAAGGCAGAGGTTTTAACCCACTGAGCCACCCAGGAGTCCCCAAGCCCTTATTTTAGAGGAATACTTCAATACTTGCTATCACAAGACTGTTGTCTTGCAAATCTTCCACAGGTACTAAAAACCCAGTTGAGAATTATACCGTGTCATCAGCCTAGTGATGCTACCAAATAGGAACTCTGACAAGTAATTTAGGGACTCAAGTATTTTAATTAAATTGGTATCATTAAAGTAAGTCAAATCCAACTTTGATGACTAGCCCAAAATTATAATGCTATGACTATCAATAAATAAGATTTGAGCTTTGTCCTAAGTACTTTATATTCTTATCTCATCTAAACTTCACGTCAACACTCTAAAACAAATGTTATTAATTCTAAGCACTTCACAAATTAAGATACTGAGTAGAGAGAAGCAAAGTAACTTACAGAGGTCACACAGACAGGGAGGAGTAGTGTCAAAATTCAGACCCAGATCTAGCTAGTAGGTACTGTTGAACAAAACACAATCTAATGTGTTGGACATAAAAAAACATATATCATTTTGGGTCATTTAAGAAGTGATTAATTCATAATAACAGACAACCTGATGATCATATGAAAACAAATTTCTTTAAAAATACATCTGTAGGGTCTGTTCTAGCATAAAAAATAAATGAAGAATCATAGAAGTACAAGAAATACATTATGTAAATCCTATTATATTGACAGAAATGACTTTCTATCCTGGGAAAATGTTAATCACTTATTGCATATCATATTCAAAATTAAATTCCAGAAAAGTTAAAATTTAAAGTATAAAAAAGTATAAGAAAAAAGCATAGAAACATTAAGAAAGCTTTTGGGAAACTATAGTATTATTTCTTTTAAATAATGAACAGAACTTTTGGAGGATGCAGTCAGTTTCTTTTTATTGAGGTATAACTGACACCTAACAATATATTAATTTAAGGCATACAACATAATGGTTCAATATTTGTATATGTTGTGAAATGATCACCCAAGAGTTCTAGTTAATATCTGGGGTGCCTGGGTGGTTCAGTGGGTTGAGCATCCGAATCTTGGTTTTGGCTCAGGTCATGATCTCGGGGTCATGAGATCCAGCCCTGCATCAGGCTCCATGCTCAGCATTAAGTCTGCTTGAGAGTCTTTCCCTTGCCCTCTCCCTCTGCCCTGCTTGTGCACTCTATCTCTCTCTCAAAAAAAAAAAAAAAAAAAGACCTAATTAACATATTTCATCAGACATAGGTATAATTTTATTATTGTGGTAAGATATTTTAAGGTCTACACTCTAAGCAACTTTCAAATATGCAACACAGCATTATCAACTCTAATTACCATGCTGTACATTACACTGTCATGAATTATTTATTTTATAACTAGAAGTTTATACTTTCTAACCCCCTTCATCCATTTTCCCACTCCTACCTATCTCCTCCAGTAAGCATGAATCTGTTCTTTTCTGTTCTTTGTATCTATAAACTATTTTTTTCAATTCCACCTATAAGTGAAGTCATATAGTATTTGTCTTTCTTCCTCTGACTTATTTCATGTAACATAATGCCCTCAGAGTCCATCTATCAATTACAAATAACAAGACTTTTTATAGCTTCTTGTTTATGACTAAATAACATTCCATTGTATAAATAACCCCCTTTTCTTTAGCCATTCATCTATCAG
Organism: Mustela putorius furo; assembly: GCF_011764305.1. Classification (NCBI taxonomy): domain Eukaryota; kingdom Metazoa; phylum Chordata; class Mammalia; order Carnivora; family Mustelidae; genus Mustela; species Mustela putorius. Next base: position 4,251,993 of record NW_025422171.1, read on the forward strand.
TAGATGATGTACATTGTTTCCACATTTTACCTTCTATAAAGAATGCTGCAATGAACATATAGACCACATATATCTTTTCAAGTCAGTACTTTTGTTTTATTTGGTATGATACCCCAAAATGGAACTAACTGGGTAATATGGTATTTCTATTTTTAATTTGTTTTTTAATTAATTTTTTATTTTTTATAAAAATATATTTTTATCCCCAGGGGTACAGGTCTGTGAATCACCAGGTTTACACACTTCACAGCACTCACCAAAGCACATACCCTCCCCAATGTCCATAATACCACCCCCTTCTCCCAAACCCCCTCCCCCCAGCAACCCTCAGTTTGTTTTGTGAGATTAAGAGTCACTTATGGTTTGTCTCCCTCCCAATCCCATCTTGTTTCATTTATTCTTCTCGTACCCAATTAAGCCCCCATGTTGCATCACCACTTCCTCATATCAGGGAGATCATATGATAGTTGTCTTTCTCTGCTTGACTTATTTTGCTATGCATGATACGCTCTAGTTCCATCCATGTTGTCGCAAATGGCAAGATTTCATTTCTTTTGATGGCTGCATAGTATTCCATTGTGTATATATACCACATCTTCTTGATCCATTCATCTGTTGATGGACATCTAGGTTCTTTCCATAGTTTGGCTATGGTGGACATTGCTGCTATAAACATTCGGGTGCATGTGCCCCTTTGAATCGCTACGTTTGTATCTTTAGGGTAAATACCCAATAGTGCAATTGCTGGGTCATAGGGCAGTTCTATTTTTAACATTTTGAGGAACCTCCATACTGTTTTCTAGAGTGGCTGCACCAGCTTGCATTCCCACCAACAGTGTAGGAGGGTTCCCCTTTCTCCACATCCTCGCCAGCATCTGTCATTTCCTGACTTGTTGATTTCAGCCATTCTGACTGGTGTGAGGTGATATCTCATTGTGGTTTTGATTTGTATTTCCCTGATGCCGAGTGATATGGAGCACTTTTTCATGTGTCTGTTGGCCATCTGGATGTCTTCTTTGCAGAAATGTCTGTTCATGTCCTCTGCCCATTTCTCGATTGGATTATTTGTTCTTTGGGTGTTGAGTTTGATAAGTTCTTTATAAATTCTGGACACTAGTCCTTAATCTGATATGTCGTTTGCAAATATCTTCTCCCATTCTGTCAGTTGTCTTTTGATTTTGTTAACTGTTTCCTTTGCTGTGCAAAAGCTTTGGATCTTGATGAAATCCCAATAGTTCATTTTTGCCCTTGCTTCCCTTGCCTTTGGCGTTGTTCCTAGGAAGATGTTGCTGTGGCTGAGGTCGAAGAGGTTGCTGCCTGTGTTCTCCTCAAGGATTTTGATGGATTCCTTTCGCACATTGAGGTCCTTCATCCATTTTGAGTCTATTTTTGTGTGTGGTGTAAGGAAATGGTCCAATTTCATTTTTCTGCATGTGTCTGTCCAATTTTCCCAGCACCATTTATTGAAGAGGCTGTCTTTTTTCCATTGGACATTCTTTCCTGCTTTGTCGAAGGTGAGTTGACCATAGAGTTGAGGGTCTATTTCTGGGCTCTCTATTCTGTTCCATTGATCTATGGGTCTGTTTTTGTGCCAGTACCATGCTGTCTTGATGATGACAGCTTTGTAATAGAGCTTGAAGTCCGGAATTGTGATGCCACCAACGTTGGCTTTCTTTTTCAATATCCCTTTGGCTATTCGAGGTCTTTTCTGGTTCCATATAAATTTTAGCATTATTTGTTCCATTTCTTTGAAAAAGATGGATGGTACTTTGATAGGAATTGCATTAAATGTGTAGATTGCTTTAGGTAGCATAGACATTTTCACAATACTTATTCTTCCAATCCAGGAGCATGGAACATTTTTCCATTTCTTTGTGTCTTCCTCAATTTCTTTCATGAGAACTTTATAGTTTTCTGAGTATAGATTCTGTGTCTCTTTGGTTAGGTTTATTCCTAGGTATCTTATGGTTTTGGGTGCAATTGTAAATGGGATTGACTCCTTAATTTCTCTTTCTTCTGTCTTGCTGTTGGTGTAGAGAAATACAACTGATTTCTGTTCATTGATTTTATATCCTGACACTTTACTGAATTCCTGTATAAGTTCTAGCAGTTTTGGAGTGGAGTCTTTTGGGTTTTCCACATATAGTATCATATCATCTGCGAAGAGTGATAATTTGACTTCTTCTTTGCCGATTTGGATGCCTTTAATTTCCTTTTGTTGTCTGATTGCTGAGGCTAGGACCTCTAGTACTATGTTGAATAGCAGTGGTGATAATGGACATCCCTGCCGTGTTCCTGACCTTAGCGGAAAAGCTTTCAGTTTTTCTCCATTGAGAATGATATTTGTGGTGGGTTTTTCATAGATGGCTTTGATGATATTGAGGTATGTGCCCTCTATCCCTACACTTTGAAGAGTTTTGATCAGGAAGGGATGCTGTACTTTGTCAAATGATTTTCAGCATCTATTGAGAGTATCATATGGTTCTTGTTCTTTCTGTTATTGATGTGTTGTATCACATTGACTGATTTGCGGATGTTGAACCAACCTTGCAGCCCTGGAATAAATCCCACTTGGTTGTGGTGAATAATCTTTTTAATGTACTGTTGAATCCTATTGGCTAGTATTTTGTTGAGTATTTTCGCATCCGTGTTCATCAAGGATATTGGTCTATAGCTCTCTTTTTTGGTGGGATCCTTGTCTGGTTTTGGGATCAAGGTGATGCTGGCCTCATAAAATGAGTTTGGAAGTTTCCTTCCATTTCTATTTTTTGGAACAGTTTCAGGAGAATAGGAATTAATTCTTCTTTAAATGTTTGGTAGAATTCCCCTGGGAAGCCGTCTGGCCCTGGGCTTTTCTTTGTTTGGAGATTTTTAATGACTGTTTTGATCTCCTTACTGGTTATGGGTCTGTTCAGGCTTTCTATTTCTTCCTGGTTCAGTTGTGGTAGTTTATATGTTTCTAGGAATGCATCCATTTCTTCCAGATTGTCAAATTTATTGCCGTAGAGTTGCTCATAGTATGTTCTTATAATAGTTTGTATTTCTTTGGTGTTAGTTGTGATCTCTCCTCTTTCATTCATGATTTTATTTATTTGGGTCCTTTCTCTTTTCTTTTTGATAAGTCGGGCCAGGGGTTTATCAATTTTATTAATTCTTTCAAAGAACCAGCTCCTAGTTTCGTTGATTTGTTCTATTGTTTTTTTGGTTTCTATTTCATTGATTTCTGCTCTGATCTTTATGATTTCTCTTCTCCTGCTGGGCTTAGGGTTTCTTTCTTGTTCTTTCTCCAGCTCCTTTAGGTGTAGGGTTAGGTTGTGTACCTGAGACCTTTCTTGTTTCTTGAGAAAGGCTTGTACCGCTATATATTTTCCTCTCAGGACTGCCTTTGTTGTGTCCCACAGATTTTGAACCGTTGTATTTTCATTATCATTTGTTTCCATGATTTTTTTTAATTCTTCTTTAATTTCCGGGTTGACCCATTCATTCTTTAGAAGGATGCTGTTTAGTCTCCATGTATTTGGGTTCTTTGCAAACTTCCTTTTGTGGTTGAGTTCTAGCTTTAGAGCATTGTGGTCTGAAAATATGCAGGGAATGATCCCAATCTTTTGATACCGGTTGAGTCCTGATTTAGGACCGAGGATGTGATCTATTCTGGAGAATGTTCCATGTGCACTAGAGAAGAATGTGTATTCTGTTGCTTTGGGATGAAATATTCTGAATATATCTGTGATGTCCATCTGGTCCAGTGTGTCGTTTAAGGCCTTTATTTCCTTGCTGATCTTTTGCTTGGATGACCTGTCCATTTCAGTGAGGGGAGTGTTAAAGTCCCCTACTATTATTGTATTATTGTTGATGTGTTTCTTTGATTTTGTTATTAATTGGTTTATATAGTTGGCTGCTCCCACATTGGGGGCATAGATGTTTAAAATTGTTAAATCTTCTTGTTGGACAGACCCTTTGAGTATGATATAGTGTCCTTCCTCATCTCTTATTATATTCTTTGGCTTAAAATCTAATTGATCTGATATAAGGATTGCCACTCTGCTTTCTTCTGATGTCCATTAGCATGGTAAATTCTTTTCCACCCCCTCACTTTAAATCTGGAGGTGTCTTCGGGCTTAAAATGAGTTTCTTGGAGGCAACATATAGATGGGTTTTCTTTTTTTATCCATTCTGATACCCTGTGTCTTTTGACAGGGGCATTTAGCCCATTAACATTCAGGGTAACTATTGAGAGATGTGAATTAAGTGCCATTGTATTGCCTGTAAGGTGACTGTTACTGTATATGGTCTCTGTTCCTTTCTGATCTAGCACTAATAGGCTCTCTCTTTGCTTAGAGGACCCCTTTCAATATTTCCTGTAGAGCTGGTTTGGTGTTTGCAAATTCTTTCAGTTGTTGTTTGTCCTGGAAGCTTTTAATTTCTCCTTCTATTTTCAATGATAGCCTAGCTGGATATAGTATTCTTGGCTGCATGTTTTTCTCGTTTAGTGCTCTGAAAATATCATGCCAGCTCTTTCTGGCCTGCCAGGTCTCTGTGGATAAGTCAGCTACCAATCTAATTTTTTTACCATTGTATGTTACAGACTTCTTTTCCCGGGCTGCTTTCAGGATTTTCTCTTTGTCACTGAGACTTGTAAATTTTACTATTAGGTGACGGGGTGTCGGCCTATTCTTATTGATTTTGAGGGGCGTTCTCTTCACCTCCTGAATTTTGATGCTCGTTCCCTTTGCCATATTGGGGAAATTCTCTCCAATAATTCTCTCCAGTATACCTTCTGCTCCCCTCTCTCTTTCTTCTTCTTCTGGAATCCCAATTATTCTAATGTTGTTTTGTCTTATGGTGTCACTTATATCTCGAATTCTCCCCTCGTGGTCCAGTAGCTGTTTGTCCCTCTTTTGCTCAGCTTCTTTATTCTCTGTCATTTGGTCTTCTATATCGCTAATTCTTTCTTCTGCCTCATTTATCCTAGCAGTGAGAGCCTCCATTTTTGATTGCACCTCATTAATAGCTTTTTTGATTTCAACTTGGTTAGATTTATGTTCTTTTATTTCTCCAGAAAGGGCTTTTATATCTCTCGAGAGGGTTTCTCTAATATCTTCCATGCCTTTTCTGAGCCCGGCTAGAACCTTGAGAATTGTCCTTCGGAACTCTAGATCTGACATACTACCAATGTCTGTATTGATTAGGTCCCTAGCCTTCGGTACTGCCTCTTGTTCTTTTTTTTGTGTTGAATTTTTCCGTCGTGTCATTTTGTCCAGATAAGAGTATATGAAGGGGCAAGTAAAATACTAAAAGGGTGGCAACAACCCCAGGAAAATATGCTTTAACCAAATTAGAACAGATCCCAAACGTGAGGGGGGAGAAAGGGGATAAAAAGTAGTTCAAAAAGGAAAAAAGAAAAAAAAGAAAAAAGAAAGAAAAAAGAAAAGAAAAGAATTAAAAAAAAGAAAACAAATAAGAAAAATATAAAAAAGAAAAAATATATATATTAGATAAACTAGTTAAAAAACGTTATAAAAGAAAAAGTTAAAAGTGAAAAAAAAAATCTTACCAGAAGGCGAGAAAAAAAAAAATGAAAAAGAAAAAAATTAAATTAACTGCAAGACTAAAAAAAATCACAGGGAAAAAGCCATGAGTTCCGTGCTTTGCTTTCTCCTCCTCTGGAATTCTGCTGCTCTCCTTGGTATTGAAACCGCACTCCTTCTTAGGTGAACTTGGTCTCGGCTGGATTTCTTGTTGATCTTCTGGGGGTGGGGCCTGTTGTAGTGATTCTCAAGTGTCTTTGCTCCAGGCAGAATTACACTGCCCTTACCAGGGGCCGGGGTGAGTAATCTGCTCGGGTTTGCTTTCAGGAGCTTTGCTCCCTGAGTGCTTTCCGTAGAGTTCTGGAGGACGGGAATACAAATGGCGGCCTCCTGGTCTCCGGCCCGGAGGAGCCGAGAGCCCAGGGCCCCACTTCTTATTGTGCCCTCAGAGAACAGCGCCCATTTACTCCCGTTTGCCTGACCTCCGGCCGCGCTCCAATCGACCGAGCCTGCGACCGGCTCAAGGTCACCCCGAGCTGTGAGCTTACTGTCGGCTCTGTCTCTGTAGCCGGCTTTCCCGTTCCAATACCCGCAAGCTCTGCGACACTCAGACACCCCCGATCCTTCTGTGACCCTGCGGGACCTGAGGCCACGCTGACCCCGCGTGGGCTTCGCCCCGGTTTAGCCTCTGGAGCGATGTCCCTCAGTGGAACAGACTTTTTTTTTTTTTTTAAAGATTTTATTTATTTATTTGACAGAGAGAGATCACAGTAGGAGAGAGGAAGGGAAGAGATCACAGAGGAAGGGAAGCAGGCCCCCTGCTGAGCAGAGAGCCCGATGTGGGACTCGATCCCAGGACCCTGAGATCATGACCTGAGCCGAAGGCAGCGGCTTAACCCACTGAGCCACCCACGTGCCCCAGTGGAACAGACTTTTAAAAGTCCTGATTTTGTGCACCTTTGCTCCGCTGCTTGCCGGGAGCTGGCCCCTCCCCCCGGGGTCTATCTTCCCGTCACTTTGGATTCACTTCTCTGCCGGTCCTACCTTTCAGAAAGTGGTTGTTTTTCTGTTTCCACAATTGCTGTTCTTCTTCTCTTCGATCTGCGGATGGATTTTCAGGTGTTTGCAATCTTCAGATAAGCTATCTAGCTGATCTCCGGCTAGCTGAAGTAGTCTCAGCCTGCTACTTCTCCGCCATCTTGACTCCTCCTCAAACCCATATTTTTAAAGACTGGCTTCGCTTGCTGAAAAATTCCTCACAGTCTCAGGGATAGAAAAGAATACATCCCTCTAAAGAAAGATGCAATTTCTGGAGTAAAATAATCTACTCTTCTTTTCAAATCCTTATATTTAATATATCAATTTTGATTTTTTAAGCTGAGTGTTTTTTTCTTTTTTATTAATATTTTATTTATTTATTTGACAGAGAGAGAGAGAGATCACAAGTAGGCAGAGAGGCAGACAGAGAGAGAGAGAAGGATGCAGGCCCCCTGCTGAGTAGAGAGCCTGATGCGGGACTCAATCCCAGGACCCTGGTATCATGACCTGAGCTGAAGGCAGGGGCTTAACCCACTGAGCCACCCAGGTGCCCCTTAAGCTGAGCTTTTAATTAGCTTAGATGTGTCATGTTATTCTGTAATCACTTGATATTTAAATATTAGTATTTAAAATTTAAAATTTTATATATTAATACCAAACATATCATATATCATGTGTTATATATTATATATTAACATTAAAATTATATATAAAATATGCATTGCTCATTAGATCTATACTTTTTAGATTTGTTAGATTTCGATTTAATATTTTCTAAAATTGTGATAATACCTTATTTATTAGATCCTTAGACATTTGTTAATACCTATAAATAAATGTAGTAGGTTTAACTAGGCTTAGTTAACTGAATAGATTATTTTATGGTCCATGATATCAACATTGATGATAAACCGCTGTTACTGATCATATCAAACCACTGTCATTTTTTTCCTAGGCTTCTGAGAAACCAAATTGAAAGTATCCTCCTATAATACTGAGCAGAAATAATCCTAAAGAACTTCTAATCTGAAGGATAAAATATAAAACTTATGGTTCCAGGAACTTGAAATTGTTTGAGATAAAAGTACCTAGAGAATTAGTGTCCAATTAATACTTTTCTTTTTCTTATTGACAGTGAATATTAGTAAGTCATAATTTGTTTGTGCAAATTTACCTTTAGGAAAAGTTCTGGCATCTTCAGTAAATTTGTGATGTGACAGAGAAGCTATCTGATGTGGAAATGTCAGGATTCAGAGCAAATGGTCAAGAAAGAATTCCTGAAATGTCACCTGTGCAAAAAGGTGGTTTCAGTAAGGCACAGGGACAAGACCTGTCAGCAGGAAGAGCAGCACTGGGGTTGTGAGGAGAGACTGATTATATACTTTCAACTTGGGACGGGGATAGGGATAGCATGAATCTCAAAGGTATATTGGAAACAAGGTTTCTAGGACCCTGAGGGGCCTATCTATTGTTAGGAAAAGGTAATTTATTACTAATTGGTTAAAAACTCGGTCATGAGACCCTTCCAATATGTATCAGGGGGGCATACCCTTGGAGGATTATTACTAACATATGTCTTGGAAGTAGAGACAAAGGGAATTTCCAAAGGAATTTCTGTATGTTTAAAATAGACTCACAGGATCCTGTGTCAGGTGGTCAAGATTGCCTTTTACTCTTAGCGAAGTGTCAACATTGAGGCAGCCGAGTTCCTAGAGGAAAGTCCCTCTGCCTCTTTGAAAGACTTGTCAGTGGGTTGTAAGTAGTAAGGAAATTTAATCTTTTTCTTTTGCCTTTGTTTCCCACATCACTATCTACTTTGGACATTGCTATGAAGTTTGTGTCCTATCAATACCAATGTCTTGAAGCCCTAATCCCAAAAGTAATGGTATTTGAAGATGGGGATTTTGTGAAGTAATTAAGTTTCCACAAGGCCCTGAGAGTGGAGTTGCTTTGATGGGATTAGTCCCCATATGCCAAGAAGAGCCTAGAACCCCTCCATCTCTCCTCCAGGGGGGATACAGCAAGAAACCAGACATCTGCAAATCAGGAGGAGAGTTCTCACCTGATGACATGACAGCACCTTGTTCTTGGACATGACATTCTCTGAGAACTATGAGAAGAGAACATTTGTTATTTAAGCCAATCAGTCTATGGGATCTTGTTATAGCAGCCTGAAGGAAGACAGATACCTTGAAAAGCAAGCACCCCTTGCTGAGAAATATGTCTGCTTCTTAACCTGATTTTAGTTTTCTCTAATTCAGTATCTCATAACTCCAATAGCTTTTCTAAAATTCCTCTGAATCTGTTACTCTTTTACCCTTATTTGATCTCTCTTCATATCAACCATTTTATTTTCTAAGTTTTCTGTTTGACACCATTCACTTACTTCTTTCTCTCTCCATTTTTTCTTCCTTCTATCTCTCCTCCTTTATTTTGTTCCTCTGTCTTTTCCCTGGCAACTTTCCTTGTTTGCTTCATTTGGAGTAGTCATTCTCAATGGAAGTAGAGAAGCATCTTAAATCTCCAAGTGGATGTGAACATTTATACTTATCACGAGGGTACAAATCATATATGTGTTTAAATAAAATTGGGGAAGGCTGATGGAGGCTCTGTTGACCCTTGCTTCATCTCTGTTTTCTCTGGAGATGCTCCAGGTCTCACACAGTGAGACTCCACACTGTGGAGTCTGCCTTTCGTTGGCATGCTCAAATCGTGGTGTTTCTATTAAATAAAATGAAAATTTTAAGGAAACCAAGTGATGAAGACTGAACAAAATTCTTTTCATTTCTCTTATTGTTTATCAAATGTGACGATGAACGGTATTTTAATGTGATATGTATGTTTTTCAGCACTATGCCTGAAAAGGGGCACGTAATAATCTGAATACTGTCTTTCCCAGAGCAGGTCCTTAGCAGATGGGGATAAATGACAACAAAGGGAAGACCCTGGCTATACAAAGGGGTTCCGCAGGTTCTGCCAGCCTACTGTTATAGAAATGGAGATGGAGAAGTTCTGGCCCATTTAATTATGTTTCCTGGGGCAAAAATTGTGGGCACATGGTGAAATTCAATTATATTCTCGCCCAAGATAAAATCCAATTATAACCTCTACCCAATGGTGAAATCTCATCAGTTTTCTTTTGCTTCATTTAGGATACAAAGAGACAAGTTTTTCTGTAATCTATTTATAGAGGCATACACATTTACAAAAGAAAAAGAAAAGGATCTCAAGTAGGATATTTGCATTTGTTAGTCATTCTCCTTCTGGGCAGAAATTCAGACTTTTTTAACTTGAAAAGTGGTTAGCAACTTTGGTTGATTTTACTAACATTAATGGTCAAAATCCACTGAAATCTTCTGTCCAATGGTGAAATCCTATCAAAGTTTTCTTTTGCTTCATTTAGGATACGAAGAGATAAATTTCTCCATAATCTATGTATACAATTATACACATTCTAAAAATAAATAAAAGAGAATTACTCTAAGAAGAAAAAATATCACTGTATAGTATCTGACATCTCTCAGAAATCACAAGAACTCTTTTAAGAATCGATTATACCATAATGATTCTCATCTTACTGTTCAGTTAGAGGAAAGATATTCAGAACATGTTAGGTTCTCCTACTTAACATTTTTTAAAAGAATATACTAAAATTTCTATAGATGATACTTATCCAACTGTGTTTTATCCAAGTTATGTTTCTTGTGATTTTTTAATCTATTTGCTTTTCATTAACTCTTCAAACAAAGGATATGCGTTATGGACAATTAAAAATTTATGTAGAAAAATTTGTTATAGAAAAAAATGTTTAAGTCCTTACTGAAATATGGGCATATCTATATATGTTGACCATATATAGATGAAACACTATAAACAGCAGTTTCAATAAGGTTGCAGGCTGTGATAGGCTGAATAAGGTCTCCCAAGAATTTCTGTAACTTCAAAATCCACAAAATATGTTACCTTATATAGTAAAAGAAACTTTGCATATCAGGTTAAAGATCTTGAAATGGGAAAGTATCCTGGATTATCCAGGTGAACCCAACATAATCATAAGGTTCCTTATAAGAGGAATCTAAAAGGCCATAATCAGAAAGATATGGGGATGGAAACAAACTCAGAAAGGGGAGAGAAGATGGTTACTGGTTTATGTAAGGGCTTGTTTAGCCAGAGCGATTCCATCCGGTTAAACAGTGATTTTGTTGTTTATGCAATAAAACTTAAACTGAACCCCACCCCCCAGGGGAACTCACTTAAAAGCAAATCTGGGAAACCAGTAAAATATGGTCGAGGAGCCCTTATAGCAGAGCCCAAATACAAGGGCGGGTCAGGTCAGGTGGAGATAACAGAGCCTGAATGCAGGGATGAGTCGGGCCAGGTGGAGACATCCAATCAGTGGGGCACGCATATTGTCTCCCCAGGTATCAGGGAGTGTGGGCCCCGCCTTTTGGGCACCAATTCTGACCAAGGTGATAGGCTAGTTCAAATAGCTACTATGGGGTGAATTGTAATTCAATTGGCCACCCATGTGTGACCTAGCATAACTGTGCAGTTTTCTCTGTGTGTTACAATCTCACTGGCCACCTGTATGTGGCCAGGCTAAACCACATGGCCTTTGCTCTCTAAAAGTTAGTCTGTGAAGCTGGGAGGGGTCACCCTCTCTGTAAGAGGCAGCCCCAAAAGATCGGTTTGATTCTCGATGCTTGGCACAAAATAAAGCTTTGCTTGACCTTCACTTTGTATCAGTCTCACTCCTTTGATTACGGACCTAACAGTTCAGAAGTGAGAAGAAGGCCTATGAGCCAAGAAATGTAAGTGACCTCTAAGCTGAAAATGATGAAGAAAAAAATTCTTCCTTAGACCCTCCAGGTGGAGGGCAGTCCTGCAGACCTATTTTGAGTTCTGACTTCTAGAACTATGAAAGCATGAATTTGTATTCTTTTAAGCTTCTAAGTGCATGGTAATTTGGTACAGCATAAATAAGAAACAAATACACAGAATAAAGGATCAAAACATAAACATTAGTCATATTTCTATATACCAACAATAAATAATGTGAAAGTGAACTTAAGAAGACAATCCCATTTTCACTAGCATCAAAAGAATAAAATAATTTAACAAGATAAGTTCAAAACATATGTTCTGAAAAGTAAAAAATACTGTTGAAAGAATTAAATAAATAAATAAATGGAAAGAAACCTCATGTTCATAGATCACAAGGCTTATTGCTAACATGGTAAGATTCTCCAAGTGCATCTAATGATCAATGTAATCATTATCAAAAACCCAGGTAGCTAATTTTCAGAAATTGACAAGCTGATTCTAAATACATATGGGAAGGCAAGGCATACAAACTAGCCAAAACAACATCAAAAAAGAACAGAGTACTCACACTTGTTGATTTCAGGATTTACAACAAAGCTATAGTAATCAAGATAGTCTGGTACCAAAAAATAAAAAAGTAGTCTGGTATTAACAAAGGACAGAAATGTAGACTGTTGTACCTGAGTTTTCATGTCCAAGAGACCACCAAGGAGCCAACACTGATGTAATCACACGAGGGTTTATTTTAACAAGCTTAAACTTGGGCCTGAGTATACCCAACACATCAGAGTAGGGACTTGGACCCCGACCTTAGTTAAGGCAGGGGTATGTATGGGTTCCTGTTACTAAAGCAGGGTGGGGGTTTCTGGAACTAAAGCAGGGTGGGGCTTCCTGTTACTAAAGCAGGATAGGGGGTCTCTGGAGCCAAAGCAGAGTTGGGGTTCTTGTTACTAAAGCAGGGTGGGGTTCTCTGGAACTAAAACAGTATGGGGGTTCTTTTTACTAAAGCAGGGTGGGGGTCCTTAGACCTAAAGGAAAGTAGGGGAAAGTTTAGCTCTTGGGTACAGGGGTCTGAGATGGCTGCAGAAGCTAAGATGGTTGTGCTTATGTCAATCCTAAAACTCAAAGTGGATACAGTCTTGTTTTTCTTGGCCTCCACATTGACAAAGAAAAAAGAATTAAGATTTCAGAAATTAACCTTCACATTTACAGTCAGTTGATTTCTTTTCTATGGTCAGTTTAATAAGAGTAGCAAGACAATTCAATGAGAAAAAAATATTCTTTTTGACAAATGATGGTAGAACATCTATCATATATACATATATACACACACACATATATCATATAATCATATACAAAAGAATGAAGTTAAATTTCTTCACATCATACACAAATTTTAAATAAAAATAAATCATATACCTAAATATAAAATCTAAAACTATAAAACACTTAGAAGAAAATATAGGAGTAAATCTCTGTGAACTTAAGCTGGGCAAAATCTTCTTAGATATGGCACTAAAGTAAAAGTAGAAAAGAAAAATTGACAAATTTATCAAAATTTAAAACTTCTGTGCTTCAAAGGATACCATGAAGAAAATAAAAAGGGTCCAAAGAATGAGTAAAACATATTTGCAAATCTGCTAAGGGACATTTAAGTAGACTATATAAAGAACACTTACAATTCAACAATAAAAAATAAATAATCCAATTAAATAATGGATCAATAATCTAAAAAGACATCTCTTCACAAAAGATATACAAATGCCCAATAAGCATAAGAAAAGTTGCTTAATATTATTATCCATGCAGTAAGTTAAAATCAAAATCATAACATACCACCTCAACCCTGCTGGTATGGCTGTAATAAAAAATACAGATATCAACAAGGTTGATGAGGATGCAGAGAAATCAGAACCCTTATAAACTGCTGGTGGGGCTGTAAAATAGCTGATAGTTCCTCAAAATGTTAAACACAGAATTACTACATGATTCATCAATTCTACTCTTAGGTTTATATCCAGAGAAATGAATACTCATGTTCACATAAAAACTTGTATGCAAATTATCACTGTACACTATTTTTCATAACAGCCAAGTGAAAACAATTCAAATGTCTATCAACTTATTAATGGAGAAACAAAATGTGGTATAGTTGTAAAATGTAATTGTATTCAGCAGTAAAAAAGAATGAAATACTGATACAGGAACATGGATGAACCTTGAAAACATTAAGTTAAGTGAAAGAAGTGTATCAGAGAAGTCCACATACTCCATGATTCTACTTATATGAGGTGTCTAGAATAGACATTAAGTAGATTTTTTTTAAGGATTTAATTTATTTATTTGACAGACAGATCACAAGTAGGCAGAGAGGCAGGCAGAGAGAAAGGTGGAAGCAGGCTCCCTGTGAAGCAGAAGGCCCAATGTGGGGCTCGATCCCAGGACCCTGGGATCATGGCCTGAGTCAAAGGCAGAGGCTTTAACCCACTGTGCCACCCAGGCACCCCTAGACATTAAATAAATTATTGGTTATTTAGGGCTGGAACTTGTGGTAAGGGAAAAAAAAGGAGTGACTTCAAATCTGTACAAGGTTCCTATGAAAATGATGAAAATGTTCCAAAATTAATTGTGGGAATAATTGCACAATTGTACAAATATACTAAAAATAATTGTTTTATATGCACTTTAAATTGGTGATGTGTGCATTGTGTGACTTATATCTCAATAAAACTCTATTTCTCTCTCTGTTTCTCTGTCTTTCTCTCTCTCTCACACACACACACACATAAACACACAGAGACACACACAGACACACACAGACACACAGATCCCAGCAGGAGAGGGAGAAAAATAACTAAGAAAATAAAGAGCAAAAACATGAAGATTAAAGCTGGAGCATCTGGAGCTCTGGTCATTTAGATCTCATTCCATAGGTCTTAGGTATAGAACATCTGTTTCATACTGTTGTTTCCTTGATTCAAGGGTCTTGTTGGAATCCATCCCCTCTAAAAGACTACTTGAAACCAAAATAATACTAAAAGTCATCATCTTGAAATCTCTGATTGAGGTTGCTCTCCAGGGATTCAAAGGTTATTTATGTCTCAATTGAAAGAGTGATCTGAGGATCAGTGCACTGGAGGTTTACTGCTGTGCTAGCTGTTAACACTACATGATGAGAATTTCTCCACTGGAGTTTAAGGTTTCTTCTCATGTCTCTTTCAGAACACCCATTCTCCAGATTTAGGGTTATGCAAATGTTTTTAAGATTATAATGAAAGTATGCTCATATTTGTGGATTATAAGTTTGGGTATCTCACGTAAATTCCTTGTGGTATTTGACCATGTCTGCTTAAAATAGGTTAGAGCCTACACTTAGAAGCGATATTCCTGGATGAGTATGTAGGCTAACCAGTTACTCATGCATAAAAGCAGAGTCAGTGAACCCCAAAGAAATTAGTATTTTTGCCAATAAGGCCATAGGAATTCCCTTAGGTTATGAAATTTTTAAGGATTCTCTAAGAGCCTTCCTTTTTTAGTAGCTGAATCCCACTTTTTTTTTTCTTAAATATTGAATCTGATATAAGAAGTATAGTTTCTGAGAATGTTCTTTTTAATGAAAGTTCTGGTAAAATAACTTTAAAGAAGGGTTAGAATTCTCCAGCCTGAGAACACAAAATCAAGTAATATTTTTGTTACTATTGAACTGCAAGTCTCCAGCAAGGGAAATTTTCAATTCATTCTCCAAAATAAGTGGCCATTGAACAGAATATATTTAAGATCTATCAAATGGGTACTTGTCACTTGGAGGTATACAAAAGGTTGCTGAAACTTGGGCTTTTATCTATTTTGCACTTTTTATACTTTGGTCTGTATTATGCTGGTGACAGATGAAACATGCAATGTTAGTAAATCTTCATTAGCATTGTTTATAAAATACATTAAGAAATGTGTCCTTTCAGTGGTGGTCAAGTTCATGTAAAAAAAATTTTTTTGTTGTTGTTAAAATTCCACTTGAGGTTCTCCAGAGCCTCAGGAAATCATCATGAAATGCTCCTGAATTTACTAACTATACTATGAACTTCACTAACTACATAGCTTTTGGGGCATCACAGGGCAAAGATGTTTCTAGGGACTATTATCCACCATAATGATCAGTCATAGCATTTCATTTAGCTTTCATGTTCCTTTTTGGTATAAGAATTTATGTTTAAAATTATTATCTAGTAAGAAAACATTAAAGTATTTAAATATTTTTTAAATTTTTGGTCTTCTTTATTAGGGTTCTTGATGAGCATGGTAATTTTTTTTATTTCCAAAAACACCTCAAATCTTGGACTAATTCACTCCCATCAGTTATATATATTAATTAACCCTCATCTCTAACTAATTGGCAAGCTCTGCTGAGTGAAATGAATTAATGAATTAAGCCATTTATCATATTTTGGCATCTAGAATGGGATCAGTTGATAGTTTTCTGTTTCAGCCTTAAAATATAGTTCATCTACAATTAGATAAATCCGGATGAGTCTAGATTTTCTGGGGAAGAAGTGTCTAATAAATCTGGGATATAGTTCCTAGGTAGAGACTAAGCAGTCATAAATTTCCTCTTCTAGTCATGGAGGAGTAACAGGATTAAATGTACTACAACAGTCAACACAAGTATATGAGGAAGTATGTGAGAATTTCACCGGAGATAAGCCTGAGAAATGTTGTGAATTAACTGCAACAAAATTTGCATAGCATAAGGGACCATTAGATATAAAACTGAAACCAAGGATCAAGTGGCCAGAAGATGCGCTAGCTTAGCTGATTCTTTTATTTTGCTTGAGTGAGGTAGGTTGTCTTTTGCTCCTGAGGGAAGAAGCAAGCTGTGGTAAGCTATTGATTCAGATGTTTCCTATAAAGCTAATACATCCCACAAAAGGCTTCTCCAGACTACCCAACATGAGTAGCTGGAAAATCTTATGATACTTAGGTAGGCAGGGAATGGGGTAGTTGAAAAACTAATTTTAAATTGCAAAATGCCTGTGTATATTTAATTTCCCAAAAAAGTCAATAAGTGAAGGTTTGGTTGAACAATACAGAGGTGTGACAATTTCAAAAACACTAGGAATCCTTTTTTTTTTTTTTTTTTTTTTTTTTTTTTGTGGTAGTTAGTGAGACCTAGGGACCTTTTTAAATGTTCTTTAGCTATTGGCTTAAGAGACTTTTATAAAGGCTAAAGGGTTATAGTCAGTTGAGAAAAAGGGATTTACCTTCTTTAGATAAATCTACCTGAAATAATGCACCTGGTCTGTAACTTTTCATTAAAAACTTTTTAAAGTTTTTAATGCAAACTTTATAGTATAAAGTATAGTATATGTAGCTGTCCAAAGCTATTGAACAGGTACATATAGAAGAATGAGACTGGACCATTCCCTTACACCATACACAAAGAAAAACTCAAAATAGATGAAAGACCTCAATGTGAGATAGGAATCCATCAGAATCCTAGAGGAGAATGTAGATAGTAACCTCTTCGACAGCGGCCACAGTAACTTCTTTCAAGACACTTCTCCAAAGGCAAGTGAAACAAAAGCAAAAATGAACTTTTGGGACTTCATCAAGTTTAAAAGCTTCTGCACAGCAAAGGAAACTGTCAACAAAACTAAGAGGCAGCTCACTGAATGGAAGAAGATATTTGCAAATGACACTAAGGATACCCAAGATTTATAAAGAAATTCTCAAACTGAAACTCAAAAAACTAATAACCCAGTCAAAAAATGGGCAGAAGATATGAACAGACACTTCTCCAAAAAAGACATACATATGACTAACAGACACATGAAAAAAAAATGCTCAACATTACTAGCTATCAGGGAAATACAAATCAAAACCACAGTGAGATACCACCTTATATCAGTTAGAATGGCAAAAATTAAAAAAACAAAACAAAACAAAACAAAAACCAGGAAACAACAAATGTTGGCAAGGATGTGGAGAAAGATAAACCCTCTTACACTGTTGGTGGGAATGCAATCTGGTACAGTCACTCTGGAAAACAATACAGAGGTTCCTCAAGATGTTAAGAATAGAGCTACCCTATGACCCAGGAATTGCACTACTAGGTATTTACTCCAAAGAAACAGGCATAGTGAAAAGAAGGGACACGTGTGCCCCAATGTTCATATCAGCACTGTCCACAATAGCTAAACTGTGGAGAGAGCTGAGATGCCCTTCAACAGATGAATGGATAAAGATGATGTGGTACATATACACAATGGAATATTTATTATTCATCATCAGAAATGATGAATACCCACTATTTGCATCAATACAGATGGAACTGGAGGGGATTACGTTAAGTGAAGTAAGCCACACAGAGAAAGACAATTATCATACGGTTTCACTCATATGTAGAACATAAGCAAAAGCACAGAGAACCCTAAGGAAAGGGAGGGAAATCCAAACGGGGAGAAATCAGGGAGGGAGATGAACCATGAGAGACTATGGACTCCAAGAAAATACCTGGGGGTTTCAGAGGAAGGAGGAAGGGGACCAGGGGGTAACAGGGTGATGGATATTGAGGAGGGCATGTGCTATGATGAGCACTTGATGTTATACTTAACTAATGAATCACCAAACACTACATCAAAAACAACTATGTACTATACAGTTGCTAACTTAACATTAAAAAAATTAAAATATTAATAAATAAATAATAAATAAATAAAAAGGTGTAACCATTCAAACCTTCTTGGAAATCAACTCTTCTCTAGAACATAGCAGAAGATCATGTACTGAATAAGAGTAGAATTACAGGGAAATTTAAGCTTCTTAAGATTCTGGTTAAGGCCTCCTACTTAAAGTAGGAGGATGTTTTGGCAAACCCCTAAGACCTAATGTCCAGGTATATTGCTGAACTTCTAATAAAATTGTAAATAGGTATCTAGTGACAGTCAGGAATGCAGGACAGAAATCTACAACTGGAAAATACAGAGCCTCAAGTGGGGCCAAAAAGTAAGATTGTATGTAAGTTTGGTTCCACAGGCATGTGAGAAATAACCATATACATGAAAGCTGTATATCTTCTCATACACGGTGTAATGAAGAGTATTTTAAGGACTGGTACAGGGAATGAGAACCTTTCTGCTGCTAAGCTTTTGACTTTTGGTTTTAGACTTTCTTTAGCTTCTGGTATTAAAGGGGATTGTAAAATCTTGGTTATTAGGGGGTTGGGTGGAATAATCTGAGTTTGATGGATGTACTGAATACATATTTATACACAAGGAGTACAGCACCTCAAAGAAATCTTCAATTTGAATTTGGTGTAGACACAAGGATACTGGTAAGTCAGTATGCAAATTAACTGTGACCTACTTAAGAGAAGAGACCTCAGGGATTTGGAGAAAGGGCCTAAAAGAGGAGCTTTTAATGAAGAAATACCATTTGCACATAGATCACTTCCTATTAAGTTAGCAAGAGGAGAAAAGAATTTCTCTCAGTTAAATGTCCAAGGAGAGTGGTTGTTGACTCTACCATGAAGAGAAGTTGAAAGTCATTAGGAATTGGTTCCTGAATTGCTCATTGTCACCAAGGCATAGCTTATGTAATAACTGTAAGGTTTAAGGTTAATTTAGAGAGATAACCCTTTTGAGTTTAAGGATAAAGTGGGATATTGCACATTTGATTTCTCACCAGATTATTGGCTCCTGACTCCACAACAAGACCACCAGCATAATCTGTTGATCAAGCAATGCTGAGTTCATTAAACTTACTACAATAGGGGTAACATTTGTTTGATTAAAAAGAGGAGTAAGAGGTCAGGAAAGAAATTTATAAAGTCTTGACAACTGGAATCAAGTGGATTAGGCTAGATATTTCCAGGTGTGTGTCTTAATCCACTTGGGCTGCTCTAACAAATGACCACAGACTCTCTGGCTGAAATGATTTATTTCTCATAGTCATGGAGGCTGGATGTTCAGGAGAAGTGTGCCCATATTGTCCAGTTCTGGACAGAGTCCTCTTTTGGGTTGCAGACTGCTGACTTCTTGCATTCCCCATGTGCAGAGAGCAGGAAGAGGAAGCAAGTTGGCACTAATCCCAACATGAAGCCTCCACTGTCCTGGCCTAATCACCTCCCAAAAACCCTACCTTCCAACACCATCTTATTAGAGGTTAGGGTTTCAACATACAAATTGAGGTTGGTGTAGGGGATACAAATATGCAGTCCATAGTAGCAGGGAACTGACTGGGATTTGTGACACAATAGTTTAGTTTTTTGTTTTCTGTTTTTGTTTTTTGTTTTTAAATCTAAAACATAATGTATTGTTAAAGTAAGAAAAAATATATATCATTAAATTCTATCTAAACTACACTATTTCTTTTTTTTATTATTTTTTTAAAAACATATAATATATTTTTATCGCCAGGGGTACAGGTCTGTGAATCGCACAGTTTACACACTTCACAGCACTCACCAAAGCACACAGTTTAGTTTTGATGGTAGAATAAGGGATTAAGGTGGGTCTTCATAATTGAACCAGCAAGCTCTTAGCCCAGGTGACCAAATTTGTGCTGGTAGGAAACTTATTTGCCCAGATATTTTTGTTCAGTTATTTACATGCGTAATTTAAGTAAATCAGTTGTAAGAAATTTTTTGAAGGAAACAATAAATTTATTTACTAAAGTCTTATCTTCTTGGGTAAGAATGTCATGAAACAAAGAATTCTCAGTCTTGATAGTTAATATATGTGGATTCAAGCGCTCACAGTTCTCATTTGCACTCTTTCTTCTCTATTTAATAATAATTACATGAAGGTTGAATTAGCAAGTAGTGCTAGAAATGGATTACCATACTTAAACATTATATTCTGCTGACAGTGGTGGACCGAAGACTACCTTATATTTAATATATTTCAGTAGTCTCTGCGAGGTTTAACCACCATGGCCTATTTGTGTTTATCTATAATAGTTTGACTGGTAAACTCCTTATGTAACTTAAGATCCTGCTTTCACATAGTGTTTTCTGATTTTATTATAGTTAATTATAAATAAATAATATACTTTGATCAGAAAAGTTGCATGGTTTCTTTGAATTGGTTTAATGTACAAATACACAAATGTACCTATCATGCTAAGATTTTTCATCTTTAAATGCATAATGTGATTACATATAAATATAAAGTTGAAAAGATTTATGGTTGAGTAGAAGAAACTAGTCCGAATGTTTTAGATTAAATTTAGTTTTTATGAACTCTATCCATTCCCCAAATCCTATTTCAAGTCCTACTCCTGCCTGTAGCCTGCCCATGATGTAGTTGATAACTCCACCCTTCATGAAGCATTCTCTTCTTTTAGAATTGTGGGACCTCATGCTTACCTGAGCTTATTCTTATCATTGACTTGTCCTTCTAAATCTCTTTCTCTGACTCCATCTCTTCTAAACTATCTTAAGTATCTAAACCATCTTAAGACATTGGAATATATTCTCGGGCATTTTTAGAATCCTTCCCTTTCAGGGGTGAATTTATATGGGATCCTCTTCCCAGACAGTGACAGAGACACAGCAATATAATCACATGATCATATGGCTTTTGTAAAATTTGCAAAGGGAAAATATTTTAACCATTACCAGATAACTCTTGGTCTTTCCACTATGGTTTCTTCTATAATTTCTGTTTTATCAGAGGTTCCTGGAGTAGCCAAGCACACTTTGGGGCTATAGCTAAGGGGAAAAAGCCTGAAATTATAAGGCAAATTATCTAAGAGTAGCCTCCCTCTTATCTGCAGTTTTGCTTTCTCTGGTTTCAGTTATCTGGGGTTAATAGTGGCCTCAAAGCAGATCATCTGCCTTCTGACATATTATCAGAAGGTCAAAAGTAGGTTAATGCTACTTGACAATGCCTGTGACATTCAGCTCACTTCATCTCATCACACAGGTATTTTGTCATCACACATCATCACAAGAAGAGTGAGAATGGTACATTAAGAAAATTTGTGAGCGAGAAACCATATTCACAATAACTTTGATAACAGCACATTGTTATCATTGTTCTATTTTATTATTAGTTAATTCTGTTATGTTACTCTCTTACCGTGCCTAACTTATAAATTTAACTGTACTATAGGTATGCATGCATAGGGAAAAACATGGCATATACAGAATTTAGTGCTATCCATGATTTCTGACATCCACTGGGAGTCTTGGAACATATCCCCCATGGATAATGGGGGACTACTATAATTTAATTTCACATTTTGAATTTATATTTTGTTGATTGTGGTAGAGGGACTAAAATCCAGCTAAGATTTAGGAACATTTCATTGGAAAAATACCATTTACCTGCAGTTTAAACACATCTTGGACTATTTAAAAAATACAAGTAAGATTTCTGATTTGAACTTACATGAAAGACATCTATTTTGTTATACTTAAATTTCTTAAATGACAAAATTCATTAATAGAATAGGAAACAAAAGCTTTAAAAATGTTTAATGAAATCAATAGAGATTATTCTGACTTCAAGAAGTGAATTACAACAATGAATTTTTCATATCCTATTGAAGTACTTCATTAAAAGCTAACACAAATTTCAAGTAGAAGAATTGCATTTTGTTTAATAATCTAGTTAATGAAAAGCAATGAATCATACAAATGCATAACACTGTCATTGACATAGATAATATAAAATACATGATCTATTGCTTACAATAAGGGCATCAACAACCAATTGGTTAATGAAATGTTGTTAATTCGAAGAGCATATATAATAAGCCACTGCAGAGGAATAGTGAGTGTTGTTCTAAGGATCTTAAGATCTGTGTTCTATCCAGAGCAATACTCTTCCACCTGCTGGTGACTTTGGCCAAGTTATTCTCTGTCCCCATTTATAATGCTGAAATATGAACAAAATGGGCTGCTTAGGATATTGAGAATTAATGAAAAATAGATGAAGTATTTTGACCTCTTTAAAAATGACTGGATTTGATATTGTGACAGGGATATGGTCATTATCAGTTTAATTGGTTGTTTCTTTATGGCTATATCCTAGACAATGGGTCCACTGAATTTTCTGTAAAGTGTAATGTAGTAAATGTTTCATGCTTCATGAGCTATATAGCAAGTGTAATGTGAAAACATCTGTAGACAATATGCAAATAAACAAACTTGGCTGTGTTCCAGTGACACCAGTTGTAGACACTGAAATTTGAATATCATATAATTTTTACGTGTTGTAGAATATTAATATTTTTTAATTTTTTGTCATTTCAAAGTATAAAAAACATTCTCATTTTGTGAGTCACTCAAAATCGGGCAACATATTTGATTTGTGAGCCATGGTTTCTCAACCTGTATGTACTACAGGGCAAAACAAAACACTAAATAAATATACATTGGGGAAAGAATAAATCAGTGCAAATGAAAAGTGAAATGCTCTGATGTAACTCAAATATGAAAAAACATTTGAGATTTTTCCATATGTAAAAGCAATTCTTGGGGCACCTGGGTGGCTCAGTGGCTTAAACCTCTGCCTTCAGCTCAGGTCATGGTCCCAAGGTCCTGGGATGGAGCCCTGCATCAGGCTCTCTGCTCAGAGGGGAGTCTGCTCCCCACCTCTGCCCACCCCCCCACCTAATTATGATCTTTCTATCTGTCAAATAAATAAATAAGTAAATAAATAAATATTGAAAAAAAAAACAATTCTGAAAATTACCAATAATAGCTGGTGAAGCTTGGAGTACCATGGGTGGCTCAGTTGGTTAAGTGTCTGACTCTTGGTTTGGGCTTAGGTTATGATCTTGTGGTTGGTGGTGAGATCAGCCGCATGGGACTCCATGCTCAGAGCAGAGTCTATTTCAAATTCTCTCTCTCTCTCCCTCCCCCTCTACTTTTCCCTCTCCCTCCCCCAATTCATGCTCTCTCTCTCAAATAAATAATATCTTAAAAAAAAAAAAAAGCTGATGAAGCTGAAGGAAACCTTTCTAAGTAATTTTTCAATTTCCTTAACAATATTAGAGGAAAATTGCACTTCCTTTCCCATATTAAAGAATAGTCCAAAATTATTGTCATATGAATATGTGATTAAAGAGTGTATAGTCAAACATGGGGGGTGGATATAATAGAGATGGTTAATTAATAAAAATATTATTTTTCTGGATTTTAAGATGTTTGAGGTATTTTATTTAATACCTAAAATTATAATTAGTGTGGATTCTAAGTAATTCCTAAATAACTATGCATTTTAAAGATTTTTTTTTTATTTGACAGAGAGAGAGAGTGGGAGGGCCAGAGGGAGAAGCAGACTCCCCACCAAGCAGGAAGACATGTGGGCTTGATCCCAGGACCCTGGGATCATGACCTGAGCCACAAGCAGACACTTAACTGACTGAGCCACCCAGGCACCCCATAATTATGCACTTTAATATTCTAAATTCATTCTAAATATTCAGAGTAATACTTAAATTTTTATTTTTGATTATATAATCCCTTCTTAAATCAGATATGTATATCTGATATATATATATATATATATATATATGATTTAAGCATGACAAAACCTATACCTATTTGTACATGATATTATCCAAGCTATGAAAATATGGATTTTTCATCTCTCTGAAATTTGTATTTCTAGCCCTGATGTTTCTCTAAACTCTCTCTCTTTATATATATATATATATATATATATATATATATATATATATATTTATGTTTATGTTTATAAATATATATATTTCATAGTATTTGTGACTAGTTGGAGAGAATTAGAGCAGACTGATGAGAGATCATTTATGGATTCAAGATCTGTACTGACTAGAGGACTAGAGAGGCGGAGGACTCAAGAAAAATGTGTGAGAGAAACATTACTTACAAATTAGTAATAGAGATTACTGCCAAATTTTATGCAAAGTCCATGTGACCTCATTAATATCTATGGCATTTGAATCTGGCTCAGAGAGAAAACAGAATGGAAAATGGGTTAGACAACCCTGTCTTCTAAAAGTCCTCTCAGCCCCTGGATGTTAATTGTCCATCCTGGGCAATTATTAACTGTTGTAGAATATTCAAGAGCCTAGCCACATCCCTGATTTTCATACTCCATGGGACAAATCTTGAATCTGGTCCAATATTTGGGCTTTATACTAAAAGCAAGGTTTCTGATAAATTCCAGAATTCTGTGATGCAGTTAAACAAGAGAGACAGGAAAGCAGCACACTGGCTTGAGTCTAGCAGAATGAGCCTGATGAAACAGCAGGGCTAGGATCTTAACAGGAACAGAGAGGATCTGGGTACTTATTATATGAGGCCAAATCTGAACACTCTCTTTCTTTTCCTTTCCTTTCCTTTCCTTTTTCTTTCTTTCTTCCTTTCTTTCTTTCTTTTTTTTAAATTTTCTAGATCTTCACATCTAGACCTTCCCACCCGATTTACCCACCACTTAGAATTCTTGGGTATTCTGAGGACCAGGAAGTCAAGGTAAAGAGGAAGTACTGTGTCACTTAGGTCCCCCAAACATTGTCAGAGAAGCCCTGTCTTTGTTTGGTAGGGCTGCTCTAATAAAATATCACAGACTGGGAGACCTAAAATCAAAATTTATTTTCTTTTTTGTTGTTGCTATTTGTTTTTTGTTTTTTGTTTTTTTTAATTTTATTTTATCTTTCCAGTGTTCCAAGATTCATTGTTTATGCACCACACCCAGTGCTCCATGCAATACGTGCCCTCCTTCATACCCACCACCAGGCTCACCCATCCCCACTCCCCTCCAAAACCCTCAGTTTGTTTCTCAGAGTCCACAATCTCTCATGGTTCATCTCCCCCTCCAATTTACCCCAATTCACTTTTCCTTTCCATTCCATTTTCTCCTTGTGGAAGAGAAGTCCAAGATCAAGGTGTTGGCAGGTTTGTTTATTTTTTCTGAGCCCTCTCTACTTGGCTTGCAGACGGCTGCCTTTTTCCTGTGTCCTTTACGCAGTTATCCCTGTGTGTGTGTCTGTGTCCAGATCTCTTCTTATAAAGACACAAGTCATACTGGGTTTGGACCCACTATAATGACACTATTTTAACTTAATTACCTCTTTGAAGGACCTATCTCCAAACACAGTCACATTCGCAGGTACTGGGGATCTAGGCTCCAAAATGTGAATTTGGTGGTGGGGGGGGGACACAATTCAGCCCATAACAAGTCCCTTTAAGACGGCAAAAAGGAGGACCCGATGAAGCCCTCTTGCTGAATGCAGGGGAGGAGGAGCAGCAGAAGCCAGCGGCAGCACAGAAGTCTGCAGAATGCAGGGTAAGAACTATGGACAGTTTGAGATCAGCTACTCATGGAAAGCAAGCACATATTGGCCCCACAGGCAACAGAGTGATAGTAGCTTGTGGAGCTAAAACACGAAACATGTCAAACATGAAGGGTCAGAACTGAGACTCCGGAGCAGCGCTGATCACATGGCAGCATCTATATCCCACTTCTCTGGGAGGGGATCATAAAGTAGAAATGCTTGACAAGACCAAACTTCCAAACAATCAGATGCTCAGAGCACTGTAATTTGGGGTGTAACTACAACTGCAAAATGTTTGCATTTAAGAATGGGTGAGGCCAGGGAATTGGAGTTACCGACATTATTGCATATGCGCATTCTTGAGAGATGCACTTCTTTTGTGCTTTCTTGATGCTGGTAGCATGTTTCCTCAGCACCGGTTCTGCAAGTCCCAATGTTTTGTCCTACTTGCTAATAAGTTCCCACAGAATCTGTCAAAATGACACAATCTAAATAAATCTCTCATGTTGAAATTATACAAATTAATCAAAATACTTTATATTTCATGGCTTATATGTAAATCAGTAGGAAGTGTGATCCTAGTTGGGTTTCTCTTTTCCAGGGTACTGAGTTAGCATCAGCAGGGAAAACAATCACTTTGGGACACCTGGGCGGCTCAGTTGGTTAACTGTCTGCTTTCAGCTCAGGTCATGATCCCAGGATTCTGGGATCAAGTCCTGCTTTGGGCTCCTTGCTCAGCAGGGAGCCTGCTTTTCCTCCTGTCTGCTCTCTTGCTCGCTCGCTCTCTCTCTCCCTCCAACAAAGAAAGAAAGAAAAAAAGAAAGTCTTTAAAAAAAAATAATCACTTTAAAATTTTCATTGGGGTTATAATGCCTTTTAAAAGGACTTGATTTGGGGCCTTGGGGCCCCTGGGTGTTATAGTCAGTTGAGAGTCTGCCTTCAGCTCAGGTCATGATCCCAGGGTCCCGGGATCTAGCCCTTAGGCAGTTTCCCTGCTCAGCTGGAGGCTGGCTTCTCCCTCTCCCCTGACCCCTTCCTGTTCCTGTCCTCTCACGCTCTCTGTCAAATAAATAAAATATTTTAAAAATAAATAAAATAAAAGGACTAGATTTTATACTTACAGAGTTTATTTTAATAGGGTTTTCAATAGTTGAAAACTACATTAAAAAAAAAATCAGTATATTAACCTGCAATGCATGGACATATTTTCAACTTTGTCTAGACCATGTTTGGCAACCCTCGCATGATTTAATGCTAATCATGTCACTTTAATACTAAACTTTCCAACATAATTCACTACCAAGACTACTTTCCTGAGCCCAAAGATGATCTTGAAGAGTCAGAATAATGTAACAATCAAGGACAAATACTCCAGACTCAGAATGTCCGTGTATAAATCCCAGTGCCTCCTGGTATGCTTTGCTTAACCTCACAGAATTTCTGTGAAGATTTGCTGAGATAATATTGTGAACTTCTGACATGTAGTAAACACTCAATAAATTTTAGCTGCTAATATAATGAATAAGAAGGAGAAGGATGAAAAACTGGGATGAGGAAGTCACTGGTTAATGATGAGTCTCTTCAAAGCGATTCTTACACAGTCCGAGGGTGAAGGAGGTAGGAAGCCAGGATGCCGGTTCTCAAGCTCAGTTCTTGCTCTTTGCTGACAGTCATATACACCTGCAGGGTTGGCGTTAGGTATGAGATGTATGGCTCTTACAGGTAATTGCCATTCTACTCTCCAGTATATCTTCAGGCAACAAAACAAGTGTCCACATGCCCTCTGGGATAATCCATTCGAGGAACTTGCAATTACTGACAGATGGTATTCACGCACTGTCTATAACATCACATATTTTATGCACTACATCTCAATTCATTTCTTTGTACAATGTTTGAGGTGGAGGATTAAGGGTAAGAATAGCTCAGAAATATGCGGATGGATTTAAATATGTCTGTATCAGTCTCTGAATTTCTTATACAACAACCTATCATCCATATTCAATCAGAAAAACCATAAATAAGGCAGAAACTTTGAGCTGTTTAAGTAGATCGTAGTCTTATGCCACCTTCATCCCCACTTCGAACCGGGCACTCATAAACTCTGGTACTAGCTATGCCTGTGAATATACCTTTTCCCATACTTTGGCCTCCATTTCTCATCTATAAATTAATACACTGTTAGTTACTAAGATTCCCTCTTAGTAACAGTAATTGTTAGTTACTAAGTTTCTAAGTCTACTAAGTTACTAAGTTTCCAAAACCCTATGATTTAAGACCATACATCCATAAGGTCGATGGCTCAAGTTGTAATAGTTTGTGACAGTGAGACAAAAAGGTAAGAAGCATCCCCAGAAATGGAGGCTGCCTCAGTGGTTTCATTAGCTGTGTCATCCAGTGAGAGAACCAGACTCTGTGACAAACTGTATTTTACACTACTTTCCATTTATTACCTATATAGATAGATGCATCTGCATAGATTGCGTCTGTGAACTGTTTTTTAGTAGCATTGTTAGTTAGCTATGTTTAGCAGCATTATAGTTAGTTATGTTAGACAATATGTACCTAAAGTGACACTCGGGATTGCTTCCTATGACATAGCTATTATGGACAAGGTGCATATGGTCGCCATCTGTGTTCAAAGATAACCTAACTCCATCCTGACGATTCTGCAAAACAACTGTAATGAAACCCAAGGACAGTCACTACTCTCTTTTGTGTGCCATTGAGCATCTGCAAAATCAGGAATGACAGCATGCACCAGGAGCAACCAAAGCTACTGAAGCAGAAAAGAACTTAATTAGCCCAACCTATTATCTCAAAACCTCTGAAAAAAAGCTCTTATGTGATCTCTCCTGATTTGCAAATCATGTTTTTCTTTTTAATTAAAGCACCATTTAAAGAAAAACGTGCAGGGGCGCGCGTGCGCGCGCACACACACACACACACACACAGAGGACATTATTTCACTACCAAGAGCAAATCTGGAAGAAGTAGCCAGGGCTGCTGCAGGGACGTGCTCAGGTTGCTTCCAGCAGGCCGCCATATTGCAGGGGCAGCAGGCCCAGCAGGCGAGGCTTTCTAGCAGTAAACACCGCCCTCACCCCCACTGGGAAAATGACCCAACCAGCAGGAACAGAATCATGCTCTCTCAGCGTCACGTCATCCAAGTCTATCTCTCTTTCTGCATTCTTACCACTGCTTGACAACCCTGGGTTGTCTTTGAAAACTCCTTTCCTTACATTTATCTCTAACAAACCTGTCCTTCAAATCTTATCAAACTTAACTGTCAAATATAAATTCGGGTGCACCAGGGCAAATATTTGCTAGAATAAGAGCCTGTGACTGATTATTTAAACACCAGCAATTCCATGCAGCATTATTCAGTTTTTCTATCCTTCTGCTGTTTAATGATAGGATTTATTAAATATTACACAAGCCCAGATGTCCCAGCAAAATAAAACTCATTTCAACGGCGAGAAGAAAACACTGACTTGTAAAACAGGTAGTTTAGGAAATGGTTTAACCCCCTTTTAAAACAATTATTTTGCTTCAGAAAAGGATTTGGCATACTAAAGTTCAAGTGTGTAGAAAAAAGAAAGGCACAGATCCTTCTGGATACGTGTAAAGTGTATGTGGACATGTGTGCATTGCTCCTGGATATAACTGGTCCAGCAAAACTGGTAGAGGAACTTCTTACTTTTCCCTATAGGATCTATGTCTATTCTTTTCTTCGCAGTTTCAACTTTCATAATTATTGTGCAGATAGATACATCTTCATAGATTGTGTCTGTAAACTGATTTTTAGTTAGCATTATACAGTTTCAACTTTTTTATTTTGGGGGGACCTGCATTATCTTTTTCCAGACTTTCTTTCTACTTGATTCTTACATTCCTATTACATTCCTTAAACCAATGTAGGCAGTTTCTTTTCTTTTCTTCCTCTTTTTTTTTTTTTTTTAATCACCTATTTGACTTTTAGAAACCATCTCCTTGTTCTTTATAGTTTGAGTTGGTTTCCTGGTTTGACTCTCTCTTTTTCCTTTGTTCTGTTTCTTAAATTCCATAAGTATAAGTGAGATCACATGGTATTTGTCTCTGATGGACTTATTTTGCTTAGCATTTTACTCTAGATCCACCCATGTTGTTGCAAATGGCAAGATTTCATTGGGGTTTTTTTGTTGCCTTTTTTTGGTTGTTTTTGTTTTTTGTTTTTTTATGGCTGAATAATGTTTCATTGTGTATATAAAACACCTCTTCTTCCATGGTTGGGCGGCTTCCATAGTTAGGCTATTGTAATGTAGATTTCAGTGATAGCAATGGTGTTAATCATGATGGAGGAGGGGAGGAAAGAGAAGGCAAAACCCTCCATGCCTCCCTCTGCCCCAACCACTGCCTTCCCAGCCCAGCACTGATCCTCCCAGGGGCACTTCCTCCCATTGCCTTGATGCATCCTGCTCCTGATTCCAACGTCTTTACTCCATTCCCTATCTGAAAACAACATTCTGATATGAGTGTCCTTATTTTTCCCAGAAAGTCTGAAGGGGGAAAAGGGAAAGGAGAGGAAGAATCAAGAGAGAGCAGATTTTGTTTCCTATTGTAGCTATTTGGTAACATAAATCTTTATCACCCCACAGGAAAAAAAAAAAAAAAAAACCCTTGTGCCAGCTCAGGACAAAACCATATAAAGGAGGCATAAACTCTGGCTCCATCGGAAAGCAATAGTTGAGTTCTGGCTCTGAAGAGGCCATGGGCATAAGCATTAATACTGACCAGAAGCTTCTGTCCATACCAACTCACTGTCCTACCAACATGTTTTTATGTTTCATGCTGTAAGAAGAACACGAAGGAGCATATTTGAAATAAAACTTGACTTGCATTTTGGTGCAGGTTTGGAAATAAAATCACAACACATAATGTGATTTCAATGCAAAAAATAGCCTTTAAAAGCTACCGTTGGACACACCTCATTCATAAGCTGACCATTGACTATATACAACTGATCTTCCACCGGTTCACTGGTTGAGCATTGTTACACGGTGCAAGCTGGGTGGTCGTGATGAGAACACACAGGGTCCCATCCTCTGGGGAGGGAGATGATGTAAGTGACCCTGGGCGTGGTCTGAATGAGTTGATGCAACCCCTGAGAACATCACTTGTTAGAAGAAAATGGTTTATGCTACTGGCTTTATACCTTGGACATGTAAAAGAAAGGCCTCACTAAGAAAAGAAGTACTGATTAAAAAATGTGCGTTCTGTTGAGGATTCCACTTCACACAGGAAATACACAATGCTGATAATTTATCTTTTATTCTATAATATTTTTAATTCATCAGTTAACTTTTTCATTTTTTTTCCATTTCGTGTTGTGTATTATAGCATCTTAAAAAAAATACCAGCTAATATAAAAATTTGCAAATTTCACTTTTTATGCACTTGTTCTTGAAATTCATAAATAGACTTTGTGAAATCATTTTCTTAGTAGAATGTTGACTCACATGGAAGTTACAGGTTTTGTGTCTTAGTTTTCTCTAAAACCTTCACCAATTTTATTATTAAGGTAATTTTTTTTTTCTCATCTCTATTTTCCCCCACCTCCCACCGAAAATTACAGAAAAGCAATGAAGCAACCCTTACTGGGGTATTCTATGATACATAACTATTGCTTTCAATGGATTTTTGTTCCATATTCTTTCAAATATTAATACCAATGTAGCTTTATATGGCACCAGAGGGGTCTTTTTGTGTGTGAAACTTCTACTTCTGTTTGTATTGTCCTAGATGATGAAGAATAGAAGCAGAAAAATGTTCACCTTTAGCCTACAAGGCTAACATATAGCCTTCATAGTTTTGATAAGGATCAAATATGTGCTGGTTTCTAAAGGGTCTTATGACTTTAGGGTCATGACTTAAAGGGTTATCATGATTTAAAGGGTCTCATGACTGTTTGTATGTCTCACCAAAAGTTAGTATTGAGCTGATTGATAAGTACCGGAGAAATATTGCAAAAGTAGTTTTACAAGTAGAAATTCAAAGAAGACATTTATGATGATCTAATACTCCTGCACATCTCCTCCCCCTTGAGCACTAAGCGTATAATTACCGGTTTCATACACCAAAAGGGTAGCTCTTTCTGCCCACACATCCTGTCCTCAAACTTTAATAAAAGCACCTTTATGCACCAAAAATGCCTCAAGAATTCTTTCTCGACTGTTTGCTCATGGACCCGCATCACTAGTTAAGACCAAAATATATTATTACCAAGTATTTTTTTTTTAAACATACATCAATACCATTGATTAACTTTTCCACACTGGAATCTAAAACCCTAATTTGATTAGATTCTTAACTAATTAGATCCCAAGCTATTACAGGTTTGTGTTCATCACTAAACTGCTGGTTGGTGCTTTAACCAAATTCAGACCAAATCTGGTTACATAACCTGGAGTAACCACAGAGCATGACACTGGCAGCCACATTAGAGGAGCAGCCCCTATGCCTGGCTCAAGGCTTTGCTAGGGTTGTGTCTCATCTTCACTTTGGCAAGACAGCTTCCTGATGCTTTCAGTTTCTTCATGAGTATAATCACGTTAGCCACAGCCACTCCACCGTCTGCTGAAGGAAACAAATACCATATCATCATACGCAGTCAAATTACTCTCTTGAGTCGTTAATCAAAGACTTAAAGACCCCTTTTTTTTCTTCCTTGGGTCTAGTCATAATAAAATTATTCCCTTATGTTCAAATTTATCCTTCTCCAAATGTGGGGTAAATTTAAATTATAAAATACTGATTGCCTTCGAGTTTGGCATGCCCACCTCAAAACTGAAATTTCAATTGACCACTTGCAAGATAAGCAATCTGTATTCCCCTGTCTTCACTTTTCTCCATCTGCTTCTAAGTGAAATGCAGAGGAACATTAAATGAAATGACCAGTGCTTAACAAATGCTACTTTCTTCCCTCCCTGTGGCATCCTATCACTTTTTTTTTTCCATTTCCTGTGCTGTCCCTCTCTCCACTCCTTTTTTTTTTTTTTTTCAAGATTTTATTTATTTGACAAAGAGAGATGTAGTGAGAGACAGAACACAAGCAGGGGGAGCGGGAGAGGGAGAAGCAGGCCTCCGAGGAGCAGGGAGCCCGACATGG
Organism: Mustela putorius furo; assembly: GCF_011764305.1. Taxonomy (NCBI): domain Eukaryota; kingdom Metazoa; phylum Chordata; class Mammalia; order Carnivora; family Mustelidae; genus Mustela; species Mustela putorius. The sequence goes on from NW_025422171.1 coordinate 4,284,792, forward strand.
AACTCAATCCCAGGACCCTGGGATCGTGACCTGAGCCGAAGGCAGATACTTAATGACCGAGGCACCCAGGCACCCCCTCTCCACTCCTTTAAAAAACCATGTTTATCTCTTGGATTCTGCTGACTTTAGTACTATCCATAATGTTTTGGGAAACTTGCCATTTAAATTAAAACAGAGAGGAAGGCAAATCGTGAAAAACTCTTAACTATAGGAAACAAACTGAGGGTTTGCTGGGGCGGGGTGGGAGGGATGGCGGGGTTTGGGGTAACTGGGTAATGAATATTACAGAGGGCACATGATTCAATGAGCACTGGGTGTTAAATGCAACTGATGAATCACTAAATTCTACCCCTGAATCTAATAATACACTATATGTTAACTAAATTGAATTTAAATTAAAAAAATAATTAAAGTTAATTTTGGACAACTCCCCAACATTTAAAAGTAAATAAATTTGTATTATTCTCTAAATAAATAAATAAGTAGCTTTCTAAAGGGAATGAGAACTTTTCACATGGCAATGACAGTTCCCAACTGTCTTCAGCAATTGAATATCCCTATTAAAAGAAAAGGGTATGCAATATTTATGAATTGAACATACAGTTACTCTTTATGTAAAAGAAAAGCCAGTCTTTCATAAATGTGGTCCCTTTTTTCATGTTTCTATGTTTTGCAAGTGTCATAAGAATTCACCCAGTAAGTTAGTGTAGAATCTCAGTCATTTGGGCTATGCCACATTTGGGCGAGTCATTTTGAGGGTGAAATTGAGAGCCCATCTATTCAAAAACATTCCCTAGCCACCTCCCTCTCTTTCACCCATACAATTTGCCAGGTGCTGGGACTAAAGAAGGTAGGTACTTCACATAAATTTTTAAAGCCCACAAAATATGAACCACTGATACCCACAATCTCACAGACCACTGGGGGCAAACAAACAAGTAGTCAACTAAAACACATGTATTATGTACTTGGCAGAAATAAGCATCTGGTCACCCAGCCCAGAATAAGCAAGAAGGATGGTCAAGGAAGGATTCTTGAGGGACATGACATGTGTATCGATGCTTAAAGGATAAGTAGAAGTAATATAGGAAAAGAAGTTGGGTAAAGACCTTACAGATAGACAAAACCATGTATAAAGCAAAATAATCAAAGACTGTTTTGAAACTAAGTCAGGAATAGAAACCTGGGGAGTATAAGCCAAACTAAGCCATTGGGATTTATCTTCAGGACAGGGAAAAGATAACAAGATGGAATAGCTCACCACACAAAAAGGGAAAAAGATCTTGGTGTATGTATGTGTGTATGAATATGTTGGTTATTTTATTTTCTAGTTGATTTTTAATTGTGGTGAAAAAACAACATTCAATTTACCCTCTTTATGGGGTTCCTGGATGGCTCATTGGGTTAAAGCCTCTGCCTTCAGCTCAGGTCACGATTCCAGGGTCCTGGGACCGAACCCCACATTAGACTCTGCTCAGCAGGGAGCCTGCTTCCCCCTCTCTCTCTGCCTACTTGTGATCTCTGTCAAATAAAGAAATAAAATCTTAAAAAAAAATACCCTCTTTATGATTTTTAATACTTTTATTTTTAGTACACAGTTAAGTAGTGTGAAATATATTTACATTGTTGTGCAACATATCTCTGGACCTTTTTCATCCTGCAAAACTGAGTCTCTATACCTGTTCAACAACAGACCACAAGAGAAACTGAAACAGAGAAGTTTATTTCTCACAGGTCCTGGAGCATGTACATGACATCCCTCAAGAGGTCACAGGGGGAGGTCAAAGCAGAGTACAGACCAAAGGAGAGGCAGACCTGGGGACATGTGTTTGTTAGGGTAGAGTGCTTGGGTGTTGCTGGATCAGGGTCATATTGGTCAATTTAAACAAAGAGAGTGGGGTTTTGGTATGTTGCCTGGGAGGTTCCCAGGGCTTATAAGTGGCCCATAAAGTCTATAACACTGAAAAGTGGAGAGGCTGTTTGTGATAAGGCTGTTGGAGAAGCCATCAGGAACTTCTTCTGTTTACTTGTAACTCTACGGGCTGCTGGTCACACGCTTGCACCCAGGACCTAGGGTCACTTTAAGGCGCCTGCAGGCCAGTTGGCCAAACTAAATGGGTAAGGAGGCTGCAATAGTAGGGTGTAGTTTAGCTAAACTCTTGACACATGTGGTAGCATGTGATGGCATGTCCTTCATTTTTAAGGCTGAATAGTAAGTATTCCATTGTATGCTTATACCATGTTCTCTTTATCCACTTATCCACTGTTGACATTTGGGATGCTTCCACCTCATGGCTATTGTGAATAATGCTGTTGTGAAAATGAATGTGTTCATTGATTTTTTTTACTATTACCCAGAAATGGAATTGTTGGATTATATGATAATTCTTTTATTTTTTTTTGAGGAACTGCCATACTGTTTTCCATAATGGCTGCACCATTTTAATTTATTTTATTTTATCATTTATTTTATTTTATTTTTCCTATGGCTGCACATTTTTATATTCCCACCACTAGGACACAAGAGTTCTAATTTCTTTATCAGTCAATACATACCTAAGTTGTTCCCATATCTTGGCTATTGTAAATAATGCTGCAATGAACGTGGAGGTACAGACGTCTCTTCAAGATAGTGACCTCTTTCTTTTAGATGTATACACAGAAGCGGAATTGCTGGATCATATGTATTTCTATTTTGAATTTTTTGAGAAATTTCCATACTGTTTTCCATGGTGACTATACCAGTCTACATTCCCATCCACAGTGCAGAAGGATCCCTTCACTCCATATCCATGTCAACATTTGTTATAGCTTATCTTTCTAAAAAATCCACTCTAACAGGTATGAAGTGATATCTCATAGTGGTTTGTATTTGCATTTCCCTGATGAGCAGTGATGATGAACATCTTTTCATGTACCTGTTGCCCATTTATATATCTTCTTTGGAGAAATGTCTATTTAGGCCCTTTGCCGATTTTCTTAATTCTGTTTTTCTTCTGTTGTGTTGTATGACTTCTTTATATTTTGGATATTAACCCCTTATCAGATATATGATTTGCAAATATTTTCCCCCATTTGTAGGTTGCCTTTTCATTTTGGTGATGGTTTTCTTTGCTGTGCAGAAACTTTTTATTTTGATGTAGTTCCACTTATTTATTTTTGGTTTTGCTGTCTTTGCCTTTAGTATCAAATTTAAAAAATCATTGCAGAGAACCATGTCAAGGAGATTATCCCCTATGCTTTCCTCTACGAGTTTTACAGTTTTCCTTTTGTCTTATGTTCAAGTCTTTACTCCATTTTGAGTTGATTTTTGAGTATGGTGTGAGGTGGGGAACCAGTTTCATTTTTTTGCATGTGTCTGTCCACTTTTTCCAGCACTATGTATTAACAAAACTGGCTTTTCCCCATTGTATATTCTTGGCTTTTTTGGTCATAAATTAATTGACCATGTATGTATGAGCTTGTTTCTGGGCACTCTATTCTGTTTCATTATTCTATGTGTCTGCTTTTATTGTCAATACCATATTTTTTTTATTAATATAGCTTTGGGGTGCAGTTTGAAATCAGGAACTGTGATATCTCTGGTTTTCTTCTTCTCAAAAATGTGCTGGCCACTTAGGGCCTTTTGTGGTTTCATACAAATTTTAAGATTGTTTTATTTCTGTGAAAAATGCAATTGGAATTTCAATAAGTATTGCATTGAATCTATATATTGCTTTATGTAGTATGGACATTTTAACACTATTAATTATTCCAATTCATAAGCATGGAGTATCTTTCTATTTATTGTGTCTTCTTCAATTTCTTTTATCAGTCAATATCTTATAGTTTTCTGTGTATAGATCTTTCACCTTTTGGTTAATTTTATTCCTGGGCATTTTTCCCACATCATTGTAAATAGATTGTTTTCTTAATTTTTCTTTTTGAAGGTTTATTGTCAGTGTATAGAAATGCAACTGACTTTTGTATATTAATTTTGTATCTTGCAACTTTACTGAATTTACTTAATACTTTTTTGGTGGAGTCTTTAGGGTTTTCTGCATCATGTCACCTGCAAGCAGAAACAATTTTATTATCTTCTTTTCTAATTGGATTAACTTTAATTTCTTTTTATTGCCTAATTTCTCTGGCTAGGGCTTCTAGTACTATGATAAGTAAATGTAGTAAATGTGACATCATTGTATTTTTCCTGATCTTACAAGAAAGCCTCCAGCTTTTCACTATTGAGTATGAGTTAATCTGTTTCCTCATCATATATAGCATTTATTGTTTTAAAGTATGTTTTCTCTATACCCAGATACTGCTATATAACTATTTTGATCAAAATATGGAACACTAGCAATGCCAAATGATTGAGAGGATGTAGAGCAAGAGGAACTCTTCTACATTGCTAAAGGTGTGCAAAATGGTGAAGACACTTTGGAAGACAGGTCAGCAGTGCCTTGAAACACTAAACATGCTCTTATTATATGACATGGAAATCACTCCTTTGGTATTTGCCCAAAGGAGTTGAAAACTTATGTCCACAAAAAAATCTGCACACAGAATGTTTATAGAAGCTTTATTCATGATTGCCAAAATGTGGAAGAAGTCAAGATGTCCTGCAACAGATGAATGGATAAGTAAACTGGTACATTCAGATAATGGAATATTACTCAACACTAAAAAAAATGAGCTATCAAACCATAAACAAAGAGAACATAAATATGTATTACTAAGTGAAAGAAGCCAATCTGAAAAAGACTGCATACTGTATGATTCCACTTATATTTCAGAGAAGACAAAACTATGGAGACAATAAAAAAGATCAATGGTTTTCAGGGGTTGAGAGAGAGGGACGAATGAATAGGTGGAACACAGTGGCTCTTGGGGGACAGTGAAAATACCCTGTGTGATGTCATAATGGTGGATACACGTGATTATACATTTGTGCAAGCCCATGGAGAATATAACATCAAGAGTGAACCCTAATGCAAACTCTGGACTTTTAGTGATGCCAATACATCATTGTAGGTTCATCAATTATAACAAATCAAACCACTTGTGTTGGGGATGTTAATAGTAGAGGAGGTATGCAGATTCCCAGCAGAAAACATTGAAATTCTCCATACTTTCCTCTCAGTTTTGCTGTGAATCTAAAAATTATCTAAAAAATAAGGTCTTTAAAAGAATTGAATGTTACCATATAGATGATCCATTTGAGTACTTAATGCAGTTCAGCAAAATATATAGAGAGTGATCTCTTAAGCTCATCATTGTGATAAAATTTCTCACATGTATGATAAATGCATTTTTCAATGTAATGCCCCCCATCAAAATATAAATTAAGGACCTAAAATAAGAAGAGAACAAAGAATAAAAAGTTGAATTTTGTTGGTATCTGGAACTTTAGCTAAGCATCAGGAGATTGCTTAAATCCTTAGCTTTCTAAGGTATGAATGTTCTCTATAAATGTTTATTTTTTGCTTTCTCTTTTTCAACTTTTAGGTCACCAATGAGGCATACACCAAAGGCAAGACTAATTCTGAAGATAATTTGCATATAACTTTCTTTAAGTAGTAAAATAATTAAATTGTACATGGAGGATAATAATGAGATTTTATTGTTCCATGAGTCACTATTGTAGTAACAAATCCACAGACCCCCTGACCAAGGACTGCTCTCTCTCTCTTTTTCTAAGTTTTTTTTTTAATTTATTTTTGTTCCAACTTGTTATTTAAATTCTAGCTAGTTAACAAATAGTACAATATTAGTTTTAGTTGTAGATTTTAGCAGTTCATCACTTATATACAACACCAGGTGCTCATCACAAGTGCCATCCTTAATGCCTACCACCTGTCTAACCCATCTGCCCTTCCCACTCCCCATCACCCACTGCCTGCCCAGTAACTGTCAGTTTGTTTTCCATTGTTAAGAGTCTGTTTCTTGGTTTGCCTCTCTTTTCCCCACCATGTTCATTTGTTTTATTTCTGAAATTCCACATATATGTGAAACCATATGGTATTTATCTTTTTCTGACATATTTTGCTTAGCATGATACTCTCTAGCTCCAAACATGTTCTTGCAAATGGCAAATTTCATTCTTCTTTATGGCTGAGTAATAGTCTATAGTGTACACACAATACCTCCTTTTTATTCATTCATCAGTCAATAGATATTTGGGCTCTTTCCATAACTTGGCTATTGTAAATAATGCTGCTATAAATATCCGGGGGGCATGTGCCCCTTCAAATCAGTATTTTTATATCCTTTGGGTAAATTACCAGTAGTACACATGCTGGATCGTATGGAAGTTCCATTTCTAACTTTTTTGAGGGGTCTCCATATTGTTTTTCATAGTGGCTACACCAGTTTACATTCCCACCAACAGTGTAAGACGGTTCCCCTTTCTCCACATCCTAGCCAAAACCTGCTGTTTCCTGTGTTGTTGATTTTAGCCATTCTGACTGGTGTGAAGTGATACTTCATTGTAGTTTTGATTCATATTTCTCTAATGATGAGTGATGCTGAGCATCTTTTCATGTGTCTGTTAGCCATCTGGCTAACATTTTCTTTGGAAAAAATGTCTATTCGTGTCTTTGGTGCACTTTTTAATTGGAGTATTTGTTTTTTGGTTGTTAAGTTTTATAAGTTCCTTGTAGATTTTGGATACTAATCCCTTACCAAATATGTCATTTGCAAATATCTTCTCCATACCATAGATTGCCTTTTAGTCTTATTGATTGTTTCCTTTGCTGTGCAGAACCTTTTCATTTTGATGTTGTACCAATAGTTTATTTTTGCTTGCTTCCTTTGTCTCAGGAGACATATCTAGAAAGAAGATGCTGCAGCCATTGTCAAAGAGGTTACTGCCTATGTTCTCCTCTAGGATTTTTATGGTTTCAAGTCTCACATTTAGCACTTAATCTACTTGAATTTATATTTGTCTATGGTGTAAGAAAGGGGTCCTGTTTCATTCTTCTGCATGTGGCTATCCAGTTTTCCCAATACCATTTGTTGAAAAGGCTATCTTCCTTTGGAGATTCTTTCCTACTTTATTGAAGACTAGTTGATACTGTGTGGGTTCTTTCTGGGTTTTCTATTTTCCTTTGATCTTTGTGTCTGTTTTTGTGCCAGTACAATACTGTCTTGATGACTACAGCTTTGTAATTTAATTTGAAGTATGGAATTGTGATGTCTCCAGCTTTGCTTTTTCTTTTTCAAGGCTGTTTTGGCTACTTTGGGTCTCTTCTGGTTCCAAAAATAAATTTGTATTCCCATGAACAAATTTTAGGATTGTTTGTTCTAGCTCTGTGAAAAAGTCCTGGTAGTATTTTGATAGGGATTGCATTAAATGTTTATATTGCCTTGGGTAGTAGAGACATTTTAACAATATTTGTTCTTCCAATCCATGAGCATAGAATATTTTTCTATTTCTTTGTGTCATCTTCAATTTTTTTCATCACTATTTTATAGTTTTCAGAATACAGATCTTTTACCTTCTTGGTTAGGTTTATTCCTGGGTATCTTATGGGTTTTGGTGAAATTGTAAATGGAATTGATTCCCTGACTTCTCTTTCTGCTGTCTCATTATTGGTACATAGAAATGTGACAGATTTCTGTATTTGATTTTTGAATTCTGAGCTTTACTCAATTTGCATATGAGTTCTAGCAATTTTTTTGGTGGAGCCTTTTGGATTTTCTATTTGGAGTATCATGTCATCTGCAAATAGTGACAGTCTGACTTCTTCCCTTCTGATTTGGATGCCTTTTATTTCTTCTTCTTGTCTGATTGCTGAGGCTAGGACTTACAGTACTATGGTAAGTAACAGAGGTGAGAGGCGACATCCCTGTCTTGTTCCTAACCACAGAAGAAAAGGTCTCAGTTTTTCCCCATTGATGATGATATTAGCTATGGGTTTTTCACTTATGGTCTTTATTATGTTGAGGTATGTTCCCTTTATCCTGACTTTATTGAGGGATTTTATCATGAGTGGGTGTTGTATTTTGTCAAATGCTTTTTCCACATCTACTAAAAGGATCATATGGTTCTTACCCTTTCTTTTTATAATGTGATGTATCACATTGGTTGATTCATGAATACTGAATGACCCCTATAGCTGAGGAATAAATCCCCCTTGATCCTGGTAAATGATTATTTTAATGTACCCTTGGATTCAATTTGCAAGTATTTTGAGAATTGTCTTATCCATGTTCATCAGGGATATTGGACTGTTTTATTAGTGGAGTCTTGGTCTGGCTTTGGTATCAGGGTAATTCCAGCCTCATAGAATGAACTTGGAAGTTTTCCTTCCATTTGTGTTTTTGGAATAGGTTGAGAAGTATAGACATTAATTCTTTTCTTTTTTCATTTATTTATTTTCAGCATAACAGTATCATTATTTTTTCACCACACCCAGTGCTCCATGCAATCCGTGCCCTCTATAATACCCACCACCTGGTACCCTGATCTCCCACCCACCCGCCACTTCAAACCCCTCAGATTGTTTTTCAGAGTCCATAGTCTCTCATGATTCACCTCCCCTTCCAATTTATCCCAACCCCCTTCTCTCTGACTCCCCATGTCCTCCATGCTATTTGTTATGCTCCACAAGTAAGTGAAACCATATGATAATTGACTCTCTCTACTTGACTTATTTCACTCAGCATAATCTCTTCCAGTCACGTCCATGTTGCTACAAAATTTGGGTATTCGTCCTTTCTGATGGAGGCATAATACTCCATAGTGTATATGGACCACATCTTCCTTATCCATTCATCCTTGAAGGGCATCTTGGTTCTTTCCACAGTTTGGTGACCATGGCCATTGCTGCTATAAACATTGGGGTACAGATGGCTCTTCTTTTCACTACATCTGTATCTTTGGGGTAAATACCCAGGAGTGCAATGGCAGGGTCATAGGGAAGTTCTATGTTTAATTTCTTGAGGAATTTCCACACTGTTCTTCAAAGAGGCTGCACCAAGTTGCATTCTCACCAACAGTGTAAGAGGGTTCCCCTTTCTCCACATCCTCTCCAACACATGTTGTTTCCTGTCTTGCTAATTTTGGCCATTCTAACTGGTGTAAGGTGATATCTCAATGTAGTATTAATTTGAATCTCCCTGATGGCTAGTGATGATGAACACTTTTTCATTTGTCTGATAGCCATTTGTATGTCTTGATTGGAGAAGTGTCTGTCCATATCTTCTGCCCATTTTTTGATATGATTGTCTGTTTTGTGTGTGTTGAGTTTGAGGAGTTCATTATAGATCCTGGATATCAACCTTTTGTCTGTACTGTCATTTGCAAATATCTTCTCCCATTCCATGGGTTGCTTCTTTGTTTTCTTGACTGTTTCCTTTGCTGTGCAGAAGCTTTTGATTTTGATGAGGCCTAAAAGTTCATCTTCGCTTTTGTTTCCTTTGCCTTTGGAGACATATCTTGAAAGAAGTTGCTGTGGCTGATTGTTAAAATGTCTATACTGCATAGAGCAATCTATACTTTTAATGCTATTCCGATCAAAATTCCACCAGTATTCTTCAAAGAGCAAGAGCAAATAATCCTAAAATTTGTATGGAATCAGAAGAGACCCCGAATCACTAAGGAAATGTTGAAAAACAAAAATAAAACTGGGGGCATCACGTTACCTGATTTCAAGCTTTACTACAAAGCTGATCACCAAGACAGCATGGTACTGGCCTAAAAGCAGACACATAGGCCAGTGGAACAGAGTAGAGATCCCAGATATGGACCCTCAACCCTATGGTCAGTTAATCTTCGACAAAACAGGAAAAAATATACAGTGGAAAAAAGACAGTGTCTTCAATAAATGGTGCTGGGAAAACTGGGCAGCTATATGTAGAAGAATGAAACTCGACCATTCTCTTACACCGTACATAAAGATAAACTCAAAATGGATAAAAGACCTCAATGTGAGACAGGAATCCATCAGAATCCTAGAGGAGAACATAGGCAGTAATCTCTTCAATATCAGACATTAATTCTTTTTTAAATATTTGGTAGAATTCTCCTGTGAAGCCATCTGGCCCTGGACTTTTTTCTTTGGGAGAGTTTGATTACTAATTCCATTTCTTTGTTGGTTATCAGTCTGTTTAAATTTTCTATTTCCTCCTGTTTCAGTTTTGGTAATCTATATGTTTCTAGGAATTTATGCATTTCTTCCAGGTTGTCCAATTTTTTGGCATATATTTTTTGAAAATATTCTCTCATAATTGTTTGTATTTCTGTTGTGTTGGTTGTTATTTCTCCTCTCTCATTTGTGATTTTATTTATTTGGGTCCTTTCTCTTTTCTTCTTGATAAGTGTGACTATAGATTTATCAATTCTGTTGATTTTTTTTCAAAGAACCAGCTCCTGGTTTAATTGATGTCTTCTATTGTTTTTTACTTTTTTTTTCTATATCATTTATTTCTGCTCTTTTCATTATTTCCCTCCTCCTGCTGGCTTTATTTGTTGTTCTTTTTCTAACTCCTTTAGGTATAAAGTTTGGTTGTTTATTTGAGATTTTTCTTGGTTCTTGAGATAGGTTTGTTTTGAGATATACTGTCTTCTTAGGACTATTTTTGGTGAAACACAAAGGTTTTAAACAATCGTGTTTTCATTTTCTTTCATTCATTTCTGTGTATTTTTAAAAATTTCTTCTTTGATTTCCTGGCTGACCCATTCATTCTTTAGTAGTATGCTATCTAACCTCCATGTATTTGTGTTCTTTCCAAATTTTTTCTTGTGGTCGACTTCAAATTCATAGCATTACTGTCAGAAAATATGCATGGTATGATCGCAGTCTTTTTGTATTTCTTGAGACCTGATCTGTGACCTGGTATGTGATCTATTCTGAAGAATGCCTCACGTGGGTAGGGGAGACAAGATGGCGGGGAAGTAGGAGGATGCACGGTTTCAACCTGTACCCTAAAGTGAGCTGATTACCTACCAAAGAATTCTGATCACCCATGAAATCAGCCTGAGATCAGAATTATACACGTCTGGATCTCTACAGGGGCAGAAGACACCAGTGGGCATGTAAAGCAGAGTGGGAATGGTGGACTGATATCGGAAGATAAACAAAAGAGGGAGGGAGCCACCAGAGGTGACCGATTGGAAAGTAATACCCCTAATATGAGAGTTCCCTGCATCTGGGGACCAGCATTAACTTGGAGACTGGTTGAAAGCATTCAGAAAGAGCAAAAGATCGCAGGGGGGTGGGGGGTATTGTGGGAATTGGGGTGGCTAGAGACAGGGGCTTAAGTCCCTGGACCTCCCCTGGCGCTGAGCCAGAGAGAGTGCAGCAGAGAAACAAGGTCTTGGTCCCTGACCTGACAGTGTGTCTGAGAACACATGGGGTCTGGCTCCTGTGAGGGGCTGGGAGCCACGCAGAACGCAGAGCCCTGCTACAGAGCCTGAGACACGTGCACCCCTCACGTGTGCAGGGTGCACAAAGGCCCAGGCTGGCACTCAGAGACCCGCGCCATTGTTTCAGAGACTGAGACGTGTGCACACCCCAAACCCTCCCCTGAGAGAGGTGCGCAAAGGCCCAGTCTGGTGCTCCTGGACCCGCGCCATTGAGCCTGAGATGCATGCAGGACCCACACCATCCCCTGAGAAAGGTGTGCACAAGCCCAGTGCTCTTAGACCCAGAAAGACCAGGCACCCACAGCCTGGGCCAGCGGGAAAATCTCAGTGTGTGATCACTGCTTGGAACTTCTCTCGCGGTCTGGAGCTGCCAAGACAGCCACCACTGCCATGATTTTGGGTATAAGCAGAAGATCCTGCATCTCCAGGGACTGCGACTTGGAACCTGCTCTGCCAGTGGCCAAGGGGGAATTTATATGGGTTCTGCAGCACCTACAGGGGACCAGGTTGAGGCTTCTCTCTTAAGAGGGAGGTCAGGGTTCAGTTTGCTTTCCTCTAAAACTACAAAAACCATCAAAAGCGGTCAAGGCAAGAGAAAAAAAAAATGAACAAACATAAAAACCTCCAGAGAACAAAAGCCTGAAAAAACACGGTTTCTTAAGAGCCCATCGCCTTGACAGAGGCGGGAGGACTTAACTCAGGGAACATCATTGACTGAAAACCCACATGGCAGGCCCGTTCCCCAGAAAACCAACCAGGAAAGAAATAGAAAAAAAAAAAAAAAGACTATACGAGAACAACCACCACTACTTAATAGAACAACTTTTATTTTTAACTTGTTCCCACTATTCTGGTTCATTTTTAAAATATAGATAATTTTTTTAACCTATTTACCATCACAATGATGTCCAGTACATCAAATTCCATAATAACATTCTAACCTGGACTTTTTGATACATACACCTGTGTTTTTCTTTTGCATTTTTATTTTTTTAATTTTTTTCTAAATTTTAGTTTAGTTTAGTCCAGTTTATTCCTTTTATATTTTTATTTTCTAATGCTCTTATAGAGTTAAACTTCAAAGTGATCCCCTTTCCCCAATCAATGCTACCCCTATAGGCAAACAAATTATTAATCCCCCTTTATCTTACCAAAGTTGAGTCCTTTAACAAAGAGATCAAGATACATCCAGGAAGAATCAAACAACCTTCCTTGCCCACACTGAAAATTTATAACCACTCTCCCATCTTTTTCTTCCACCAGTGTTTCTGTGTTTTTGTGTTTGTCCTGATATATAAATCTTATACTTGGGGTTCTTTCTGATGAGGTTCTTCCTTTATTTGCATATATATATATTTTTTTTTTCCTCATCATATACTTTTATCAGTTTTTTGTTTGTCTGTTTTTGCTTGTATACTTCATCAATCTTTCCTTGGGGCCCATTTGGGCTGAACCTTCTCTTTTATCTTCCTTTTTTTTCTTGTCTCTCTCTCTCTCTCACTTTTTTTCTTTTCCTTTTCTTTTTTCTCTCATTTGGGTGGGGAACCCTGATTGCTCAGAAGCGTTCCAGGGTGCACTTTGACTGCAGGTCGATACATCCAGCTACATACATTCAGTCATCTCTCACCAAAATGGCTAGGAGGAGGAATTCCCAGCAGAAGAAAAATACAGAGGATGGACCTTCTGCAACAGAGCTAATGACTATCAACATAGACAATATGTCAGAAAGAGAATTCAGGCTAACAATTATCGAGCTCAATCACAAGGAAAAGTTTGGAAGACTCAAACACCTGGAAACTAAAGACCACCTTGCTTAAGAATGCTTGGATCAACCATGAGATCAAAGAAGAACTGAAACAATTCATGGAAACCAATGAGAATGAAGACACTTTGGCCCAAAACCTATGGGATAGAGCAAAGGCAGTCCTAAAGGGGAAATACGTAGCCATCCAATCCTCCCTCAAAAAAATTGAAAAATCAAGAATATACCAGTTGTCTCTAAACCTAAAGAACTGGAGAATCAACAACAAATTAAACCAACTCCCCACACAAGAAGGAAAATAATCAAGATTAGAACAGAGATCAATGAGATAGAAACTAGAGATACAGTAGAACATATAAATGAAACTAGAAGCTGGTTTTTTGAAAGAATCAATAAGATCGATAAACCATTGGCCACACTAATCCAAAAGAAAAGAGAAAGCCCAAATTAATAAAATTATGAATGAAAAGGGAGAGATCACAACTAACACCAAGAAGTAGAAAGAATCATCAGAAGTTATTATCAACAATTAGATGCCAATAAGCTAGGCAACCTAGATGAAATGGATGCATTCCTGGAAAACTATAAACTCCCAAAACTGAACCAGGAAGAAATTGACAACCTGAATAGACCAATATCTAGTAATGAGATTGAAGCAGTGATCAAAACCTCCCAAAAAACAAGAGCCCAGGACCTGATGGATTCCCTGGGGAATTCTACCAAACTTTCAAAGAAGAAATAACACCTATTCTCCTGAAGCTGTTTCAAAAAATTGAAGCAGAAGGAAAACTTCCAGACTCTTTCTGTGAAGCCAGCATTAACCTGGTCCCCAAACCAGGCAAAGACACTACCAAAAAGGAGAATTTCAGACCAATATAACTGATGAATATGGATGCTAAGATTCTCAATAGATCCTAGCAAACAGGATCCAACAGCACATTAAAAAGATTATCCACCATGACCAGGTGGGATTCATCCCTGGGCTACAAGGATGGTTCAACATTCACAAATGAATCAGTGTGATAGAACAAATTAATATAAGAGAGAAGAGAGAAGAACCACATGGTCATCTCAATGGATGCAGAAAAAGCATTTGACAAAATCCAGCATCCGTTCCTGATTAAAACGCTTCAAAGTATAGGGATAAAGGGAATATTCCTGAACTTTATAAAATCTATCTATGAAAGACCCACAGCAAATATCATCCTCAATGGGAAAAAGCTTGCACCCTTCCCGTTGAGATCAGGAACATGACAAGGATGCCCACTCTCACCACTCTTGTTCAACATAGTATTTGAAGTCCTAGCAACAGCAATCAGACAACAAAGAGAAATAAAAGGTATCCAAATTGGCAATGAAGAAGTCAAACTCTCTCTCTTCTCAGATTACATAATTCTTTATATGGAAAGCCCAAAAGACTCCACCCCCAAACTACTAGAACTCATACAGCAATTCAGTAACATGGCAGCATACAAAGTCAATGTACAGAAATCAGTGGCTTTCTTATACACTAACAATAAAAATAAGGAAAGGGAAATTAGAGAATCGATTCCATTTACTATAGCACCAAGAACCATAAGATATCTGGGAATAAACCTAACCAAAGAGGTAAAGGACCTGTACTTGAGAAACTACAGAACACTCATGAAAGAATTTGTAGAAGACACAAAAAGATGGAAGACCATTCCATGCTCTTGGATCAGAAAAATAAACATTGTTAAAATGTCTATACTGCCTAGAGCAATTTATACTTTTAATGCCATTCCAATCAAAATTCCACCAGTATTTTTCAAAGAGCTGGAGCAAATAATCCAAAAATTTGTATGGAATCAGAAGAGACCCTGAATCACTAAGGAAATGTTGAAAAACAAGGATAAAACTGGGGGCATCACGTTACCTGATTTCAAGCTTTACTACAAAGTTGTGATCACCAAGAGAGCATGGTACTGGCATAAAAACAGACACATAAACCAGTGGAACAGAGTACAGAGCCCAGATTTGGACCCTCAACTCTATGGTCAAATAATCTTCAACAAAAGAGGAAATAGTACACAGTGGAAAAAAGAGTCTCTTCAATAAATGGTGCTGGACATCTTTATGTAGAAGAATGAAACTCGACCATTCTCTTACACCGTACACAACGATAAACTCAAAAGGGATAAAAGACCTCAATGTGAGACAGGAATCCATCAGAATCCTAGAGGAGAACATAGGCAGTAACCTCTTTGATATCAGCCACAGCAACTCCTTTCAAGATATGTTTCCAAAGGCAAAGGAAGCAAAAGCAAAAATGAACTTTTGGGACTTCATCAAGATCAAAAGCTTCTGCACAGCAAAGGAAACAGTCAACAAAAAAATAGGCAACCCACAGAATCAGAGAAGATATTTGCAAATGACAGTACAGACAAAAGGTTGATATCCAGGATCTATAAAGAACTTCTCAAACTCAACACACACAAAATAGACAATAATATAAAAAAATGGGCAAAAGACATGAACTGGCACTTCTCCAATCAAGACATACAGATGGCTAACAGACACATGAAAAAATGTTCATCATCACTAGCCATCAGGGAGATTCAAATTAAAACCACATTGAGATACCACCTTATACCAGTTACAGTGGCCAAAACTAGCAAGACAGGAAACAACATGTGTTGGAGATGTGGAGAAAGGGGAACCCTCTTCCACTGTTGGTGAGAATGCAACTTGGTGCAGCCTCTTTGGAGAACAGTGTGGAGATTCCTCAGAATTAAAAATAGAACTTCCCTATGACCCTGCAATTGCACTCCTGGGTATTTACCCCAAAGATACAGATGTCGTGAAAAGAAGGACCATCTGTAGCCCAATGTTTATAGCAGCAATGGCCCCGGTCACCAAACTGTGGAAAGAACCAAGATGCTCTTCAATGGACAAATGGATAAGAAAGATGTGGTCCATATAAACTATGGAGTATTATGCCTCCATCATAAAGGATGAATACCCAACTTTTGTAGCAACATGGACGGGACTGGAAGAGATTATGCTGAGTGAAATAAGTCAAGCAGAGAGAGTCAATTATCCAATGGTTTCACTTATTTGTGGAGCATAACAAATAGCATGGAGGACAAGGGGAGTTAGAGAGCAGAAGGGAGTTGAGGGATATTGGAAGGGGAGGTGAACCATGAGAGACTATGTACTCTGAAAAACAATCTGAGGGTTTTGAAGGGGCGGGGAGTGGGAAGTTGTGGTAACCACGTGATGGTTATTAAAGAGGTCATGGATTGCATGGAGCACTGGGTGTGGTGTGAAAACAATGAATACTGTTACACTGAAAAGAAATTAAAAAAATAATAATAATTTTAAAAAAGAATGCCTCATGTGCACTTGAAAACAATGTGTATTCTTCTTCTTTAGGATGAAATGTTTTCAATATGTTTGTGAAGTCCTGCTGGTCCAGTGTGTCATTCAAAGCCATTGTTCCCTTGCTGATTTTCTGCTTAGATGATCTGTCCATTGCTGCAAGTGGGTTGTTAAAGTCCCATAATATTATTGTATTATTATCAATGAGTTATTTTATGTTTATTATTAATTGTTTTATATATTTGGGTGTTTCCATGCTGGGGACATAAATATTTCAAGTATTACATCTTCTTGTTCGTTTATCCCCTTTACTGTGTTATAGTGCCCTTCTTCATCTTTTGGTACAGTCTTCAGTTTACAGTCTAGTTTATCTGAGATAAGCATTGCTACTCTGGCTTTTTTTGATGTTCATTTGCATGTTAAATATTTCTCCATCCCCTCACTCTTAATACATAGGTGTCTTTAAATCTAAAATGAGTCTGTCATAGGCAGCATATAGATGGGTCTTGTGTTATTGTTGTTGTTAAGATTTATTTATTTACTTGAGAGAGATAGAAAAAGAGAGTTGTGGGTGGTGCAGAAGGAGGGAATCTTCAAACAGACTTCACACTGAGTGCAGAGCCCAGTTAGAAGCTTGATCACCCAACCCATAGATCATGACTTGAATCAAAATGAAGAGTTAGAAATTTAACCAACTGAACCACCCAGGTGCCCTAGGGTCTTGTTTTCTTCTCCGTTGTGACACTCTATGTCTTTTGATTAGAGCATCTGACCCATTTACATTCAGAGTAATTATTGATAGATATGTATTCACTACCATTTTATTACTTGCCTTATCATTGTTTCTGGTGACATTTTCCATTCTTTTCCAGTCTGTTGTTTTTGGCCTCTTTTTCCCTCACTCAAGGAGTCCTCTTTAATATTTCTTACAGGGCTGGTTTAATAATCACAAACTCCTTTGGTTTTGTTTGTCTGGGAAAAGTCTCTCTCCTTCTCTTCTGAATGAGTAGCCTTGCTGGACAGAGTATTCTTGGCTGCATATCTTTCCCATTCAGTGCATTGAATATCTCATGCTGCTCGCTTCTGGTTTATCATGTTTCTGTTAAAGCATTTGCTAGCCTTATAGTCTCTTGTAAGTTAGCGACTTTTTATGTCTTGGTGCTTTTAGGATTTTTCTTTATTGCTATATTTTACAAATTTAATTACAATATATCTTGGTTTTGCCCTGTTTTTGTTGATTTTGGTGGAAACTCTCTGTGCCTTCTGGACCTGGATTCTGTTTCCTTCCCTGGATTAGGGAAGTTTCATGCTATTACTGCCTCAAATAAATTTTCTGCCTCTTTTTCTCTCTTCTTCTTTTTCTGGGACTCCTATGGTATAAATGTTAGTACATTTGATAGAGTCACTGATTTCCCTAAGTCTATTCTTGTGTTCCATAATTCTTCTTTCTCTCTTTTGTTCAGCTTCATTATTTTCCATAATTTTATCTTTTATATAACTTATTCATGCCCCTTCTTTCTCCATCATTATGGTCATTATATCCAGACTGTTTGAAATCTCAGCTGTATATTTTATTTCTGACTACATTTTTTAAAATTGTTTTATCTCTGTGGTAAGGGCCTTCCTGAGGTTTTCCATTCTTTTCTCAAGGCTGATGAGTATCCTTATAGCGGTTGCTTTAAATTCTGGATCAGGCATATTACTTCTATCTGTTCCCATTAGCTCTCTGGTCATGATCTTATTCTTTCTTTTAAGATGAATTCCTCTGTCTTTGCATTTTGTCTAGATCTCTGTTGTCTTCTCTGTGTAGAAAAGCCTGTTATGTTTCCTTCTCCTGACAGTAATGGCTTTATGAAGAAGAGGTCATCTAAGGTCCAAGGCCTGGCACTTTGGGGTGTCCTGTGTGTGCTCTGGCTACTCTATCCTTTAGGAAAGTCATCTGCAGTGGGCTATGTTTGAACCTTGGTCAGAGTTTGGCATGTTTTCATTAGGCATGCTGTGGTCTGCTTCTTAAATGAGATGTAATGTTATTTTCACTAGAACTGAAGACTTGCAGAACTCTATGATCAGGTACAGGAGATATATGCAGGGGTTTGTGCTGAACTTCTGGGAGAGGGGCCCATTGTGCTGGTCCTTAGGCACACTTTCCCCAGTAAAAAAAAGTATACCTGCAGAGCTCAGGGGGCAGAGCTTGATGTAGGTAGGTTAGGCAACCTGTGCTGGCACAGTGTTGTTTACTGAAGTTGGTTTATGCTGAGGGGCAGGCAAGGGAAATGGTGTCACCTGGCTCCTTTATCCCTAGAGAGGGGAGTCCATGCTTGCTGTACTCAGAGAAGCACTTTCAGAGCAGTGAATAATTTCCCATCATGGGTCATGGGTATTTTTCCATTCACTGATTTCACACTGTCTGTCTCTGCATCACTTGCCTGCCTGGAGCATTGCAGTGCACTTCAGGCTCTATCATAGCCAAGTCTGATGACTTTTAAAATTCCAAACTTCATACTGCATAAAACTGCAATTGCAGGGTCATTGGGAAGTTCTATTTTTAATTTTTTGAGGAATCTCTACACTGTTCTCCTAAGAGGCTGCACCAACTTGCATTCCCACCAACAGTGTAAGAGGGTTCCCCTTTCTCCACATCCTCTCCAACACATGTTGTTTCCTATTTTGTTAATTTTGACCATTCTAACTGGTGTAAGGTGGTATCTCAATGTGGTTTTAATTTGAATCTCCCTGATGGCTAGTGATGAACATTTTTTCATGTGTCTGATAGCCATTTGTATGTCTTGATTAGAGAAGTGTCTGTTCATATCTTCTGCCCACTTTTTGATATGTTTGCCTGTTTCATGCGTATTGAGTTTGAGGAGTTCATTATAGATCCTGGATATCAACCTTTTGTCTGTACTGTCATTTGCAAGTATCTCCTCCCATTCCGTGGGTTGCTTCTTTGTTTTTTTGACTGTTTCCTTTGTTGTGCAGAAGCTTCCCTATGACCCTGCAATTGCACTCTTGGGTATTTACCCCAAAGATACAGATGTCATGAAAAGAAGGGCCATATGTACCCCAATGTTTATAGCAGCAATGGCCACAGTCGCCAAACTACGGAAAGAACCAAAATGCCTTTCAA
The DNA here is from genome assembly GCF_011764305.1 of Mustela putorius furo. Lineage (NCBI taxonomy): Eukaryota > Metazoa > Chordata > Mammalia > Carnivora > Mustelidae > Mustela > Mustela putorius. The sequence goes on from NW_025422171.1 coordinate 4,304,373, forward strand.
CGGAAAAATGGATAAGGAAGATGTGGTGCATATACACTATGGAGTATTATGCATCCATCAGAAAGGATGAATACCCAACTTTTGTAGCAACATGGACGTGACTGGAAGAGATTATGCTGAGTGAAATAAGTCAAGCTGAGAGAGTCAATTATCATATGGTTTCACTTATTTGTGGAGCATAACAAATATCATGGAGGACAAGGGATGTTAGAGAGGAGAAGGGAGTTGGGGTAAATTGGAAGGGAAGGTGAATCATGAGAGACTATAGACTCTGAAAAACAATCTGAGGGGTTTGAAGTGGCGGGGGGGTGGGAGGCTGGGTACCAGGTGGTGGGTATTATAGAGGGCATGGATTGCATGGAGCACTGGGTGTGGTGAAAAAATAATGAATACTGTTTTTCTGAAAATAAATAAATTAATTTAATAATAAAAAAGAAATTCCAAACTTCAGGGACCTCTTGTCGTGGGAACCTATGCTGGTCCTCCGGGGGAGGGTCTCACTGTGCTGGCCTTGATGCATGTTTGATCCAGAAAGACAGTTCCAGAGTGCAGGACCATGGGATTTGGAACAAGCAGGCTAAAGAGTGGTATCCAGGTTAGCTGCCCTCAGCAGGTATTTCTGTGCCTATTCCTAGGGGCACAGAAATAATGGCACTTGTCAGTTCTTTTGTCCCCAGAGAGGCAATGCCACCTCTCAAAGACACACTCCAAAAATAAGTCTCTCCTTGTGTGCCTTAGGCAATCTACCCCAATGTTTGTTTGCCTGCCTTCTCTTTAGGAATAAGGCAGTGTCCTCATGTCTCTCTAAGCCAGCCAAGACTGGTGACCTTTAAACCTCCAGTCTTTGAGCCACAGTGGCTGCAAAAACTTATGAAAAATGTCCCCTTTCATTTTCCCAGTCATTGGCTTTGGGAAAGTGCTTCCCCTGTGTGCCTCTCTCTCTCCCTCCGTTCCTCTCTCTCTCTCTCTTGTCTCCTCGATCGAGGCCCTTACCCCTCCACAGCACTTGCAATCTTTTTCTTCCCCAAACCACATCTTTGTACTTCCTAACTTCCTATATATGGCCTTTTCTCTCCCTCTAGTTGTGCAGTTCATTCTGTCAGTATTCAGGTCAGTTTTATGGATATTCAGAATGATCTGTTATTATCTAGCTGTGCTCTAGGGATGAGATGATTGTAGAGTGCTCCCACTATGCTGCCATCTTTCCCCAAAGACTGTGTTCTGACTCTCAGAGGCTTCAGCCTGCTCAAGCCTTTCAGGCCTTTTTCTGTGACCCACTCCAAAAGGCAAAAGGAGAGAAATTTCTTCTTCTAAGACAGATAGTACAAAATTCACAGGTAAGAATTCTTGGCAGTTGTTGCCTTTGGCACTTGGAGCTCAGCCCAGGCAGGGGCTCCTCTGTGTGGGCCTTGTGAGAAGATCACACTGCTAAGCAGCAGAAAGTCTCTGATTGAATGAGCAGTGGTATATAGGTTGTAGGTTAAAAGTGTGCACAAAATCACCAAGTGTGCTGAGTTGACAGTACAATGCTTTGCTCAGAGTCCTTAATTTTGCTCACCATTAGCTAATGCATCCTCCAAAGTTGGATGTCTCAGTTAAGCCAACTTTCCTTTTAGAAAAGAAACCATGTTAAGCCCAGAAGGAGAAAATAAACAAAACACCCCACTCTTCTTATATCATGATACTACTGAATTGATGGAATCTGTATTTTAATTTACAAAAAAAAAAAAATGTTTAAAATTGAGTTTCAGAAAGCCCTTTTCCATCCTTGTGCTCTGAGAGGATCTCCAGGCCCCTTGAACACTAGATGATTATAATTCTTTTGTCTAAGAGCAAGAGATTAAAAGATAGAAACAAGGAAATTATTAACCATAAAGATGTGAACATCTCTTCATCTCCAGGTATATCATTAGCAAACATTTCACAGACAAAATCTGTAACTCTTCAAACACATAAAAAAAAAAAAAATTCTCTCATGTACAGCAAGCTAAAGAGACATTCACTCAGTTCTACTTTTCCAGTAGATAACCTTTGTTGAAATTAATGTATAATAACAGTGACAAATTTCCATGCTTACATTTATGTTCCCTGGAAAGGTCAGGGTTAGCCGCAGTTATTGAAATGGGTTCAGAGGACACCGAGGGTGGAATTTCTGTGGAGGTTTTGTCTAAAGATAATAAAAAAATTAAAAAAGAGAATTCACTTTCATGAATAGTTTCATAGGTTCCTAAATATAACTTTTATAAAGCGGGCAAAAATAAAACTGTCAGATACTTGTCATCACTCTCAGAAAAATACCATTTGTAAAAGAGAACTGACAATATTCATTCTTTAAAAAGGAAAATATCAAACAGGGTCTCATGCATGAAAGATAACCCTGCATCAGTGGATCAATTTCAATCCAAAAAAGTGGATTTTAGGCAGAACTGCTACTCACATGTAAAGTCTGAGAAAATTTCTGGGTGCCAAACTATGGTAGTTATTAACCATTAACCAGAGAAAATAACTAAATAATCCCTGGGAGTACCTTTCCTGAGGAGCAGCTATCTTTTCCTTTGTGACCTTATGTAAGATATTTTTCCCTTGTAAGTTCAGTTTACCCGAGTGTGAAGGGAAGTGCAGGACAGCACCTACTTGGAATCTGCTAGAAGGAATGAAGAAGAGCACAGGAAGTTCTCAACTAAAAGCATGGCAGATGGCAAATAATCACTAATCTTAGATATTGTTTCTTCAAGTCAACCACCAGATAGAATTTTCTCTGAGGTAGGTGTGGGTCCGCATTTTCCATTTTTAATAAGGCTAGCACCTTGACAAATGTGTTAACAACAGAAGAGAAGGATTTAAGGATTTAACCCTTGCAAATCAAAATCTTGTCAAATTCTTATTACAATTTTGCAGACTTACAAACATATTGACTAGTTTAATTTATTGTGTGTGCTTAGTCTGACAAAACCTGGGATAGACAAGAAATATAATAATTCAGAGGAATGATTGATCTCTTATTAATTGCTTATGTTTCTGGAAAGCTCAACTATATAAACAGGTAGGGAGTTAGCTGGAACATCCATTAAAGGAGCACACGCGCGGACACACACACACACACACACAACAAAAAAAAACAGAAAAAGAATTTTTTCCCTTAGGTGTTTTTATATCCATCTTTAAAGACACTCTTCATAGAGGAACAACTAAAGATTGCAGTTTATCTCAGAACAATTAAATTATAGATTTTCAGGAGTTGCTCTGCTTTGTATCTTTTTCCACTTCAGGCATTTACAAGTTTGGTTGAGATGCAAAATTAATTTTTTTCTATTGTTAGAGAAGGTAAAAATCCTATGATTCAAGGTCCCTTAATTACTAGAAGACATAAGATGGTTTTATCCCATTCATAACAAAAACACAGTCCAGGCTTTATGCTCTGAATAAAACCATAGTTTTAGAGTCAGAAGGGTTTGAGTGCCACTTGATAATGCCTATCCCAGAGCATGTAGCTTAGATAAAATAAGGGTTTGACTAAGATGCTCTCCAAGCCACTGGCTCCCAGCAGGTTCACTAGTCCTGGATAACCATCCACACTACTCCAGGTACCCAGGAATTTAGGCTTTTGACTTCAGGAATTGTTGGTTTTACCTTTCCTGACTGCAGAAAGTACTAGGATAAAATGAGAAACTTTGGAAAAGCATCTGAAGAAATGTAACTAGTCAAGAGACAGGAAGAGAAAAGAGAACTCCTGAGCCTAAAAAAGACCAGTTAAGGCTAAGGTCATGGCATTTGCTGGTAACAATGTAAGGAAGTGAAGCAGGGAGATGATTTGAGAGCAAATTCTAAGAGATTAGGAAAACCAATACAATGGAATGAGAAATGTAATCAATCCCATTTAATGTGTTAGTATTAATGCTCATGTGAGAGCATTCATAACCCAAGGTTATGAGATGTTTAAGGAAAATTAGTGGAAGCCCTAGGTCACTCTTGTTTCTTCTGCCTTCTTGTTCCCTTTGACATCTCACATGCCAGAGCCCCCTCTGGAAACTGTATCCAGAACCAGAGATTGGAATTTGGGCACATCCTGGCATTTATTATCCTTGAAAAAAATTATACTAAACACTTCTGGACAGGGGCAACTGCCTGGCACTGTAGGTGGAGTAGGTGACTCTTGATCTTGGGGTCATGAGTTTGAGCCCCACAGTGGGTATAGTGATTACTTAAATAAGTAAATACTAGAAAAGAAAAAAATCTTTTGGACAAGTATTTAGTATATTGTTTTTAAAAGAATATTCTTTCCCCAGATATGGAAAAATCATTTAAGATTTGTTTTGTTTTTTTTTTTCTTTTTCAGAGGTGTGATTGATATGGTAAATGTCAGGTGGAGTTGAAATGATGGGACTCAAATATGCATTTTAGGCCTGGCATTCAAATGACTGCAATCAGGATCCAAACCAGGCCAGCAAGATGATAGGTTTGAGGAGAGGAGATATAAAAATATCTTGTAAATGCTTTCATTTTCATTTATCCTTTTAAAACTCTAAAGAGATTTAATGAGACAATGTACACTTTCAACAAGCTTTTGTTATGTATTATAATAGTAAACAATGTAATCACATTACATCCATTAGAGTTTTGAAGCAATGATGAATAATTGCACATTTAAAACAATAGAGTGGAATGTCACTTCTTGTTTACATTGCAATGTGTTTCTTGATGCTCTGTTGATGAGATGAAGATGTTATTTTTGAAAATAATTTTGGACTTGCTTTTGCTCACATGAAGATTCTACAGTTTTTCATTTCTTGTATCCTTCCTTCATATCAGTAAGGTGGTTCTTTCTCACATAGGTCACAAACCTGAATTATCACAACCTTCCCCAGATGGCTTCCAGGAAAACCACAGGGCCATCCATCTTGCATATTGCTAGTTGGGGGATGTCCCTATTGTTTGTATTTTTGCTGCCTGAGCAGATCTAGAATATACCAATCTTGGCATAAAGGATCATTTTGAGAGGAAAACATTTGAGAATCAAGAGACACAGAAAAGTTGTGTGTGTGCGTGAACCCCTTAAGCCCACTTATCTGTCTAAAATCAGAGTCTCCCGAAAGAACTCAATTGCCAAAAATGCCCTCCCTAGGAGTTTCCCAACCAGGGAAGAAAGACTCCTATCACTGGAGAAGACAGCACTAGAATAAGAAGTCGCCTTAAACAGACATTGTCATAAAACTATCATATCTTCCAGCTATTCTCCTTAGGGCCCATTTAGTTTACATAAAAGTCATTTTCTTTCCTGTAAGTCTCCTTTCTCCTTATCCTCTTCTCATAATAAGATGGTGTATAAGCCCCAAATTCTAGCTGCCTCTTTGAGCCCCACATCTTCTGTAAGATCCCATGTATTTATGGGAATGAACCTTCTCTTTTCTCTTGCTAATCTTTTACCAATTTCATTTGAGATGCCCCAATTCTGAACCTGAGAAGGTCGTGGAAATGTTTTTTCCTCCCTGACAGACCCAAGAGTTCACAGACTTTGGTTATCACACCCAGATTTCTCCAGGATATTGAAAACTGTTGATCATCTCCACCTGCCTTACTCAAGCAACCAAATTCACTACTTCTTCCCAAGCATAGACACTTGATTTAATGGAGTCACTCATATTTTTCTCTGTGAACATATCAAATTCCAGTTTCTGAACATTTGTTAGTGCCATTTGCCCTGCATAGTTTCCAATTCTTCCTTTTCTACTCATCCATTAAAATTATGTGGGGCCAATAGCCAAACTATGGAAAGAATGTAGATGTCCATCAACAGATGAATGGATAAAGAAGATGTGATACACACACACACACACACAAACACACACAATGGAATACTATGCAGCCATCAAAAGAAATGAAATCTTGCCATTTGCAACAATGTGGATGGTACTAGAGGGTTTTATGCTGAGTGAAATAAGTCAATCAGAGAAAAACAATTATGATCTCCCTGATATGAGGAAGTTAAGAGGCAAAGTGGGGGGCTTGGGGGATAGAGTAGGAAAAAATGAAACAAGATGGGATCAGGAGGGAGACAAACCATAGAGACTCTTAATCGCACAAAACCAACTGAGGGTTCCCAGGGGCAGGGGATAGGGAGAAGGTGGTTGGGTTATGGACATTGGGGAAGGTATGTGCTATGGTGAGTGTTGTGAAGTGTGTAAACCTGGTGATTCACAGACCTGTACTCCTGGGGCTAATAATACATTTTATGTTAATAAAAAATTAAAAATTAAAAAAAAATTATGTGGGGCAAACTACTTTGTAACTGGGAAATAGCACTGAGCTGTAAATCTCAGCTGCTACTTCATCACTGCAATGCCCCAATGGCTGCTTTAGCTCTGATTCTGTCAGTGTGCCTCACCTGATACTTATTTTAGGGTGCAGATTGATTAAGTGTCACATAACTCACATGTAATCCTTTATTAATTATTTCATAAGTGCGAGCTCCATCTCCCTATGTAGACTGTGTGTTAACCTGAAAAAAGCTGCAAGGAGAAGCAAACCATCACAATGATCAAGCATCACCTGTATTTTGTTCACCTACGTGTACTTTTTTCAGTTTTAGGCTCCACAAATATGACCCAAATCCTCTTAACATGTCCCCTAGTTCTCCTTTTCCCCTTTTCAAAGTAGGTGTTGTTTCTAGAGAAGATGTACCTCCAAAAAAAGACTGCTCTCTTTAACTATTCATGCACACATTGCAAAATTCAATGTCCAGATTTGACTTCAAAGGCGTTGTATTCTCTTGCAAATCATTAATTTTTATCAATCAACTTTAATGTAAATGTTTCTCAGAATGAAATATAGTAGATAATTTAAATACAATATGCTTAAACAAGACATAATGCTCATCTCCAAATGAAGATTATATGGTAATAAGATGGTCAAAAAATTATAATTACTAACTAAAGCTTTACAGTCCAATGTACCCTTGAAAACAAATAAGGACTTTAATTGTCTGAGACGGACAGAATAAACTTTAACTTTTTATGTCCTCAGAAAGCTTAAGCCTAAAAATCATTTATACAGTCTATTTTAAAACAGCAAATAAGTAAGCAGATGTTAGTGTCAAATTTACTCCACGAAATTCAGTCAAGTAAATCTGAGAGGCACTTAGGTAATTGTTCTGAATTTCTAGGATATAACAGTCTCTTTCCATACTTCCCTACTTCTTTTTTTTTTTTTTTTTTAATCATTGTCAAGTAAGACACTGGAGTCACTGTAACCCTTCCTACATTGTTCTAGTAGTTTTCATCTGTTTTAATAAGAGCCTTGAACTTACCACTTTCTGGACACAAGTGCTCAAATTAAAAGAAGAAAAAAAAAGTGTGAGAAGAAATACCTCAGGCAAACATAGGTGCAGAGAGTACAGAATTTTTTTAAATTCTGCTTAATCTCTACATTGGTTGCAGGACTAGAATGTAGGACAGTTCTTCCCAAGACAAATATGAGAACATGCTTGAAAGTGCTTATGCTAAATGTCTAACTGACATTGCTAAGGGATTCCCAAGCTGGAAGAAACACTGGCAATCTTAGATATGCCCACTTTACCTGACAGAAGAGGAAAGAGGTTCTGTGAGCTACTGAGTTTCACTGCTATCCAAGGTGGGATTAACTTCCAGATTCCTGGTCCCAAGAGAGTGCTCATCCCTCTCTCTCTTCTTGTGGAGTTAGAGAAGTGTTTCTCTTAAAGTACAGAACTCTTTTGTGGGAATATTGAATTGGTCACAGAAATAGCTCATTTAATTTCTGGATGAATTCTAAGAGGGCATGAAAAGAATTACAAGGAGGGAAAAAAAATTAGGAAGCTAGAGCTAAAAGAATATATCAGTATAATTAAATGTTTAAATAAGTAATACATTTACATGATTTAAAAGCTCAAAACAAAATAAATACAAATTATTAAGTCTCTTTAAAAGCTTCTGGACTATTTTTTTTTTTTTAAGATTTATTTATTTGAGAGCAAGAATGTGCTGGGGGGCAGGGTGTGGGGACAGAGGGAGAAAGAGAATCTCAAGCAGATTCTCTGCTAAGCTTGAAGCCCAACAACACCAGGTTCCATCTCAGGACCCTGAGATCATGACCTGAGCCAGAACCAAGAGTCTGATACTTAACCAAATGAGTCACCCAGGGCCTCTGTAGCTTCTGGACTATAAATCATAGTTAGAAAGTCCTTTCTATTTCAAGGCATAAGTGATTTACTCATGTTGTCTTCTGATGTTTTTATAATTTCATGTTTTGACATACCCAACTCGGGATGCCACTGTCACCACATTTGAAGTTCTTGTATGTCACAGTTCTGTTTCTAATCTTTCTCTAGTGTTCCAATGATATCTGTTTATACATATGCCAGTGCCATTCACTCTTAATCTTTGAGGCTCAGTATGTGTAAAAACATGGTACAGAAGTTCTCTCCCAGTTGCTCTCCATTTTCAGATTTTCTCTAATTTTTGTCACTTCTTCATTTTTTCATATGAACCTGAGAATTTGATTGTCTAGTTCCAAACAACAAAAAGTTCTTCGTTTTATTTAGGTATTTTCTATACATTTATAAAGAATTATAAAAAATTATTAATAATTTTTATAAAGAATTATTATTATTGGAAATATCTGCCTTTCAAAGATTTGGTAAAATTCCCCTGAAAATCTCTTAGCCCACCTTTAGTTTCAAATTCTAAGTAGTAGGTTTTGACAATCTTAGTTTTACCATGTATGGAAATAAATCTATTTTGGCTTTTCATCATTTCTAGAGTTGGGTTTATTAAATTATATTTTGTTGAAAAAATTTGTATGCAGAGTTCCAAATTGATTTTCATAGAATTATCCAAAACAGTTTCCTGATTTTTTAAAAAAATTCCTGCCTCTATGATTATTTATCCTGTGAATATCTTCTTTTGTGAGTTTGAGCTTTTCCCCCTTGTATTGATTAGGTTTGTGAATGGTGTATAAATCTTTACTATTTTTGTGCATCAAGACTCCCAGTTTTTCTGCTTATTCATTTTTTTACTCATTTTTGTTCTATACCAATTATTTTGCTTTATTTTTCATAATTCCTTTCTTCTGATTTTATTTATTTAATAGTACTTTTAATATATATTTATCTAGATGCTTAATTTTTCTTTGTTTTCTTAAACTTATATGAGTGTTAAATGTTACAAATTTTCTTTTAGTATTACTTGCATGTTTTTCATAGCTTTGATTACATGTTATTTTCATTATTGTCTTTTCCTCTTTTTGGCTTTTTTAAAAATTTAAATTCAATTAACATATAATGTATTATTTGTTTCAGGGGTATAGGTCTATGATCTATCAGGCTTATCTAATATTCAGTGCTCATTACAACACATACCTCCCCAATGTCCACCACCCTATTATTCTACCTCACTCCCCAACAGCAACCCTCAGTTTGTTCCCAAAGATTAAGAGTCTCTTACGGTTTGTCTCCCTCTCTGGTTTCATCTTGTTTCATTTTTTTTCTCTCTTTCCCTATGATCCTCTGCCCTGTCTCTTAAATTCCACATATCAGTGAGATCACATAATAATTGTCTTGTCCTTCTCTAAAAGTTAATTGCTTGCCCTGTATTTTCAATTTGACCCAAGTATAAGTTATTAGAATATTTTCAAATTTTAGGTGAAGGCCATCTTTGTTTTGAGCTGTGAAATAAAATTCTGGTTTTATTATATTGACATACAACAATGCTATCTGTAGTAATTCCACTTTTTAGAAAGCATTAATACATTTTTGTGCCCTAATGTAAATTCAATTTTCATGAATATACTTGAAAATAAATTTTCTTATCAATTATAGTACAAAGGAAAATGTAATAACCTCTAATCTAATTCTTTTAGATTATTTTGCTTATCGCTTCTATATCATTACTTTTTACTTCTATATCATTACTTTTTCTACTTTTTCTTTCATTACTTCTATATCATTACTATCTTAGATTAAGAGAATAACAGAATTTATAAGAATTACTACGTAATCTTCATTACTTTTATTTGATGCACTGATATTCAAAACCATCGCATTTTCATTGAATGGATTATACATTTTAGCATAATACTTCTTTGTTTCAACTAATGATTTTTACTCATAAAATAGCAACATACGCTCTTATTTACTTGGCATACCTATGCACATACTTTTATGTTAAACCTTTCAGCAGATGTGGTTTTAGATGTGCCTTTTGAAACAGAACAGAGTTGAGTTTTGCTTTAAGATTCAGTCTGAATACATATTTATTTTTATAGATAAATTAAATGCACTTAAATGTATTGATATGACTAATATGTTTGGTCTTGCCTCTGTCATGCATATATGCATGCTTTAAAGGGCTTTCATTATGTAAAGTGTTTTCTTTGTTTTGGTTGTATTTAGTTCTGTTTTCTCAGAATTTGTCTTTGCCTTCTTAAACATGCTGAAATTCTACTGCTTGATTGGACAGTTGTAGAGGATACCCTCTGGCTCCCAGCTGTTATGTATGAGGCACTTTGAACTTATTGTGCTTTCCATCATCTGTCTCTTTCTTCCATACTTTATTCATTGTATTATTTCTCCACTGGCCGAATATAGAGCATCTCTACTTTATTACAGAAAACTCTGTCACAGTGGGAAGTTAACTTGAATATACAATTGCTTCCAATACACAACCAAGTGGCATAACACATGACTGCAGAGGAGAAAGGATTACAGCTAAAATTAAATCACTTGAATCCCATGTTTATTTAATCAATTTAACACATGCATTAAGAAGCAAAAGGAAAATTGGATTCATACACTTGGGAGAGGATATAGGAAAGAGAAGGCTTCACTCCCTAAATCTTGAGTTGTGCCATGTTTCTGTCTTTCTTGGTTGGCCCTTCCTGGTGATGGTGTATTAATAAGAGCAGGAGTTGAAGACCAGCCAACAGGGGCAATTATATCTGGCCAATAATTACAGCTTGTCTCAAAGCTGCTGAGCTGTGGTTCATTTCTTTCTACCTATCTCTGCAGAGGATATGCTGGTCCACAGTGGTTCTGCCCAACAGGTGGCTAACTTAAGGCATGACTATTCAATGCCTCATAAATGCCAGACCATTACTGGCCTTAATTCCTTCTTGTCTCTGTTCAAAGCATATATGCTCTATTTACTTTATCTGTATTTAACAAGTCTCAAAAACTACTTGCCTACTTATTATATATACTTTGTCTTTTTTGTTAATACTCTTGTTCCACATTTATTTTAGGATTTCTGTTATCTATTTGTTTCCAATGACACTGATCCTCTACTAGATTCCTCAGAAAGAGCTGGTGGGCCACAGGGGGGTTTCTCTCTAGTGTCTTGCCTTTCTTCTAAGGTCACCTGTTTTTGCATTATTCAGCACAAGGTTCATGGTGGACTTGGCGGCTTCTTGGTCTTCTGGCCAAGCCTCAGTCTTGGGTGCAGGTATCATGGCCCTCCTTTCTGGGGAAAAGGGCTGGTGAGGCAGTGTGAACCTTCCTCATATTTTCTACCTATCTAGAATAGAATAGACCTTCTGGCCCACCCTAGCCTCTAATAGCTGGGCAGAATCTCAGGTGCTTTTCTTCTTAACCCTCTTGGATGGTACCACCCTTTCCTCCAAACATGGCCAGAGCCCAGGTGGTCCAAACTGGCTCCCCTAAAGAGAAGCACTAACCTTCTGTGGATTTCTCATCACTTGCTTACATAGTGGCCTGGAGACCACAGTGTTCTGATGGGTTCAACAGAAGGACAAATCTATGATTTTGTAGTTCACCCAGCTTTATTCATTGTTAAAACAGAACCTATAATTTTACTGGCTTTCTACATTCAAAACCTAAGAGTTACATTTAACCATGGATGTTTTATTTGACTTCTAAAAAACATAAAGATTCTTTATATTTTCTATCCTTTATTTCTTAATTTCTTCCCAGTCTTTCCTCAGCTTCTCTCCTCAAATGCGGGGTCTAAAATGAAGCATTCTCAAAGTCTTTTCTTGAAACTCCTTTTTTTTTCAGTGTTCCAAAATTCATTGTTTATACACCACACCCAGTGCTCCATGAAATTCGTGCCCTCCATAATACCCACTACCAAGCTCACCCAACTCACCATCCCCCTCCCTGCCAAAACCCTCGGTTTGTTTCTGAGTCCATAGTCTCTCATGGTTTGTCTCCCCCTCTGATTTCCCACAACTCACTTTTCCTCTCCATCTCCCAATGTCCTCCATGAAACATCTTAAGAGGAAAGTCAGATAACCTGTCAGATAACCTGTCATAGTTTTCAACATTTTTTTTTAAAGATTTTATTTATTTGACAGACAGAGATCACAAGTAGGCAGAGGCAGGCAGAGGCAGAGGGAAAAGCAGGCTCCCTGCTGAGCAGAGAGCTGAATGCGGGGCTCAATCTGAGGACCCTGAGATCATGACTTGAGCTGAAGGCAGAGGCTTAACCCACTGAGCCACCCAAGTGCCCCGCTTACAATATTTGTACAGAAGTATTTGGTAACAAAGGGATACAGTAATAGAAACTTTTGGACAAAGTAACAGAAATAGAGTTTACAATGACACTGTATCTCAAGAATCTAATTTTGAGCAATTTCAGATAGCCACTAATAATTTTTGTACTTTCTCTAATAGCATCTATGCAAGGAAATCACAGAAATAAACAGACTTTGAATAGGAAGCTAAAGGGTGAAAAAAATACCACTGAATTCTTAATGTAGATAGACACTCACACATACTCATCATAAATAGCTATTCTTATTTTGCTGCACAATATATAATTAATATTTATATAGATTATCTACATTGATAAGATTTGGAAATGAATAGTTTCTTTATATTAGGGAAAAAGACTTTCAGAGCATTCACATTTTATGCAAATTTACATGCTGTATAATTGAGGTCTGATATATAATTATATTCTAAACATAATTTTTGAAATAATAAAAATAATCTACATTTTTAAAAATTAGATTATTTCATAGGGAATTCAGTAAGTTATAAATTATGTTTAGTTTACTGTCACAGGACAGCAGTGTATTCCTTAGTAAAGACTCCTTCAGTATTTCTATTGGGAATTTAGCTTGAATTAGGACATTTTGAGGACTTTTTCATTTACATTCATAAGTTGTATCAAGCAGTAGCTTTCTTGTGGTATCTTTGTCTGGCTTAGGTATCAGGAAAATCTGGCCACATAGAATGAGTTAATAAATATTCCTCCTCTCTATTTTTTGTGAATTATTCACACTCACTCTTCAAATATTTGGCATAATAAAACAGAAAGGCCATACTGGGTCTATGTGTTCCTTTGTGGAATGGTTTTAAATTACTAATTTAATGTCTTAGTACCCAGATATTCTATTCCTTCTGATGTCAGTTTTGGTAGTTTCTGAGTTTCTAGAAATTTTTCTATTTCATCTAAGTTATCTAAATTGTTGGCATCAATTGTTTGTAATATTCCTTTATAATCCTGTTTATTTCTGATTCTTGACTCTTGTAATTTGTGTCTTTTCACTTTTTCTTGCTAAAACTTGAAAATGTTTTAAGGCAGTTAGACCTAACATCATCTATAGATAATAGGGTTTGTCAATTGTTTTCTTTTTTCAGCAAAACAATTTGTATTTTTGTTGATTTTTTTCTAACCTCAATTTTTCATATTTCTTTTGTAATCTTTATTACTTCCTCATTTTGCTTCCTTTACATATAGATTACTCTTCACTTTCTAGGTTGGGTTATGATTTAACATCTTTTCTCTTTTTTAATACACATGCTGACAGCCATAATTTCCCCCATTCCAGAGCACTTCTTGCTGCAACCCCGTTAGTTTTGGTATGTTATTTTTCAATATCATTTATCCCCAAGTATTTTCCACATTTCCTTGTGATTTCTTATTTGTCCATTGGTTTTTAGCAGAAATTGTTTAATTTTTACATATTTGTGAGTTTCCCAAATTTCCTTTCATTACTAACTTCTAGGTTTATTCCATTGTGGTCAGAGAACAGATTTTGTAAAAAGTCTCTACTTTAAATGTACTGAGTCCTTTTTTTAATGGCCTAATGTATTATCTTGTAGAATGCTTCATGCGTAGTTAGGGAACATATATATTCTGCTGTGGTTGGGTGAATTGTTCTAGTTGATAAGGTAAATCTAGTTGCTTTAAAACATCTTCCAATCTTCTTTTTTCTTGTTGATCTGCATGGTATTTTCATCCATTATTTAAAGTAGGGCATTAAAGTCTCCAACTATTATTGATGCATTTGCTGTTTCTCTCTACAAATCTGACAGCTTTTCTTATTTGGGGGTGGACATTTTTTAAGTTTATATGTTAATAATTCTTACTAATGTGTTCCTAATAGACTTTCCCTGATATCATTATAAAATGTTTTTCTTTGCCTCTAGCAACAATTTTAGTCTTAAAGCCCATTTTTTCTATTGGTATAGTCACTCTAGCTCTCTTGGCTTATCTTTCCATTCTTTTACTTTCAATGTGTGTTTTTTTAATCTGAACTCTGTCTCCTTTACATAGTATACAGTTAGATCATATTTTTTTATTCATTGTGCCAATCTCTGCCTTCAGTAGAAGGCACAGTTCATTTACATTTAATGTTACTGATAAGGTAGGATTTACATGAACCACACACATTTCCTCCAATATCAATTCATTGTCTCCTTTCTCTTTTATGTGTTACCAACAGAGTTTCCTAACTACTAGTTTATCCAGGTGTCTTTTAAATCAGATAGCAAAAAGAAAGTGTTACAAACAAAACCACACTTATACCTTCTTATATATTTAGCTATGTAATTACCTATAATGGTGCGTTTTATTGCTTCATGTGGATTCAAGTTACTTTCTATTGACCTTTAATTAGTCTGAAGAATTCCCTTTAGTATTTCTTATAGGGCAGGTCTTTCAACAACAATTTACCTAAATTCTTATTTTTTCTGAGAATGTCTTCAATTATCTTTCAGTTGGAAGGATTTTTTGTTGGGTATAGAATTTCTGGTCAATTGTCTTTTTATTTTAAGAATTTCTAATATCATTTGACCAAGGTCTGGCCTTAATGGCTGCTGATGAGAAATCAGTTATTATTCTTATTGAGGATCCTTTGTATGTGATGAGCCACTTTTCTCTAGTTTCTTTCTAGGCTTCACTTCCTTTTTGTACATAACCTCAAGGTCATCCAGAGATGATTTATTAGTCTTTTCATGTGTTTCTCGGCCATGCACAGTCTTGTACTTACATGCACACGGCCTTCTAAATTCCCAGGAATGTGCTAGAGCTTATCAAGGCCTCCTATGATCATCTCACTCCCCAGTTATTCATTTTAGCCCCCAAGCCTGATTGCCACCTCAGGCAGCTGTGATGTTACATAATTGTCACATCTTGGGGATAATGTTATACACACAAGCTCAGAGTCAGGTCAAATAAAGAAAAGCCTTGAGAACTGATCTTTTCAATGAGTGGCCAGATTGATTAGACAGTAACCATTCTCTGAGGTGAGATTTTTTAAGGAGCTCCAAACACCTTACCCTCCAGTGACTATTAGGTTGCTCATTTTCATAGCTACCTCAGCTTCAAGGTTGTGTTTTCAGGAATACTATGGGGTGGAGGGAGTGTAGTAATAAGGCAAAAAGTGAAAAATACCACAAAGCTCACTCTTATAGGGCTTCTGCCATTTTTCTTAATTCAATACTCTTTGGATTGTTGCAAGTCTTTCATAAATTTCCAAAGTCCTAAAAAAGTTGATCTTGGCAATTTTTGCCAGTGTCCACATTACTTTTTATGAAGGAATTACTTGGGGAGGAATGGATTTGGGTAGGTCCTCACCCTGCTATCTTGAAAGTGTTTCTCAAGTTTAAGACAGTTTTAAATCAAATTGTATCCTCAGTCATTTTTTTTTAAATATTCACAGAAATCTAATATGTGTTATACCTATTGGTAGTGATCAAGATAGACTAACTACCCTGTGGATCTTATAGTCTAGAGTGGGAGACAAAAAATTTAACAAATAAACATAAAACACAACCACAAACAGTTCATGCTTAGCCTATATATCTTTTTCATAAAACTAGTAACAAAAATATGACAAAGCATAGAATTTAAGGCCAGATATACCTAAACCAGTAGACATTGATTCAAAACAAAAACACAAATTGTTCCAAAACCATAAAGATGAATTGCTAGAACCCTAGCCAAGATGGACAACACATGAAGAAGTGTCTTGGTAGAAATTTCCCAAAATGGATAACAAGGAATCACTAATTTGAAGAATAGGTGTCTGTGACTAAATGAGGAAATTTATGTTAAAAAGGACCAGACATTACTTTATACTCTAATTTTCACATGCCATTCTTCTTTAAAAATATGGGCATTCTTCCTTGTGGTAATTCACTAACACAATTTTCTCTACCTTGACTACATATATTCTGAATTTAACTAAATCATAACACCACCCTTCAAAAAACTCATTGAGAATAAGTTTCCTTAAGAAGCCTTTCTGGATTAATAGCAGTTGAACTTGGTCATCATTCCATTTGCACCTAGCAATTTCAATATATTTACATATCATCATTTCTATCTATAATCAATTATATTTTTATGTTTAAAAGTTTATTTTTAAAACATATTTTTTGGGGGTTCTGAGTGGCTCAGTTAGTTAAGTGTTTGCCTTCAGCTCAGGTCATGATCTCCAGGTCCTGGGATTGAGCCCAGTGTCAGGCTTTCTACTCAGCAGGGGGTCTGCTTCTCTCTCTCTCTCTCTCTCTCTCTTTCTGAAATAAGTAAATAAAATCTTTAAAGCCTATCTTTCAAAATATTTGTTACTCTGAACAACAACAAAAAAATGAACTTAATGGTTTCACTTTCACATTCAGAAAGATGGTTACCATGTTTTTCAATATTTCCACAAGAACTTCTACTACACTAACCATTTACTGAGTTACTTTCTTAGGTCAAAAACTACACCCACTTTTCCACATTCTTAATCTCATGTAATAGTCACCAAACTTGTTATTTCCTAATTTTATTAATGAGGAATTTGATATTCAGGGGAGCTCAGAGAATTTACACAACTTCCCATAGCTTCAAAGTTCTAAATTCTTAAAGTTTTAGGGCCAGCTCTCTACCATGCAGATGCAGTGGTGAAGCCCTCAATTTAATAGGCCACTCCTAACCCATTTGTCTGGCCTGTCTCTGTCCTCTTCCAGAACTCTTAATTGCAGTGCCCAGCACGGTGTAGTTCACCATCTAATGCTCCAACCACAGTAATTTACTTACACATTTCTAACAGCACCTATGGGGGTGGTCTTCTCTTATAATACTTTGTCGGGGACTGCCTCCGGCCGGGAAAGTCCCCGCTATTATAAGATGGCATTTGGCTCACTGCCAGCAAAATATGCTGCAAGTAAACAACGAGCGTTCTGGTGAAGCCCGCCTAAAGGAGGACATAGTCATTGGCTGTTTCAAATTTAATCAGCATAGTAACAGGACTCTCATTGGCTCGCCCCATTGCTTGGCCCCTTATTGGTCACCCTGCCGCATATAAGCTAAGGAAGTTGACGAAATAAACAGATGAAGCATTAACACCATACCAGGTTGATTGTCGTTCTTGCGGGCCAAGGGTGACAAATGGTGCCGAAACCCGGGAATCGTTAACGAGTAGTAAACCTTGCAAGGAGAAAAACCGCAGGTAAGCAGGAAAGGGACCACAATCAAAATGGTGGGAATCTTGTACAAGACCGCAACAAGAAGCAGGGTGCCCATAGAGCCGGGATTTTCTTATCGCTTGTGAAATTAACCTAAGCGGCCAGATGGGTTCTGAATTATCAAAATCTAGATTGGAGGGTTCTTTAAAGGACCTTCTCAAAGCCAACGGTGCACCTCTGAAATCAAAAACCGCCAGAGCATTTCTAACTACAGTGGAAACCGTTGCACCTTGGTTTTTGGACGAGGGTTTGTTAAATATTCCGCAATGGCACCATTTAGGAGAGGATATTAAGAAAAGAGATAAAAGCAAACCATTGCCGCCCGGAACATTAGCTATATGGACTCTGGTCAGAGGATGCCTTGGGGGACATAAGCCGAGATGTGAGTCATCTATTCAGGAGGGAGCTGAGGCCCTTGAGGAAGTTAAAGAGGAACAGTCATCTCGTGCTTCAGAAAGAAACAGTTCTAGCGAAGAGGAAGAGGAAATGTCAGGAGAGGATTTAGAGCGAAAGGTGGGGCAGAAACCTGAGCCCTTACAGTCTTTGCCCACAGCAACCCCTAGTGCCCCACCACCGTATAACACTTGTACGAATAGGAATATATGTGGTTGTTGAGTTTTATGGTTTTAATGTCTAAGTTTGTAAAGAAATAATTTAGCAATACACTAAATTTTCCAGATCTGTTTGTATGTTATTCTGCACCAAGACTCTTATGCTTTATTTAGAATATTGAAGTCATATATCACTTCAACTAGTTCAACTAGTAGGTACCAATGGTTGGGTATACATCAGCCATTTAAAAGATTGGAAATCCAGAGTTACTGGAAAATGGAAAATGCAGCGACTGAAGTGAGGTGTCAGGAAAAAGAGAGAGATGGCACCAGTTGAGTACGCGGTGCATAAAGTGTTGGTTTTCTTTCACTAACCAAGTCCCAGGAAAGAATGGTGGAAGTTCAGTGATATTAGTAAAATCTACAGTTTTTCTTTTAGGAAGAAAAAATTCATTTACTAAGGTATAGGATGGCAATAAGAGTGAACCAATCAGCATGTACATTTTTTCCTTCTTTTAAATGCTCCAAGAATCATTCCATCTCATATTACAGCAGACGTGAGAAATCAGCACTAGTTCTGGAAGTTCAGCATATACTTTATGAAATCAATTCATTATAAACTGTTTCAACTTTGGGGTATTTATCTCATATATGAGAAAAAAATAGCAGAAAGTTTATTTCCTGTGGTTGAAAAATACTGTAGATTTTTCAAGGTTTTTTTTTGTAGCAATTATCCAAAGATTATCTCAATGTGTGTGTGTGTGTGTGTGTGTGTGTGTGTGCGAGCATGCGTGTGTGTGTGTAGATCTGTATTTACAGATGTAATTTGTATCCATCTGTGCATGGTCCCTTATTTTTTGTTTTTTTCTATGTAAATGGCTATTATGTGCTTAAAATACAGAGATGGATAAAATATTATCCTTTTCCTCTTGGAATCCTACTTTCAAAACTCTGTGGTAAAGACCAATCTGGATGAGAAAAAATATTTTTTTGAAATTGTTTATTTTGTTCCTTGTTAGTAAAGTACCTGTGAAATTGTTATTAATACACTGGTAACTTGATATGCGCTAGGATAAATCTCTGATATCTTATAGTAACCACAGGTGTGCTTTTTGTGATATTTTCATTGTATATAGTATTTTTCTTCATAACATATATAGTATCATATTACATACGTATTTTATATAATAAAATAATATTTAATGTCTATTTAACATCTTATAGATTATAATCTTCATGAGGACAAAAAGAGTGCCACGAATTTTGTTTTTATTCCGATCATATTTACATAACATACAATTTACCATTTTAATTAATGATTTTTAAGTATTCAATTCAGTGGCATTAAGTACAGTCACAATGTTGTGCAGCTATCACCACCATCCACTTCATTCTTTGTTCATCCCAATAACTATTAAAAAATAACCTTTAATCTATCCCTTACTCCAGCTTTTGGTAACCTTTGTTCTACTTTCCATCTCTGCGAATATGTTCTAACACCTTCTATAAATAGGCTGATGCAATATTTGCCCTTTTCTGACTATTTTTACTTCATTCGGCATGTTCATCCTTATTACAGGTTCATCCTTATTACAGCAATTGTCAACATTTCATTCATTTCAAAGGCTGATTGGTATTCTATTATATGCGCAGACCCCATTTTGTCCATCCATTCATCTGTTGAGGGACATGTGGACCGTTTCCTTTGTGCTACTGTGAACATGGGTCTGAAGTATCTGTTCAAGTTCCTCTTCCCAGGTCTTTTGGACACACACCGAGAAATGGAATCGCTGGATCATACAGTGATTTCTATGCTAAACTTTTCTGAAGAACCCCCAAACTGTTTTCCATGGTAACTGTACTATTTTACATTCTCAGCCACAGTGCAAAAGAGTTTCAATTTCTCCACATCCTTGCCAACTTTTGTCATTTTCCAATTTTGCTTAATAACAGCAATTCTTTTTTTTTGTACATTTTTCTTATAAATATCTGTTATTTTAACATAAAATGTTTTTTTTTAATTTTTTATTTTTTATAAACATATATTTTTATCCCCAGGGGTACAGGTCTGTGAATCACAGGGTTTACACACTTCACAGCACTCACCAAAGCACATACCCTCCCCAATGTCCATAATCCCACCCCCTTCTCCCAACCCCCTCCCCCCAGCAACCCTCAGTTTGTTTTGTGAGATTAAGTCACTTATGGTTTGTCTCTCTCCCAATCCCATCTTGAATAACAGCAATTCTAATGGATGTGAAGTGGTATCTCATTGTGGTTTTTATTTGTTGTCCCTAATTTGATTTGATGCGCTGAACTTTTTAGTCTGCTTATTAGAAATTTGGATATCTTATTTGGAAAAATGGCTACTTAAGTTCTTTGGCTACTTTCGATTAGATTGTTTTTTTGTTGTTGTTGTTGAGTTGTGGGCATTCTTTACATTTTCTGGATAATAATCTCTTATTAGATATATGGTATGGAAATATCTTCTGCCATTCTTCAATTGTCTTTTCATTCTTTTAATAGGTTCTTTGATTTATAATAGTTTCCAATTTTGATGTTATCCAATGTATCTCTTTTTTCTTGTTACCTGTACTTTTGTTATCATATACAATAAATAATTGCCCATTGTAGTAACATAAAGATTGTCTCCTATGTACTTTTCTAGGAATTTTATAGGTATAGTTCTTAAATACGTGTCTTCAATCTATTTTCAGTTAATTTTATATAAGTTATAAGGTAAGAGTCCCACTGCATTCTTTTGCATGTGAATATTTAGTTTTCACAACATTATTCACTAAAAAAACTGTCTTTTCACTGAAGAGGTGAAAGACTTGTACTTTGAAAACTATAAAATATTTGATGAAAAAAATTAATGATACAAACGATTGGAAAGACATTACATGCTCATGGATTGAAAGAACAAATATTGTTAAAACGTCTATACTGCCAAAATAATCTACATATTTAACGCAGTCCCTATCAAAATATCTGGAACAAATAATCCTAAAATTTGTATGGAACCACAAAAGACCCCAAATAACCAAAGCAATCTTAAAAATAACAAAGTTAGAAGTTTCGCAATCCCAGATTTCAAATATACTACAAAGCTGTAGTAATCAAAACAATGTAATACTAGCACAAAAGTAGATACATAGTTTAATGGAACAAAAAAGAGAACCCAGAAATAAACCAACCATTTCATGTTCAATTAATTTTCAACCAAAGAGCCAAGAATATACAGAGGGGGAAAGACAGTCTTTTCAACAAATGGTATTGGGAAAACTAGACAGGTGCATGCAACAGAATGAAACTGGACCACTTTCTTTCACCATATAAAAAAGAAACTCAAAATGGATTAAAAACATAAAGAAATAAAAGAAAGGAAGACTTGAAACTATAAAAATCCTAGAAGATATATATAGACAATAGACAGTAATTCTTCTGACAATGGATATAGCAACCTTTTTTTTAGATATGTTCCCTGAGGCAAGGGAAACAAAAGCAAAAATAAACTATTGGTACTACATCAAAATAAAAAGCTTCTTCACAACAAAAGAAATAATCAACAAAACTAAAAAACAGACTACTGAATGAAGAATATACTTTCAAATGACATGTCTGATAAAGGGCTAGTATCCAAAATATATAAAGAACTTATCAAACTCAACCCCCCAAAATCAAATAATCCAATTGAAAAATGGGCAAAGACATGAAGAGACATTTCTTCAAAGAAGACATACAAATGGCTAATAGGTATATGGAAAGATACTTAACATCACCCATTATAAGAGAAATGCAAATCAAAACCACAATGAAATACTACCTAACACTTGTCAGAATGGAAAAAATCAAAGACAGAAGAAATAACAAGTGTTGGCAAGGATGTGGTAAAGGAACCCTCATGCACTGTTTATGGGAATGAAAACTGGTGCAGCCACTGTGGAAAATAGTATGGAGTTCCTCAAAAAATTAAAAATAGAATTACCACATGATCCAGTAATTGCAGTGCTGGGTACTTAAAGAATATGAAAACACTAATTCAAAGGGAAATATGCATCCCTATGCTTATTGCAGCATTATTTACAGTAGCCAAATTATGGAAGCAACCCAAGTGTCCATCAATAGATGAATGGATAAAGAAGATGCAGTGTGTGTGTGTGTGTGTGTGTGTGAATGTGTGTATCTCCACACTATGTAATATTACTCATCCATAAAAAAAATGAAATCTTGCCATTTGCAACAATATGTTTGGAGCTAGAGATTATAATGCTGAGCAAAATAAGTGAGTCAGAGAAAGACAAATATGATTTCACTCATATGTGGAATTTAAGAAAAAAAAAAAGAAAGAAAAAGGAGACAAACCAGAAAACAAACAAACAAACTACTATACAGCCATAGAGAACAAATTGATGTAATCAGAGGGGAGGTGTGTGAGGGGATGGGTGAAATGGGTGAAGGGGATTAAGAGTTCACTAATCATGATGAACGCTGATAACATACAGAATTTTTGAATCACTATATTGTACACCTGAAACAAATATAACACTGTATGCTAGCTATACTGGAATTATTTTTTAAAGTCTGTCTAATCAACATTATGAAAAACGAAAGTGTCAAAATGCCTTCATAAAGCACAACTGCATAAACAATTGGAACAATTGAAATCAAATCTATTTCTTACAAACAAAAAGAAAGAAAGACTGTCCTTTCTTCATTGCATGATGTTGGCACCCTTACTGAAAATCAATTTATCAAATAAGTGAGGGTTTATTTTTTATCTTTCTATTTTATTCTTTTGGTCTATGCTATTGGATTTTTGTTATCTTGAATATCTTTAACAAGATCGTTTCAGCTTATTTTGTTCAATTATTCTGCATTTGTAGTTAATAGCTATGAAAATGATGAAACTTGTCATTTTTCCAGTGTTTATTCTTTTCTGTCTTTTCACATTGTATTACGTTAACAAAACAATGAAAACATGTAAAATAATAATGATAATAGTACCAGTATTATTTGTTTCAATTTGGGGTAAAAAAAAAAAAATGTGTTTTTGGATGAAATTGGCTTTTAGAAACCTACTTGGGAATTAGTTAATGTCAGGGCTTGACTTTGCTACAAGAAAGAGAGGTGTTATTTTGTTCTTCCATCAAAAGATACACAGTATCTCTTGGACCCCTTTATTGTAATAGTGTCAGATACTGATGATCAAATACAGTGTTTTATAGCAAAAAAAAAAAATCTGAGACATAGCTTTAACTCTATAAAAATTAATATGTATATTTAAATTATTTTTAAGCAAACAAAAATTCTAAACAAAAATCAAAGTGCAGGTCCAAGTATAGAACAACAAAGGGCATGATGTTTTCTTCAGAGTGTTCTCAGAATGGCAAATTGGAAGTTTTCTACTACTCTTCAAGAATTTGGAGGCTTTTACTGGATCTATAATCTATAATGACCCAAGCTCTCTGGTTAATAGAGAAGGTACTAAGCAGTAAGTAATGAGTGTGTTTCTAGGATTTAAGAAATGGATTATATCATAATTTGGTTCTAGCCCATTTTCTCCTCCCTAAGGAAAATGGACCCTCAGCAATTAATACCTTTCAAAATTTTCTCCTATTTTAGAATTTTCAGTTTTTAATTAGAAATGTTCAAAAGCATTTCCTTCTCATCACTGCAACACAAGGGAAATTTAATAGCCTCTGAAGATTTGCAAAGGGCACAATGCCATTTGTTAAGGCCAAAGGAAGAACAGTTTCCATTAATTTTAGATTGGTAAAAAAACAAAAAAATACTGTAATTACTGTTTGTAGGCATCAGTGTACCAGTACATAATGTACTGCATATGCAACCAGTTAGAAACTATACAAAATGTAGGAATGCACAATGATCACAACACTTTGATTCTCAAGATTTCATTGCCCTTGTAGGAGTGCATAAATTACAGTACCATAAATTGCAGTGATTTCCACAGATTGATTTGACATCACAGAAATCATAAAAATAAACCTTTGATTGCTCTGACATACCACTTTTCACTATTCATTAATAAATAAAGACCTAGGTTATAATAAATAGCCTTCTTGATGTGAGCACTGAGAAGAGGAAGTAGTGAAAAATATTACACCATATCCATAATTTTGTAATTCAAATTATTGCAAATAAAAAAAACTCTACCCTATAAAGGTAAAACTCAGTTACAATGGAAAGTCCTATTTATATGTAATGTTTCAAACAGTAGCTGGCACATAGTAACTGTTTGCCATCCAGAGAACAAATCTATTTATGTGTCCTATATAGCAACACATATTTCTAGTTTTCTATCTTCCTGCAGGACCAAGCTGAAATTTTGATTAAGTCATCAGATGCACTAATTATGTAACAAAAATAACATCTAAAAGTGCTACATAGGGATCTATTGATCTTGACATTTGGTCATTTTCCAAGTATTAGCTAATTTGGACAAAAAGCAAATAAGAAAATAATGTTAATTTTCCAATGTACTTAAAAGTATTACAATGGTTTTATGCATGACTTTTATGAAATTTCAACAAGTTTTTCAGCAATACGGTTATTAGAAATCATCTTATTCTGGGGTTGAGTGAAGAGTGAGGAAAAATAGTCAGGAATAGCCTCAGAGTTAGTCTTTTTAGGTCAAAAATGAATTATTTGAACCCCAGATTGGAGTCAACTCTAGGTCAGAGGGATAATTGGTCAATAACCTTTCTGCCTTGAGGATCAAGTCAACTTACACATCTTCTCTCCTTAGTCTGGAGCAAGACTTCTGTGCTCCGTGTTACATATTTCCAGGTAACTTTGCTGAAAATATGGGTTAACTATCTTTAGGTCAACATAATGAGAGCTGGGATTTGTCACCTTAACAATAAGGATTTTCTTGGGCAACATTAAAAGTGTCACAATTCTATGATACTTAAGAATTACATATCTCCATCAAAAGTAAATTAATATAATTAAATTATTAATTTTAAAATAATTTCAACTATGAACAAATGAAAAGATAATCAAATAACAAGATAAAAGATTACTTCTCAGTAATTTTCAGGTGTTTTCAGTCCTTGCTGAATTTCATCTTAGTTCTGTCTCTCCAGTATGAGGAGAAAATGATTTGCTGTTAATACTTTTCTATGACTCAAAAATCTTTCTGAAAAGTATTGGTTGTTCAAGTATCATTCTTCAGAACTTGTTCATGTTAAAAGGTTTTTCAAGTGATTTTGATCCACTAACAGAAAAATAACAAAATATCATATTTGACCCCTATCCCATGCAACCTTCTTACCAAGAAGGGCGGGGGTGAGTGGAGAAAAGGAAAAGATAAGGTGCACTGACTACTTCTATATATTGCAGACACTTTCTTAGATACTTGATTTGTGGAACAAGCTTCTTGAATGCACTAGAGCTGATGAAGTACAAACTGGAAACAGTTTTCCTATATTCTCCCCATTACTCCTTAACATGCTTTATTAACTCTGTCTTTCTCACCATCTCTTTTGGGTAGATCCCATCACTCTTCAGTTGTTTCTTACCCACTAGAACAGTGTCATTTTCAGAAATTGTAATAGTCCAATTCAGTCAAAAACTTGACCCTAATCTCCTACAAAATTCCACTTTCTTCCCTTCCTATCAGGACCCAACTGTGATTAAAAACATACATGTCTACTTTTACCTTAGTCCTTTTTCCCCCTCCCTCCTCCATCTTCTGACCCTTTCAGAGTCAGGGCAGAGAAATGGAGATTAGAAAAAGAAAGGTGAGGGAATAATAAAGGTTTCATCCCTTAGCTGGTGCTCTTTGTAGTTCTGACTCAGCAGACAATGGCTAACCACTGTGTTCTATGGCAGTTGTCCACAAGCTGGTTCTCTTAGGGAATGTGTCTGTGGGTTCTTTGGAATCTCTGTGGGCAGAGGTCTCTGCGCTGTGCTATTTTCTGACAGTGTGTTCTCTGGCTGATGTCCTGCAACCAACCCTCAGAGTCTCTTACTCTTAGAGCAAGCAGGGGTAAGTAGGGTCCTTTCAAAATGCCTACCTTCTAATATATGGAATCTAATTGACCTATAGAAAATGTAGGTGTCTTTGTTTGACAAAACAGAGGAAGTGCAGCTGGAAGTGCAAATGCTAACTCCTCTTCCTTGTCTTACAATTTGGAGCTGTCCCAACCAGAATGCTGACTTCAAAATGTCCCGCATGGAAAATATCACCTCAGAATCTATATATACCTATGGTCTCAAATCCTAGAGACAGATAATAGCAGGTCTTCACAAGAATTCTTTTGCCTTGTTCTGCCCACATGACTGTGCTCAAATGGGAGCTTAGCACACATGTGATTAAAAAGCTTAGCTTCTTTTAAAGACTTTTAGTCTCTAGCAGAGGGGTTTTCTTGGCACCCTTTTTCTTGGCTTATGGGGAGGGAAGCAGCCACTTCTCACTTAGAAGGATGGAAAGAGAAAAACCTTAGAACACTGCACTTTCTCTATTCTACAAATTGTGCTAAACATTGCATTTATGATTTTGAATCTTCTCCCTTGGAGTAGTCAGTTGATTATTGTTGGATCATTTCCACTGCACTTTAGAAATTCCTGCTTAGACATATTAGCAACCCTTCTAGCCCTTTATTGAGACAACAGGAAAGGCCCATTTTATAATCTATCACCAATTCAATATCTCATATAACCTTGAAGATAGTCTTTATTACTATTTTCATTTTATGTTGGAGAATACTAACACCCTTTGAATTATATAATTTCTCCACAGTCACAGATAACAAGTGCTCCCAGGATTCCAAACTGAAATGTATTTACCTATGCATTGTATCTATATGTGTGGTTCTAGAATGTCAGTGTATATCAGAATAACCTGAAGAGCTTCTGAAAATTTAGACTGCTTTGCCTCTTAGTGGATGTAGCCAAAAATGTGGAAATTTGAATTTCTGTCAGGTTTTCAAGGTGTGCTGATGTTGCTGCTGTTTTGGGGACTGCCCTTCGAGAAGCTCTGTTGCATCATTCATGAAAAGGTGAAAGAAAACTTATGTAAGACTGTTCCTCACCTACAAAGCCATTCTTCTACACTTTTCATTTTCCCAATATTTTGTAATTTTTTTGAATTTAACATAAAGTCTATATCCCTAATACATTTTCCAAATTGTTCATTTTCTAATTGTTGGCCTCCATTATAGATTAACTAACACAACTACTTTTCTTTTATGTATATATTTTTTATTTGTTCCTGCTTCCAAAAATTATGTATATAAATGCAGAAGTAGAATTACTAGATCAAATGCTAATTCTGTTTAATTTTGTGAGGAACCATCATACTGTTTTCCAAAGCAGCTACACCATTTTACATTCCAACAAACAATGTGCACAGTACACAATTTCTCCAGATCAAGTCCAACACTTGTTGTTTTCTGTTTTCTCAAGAAACTGTTTTTATTTAAACCATCTAAGCTCCTTTCTTTATCTTTCTTCTCCAGGAAACATTTGAAAACAAAGAAAAATGAACATTTCTGCACCAAGATTTGTTTTACTTCACTCTCATTGGTCATTCACACTTTGTTCAATATTGGATTTAAGACCTTTTCTGAATCAAGTTTGGACACACGAAAACATGAAGGATGGGGAAAATAGAATTACATCAAAATAACAGGGTAAGTAGAGAATCCAGGAAATATGATTGGAGCAACCTCTCCATTTTTTGTGGGGTCTGGCCAACTGCCTCCATGGCCAGAGTTCTCCTTCATGAAAATGAGAGAGAAGAGTGATACAATCATGTTTCCACTGTTACAGTGAAGATTGGATTTTACCATCAATAATGATGATGAATGAGTATTAGATTCTAGAATATAGGATAAGTCTGTAAACTCACTATTATTTTTCTGTTTTCCTTTTACTATTATGTTATCACAACATCAAATGACATTTGATTACTTTTCTTCTCTTGAAAGAAAAAACTAATATATCTAAAGAACTTCAAAACATCTAAACAACTTTATAATGAGTAGTGTACCTTTACATTATAATTTCACTAAGGAAAAAAGACAGTAAATGCTTCAGATTTTATATTATTCTTTTCAAATGCTGACTATGGACTAGTGTACTTGTCCAATTATATATGATTAATGACCACTTCTGCTTAAGTCATCAGAAAAATACTTGTTTAGGAAAACAATATTCAGGATTTTTTTTAAATCAGCAGATACCTCATAAGGCTGTGGTTTACTGCAAAAAAACATAATTATATTGTTCAGAAATAAAAGTTTGAAGGAACTGATTAAAAAAAGATTATAGTGAAATATTTTAGAAATTTCATTATGGTAGGTACAATTAAAAATGCAGCCAAGGTATGCAACTGTGCGTGAACTTCTAAATACAGACACAGAAAGATGAGCAATGAAAATTACAAATGCCTTGGAAAGTGGCTCTTCTTTCCAAGATGCTGCTGACTGGGATGATGTGGCCCTTTCTGAGCTCCCCTTCTTGCCTGAGTAACAAAATCAAAGCTTCCCTTATTGAGTTGCCATTAATTGGGTAAAAATAGATTTGTAGATGCTCTTCCGCTTCATATTTCCTCAGTGATGTTCTTCATGAAGTAAACACTTTTGGTTTAGGAAATGCAACTATTTCCAATTCCAAGTTTCCAGAGAAATCTTCATTCTGGAAGAAGGTTGAGTTGTGCAACTTAATCCTCATGGTCTCTGTACTTCCCACTTTGTGCTTCTCAGGCATGTGAGAGGCACATTATCTCCTCCTGGGTCTCACATTTTGTGCTCTCTTGTGTTACAAGTTCCTCCCTGCACTCAGAGTGCTTGCTCAATACAATATAAAATTAGCATCTTAGCCTTAGCCTAATGCAATTTTCATCTGACTGTTAGCACTTCTCCCAGCATAACATCAGAAGTGAAATCATAAGTGTGGTGCAAGCCACGGAGTAAGAGTAAAAAGAGAAAAATCAGCATGTTAATGGTAGGAAAAGAAACAGTGTTGTATATGAGTGCAAGTATGAGAAATCCTTCACCACAATCCAACATTAACCCTAGAATTCCCTCTCAAATGAATTTGCACTGTTCTGAATCTTTCTACTGTCTTCCAAAATGTTAATTTCCAGTTGATAACAAAGTTTTGACTGCAAATAATAACACTAAATACTGGGAAATGCAACAGAATGCTTGGAATAAAAAATAGCTTTTTAAAATTTAAGCAGAGAGTAAGTATTAGTAAATGTGTTTTAGCAGATCTAAGAGGTCTTTGATTTTCAAAAGATTTCAATACACCAGCTTGAAAAATGATTTTATACATGGGAAAATGTGTACCTAAAACCTAAAAGGTTGTGGCTTTCATAGGAAAAGGCAGTGGAGGGAGAACCGAAACAGAGTTTAAACTTTTGCACAAAAAGACCTATATCATCAATTTGTTGTACACTGTTTAATTACTATCTTCAGAAAAATTTCTACAGAGGCCTTGGTTCAGACCTATTTCCAGCTTCAGGATTCTGTTTTAATCTCCTGCAGTTTAATTTTTTCTTCCTGTTTGATAAGATTTATCTTTTCCTCTTTGTTAATTATATTCCTCATAATTGCTTAAAACAGGGAATTAATGTACTTGTTTTTTTTCTTATACATTCCTTCAGGTATCACAAATATGAAAAGATAAAGTCTTACTTCTGAGATAGTTAGAAAAAAGATTGCTGAAGAGTCTGACCTAAGCCTCTGAAAACAATATCAAATTTCTTAGGTGACCAATTAAAGAAAAATCACACAAAGTGCAACAAAACAAATTTGTTTAAATTATAACATGTGTTTTTTGTGTCCAAATTTTAAACTGGCATTTACTTATTAATTATTTAGAGCATTTCATAGTTAATGATGACCCTGACTGAAAACAATGTCACATTATAGCTTGTTTTATTTGGTCAATTCTTATGATCTTAAAAGACACCTGGTCCAACCAACTGCATTTTCTGCTTGTTTAACTAATATTTACCAAACACCTTCAATCAAGGATACCAACCTGTCTATTGCCTAACATAACTTCCACACATTCTTCATCATCAAAGATTTAGGATCTAGCCTGTGTTTGAAGTACAACAGGAATTACAGGAGCTTAATCTGTCTAGGAAAATGTTAAGACACCAGAGGACCAGAGGAGAAACCATACGCCAGCCACATGGGCCATTGACTTGAATGGACATATGACAAGTACTTTATACATTCTTTCAGGTACTACAAATATGGAAAGATACTGAAGACACTGGATGATGAAATAATGATCCAGAAATTTCTTTTGAAGTTAGAAAAAAATGATCAAATGTAAAGAGGTAGGGTTTAGGAGAAATAAATGCTTGCGTTTGGTTTTAAGAAAGTATTGCATAAATATAGGATGGTCAAGACATGGAATTGCAAGTGGCAACAGTATTGGCTGGCAGACATCCAGTGTCCTTCAAGAATTGCCACAAGGGGAAGGGACATTGTAAGGTCAGAGAGATAAGTGAGTACCAAGCCAATTAGGGCTTCAAGAAAGAAGGGAAAGAATGCCAGCAGCTATAACAAGGCACCTGATAAAATTTGTTTGCAAACACATGTGGGACACCCTCTGGAGAAACACAGAAACACTTGAATAAAGGAAATTTTTAGGCAATGATTTCTCTAATGGCAATTGGGGAAATAATATACCACAGAAGGCAAAACCCTGATGATATTTACCCAAGAGATGAGAAGACACAAAGTAGGAGATAGGTGAGCCTGGGGGAAACGAGTAAGACTAGATTCCTGATCGAAGCGAAATGGAGGTAGATTCCAAGGCTCACTGAGATTCTCTTTAAGACAGAAATTTCTGAGCCCTTAAGATACTTAAAAAAAGATTGCTGAAGAGTCTGGCCCAAGACTCTAAAAATAATATATTTCTTAGGTGACCTCAAGAGTTTGCATAAACCTGCATTCTGGGATTTTATTTTTGCTCACTCCAACAATTTTTGTCTCTGGAGGAAAAACTATGAGTCAAAATAGTTATACAATTTCCAGATCATTAAGTACCCTTTGTTGGGTGCTTACTGTGTTCCCAGGCAATTTGGTGATTACTATTTAATTTATCTCTACTCTTCATAAAAATCCTCTAAATGGAAGCATCATCACCCTTGTTGGGAGAGGAAGAAAATGAGTAGGAGTGAGCTCTGGGTCAAGGGCATACAGGTCTTTCCCAAATCAGTGCCATTCTTCTTTATCTTTATTTTGCTTTCTGAAGTATTTAACCAGATTATATGGTTGCTGAAAATAATATATGCCATAACTTCATGAAGGAAGTCAGTGGCAATGCAATTTCAGTAATTAACCTTAAATCCTGAACTATTATCATGTGGAGGTTTTACACAATTTATGTGATTCAAAACCATTGACTTGCCTGGATATTCAGTTTGGTTTTTCTGCTGGTGATGTTTTACTCTATGCTTCTGGTTTATTATTCTATACTCCTTTGTTTCAACATATACTTATTTCTTTTCATATGGTATTTGGTTGCAAATTTTTTATTTTTTAAGAAAAAGAAAAAAAAACACTCTCCCCTCAAAAAACCTGTGCTTCTTTAATAAAATGAAAGAGATTTTGCTAAAGAATATGGGAGACCAAAAAGACAGTAATGGAGGACCAGTTGTGTTTTGACATTCTTTAGGACTTTTGAATTAAACTATTCTAAAGTTTGTGTGCTACCTAGAGAAGATATTTTAGAAGAAGATGCCTTCTATTTTTTATATTCCCTCAGAAACGTTTGGGAACCATAAGAGTTCATTCAGAATTCCCCTCCTTTAGCCACTGAATTCAGAGGAATGTATCTCTGTAGGGATGATAAATAACAGCTGGCTTTAGTGGGCAATTTGCAAGCAGCTCTTACCATATTTCTTATTTATTTCACCTCACTAAAGTACAGATATTGTTCTTATCCACTTTTAACAAAGGAGGTCATTGAAGCTTAGGGAGTTGAAGAACTTGCCCAAGGTCAATGCTCTCAGATGGTGAAGCTGTCATTCTAACAGAGCTGGCTACAAAACCTATACTCTCACCTCCTATAATTACAAGGCAATGGACACTAGCTATCACAAACGTGTAGTGAGTGATTGTAAATGAGCTACGGAACAGAGATCTGTGACCAAGGATAGGAGACATCCACCAACTCAGAAGTTAGTAAACTAGTCATATATGTGTAAGCACACACACACACACATACACGCATGTGTACAAAGAGATTTGTTAATGGTGGAAGTACACAAATGTAGCCAAATACCACACATTTTTCTGAAATGTGCTTATTTTTTACCCACACGTCAAAGTCCTTTCAATGCCAACACATGTAAATCACATCATTCTTTTGATGGCTACAATTTTTCAATGTTTTCTCAATTAAGGAAACTTCAAATTATCTCATTAGTTGTTCAACACTCCATTTAACTAATTTCCAGTTGATTTTACAGAGTATGTGTGTGTGTTTATCTATCTTTTCACTTCTGCAAGTACTATTGCAGGATAAATTCTTACAAAATGTCTTCCTGAAGTGTAAAATACCAGTAAAATTTAAAATACCAGTAGAAAAAATTATAATAAAATAAAATATCAGTAAATACTGACAAAATTCTCTCTATCCAAAGGTGGATATAAGATACTCATTTTCACATACTTTTGCCAATCATAAATTTTTCCAATACCCTATTTTAATTTATTCCACAGATTATATTTAATTTTAACTTACAGTTTTTTTTTTACTAGTACGCTTAAGTACATTCCATCTGTGAATTTCTTTCACATAGTCTTTTTTCTCATTTTTCTCTTTGAGTTATTTGGTTTGACTTTTTTACCTTTAAGTTCTTTTGTATATAATTTATATACTCTGTGTTAAATATGCTGTAAACATTTTTTTCAGTCTGTCTTTCATCTTTTTAATATAGAACATCTTCTGTTCATCAGAAAACCTTACATTAGTTCATCATTACATTCCCTACTTTTTATAGTGGTTTCATGCCATGTTCAGAAAAGCCTGCTATCTCAAAATCATAGAATAGACTTTCCTGTATTTTTAATGCTATTGTTAGCTCTTTAATCTACTTGAAATTTATTCTTGTGTATGGTGAGAAGTGTAGACATAATTTTATTATCCCCTAAATATATTCAGCAGTCCCAGTATATTTTATGAAAAGTTCTCATAATCTTAGGTCAGATTCCCCAGAAGTAGATCCTGTGATAAGAATTCTTATGCAAGTGATTTATTAAGAAAACGCTCCTATAAAAAAAACTTTGCACTTGGTAGGGAATAAGAAAAGCAGGAAAGGAAAGGAAAAGAAGCCAAGGGAGACTTCAGAGAATAAGCGTCAGTGTGGAGTTGTCCCATCTGGATGCATGGGAGCTGGGCTCTCATCCTCATATGCCAGTCAGTCATTAACAGACTATATGGAGAGCAACTGAGCTGCCAGGCACTTCTGGCTCTGGGGTCATCAGATGAAGCAGGTTCAGTAACCTAAAGATATCCCTCTAAAGAAGTTTGTAGATGTGAACTGTTAAAAGTGAAGCATGCAGAAACTGGAGAACAGACACACAGATTCTGTGGAAAGGATCCAAGGGATCTGGGTGAAACATGACAGGTACTGACACTTCCTGCTACCGTCCACCCCTTTCATGCTTAAATCCATTTGTTACTGACAGTGAGTATATGCTATCATGTCACAGCTTCTCCAAAATTCTGATTGTTCATAATAACTGGGGGGTGGGGTGGTACTTAGTTAGTGAGACAATAGCTAGCTCATGTCTTAAGTTGGTCTCAAGGTCAAAATAATTAATATTATGTCTCTTCTCTACCACCCATTCTAGATGCCCTATGGTCTCTCTAGCATTTCTGCCAGATCAGATGTCTTGACTTGGTAGGTGACTCAGACTTTCATTGAAAAGGGATTTGAGCCTCTGTTAACATGCTCTTACCAGAATGTGGTTGCTATAATCTTGATCTCTTCACTGTGGAAATTGGATGTGGGAACACTAAGTAAAATCTCGGTGGGTCACATCAGGGACCTTTTCAAAGATGATTCCTCCTTAGTCGTAATATGTAGCTGTGACTCTATTTCATAATGATGACAGAGATCAATCTATTAGTAAAGTAATTCCATTCTTTGCCTGTTTGCCCAACATTATAAGGAGCCAAAATTGAGCTAGTGGTAAGTAGCTTTAAGTTTAATTCAATCCTTTCTTGGTTCTTGGATTAAGGTATACTTCTGTTAGGAATCAGGATCTCTGGACCCACACAGCCTAAAGTTGTAAGGAAGAAAGCACACATGCTCTAATGAGTCAATGAAAATAATGAGTTAGCAGAGTCATTCCAGCTTCTATTCCTTGGTTGCTGAACCCAGGTATTCTACCACTGATTATATTATTATTTAATGGAAGTTATTTTAAATTCCATAACACTACTTAAAGGTCAGCATCCCAACTTTACAGAGGCTTTTCTCCAAGCAATCACATCAGCCGAATCATGAAATTTCCATTTCTATGCTCTGTCAGACTGGCAGCTTGTAGATGGTGAAATATGTGGTAGGACCATGAAATCTAATGCTTTTACGCTCAGTAACACAACTTTTATACAGTGAGTGGGTCCCTTAGTCTTAATGTTATGAGTGAATGTCTAGAATGTCATGTCTATAAATCAGGCTCTCTCTGAACCTTTGGGAAGTGGTATCGTCAGAGGGGCTATAGAGCGGAAAAGAAAGGCAAATTTATATTTAGAATATATATTAGTTCTGAGGCACCTGGATGGCTTGGTCAGTTAAGCATTCATCTCTTGGTTTCGGCCCAAGTCATGATCTCAGGGTTGTGAGGTCAATCCCCACATCAGGCTCCGCACTGGGTAGGGAGCCTGTTTGGGATTCTCTCTCTTCCTCTCCCTCTGCCCCTCCACTGAAATTCTTCTCCCTCTCTCTCCTTAAAAAAAAAAGGAAAAAAGAAAGTATTAGTCCTGAGAAGCATGAATCACTTCTCTTTCTAGAGTAAGAGGCCGTATTAAAGTAAATTTGCCACCAAATGGTCTCTTTACATGTAAGACCAAATGGGGACTCAGCTTTATTCTCTTTCTGACACATCAAAACTCCATTTGCAGTAATAGCAAAATAAACCCAGGTGAGAGGAAGCCCATGCTATGAATCTCTGGCTTTCATCTCTGCCACCACTCCAACTGTGGGCCCATTGTATAAGCACAGAGGTAGCTGAGTAGAGGCTGACTGACTATTACCACATAAGTCATCTTGTCCAACTTGGTTGTTCATATCTACTCTGAATTGTGACCTGTGATGGATATAAATGTGAAATACAAATCATCTCACTTTGTGTCTACTCCATACATCAAGCTGCATGTCTCTTCCACAAATATCCAATGTATTTCGGCATTCTTGCCTGAATTGCTCTATATTTTTTAGACTGAATTCATTTACTTACCTACATACATTAAAAGTTCTCCCGTCTGGGGTGCCTGGGTGGCTCAGTGGGTTAGGGCCTCTGCCTTTGGCTCGGGTCATGGTCCCAGGGTCCTGGAATCGAGCCCTGCGTCGGGCTCTCTGCTCAGCAGGGAGCCTGCTTCCCCCTCTCTCTCTGCCTGCTTCTCTGCCTACTTGTGATCTCTGTCAGACAAAAAAAATCTTAAAAAAAAAAAAGTTCTCCTGTCTTTCCATGGCTTGATTCTTCGTTGATTCTTATCAGTGAATAATGTAGTAAAATTCTGTGGTACTAATGTATCAATTTATTTTTTCATTCACCTACTGAAGGCCATCTTCATTCCTTCAAGTTTTGGGTTAGGAATAAAGCTATATAGACATTTACATATAGTTTTTTTTCTGTGGGCATAACTTTTCAGATCAATTGGGTAAACACTAGGGTGCAATTTCTAGATCATATGAGTAGACTATGTTTACATTTGTAAGAGTTGCTAGACTTGTCTTTCAAAGGCATTGTACCATTTTGGGTTCCCACCTGCAATGAATTGAAGTTACTATTGTTTGGTATCCTAGACAATGTTTGGTATTGCCAATTTTCTGGATTTCAGTCATTCTATTTGTTTTGTAATGATATGTTGTTGTTTTAATTTGCAATTTCCCCATAAATAATAATGTTGAGCATCTTTATATATTCCTATTTGCCATCTCTTCGGTGAGATGTCTGTTCAGATCTTTTGCCCAACTTTTTAATTGGGTTTCCTATTTTCTTATATTTGAGTTTCAAGAGCTCTTTGTATATTTAGAGACAAGTCCTTTATTAGTCAATGTTTTTTCCAAATTTTTCATCCCAGTCTGTTGTTTTTCTTTCCCTCCTTTTAAAAATTGTTTGCCACAGAGCAGGAGTTTTTAATTTTATTACAATCCAATTTATCAGGGTTTTTTTTCCTTTCATTAAAAGCAGTTTTGATGTTATATTTAATAACTCATCTTAAACCCTTCTAGTTAAGTCTGTATGATCCATTTTGAGTTACTTTTTATAAAAGAAATAATGTCTCTGTCTAGATTCTTTCTTTTTCTTTTTTTTCAGTATTTTTTTTCTTTTCTTTTTCCTTTTATGTATGGAGATTCAATTGTTAGAACAATATTTGTTGAAAAGACTATCCTTTCTCAGTTAAATTCTCCTTGCCTATTTATCTAAGATTGATTCACTATATTTGCATGAGTGTATTGTGGAGCTTTTCATTTTATTCCACTGATCTATATGTCTATTCTTTTTGGCAAAAATCATTGTGTCTTGATTACTACAGCCTTATAACAAGTCAAAGTCATGTGGGACCAGCCCACCAACGCTGTTCTTCCTCTCCACTGCTGTGTTGGATAATCTCGGTCTTCTGTTTTCCACCTAACCTTTAGAAACATGTTATTATTGTTGCTGTGTGAAATTTATAAAATTTCATATCTTTGTTGTTAAAGTAAAAGTTGTTTGGATTTCAATTTCAAGTTCTAGTTTTTCATTGCTGGCATCAAGGAAAGCAATTAAATTCCGTATGTTATTATTCTATCTTGTCAGCTTGCTTTAATTGAGTATCAGTTCCAGAAGATTTTGTTGTTTATTCTTGAGGATTTTCTACATAGGTAATCCTGTCATATGCAAACAACCACAGTTTTCTTTCTTTCTTCCCCAAAAATATACATTTCTTTAATTCAATTAGCCAACATATAGTACATCATTAGCTCCAGATGTCATGTTCAGTAATTTACCAGAGCATGTAACACCTAGTACCCACCACCGCATTACATCACCTAGTGCTCTCCTTAATGCCCATTACCCAGTTACCCCCACAGCCCCACCCACCTCCCCTCCAGCAACCCTCAATATGTGTCCTATAGTTAAGAGTATCTCATGATTTTTCTCCCTCTCTGATGCCTTCACATTCAGTTTTCCCTCCCTTCCCCTATGGTCCTCTGCCCTGTTTCTTATATCCCCTATATGAGTGAAACCATATAATTGCCTTTCTCTGTTTGACTTATTTTGCTTAGCCTAATAAGTCTAATACCCTCCAATTACATACACATTGATGTGAATCTAAGTATTCATCCTTTCTGATGGCTAAGTAATATTCCATTGTGTGTGTATATATATACCACACATTCTTTATCTATTCTTCTGTCCACGGACATCTCAGTGCTTTCCATAGTTTGGCTATTGTGGACATTGCTGCTATGAACTTTGGGGAGCATGTGGCCCTTCATTTCACTACCTCTGTATCTGTAGGGTAAATATCCAGTAGTGCAAGTGCTGGGGGTAGGGTAGCTCTATTTTTAACTTCTTGAGGAACCTCCATACTGTTCTCCAGAGTGGCTTCACCAGCTTGTATTCCACCAACAGTGTAGGATGATTCCCGGTTCTCCACATCCTCTCCAACATTTGTTGTTTCTTATCTTGTTAATTTTAGCCATTCTGACTGGTATGAGGTGTTACCTCATTCTGGTTTTGATTTGTATTTCTCTGATGCCAAGGGATTTGGAGCATTTTTCATGTTGGCCATTTGTATGTCTTCTTTGGAGAAATATCTGTTCATGTCTTCCACCCATTTTTTGACTGGATTATTTGTTTTTTGGTTGTTGAATTTGAGAAGTTCCTTATAGATCTTGGATACTAACCCTTTATCTGATATGTAATTTGCAAATATCATCTCCCATTTGGTAGGTTGTCTTTTAGTCTTGTTGACCATTTCCTATGCTGTGCAGAAGTTTTTATCTTGATGAAGTCCCAATAGTTCATGTTCACTTTTCTTTCCCCTGCCTTTAGAGATATGGCTAGCAAGAATTTGCTGCAGCCCAGGTCAGAGGTTGCTGCCTGTGTTCTTGTCTAGGATTTTTTTTTTAAGATTTTATTTATTTATTTGACAAACAGAGATTACAAGTAGGCAGAGAGGCAAGCGGAGAGAGAGAGGAGGAAGCAGTGTCCCAGCTGAGCAGAGAGCCCGATGCGGGACTTGATCCCAGGACCCTGGGATCATGACCTGAGCCGAAGGCAGAGGCTTTAACCCACTGAGGCACCCAGGCGCCCCTCGTCTAGGATTTTTTGATAGATTATTGTCTCAGTTTTAGGTCTTTCATCCATTTTGAATTTATTTTTGTGTGTGGTGTAAGAAAGTCGTCCAGTTTCATTCTTCTGCTTGTTGCTGTTCAGTTTTCCCAATACCATTTGTTGAAGAGACTCTCTTTTTTTCATTGGATATTGTGTCCTATTTTGTCAAAGCTTATTTAGCCATAGAGTTAAGGGTCCATTTCTGGGTTTTCTATTCTGTTCCATTGATCAATGTGTCTATTTTTGTTCCAATACCACACTGTCTTGATGATTACAACTTTGTAATAGAGCTTGAAGTCTGCCATTGTGATGTCACCAGCTTTGATGTTTTTCTTCAACATTCCTCTGGCTATTCAGGCTTCTTCTGATTCCATACACATTTTAGGGTTATTTGTTCCAGCTCTGTGAAAAATGTTGATGGTATTTTGATAGAGATAGCATTGAATATGTAGATTGCTCTGGGTAACATAGACATTTTAAGACTATTTATTCTTTCCGTTCATGAGTATGGAATTATTCTCCATTTCTTTGTGTCTTCCTTGATGCCTTTCATAAGTGTTATGTAGATTTTAGAGTATACACACTTTTCCTCTTGGCTTGGGTTTATTCCTTGGTATTTCATGGTTTTTGATGTAAATAGGATTGATTCTTTAATTTCTCTTTCTTCTGTCTCATTGTTAGTGTATAGAAATGCAACTAAATTCTGTACATTGTTTATATCCTGCCATTTTGCTGAATTGCTGTATGAGTTCAAGCAATTTGGGGGTGGAATGTTTTGGGTTTTCCGCATAGAGTATCATGTCATCTGCAAAGAGAAAGAGTTTGACTTCTTTGCTAACTTGAACGCCTTTTGTTTCTTTCTGTTGTCTGATTGCTGACACTAGGACTAGTGCTATGTTGAATAACAGTGGTGAGAGTGGGCATCCCTGCCATGTTCCTGACCTTAGGAGAAATGCTTTCAGTTTTTCCCCATTTAGAATCGTATTTGCTGGGGCACCTGGGTGGCTCAGTGGGTTAAGCCTCTGCATTCAGCTCAGGTCATGATCTCAGGGTCCTAGGATCAAGCCCTGCTTTGGGCTCTCTGCTCAGCTCTGCATCCCCTTCTTTCTCTGCCTACCTCTCTGCCTATTTTTTATCTCTCTCTCTCTGTCAAATAAATAAATAAAATCTTTAAAAA
Source organism: Mustela putorius furo (assembly GCF_011764305.1). Taxonomy (NCBI): domain Eukaryota; kingdom Metazoa; phylum Chordata; class Mammalia; order Carnivora; family Mustelidae; genus Mustela; species Mustela putorius. Next base: position 4,344,366 of record NW_025422171.1, read on the forward strand.
AAAAAGAATGGTATTTGCTGTAGGCTTTTCATAGATGACTTTTATGATACTGAGTTATGTTCCCTCCATCCTTACACTATGGAGAGCTTTAATCAAGAAAGGATACTGTACTTTGTCAAATGTTTTTTTCTGCATCTATTCAGAGGATCATGTTTCTTGTCCTTTCTTTTATTAATGTGATGTATCACGTTGATTGATTTGCAAACATTGAACAACCCTTGCAGCCCAGGAGTAAATTCTACTTGGTCATGGTGAATAATCTTTTTAATGTACTGTTGGATCCTATGGCTAGTATCTTGAGAATTTTCAAATACATGTTTATCAGGAATATTGATCTGTAATTCTCCTTTTCTATGGAATCTTTGTCTGGTTTTGGGATCAAGGTAATGTTGGCCTCATAGAATGAGTTTGGAAATTTTCCTTCCATTTCTATTTTTTGAAACAGCTTCAGAAGAACAGGTATTAGTTCTTCTTAAATGTTTTGTAGAATTGACTGTGGAAAGCCATCTGGCCCTGGACTATTGCTTTTTGGGAGATTTTTGAGTACTGTTCCAATTTGCTTGCTGGTTATAGGTCTATTCAGGTTTTCTATTTCTTCCTGTTTCAGTTTTGGTTATTTATAAATTTCCAGAAATGCATCCATTTCTTCTAGATTGCCTAATTTGCTGGCATATAGTTGCTCATCATATGTTTTTAGGATTATTTATATTTCCTGGTGTTTGCCATGATCTCTCCTCTTTCATTCATGATTTTATTAATTTGGGTCCTTTCTCTTTTTGATAAGTCTAACTAGGGGTTGTTGATCTTATTAATTCTTTCAAAGAACCAACTTCTAGTTTCATTGATCTGTTCTATTCTTCTTTTGGTTTCTATTTCATTGATTTCTGCTCTAAACTTTATTTCTCTTCTCCTGCTTGGTTTAGGCTTTATTTGCTGTTCTATTTCTAGCTCCTTTAGATGTAAGGTTAGCTGTGTATCGAGACTTTTCTAATTTCTTTTTTTAAAGATTTTATTTATTTATTTGACAGAGAGAGAGAGAGCAAAAGTAGGGGAAGCAGCAGGCAGAGGGAGAAAGAGAATCTGGCTCACCCAGTGCAGGGCTTGATCCCAGGACCCTGAGATCATGACCCGACCTGAAGGCAGACGATTAGCACATGAGCCACCCAGACACTTTTTTAATTTCTTGAGAAAGGCTTGTATTGCTATTTATGTCCCTCTTGAGACAGCCTTTGCCATATGCCAAAGGTTTTGAATGGTTGTGTTTTCATTTTCATTTGCTTCCATGAATTTTTAAAACTCTTCTTTAATTTCCTCATTGATCCATTCATTCTTTAGTAGGATGTTCTTTAACCTCCAAGTGCTTGAGTTCCTTCCAAGCTTCCTCTTATGACTGAGTCCAAATTTCAAAGCATTGTTGTCTGAAAATATGTAGGGAATGATCTGAATATTTTTGTATCAGTTGAGACCTGATTTGTGACCCAGTATGTGAACTATTCTGGAGAATGTTCCATGTGCACTTGAGAGGATTCAGTTTTCTCTTGCTTTAGGATGGAATACTCTGTATATATCTGTTAAGTCCATTTGGTTCAGTGTGTCATTCAAAGCCCTTGTTTCTTTGTTGATCTTTTGCTTAGATGATCTGTCTATTGCAGTGAGTGTGGCGTTTAAGTTCCCTGCTATTACTGTTCTCTTTAATTTGGTTATTAATTGGTTTATATAATTGGGTGCTCCCAAAATAAGAGATAAATATTTATAATTGTTAAATCTTCTTCTTGGATAGACCCTCTAAGTATGATATTGTGTCCCTCTTCATCCATTACTCTAGTCTTTGGTTTAAATTTGAATTTGTTTGATATGAGGATTGCTACCCCAGCTTTCTTTTGATGTCTGTTAAAATGTTATGTTATTCTCCAATCGCTCACTTTCAATCTGGAGCATCTTTAGGTCTGAAATGAGTCTTTTGAAGACAGCATATGGGTAGGTCTTGCTCTTTTTATCCAATCTGATACCCTATGTCTTTTGACTGAGGCATTTAGACCATTTGATTCGAATAACTATTGAAAGATATGAATTTAGTGCCACTGTAAAGTCCCTGTTTCTGTAGATTGTCTCTTTCTTTCTCATCTGTTACCTTTGGGCTCTCTCTTTGTTTACATGATCCCCTTTAATACTTCATGCAGGTCTGGTTTAGTGATAACAAATTCACTTAGTTTCTGTTTGTCCTGAGAGCTCTTTATCTCCTCTTCCATTTTGGATGATAGCCTTGCTGGATAAAGTATTCATGGCTGCATGTTTTTCTCATGTACCCTGACGATACCATGTCATCCCTTCTAGCCTGCCAGGTATCTGTGGATAGGTCTGCTGCCAGCCTGATGTTTTTATCCCTGGAGGTTAAGAACTTCTTGTCTTGAGCTGCTTTCAGGATTTTCTCTTCATCTCTGAAATTTGCAAGTTTCCTTATTATATATCAGGGTATTGATCTATTTTTATTGATTTTTTGAGAAGAGTCCTCTCTACCTCTTGGACTTGAATGCCTGTTTCCTTCCCCAGATTGGGAAGTTCTCAACTACAATTTGCTCAAATATATCTTCTGTCCCTCTCTCTCTTTCTTGTTCCCCAGGAGCCCCAATAATTCTAATATTGTTTCACTTTATGGTATTACTGATTTCTCAAAACTCTCCCACAACCATGGTCCATTAGTTGTTTTTCTCTTTTCCTCAGCTTCCTTCTTTTCCATCAACTTGTCTTCTATGACATTGACTCTTTCTTCTGCCTCACTTACTTTAGCTGTTAGAGCATCCAATTTAGACTGTGTCTCAGTTAAGGCATTTTTAATTTTGCCCTGATTAGATTTTATTTCTGCACTATGAGATTCTCTAGGGTCTTTTATGCTTTTTTCAAGCCAGCTAATAACTTTATAATTGTTATCCTAAATTTCAGCTCTGACATTTTACTTATACCCATATCTGTGACAGAGTACTACTTCCGGTTCTTTCTTTTGTTGTGAATTCCTCTCTCTAGTCATTTTGCAGAAAAGAATGGATGAAGGAGAGAACAAAATCAAAATGTCAACCATGACCCAAGCAAATTACATATTAGACAAATCTGAAGAGGTCAGAAATCAAAAAAAGAAAAGAAAAAGGACAAAAATTGGGGGGTATGTAATCTCCTAGGTGGACAAAAAATAGGTTGATACACTTTGTCCTGGGTGTATTTTGATCTGTTTTTTAGATGATACCAAATCCCAAAATTGTAAAGAAAGCAAAACTTATATATATGGAAATATAAAATAAAATTGAATACAGTGAAAAGAAACAAAAAATGAATTTATCTATAAAAAATGAAAGTTTATAGGGCACCGGGATGGCTCAGTGGGTTAAGCCTCTGCCTTCAGCTTGGGTCATGACCTCAGGGTCCTGGGATTGAGCCCCACATCGGGCTCTCTGCTCAGCGGGAAGCCTGCTTCCCCCCCTCTCTCTGCCTGCCTCTCTGCCTACTTGTGATTTCTCTGTCAAATAAATAAATAAAATCTTTAAAAAAACAATGAAGGTTTAAAAAATACATGAAAACAAAAAGTTGGTAAAACAAGAAACTCATTGAAAAGAAGAAAAAAGGAGGCACATGGGTGGTTGAGATGGTTAAGCACCTGCCTTCAGCTCAGGTTATGATCCCAGGGTCCTGGGATTGAGCCCTGCATACCTCTCTGCTCAATGGGGAGTCTGCTTCTCCCTCTCCTTCTGCTGTTCTTCTCTTGTCCTCTCTTGCTGTCAAATAAAGAAATAAAATCTTAAAAAAAAAAAGGAAAGGAAAAAAAGAAAATAGAAAAGGAAAATTTTTAACTAAAAGATAAGTGAATCATGAAGAAAAAAAAGACCTTGAATCTATATTCTGTTTTCCGTTAGTGCTGGAGTTTTGCAGTCGTGTGTGCTCAGTAAACTTGGTATTCCTCTATATTGTTTCAACTGATCTTCTCAGGGAGGGACCTGATGTGCTGATTCTCACATGTCTTTGCCTGGTGGAGTTACACTGGCTTTTACCAAGAGGGCTGGGTTCATTGTAAGCTGTTTCTGATTGTTCTATGTGGCTTTTGTTCCCTAAAGTCTTCCTGCACATCTTTAGAGAATGAAAACAAAATTGGCCCCAGATCTAAAAAATTACAATCCCCTATCTTTGGTAAACCCTGAAGGATAAGCAGTCTTCACTTTTGTGTGTGCCAAACTCTGCATACTCCTGTGGTGTGAGCCTGCACCAATCTTCTTTGGGAGAAGGCAAAGGGTCCCTGTGTTTCTGCCCTTTGCTGTGCTCCCAGAATAGTCACCTGATCATGCCAGTTTGCAGTTGATGGCAAACTGAGCTGAGAGTCCACTCCCAGGCTTGCTGGTCAATTCTTGGGAACTCTGCCAGCTCAGGCCACCCCTGTTCTTTCTGTGAACCCAAGGATCCTGATACCACGCTGTCCCATCTATGATTCTGCCTCACTTCACCACCTAAGCACCTTTCAGACAGGGGTGTTTCTCACTGGGGGAGATTTCTAAAGATTCTGATTTTGCACTCTGGGTCTATATCACTTTCCTGCAGCCAGTTTATGGATACTTCCTCCCCCACCCCCCACCCCCCGCCATTTATCTTCCATTATATCCCCTTTGATTCACTTCTCCACACTTCCTACCCTGCAAAAAGTAGTTGCTTTTCTGTTTGTAGAATTGCAGCAATTCTTTTTTACATCTCAGGCTGAATTCATAGGTGTTCAGAATGATTTGTTATCTAGCTAAATTCAAGGGAACAGATGAGATGAGTTCCCCTACTCTTCTGCCATCTTGCCTCCCTCTCCAAATCAGTACACTTTTTATTTCCTTTTCTTGTCTTGTTGCAATTACTGGGAGTCCCAGTATAATGTTGAATAGGAGTGAAGAGAGGGGGCATCCTTGTCATATCCCCCCTTTTAAGAAGAAAACATCCTGTTTCTCATCATTAAGTATGATGTTAACATAAGATCTTTTTTTTTTTAGATACACCTTATCAAATTGAGAAAATTCCCCTCCCTTCCCAGTATACTCAAAGTTTTTAGGATAAATAATTGGTGATTGGTGATTTTTTTTAATGCATTTCATGCAACAATTGATATCACCAAGTGATTTTTCCTCTTTAACTGTTCATATGATGGGTTACATTAATTGATTTTCAAATGCTGAATGTGCCTTGCATAATGGGAATAAATCTTACTTGGTCATTGTGCATAATTCTTTTTATACATTGTTTGGTCCATTTTGCTAATATTTAGGTGAGGATTTTTCGAAATCTCAATTTATGAAAGATATTGGTCTATAGTTTTCCTTTTTTTAATGTTTCTATCTAGTTTTGTATTACATTAATGCTAATCTTATAAAATCAGCATTGAAGAATTCCCTCTCTATTTTCTGGAAAAAAAATTAGAGAATTGGTATAATTTCTCCAATATATATAAGAAAAAAGTTTTCTTCAGTTTAGTGAAATTCACTAGTAAAACCACCTGGGTCTGTTGTTTTCTTTTATAGATAATTAATTTTTTATTCAATTTCTGTAATAGATGCCTATTCTAATTATCTGCTTCTCCCTATATTTCTTGGTTATTTGTGTTTTTCAAGGAATTACTTCATTTAGTTTAAGCTATTACAGTTGTGGGCATATTAGTTGTGTATAATATCACTTTATTATCCTTTTAATGATCAATAATAGTAGTTCTGCTTTCACTTCTGATATTAATAATTTATCCCTTCTCTCTTTTTTTCTTGGTTAGCTTACATAGTGCTTTATGAATTCATTGATCTTTTCAAAGAATTTGGGTTTTTTATTTACTCTATTGATTTCTTCTTTTCTGTTTCATTGATTATTGCTTTAATTTTTTGTTATTTATTTTATTCAGCTTGCCATAGGCTTAAATTGCTCTTCTTTCTCTAGTTTCCTAAGGTGGAAGATTAAATGATGAATCCTATATTTTTCTCCTTTTCTAATATATCCATTCAGTAGTATAAGTTTTCCTCAGAACACCTCTTTCACTAGATCTCAGTAATTTTGCTAAGTTATATATTTCATTTTGTGCAACATATTTTGGCTTTCCTTGAGACTTCTTTGAACCATGTGTTATTCAAAAGTGTGTTGTTGGGTTGCCTGATGGCCCAGTTGATTGAGTGATCAACTCTTGGTTTTGGCTCAGGTTGTGACCTCATGGGGCATGGGGTCGAGCCCTGCATTAAGCTCCACACTCAGAGGAGAGTCTGCTTGAAGCTTCTCTCCCTCTGCCATTCCCCTTGCTCTCTCTCCCTGTCTCTTTCTCTCAAATGAATAAATAAATCTCTTTTTAAAAATATGTTATTTACACTCCAAATACCTGGGGATTTTCCAGCTATCTTTATTTTATCTATTTCAAGTTTAATTCTATTGTGATCTGAAAGCACATTTTGTCACATATCTATGTTTTTAAGTTTGTTATGATGTGTTTTGTGGCCCACAGTGTGGGTTATTTTGGTGATTGTTTCATGTAAGCTTGAAAAGTATCTATACTCTGCTATCATTAAATGAAGTAGTCTATGAATATCAGTTAGATACCACTGAATAAGATGATGCTCAATTTAAGTATATATCATTACCATCTTTTTGCTTAATCTGTCAGTTTTGGAAATAATGGTGTTGATGTCTCTAATTATAATAATGGATTTATCTACTGTTTTTCAGCTTTATTAAGATATAATTGATAGGTTAAATTAAATATTTAAATATTAAAAATTGTATCATCATAATTCAATATAAGTGTACATTGTGAAAGGATTCCCACCATTGAGTTGATTAATGCATAGATCACCTTACATATTACCTTTTTAGATGGTCAGAACACTTAAGTCCAATGGTTGTAGCAAATTTCAATTATGCAATACAGTATTATCAACTATAGTCACCATATTATACATCAGATCCTCAGATCTCATTCATCTTATAACTGAATTTTTGGATCCTTTACCAACCTCTCCTCATTTTCCTCAACACCCAACTCCTGGAAAACACTATTCTACTCACTGTTTCTGTGAGTTCTTTTTTTTTTTTTTTTAAGAGTCCACATATAAGCGATATCATACAGTGTTTATCTTTTCTCTGCTTATTTCATTTATCATAATGTCCTCAAGGATGAACCATGTCACAAATGACAAGATTGGTTTTGTCTGAAGTTAATGTTAAGTACTCCAGCTTTCTTTTGATTAGGGTTAGCATGGTATATTTTTTTCATCCTCTTACTTTTATCTGTGTCTTTCTATTTAGAGTGAGTTTTTATAGGCAATACAGTTGGGTCCTTCTTTTTTTCTCCAGTCTGACAGTCTTTATGTTTTAATTAGCATGATTATTGATACAGAGGGGTTGACATCTACTGTGTAGGTAACTGTTTTTTCATTCCCTGCACGTTCTTCATTTCTTTTTTTTTTAATCCCTTCCCTTTTATTTTCTACCTTTTCTGATTTAAACTGAGCATTTTACATTATTCTATTTCCTCACCTCACTTGGTATATCACTTATACTTCTTTTTTTTATTCCTTTTTTTAAAAAATGCAAAATTGACTATGCATCTAAGTCCACTTTTCATGTAACACTACACCGCTTTGAGGGAAATGCAAGTAGCTTATAATTAAGTATTCTCAAGCCCTCTATTCCTTGTAACATTGCTGTCATTCATTTTACTTATTCATGGGCCATTATACACCCAGTAAATTCTTACATGATTAATTTGAAAACAGAAGCTATCTAGTCAATTAATTAAGAAAAATAAGTTATTTTATGTTATCTTCATTTATTCCTTCTCTACCTTTGCTCCTCTTTCTATAGGTCAGAGTTTCTGCACTGATCTCTTCACAAATTTCTTTAATTTTTGTTTGTCTAATAGAATCTGTTTCTTCTTTACTTTTGAAAAATGATTTCTCTGGATAAAGAATTTTAGGTTGGTACTTTTCTACTTTAACATTTTAAATATTTCAAGCTTCCTACTTGCAGGGTTTCTAATTTGAAGTCTGATGTAATTCTTATCCTTGTTGCTTTATAGATTTTTTTCCCCTGGATTCTTTCAAGATTTGTTTTGTCTTTGCTTTTTGGCAGTTTGAATGTGATATGTGTGAGTGTCCACTTTTGGTATTTACCTTGGTATTTACTAAGTCTTCTGGATCTGTGGTTTGATGTCAACCATTAATTTTGGACATTCTTAGCGATTATTGCTTTAAAATTTTCTTCTATTCCTTTATTTCTTTATTTCTTCTCTGATATTCCAGTAATGCTTATATTGCTTCTCTTGTAATTGTCCCATAATTCTCAGATATTATGTCTTTTTTTTTTTTTTGTCTTTGCATTTTGGTTTGGTAATCTTCTATTGAAATGTTTTCAAGTTCATTGATTATTTCCTTGGCTGTATCCAATCACATGTATTCTTTTCTTTTTCATTGTTTATGATTTCCAATATTTCCTTTGGATTCTTTCTAATAGTGTTCATCTCTGCTTACCTTGCCCATTCCTCCTTGTGTGCTGCTCACTTTTTCCATTAGAACAAGTAGGATATTAATCAGAGTTAACTTAAGTTCTTTCTCTGATTATTTCTAAAAGTTGTGTCACACCTGAGTCTCATTTTGATGTTTCCTTTGTCTTTTCAGAGTGCATTTCTTATCTTTTGGGGTTCTTTCATTTTTATTTTAGCATGCCAGTTTTTGTTGTTGTTGTTGTTGATAGACAGACTTGGTGTATCAGAAAGTAGGAAACAAAGCAAACAGGACTTTAGTGTGAGATTTTATTTTTTTAGTGTGAGATTTTATGTTAATTTGGCTGTGTTTAATGTTTGCTCTAGCTGCAGGTGCCAGAGGCTTCAGTGTCCTCTACCATTCTTGTTTCCTTTTTCACACTCAGTGTCTTGGGGTTTTCCTAAGAACTCCTACGTAAGTAGAGTTTGTGTCTTGCACCTCTTTAAACCATAATCTACTGCAATATACTGGAATATCCAAGGGTAAGATGTGGCAGAAATGAAGCTTTCCCTACCTTTTAATTAAATCTCAGTCTTTTAATGGCCTTGAGTCCCTGGACTCTGACCTTCAGAAATGTTTCTCAGCTTTTTAGGTAAAACAGAAAGGCTAGAGGGGGCTGGTGCTGTCTAACCACCTTCCACCTGGTCTGATAAGGCTCTGCTAAAGTCTTTTCCCTTGGAGAATAAGCCTTTGTTATGGAGAATGCTCTAGATCCATTTCAATATGGTTACTTTTCCTTCTTTTCCTGCCAGGAGCAGATTTTTCTTCCATTTTCACCATGAGAATATGGTTGAGTTCCTGCCTGAAAAACACATGAATATATAGGGCATCCCTAAGCCTAGACCACAGGAGCTGCTCACTTTCAAGCTTTGGATCTAAAGAAAACCAAGCAATAGACTCATAATCATTCAACAGACTCTTTTTGGTTTTACTGCTGTGGTTTAAGGCACTGTGGACATCCTAAGTGGTATCACATTTGATACCTATTTCAGCTATTTTAATTCAAGATGAAGGGCTTAGACAGAAACTACAAAGTAAATGTTTTCAAGTGCTACCCTCAATTTGGACCTTGAGTTGATTAACTGGTATGATGAGTAATATACAGTAGATATTTTTTCCCAATCTGCGTTTTAACTTGCTCTCTTTTGAAAAGGTTCACATCAGAAAGAGAAGTGAATTTTCAGCCACCTACTGCACATTATTACTATGAAATAGCAGTTTGCAGAGTATTGGAAATGTTAAGGCCAGGAACACCTTAAGTGGTTTTCACTGCACGCTGTTCATCCCATCTGTGTATGACAGCTAGACCAGAGCAGGACTCCCTGGGACAAGTCCACACTGACTGCAGAGGTCCCTCTAACTAAGCACCCTTCCCACTAGACAGAGGAAGAAGCAGTGAGCCAGGCCTCTGGAAAAATGCTTTGTCTAGTATTTAAGGACCTTTTTTTCCATCTGTTTTAGAGAGATGAGGCAACCTTGACATGTGCCCATTGGAAGATTAGAGTCAAAGAGTCTTGGTTTTGAGTTAACTCCACTTTTTGCCTTATTAGCTTTTTGACTTTCATGTTAATTTTCCCAAATTTCTACTTTCTCATCTATAAAATGGAGATGCATGTCTAGCTCATTTTCTAGTATATGATTAGGGTTCAGTTAAGGCCACTAAATTAATTAGGGGGAATATATTTCTAATTTCACTGTTATTACAACAATAGCATCATATTAAATAAGAAAAACAAAGAAAAAAAAAGTAAGAAGAGTAAAGGCCAAAGGTGGTTATAGAGCTCTGTAAATGCCTAGGACCAGAGTAAATATGCAGTCTCTGGTTATTATCTATCATCTACTGGCAAAGTGACAAACAGCATTGTGAACGTCAATCCACCACCCTACTTAAGCCATCCTCATACCTCACAGAAAAACATGAAGACCACTTTCACCACAGAACATGAGCAGTTAGTTCAAAACATGATTCTTTCTTTCAAATAAGGTGAGGTTAACAGAAAGACCTATTCCATCTTTCTTAGCTTTGTGTTAAATATAGTGGAATTACAGTGTTTTACATGAAAAAAAGATCAATATTTATTTTTGAAGTGACAGAAATATGTCCAGTGGAGAAATTGTAATGGCAAATTCACAATGTAGAATTAAGTTTCAGGCATGAAGGTCTGAAAAGAAAACTGAAAAAGTCTTGTATAAAGGCATATAAAATATTCATAAGATACAAGTTGGTGGAGAAGACTTTCAAGAAATACCTTTTCAGAGATCCAACCAAAGGGATACAAGAGATTTAGGGAAGTTGTTTTGTATTTTTTTTAAAAAATGGTTAAAATCAAATTATCATGTAAGAGGCAGATGTACCTGAGGCATTAGAAATGCAAGCATCAACACTAGACTCTAAACGGGCTGAAAAAAGGATGGTGAAGCCAAATCCCTGATGAAGATTTGGGGGAAAAAGGGGAAGTGACAAGGTTACTTGGGGATTAGGACTCAATGGATCAAACTGAAATGTTGTAGAACCAAAGGGCAGAGAAGGCTTGCAGAGGTTTGGATGTTTTCTTTGCTCTAAATTTTGTCACTTGGTAACATGGCTTTAATTCCTGACTCCCCCATGGACTGTGAGTAACAGGAGGGCAAAGGCCCTGTCTGTCCTGTTCACCACTGTGTCCCTGTGTCAAGAACTGTGCCAGGAGAATAAAACATTAAAAGAAAAGTGGGAAAGAGTGAAGGAAAACAGGTTTTGAAAGTTAACTATGCTCAGAGGAAACAAAGACAAAGCATTAGTGAAATATTTTTGTCTTGGTGACAAAAGACTGTAAATTCCAGTAATATTCGGTACTGTTATAATAAAATGAGTTAAACAAAGACAAGTTACTTAATGAAAGGTAAAAATGACTATACAAATGGGAGAGGTAATCACCATAGATGTAATCGTCATATTGAAACTTACTGTTGTGCTAGTAAGTTTTATTTCCTGAGTGATTTCATAGATGAAAGGAAATGATCTCTTGTCTAGAGTATCTAGAAGATACATAGGCTAATTTAGAGCTAAATAGCATCAGACCTCTTTCCTGTGAAGCAGGATGAAAAACAGACCATTTGACTGTATACTATGAAAATTATATTATAGTTCTCTATTCTACCCAAAGAAAGAAATAGCTTTAAGAGCTAGTCCTTCACATTTTTAATGACATATCCATAAAATATCCTTTTAATTCAGTCCAAATGTAGTTATTTATTAAGCTGAAAACAGTAACAGTTTTACAGCAAACTTTTGCAAATGTATTAATTTAGAAACTTTCTGAACATCGTATCTATTTTAAGCATATAATGTATTAATGCTAAACAAAGTAGTTTTCCCTTCTGTTGTTTTTCTTTATTCTAATTTTCTTCATATCCTCCATGAAGGGCTCCTGTTTGAGATATATTAAAGATTTTTTACTTACTTTCATCCTTATAGTGCTGCTTTAACCCATATCTTTCATTTGCTAAAATAACGTTTTTCTTTAGTTATAATTGAATAGTGAGAATATTATCAACATAGAATGGTAATCTTTTCTATAACTCATATAATAGGTTTCAGTGTTGTCTGCATGAATTCTAGTCAGTAATGTCTTTAAAAACCTCTAAATAAAAATTACTAGTCTTCACCTTAGAAATTCTACATGCATCAGTGAAAACCATATCTTCTTCTTCTTCTTCTTTTTAAATATTTTGTTTATCTATTTGACAGACAGAGATCACAAGCAGGCAGAGAGGCAGGCAGAGAGAGAGGAGGAAGCAGGCTCCCCACTGAGCAGAGAGCCCGATGCGGGACCTGATCCCAGGACTCTGGGATCAGACCTGAGCCGAAGGCAGAGGCTTTAACCCACTGAGCCACCCAGGTGCCCCAAAACCATATCTTCTTGATGTACTCATACATCCTAAAACATTTTTGTACAAGTACATCTATAGGTAATCCATGTGGTATCATATCTTGGTTATGCAAAATGACATAGAACATAATTTGCTCCTCGGTCAGAAATAGAAAAGTCACCTAATTCACAACCCCCAGGGCACTGTGAGCAGTGCCTCTTCATGATGTTCACCACAAATTTGACAACTGTGGCCTATTTTCAGGCTTCAGCTTCTGGGCTCACAGCTCCCACAAGCTGTTCTGTTCTGAGCCATGCATAACAACCCACAGCAACCATCCGGGGTTTCCCATTGAACATCTGCAGCAGAGAGAGAGCATTACAATGCACTCTCCCATTTCTTTCTTCCTCAACTACCCAGAACCATTTCTACTGACACACGTTTGGTAAATAAGGCAAAGAGATGTGGAATTTGAAACAGTTCTGTTATGTCCAGTTCTTTTATGCCTAACTTATTTTTCTTTGTTTTAGCTGTTAACTAAAAACTGAAAGATGATAGCAATAATTGTCTCATCATTGACCCAAGCCCCAATGCCTTCAGTCTATCCCATTCATGTGTCTGGTTTCTCTCTTTCCTCATGATCTCAGTGCTCTCTTAGAGACTTTATTTTTTGACCTATAGAAGTCACCTCATGTATTATTACTTTTCTCTGTGTCCTCTATAACATGATGCCATATGTTTTCATTTCTAGCACATCTGTGTAGGGCTTCCTTTATAGAGATTGTATGTAGTTATTGATTGATTTTCTTCTTCTTTCTCTTTTTTAATTGATGGACAAAATACAAGCTTCTCCTTCAGGGCAGCGTATGCAGGAAATGCTTATACTCACCTGTCTGTACTTCTGTGCCTTCTACTTCCTAGTACTTCCCCCTTCATGTGCATGTGAGTGCATGCATGTACACAAATGTACACACACACACACACACACACACACAGGCTGTCTTTTGTCTAAAAGGCAGACTGAAATCAGCTGAATTTGTCTTCTAAAATGTCACTCAGTTGTCTTGTTTATCCTGTTCTTATTTTTTTCAGTCTGACCTCTTTTGTGAAGTGTTCTCTTCCCTCAGCTTCTGGAACATCACCTTCTCGTAGATTTTTTCTTAGTTGTTCTGGATACGCTTTCTCTCTGGACTTTACAACTTCCATTTTCCTATCCCCATCCTTTAAGTTTCTCTGGACTTCTCTTTCCTCTTTATGCAGTTAAATTCAACCAAGGATAAACTTGAGAATCACAGGTCTCACCATAGTCCATCTGGGTCAAAACATAAAAGGGGTGTGCCCTTGCCATAGTCTTTAAAAGAAAGCCAATGTGATTCTGAATGTGCCCCTCATTGTCAAGACCATTCTAGGAAGTCTCCAGTGGAGAGTTCATCCATTCCCAAGACTGTCACTATAAAGCAATATGCTCAGAAGCCACAAATCTGTCTTCCCTCTGAACTCTAAACCTGCTTATCCAGTCACAGGTTTCCACAGAAACCTCCAATTCTATATCTTCAAACATGAACTAATTTTTCCCCACAAAACAATTATTCTATCATGTTCTCTCTCTTTCTGACTAATATCTTCCTTATCTCCTTCTTCATTCTTACCCCCCACTTCCAACCTGTCAACTCTATATGTCCCAACCCTATCCAATTGTCCCCATCTCCTAACAGTGACATCTAACCTCTCATCTGGTGACAACCCCTCCCACCTTCCCAATGACCTAATTGGTCTCCCTGCATCTACTCTTACTCCCTTGCAATCCTCAATGCATTCAGAATTGTCTTTTGAAATAATTCCCAAATAATTGGCAGGTAAAATCCAAGTTTTTGAATATAACTACCACTCAAATATATCTGAAACAAACTATGTATGTATTACTTCCAAAGCAAGGGGGGAAAATGAAGACTCTATTCCATTTGAAGGAAATAGGATGTTCTTGTTCTATCAGGTGTTAAGGAAAGAAAATTTAGGGATCAGCTGAGTTCCAGCATGGAATTTAACAACTTTAATTATGAATTTTCATCTGGGAATATTTCCCTTCTGCCTGAAGAAGTCTTTAGTTTTCCTAGTACAGATGTGCTGATCATTATTGCTATCAGTTTTTAAATTTTCTCTTTATTTCAAATTAATTTTGAAGTACTTTTTTTACTAAGCAAAGACTTCTAGGTTGGCAGTTATTTTCTTTAAATATATCATCCCATGGGACGCCTGGGTGGCTCAGTTGGTTAAGCAGCTGCCTTCGGCTCAGGTCATGATCCCAGCGTCCTGGGGTCGAGTCCCACATTGGGCTCCTTGCTCTGCAGGGAGCCTGCTTCTCCCTCTGACTCTGCCTTCCACTCTGTCTGCCTGTGCTCGCTCTCGCTCGCTCTCTCTGACAAATAAATAAAATCTTAAAAAAAATAAAAAATAAATATATCATCCCATTGACTTCTGACTTCATTAATTAATTGTTAAGATGACAGCATTTCACAACACATTTCACACCTTCTAGGATGGCAGTAAAAACAAGAGACAGACATAAACATCAAACAGATAATGTCAAGTATTGGCCACTGTGAAGATGTGGAGATATCCTCATGCACTGCTGGTGATAAGGTAAGTGGTGGAGCTGCTTTGGAAAATAGTCTAGCAATTCCTAAAAACATTGAACATACAGTTTCCATTGACCCAGCTGTTCCAGTCTTGGGGACCTACCCAATATAAACATACATCCACCCGAAACTTTGTAAACAATTTCACATTCACATTTGCATTTTCAAAGCAGCTTTGTTTATTACAGTCAAAACACGGAAACAACACAAATATCCGTCATCTGATGAATGGATAAACAAAATGTGGCACCGGCATACCTCAAGTTCCTGTACTTCACTTTATTGCACTTTGTAGGTATTGCGTTTCTTACAAATTGAAGGTTTATGGCAACCCTGTGTCAAGGGAATCTCTTGTCACCATTTTTCCAATAGCAAGTGCTCATTTCATGTCTTTGTGTCACATTTTGGTACTGCTTGCAATAGTTCCAACTTTTTCATAATTATCATATTTGTTATGGTGTCCTATGATCAGTGATATTTTATATTACTATTGGAATTGTTTTGGGGTTCACAAACTGCCCTTACAAAAGGATGAATTTCATCAATAAGTGTGTGTGTTCTAACTGTGCCACTGACTGGCTGTTCCCCCATCTCTCTCCCTTTCCTTGGTCCTTCCTATTCCCTGAGACACAACAATATTAGCATTAGGCCAATGAATAACCCAACGATGGCTTCTAAGAGTTCAAGCGAAAGGAAAAATCATATGTTTTTTACTTTAAATCAAAAGATAGAAATGATTGGGGCATCTGGGTGGCTCAGTCTCTTAAGCATCTGCCTTTTGGCTCAGGTCATGATGCCAGGGATGCAGTCCCACATTGGACTCTCTTCACAGTGGGGAGTATACTTCTCCCTCTGCCTCTGTCCCTCCCCCCTGCTCATTCTCTTGTTCTCTAATAAATAAGTAAAAATATTTTTTAAAAAGCTAGAAATTATTAAGCTTAGTGAGAAAGGCATGTCAAAAGCCAACACAGGCCAAAAGTGAGGCTTCTTACACCAAGCATTACCCAAGTTGTGACTACAAAGGAAAAGTTCTTGAAGGAAATTAAAAGTGCTACTCCAGTGAACACATGAATGATAAGAAAGCAAAACAGCTATATTGCAGATATGGAGAAAGTCTGAGTGGTCTGGACAGAAGATCAAACCAGTCACAGCATTCCTCTAAGCCAAACCCTAACCTAGAGCAAGACCCTATATCTCTTTAATTCTGCAAAGGCTGAGAGAGGTGAGGAAGTTGAAGAAGGAAAGTATGAGCAGGCAGAGGTTTGTTCTTGAGGTTTAAGAAAAGCAAACATCTCTATAACATAAATAAGCAAGGTGAAGCTGCAAGCGCTGGTGTAGAAGCTGCAGCAAATTATCCAGAAGGTCCAGCTAAGATCATTTGTGATGATAGCTACACGAATAGATTTTCAACATAGGTGAAACAGCCTTCTATTGGAAGAAGATGCCATTTAGGATTTCCATAGCTAGAGAGAAGTCAATGTCTGGCTTCAAAACAATAAAAGACAGGTTGACTGTCTTGTCCTAACAAGACAAGTTAGTATCTTGTCTTGTGACTAAGTGAAGCCAGTGCTCAACCCTTAGTCCCTTAAGAATTAGGCTCTATCTGCTCGGTTTGTGCTCTATAAATGGAACAACAAAGCCTGGGTGACAGCACATCTGTTTACAACATGGTTTATTGAATATTTCAAACCCACTGTTGAGACCTACTGCTGAGAAAAAAAGGGATTCCTTTTTTTACTGTTCATTGACAACACAACTGGTCACCCAAGAGTTCTGATGGAGATGAGCAACAAGATGAATGTTGTTTTCATGCCTGCTGACACAACATCCATTCTGCAGCCCATGAATTAAATAGGCATTTCAACTTTCAAGTCTTATTCTTTCAGAAAAATATTGTTTGAAAGGCTCTAGCTGCAACAGAAAGTGATTCTTCTGATGAATTTGGGCAAAGTCAATAGAAAACTTTCTAGAAAGGATTCACCATTCTAGATTCCATTAATATTATTTGTGATTCTTGGGAAGAGGTCAAAATATCCACATTCACAGGAGCTGGAAGTTGCTGGTTCCTACCCTCACAGAGGACTTGGAGGGGTTCAGGACGTCAACAGAGGCAGTCACAGCAGGGGTGGTAGAAACAGCAAGAAAACTGGAATTAAAAGTGCGGTGAGATGATAGGACAGCATTGCTGCAATCTCGTGATCAAACTTGAATGGATGAGGAGTTGCTTCACATGGATGAGCAAAGAAGGTGTTTTCTTGATATGGAATCTACTCCTGGTGGAGATGCTGTGCAGATTGTTGAAACAACAATGAAGAATTTAGAATACTGCATCAAATTAGATGATAAATCAGCAGCAGGTTTTGAGGTGATGGATTCCAGTTTTGGAAGAAGTTCTACTGTAAAATGCTATCAAACAACACTGCATGGTAAATAAAAATCATTCATAAAAGGAAGAGTCACTGGATGCAACAAACTTCACTGTGGTCTTGTTCTAAAAAAACTGCTGCAGCAACCCCAACCTTCAGCAGGCATCACCCTGGTCAGTCAGCAGCCATCAACATGGAGGCAAGAACTTCCACCAGCAAAAAAGATTACAAGTTGCAGAAAGCTCTGATGATGGTTGGCATTTTTTTTTTAATCAATGAGGTATTTCTTATTTAAGGTATGCATATTATTTGCTTATTTGTTTTGCTATTATTTTTTTTTATAATTTTTTATTTTTTATAAACATATATTTTTATCCCCAGGAGTACAGGTCTGTTTTGCTATTATTTTTAATGCTATTGTTACTTAATAGACTGCATCATGATATAAACATAAATTTATATGCATTGGGAAATTTAAAAAATGATTTGACTCACTTCATTGTGATGTTTGCTTTATTGCAGTGGTCTGGAACCAAACCCACAGTATGTTTAAGTTATGCCTGCATATTCATACAATGGAATACTACTGGGTCATAAAAATTAGTTAAATAATGATACATGCTACAATATGGATAACGTTTGGAAACATCTTGCTAAGTGAAAGAATCCGGTAGGAGAAGAATACATATTATATGATTCCATTTATATGAAATTTTCAGAATAAGAACATATAGAGACAGAAAGTGGTTGCATGGG
The DNA here is from genome assembly GCF_011764305.1 of Mustela putorius furo. Lineage (NCBI taxonomy): Eukaryota > Metazoa > Chordata > Mammalia > Carnivora > Mustelidae > Mustela > Mustela putorius. Next base: position 4,362,498 of record NW_025422171.1, read on the forward strand.
GCTGGAGTGAGGAGGAAGGGCTGGGACTGAAGCTGAAGGCTGTGAAGTTTGTTTTTTGGAGTGATTAAAATGTACAAAAGTTTCTTTGATGTTGACAACCTTGTAAATATAAATTTTAAAAGCACTGAATTATACACTTTAAATGATAAATTATATGGTATGTGAATATATTTCAATAAAGCTGTTATCATAATATCAGGTGTATGTCTAAAAATCTTGTGACATTGAAAATGTATGTTTTCTAGAGTTTGACATTCTCTTTTTGTCTTTGCTTTCCTGGAGTAGTATTATGATGTACCAAGATTTGACTCCTACTCATTTTGCATTTATCATGCTAAAATTGTTCATAGATCTTTTTTGGCCATGACTGATTGCCCTTTGATTTTATAAAATTCTCAGACCCAATAACTTCAAATATTGTTTCTATTCAATTCTTTCTTTCACTTCTTGGACAGATTTTGGACTTCCTCATTTTATTCTACATGTCATTTACTCTGTCTTAGGTATTTCTCTAGCTAGGTAGCTAAGTATCATCTATATCAATTATCAACCTATCTACATTTCTCCTCTATCTGAACAGAATTTAACTGTAAACTGAGTTCTTAATTTGTTTTATTTTCCAAATTTAAAAGTAGAATTGGGATTCTACTTTTTAGAGTTCACAATTTTCAGAGATTATTTACATGTGCCTCTTCTAGGGACTGGAGTTCTAGCAATGTAGGATTCCGTATTAGACAGGTGACCACGTGAAGCAGGGGTGCAGCCCCTGTGAGGACCAATCTATGTTGTTGCTCTTGTTTGTAAGGTGCAACTCCCAACATCTCTAATCAAAAGCCTAGAGGTTTTACTAGTGTCCCCCATTATCATATTGGTGGACTCAGGCTTACAATTTCAGCCTTCAACCCCAGCCCTGAGAGTTATCTAAAGCATGTATTTCGTCTGTACATTTCCATAATTGGCAATCAGCAAATAAACCCAGAGAAACAGGAATCTCTTTTCTGAATTTCTGTCCTCTCTCAAATTTTGGCAGGTAGCTTTTCAATATATGCTGAACTTTCTTGTGCTTTCAAACATGTCCTCCCACCCACTCCCCAGCTTGAATGCTTTTCTCAACAGGCTAAGGATTCTGAATTTTATAATGTACCATAATGGAAAGCTGAAGTTCCTCCCAACTTCACTTCTGCTAAAGGGCAAGTTGTGCCCACAACCTCTAAATAAACCTTTGATATCTTTCTGGCATTTTCTAAATGTAGCTCTACCACTATGATAGGTTTTTTTTTTTCCTTTATATTGCCTAATTCAATGGTAAAAGGTAAATTTCTTTCTAAGTAATTAAAGAGAGTCTGAGTAAACTTATAACTAGAACTAGTGAATTTCTGCAACCAGTGTTCCTCCTATGGTTATTCACACTTAGTTTCCATTGTACATCTCATGATTCATGAAGTTGCTATTTGTCTTGTTTGACACTTGGATGTGCTGTTCCTGGGAGTTGTCCTGTACTGATTCTGAGTAAAAGAAGTGATAAGAGGGGCTCAGTGGGCTAAAGCCTCTGCCTTCAGCTCAGGTCGTGGTCCCAAGATCCTGGGATCCAGCCCCGCATTGGGCTCTCTGTTCAGCAAGGAGCCTGCTTCCTCCTCTCTCTCTGCCTGCCTCTCTGCCTACTTGTGATCTCTGACTGTCAAATAAATAAATAAAATCTTTTTTAAAAAAAGAAATGAGGAGGAGTCAAGATGGCGGAGAAGTAGCAAGCTGAGACTGCTTCAGCTAGCCGGAGATCAGCTAGATAGCTTATCTAAAGATTGCAAACACCTGAAAATCCATCGGCAGATCGAAGAGAAGAAGAACAGCAATTCTGGAAACAGAAAAACAACCACTTTCTGAAAGGTAGGACCGGCGGAGAAGTGAATCCAAAGCGACGGGAAGATAGACCCCGGGGGGAGGGGCCGGCTCCCGGCAAGCGGCGGAGCAACGGCGCACAAAATCAGGACTTTTAAAAGTCTGTTCCGCTGAGGGACATCGCTCCAGAGGCTAAACCGGGGCGAAGCCCACGCGGGGTCAGCGTGGCCTCAGGTCCCGCAGGGTCACAGAAGGATCGGGGGTGTCTGAGTGTCGCAGAGCTTGCGGGTATTGGAACGGGAAAGCCGGCTACAGAGACAGAGCCGACAGTAAGCTCACAGCTCGGGGTGACCTTGAGCCGGTCGCAGGCTCGGTGAGCTCGGAGCGCGGCCGGAGGACAGGCAGACGGGAGTAACTGGACCCTGTTCTCTGAGGGCGCACTGAGGAGTGGGGCCCTGGGCTCTCGGCTACTCCGGGCCGGAGACCAGGAGGCCGCCATTTGTATTCCCGTCCTCTGGAACTCTACGGAAAGCGCTCAGGGAACAAAAGCTCCTGAAAGCAAACCCGAGCAGATTACTCACCCCGGCCCTGGGTAAGGGCGGTGTAATTCCGCCTGGGGCAAAGACACTTGAGAATCACTACAACAGGCCCCTCCCCCAGAAGATCAACAAGAAATCCAGCCGAGACCAAGTTCACCTACCAAGGAGTGCGGTTTCAATACCAAGGAGAACAGCAGAATTCCAGAGGAGGAGAAAGCCAAGCACGGAACTCATGGCTTTTTTCCTGTGTTTTTTTTTAGTCTTGCAGTTAATTTAATTTTTTCTTTTTCATTTTTTTTTTTTCTCGCCTTCGGGTAAAATTTTTTTTTTAACTGTTACCTTTTTCTTTTTTAACGATTTTTTACTAGTTTATCTAATATATATATATATTTTTTTACATTTTTCTTAGGTGTTTTCTTTTTTAAAAAATTCTTTTCTTTTCTTTTCTTTTTCTTTTCTTTTTGTTTTTTTTTTTTTTCTTTCTTCTTTTTTGAACCTCTTTTTATCCCCTTTCTCCCCACTCACGATTTTGGATCTCTTCTAATTTGGTTAAAGCATATTTTCCTGGGGTTGTTGCCACCCTTTTAGTATTTTACTTGCCCCTTCATTTACTCTTATCTGGACAAAATGACAAGACGTAAAAATTCAACACAAAAAAAAGAACAAGAGGCAGTACCGAAGGCTAGGGACCTAATCAATACAGACATCGGTAATATGTCAGATCGAGAGTTCAGAATGACAATTCTCAAGGTTCTAGCCGGGCTCGAAAAAGGCATGGAAGATATTAGAGAAACCCTCTCGAGAGATATAAAAGCCCTTTCTGGAGAAATAAAAGAACTAAAATCTAACCAAGGTGAAATCAAAAAAGCTATTAATGAGGTGCAATCAAAAATGGAGGCTCTAACTGCTAGGATAAATGAGCAGCAGAAGAAAGAATTAGTGATATAGAAGACCAAATGACAGAGAATAAAGAAGCTGAGCAAAAGAGGGACAAACAGCTACTGGACCACGAGGGGAGAATTCGAGAGATAAGTGACACCATAAGACGAAAACAACATTAGAATAATTGGGATTCCAGAAGAAGAAGAAAGTGAGAGGGGAGCAGAAGGTATACTGGAGAGAATTATTGGGGAGAATTTCCCCAATATGGCAAAGGGAACGAGCATCAAAATTCAGGAGGTTCAGAGAACGCCCCTCAAAATCAATAAGAATAGGCCCACACCCCGTCACCTAATAGTAAAATTTACAAGTCTCAATGACAAAGAGAAAATCCTGAAAGCAGCCCGGGAAAAGAAGTCTGTAACATACAATGGTAAAAATATTAGATTGGCAGCTGACTTATCCACAGAGACCTGGCAGGCCAGAAAGAGCTGGCATGATATTTTCAGAGCACTAAACAAGAAAAGCATGCAGCCAAGAATACTATATCCAGCTAGGCTATCATTGAAAATAGAAGGAGAGATTAAAAGCTTCCAGGACAAACAACAACTGAAAGAATTTGCAAATACCAAACCAGCTCTACAGGAAATATTGAAAGGGGTCCTCTAAGCAAAGAGAGAGCCTACAAGTGGTAGATCAGAAAGGAACAGAGACCATATACAGTAACAGTCACCTTACAGGCAATACAATGGCACTAAATTCATATCTCTCAATAGTTACCCTGAATGTGAATGGGCTAAATGCCCCTGTCAAAAGACACAGGGTATCAGAATGGATAAAAAAACAAAAACCCATCTATATGTTGCCTCCAAGAAACACATTTTAAGCCCGAAGACACCTCCAGATTTAAAGTGAGGGGGTGGAAAAGAATTTACCATGCTAATGGACATCAGAAGAAAGCAGGAGTGGCAATCCTTATATCAGATCAATTAGATTTTAAGCCAAAGACTATAATAAGAGATGAGGAAGGACACTATATCATACTCAAAGGGTCTGTCCAACAAGAAGATTTAACAATTTTAAATATCTATGCCCCCAATGTGGGAGCAGCCAACTATATAAACCAATTAATATAACAAAATCAAAAAAAAAAACACATCAACAATAATACAATAATAGTAGGGGACTTTAACACTCCCCTCACTGAAATGGACAGGTCATCCAAGCAAAAGATCAGCAAGGAAATAAAGGCCTTAAATGACACACTGGACCAGATGGACATCACAGATATATTCAGAATATTTCATCCCAAAGCAACAGAATACACATTCTTCTCTAGTGCACATGGAACATTCTCCAGAATAGATCACATCCTCGGTCCTAAATCAGGACTCAACTGGTATCAAAAGATTGGGATCATTCCCTGCATATTTTCAGACCACAATGCTCTAAAGCTAGAACTCAACCACAAAAGGAAGTTTGAAAAGAACCCAAATACATGAAGACTAAACAGCATCCTTCTAAAGAATGAATGGGTCAACAGGGAAATTAAAGAAGAATTGAAAAAAATCATGGAAACAAATGATAATGAAAATACAACGGTTCAAAATCTGTGGGACACAACAAAGGCAGTCCTGAGAGGAAAATATATAGCGGTACAAGCCTTTCTCAAGAAACAAGAAAGGTCTCAGGTACACAACCTAACCCTACACCTAAAGGAGCTGGAGAAAGAACAAGAAAGAAACCCTAAGCTCAGCAGGAGAAGAGAAATCATAAAGATCAGAGCAGAAATCAATGAAATAGAAACCAAAAAAACAATAGAACAAATCAACGAAACTAGGAGCTGGTTCTTTGAAAGAATTAATAAAATTGATAAACCCCTGGCCCGACTTATCAAAAAGAAAAGAGAAAGGACCCAAATAAATAAAATCATGAATGAAAGAGGAGAGATCACAACTAATACCAAAGAAATACAAACTATTATAAGAACATACTATGAGCAACTCTACGGCAATAAATTTGACAATCTGGAAGAAATGGATGCATTCCTAGAAACATATAAACTACCACAACTGAACCAGGAAGAAATAGAAAGCCTGAACAGACCCATAACCAGTAAGGAGATTGAAACAGTCATTAAAAATCTCCAAACAAACAAAAGCCCAGGGCCAGACGGCTTCCCGGGGGAATTCTACCAAACATTTAAAGAAGAACTAATTCCTATTCTCCTGAAACTGTTCCAAAAAATAGAAATGGAAGGAAAACTTCCAAACTCATTTTATGAGGCCAGCATCACCTTGATCCCAAAACCAGACAAGGATCCCACCAAAAAAGAGAGCTATAGACCGATATCCTTGATGAACACAGATACGAAAATACTCAACAAAATACTAGCCAATAGGATTCAACAGTACATTAAAAAGATTATTCACCACGACCAAGTGGGATTTATTCCAGGGCTGCAAGGTTGGTTCAACATCCGCAAATCAGTCAATGTGATACAACACATCAATAAAAGAAAGAACAAGAACCATATGATACTCTCAATAGATGCTGAAAAAGCATTTGACAAAGTACAGCATCCCTTCCTGATTAAAACTCTTCAAAGTGTAGGGATAGAGGGCACATACCTCAATATCATCAAAGCCATCTATGAAAAACCCACCGCAAATATCATTCTCAATGGAGAAAAACTGAAAGCTTTTCCGCTAAGGTCAGGAACACGGCAGGGATGTCCATTATCACCACTGCTATTCAACATCGTACTAGAGGTCCTAGCCTCAGCAATCAGACAACAAAAGGAAATTAAAGGCATCCAAATCGGCAAAGAAGAAGTCAAATTATCACTCTTCGCAGATGATATGATACTCTATGTGGAAAACCCAAAAGACTCCACTCCAAAACTGCTAGAACTTATACAGGAATTCAGTAAAGTGTCAGGATATAAAATCAATGCACAGAAATCAGTTGCATTTCTCTACACCAACAGCAAGACAGAAGAAAGAGATATTAAGGAGTCAATCCCATTTACAATTGCATCCAAAACCATAAGATACCTAGGAATAAACCTAACCAAAGAGACACAGAATCTATACTCAGAAAACTATAAAGTACTCATGAAAGAAATTGAGGAAGACACAAAGAAATGGAAAAATGTTCCATGCTCCTGGATTGGAAGAATAAATATTGTGAAAATGTCTATGCTACCTAAAGCAATCTACACATTTAATGCAATTCCTATCAAAGTACCATCCATCTTTTTCAAAGAAATGGAACAAATAATTCTAAAATTTATATGGAACCAGAAAAGACCTCGAATAGCCAAAGGGATATTGAAAAAGAAAGCCAACGTTGGTGGCATCACAATTCCGGACTTCAAGCTCTATTACAAAGCTGTCATCATCAAGACAGCATGGTACTGGCACAAAAACAGACACATAGATCAATGGAACAGAATAGAGAGCCCAGAAATAGACCCTCAAATCTATGGTCAACTAATCTTCGACAAAGCAGGAAAGAATGTCCAATGGAAAAAAGACAGCCTTTTCAATAAATGGTGCTGGGAAAATTGGACAGCCACATGCAGAAAAATGAAATTGGACCATTTCCTTACACCACACACAAAATTAGACTCAAAATGGATGAAGGACCTCAATGTACGAAAGGAATCCATCAAAATCCTTGAGGAGAACACGGGCAGCAACCTCTTCGACCTCTGCCGCAGCAACATCTTCCTAGGAACAACGCAAAAGGCAAGGGAAGCAAGGGAAAAAATGAACTACTGGGATTTCATCAAGATCAAAAGCTTTTGCACAGCAAAGGAAACAGTTAACAAAATCAAAAGACAACTGACAGAATGGGAGAAGATATTTGCAAACGACATATCAGATAAAGGACTAGTGTCCAGAATCTATAAAGAACTTAGCAAACTCAACACCCAAAGAACAAATAATCCAATCAAGAAATGGGCAGAGGACATGAACAGACATTTCTGCAAAGAAGACATCCAGATGGCGAACAGACACATGAAAAAGTGCTCCATATCACTCGGCATCAGGGAAATACAAATCAAAACCACAATGAGATATCACCTCACACCAGTCAGAATGGCTAAAATCAACAGGTCAGGAAATGACAGATGCTGGCGAGGATGCGGAGAAAGGGGAACCCTCCTACACTGTTGGTGGGAATGCAAGCTGGTGCAGCCACTCTGGAAAACAGCATGGAGGTTCCTCAAAATGTTGAAAATAGAACTGCCCTATGACCCAGCAATTGCACTATTGGGTATTTACCCTAAAGATACAAATGTAGTGATCCAAAGGGACACGTGCACCCGAATGTTTATAGCAGCAATGTCCACAATAACCAAACTATGGAAAGAACCTAGATGTCCATCAACAGATGAATGGATCAAGAAGATGTGGTATATATACACAATGGAATACTATGCAGCCATCAAAAGAAATGAAATCTTGCCATTTGCAACAACATGGATGGAACTAGAGCGTATCATGCTTAGCGAAATAAGTCAAGCAGAGAAAGACAACTATCATATGATCTCCCTGATATGAGGAAGTGGTGATGCAACATGGAGGCTTAAGTGGGTAGAAGAAGAATAAATGAAACAAGATGGGATTGGGAGGGAGACAAACCATAAGTGACTCTTAATCTCACAAAACAAACTGAGGGTTGCTGGGGGGAGGGGGTTTGGGAGAAGGGGGTGGTATTATGGACATTGGGGAGGGTATGTGATTTGGTGAGTGCTGTGAAGTGTGTAAACCTGGTGATTCACAGACCTGTACCCCTGGGGATAAAAATATATGTTTATAAAAAATAAAAAATTTAAAAAAAATTAAAAAAAAAAAGAAATGATAAGAAAGCAGAGAGGAGGCATTATTTATCTCCAATGATGATCCACAGACAATGTTAACTGCAGGATTTGGGGTTCATACAAATCCTCTCTCTCTACTAGGGAGATAGGGAAGATCGCCTTGCTGTTCTTCTTGCTATCTTTGTGGTCTAAGACAAGTCACTAAGCTTTGATTTTTGTTTGTTTGTTTGTTTGTTTTAGTTTGAATGGTCTAAAAGAGTCATCATTCTTTTAAAAGATTAGAAAAGTACCAGTTGAGGGACGCCTGGGTGGCTCATTTGGTTGGACGACTGTCTTCGGCTCAGGTCATGATCCCGGAGTCCCGGGATCGAGTCCCCCACATCAGGCTCCCAGCTCCATGGGGAGTCTGTTTCACTCTCTGACCTTCTCCTCGCTCATGCTCTCTCTCACTGTCTCTCTCTCAAATAAATAAATAAAATCTTAAAAAAAAAAAAAAAAGAAAAGAAAAGTACCAGTTGATGTTCCTAGTGCTACTGAATATTTCCATCCCTTACCTGGTTCCATGGGTGTTTCTATGGTAGAAGTCAATCCATCAAAGGATCAAGCTAAAAGTACAATCTAAAAACCCGGTCTTCATTAATTATGAATTTGTTCTTCACTCCAATAAAAAAAAAACATGTACAAAAGCAAAGGTTGTTGTGACCTAATTAGAGTATATAATTGCACACTGGGGCAACTAAAATAATTGTTTAGCAATCTTTGTTACTGTGCAAGCATGTATTACACCTAAATGTCATTCAACAATCAAATACAAATATCTATAGCCATGTAAACTCTTTCAATCAAAACTTTGTAATTCAATAGATTTGGATAGTGGGGACTATATGTGTGCCTAATCAACCTGGCTACTGCCTTTTTATTTTTCAGTTGCCCTGTATGTAGGAAATATCAGATATTGTAATAGTAGTTCAGTGAATGCTGGCTGAATGAATAAGAAAATAGTTAAGTCATTAAGTTACTTTGTTAATCAATCAAATCAACCTATTACATTTTCTGATGATTGATTCTTTTTCAGAAGTTAATTCAAATTAGGCCATGTGATTACCACTTTTACAAACAGACATGAAGCACAGATGAAAGGACATAAAGGAAGATATTTCCAAAATTTTTAGAAGTCCTAATGACACATTATGAGAGAACTTATCACATTTCAAAAATCAAAAAGGACACACTAATGAAAATAATGCTGTAGACCTCAATGAAATTGAATAAACCACACTCTTCATTAATCTTTGTTAGGTTTTCCAATACAAGAGTAAAACAGCAACATGCTACTTCCAGATTCTTTCAGTTTCTTCATCTCTTGATGTGGTCAACAGCAGGAATTACCAGACAATATAGCAGACATTGATAAATATCCATGAACTCTATATTTGAAAACTTCAAAAGTTTTCATTCATATATTAGATATTACAAATAGGCCAAAACAATAAGATTAAATTCTATTACTTCCCAGCTTTTTTCTTGAAAAATATTCTATTATCACTTTGACCAAGAATTCAGTGTGGATGAAACTAAATTCATCAAGGATTATTCCTCAAAATACAAGTTCCAGGATAATTAAAACAGCAAAGAATCATTTGTTTTTAATTTAGCATCCTTTGGGGGATAATTGGTCTATTTTAAGAACAAAATTATTTAACATAGCCAGGAGAAAAGGAAATGAGGCAAGTGCCTCATTCTGTTGCAGCCAGAGTTAACTGTAGGGCTTTGTTTAATTAAGTTTTATTTCCTTTCAGTTACATGGGCATAAATAATTTGCATTAAATCCTCAGTCATTTAGAGATTACCTGTGTTGACCAACTGCACATCATCTGTGCAACTGACCCCCTCCTATTACCTCCCCTCCCCCTCCAGTTGTGAAAAGACTTAAAATTAGGCTCAATTTTGGGAAGGTGCTGAAACTCATTTGTTTTTTAAGAAAAGTCAAGGAGAAATAAAGGTTGAGTAAGAAATCTAAAATAAGTCAGTGTATGGAAACCAGATTAAGTGAGAGCCATAAAAACATCTCAAACATGAGTAAAGAGGATGCACTACTCAGCTCAGGCTTTCATCCCCACCCAATCAGCCATAGCAAAGCTTCAGCCATGGAATGACTTAAGGGCCCTGAGCAGTGTCTTACAAGGATAGGCTTCTAGTCGCTAAAGAAAAATAGAGACTAGGTCAGTGCTGAAAGGAGAAATCAAAATAAATCAAAGATACTTGCCCATAAGACATCAAGATTTGTAAACTATGGTGAAAACCAGAAAAGATGTCCCACAGACTAGAAAAAGATATTTGTAAAACACAGAACCAACACAGAAATATAATACAGGACCCATGTATTTAAACCTCATACAAATGAGGGCAAGAAAATATTACCCAAGTTATACATATTTTCTAAGGACACAATTGATAATCCACAGAACATGAAAACTAAGTTGTCAATAAGTAGATGAAAAGATGTTCAACCCTTGTAATAATCAAAGAAAGAAATACTAATTTATAATCATCTGATTGATAAAGCCAGTTTGAGAATACCAAATGTTGATAAGAATGTGTCTGGAAATGGAAATTGCCATATAATTCTGGCAAGTGTATAAGTTGAGACATCTAATTTGGAAAGCAATTTAGTAATATTTATAAAGTTAAAGATGTGACTATCCAATAATTCAACAATTGCAGGTCTAGAAACAACCACACTTGTTGAAATGCAGAAAGCATTAGAATGTTCACTCCCGAATTGGCTGTAAGAGCAGGAAAAAAAGGAACAATCCAATTGTCCCTCAGTAAGGAACTGGTAAGTCAATGTGGCTTTCCTGCAGGGGAGACCAGTGAAGCTGTTGAAATTTAAGGTCCAGATTAACTTGCAATAAAAAAAAGTTGAAGCATACATATAAAACTATTAATGTACACTTAAAGAGCAATTTCAGTTTTAAAAGTATACACAAAGATTACATAAATTTCAGACACATTATAGTCTATGGTTACTATCACCACTGGAGAACTGTGACTTAGTGACCTAAGCAGTATCCTCTTCATTTTATTGGTTACTAAGAAATGGAAAGGAAGGGAGCTGATGGGAATGTGGTGTTAAATTCACATGTAAACCTTTATTTTCCTAACTTGAAACAAAAGAATTAAAAAATATGTAGACAAATATTAAACCAGATTTGTCAAGCCCAGTTGTTATGTAAGTCTCTGTCTGATATATAATGTTTTCATTTGAAATATTAGATAATTCATTACAATTTTAATTATTTAACAGGAGAAAAATTACTACAGAGCATTAATTCCTCAGTAAAAGTATTTGTGACAGAAGAGTTAGTAATATTTCATATAACTAAAGGGGGCATTTTGTGTAAGGAAAGACTTCTTTTTTGTGCTTTGGTGAGTGCTGTGAAGTGTGTAAACCTGGTGATTCACAGACCTGTACCCCTGGGGATAAAAATATATGTTTATAAAAAATAAAAAAAAGATAAAATAAAATAAAAATCTATTTATTTATTTATTTATTTTCAGGATAACACTATTCATCATTTTTGCACCACACCCAGTGCTCCATGACATCCATGCCCTCTCTAATACCCACCACCTGGTTCCCCCAATCTCCCACCCCCCCGCCCCTTCAAAAGCCTCAGATTGTTTTTCAGAGTCCATAGTCTCTCATGGTTCACCTCCCCTTCCAATTTCCCTCAACTCCCTTCTCCTCTCTAACTCCCCTTCTCCTCCATGATATTTGTTATGCTCCACAAATAAATGAAACCATATGATAATTTAATCTCTCTGCTTGACTTACTTCACTCAGCATAATCTCTTCCAGTCACATCCATGATGCTACAAAAGTTGCGTATTCATCCTTTCTGATGGAGGCATAATACTCCATACCATATATGGACCACATCTTCCTTATCCATTTGTCCGTTGAAGGGCATCTTGGTTCTTTCCACAGTTTGGCAACCGTGGTCATTGCTGCTATAAACACTGGGGTACAAATGGCTCTTCTTTTCACTACATCTGTATCTTTGGGGTAAATAACCCAGTAGTGCAATTGCAGGGTCATAGGGAAGCTCTACTTTTAATTTCTTGAGGAATCTCCATACTGTTCTCCAACGTGGCTGCACCAACTTGCATTCCCACCAACAGTGGAAGAGAGTTCCCCTTTCTCCACATCCCCTCCAACACATGTTGCTTCCTGTCTTGCTAGTTTTGGCCACTGTAACTGGTATAAGGTGGTATCTCAATGTGGTTTTAATTTGAATCTCCCTGATGGCTAGTGATGATGAACATTTTTTCATGTGTCTGATAGGCATTTGTATGTCTTTATTGGTGAAGTGTCTGTTCATATCTTCTGCCCATTTTTTGATATGATTATCTGTTTTGTGTGTGTTGAGTTTGAGGAATTCTTTATAAATCCTGGATATCAACCTTTTGTCTGTACTGTCATTTGCAAATATCTTCTCCCATTCCGTGGGTTGCCTCTTTGTTTTCTTGACTGTTTCCTTTGCTGGGCAGAAGCTTTTGATTTTGATGAAGTCCCAAAAGTTTATTTTCACTTTTGTTTCCTAAGCCTTTGGAAACATATCTTGAAAGAAGTTGCTGTGGCTGATATCGAAGAGATTACTGCCTATGTTCTCCTCTAGGATTGTGATGGATTCCTGTCTCACATTGAGGTCTTTTATCAATTTTGAGTTTATCTTTGTGTACAGTGTAAGAGAATGGTCGAGTTTCATTCTTCTACATATAGCTGTCCAGTTTTCCCAGCACTATTTATTGAAGAGACTGTCTTTTTTCTACTGTATATTTTTTCCTGTTTTGCCAAAGATTATTTGACCATAGAGTTGCGGGTCTATATCTGGGCTCTTTACTCTGTTCCACTGGTCTATGTGTCTGTTTTTACACCAGTACCATGCTCTCTTGGTGATCACAGCTTTGTTGTAAAGCTGGAAATCAGGTAACATGATGCCCCCCGTTTTATTTTTGTTTTTCAACATTTCCTTAGCGATTCGGGGTCTCTTCTGATTCCATACAAATTTTTGGATTATTTGCTCCAGCTCTTTGAAAAATACTGGTGGAATTTTTATCAGAATGGCATTAAATGTATAGATTGCTCTAGGCAGTATAGACATTTTAACAATGTTTATTCTTATGATCCAAGAGCATGGAATGGTCTTCCATCTTTTTGTGTCTTCTTCAATTTCTTTCATGAGTGTTCTGTACTTCCTTGAGTACAGATCCTTTATCTCTTTGATTAGGTTTATTCCCAGGTATCTTATGGTTCTTAGTGCTATAGTAAATGGAATAGATTTTCTAAATTCCCTTTCTGTATTTTCATTATTAGTGTATAAGAAAGCCACTGATTTCTGTACATTGACTTTGTATCCTGCCCGTTACTGAATTGCTGTATGAGTTCGAGTAGTTTGGGGGTGGAGTCTTTTCGGTTTTCCATATAAAGAATCATGTAATCTGTGAAGAGAGAGTTTGACTTCTTCATTGCCAATTTGGATACATTTTGTTTCTCTTTGTTGTCTGGTTGCTGTTGCTAGGACTTCTAATACTATGTTGAACAAGAGTGCTGAGAGTGGGCATCCTTGTCATGTTCCTGATCTCATCGGGAAGGCTGCAAGCTTTTTCCCATTGAGGATGATATTTGCTGTGGGTCTTTCATAGATAGATTTGATGAAGTTCAGAAATGTTCCCTCTATCCCTATACTTTGAAGCGTTTTAATCAGGAACGGATGCTGGATTTTGTCAAATGCTTTTTCTGCATCAATTCTTCTCTCTTCTTTTATTAATTTGTTCTATCACATTGATTGATTTGCGAATGTTGAACCATCCTTGTAGCCCAGGAATGAATCCCACGTGGTCATGGTGGATAATCTTTTTAATGTGCTGTTGGATCCTATTTGCTCAGATCTTGTTGAGAATTTTAGAATCCATATTCATCAATAATATTGGTCTGAAATTCTTTTTCGTGGGGTCTTTGCCTGGTTTGGGGATCAGGGTAATGCTGGCTTCATATAAAACATCTGGAAGTTTTCCTTCTGCTTCAATTTTTTGAAACAGCTTCAGGAGAATAGGTGTTATTTCTTCTTTGAAAGTTTGGTAGAATTTCCCAGGGAATCTATCAGGTCCCGGGCTCTTGTTTTTTGGAAGGTTTTTGATCACTGCTTCAATCTCGTTACTAGATATCGGTCTATTCAGGTTGTCAATTTCTTCCTGGTTCAATTTTGGGAGTTTATAGTTTTCCAGGAATGCATCCATTTCATCTAGGTTGCTTAGCTTATTGGCATATGACTGTTGATAATAACTTCTGGTGATTGTTCCTACTTCCTTGGTGTTAGTTGTGATCTCTCCCTTTTCATTCATAATTTTATTAATTTGGCCTCTTTTTTATTTTGGATTAGTGTGGTCAATGGTTTATCGATCTTATTGATTCTTTCAAAAAAACAGCTTTTAGTTACATTGATACATTCTGCTGTATCTCTGGTTTCTACCTCATTGATCTCTGCTCTAATTTTGATTATTTCCTTTCTTATGTGTGGAGTTGGTTTGACTTGTTGTTGATTCTCCAGTTCTTTAATGTGTAGAGACAGCTGGTATATTATGGATTTTTCAATTTTTTTGAGGGAGGCTTGGATGGCTACGTATTTCCCCCTTAGGACCACCTTTGCTGTATCCCATAGGTTTTGGGCTGGAGTGTCTTCATTCTCATTGGTTTCCATGAATTGTTTCAGTTCTTCCTTGATCTCCTGGTTGACCCAAGCATTTTCTTAAGCAAGGTGGTCTTTAGCTTCCAGGTGTTTGAGTTCCTTCCAAACTTTTCCTTGTGATTGAGCTCCAGTTTCAAAGCATTGTGATCTGAGAATATGCAGGGAATTATCTCAGTCTTTTGGTATCAGTTGAGTCCTGATTTGTGACCCAGTATGTGGTCTATTCTGGATAAGGTTCCATGTGCACTTGAGAAGAATGAGTATTCTGTTTTTTAGGGTGGAATGTTCTGTATATATCTATGAGGTCCATCTGGTCCAATGTGTCTTTCAATGCTCTTGTTTCTTTATTGATTTTCTACTTCGATTATCTGTCTATTTCTGAGAGAGGTGTGTTAAGATCTCCTACTATTAATGTATTCATATCAATATGGCTCTTTATCTTGATTAACAGTTTTCTTATGTAATTAGCTGCTCCCATATCGGGGTCATAGATATTTACAATTGTTAGATCATCTTGGTGGATAGTCCCTTTAAGAATTATGCAGTGTCCTTCTGTATCTCTGACTACAGTCTTTAGTTTAAAATCTAATTTATCTGAGATAAGAATTGCTATGCTGGCCTTCTTTTGAGGCCCATTGGCATGAAAGATGCTTCTCCATCCCTTCACTTTCAGTCTGGGTGTATCTTTAGGTTAGAAATGGGTCTTTTGTAGACAACATATGGATGGGTCCTGTCATTTTATCCAATCTGCAACCCTGTGCCGTTTTATGGGCACATTTAGGCCATTCACATTGAAAGTGATTATTGATAGATACATTTTTATTGACATCGTGTTACCTTTGAAGTCTTTCTTTCTGTAGATTGTCTCTATATTTCTGTTCGATGCTATTCTTAGGAATTTTCCTCCTTTATAGAACCCCCCTTAATATTTCCTGCAGTGTTGGCTTGGTGGTTGCATAGTCTTTTAAGCCTTGCCGGTCTTGGAAACTTTTTATCTATCCATCCATTTTGAATGTCAATCTTGCTGAATAAGGTATTCTTGGCTGCTTATTCTTTTCATTTAGTGCCCTGAATATATCTTGCCAGCCCTTTCTGGTTTGCCAGGTCTCTGTGGACAGGTCTGACGTTATTCTGATGGGCTTTCCTCTGTAAGTAAGGAGCCTCTTTGCCCTGGTGGCTTTCAGGAGATTATATCTACAATTATGATTCCTCAATTTGACTATCAGGTACCTTGATTCTTTTTGGAATGTATAACCTTGGGTGGAGTACCGTTAGTACATGAATGCTGGTTCCATTCGCGAGATTGAGAAAATTTTCATGAAGAACTTGTTCCAGTATATCTTTTAGACTTCTTTCTTTCTCCTCCCCTTCAGGGATTCCAATAATTCTGACATTGGAACGTTTCATGGCATTATTTATTTCCCAGATTCTGTTTTCGTGGCTTCTAAGCTGTTTGTTCCAGGCTTCTTCCTGATCCTTTCTCTCTATCTGTTTGTCCTCCAAATCACTAATTCTATCTTCTGTCTTAGTTACCCTAGCTTTGAGAGAATTTGGATTAGATTGGAACTCATTGCGAGCATTGTGAACCTCATTCCTGGTAGCTTTTAGCTCTGCCCTAACATTGTGAACATTATCTCTGGTCGCTTTCATTTCAGCCCTAATCAATTGTTTGGTCATCCATGGCTTTCTCCAACCTAGCTATTGCCTGGATAATTGTTAGCCTGAATTCTCTTTCTGACATATTGTCTATGTTGATAGCTGTTAGCTCTGTTGCAGAAGGCCCATCCTTTGTATTTTTCTTTTGTTGGGCATTCCTCCTCCTAGTCATTTTGGTGAGAGATGACTGAATAGATGTAGCTGGATGTATCAACCATGGTGCAGTCAAGGTGTACCCTGGAACACTTCTGAGCAATCAGGATTCCCCACCCAAATGAGAGAAAAAAAAAAAAAAAGAAAGAAAGAAAGAAAAAAAGAGAGAGAGAGAGAGAGAGAGAGAAAGACAGGAAAGAAAGAGAAAATAAAAGAGAAGGTTCAGCCCAAATGGGTCCCAAGGTAAGATTTATGAAGTATACAAACAAAAGCAGCCAAAAAAAAAAAAAAAAAGACTGATAAAAGTATATGACAAGAAAAAAGAAAAAAAGAAAAAAATATATAAAGAGAGAGAGAAGCAAATAAAGGAAGAACCTCATCAAAAATAACCCCAAGTGTAAGATTTATATACTATCAGGACAAACACAAAAACACAGAAACACTGATGGAAGATAAAGATGGGAAAGTGGTTATAAATTCTCAGTGTGGGTGAGGAAGGTTGTTTTGATTCCTCCTGAATATATCTTGATATAAAGGACTCAACTTTCCTAAGATAAAGGGGGATTAAAAATTGGTTTACCTAAAGAGGTGGTAGTGATTGGGGAAAAGGGATTACTTTGAAGTTTAACTCTATATGAGTATTAGAAAATAAAAATGAAAAAGGAATAAACTAGACTAAACTAAAGTTAAAAATAAATTAAAAAATAGAAATGAAAAAGAAAAACATAGGTGTATGTATCAAAAAGTTCAGGTTAGAAGGTTATTATGGAATTTGATGTACTGGACAGCTCACTGTGATGGTAAATAGGTTAAAAAATTATCTCTATAAAAAAATAAATGAGCCAGAATAGTGGGAACAAATTAAAAATAAATGTCCCATTAAGTAGTGGTGGTTGTCCTCTTGTAGTCTTTTTTTTTTTTTCCTGGTTAGTTTTATGGGGGAGGGGCCTGCCACATGGGTTTTCAGTCAATGATGCTCCATGAGTTATGTCCTCCCACCTCTGTCAAGGGGGTGGGCTCTGAGGAAACCGGTTTTTTCACACTTTTGTTCTCTGGAGGTTTTTATGTTTGTTTACTTTTTTTGTTTGTTTGTTTCCTCTCTCGCCTTGACCTCTTTTGATAGTTTTTGTAGGTTTAGAGGAAAGCAAACTGCACCCTGACCTCCCTCTCAGAGAGAAGCTTCAGCCTGCTCTTCTGCTCTTCTCACTCTGCTCTTGTAGAGCCCATATAAATTCCCCCTTGGCCACTGGCAGAGCAGGTTCCGAGTCATGGTCCCTGGGGACACAGGATCTTCTGCTTGTACCCAAAACCATGCAGCCGCTGTCTGGGCAGCTCCAGACCACCAGAGAATTTCCAAGCAGCGAATGCACACTGAGATTTTCCTGCTGGCCCGGGCTGGGAGTTTCTGGCTTGCATGGCTTGCCTGGCTTGCATGCACCTCCCTCAAGGGAGGCTATGTGTCGCACGTGCATCTCAGGCTCTGAGAGCAGGGCTCAGGTCTGAAAGCACCAGGCTGGGCCTTCACGCACCTCTCTCAGGGGAGAGTTTGGGGCGTGTGTCTTAGGCTCTAAAACAATGGCGCAGGTCAAAGAGCACCAGGCTGGGCCTTCGCACACCTCTCTCAGGGGAGGGTGAGGGGCACACATGCCTCAGGCTCTGTAGCAGGGCTTGGCATTCTGCCATCTGGTGTGGCTCCCAGCCCCTTACAGGAGCCAGACCCCACACAATCTTGGGTGCACTGGCGGCTCAGGGACCAAGACCTGGTTTCTCCGCCACACTCTCTCTGGCTCAGCACCAGGGTAGGCTGTCCTGGGTCCGGGGACTTAAGCCCCTGTCCCTAGCTGCCCCAATTCCCACAATTCCCCTCCCTCCCATGATCCTTTGCTCCTTTGGAGTGCTTTCAACCAGTCTCCAAGTTAATGCTGGTCCCAAGATGCAGGGCACTCTTGTATGGGGATATTACTTTCCAATTGGTCACCTCTGGTGGCTCCGTCCCCCTTTTGTTTATCTTCCGATAGCAGTCCGAAGTTCCCACTCTGCTTTACTTGCCCACTGGTGTCTTCTGCCCCTGTAGAGATCCAGACGTGTATAATTCTGATCTCGGGCTGATTTCATGAGTGATTGGAGTTCTTTAGTAGGTAATCAGCTCACTTTAGGGTACAGGTTGAAAAGGCGCCTCCTCCTACTTCCCCGCCATCTTGTCTCAGTGTTCAAGGAAAGACTTCTTAACAGTGTCATTTCCAAATAGCCATTGTTTACATAAGGCATAGGTTTGTCAAATATTATGGCTGTCTACTAATTATTTAGCATTCTAATAAATACTTTAATATAGAATATTCTAATTCTAAATGTTAATAGGAAAAAATAATATTTATTAAGTACCTAGCAATTGCCACACATGATTTCAGAGTACCATATTTAATTTTAATAATAGTTCTGTGAATTATATCTTGCTTCCCTTTAATTTACAGATAAAGTAATAGTTAGACCTGCCTTTGTTCATATACAAGGGGAGAGTCTGAATCCAGGCTTCTAGCACTCAAAGTTCTTACAATTTCCACAGCAAAGTAGCCCCCCACGTTATGAGAGATGGAAACACAAGAGAATAAGAAATTAAATAAGTGGAGTGGGTTCAGTAGTTGTCATCCCATAAGATACACATGCACCCAGAACCTCAGAACATGACCTAATTTGGAAGCGGGATCTTTCCAGATGCAATTAGTTAAGATGAAGTTATAATGGATTAGATTGGATCCCAAATCCAATGACTGGTATCCTCTTAAGAAGAGAAGACACATAGACACAGACACATGGGGAAGAATGCCAGGTGAAGACAGAGGCTGAGAGTAGGATGATACAGCTACAAGCCAAAGAATGTCAAGGATTGCCAGGAGCCACCAGAGGCTGGGTGGAGGCAAGGAAGTACCCATCCCTAGAGCCGTCAGAAGAAGCACAGTCCTGCCAATGCCTTGTCTAGTCTCCAGAAGTGGGAGGAAATAAAATTCCTGTTGTTTAAGCAGCTCAGTTTGTGGCACTTAGTTAGAGCAGCCTAGGACACTGATACAGGATAAACATAAGACACTGAATATGTCCAAACCATATTTAATTTTTATAGATTTCTTTTTGTGATTTCTATTTTTCTTTCATTCCACTGAGAGATGAGCATAGTGACCTACCTTCTTTCATGTACAAGGGGAGGATTTGGATTAGGTCTCTAGGAATCAAAAGTTCTTGCACTTTCTACTGAAAAAGAGTCTCCTATATTATGACATAGGTGGAAATACAATAGAACAAAGAATTAGATAAACAATTTCAGTAATCCTAATGATTCTTCATAGGTAACAGAGATGATAGCTATTCATGAAATTTATAAAATAAATGTTTTATTTAAGCTGTTTAAGATTATGGTTTTTTTTTTGTTTTGCAAAACTTGAGTGGCAATAATTTATTAAATTCATATTTAGTGCCATCACTATGGAGCAGAATCAATCTCATGTGATTGAATTTGTGGCATACAACATAAAAGTAAGCTTTTCTCTCTAAGATGCTCCTTTTTTATTTGTAGAAAATGTTGTGGATCACTCAAAATGGAATGAATGCTTTGCTTTCAGAAACATGAAGATCATAGACTGGTATTGGGAAAATAGCTTGCTTTCTCTTAAAATATAGACAGCTGCTATGTTTTAAGTCTTTGTTCATATTTTAAACTTGGCTTCTTCTTGTAGAGAACCAGCAATGTCCTCCTGTTAGCGAGAGCCACACAGTTCATTATGAGTTCGGGAATTCCTGAGTTTCTCTGTTACACACTTAGATTGAATTGGCACTAATTGGTCAATAGTCCTTGACAATAATGAGTTGAAACTAGCTTTCCTAGGGAATTACACAGATGCACTGTCATTGACTTGAAAATCCATCGGAGGTGTGATCAGATTGTGGTGCTTTTCACTGATAATGTCTCAATGGCATTTTATTAATGGGCAGAGAAAAGCCAAGGTCTACTTTGCTAAAGATTGTCACCAAAAAGTAGGCATAATAGCATATTTGTTAAGAGTTTTGGAGTAAGCTCTACCTGGTACAAATACCAGTACTTTCCCTTACAGTCTGTAAGATGTGGAGAGCACTAATCTCCTGTGTAAGCCTCAGTTTCCCCATCCGAGTAACTGGGTTAGTGGAAGTACTACTGATGAACTGTCAACAGGGAAGACAGAATGGTCAGCCCCAGAAGGCGTATTTTATTTTTGCTGCTGAGATTGTTTAAAAGTGCCAGCGTATGTGATAATAAAATGCAGAATGACTTTTGTCCTTGTTTTCAAAATTACTATGGCCATGCACCCACCTCCTATATTGCCCCCACCACTCAATCCTAAGCAGGAAACTAGTACTCACTTCAAATTGTTATTATAAGGATGGACTAGGTAGTCCAGGTGACATTTTCCCAACGTCCCTGTCTATAGTACAGGTAGTATTTAAAATATTTTCTTTAAGATTCCAGGGTTCTTGGGAAAGGTAAGTGCAGGGAGGCATGGTTGATTTAGAGGAGAAGCAGGTAACTGGACAAAACTTTCCAGGGTCTGCATGTGACCATGATGGTCATGTTCGGGGAGCATCGACTGTGGAAGTCAGTGGAACAAGGAGGGCCCAGTCACCACACTGGTGAAAGGCTGGTATGACATTCCATAGCATCTACAATCTCAAATGCTCCACAAAATGTTTGGTTCTAGTGGAACTTTTTCATAGAAATCAATAAGAGGATGTAATCTTATGAGTATGATGACAGCAGGACCAAGATGGAGGGCAAGGATGCAGAGCAAAGGAAGCATGAGAAACTAAGGGTAGATAATTGGTTTAAATACTGAAAACACCAAGATAGCTCCCAATAAAGACCACATAATTTGAAAAGTAAATAATTTCATAATAGCACAAACATAAAATCTAGATAATAGCAAAACATAAAAAAAATGTAGGGGGAGGAGGATGGATGCTGTCACGTTACTTTCCTTTTTTTACATGGGGAATTGCAAGCCATATATTGATTATTTATGTATATATATATATTTATGTGTATATATATATATGTATATATATTTATGTATATATATATACATAAATAATCAATATATGGCTTGCATACATATATATGTATGTATATACATAAATTATCAATATATGGCTTGCATACATATATATGTATGTATGTATACATATATACATACATATATATACACACACACACATATGTAGATATATAGAGAGAGATATGTGTATGCAAGTATCTATCTGGAAGTCACAAAGAACTGTTAGAATAAAAACCAAAATGGTTAACTTTTAAATCAGCAGGGAAAAATGAAAAAGGAAATTTATAATATGGATACATTGCAGGAACCATGAGAAACAAAGTATAAAACAAGAAAAGATTAACTATTCAGTTGTGACTCTAATTTATAAAACAAGACACAATTTGAGAATTACATTCCTGTGGGGAAGAAGCATATAAACTCTGTCTACCACTCCATTTGTAGCTCATGGAACAGATATTACCTAAACTGGTGCTCAGTGATTTCTGAATTGGATATAAATAAAAAGCCAAATTGTAATCACATTTCATATATTTTTTTTTATTGCTTGAATCTTAAGACATGATTTACTGGTATTTTACGAAGTTTAGGGTATCTATTGAGTGCTAAGCTTGGCCTGGAGTTTTCCTTCCTTGTATTATTATTTTCAGCATTTGGAAAAAGTCATAGCAGTCTCATAAAATGATAGAGTTGCCTCCTCTTCAATTCTCTGGAAAAGTGTTTAAGAATGCAATTATTAACAGACATATAAATACAGAGGACAAAGTGATTTTTGCCAGAGAGAAAGGAGGTAGTAGGATGGGCAAAATGGGTGAAGGGGAGCAGGAGATACAGGCTTATAGTTATGGAATGAATAAGTCACGAGCTGAAAGACACAGCACAGGGGGCATAATCAATGGTATTATAATAACAATGAAAGGGAACAGACGGGGTAGCTAGACTTGTGGTGAGCACAGAATAGTGTATAAACCTGTTGAATGAGTACGTTGTACACCTGAAACTAATGTGACATTCTGTGTCAACTATACTTCAATTAAAAAAAATGCATTTATTTGTTCCATGAAAGTATAGTAGAATTCTGTACTAAAACAATGGGGTTTTGTGTTATCTGTGAGAGTAGACTTTTAACTACTCAGTTTACTTAAAGGATATAGGTCTTTCTATATAGGCTTTCTGCTATTTTTTAGATAAGTTTTTTAGTTAAAATTTTTCTAGGAAATTTGTCTATTTCATCTAACTTAGCTGTTAACTTATTTACAGTAGTCTCTTACAGTTTTAATCTCTATTAAAACTGTAATTATGCCTTTTTTTCATTTCCAGTATTATTTATTTGTTGTGCTTTTTCTCTTCTTGAGCAATCATGCCAAAGTTTGTGCATATTTTTTGTCCTTCAAAAGAACCAACTTCTAGCTTTACTATTTCTTTGGAATTAATTATTGGAGTTCTGTTGCATTAATTTCTGTTTTTGCATTATTTTATTTCTTCTATTTTTTTCCTCCTTCTCAAACTGTGCACTTACCTCATTAATTGTCATTTCCTCTTTTTGATAGAAGTATGTAAAACTGTATTTCCCTTGAAATACTCTTCAGAAATCTCCAAGATGTTCTCTGTAAGGTATTGAGTAAGGTGTGTGAAAGATATTTCAATATAATATATTTTCCAATTTCATTTTTTTTTAATATTCCAAGATTCTGTTCCCTGCTTTCTATCTTAATTGCACTGTGGTTAGAGAGTATGGTTAAGATGATAGCACCCCTGAGAAATGTTTAGACTTGCTTTTTAGACATGTGGAATTCAGTGGACAATTTTCATAAATGTTTAATGCACATATGAGAAAGAATGCATATTTCCTATTAGGGGAAGGTTTCTGTATAGTTTCATGAGATCAGGCATTTTAGTTTGACTGTTCAAATTTTTTGATCTACTGATAAATTAATTACTTAAAAAAATTAATTAAAGATGTGTTAAAATTTCCCACTGTGATGGTGTATTTATAAATTTCTCATTTCTACTCTGTCAATTTCTGCTTTGTGAATTTGAAACAATATCATCAGGTTACAAGTTTGGAATTATGATAACTTCTCTTGAATTATAAATTTTAAGATCAGTAATGACCTTAAAACCTAATAGTACTTTTTGCTTTGCAGTCTATTTCATACATTTCTTTTTTAAAAAAATACTAAGTTGTACAATTCATACTATTTTAAAAAGTTTTTTTAAGATTTTGTTTATTTATTTGACAGAGAGAGACACAGCAAGAGAGGGAACACAAGCAGGGGGAGTGGGAGAGGGAGAAGCAGGCTTCCTACTGAGTAGGGAACCCAATGCAAGGCTCAATGTGGGGCCCAATCCCAGGACCCTGGCTGGGATCATGACCTGAGCTAAAGACAGATGCTTAACAACTGAGCCACTCAGATGTCCCTTAAAAAGTATTTTTGTTTAAAAAAAAAAAAATATATATATATATATGTATATATATATATATATATATATATATATATATCTTTAAGTTAGACAAAAATATTAAGAAAAGTAAGACAGAAATTATAGCCTAATATCTAGTGTCTTAGTCAGCTCCAGCTTCTTTAACAAAGTACCATCGACTGCATGGCTTATCAACAACAGAAATTTATTTCTCACAGTTCTGGGGCCTGGAGGTGTCCAATATCATGATGTCAGCATGGTCGTGTTCAGGTGAGGGCTCTCTTGTGGGCTGCAGATGGACAATTTCTTGTGTCTTCACATGGTAGTGAGAGAGTTCCTGGAGGTCCCTTTTGTAAGAGCACTAATCCTACTTGTGAGGGCTCTACCCTCATGATCTAATTACCTCCTAAAGGTCCCCCCTCCCAATGCATCACATTGGGGGTTAAGATTTCAACCTATGAATTCACAGGAAACATAAACATTCAGTCCTCTGCACCCAGAAATTAAAGTTTAACGTATATCCTTCCAAATATTTTTCCAAGTGTATAGATTGACATTAAATACATGTGTATATACTATATTCATTTATAAAATGCATATGTGATATATATAGTTTTCTTTTTAAAATATTTTTACTTATTTATTTGACAGAGAGAGAGAGAGAGAACATGCAAGAGAGGGAACACAAGCAGGGGGAGTGCAAGAGGGAGAAGCAGGCTTTCCACTGAGCAGGGAGCTGGACACGGGGCTGGTTCCCAGGACCCTGGGATCATGACACGAACTGAAGGCAGCTGCTTAATGACTGAGCCACCCAGGTTCCCTGTTATATATAATTTTCATACATTTTCTATATAATTTTCCTACATATGTACCATATGGTACTATACATACATATATATTTTAACCACAATGAGATCATAATATGCAATAAAGTTTGCACCTGCCTTTTTTTTTTTTCATTTGACAATCTCTATCTTTCCAGGTTTGCTTCCATGATTTTCTGGTTCAAAATCAGCAACTATTCTAGGCTTACATATTGTTTATCATATGTACCTTAGAAGAGAGACTGAATAATGTGAATAGTATAGAAAATTCTCATGCATCTGTCACTCTACTTCAGAAAAGTATATTTAAAGAAGACTTTAAAATATTTCCAGAGAAAATAAATTGCAAAACAATATTTGGGTTCCCAAATTTACTAGATGTTTATAAAGAAAAGTTTTTTGTTTCAGAAAAATTCATAGAAGCCAGGATCTATCATGAGCTGAATAAAGCCTCCCATGTTGTCTAGTCACATCTAGATTTGAAACCATGGGATCATTGGTTCTACAGGCTCCTATTACTGGCTTGGTTTTTTTTGTTTGTTTGTTTGTTTTGTTATTCCCCTGTGACATATCTGAAATCCCCTAACAGCCCAAAGTGCGCTGCCCAATGCCACTTCCAACCCTTGTTCTTGTACAATACATTATATTTGAGATAAAAACAATTTGTCTTTCCATACTCCTATATTTGGATGTTGCCAAAATAATTATTATTCATAATTTTTAATTTTCTTTCTAAGGTGTTATGAGGTCAGAAGTTGTTTCTACACTACTGGGATATGTCAAAGACACTGGCCCCCAAGCCCCTGTGTTTTTGGAAGTGAGAAGTAAATAGAATCTCAGAAGGAATGGATTGAAGGAAAACCTCTTCTTAGCAATATTCTTCTCTGAAAACCACTTAACTAGTTCAAGAAAATGGTATTTTCATCTACTCCTGAATGCCGGAACTTTGCTTTCCAGCTTACGCTCACCACTCTCCGATTCCATCCCATCTGGTGTTACCCTTTTCTGAAACGTTACCAACACCTTCTTCAGAGTCCCCATTCGGCAGTCTCCCCTGGTCCTCCTTCCTTGCTTTACTGAAACCTGTTTTTAGAAAGACCAGAAAAAGCCACTTTTTCCTTCACTCAGCCTGAATCTGGAATAAATAGGCAAGGCCTACAAACTTGTGTTCTTCATGGATACTTTCAAATAACTATTTCACTGACTTCCTGCAGATACTTCTCTGAAAGCAGTTCAAGAAATCTTAATAAATAGCAAAGTAGAAAATGCTCATTCATTGAAAGTTTCAAGTTTGTTAAGAGGACACTCCTACCCAAATTGACCTACAGTTTCAGTATAATCATTATCAAAATCCCAGCAAGTCTTTGTAGAGATTGAAAAGCTGGCCCTAAAATTTATATGGCAGGGATACCTGGGTAGCTCAGTGGGTTAAAGCCCGTGCCTTCGGCTCTGGTCATGGTCCCAGGGTCCTGGGATCCAGGACCACGTTGGGCTCTCTGCTCAGCAGGGAGCCTGCTTCCTCCTCTCTCTCTGTCTGCCTTTCTTCCTTCTTGTGATCTCTGTCTGTCAAATAAATAAATAAATATCTTTTTAAAAAGAAATAAATAAATAAAATTTATATGACAATGCAGAAGACCAAAAATACCCAAAACACTTTTTTTTTTTTTAAAGTAACAGTATTAGGGAACTTATGCTACCTAATTTCCAAACTTTTTTTTTCTTTTAAATATGGGACGCTTTACGAATTTGCGTGTCATCTTTGTGCAGGGGCCAATTTTAGTATATGTGCTGCCGAAGCGAGCACTATTGTCCAAAACTTACTACAAAACTGTGATAACCGAGAGAGATGTGGCATGTATATACAATGGGATATTAGCCATAAAGAAAGAATGAAATCTTGCCATTTACAATGACATGGATGGAGCTAGAGAGTATTATGATACCAGAAATAAGTCAAAGAAAGACAAATACCATATGATCTCACTCATATGTGGAATTGAAGAAACAAAACAAACAAGCACAGGAGAAAGAGAGAGAGAGAGAGAAACCAAGAAACAGACTCTTAAACAGAGAACAGATTGATGGTGACCAGAGGGCAGGTCAGTCAGGGGATGGAGGAAATTGGTGATGGGGATTAGGAAGTGCACTTGTGATTAACACTCGGTGTTGTATGGAAGTGCTGAGTCACTGTATTATACACCTGAAACTAATCTAGCACTGTATGGTAACTATTCTGGAATTAACGTTTAAAAAAAATTTAAATAAAAAGTCCTGGGGAAAAAAAGGTGTAGAATTTGTTTAAGGATAACCTTGTACATTAAATGAAAAGAGAACTGCTAGCCCATAAAGAGACCCTCCCACATACACAGCATAGTCGAAGAAAGACAGGATCTAATTCCATGATTTGATTCTGTAGAACCATCCATACTGAAATCAGTCTTAGACTTCCCAGTTGTATGAAATAATTAATTCCCTTTTCCATAAACTATCTCAATTCTAGGTTCTGTCCCCAGCAAACAAAGGAGACATATATTCCTGGACATTAAAAAGATTGTGCTGGGACACCAAGTCTGTATCATTTTCTAGACTTTACTACTGACAAATTCACTGGGTCCCCAACATGCTCTGTTCCTTGCTGTTTGTGTGCCTTTCACAGGCCTGCTTGTGTCCCCACCCAGTCTTGTCTTTCTTGGAGTATCACTCCCGTTTTACTCCCAAATGCTACCACTTTTGAACATAATATGAGATTCTGTTTGCATCATGGACTCTTGATTACATGGAGTCATGGATTTCTCTAACTTGATGTTTTTGTTTATTTCCTTTTATGTTTTGTGTGTTATGAAGGGCTTATAGAAACCAGAAAGAAAATTCAGAAAACCACCACCACCAACAACAACAACAACAACAACAAAACAAAACAAAACAAACAAAACAAAACAAAACAAAAAAGAAAATTCAGGGAGACTCCTCACGTTCCTTTCAGAATGATGTCTTGAAAGAAAAAGGGCACGGAAACCTCTTCTGAAGTCGTTCAAGCCTGTTCACTACTGTAATGAGGGAGGTCAAGACTCCCAGTAGAAGAAAATAGAGCTAAGATTCAAGCTCACTCAACGGACAATAAATCCCCATTTTTTTTTCTCCATGGCACTTTCTCTTCTCTTGAAGAATTATTTTACATTTTTTTCTTATTCTTTTAAAGGGTCATTATTTAACTCCATAGGCTGTAACCGCTCTGCTAGCTCTGTGAAGTATCCTTCATTTAGTGGTAAGACACAGAAGTGAGGAACAGCAGCTCGTGCCCTGTGGACTTTTGGATAGGATATCACTGTTGACGACACCACAAGTCAATCACAGCTGAATCGCAGCCATCATTCATACATATTTGAAGAACTGACAGAGTCTATCTTAGTTTTCCATTCCCACAACCCCCGAGTTTCACATGCTCTTTAATTCTGATGTTCTCATCCTAATGTTCTTGGAATAAGCGTTCTCACAGGACTCCTTCTCATAAGTGGAGAGATGATTATTATGACGTTAGAGGCATTGCTGTCGAATCCATCGTTCTGCCAAGAAAGTCCTTGTGAAGGCAGCTGACAATTATTGCAGCAAATTTAGATGTTCCTCTGGCAAATCCTCTGTTTATCTCAATCTGGGGCATGAAGGTGTGTGAACACTCGATGGTAACTTTAATTAGATTTATTTATTCACCTCCAGGTTCAGTTCCATCAAATAAAATACAACTCAGATCTCCTAGTTACTACCAGAATTGTGTACTAAAGAGGAGTCACAGAATGAAGATAAAGACTTGATGAAGAAATCAGAACTGAGGAGACTTAAGAGGTGAAGCAGCTTATGGCCTCCAGATTTGCTGTTTTGTTTTTCTCAGATTTTTCTCAAAACCCACATATCCTATTCAGTGTTATAACTGGGAGTCTGTGAACAATAACTTCAAGAGGGCCTGCTTATCAGCAACTGAAAAGTTAACAAGACACTTCATGTTCTCTTTCTGTGTTCAACCATGCACTGATAGCATCACTAGTACTGTTTTGAGAATGTTCTAGAATTACTTCCATTACTCAGGATAATGTGTTAGGAGAGCTTTCCAAGCAGGACCTCCAGACCAATGGCCTCAGTTCCACTCAAGATGTTAAAGAAGCAGGCCTGTGGCTGCACCCCACACCTGAGGAGTCAGAAATTCTGGGATGGAGTTCAGCAATCCATGTTTTTAGCAAGCCCCCTAACTCTAAAATTTAAAAGCCACTATTTCAAAATAGTTGTCTTTTATCACTCACCCTGTGCCACATATTCGGGGCTCATAACACTTACAGACTAAATGAAATAAACAATGAAACATCAGTGCAGAATGTGATAAAGCATGTGAAACAACTACACATTTTTATAGAAACCTCCAGAGGCATCAACCAATTAAGAATCCATAAAGCATTTATTTTGGAGGAAAACACCTGGCTATGCATTGTGGAAAAAGGAAACGTGTCCCCTACCATGAAGGAACCTAATGGTAGTCAAGCCCTGGACACACTCACACACACTCCCAAATGAGGGGGTTTCTGATGATACTCAGATTAGTGGTAAAAATGGTAGGTTTTATTTCTTTGCCCTCTCGACTTGCTTGCATTTATTTTTTTTTTTTAAGCTTAAGTTTAAACGATCTATTGCATAGGTTATAACAGGAAAGCTCCAGTGTGTAAAAAGCAAGAAGGGCTACATAGAAGAAAGGGTCCATACACATAAGGAATGATTACATGTAAGAGGAAATTCTAAGTGAAGGGAGTAGAATGTATAAAGTCGTAACGAAAAGCAAATCTGGGCTGAGACTCTGAAAACATAAACATACCAGTCCAGTTGGATTGGAAAGTCCGCCTAAGGAGAGAATTATAATGTGCCACATTATATGGAGACGTCGTTAGTAAGAACCCTGAATTAAGGGCTAGGGAGTTTGTACGTGCCAACACTTTGGAAAATGAATATATCCTCACGCGGCAGAAAGAGGATGAGCGAGCTCTCTGGGCTTCCTTTTACAAGCACATTAACCTCACCCATGAGGGCTCCACCCTCGTGACGTAATCACCTCCCAGAGGCCCCGCCTCCTAACCCCTTCACCTTGGGGGTTAGAATTTCAATTTATGCATTTTGGGGGTGGGGGCACAAAGATTCAGTCCACAACATTCTTAGACGGTGGAGGAAGCTCAAACTGTTTTGTAAATATCTGTGAGTTTTGTAGAAGTAACTGACGACACGGGCAGTGAAGAAGGTAACAACTGCACAGCTACACACCAGCATGCCCACCACGTCAGTGCCCGTCCGGGCGCTGGAAGTGGTGGTCCCCTAGAAGCTATTTTAAGAGCTCATATGTCTGTAATATATGCATGATTTGCATAATGTATAATTATATATATTAACCTACATTATTTCATAATACACATGTTGTAGGATAATATAATTATATATAAGGCACGTACCCTATGCCAGGCTCTACATTAAAGAGTTTGCAAATATGTCCTCCCTTTCTCCTCACCAGAATGCTATGAGCTATCGCCTGTGACCATTGAAAGAGGAAGCTGAAGTACAGAGTAGGTGGCATCAAGATGACAGCAAATGGCGGTGCCAGAATTTGGACCAGCTCTGTTAGTCACCAAAGTGTATGACTTTAACCTCTCTGCTGGCATAAAACAAACTCCTTTACTTCCTGATAAATTATATGCATTCACTTATTTGAATTCTTCTATTTTACCTCAAAAAACAAGTGTATTGTACCATTAAAGATAGTCTTTGTATTTTGAACAATTTTTTTCATAATATTAACTAAAAAAATTGTTGTACAAGAAATCTTCTTTGAATTCTAGCACTTTGATATTGTCCCAGAACAGGCGGTGAAGATAAAGCTTTTGGAAGTACTATCTTCATTCAAGCCGATCATCCGCCTTAGTTCTGGTCAAAATCCAAATTGAGGACACTCCAATCAAGAAATATCTGTTCCAATTGCTAACTAAGCTACTTACTATTGATATATAAATTAGAAGTGAAATTGATAAGAAAAATTAAAACTAACAAAATTAGTAGGGTATGAGATTTATTTCTTATTTACTTGAAAAGATTATGATAAATATCCCCAATCAAAAGAGTGGGAAACTGTAATTCAAGTTTATTTTCTTGTCAAATTATCTTTATGTTTAATTTATATCAAATGTCTTTACTTCAACATTGCTATTCCTGATTACCTAGATGTCTAAAATCTAGAGGCATGCTTTAACCTTTTTAAAACTTAACTGTAATTTAATCTTCTACTTTCCATGAACCAAAAACTAATTACTTTTCTTTTTTTTTGACTCATGTATGTTGAGAAATTCTCATTTGTTTGAGTGCAGATGTCTGCTAACAAATATCACTTACTGAACTTAAAATAAATTTGTTAAATGTTATCATGATTAATAGTAATTTTCAATTGTATATAAAGTACAAATATTGTGGAAAGTGACAAAAGTTCCTCAGAAACAAAGGAAATTGTGGGGAGAGACCTATCTTCCTGGGATATTTTCACCTGGGAAATTTACATTTTTGGAAGAAAAATTAAAGTTGTAGAAGCATTTCTTTAAGAATTTTAATGCTAAAAAATACTTTTTGCATGGTCAAATAAATGTACAAAGTTTAAACTTTTTGTGTTTTCTCTTTTTTTTTTTAAGATTTTATTTATTTATTTATTTGACAGAGAGAGAATATAAGCAGGGGGAGAAGCAGAGAGAGAGGCAGACTCCATGCTGAGCAAGGAGCCCGATATGAGACTCGATCCCAAGATACTGACAATCATGACCTGAGCCAAAGGCAGCTGCTTAACCAACTGAGCCACCCAGGTGCCCCACATTTTCTCGTTATTGAGTAGAGAATTCAAATTTCCCAAGTGTCTTATGTCAGACTTAATTATACCTTTTTGAGAAAACTGGCAGAGAAACTCAGCATATAATATGGGTTAAAAAATATTTAATTGTTTTTTAGGTTGAATGTTTCAATTCTCTTGTTGAACTGACCTGTATATATTATTTTTGAAACAATGGTTCATGTAGGTAGTCAGATTTAGTGCTTTCAACCTCCTATAAACTAGCCATTTAAATTTTTTAAAAGGTATTTTTAATGTAGAATAAGTATAACGTTTTTGATATAAAGTAATAGAAATAAAACTTACTTTTTCAAGTACTATTGGGTAGTTGCCTTTGGGCAGATACTATGTAAGAATTGTATTTACAACTCTAAAACTGTATCTGTTATTAGAAAAGTCACTATTTTATTTTTATAAAATAATTTTTTTTCAGATTACAAAAATAATTCATGTTACTCTCGGGTAATTTGAAAAATATGGATAAAATATGGAAATGATATTCAATACCATTAGCCATTAGGGAATTGCAAATTAAATCCACAAGAAGATACAAAATACATGGAGCAAAAAGCTGACAGATTGATGAGAGAAACGGACAATTCAGCAATAATAACAGGAGACTTCAATATCACACTTGCAGTAATGAATAGAGCAACTAGACTGAATATCAAATAGGATGTAGGGCACTTCAACAACACCATAAGCCAACTAGTCTGGATGGAGATCACTCTCCCAGGCCAAACAGCAGAATACACATTCTTCTCAAGGGCACGTGGAACAGTCTCCAGGATACACCATATGTTGTGAAGCCGCCTCACCCCCTCTGGCCCACCTAGTAGTTTTTCATCTTTAGCAAGCATTCTTAGCCCATATGATCGATGAGCTAAACATTTCTTCGTGTATCTATAGATACTTCGTGTATCTATAGATGCTGCTTTCCTAGAGAATAGAGCACTTTGCAGGTCAGACTTTCGCACACAACCTGGCCCAGGTACCAAGGAGCAACCTTCTTGCACAACACCTGAGCAAGCTAACTGTAGCTGGCATCATCGAGTCTATGCATGATCAAGACAGGTCACAAGCCACTGCATTCCCTCAACTGGTTAAAGCCCTTTAAAAGTTCCTGGGCCAGACAGAAACCATGGAGTTGGCCTTTGGAGGAGAGTCAGCCCTCTTCTTAGGTGGCTGGCCTCCTGAATAAAACTCATGTTCCTTTCCAGTCAAAACTCCTCTCTTGAGAATTGGCCTTTGGAGTGACAGGCAGCCAAGCTTGGGTTTTTGTATGTGCTTGGGCATACAAAGCGGTCAGCTGTGCAGCATACCCAGCCGGGCTCAATATTCACTCCCAGGCTAGTCATTCTGCCCATCATGGGACACCAGCTGCCCCATGCTAGCGGGCCTTGGAAGGAACCCTGGGCTTACTGACCGATCCTGTCGCCCGGACTGGTTTTTGTTTCAGGGGAAGGTCCCTGCTTATTCTAGACTGACACCAACTGCCAGTCTTACTTTTGGGTTTGAGCGGTCAGGAAAGGAGCATTTAGGGAAGCTGATGAGCTGCTGGACTTGGCAAGCCCATCAGAGTCCTTGCCAAGGCAAGTTTTTCGTTTGTGAAACACTGGGTGCTTTTATTTCATCGTTCTTGCTTTTTCCCATGAGAGAGGTCTGGCTGTGGGGAGAAACTAAAAGGACTTGGATTATGGGCACTGTACTTGGAATTTGGAACAGATCTGTTTGGATGTGTGTGCGGGGGGGCGCGGGGGGTTGTATTGTGTTAAATTTGTATGCAATGGGAGGTTTTATCTCTGCCTCACCAAACAGCTCATTGGACCATATTTTGAATAAATGGAAAGAATATAGCCAGAAGCCCATGACTAAGAAAAGGATATATATATATATATATATATATATATATATATTTTTTATTGTAACGCCACCTGGCCTACATATATCGGTGAAGCCCCTCAACTTATGGGGAAGAATAAAAACAAAAGCTGCTTCTTGTCATAATTGTGTTTCTTCTGAGTTTTTTTCTGAATATTTGGCAAGAAGATGGGGAATACTCCTTCTGTTCCCAAAGAAAGCGCATTTCTTTTAAATAAATGGTGACAAACCATAAGAAACTCTTTTTTAAAAAAAGATTTTAGTTATTTATTTGACAGAGAGAGAGTACAAGCAGGTGAGGAGCGGGCAGAGGGCAAGTTAGAAGCAGGCTCCTCCCTAAGCAGGGAATCTGATATGGGGCTTGATCCTAGGACCTTGGGATCATGACCTGAACAGAAGGCAGATGCTTACCTGAATGAGCCCACCCAGGTGCCCCAGGAGACTCTTAATCATAGGAAGGAAACTGAGGGTTGCTGGAGGAGGAGGGGTTGGGGGGATGGGGTAAGAGGGTGATGGACACGAAGGAGGCACGTGATGTAATGAGCACTGGGTATTCTGTAAGACTGATGAATCACTGAACTCTACATCTGAAACTAATAATACACTCTATGTTAATTAATTGAATGTAAATTTAAAATAAGATTAAAAAATTAATAAATGGTGCAAAGAGCTAAAAAGCAATCAGAGAAAAAGCCTGTTTTGCAGCAGAGAGAGGCAGGAGACAGAGATAAAGAGAATGGTAGATAGAACAAATTTTAAATCCACCTCCATAAGGTGCCTGGGTGGCTCAGTTGGTTAAGCATCTGCCTTCAGCTCAGGTCATGATCCCAGGGTCCTAGAATTAAAACCTGAGTTGGGCTCCCTGCTCAGCGGAGAGCCTGCTTCTCTCTCTCCCTCTGCCTCTCCCCCTGCTTGTGTTCTCTGTCTCTCTCAAATAAATTAATTAAATCTTTTTTAAAGATTTTATTATTTATTTATTTGGCAGAGAGAGATCACAAGCAGGCAGAGAGGCAGGTAGAGAGAGAGGGGGAAGCAGGCTCCCTATCCTGGGCTCACAGGACTCTGAGATAACGACCTGAGCTCAAGGTTGAGACTTAACCCACTGAGCCACCCAGGGTCCCCAAATTAATAAAACCTTTAAAAAATCTAAATTCACCTCCAGCCTTGCTGGCAGCACCCATGACACCTCCGCCTCCACCTCCCCCTGTCCCTGTGTGCAGTCCCCTGGGCACGACTTTCATAAGCAGCTCCTATTAT
The DNA here is from genome assembly GCF_011764305.1 of Mustela putorius furo. Taxonomy (NCBI): domain Eukaryota; kingdom Metazoa; phylum Chordata; class Mammalia; order Carnivora; family Mustelidae; genus Mustela; species Mustela putorius. The sequence goes on from NW_025422171.1 coordinate 4,397,497, forward strand.
TATCCCCACTGGGTGGGGCACCACGGGCTCCTGATCCTCTTCCTCTCACTATCAAGGAGCTTTAACTGCTATTAGGCCACCTCCTTATGAGGTTCAAACTCAAGCGCCTCCTGAAATCAGCACGGAGGGCCCAGTGGCCCCCCTGGAGTTAGACCACCTGCATCAGATTCCCCCACAGAAGGCGCAGGAAAAAATGACAAGGGGAGCAAATTGATTGACTTTTAGTGGACACAGATGTAACACACTAGGTATTAGAGCTAATTTCAGTGTGTCAGTTTAATTAAAAGAGACATGTTTTTAGGGTTATTCACATTAGATATACAACTTTTATTCTACCAAGCCTTACTGAAGGTCAAATAAGCTTGTGTAATTTGTCAGCAAAAAGATGGCTTAAACTGATGGTTAATCTTGTCTGTCTCATAAGTGTCTTGTGGGTGATCGCTAAGACCTCTTTCAAAATCTTTGGCAAGCTGAAAATTTAAAAAGCTGTGTGAAGTTAAATGATAAATTGGGCTGAATTCATCAGATATCTAAGTCTTCTTTTTTTATTTTTTAGGTTTTATTTTTAAGTAATCTCTACACTAACATGGGGCTCAAACCTACAACCTTGAGATCAGATGTTGCACACTCTACCCACCGAGCCAGCCAAGTGCCCCTAGCTAGGGCTTTTTGAAATGAGACAGAATACTAAAGTGCTGATTACTGAATGTAGGCTTTTCTGCTTTGGCTTCTTACTATGGAGACACTGTGGACACTTGGGTCTGTTGGTAAATGTGCTTTATGCTTTATTAAAAGGTTATACTATGGAGAAGTACATGTTTCTAGAAATTATGAAATGTATCCATAAATTTGCCAATCCAAAGAATTCTGGTGCAACAGACAGTTTACAGTTGGTTACTACTTATTTTTCACTGGACACTATGTTTTCTAGGAGTTAAAGTTCGACTAAATGTAATCAAGCCTGGTGGAATTGATAAGGAAAGCATCTTGTATGTAGGAAAGTAGGAGATACAGACAAAAGGTATGAGAAAGGAGCATACATTTTTACTGAGATAAAGAAAGTAAACTTGTCCTAAAATGGGATTGGTTATTTAGAGAGAGAAAGTTTAGGACCAATTCCAAATGAAAAAGAAAAGTTGTAGAGGGTTTGTGAAGGGAGAGCTTGCGGAAAAAATTATGTGTATCATCATTCATTAAAATGAATGGATGTTAAAATTACACTGGCATAACATTAAAATTCTGGTTTATTCTCTGTTAAAAGACAGTTTTCTCAGATTGTTGATCTGTTATTGATAAAAAATTATAAACAAAATTTTCTAAAATATGTTCCTTTGTGAACAAATGGAAACAGCTAGCTTTCTCTCTACCTGAGCCTTCCAGAGTTCTGAAATTCACAGTGACTAAAACTGGATCTACTCTACAAAGGAACGAGTCTTGATTTGGTGATCTTTGGAAATGAGGGTGATTTTAGAGGGAGACATCGTTTCAGTAACACGTCTTTGTGGATGTTAAATTCTAGTTCTGATTAGTTGTCTTTGAATGTTGTTTGCCTAAGCTAGGTTAAGATGAGGTAAACTTCAAAGAAACTGATAGGACAGCTCATATGTATACAGTCTTTGTCCTTGTTCCTTTGTGGGGGTAATAACAGGACCCCACAGGCATAGGATTATTTGAATAGCTGAACAATGTGATGGACTCCTGACAATTGTGTAACTCAGCTATCATCTTGATTATTTCATCTTGATACAGTTACCCATTCTATGTGGCTGGGATGACAGATTCAATTCTTCAAAGACAGAGCATACCCCACTCCATGGGGCTAGCTATGCACTTGTGGAAATAGTAGATGGTCCTACTTTCCTTATTATTGGGCAGAGAATCCACTTGGGGATGCTTATATTCCCAGAAAGGTTCTCTCCCACTTGCCAGTGATTCCTCAGAATTAGGATATTGTTAAAGCTAGACAACCAGGCAAAGAACTCTTCTTGCTGGATTTATCCCTTCAGCTTATTTGTCCCAGGAACCACCTTTCTTGATAAAAACTGTAAGTAGAAGTTTTAGCCCAGCATACAGCAGCCATCTGTAACCAAACCCAACATGCAAATCACCCAGAAATTCAAAAGGCGGCCTTTGAAAACTGAATGGCCCTTGATATCCTGACTGCAGCTCAAGAAGGAACCTACGCTCTCATTAAAATAGTGTCGTGCATATATCCCAAATTACTGGAAAAATGTAGCCAAAGTTATGAAAGATTTAGGTAAACACATCACAGCTATGATGCCCTGGCTATAGATCATTCTAGCAATTACTTAAATTCAGCACCATCCAAATAGAAATATACCCTATTAAGCACTACTATATTTCTTGTTCTCCTTGGTTGTCATTGGACTTTTTGCATCTGTCAAGCAGGAGTTAGCACTGCTCATACTAGCTTGGAAGTGTTTCTACTGTCACTTTCAGTGGAAATGCCAGAAAAAAGATTCTCCCACGGTGTAACAGTCTTCCATTCTAAAATCCCTCCATTGTCCCTGATCAGTAGGAAGGAGTTACAGAAGATGACACACCTTCACCCCTAATCCCATAGATATGGAATGATGAGATTGATAATGGGAGATTGACTCTGCCTTGGCCCCTCCTGCCAACCCCACAGTCTTTAATTTTAGCAAGCACTCTTAGCCCATGTGATTGATGAACTAACCTTTCTTTAGAATAGATGTATAGTGGGGCACCTGGGTGGCTCAGATTAAAGCCTCTGCCTTTGGCTCAGGTCATGATCTCGGGGTCCTGGGATTGAGCCCCATATCCAGCTCTCTGCTCAGCAGGGAGCCTGATTCCTCCTCTCTCTCTCTTTCTCTCTCTCTGCCTACTTGTGATCTCTGTCTGTCAAATAAATAAATAAAATCTTTAAAAAAAAATTTAGAATAGGTGCATAGATATGCATTCTTTCCTAGAGAGAATAGAACACTTCTGTAAGTCAGCAATCTTTCTCCCACAACCTCCCTTGGTACCAAGGAACAAGATTTTCTTACACAACCTCTCACAGGTACCAAGGAACTAGCACTTCTTGCACAACCCGGATCACTGAGATAACTCTGTAGCTGGCATCATCAAGTCTACCCGTAATCAAGGAATGTCACTGAATAAACCCCTTAAAATCTCTGGGCCAGGCAAAAATGGTTTTTGGACAATAGTCTGCCTTCTTCCCAAGTGACTGTCCTCTGAATAAAAATCATATTCCTTTCCAATCAAAAATCTCTTGACTATTGGCCTTTCAAACAAAGGGCAGCCTAACTTGGGTTCAGTAACAGTTGGACCAGAAAACAGTTTCAATACATGTATAGATGTTAAAATTATGGAAATGTAAAACAATGGCATGTTTCCACATATATGAAATGTCCAGAATGGGCAAATACAGACAGAGAGTAAATTAGCAGTGTCCAGCAGCTGGCAGAAACAAGGAGTAGGAAAGGCATTTCTTTCATGGGTACTGAAAATATCTGGATTAGACAGTGGTTTTGGATGCACAACTAAAGTCACTAAGACCAGACTGGCCATCAGCTGAACACACCAAGAGACCCCAGTTCATCCCACAGAGAGGAGGATAATCACCTGAGCCCTCTCTGAATTTCTGGCTCTCAAAATCACGAGATGTAGAAATGTGAATAATATCTTAACCCATTTAATTTGGAGGTAGTTTGTTACACAGTAGTAGATTCTGGGACAGAATTTAGTATCCAGAAGTAGAATGCTACCATAAAATACCAAAACAGTATGGTAATATCTTGGGGCCAGGCAGTAGACAAAACCCAAAGGATCTTAAGCAGATTGTGGATGAAAATTTGAAGGGAAGAGTTACACAAAGTTTAAAAAAAGGGACCCAAGCTATGTACTGGCAGAACAAGAATATGCTTCATATATCAATTTGGCTTCTCAAGATGGCCTCTAAGAACCATCAGTTTATTGTCCTGAATTAATATCATGTGTGGCTGAAGGTAAATAAGGTCCTATCTCATAAGGAAATTTGGCTCCGTGTTTTGTCAAATGGAGTATATCAAACTGACACACAGCAATTTCTCAAAGTTTTAAGGGAATTATATCTTTAAAAAATACAGAGACCTGAGTAAAGTATTTACCATAACTGAAAGACCTAAAGAACTCAAATGTTCATAAATGGAAAAATAAATACAGATTGTCATATATACTTACAAAGAAATATTATTCAGCCACAAAAATGAATGAAATGATGGGGGTCCTGGTGGCTTAGTGGGTTAAGCATCTGCCTTCAGCTCAGGTTATGATCCCAGGGTCCTGGAATTAACCCTGTATCTGGCTTCCTGTTCAGTGGGGAGCCTGCTTCTCCCTCTGCTTGCTGCTCCCGGCTTGTGCCATGTGTGTGTGTGTGTGTGTGTGTGTGTGTGTGTGTCAAACAAATAAATAAAATCTCAAAAAAAAAGGAATTAAGTACTGATATATGTAATAATGTAGATGGATCTCAAAACTATTGTGCTATGTGTGAAGAAGTCAGATGCTAAAAGTATAATATTATATAATTCCTTTATTAGAAATGTCCAGAGTAGATAAATCCACAAAGATACAAAGTGAATGGATGGAGGTTCTGGTTTAAGATGGCGACACAGATGGGGCACCTGAGTGACTCAGTTGGTTGGACGACTGCCTTCGGCTCAGGTCATGATCCTGGAGTCCCAGGATCGAGTCCTATATCAGGCTCCCAGCTCCATGGGAAGTCTGCTTCTCCCTCTGACCTTCTCCTCACTCATGTTCTCTCTCACTGTCTCTCTCTCAAATAAATAAATAAAATCTTTTTTTAAAAAAAAAAGATGGCGACACAGAAAGATCCTAAACTCAGCTCCCTCCATGGACACACTGAGTCTATAGCTACCTATGGAACAATTTCCTTTGAAAAAACCCTAAAGGCTAATTGAGCAATGACTATACTTTGGGTAAACTAGAAGAAAACCACATCAAAGTGAGTAGGACAAGCTGGGATACAATTTCTCCACATAGACCCCACTCCTGACATGGCAGCCCACAATAGGGAGGGAATTCAAAACCTGGAGCTTTCCCCTGAGGAGTGAAGGGTTGGAATCCCACACTGGATAACTTTTAAGACCTGCACTTGAGAAATAAACTCCCTAAAACATCCAGCTCTGAAAACCAACAGGGTCATGTCCACCCACACCCACAACACTGTAACCATCTGAGAAATGGCTCTTAAAAAGCTCTCCACACTCAATACACTCCTGCTCCAGACCCCGCTGAGAGGCAGCCAAGCCTACTCAGAATTTAAGTGGAAGAGGCTCATCTGGGTATAGTAAAGCATTGGCCTTTACTATGGCAGGCATCTAGTTTAATACACACACATCTAAGAGCCTTCTGGAACACTCTTTTGGGTGCAGAGACTGGTGGGTGCCATCTTTGCACTTTTATTCTGCCTTGCAATAGCTGGAAGTTGCCATTTTTTGTTTTTTGGTTTTTTTTCCCTACAGGCACCATCTTCACATACTCCCTCTGCCATGCTCCAGAGCACCAGTATCTCCTGGAAGGGAGCGTTACACATACTTGATATTTTGACTTTTGCAGCTATAGCTGATGGGATACCCTCTGTTTGCCTGATTCGGAGGCCAGGGGAACTGTGCTCATGGGTCCCATGAGACTGTAACAACCAGGGAGACACTTCTAGGCCAGCTACCACTCCCAGGGACATTGTACTGCACAGAGAGCAGATTGAAACACATCCCAAGTCCTTCTGTGGAAGAGGCCTATTCTCCTATTCGCTAGGGCCAGACTTTGGCCCAAGGGCTGGGCTTCTGGTTTGACAGGCATCTTGTGGCCTAAGGAAGTAACAGAGGTTGGTGGACAAAATTTTTGCGTTCTCCCTCTACATCACTCCAGCCTGCTGGTTAGGGAGCTGTTATTGAAAGCAGGTGGAGGGGTGCCTGGGTGGCTCAGTGGGTTAAAACCTCTGCTTTTGGCTCAGGTCATGATCCCAGAGTCCTGGGATCGAGCCCCACATCAGGCTCTCTGCTCAGCGGGGAGCTTGCTTCCCCCTCTCTCTCTGCCTGCCTCTATACCTTCTTCTGATCTCTCTCTGTCAAATAAATAAATAAAATCTTAAAAAAAAAAAAAGAAAGAAAGAAAGAAAGAAAAGAAAAAAAGCAGGTGGAGTGGGGACCTGAATAGGTACTGAAAGAATGATTTGTTGAACAATCACCCACTGCACAGTGTGGAAAAAGGAGAGGGTACCAAATGAACCCATGAATCTGGGCTTTCCAAATCCCACTGCAATCAATTAAATATAAAAGTTAAGACACAATGTGGAGACAACATGCTGGGAGGCAGAGCCATCTCTTACAAAATATAGATGTAGAAATTACCCCATCTGTTAGCCCCCACCTCTCCCTCTTCACACCCACTGCCACAGCCATGAAAAGTAGGTAGACAGATTTTTTCTCACAAGCCCAGGACAATCCTTAAATTTGAAAATTGGTAACTGGATCCACAGGGAGCACAAATGAAAAGATACAGTAGGAGAACCTGGCTGTGCCATGTGTTTCCAAACCTCACTTTGTAGCACCAGGTTATTTTAAAAAATAGTATCAAAAGAAAATGAAAGAGTATTTTACTATAGAAAAAAAGGGGAGAAGTATAGGGGCACAACCATGTTTGACTAAGAAAAATCTTTCTGAGCATGACACCAAGGTCAGACTCCACAAGAGAAATGATTGATAAAACTAACCATAGACAAATATAAATATCTGCTTGGCCAACAATCTGATGGGAAAGCTGTAAGACAAATGGAACTCTGGAGAAACACTTGCAATACATCCAACAAAGGGATAGTACATTTGAATTGTAAATACTTCTTACAGATCAATTATTAAAGTATGAACACCCTAAAGAAGAACAGGAAAATAGACATCAATTGTCAGTCACCATTAGACAAAGACATTCTAATTAAATAAAATAAATAAATAATGAGATGTCATTTATACATTCAAGATTACCAAATGTTTAGAGATTAATCATACCTTTAGTTGGGGTGTTTAAGAGACAAGGGACTTAATTCATATATACTTATGGAAATATAAATGGTTATAATCTTTCTTAGAAGTAAAGAAGCAATAGGAACTGAATGTTACATCCTTTTTAACATTGTATATCCTTCACCCAGACTGGAGATTTTCCCTTAAGTAATAGATGGATAATGTATAAAAATATATATAAGAGTATATATGACACAAAAATGTTTATAAAAGTATCAAAATGAAAAATCCTCATGGCTTTCTAAGTATATATCTATGTGTGAAACAAAGATACTAAAATGGTACTGATCTTGAGACTTTGGGAATATGGAAGGGGACATGCTGGGACAGAGAGAGAGAGAGAGATTGAGACTAGTGGCAGGTGAGGGGAGCAGGTAGTTAATACAAGGGTTAAGATTACCTGTCATCTTCTACTCTCTACTTCAGCATTCCTTGGATGATTTACAGCAAGATACTTTATCTCTATTCATGAAAATACCTTAAAAGTATTTATTAAGGGGCCCTCGGTGGCGCAGTGGGTTAAAGCCTCTGCCTTCAGCTCAGATCATGATCCCAGGGTACTGGGATCGAGCCCCACATCGGGCTTCTGCTCAGCAGGGAGCCTGCTTTCTTCTCTCTCTGACTGCCTCTCTGCCTACTTGTAACCTCTGTCTGGCAAATAAATAAATAAAATATTTTTTAAAAAGTATTTATTAAAAGAAGAATAAATTGGGAACAGAGTTGTTCTTAGGCTCTTTCTTTCTTTACACAGAATATCAATAATGCTTGGTTTTATGACTTCTAAGTCCTATGGAGCTAGTAAAAGCACAAGTTCAGATTGTAGAAACCAACATTTGCAATGAACACTTGAAGAAATTTACATCTTGATAGCATGATAATGAAGGAAATGCTTAAAAAGAAACCACATAGATCACCAAGACAGCATGGTACTCGCATAAAAACAGACACATAGACCAGTGGAACAGAGTAGAGAGCCCAGATATGGACCCTCAACTCTATGGTCAAATAATCTTTGACAAAACAGGAAAAAAAATTACAGTGAAAAAAAGACAGTCTCTTCAATAAATGGTGCTGGGAAAATTGGACAGCTATATGTAGAAGAATGAAACTCGACCATTCACTTACACTGTACACAAAGATAAACTCAAAATGGATAAAAGACCTCAATGTGAGACAGGAATCCATCAGAATCCTACAGGAGAACATAGGCAGTAATCTCTTCGATATCAGCCACAGCAATTTCTTTCAAGATATGTCTCCAAAGGCAAAGGAAACAAAAGCAAAAATGAACTTTTGGGACTTCATCAAAATCAAAAGCTTCTGCACAGCAAAGGAAACAGTCAAGAAAACAAAGAGGCAACCCACGGAATGGGAGAAGATATTTGCAAATGACAGTATAGACAAAAGGTTGATATCGAGGATCTATAAAGAACTCCTCAAACTCAACACACACAAAACAGATAATCAGATAAAAAAGGGGGGGGCAGAACATATGAACAGACACTTCTCCAATGAAGACATACAAATGGCTATCAGACACATGAAAAAATGTTCATCATCACTAGCCATCAGGGAGTTTCAAATTAAAACCATGTTGAGATACCACCTTATACCAGTTACAGTGGCCAAAACTAGCAAGACAGGAAACAACATGTGTTGGAGGGGATGTGGAGAAAGGGGAACCTTCTTCCACTGTTGTTGGGAATGCAACTTGGTGCAGCCTCTTTGGAGAACAGTGTGGAGATTCCTCAAGAAATTAAAAATAGAACTTCCCTATGACCCTGCAATTGCACTCCTGGGTATTTACCCCAAGGATACAGATGTCGTGAAAAGAAGGGCCATCTGTACCCCAATGTTTATAGCAGCATTGGCCACAGTTGCCAAACTGTGGAAAGAATCAAGATGCCCTTCAACGGACAAATGGATAAGGAAGATGTGGTCCCTATACACTATGGAGTATTATGCCTCCATCAGAAAGGATGAATACCCAACTTTTGCAGCAACATGGACGGGACTGGAAGAGATTATGCTGAGTGAAGTAAGTCAAGCAGAGAGAGTCAATTATCATATGGTTTCATTTATTTGTGGAGCTCAACAAATAGCATGGAGGACATGGGGAGTTAGAGCGGAGAAGGGAGTTGAGGGAAATTGGAAGGGGAGGTGAACCATGAGAGACTATGGACTCTGAAAAACAATCTGAGGGTTTTGAAGGGGCGGGAGGGTGGGAGGAACCAGGTGGTGGGGGAACCAGGTGGTGGGTATTAGAGAGGGCATGGATGTCATGGAGCACTGGGTGTGGTGCAAAAACAATGAATACTGTTATGCCAAAAATAAATTTAAAAAATTAAAAAAAAAACCCACATATTTTAAATTATTTTAAATAGTGATTATGGACTACTTTTACATATCTTATAGACAGCTTAAAATATTTAAGCTACTTTTTACTTATTTTTCACTTATTTTATATTTTGTTATTGTAAAAAAAGATGTATGAATTGAAATTTAAAAAAATAAAATGTACCGCCTTAACCATTTCTATAGGATGCAGTAAAGTAGCATTAAATGTATTCACATTGTTGTGCAACCAAGCTCTAGAACTTTTTAATCTTAAAAAACTGAAACTCTATAGTGAGTAAAAAAGAAACTCTCCATTTCCTCTTCCCCCAAGTCCCTGACACCTACCATTCTACCTTCTGTTTCCATGAATTTGACTACTCCAGATATCTTGCATAACCAGAATCATACAGTATTTGTATTTTCGTGGCTGGATTATTTCACTTTCATAATGGTTCATCCCTGTCATAGAGTATGAGCATTTCCTTCCTTTTTATTACACCCTCCACTAAAAGGTAAATAATATTCCATTGTATGGATGTTTTCTACATTAGTTATCTAGATTACTAGATAATAAAAGGAATGAAACATATCAGCATGCAAAATCTTGTTCCTGGGTGACTCAGTCGAATATGTGTCTCACTCTTGATTTGGGGCCAGGTCACCATCTCAGGGTCATGAGATCAAGTCCCGTGTCGAGCTCTGGGCTGGGCATGGAACTTGCTTAACATTCTCTCTCTCCCTCTGACCCTCCTCACTCACTCTGCCCCATGTGGTCATGCTCTTTTTATCTATAACATAAAATAAAAATAAAATGTAAGATGTAACATCTCAAGTACATACTCCAAGGACAGACCATAAAATAAGAGGCTGAATCAGCAAGAATATAAACGTGAATATAAAAAGAAATGAAAAAATAAAATAAAATAAAAATAAAAATAAATGAAATTTCTTCTCTCTAGATATATTTCCAATAACAATTCATTGAGCAGATAAAATACTTACATGTTTAGGGGATAAATGTTATCAAATGTTTACATATGACTCTGTATTTTCCTCATAAAAAATATTATTTTATATCTCACAGGTATTTTTGTTGCACCTTTACATCTCTCTTCTCATTTTGTCTTTACTTCAGACACAAAGACTCTAGGACATTTAATATCGTTACCATTTTTCTCAAGATAATATTTATGTAGGTGTTGGTTAGGTTATGCTCAACCATTCAATGTGCTCATAGTCATCCAAAAATATTTAATCTAGGTCCATTATTGGCCCATTGTTATTGTGGTGGGCACTTAGAATACAAATTGAATGGGACAGTCTTATTTACAGTACGTTCATGTTGATGTTCGCATCACAGCCTTTGGCCAAACTCACAAATTTTAAGTTAGTGATTGAACTAATGGTGCTTTAAAAACTATGCCTAGTTAGTGTTGGTGTAGTTGTGGAGTTACAGGAGACACCTGAACGGGGACAAATAACTGAGTCACTCTCAGTCACTTTCTCCTGTCACCCTAAGCAAAAGAGACACAGGGAAAGGCAAGCCACAGTTTATTTGGGATTAAAAAGTTATAATTTGGCAAGCATGAGTTCAGATACATACTTAAATAGTATTCCCATTTATAGGTTAACAGCAAGGGGGCTTAATGAGTAAAAGGACAAGGCAATTATATGAGAAAAAGAAAAAAAAATTTTTTTATGGGTGTTCACAAGCTAAACTACTCTGGATTATAGATTAATTGTCTTCTGATTTTATCTTCAGAAATTCCAGAAATTTTAATTTTGTGATCAGGATGTCTGTTCCCCTGCTGACTTCTCAAATTACTGCTTTACGCAATTGTTGTTTTGCCCAACCTCAAGGTTTTGGCTCCTTTCAGACCAAAGCAAAAGGGCAGTTTCTCCACACTGGCTCCTCCAGCTCTATTTGAAAAAGGCTATGGCTATGTCAATTTTTCACAATACTAAATAAAGCAGCAGACTATCCTGAACTCCTTCTAAATTCATGCCTTATCAAGATACATTAGATTAGACAGAACCATGAATGGTATACAACTGCAAGTATTTTTAGAAGAAATCTCAACTTTGATTTTCAGATGGAGCAATAACACATTTTGTTGTTTACTGAGTTCTCAACAATATGACATGCTGTACTCAAAAATTACGTTATGGATACGGAGTGTTACGTATAATTTTTTGTTATGAAAATGTTTTGTTATGATATGTCTTATACATTATGATAATGCTTTAATAATGTTTTCTTTTTTTTAAGATTATATTTATTTATTTGACAGAGAGAGAGATCACAAGTAGGCAGAGAGGCAGGCAGAGAGCGAGGGGGAAGCAGGCTCTCTGCCTAGCAGGGAGTCCAATGTGGAGCTTGATCTTCGGGACCCTGAGATCATGACCTGAGCCGAAGGCAGAGGCTTAACCCACAGAGCCACCCAGGCACCCAATAATGTTTTCTTTTTTCAGTCTATAAAATCTACTTGATCTCTAATAGCTGTCTTAAATTAAAAGGTTAAACAATATGAATACATTTATGAATGTGTAAATTATAGGTAATTATAAGTAGACTCAAATGATGTCAGTATTAGTCTCTTAGAGCAAAAAAAAAAAAAAATTACAGATTCATTAGTCTATAAATCATGGAATCTTCTTCCTTACCCTGTGTCTATGTAATTCCTAACAGTTTTACTAGACCTTACTCGTATGTAAGGGATCATTAAACCTCTTAAATCAATAGATTGGCCTTTCCAAAATGTGCAGTGTTTAGGCCCCAAGTTTCCTTTAGATTAAACATTCTGTAGAAGTTTTAATCTTCTGTACAAGTGGATATGATTGGAAGAATCTCTTAGAGACAAGGAAATAACGTAATAGTACCAGGTCATCACACTAACACAAACATACAAATAAATGTCTTGTTTCCACAACATTTAACTGGTAGTATGGTGCTTTCAGCTTTGGGAGAGCCCCTTTAAGATCTGCAGATGTGCTGGGGCACCTGCGTGGCTCAGTGGGTTAAGCTTCTGACTGTTGATCTTGCCTCACTCAGGTCATGATCTCAGGGTCTTGAGATGGAGCCCCATATTGGGCTCCACATACTCAAGGAGCCCGCTTTAGACACTTTCTCTCCCTCTTCCTCTTCCCCTTACCTCACTGTTTGTATGCATTTCCTCTCTCTCTCCACCTCTAAAAAAAGGCAATAATATATATATATATATATACACACACACACATAAATAACTAAAAAAATTGGGCAAAAATGCTATCTTAACTTAATACTTGGTTCCAATTCTCATTTAAGGAAGGTTGTTTTAATATTTGATTATGTGGAAAACTAGATAACAGACTCATTAGTGTAGAAATTGAAATTTGCCCAGACTAAAGGAGATGTGCATAGTTTCAGGAATAAAATGGAACCCATCAAATTAAAAAGACTAAAGTGGGAATGATTAAGTCGTTTTCCTGATTCTCCTGCTGATCTCTTATCTTTATGTGCAGTGTCATTAAAGATTCGAATATGTTGACTTTGTGAAAAGCCATGAGTGTTGCTTAGAAAACACAGTGTCCCATCCACTAGACATGAGAATTCACCAGGGGATGGGTCCCCTGATATGGATGCTGAGTTTAGTTTCAAAAAGGAAGGAGGACACATTTCCTCAAAATGATACATTTTAAAAGCCTTGATTTTGATGCAAGATGTAATTAACACAATTAATTCTGATGTCTTCATGGTTAACACGGAGCCTCTGCACCCCACATCCCCTCTTCATATTAGGGATAATGTAGTGATGGTCATACCTTTCCTTCTTCTGAATAGATCAGTGGCAAACTCAAAACTATTAACTACTACAAGTAGCCACCAATATTTCACAACAGCACATAGCTGACTCACACTAAGTTGTCCCAGAAGAGCCCTTGAGCAATTTTTCCTGGAAATCATGACTTCTCTGAATACTTGGACAAAAATGATAACAATTCCAAACTGTGGTGAGGTAAGGAAGGACTTACTTGCGTACAAACAGTTTGACCAGCTGCAGCAGCAGACCAGCCCACACAACACCTCCACTTAACTAACGCCTGCAATGGAGATGTATTTTCAAGTTCTGTATGTATTTTCAAGTTCTGGTGAAGCTCACTGTCCTTTGAAATGAAGTGCTTCAGTGCCAAGGGAAAGAGCAGATACTGGGTTCTCTATCAATGAAGTCATTTTTCAGCTTTAACTGTCAAATTCGATTTTTGCTTGAGTTGTCAGGAGGACAATTGAGTTGCAAACCAGGCTTTGTCAAAAGAGTTTTTAAATAACTTTACCATTTAAAGAATGCATGCCTACAGCAATCTGGTCAGAGAGTTTCTCCAAATATATACAGAAGCTACTTCTTTCTCCTATGAAGTCCAGACCATGAAGTTGCTGCCCACGGCTAAGAGAAAGATAGAATTTCAGGAGAAAAAATTATTCATAGCCTGATGACTTTCAATCCTAAGGGACTGTGGAGAGGAGGAGAAAGAGAGCTGGAAACAGAGGGAGGCAGGCATGGAGAAGACCACCAGCACCACGCTGGATACCCAGCTCTGTGGTTGGAATAGAGCTGTTAGAAATGCATAAAATATCCAAGTTATTGGCCTGTTTCCCTTGTCAGACTGAGAGAGGGAGCTAAATGCCATTAGAAGGAGTCCTGCACACAGTCGCTTTCAATTCCAGAGCAGTGACCGCTCACAGGTAACAGCTAGGGGATAGAGAAATAACAATGCGGAGGAAGTGCTCCTGGTCTCCGGAGCCCAGGTGCCACGTTTGGGAGACCCTGCAGGGAACTCTTTGAAACTTCATGGAGGAGATGTTATTAAGATATCAAGGGTACCATCAGAGGCAGAGCAGAGCAAAGAAGTCAATTTTCTAATTGGTTTTCAAGACAAAGCCCAACTATATGGTGTATACAAGAGAGGACCTAAAACAAAGTGATTCCATATGCTGAAAGTGGATGGATGAAGATATCCCGGACATATAGAAATAATAAGAAAATAATGTAAGCCAAATAAAATGTAAGCCAAAAGCACTAAATGTGAAAAAGAAAAGCACTTTTTCTCTTTTCTTAAAGATTTAATATATTTATTTGAAAGAGACAGAGAAAGCATGAGCAAGGGGAGGAGCAGAGGGAGTGGGAGGTTCAGAGGAAGACAGAAAGCAGACTCCCCGCTGAGCACCCCCCACGCCACCCCAGGATACCCAGGGCTTGATCTCAGGATCCCCAGACCATGACCTGAGCCAAAGGCAAATATTTAAGGTCCTGAGACACCCAGGTACCCCCAAAGAAAGGCACTTTTTAATTCTAAAAGCTGTAATGCACAATAGTGTTATAACACTTAGAAATATTTGTATACTGAATAATATAACTATCACCCTATGATGCAACAAGTACAAGAGATTCCAAGAGACATAGGAAAAAAAAAAAAGCACACACACACAATAATTAGAGGAGACATTCATATACCACTCTCAGCAAGACAGGCCAAATGAACAAAAAGATGTAAGGAGACAGAATTTTTAAACAATACAATCAATTAGGAGACCTCAAAAATGCATACTGAAATTTAAGAGAAATTTATATACTTGTGAAACATTCACAAAAATGGACCATATGTTAGACTACAAGGAAAACATATCTGAAGTTGCATAATGTAGAAATAGTACAAGAAACAGTTCTCATCACAGTGCAATAAATTTAGAAAGTATTAGTAAAAATTAAATTAAAAGCAGCATTTTATCCTGGATATTAAAAACCTATTAAACAACTCTTGGGCAATAGAACAAATACAAATTGAAATAACAAAATTCCTATTAATAATCATAAAATAGAATTGCACATCCAGATCTATAAAATACATTTAAAACAATGATCAGGAGAAACACCATAACACTAAACATTTATCAGTAAAAATGAAAGAATGAAAATAAATATATTAAATACTCATTTCAAAAAATGGAAAAACAGGGGCACCTGAGTGGCTCAGTGGGTTAAAGCCTCTGCCTTCAGCTCGGGTCATGATCCCAGGGTCCTGGGGTCAAGCCCCGCATCAGTCTCTCTACTCAACTCTGCTTCCCTTTCTCTCTCTCTGCCTGCCATTCTGCCTACTTGTGACCTCTGTCTGTCAAAAAAAAAAAAAAAAAAAAAAAAAAAAAAAAAAAAAAAAAAAAACTTAAAAAATGGAAAAACAAAACCAACAAAGGAATCCTAAAGAAACAAGGAAAGAAATTATGAAAATAAATGAAGGAATGGATTAACGAAGTGAAATATATAAAAATAGGATAATTAATAAATTAAATTCCTGGCTGAGAGGGGGAAACCTAACAAGAATAGACAAAACACTTGTTTATGTAAGCCTTGCTATGTCCACCCATCTCCAACCTCTCCTACTTTCTTGATACAATTCACCCCATCCCTGAATAATAAGCCACATGCCCTAGACTTCATGACCAAAGTGCTGTAAGGAAGACTGGGTTGGAGGGGGGGACCTGGGTTAACAAAATCAAAAAACGCTGCAGGAATGACTTAAGCAATATTATCTCCATTTCACTAAGGGACAGCTTTAGCTTCAAACTGGGACACAGAGTAAGGAGTTGAGGTCTGGAAAAGACAGAGACACACACACATTATAAGAGAGGGCCATTCTGTGCAGACCTGAGAAGTGTACAGATGTACACTTCACTGAAAGTGAAGACCAGGAATGAAAAACCAGCATACCCACTGACGTTTAACTGGAGTGACCACATTCAGTATGTGGAAGGATCATGGGAGTTACCACTTCACAAAACAGAATATTACTGTAGAGCCACCAAAAGAGAAGCCAGCTGACACACCGTGGGTATTATGGTCATAGCATAAAATACATGCCTTGTAAAAATATTATCAGTTTTACAGAAATAAAAATGGGAACTGGGAGAAAGATAAGTAGGAGAATACACAGAAGGGATGATTTCCTTCATAGGACTGAGCCAATCAACAGTAAAATTGAAATCTAATTAAAGAAAATACAGTTGACCTTTGAACAATATGGGGGTTAGGGACGCCAACCCCCTGGCAGTCAAAAATCTGAATATAACTTTGGACTCCCCAAAACTGAACTACAAATAGCCTACTGTTGACCAGAAGCCTTAGTGATAAGATACAATTAACACATTTTGAATGTATATATTTTATTACTCTATTTCTACAACAAAGTAAGCTAGAGAGCAGAAAGTGTTAGGGACACCTGGGTGGCTCAGGGGGTAATCATCCCCAGGATCAAGTCCTGTATCAGGCTCCCTGTTCAGCTTCTCTCTCTGCCCTTCAACCTGATCATGTTCTCTCTCCCTCTCTCTTTCTCAAATAAATAAATAAAGTCTTTTTAAAAATGTTATTAACAAAATCATAAGGAAGAGAAAATACATTTACAGTATTAAAAAATGCATGTAGATGGGTTCCTGGGTGGCCCAGATGGTTAAGCATCAGCCTTCAGGATCCCAGGGTCCTTAGGATAGAGCCCCAGTTTGGGCTCTCTGCAGTGGGGGGCCTGCTTCTTGCTCTGCCTCTGCCTGCTGCTCTGCCTGTTTGTACTCTGTGTGTGTGTGTCAAATAAATAAATAAAATCTTTTAAAAAATGCATATATAAGTTGACCCAAGCAGTTCAAACCCATCTTGTTCAAGGGTCAACTATAATTCTAAACATTATTTTTTTTCATGACCTTTTTCTTATTGTAAAGGGATCCCATAAGAACTTAAATTCCCTAATGCAAATGAAAATTTATCTAAAGCTCAACATATGTCATATTTTCACTTTGGTTTCCTGTCTTTTGAATTTGAATAAAAATGAATTTAATGCTTTTTCAAGTTAAAAGAGCTATATATTATTCTTGTAAATTCCTTCTCTGATTCACATGTATATGAATATATGCAGAGAGAGATCAAGCTTATTCCCCAAAATGCTAATGATGGCTAATTTCACATAGAATTTATAGGGTTTTAAAAATTATGCTTTTTAAAATACTTTATGATAAGCAAGAATAATTTTTGGTAAAATTAAAAGGGTACATTGTAACAAGTGAACTTTCTAAAAGTAATAATATTGCAATTAAAATACAATTTAATTGAACATCCCCCCCAAATTAAAAACTTTTGCTCTGCCAAAAGCTCCATAAAGAGGATAAGAAAATTAGTTATGAGACAGGTAGAAATAATATTTACAAACCATCCATATGACAAAACCTGTGTCTCAAGTTTAAAATATATGAAGTACTCTCAAAATTCAATAGTAAAAGAAAATCCAACTAGAAAATGAGCAAAATAAATACTTCACCAAAGAATACAGAAACCACATGCAGGAAAAGATGTTCAACATCATTAGCCATTAGGGGAAGGGGAAACCAAAATAAGATACCATCTATCAGAACAGTGGAAATAAAACATAGTGACAACACCAAATAGGGCTGAGGACACAGAGGATCTGGATCACTCATCAGCTGCTGGTAGAAATATAACATGGTACAGTCACGTAGGATAAGTTTAGAAATTTCTTAGAACACTAAACTATCATGTGCCAATAGTTACATTCTGGGCATTTATCACAGACAAGTGAAGACTTATGTGCACACAAAAACCTGTATAGGAGTGCTTCTATCAGCTTTATTCTTAAAAAAAGTCCAAACTAGAAATACCAAAGTGTCTTTCAAAAAATTATTACACCGTCCATGGTATGCCTATACCATGGAATACTGCTCAACAATAAAAATGAATGAGCTGTTGATACATACAGTGTGGATGGATTTCAGGGGAATCATGCTAAGTGAAAAGAAATCAATCTCAGAAGGGTCCTTGCTGCATGGTTCTATTTAAGTAAAATTCTCAAAATATTCAATTATAGAAATGGAGAATGGTTGCCAATAATTAGGAAGAAAATGGGGAGAGGTGTGCCTGGCCATAAAGGGGTAGCACAGAGAGCCTGTGAAGGTATAACAGCTCTTTATTCTGACTGTGGTGATGATTACATGAATCCACATAGGGTAAAAGATTGCAGAGACTTGGGCGCCTGGGTGGCTCAATTGGTTAAGTGACTGCCAGGTCATGATCCTGGAGTCCTGGGATCGAGTCCCACGTCAGGCTCCCAGCTCCATGAGGAGTCTGCTTCTCCCTCTGACCTTCCTTCCCCCCTCTCATGCTCTCTCTCACTCTCTTTCTCAAATAAATAAAGAAAATCTTTATTTAAAAAAAAAAAAAAGGTTGCAGAGACTTGTACTCGTAAAATCAGAGTAAGCTCTGTGTGTTGTAACCAACATCAGTTTCCTCATTTTGATATTGTATTGTAGCTACACAAGGCATTATCTGTGGGAAAACTGAATGAAAAGCATGAGATAGTCTTGTACTTTTTTTGGACAACTTCCTGTGAATCTATAATTAATTCAAAATCAATTGTTTAAAAATATACAATTCAAGACACAAATAATTAAGTGAAACAGTATATTTTGAACATATAAAGGGTACAATATTTGATGAAGCTAAGATAGTCTTAACAATTTCTTCAGCAGATAGAATGAATGATTTCAAATGAATGCAAAGCAAGGCTTGTTAGAAACATGGAAAGAAACTAATAAAACCAAGATCATTAAGGAAAACATGAATATACATATTAGACAATGAAAATGCAAGTATAAAAAAATTGTTGGGGTGTCTTGGTGGTTCAGTCAGTTAAGCATCTGACTCTTGGTTTCGGCTCAGGTCAAGATCTTGCAGTTATGAGATCAAGCCCCACTTCGGGCTCTCACTGAGCATGGACCATGCTTGAGATTCTCACTCTTCTCTCTCTCTGTCCCTACCCCCCCACCCTGGCTCTCTCTCTCCCTCTGTCTCTCTCTATATATCTAAAAACAAGACAAAACAAAACCAAAAACCAAAAAAGAACAAAAAAATCAAAATTCAAAGCATTTGTATCATGTAACGAATAGCTTGATTTAATACACTCACATTTTCCCAGTTGGTATTCTTTTGAATACTGTTATGAGAAATGTAGATAATTTCATGGTTAGGTTAAGTGGAAAATTCTATATACTTCTATCTTCCTCTTATAGTTTCAGAATGCACTGTTTAAAATTGTTTAACCAGCATCTTCTAAAGGGGTATCTCTCTGTCTACTTTAAGCTAACCTAAGTTTTCCCAAATATTCTCTTTTTATGCAAGGGGTATCTCTCTGTCTACTTTAAGCTAACCTAAGTTTTCCCAAATATTCTCTTTTTATGCAGGACTTCCATTTGCTTAATGTGAAATATCAGAAGTTTGTCAGAATTGCAAGTATTACCAACAGGTTTTTTTTTTTTAATGAATTTCAGAAAGGAAGAAAGCAAGACAAAACACAAATATGAAAGAAAGGATGAGCTAGAAGGACAGATGGATGACTGGATGAACAGAATGAAGAAAGAAGGAGAGAAGTAGAGGTTAGTAGTTTTTCTGCTACATTGCTCTTCTTCGTTAACTAACACTCCCATTTGTTTTGTGATAACATGAATCTCAAGGAAGGTCATGCTGAGTAGCTATTCACCCTAAGTGATAAATGCATTTATATATTTACCTCACCTTTGAAGAGGAAAATATTTTTTGCAAATATTCTAAAATAATCTACTAAACATTTTGCTAATATTCTAAAATAATCTACTAAACATTTTGCTAATCAACCATTTTGAACATTGTTGATCTCCATAAGGAATAATCTAATAGAAAAATGAAATTATATTTTGTATTAAAAATTATAAAGACTTTGAATCATTCAAAAAATCATTTTTACAAAAAAAATTCAACATATATACATCTCTGTGAGACACTAACTGCTTCATAAAGAGTAAATAAGTAATACTGAAATGGACATCAGAGCTTTATTCCTGGTGATAATTGTTGGGATGACTTTAAAATGTATCAGACAGAGAGGTCCTAGAACAAACCACAGACTACATATTAAAGTTCAGTGTCACCAGATGCTGTATGGAAGTGTTGTATCACCAAATTGTGTACCTGAAATTAATTTTCACTGTTATGTTAACTGAAAGGAATTTAAATAAAAACTTAAATAAATAAATAAATAAATAAATAAATAAATTCGGTGTCATACAGTTGTATCCAATCAGTGACATTAAGACCATTTAAGACATTTGAGATCTTCTTCTAAGTTTAAAACCATAAGGTTAAGAGGTTTCTGTCCATATCCTAACTCCTCATAAATTCATTGCCAAACCTGGAGCAAGACACTTAACTGGTGGAAAACAATTCACCTTCCCATCCATGTCTTATAGTAGAGGATGAATCAGACCTATATTACAGAAAACAAACAATGGCTAACAGAGGCAGGGGGATGTGGAAACCTGGGGAGGTACAGACTTCCAGTCATGGAATCAATTAGACAGAGATGAGGGCACAGCCTTGTGAATTTAGTCTGTGCTGTTGTAAATAGTGTTATAAGATGACCAATGGTAATAATGTTTGTGGTGAGAATATCATAGTGTGTAAACTTGTTGGATCACTGTGTTGTATTCCTGAAACTAATGTAACACTATGTCAAGGATACACAAATAAATAACTAAATACATACTCAAAAAAAGAATGAAATGAGAATAAACGTGAATGCCCTTTGAAAACTGTGTGAGTACTCAGCATTATGCTGAGGCCAACGTGTATCAATAACAGCCCAAAAGAACAAAGTTTCGCCCCTCCCCATCTACACAGAGAGGATATTGTGGTGCCTCTTTCTGTACTTTGGCTAAACCAGCTACACAAATTGGTTATATTCTGTATCAGCCCCTCCTCTGCTTGTGCTGAAACTGTATAAAGAGTGGTTATGTGATTTTTTAGATACCACTAACAAATAGAGAATAATAGTAAGTAGATAATACTTAATAATAAAGATATTGCCTGTAATTCTTTTATCTTTTGGACAAATACACCTTGATCGCTATTCTTTTTAACTTTGGTACTAGTTTTAGGAAAACACTTCACAGCCAAGACAGAGATCCTACTAAATTAATTAACACAATTACAGTTGGTAAATCTGTAATGAAAAATACAAAATTTCTTCTCTTGGAAACGCTACCAAAGGTAAAAGTATAAGAAATAAGTAAGAAATTAGGCAAGGTTACACATTTTTAACTGTAAGATGTTTATGAGCTAGGCCTCTTACTTTTTGAAAACGAGAAAATTAAAAATCAAAATGTCCTTTAAGATTTCTTATGCATTGGGGGGCACCTGGGTGGCTCAGTGGGTTAAGCCTCTGCCTTCGGCTCAGGTCATAATCTTGGGGTTCTGGGATCGAGCCCCACATTGGGCTCTCTGCTCAGCAGGGAGCCTGCTTCCCCCTCTCTCTCTGCCTGCCTCTCTGCCTACTTGTGATCTCTATCTGTCAAATAAATAAATAAAATCTTTAAAAAAAGATTTCTTATGCATTGCATATAATACTTTAAATCCTCTCTCAATTTAACTATAGCTAAAAAACAAAACAACAATACAAAAAACCCTCGGCTTCATTATTAATAAGTTTTGATTTTGCTAGATTCTCATTAACAATTATTTTTTGAAACAAAAACTGTGCTAACATGTTTTCTATAATAGTTGTATGTTTTCTATACTAGTTGTATGTATAATAGTTGTATGTATGTTTTCTATACTAGTTGTATGTATAATAGTTGTATGTATGTTTTCTATACTAGTTGTATGTTTTCTATAATAGTTGTAAGGTCCTCTCATTCTATGATGTCAGGAGTTGAGCTACACCACTCCTTGCTACTGCTGCCTGGACATCTATTCTGTGGCCTGCAGAAATCTTAAACAGACCCTACCCACCCGTCGGAACGCAGGCGCTCAACAGCAGCCGGCAGAGTCACAAGTACATTTAAGTTCCTGACATGACTTGGGCAACAGTCCTTGGGATGACAGTCTCCCTTGCCTCCCAGGCCTTCCATCTTGCACACTGTTAGATAAGACCTCTGTGGAGCTTACCAGAAACCCTGCTCTTTTGTTTGAATTGACCAATCCAGGCTTAGCCTATAAACCCCATAGTTATGCCATCCAAAACAGATCCTAAAAAAAGGCCAGTGCCCCAGGTCCTGCCTCTCTCTCTCCCTCTGTGTTCAGCACCCTGCCTTGATCTTCCCCTATGGCTCCTCCAGCTAATTCTTTCTGGACCTGTGAGTATGAAATCTCTCTCTTGCTCTCAAGTTCTCCTGTTCTGTGTTGAACCACATCTCACCATTCATCATGGAGCAGGCTGTGCTTTATTCAACAAGTGTTAATGTGACAAATTCATAACGCGTGGTAAGGGATGAAAAGTCTCTGAAACAGTCAAATTTTAATATTAAATACACAATTATTATTGTTTTTTTTTTGAGAGAGAGAGTATTGCCAGGTAGGGGCTGAGAGAGAAGGAGAATCTTAAGCAGGCTCTATGCCCAGCACAGAACTCCATGCTGGGCTAAAACTCATGACCCTGAGATCATGACCTGAGCCAAAATCAAGAGTCAGATATTTGACTGACTGAACCACCCAGGTGCACCTAATTACAGAATTTTTATAGAATATTTACAAGAAAAACTGATTTATTTTATACAAATTTTAGGAAAAAATGAAGATTTGGCTTTATCATGTTTTTGTACACATGGTCTGTTTCTTGAATTACCAAATTATTACTCAGAGACAGAAATCAGCTCATGGTCATTCCTTCAAAGGCGTTCAGAGAGCTCTATGCTTCCATCCATTTTTCTTACCATCTCTGGAGTTCTTCCCATTTGCCTTTAGCTCCAAATCCCTGGGAAGTTTTCATGGCCTAAATAATTATGTTCTTTTACCTTTTTTCCGAAACTTGCTAACCATGACAGAAGCCAGGTCTCCTCAATGCAGCCTTGCTTGACAAGGCAATCTAACTTGCTTCAAGGCAATCTAGCTTACTGACTGTAAGAGAGAACTCCAGGTTACATCGCAGATTCTACACTGGTACCTGTGACGCAGTTCCTTCTCCTCCCTTCATCAGTCTTAGGAACCATTCTCTGACCCTGTGTCCTCAAGGTGAAATGCAGACAATAAGTTAGTAAGAAAACCCTTAACCCCCCTTCATTACTAATTAATCACATCACAATTAAACAATTAATTAATACTCTTAAGTGCGCTGGAAACCCTCACAGTACCTGGGGCTCTGTAAATTCTCAACAAACGTTTACAGATAAGACAGGACAGAGTTGGCAGCATGACTTCGAGATTTAAGATCAACCTCTTCTTCATTACATCACTGATAACTTAATTTCAGTTTTCTTATAGATTTCTAATCCATTAGAAAATTCAGTCAATGTGTCAAAATGTCTTATAGAGTCAAAAGATCACTTTATAGATATTTAAAATATCCACAAATGCTCAAGTTTGTAAGTGCAAAAGACATACAATGATAGAATTTTACAAGTGAATCAGACAATTTTTATTATCTTTCCACATTTCCATCTTGGTTCTAAGCTTTAATTTGCTTCAATTAAGCATCTCTAAATCACTCCATTAACTGTACTGTGAATAGTCATCTTCTACATGTGCATTGCAAGCTGAGGGGGGAACGGTAGTTTAGGGACCCCTGCTTTTGGTCACCAAAGTCCTGTCTTATAAAATAGCAGACATATCTGAACTAAATACAAATAAAATTTTTCACATGCTTTCCTGTCCACGACAGTATAAATGCAAGATGACGACATTCTGCAGACACAAAGTTGAGACTGGTCTTCTTCCTCAAAGCCTTGGTCTCACCTAATACACACATGCAGTTTCAGCTTTTTCCCACCACCCAGCCCATGAGAGTTATTTTGCTATGGGCATGAAATCCAAAGAGTGCAGGCTTTCCAACTTCCTTCTCCCAGGACTGTGTTGGAAGCCTCCAGTTCTTGCGTATCCAGGGATGAGCAAGCACGTGGCTCATATGGAGTGCCCTGCCATAGCTGCAAGCCCCAACCCTTCTCAGTGATAACTGGTGCCCATCACTCCTTCCTGACATGGAAGATGTGACAAAATCACATCTACCATTCACTAAGCCCTTGGGTTGCAACAATGAAAACCTAGACACATGTCCTCTGTCGGGGAGCATATGTTCTAGAAGGAGTAAATAAACAAATACTTAATATGTCAGGTGGTGTCACAGAGTGTGAGGAAATCAATGTGGTAAAAGAGATGCGGGCAGATGGGCTGGGATTGGATTCTCAAGGAAGGTAGCAGTCAAGCAGAGGTTTGGAGCTGGTGAGAGAAAGCCATGTGGATATGAAGGAGGAGTCCATGTCAGACAGACGGAATGCAAATGCAAAATCCTGGAGGCTATACTCTGCTTAGGTTGTTTAAGGAATATCAGTGAGGCCAACATAGCTGGAGGAGGTTGTGTAAGGAGAGGGGGGAGATGAGGACACATGCTGCTGGGCCCCAAGGCCAAGGGATGAACTTCAGCTTTTACTTGGACTGACATAGGAAGTCCTTAGAACCAGATTTTGAACAGGGAAGAGACATGATCAGACTTAAGACTTAAAGGAATCTTTTTGGCTGTTAGAGGAAGAATATATTATTATAGACCATGGGTAGAAGAAGTTAAGGACACCTGGTTCATTATATTTGTGTCTCCCATGGACTTTTGTGTTAGGTACCTATGACTGCATTAGTCTATTTCCATATGCCTCATTTGTCACATTTATTGAATTCTTGTGTGCCAGGCATCACGCTGCATACGAGGACCATAAAGGTGATTCAGCACAGTGCCTGCTACCCTAAGGACTTATCATTTAATGGATGACAGTGATAAATATATATATATATATATAC
Source organism: Mustela putorius furo (assembly GCF_011764305.1). NCBI lineage: Eukaryota > Metazoa > Chordata > Mammalia > Carnivora > Mustelidae > Mustela > Mustela putorius. The sequence goes on from NW_025422171.1 coordinate 4,422,737, forward strand.
AGAGTATACGTGTTAGATTCGAGGATTGTATCAAAAATTTTTAGAGGAATAATAAGTTCTGTTATTATTCCTTTCTATTCAAAGAATTCCTATTACTCCTTTGAGTTAAAGAAGAAAACCAGCACTGTGCACCAGGCAGTGTCAACAAGAAACAGAAGGGAAGAGAAGATTCTAGCAAGTCCCCAAATGCACATGGAATGTCACCACGCAGACTTCATCTAAACAGATCTGTCCATATTTGGAAGTTAATACCTACTAAAACACAAGAGAAGCAAAGGAAAGAAACACAATGCCAATGGCCTTGAGGTACAGCAGATCTGTGCCCCTGCATTCCTATAGGAGCCTAGGAAAGGTTTTAGAAAATGATTTATGTTCTAAACAATCCTGGTAGATAAGAACAAGCTCCACTGAAAATACAGGCTGAGATAAGCAGTCAACAGACAGATTTTCCTATTATATTTTGCCAGTTTAAGAGAGTAAATGCGAGCCCCCTGGGTGGCTCAGTAGGTCAAGCATCTGGGATCCTGGGATTGGGCCCCATGTGGGGCTCCCTGCTCAGTGGGAAGCCTGCTTCTCCCATTCCCTCTGCCTATTGCTCCCCCTGCTTGTACTCTCTCTATGTGTGTCAAATAAATAAATGAAAATATTATAAAAAAATAAAAGAGTAAATGCATCTTTGCAAGACTTCACTGATCTCAAGTCATTGTGGATCAATGAAGGGCTCTGCAGAGATCAGAAAGAACAAGCATGAATGAAGTGGGGCCCACAGCATTGGTAAGGCAACATGTGTGTTTCTGACATGGAAAGCTGATGTCAGAAATGGGCACTGCTATAAAAATGAAAACTGGATTGGCAAAAAAAAAAAAAATGGGTATTTGACAAAATTGTAAAAAGGTAGTGAGTGTGACGAAGACAAATGTTTTATATTGACTAAAGCTACACCTCATGAAGATGCCAAAAGCCATAAAGGACTGAACATAGCATTGAAATAAATAAAGCAATTATTTTCAAAAATACAAATTAAAACTGGCAAATCAGAACCAAGGAGGAAGGAATAAAACACTCTCAGAAAATGGCAAGTAAGCTGGGAAAAAAATCAAATATCACAAATATCTAGCTTGCTGTGATAGATATATATAGAAATGTGTACCAAACAAATTGAAGATACATTATTTTCAAACACTATGGAACATTTGCAATAATTAGCCAGATGTTAGGTTACCAAAAAATTCTAAAGGAAAAAGTGCTCAAGACAGAAATTACACTTCCCAAGTTCTGATTACAATGTCAAAAAACCAAACAGTAAACAACCAAAGCCTAGCCCCAAAGAATCTTTTTCCACTCAGAAGTGTTAAACTACTCTTCTAAATAACTCAAGATGAAGAAAAACTCAAAATTAAAAGTAACAACTATTCAGCAGTGACAGTAAAATACCATATCTTGAAACAAATTCGAACAAAGCATTAATCAAGGGAAATTTGACTGTGAAGGCATTTATTAGATATTAAGAAAATGGGGGAAATAAGTGAGTAGAGGAGTCAATTCTCCTCTACTCCTTAGGGAAGAAAAAAGAGCAGCAGTCTGAACCCAAAGCAAGGTGCATTAGCCAGAGGTGAGGGGAGTAAGCTCTGGCGCCAGGCTCCCCGGGATAGAATCCTGCCTCCACCTCTCCCCAGAGCTTCCCTCCAGGGAATTGCTGACCTCTCTGTGCCTCTGGCTTCTGAGCAAACCGGAGGTTCTTGTAGTTTTGTTAAAAGATTAAGTGAGAGAATACAAGTAAAATTCTCAGCTGAGTGCCTGACTTATAGTAAGGATCGAATAAATATACACTTATTTTAAAAGGAAGACACCAATATCATTCAATTAGTCAAAGACTCATTTTCTAGTGGCACGTGTAGAGCACGTGGGTTCTGTAAAGAAGTTTCTGTAAAGAAGTTAGCCTTTACTAAAATCTTAGATTCTCCAAGTGTTTGGGGGTAGAGTGCACATTGATGTCAGAGCAGTCCAGAAAGTTCAGTGTGTCTACCAAACATTTAGGGAGACAGCCATGCTAATCCTATACAGACTCTCTCAGAGGATAGGGAATGAACATAAAAATTCTAGCTCATTTTATGAAAGCTCTAAAACCTTGATTGTGAAGCTTGAACAGGACACTACAAAACAAAAAATAGGCTGATCCCCCCTATGAACATAGATACAAACCTCTTTTTTTTTAAAGATTTTATTTATTTATTTGACAGATAAAGACCACAAGAAGGCAGAGAGGCAGGCAGAGAGAGAGGGGGAAGCAGGCTCCCCACCGATCAGAGAGCCAGATGTGGGGCTCAATCCCAGGACCCTGAGATCATGACCTGAGCTGAAGGCAGAGACTTTAACCCACTGAGCCACCCAGGTGTCCCTAGATACAAAACCCTTAGAGTATCTGTAAACCAAATCCATTTATATATAAAAGGATGATATGAGTAACCAAGTTGAATTTATTCTAGAAACACGAAGTTGACTTATCTTCAGGGAAAAAAAAAAATCTAACAACACAATTCATACAGAAGAAAATTAAATAGGTAAATTAGAATAAAATAAAGGAGAAAATTCATAGGATCTTCTCAACCTATGCAGAAAAGATTTGAAAAATTCAACATTGACCATTAAAAATTCTTAGGAACTAGAAATAGGAGGAAGTTTCTTTAGTCTGAAAGAACATAACTATGAAAACATGATACACAATGGTAGAATGCTAAATACTTCTATCTGAGGTTGGGAAACTAAATGGGATGCCCATTATCTTCCCTTTCATTCACCATAATATTAGGGACCTTAGCCAATACAGTAAAACAATGCAGATACTTTGATTAGAAAAGCAGGAACACAGGGGTACAGGGTTGGCTGTCATTTGAGCATCCCACTCTTGGTTTGGGCTCAGGTCATGATCTCAGTGTCTCAAATCAAGCCCCATACTGGGCTTCGTGCTCAACACAGACTCTGTGAGATTCTTTCCCTCCCTTTCCCCCTGCCCCTTCCCCCACTCACTCATGAACTCTCTCAAATACACAAATAAAATTTAAAAAGAAAAAGAAATTCAAGAATACAATCATTTTGTGTAGGTAATATGATTATACACACAAAAATCCAAAATAATCTACAAATAAGTTGTTATTAAAAGGAATATTTGATGGGGCACCTGAGTGGCTCAGTCAATTAAGCAACTGCCTTAGGCTCAGGTCATGATCTCAAGGCCCTGGGATTGAGCCCTGAAAAATCAGGCTCCCTGCTCAGTGAGGAGCCTGCATCTCTCTCTTGTTTTGCCTCTTCCCTCTGCTTATCTTTCTCTCAAATACACAAATAAAATCTTTTAGAGAAGGAATATTTGAGTTTAGTAAGGTTATTTATATGACTAATATATAAAACTAAGTTTTTTCGAAATAACCTAAAACTGAGGAATTTTTTAAAATAGACTTTTAAATAAATAAACTTTTACTTAAAAATAAAAATAAGGGTGCCTGGGCGGCTCAGTGGGTTAAAGCCTCTGCCTTCAGCTCAGGTCATGATTCCAGGGTCCTGAGATCAAGCCCCACATCGGACTCTCTGCTCAGCGGGGAACCTGCTTCCTCCTCTCTCTCTCTCTCTGCCTGTCTCTCCCCCAACTTGAGATCTCTGTCAAATAAATAAATAAAATATTTTTAAAAAATAAAAAATAAAAGTAAACTTTTAAAAATAATTTGAAACAAATCTAATAAAATATGTTGCAAAGTTTCTACAAAGAAAATTATAAAACATTGAAAGAAAGATTGATGTAGTGAAGATATACGGTGGCCATAAATTGGAAGGTGCCATACTGTAAAGATTCTCTCCAAATTGATTTATAGAGTCTGTTAATTATCATTCAAAATCCCTATAGGTTCACTTGTGAAGTTGTCAACTGGTTCTAAAGTTCTAAGGTTTCTATGGGAATATGAAGGACCAAGAATAGCCAAAAGAGAAGAAAGAGGTGGTAGGACTTACTCTAATGGACATCAAGATTTATTTTTAAACTACAGTGCCTAAGCAGTTTTGTACTGGGTGCAGAGATAGGCAGACTGATGAGACAGAAATGGGAGCCCCCAGATAAACCCACACACACAAACACTTGATTTATGACAAAGATGGTACTGTAAAGCACTACAAATGGTCTTCCTACTAAACAGGGCTGGGAAATTCTGTGTGTACATATTGAAAAACAGAAAATAATCTCAAATTAACATCTGATCATTTGCTCTACAATGCAGAAGATATTCATCACTTTATCAAAAGCAGTTTTCATTGCAGAATGGGCAGAGTGCCCAGGGAGCAATGGTCAGAGCCCAGAGATGAGCGGGATAGTTGCACTAGCGGCCAGTGACCACAGCGGTCACCTAGATGGTCTTCCTTGCAGCCCGCAGTGTTAGGTGTCACAAAGGACACCACCATCATCAGAGCCATGGCAATAACACCTGGCACCACCACCTTCCCAGCTACTGTGAAGGTGGGTTCTTCAGTTATGGTGAACCACTCAACCACTAAAACGCTCTCAACCACAGCTGCCTAGGAGGGGACATCCATCTCTTCCATTGTCAACATGTCCACCCACCCTACCATGTTGGTGCCCAAGGCAGGGACTGTGATGATGGCCCAGGAAGCTCAGGTGGTGAGCACAGTGGTGGACCAAGACCATGGGTGAAGATCCCCATCTCTACTGCAGAAAGCAGTGCTCTGACTGCCAATCTGGGCAAACTGTTGATGATGCTCCAGACCAAGGAGCCACTTCAGCTGGGACTGTCAAAGATCTCATGACCTCAGCAGATGAAGCCCACTGCCATCTCAGTTCCACCCAGACCAGTGGGACTGGGACTAAGTCTGCCATACTGAGCATTCACGGTGTGTTCCCCCAGCACTGGCAAGCCCAATGCAATCACCATCATCAAGACAATCCCCATATTGGTCACAGGTATGACAACAGTACTGGCATCAAGTTCCCCATCACCACTATCACCACCAAAGTGATGACTTTGAAAAATGGAGCACCTGCCAAAATCATCATTGCTGTCCCCCAAATTGCCACTAGGTATGGGAAGCAAAGCAGTGACCCAGATGGTGCTAAATGTGGACACCATGGCCATTAAGGGTGTTTGCCTGGTCACCCCGTCACTGTCTCCACAGTCAAGCCTGCCATTACCATGTTAATTGTGAAGACCACAGGTGTCACAACCCTCAGCAGAGTGACAGACACCATTCCCACTAGCCTTGCCAGAGCTGTTGCCACTGGCCCAAGAGCCTCCCTGGCCATGCCCATCACCACCTGGGGCACCATTGCCATCCCGTCAAGCCAGGTGATCAGCCTCACTGCCATTGGTTGTGCTGGCAACACAGACAACCCCCACTATTACCATATAGCCCACAACCCAGCCTACCCGAGGTGCCACTGATCACAGTGCCAATGGGGCCAAGTCCCAGCCTGTGTATGGCCTCTCTATGTCTGTTCCAGCCCCACCTACTAGAGTACAGCCCTTGGCCAGTCATCATTGCTGACTTGGTCCAGGGTGACATGCAGTATGGCATAGTGATGTTGTGCTACAACCTACCCTGTGAGACCCATGAGATGGGCACCATCTATACACCCTCCACCACCACCACCCCCATTGGAGATGTGGGCAAGCCTGAGGGTAGGCAATGTCCCCTGCCCCCTACCCCTATGGAACCACTGGTACCAACACATCAGTCGACGTTGCTGCTCTGCTCCTGGACATCTGAAGAACCCTGGAGTCCAGCTTGGAGGTGGCAGCATTCTCCAGGCCAGTGCTCCATTGCTGCTTTCCTGACACAGAGGGTATGCCCCAACCTCCTGTGAGACACAACAGACATGCACCAGGCACACAGCCCTGCTTGTCACCTCCAGCATATAAGTTCAGGCCCAACCATCTGAGACCTGGAAGAGGTGGAGAGCACCCAGGGCAATGATGTGAACATCACTAACTCCAGTGCCATCACACAACCAAGTCTCCCACATTGACTTAGGCTGTGACCATCCAGACAGTTCCAAGACCCTACTGCTGCCCCCCAGAAGAAATCCAAGCCTTCCCTGGGCCTCACCAGCAACTTCCACCACCATGACTCATGCAACCTGCCTCCCCACCCTTGATGGGGGTCTCTGCCCAGATCCTGTCTCTCAGACCCCTTAGCTACAGGCTGTCATGGATCTGAGCAGTACAGGGAACCCATCTTCAGGCCAGGAGCCTGCCTGGCTCAGTTTTGGTGACCACTGTGGCGGGGGTTATTACAGGCACCAGTGTGGTGGTGGAATCTGTTTCCTGCGACCAAAAGAGGATGTTACGGGTACCATCCCAACTATGGAATGACTACTAAGCAGCTGACGTAGCAGGACCTGCAGCCTGGGAGTGTATGTAGCCAGCATCAGCGCCCAGGCCCAGCAGTGAGATCTCAGCCTTTAGAGACTGAGACTGTGGTCCTGCTTTTAGCTGCCACCTCCTGCCTGGTCCCTGGCACCTGTCATGAGGGGACTGCACCTGCAGGCCCACCACTACCCTCCATGTGGCTGCCAGCACTGAGATGGGCTATGGCCGGCCCCCCAATTTGGGGGTTACAGGAAACCAGGAAAGCCAGGTCTGAAGCCTAAATGGTCAGCAAGCTGCCCTTTTCCTCTCCAAAAATGAAAAACCTTCCAAAGAACTCTGAAAAGCAGTGAGAGGCAGCTCCCCCGCACCTGGATTCTTCTCCAGACCCCCCTTGGCTTCTGGGACACCAGCTGCCAGGCCCACGACCCCAACACCTACCCCCCAACTGCCCGCTCAGGAGCTGGCTGCCCTGCATGCTCCCTCCCTGCATCTTGGTTGTTGTTGTTGTTTTAATTTAATTAACATATAATGTTAATTAGTGTATTATTAGTTTCAGAGGTAGAATTTAGTGGTAAATCCATTACATGTAACACCCAGCTCTCATTCCTTCAAGTATTCTCCTTAACGTCCATCACCCAGTTACCCTATCTCCCTACTCCCTCCCAGCAACCCTCAGTTTGTTTCCTATGGTTCAGAGACAACCCTCAGTTTGTCTCTTATCATTTGTCTCCCTCTCTGTTTTCATCTTATTTTTCATTCCCTTCCTCTATGTTCATCTGTCTTGTCTCTTAAATTCCACATATGATTGAAACCATATATTTGCCTTCCTCTGATTCACTTCACTTAGCATAATACCCTCTAGTTCCATCCACATCTGCAAATGGCAGGATTTCATTGTTTTTGATGACTGAGTAATATGTCTGTTCTAGCCCCACCTACGAGAGTACATTTCATGGCATATAGATACCATATCTTCTTGATCCATTTATCCGTTGATGGACATCTGGGTTCTTTCCATATTTTGACAATTATAGACATTGCTTCTATCAACATTGGGGTGCATGTGCCCCTTTGAATCACTATGTTTGTATCCTTTGGATAAACACCTAATAGTGTAATTGCCTGTTACTGAGTACAGCTCTATTTTTAACTTTTTGAGGAACCTCTATACTGTTTTCCACAGTGGTTACACCAGCTTGCATTCCCACCAACAGGGTAATTCCCCTTTCTCCACATCCTTGCCCAACATCGGTTTTGAAGGGTCAGGGGGTTGGGAAGTTGGGTAAGCCTGGTTGTGGGTATTATGGAGGGCATGTATTGCATGGAGCACTGGGTACAGTGCATAAACAATGAAATCTGGTACACTGAAAATAAATTTAAAAATAAATAAAAATTTTTTAAAAACCCCAAAACAACAACAAACCAACTTGGTATTCTTACCTAGTCAAGAAAACACTTCCTAGGTTTAACTCATTGAGATTTTGGAGTTTAATTGAACATATACAGAAATGGGTACCTTTGATCAGAGTGCTGCAGGAATGAAATGGAAACTATGTGGTATTGCCCTTTTTTTTTTCTTTTTTCCTCAATAGGTTCTACCTTGGACAATGCCAGGCTTGAATTCATAGCCCTATGATCAAGAGCTGAGCTGAGATCAAGAGCTGGACGCCCAACCAAGCTACCCAGGCATCGCTATGGGGGATTGTCCTGGTGGTTGGGCAAAAGTTTGTAAAGAAATTGATACTGAAGGCTGAAAAAATAGCCGCCCATGTTTACCAGAGGTGAAGTATTTGTAAAATTATTGCTTACAATACCTGGAAGGCATACCATGTGCTAGGATTTAATAATATATCTATGGAACTGTGGCTGCTGAGTTTTCCCTATTCTTCCCTTTCCCCAAAAGGAAGCTATCATGCCCTTGATTGTGTATTGGATATCTGCTACTGAATTTGGCAGATAATTTGCCTCTTCAGCTCACAGGTTCCTGCTCTACATGGAGCCACATTCATAGAAGGTGGAGAGGATGGTTTATCATACAGAAATCTTGAACTTCTGAGCTGGTCCAGTAACCAGATAGCACTTTCAATTTTCACCCTGGTAGATTTTCTGCCTTGACTCCACCAGGACAAATTTTGTTTTCTTTTATCCTGTTATAAAAACTCCAGGATTTCTGGTCGCTCTTCATTTCCAGCACTTTGCCCATTTCCTCTGTACATCTCTTGTTTTATTCCCACCTCCCACCCCTTCTGTTACTGAAACTCTTCAACTCTGCCTGCTGGAATTCCTGGTCCATCATCAGCAATATCCTTCATGTTCTCAAACCCTTTTTCCAACTTTTCCCTTTATTTAATTATTTGCCCTAACAGGAAGCCATTGTTCCATTGGACACTCTGTGAAGAGTGACTCTTCCTCTCACTCTGCTTGCCGCATAACAAGGGCTGAAGAGTGAGATTTGACAGCTGACCTCTCCTTTGTCTCAGAGGCCTGTGGACAAAGGGGCAGAAGGCAGGGCCCAACAAGAGGAAATTAGGCCAGAAGGGAAGATTCTATCTTTCCTCCAGAAAGATCCCTGCTTTGGCTTAGCTGAAGAGAAAATGTTAAAAATAAAATAAAATAAAATAAAAATAAAATAAAAATAAATTGAAAAGAGAAACCTATGTACATGTTAAGGCTAAAAATCACAATAAAAAGTTAACTTTGTAAATTCCAACATTAAGATCTACAACAAATGCAAAGTTGGTGGTTTAGCCCCCAGCCCTAAGTAAAGGTAGAAAGAAGCCAGGTTCAGTGGTGTTTACTCTATGCTAATTGAGAGTCAGGGGGTTTGCACAGAACCATGCTAAGTGCCCCTGGAGTTCCTTCTTGCCCCTTCTTTCTCTTTCTTTCTTCTCCCAGTCTAAGGGGGAAAGACAGGGGCAGGGGAGAAGGATTGGAGTTCCAAGCTGCTAAGAAAAAGCCAGGTGGAGGCACAGTCAGTCAAACTGAGGCATCGGCTATGAGGTGGCGGGAAATGAAAAGGGAACAAAATAAAATAGAGCTGGAAGGACACCCAGTGCATAGAGCAGAAGCTGGGAGGAGGGCTGGGGGTGACTTTCCTTGCTTCCATGCACCCCCCCACCTGCACCATCACCCTCCCCCTCTCATGTCAGTCCATCAGACATGAATGGAGAGTCTGATGGACTGACATGGATCCTTCCCAAGAAGGTTCTCAGTTTTGTGTGAGACAGAATTCAAGAGCAAGCCTTTTTAGAGAAAGGAACAATTATTTATTAAGTCTAGGAATGAGAAAGGAGCTCCTTCACAAAGTAATAGTTTCTCCTCCCAGATGAGGAAGAGGACTCCTCCACTTTTTTGCCTCTAACAGGGGTTTTTTAAGCTTTTAAAAGTTAGCTAATGTTTAGGGAAATGTAATGGGTTTATCATTTACATTGAGCAGTTAGCTTTCCACAGTTTGGCAACTGTAGCCATTGCTGCTATGAACATTGGCCCTTCTTTTTACTAATTCTGTATCTTTGGGGCAAATACCCAGTAGTGCAATTGCAGGGTCATAGGGAAGTTCTATTTTTAATGTCTTAAGGAATCTCCACACTGTTTTCCAAAGTGGCTGCACAAATTTGCATTACCACAAACTCTAAGAGGGTTCCCCTTTCTCCACATCCTCTCCAACACACTTTGTTTACTGTCTTGTTAATTTTGGTCATTCTAACTGATGTAAGGTTGTATCTCGATGTGGTTTTCATTGGAATCTCCCTGATGGCTAGTGATGATGAACATTTTTTTTTCAAATATTTTATTTATTTGACAGAGAAATCATAAATAGGCAGAGAAGCAGGCAGAGAGAGAGGAGGAAGCAGGCTCCCCGCTGAGCAGAGATCCCAGTGCAGGACTCAATCCCAGGACCCTGGGATCACGACCTGAGCCGAAGGCAGAGGCTTTAGCCCACTGAGCCACCCAGGCACCCCAGATGATGAACATTTTTTCATGTGTCTGTTAGCCATTTGTATGTCTTCACTGGAGAAGTGTCTGTTCATGTCTTCTGCCCACTTTTTGACATGATTATCTGGTTTTTGGGTGTTGAATTTGAAGAGTACTTTATAGATCCTGGATATCAGCCCTTTGTCTGTATTGTCATTTGTGAATATCTTCTCCCAAGGAATAGCAAGTTTTTCTGGTTGGTATGCACTGTTAGAAAATTCAGACTCAACAGACTCCTTTCAGGGAGTGGCTCTGCCATCTATAAAATGAGGGTTTGCAAGGTCATGCTTAGGGCTGTGGCCACTGCAGCAATAGAACAAAAGAAAATAGAAGGACATCCCAAATGTGCATCATGCCTGGAGCTGATATGCATCACTTGAGCTCATCATCCACTGATAAAATTATGACATCATATTACAAGAGGCTACAAAACTATAGTCTAATCTCTACAGATTAGAAGAAAAAAAGAACGGCTTGTGTGTCACACTGGCATGTGTATTTTGGGAAAGTAAAAACTACAAGTGGGACCTGCTGTTTCACCTTCAGATACTATAACAGTGAGGCTTGAGTGAAGAGAGATACAAACACAATAATCAACCAATTTATTGTTCCAACTGGGATACTTTTGAAAGTGAAAAAGTGTCTCAAAAGAATTCAAATTACATAATTTTTGAAATACTCACATACTGACCAACCAATGAGGTTATTATATGGTGGCCATATAGAATAATTCTATTCACAACTTTAAAAAATATTTCTAAATAATTTAAAATTTTTTTAAATAATAAACTGCTTTCTAAAAATAAGAAAATTTATTGTAGAGAAAATGTTTTTTTTTTCTTAAGTTTTTGTATTGATTATCTAAGCCATAAGAAATAACAAGCAGAAAAATTGGGCACCTGGGTGGCTCAGTCAGTTAAGCATCTGCCTTTAGCTCAGGTCACAATCTCAGGGTCCTGGGATAGAGCTCTGTACTGAGCTCCTTGCTCAGCAGGAAGTATTTCTCCCTCTGCCCCTCCTCCCACTCTCAATCTCTCTCTATCTCAAATAAATAAATAAATAAATAAATAAGATCTCTTTTTTTTAAAAAAACAGAAAATTATCATACTCATATACCTTAGTTTCTTAATGGTATCAGCACCTAAAAGCATTATTATGCTTTTCTCTAAGAATGTTTTTTGATACGATCTCATTTTTTAATATTTTCATAAAATTGCCTGTACTCTCCTTTAAAGCTTTTAGTAAATAAATTTAAAACTTATGTCCTGTTGGCTGACTTTTCTATGTAGACCATGATCTTTTTTAAATGAGAAAATAGAATCTTTTAGTGCCGAGGTACCTGTTAAACTCAGAGCAAATTCTGCTAAACAGAGAATATACTGAATTCTACATTTTATATTGAAATATGTCAATATTTCAGCTCACCTTTTTGATAGATACTGTTTACTTTCATTCAAAATGTCTTTTCCCAAAAACTGTTTTTAACAAGGCAAAATTCATGTAACTTATCACTACTTATGATTCTTTTAAGAGTTTCACAAGTTTAAACAGTGCAAAACCTCAATTTCATTCCATCCCAATAAGGAATGAAATTTATCCAATTAGAACAAGAGTTCTGACAGAACATTCATCACTTGAGGAGAAAAATTCTAAAATACCATTGTAGAACATTAAAATATCCTTTGTGACTTCAGATTCATTTAATTTCTTCATTTTTCCTTTTTCTTTTTAGGTATAAAATGCAATATGTTCATGTTTGTGAACTTTGTTTTTAGTAATTACAGTTAGTTTAAACATCCAAAGTATTTCAGTATTTCCAATAAATATTCTAAATTGATTTTGCATATAATGCAACTAATGTTTTGACATCATGCTCTCTCAGGTTGCTCTTGAGACTTGCCCGGGCAAGGAACAGACATTCTGTAGGTGAATCTCTTCCCCTGCTAACTCTGCTCGGGGCCCCTTGCCCATCATTCCCACTTATGACAGTGTGTGCAAAGCTGGGCTATTACCAACATCAGAGAGATCACATTCCCGAAATGGAGTGATAATTGCCTAAAGTGTTCAAAAGGATACATAGTTAGAAGATGTCTTGTTCTATGTGCATACTCTGAAATTCTAAATTGTAAATTTACATGATGAGAGAAAATGCATCGTCAGTTACAGTTGCCTTCATACTCTGAGATAGGTTTGCATTTGTGTACTCAAGCCCAGTAAACACGTTTGAGAGACTCACGGGAGTCCAGCATTCATGGCGGTGGCACCATGGGTGCTACAACATCGTGATAATGATCTGACCAGCACTAAATGAATGGAATTAGGAAACTGTAGTATTATCTCTCCAGAGGCAGGTTCCAAAGGGCTTGGGAGGAAAGGGTCTTTCAGTTAGAGCCTTTAAATGAGATGGCAGTCCCAACTGCCATCTTGATGTCAACCTTGGGAGACCCTGAGCAGAGGACCCAGCTAAGCCCTGACAACTTCTGACTCAGAAACTGTGAGATAATTCATGTACATTGTTTCAAATTGCTATTTATGGTTATTTTTTATGCAGCAATAGGAAATTTCAGAAAACTGGGAACTGTCCCTTACTACGCTTTCTCTTCACCCCTATACTTTTCACTTAATACTGCACTAAAATCTAATATTCCAAATTTTAAATCCTTTTTTTTTTTAAGATTTTATTTATTTGACATAGAGAGAGAGCACACAAGCAGGGGGAGCAGCAGAAGGAATGGGAGAAAGAAGCGGTTTTCTACTGAGCAAGGACCCCAATGCAGAGTTTGATCCCAGGGCCCTAAGATCATGACTTCAGCCAGAGAAGGCAGATGCTTAATTGACTGAGCAAACCAAGCACCCCAAATATTTCAAATTTTGTTAATCCATTTCTCTATGCCTCTGTTTTTATTTTTTATCTTAGCCTACACCATCACCACCTGTCAGCTGGATCACTATGAAATTATTCTAACTGATCTTACCACATTTAGTCTTATTCTCTATAAGTCCATCCTTATCCTGAAGTATGACTGATTTCTAAAAATCTGATCATATCATTCTTTACTTAAAACCTTTCCATTTCTGGGGACTCCTGGGTGGCTCAGTGGGTTAAGCCTCTGCCTTCAGCTCAGGTCATGATCTCAGAGTCCTAAGATCAAGCCCAGCATCCAGATCTTTGATCAGCAGGGAGCCTGTTCCCCTACCCTGCCTCCACCTGCCTTTCTGCCTACTTGTGATCTCTGTCAAATAAATAAATAAAATCTTTAAAAAAAAAATACTTTCCATTTCTGGGGATCCTGGGTGGCTCAGTTGGGTAAGCATCTGACTTTGGCCCAGGTCATGATCTCAGGATCCTGGGACTGAGCCCCACATCAGGCTGAATGCTTGGTGGGAAATCTGCTTATCACTCTATCCCTCCCCTGATCATGCTTGCTCATCTTTTCAAATAAATTTTTTAAAAAATCTTTTAATTTCCTCACATCAAAGTTATTCTTTAGTGAAAACATATGTTCTAAGGCACTGGGATTAAACACTTATGAAAAGAATTAGAATTAATCTTGACAATTCCAGGAGGTAGGTACTATTGTTATCTTAAATTGTTAAGGTGTTTTTGTTGTTGTTGTTGTTGTTGTTTTTAAAAGTAGGCTTCATGCCCAAGGAGGGGCTTGAATTGACAACCCAGAGATTACCAATCACATGCTCTCCCAAGGGAGCCAGCCAAGCACTCCTATTATTATCTTAATTCTTCAGTGGAAAATCTTGAAGCTTATAGAAACTAGGTCCTGAGACTTACATAAACTAAATAATCTCACCCAGGACTACACAGTTGTTAAGGGTAAGCCAACCCTGACATCTTTCAGTTTCTTGAATACCTTCTCTTGCTTGCCAGAATATTCACTTTGCCTAGAAAATCACTGCTAGCTATATGCTCTCACCCTCCCCTTTCTTTATCCTGTAGGACTCAGATTAAAGTTTATTTCTCCAAAATGCCTTCCCTGAACTTCTGAAGTACAGTAGGTCTCCCTGCTGTGTACTTGTAATTTCCTTTCTAAACTATCTGTGTAGTCTTATGATCAAGTGATCTCAAAAGTCCCTGCGACCTCTAAAACCGAGTGTGATTTCACCAAGTTTGGAACAGTTTCTTGTTAGAAGGAATTGGAAAGAGATTGCTTTGTATTTTAAACATTTCCCATAGACTCTGATAATTCAGTGAAGCTTATCATTTTATTTTATTTATTCTTGAAGATGCTGCCTATATAATTGTATTCTAAAATAGTTCATCATTATGATGATATGATTAAACATCTGGAAATACAACTAAAAGCATCTTTGGGGTATTCTGCTCAGAAAAGTATAATAAACTGCCTGTCTGGCAACAACAACATGTCACTTCCTCAAGCTGAAATGTAGTCTCATTTTTCTGACCCAAATAGACTCAACTAATGTTCTCATAAGAAAGTTACACAGCCAAAGAGCCCTTGCCTCAGTGCTATTAGGAACACCATTATTCCACTCTAATAGATGTGTTGTCTCGCATATTCTAGAACCATTTGGGAACATTAAACAGACAAAATGATAAAGATTAAAAGTTATTATAGTTACTTTCAGAACCATAGTTAGACTAATGCATCTTTAGAAAGGACAGCTCACACATCAAAAACAGTCTTAGAATAATCTGTTAACTTCTTCATAGAGACAATTACTAAGGAGGAAAAGAAAGGATTATAGGCACAATTTTTACAAACATTGATATTTATCTGGCAAAAATGCAGGTTAGGAGGAAGATAGAAGAATGTGAAGGGTATGAAATTATAGACACGGTGTCATAGTAAGTTTGGTGTGTATATACACTCCTCTCTGTCAAGTATTTATTTCAACTACACAACCCCAGGCAACTTTTTGATGGCATGCTATAGAATGGTTAGAATGGTTTAGAGTAAACATTAAACAAACAAGCAAAAGCACTAAATAATTTATTTGACTATGCTTATTTAAAAAAAGAAGGAAATAAGCAATGTAGATTAAGACCACATAACAATGCAATATAATACTTAAAACCATGAGTTTCAAGTGGCTATTGGAGTTTGGGATTTAAGTTCAATGGAAATTGCATTAGTTAATCCTGTGTGAGATGCAAATCTCAAGATTTAACTAATTTAATATCAGACTTAACTAATTTAACCCTGAGAGTTGGATTTTTTTTTTAAGATTTTATTTATTTATTTGAAAGAGAGCACAACTGGGGTTGGGGGTACAGAGAGAGGAAAAAACAGACTCCTTGCTGAGCAGGGAGCCTGATGTGCTGCTGAATCCCTGGACCCTGGAATCATGTCCTGAACTGAAGGCAGACATTTAACTGACTGGGCCATACAGGTACCCAGAAATTTTCTTGAACACCAACAATAAAAATCCATATAAGACTCAGATAAAGAGCCCAAGGGGCACCATGCACCATTAAGACTGTGTTTTTGTATCTCTCATGTCTGCTTCTCTCAGCATGTCAACTTCATTAGTTTCTCACTTGAGGATGGTTTTCTACACATGAAGAAAACATAAACTCTAATAACTAAAAGTTTTATGTCTTATGATTTTACTCACCTAAGAGACATTTCCTTCATACTGTCTCTGGTCCCAAGAATGAAATTTACCAAGAAATAGGCTCAATGATGCAGTTTGGGTTGAGACCTACACAATTGTGATCCTATTAAAGAAATGGAAGCTCCTGAGAATAAAAGATGGATAGAATAGGGGATGGTGATATTCACAGAAGCCTGATTCAGGTCACTCAAATCATGAATATCTCCTCTACTAATACAGGTGCAAGGTATAACAGTTTCTGACACTAATGGAAGAATTTCCTAGCAATAAAATAACTTAAAAATAGATAACAAGGTCAGCAAGATGGAATAGGAAGTCCCAGCCCTACTCTCCCCACAAAACCACTGATTTAACAAGATATTTGTACCAAAATATTGGCATTTAGATAATCCCTCCTGTACACCAGGAGAGTACAAAGCTGAGAACAGCTGTAGTGAAATGGATTAGGAGATCAATTTCACTCTACCAGCTTCAGTCCCTCTCCCAAGCTGGCACAGCACAGCACTGAGAAAGAACAACCCTACTAGCTATATCTCCCTCAGGGAGAAAGAGAAGAGTAGGGCATTGATGCATACAACATTGTGGTTTTTCAGAAGGCTATTCAAGGGTCTCACTTAATCTGGAACACTGATGGAACTAGCTTAGTTTGTATGCCTAGGAGCCACTGTAAGCAAAGAATGATGGGGAGTGGCTTGCTGTAGCTGGTACAGCTTGGCATGAGTGGGGAAAATTCACAAGTCAAAGCTTATCCCTCAGGAAGGATGAAAAGAAGTGGAACATGTGTCCATGTTCCAGCTTTTCTGATGACTGCCTGAAGAATGAGTAACTGTTCACCTGTCTTGGGCACTGCTGAGAAGCCAGCAGAATTTCAATACCTGGTAGCTGGCAAGAACAAGAAGGAACTAGGCAATTACTTCTGTAGAAACAGAGAACTTCCAGTATCATCCATAGACACCAGATAAAGCAAGAGATTATAGGCTCCTGAAAAAGAAACTGTCCATGCCTCTCGAACTGGAAATTGTTTGCACAAGCCTAGAGAAACCACACCTTCCCTCACAAGCTTTTAGGTGCCCCTAAAATCTTTAGTTAGGATGTTTAAGGAAAATCTTCCCCCAAATGAAATCATAAGGACTGGGGGAGCCTGCTGTTGCATATTCCAACATAAAGTTATAAAACAACAAAGAAAAAAGAAAATGACCTCCATAAAAAGAACAAAATAAAACTCTAAAAATTGATCCTAAAGAATCAGAGATATATAAATTACCTAAAGAACTCAAAATCATCATCAGGAAAATAATACATGAATAAAAAAGAATGTCAACAAAGAGATCGAAAGTATTTAAAAAGAACCAAACAAATTCTGGACTTGAGGAATGCAATAATACCTTCAAAAAGAAAGATAATTAAAGACTTTACACATTAAAAAAAAAAAAAGATTAAGGGAGTTCATCACCAGTAGACTTGCCTTATAAGAAATGACAGAAGGAGTCCTTCAAGTTGAAATCAAAGTATAGTAAAGAGCAATATGAAAGTATAAAACTCTCTGCTAAAGGTAAATATACAGACAAATATAGAATATTTAAATACTGTAACAATAGTGCATAAAATATTTTTAATTATCTTATATAAGTTAAAAGATAAAGGTATAAAAGATAACCATAACTATAAATGTATTCTAATCAATACACAGTACAAAAAAGATGTCATTTGTGACATCGGTAACAAAGTGTGGAGAGAAGGAGAAGTAAAAGTATAGACTATTTGTATGTGACTGAAGTTAAATTGTCATCAACTTCAAATAGATCATTATAAGATATATAAGGCCCATGGTGACCACAAAGGAAATATCTATAGAAGATTAAAAAAAAAAGAAGAAGAAGAAAGTAATCAAAACATATCACCACAAAAAAATCAAAGAATCACAAAGGAAGATAGGATGAGAGGAAAAGGTGGACAGAAATGGTGTAAGATGGACAAAAGGCAATTAACAAAATGGTAATAGTAAATTCTTCTCAATCAGTAATTATTCTAGATATAAATGGATTAAATTTCTAAATCAAAAAAGTAAATGAGTGGATTAAAAAAAGATCCAAATATAAGCTAGCTATAAAAGACAGACTTTAGATTTAAGGACATACACAGCTTAAAAGTGAAAGAGTATGAAAATATATTCCATGCAAATGTTAATCTAAAGAAAGCAGGGGTGTCCATACTTATATCAGACAAAAAAGAATTTAAGTTAAAAACTGTCACAGGATGTTAAGAAGGACAGTATATAATGATAAAAGGGTCAATACATCAGGAAAATAAAATAATTATAAATATATTCATCCAACATCAGAGCACAAATGCACCAAGTCAACTTTAACAGAACTGAAGGAAGGAAGAGACAGAAATACAATGATGATAGGAAATCTAAGTACCCCACTTTCAACAATAGAAAATCCAGACAGAAAAGCAATAAGGAAATGGAAGACTTAACACTATAGACCAAAGGAACCTAACAGAAAGATACAGGACATTCCACCTAACAGCAAAATCCTCATTCCTCTCAAGGGCACATGGTACATTCTCCAGTCTAGACCAGATAGGCCACAAATCAAGTCTAACAAATTTAAGATGGTTAAAAGTATACCAGATATCCTTTCTAACTACAGTGCAATGAAACTAGAAATTACTGGCTTAAAGAAAGCTGGAAAATTCACAGACATGTGGAAATTAAATAACACCTTGAACAATGAATGGTTCAAAGAATAAATCAATCAGTAATTATTCTAGATATAAATGGATTAAATTTCTAAATCAAAAAAGTAAATGAGTGTGACTGAAGTTAAATTGTCATCAACTTCAAATAGATCATTATAAGATATATAAGGCCCATGGTGACCACAAAGGAAATATCTATAGAAGATTAAAAAAAAAAAGAAGAAGAAGAAGAAAGTAATCAAAACATATCACCACAAAAAAATCAAAGAATCACAAAGGAAGATAGGATGATTAGAGAAATTAGATAGAGAAGATAGAGAAATTAGAAAATACTTTGAGATACATGAAAACAAAAACACAATGTACTAAAACTACAGGATGCACAAAAATGATATGAAGAAGGAAGTTTACAGCAATAAAGCATTCCTCAAACAACCCAACTGTATATCTCAAAGAAGTAAGAAGAACAAAAAAAGAAGGCCAAAGATGGCAAAAATGACATAACTTAGAGCAGAAGTAAATGAAATAGAAAATAGAAAGACAATATTGAAAAACATAGAATAACAGTTGGCTTTTTGCAAAGTTTAGTAAAAATTGACAGAACTTTACCTAGATTAAATCAGGAAAAAAGAGGGAAGACTCAAAAAAAATCAGAAATTAAAGAGAAGACATTAAAATTGATACCACAGTAATTTAAAGATTGTAATAGACTACTTTGAGCTATTATATGCCTGAAAACTGGATAACCTAAAAGAAATGGATGAGTTTTTAGAAAGCTACAACCTACCAAAACTAAATCATGAAGAAATAGAAAATGTAAACAAACCTGCAACTAATAAGGAGATTAAATTAATAATAAAAAAATCTCTCAACAAATGAAATATCAGAACTAGACAGGTTCAGTGGTGAATACTATCTAACATGTGAGAAAGAGTTAACACCAATCCTTGTCAAACTCTTCCACAAAATTGAAGAGAAGGCAACACTTTCAAATTCATTTATGAGGAATTAACTTGATAGCAAAGATATAAAAAGAATACAAGAAAACTACAGACAAATATCTTTGAATATAGATACAAAAATTCTCCACAAAATATTAGTAAACCAAATTCAACAACCCATTAAAAGAATCATACACTGGGGGAGGAGTCAAGATGGTAGAGATGTAGTAGGCTGAGACTACTTCAGGTAGCAGGAGATCAGCTATATAGCTTAGCTAAAGATTGCAAACACCTACAAATCCAAACGGCAGATCAAAGAGAAGAAGAACAGCAATTCTAGAAACAGAAAATCAACCACTTTCTGAAAGGTAGGACTGGCAGAGAAGTGAATCCAAAGCGACGGGAAGATAGACCCCGGGGGGAGGGGCTGGCTCCCAGCAAGCGGCAGAGCAAGGAGCACAAAATCAGGACTTTTAAAAGTCTGATCCGCTGAGGGACATCGCTCAAGAGGCTAAAGCGGGGTCAGTGTGGCCTCAGGTCCGCAGGGTCACAGAAGGATCGGGAGTGTCTGAGTGTCACAGAGCTTACAGATATTAGAATGGGGAAGCTGGCTACAGAGACAGAGCCGAGGAGTGAGCTCCCAGCTCGGGGTTACCTTTAACAAGTCGCAGGCTCGGTGAGCTGGGAGCACGGCCAGAGGCCACAGAGACAGGAGTAATTGGGCGCTTTTCTCTGAGGGCGCACTGAGGAGTGGGGCCCTAGGCTCTTGGCTTAGCTAGGCTGGAGACCGGAGGCCACCATTTTCATTCCTGTCCTCTGGAACTCTACAGAAAGCGCTCAGGGAACAAAAGCTCCCGAAAGGAAACCCGAGCGGATTACTCAGCCAGGCCCCTGGTAAGGGCGGTGCAATTCCACCTGGGGCAAAGACATTTGCGAATCACTACAACAGGCCCTTCCCCCAGAAGATCAACAAGAAACCCAGCCAGGACCAAGTTCACCTACCAAGGACTGCAGTTTCAATACCAAGGAGCGCAGGGGAATTCCAGAGGAAGAGAAAGGAAAGCACGGAACTCATGGCTTTCTCCCCATGATTCTTTAGTCTTGCAGTTAATTTAATTTTTTTTATTTTTTCAATTTTTTTTCTTCCGCTAAATTTTTTTTAGCTTTTCCTTTCTTTCTTAACGTTTTTTAACTAGTTTATCTAATATATATATATATATATTTTCTTTTTTATACTTTTTCTTTGTTCGTTTTCTTTTTTTTAATTGTTTCTTTTGTTTTCTATTCTTTTTTTTTTCTTTCTTTCTGAACCTCTTTTTATCCCCTTTCTCCCCCCTCATGATTTGAGATCTCTTCTGATTTGGTTAAAGCATATTTTCCTGGGGTTGTTGCCACCCTTTTAGTATTTTATTTGCTCCTTCATGTACTCTTACCTGGACAAAATGACAAGGCAGAAAAATTCACCACAATAAAAAAGAACAAGAGGCAGTACTGAAGGCTAGGGACCTAATCAATACAGACATTGGTAGTATGTCAGATCTAGAGTTCAGAATGACGATTCTCAAGGTTCTAGCTGGGCTCGAAAAAGGCATGGAAGATATTGGAGAAACCCTCTCGGGAGATACAAAAGCCCTTTCTGGAGAAATAAAAGAACTAAAATCTAACCAAGCTGAAATGAAAAAAGCTATTAATGAGGTGCAATCAAAAATGGATGCTCTCACTCTTAGGATAAAAGAGGCAGAAGAAAGAATTAGTGATATAGAAGACCAAATGACAGAGAATAAAGAAGCTGAGCAAAAGAGGGACAAACAGCTACTGGACCACGAGGGGAGAATTCGAGAGATAAGTGACACCATAAGACGAAACAACATTAGAATAATTGGGATTCCAGAAGAAGAAGAAAGAGACAGGGGAGTAGAAGGTATACTGGAGAGAATTATTGGAGAGAATTTCCCCAATATGGCAAAGGGAACAAGCATCAAAATCCAGGAGGTGAAGAGAACCCCTCTCAAAATCAATAAGAATAGGTACACACCCCATCACCTAATAGTAAAATTTACAAGTCTTAGTGACAAAGAGAAAACCCTTAAAGCAGCCCGGGAAAAGAGGTCTGCAACATACAATGGTAAAAATATTAGATTGGCAGCTCACTTATCCACAGAGACCTGGAAGGCCAGAAAGAGCTGGCATGATATTTTCAGAGCACTAAAAGAGAAAAACATGCAGCCGAGAATACTATATCCAGCTAGGCTATCACTAAAAATAGAAGGAGAGATTACAAGCTTCCAGGACAAACAAAAACTGAAAGAATTTGCAAACACCAAACCACCTCTATAGGAAATATTGAAAGGGGTCCTCTAAGCAGAGAGAGTCCCTAAAAGTAGTAGATCAGAAAGAAACAGAGACAATATACAGAAACAGTCACCTTACAACAATACAATGGCACTAAATTCATATCTCTCAATAGTTACCCTGAATGTGAATGGGCTAAATGCCCCAATCAAAAGACACAGGGTATCAGAATGGATAAAAAAACAAAACCCATCTATATGTTGCCTACAAGAAACTCATTTTAAACCCAAAGACATCTCCAGATTTAAAGTGAGGGGCTGGAAAAGAATTTACCATGCTAATGGATATCAGAAGAAAGCAGGACTGGCAATCCTTATATCAGATCAATTAGATTTTAAGCCAAAGACTATAATAAGAGATGAGGAAGGACACTATATCATACTCAAAGGATCTGTCCAACAAGAAGACCTAACAATTTTAAATATCTATGCCCTAGCATGGGAGCAGTCAACTATATAAACCAATTAATAACAAAATCAAGAAACACATCAACAATAATACAATAATAGTAGGGAACTATAACACTCCCCTCACTGAAATGGACAGGTCATCCAAGCAAAAGATCAACAAGAAAATAAAGGCCTTAAATGACACACTGGAACAGATGGACATCACAGATACATTCAGAACATTTCATCCCAAAGCAACAGAATACATATTCCTCTGTAGAGCACATGGAACATTCTCCAGAATAGATCACATCCTCAGTCCTAAATCTGGTCTCCATGGGTAACAAAATATTGGGATCATTCCCTGCGTATTTTCAGACCACAATGCTCTGAAGCTAGAACTCAATCACAAGAGGAAATTTGGAAAGGACCCAAATACATGGACTAAACAGCATCCTTCTAAAAAATGAATGGTTCAGCCAGGAAATTAAAGAAGAATGGAAAAAATTCATGGAAAAAATGATAATGAAAACACAATGGTTCAAAATCTGTGGGACACAACAAAGGCAGTCCTGAGAGGAAAATATATAGGGGTACAAGCCTTTCTCAAGAAACAAGAAAGGTCTCAAGTACACAATTTAACCCTACACCTAAAGGAGCTGGAGAAAGAACAAGAAAGAAACCCTAAACCCAGCAAGAGAAGAGAAATCATAAAGATCAGAGCAGAAATCAATGAAATGGAAACCAAAAAACAATAGAACAAATCAAGGAATCTAGGAGCTAGTTCTATGAAAGAATTAATAAGATTAATAAATCCCTGGCCATACTTCTCAAAAAGAAAAGAGAAAGGACCCAAATAAATAAAATCATGAATGAAAGAGTAGAGATCACAAATGAAAGCAAAGAAATACAGACAATTATAAGTACATACTATGAGCAACTCTACGCCAACAAATTTGACAATCTGGAAGAAATGGATGCATTCCTAGAGACATATAAACGACCACAAATGAACCAGGAAGAAATAGAAAACCCGAACAGACCCAAAACCAGTAAGGAGATTGAAACAGTGATCAAAAATCTCCAAAAAAAAAAGCCCAGGACCAGACGACTTCCCAGGGCAATTCAACCAAACATTTAAAGAAGAATTAATTCCTATTCTCCTGAAACTGTTCCAAAAAATAGGAATGGAAGTAGAACTTCCAAACTCATTTTATGAGGCCAGCATCACCTTGATCCCAAAACCAGACAAGGATCCCATCAAAACAGAGAACTACAGACCAATATCCTTGAAGAATACAGATGCGAAAATTCTCACCAAAATACTAGCCAATAAGATTCAACAGTACATTGAAAGGATTATTCACCACGACCAAGTGGGATGTATTCCAGGGCTGCAAGGTTGGCTCAACATCCACAAATCAGTCAATGTGATACAACACATCAATAAAAGAAAGAACAAGAACCATATGATACTCTCAGTAGATGCTGAAAAAGCATTTGACAAAGTGCAGCATCCCTTCCTGATCAAAACTCTTCAAAGCGTAGGGATAGAGGGCATACCTCAATATTATCAAAGCCATCTATGAAAAACCCACCACAAATATCACTCTCAATTCAGAAAAACTGAAAGCTTTTCCGCTAAGGTCAGGAACACGGCAGGGATATCCATTATCACCACTGCTATTCAACATAATACTAGAAGTCCTAGCCTAAGCAATCAGACAACAAAAGGAAATTAAAGGCATCCAAATCGGCAAAGAAGAAGTCAAACTATCACTCTTCACAGATGATATGATACTATATGTGGAAAACCCAAAAGACTCCACTCCAAAACTGCTAGAACTTGTACAGGAATTCAGTAAAGTGTCAGGATATAAAATCAATGCACAGAAATCAGTTGCATTTCTCTACACCAACAACGAGACAGAAGAAAGAGAAATTAAAGAGTCAATCCCATTTACAACTGCACCCAAAACCATAAGATACCTAGGAATAAACCTAACCAAAGAGGCCAAGAATCTCTACTCAGAAAACTATAAAGTACTCATGAAAGAAATTGAGGAAGACAGAAAGAAATGGAAAA
Organism: Mustela putorius furo; assembly: GCF_011764305.1. Lineage (NCBI taxonomy): Eukaryota > Metazoa > Chordata > Mammalia > Carnivora > Mustelidae > Mustela > Mustela putorius. The sequence goes on from NW_025422171.1 coordinate 4,447,143, forward strand.
ATGTTCCATGCTCCTGGATGGGAAGAATAAATATTATGAAAATATCTATGCTACCTAAAGAAATCTACACATTTAATGCAATCCCTATCAAAATCCCATCCATCTTTTTCAAAGAAATGGAACAAGTAATCCAAAAATTTGTATGGAACCAGAAAAGACCTCAAAGAGCCAGAGGAATATTGAAAAAGAAAGCCAAAGTTGGTGGCATCACAATTCCGGACTTCAAGCTCTATTATAAAGCTGTCATCATCAAGACAGCATGGTACTGGCACAAAAACAGACACATAGATCAATGGAACAGAATAGAGAGCCCAGAAATAGACCCTCAACCCTATGGTCAACTAATCTTCGACAAAGCAGGAAGGAATGTCCAAGGAAAAAAGACAGCTTCTTCAATAGATGGTGTTGGGAAAATTGGACAGCCACATGCAGAAAAATGAAATTGGACCATTTCCTTACCCCACACATGAAAATAGACTCAAAATGGATGAAGGACCTCAATGTGAGAAAGAAATCCATCAAAATCCTTGAGAACACAGGCAGCAACATCTTTGACCTCAACCGCAGCAACATTTAACTAGGAACATCACCAAAGGCAAGGGAAGCAAGGACAAAAATGAACTATTGGGATTTTATCAAGATCAAAAGCTTTTGCACAGCAAAGCAAACAGTTAACGAAACCAAAAGACAACTGACAGAATGGGAGAAGATATTTGCAAACGACATATCAGATAAAGGGCTATTATCCAAATCTATAAAGAGCTTAGCAAACTCAACACCCAAAGAACAAATAATCCAATCAAGAAATGGGCAGAGGACATGAACAGACATTTCTGCAAAGAAGACATCCAGATGGCCAATAGACACATGAAAAAGTGTTCCATATCACTCGGCATCAGGGAAATACAAATCAAAACCACAATGAGTTATCACCTCAAACCAGTCAGAATGGCTAAAATTAACAAGTCAGGAAACGACAGATGCTGGCGAGGATGTGGAGAAAGGGGAACCCTCCTACACTGTTGGTGGGAATGGAAGCTGGTGCAACCACTCTGGAAAACAGCATGGAGGTTCCTCAAAATATTGAAAATAGAACTGCCCTATGACCCAGCAATTGCACTACTGGGTATTTACCCTAAAGATACAAACGTGGTGATCCAAAGGGGCACGTGCACCCGAATGTTTATAGAAGCAATGTCCACAATAGCCAAACTACAGAAAGAACCTAGATGTCCATCCTCAGATGAATGGATAAAGAAGAGGTGGTATGTACACACAATGGAATACTATGTAGCCATCAAAAGAAATGAAATCTTGCCATTTGCGACGACGTGGATGGAACTAGAGGGTATCATGCTTAGCGAAATAAGTCAAGTGGAGAAAGACAACTATCATATGATCTCCCTGATATGAGGAAGTGGAGATGCAACATGGGGGGTTAAGGGGGTAGGAGAAGAATAAATGAAAGAAGATGGGATTGGGCGGGAGACAAACCATAAGTGACTCTTAATCTCACAAAACAAACTGAGGGTTTCTGAGGGGGCGGGGGGTTGGGCGAAGGGGTGTGGGGTTATGGACATTGGGGAGGGTATGTGCTATGGTGAGTGCTATGAAGTGTGTAAACCTGGCGATTCACAGACCTGTACCCCTGGGGATAAAAATATATTATATGTTTATAAAAAATTTAATAAAAAAAAAAGAATCATACACCATGAGCAAATAGGAATTGTCTCTGGAATGCAAGGATGGTTCAACATACAAAAACCAATTACTATGATACACTACATTAATAGAAAAAAAGATAAAAATTACATGATCATCTTAATACGCCAATAAAGACCACATATGGCAAGCCTACAGCTAACATGATAATCAATGGTGAAAACTGAAAGCTTTTCTTCTAAGATCAGGACAACACAAGGATTCCCATTCTTTTCCCCTTTATTTAACATAGTAGTGGAAGTCCGAGGTGGAGCAATTAGAGAAGGAAAGGATATAAGAGCCATTCAAATTGGAAAAGAAGCAAAAAAAAAAAAAAAAAAAAAAAATCTGTTTGCAGGTGGCATGATCTGCAAATGCAGAAAACCCTAAAGATTTCAGGAAAAAATGTTGTTAGCAATTTAAAAAAATTTTCATAAATTTATAGAATATAAAATCAAGGGCACCTGGGTGGCTCATTGGGTTAAGCCTCTGCCTTCGGCTCAGGTCATGATCTCAGGGTCCTGGGATTGAGTCCCGCATCGGGCTCTCTGCTTGGCAGGGAGCCTGCTTCCTCTTCTCTCTCTCTGCCTGCCTCTCTGCCTACTTATGATCTCGCTCTGTCAAATAAATAAATAAAATCTTTTTTAAAAATTTAATTTATTAATTAATTAAAAAAAGAATATAAAATCAACATGCAGAAATCAGTTGCAATATACACAAAATAATGAACAATATAGCAAGGAATTTAAAAGATCTGTCTCATTTACAATAGCAGGAAAAAGAATAAAATACTCAGCAATAAATTCACCAATGGAGATAAATGAATTGTACACACTGAAAACTACAACACATTACTTAAACAAATTAAATATGGTACAAATAAATGAAAGATATCTATTGGAATACTTTATATTGTTAAAATGTCCATACTATTTAAAGTAATCTACATATTGCAATTCTTATCAAATTCACAATAGAAATTTTTATGGAACTAGTAAAATAATTCTATAATTTATATGGAACTACAGAGGATTCCAAATAGCCAAAAACAATGTTGAATAAGAGGCACAAAGTTGGGAGCCTCACACTTTCTGTTTTCAAAATACATTTTAAATCTATAGTATTTAAAACAATATAGTACTGGCATAAAAACAGGCATCTAGAACAATGAAATAGTGAATAGAATAGAGAATGCAGAAGTAAACTTATGCATATACAGTTAAATTATCTTTGATAAGGATGCTAAAACTACACAGTGAGGAAAGGATGTTTTCTCCAACAAATGGTGTTGGGAAAACTGGAGTCTCACATACAAAAGAATAAAATATGACATAGCTCTTAACACCACACACAAAAAATGAACTCATAAGAAATTAAATATTCAAAAATACAGAATTCCCGGAAGAAAACAAAGGTGAAAATCTACATAAGATTGGTCTGGCAATGGTTTTTTTACTGTAACACCAAAAGCAAAAATAGAAAAATGGGAGTACATCAAACTAAAAAGCTTCTACACAGCAAAGAAAACAATCAACAGTGTGAAAAGACAACTTATGAAATGAGGGAAAATATTTGTAAACCATATATCTTATAAGGAATTAATGTCCAAAGTATGTATTTTTAAAAATCCTATAATTGAATAGCAATAAATAAATAAATAAATAAATAACCTGATTAAAAATTACATAAAGAAGTTGATTAAACATTTGTCCAAAGAAGACATACAAATGACCCACAAGTATATGAAAAGATTCTCCACATCACTAATCATCAGAGCCCTGCAAGTCAAGATCACAATAAGCTACCACCTCACACCTTTTAAGGTGGCTATTATCAAAGAGAAGAGATAAGTTTTAGCATAGATATGGAGAAATCAGAACCCATACACACAGGTAGCAGGAATATGAAATAGTACAGATACTATAAAAAATCAGTATGGAGGTTCCTCAAAAATTTTAGAATAGAACTTCCATGTGACCCAGAAATGCTATTTCTGGGTATACACTAAAAAGAATTTAAAGTATGGTCTTGAAGAAATATTTGCACTCTGATGTTCATTGCTGCATTATTCTTAATGACCAAGAGGTGGAAAAAACCTAAATGTCCATAAATGGACAAATGGATAAAGAAAACGTGGCATTTGCATACAGTGAAATATTATTGAGCCATAAATAAATAAATAAACAAATAATAAGGAAATCCTGTCAGATGCCAGAACATGCAAGAACCTTGAGGACATTATGCTAAGTGAAATAAGCCAGTCACAAAAAGAGAAATATTGTATGATTCCATCCATGTTTGGCCTCTAAACTTGCCAAATTCATAGAAACAGAAAATAGAATGGCAGTTCTCAGGAGCTGGGAGGAGGGAAAAACAATGAATTGGTATTCAATGGTTAAAGAGTTTCTAATAACACAAGATGAAAAAGTTCTAGAAATCTGATGTACAACATGGTGCTTATAGTTAACAATAATACATAGTAGTGGAAGTTTCAGTCCAGATTTCATGTATTGAAAACTTCTCAAAGTAAATCAATACTTTAAAAAAGCACATTTAATCCAGTCTCATGATTCTAAAAATAATGCCAAAATTGCCAATTTAGTAAAAGAGATAACCAGATGGTAAATTAATTTCCTAAGAATTTTATTTTATTTAAATTCTTGTTAGGAGGGTAGATCTCATGTGTCTTTTTACCACAATTTTAAAAAATTAAGTCAACTTTCCTGCTAAAAATATAAAACAACTAATTTATTATGTATATCAAAGTGCACTATCAATACCATGTGCTGAGAGAGTAAAAATACAATGGCACTCCTTGCATTTTTACATATTAGTCTTCTACTTTGTACTAAAAGATTTTCCTTCTCAATAAATACAAGAAACTCCATTGGAAATTTAGGAAAGATTTGACTAAGGTCTATTTTAATAAGGAAATTGAGGCTTAAATGAGTGACAGAAGTTTCCCAAGAATGTATAATCCCATACATTCCCAAGAATGTATAACCTATTAGAGGCACAGACTCAAAACACAATTGTCTTGATTCCAAATCCTGAAAACTCATAAACAAAGCACAACATGTGTGGATCCAGATCTTTAAAGACACATATTCCTAAAGGAAGCTCTTATTTTTAACCTACCATATAGGAATAATTCTTTACAACAATTAAAGTCAGTAACAATTCTCCTCTTCATTATTAGCAAGATAATATCTCTGCTGATTTAGTTTGATTTGTGTTCTCTCAGAATAAATTCCTTTCCCTCTTCCATCATGTTGTGATTTCTCAAAACAGTCTTTGCATAAACACATAAAGAGCCAATTTGGCTGGTGTGGGAAACTGTTAGGACTGATAGAAGCAGAAGCACCTGCTACAGTTCTCTCTAATGGGCCCTAAATTAAGACAGTCATATTTCTTGCCTCAGGTGAAATCAGACAGAAGAAAAGTTTCAACAAATCCAGTTGGGAAGACTGTCAGCTGGTAATAGGTGAAAATTGTATCTTACAATGTAATGTATCATTACAGAGGAGTTGGACGTCTTAATGAAGTACCATAGGCACTTTCCCAAATGTGCTGTGACTGCATCCTTGTGCCCCTTGAACATATGGGTAACATCCTATAGCTTCATGGGCCTGGGGTTAATGCAATGAATAATGAAAATATTTCTATCAAGAAAGAATTCAGTTTTATTCCAGTATTGAAAACTTCTCAAAGTAAATCAGTATTTCAAAAAAGCATGTTTAATCTATTCTTATGATTTTAAAAATAACATCAAAATTGCCAACTTAGTAAAGGAGATAACTGGATGGCAAATTAATTTCCTAAGAATTTTATTTCAAGATAGTTAATACATCAGTATAATTTTTCACCTTGTTCTGCCTATAGATTTGAATCCAAGAAACACACACAAGATTTTTTTTTTAAGAAATTTAAAAAAAATTTTTTGAGAGTGAGCAATTAAGAGAAAGAGAGAGAAAGAGCATGAGCAACACAACTATCTTCTGAAGACATTTTTTAATGAGGGAGAAATGTCTTTTACATTTATCTACATATTTAGAATTTCCAGTACTCTTCATTTCTTTGTGTACACCCAAGTTTCTATATTGTATTATTTCCTTTCAACCTAAAGAAACTTCTTGAACAACTCTTTTAACACAGATCAGCTGGCAATAATTCCCTGTTTCTGATTGTATGAGAAAATCCTTATGTTACCCTCATTTTTTTTTTTTTAGTTTTTATTTAAATTCCAGTCAGTTAACAGACAATCTGATATTAGTTTCGGGTGTATAATATAGTGATTCAACACTTCCATACATACAATACCTGGTGTTCATCACAGCAAGAACCTCCTTACTCCCCATCACCTATTTCACCCATCCCCGACTAACCTCCTCTGTGGGAACCATCAGTTTGTTCTCTGTATTAAGAGTCTGTTTCTTAGTTTGCCTCTCTCTTTTATTTTCCCTTTGCCCATTTGTTTTGTTTCTTAAATTCCACATATGAGTGAAATCATATAGTATTTGTCTTTCTCTGACTGACTTATTTCACTTAGCATAATCCTCTCTAGCTCCATCCACATTCCTACAAACCTTTTTTTATTGTCTTCATTCTTGAAAAATATTTTCAGTAGGTATACAGTTGGAGTTTGGCTTTCTTCTTCTTCTTCTTTTTTTTTTTCTTTTTTTCTTTTAGCATGTTACAGACGTTTTATTATCTTCTGCCTTGCATAGTATCTGGCAGGGAGTTTTTCATCATTCTTTAATTCATTCCTCTCTATGTGATAAGGCCTATTTTTTTTTATTTTTTCTGTGACTGCGAAGTTTTTTCCCCCCCTCGATCCCTGGTTTTCAGCAATGTAGTTAAGCTGTATAAAAATGGTATGGTCTTCTTTTTGTTTATATGGGTTGGTGCATAGTAAGTTTCCTGGATCTGCATATTTATGGTATTTATCAAATTTGTAAAAACAAAACAAAACAAAACAAAACAAAACAAAAAAACAACTTTGGTCATTCTTTATTTTTTTTCTTCCTTTCTTGAGGTCTTTGACTAAATGATTGCTAAATTACTTTATGTTGTCCCACAAGTCACTGAGATTCTGATTTTACTTGCCTATTTTGTTTTATTTTCTTATCTTTTTTCTTTTCTTCAGTTGGCTTTTGGTTTCTATTGTTTTTGAGTTGAGTTCTTCTTCCATAACAATCTAGTCTGGTGTTTATCTCATCCAGTGAAATTTTTCGAAGATTGCTTTTTCAGTTCTAGAATTTCCATTTGTTTCTTTCTATACATTTTATTTCTCTTGACATTATATTCATATGTTTCTTTAATTTGAGCATATTTTAATAACTAATTTAAAGACCTTGTAACTAGTGTTATTATATATTTTATTCCTGGATTTGTTTCTATTGATTATTTTTCTCCTTTTTATAGGTAAATTTTTCTATTCTTGCAGTATCTAACAGTCTTTTTTGGAAAGTGGACATTTTACCTATTGTTTATTGAATGCTGGATGTTTTTATTTCTTTATAGAATGTTGGACTTCATTCTGACAAGCAATTATATGATATATACAGCAAATTAACCCTTTGACATTTATCGAGCTTTTAAAGACAAGTTTAGAGTGTCACTCTAATATGTCCCCTGAGTGCCCCAGGTAGTCACTCTGACATTTTAGAAATGAAATGTTCACACGTTGTGTGAATTCCAAGAATTATTCAGCTTACAGTTCCCCAGTCCTTCCTGGAGCTTCACCCTACATATGTGCATAGCTTTGTATTCAGTAATAGGATTCAATATACAGGGTATGTAGTTGAAGAATCCATTTTTGGCTTGTCCAGAAGAAACTTTATTTGTGGATAAAAATGGTCTACAGAGCTATTGGAAGGACTTCAGAAACAGACTCTAGTGTGAGCTTCCAGGAATAAGTCCTTAAAATGCCCTTGGACTGCCTTCCCCATCAGAAGGAAAATTCTTCGGGTCTGAGTTATTCAATCTGGAGCATGCATTTTTAATGGGGTGATATCATCTTCAAAGAGGCAAAAAGTGGGTGTTGTGGAAATGGAGTGAAATAAACCGTATATTATAACGTTTGTGGTTCTACAAAGCTCACACCTACCTGACAAATCTTATCCCTCAGTATTTAATTTGTCTTAATTAAATTTTTCCCCATAGGAGGTGATGAAAAGGTGTGGGGGAGTGGCAAAAACTGACTTAGAATGAATTTTGTCTGTCCGATGGTGTTTTGTATTGTTTCATGAGATGGTGAGTCAGGGGTGGCCACAAGAAGGTACAGAAGAGGCACAGGAAAACAAAGTTTATTATACACAGAAGTTCTAAGTAATATGGTTTAATGTGCAGTTAAAGTAACAAACTATTTATGAAGCAAGAAGTAGGTTAAAAATATGGTATTCAGGAAATATAAGTGTATATGAGTATGACTTCTAGGATTGGCTTTGGGAATAATGCAATAATAACTAAATGGAATAACAAAAATAGGAAAAAATATCAAATACTTCAGACTTCATATAAGTTTTAATAGATTTCTTTCTGTGTATTTACTGAAAGAAAGGAATATGCTGCAAAAATTTGAGAGCCGGCAATTAGCACATTCAACATGACATGATCTAGTAACCAAAGAAAGATACAAGGGGCAAAAGGAAGAAGGCCTCGATATGAGCCTGGGCAGATAAACAAGGGCCACATTAAAAAGGACATCATAGGCTATGTTAAAAATGTTTATCTTTATTATAGAGCCAATGGGAACATATTGAGATTTAAGTAGAGGAGTGGTACAATATATTTGCATATTTTAAAAGTTCCTTCTGACTAATCTCAGATAATCAAGTAGAGAGTGACAATAACAAATGCCAGAGGTTTTTTGCTTTTTGTTTTGAGGTTATTTAAATAAGAAATGATAAAAACCCAGGTGTAGGTGATAAAAGGGAGGTGACAGAGGTAAGCATTTAAATATTTAGTGAAAGAACTACTCTTTGAAATACAATGGTCAGCTCAAATCACATGTCAGAGATCACTAAAGCCATAGGAATAGATGAAACCATTAGAGTGTGTAACAGGTGGGAGCCCAGGAAAAGCCTCCACTATTCAGAGTGGTAAAGGAGAATGAGAGGTATGGTGGAGACCTGGGCAGAAAGCTAGGTGAGGTCATGCCCTGTTTTCTAAAGAAAGTTGTTTGTAGAGCATTTGATAATCAGAATGCTACAAATAAGACAGCAAGGAAAAAAAAAAACTAGAGCTAAATTCTTACTTTTTTTCTTTTTCATTTTTCTTATTAAATAGGCAAAACAGTTAAGCCCATACATTTTCATTGGAGTCTTATGTTTGCTCTATCCTCTTAAATTTTATATGCAGTATTTTCCATTATCTTATAAACCATAAATGATTGTAGCTACTTCCTCTTTATCAAGTCATTATTCTGGAGAATGTTATTTTAATTTTCAAGTGATTGTATGTTTGTCTAAGTAGTCATAATTGTGCAGAAAGAAGATTTGTAGAATTCTTTTGAGGTCCCTTGGTTAATTGGTTAGTTTTTCCTTCCTATGGCATTGTGAATTAGGTTGACTTTTATTTCACACTGACTCCATCTAGATCTCAAATTGAAGAAATTTGACAAAACACCAAAGTCAACTTTCCTCTCTCTCTGGTTTTTAGCACTAATATGGGGGCTTCTTTATTTTCAAACTTCTTTAATTATTTCAATATGAATCTGGAAATGATTGGGTGTGTGCTCTGACTATATGACCTGACTCAGAAGCCAATGACAGATACTAGTTGACTTGCCTGATGCTATAGTTTCTTCTCTTCCACTGTAAACGACTGTATTATTTTTGTTCTCTTTGCTCTCTCTCCAACACAGTGTTTTTGTAATTAGAACAATGTCAATGTCAAGACTAAAGAGCATCCTTCTAAAAAATGAATGGGTCAACCAAGAAATTAAAGAATTGAAAAAATTCATGGAAACAAATGATAATGAAAACACAATGGTTCAATGTATGGGACACAGCAAAGGCAATCCTGAGAGGAAAATATATAGCAGTACAAGCCTTTCTCAAGAAACAAGAAACGTCTGAAATACACAACCTAACCCTACACTTAAAGGAAGTGGAGAAAAAAACAACAAAGAAAGTCTAAACCCAGCAGAAGAAGAGAAATAATAAAGATCAGAGCAGAAATCAATGAAATAGAAACCAAAAAAACAATAGAACAAATCAACGAAACTAGGAGCTGGTTCTTTGAAAGAATTAATAAGATTGATAAGCCCTTGGCCAGACTTATCAAAAAGAAAAGAGAAAGGGGAGGAGGGGGGACAAGATGGGGGGGAGTACGAGGAGGCGCCTTTTCAGCTGGTACCCCAAAGTGAGCTGATTACCTACCAAAGAACTTCAATCACCCGTGAAATCAGCCTGAGATCAGAATTATACACGTCTGGATCTCTACAGGGGCAGAAGACGCCAGTGGGCTGGTAAAGCGAAATGGGAACGGCGCGGACTGATATCAGAAGATAAACAAAAGGCGGAGGGAGCCACCAGAGGCGACCGGTTGGAAAGTAATAACCCAATACGAGCGAGAGTGCCCTGCGTCTGGGGACCAGCATTAATTTGGAGACTGGTTGAAAGCACTCCAAAAGAGCAAAGGATCGCGGGGGGAAATTGTGGGAATCGGGGCAGCTAGGTACAGGGGCTTAAGTCCCCGGTCCCAGACAGCCTCCCTGGCACTGAGGCAGAGAGAGTGCGGTGGAGAAACCAGCTCTTGGTCCCTAAGCTGCCAGCGCGCCCGAGATGCGTGGGTTCTAGTTCCTGTGAGGGGATGGGAGACACGCCGGTCAGCAGAACGCACGAGCCCTACTACAAAGCTTGAGATACACGAACACATCCCTCATGCTCCCCTGAGTTACAAAGGCCCGGCCTGCGCGCTTTGACCCGTGCCATTGTTTCAAAGCCAAAGCCGCGCGCCCCAAACTCTCCCCTGACAGAGGTGCGCAAAAGCCCAGCCTGGTGCTTACGGACCAGCACCCAGTTCTCACTGCCCCAGACACGCACCGCCTCTGAAAGAGGTGCGTGTAAGCCGGGCACTCCCAGCCCGGGCCAGCGGCAAAATCTCAGTGTGTGATCACTGCTTGGAACCTCTCTGGGGGTCGGGAGCTCCCAGACAGCTACCACTGCCTTGGCTTTTGGGTCTGCAACTTGGAACCTGCTCGGCCAGCAGCCAAGGGGGAACTTATTTAGGCTCTGCACCCAGACTGAGGCTTCTCTCTGAGAGGGAGATCAGGGTGCGGTTTGTTTTCCTCTAAAATTATAAGAACCATCAAAGGCGGTCAAGGTGAGAGAAAAAAAAAGTGAACAAGCATAAAAAGCACCAGAGAACAAAAGCCTGAAAAAAAGAACAGTTTCCTCAGAGCCCACCCCCTTGAGGGGGGCGGGAGGACTTAACTCAGGAAACATCATTGACTGACAACCCACGTGGCAGGCCCCTACCCCAGAAAACAAAGAAAAGAGAAAGGACCCAAATAAATAAAATCATGAATGAAAGAGGTGAGATCATAACCAACAACAAAGAAATACAAACAATTATAAGAACATATTATGAGCAACTCTACGCCAGCAAATTTGACAATCTGGAAGAAATGGATGCATTCCTAAAATAACCAGGAAGAAATAGAAAACCCAAACAGACCCATAACCAGTAAGGAGATTGAAGCAATCATCAAAAATCTCCCAACAAACAAGAGCCCAGAGCCAGACAGCTTCCCAGGGCAATTCTACCAAACATTTAAAGAAGAACTAATTCCTATTCTCCTGAAACTGTTCCAAAAAATAGAAATGGAAGGAGAACTTCCAAAATCATTTTATGAGGCCAACATTACTTTGATCCCAAAACCAGATCCCATCAAAAAAGAGAATTACAGAAGAATATCCTTGATGAACACAAATGCAAAAATTCTCACCAAAATAGTAGCCAATAGGATTCAATAGTACATTAAAAGGATTATTCACCATGACCAAGTGGGATTTATTCCTGGGCTTCAAGGTTGGATCAACATCCACAAATCAATCAATGTGATACAATACATTAATAAAAGAAAGAACAAGAACCATGTGATACTCTCAATAGATGCTGAAAAAGCATTTGACAAAGTACAGCATCCTTTCCTGATCAAACTCTGCAAAGTGTAGGGATAGAGCATACATACTTCAACATCATCAAAGCCATCTATGAAAAACCCACCACAAATACCACTCTAAATTCAGAAAAGCTGAGGGCTTTTCCACTAAGGTCAGGAACACGGCAGCGATGTCCATTATCTCACTGCTATTCAACATAGTACTAGAAGTCCTAGCCTCTGTAATCATACAACAACAACAAAAAAAAGTTAAAGGCATCCAAATTGGCAAAGAAGAAGTCAAACTATCACTCTTCGCAGATGATATGATACTATATGTGGAAAACCCAAAAGACTCCACTCCAAATCTGCTAGAACTTGTACAGGAATTCAGTAAAGTGTCAAGATATAAAATCAATGCACAGAAATCAGTTGCATTTCTCTACACCAACAACGAGACAGAAGAAAGAGAAATTAAGGAGTCAATCCCATTTATAATTACACCCAAAACCATAAGATACCTAAAAATAAACCTAACCAAAGAGACAAAGACAACTATCACATGATCTCCCTGATATGAGGAAGTGGAGATGCAATGTGGGGGAACTGGGGGGTAGGAAAAGAAAAAATGAAAGAAGATGGGATTGGGAGGGAGACAAACCATAAAAGACTCAATCTCAAAAAACAGACTGAGGGTTGCTGGGGGGTGGGGAGGACGGGAGAGGGTGGTGGGGATATGGACACTGGGGAGGGTATGTGCTATGATGAGTGCTGTGAAGTGTGTAAACCTGGCGATTTACAGACCTGTACCCCTGGGGATAAAAATACATTATATGTTTATTAAAAAAAATAAATTAATTATAAAAAGGATCAGAGAAACTTCTCTCTTGGTATCAGGAAGAGGACTGAGCATTTGCACACAGATGAAAAGTGGGACAGGAACACATGACTGGTTGGTTTCATTTCCTCAGTGAGGTTGTCAGGTATGGGAGGGGATACAGCTTTCTTCGGAGTGTCTCTCAGGAAACAGGTAACTTCCCTGCACCTCAATTTCCTAACCCGTGAGATGGTTAAAGTATTAATGGTTGTTGTGAAGATTGATAATCTGTATAAAAAAGTTAGCTCTATTCATAATCCTACAATAAATGCTCGTGATTTTTTTTCTCTCTAATGAATAGATAGCCTCCTCTTTACCATCATTGAAGAAGAACCTCTGTAATTTCATATCACAGTATAAACCAGAGCTGAAGAAGGGGTATGAGCATTAGTGTTTATCGTAGAATTAAATGAGTAAGCAGGGAGGTTTGGTGGAAATTGGATATGTAGAAACATATATGGTGTTAGGATTGATAAAGCTGATAATTTCAAAGACTCTTGAAATACTGTGTGAATAAAAACTGCACACAGATTAAAAAAACACAACAACTGAAAAGTGACAGTATTTATTATTAGTTAAAACATTTGCTTAGAGGTGTAAAAAATTTAATGTCTATTTTAGGCTATGAATGCGTTGGATTTGGTTGAGTCTGCATATTTGAAAACCTCCTATAATCTGGAAAGTTACTCAGTGAAACTGTGTGTCATGATGAGATTTCACTCAAGTCAAGCAAAGATTTTTATATTGCTTTTCACATAGAAGGACTTCATTATGAGTATTTTGAAATGAACATGTCAGAACTACAGTTATAATTTCTTTGCATGGTTAGGATTTCTCTGTCCGATCATCCTAAAAGGCAAGATTTTTGGCATTTCTCTCCTCAAAACAGCTGTTCTGGCTTTGGATGTAGGCTTAGTTTGAGAGTTGAAAGTGAAAAAGATCTTATAGTCTCAATCGGTACATCCTTTACCATTAAATTCAGCTGCTTTTAAGGTTTGAAAAAACATATTTAGCTGTTTAAAAATGTTATTTTCAGGGGTGCCTGGGTGGCTCAGTTGGTTAAGCTTCCAACTTTTGCTTTTATTTCTGGTTGTGGTCTCAGGGTGATGAGCTCCAGCCCCAAGTTTGGCTCCAGGCTCAGCGGGGAGCCTGCTTGTCTCCCTCTGCCTCTCCCCCCACTTGATCCCAGGATCTCTCTCTCTCGCAAATAAATAAATAAATCTTTTTAAAAATGCTATTTTCACCTGTCAAGTAGATGTCAAAAATGTTGAATGCCACAATGAGGCAAAAATACTGATATCAAATATATTGATATTGATATACTGATATCAAATATTGAGGGGATCCTGGGTGGCTCTATCAGTTAGGTGCTGACTCTTTGTTTTAGCTCAGGTTATGATCCTAGGGTTGTGAGATCAAGGCCTGCATCGGGCTCTGTGCTCAGCATGGAGTCTTCTTGAGATTCTCTGCCTCTGTCTCTCCCTCTGCCTCTCCTCCCTCCTCCAAAATAAATAAATAAAATCTTTCAAAAATATTGATACGCTTTCATGTTTACTCTTTTAAGGAATGCTGCTTTTCAATTTCTTTCTTCCTTTCCTCCTTTTTCTTCTTTTGTAAGTTTCTGTATTCTTTTATCTTCAGCATGACTTTAAGCTCAGATCACCAGACTGCAAGACACTGGAGCTGAAGGAATGTTTCTTTTTTCATCTTAATTTTCAAAGTAAAAAGGCAACAAAAACAACTTATAAATGGTAACAATAATCTGACATGGCTATATAACATATGCATAGAATATGAAGCAATTTAGTAATTTAACACTGAGATTTTCAAATTGTGTTTCTCTTAACAAAGTATTAAATATAAACAACCTCAAATGCTTTTTTCTTTTTTTTTTAAGATTTTATTTATTTATTTGACAGAGAGAGATCACAAGTAGGCAGAGAGGCAGGCAGAGAGAGAGAGGAGGAAGCAGGCTCCCTGCTGAGCAGAGAGCCCGATGTGGGACTCGATCCCAGGACCCTGAGATCATGACCTGAGCCGAAGGCAGCGGCTTAACCCACTGAGCCACCCAGGCGCCCCTCAAATGCCTTTTTCTTTTTTACTTTTCTGTCCTTTCTCACCTTGGACAAAGTCTTGACCAATTTTGTTCTATGTACTCCAGAATTTATTTTAGGGTATCTCATTTGAAATTCAAAAAAGTATTTCATCTACCAACTAAAACCATTGAAATCAGTGAGTACAGCACAAGCCCTGCAGATGTCACAGGAAAAATAAAGGCTACGGTTGGATAGTATCTCAGCCTCTTACCCATGTTATTCCCTGGCCATCCCCTTCCCATCAGCATCAGGGGGAGAAATGGCTTCTCCATGTCATAGCCATATGTCCTTGATTCCTTTAGATCCTACGCTATTGACTATTTCATCTTCTTCCTCTTTATAGCCTTTGTCACCTTATTATTTAATAATGTTTAAGAATTTAAAAACACTTATTGTTTTGTCTCTACTCTGATTCATCATTTAGCTATCAAAGTTAGCTAAGATCTATTTTCCTCCAACTCCTACAAAACAGGATTGTAAGAGTGTTCTTTTTCCGAGTCCACTGACACCTGCTTCAGGCTTCACTAATTCACTGAAATTATCCCCATTCATGACCTTCTAGTTGTTAAATTCAATGAATTTTTCAGTCTTTTTCTGATACTAATGGGAATAACTATTCAAAATTGCTGGCTTAAAGGAAAGAGAAGGTTATGAGATCAAGAAGAAACTATTTCCAATAAGATCCACCATTTTCCTCTGAAAGGTAACCATCTGCAAAAAACATGTGTGGGTTTGGTCCTGTCCTTCATTACTGGGTTACAGCACTACTGAAATGTTTGTAAGACATGTGAACAGAGTCTGCTTTTCTTTCTGTTTTTTTTTTTTTTTCCTTCTCAAAAATGAACTGAAGGGTATGATTTAGGCAGCACATTTCTCTCTTATGCTCATGTGTGTGACTGTCATTAGGCTTCTGTAGCAAGCATGGTTAACTGTGAACAGTTTAACTATGGTTTATACATGACAAATAAGTTCCAAGGATGTTGTCCATTTGTAGCTGGGGATGGGTCTCTGAAATCCCCTTTTTACTTGGACATGACCTGAATACCCACATGAACTCCTAGATGGAGCAGCAGAATTTAAGCAGTGTTTAAAACCAGACTCCAGGCTCTGGAACCAAACTGCGTGGTAGATGGCACAGCGCTGCAGCTTGGGTATGTTACCTAACATCCTGTTCCTCAGTTTCCTAATCTGTAAAATAGAAACAATTGTAATAAGTTATTATTTGTGTTAAAAGAGATGTAAATCTTTTAGGTAAGATCTTGATATCTAGGAAGGACTCAATAAGCTTTAGCTGGTATTAGTATTAGAATTAAAATTGGAATTAAGATTAGGATGAAAATAGCATGAGAATTTGTCTTTAACATGTTATTTTATTTTATTTATTTATTTTTAAATTTATTTTATTTTTAATTTTTAAATTTTAAATTTTAAAATTTTTTACTTTTATTTATTTATCTATTTTTATTTTATCATTTTTTATTTATTAATTATTATTTATTAATTTATTGTTATTTATTTATTGTAACATGTTTAACATGTTATTGGGCTGGCTTTAGGCTCACCAGTGAAACCCTATGTCTAAATTTTGGAAGAAAGATGAGGAAAGGGGAGACCAGAAATCACAGCAAAAAAATGGGTAAGGTCACAGTAAGTGACAATTATTTATGTGAAGACTACCTTAATACACATAATAGTGAGAATATATCTGCCTTTAAATAATAAGTAGATGTTTTACAAAAATCACATGTCCTCATAGTTAAGAAATGCCAATTGGTTTGAAATACAAAATCATAACAATAAACCTTATAATACCTTTTGGATGCATTTTAGGCTCTACTCTGTTGAGTAACCTACCTGCCAGCATTTAGAATAGTAAATTAATAGCTATTTTTAAAAGCTGACAAAAAGACATTTCTGGTCTACTTAGTTTCTAAAGAACATGAGGTTATGAATAGCCCTTTTAAAAATTATATTTCCATAAACCAGACTAAGTTGTTAGTTTTCTACTATGTCAGGCCTTGCTCTTTGTGTAAATATGAATGCAAATTTTCTACTAAATAATAGTGTGCAAAGTCTTAGCCATGACACCTTTCCCTCATTTATAAAACATGGGGTACACTAATGACAAGATGTCTCACATCTCTTGCAGGGTTGTTATCGACTATGTGATTCTGGGTGTAAAGCAATTAATTACACTGACATACCCTCATGTTACTCTTGAGTTATTGTTGCCACAAGGTGCTGTAATCACATTATGTAGAAAAAAAAATCATGGCTCTATCAAATGGAATATATTTTTAAAGATTTTATTTATTTATTTGACAGAGAGAGATCACAAGTAGGCAAAGAGGCAGGCAGAGAGAGAGAGAGAGGGAAGCAGGCTCCCCACTGATCAGAGAACCTGACGCAGGTCTCGATCCCAGGACCCTGAGACCATGACCCAAGCCGAAGCAGCAGCTTAACCCACTGAGCCACCCAGGCACCCCTCAAATGGAAATTTGCTGTCAGTTTTCAAGTTAAATTGTAAGCAGATAGTGGTTTCAAAAGGAATTTAAAATGTCTTTGGTGGGTCCTCTGGGTGGTGTAATTTGTTGAGCTTCTGATTCTTCATATTGGCTCAGATCGTGATTTCAGGGTCCTGAGATGGAGCCCCACGTGGGGCTCCATGCTCAGCACAGAGTCTGCTTGAGACTCTCTTTCTCCCTCCGCCCATCCCCACCTGCTCATTTTTTCTCTCTCTCTCTCAAATAAGTAAATCTTTAAAAATAAGTCTTATAAATAAATAAATATATAAATAAATAAATAATAAATAAATAAAGTGTCCCTGACATTGACATCATTCTTTTTTTCTTTCTTTTTTTTAATTAACATATAATGTATTATTAGCCCCAGGGGTACATGTCTGTGAATCACCAGGTTTACACACTTCACAGCACTCACTATAGGACATACCCTCCCCAATGTCCATAACCCAACCACCCTCTCCCTACACCCCTCCCCCAGCAACCTTCAGTTTGTTTTGTGAGATTAAGAGACTCTTACAGTTTGTCTCCCTTCCAATCCCATCTTGTTTCATTTATTCTATTCCTACCCCCCAAACCCCCATGTTGCTTCTCGACTTCCTTATATCAGGGAGATCATATGATAGCTGTCTTTCTCTGATTGACTTATTTCGCTAAGCATAATAACCTCTAGTTCCATCCACGTCATCACAAATGGCAAGATTTCATTTCTTTTCATGGCTGCATAGTATTCCATTGTGTGTATATACCACATTTTCTTTATACATTCATCTGTGGAGGGACATCTAGGTTCCTTCCATAGTTTGGCTATTGTGGACATTGCTTCTATAAACATTCGGGTGCACGTGCCCCTTTGGATCACTACATTTGTATCTTTAGGGTAAATACCCAGTAGTGCAATTGCTGGGTCGTAAGGTAGCTTTATTTTCAACATTTTAAGGAACCTCCATGCTGTTTTCCAGAGTGGGTGCACCAGCTTGCATTCCCACCAACAGCGTAGGAGGGTCCCCCTTTCTCCGCATCCTCGCCAGCATCTGTCATTTCCTGACTTGGTAATTTTAGCCATTCTGACTGGTATGAGGTGGTATCTCATTGTGGTTTTGATTTGTATTTCCCTGATGCCAAGTGATGTGGAGCACTTTATCATGTGTCTCTTGGCCGTCTGGGTGTCTTCTTTGCAGAAATGGCTGTTCATGTCCTCTGCCCACTTCTTGATTGGATTATTTGTTCTTTGGGTGTTGAGTTTGTTAAGCTCTTTATAGATTTTGGATACTAGCCCTTTTTCTGGTATGTCTTGTTTGCAAATATCTTCTCCCATTCTGTCAGTTGTCTTTTGGTTTTGTTAAATGTTTCCTTTGCTGTGCAAAAGCTTTTGATCTTGAAAAAATCCCAATAGGTCATTTTTGCCCTTGCTTCTGTTGTCTTTGGCGATGTTCCTAGGAAGAAGTTGCTGCGGTTGAGGTCAAAGAGGTTGCTGCCTGTGTTCTCCTCAAGGATTTTGATGGACTCCTTTCTCACATTGAGGTCCTTCATCCATTTTGAGTCTATTTTTGTGTGTGGTGTAAGGAAATGGTCCAATTTCATTTTTCTGCATGTGGCTGTCCAATTTTCCCAAAACCATTTGTTGAAGAAACTGTCTTTTTTCCACTGGGCATTCTTTCCTGCTTTGTTGAAGATTAGTTGACCTTAGAGTTGAAGGTCCATTTCTGGGCTCTCTATTCTGTTCCATTGATCTATGTGTCTGTTTTTGTGCCAGTACCATACTGTATTGATGACGACAGCTTTGTAATAGAGCTTGAAATCCAGAATTGTGATGCCACCAACTTTGGCTTTCTTTTTCAATATTCCTCTGGCTCTATGAGATCTTTTCTGGTTCCATACAAATTTTAGGATTATTTGTTCCATTTCTTTGAATAAAATTGGATGGGATTTTGATAGGGATCGCATTAAATGTGTAGATTGCTTTAGGTAGCATAGACATTTTCATAATATTTTTTCTTCCAATCCATGAGCATGGAGCATTTTTCCATTTCTTTGTGTATTCCTCAATTTCTTTCATGAGTACTTTATAGTTTTCTGAGCAGAGATTTTTTATTAATAATTTTTTATTTTTTATAAACATATATTTTTATCCCCAGGGGTACAGGTCTGTGAATCTCCAGGTTTACACACTTCACAGCACTCACCAAAGCACATACCCTTCCCAATGTCCATACTCCCACCCCTTCTCCCAAACCCCCTCCCCCCAGCAACCCTCAGTTTGTTTTGTGAGATTAAGAGTCACTTATGGTTTGTCTCCCTCCCAATCCCATCTTGTTTCATTGATTCTTCTCCTACCCACTTAAGCCTCCATGTTTGCATCTCCACTTCCTCATATAAGGGAGATCATATGATAGTTGTCTTTCTCCACTTGACTTATGTCGCTAAGCATGATACGCTCTAGTTCCATCCATGTTGTCGCAAATGGCAAGATTTCATTTCTTTGGATGGCTGCATAGTATTCCATTGTGTGTATATACCACCTCTTCTTTATCCATTCATCTGAGGATGGACATCTAGGTTCTTTCTGTAGTTTGGCTATTGTGGACATTGCTGCTATAAACATTCGGGTGCACGTGCCCCTTTGGATAACTACATTTGTATCTTTAGGGTAAATACCCAATAGTGCAATTGCTGGGTCATAGGGCAGTTCTATTTTCAACATTTTGAGGAACCTCCATGCTGTTTTCCAGAGAGGTTGCACCAGCTTGCATTCCCACCAACAGTGTAGGAGGGTTCCCCTTTCTCCACATCCTCGCCAGCATCTGTCATTTCCTGACTTGTTGATTTTAGCCATTCTGACTGCTGTGAGGTGATATCTCATTGTGGTTTTGATTTGTATTTCCCTGATGCCGAGTGATGTGGAGCACTTTATCATGTGTCTGTTGGCCATCTGGATGTCTTCTTTGCAGAAATATCTGTTCATGTCCTCTGCCCATTTCTTGATTGGATTATTTGTTCTTTGGGTGTTGAGTTTGCTAAGTTCTTTATAGATTCTGGACACTAGTCCTTTATCTGATATGTCGTTGCAATTATCTTCTCCCATTCTGTCAGTTGTCTTTTGGTTTTGTTAACTGTTTCCTTTGCTGTGCAAAAGCTTTTGATCTTGATGAAATCCCAATAGTTCATTTTTGCCCTTGCTTCCCTTGCCTTTGGCGTTGTTCCTAGGAAGATATTGCTGCGGCTGAGGTCGAAGACGTTGCTGCCTGTGTTCTCCTCAAGGATTTTGATGGATTCCTTTCGCACATTGAGGTCCTTCATCCATTTTGAGTCTATTTTTGTGTGTGGTGTAAGGAAATGGTCCAATTTCATTTTTCTGCATGTGTCTGTCCAATTTTCCCAGCACCATTTATTGAAGAGGCTGTCTTTTTTCCATTGGACATTCTTTCCTGCTTTGTTGAGGATTAGTTGACTGTAGAGTTGAGGGTCTATTTCTGGGCTCTCTATTCTGTTCCATTGATCTATGTGTCTGTTTTTGTGCCAGTACCATGCTGTCTTGATGATGACAGCTTTGTAATAGAGCTTGACGTCCGGAATTGTGATGCCACCAACGTTGGCTTTCTTTTTCAATATCCCTTTGGCTATTCAAGGTCTTTTCTGGTTCCATATAAATTTTAGAATTATTTGTTCCATTTCTTTGAAAAAGATGGATGGTACTTTGATAGGAATTGCATTAAATGTGTAGATTTCTTTAGGTAGCATAGACATTTTCTCAATATTTATTCTTCCAATCCAGGAGCATGGAACATTTTTCCATTTCTTTGTGTCTTCCTCAATTTCTTTCATGAGTACTTTATAGTTTTCTGAGTAGAGATTCTTGGCCTCTTTGGTTCGGTTTATTCCTAGGTATCTTATGGTTTTGGGTGCAATTGTAAATGGGACTGACTCCTTATGTTCTCTTTCTTCTGTCTTGCTGTTGGTGTAGAGAAATGCAACTGATTTCTGTGCATTGATTTTATATCCTGACACTTTACTGAATTCCTGTACAAGTTCTAGCAGTTTTGGAGTGGAGTCTTTTGGGTTTTCCACATATAGTATCATATCATCTGCGAAGAGTGATAGTTTGACTTCTTCTTTGCCGATTTGGATGCCTTTAATTTCCTTTTGTTGTCTGATTGCTGAGGCTAGGACCTCTAGTACTATGTTGAATAGCAGTGGTGATAATGGTTATCCCTGCCGTGTTCCTGACCTTAGCGGAAAAGCTTTCAGTTTTTCTCCATTGAGAATGACTGAGCAGAGATTCTTGGCCTCTTTGGTTATGTTTATTCCTCCGTATCTTATGGTTTGGGGTGCAATTGTAAACGGGATTGACTCCTTAATTTCTCTTTCTTCTGTCTCATTGTTGGTGTAGAGAAATGTAACTGATTTCTGTGCATTGATTTTATATCCTGACACTTTGCTGAATTCCTGTACAAGTTCTAGCAGATTTGGAGTGGAGTCTTTTGGGTTTTCCACATATAGTATCATATCATCTGCGAAGAGTGATAGTTTGACTTCTTCTTTGCCGATTTGGATGCCTTTAATTTCCTTTTGTTGTCTGATTGCTGAGGCTAGGACTTCTAGTATTATGTTGAATAGCAGTGGTGATAATGGATATCCCTGCCATGTTTCTGACCTTAGCAGAAAAGCTTTCAGTTTTTCTGAATTGAGAGTGATATTTGTGGTGGGTTTTTCATAGATGGCTTTGATAATATTGAGGTATGTGCCCTCTATCCCTACACTTTGCAGAGTTTTGATCAGGAAGGGATGCTGTACTTTGTCAAATGCTTTTTCAGCATCTTTGAGAGTATCATACGGTTCTTGTTCTTTCTTTTATTAATGTATTGTATCACGTTGATTGATTCGCAGATGCTAAACTAACCTTTAAGCCCTGGAATAAATCCCACTTGGTCGTGGTGAATAATCCTTTTAATGTGCTGTTGGATCCTATTGGCCAGTATTTTGGTGAGATTTTTTGCATCTGTGTTCATCAAGGATATTGGTCTGTAATTCTCTTTTTTGATGGGATCCTTGTCTGGTTTGGGGACCAAGGTGATGCTGGCCTAATAAAATGAGTTTGGACTTTTCCTTCCATTTCTATTTTTTGGAACAGTTTCAGGAGAATAGGAATTAATTCTTCTTTAAATGTTTAGTAGAATTCCCCTGGGAAGCTGTCTGGTCCTGGACTTTTGTTTGTTCGGAGATTTTTGATGACTGTTTCAATCTCCTTACTGGTTATGGGTCTGTTAGGGTTTTCTATTTCTTCCTGATTTAGTTGCAGTAGTTTATATCTCTAGAAATGTATCCATTTTTTCCAGAATGTCGAATTTGTTGGCATAGAGTTGTTCATAGTATGTTCTTATAATTGTATTTCTTTGGTGTTGATTGTGATCTCTCCCCTTTCATTCATGATTTTATTTATTTGTGTCCTTTCTCTTTTCTTTTTGATAAGTTTGACCAGGGGTTTGTCAATCTTATTAATTCTTTCAAAAAACAAGCTCCTAGTTTTGTTGATATGTTCTATTGTTTTTATAGTTTCTATTCCATTGATTTCTGCTCTAATCTTTATGATTTCTCTTCTTTTGCTGGGTTTAGGCTTTCTTTGCTGTTCTTCCTGCAGCTCCTTTAGGTGTAGGGTGATGTTGTTCATTTGAGACCTTTCTTGTTTCTTGAGAAAGGCTTGTACCGCTATATGTTTTCCTCTCAAGGCTGCCTTTGCTGTGTCCCACAGATTTTGAACCATTGTGTTTTCATTATCATTTGTTTCCATGAATTTTTTCAATTCTTCTTTAATTCCTGATTGACCTATTCATTTTTTGAAGGATACTGTTTAGTCTCCATGTATTTGGGTTCTTTCCAAATTTCCTCTTGTGATTGAGTTCTAGCTTCAGAGCATTGTGGTCTGAAAATATGCAGGGAATGATCCCAATCCTTTGATACCAGTTGAGACCTGATTTATGACCCACGATGTGGTCTATTCTGGAGAATGTTCCATGTGCCCTAAAGAAGAATGTAGATTTTGTTGCTTTGGGATGGAATGTTCTGAATATATCTGTGATGTCCATGTGGTCCAGTGTGTCATTTAAGGCCTTTATTTCCTTGTTGATCTTTTGCTTGGATGACCTGTCCATTTCAGTGAGGGGAGTGTTAAAGTCCCCTACTATTATTGTATTATTGTCAATGTATTTCTTTAATTTTGTTATTAATTGGTTTATATAGTTGGCTGCTACCATGTTACGGGCATAGATATTTAAAATTGTTAGTTCTTCTTGTTGGACAAACCTTTTGAGTATGATATAGTGTCCTTCCTCATCTTTGGCTTAAAATCTAATTGATCTGATATAAGGATTGCCATCCCAGCTTTCTTTTGATGTCCATTAGCATGGTAAATTGTTTTCCACCTCCTCACTTTAAATCTGGAGGTGTCTTCAGGTCTAAAATGAGTATCTTGTAGGCAGCATATTGATGGGTTTTGTTTTTGAATCCATTCTGATACCCTGTGTCTTTTGATTGGGGCATTTAGCCCATTAATATTCAGGGTAACTATTGAGAGATATGAATTCAATGCCATTGTATTGCCTGTAAGGTGACTGTTACTGTAAATTATGTCTGTTTCTTTCTGATCTACTACTTTTAGGGTCTCTCTTTGCTTAGAGGACCTCTTTCAATATTTCCTGTAGAGCTGGTTTGGTGTTTGCAAACTCTTTCAGTTATCCTGGAAGCTTTTTATCTCTCCTATTTTCAGTGATAGCTTAGCTGGATATAGTATTCTTGGCTGCATGTTTTTCTCGTTCAGTGCTCTGAATATATCATGCCATTTTTTTCTGGTCTGCCAGGTCTCTGTGGATAGGTCCACTGCCAATCTAATGGTTTTACCCTTGTATGTTACAGACTTCTTTTCCCAGGCTGCTTTCAGGATTTTCTCTTCGTCGCTAAGACTTGTAAATTTTACTATCAGGTGAGGAGGTGTGGACCTATTCTTATTGATTTTGAGGGGGGTTCTCTGCACCTCCTAGATTTTGATGCTTGTTTCCTTTGCCATATTGGGGAAATTCTCTCCAATAATTCTCTCTAGTATACCTTCTGCTCCCCTCTCCTTTCTTTTTCTTCTGGAATCCCAATTATTCTAATGTTGTGTCATCTTATGGTGTCATTTATCTCTCAAATTCTCTCCTCATGGCCCAGTATTTGTCTCTCTTTTGCTCAGCTTCTTTATTCTCTGTCATTTGGTCTTCTAATTCACTAATTCTTTCTTCTGCCTCATTTATCCTAGCAGTAAGAGCTTCCATTTTTTATTGTACCTCATTAATAGCTTTTTTATTTCAGCTTGGTTAGATTTTAGTTCTTTTATTTCTCCAGAAAGGGCTTTTATCTTTCCAGAGAGCATTTCTCTAATATCTTCTATGCCTTTTTTGAGCCCATCTAGAACCTTGAGAATCGTTATTCTGTGCTCTAGATATGTCATATTACCAATGTCTGTATTGATTAGGTCCCCAGCCTTCGATACTGCCTTTTGCTCTTTTTTCTGTGGTTTTTCCGCCTTGTCATTTTGTCCAGATAAGATTTGCTTTCTCCTCCTCTGGAATTCTGCTGTTCTCCTTGGTGAGTGAAGTTGGTCTTGGCTGGGTTTCTTGTTGATCTTCTGGGGGAGAGGCCTGTTGAAGTGATTCTCAAGTGTCTTTGCCCCAGACGGAATTGCACCGCCCTTACCAGGGTCTGTACTAAGTAATCTGCTTGGGTTTGCTTTCAGGAGCTTTTGTTCCCTGAGCAGTTTCCGTTGAGCTCTGGAGGACAGGAATTAAGATGGCAGCCTCCCAATCTCTGGCCCGGAAGAGCGAGAGCTCGGGGTCCCACTCTGCATTGCACCCTCAGAGAAAAGTGCCCAACCGCCCCTGTCTCCCTGGCCTCTGGCTGCACTTGGGGGAAAGTGCTCAATCACTCACACTTGGAGAAAAGTGCCCGGTCGCTTCTGTCTCCTTGTCCTCTGGCCATGCTCTGAGCTCTCCCAGCCTGCGACCCATTCAATGTAACCCCGAGCTGAGAGCTCACTCCTCGGCTTTGTCCCTGTTGCCAGCTTCCCGCTCTAATACCTGCAAGCTCTGCGACATACCCCAGGACCTTCTGTGACCCAAGGGGACCTGGGGTTACACTGCCCCCTCATGGGCTGCCCCCAGTTTAGCCTCTGGAGCGATGTCCCTCCATGGAGCAGACTTTTAAAAGTCCTGATTTTGTGCTCTGTTGCTCCACCGCTTGCCAGGAGCCGGCCCTTCCCCCCGCAGTCTATCTTCCCATCATTTTAGATTCACGTCTCCGCAGGTCCTACCTTTCAGAAAGTGATTGATTTTCTGTTTCTAGAATTGTTGCTGTTCTTCACTTTGATTTCCTGTTGGATTTATAGGTGTTCGCAAAGGTTAGATAAGCTATCTAGCTGATCTCCTGCTACCTGATGTCGTCTCAGCCTGCTACTTTTCCACCATCTTGACTCACACCCCCAAGTTTCTCTCTGATCCTTTTTGAAACCCAGTCTTTTCATTTAAGCACTGGATCCTATCTTCCCTCCTTTTCTCAAGAAATATAGGCAGCCATTAAATCATATCTCTTCCTTCATCCTTTTTTTCTGGATTTTTCCCATACCTGCTCTCTTACCTCCCAGCTTTGAAAAAAGCTTCCTTGGCCTCTTATTCCCCTCTGGCTATCTCATCCCACTCCTGCTCTTTCCAATACCAAGTTCTCAGGTGAGAGGTCCGTGTTGAACTCAATTTCCCTGTCTTTCACTCACTTTTTAACCCATCCTAATCTGACTTTTGGCCTGGCTGCTCCTCAGACTCATTTATCTGTAGTCTCCATGCAGCCCAAGTGCAAGTGGTTATCTCCTTACCTCAGTCTACTTGGCGTCTGGACCTGCCCTAGAAGCCAACCAACAGTGGGGTCCTGGATGATTCTCTGTCCCCAAGAGAGGGCTCTGTATCATGCTTAGTGACTATGAACATAAAGGTGAATTTTTTCTGCGTGGAATATATTTTATAATTCTGCCTAATCACAGGTTCTGGGTGGGGTTTTTATTTTGGGGGGGGGTGCTTTTATAAAATCCTCAATCTAAAACCTACTAACCCAAGAACTATGCTCCATAAGAGATCCTTGCTTTTAAGAATCTCTCAAAGACACTCAACATGTTGGGTACATTCAATCTAAAAACTATAACCATGTTAAATTTTTTTAATCCTTTTCCCCTAAAGGCCATTATGGTTTTTTACATCTGGAAATGAGGGAGGTAGATTATATGGAATTTCTACTTTTGATTTTTTTGAGGAACCTCTATACTCTTTGCAACAGTGGCTGCACCAATTTACATTCCCACCAACAGCCCATGAGAGTTCCTTTTCTTCACATTCTCAGCAACACTTTTTATTTCCTGTCTTTTATATTTTACCCATTCTGACTGGTATAAAGTGATATCTCATTGTGATTTTGATTTGCATTTCTTTGATGATGAGCGATGTTGATCATCTTTTCATGTGTCTGTTAGCCATTTGTATGTCTTCTTTAGAAAACTGTCCTCTGCCCATTTTTAAAATCATATTGTTTGTGTTCGGGTGCTGAGTTGTATAAGTTCCTCATGTATTTTGGGTATTAACCTCTTATCGGCTTTAATGAGTCCTGGGAATAAAAGTTACAGTATAGGGAATATAGACAATGATATTATGATAGCATTACATAGGAAAAGATGGTGGCTACACTGGTGGTGAACAGAGAATAATGTACAGAGAAGTTGAATCACTATGTGGCACACCTGGAACGAACTTAACATGAGCCAACTGTATTCAAATTTAAATACTTTTTAAAAAATCTCACTTGGGACAAAAATTATACTTCCCACCAAGAGCCTTGAAATACCCTCTTTTACTTGTTAAAGGCAAGGCAGAAATGTTTATCATTTGAGGCAAAGTTTTCCAAGCAATGAAATGTTTTGGAGTGTCCTCTGTTCTGATTGCACATAGACTGTCTTTGGCTTTTTGATGCATCCTACCCTCCAGCTACTCCTATTTGCATTTCTATGTTAGGGTCTCCAGATCATTTGTCCCAGACACTGAAAGTCTCTTGGGGCTAAAAATTCTTAGAAGACTATTGTATGCCTGGCTACTCTAGTCTTACTCAGTATGTCAATAAGAGAACATATGCTGTCTGTAAACATGGCTGCTTTCCCTCAAGTTTACACTGAGATAATCACATGGAGCATGATCTTGCCACTAGAAAATAATCTTCATACTTTCTTCCAGAGGAAGTGGGAGAAACTATCCTCTTTCCTGCAGCTGCTAAGTTCGGATGATGCGGGCTGTAAACTGCTAGAATGTAGGAATATCTTTCCTAATACAGAAAACCGACATAAGAAAGCAAAGCAAACAGAGACACAAACAAAAATTCTTGCCCTCATGGAACTCCTAGAGAAGCTTCTGGTGAAACATAAAGATAAGTAAATATGTAAGGGCATAAATAGCAACAAGTGATAAGGAAGAAACACAATCCGGGAAGGGTTAGGTGGGAGCAGTGTTGATATTTGAGAACATTGCCTGGGAAAGCGTCACGGAGGAACTGCGTTGGACGAAAGACCTCAGTGAAGTGAGGGATAACTTCTGTGGATATTGGGAAGTGTTTCAGGCAGAAGGAATGCAAAGGCAAAGGTGCTAGGAGGGAGCAGGACTGGTGTGATCAAGGAATGCTAGTCAGCAGCTGTCACCACAGCACAGCAGTAAGGAAAGCAAGGCAGGCATGAATTTTGAGAGGTCATATGACACAGGCTCACGCAGGGCCTCCCAGTCCTATTGGAATTACTGGGAATTATGAGATATGTGTTGAAGGTAGAACCCGTTAGATTTGCACCAGATTGGATGTGAGGTATGAGGAAAATTTTCAGGATGACTCCAGCATTTTGTTGGTGACACAGGTGGTGGCTTTTGTTTCCTTGCTGGCTTGTTTGCCTTGTTTGAGAGGCTAGAGGGATGGAGTTACTATTAATTAAAATGGTGAAGTATTCAGAAGGAAAAGCAAATTGCTAAATGTGTTGGTGTAGTCTTTTTCCATCTCATTAACTCAACCAATAAAAATTTATTGAGCATCAGTTTCATGTGATGTTCTGCACTAGATGTCAGAGACAAAGCTGTCCATTTCCTCGAGGAATTTATGATCTAATGGAAGACCAGACATGTAAGACTGTGTCTCAAATAATTTATCCTCTATTAACAGGAGGAAATGTGTTACCATGGAAGAGAAGTGAATATTATGCCACAGAATATGACTAAACACAGCCATTCCTCTGCCCCCATTTACTAGGACAAAGTAATATAATGAGGTTCTATAATATTAAGTGAAAAGTTTAAAATGTCATTACCCTAAGCAGGTCCTAAAAATAAATTTTAAGTTTGGGTCAGTGTTCACATCACCTCTGCCTTAAGCTGGAAAGCAGACAAATGCGCATGAAGAGAGCTGGGTTTACAGAATAGTTCAATCTTTCTATTTTCAAAATTTTCCTTTATCTTGAAGCATCAACTCACGTGAGATCCCAGGAGGACAAAAGATCTAGGAGTAAATCAATATTGAATTAGTGGACATGATCTTCTGAACACAGGGTTTTGGCAAATTGGAGGAAAAACATCAGCCATAAAACTCAAATACTTTATTTGAGGATCACTCAGGATACATTATTGGTTCTGGAATCTTCCCTTAAAATGTTAAGTTTTTAGACTCAAAGAGAACACGAGAAGTATAATCACATTGTTTCATTTTGAATCACCTATGCATGCCATAATCTTTTTAAAAGTGCACATATAATATCATACATTCTATCTAGACATTCTAAGCTTTACCCAGAAATTTTCAGAAATTTATCTTTTCTTTCCAGTGTACCTAAACTGCAGACTTCAGTTTATGTTTCTTCAACATGAGTTGAGTGATTTTGTGTGAATTGTGCAAATACTCTACATCTTTAATTCCCTCCTATTGCTAAATTTGGTCTATTCTAAAATTTGTGATATATCTGCATGTACACAAAAGAGAAAAAATCAAATTCGATTTATAAATATTCTTAGCAAAATGGTTTTAGCAGGTGGAAAGCTGAAAGAATTGAGCCATTACAGATTTTTTTAAAACTATATGAGTTCTGGGGCTAATAATGCATTATATGTTAATCAAAACAAAAACTATATGAGTTCCTGATGCAAGCTCCATGCACTCAAAGAAATTCAAATTTACCAAGTCCTTACTACCTGTAGCAAAGGAAGAAAGATTTAAGGTGTAAGAGGTACCACGTGTTTAGCGGGAATGATAGATTACAATGTGATCTGAGTTGTAATCCATTCACATTGTTAATTATCAATGTAAACTTGAGAAATTGCCTTGACCTTTCTGGGCCTGGGATTACAGATTATTAAATGGAATGCAGTATAAGAGGTGATGTTTGTAAAAGCCCTATAATTAGGGACATGATTTGTAGCTATTGTCAATACTTTGGTACACATTTTGGAACAATCATGGTAGCCTCTAATCAAGAAAACTCTCAAAAAAAAAAAAAAAAGAAAAACAAAAGAAACTCTCAAGTGAGGATTGTGGTTCTTGGGTGCTTAGTGATCCCTACGTTGGATTGCTAATTCTAGAGGAATGAGAGATATTTCATGTTTGTCAAATACTCTGCTTCTCTCCCTTCTACTTTTCAAATGCAAGTGGTCTTTAAATCCAGATGTGGAAGAAAGTGTGCAGTTGGTGATTCACAAACTACGCTCACCTACCACATAGTTTTTCTTTCACATACAAATGTGAGCAGAATAATAAATCTATGTTCTAAATGATAGAGGATCAGCAAGGTCCTTCAGTGTGGTTCTCTACAGTATGCAAATCACCATCAGGGTTGTCCTGTCTGGAGGCCACCATATTCATTCTCAGTCTGTTGCCTCACCATAGAATCTGAAATACCACTCTATTTCCAAAAGGCCCTGCTGTCAACTGAAATCCAGTTTCACTCAATCCCTGTACCCCATTTAATTTTCTTCCCAGCATGGATTACTATTCAAAATTATAGCATCACCTGTTTAGTTATCCTTCTCCACCCACTAGCATATAACTCCAGGAGAACAGGGGCTTTGCTGGCTTGCTCCCCACAGTATTTCTAGAACAGTACCTGGTGCAAGGTGGGCATCATGCCACTTATCTATCAACACCATCACCTGCAGTGTGACACTTACAGACACCTCTCCTTCATTGGTGAAACAGCAGCAAAGACAGAGACTGATCTGCAGACTCTTGGGATACACTATTGATTCATGATGATGTCAACATCACAGGTATTAGGTAAGGTGATGTCTCCAGCTCAGCTCCCAAGACGAATACAGCTCAAGGCCTATGTTACTGAAACATCACTCGCAATTCTCTCTTGTTTTTCTCCATCACATCACTACAGTAATCACATCCCATAACAAAGGGGGGCGGAGAGAGAGAGAGAAATGGGCTCTCCTATTTGTTCGGTGAGGGGTCTCCTCTCTGGACCTCTGGGTTTCTTGCTGTGTGGAGGTGTTTAGGATCAGAAAAATTAGCTGTGTATGAAGCATGGTGCTTTAGATGCATGGAGACAATAGTTCATAGGTCCTACAGAGAAATACAGAGAAGGTGAAGAATTCCACTCCATCTCTTCTCTGACTGCACTTATCTAAGTAGAGGCCAAGTTATCCTGGATCCAGCATATATACTGTCTCGGAAATTTAAGATATTGCCAGACCATTCTTCCTTCCCACAAAGATTTTTGAGAATCATGGGATATGTTTTATCTTCTTTCAGAACTGGATTTCCACAAAAACGATCTTCTACTCTTCTGCCCTCTTGGGCACTGCACTTGCTGGAGTTGCCATGACCCAGGCCTTGGAGTATAGGGTCCCCCTATGGCAGCAGCATGTCTTCCACAAGACCCACCTGCCTTGGACTCTGACCTTCTTTGCTAGAGGCCACCTTGGCTCTGCCCAGCCCTGCAGCCACCAGACAATACACAACTAAAAAAAGTACAGGAGTGGGTGTGTACATTTCTTAGGGACCCACACTGTAATGCGCCATTAGAATCCTGCTGCCCCCACCCTTCCCCCATCCAGGCTGAAGCTGTGGGATGGCTGGTGTGCACCTGCCCAACTGCAGATATCCTCCTGTCCTATGCTCCTCCCACATCCCAGACCAGGCCTCCTGAGCCTCAGAGCTCCTGACTTCAGTACGTCCGTTCTTTCCATTTTTTAACAGACCTCACTGAATTTAAGGATGGCCTGGGGACACGTTCAAGCAAGTACCAGCACTCTCAGGCTTCTGTGTCACTCACACAAGCCTGGATCATTCTCAGCCAGATTCTCTCCTTGAAGGTCCGACAGCCACACCCTCCCTGCCCACAGTCAGATTCTCAGGAGGCAAACCCCACAAACTCAGTAACCCAAAGCAATGAGCATGGCTTGAACTCTTTCTCAGGTGGCTCCTCAGGGCTTCCAAAGAGTCTTCTTCCAGAGATGACTGTGCCACCATTTTGGCAAAAAATGCTCAGGAATTCTCGAACTTGAGCAGTGAACATTAAGAAGTTTTGTTTCAATCCGGGAAACTCACTGGGGAGATTGGTGGAAATTCAGGTTGGAACAGCATGCCAGAGCTGTTTGCCTTACCACTTGTCAGCCAGCCTCCTGACAAGTCTGACATATTTGAGAATATGATTATGAACATTACCCTTTATCTATCAACATCTTGATGGAAAATAATTCATAAGTTGCAGGACATTAAAGGAATAAAAATACTTGGTAAAGGAATTCCTAGGTGTGTGTCCCACCAAGACATGACAGCGTAAAGGGGAAAGGGGGAGACAAGGGGTCACAGTAGAAAGATTTTTGAGGACAAAAACAATAAACTACATTCAGGCCAAAAGTTGTGATGGAATTAGACCAGAAACAACATTGCATTTCAAAGGACTTTGGTAAATCAGATAAGGGCAATAACTGAACTTACTGCCATCAGTTATATAATATTACATATTATTAAGTTACGATTCTACTTTGAAAAATCCTTACTTGTTTATAGTATCGTTATCTTGAGCCAGTTTTCCCAAAACTCCTCTGGGTTAAGCAGTTCACATTTCATTTCTAGGTGAATTAGAAACAAATTCTAAGAACAAACCTGTGGTAAGAGCAAATTTATGCCAGTAACCCATTTCTGGTGCACTTCCTTTTTATGCTAACATTTCTGTTGTGCTCTTAAAATTAGTGTGGTTAATTCAAGATGATGCACAGTGGGGTTTTGGGCTAACAGTATCCAAGCCCCAACTCTACTGAAAGCATAAGGAAAAGAGAGGGATTGGTTGTAGCGAAAAGTAATACCTATATGTAACTTTGAGTGTGGCTACATATATCTTAGAAAGAATATTTTTTGACTATATATACCCCACCATCATTTTGAAATGAGGGTGGCTATATGTCCATGAAATGATTTCAAGTAAGCAAATAAAGACAAAAAGTGAGCATGGAGGAATCTATGAAACAGTGTAGATTCTCTTCCTCTTCCTTTATGTTTTGAACATGCTGGAAACAGAAAGCAGAACTCTCATAGTGAGGCAGCTTCAAGCAAAGTTGTATTCCCTTCTCTTCAATCCATTCAAATCCTGGAAGCTATTCCCTGTCCTCAAAGGCAAAGTTCAAGAGATAGAGAACCATAATTATTCATTTTTATATCTTAGTGTCTGATACATAATAGATCTTCAACAAATGTTTGCAGCTGAATCAAGGAATTAACCAAGTCATTATTTTCAGCTTGATAATTAAATAATCCATAGCTAAAAGGATTTTCACACAAGTTAAAAAATCAAAGTAATCAAAGAAAACCTTAGTCTTAGGTAGAAGAAAGTTCTTTGGTTGATAATTACTCTAATACATATATATCAGAGAATAACTTGGTGAAACCTAAACTTATTTCATAGTGGAGTAAAGTATTTTGAGATGCTATTTGAAAGATATTCACCAAAAAAAAAAAACCCATATAATTCTAAAATGGATAGAATTGTATTAGAGAAATCAGGGTACCTCATTTAGTAGGGTGTTTCGAGAGTTAAATGATATAATACGTGTAAACCTTCGAATAGTGACTGAGACCTAGTATGTGTTTTGTATATGTTGAGTGACAATAATAGTAGAGGTAATACTATAAGCACTTAAATTGATCAAACCTGGAGAAATACCCATTTGAAATCGTAATCAATTAAAGAAATATTTTTCAGTCACCTGCGATGTGCCAATTCTGTTCAAAATACTACAAATCGAGAACTGAATGAGACATGGTTTCTATTTCCAATACATAATGTTGAGCTAATTACAAGTAATTAAATGGCAACACAGGAGGAAGTAGAGTGGAGGTACTTTCAAAACTCTGTGAAGACAGAAGAAGATGAACAACTTGACTATTGATGTCTAGACTCGAACCCCATCTAGAAGGAAACATGAGGACTTCACAGAGCCTTGAATCCCAGAATAACGGAGGAATGGTGTCCAAGTGAAAAAAAGAGACTCATTTTAATTCAAACATAGGAAACACAGGACAATGGCCTTGGGTAAGATGAGAAAGATAGCAATGTTAGAGTGTAAAAGGCCGTGTGGGTCCGAATTTTTCTGTTTTTCTGTGTGTGTGGTTTTTTTTTAAGATTTTATTTATCTCGTAGAGGGGAAGATAGCACAAGTACATGCCTGAAAGCAGGCAGAAGTGCAGTGGGAGGCAGAAGGAACAAGCCAGCTCTGCGCTGAGCACAGAACCCACCTTGGGGCTCAATCTCATGACCTGAGATCATGAGCCAAGCTGAAATGAGAATCGGCACTTGACTGACTGAGCCACCAGGCACCCTTAGAATGTTTCTTGTAGACAATGTAGAACCCACAAAATTTTGAAGTATACCATAGCTTGAAGTATATTTTTTTCTTTTTCTAGATTTTAAGGTGCATTTGATTAAATACTTTGGAAACCTTATGTGAGCAAAGCCATTGGAAAAAATACAGAACGTAGAGGTCTGAAGTATTTCAGAAGACATACACTAGCCCTGCCTGGGTCACTCCCTGGGAGACACTTGGAAAATCTGTAATGTTATCAGTTGCACTCCAGGGAATTTAAGAACTTAGTTTAGTATCAGGGATTAATTAAGGCATTGGAAGGAATCTGGCTCATTGCCCCTGACCAAAGTCATTAAACAATGCTATTTTTGCATATGTTATATACGAAGCTAAGATTAATCCTGATTTTCTTATGTTTTAATGTTTTATCCCATAATTGCACGTGTAGAGGCAAGAAAAAAAACTGAGCAAACTCCAACGCAATTAACTAGAAAGAGGAAAAATTCTCCTGATTTCTTTCTTTCAATATGCTATGGAAGCTATACTGACAAAAGTGTGTGATGGTCTTCATGTGTGAACCCTTCTCTTTGGAAATGAAAGTACCTATTAAAAGTTTTAAAGTACTATTATGAATATAAATGGAATTTCAAATACTATGGGCTTCAAAAATGATTCTGTCGTATGTGATAAGAAATGAAAGCCTCTGAGTCTAAAAGTTACCTTTCAGAGGCAAGCATTTTATACTTTCTATATCCATTGTTACATTTTATTACAGGAAGAAGTCTCCTTGGAATAATGCAACTCCATGCCCTACATTTGGTAAAGAGCTGTATCTAGACATTCATAAGGAATTGTTTCAATAGATCTTCGTTATTATAGATTTTCAAGATGACTCAGTTCATTCCGGATTCTCTCCATTACATTCAAATTCAGTGACTCGGCTGGTCGCAGCATTAAATGTGTCTTCCCTTTTCCTCAAGAAGATTTGTACATGTTTTGATGGACCCTTAGTGTCATGCTGAAAAATAAATGGTCTTTATTTTTCCTCTCCAATGTCAACAGTTTGGGATGATTATATCCCTTCTGAAATTGCTGTTGTTCCGTGGTTGTTTTCAAGGTCCAGTTAAGTACCTAAATCTGCTCACATTTTGATCCCTGGTGCTGCATTTTGGAAAAATGTAAAACATTACATAGCAACACTGAAACCTGTCTTTAAAGGAAGATGGCAATGTTTACCTCCACTTAAAGGAAAGCTATAGAGCTTTTAAACAGCTTGGAAACCTAGAGAGGTTAAATAATTTATCCAAGGTCACATAACTTGTAAGGGGCCGATCTGCCAGACTCCAGACTCCAGCCTCTGCTGACATCCCAGGGCCTCTGGTCATATGACCGTTAGGCTAACTGATGTTTCGACATGAGCTTCCTGAGCACCTGGACTCGGGCAAATGAGGAATTAAAATGTTGTGCTTCTCAATGTTTATTCATCCAAACGACTTTTTTTTCAAGCACCTGGTGCCAGGCCTTATGTTTGCAAAAAATAAATTAAACACCGTTCTCGGCTGGAGGAGTGCTTAGCCTAATTAAGAAGAAAATCTCATGAATTAAAGAAAGGAAAAAACACTGTTATGTTAACTGCTGTTAAAACGGAAGGTGAAGAGGAGAGAAGAAGGGAGAGCTGCACCATGGTAACAAGGTCCGGTGGTAGGGCCGAGGAGTGGGTTTGGGGACCTGGCTGCTCCCAGGATATTTACGAAAGAAGCAGGCAGACGTGGGAAGAAGTGCCTCCTGTCAAGTAGGCGACAAAATTCTACCTTTTCTTTTCAGCTGAAATCCTGGAGAGAGTTCAGACCCTTGATTCTCATTTGACCTCTGATATCCAATAAGCCACCTACTCCTACTCAGATGTTCTCAAACACCACCTTTTTTTTCAGTTCTCAGTTTCACCATCCGAGCCAAAGCTGCCACAAACCCTAATAAAGTGTTACAAGGATGGAAATTTACCTGGTTTTCTAGCCTTCTGTCTCAAACCCTAGTTCTAGCTACTAAAGCTCTTTTTGGCAGACATACATATCTAGATTACTTGAAAACTTGCAATCCACCCAATTATTGCAAGTGAAATCTTTAGATTCCCCCCCAAACAACAGCAGGTTAAAATGTAACTTATTTGCATAAGAATTACTGCCAACTCCAGGGGGCCTCTGGAAAACATAGTTTAAAAATACTTAAATAATCATGAAACACCTCACGGCACAGCCTTCGTAGGCGTTCTGACTACTAATTACCAACTGGAGTCTTGCCACAGGCCTGAAGGCTGGTATCACCTGGGAGCACGAGAGACCCACCCCAGAGCTTCCTCAGGCACAGTACCTTCACCAATTCATATGCACATCCTAGTTTGAGAAACACACAAAGTACTGTAGCATTTTGTAGTTTTTGCCTGATGATCCTTGAACGATTTCCACTCCCTTGTCTTCCTGAAGGGGAACATGTAACAGCAGAGCATGTGTTTGCTACTTCATGCCTCCCAACTGCAGGTGTATTGGACATGCCTCCCACGGTGTCATTTCACCTGCTGGGCCTATTTCCTACCTTCAACCTCTGACAATGAGTAAACAGCCCAACTTTGAACACGGCCCTAGGGTTCCCACACAACTGGGGCCTTTCCCACCCTTCAAACGGATGTCGTCCATTCTTAAGAGCCTGTAACCCTCAGGATCATTCTCACACAATGAGTATTCCACGCTTTGTCTCCCAGCTAACCTGTTTTTTGTTTTCTTTAACACCAGAATGAAAGCCTTCCAGGGGCTGGGGACTGTAGACCTCTTAATATTTATGTGCAAGTGTGAACAAAGTATGTCCGGAATGGATTGATGGTTGTGGTGAGGGAAAAAGATAAAGGGGAGTGAGTTAAGTCAAGTGACCCAAATTCTATTTTCACTCTGCTGAAAACCAATGTACCTTAGTCAAGCCAGTTATGCTCTGCAATTCAAATTTCCCTTATGTTACATGACGAGTCCCTTCCAACTCTCAGATTATATTATTTGTGGGAGGCGGTGGTGGTGCTAGCGGTGGTGGTGGTGTGTGAAACATCTGCCAAGACTATAAATTTCGAGTGATATTCATTGGAATTACAAAACTGAAATCCATTATACATGGAGGCTTCTTTAATCCCTACCATTCTACAAGTACATCCTATACTCATCAAAAATGTGGAAAATAAAAATTAAGAAAATCAGCATTTCAAAACAAAATTGAGTGGAGTTATTAGATTTTAGATGACATAAAAATTCATTTTTAAAGGAAGAAAATGCATTCATAAAATCGGGATTTAAATTAGTTTATTTTACTTATTCTCTTAAATCTCTCCTTTCAGAAAAGTTTCTAAAGAGTTTATAATAAAAGGCTTAAAATACCACAAAATGATGAGCTAAAGTAAAGGGAAAAAAGAGCAGGAATATCTAGGTTCTTTCCACAGTTTGGCTATTGTGGACATTGCTGCTATAAACATTCAGGTGCACGTGCCCCTTTGGATCACTATGTTTGTATCTTTAGGGTAAATACCCAATAGTGCAATTGCTGGGTCATAGGGCAGTTCTATTTTCAACATTTTGAGGAACTTGCATGCTGTTTTCCAGAGTGGCTGCACCAGCTTGCATTCCCACCAACAGTGTAGGAGGGTTCCCCTTTCTCCGCATCCTCGCCAGCATCTGTCATTTCCTGACTTGATTTTAGTCATTCTGACTGGTGTAAGGTGATATCTCATTGTGGTTTTGATTTGTATTTCCCTGATGCCGAGTGATATGGAGCACTTTTTCATGTGTATGTTGGCCATCTGGATGTCTTCTTTGCAGAAATGTCTGTTCATGTCCTCTGCCCATTTCTTGATTGGATTATTCGTTCTTTGGGTGTTGAGTTTGCTAAGTTCTTTATAGATTCTGGACACTAGTCCTTTATCTGATATGTCGTTTGCAAATATCTTCTCCCATTCTGTCAGTTGTCTTTTGATTTTGTTAACTGTTTCCTTTGCTGTGCAAAAGCTTTTGATCTTGACTCTTAATCTCACAAAACAAACTGAGGGTTGCTGGGGGGAGGGGGTTTGGGAGAAGGGGGTGGGATTATGGACATTGGGGAGGGTATGTGCTTTGGTGAGTGCTGTGAAGTTTGTAAACCTGGTGATTCACAGACCTGTACCCCTGGGGATAAAAATATATGTTTATAAAAAATAAAAAAATTAAATAAATAAATAAATAAATAAATAAATAAATGAAAAGAAGGGGGAAAAAAAAAAAGAGCAGGAATATTAAATGCAACAGAATGAGGCCCAAAGGTGAGCTAAACTTTTAAGGCATTTGCTTTGCCTCTTTCCTAATACCCAAGTAGACAATGGAGATCCTGAATTTATTCTGCGCTAAGCTTTTAGGAGCCAACACAGAAAGGAAAATTTTCCCAGTGAAATGACTCATATCTGGCACATAAGATGGCCTCTGTCACTTTTGCAATCAAGATTCATTGAATATTGGAAATGCAATTAGAAAACATTCTTCCAGTAAATATTCGGGAAGTGCCTATTTGGTAGTTTTTTCCTTTTTAATTTAAGCTTTATTGAAGTATAATTGACATACAAAATTGCAAAATATTTAAAATATACATAGTGGTAATTTAGATTTCATATACACACATTGTGAAAAGAGTCTCCCCATTTTTAATTAACACATCAATCCCTTCACTTTTGTGGGTGTGTGAGAGGGAACATTTGAGTTCTACTCTCTTAGCAAATTTCAATTATACAATACCATTTATTGTATTGTACAGTTGAATGAAGACATGTATGTCTGAAGAGACAATAGATCTGTGGCTGGGTTGGCCACCTTTTGTGAAAGGCAAAGATTCTTTAAAACACAGTAACTTGCCCAGATATAAAGTCAAAAGTATATTAAGACAATTATGTTGCATCTTTTCTAAGGCACAGACAGACAATGGGAATCTCAAAGTTATTGTTCGCTGCGTGAGTCAAATAATTTTCACCTTGAAAAATGTGAAGGGTATAACATAGGCAAGCACTGTACAAAGGGAAGAGAAATGTCTCAATATATATGGGGAATAAAAGAATTTTATTGTACCTGGATTTAACTTTAATAAGTGCTTTTTAACTGTCTCTGCAATGACAGTGGTCATTTGGATAGATGGAATGCTGAATGGAAAATTTTAATAGAGATAATTTTAATGGTATAGAAAAAAAAGATGATGCACAAATACATTAAAATGTTAGTAATATTGGGGTTATAGCTAGTGCTAATTTTTTAATACTCTTTCACAATTTTTACAATGTATGCAAACTAGAATTATAATCATAAATACAACATACATTAAATAATGATAAAAATACAAAAGAAAAAACCCTGCTAGTCTATTGAAAGATGAATGCAGACTGCTCTCAAAAGAGTTGCCAGATGTACAATTCTGCAGTTTGCGGGGAGTCAGAATTTTCTGGCCAAAATTTCCTGGCTATTTTTGAGGGAAAAAAAATCACAAATTAATAAAGATAAATTGCCTAGAGATAGATTTTAATGAAAGTGAACATACAACAGCAGCATATTTATTACCTCTAATTGGTGATTTAACAGAGACACATCTGGGCTTGGAATAGATACTCTAAACTATCTCAGCACATCTGCTCTTATCAGATTAAACAAATAATACAAATCTGGGTATAATTGAGGATCTCCTCATATTCCTGGGAACTATGATTAAAAAAAAAAATTCCAAAAAGCAAAACACACACGAGGAGACACAAGAACACCTTCAGAAAAACACGTATTAATATTCAAGTTAAATGAGGTATATGTTGGACCATGGATAAATCTGGAAAATGACAAACACAATTCAAGACATAGGCTGTTCCCAAAAAACTAGAGAATTGTAAAATGGAAGAGAGAAAAGTAAATGTATAAGTACATTCTAAAGAGCCAGTTTTAAATTCCAGGTCAGACAGGATCATACCTTTACTTACTCCTCTGCCCATTCATTAGCTAAAATTGCATACAAACTTTTCTTTGCCAGTTTCTGGTCTGATGGGGCACGGGGGTTCAAGTGCTGACCCGACAAGCACACTGCTTCAGGTCTAGTGGGGGAGCAGACAGCACATGTATGTATGATGTGTGCCATACTCTTACTATTTCAGAGAAGCCCCCAAACACAGAGAAAGATCAAACTATGAGTCATGTCTAATTTTAGACCTCACCTGCAACTGAATTGCTAATAATTCATAATGCAGCCTCCATTAGTAAAATCAATCCCTGTGAACTCTCTACTCCACTAGCAAGCAGAGGTTGGTTTGGTTGAGATGTACTATAACAAATTAGTTGATGTTGAGAACTTACCCTCCTCCCTCCTGTTCTTCATGATAGCTGGCCCACATTAATGTTCAATAAATAATTGTCAAGTGAATGAATTAACTGTTCAGCAGGGGATTATTTATTTGAGGCCTTAATGTTACTTTTCATTGTTTCTCCTTAAGAGATTCACAACAAAATTTTCATATATCCAGGAAGTTATAAAAAAGGTCTAAAATTTTTCTTGGAAATGACCTTAAACTGTTTTGGTAGTTTGGAATCATACAAAAATCATTATAAAATGTAATTAAGTAATTTAAACCATTAAATTACAACTCTTATAAACATCACCGGGCATGCTGACCAGACTGTCATGCTGCCAGAGGGCATTTCATTTTGCTGCATCATGTTTTCTCTGAATCTGCATTGTATTTTTAGAATAAAAGCATACTGTAATTACTAGGAATGTTGTGTTGACATTTGGTCAGAAGGGTTTTTTTCCCTTTTTATGTGTGATTTTATTTTATAGAGCAACAGAAATACCCCAGTGAAACACATCTCTAATTTAATATCAATGTGAAAATGATTTCTCTTTAAAAGATTATTTTGGAGAAGTGTTAGAAGCAAATTATTCTTCAAAGCAAAGAATTATCCATAAAGTTTATTTTTAAAGTATTTTTCTATTTCATATAAGCAAAATATCTAGCCAAAGCTTTGACCGCTTTTTATCTCAGTATGTTTTAAGATTTTATTTATCAATTTGAAAGAAAGAGAGATCATGAGAAAGAGAGAGAGAGATCATGAGGTAGGGGGTGTGTCAGGGAGAGGGAGAAGCCCCGCTCCCTCCCTGAGCAGGGAGCCTAACACAGGGCTTGATCCCAGAACCCTGGGATCATGACCTGGGCCAAAGGCAGACACAACCACGTGAGCCACCCAGTGCCCCTCAATATCTTTAAGAACAAAAGAATAAAAGCATGGTTATTGCTTTCAGTGAATTCACAACCTAGCCAGGCAAACACACCAAAAGGAACTACGAACTACTTTGTGAAAAACACAATAAAGTCTGTAATAACAAGATCATGTGATGTAAATAATGAGCAAATAGCTCAGACATAGGACCCTCAGGAAGGGCTAGAGGAATCCAAAATGATTCCATGGAGGAGGTTAGATCTTAGAAGAGTTCGAATGGGAGGGATTTTGTGTGGAAACACAGAAATGGAAGAGCCTTCTAGTCAGGAGAACCTTCAAATTCAGTACAGTGTGGTGGATAGAAATTTCTAGGGAACAATTTATTGCCCCTTCCAGCTCTGTCTAATCAGACTAAAAGAGCTACTCCATGCAAAAATAGAGTTCTAAGGAGACCTATGCATAAATATATAGGACA
This sequence comes from Mustela putorius furo, assembly GCF_011764305.1. Lineage (NCBI taxonomy): Eukaryota > Metazoa > Chordata > Mammalia > Carnivora > Mustelidae > Mustela > Mustela putorius. The sequence continues at coordinate 4,489,058 of NW_025422171.1, forward strand.
GTTATATATACAATGTGTATCAGAAGGATATACGTGTAAAATATCTGATGGCTATCTATTATCATATTTGAGGAATATATATTATAGCATATATTTGTATTACATCAGGAGGACTCAAATCCTAGCTATGAACACAGATTGCTCCAAGACCTAAATTCCTGACCCTCAAAGTTTGCTTTCTTGAAAAAATCCTTCAAAGAAAATGGCATCTATCTTTCAGATCCACAGATTTCAGTCCCAGTAAGTAAAATCATCCCATAACCAGCCAGTTAGAACTCGCAGCTTCTCCCATAATGGGTTAATCCGACCCATTGGGGCCCAAGCCCCTGTCACTCTTACCTGGACTACTGCAGTAAACTCTGCCACATTGCTCCTGTCGTTGCGATCTATTCAGTAGATGGTGTAAACAACAGAAATGTACTTCTCACAGTCCTGGAAGCGGGAAGTGTAGGATCAAGGGGTCAGCAGGTTTGATTTCTCCTGAGGCCTCTTCTTGGTTTGTAGATGGCTACCTTCTCACAGTGTCTTCACGTGCCCTTTCCTCTTGTCCTACCCACCTAGTGTCTGTCCAATGTCCTAATTTCTTCGTCCTATGAGGATACCAATTAGAGTGAATCAGGGCTACACCCTTAGGACTTTATTTAACCCAATAATCTCCTTAAAGTCCAAATCTTCAAATAAAGTCATCTTGGGGTGGCTAGAGCTTCAACATGTGACTGGGGGTGCAGCGTACAATTCAGTCTCCAACAGTGTGGTTTCCAATCACACTTCAAGAACAAGCCAATGTCTTTTCAGTGACCAGCAAATGGTACCTGATCCAGCCATCGTCATTTCTACACTCTCCCTAACTACTGTGATCAAGTAAATTAGCCTCCCTGCTATTTCCAGAACTAACAGGTGTGTTCTTATACTTGCTACTCTCTCTTTTACACACAATAGCCTTTCTTGCAGGTTTTTACTAAAAGGCCAGTTCTCCAGGAGAACCCACCCCCACCCAATTTACAGTCTTGACACTTGGAGCCCATCTACACATCATAACCCACTTTCCTGGTTTATTGTTAATCAAAGCATTTATCACCATTTCTTCCAGTATTGACATGGCATATATTTTACATATTTATGTGTTTATTGTCTGTCACTAAGCTTCCTGGTGGCTGAGTTGTTTGTTTTATTCAGTGCTGTTCTCCATCATCTTGAACAGGAACAAGCATTCCCCTATCGAGGTGAGAGAAATTCATGACTGTTTTCAAGGGTATACTGTTGATGGGAATTATAAACTATTTCTAGAACATACTTGGTCTTGGCCAATAAGTGACCTCCACTTTCCTCTACTTATTAATAAAATTTTACTGGTTCTTGGACATCTTTCTGGCTGCTGACTTTGCACAGCTACTCAAAATCCATTATTATTTCTTGTTTCCTTGCTTGTATACTTAGAACATGCTGAAATCAGCACATACAAATTCATAAATTCAGACCTCAAGGGCTTTTCTATGAAAGCCCATGGTTTATTGAGGTATTAAAATAAACACTAGTACTGCAAACAGAAATTCCAGATTAAAGAACATTTATTGAGTGCCTCCCATGTACGAGGCACAATAAATACACAGTCTCGTTGAATCCTTACACGTCTCTATATTTCTAGTATACTAGTATCAGGCCTAACGATTTGATTGTCTCTTTTCAAACACAAAAAAACTTCCTTTAATATAACAAAATCTACATTTTATTTCTTCTGAGTGTGTCAAATTTATTTAAAGTCTTTGAAAATTTTATATAACAGTCCTGTATTTTATCTTCTCAAGCAAGCTACATTTTTCTGCCCAGACACCCCTCTATTCTCACACTTGTACACCTTGAATCTAGAGGTTCAGTTTAAGCAGGAACTCAGGAGGGGAACAAGTGCTTTCCCTCATCCAGCTATCTCTGGGGCAGAGGTTTGCAAATGGTATTCCTCAGGAGGATTCCTTGGAGATCTTCAACAATTTTCAAAATGCAGCATAAAGGAGTCATTAAGAATATGGACTGCTGAATTCAAGTCTCCACCCTTCCATTCTCCCTGTATGTCTTAGGAAAACACTTCTCTGTAAAACAGGAAGGATGTTGATGAGAATCATAGATAGTACTCACAGTGGTGTAAAGAGAATTAAAATGAGAAAAATACATGGAAACAACTTAGAATTGTGCCCACAATCTGTAAGATTAAGTTGTACTTTGTAACTAGCTTTTCTCATTTGTACGAACACATCACAAATTTTTCTATTCCCTGAGGACAAACATTTAGCTGATTCTTAATCTTTTACTTTAAAAAAAAAAAAGATTTTAGTTATTTTTTTGAGATAGAGCGGGAGAGAGAGGGAGCACAAGCAGAAGGAGCAGCAGGCAGAGGATAGAAGCAGGCTCTCCACTGAGCAAGGAGCCCGACTCCAGGCTCAAACCCAAGACTCCAAGATCATGACTTTGGCTGAAGGCAGACACTCAACCGACTGAACCACCCAGGTACCCCATCTAGTCTTTTACATTAATAAACGGAGCCACGTTAAACATTCTCACAATGTTTCCACAAGCCTATGTGAAAATCAGTCTAGTGTGTACACACAGAACAGAGTTTGCTGTTTGGGAAATGTTCCTATGCGATGTATCTGGTTATTCCACAATTATTCTCTAATGTGTTTGTATCAACCTTTATCCACCCAGTGGTATATGACACCCTCGCCATCATTGGATAGTATCAGGCTTTATGAAAGGGCCTCTCCAATCTGAGCCAAATGACGTCATCCTTCCACTTTCATTTCTGTGGTCACTAGCAAGGTTACGCATGTTTCATTGTATCAGACTTTCAGACTTCCTTTTCTACTAATTGCTCATCCGCTATGATTTCTGCTGCATTTTCTTGGTCAAGGAAATTCATAAAAACAGCCTAGATTCAAGGGGAGGAAAAACAGAATCCATCTCTAAATGGATAAAGCGCCTTACACACACACACACACACACACACACACACACACACACGGAAGGAAGGAGTTGGTGACCGTCCATCACAATCTATACTGCACCTTCATCGGTTGTATTGTTTCCCTTTTGCAAGTTTTAACTTTAGAGGAGTTATCTATACCTTCCAAATAATCATTCTTTGTAGGTTATGCATCACAAATATTATTTCCTCACATGTGACTGTTGTTTTCACATTTTACAGTGTCTTTGACCTACGGAAGTTTTCAGTGTTGCTGCTAGTAACCTATCTTTAATTATTTTTTATTAAGGAGAAAGTTACAGGGTTCAAGTTAGGTCTCAAAATAGCTATATAACTCCTTTGGCTTACTCCAGTCTAAGCTAAGTAATACCAGACTGTTTCATGACCGTGTCCTAGTGAGCAATGCAAAATTATCTTGAATTCAAAATGTTCTCCAAATCTGACATTCAATACTAAATCTAATCATTGTCAATGTCCTTCTTACTTTACTTTTTCTCTGCGCATAACATCCTAACAATATTCTTTGAGAAACTGCTTTTAGAAAACCTGACACCACCTCTCATTTCCTCATGCTCCAAAGTGAGCTGTTAATTTGGCTTTACGAAGTTCCTCATGCAGAATGTCTTTTTCTTTGTTTTTCTTCTCCTGGCTGGTGCATTTCTTGACATAAAGTAGGCACGACTTGACTGTTTGCTTAATTGTATTTAATTGAATATATAAAACCAGGTTAAAGTGGTTATAAAAGTTTATGAAGGATTTTTTTAAATCACTAAAGTTGAACCCAATGAAGTGAGAGTTAAGATTAGAGAATATCTATTTAATTCCATCTAAAAAATTCCTAGTTATTCTGTTACAGATTATCACAAACATTTTAAATGAGTTAAAGCAACAACAACGAAGAGCACAAGGGTAAAATTTTTAAGTATGGATCAGGAATTTGTGCCAATTCAGATTTTATTTTATCGTTAATGTTAATGAACCTTTTAGACTATAGTTTCAATATGAAATTACGATACTATTCTTGAAATCTGGTCATGACTATTCATGGCAAAGATGTTTTAGGTTCACTGAATTTACATGTTGCAGAAAGTCACAGCTTGAAACCCCATAGCTAAGAAACCTTGTGACTTCTAATTCAAGTTAATTTATGTCATGAATTTCTAGATATGTAAATCTGTAATGGGTATTTTGATCTACAAAGACTGCAGTAATGAGAGTGACAACTGTTTGTTTTGTACTCTGGCTAGTGCAAGTTTCTGGGTTAGCACATTTAATAATGTTTTTATACATTCACAATATATTTTAGGGTCTCTTATGTGTTTATTCCAGTGTCCTAAGCCATGACTTCTGAAATTTCTAGCATAGTCCAGAGGCTCTAAAGCCTTCAGTACATTTTTTGGAAGTGATTATTAGAAATGTATCTGAAAAATAATCTGGCACTACCTGATATGAAGTTATGGTAATCAAGGAAAACGTTGAGAATCTTATAAAGGTCAGAGACACTGCCCAAACCTATGCACACCTCCACAAAATTTTGTTTAATTTTAGGAACTTCAGAGAATGCTGAGGTCCAATTCTTAGAATGAAGGTTAAGAATGTTTACCCTAATCCGATTCCCTTATTGGGAACCAAAGCTCAGAGAGGGGCAGGACCCAACAGTTCAGAGGCAGGGGTGGACTAAAATCCAAGCCTTTTCTGCCTAAAGTCAATACTTTTTTTCTGCACTGCACTCAGACTTAAGGAAGGTTACTAGAAACAAATTGCAGGATTAGAATTAAAAGTTCTCATTAGCTATGAAAAGAACTTAGAGCAAGATAAAAATTATTGGTATAATTACTGCAGCATAATAGATTTAGAAGTGGAAGATGACCAAAACAAACTATCAAAAGTGATAGCCTAGGGGCACCTGGGTGGCTCAGTGGGTTAAAGTCTCTGCCTTCGGCTCAGGTCATGATCTCAGGGTCCTGGGATGGAGCCCCACATCGGGCTCTCTGCTCTGCGGGGAACCTGCTTCTGTCTCTCTCTCTGCCTGCCTCTCTGCCTACTTGTGAACTCTGTCTGTCAAATGAGTAAATAAAAATCTAAAAAAAAAAAAAAAAAAAGTGATAGCCTAAGCATGAGTGGCTAAAATAAATCCCACCAACTGAGCAGTGGTCATCAGTAAAGGGGACTGATGGAAGGGAGGAAGGAGAAGGGCACATTAAAAAAGAGAAGAAGAAGGGAAGGCACAGGAGGGAAGGAGAGGCAGTGGGAAGAGAGGGCAGAAATGAAAAAGAGGAAGAATATGAGGTGCCGGGGTGGCGGAAGGACTATGCTTCTTGTAGTTACCTTTTCTTCCTGACCTCCAAATCTTGAGATGGTTCTAAAACTCACAGAATGTTTAATGTGAGTGGCTGCTTTATGGAAATCACTGAATGGACTACGTGATTTTTTAGGGTGATGCAGGAGTCAAAACAAAACTGCACAGTCTAAGAAAACCCTCTGGGACAACAGCACATAAAATAGTACCCCCCTTGCCCATGAGGGTATGTTCCAAGACACCTAATGGATGCCAGGAACCAAGTACCCGACTCTATATGTACTATGGACAGTACCCAACTCTATATATACTATGTTTTTTCCAGTACCTACCTATGATAAAGTTTAATTAATAATTTAGGCATTATAAGATTAACAACAATAACAGAAAACAAAAAAATTATAACAACATACTGTAGGAATAAAGTTTAATTAATAATTTAGGCATTATAAGAGATTAACAACAATAACAGAAAACAAAAAAATTATAACAACATACTGTAGGAAAAGTTGTGTGACTGTGGCTTCTCTCTTTCTCAAAATGTCTTATTGTACCATTATCATTCCTCCTGTGACGATGTGAGATGATAAAATGTCTGAGTGATGAGCTGAAGTGAGGTGAATAATGTAGGCATTTTGACGCTAGTATTGACCTTTGGATAAGCCAGAAGGAGGATCATCTGCTTTCAGACAAAGGTTGACTAGGAGTAACTGAAACCATGGAAAGCAAAACCACAAATAAGGGGAGATGACTGTATTTCCAAAGAAAGTTGTCTGGCAATGTTTGGATTAAATTAGTTACCCAAGAGATTGAAATGATGTAGGAATAAAACTGACTGAAGTCATCAAAATACACTAAATATTTCTTCAGTATTTTCTAACCTGTGGTTCTTTGGCTTTTATTTGTTTTCTTCAATACCCTTCATGTTTTAAAATATTAGATGCCATTAGAAACAAAAATTTCAGGTACTGAATTTAAATATATCTGTGAAATTCACTCATGCACATGGATTTCATTAAGTTCAGTGAAGCAAATAAAATCTGTTGTTATGAAAGGGGGCTTTGACAGCTCATAATTACATAAAAATAAATGCATCACTTGAAGAGTAGAACAAAATTAAGATGTCAGCATTGATGGATCTCATAACTAAAATTTTCAAGAAGCACATTAAATCTCAGTAATTTCTTCCTGTTTTGTGTAGTTCTATTAAAATGGTAACAATTTTGCAGCAACTTGGTGGTATTTAATTCTTAACACATCATGAAAGTTAATTTTTAGAAATGATAGACTATAATATATTATATTAAAATCTGCTTAGTTAATTAAACCATGAGAGAAGGCAATTGCATCAGGAATTCGACTTAATCCAGAACTTAGGCTAAATGTATAGCCTATAAGTAAGTGATTGGCACTAACACTTATAAGGAAAGATTACAATATTAAAACCAAAAGTATCATTATATAAGTTAAATGCTCATCAAAGAGATGGAAACATATCTTCTGATGAGCTGCTCAAGTGGTTCAGTCATGTTTAGGTGGGAAATTTTATAGACAAAATCTTGAAGACTTGATGTAATCATGTCACTGCAATAATTCAATAATTTTAATGCAATAATTGAAGTCCTACCACCAAAGAATAATATAGGAAAATGGAGACAATGCTTGGGGTTGATTTAAACAATCACCTAATTTTAGACACTGTTTATACTGAGCTCTGATTATGAATCTGAATACTTTAATTTTGAGACTGAAGTCCACATTTAGGATCAACAGTTACTGGGTTGCCTCTAAGCATTACCATTTTGCCCTTCTTTTGCCTGCCTGTACACTTTCCCCATGCCCACAGCTTTCCTGTTCAGAATACCTTCTTCCATTCTTCCGAGACTAATTTGTTGGCCCCTGTCAATCAGCTGTTAGGAGGACTGATTGGAAGGTAAATTAATTTTTAATCTATAAATAATTCTACCCAAACCTGGCACATTCCCCTTTGTTCCCCACAGCTATATCTCAGAATGTCACAGACACAAAAACAGCCTGATGATACTTGAACTTAATTGAAACCTCTGGGGAAATAATGATCTGCAAAACAACTAATTTTCCAGGACTGAAACTTGTTGAAGACAAATAAATGACTCCTATACTATTTATATATTTTTGTATTCATAAACCAATGTCTACTATCTGTAAAACAATTCTAAACCAGTAGCTTTTCAGGTATAAGTTTTTACAAACACCAATTAATTACATATTTTGTTAACATTTCCATGACACTATCAGGATTAGATTGGATTGGATTAGATTTTATAATCTGTGCATATAAATTTAAAACACATATTTGGTATTTAATCTTAATGACATTATCACAAATATCTTCATTAAAAACCATTGTTTAGGAAGATGTTGCTGTGGCTGAGGTCGAAGAGGTTGCTGCCTGTGTTCTCCCTAGGAACAACGCCAAAGGCAAGGGAAGCAAGGGAAAAAATGAACTATTGGGATTTCATCAAGATCAAAAGCTTTTGCACAGAAAAGGAACAGTTAACAAAATCAAAAGACAACTGACAGAATGGGAGAAGATATTTGCAAACGACATATCAGATAAAGGACTAGTGTCCAGAATCTATAAAGAACTTAGCAAACTCAACACCCAAAGAACAAATAATCCAATCAAGAAATGGGCAGAGGACATGAACAGACATTTCTGCAAAGAAGACATCCAGATGGCCAACAGACACATGAAAAAGTGCTCCATATCACTCGGCATCAGGGAAATACAAATCAAAACCACAATGCGATATCACCTCACACCAGTCAGAATGGCTAAAATCAACAAGTCAGGAAATGACAGATGCTGGCAAGGATGCAGAGAAAGGGGAACCCTCCTACACTGTTGGTGGGAATGCAAGCTGGTGCAACCTCTCTGGAAAACAGCATGGAGGTTCCTCAAAATGTTGAAAATAGAACTGCCCTATGACCCAGCAATTGCACTATTGGGTATCTACCCTAAAGATACAAACGTAGTGATCCAAAGGGGCACGTGCACCCGAATGTTTATAGCAGCAATGTCCACAATAGCCAAACTATGGAAAGAACCTAGATGTCCATCAACAGATGAATGGATCAAGAAGATGTGGTATATATACACAATGGAATACTATGCAGCCATCAAAAGAAATGAAATCTTGCCATTTGCGACAACATGGATGGAACTAGAGCGTATCATACTTAGCAAAATAAGTCAAGCGGAGAAAGACAACTATCATATGATCTCCCTGATATGAGGAAGTGGTGATGCAACATGGGGCTTAAGTGGGTACGAGAAGAATAAATGAAAGAAAATGGGATTGGGAGGGAGACAAACCATAAGTGACTCTTAATCTCACAAAACAAACTGAGGGTTGCTGGGGGGAGGGGGTTTGGGAGATGGGGGTGGGATTATGGACATTGGGGAGGGTATGTGCTTTGATGAGTGCTGTGAAGTGTGTAAACCTGGTGATTCACAGACCTGTACCCCTGGGGATAAAATATATGTTTATGAAAAATAAAAAATTATATAAGCATGTTCAAAACAAAAAAAAACCTTGTTTAGTGTTCTTTGTTGTTTTTGTTACCTGTCTTCTGAGTGACTTGAAGGATAAGTAGGATTTTCCCAGATCAATAACGTAGTGTAGGACATTCTTGGTAGTGACAGGAGCAAGATTCGTTTTGGTAAATATTGGTAGCCAGCAATAGTCAGGGTAGAAAAGTATTACTGGTTTCACTTATATCCTAGTCTCAGATCAAAATCTGTCACACATTTGTTACAGAACAGACATGAAATGTTTCTATGGCCAGGTCTGTAAATTATTTGAAGTCCACACCACCTTTCACAAAGATTCACCCAAAGCAAATGTGACAATATTCTTATTGTAGAACTTTGTTAACCATATTTCACAGTCAGGAATCAATTATCTTCCAGACTGGTGGCTAAACATGAGATCACTTAGCAACCCAATCCAAAACTCCACTCTTGGTACTTGACTCTCAACACCCTAGTGTACTCATGCAATTCTGTAAATATGCTTAAAATGTTTCTAGTTATCTATATATCTTAAGTAATTTGAATTTCACTGGTAAACACTATTTCCTTAACCCATTTCACTTACCCAACAAGCCACAATTTTCACCAATAGAAACCCATTTATAACACCCATTATGCTACCTTACTGGCTGAATAGAGAAATAGCTGAAGAGCTGTGATAGTTACTTCTTGAATGTGGTGCTTTGGGGGAGGGAAGGAACACAGTGAAGGACAGGCAAAAAAGCCAGACTTCTCTAAGTATCCCTTGATCTATAGATTTGACACTGGAATTGTGAAATTGATTTACATATTTGATAAAAAAAAAAAAAAGAAGAAGAAAAACCTGCCAAAGAACCTTCATCTGTTCTCAGTAACCATGCAGCTGATAAAATAATTAGTACTGGGATCCTGAAACTGACATTACCCTGTTCAAGCCAATGATTACAGTCTTTGGTACATATGCAACAGAGATGCTTGCACAGTGTACCAGAAGACATGTGCAAGACTCTTCATATAGCCAAAAGGGGGGAAAAAGACCAATGTCCATCAACTGTAACACAAATTGTCTTCTAACTATCCAATTGTCATACAAAACTACAAAAATGAACTGCAGCTATATGCAACAATACAAATGAGCTTCATAAACAGTCATGTGCAGAGGAAGTCAGACACAAATCTGTCCATCATGTATCTACCTATCCATCATCTATCATCTATCTATCTATCTATCTATCTATCATCTCTCTATCATCTATGTATTATAGGATTTCATTTAAAGTTCCCAAAACAGATAAAACTGAACTTTTTCTTCTTGTTACAAATCACAAATAGTGGTTGGCACTGAGTAAGAAGGAAGGAGCCATAACAGAATGAGCACAAGCAAGTTCACTAGCATGCCAATAAACTTCTGCTTGTTGGTCTGCATGTTGGATATGTGGACATTCACAATGTGATTACTCACTGAGCTTTACCTTTATGCTCTGTGCTCTTTTCTGTATTTTATTTTATTTAAAATTTCTTTTAAGAAAACATCACATTGATTTACCTTTAAAATTTTCACATTTGTTTTCAAATTTGATTTAAAAGAGATTATAGGTTTTAAAACCAAATTTTTAGAGATTTTAAGATAGAATCCACAATATTATCAATCCATACTCTCACCAGAGGCAGCTCTGAGAATTTCCAAAGGAAATTTGTGAAGAAAATATTTCATCACCCCAGAAAAAGTATATTATATGATCACTGCCCCAGCTTCACTATGCAGTGTGTTATTATACTTCTCCTGGATATGTACTTAAATAATATGATTAACTTAATAACTTAATAATACCAGTAATGTGCAAAATTTGCTGTAGCTTATAGCCAATACAGAATTTTAAAAATGAAAGCAGTAGTTCAAAGTAAAATAGGAAAAATGAACTCTGGCCAAGGTTATGTCTGAAAAGTAATATGTAGAAGTCTGGTTCAGTTAAAGGGTATTCTTCTCTGGGCCTGTAATTCATAGACATATCTTGGCAATTTTACTTTTATTCCTATGAAAATTAATGAATAAAAAAATGAGAATCTTAAGGGAAAGTTTAGCGAAAAGGACTTTCAAAGTTTCCATTAAATGGAACAAAGATGCTGCTCAGAGGCTGTGAGCCACCGGGTCTCCTCTTTTGTTGGTGAAAATGTCACCTTTCTGACTTTAAGTTTGGTTCAAGAAACAGGAGCTTAAAGTTTATTTACTCTTAAAGGTAAATATTTGGTAGAGAGAGGCATCAGTTCTTCCTGAATAGTGCAGAAAATCCAAGTTGAAAGAATCATGGTACAGCTCAGAATGAAGCATCTGCATGTCAGCACTATCCCATGTCACCCAGATGTCTAGTCCCCTGCATCTGTGCTCTCACCTCTGTTTCAGACACCCCACCTGAGACTTTGGGCAGTGAAGACTGGGAGAACACATGCTGAGAGCCCCAATGCATATGCCTGAGCTCTGTGCTTGTTGCACTTCTGTCCAAACTCCAATGGGATGAATCTTGCAGCACATGAGGGGGGTGAATGGGACCCCTTCTATCTCCGCCCACTTCACAAGTCAGCAATTGCCACAACAAACCGAGGTTTGAACTAAATTCTCACAGTGGAGAATGTGTATTGACAAAGCTTTATTATCTGCTGTTGCTTTAAAGTACCCACAAAAAACATACAATATTTGACCAGCTAGCTGTTCATGACCTGTTTGACTATATATTTCTTACATGGTTTCATGTTGTAGCTCTTCTTCTATAACAAATGAACATGCTCCTACTCACAGAAGATTACCCAGGGAATCCCCTGTTGAGGGAAAAAAGTCGAGCTCATTGCTAGCTCAACGGTGGACTATGAAATACACACCACTTCAATATGCAGAAAACAATGGACACTCCTGCAATTTTTTTTTCTCTTTGGCTTGTTAACAAATGCTACTAATGACATCACCTACAATTGTGACCTTGGTAGTTATGGAAATGAAGGATGGAATTATTACCTAAAACCTACCAATTCATTTTTTTAAAATTTTCCTGGCTGAATTCAAGACTGGTGGAATTGCTTCTTGGCGTGAATGGTGGCACAGGATAGCAAGATGAAGTGTACTGAAATCTTGCTATTACTACAGGGTTAATCAATGTGGGAAAAGGAAGGACATTCCCTTTTAAAAATAATTCTAAATAGTTGGAAGAATGGGACTCACAATAATAGATATGCACACTAATATTTAAATTCTGGAGAAGTCTACATGTATAAACTAACTAGAATGAAACTCTGAAAATGCTAGCAATGTTTGTATTATGTTAATGGGTGTTCAATTATGTTTCTATGTATCTATTTTCCAAATGCTCTATAATAAGATTAACTTACTTTAAGGACTTAAAAAATAAATGTGTTAGTAGATATTATACATTAAAAATATATTCTAAGAATAATGGAATAAAAATTACATATATATCTATATATCCATATATAAATATAAAATAAATATAGTTAGTATGTTAACATCATTTCACCTAAATAGTAAAAAAGGAAGCAACCTTTTCTACATGAAAAAATAGAACCAGTATCTTAATCTTAATCCTATCTTTGATGAGTCATTTTAGCTTTTGTTTCAATTTATATGAATATAATTGCTTTACATATCCACCTTTCATAATCATTCCTAACATTATATTGATGCTTTGTTATATCTGATGAATTTAATTGAATTTAGTCGAGTTTTTAAATTTTACATTATTTTAAAATATGTAGTATAGTGATTTATTTCCCATTAATGTATAGATAGAATTGTGATAGTTCAAATTATATCTTACACAGTGATTTAATGATAGGAAGTTGTTAACTAGTAATTTGCTTTTTCAAAAGTACTAGAAACTTATTCTCTTATTTAACATTCAGAAAGCAAAGCAAAGAATAAAAAAGAGAAATGTTTGACTTCATATATCCAAGAAAATAATTAGTTGCATATTCTTCAAAACTTTTGCACTCACTGAGAGAGGCACATTTATTTTTTAAATAAAAATTGTTATTCTATAAGATTGCTCTATAGTTGATTTTTCATCTTTTAATTTTTCTTTCTCTTTTAATATTTAAAAAAACTTTAACATGTTTCATTTGTTTCATTATTTCCTTCATTTTTCCCCTCAAATAACTAAAAATAATCCTATTTTTGGTGATTTATGACTTTGAAGTTATATAACTAATTTTATTCTAATGATTTTATCATTATAAAAAATTACATTCTTCTGTCACCATGAGGAATAAATCAGTTTTTGTAGACTCTCCCAAAGAAACAGAACTTTGTCATATTCTTATTCCCTTCACTAGTCTCTTTCAATGTATAATAGTTTTCTTCAATATTCAATATTTCTAGATATGATACATGGTGGTATAGTTTTATAGTCTTCACACATTTGAAAATATACCTTTTGCTGTTTGACATAAATGTTATATTAGCAGAAGTCAAATTCTACTAAATCATAAACATGAAAATGTGTTTGTTATCTGCCAATATTTAATATTAACCAAAAAAACCTAAAGTAAAGCTGATTCCAACTCCTTACTAGCCATTTACATTTATTCCCAATTATTGTCAATAAATCCTCTTTTTTATTTAAGTATAGTTGACGTATGTATTATATTAGTTTCAGGAGTACAACACATTAATTTGACATTTATATGCTTTATGAAATGCTCACTACGATAAATGTAGTCACAATCTGTCACTATACAAAGTTATTACAGTATTATTGACTATATTCCCCATGTTGTACTTTACATCCGTGTGGCTTATTTAATTCAAAGTTTGTTTTCGTTATTTAGTTTTTTTTTTAATTATGATCTCTTTAGTTCTACTTTAAACGTGGTAAAATTTTAAGTAAATATCCACAACTTTCTTCATTTTAAGAGAAACTTTCTCATTTTTTTCCCACTGCTGCATCTCTTCCTCCTTTAGGTCCATCTTCCTTCTCCTATTCCCATTATGGACTTACTGTATCTTCCAGAATCTGTCACCTAAGTAGTTTGCCTTTCCTTCCCAAATTACTCTTTATTTCTTTTACTTCCATGTTATGAGAAGAATTTTTCTTTTATTCAGTCATGCATAGATTCTTTTTTCCTTTTTACTTACGTGCTGGTAATACTTGAACTCATCACTAATTCAAAGACTTTAGGCCTGTCTTTTGGTTGGTTAAGTTTAATTTTTTTCAGATAGGCATAATTGAGACCTATTAATGCTCAAATAATTCCTCATGCTAAGTGACACAGAAAAGGATTTGATTATTTGTTTTGTGGTATTAATAGTGAATGATAGAGAAACATGAAAAAAGAAAATTTAGAAGTGAAAACAAATAAAGAAAAAATCTGAAATAAGTAAGTGGAAAAGAAAAACAGATGGTAGACAGAAGTAAAAGAAGAAAAGTTGATGGAAAGAAAAAGAATGTGAAGAGAAATCAGAAAGTAACACAAAATAGAAAAGAGTAGGATAGGGAGAGAAAGAGAAAGTTGAAATAAAAATGGCTGTTAATATAAAAAGGGAAAAGAGGAAAGAGAAGAGAGTTGAGGACTGGGAATCACATATAGTATATAACATTACTATGACTCTGGAAATTACTTTAGTACAACAATCTGTAAATTATATTAAAATTGATTAAATTAAGAGTTAGTGAAGCTTCGTGCTGGCACAAGATGAGGGCTATCATTTTAACTATTTTAAATTAAGGTTATGAACTCTAAGAAAGGGATAGGTATTGCTTCTGTGAAAAATTCAATGAAAATATACAGTGAATAAAGGATAAGAAATGTAGAAGGCAAACAGGAAAAGGACAAAAGGTCTATTATACTATTAGATAATAATTGTCAGGAATAACATATTCTGTCAGGCTATAATTATTACTTTTAGACACTAAGGCATAATTAATATACTGAAAGAATAATACACAGATAATATTAGGGACATAAAGAGTCCATTGTGTTTCAGAGTATGCCTGACTGCTCCCAACATGTTCAAGAACTGGAGAAAAATCTGGGCCATTAACTTTTATTATCACATAATGAAAATGGTTTCAATAAAGTGAAAGCAAATAGAAAATATCTAAAGAAATGTAAGGGTGCATTTCAAAGAAACGTCAAAGTCTATTGCTACATAGCAAATCATCTGAGTCATCTCTCATGGACGTTAGGAGATTAGAAAGAAAAAATAGATGTGAAAACTTTGAAAATGAAAAGCATAAATGAAACCCAAAGTTACTATGGCTAAGGAGTGAATTTCAAGAAGAAATTGGAAATGTTCACTACAAAAAATAACTGAATTGAACAAAAGGAAAAGATAAGTGAGTATGTGATCATTGCACACAGTACTTATTAATGATCGCCTATTGAAACGCTGAAAAAATTCCATTGCATTGCTCATTGATTTCATTAATAATAGTAAAAAGAAATATTTTGAAATAACTCAAGTTTATAAAAATTAAGAGTGTGTAAAGATTATCTGGAATATCCATCATCTTTGATAGGTACAGAAATATTTTTAAAGTATTCATATTTATTGTTTAATATATTTGTTATATCAATAAAATACTATAGAAAAGTATTTGGCTTTAAAGAGACATCTGTCCCTAGAATCACAACTTATAATGTGATAAGCAGATTTAACAAGAAAATCATGCAGAATATACACATACATATCCATGAATCAATTAGGGAGCTATATTTCTGAGTCAGTACCTAGTGACCTACAGAATTATGAAGTATGACCCAGCCTAAAAACCCAATGGCCTACCAAAAGAAAGAAAGTGTAATTGTTGAAAATGTAATAAACGTGTCAGTCCACATGAAATAATTTAATCAAATCCCAAACCACAATTCTTTTTGTTTCGAAATTACATAAAACTTACTGAGTTTTTAAGGTAGAAAATGAAATCTCAACAATAAAACTAGCATTATTAAATTTTTCAAAGTCTAAGGTTAATCAATACCCCACCTATGTGGTAGATTACATTATTGTGCCAAACTATTTGTTTTAGACTTTAGACTCTAAATAATTTAGGGGATTATGCACACCCCGACCTGTGACCAAGTGACCTGCAGTGTCTTGTGAGGGATAAGCATATACATTGAGACTCCACTGATATGAGGTTTGGGCAGGTGACTTCCTTTGGAACATGAACGTCCTTGGGTTGACATACACCAGGTTAAACAGGAGCTTTGAGATACATCCTGTGTTTCCATCAGCTCTCTTGACATTTTCCTTAAGGATGGCTTGCCATCAATAAGGGTTACTTCTTTAACCTGGATCCTGGAATGAGAAAACCTATGACACAGAGAAGCAGCAGCCACCCAACCAGACAATGACTGACTTACAACATGAGAGAAAAGTATATATTTTTGTAAGTCATTGCCTGACAAAAATAAATAAATAAATAACCACGTTATTAAATCCCACCACTAATATTTCTGGATCCTCCAACATACCACCAACCACTTTCTCAAACCACACCTATGCCAAGCAACCTGGACAAAATAACTTGAAAATAGTGTCAACTCAAAAGTACCTCCACCTTCTGCTTTTGAGACTTTTACGAATACAGACAAATTTCAGTCAGAAACATGAGTGGTAAATACTATGACCCTAGAATATGTAGCCCAAATATGAATCGGCTGTGACTTGTACCAATGCTTAAGTCCTCTTTCCATCTGCCAAGTATTTATTGGACACCTGGTCCCCCTTGGCCTATAAAGCAGTATGTCCCCTGTAGTCACTGTGATGCACCCGACCTGTTTTCCCCAGCTTGCATGTAATCATGTCAAGGGATGTACTTCTGACTCTCCCCCAGCTTCTGGTCCTCAGGGCTTCAGGATATCAGTGGGACCCCCTGCTGGAAGTGGGTCAACTTTGGGTCACTTAGTTACAAGGCCGTGGAGTGATTCTCCTTGGGCATAAAACCTCAGAAAGTCCCTTTTGAATAGTTTCATCATCCTTGGCCTTGAGAAAATTTTCGATACTAGATGAATAAGTGAGGAAAAAAATCAAGGTAAAACATTAATTTTTCTAATAAAGTCTAATATTCAGTTTAAGGAATATATTTTATTTTGACATAATTTATTTAACACAGGTGGACATTAAAATGACCTTTTTAATGGAAGATTAGATAGTAATAGAGCAGAAGTTATTTTTTAATGATTCTTTTTGGCAAAAGAAA
Source organism: Mustela putorius furo (assembly GCF_011764305.1). NCBI lineage: Eukaryota > Metazoa > Chordata > Mammalia > Carnivora > Mustelidae > Mustela > Mustela putorius. The sequence goes on from NW_025422171.1 coordinate 4,506,097, forward strand.
AAATATAACCTCATATGTAGTCCTATATTGTTGAAATTGAAATTTTACTGTCAAAACTCCAGCCTGCACGAGTGGAGTCCCACAGTATTCTATGTGTCTAATCATTTTTTCTCAGAAGTTTGTTGAATATTTGAAAAGATCCACTACTCTCTTAAAAGCATACTACATCACATGTATATTTTAAGTTGTATGTTATGTCTGAATGTGGTATTTAAATATTATATATATATAAATATATACATGTATATGAACATGAAGCACTTTACAGCAAATGTCAGCTAATTAGGACATTCAGAAGTATCTTCTTTACTCCTTCTTGTTGGTGTAGCCACTGAAAAGTGGCCCATATTAGCAATCAAAGAAGAAAAAGATGGCCTACATCAAAAATAACTCCTAGATGCTGGAAATTGTGCTCGGTGTTTTATAAACATTAAGTTGTATATTTCTTACAACAGTCCTATGACTTAAGTTCTAATTTTTACTCTAATATTATACACTAGGAAGTGCAGGCATTAAGACTTCAAATAATTTAACAAAGGTCTTGCAGTCACCAGCAGAAAGAGATCACAACCCGTGATTTCTGGACCCAGATAGACTCTTCACATGAAACCAGGCTGCCTTTACATACTTAGGTTATTGATGTTCAGAATCATTCATTTTTTTAGAATTGACTAGAGTGATTTTAAGCACATGGAGGGCACAAGGCCTACAGGAAAGAAACACAGGCACATTCAAAACTCTAGCCTTTCTTGAGACACACCCATTAATATGGAAAACTGAACATTTAAAATTAAACAGGAAAAATGCACTTTTAAAGATTAATTTTGAAAAATAAATGTTAGGGATCGTTTTATGCAACAGTCTCAATGACAGATGAAAAGATTTGGGCCCATACATAGAGCTCTCACCATGGAAAAGATCGCTGGGTGTAGGAATTGAATTTAAATTAACCAGGACCCCTGCCACAAAGTTCAATGTTCTTTTATCACACCATGGTATCCCTCTGAGTTTTAAAGTCACAATGGATAATTCTGACACATATACGGTACCAGTTTACACATAAACACACAGAAAAAAACCCTTAGCTTATAGTCTGTCTTACGAAATATAGTGCAAAGAATAAACAAAAGAAGAAGGAGGAGGAGGAGGAGAGGGAGGAAGGGGTGGAGAGGGAGGAGGGGGAGGAGGGGGAGGAGAAGTAGCCGTTAAGAAACCCAGGAACATTATCACAGAAGTAAATATGTCAGAATGTCAGAGAGGAAATGGGTTTTATAGAAGTCACCTGAGACCTTCTTCTCATTTAGTTTTAATTACCAAAGAAGAGGGACACCTGGGTGGCGCAGTTGGTTAAGCCACTTGATGCCTTCGGCTCGGGTCATGATTCCACTGTCCTGGGATCGAGTCCCACATCGGTCTCCTTGGCGGGGAGCCTGCTTCTCCCTCTGCCTCTGCCTGCTACTCTGTCTGCCTGTTCTCTCTCTCTCTGACAAATAAATAAATAAAATCTTTAAAAAATAATAATAATAATTACCAAAGAAGAAAAGGTAAAAAGCAGGAACAATGGCTACTTGGACCTGCCTCTCTTCTGACTTCTGCCTAACATCATGGGAGTGTGTTACTATTTTTATTTACAAGCACTTTGTCTAGTAGCTTTATTCAGATATAATTAGCAGACCATACATATACACCTTACGTAACGTATACAATTAAGAGACTTTAAGGAGCGTCTGGGTGGCTCAGTTAGTTAAGCATCTGTCTTCAGCTCAGGTCATGATCCCAGGGTCCTGGAATGGAGCCCTGCATCAGACTCCCTGCTCACTGGGGAAGCTGCTTCTCTCTCTGCCTCTGCCTGCTGCTCCCCCTGCTTGTGCTCTCTGTCCAGGTCAAATAATAAATAAAATCTTGTAAAGAGAGAGAGTGACTTTTAGTATATCCACAGAGGTGTGCAAGGACTACCACAATCTCAGTAACATATTATTACCCCTCAGTGTTTTTTGGACATTTCCCATAAGTGGAATAAGACAGTGTGATCTTTTGTGACTAGTTTCTGTCACGCTGCATGTTTTCAAGGTTCATCCATATTGGAGCATGGATCAGCAGCTCATTCCTTTTTACCTCTGAATAATATTCCATTGCATGGATAGAACACTTTTTTTAAAATTCACCCATTGGTAGACAAACATCTGTTGTTTCCAGATTTGGGTTCTTCTGAATAATGCTACTGTAAACATCTGTATGCCAGTCTTTGTGTGAAAGTATGTTTTTATGTCTTTCAGTGTACTAAGAGTATTACCCCGCATCTTTGCCAACATTTGCTATTACTTGTTCTTTTTTTGTTAGAGCCTTTCTAGGGAGTTTGAATGGTATAAATGGTATCTCATTGTGATTTTAGTTTGTTATTTCCTTAATGGCTAATAATGTTGAGCATCTCTTCAGCACTTACTGGTCATTTGCATACTTTCTTTAGAGAAATATCTATTCAGATCATTTGTCTATTTTTCATTGGGTTGCTTTCTTCCTGTTTAGCTGTAAAAGTTCTTCATATATCTGGTTATAAGTTACTTGGTAGAAATATGATTTGCAATATTTTCTCCTGTTCCATATATGGTTTCTTCACTTTCTTCATGGTATAATTTGTAGAATTAAACATTTTTAATTTTGCTGAGACCAAATTTGTCTATTTTTTTTTCATTTGTTGCTTGTGATTTGCCTCACTCAAGATTACAAGGATTTACTCTGATGTTTTCTCCTGAGACTCTTTTCTTCAAGCTCCTGTATTGAGGCCTGTGATCCATTTTAAGTTAACTATTGTGCATAGTTTGAAGAAGGGAACACACTTCATTCTTTTTCATTTGTTTGCATATATCATGTAAATTCTATAATTTGTCAATATACAGTTGTTCACAGTATGCCTTTATAATCCTTTCCTATAAGGTTGATAATGATGGTCTCTCTCTCTTTTTTTTTTAATTTTTTATTTTTTATAAACATATATTTTTATCCCCAGGGGTACAGGTCTGTGAATCGCCAGGTTTACACACTTCACAGCACTCACCAAAGCACATACCCTCCCCAATGTCCATAATCCCACCCCCCTTCTCCAAACCCCCCTCCCCCCAGCAACCCTCAGTTTGTTTTGTGAGATTAAGAATCACTTATGTTTTGTCTCCCTCCCAATCCCATCTTGTTTCATTGATTCTTCTCCTACCCACTTAAGCCCCCATGTTGCATCACCACTTCCTCATATCAGGGAGATCATGTGAGAGTTGTCTTTCTCCGCTTGACTTATTTCGCTAAGCATGATACGCTCTAGTTCCATCCACGTTGTCGCAAATGGCAAGATTTCATTTCTTTTGATGACTGCATAGTATTTACCCTAAAGATACAAACGTAGTGATCCCAAGGGGCACGTGCACCCAAATGTTTATAGCAGCAATGTCCACAATAGCCAAACTGTGGAAAGAACCTAGATGTCCATCAACAGATGAATGGATCAAGAAGATGTGGTATATATACACAATAGAATACTATGCAGCCATCAAATGACGGTTTCTCTCTTACTTCCAACTTTGGGAATTTGAATCCTCTTTTTTCTTTCTTGGTCAATTTAGCCTCTGAGACTTTTTTCCCTGAGGTCCCTGTTAAGCTTTTGTCTGGTTCGCCTCTGAATATCACACTGAGTTCCGAGCCTCCACTAATTGTTAGTGGACTTCTCTGATATTTTTAAAAATACCTGCACATAAACTGTTCCACTCTTGGAACCAATTACAGTTAGCCCCTTTGCCTGGGTAACCCTTGAGGTCAGTCTCTGAGGCTTCTTCCTCCCCAGGAGGGCTCCTTTCTTTTTCCTGGTTTTCTCTATTAAGTTTCTAGCTGGTCTACCATTTATTTAGCTTTTTGCTACCATGGAGTGACCATCCTTCTCTTAGTTGCTTATTACCAAGCTCTCCAGTGTTTCTGACAGTGCCCTTAGGTATGAACCTCACCATGATCTTTTCTAAGTAAAATTGGTCTTCTTAGAGCACTTATGGCACTATGGTACAACTTTTCTTGCCCACCACACAGGACCTCTGTCCCACTGCCCCAGAGCTGGAGGCCAACAGCAAGCAGCCTTTTTCTTCATAGTGACACTTCCACTCTCTAAGCAGGGGTCTCAGGTGGAGGGCTGAAGCCCTCAGGATCCTGTTTTCCTCTCCCAACATGCAACCTCCACCCTATGAGTGAGCTGCTGTGGGGACAGTAGTAGTAGCCCAATAGTATTTTTTTTTTTTTTTAAGCCCGATAGTCTTAATTCCTCTGTACCTGGGTTGAGCTTGCACCTCATAGTGGTGGCTAGGTAGGTGGCAAGCTCCACACCTCTCAGCCACATTTGCCTGGAATATGCTCATAACGGACTGGGGCCGAAAATGGTGGAGTCCTGCCCCCCTCCCCAGGGAGAAGCCAGTATTCCAGACCCAAAACTGAGGGAGAGAGACTATCTTCTCAGCTGCACTCATTCAGATTGGACCTTCCGTGACATTGAGCTGGGAGCTGGAAGAGTGGGTTGTGGCCCAGATTTTTGTTCTTCTTACCAAGATTTAGTATATTTTCATGAGTAAATGTTCCTTTATTTGCTGTATGCCCTTGGGACAATTTCCAGAGACTTTAAGTGATTTTTTTTTTTTAAATACTAAATACTTTCATCACTTACGGTTGTTTCACTAGGGAGAGGGTGAGCGGAGAGTCTCATTTCCTTCCAATACTTTTCTTATTTGTATGTACATGTATCTCTCCTTTTTCAATTTCTATTTGTTTTACAATGTAACATATTAATTTTATGAGTATAGTATACTATATATTCAGAAATGTATATACTTTACAAATAAATACCGATGTACTGGGTTGCTCAAAATATTTTTTACTGATAAGGTGCTCAATCAAACTGAGCCTTCACACTCCATAAACAGTCCTGGTTTGTTTGGTTTTTCTTCCCTTGTACTGTTTTGGATATATTTAACTTTTCTGCCAGGAGAATTACGCCAAGGGCTCCGGATCCTCAGTGTTCTCACCATCCACAACATTGAGCTATTGTCAGTTACTTCTTTCTATGCCAACAAAAGAGATGTCCTGACTTAGATCATGTTAGTTTTGGCAATTAAAATGCATTAATAACTTCTGAATTCTTTGACATAAATATATAAACTGAAACTTTTATTAAATAATGGGGAAATTTTTAGAGCAATAATTACAGTTCTTTTCATTACAAAGTAGAAAGAAATAAAAAGAAAATGTGAAATAGAAAATGATTAATATATACTTAAGAGCACATCTCAACTTATGTCAATCTTAATTATTCTTGTGAGAGTAAAGTTTTTGAAAGAAGTGGTTGTCACTATCACATATTAGGTAGGGAATAACTAACAAAGATTTTCATTACACTTCCCTGGAAAATTGACTTATCTCCTTTTGATCTCTACCTTTGAAAAAGTGTGCTTTAATATAATCTAAGCATTGTAAACATTTCTGCCTTGCAATTATCCATTTCATTACATGAAAAATGTGTAAATTTTCTAGCATCTTTATGTTCCCATTTGGTTCCTAATACAGTAGCATATCTCCATCTAAAAAAATCATAAAACACACCAAAATGATTCTTTTGGATGAGATAATTTACCTCCAGCACACTCACCCAGCATGCTCAGATACCCGTACCATTCTCCAGACACAGAACTGCTAAAAACAAGTCACTTTCCTGCGTAGATGAGAGGGGTCCAAGTGTAATGTGGCTGTCAACCAGAAAATGAATGAAATACACAGGCACTAATAGGATAACTATATGCCATATAGACACAGTTGAGCAAACCTCCACAGGCCTTGAAAAAAAGGGGTAAAAGAGGCTTCTTAAAAGTAATGGATCGGCGCCTACTACTTGAGAGCCTGATTCCATGCTTTTGGCAACACATCTGCCCCCGCCAAGTTTCGGCAGATCCCGAGGGACGCCCCCTAGCGGCGGGACGTGGCCCTTGCTTTGATCTAGGAGGAAACCGCGGGGCTTCTGAAGCCCAAGCGGTTCTTGGCTAGAGTCCCGTCCAGTCTCTCAACAGGGACGCCCTAAACCCCTCAGATTAGGAAGGCGCAGACTGTTGTAACTGCAAGGGACTGGGAGCCCAGGTGGGAAAATTAGTTCTTCCCCCGAGCTCCAAGCCCGGGATGCCTTAAGGAGACGCAGGGCACCGAGGGGGGAAAGATGGCAGGCGCCCCCCGCGGGTAGCCCAGGAGGGGCGGGCTGCGAGCGGGCGTCCACCAGGACCCGCTCAGCGACCCGTGCGCCTGCGCGCCCGTGGGGGGCGAGCGAGGGCGGGCAGGCCGCGGTGGGCGCGACTGGACCGCCGGGACAGGCCGTCCTGGACTCGGAGGGGTGATGCGGACGCAGGGGTGCTGGCGGGGCGCGGGACAGTGGGACGCGAAGGACGCGGGGAGTCACGCCGGGGCGCCGGCCGTTGTGGGAGGGGCACAGGGGCTGGAGGGCGGGGGTCGCGGTGACGGGGCTGGAACGGGGGCGGCCGAGGGAGCCGGGCGCGCTGGCCCCGCGCGGAGGGCGTGTGCGGCCCGCTGGGGGCGCCCGGGGCTTGTCCCGCGCGCGCGCGGGGCTCCTGGGGGCGGTGCCGTAGCGGTGCCGAGTCTCCCCGGGGCGTCTGGCCTCCGCCTCCGCTCGCTCGCGCCGGGGCAGTGGCACCGGGAGCCCTGGCGGGGATGTGGGCACCCGCGGCTCGGGGGAGCGGCTCCCCCGCCCAGAAGCAGAGCTGTCGCTGCGGTCGCCGAGGAAGGAGGACGGAGCCGAGGCCCGCGCTGTCCGGACAGGAGACAGTGGTCTCATCCCGTCGGGAATGAGGGGGAATACAGTGGCCGTTTGCTCTCCGGGACCCCAAGAAGTACAGCAGGTAAGGAGAACGGTCGCGGACCGCCACTTGGTGCTCAGTTCCCCGATTTCCGGGTCCTTCCTTCTCTTGCAGCCCCCTAAACTGACCCGTTGTTAGGATCCTCTGCAGCCTTTTCCCAAGACCTCAAACCTGCCTTCCCACCCTGCTTCCTCTCCCTCTGCGCCTTCTCTGCCCCGAACAGCGTTTGCCTGCCTCATCTGCCAGCCTGCGCGGGTTCTGGGACAAGTGTGAAAGGTAGTTTAGACAGGCGGCCTCTCTCTGCCGGAAAAACTTTGCGGATCTGCACTCTGACTTAACACTTAAATAACGCGGGGGCGGGGGGAGGGTGAGGCAGAGAGAGGCAGGCATGCGAGGGGGTGCGTGTGGGGATAAGAGTGAAAATAAGAATGGACTTGTTTTCTGTAAATTGATTTTGCCGAAAACCTTGCCATGGATTGCTGACTAGTCTCTCCTTTGACATTGAGTAAGCCGAGTGGCTTCACCAAGAAGTGCAAAGTTGCACAGGGTTTACCTGCGCATTTTAGAGGGGAAACAGAGCCTTCAAATCACGGTTGGCTCCCACAGTCTTTCGCGGAATTATAACTTGATCCTCCCGCCCCCTTTATATCCACTACCCTCTGTAGTTCTCGTGGTTGGTATTTATTATTTATTTGCACGTTATTCGGTTAAACCAGAGTTAGGCAGTTGATACTTTTTAAATCACTACTGGATGGTCTGATGTTTTTAAGTAGTGGTACAATCACATACAGTTTTTTCAGCGAAGTAACAACTCATCAAATGATACCAAATGTTGTATTAAGTAGATTCTTAGTGATTACACTCTATGTGTGGTATTTTTGTATAAATGCTGCCGAGTGTTCTTTAAAACAGGTAAATCTATGTTTGTAAAGCCATGGAATTCTGTTTATTTTTCTTTTAAAGCAGATCTTTTTTTATGACTCTTCTTGTGCTTTTCTTCCTTTAATATGAGCAAGCAAAAAAAAAAAAAACCCTGAAAAACAGATTTTACAATATTATTCAAAAATATATATAAGCTGATCTCTTAATTTTGGGTGATGGAATATTTTACCAAAAGGTTCAGTGTCTCTGGTATGTGAACTTCCTTTTAGAAAAAGTGCTACCAAAGTGATTAGCAAACTGACATTCACTCCATATGTGTAAAAATATCATATAGTAAACTTTTAAAGTTATTGAAACATGTTTTCAAATACCTTGCTTTGCCAAAGTCCTTATGCTCCTTTGATAGTTAATATTTGTTGTTACTGAATCATTAGGCACAATATTCAGTAGATATTACACCTAAATCATTAATGCATGTAGTATACCTCCACTGTGGGGTTACAAGTATAGAAAAGTTGTCCTGTGTAACAATTATAATCTAGGTTATATTTCTTTAATCTTGAAAAAAACATACTGATGAACAATCCATTTAATAAATTGGACATACATAAACAGACTATAAAATAAATCAGGAACCTTTGACATTTAACAAATAATTTGCTTTTTTAAACAATTAAAATACCTCTCTGGGTGTTAATGAGGATAATAATACTCAATATATATATATGCACAGTATTACATTTTGATCAACATCATTTCATTATCTTGCATATGACCTTTTAAAATTCATCAGACCCTAATTTTGATGTTTAGTTGCTATTGTGTCCCACAAGAATTCCTAATGCCCTTTGGGTAAAATAGGCAGATATCTATGGACGTAGGTATAGGTAAGCAAAAAGGTAATGCTAATTTTATTTCTTTCTCTAGAATTGTACTGTTAGAAAATGATTTATATGACCATGATTATCATAGTATCATAACCCAAATACTTAATTTCCTAAAGACTTAGGTGGCGTTGCTTTGTGATTTTTCAGAAAATGCCATTATGTCTTCTGCAGTTGAATTTATGTGAAGTAAACACAACTGGTTGTGTGTTGTCAATGGTACCAATACAGGGTTATCTGTATTGTATCCCTTGTTTGAAGTGTATTTGCTTATAAATTTCTGAACACACCTTCTAAATTAGGAAACAAATTAGCTACAAACAACAACTTGTCTTTTTAGCATATCATTTTGTTAGGTGTGAGGGAAATATTTGTGCTGGTATAGGAGACAGCAGGAAAAGGAAGAAGATAGTAAAATAATGCTTCCTAACTATTTTATGGCCATGAATTCCTTTGAAAACCTGGTGATTGTTCTAGATCTGCAACTTGGACTGGATTCCAAGAGGTTAAATGTTCTTGAAGCCAGTTCTGGACCCCTGGCTGAGGTCACCTAAATTAGATTCTCAGCATGTAGGTGGGCTCTGTTGCTGCACATACAAAACCTTGAGTCAGTCCGTTATAATAAAGTATGATGACATTAATGCTTACATTAATAATAAAACAATGAAAACTTAATTGGAAAAGTAACACGAGCCAGGTATTAATTTATGGAAATGTGCTTGTGATATTTTGCCTAGTAGATTTTAATATTTGTTCCTAAACTCCTTTTTCAAAAATAACATACAATAAGTGAACTGAATAAAAAAGGGGGAAAATTAAAAAATAGGAAACCTTAACTAAGATCATATTGCATTGAAGACAAAGGCCTAAGTAGCAACCAGGTATAAGAAGGCAAGGACTATAAAAGCTGTGTTTTTATAAAGAATGTCTTCATGAAAAAAAAAAAAGAATATCTTCATGAGTCACTGGATTATTTACATGGATTTCTGAGTGTTAGATTATACTTGAGGCTCTCTTGCATTTCAAAGGCTTGAGGTGCAGATGCCCTCTGTATATGAAGGACTGTTTGCATTGGTTTTCCTCCCAGGTCCTGCTAGGCCACACTGTCCTGACCAACGGCCACTCTTGGGAGCCGTGGTGAGCCGTGGTTCCTCCTCTGTATCCTTTTGCCTTAAGATTCTTGATTCAATCTATTTGTTTATTATACCCCTTAATCTGGAATTATTTGAGGTAAACACCCAAGAAATTATTCTCCAGAGAATTTCCTTCTCTCTTGGGGAGGTTGCTGCTGTCCCTCTGACTTCTTGCACTTGCTCTCAAAAGGAAAGTGCTGTGTGCAGCCTATTGACTGCACTCCTACGTTAAGCCTGGAATGGCTGGTGTTCATTACCTTTCACCCATCTTCACAAGAACCCTGTGAGGAGGGCCCGACTTAAGACAGGAGGAAACTGTGCCCAGAGAGGCTATCGTTTGCCAACATGATTGCTCCGCAGAACTGAGTAATAACACAGACCTGACACCAAACCCACACCTCCCACAGCAATACAGCACCCAGGAAGACTGCTTGGGTTAATCCTGCCTCTCATTCTTCTTGTGAATGCAAAATAGCTCAAATGGCCAGACCACATGACTACTGCCAGGAATACTTTGAATCAAGGAAAAAGAAGGCCATCACATTTAAGGTTAACATTAACCAGTGTATAAAGCATGAGCACCAGGAACCTTGGTGCCTTTAAAAACCTCAGAATTCTTTGGGAACTCTGTCTTCTTGAAGGCAACTTTGATGTCTTCATTTTCTAACTAAATAATTTTCCTTGACTTTTTACTAAATCAGGCAAATACAAAAGGCCAATAAAATAGATAAAATAGTATCTTATGAACATAGTATTCCATTAGCAAGTCTTGAGATGTGTGGTGCATAGTGGGATGGTGACTAGCACACTGGTACTTTCATTTTATGAAGATTTTCATTTTATTCATACTTACCTGAAGCAAGAGTTCTGTCAGCCTTCACATATCATCATATAGTATTGCCTCATTTTTTGCCTTTCTGCCTTTTTTTTTTTCCTTTCATTTCCAATATCCAAACTTGGTGGCATATGTAAGTGGGGAATGGTGAGAACGACCCAAATGGAATAGTAAAAGAATGATCACCCCTTCCCTTCTTTTGAACTGTCTCAAGCCCCAGGTTACTGTCCCACGGTGTGTGTGTCTTTAAGAAGTATCACACTCCATTCAGGGTTCTGTATAATTCTTCCAGCTAACACTTTGTACAAGTCTGGAAAAGTAGAAGTCACCATCTCTTTGAAAATTGCTTCAGTCTTGTCTCTTTTTTTCTCCCCTTCTCCTTCTTGAATTCTTACTACATGCATTTTGGCCCTTCACATTTCCATCTTCCATTACTTCTCGGACTGCTGATTCCTTCATTCCACCTCATGATTGTTTAATTGGTTGAGTGATTTGTAATTATTGTGTGTGAGCTCATCTACACTGAGCATTATTCTTAGGACTCTCAAATGCAGCAGGTGTGAAAGTGTCCCTAGGAGTGGTTCTGCTTGTGCATCTGCTGGGATACCAGGGGTTTTATGGGTCTCAGAGCAGATTTTATGTAAATTTGATGGTTGGGGGTTATAGCAGCACATATTTATTACCAATCTGGACAAACTGTCACCTGTAAATGGTACGGGCTTGTGGTTGATTTAAGCTTATGATTTTGCTTTCTATGAAGTGGTTTGTCTTTCTATCCACAGCCTTAGAGAGGAAGGAATCTCTTCTTGGACTTTCTTTGTATGTGGGAGCTCTGGCTTTGCTTGGGACAGAGACCCACTCTCCCATCTCTGTTGGGCATTAAGATTCAGGCTCAGTTTTGAGGCCCATAAGTGGGTCTAATAACCTGCCAACTATATGTGGCATCACTCCCCAGTTATCTCTGGCTTTCATTTCCATCCTTTTTTCTAGCCATAAGAATGTTCCATTCTTTCCTGTAATTCTGACCACGTACTTTTAAAAGTATTACATTTTATGTAGAACTGTGTCTTGTTGGTACAAATGGGGTTCTCTCATGTCTTCTCAGTCCTTTATATTAGAAGACCTCCGTATGTGTGATACATTTCATTATTTGGAGGGAACATTTCCTATGTAGCTATTTTTAAAGATGATTATAAATTTAAAAAATACTTTGTATATTATACTAAGCTAGATTATAAGAGAGCTCCATGATATTCCTTATCTAAATTTTAAATAAAACAAATTTTAACCAAATTCTGGAATTTTAAAATGAGTAATAAAGTTAAATGGTGTATTAAATGATGCTAAATGGTTACATTATTATGAAGATAATCCTCAATTATTTATGTTAATTATATAGTCTGTGGATTATTTAAATTGGTTATCTAACCTATTGATTGATTTATTCTTGGGCTATCTATACCTTTGTTACTAAATTGCTTTTATTTATTAATATCTCTACCAAATATTAGTTGGAAAATAAGGATAGAAGTCAGGACAGTTTTGTTAGTAATTAGAGTTTGAGCGGTTGGTTGCTTGAAACTAATAAATTGAGGTTTGAGTATTTTGTCTTGTGACGTGAAACTCAGACCTTAAGTATGAATTTGTAATTAGAACAGGTACTCAGGTAAGTACCAGTTGATTTCAGGGTTTTTTTTACTTTGCCAGGGGCAATGAAGGGGACTAAAAATGTAATATAATTATCAGATTCACTTCTTGGACTAACAATGATAATAAGACAATAAATTTATTTTGAAAATAGTAAAACCTAACTAAAATATGACTTGCATATCTACAACATAATCTATTTCCAATAAGATGTATCAGGAGTAGGCAAAGTTTTTCTATAAAGGGCCAGATGATAACTATTTGGGCTTCATGAGCCATAAGATCTCTGTCACAACTACACAGTTGGGCAGTGGTACAGCCATAGACATACATAAATAAGTAGCCATGGCTGTGGCTTAGGAACAGTCTACTTGTAAAACAGTTGGCAGGTCTTAACTTGACACAGGCCATCATTTACCAAACCCTGATCTATACTAATGAAAGCAATCAGTTATGAAGAAATAACTTTAGTTGTGATGTATTTTTCAACACAGATTGATATGGTCAACCTTAAGAATTGAACAACAAAGGCTACCACGCAGCAAATTATTTTCCTTGGGAATAGGGAAATTGGCAGTTTGCAACACATAAATCATGGAGAACCATAGGCAAGTCTGGAGAACAGGGAAAAACATCCTTTTGTAGAGGGAAGAAGGAAGGTGGGAGGGTGGTTTTTCTTTATTTAAATTTATTTATTTTTTTCAGCGTAACACTATTCATTGTTTTTGCACCACACCCAGTGCTCCATGCAATCCGTGTCTTCTCTAATACCCACCACCTGGTTCCTCCAACCTCCCACCCCTATCCCCCCCCCCCCCCGCCCCTCAAAACCCTCAGATTGTTTTTCAGAGTCCATAGTCTCTCATGGTTCACCTCTGCTTCCACTTTACCTCAACTCCCTTCTCCTCTCCATCTGAAAGAGATTATGCTGAGTGAAATAAGTCAAGCAGAGAGAGTCAATTATCATATGGTTTCACTTATTTGTGGAGCATAACAAATAGCATGGAGGACATGGGGAGATGGAGGGGAGGGTGGTTTTGAACAAATGTTCTGTGGAGGAAAATGAGAGTTTGAAGTAGTAGTGGCTTCTAATTGGCTGCAGGTGACTGAAATCGTGGCAGCTCCTTGTTGGCTGGGAGGAAATTGACTCCCTCCTGCTGGACTGTTTAGGCTGTGAGGGGCAGTAGTGAAGGAGAGCTAACTCCTTGCGACTTCTGATTGCATTTTGGATGAGGTTTGTTCATTTTCACAATAGCTATGTAAACACTGTTTTTGAGAAATCACTTCATACAAAATACTAATCCCTTCATACTCAAAAGATTTAGGAAAGAAGGAATTAGTCCTTATTTATTTCTTCTTTACCTTCTTTAGTCATTTCTTGTTTCAGGCAATGATATAATTCACAAACTTAAAAAAAAAATTGCTTTCCTCTCTGAAACTGAGTTGTAACTTCAAACTGAGTAAGTTAATGTTTGTAAACTACCTCTAATTCATAAACATCAGTATGGTGAGATTTGTTTTAAAAAAATAATATTTTAATATATGCATCAACATGAATATGCTGTATACATTACATTACATTACATTTCATTACATTATGGATCATCCTTAAATGTTATCACTATACAAAACTGATACAACAGCCCACAATAAAAAAAAAAATTAGAGAAATGCATATATGTGACCCATATTTTAAAATAGTAATTGTTGTACCCACCAGTAAGCCATGATCATCTGCACAGTAGGTTTATGATTTTGCTCCTACATACAATAATCAATAGAGGTGAATCAGAGTGTCATTTTCCTCTAAAAGATAAAGATTTATATAAATTGGAAATAAGGGGGGAAAACTTAAAAATTATTTTAGCAAGTTTGCCTCTTTTGACATGTAAAATGGTGTAGGCAAAAGATTTTACAATTTCATTAAGTAGTTTCATAAAGTATTCTTACTTTCATACGGGGAAGGGCTCAAGATTTTTCTATGTTGCTTATTTTAAAGATTTTAACTACATATTGAAAAGTGATGTTGTCCTTTATTTGCTACACATTAAACAGTTGGAAGATTTTTATCCAACTCATAGATACTGGTTATTTGTTGATAATTTTTTCAAAAAAATAAAAGGTGGTAATTTTGTAGTATATAAGTGTATCAAATCAACATATTGAAAACCTTAAGCTTTTATAGTGTTATATGTTAAATCTACCTCAATGAAGCTGGAAAGAAAAAAAAAAACCTAATTGAACCCTTCTTGCTCACGTCAAAGAAAGAAAATACTTATACTAAAATGATCGCTCTGTATCACTACACATGTGTCCAAACCCATAGAACATACAACACGAAGAGAAAATTCCAGTTTACTGAAAGGAAAATCACTTTCAGTGGTTACAATGTGTCAGGGTAGGTTCATCTTTGTTAGCAAAAATGTACCATTCTGGTGACATAGATTAGTAAGGGAGGAGGCTGTGCGTGCGTGGCGACAGGACGACTATGGCAAATTTCTGTACTTCCCTCTCAGTTTTGTTATAATCTTGAAACTGTTCTAAAAAATAGTTTCTAAAAAATGTACAGTGCATACATATACCACATTTTCTTTATCCATTCATGTGTTGATGGACACATACATTGTTTTCGTATCTTGGCTATTATAAATAATGCTGCAGGGAACATGGAAGTGAAGAGATCTTTTCAAGATCCCAATTTATTTTCTTTAAATATCTACCCAGAAGTGGAATTACTGGATCAGGTAACAGTTCTATTTTTAAACTTTGTGAGGAAGCTCCACACTGTTTTCCATAATGGCTGCACCATTTTACATTCTCACCAACAGTGTATACGAGTTCCAGTGTCTCCACATCCTAGATAATACTTGTTATCTCCTGCCTTTTTTTGAGAATACCACTGTAATAGGTGTGAGGTGATACTTCATACTGTATTGTATACTTGAAATTTGCTAAGATGATGACATTTAAGTATTCTGACCAGGGAAGGAAGGAAGGAGAAACAGTAACGATGTGAGGTGATGATTGTGCTTATTAGCTTGACTCTGGTGGTCATTTCACAGTGTATGTCAAAGGTCAAGTTATACACCTTAAATATGTACAGTTTTTATTTGCCAATTACATCTCAATAAAGCGGGGGGGGCTGTGGAAAATTTTCCATAGCATATGCTTTTGACGTGAGTTCTATGTTATATCCAAAATGTGACTGATTTTGTCAACTCTTGCCCCAGTTAAATGGATCTTTAAAATTTGATCTGCTGCATTCAGAAAAGACAGGGAAAAAATTCAAAGGCCAGAATTTCATTAGCAAGGGTCTGAGTTGTAGCACTGCAAAATTCTTATGGGTCACTAACTAATTTCAAACTGTAGACGAAGTACCTCCATACGATAGTTCACTCACCCCACATTCTTTCCTTGTCCAAAATGGGCTGCTTCATTATTCACTTCAAACCATTACTGCTCTGGTTGTTAACATTGGTTTTCATTTATTCTCCCACACAGCCAGGTTAACACCTTTCCCATGTCCATCCGAGTGGGTGCTAGGTTCCATGAAAGCCTCGCTCTACATGGCTTCCCCGTTTCCTGAATTGGGGTCCAGTGGCCTCTGCTTCTGTGATGCTTAGACTGCAGGTTGGTATCTACCACCATCTGGGGTTGCTCAGCAAATTATTGTGGAGTTAGGCTTAATTTTTTTCCGTCTTCTCAAGTTTGAGCACAGAAACCTCTTGGGACTTCTCTGCACATGGGAAACATCATGAAGAAGCCTAGGCAGGCCCCACCCCTCCATTTCTGTCTCAGCCTTTTAGCCTCCTCCTCCTGTTGACTTTTGCCTTTCCACACCACTGGACCCATGCTGATGGCCGGAACTTCCTTGGCCTGATCAGCATCGTCAGCTTCCACCTGTCCGTGTGTATCTGCTCCATCCACTGAGCAAAGTCCTGTCACAGATCACTCCTGTAGTGTGATTTTCCTATTCTTATTCCAAAAATGTTTTTAAAATCCCGTAAGTGTTCAGTTGCCAGTGCTGAACATTCACAGCCTCCGGTCTCAGCTGGAAGGACCCTTAGCCTCATGCTGTGATTTCATTTATGCTCCACTTTTCCCTCTCCCTTCTCACTGAAAGCCATTCCAGACCGTATCTGCTGTCCTTACCATCCCTAGCAGATGAGGTCTCTCCTGCTCAGCTGAGATGATGGGGCACTCAGGTATGCACTGCCTCAACTTCCTGTTCTCCCCAGCCATAATCTTAACCATGCCCCTCCATCCTTCTCTCTTCAAAGCAGCTTGGCTCAGGTCCTCCCCTCCGGCTTTCGCCTTCAACTTCTTCAGGCCATTACATTCCCATGACCACCACCCCCACCATGGGTGCCTTCCCCTATTTATGAATTAGCGTAAGATTAATACATGTTTGAGGCTTACGTAAAAGGAAAACCTTTAGAGAAAGATGGTGGCTACACCTATGACTGGTTTATTAAAGGCAGAAAATTAATTCTTCCCAGCCTACCTATGAGCTATTTAAAGCAATCTTGTCCTGTGCTTGTTTTGATATAGTTTTGTTTGAACAATTTTAATCAACTTACTCCATTTCAATGTGAAAAAATTGGGGCAAAAAATGATTTAAGATAGTTTTTGAACAATGAAAGAACATAAAATGAATATTATAGCATTATCCTCAAATCAATAATTATGTTATTTACCAAATTCAGCCAGTAAATTCCTGATATTTCTTGGGCTAACTCTGAAATACAAATATTGTATTTTTAAAAGGAACAAAATAGCAGGGGATGAAGGTAAAAGTTTTTTAATTAATCAATTTATTTTTATATATTTTTTTATTTAAATTCAAGTAGCCAGCATCATTAGTTTCAGATGTAGAGTCCAGTAATTCATCAGTTGCCTATAACACCCGGTGCTCATCACATCAACTGCCCTCCTTAATGCCCATCACCCTGTTACCCCATCCACCTACCCCCCTCCCATCCTGCAATGACAGATAACATTTTTAAAAGACTTGGGAAGGAAGGCAGTTTTAGGCCGACAGCAAAATTGAGAAGAAGGTAGAGAGATTTCCCATACTCCTCCTGCCACCCCCACAGCCTTCCCATTATCAGCATTCCCTCCTACAGTTGTTACAACACTGTTATCTCCCAAAGGTCACAGTTTGCTTCAGAGCTCATTCTTGGTGTTGTACGTTCTCTAGGTTTGGACAAGTGTGTAATGACATGTATCCCCCATTATAGCACCATAAAGAATAGTTTCCATGCCCTGAAATTTCCCTGTGTTCCACCTCGTCAGCGCTTTCTGACCGCAGACTCCTGGGGAGCAGTGATCTTTTTATTGTCTTCATAGTTTTGCCTTTTGCAGGATTTCATATAGTTGGAAACACGTAACCTTGTCATATTGGCATTTTTCACTTAATAGTAGGCATTTAAGTTTCCCCTACATCTTCTAATAACTTGAGAGCTCATTTCCTGTTACTGCTGGATGATATTCCATTGTCTGGATGTATCAGTTTGTTTATCCATCCACCATTACCCAGTTTTGTGTAAAATATTTTTAAACGCAAAAATTATATGACTTTTTTTTTCCTAAAAGCGTTTCTAAGAGTATGTCTTTTCATACAAGTCAAACTTTTTTGCATTATTTTTGATATGGGAAGAAAAAGACCTAGTATTCCTTCCTCACAGTGTACCATACAGTTTGCATCCAAATAGTTGGCTGTATTCTACAAATTTGCTTGCAAATCTGAATATATATTTTTAGAAGTGTATCATATATGTTATGTTGAAAGAATGCTTTGCAAATGCTTAAGTCTAATGTAGCTAAATAAAAATGTTTCTTGCACAAAGCCTAAACATTTTATCAGAATATGTGATGCTCAGAATTGGCCCAAAGAAT
The DNA here is from genome assembly GCF_011764305.1 of Mustela putorius furo. NCBI lineage: Eukaryota > Metazoa > Chordata > Mammalia > Carnivora > Mustelidae > Mustela > Mustela putorius. The sequence continues at coordinate 4,524,254 of NW_025422171.1, forward strand.
AAGACTGTTTCCTGGACACATAAGTGGGGTGTTTTCAGTGATAGTTTCAGTAGAAAGGAAACAAATGTGGTCCTGGGAGAGAAGCAGGAGTCTGCACTACATGTAGTGGAAATGAACTCACAGCCACTTGGGGACATAGGGACGTGTGAAATTTTACCAGCCATATCTATCAAATAGTAGTAGACTTTATGTTCACCCAGCATAGCATAGATGTGGAAAAAAGCTTAACTATTTCTTTCAAATATACACCCCCAAAAAAAAAAGAAAGAAAGAAAGAAGAAAAGAAAAAGAAAATTCTCATTGTGGGAACCTAAGGCAATTACTTCATTCTATTGAGTTGAAACAAACTGTCAAAAATGACTAAGCTTTCAGTTACACTCCTGGGCATAAAGGTGAACTGAACAGAATAATGTTCCGAAAGAGAGCACTCACATTGCCAGAATATAAGCTCTGAAAGTAGGATAAGATCTATAGAGGAACAGGGAATCCTGAGAATCTGACTCAAACCAAGGCCAAGGAATCATCTTCAATTCTGTGCTCTGTTTAAGTTTTTGCTGAAACAGAATTCACTATTTTCCTCTTCTTTGGCTATCTAAGATTGTGTGAAAGACCAAAATTCTTTCAGGAGTGAGGATCCACAAAAGCATACCCATGGTGCCTCCAAGTAGTTTTCACAAGTCACTAACAACCCTCTTAACCCTACAGTGAAGGGTCACGTGGGTAACAGACTTCCACGTTGAAGATGACAACATGAGGGTAGTATTTCCACAGTGATTCCTCCTAAAATCATTCAAAAGCAGCAAAGTTAGTGAAAAACTCCTTCAGATTCTATTTTAAACAAAACTAGGAGACAACCAAAACCCAAACCACAAAATGAGTGAGAAGTTACCCAAAAGAGTGGGGATTGAACAGGTATGTGTCTGAAAGACTAGCGAGAGAGAGGACATAGGAGCTGCAGGCTCAGAAAACACAGTACTCTGTGTGTGCATGTGTGTGTGTGTGTGTAAAGAGTGTGTCCTGCAAATGGCAAGATTTTGTTTTTTATGGCTCTATAGCATTCAACTGTGCTATGGTGACCACTGTGAATTGTGTAAGACTGATGAATCACAAACATGTACCCCTGAAACAGACAATACATTATATGTTTAAAAAATAAAATAAAATGGCAAAAAAAAGAAAAATGTTGAGCTGATGTAACTATAGTAAAATGAACATAATAAATAGGTGTTATTCCCAAAGATTTGGTACAGCTATACATCCTCGTAGATCAGATCAAAAAGAAAACAAGACTCATGTTCCTATACACCTCTCTGGATACTTGATGTAGCCTCTCCATCTAGTCACACAGTTACAGACTCCTGAATAGTTAATATATAAGGCTATCTTTGGGTCAACCATGACTTTTACTGACAACATGACAAACTTAAAGAAGCTGGCTAAGTCCATTTTTAGTACTTTTAAAATTATCTCCTTCAACTTATTTCTTTATCTTCATGTACTTTTTAGGTACTTCTGTATACAAGAAACCCTTTTGGTTTATGGCCCATCCTGCATGGTGCAGTGTGCACACCTCCCATACCGTGGGAGGAGGAAATAAACTAGCTGACAGCAGGGCATCTCTTGCACAAGCTCTGTGCCAAGATGCAAAGGTGTGCAGATGTGGAGTCACTCAGAAAAGTCTAATGCCAGGAGGCAAGCTGACTTTTGAAGCTAAGCATAGGACAGATCTTGTATTGTGAAAAAAGAGAGAGAGGGAGCGAGGAGGGACAGAAGAAAAGGGAGGAGACAGGAGGAGAGAGGAGTGGAGGAAAGAGAATGAAAGGAGAGGAGAGAAAGAAACCAAATAAACAGACATGAAAACTGGACAAACACAAATATTTGGGGTCATGAAGAAAATTCCAGTTAGATCAAAACATATCCCAGCCTGGCACAGACCTCCTGAAAGTAGCCGGGCAGGGAGCAGAAAGGAGAGGGAGAGAGTGACAGCCCAACGGAAGGGGCTTGTTAGAAGAAATGGGCAGTATTTCATGGATAATACATCTAGTGTTTGGAATAAGGTCTTCTCTTAGAGGGAACTATAGCTACATTGCTGTGCAGCTGAGATTATCAACCATGGCCACCCATTAGAACTGCCTAGGGAACTTGACAAATACCTAGAGCAGGGCCTCTGTCATAGCAAATACATCAGAATGTCTGGAGAGGATCCTAAGCAATGGTATTATTTTATCTACTTCCTGGTCGCTGCTAATGTGTGGTCACAGCTGAGAACCACTGCTCTTCATGCCTCATTCTCTCCGACCTTATCTGGTCTGTTCCATGTACCATGTTCCCACTCCTAGGCCTTGCTTGTGTCACTTAAACATAGATCATTCCTTCCCCAGGGCCATTACACAGAGCAATCCCCTACCTTTATCACACTTTGCCCTGGTCTTTTCATGATAACTTCTTTCTCATTCTTCAGGTCATCCCACAAAGGGCTGCCCTGACCATGTGCTTAAATATTCTCCCCATCCCCATGCTTACTTTCTTAATAAACTTGCCAGGGTGAGAAATTTTCTTGATTATTGTTTTCACATTGATTGGCTGTTTGCTCTCAACTAAAATATAAGCTCTGAAAAGGTAAGTCCTCCTTTGTCCTGTGCACTCAGCTATTCTCAGCATCTAAAACAGGGTTTGGCACCCATTTGGTACTCATTGGATCAAAAACAGCAGAAGTGGCTTCAGCAGGATCCTGGTAGCCTTTGCATATAACTGATTCATATAAGACAAACCAACTCAGCATCCCAGAAAAACAGTTTCAGAGAGAGTCAATCATTAATTCCATTAAGCAACCTCTATATACAATAGGAAGCATTGCCATACACCCACCTAAAAGAGCATTACTTTTCTGAGGCAATTACTGAGACTATGAGAACTGAATTTCTCATTATTCTAGCAAACATAAGAACTAGTCAACAAAAGCAACTCAAGTGTATGACAGAGATAATCCTTGATGAATACTACTTAAATGCATCATGAATGACAGACAACTGCTGTTATTATTCACTCCATTGCATTGTTACCATATCTTACCAAATCTACAATGCCCATTTTTTGCATTTTAATAGCTCTTAATTGGAATGCATATGACCATTAGTGCCAGATTATAGTTTAATTTGCAGAGGTACTCCTTACTGGCATAAAAACAGTGGTGGTCTTAAAATCATCACTTTTAGCTTTGATGAGATAATATTATATGAGAAAGTCGGGGCTTTTTTAGGAAGTATCTTTGAATCATTACTAAGCCTATCATTTTTTTAAAAGAGTTTATTTATTTATTTGACAGAGATCGCAAGTAGGCAGAGAGGCAGGCAGAGAGAGAGAGAGGAGGAAGCAGGCTCCCTGCTGAGCAGAGAGCCTGATGTGGGGCTCGATCCCAGGACCCTGAGATCATGACCTGAGTCAAAGGCAGAGGCTTTAACCCACTGAGCCACCTAGGCGGCCCCTCCTTTTTTTTTTTTAATTTAGAACTATGGTCTTAAATCTTCCCCCTGGTCTTCTCTTGCCAAATCAAGTTATCTTTCTCTGTCCTCATCTTTGACTTCCCCAGAGCATTTGGTAACCCTGAGTAACCCCATCATTCATGTATGCCACCACAGAAGGTTTGGATTTCTGCAGCTTCCCAGTTCTGTTTCCCAGCTGTTGGTAAGGAGCTGTTCACGTTGATGTTCATCACCTCTCTTCATTTTTTTGAAACTACTCTTGGTACCATCACCTCCTTTTTTTTTTTTTTAACACATCTATAGTATTTATTGTCATTTACCAGAAGAAAGCAATAGTAAAACAAACATTTATGGGGAAAAAAAATTTTTTTAAATGCTGCTGCTGGAAACACAACTAAATTTCACCCAAGTCACTCAAACGGGTTGGAAGTAGAAAATGTTGTCGCAGGATAGTAATTTTTTTATCTCCCCCTTCCTTGCCAGCCTCTTATTTTGCCCCTGCCTTTACAGAATACTCCTATCAGATGCCAGCCTTGTTCCCCGTTCCACCACCTGGCTCCAGAAGTATGCTGCTGAGACGGTCTCCAAGCTCATTGTCTCAATTCCTTGTTCTTCTAAAATTATTCTGTTCCCACTTATGCCAGTTCCTTTGGCAGCTGCATGGACTTAAGATAGGCAACGTTGCTGTGGCGAATGTCATTCAAGAGCTGATCTCTGGGAGTGATTTCCACCAGCAGGGGTGGCCTGTTTTTCGGCACCGGTTTGAGCGTTCTGATGACATCTTTGAGGTTGGTCTTCTCCAGCGGCTCTCTGGCCTCAGGCATCTGAGCTTGCATTGCATCCTCTTCGGCTTCACCACTCGGAAGGAGTCAGGGTCCGTCCTGTACTTTGGGAGCTGTGACGGCTTCCTCAACATTTCATTCTGTCGATTGAAGGCGGCTGCTTGGGGGTTGGGAGGCTGTGGAGGAGTCTGGAGGAACTCCTGCATCCTGGGATCAGGCATGGGTCCCCCCAGCCTCTCCCACATTCCAGGTGGCACTTCCTCATTCTCTCACACCAGGACCTGAGTGAATTCCTACACCATGACCACCACCCACAAAAAATTGTTTTTTCCTTTTAATTTTTTCAGTGTTCCAATTTTCATTGTTTATGCACCACTTTAAAAAAAGACAAGTTCTTTATTGCGTTGGTTTAATTAAAACTTACATTAGATTTTTATGTTGCAAATGATCAAATACCCACTCTACAGTTTTGAATGGAAGGAAAGCAATTTATTGGCTGATATAACTAAAAAGTACAAGATTAGAGCTGATTTAGGCATGCCTCGATTTACGGACTTGAAATTACCATGAAGTTTACTTCTCTCAGCTCCAACCTTTGCTGCTCACTGACCAGGCTTGAATCACTATCAGATTCAAGTCAAACAGAAAATAAAGTCTGTCTTGTCAGCCGCTGAAACAAAAGTTGTGGGATTGCTCTGATGGAGGCTGGTTGGCTTGGATGGAGTCATTCTAAAATAAGCTCTGGCCAAGAGAATGCCACAGTCTGCTCAGGTTGGGCTAAGTCAGGAGTGAGTTCATACTGGGAATGGACCAAACATATAACTGATGCAAGATAGGGGTGAGTCCCCCCATAAAAAATCCAAGGGTTATTACTAGAAGTAGAGTTAGTGGATGTTGAGAAACAAAAAAACATGTGCTCATACACTTTTTGGAACCAACATGTTCATTTTTGACATTTTTAAGTTTTTAATCTCTCATTTTTAAATGAAAAAAATTTTTATTCTTTTTTTTAAATATTAGTAAGCCAGTGATATTTTTGTGCTATAGTGGAGAAACCAGATTTTGTGCTAGTGTGGAGATGCCAGATTTCCTTCTTGTTGCTGAAAGTATCCAGAATCTAATGCTTGATTATCAAACAGCTTTCTTTCTTTCATGGTAGGTAACTGGAGTCTGTCGTAAATAGGCTGTGCTTAGGCCAGCATCCCTCATTTTTTTCCCTGTAGTTGCACTTCCTTTTCCAAATAAATTTTTAAAAGGACTTTTTGATCACTTGCTAATTGGGGGGCAAAAACATACATTAGTTGAAATAATTTACGTTAAGCTTATGAAAGTTTCTGTCAGGGCCAACTGGCAAATGGCAGTGCCTTTAAGCTAAGAAAGAGAACAGAAGGGAAGTTTTGGGGATAAGTGGGAGGGGTAATTGAAATATGTTGAGTTTGCAACAAGATGACTTTGAAATACCTGCACCTATAAGTCATAAACACAAGGGATCCCAGCCAGAATCTTCAGTTGCATCTCATTTGTCGAGGTCCTTCTCTTCATCACTGTCATTTCTCCTGGGCCTCAGCACTGAATCTTGCTGTCACCTCATGACCTCATGACACAGTGTTTGTGTTGTCATGAAACCTCTAGCATCCAGCTGTCACAAGTTCAGTGGAAAGAAGGTTTTTGAAATAATAAGACTTTTAGACTTTTCAGTAGATAGGGTGAAGGTCGGGGGTCAGGAGCTCAGGGACTCTCAAGAGGACACAAGCAGAGCAATGGTCAGAAACATGTCAAGTTCAGCTTCGTGGAAACTCCAGTTATCTTTAACTTTCAGACTGTAAGTAACCATGTGTGTCAGTCCAGACTGTTAAGCTGCATGTATCATATACAAGGCAAATTGTTGACAAAAAATGTGGATACTCAAAAACTAAACCGTAAGAAAGTAATTATAATGATTTGGTTTGATTGTGTGAAAGTGCTCTCATGTAGTCTGCCTAGGAAAGTTAGTTACTAGCTGAGCACATTAATGATTAGGCATAGCGTCAAGTCAGAATATTCTTATCATATTTGATATAACATGGAGTAAGCCAAAATACATTTGTTGTAAAGGCTGTATTTGTCATAATCCGTGATTCATGTATTTTATTTCATTTTGAAAAATTCACTCACAGCATTAAGAAACAATTATAATAATTTGTATTTTTATGTGTTTGTATGCCATTTGTATGTGTTTTACTCTGTGCCAAGTGCCTTTTGTACATTATCACATTTAATTATTTTACTAGCCTTGAGCAGAGAGCTGATATTATCCCCAACATTAATAGCAGAAAACAGACCATTAAGAAAATAACTAAGTTACCTAACATTATACGAGCTATTGTGAAAAAGCTGAATTTAAATCTCAGTTGATCCCAAAGCCTAGAATTTTGGGCCATTTGTTTATATTATTTGTAGGGAAAGAATAAGTAAGGAAGATTTTAAATTAATGCTGTACAGTGTTAATCATAATCAGACTACAGAATACCGGACATCAGCCAAGCTGTCAAGCCATAGAGGCTCTAAGTATCTACATCCAATTTGGGGGGTTTTAGGGGGTTGAACTAAAGTCAACAGTACTGTAACTATTTTAGGGTTTTGCTTCATGGTCTCAAAACCTATTTGTGAGTCAATAAAAAAAAAACAGCACTCAGGTCAGTGACAGGTACACATCTCAATATGTGTTGGCTCATATACATTTACAATTGTGTTCACACACAATTATGTCAACATTTTGAATACGTTTGAAACATTCACAAATATGAGAAATTTCAAAAGGCTGAGGTGGTGATGATTTCTGCTGAAGGAGAATCAACTACCACTAGGTCTCTTTCAAATACACTTAACTTTTCCTTTATGTGCTTCCATAGCCTTTGGTTCCTATCTACACTCTTATGCTAACCGTATTATTGAGTAATTATTTAGCTGTCTGCCCTCCAAGCTAGAAAGAAAGCTACCTTAGTAAGTACATAAATTGTGGCTTACTTGTTAAATTCCTTCGTTTAGCAGATATTTAATAAGTACCTAGAGGCTAAGGAAATACAGGTATCAAGACTCAGTCCCTGCCACCAAACTTAAGATCAAATAAAGAATAAACAGGATTTAGAGAAGTAAATAAGCAGTGACAGATTGGTCTACATTGAATGCTGTGAGGACCTTAGGAGGGTACCAGCCTTGCAAAAAGGAGGAAGTAGAAGAGTTAGAGAAGTCTAAGAACTAATATAGAATAGCCCCAACGAGGTAGTAGCTCCTCAGAAGAGATACGTCGTTGTTAAATGCTGATTTTTTTTTTTTTTTTTTTTTTTTTTAGTTTGAGAAGATTGAGAAAGATCACTTCTCTTTTTACTGCCCCAGTTCTGAACCAACTGAGAGACAAAGGGAGGAGGCAAATGAAGGTCTCGCTGTCATTTCTATTACAGATGTATTGGAGAATGTGTTCTAGAAGTGCAGCCACAATGGGCTTGCTGATGTTACAACCCCAGCAAGGGCTCACCCACCCCTCAGGCAGCTCTAGGTGATCACAGGTCCCTCCTAGGGCCTGAAGGACCAGTGTCAAAACTGTACTCTCTCCAGGCATGAACATCCCTGAAGAGGGAGAAAATGGACCATACCGACCACTTTCTTTTTCTAACTCATCAATGAAAAGAATGAATCCACTTTCCCTGAGAAGAAATGAGAAGTGACAGAATCTAGAAATGTTACTATACTAGGAGGACCCTTCTCAAAAGAGGACTGAGTGTTCCTTTGTAAGTGACTATTCTCACAAATTTCAATGTCCGACGTGTTTTCCAGTGTCTCTGGGCACTGACCTATTCCTCTATAGTTTTCCGGTATTCTCTTTTTCAGTTCTGGTTTTTTTCCTCCAATTTATTTTATATCACATATATTCCTTTTCATAAATCCTTTACTCTCTAGTTCTTGGTCAGAAATTTCTGATAAGGGTAAAGAGATTTTAAACACATTCATGAAATATAATATTCTCACTCAATGTCTACTTTTCAATAAAAACAAATACATTTACATTTTATAAATGGATGCTCCCTTCCCTTTGATCAAATCAGGTATATGAAATGCCAGATAAATGCAATGGGAAATAAACTAGGGAGAATATTAATTTCACCAAAAAATAAACAGTTATCTTTAAATAGTAATGTACCTTACACAATATAAACCAGAAATGCAAATCAGACTTGAATTACATTTCTCTGCAGGAACTCTTAATGACAGGTGTCAATGGAGCAAGGACTTCAAAGTTTAGGCTGAAATTATTTCAACCTAAAATTTTATTCTAAATGAAACTATTAACCAGTTTTGGAGCAGAATAGATATATTTTCAGACATAAAAGGACTCAGGTCATCTACTTCCCAAACACCACTTCTGAATGATTATTTGAGGGTGCAGTCCATCAAAGCAAATGGATATATGAGGAGAGGATGTGAGAGCTGAGTCAGGGAAGGTGCACCCAGCTCAGGGGAGCAAAGAGAGCTAAGGAACACAGCAGCTGGGCGGGAAGCTGGCTCAGCAAGACAGAGGAGGGAGAGTCTGGGGTACAGGATGCTAAAGAAAAATGTGATCCTATACATTTCAGAACAACATCAGAAATTCAACAGAAGTTTGTTGATGTGGTAGAAGTAGAGAATGCCAGAAAGTGAAAGACCGTTAGAAGGTAAGGTAGCATGAGGTGAGTCCTACAAGAAAAACCATGATATAAACTACTTAAATTAGAAAGGAACAGTGCATTTCAAGAAGAAAAATGACATTGATTCCAAATAATACATTAAAGGAATAAAAACTGAGAGACAACTAGGATAAACCGAGGAAGGCAAATTTTGCAAAATTTTTTGTTTTATGATAACAACAAAAATGGTATTCAGAAACTCCAACAACAATAGCTCTCTGAGAAAGACACAATATCAGTACAAGGCATTTAAAACATTTGAAGGAATATTTAAAGAAAAAAAAAAAAAAGATTCTGAAGTACTTGAGTGGCTCAGTGGGTTAAGCCTCTGCCTTCAGCTCAGGTCATGATCTCAGGGTCCTGGGATCGAGCCCCGCATCGGGCTCTCTGCTCTCAGCAGGGAGCCTGCTTCCCCCTCTCTCTCTCTGCCTGCCTCTCTGCCTACTTGGGATCTGTCTCTCTCTGTCAAATAAATAAATCAAATCTTAAAAAAAAAAGATTCCATTCAAACTGATAATAGAAGCATTGAGGAGCACAGATATCTGTCTCTGAAAGGGAATATGGTTAGATAGTTGGGTAGCTAGTTGTAAAAATGTGAATGCTGGATATTGCATTATTTTTTAAATCAACCTGATCAAATCACAGGAGATATAGGAGATTAAAGTTTCAAAGTGGAAGGTAAATATGACCCCGCTGAGTATGTACAAAAAGTACAGGGAAACTACAGAGGGTTGGAGGTAAGAGTGGCTGGCAGTGGGACACCTGGGTGGCTCAGTGGGCTGAGCTTCCAACTTTTGATTTCGGCTCAGGTTGTGATCTCAGGGTGGTGGCATCAAACCCCAAGTCGATCCCTGCATTGGGCTCCACACTGAATGGAGGGTTGACTTGAGACTCTCTCTCTTTCTCTGCCCCTCGCTCTCCCTAAGATTAAAAAAAAAAAAAGAATATTTAAAGAATATATATGACGGCCCAATGCAGTGATTACCAATGAATAACCTTTGACATTTCAGGTAGTCCATTTTCTGAAATGTAGGAGTTTTCTTTTTTCTTTTTTTTTAATTTTTTATTTCTTTTCAATGTAACAGTATTCATTGTTTTTGCACCACACCCAGTGCTCCAAGCAATCCGTGCCCTCTCTAATACCCACCACCTTGTTCCCCCAACCTCCCACCTCCGGCCCCTTCAAATCCCTCAGATTGTTTTTCAGAGTCCATAGTCTCTCATGGCTCACCTCCCCTTCCAATTTCCCTCAACTCCCTTCTCCTCTCCATCTCCCCATGTCCTCCATGCTATTTGTTATGCTCCACAAATAAGTGAAAACATATGATAATTGTCTCTCTTTGCTTGACTTATTTCACTCAGCATGATCTCTTCCAGTCCCATCCATGTTGCTACAAAAGTTGGGTAAGAGTTTTCTTTTTTTAAGTCTTCTTGTTTTTCCAGCATCCCACTGTTTTCTTTCCTGTCATCCCTGACAACACTGAATTAGCCCCTTTACACTAAATAGGGACTTTTACACTTCCCCCCAAGTATCAGAAGAAGCCACAAAATGCCTACATTGAGTAATCTAGTGGTCAATTTATTTTTTTTATTTGTACAGCAACTCCAAAAGGAATATGAATTTTCTTTCTAAAATGCATATACTTGGATCATCTCTATTTTAAAATAACAGGAGAATTTGGGTGAGAAGCATCCAGGTGATTACATTAATTACATTCTATATTTAAACTTGTGTTTTCATTTGTGTAGAGAATCATTTCATTTTGCTTCTTTGAAGTCTATGGCATCTCTCTTGAGGAAGCTGTAGCTTTGATTAGAGGGGCAGGTCATTGATATGGGTATTTTTTTTAAGATTTTATTTATTTATTTGACAGACAGAGATCACAAGTAGCCAGAGAGACAGGCAGAGAGAGGAGGAAACAGGTTCCCGCTGAGCAGAGAGCCCGATGTGGGGCTCAATCCCAGGACCCTGGGATCATGACCTGAGCTGAAGGCAGAGGCTTTAACCCACTGAGCCACCCAGGTGCCCTGATATGGGTATTTTTTTAATGCTTGAAATTTATCTCTCACAAAATAATTTGATTTCACATTTCATTTGCTCTGAAAGCAAATACATTTATTACTGTTATACTGACCTCTTCTGGAAAAGTCTTATAATGTCATCCTGATCATATGTTAGCTCTTTTTTTTTTTTCTGGTGTTACAGTGCACTGTGGAACTGAAATCATAAAAAATACTGAGTTTAGTGTAAATATTCACGGTTCAGTTAATGGAAGGCTCAGGTGCTGAGCAAGGAGTTCAGAGTCTAATAGAGAAAATATGTATATAAAGCAATGATGGTAATGTAAATGCAAATAACTATAAGTTTATAAATACATATAGAAAGCTGATAATGACAAGTAAATAGACTTTCAAAAGTTAAATAGACATTAGAAAGAAAAGGATGGGAGGTAAGTCTAGTCATATTTAGCCAGGCATCCAATGGCATGTAGTTTCTTACAGAACCTAAAGGGAGACAGGCTTGGCCCAGTCATAAAGGTGTGTGTGCCCTGTCAAGAACATGGTCCCCATCGTGAAGGCTTGCCACAGGTCTTTAAGCTAGGGAGTGATGTGGAGAGAATGAAATGTTTTCGGCATTTCTCTGGCAATCCCAGGAGTCTAAATTGGACTGCGGCAGAACCTGGAACCAGGCCAGCAGGTACTGAGCACCAGGAGACACCTGCTGGAGTCAGATGGGAGGTGGAGAGAAAGCAGCAGGCAGAGCCGGAGATACTGCGGCTCAGTGAGTGGCAGGCTGGTTAGTGAGGGAGATTCCCAAATCAGCCGTCAGTAACTTGTGGAGGTTGGAGTCATAAATGAGAAAGGAAGGATGAACAAAAAAGCAGGTTTGAGAGATGAAGAGTTTGGTTTGGGAGGAAAGTGTGAGGTGGTTTGGGGGGATTTTGTCCTAGGAGCTCACCTCTACAGTTAGTATCCAAAATCACAGGAACTACTAAAAATGGGACCACTGTATATTGATCAACTTCAGCTGGCTCCAAACATTGTCTGTTATGTTTCACTAGTAAATTTACTCCCCAGCTCTTCCTGACTTCTCTCTTCTTGTCAAACTTTCAACGGTCTCATCCCCCATCATCCCCTATATCCTCCCTCTGCAGGCAAACTTACCTCCTACTTCATATCAAAAACACAAATAATTAATCCAAAATGAACCATATATCTACCAGAAATTCCTTGTTTTCACTGGATCTAAAAGTGGCCTCCCCAACCCACTATCTTAAGCAGCAGAACTGTCGGCCCCCAGGCAGAAGTGAGGCAGGAGGTGAGGATTGCTAACTGACTCTAGGGGGACGGATGCGGGTGAATCCCAGAAGGATCCTATAGTTAAGTAAGATCACGATTAACATAAGAGCCTAAGGACTTTCTTCTCTTTATTTATTTATTTATTTATTTATTCATTTATTTATTTATTTTCTGTTATTTGTAATTTATTTTCACTTTTTAAAAAAATTTTATTGTATTTTTCAGTGTTCCAAGATTCATTGTTTTTGCACCATACCCAATGCTCCATGCAATATGTGCCCTCCATAATACCCACCACCAGGCTCACCCAGCCCCCCCACACCATCCCCAAAACACTGTTTCTCAGACTCCACAGTCTCTCATGGTTCATCTCCCCCTCCGATTTCCCCCAACTCACTTTTCCTCTCCTTCACCCAATGTCCTCCATGTTATTCCTTATGCTCCACAAGTAAGTGAAACCATATGATAATTGGCTCTCTCCATTTGACTTATTTAAATTGAAGTACATTTGACACACAATGTTACATTAGTTTTAGGGGTACAACATAGTGACTCAACAGTTGTATTCATTACACAGTGTTCACCAGAGAGAAGTGTAGTCACTATCTGTCACTATACATTATCACAATAGTACTGACTATATGCCCTACGCTGTACTTTACATCTCCATGATTTATTTAGGACTGGAAGTTTGTACTTCTTAATCCCCTGTGCCTATTTCACCCATCCCCCCTCACCTTCCCTCTGGCCACCACCAGTTTGTTCTCTGTAGGAATGATTTCTGTCTCTGTTTGCTTGCCAGGCCCAAACCAGCTCTGTAACCTTGAAGGAGCTCTTTTTCATCCAGTGAACTGTTTGACTAGGTTGTTTCCTTTAAGTTCTCTTATAGCTTTAAAATGTTATGATTCCACTGAAAACATATACACTTCGAGATGTATAGTGAAACTATACAAACTTTGAAGATCTTATTTTAGTAATTTCTTTGAAGATCTTATTTTAGTAATTTCAACTATTCTGTAAAATGAGAGATGTTTTTCTTTAACCCTCCTCCTGAAGGACGGAAAAGTTGGTAGTGTTAGATGAATCTGTAGATGTGAATGGAGATCAAATCCATAACTTGACTAACATTTGTACAAAGCAGTGCACAAAACATTGAAAAGTTCATAGCTATAAAACCAATTTACTGATTGATGAAAAGGTCCCTCAATATGTAACCTTTAAATGTGTGACATTTCAACCAGAATATTAGGTTAGGAGTTTCAAATTTTGACTTTTCAGACACATACTGATACAAACATCTCATATCATCACTGGTAAGTATTTTATATATATATTTATATGAGATAGTTGTGCTGTAATTTTATTCTAACTATATTGCTGTGTCAGGGAAAATAGTAATGTTCAGAGAGTTCATGAAAGATTTTTTTTAAAGTCTTACAAATAAATGTATGATTAGTTGAAGCTGTATCAGCTGTTAATTTAAGGCCTGCAGCTGTTGGCATGAGAAGCATCAAATGTCAAAAGAAGTTAGAGTTATGAATAAACAGAATAAGAGAAAAGGTCTTCTGAGAAGAAAAGGAAATATTAAGCATATGGATTATCATTGCACTGCTTCTCCTTTTCCAGGTTTAGTGCTAAAATACAAATTTCAAATATATAATTTAATCTTTGTTAATTCATACTGCTCACCAGGCTATATAAAAATAATGCAAAATAAAAGATTATTAAAAAGCTTGATATTTTCTTTACATCTTATGAAAATGAATGATCTACTCTTCTTTTTAAATAAAGATAAAAACGTCAAGATTGCCTTGTTACATTCACATCCTTTGTTAAACATAATGTAAATTTAGTTTACTGGAAAAGAACTGTCGTAATTTTAACAGGCAGAATTTATTTGCCTTCTCTTTATTAGGATCAGCATTCCCCAAGGTTTTCTTCTCAAATATTTTAAGTTTTTCTCTTAGAAAGAGGCTTAGGGACACCTGGGTGGTTCAGCTGGTTAAACAACTGTCTTTGGCTTAGGTCATGATCAAAGGATCCTGGGATCAAGTCCTGCATCAGGCTCCTACTCAGTGGGAAGCCTGCTTCTCCCTCTCCCTCTGTCTGCCACTCCCCTGCTTGTGCTGTCTCTCTCTGACAAATAAATATATAAATTAAAAAAAAACAAAAAAAAAAAAAACAAAAAAAGAGGCTTAAAGAAAGCGATTTTTAAGGAGTAACTATTAATATGATAATGTGCATTTCACTTGAGTGACAATAGTATACACTTAATACTAAGTAGGTCATTAAGTTCTAAATGTTGCATGTTAATTTGAAATGATTTTCAAAAGATTTTGTCAACATTAAATTCTGCTGTAAACTAGTCTGGTTTTTCTATTCATTTAAGGTAAAGTTTATTTTAGAAAGTTATAATTACATAAGACTATCATGATTCAGGGTTTAAGTGTTGGTTTTGTAAGATTTTTTTTTTTTTTTTTTTTTTTTTGGCCCACTTAGAGCTGTGTCCTGGAATTGGTGCCCAAACAATTTTAAGTGTGGTATGAGCTGTTTATGTCACTGAGTAAAATTAGATACGCCTGTTGCTAATACGAGGGGATGAAACATGAGACAAGGCCAAACACGCAAGAGCCTTTTCTTCCAGGCACAGTCAGTGAATTCTGAAGCCCCGAATCCTTCACTCATTCTGCAAGTAAGGGGAAAGTTTGAAACATTGTCTCTGATAGAGGCGGAGGACTGTAGTAATTCCCCAGTGGGTTAATACATCTAAGGTAAGTCATCCGTTTTAACTTGGATTTTAGATAATTCAACTTGGATTTTATATCATTACAATGTACAATTTAAAAACCAAATGGGTACAAGATTTCTTGGTGTTTTTCCCTTTCTAGGTGGTTAAATGCTGTTTGAAATGTTGAATACATTTCTTTCAAAATGATTATATATAAGTATCAATAAAATTTAGTGTAACTTATCATTTCCACTCTTTTACTCTACTAACATG
The DNA here is from genome assembly GCF_011764305.1 of Mustela putorius furo. Classification (NCBI taxonomy): domain Eukaryota; kingdom Metazoa; phylum Chordata; class Mammalia; order Carnivora; family Mustelidae; genus Mustela; species Mustela putorius. The sequence goes on from NW_025422171.1 coordinate 4,539,519, forward strand.
CTATGTATTTTCCACATGAATAGTATTTCTAATGTTTTTATTTTGTAGAATTCCATGATAGCATTTCTCTGTTATGGGACATTTAATTGTACAGTGTAGTTAATCTAGATAAAATGTAATCTTTAAGATTACCTGTTTCTAATTCTGCTCTTAAACTTTTGTGGTGGAACAACATTTGCTTTACATTTTGTTCATAGTTCTGTTATAGTCATCAAGCAATAGATTGAAATTAATGAGAGCAAGAGTCCCAGTCTTTTTGATAAACTGGGAATAAGCAAAAAAAAAAAAAAAAAAAGCAAATTACCAACTTTGGATTCCCAACTACTTTTGGAATAAAAAAAAAGGAAAGAATAGTTCTCTCCTAAAATCTGGAAAACAAAGTGTTGCTCAAAATCCGTATCAAAAAGTCAGTATAAGTAAAAGGTAAACATGTGCCAACACTTAGGCCTGCTAAGTTTTCAGCTCTTTGTGTTTCCTAATATGGAGCAGTTGAAAAACAAGTTTAAAGGGAGGCACAGAAAAAGATAATAAAGGAAAATAGAACTCAACTGACTAGAAGATTTGCCAGCAGGATGGAGCAACTCACTAGAACAAAATGTACTATTTAGTTTTTACTTATTTTCTTGGAAACATTTTGTAGGAGTAAGAACAAAGAGGCACACTCAAGAGTTTCAAGACTAATGGTTCAAGCTGGTGTTAGTTTTATAGGTTCTAGAATTTATCTAAGGTTTTCTTTCAAACCCAAATGAAAAGTAGTATTTCAGCATATTTAAATGTCAAATTCCAAAGACTGACAAATCCAAGTTTCCAAAAGAGGCTGGCTAAGCTTGCAGTTGTAGGTGCCAAGGGCGGGCCACCCCAAAATGTAAGAGTCACTTATGAAATAGCCAGTGAAAAAACAATCTGACACCCCCCACACTCCCCTGTGTTTGTCTCCGGAAAGCCAGAAGTAAATCTTCCGTGTGAAAGGTGCCCTCCTTGTAGAGGGAGATAAGGAGACTTCCTTACCACCTTACCAATCTACTCTCCCAGCCCAAATTCTGTTTAGAATTCCTTACTAATGGCAGCTCCTAAACTTAAGTTTTCTTTGTCCTTTTGATAAATTGAGAATAAGCAAAAAAAAAAAAAAAAAAAAAAAAGCAAATTCCCAGCAAATTTCTGGTCCCTTTCTCTAAAAAGTATAAAAACTGCCTGCCTGAGTTTTAAGTTGTTTTCTTAAAGATTTTATTTATTCATTTGACAGAAAGAGTGGGTGCGGGCACAAACAGTGGGAACCGCAGGCAGAGGGGGAGGGAGAAGCACGCTCCTCCTCGCTGAGCAGTGAGCTGATGTCGGGGTTGATCCCAGGACCCTGGGATCATGACTGAGCCAAAGCCAGCTCCTTAACTGACTGAGCCACCCAGGTACCCTGGGTTGTTTCTTTAGGTCTCCACCTCATTATTGGGCCTGTATGAGCATGTAGTAAACCTTGGGCTTTGTTTTGTTTTCTGTTGATCTGTCTCATGTGAATTTAATTCTTAAACCACCTGAAGACCTTAAAGGGTAGAAGGAAAAATCTTTCCACCCCTACAGTGTTAAAATGACAAAAGTAAAACGGCCAAATATTTCCTTTAAAATACACACTTTCTAGTCATTGCATTGTTGTTGACTATGAAAATTAAATAGTAATTATAAATTATGAAAGGGTGTTCATTTAGTTTAATTTTGCATATTGTGTAGGACCTGTGGTTTCCCCTTTGCTCCCTCTTCTGCTTGGTTTCTCACAGTCCCTGGATGCTTCTCAAATCAGCCCAGCCCAGCTGAGGGCTAAGCCCACCATTGATACGGTTTCCTCATGAGAGGGAAGTATGACAATCCAAGTATGATTTTGCTACTTGCCTAGTCTTCAGAACCTGCCTCTATCCCTCTCCTCTTCTCTCCCCACCACCAAACAACATCCACATAGCTTCTCTGGACCCTTCGAGGCCAGATTATTTCCATGCAGTCCCCGTGAGTGTTGTGGTTTCCCTCATCCACTGGACTTGCCATTTCAGCCTGCAACTTCATTTTCAATTTTATCTTATTATACTCTAGCAAAATTTATGGGAAAATTTATAGAGGAGTATTTAGTAATTTGTGGATTTCCAAAAGTCTCAAGATTTCTTTCAAAATCCCTCAAACTATCGAAGTCTGCTTGACGTGGATATGACTAGTGTGTCGTGTACCTCTGAAGAAAAAGGAGCTGGGGAAGGCAAGAGGGTTTGCTTATGCCCAATGGATGTGTGCTTCATCCTAAAGCCCTGGGGTGCCATTTGAGTATTTACAACAGAAAACCAGGAGGGACAGATTTATTCTTTGGGATGCTCACTCTGGTTGCCATGGAGAATGGATTGGGGGCATAAGGGAGGGAGAGGGTGGGGGGCGGGGTCATGGAAAGTCCAGAGGCCACTTCTGGGGAGGACTAAGGCATGAAGAGAGAAGCAGCAGGAAGAAGCCACTGCGTGGAGATGGATACCTTGAAACCAAGCCTCACCTTTGTGACTATTTGAACTCTCTTTTGCACATTCTCAATTACTTTTATTTGTGAAGTTACCCTGAAAAGCATACTATCAATGACAAGGCAGTGATTGCTAGCTCAGCCTGTGGAGTCAGAATGCCACTTTCTAGCTGTATGATCTTGTTGGTGTGAATTGCTTAATTACCTGCAGGCTCAGTTTCCTCATTTGTACAAACAAGAATAATCAGTTTCTACCTCCTGATGTTATAATGAGTATCAAATTCAGATCATAAAAAACGTGTAGAAAGTGTCGGACTTCTTGGTAAACAGTATCTCTTCTCACCCTCCTCCTACCCCCATGCCTCCTCCCTATCACCACCAACAATGAGGAAACACATAGTCTCTTATTCTAGACCCCCACTGACAGGGAGGTCAGGGAGGAACTGCAGAATGGCATCAGGATTTCTAACCTGCTTCTCCTGGACCCCCAGCAAGGAACCATGAGCCGTCTATAGAAGATAATAGACTGAGGCTCTTACTCCAATAGGGAATATTCTCCTCATCCAGTCAGGGCTCCTTAAAAGGAAATACACCTTCCAGAAAAAAAAAAAAAAAAAAAAAGAAAGAAAGAAAGAAAGAAAAAAGAAAAAGTAAAGAAAAGAAAACCCTCCCTAGTACTCTCACTAATTTACTAGAAATCTGTGGTGCCTTTAGTAGTTCTGAAGGAGGAAAAAAAACAACAACTCAGCTGACTGGGTTTTCTGTGAACATTTTCCTTTCAGAAAACATTTTAGATCGTAATGAAAATTATTTATAAAATATTCTAAAATGTTGATCTTAATAAAACATAGAAGTATGCTGTTCCTGCACTGACCCACATTTGAATATCACTTTAAATCCTCGCGTTTCAATCCTGAAGAAAAGGTGTCTACAATGATAGAAGTGAATCATGACCTTGAAGTTCTCTGAAACTTTTCAACGAACTGTCAAAGCAATCGGAAAATTGCATATACTCCACATTTGATAAGAACCTTAATTAGGTCTACCTCAAGAATTCCTTTTTGTCCTAAACCTTTCATATGGAGACTTGTAACTAAAAAGAATCTCCTCTTGGTTGATACATTTAAATAACTTTCTTTTCTTAAAATTTGTTCTTAATTTTGTGTGGCTATTTCTCAGAGTTAAAATTTAGTCAAATGCTATTTTTAGGGACTAGGCAAGCTGAGGTTTAAGGGGAAGGGGTTATAGAGCTGCTTTGTGTGAAATTTTCAGTTCAGTTATAAAACTCCAAAGACTAATGGGGTAATGACAGGTACTTTTATTCTGTTTGGCCAAATGCAGCTTCCATGTGTAACTTTAAGAATATTTTGTACTCTAACTTCCTTTGTAAATAATGTCAAACTTAGAGTTATGTCTATACTAGGATGGACTGAGGTCCCCTCTCCCCCTCACAGGGCTGGCACAGGGGACAGGCTACTAAATGGCTAGGAAGTATTTGCATATTTTTCTGGGGCATTGCCCACATCTTTATGTCCAGCTTCTTCTACTACCCTAATCAGCTGCTCTCATACCCTGACATATGCCTCTCAGAGAACATCCCCTTAATAAATTACTTGTATGAGCATCCTCACCTCAGGTTCTACTCAGGGAACCTGACTTCAGGTGGAGGAAGGTGAGCAAAGTTCTACTGAGAACTCCATCGGCGTAGGCATGCTGTAGATACGACTGGCCACCTGTTAAAATCCCGATCTTTCCAGGAGCAGTTGTTTAGATAGGCTTCCCAGGAAACACTCTGAGCTGGAGATTTGCATGCCAATTCATGAGAGAACATCTTTAGTAAGAACACCTGTAGGAAACCGAAGGCAGCCAAATTGGGCAGAACGATTGAATGGAATGGCAAGGTAGTTGTGACACAACTGGGATGGCCCTCAGAGTTGTCCTGGAATTGAGGAAGGTGCCTGGGCCTTCCGCATCCCTGCTGTGATCAAACAGGGGATGTGGAACACACTGTAGGTGGGATGGTGGGGCAGCTCTGTGCCATCAAAAGTAATTCTCATCATCAGTTGTCACTCCTGACAACTGAAGGAATGAGGGCCTTGGTTCTGGCGTGACCAGGGTGTCACACCACTGTTGTTCACCCTGGTTCCACTTAGATTACTTCATGTAATTCGGGACTAGCCCACTCTCCACCCAAGATTCTAATCAGTCTCTTGCCCTGAGGAAACTACTGAAGAAACATCAGTGGGTGAACCACAGGCTCCATGGCTACAGTTGGTCTCTGGATGGCAACTGATACTCACCATCTCTCCTCCTGCCCTCATCCCAACCACCCATTCATTCCCACCTAATACCTGTGTGAGTCTACGTAGCAAACCTGCTGTGATGAGCCTGATATTCAGCTCTGAAGTGTCTGAACCATTGGTCATCATGCCCTGATTTATCAGCCTTTGTGTGAGCACTTGCCTGTTTACTATCAAAATGGTCAAGGAATACCAGTAAATCCTCTGTCCTTCACAGACATTCTTTTGAGCCAGGAATGCTACATCCTTTCCTTCTAACTTCTGTCTTGATATGAGGGCCTGAAGTGAATGGATGGTAGCTTGAAGATTAATGGTACTTACATTGTCCTGGTAGGAGTATTTCCCACTGGGAACAGACTTCTAGATCCACAGAGCCCATAGTTGTGGAGATGGGAGGCACCCCATCTGGGGTGACCACCTGGGTCACTAAAAGTGATGGTAAGAATGACCACTCTGGATCTCACCCTTGAGGATGCAGTACCACAGTGATTGCTGATAGGGGATATACAGACAGCATCCTGAGGCATTGCCCACACTCACAAGGAATCTCTGAGTTACAGCCTCAACAACAACCTCCAAATGCTGTCCTATCCCCTTCTCAAGCCAGCAGCTAGTAGCTTCTTGTTTACACAATCAGTGATGAGAACAGTAGACCCATTTCCAAGTGCCACAGTGCCTTTGTTGTGAAGTGGATCATTTGATTTGTTGAAATGTCATGGAGAATCCCATATCAATGGATCCAACATTTGTAAGTCCTCAGATAGTGATGCTTGCCACAGCCATATAGGCAAAAAAAGAAAAGCGCATACCCAGCCTAGGAATCAGTTTTAGTCAAAATAATTGTCTGCCACTGAGTGGCTGTTTAGGCATGTCAATGGATGGTGCTATATCAAGTTTCAGTGTTGGTGTCTGTTGTTGGCAGTTTAGACACTCAATAGTGGCAGTAGCTAGATCAGCCTTGCTGAGAGGCAGTTTTGTTGGGCCCATGCTTGGCCTCTGTCCCTACCACTATGGCCATCTGGGAGCACTGGGGGGAGAGGGGTGTCAGCTGGTGGAGTCATTCTGGTTATTTGGTGCCTTTTGCACATCTCTGGAAGATGTTAATATATGAAACAAAAGTCTTGGCTCTTTGTACCCTCGAGTTCCACCCACAAACTCTTTTCCAGATCTCCTTGTCTTCCCTTTTCCAGAACTCCCCTTCTAGGTCCTGATGAACTGACCAAGCCATAAATATTCCATGGAAAATACATAAATGAATCATTCATATAATAATTCTAATAGGTATTTGAATTTTGATTGATTCTATTAATAATATAGAGCTTTTCTGATATGATATGAGTTGTATCTATAATAATAGTTTCTAGAACCTTGTCAAGGTGTGGCACCATGACATTCTATAAATATATATCCTTCCCCATATATATATGGACTGACTTCAAAGTGCAAAGACCATGGATATTATACTTAGGATATAATAACAGCGAGTATAACACAGCTAATGTTTATTCAATGGGCTAATCATTATTCTAGGAACAGTGCATTTTCCCTTTGGAGCTATGATGGCAAATTTCAGGGAAATAAACACCTCCACATATATAAAATTTATTAATATATTTGGGGATATATCAGAGCAAATGTTATGAGGTTAACTGGATTGATTGTGAATGTTAGGTGTCCAATGATATAAAAATGGTTTGTTTGGAATAATGATAGTAGTCAGAGCCATCATAACTTTCATGAAACTTACAGTTCTCATGACATCATACATGTGATTCACCAATAAGCCTTGCATTCCACCTGTTGTGAGAAAGACACCAACAGGTACAGGCATTAGGTGGTCCTTAAGAACTCTGGGAATCTCCGTTTAAGAATTAGGGAACTTCAAAGAAAACTATTACTTTACCCATGATATTAGGAAATCATTTATAAGTTAGGACACCAATAAACAACAGCTCAGTGAAAACTTTGTGTTCAAAAAAAAAAAAATTCTTGAAAAACTGCACAATTAAGCTGTTTAGTGATCCTTATATAGTCTATAGGTTTGTGGGTAGTTTCTGAGTGATTTGACAAAACACAAACTCAACAGTAAGAACTTGGGGGAAGAAAAGATAACCATATACTGTTTCCTAAAAGACTACATGTTGAACCAAAAAATAAATCCTAATGTTCACTTTCAGCCATCAAAATCAAAGAAATGTATATATTAAAGATAAGCCACAATCAAATAATAATCAAGCCTTTCTCCCTCACTTTCATTCAGGAGTCTTAAATTGTAAGGAACTAAGAGTCTCCCAGTAAATCTTGTCCATGATTTCCCCAGAGCTTTAGTGGGATCACAGGTTGGAGCAGAATTTAGGGAAGGAATACCAGTGTGAAGAAGAGAAGATAAAACAGCAAGGGGAACTCCAATCTCCAGCGAGCAAATGCAGGGGTTAGAAAGAAATGTGGGTCTATGGGCTGTACCTCATAGACAGAACCAGATGCCAAAGTCCCACATCCCTGTCAGAAAGCTCTTCAAACATATTCCACCAAAAGTCAGAACGTGCCCTGAGACTAAGGTGATCAGGAGTCTCTGCTGTGAGGAGAAGCCTCCAGGGCTTGATGTGTTGACCAGTTGACAGAACTGATCATCACAAAGTTTTCGTCCTAGAACTAAGTAAGAAATATCTTTAGAACTCAGTCTGGTTTATATGAAAGCAAAGGAAAATACCTAAGCTTCAGTAGTTGAAAAGCAAAAGTAGAAACCGTACTCTTCAGCTACTATTCTTACTCCCAAATCCAACTCATTTATCCCATCAGGGTAGAACTTTATATGATCTTGACCCTTAAAATGAGCTGTTCAGACACAAAGAATGCTTATGATTAACATTCATGCTAGCAAATGGAGTCATACGCAGGATCGCTGAGATGTGAAATGAGGGAAGTGTCAGCCTATGAATTATGACATATGCATCAGTCATCTCATTATGCCAGTGAAAGGGTCTGGAAAATATGTGTAAATCTATCATTTCCCCCTTTTGTTTGATATGTTCCAGTTCTTTTCCTAGCTATTCATGAAGTTGGTAGGATCTCAGTTAAAGAATGGGTAAGAGAGATAATAGGATGTCTGGATAAAGATGGAATGGCTTACATTTGCAGTCATAATGCTGTTTCCTACACATGGAAATCTATTCTACAAATACATTACAGATCAGAATATATTTTATTTGTCTTGCCTGTAACAATTACATATAATCAAGTGCTTGCTCTGTTGCTGGTACTAGGTGCTGGATATATAACTGAACAAAGTATCCTTCTTGCCCTCTTGGAGATAAGAGTCTAAAGAGGAATAGATGATACAAAGTAAACAAATAAAGGTATCCTTATCCATCCTGAGAAATACTATGAAAGAAATAACCAGGACTCATTTGTAAATTAGGACAGGACAGAAGATACACGGAAAGTGGGGTATTCATGAAAGACCATTTAAGTCAAGACAGAAGTGGCTGCACAAAATTTGGTACAGACCAAATCTTCAGTCAGAAGGAACAACATGTACAAAGGCTATGAGATAGAAAGAGCTTATTCTGTTTGAGAGGAGGAAGGAAACCAGTGCTGAGAAGGGCAGAGTGGGATGAGATGGGACTGGGGAGGCCAGACACACCAGTGGAGTGGAGCTTAGTAGGAAATGCAGCAGGAGGCCACTGAGTGACCTTCAACAGGGAAAGGGGGTTCGCTTTTGGACTTCCAGCAACTCCTGGGTATAGCATTTTGTTAACATTTCCTTAGCTCTCACTGCAGCCAACTACTAATTTGTCTCTCTCCACTTGATGTACATGCACTAAGTCAGAGGTTAATGGTAGGTATGAACCATGCCAAGAAGCGGGGCGTATTTGGTACTGGATAACATCTGGTTCCAGTTAAGAAGCTAGGTCTTCATCATGAAACTTGAGTGAGCACACTTCTAATTGGCATGAATACTGTTCTTGCTCAATCACTATTCTGTGTCTGATCTCTGCCAACTTCAATTTCTGTATGTTAATATTACTTCTCAGGCAAACACTATATAATGACACTGTAAAAGTCTCTGACTTCTGAGTTTATTTAATAAAAACAAGGATAAAACACCGAGAAAAGTATGTTTGAATTGCCCACCTTTATAAACCTCCACTGTTTTAAAATAAGCTTACATCTGAACTATGAAACAAAATACGATGTTTAAAATCACAGTTTTATTACCTAACATTTGTATGACTGTGGGTTTGAGGTTTTCTTTTTCCTTAAAGTCCTTTGTTCATTTAAATACAAGTTTCTTCCCCATTTAGGTCTCTCAGCTACTTAAGGGGCATTTATTCTCTTGGTTTGGTGTATTTTGTAAAGAATTTTTCTTAAATGGCAGAGTTTGCCATTTTATTTTAAAAGTCAGTACTATTGTAAAGAAGAGAGAACAATCTGATCACCCTTCTTATGTGGGTGTGTATGTGTATTTATAATATGGGAATATAGGTATAAATGATTATAACTTTGGATGAAATTTGTAATTATTACCCATGTACTTTGCTGTATTTGGGTGTCTAGTGCTGAGCAGCTTGACTGAAAGATAAAGCAGATCTATTCTTCAAGTTATTTTTATCATCCTAAAGGTAGTCATAAAGTTAGGGTGAGTATGGTAAATTTATTACTAGCTTTAGTATTATTGAAAGAATATATGTATCAAAAGATTGATTTGTATAAATTCTGTAAATCTGAAAAAATAGAGAAAAACATTTGGGAAATGCAATTTTCAATGAAAAAAGTGTTTGAGAAATGAGCATGGTACCCTCTGCTGGTGAGTTTGAAAGTGAACATGATCCTTCTAGACAGGTACTTGGCACCATGTACCAAGGACCTCAAACAAACACAGTAATTTTAATTCTGGAAACTTAGTCCAAAGAAAATTAGGAATGAAAATGAAGATGGATGTTTCAGGATATGTGTTGCAGCACCATCTATCATAGTGAAAAATTGGACAATAAATGATGAAAAGGAAGGAATCCATTGGATTCTTACAGTATGACAGAATTAACTGTTGGACATGAAACAATATCCAAGGGAAATGTTAATGATAGAGTATTAAATGAAAAAGAATACTGAAATACATATTAAAATGTAAATGCATAGAAAAAAGCAAAATTTAAAAATGGTTAATAATGTCACTATTCTACAAATACATTACAGATCAGAATATATTTTATTTGTCTTGCCTGTAACAATTACATATAATCAAGTGCTTGCTCTGTTGCTGGTACTAGGTGCTGGATATATAACTGAACAAAGTATCCTTCTTGCCCTCTTGGAGATAAGAGTCTAAAGAGGAATAGATGATACAAAGTAAACAAATAAAGGTATCCTTATCCATCCTGAGAAATACTATGAAAGAAATAACCAGGACTCATTTGTAAATTAGGACAGGACAGAAGATACACGGAAAGTGGGGTATTCATGAAAGACCATTTAAGTCAAGACAGAAGTGGCTGCACAAAATTTGGTACAGACCAAATCTTCAGTCAGAAGGAACAACATGTACAAAGGCTATGAGACAGGTGCCAAGTACCTGTCTAGAAGGATCATGTTCACTTTCAAACTCACCAGCAGAGGGTACCATGCTCATTTCTCAAACACTTTTTTATAAGTGACAAAATGACACTTTTTTTTCTATCACTGTTTAAATCTCCCTTAGTCTTTGCAAACCGCTCCAGCACTTGTGTTTATCTGCATTCCCTTGGTTCACAGTGAAAAAGTTGAACTTTTTTACTATGGGTATTGTTCGTCATTCATGGTTCTTTGGTATATGTGCATGGTTTTGTTCCAGGGTTATTGGATTATTTGTATTTTTTAATGGTAACAACCTTGTCTTATCTTTAAGACAAAAGTTTTCTCCGACTTATTATCAACCATTGAATTTTTCTTGGGGCAGACTCCTCCCCATTACTCTTTGTTTTCCTAACCATTTGCACCTCATCAGAGTGATGTGAGTTACATGCAAACAGGGAGGCTGGAAATAGTGAGAATTAGCTAATTAACATGGGAATTAGCTATCTTTTGGAAGTCTAAAAGCAAATGGAAGGAGAGCTCTTCCATCCCATGGTTCTCAGTGAGAGCATGACCTAGTCCCCTTTAACTGATAAGCACACTAACTTCCTCCTTCCCTGGAAGAGTGTCCCATATATAATGGATATCTCTTGTTTCTCACTTTTTATTTACTCATTTATCACCTTTCTGTGGGGGCTTGTTTTAGACTTCCTTCTCCTTTCTCTATGTCCTTTTGTCATGATCTCATTTTTCATACTGAAGCAAACTGCTTTCAAACTGTGCTTCATATCCAGTAAGTGACCCTCTCTATACATTCATTTGTCCAATGCAGACTCAGTGATTGCCTGTTACGTGTGCATGACTCCATAGGTCATGTTTAAGCAGTCTTGCTATTTGCTATTGACCACTCTTGTGAGTTGCCTTGTCATTTTAATGGATAATGTAACATGATAGTATATGCTGCATGATAAGAAATTATGCTGCTTGGACATCAGAGCTATATTTTATGATATGAAAGGCAATTCTGAGACTATAAAAAATAATTTTCTTGCAGTTTTTCAATTGACATGATGGGTGCTATTAGAGGTTTGGAAAACCCCCCAGTCAGCATGCCCTGTGGCTTGGCGGACGTAACTCAAAGCAGAGTTCCATCCCTAACACTCAGATGAATCTCCCTTGGAGAAATGAAAATGGCCAGGGGGGAGCTGTGTGCATTAGATCTCCTTCACCCCTTCCTCGTGGTTATGGCAGCAATCGGAATCATCTGTGTATGTTGGAATGAGTGTGATCATCAAGCCACGACCCCAGTCCTTGTAATACATTTCATAGTCTTTGGTTTTCGCTTTATCCATTATTGTGTAATGCACTTCTAATTTTACTCTGTTATCAATAGAGCAAAGAATTTGTGTGAATCAAATCCAGTGGCATTTCTTCATACTTCCTTGTGAAGTAGTATGTTATCAGATTTTGCAACTGTTATATGTATGCTTGTAAAGAATATGCATTTTCCAGCTGGGCTCTATACACATCCATTTAAACACTTTTCAGTTGTATTTTTGAAGTTTTGTATAGTGCCACTCATTTTAGAGGGCTTGATCTGGCAATAGAGGATTGCTAAAATCTTCCACTATGATAATGGCTTGTTTCATTATTTTTTGAATTTATTCAGTTTTTATGGCATGTATGCAAATGAATAGATATACATAAAGGTATTTCAGGGTGTTTGTTAGATGCATTTAAGTCTAGCATTTCCTGGTGACTCTAATTTTATATCTCTAGTGTTACAGCAATACCCCACCATAATGTGCCTGTAATCATGGGAGTTCAGATATAACATAAATGATGGATGGCACCTGTCCTCTGCTCCTGCCGCATTGTTAAGGGGTAGCTGAAGTTTTCATCTCCTTTGGAGTAAAAGGATGGGTGGTGACATGTGTGTTGGACTGGAAATAAGCAACACCAGTAAATGCGGCCCCTATCACCGATAATCTAGATTACTCTTCTGAGACTAGGTTAACTGGGACATTCTTTGAATCACTGCTCCTTCCTCCTTCCCTTCCTTCTTGGAATCACTATGTAGACCCGAGGGCTCAGGATCATTCCCAGCAGGTTCCCTACCCAGAAGTGCTGGCTGGTGAAAGGATGGATCTGAACTCTTTGCCAGACTCTCTGATATATAGGCCCTCATTGGGGTGAGTTCATTAATTTTGCAACATGACTAGGTTTATAGGGTTGAACTCTGGGACCCATGCTTATCATGAGGTTTCTTTGTTTTTTGTGTTCTCCAGATTCAGAATTATTTAATACATTTCAATTACTTTGTCCAGCTCAGGAGTCAGTATCTGTTTTCAGCCTAATTTATCTCCAGTTAGAGAAATTTCTTCACAGTTACCCCTTAATCATTGTCTTCCCACTGTTTTCTCCAGTTACTCCCCTGGAGCTCCAGTGGAACACATGTAGACCATCTCAGCCTTCAGATTTCCCTTCACATTTCTCCTATCTTTACCATGCTCTCATGTTTTCTAAGATTTCTTACATATCTGTTAAATACACATAAGACATGTACTTTATATGTCTGAAAACTTCAAGCTATATAACTCATTTTTGAATTTTAAAACAGAACTGAATTTCTCATTTCTAAAGGGTCTATTAAGTTCTTTTCAAACATAGTTTTTAAAAAATCATATTGGCTCCTTTTCAGTATCATCCATGTATTTATGATTTCTGTGTCTCAAACTCCTGGCAATAGCCTATTAAAATAAGGCATGTCAATAAATGACCCTTGAAATTAAGACCCTTGAAATGTCATTGAATGACATCTATTTAGTAGACACAGTGCTCAGTTCCCTATGTTGTGTCCCATGGCAAGAATCAAAGAATATAGAAGACAGAATTCCTATCTGTAAGGTGGTTTTATTTTAAATAAGAAATAGGGAACCATGAATTCAGAGGGCATAAAAACTGCATAAAGATATTTATGCAAAAATAGACTTTATGTCTGAATCCCTCTCTATTAAAATTTTGATAACTGTATTTGAGAGAAGCATTAAAAACCCATCAAAATTAAGTATATCACCATCAACAACTTTGAGAGACGGTTAACAGGGAAATAGGTATAAGTTTTTTAATGATAACATAAATTATTTTATTCTTTTCAAAGAAAATTACTTTTATTTATTTATTTATTTGTCTGTTTGACAGAGAGAGAGCATGCACAAGCAGGGGGAGAAGCAGGCAGAGAAGCATTTTTCCCACATTGCAAGGAACCCGATGTGGGGCTCAGTCCCAGGATGCTGGGATCATGACCTGAGCCCAAGGGAGATGTTTAATTGTCCGAGCCACCCCGATGCCCTAATAACATATGTTACTTTTTATAACATATGTTACTTTTTAAAATAAAGTGCTCTCCAAAGATAATTTTTATTCAACATGTAGTAAAACTCAAAATTCTTTCTTAGAATATAGATTTTTAGTTCTAAAATAAAGCATTATTTCATTAATTTTTTAGTAAATAGCTCACAAAGTCCTCTGCATTGTCCCAGTGCAATTTCTTGCCAGCATGAATGCTATTTTGCTGTTGTCTGACTTAACATGCTGAAGAATTGGTACCCTTCCCAATGCTGATGATAATAAGTATCTAAAGAAAGCTAACTGAACCAGATAGCCTCTGAAAATCTCTTTTAGCAAAAACATAATACACTGTGTCAAATAAAAATAAAAGCCACCATGAGCTAAGAGGAATATAAGCTAACTATTAAATAACAAAATGGATTTTTTAGAAAAAATTTAAATTGAATGTTCCACCTAGCCATTTAAATCATGCCCATCTAGAGTAAAATCCTTGTTTATGCAGCATAATCAACACTGAGAAATAGCAATAGCAGGTTAACCAAAATCCTTAAAGTGGGCAGTTATAAAACATGATAGAGAGAGAAAGACAACTGGGGGAAAAAAAAACAGATGTGAGAGCAGAAGTGGTGGTAACTAGAGCTCAAATCTGGAAGGACAAGAAAGGAGATCACTAGCTTCTGAAGGTGAGCCTGGACTCAGTATGTTCACCTGAGGAAATGAGATCCAGACTCTTAGGCAGTCAGCAAAGTAGGTGCACAAAAGTGGGGTAACTCATGGGGCACTGGGGACTCCGTTGGTTAAGAATCTGACTGTTGGTTTCAGCTCAGGTCATGATCCCAGGGTGGTGGGATCCAGCCCCACGCTGGGCTCCGCACTCACACTGGAGTCTGCTGGAGCTTTGCTCTCCCTGTCCCTTGCCCACCCCCACCATATTCTCTCTCTCTCTCTCTCTCTCTCTTAGTTGAGCATACAACTGTGGGTTTCAGCTCAGGTCATGATCTCATTGGTGATGGGATTGAACCCTGAGTCAGACTCCCCACCGAGCTTCTCTCCCAGTGGCCCTCCCCCTACTCGTGTTTTCGCTCTCTCTCTCTGTCCCTCCCTCTGTCTTTTCCCTCCCTAAAGTAAATAAATAAACCTTTAAAAAAAAAAAAGATGCATCTCCAACTGGGGGTAAGTGCAAATGAAGAGAAATAGTCTAAGGGCTGAGTTTGAGGCTGGGAGATGAGGAAGCAGCAAGTGATAATAAGAAGCAATCGCCATTGCAATGAGGGTTCCTGGAAGTGGAGGTGATGACTATTTGGCATGTGCTGACCTGAGGACATATGAACACACACTTCGCTTAGCAACATGGAGGTCATTGGGGGGCTTATTACAAAATCAAGTTCAATGGGTGGTGGGTATGGAAGCCTGTCAGGAATTGAGTTCTAGAGAGAAGGAAGACATAGAGGAATAGTGGGTAGAGTCAACACACTCAAGGAGTTTTGGTGGGAGGAGGAGTGGAGAAATGGAGCTGGGGCTGTAGATATTTGTGAAGTTTCTGCAGTCTGCCAGGGCATATGGTGGTAAAAGCAGAATCGCTATTCTTGGGAGCCACAGACTGGTCTTATATAGTTTGTCTTTGTTAGTTTTCTTTCAGTAATAAAATCCTACAGACCTCATTTTCTATATTACTAGTCTTCTTTCCAATAGGTCTTTTCTGAAAATGCTTTAACAGAGACAGCGATTTTATTTCTATCTACTTAGCCGGGATCCCCCATTCTATTACCTCCTCATCCACAGTCATTGTTTGAGTGTTGGGCCACAACTACTAAATCTTTTCTTAATGTATTCAGTATGTTCATAAGTCATACAATGTTTTATTTAGTCTTTAACTCAGAGGACTCACCCACACCCACTAGCCCCATTTGCTATCATTGTCCCTGGCAGGTAGATAGCTCAATTAGTGTTTTTCAAGTTCAATAGTTATTTCTTTCAATTTTTTTACTCATTCACTTAAGACCTCTATTGTGTGCCTATTATTTGTCAGTTACACTGTTTTAGGGACATAGCAATGAACAAGATTCACATAGAATTTACATCCGAAGGAGGAGGAGTCTATAAACTGTGGAAAGAAGAATATTTGCTCTCTGGAAGCCCTGTTGGTTGAACTCCTGAATTCCCAATTAAGTCTAGAAAAGAGAATTTATGCATGTCTAAGACTTCTTTACACAAGTTTCTCTCTGTAGCTCATCCTGCTGCTCAAAGACCCTTGACACAAGAATGGACCCAACAATTTTCTTTTTAGAGTAGGAGGCCCCAAATGAAGCTGGAACTACTATATATTCAAACATATGTCACTTTAAATTAGATTCTCCTGTAACCTGTAGCACTTGAAGGTGGAAGCTCTCCTTAAAATGAGAAATAAAAGAATCTTGTTTAAATAATTGAAACAGATTCCAAAGACTGAATTAGAGGGAGTTAAGGTCTACCCTCATAACAGAATTGCTACTGGCTCTCTTGTAAGCCATAACAAAAAGGTCTTAAATGGATATTAAGGTTTTCTCCATTTTATGTAAGTGTGAACAACACTTTCTATGAAAGGTAGAATAATGACTTCAAAATAGGTTCATGTCCTAAACCTTGGAAACTTACATGGCAGAAGGGATTTTACAGTTGTGATTATGTTAAGGCTTTTGAGATGGGGAGATTGTCCTGGATTCCCCCAGGTGGGCCCAGTGTAATCACAAGGTCCTTGTGAAGAGGAAATAGCAGGGTCAGAGTCAGAGAATGAGCTGAGACAGCATAAATAAAGGTTGTAGCCAAGGATTGTGGGCAGCCTCTGGAAGCTGGAAAAAAGAAGGAACAGATTTTCCCTACACCCTCCAGAAAGAATACAAACCTGTCCACACTTTGATTTTTGGCCCCCAAAGACCCATTTTTGGACTTCTGACCTTCAGAACTGTAAGATAATAAAATTGTGTTGGTTTAAGCCACCAGATTTGTGACAATATGTTACACCAGGAATAGGAAACTCTATGTAGGAATAGAAATACATAGCATTTGGAAACCCCATGTACACATAGCATTCTTGGAAAGCTGCTGTTTTTACTGATCCGTAATGACATTGTAAAATAGTGCACTTGCTATAAATTCAGACTCCCTGGTTACCCTTCCTGATACAACTGCAGTCTCTCAGCCTGTGCTTCACAGAAGTTTTGGACTTGCCACCATTAGTACAGATAATGACAAGTGCATTGAAATAAATGTAATAGCGGAAGGTGATGATATATGACGTGAGTGCCCAGAGAAGGCATCTTTGAGGAAATGACATGTGAGCTGCCACTGAAGGCTAAGAAGGAGCCAGCAGGGGGTTTCAGGTGGAGAGAATGCCCAGGACAGAGGTCTTAAAGTGAGTTAACTTGTCGCTTAAAGAGTAGATGGAGCATTGCGAGTAAAGACCAAATGCTAGTAGATGATGTTGAAGAAGTAAGCCAAGGCCCTTCATGGAGGGTCTAGCCAGTGACAGAGGAGCTCAGATATTCTTAGGGTGGGGAAGAGCCTTTAGAAAGTTTGAAAGAACAGAATGATAGGAACTTATTTGGCTGCTGGGTAGAGCATGGTTTCTGAAAGGAAAAAAGGGAAACTGGCTCCATAAGAGAGTTTGTAGAGGCTTGAGCTAGTATGGGGGCAAGAGGAGTGGACACACTCAGGATACAGATTAAGGCAGAGCTGATAAAATGTGAGAAGTCTGAAGGGAAAAGAGAAGAAACAAGGATGACTCCTAGGACTTTGGAGCAACTGTATTTGTGAGGCAGACTCTACTGTAAAGAAGACTGAGGACCTCAAAGAAATGAGCAAATAAGTTATGCCAGTTATGACATCAGTAAGCATTTAGGTTTTGAATCATGTAGATTATCCTGAGTATTGGAAATCCTATGTAATGAATAGCACAGTTTTATATAATCAATTAGAATGTAGGAAAATCCAATTGTTGAGTGGGAAAGAGATTTAAAGAATTATTTCAGAGTATGACTTATTTTAATAAGGACACTTCCAAACCATTCCTAAAAATAAATGTAAGACCTTTGCATTAAAAAAAAATTCCTAGAGAATATTTTACATTCTGGTTTATCATTTTACTGCATTTACAATCAGGAAAGTCTTTGTAATCTCTAATCTTCACTTTATAAATTAAAACCACTTTTTTGGGTGCCTGGGTGGCTCAGTCATTAAGCATCTGTCTTTGGCTCAGGTCATGATCCCAGGGTCCTGGAATCAAGCCCCGCATCAGGCTCCTTGTTCAGTGGGGAGCTGCTTCTCCCTCTCTCACTCCCCCTGCTTGTGTTCCCTCTCTCACTGTCTCTCTCTCTGCCAAATAAATAAATAAAATCTAAAAAAAAGAAGAAACAAACAAAAAACACTTTATTCTTTCCTCTGTTGTGAAGTGAAATAATGAATAATTCTTTAAAAACTCCTCATAGAGTTGAAATTATTATGAAAACTTAGTGTAATTTACAGAAAACAGTGAGTACTTATAAACATTTGTATGCATGTATACATTCTGATTGTTCTTGGAAGCTGGTTAATACTGGGGAACTTTATTATAAGCAAAAATGAAGAGAGCCTTTAATTCTGAGTAATTTAGCGAATGAAGAAAGATGTGATTTAATTATTTGACATAAAAACTAAATAATTGGATTCCATTTTAGAAAGATATGTAGATATCAGCTTGATTTTCCTCCCACTGAATCTTTTAAAAACTTGGTAAGCTGATTATTTTAGGTTGATGCTTCAATTCCAAGTTTAACCCTGCAGAATTTTGAAAGTTGACTATATATATATATAAAATGTATTATATAATATATGTTATATATTATATTATACTTAATCATATTATATATAAAATGATTAAGATGTGAAAATATGGTCACTGGATTTTGATGAATTGGTTGTATCTAAACTATTTCGAATGATAGAGAAAATATCACTCTGTGCTTGAAATAATGATATATTTCAAAGTAACATTCAGTTCTTTTTAAAACTCATCTTCATTTTGAAAATTTATTATTGGGGTAAAAAGTATAATCTTGTGGGACTTGTAGTAAATCAGTATTGAAAAACAAGTTGTCTGTTTCTGTCTCTTTGTCCCTCCGTCTCTCACCCTCTCCGGCTCCTTCCCCTCCTCCCTATGGCTCTACACTCCTTCTCTCCCTTTCTCTCTCTCCTTCGCTGTCTCGGTGTCTCTCTGACCCTCCTTCTCGACCTCACCCGTTCCCTGTCCCTTCTCCCACCCCCTCCCTACCCCGTGGCAGATGGTCCGTGAACAATACACTACGACCACAGAAGGCACCCACATACAGAGGCCAGAGAACCAGTGTGTCTACAAAATTGGCATTTATGGCTGGAGAAAGCGCTGTCTGTACTTATTTGTTCTTCTTTTACTCATCATCCTCCTCGTGAACTTTGCTCTTACAATTTGGATTCTTAAAGTGATGTGGTTTTCCCCAGTAAGTAGTTTCCTTTCCTGGTAAGCATGTTCTTGTTCTGTTTGATCTATCACTTACCCATATTGTATTGGTAGAAGCCTCCTTTAATGGAATTAATGTTTGTTTTCTTTCTGGGTCCGAATTCTCAGTAGCAAAATATTCATACATTTATCTTTCTTAATTTCACTGTGAACTGTAAGGTGTTGGGGTTTTTTATTTCCTATTGTGATTTTTTATCTACTTGTGGGAAAATTATAAAAATCTTGAGTTTGTGGTTGACTGAGTCAAAATCACATAATGACTATTTAATCCATTAATTTATAAAATTCTACAAATCATGTTGGTTTTTCTAATGCCATTAATCTACAAATACTAACCATCCAGATGCTACTTTCTCATTTTTAAAGTTTCATTTTAATATAAAATAAATTCATATCCACACTCAATATTTAACAAAAGCTTTGAGTAGGTAAAATACTCATAGTCCTAAGGAATTCATAGTCTATTTTAGACATCCTCCTGTTTTCAAGATAGCTGGATAATTGTATTTGCTCTAATAATATATTATATACTTTTTCAAAAAAATTTGTTTAATATAAAAGTGTCTTAATTTTGCTAGATATTTATCATAGTAAGAAAAATACTGCAGTGAACATCACAGGTACGTCAATCTGTTCCATATATGCATCTTGAAGGTGTGATACAGGCACAGGCTCATTCCAAGAACAGTAGTTATAGCAGTCAGTCTCAAATGCCTTCCTTTGATTAGTCTCCATCAGTCTCTATGCAAGTATTTCTTTCCTGCCATTATTCTACAGCCAGCAGGCACATTATCTATTTTGTTGACATAAACATTTATATTTTCCCATATTCAAAGAGGCAAATTACCAATCCCAGCAAAATATAGCTTAAAATGTGTTACTTAATATATTTAATATAAACACATACTGTGAATTGTTATTATAAACCATATTTAAGTGCTATAAATACATAATATTTTTATTTCATTTTATTTTATTTTTGCAGTGTTCCAAGATTCATTGTTTATGTACCACAGCCAGTGCTCCATACAATATGTGCCCTCCTTAATATCTACCAGGCTCACCACCAGGCTGGGTCATCCATCCCCCCACTCCCCTCCCCTCCAAAACCTTCAGTTTGTTTCTCAGAGCCCACAGCCTCTCATGGTTCATCTCCCCCTCCAATTTCCCCCAATTCACTATTTCTTTCATTCTTCTAATGTTCTCCATGTTATTCCTTATGCTCCACAAGTAAATGAAACCATATGATAATTGACTTTCTCTGCTTGACTTATTTCACTCAGCATAATCTCTTCCAGTCTTGTCCATGTTGATACTAATTTGGGTATTCATCCTTTCTGATGAAGGCGCAATATCCCATTTTATATATGGACCATATCTTCTTTATCCATTCATCTGTTGAAGGGCATCTTGGCTCTTTCCACAGTTTGGCTATTGTGGATATTGCTTTTATGAACACTGTGGGGCATAGGGCCAATTCGAGTTTATCTTTGTATATGGTGTAAGTGAATGGTCCAGTTTCATTCTTCAATGCATAGCTGTCCAATTTTCCCAGCACCATTTATTGAAGAGACTGTCTTTTTTCTACTGGATATTTTTTCTTGCTTTGTCGAAGATTATTTGATTATGGAGTTGCCGGTCCATATCTAGACTCTCTACTCTGTTCCACTGGTCTGGGTTTCTTTTTTTGTGCCAATACCATTATGTCTTGGTGATCACAGCTTTGTAGTAAACTTGAAATCAGGCAACATGATGCCCCAGCTTTGTTTTTCTTTTTCAGCATTTCCTTAGCAATGCAGGGTCTCTTCTGGTTCCATACAAAGTTTAAGATTGTTTGTTCCAGAACTTTGAAAAATGTCAGTGGAATTTTCATCAGGATAGCATTGGAAGTACAGATTGCTCTGGGCAATATAGACATTTTAACAATGTTTATTCTTCTGATCCCTGAGCAGGGAATGCTTTTCCACCTTTTCCTGTCTTCTTCAATTTCTTTCATGAGCATTCTGTAGTTCTTTGAGTACATACCCATTAACTCCTTGGTTAGTTTTATTCCAAAGTATCTTACAGTTCTTGGTGCTATAGTAAATGGAATTGATTCTCTCATTTCCCTTTTTATATTTTCATTGTTAGTGTATAAGAAAGCAACTGATTTCTGTGCATTTATTTTGTATTTCTGCACATTACTGAATTGCTGTATGAGTTCTAGTAGCTTGGGGGTGAAGTCTTTTGGGTTTTTCTTGTAAAGTATCATATCATCTGTGAAGAGAGAGAGTTTGACTTCTTCTTTGTCAATTTGAATACATTTTAATTTTTTGCGTTGTCTGATTGCTGTTTCTAGGATGTCTAGTACTATGTTGAACAACAGTGGCAAGAGTGGGCATCCTTGTCATGTTTCTGATCTCAGAGGGAAGGCTGTCAGCTTTTCCCCATTGAGAATGATATTCGCTGTGGATTTTTCAAAGATTTTATGAAGTTGAGGAATATTCCCTCTATCCCTATACATTGAAGAGTTTTAATCAGGAATGGATGCTGTATTTTGTCAAATGCATTTTCTGCATTAATTGAGAGGACCATGTAGTTCTTCTCTCTTATTGATTTGTTCTGTCACATTGATTGATTGGTGAATGTTGAACAACCCTTGCATCCCAGGGATAAAACCCACCTGGTCATGGTGGTTAATCTTTATAATGTACTGTTGGACCCTATTAACACAAAACTAGGATCTTGTTAAGAATCTTGGCATCCATATTCATCTGGGATATTGGTCTGAAATTCTCCTTTTTGATGGGATCTTTGCCTGGTTTGGGGGTCCAGATCATGCTGGCTTCATAGAAAGAGTCTAGAAGTTTTCCATCTGTTTCTATTTTTTTGAAACAGCTTCAGGAGAATAGGTATTATTTCCCCTTTGAATGTTTGGTAGAATTCCCCATGGAATCCATCAAGTCCTGGACTTTTGGATTTTTGGGGAGGTTTTTGATCACTGCTTCAATCTCTCTACTAGATATTGGTCTATTCAGGTTGTCTATTTCTTCCTGTTTCAGTTTTGGAAATTTATAAGTTTCCAGGAATGCATCCATTTCTTCTAGGTTGCTTAGCTTATTGGCATATAACTGTTGAAAATAATTTCTGATGATTGTTTCTATTTCTTTGATGTTAGTCGTGATCTCCCCCTTTTCATTTATAATTTTATTAATTTGGATCCTCTCTCATTTCTTTAGGATTAATTTGGCCAGTGGCTTATTGATCTTATTGATTCTTTCAAAGAACCAGCTTCTAGTTTTGTTGATATGTTCTACTGTATCTATAACTCATTGATCTCTGCTCTAATACTAATTATTTCTCTTCTCGTGCATGGGTTTGGCTTAACTTATTGTTGATTTTCCAGTTCTTTAAGGTGTAAAGAGAATTGGTGTATTCAAGATTTTTCAATTTTTTTGAATGTGGCTTGGATAGCTATGTATTTCCCCCTTAGGATCCCCTTTGCCATATCCCAGAGGTTGTGGAATGATGTGTCTTCATTCTCACTGGTTTCCATGAATTGTTCAAGTTCCTCTTTGATTTCCTGGTTGGTCCAAATGTTCTTGAGCAGGAAGGCCTTTAGCTTCCAAATATTTGTATTTCTTCCAAACTTCTTCTTGTGGTTGAGTTCCAGTTTCAAAGCATTGTGGTCTGAAAATATGCAGGGAATAATTTTAGTCTTTTGGTATCAGCTGAGCCCTGATTTGTGACCCAGTATGTAATCTATTCTGGAGAAAGTTCCATGTGCACTCGAGAAGAATGAGGGTTTTGTTGTTTTAGGGTGGAATGTTCTGTATATATCTATGAGGTCCTTCTGGTCCAATGTATCATTCAAAGCTCTTATTTCTTTATTGGTATTCTGCTTAGATGATCTTTCTATTACTGAGAGTGGCATGTTAAGATCCTCTACAATTAATGTGTTCATATCAATATGACTTTTTATTAACAGTTGGTTTATGTAGTTGACTACTCCCATATTGGGGGCAATATTTACAATTGTTGGAGATTCTTGGTGGACAGACCCTTTAAGAATGATGTAGTGTCCTTCTGTATCTCTGACTACAGTCTTTAGCTTAAAATCTACTTTATCTGCTATGAGAATCACTACCCCAGCTTTCTTTTGAGGCCCATTAGTATGAAAGATGGTTCTCCGTCCCTTCACTTTCAGTCTGGATGTATCTTTGGTTCCAAATGGGTCTCTTGTAGACAGCTTATGGGCAGGTCCTCTCATTTTATCCAGACTGCAACCCTGTGCCATTTTATGGGAGCATGTAGGCCATTCACATTGAGAGTGATTACTGAAAGATGAGTTTTTATTGATATCATGCTGCCTGTGAAGTTCTTATTTTTATAGATTATCTCTAAATTTCTGTTCTATGTCACTCATGGATTCTTTTTTCTTTTATAGTACCCCCCTTAATATTTTTTGTAATTTCTTGTAGTGCTGGCTTGGTGGTCACATGCTCTTTTAAACCTTGCCAGTCTTAGAAACTCTTTATCTCTCGATCCATTTTGAATTTCAACCTTGCTGGATAAAGTATCCTTGACTGAATGTTCTTCTCATTTAGTGCCCTGAATTTGTCTTGCCAGCCCTTTCTGTCTTGCTAGGTTTCTGTGGACATGTCTGACGTTATTCTGATGGTCCTTCCTCTGTACATAAGAAATCTCTTCCCACTGCTTCCCTTAAGACCTCCTGTCTGAAATTATGATTCATGAATTTCACAATTAAGTGTCTGGAGGTATTTCTACACTTGTTGATCTGGAGGGGTGTATCCTTTCTGCCTCTAGGACTCAGACACTTGTTCCATTCCATTCCCCAAATTAGGGCAATTTTCATCCAGAATTTGTTCAACTATATCTTCTAGTCTTTTCTCTTTCTCCGCCCTCTCAGGGATCCCGATAATTCTGATGTTGGAACGTTCCGTGGCATCATTTATTTCCCTAATTCTGTTTTTGCATCTTCTAAACTCTGTTCCAGACCTCCTCCTGATCCTTCTTTTCTATCATTTTGTCTTCAAGATCACTAATTTGATCTTCTCCCTCAAGTTACCCTAGCCATTAGAGTATTCAGATTAGGTTGGATGTCACTGGTAGCATTTTTAGTACTGCCTGATCAGCTTTCATTTCCACACTTAGAGATTGTATGTTGCCACTAATGGTCTTCTCCAACCTAGCCACTGCCTGGATAATTGTTACTCTGACTTCCTTTTCCAACATACTGTTTATGTCCATATCCAGTAGTTCTGTGGCAGAGGGCACAGTCTCTGAATTTTTCCTCTGTTGGCTGTTCCTCCTCCTAGTCATTTTGGTGAGATTAAGGGGAGGTATAGCTGAATATATCAACCATGATCCAGGCAAGGTGCACCCTGGAAAGTTTGGGAGCAATTGGAAGTCACCACCAAAAAAAAAAAAAAAAAAAAAAGGAAAATAAAAAAAAAAAAGGATGAAAACCCAGCCAAAATGAGCCCCAAAAGTAAGATGGGAAAGTAGTTATAAACCCTCAATGTGAGTGGGAAGGTTATTTCGATTCTTCCTGGGTGTATCTTGTTATCTTTGTTAAAGGACTCAACTTTCCAGATACAGGAAAATTAAAACTGGTTTATATATAAGTGTAGTATTGAATAGGGAAAAAGGATCACCTTGAAGCTTATATCTATGTGTATATTTTTTAAAAAGAGAAAAAGAAGCACATATATATAAAAAAAAGTTAAAAAGTTATTATGGAATATGTTGTATTAAACCTCTAGTTGCAATGGTAAGTAGATTAAAAAAAATTAAAAGAACAAGAATCATGAGAACAAATTTAAAAGAAAAAAGAAAGAGAAAGAGAGAAGAAAAGAAAAGGAGAGAAAGAAAGAGAGGAAGAGAAAGAAGAGGTGTATTTATGAAATATACAGGTTTACAGGTTTGGGGGCACTACTGGGGGCTTAATACATTGTTTTCCTCTGATGTTGGGGTTTTACAGTTTTGGGGGGACCCTGTGGCTGTTGTTCTCTTGTTCTCTGGCTTGTCTTCTGGGGGAGGGCCCTTCCACATTGTTTTTCAATCAACCTTGCTTGGACTGAGTCACCCTGCCCCTGATCAAGGGGCAGGGCTCTGTGGAAATCTGTGTTTCAGGCTTTAGTTCTTTGAAGGTTTTTGTTCTTTGGAGGCTTTTTGTGGCATTTCAGAGGTTTCCATGAAAAGCAAACTGTCCACACCCAGACCTCCACCTCAGAGAGAAGCCTCAATCTGCTCCCCTCTGGATGGTCCAGAACACACAGATTCCCCGTCTGCACACTCTGCTAAACACTGCAACATCCCACAGGTGGTGCGTACCACCAGCCACTGTCTCAGTGGTCGCCCGAGGCCCCCACTTGTCTCTGTGCCCCTGGGCCACTAAAACTGCGAGAAATATTGGTCCGGGCAAGCCCGAACCCAGGTGACTGCCATTACCAGGACTGCTGTCTAGGGTCCACACCCATGCTGGGTGCACGAACACTCAGCAGAAGCACAGGTCACAGGTCGCATAGGGCTGCAGGCTGAGGGACCCTGACTGGAGACCACACTGAGTTCTCTCAGGCACAACTGGGTACACTCAGACCTGTCAGAGGCACAGGTTGCAGAAGCCTGCAGGCTCAGACTGCTGACCTATGCCCACTCCAGGATCTCTCAGGCAAGGGTGGGAGTATGCCTAGCAGGAGTGGTGGTGCAAGCAGTGGAAAGCTGCGGGCTCAGAGACCACGGAATGGATCCCCTGCTGGGCTCTCTCTGGCACAGATGCTTGCTGGCACTGCCTGTCCTGGGACTGTGGCCTTAGGCCCGTGCCCATGACTGCCTGATTCCACCAGGAGCCCCTTAAGGTCTTCTGCTCTTTTTGAGTGCTTTTAACCAGTCTCCAAGTTAATGCTGGTCCCCAGTCACAGGGCACTTTTGTATTGGGGTATTACTTTCCAGTGGGTCACTTCTAGTGGCTCCCTCCCCATTCTGTTTATCCTCCAATATCAGTCCGAGCATTCCCACTCTGTTTCACTGGCCACTGATGATCTTCTGCCCCCAAAGAGATCAGACATGTATAATCCTATATCTCAGGCTCATTTCATGGGTGTTCAGAATGTTATTTAGCTCACTTTAGGGAACCAGTTGAAACAGAGTCTCCTACTTCTCCACCATCTTGCCACTCCCCTCCCTACATAATATATTTAAATTAGTCAAATATATGTTGTGATTTCCTCTTTAAAATTTACAAAAACCATGTTTGTACAGCATCACCATAGTATTTACTTCCATTAGGCACCTTTACTTAGCTAGCACAGCATATGGTGTATGCATGTGTTGTACATCACCTTCATTTTATCTCTAAATTTAAAATGTTTTAATATTTTTTGGAGAGTGAATTGACATTGAAGTCCTCCAGTTGTAAACTATGGGATCTCCCAGGAATGTCTCCTGACTGAAGGGCCCTACACCCACCTGCATTGTGCCCCTCAGTTAAACAGAATGTAGAAAGAAAATCGACTCAAAGAAAGAAAGAAGCCATGCCAGGGCCCAGCAGGTGCAGAGAATGGCCAGATTTGAATAGTCGTTTGGTACCAGGGACCCCAAGTTCTATCACTCACCTGGCCGTCTTGGGTCATCATAAAGTGAGATGATACAAATGATGCAATTTTCATATGTATGTGAGTTTGATCCCTTGCTTTGGGAATGACCCATACATTATGAGGCTGGATGTTGTAAATTAACTTATGCTCTATTTTTTTCTTAGTTTGAAAGATCTCTCTCTGTATAAGAATTTATTTTGTTTTTATTTTATTCATATATAAACCAGTATCCTTTCTTGAATGCAGACATGCCAAGGAAGTAACATGACTATAAAAGAACTTTTCAAGAGCTTTGGTAGTGAAATGATAAAGTCAAATAGGATTCTCAGCATTTACAGAGAGCTGTAGAATTTTGAACACATAACAGCTAGCATATAATTCTCTACCTAAATTTATAATAACCTATCTATCACCTATATAGTCATTAGGGTAGACTGAAAACTATAATTTGCCAAATTAACAAAGTCTTAAAAAATTTCTCTGCTTAGATCCCCAGTGTAGAGCAATGAGAGTTTATTAACTTCCACATATTGTCATTTCAATCCACATGTCCCTTCTTCATACTTTAATATTTTACTACGGAAAACAGTAAAGCCAACCACCAGTAACATGTCTTAAAATGCCAAGACTGAATTACAGGGTAAAACAAGGAATAGATCACAAAAGGAAAACACAGGATGCCACAGAAGATGGAGATTTCAAACAGAGGTTAAATGTTGGCAAGAGAACTAGTCCAAACACAATGAAAACAAGCCTTAAAGAGCTTTGCTGTGCCTGGCATGGGTTCCAGAGACCCCTGATGCTGAGTTGCTCACCAGGGTAGCTCCACTCTTAGAACTGCAACTTTACGTAACAGAATTTTACATAATTTCTATGTATGAAATCTATTAAATATTAAGTCATATTTAGGAAGTTTTAACATAGAATAAAGGTTCTAGAATATTCTGTGTTGGTCATTATAATCCCTAAATCCATTAGTTAGGAAGGTGGGCACTAAAAATATCAATGCAGTAAAGTGGCTACTTCCCTTTTTCCCTTTTCATACTTTCCTTCTGTAAAACTAATGTACAATATTAGTTTTAGTTTTAGTGTTCATGGCTATAAAATGTATCCATGAGTCTTATCAGTTAATATGTTAAAACATGGCATTTTTAATTTTTAACAACCTAGTTTAAAAAAAAAAAACCTCATGGTTATTTACTTACTTTCATACAAAATATTTTAGTGCATTTAATGAATGTAATTTTAACAAGAGAAGATTAATGATTCCAAGCTTAAAAAAAAAAAAAAGTTTAATGCTGAAAGCTAAATTTCTTTAGATACTTTTATTTGGGGGAAGAAAGAATATAAGTAATCAAAACAGAATTGTAATACTGGATATCAGCATTAAGCTTATAGTTCTTTTATAGTGGTTCTCAACCCTCTCAAGAGCTCCCTGGGTGAAATCTGAAATTGGTGCCCAAACACAGAGGCAGGGAGAGACCAAGGGAAGAGACAGGCTACTCCAGTTAACCTCATTACCCATATCTCATTACTGCTCTTACTAGCAAATATGTTGAATAGCATTACATTTCTAAAATGAAATTAATTCAAAAAGAAAAAATGATATTTAAACTACTGAAATTGAAATCATGTCTTTCTGCATCAATCCCTACTTATTTAATGAAGAGATCAAATTTAGCCAAAACAAATCCTTTGTACTAGAATACTTTCTGCTAGAAAGTTTCAGTATTCGACAGATAGTTTTAATAGGTTGGGCAGGAGTTTTATTTAAAAATATCTTGCTGAAGTAGAAAACGAAAAAAGAATCTCTAGCATGTGTTTAGCAGTCATTACAATAGCATATTTTAAGAGTTCTCTGTTTTTAGATCAAAGTATGTTCCACAACATACTTTGCCTCCCGGAATCGCTGAGAGGCAGGCACAGGCTGGTGCCGCCAAGGGCTGTCAAGGTCTATGGAAGATCTTGAGCTCCATCTCACCTTTTGTTTACTCGGCTCCCTCTGGGCTCCCTCTGGTTGTTTCCTCAGAAAAGGCAGTGTGTTGTCCACTGCAGGGAGCCCAGAGCAATGAAGTCTCTGCCCACAGGAGAACCACATGTTAAGAGTGAAGGCAGTGAAATTTTTATCTGACCTATAGATGGCAGAAGAGATTTTCACCTCTTCCTGTACCTGTCTGCCATGCTTGACACCTCCCCTAGTGGTGTTTTACTGTTTGTCTTCTGCCTGCCTTGACAGAGACCCTTGCTGGTGACCCAGCAGGAGGACAGCAGCCCCCTGTGCTCCATCCCTGCCTTTGCCCAGGCCTGGCCTGTATGGTCCTCACACTGGCAGTGATCTGATACTGATTACTTACCCTGCCTCCCTCTCTTTGCCATCCATTTTTCACACTAATGGAAATTAGGATTAAAAGAAAAACATGACATGGTGGCATTTTAAAGCAGCACCTTGACATTTTCTCAAATGATTTCCCTCTTTCTAAAAAGAATTATATTACATCAGTGCTTGCCAGTCTAAAAACCAAATTGAAATGTTTGATTTATGTCTTAGTCATAATAGAGTGGGATTGATCCAGAGGTCACAGACAATAAGAACATGTACTAACTTAATGGCATTTTTCTTTCTAAGAAGACAAGATATTATTAAGCCTCAGTTGAGAGGAGGGAGATAAATCTCAAGCTATTCAAAGTGCATAGGAATTTCATTATCCCTGGTATCAGTAACACAAATCCTATTGTCTAGAGATACAAATAGCACCATAGTTTTAATTTCTATCTGAAGGATATTCTTTCAATTTTCCTTTTTATTAAAATTTTTCTGTAAGTGATTTAAACATATTTTAACAACTGGGAAATAAAGCAAAAGCACTGGGTCCACAGTGCTTTGTCATGTGTAGTGACAGTCATCAGCTTAACCTAGATATGAAAGTCACACTTTTGTCATGGGGGCATTATAACAAAGTAAATGTGCTCTGAACATAAATGCATTTGCTTGTTTCCCATTCCCACCAATAATATAAAACTGATAAGGTCTTTGGGTAACAATAAATTGTTTTTGCTCACGACCACTAATGAAGATAATATCTTGTAATTTATAAACTAGCCTAATATATTTGTTGAAGTGTTACTTGTTTAAAAATAAAGAAAAATGACTTTTAGAGGGACTATAAGACAGTGGAAAGAACATTAGCTTAGGAGTCAGACTGGGTAAGAATCTTGGTTTTAGTTAGGATTAGTTTCAGTCTATGATTTTCTAACGGTGTACATACACACAATATACTGTTTGCAATTATTTATGTTACTTAGATGCTCAGTTTAAACTTGGCACAAAATTATGAACTCCTTTGACCAAAGTGTTCTTTAGTCTGTGTTGAGCATAAAATTAAGAGTGCTTGTCATCCCATGAAACTTTCACTGTAGAAACACCAGGGAAAGTCAAACTGAGACCAAAAAATCAGCACTCCCTTGGTCAAATAGGACTGTGTGCATGGATTATATAGTTGTTAGAGTAATGAGCAGGGAATTAAAACTATAACTAAAACAATAACTAAAGCTGTTTGGTCATGAGTCACCATTGCTATATAGGTTCAATATAGGCTTAAGCTGTATGCAACAGTCAAATGTGAAAGGCCAATTTCAGATATCCTATATGCACAATGTATGAAATAACAGAATTTCAAAGATGACTGTACTAAAAAAAAAAAAAAAGACACGCAGAAAGGGACTATTTATCTTGTTTTAAGAATTAATCTTAGACTCTTCCATGTCTTTCTGCACAGTAGTCTTTCCATGTCAAAGCTCATCATTGCCATTCCATTAAATAAACCACAACTCTTTAAAAGTGAACTTAAGTCCTACCTTTCTATCTTGTCCCAGATCAAATCCCACACCCCCTGAGAGACATTCTCCAGACGTTTCTCTAGCACACTTTATTCAGGGCTCATTCTGAACTCTCAAAGCTGTCTCTACTTGTTGGTGTATCTTTTTATGTCAGAAAAACTTCTTGAGGGACCAGTGGAGCTTTGTAATTTTTTTTTAATCCCCAGCCATATCCCAGTGCCTTGCATATGATTTAGGTAGCCAGTAAATATAGCTGTCGTGCTCTCCCTGCCTGCAGAGATGTCGCAACACCAACACACACACAGGTCGATGCACAAGCTCTTGTTTATTCCCTGGTCAAGCTTTCTCCTCCCCTTCTTTCCCCTTCCCCTGCGGGGGAGTTCCCTTGCCTTACATAGGGCATAACAGCCAATCACAGAGGTGTTCACGTGAACAGGAGGTGTCTGGGGCTAGTAGGCAGTGGTGGCATATGGTGTTCATGTGACGAACACGAGGTCACGTGTGGCCAGGGCGGATGTTTTTTTTAGGCTGTCTGTGCTGCTCCCGCGCCATCTTAGGGGCGCGACCAGCACCATCTTGGAGGCATGACCCCGACAGCTCCCCCTTCTTTATTTATTTGTATGGATAAGGGACCATGCCTGTCTTAGGTTGGGACGATCAACTTGCGCCCTTACCCATCATCAAATACTGCAGAGCATGCTGCAGCTTCTGTCTTAGGTTGGTACTCCGTTATTGTCCTCATTACCCATCATTGACTATCGGTCTAGCATGCTAAGCCATACTTGAGGTGAGCTACCATGCTCTATGGCTACCAAGGCTTGATGTACAGCCTGCCGGTCTCTGGCTAATGTGCGTTGGAGGGCCCTTATCCAACGCAGCGCCAGGAGGAGGACGAAGAGCACAATACAGCCAAGTGCAATAGTCCCAAACCAGGATTTCCCAAAAGCACCACTGCCTACATAGTTTGTAGGAATTGGGAGGCCGTGAGAGGGTTTACTCTCATGGCATTGATCTGCAGAATCTCCATCCGTAGGGAGGCTGTCAGATTGTGGAATTTGGCTGACCAGGTGCCATTGAGCATCTGAGATAATTCTCGGGAGAGGTTCGCTGCTCGGGAGAGATTAGAATACAAGTTAGATGTGATGCATATGCCTGATAAGGGCTGGATACAACTGGTGGAGAGAATTTGCGACATTAGGTTCATTTGTTCCTGGAGGAGATCTACCCTTTGATTGAGGATTATTACGAGTGATATACAACAGGGTTGAAAGGAAGAAGAATAGTTAAAATGAACAAAGAAGCAAAGGCTCCCGTGAAGGAGTAAGGAAGTGATGTTGTAAGCTGCTTCGGTGTTCTTGTATGGTAGAGATGGAAAGCCGATACTTGCATTGGTAGAGAAAAACAAAGGAAAAACTGTCGAGTCATTAGAGAGGGGCAGAGGAGTGGGCTTGAACCATGGCCCATAATTGTACTTCTCTATTCCGCCATGGTTGAGTTAAAACACTGAAGGGTAGGATGAGTATCCACAGTAGGCGCTTGCTTCCATTTAACCTTTATTCTGATCATGACCACTCATTACAAAATCCATTCACTTTATCTCTAGCAGAAGCAAATTACTTGATTATAACCCTCCATTACCTCAATAAACTTCTCATCCCTAGACCTGCAAAGTTACAAAGTCAAGTACAGAATACCTAAGACGGTAGAAGAGGTAAAAAGGCATAGAGATGTTGGGTAGTCCCTCAGTTCCGGATACTGCTTAGCAGCACAATATCAAATGAGCAATGACAGAGAGCAACTATCCTAATCTAGGTCAGTACAACAGCCAAAATACTTTGTAAACTCTTTCTTTGGTTCTTTCTGGAGATCAAATCAACACTCTTCTGATTAAACAGCATGGGAGGAGCTTAAGAGCAACTGAAGTGTTTAACAATATTTACTTATCTAACATCTTTTACCAAAAAATTGTACTAAAAATAATACTAATCATAACTCATAACTGAGAAAAGTACTAACATGAACTGGTACTAACATAAACTGCAAAGGCCAAGAACAGAAATTAGGAGTTGTGTGATACTGAATAGTATATGTGAACTGAAGACTCTGCTGCCTTGTATAGCACCAAGTATACTTTCCTTTAATAAACCCAAACTTAGGCACAAGAACTCAGTGTTAACAGGATTTCACCTTTTCTTACTATGTTTTATTTGTATTTGTACCTAATTTTTACTGAAACTTAATTTATTGAAATTTAATTTTTAAAAGATACTATTTAGAAAATGGTCTTACCCAGAGAAAATTATAGTGACACATATTTTAGATATTACATTGTTATGTTTAATTTAAATATTAGATTAAAAGTCTATAGTATCACATATACCAATTATTTAAGCTGTCTTTCCATTTGAGATGAAAGGCTTATGCTAATCTATACTCCTCACCTTCCCTGTGACTAAATGCTGAATTGCGAGATATATACCTACAAGAAGTGGCAATCTGTAGCTATGAAGAGTTCTGTGTAAGTGTGTAAAGTTGAGGGACCTATAAAAGGATTGAACTCCCATCCTTAGCCACATTAGCACCATGCTCCAACTGAGTTAACTGGTTCAAAGTGTTAGATAAGACAGTGATAACTAAAGAAATAGGAACAAAGAAAGGTTCTATTTCATCATCTTAAGGTTTCACAGAGATGACGCAGGTTTGCTATTCAAATTCCCACCTCCTGAAAAACAACTTCTTAAATAACTCTCAAGAGGGGTTCCGTTAGCTTTCAAAAGTGCCCGCAAGGGGCTCTCCATTCGGAGTCTAAAAATTTCCGACCCCATTATCTTTACCTTTACAGTCGCGATCTGCGAACACACAGCTGCTGTCCCTTTGTGGTTGCTCTTCAGCAAACTTCTAACCTTTCCTTTGTGGCCGTCCTAGTGATGAATGTGCAGTATGACAAGGGGGGAAAAGTACTCATGTATTGCCTTCTCTCTAAAACGCTAAGTTTAAAAGGCTGCACAACTTCTCTTCCATGGAATCTTCCTGTTAGAACTACCACTTCTAAAAATCAAGTAAACAAAATGGAAACATTGTATTTCACTCTAACAAAACTGTTCAATGTGAGATCAATGCACATAAAATTAAAAAGTTAAATATACCTCAACATTATCAGTAAATCAGAACATATCTCAACCAGTATCAGAATTTCTACCTTCACTGTATCTTTGCTATTTTTAAATATACTCACAGTTCCCGGGCTTCGGCACCAAATGTTGCGCTCTCCCTGCCTGCAGAGATGTCGCAACACCAACACACACACAGGTCAATGCACAAGCTCTTGTTTATTCCCTGGTCGAGCTTTCTCCTCCCCTTCTTTCCCCTTCCCCTGGGGGGGAGTTCCCTTGCCTTATATAGGGCATAACAGCCAATCACAGAGGTTTTCACGTGAACAGGAGGTATACAGCCAATCACAGAGGTGTGAGCAGGAGGTGTCTGGGGCTCGTAGGCAGTGGTGGCATACGGTGTTCATGAGACGAGCGCGAGGACACGTGTGGCCAGGGCGGATTTTTTTTAGACTGTCCGTGCTGCTCTGGCGCCATCTTAGGGGCGCGACTGGCGCCATCTTGGAGGCGTGACCCCGACATATAGTCCTAAAAAAATGAGAAGAATGAAAGACAACTTTCACATATGTGTATGAAATTCATTATGATCAAGAAGGGACAGCACAAATGCAGTACTAGGTTGATGACACAAAATCACTGTAAGATTTGCAGTTGGGTGGATGCATCCAAGGTTACTAATAAAAAATTTGTTAATCTATTATTTTGTTCATAGAATCTGATACTGAATGGACCATGACAGTCCCTCACAAATTCTCAATTTCTTTGCAAAGGCACTTAAATAAATTGAGTATCCTTAAAGTTGTTTCACCAGTTTTCTGAGATGTAAATGTGATTTGTAGAACATTGACTTTTCTTTTATGCAGATGTCTGAGTGAGTGGCAGCAAAAGCATCTGATCGTTAGTATAGTTCTCAGCTGTTATTTAAAATAATAAATATGGATTAATCAATTTAATGTCGGCTCCTCCTCCTGGTTGACCTGATGTTCTTACTTTAATCCCCAAATATATACTGTGTGAATCACCTGGTCTGAGCTTCATCACACTGTTGGTGATGTATGAAGAAGCACATTCAAATACCCTGGAAATTTGGCTTTAATGTCTGGGTGGTAGAAAACAGTGATGATTATAAGAGTGATGATAACTTTGTATAGTGCTTTAGAACGTGTAAAGCATTACAAACGTATGTGTATATAATGTCTCTTTATAATGCCACATTTTCCAAGTAGCAATTTAAGGGACTACCAGAATATTTTTGATTTGAGGAGAGGTTTTAACCTGATTTCTCCCCCCAAACGCCCAGTTTTATGAACACTATTTATACAGTAATCTGTGTTTTGGTTTTGAAAACTTTTATTCATTTTAGTATTTGTGAATTTTGTATGCATTTTTGAAAGAAAAAAGGTTTGGGGCGCCTGGGTGGCTCAGTGGGTTAAAGCCTCTGCCTTCGGCTCAGGTCATGATCTCAGGGTCCTGGGATTGAGCCCCGCATTGGGCTCTCTGCTCAGCAGGAAGCCTGCTTCCCCCTCTCTTTCCGCCTGCCTCTCTGCCTACTTGTGATCTCTGTCAAATAAATAAATAAAATCATTAAAAAAAAAAAAAAGGAAGAAGAAGAAAAGAAAGAAAAAATATGTTTGAGAAAGAAATTACCTCTAATATAACTATCTAGATGTAACTGTATCACTTTTGCTGCATATCCTTCTAATTGCATAATCCCGTGTTTTCCATTAGTTACTATGCTTCCTTTATCATATAACAAGCTCTTATGAGTTGAATCTTCTCCAGAGCTATATGCTTCAGCTACCTATTTGTTACTTCTTTTGACAGTGTTTTAGAACCCAATTTGAATGACTTCAAATACGTAGTTTGAAAATACAAGATTTTTCATAAAGTTGTATGTCATTTTTATAAAGTACCATGCTAATCTTTTATCATTTTTTCATTTGTATTCCCTGTGCTGCTAAAGGACATGCCATCTCAATTCTTGAGTCTTTTATGCTCCTTCATTCTCTTCCTGTCTCTCAAACTGCTGTTATCTTATGGTGCCTTCTCTCCTATTTCCTTCCGCCAGTCCTTTTATTAGCTCTACTTTACAAAGTAGGAAAGAAGTTGGTCTGTATATTTTTTCTAGTACCTTGTCTCCTGCTACCACATAATAGGCACTACTCTATAAATATGTCTACCTTAACTGAATGGTCAGAAATTAAAATTTTTTCTGAGATCACAGAGTGAGAAAATAAGAATTAGAATTTGTATCCATTTCATTTGATTTGAAATCAGCCCCTTTTTCACTTGACCACACCATATGGGATATCATATATGATGGTTGTAAAAAGAAATAGAAATCAGCCCCTTTTTCACTTGACCACACCATATGGGATATCATATATGATGGTTGTAAAAAGAAATAGTTGACTAGCCTTCTTCCCTAACATGATAAAGAATATTTACCACAAACCAGCTGCCAGAAACATAATTATTACTGAAATCCTAGAGGCATTTCTATCGAAGACAAAAACAAGAAAAGTATGTCTGATAGTCATACTACTGTGTTCTACCTTTTTTTCTGAAAAATTGACAAATGCAGTAAGACCATTTGTTAAATAAGGGCTAGAAATAGCTAAACAGCAGATGATTGAAAGAAAAGAATAACTTGCAAACAATTATTGTGTTATAAAATCCAGAAGAATTAAATGAAAAACTACTGAAATAAATATGAAAATTTACACTATTTAGGTAATAAAATGAGGTACAAAATGTCATGTACATGCACACACCCATGCTCTAGTCCAAACTAGTTAGAAAATGTATTAGTAGAAGAACCACACTTCGTGTTGCAATAATATGCAAATTCCTGAGGACTCTCAATTTGCTGAAATATCCTTTCCTGGTAGTCCTGAAAGAAATTTTGAGTAAAAGGGTATATACAGCTCAATGAAAACTTCATATTAGCTTCATTAACAACAAAGAATAACAGATGAACGTTTGCTTTAGCAAATATCAAAGCATTCTATATAACTAAAATAATGTAAACTGTGCTGCTCATAAACACCAAATAGACTGATGGAACATAAAGAGATATTAGAAACAGAATATAAATTGGTAAATTCTGTACAAATATAATTTGATATAACTTGTTCACTTTTCTAAAAATGTTATATTTAATTAAAATGTTTCTAAAATACAAATAAGTTACATAACTTCACTGTTTTAATTTACTTTAAATTACTTTTAATTTATAATTGATTTAAATTAAAATTAATTTACTTTAAATTAAAACACTGCATATTATGTAACTTATTTGTTAAATTAATAATATAAGCATATTATTAAACTGATAAATTAAAAATTTTGAATTGGTCAATGGATAAAGGTAGGAAATTCAAATATATTCCATGAACAGAAAAATCATTCTTGGGCAGTAACCAATATTTCATCATACACTGGGATGACTTTGCTACTCAAATGAAGAGTAAATGTGTCATACTTATTTGTGCTTATTTCCCCTCATGAAAGATACTGTGCTGATTCTGTTGTACAAACATGGCAATACACATGAAAAATGTAAATTAATGGGAAAGTGGGGGCATTACTTCATGAGTCCATGGAAAACTCAGGAAATTTTTTCTACTTTTAGGTATTGCAATAATACAGTGGGAAAATTATGAGCCAAAAGAATGTGCACATTGTAGAATTGCCAGAGTATCCATATATTGTATATTGACATTTATAAAAGGTTTTATTAGGTGGTACTTTGGATCATTCCTAAGATTGCTTTTAATATCTAAATGAAATTATCCATTTCCATCAGAAAATAAGTTTTCTATCAAAGAAGTTATTTTCAGAGGATTTTGCTTGTTTATAACTGTAATTCTATTAAAGGGATTTTTCTTCTAGGTGAGGATATATTTTTAACTTGTTTTAGAAATCAATAGAAGATATAATTCAGTTGAAATTAAATTTATTCTGTAGCAAGATGCTCAAAATTTGAATTTCATTAAATGAAGTATACCCAGAACTGATTTCTGTAGATATTTCTAGAGGCTCACAAAGTCTTACTCTTGACAAGTCAAAGGATCAACTTGACCAAACTTTATCCTTTCTTCTGCTTACCCAAAACAATTTATTATCTAATCTTTTGTATGATTTAGAAGGCACAAATATCAAAAGCTCATAAGATATAGAAAATTGAGAACTGAGTCTTTTGTGGGTATTTGAAAATAAATAAGACAATTACTGATTATTCTAGGACTATTCCCAGAATCCTTCTTCACACAAATATACTACTTACTTTATTTTTTAATATATATCTATTTATTTTAGAGAGGGAGAGAGAGGATACATGAGTGGATGGAGGGGCAGAGGGAAAGAATCTCCAGTGGACTCCCTGCTGAGAGGGGAGGGCAACATGGGACTAGATCTCATGACCCTTGAGATCATGACCTGAGCCAATTCCCATTAATTTACATTTTTTTAAATGGTGCTGGAACAAGTGGACACACACAAACACACACAAAGAATCTAGATACAGACCTCACATCATTAATTTGAAGCATATCATTTATCTAAATGTAATATGCAAAACTGTAAGAGTTATAAAAATAACACAGGAGGAAAATCTTGATGATGTTGGGTTTGGTGATGATTTATAACACCAAAAGTATAATATCTGAATGAAAAAATTAATAAGTTGGACTTCATTAAAATTAAAAGCTTCTGCTCGGCAAAAGATAAGCTACAGAATGGAAGGAAAAAATTGCAAAACCCATATTTGATTAAGGACTAGAGTCCAAAACATACAAAGAACTCTTAAAACTCAACATAAGAAAACTAACAACCCAATTACAAAATAAGCATAAGATCTAACAGACACTTCACCAAATGAGATATACAGATGGCAAATAAGTATATAAGATATTCAGTATCATATGTCATTAGGGAATAACATATGCTTAACTGACTGAGCCACCAGGTGCCCAAATATACTTACTTTAACTTCCCATTAAATTCTAGGACCCCCTGTCTGTAATATGAAAACTCAGTATCACTGTAAAATTGAGAGAAATTTTTCTAAAAATCCCATCATTTGAAGAATAAATTTATGTCATTGATCTATCACTGTGTTTTAGGATATAGTCAGATAAAAATACTATAAACATTCACTCATGAAAAAATTCTTTCTGTGTCTAAGGGAAAAAATTCTTATGAACTACAACAACTTTACAGTTGATGCCTTAAATTTTTACTAGCATCCTAGCAAGAAAAAAAAGTTGTGTAGAAAACTACCAGAAGTGACTGAAAAAAACAAAAACCTGAGGTAAGTGAAGAATATTTATGAGAATAATTAATGATTTAAGAAAACCTTCAGTTTGATTCTATATTACCTCGCAAATGTTGGCATGAAGTTATGAAAACACAAGGTTAAAAACTTTTTTAATATTTATTTATTAGAAATAGCAGAAGAAGTGGGGGAGTGGAGGGAGAGGAAAAGAGAAATCAGACTCTGTGCTGAGCTTGGAGCCCCAGTTGGGGTTCAGTCGCACAGTGTTGAGATCATAACCTAAGTTGAAACCAAGAGTCAAGACACTTAACCAACTGCACCACCAAAGAACCCTAGGTTAAATGCTTTTTTAAATTACTTTAACATCTCCCAAAATGCAGAATTTGTTACTATGTACCATTTATCATCCTTTACTGGGAACACTGAAATAATACAATTATCAGCCTATTCATTTTTAAAACATATACTGAGCAACTAACATAAGCAATGTGCTGTGTATCATGGATCTTGCAATTACAGAAGCCATTTAGTCATTGAACACATTGTTGATTTCTACTGCACGTAAGTTACAGTGCCAGGTGCCAAATACAGATTGGATTTACAAAATTCTCATTGCAGTAGAGGTCTAGGTACATGGAACAATGTGACAAAGTTTCTGAGAGACATGGTCAAACTTTTGTAGAAATCCAGAAGGACTTACAATGGTCTGAAGAGGTCAGAAAAGGCTTCATCAGGACTTATATGATTTGGGGATGTAATATGAGGAAAAGAAAAGTTGTTGAGTGAGAAATTTATTGTCACTAAAACATAAGGTTCAGAGAGGAAGGGTGGAAGATTAAGCTGCAGAGATCAAGAATAAGGGATCAAGTATAAGAAGAGCCTTGACTACCAGTAGCTCATTTGTATTTTATAGTGTATTCCAATTAAAAACCATCACAAGTTTTTAAAAAGGGAAGTAAAGTGTTAAATTATTATGTATGCATGTATTTGTTTATTTGAGGTAGGCAGAGGGAGAGGCAGAGAGATCTTAAGCAGGCTCCACACTGAGTGTGGAGCCCAACACAGGATTTGATCTCATAGCTCTGAGATGTTAGATTAGTATTTAAAGAAATTATTTCAGGAACACTAAGGAGGGGTACTGAAGTGGAAGAAGATATGTATGACGGCTTAACATATATTAAGTATATACATAGTGCCAAGGATGAAACTCCAAGAAACACCCCCTTATAACAAGAAAGCCTAGGGGAACATTGTTGAGAAGTAAGTGCCAAAGGAAGATCGAAGTTCTAGGATAATAAAACAAACAGTATTGTCTTAAGCCTCAAGAGTAGGTAGTGTTAAGAATTATGGGTTGGTCAACAGTCTCAAGTGTTACATAGTTTTCCAGTAGGATGAGAATTGAGAATGGGCATTAGATTTATTAATAATAAAGTTATTAGGGACTTTATGGAGAGCAATTTCAGTAGAATGATGATGGTGGAGGACAAACTGTAATGGTGCAGAGACTAAATGGGAGTTGAGGTAGTGGGAATTGAGTGTGGGCTCTAACAGAATGGGAGTCATACATTATGTGTATGTGTAATAAAAACCACCGATTTTTTAAAGTGGTTGTACAAATTTATACCAGCAGGATATGAGAGTTCCAGCTGCTCCATATTCACTTGCTCCTACTAACACTCAATATTTTCTATAGTTTTTTCAGGTTTATTGAGGTAGAATTGACAAATAAAATTGAAAGATATTTAAAATGTACAATATGATATGGACACATATATTATGAAGGGACTCCCCCCAAGTAGGTTAGGACATCTGTTATCTCCCATATTTACCTTTTGTGTATGAGAGAGAATAATTTCTAATCTGTTAGCAAAATTAAATTACAGAACACAGTGTTATCAACTATAGTCATCATGTTAACAGTAGATCCTGAGACCCTATTCAGGTCTTTTAACTGAAAGCTTGAACCTTTTTGCCAACTTCTTCCTACTCCACCGCTCAGACCCCAGGCCCTGGCAACCACTTTTCTACTATCTGTTTCTATGAATTTGATTTCCCACCTCTTTAGATTTCACATAAAGACATACTATACGGTATTTTTCTTTCTCTGTATGACCTATTTCACCTAGCATAATACCCTTCAAGTCCATCCATGTTGTTACAAATGGCAGGATTTCCTTTTTTAAAAGGCTAAATAGTATTCCATTGTCTTAATAGACTATGTGAGAACAATCTGCTGCTGTTGGATCAAATGTCTGTCGGTCTAGTGTACAATTTAGGTTCTCTTTTCTCTTATTGATTTTCTGTCTGAATGATGCATCCATTGCTGAAAGTAGAATTTTGGAGTTCCCTTCTATTAATATATTACTATCTATTTCTCCCTTCAGACCTGTAGGTACTGCAATGGTGGGTGCATATTTACTAATGTTATATCCTTTTGATGAACTGACCCCCTTAGCATCTCTTCATCTCTTATTACAGTCTTTGGCTTATGGTCTTTTTTTCTTATATAAGAATATCCTTTTGGTTTCCATTGGCATTGAATATCTTTCCTGTCGCGGCCGGCGCTACAAACTGACCAGGAACATGAGGGTAAGAGGATGGTGAAAAGAAATTAAGAGACAAAGAGATGGGGGCAGGAGGAGCACCAAGGATGATGTCCCATAGTGCCAAAGTTTATTTTGAAGAGTTCTGATTTATACCACACAGTAAGGGAATCCTCCTGTACATCTGGTGCTAGTTTCTATTTTGGCCTGAGAGTAGCTGGCCATGCAGAGATATCAGACAGCCTTGACCTTCGTGGTTTGGACACCTAGGCGATAACTCAATATTCACAAAACACAGGAGCCTTATTAACTTAGTCTTGAGACAGCAACTGCAATGGCAACAAGCCAAACCTTACAATGTTCTCATAACAATCACCAGGGAAAAACGGTGGCACTCTAGCTCGCCACCCATGAAATTCCTCGGTTGAAAAGGTTCCCAAGAACTGTTGCTCTATTGGGTTAACCCCTTCTAGGCACGAGGCTCCCAACACTTTCCATCCCTCCACTTTCATCTGTATGTATCCTTAAAGCTGAAGTGAATCTCTTCTAGGCAGCATATAGTTGACTCTTGTCTTTTGACTGTAAAATTTAGTCCATTTACATTTAAAGTAATTATTGGTAGGTATGAATTTAGGATTGTCATTTTGTTAGTTGTATTCTGATTGTTTTGGTTCCCTTCTCATTTTCTTCCTTTGTGGTTTAATAATTTTCCATAGTGTTGTACTTAGATTCCTTTATCTTTTATCTAGGTTTTGGCACTGGTTACCATAAGACTTACAAAAGCATAGTTATAGGGGTGCCTGGGTGTCTCTGTCTGTTATGTGTCTGACTCTTGATTTCACTCAGGTCATGATCTCAAGGTCATGAGACTGAGTTCTGCATCAAGCTCTACAATGAGCTTGCTTAATATTCTCTCTCTTCCACATGCTGTTCATGCTCAGTCTCTCTGTGTCTCTAAAAAAAAAGAAAAAGGGAGTCTGTTACTTTTTTTTAAAGAAACTTAAGAGTTTTATTGGAGCTCAAGTTAGGACAACCACCTCTGATACAGTCTTCACAGAGAAGAGAGTGCTCTAGGGAAGGAATATTTTGTACAGAGTAATGTGAGTTTTCTTACATAAGAGTTACAATTCAGCATAATGAAGGACATTCCAGAAGTTACAGATTTTACCTTTTTTTAAATTTTATTTCCAATATAGTTAATACACAATGTTACATTAGTTCCAGGTGCACAAAATGATGATTCAGCAATTCCATACATCACCCAGTGCCTATCATGAAACTGCACTCCTTACTCCCCATTATCAGTTTCACCATCCCAGAACCCACTTTCCCGACTGCCTGTGC
The DNA here is from genome assembly GCF_011764305.1 of Mustela putorius furo. NCBI lineage: Eukaryota > Metazoa > Chordata > Mammalia > Carnivora > Mustelidae > Mustela > Mustela putorius. The sequence goes on from NW_025422171.1 coordinate 4,582,415, forward strand.
TCTCTTCTAGAATTTTTGTGGTTTCATGTCTCATACTTAGGTCTTTAATCCATTTTGAATTTATTTTTGTGTATGGTAGAAGAAAGTGGTCCAGTGTCATTCTTTTGCATGTGATTGTTGTGTTTTCCCAACACCATTTTTTGAAGAGACTTCTTCCCATTGGGTATTCTTTCCTACTTTTTCAAAGACTAATTGGTCGTATAATTGTGGGTTATTTCTTGAGTTTTCTGTTCTGTTCATCTCTGTGTATATTTTTGTGCCAGTACCATACTGTTTTGATTTACTACAGCTCTGAAATATAACTTGAAGTCTGGAATTGTGATGCCTCCAGCTTTACTTTGCTTTTCCAAGATTGCTGTGGCTATTTGGGGCTCTTCTGATTCCATACACGTTTTAGGATTTTTTTGTTCTAGTTCTGTGAAAAACGCTATCGGTATTTTGATAGGGATTGCATTAAATATGTAGATTATTTTGGGTAATATGAACATTCTAACAATATTTGTTCTAATCCATGAGCATGGAATGTTTCCATTTCTTTGTGTCACATTCAGTTTCTTTTTATCAATTTATTTTTTAATTTATATTTATTTTTTAATTTAAATTCAATTAATTAACATATAATGTATTATATGTTTTAGGGTTACAGGTCTGTGATTCATCAGTCTTATATAATACCCAACACTCATTACAACATTACCCTCCCCAATGTCCATCACCCTATTATGGCATTCCCCCAGTCCCCTACCCCTCTAGCAACCCTCAGTTTGCTTCCTGAATCTCTTACAGTTTTTCTCCCTCTCTGTTTTTGTCTTATTTCATTTTTTTTTCTCTCTTCCCCTGTGATCCTCTGCCTTGTTTCTTAAATTCCACATATCAGTGAGATCATATAACAATTGCCTTTCTCTCATTGACTTATTTCATTTAGCATAATATCCTCTAGTTCCATTCTCATCGTTGCAAATGGCAAGATTTCATTTTATGATGGCTGCATAATAGTCCATTCTGTATATATACCACATCTTCTTTATCCATTCATCTGTCAGTGGACATCTGGGCTCTTTCCATAGTTTGGCTGTTGTGGATATTGCTGCTATAAACACTTCGGAGGAATATTTTGGGTGTTCTATATATATAGTATCATATTGATTGATTTATGAATATATCAGCATAATATGGCCTTATAGAATGAATTTGGAATATTTCCTTCCTCTTCAACTTTTTAGGAATAATTTGAGAAGAATAAATATTAACTCTTCTTTAAATGCTTGGTAGAATTTGCCTATGAAACTGTCTGATCCTAGACTTTGGTTTGTTGGGAGTTTTTCATCACTGATTTAGTCTCCTGGCTGGAAATCAGTCTGTTCAAATTTTCTACTTCTTTCTGCTTCAGTTTTGGTAGTTTATATGTTTCTAGGAATTTATCCATTTCTTCTGGTTATCTAATTTGTTGGCATATAGTTTTTCATAATATTCTCTTATAATTGTTTGTATTTCTGCGGTGTTGGTTCCTGTTTCTCCTCTTTCATTTATGATTTTGTTTGAGTCCTTCTTTTTTATGTTTCTGACTAGATGCTTTTCAATTTTGTTTATCTTTTCAAAGAACCATCTCCTGACTTCATTGATTTGCTCTATTGGTTTTTTAGTTTCTCTGTCATTTACTTCTGTTGCATTCTTTATATATCCTTTCTTCTACTTGCTTTGGGTTTTGCTTCCCTCTTAGAACTGCTTTTGCTACATCGCAAAGGTCTTGGACTGTTGTGTTTTCATTTGCATTTGTTTCCATGTACTTTTTTAATTTCTACTTTGCTTTCCTGGTTGACCCTTTCATTATTTAGTAGCATGTTATTTGACCTCCACGTATTTGTGGTCTTTGCAGATTTTTTCCTTGTGGTTGATTTTAGTTTCATAACATTTTGATCAGAAAAGATGCATGGTATGACTTTGATCTTTTTCATTTTTGTCAAGCCTTCTTTTATGCCTTACATGTGATCTATTCTGGAGACTGTTCTTTGTGCACTTAAAAAAAATGTGTATTCTGTTTTAAGATGGAATTTTCTGAATATGCCTATTAAGTCCATCTGGTTCAATGTGCCACTCAAAGCCACTATTTCTTGCTAGTTTTTGCTTGGATGATCTATCTATGAATGCAAGTAGGGTGATAAACTCCCCTACTATTATTGTATAACTGTTGATTAGTTCCTTTATATTTTTTATTAACTGTTTTATGTAATAGGTGCTTCCATGTTGGGTGCATAAATATTTACAATCGTTTTGTCTTCTGGTTGTATTGTCCCCTTTATTATAATGTGGAGTTCCTATTTGTCTCTTGTTATAGCCTTTGTTTTAAAGACTCTTTTGTCCAATATAAGTATTGCTATTCTGGCTTTCTTTTTGCATCTCTTTGCATGACAGATATCTCCACATCCCCTCACTTTTAATGTGCAGGTATCTTTGGTCTGAAGCAAGTCTCTTGTAGGCAACATATAGATGGGTCTTGTTGTTGTTGTTAATCCATTCTGTCACCCTCTCTCTTTTCATTGAAGTGTTTAGTCCACTTGCACTCAAAACAATCACTGATGGAAGACATTAAGAGAAGGAGGGGGAAAATGAAAAGGGGGAGAGTCAGAGGGGGAGATGAACAATGAGAGACTATGGACTCCAGGAAACAAACTGAATTTTTATAGGGGAGAGGAGGGTTAAGGGGATGAGTTAGCCCAGTGATGGACATTAAGGAGGGCACATATAGTGTGGAGCACTGGATGTTATACACAAACAATGAATCATGGAACACTGTATCAAAAAATAATGATGTACTATATGGTGACTAACATAATAATAAAAAGATACAGATATGTATTTACATTTATATTTATTACAGATATGTATTTCTATACATGTATTGTATACATGTATACATGTACCTATTTTTTACTTGTTTTATGGTTTTTGTAGTTTTTCTCTGATTCTTCTTTCTCTCTTTCATGGTTTGCTGGTTTTCTTTAAGGATATACTTGGATTCCTTTTTCTTTATTCTTTGTATACCTGTTAGTGGTTTGGTTACCATTAGGTTTATATATAACATCATCTGCATATAACGTTCTATATTAAGTTGATGGTTGCTTAAGTTCGAACCCATTCTTTATTCCTTCCCCCACAACATGTTTTAGGTATATGGTGTTATACTTTATATCCCTTTATGAATTCCTTGACTGATATTTTTACAGAAATATTTATTTTTACTACTTTTGTATCTCCTACTTTTCATAATCTCTCTTATGATCTTTCTTTTCCATTCAGAGTCCCCTCTAATATTTTTGTTAGGGCTGGTTTAGTGGGCATGAACTCCTTTAGTTTTTATTTATCCGGAAAACTCTTTATCTCACCTTCTATTCTGAATGAATAGCCTTGCTGGATAGAGTGTTCTTGGCTGTAGAATTTTCCCTTTCAGCACTTTGAATATACCATGCCACTTTCTTCTGGCTTGCAAAGTTTCTGCTTAAAATCCCAGTGATAGCCTTATAGGGTCATCCTTGTATGCAACTGTCTCCTTTTCTCTTGCTGATTTTAATCTTTTTTTAATCACTACTTGTTGCAATTTTGATTACTGAGTATCTTGGTATGGACCTCCTTTGGTTGAATCTGTTGAGGGATATCTGTGCCTCTTAGATTTGGATAGCTATTTCCTTCCCCAGATTAGGAAGTTTTCACCTATTATTTCTTCAAATAAATGTTGTGCCCCTTTTTAACTCTCTTTTCCTTCTGGGACCCCTATAAGGGAAATGTTACCACTCTTGATGGAGTTGCCAAGTTCCCTAAGTCTATTCTTATTTCACATAATTCTTTTTTCTCTTATTTGTTCAGCTTGATTACTTTCCATTACTCTGTCTTCTAGTTCATTAATTCATTCCTCAGCCTCTTCCAGCTTGCTATTCATTCTATTGAGTGTATTCTTAATTTCATTTATTGTGTTCTTCTCTGATTGATTCTTTTTTATCTCTGTGTTAAGGGTCTCACTGATTTCTTCCACTCTTTCCTCAAGTCCAGTGACTATCATTATGATCATCATTTTAAATTCTCTATCAGGCATGTTACTTATATCTATTTCATTCATGCTGGGATCTTGTCCTGGTCTTTCATTGGGACATATTCTTCTGTAGCATTTTGCCTGTCTGTTTTTCTGTGTTAGGAAAGTCAGCTATGCCTGGAAACTACTGGGAAGGACATTCACTTTTAACTAGGTGGCACTGATCCTCTACCACTGGGGAGACTAGCAATCAGGGGCTGCTCCATAAAGCATGCCTGGGCAGGGGTGCAGATTTAACAAGGTGTGTACACCCACTGCAGAAGTCAGGAGATACAATTTTGGCAAGGTTTGTGTGAGTCTTCTGTGGGAAGGGATCCTCAGACCAGGACTGAGGAAGGCCTGGTTGTCCAGGAGTTGGGGTGCATTATAAGCAAGTTAGGTAGTGAGTGCCCAAACCATGCTGGTTCCTACAAGTGGTTGGGTGTTTATGATGAGGGGCAGGGAAGAGAAATAGTGCCTTCTAGCTCTTTCGTTCCTGGAGAAGTCCTTTAGCAAAGTCTGATACTAGTAACTTACTCTCCCTCCTCTCAGCCCCAGGTACCTTTCAAACTGTTGCCTCTAATCCATGTATCTCCACAGGTTCTTTGCTGTGTTGTCTCTTTAAAGACTGGCACTCAGGTTCATATCACTTTCTGGGCTCTCTCAGAGCTGAGCAGTTGATTTTTAAAGTTCCAACCTTTAAGTCCCACTGGTTGTAAGAACTCAGAAAATTTGGGGCCCTCTGATTTTCAAAGCCAAATGCTATAGGAATTGCTCTTCCCATTGTAAGCTCCCTGGTGTGCTAGTTTGTTTCTTGCCCATATCTGCACCTGCAGCTCTCTTCCTCTGGTGGTCAGACCTATGAGGTTTAATTTTCTTACTGAGTCTTCATCCTTTCTGCCCTCTTCATTGTGTCCTCTTCTCTGAATTTAGTTGGGGATTTTTTTTTTTTTTGGTCAGTTTTTCATCTTTTTCTGAGTTGTTTGCTCTGGTTTGAATGTTATCTAGTTGTATTTGTAGGATGAAGTAACTTTAGGGTCTTCCCACTCACCTGTCTTCCCCAGAAGCCCTGTCTATAACAGTCTGTTTCAAACTAATCATAACTTCAGTGCATACAGAACTCTACATTTTACAACCCTCCTCCAATATTTTTGATGACACAATTTATATCTTTTTACATTGAGTATAAATTATTGTAGTTATATATATTTTTACTTCTTTTGTCTTTTGCCTCTATTCTACAGTTATAAGTGATTAATTTACTACCATTACATTGGAGTATTTAAATTTACCATATTTTTACTCAGTAATGAGTTTTATACTTTCATAGATTTTCCTTTTACTGATTAAAACCTTTTTGTTTCAGCTTGAAGAACTCCCTTTACTATTTCTAATAAGGCCAGTCTAGGGCTGATTGACTCCTTCTAGCTTTTGTTTGTCAGTAAATTCTTTATCTCTCCTTCAATTCTGAGGAAAGCTTTGCCAGGTAAGGTATGTATTCTTGGCTGGAAGTTTTTCTCTTTCAGCACTTTAAATATTTTATCCCACTCCCTTCTGCCCTACAAAGTACCTACTGAAAAATCTATTCATGGTTTTATGAGACTACCGTTGTATGTAATAGTTTGCTTTTTTTCTTGCTGCTTTTAAGATTGTCTACTTGTCTTTAACTTTTGACAGTTTAATTAAAGTGTCTCTCTTTAGACTCATCTCATTTGGTATTTGAACTTCTTGGATCTGAATGTCTGTTTCTTTCCTCAGGTTGTGAAAGTTTTCAGCCATTAGTTCTTTGAATAAGCTTTCTGCCCCTTTCTCTCTTCTCCTTCTAGGATACCTGTAAGGTATTTATCAGTCCACTTGATGATGTTCCATAAGTCCCTGAAGCTATCTTTGCTCTTTTTTACTTTTTTGCTCCTCTGAAAAAATGAATCCCACTCTCTTTTTTTTTTTTTTTTTTTTTAACAGAGAAAAGATATACAATTTATTAATTCTTATTATATGTACAGGGGCACATATGGAAAAAAGTGAATACTCAAATAAGCGATAAGATTTGAGAGATTATATATTCTCTTACTAGAGGAAAAGGTTGGGGGGAATGAATGTAGGCAACTTAAGAGAGAATCAGTGATTTCCAGAAGAGATGAATTGGCCTTTACAGCAACAGATGGGAACGGCCATACCACCCTGAACGCGCCCGATCTCGTCTGATCTCGGAAGCTAAGCAGGGTCGGGCCTGGTTAGTACTTGGATGGGAATCCCACTCTCTTGTCCTTGAGTTTGCTGATCTTTTCTTCAGCTTGATCTAGTCTGTTGTTGAAGGCCCTCTGTGGAATTTTTTTAGTTCAGCTATTATACCCTTTCATCTGTGACTTCTGTTTGGTAATTTTTAATACTTTTGTTGTCTCTGTGTTGAAATACATTGCTCTCTTCACCTCAGTGAGAATCTTTATGATTTGTTTCGAACTTTCTATCAAGTATATTATTTGACTTTATTTCACTAGAATCTGTTTCTGGAGATTTATCTTATTCTTTTGATTGGAACATAATTCCATTTTTCTTCATTTTCTTTGACTTTCTATATTGATTTCTGCATATTAGATAAAATAGCCACCTCTTCCAGTCTTGACAGAATGGTCTTGTGTTGGAGATGGGCCTTGTCAGTCAACCCAGCTGGAGCTTCTAGCTGTCTCTCAAACTGTTGTTATTGTCCAAATAGCCATTATTGTTCTTATTAGTTCTTGGTAGTTAAGAGTGTGACAAAACCTGTCAATATCCTAAAGGGGAAGAATTTATTTTTTAAAAGATTTTATTTATTTTATTTGACAGTGTGAGAAAGCACAAGCAAGAGGAGCTGCAGGCAGAGGGAGAGGGAGAACACGGCTCCCCACTGAGCAAGGGGAACAATGCAGGGCTTGATGCCAGAACCCTGGGATCATGACCTGAGCCAAAAGCAGACATTTAACCAACTGAGCCACCTAGGTGCCCCATAAAGCGGAAGACTTTAGCACCTAGAAACAGGTCAATTAAAAGCTAGATCCTCAGGGAGCAGCAGAGAATGTAGGTAGAAACTAAGTTTCTCCAGGGAGAAACTAAGAAATGCGCATTTTTGCCTGCTCCTTTTGTGCTAGGTCTAGATGGTTAGCCATGGAGGTTCACTCCTGGGACCCTTAAAAGCTGCTTCCTTGTTTGCCATGGCCTTCTGAGATTCTTGAATGCAAGCCCTATTGGCTATCAGAGCCAGGCAATCTGTATGCTCATCCAGTGGAAGAAGCCATAGAAGCTGGGGAGCCAGATGTGTATACAAGTTTCTTCCAAGGTGATACTAATATCTTGTTTTTATTATTTTAGAAGACTTGAGGGAGAAAGTAGAAGTATCCACTGGTTTCCCTGCTGTACTCTGGGGGAAATCATTGCCAGACCATAGATATGTGCTAAATTAGAAGCCTGACCCTCAGGAAGTAGCTTCTTTTTTTTCTTTTTCCATTTAAATTCAACTAACCAACATTGTTACATCATTAATTTTTTTTCATTTATTTACTTTCAGCATAACAGTATCATTATTTTTTCACCACACCCAGTGCTCCATGCAATCCGTGCCCTCTATAATACCCACCACCTGGAACCCCGACCTCCCAGCCCCCCGCCACTTCAAACCCCTCAGATTGTTTTTCAGAGTCCATAGTCTCTCATGGTTCACCTCCCCTTCCAATTTATCCCAACCCCCTTCTCTCTAACTCCCCATGTCCTCCATGCTTTTTGTTATGCTCCACACATAAGTGAAACCATATGATAATTGACTCTCTCTGCTTGACTTATTTCACTCAGCATAATCTCTTCCAGTCCTGCCATGTTGCTACAAAAGTTGGGTATTCATCCTTTCTGATGGAGGCACAGAGTAGAGAGCCCAGATATGGACCCTCAACTCTATGGTCAAATAATCTTCGACAAAACAGGAAAAAATATACAGAGGAAAAAAGACAGTCTCTTCAATAAATGGTGCTGGGAAAACTGGGCAGCTATATATAGACCATTCCTTTACACTGTACACAAAGATAAACTCAAAATGGATAAAAGACCTCAATGTGAGACAGGAATCCATCACAATCCTAGAGGAGAACATAGGCAGTAATCTCTTCAATATCAGCCACAGCAACTTCTTTCAAGATATGTCTCCAAAGGCAAAGGGAAAAAAAGTGAAGATGAACTTTTGGGACTTCATCAAAATCAAAAGCTTCTGCACAGCAAAGGAAACAATCAAGAATACAAAGAGGCAACCCACGGAATGGGAGAAGATATTTGCAAATGACAGTACAGACAAAAGGTTGATATCCAGGATCTATAATGAACTCCTCAAACTCAACACACACAAAACAGACAATCATATCAAAAAATGAGCAGAAGATATGGACAGACACTTCTCCAATAAAGACATACAAATGGCTATCAGACACATGAAAAAATGTTCATCATCACTAGCCATCAGGGAGATTCAAATTAAAACTACATTGAGATATCACCTTACACCAGTTAGAATGGCCAAAATTAGTAAGGCAGGAAACAACATGTGTTGGAGAGGATGTGGAGAAAGGGGAACCCTCTTCCACTGTTGGTGGGAATGCAAGTTGGTACAGCCTCTTTGGAGAACAGTGTGGAGATTCCTCAGAATTAAAAATAGAACTTCCCTATGACCCTGCCATTGCACTCCTGGGTATTTACCCCAAAGATACAGATGTAGTGAAAAGAGGGGCCATCTGTACCCCAATGTTTATAGCAGCAATGGCCACGGTCGCCAAACTGTGGAAAGAACCAAGATGCCCTTCAACGGATGAATGGATAAGGAAGATGTGGTCCATATACACTATGGAGTATTATGCCTCCATTAATTTTTATTTAGTGTTCAGTGATGTATTAGTTGCATGTAACACCCAGTGTTCATCACATTATGTGCCCTCCTTAATGCCTGTTACCCAGTTACACCATCCCTCCACCCACCTCCCCTTCCACAACCCTCAGTTCCCCAGAGTCAAGTGTCTCTCATGGTTTTTCTCCCTCTCTGATTTTTTTTCCATTCAGTTTTTTCCTCCCTTCCCCTGTGATCCTCTTGTGCTATTTCTTATATTCCACCTATGAATGAAACCACATGATAATTGTCTTTCTCTTCTTGACTTATTTCATTTAGCATAATGCCCTCTAGTTCCATCCACATCATTATAAATGGTAGGTAACCATCTTTTCTGATGGCTGAGTAATATTCCATTGCATATATGAACCACATCTTCTTTATCCATTCATCTGCTAAAGGACTTCTCAGCTCCTTCCACAGTTTGGCTGTTGTGAACATTGTTGGTATGAACACTGGGGTGCAGGTGCCCCTTTTCACTACATCTGTATATTTGTCGTTGAAGACATGAACAGACACTTCTCCAGAGAAGACATACAAATGGCCAAGAGACACATGAAAAAATGTGGCAGCTTTTAAAGTATGCAGATGACTCTCAGGGAGGGAATGGGAAATGGGCATTTTTACCTAGTCCTACTGCAGTGAGTTCTAGGGGATAGCCATAGTAAATACTCATGCACCCATTAAGAACTGCTTCTTTGTTTCCTATAGGCTCATGAGGCTCTTGGATGAAGCCCACTGGCTTTCAGAGGTAGATGTTTTAGGGAGCCCATCCTTCAGATGGGGGTCTTAAAATTAGGGTGCTAGATGTGGATCCAGACCCTTTGGTCCTCAGAAGACTAGGGATGGCTGTTAAATCAGGTTGGAACTGGAAAAATTAATTTTATATTTTTACTTTTTTTTTAATTTTTTATTTTTTATAAACACATATTTTTATCCCCAGGCGTACAGGTCTGTGAATCTCCAGGTTTACACACTTCACAGCACTCACCAAAGCACATACCCTCCCCAATGTCCATAACCCCACCCCCTTCTCCCAACCCCCCTCCCCCCAGCAACCCTCAGTTTGTTTTGTGAGATTAACAGTCATTTATGGTTTGTCTCCCTCCCAATCCCAACTTGTTTCATTTATTCTTCTCCTACCCACTTAAGCCCCCATGTTGCATCACCACTTCCTCATATCATGGAGATCATATGATAGTTGTCTTTCTCCGCCTGACTTATTTCGCTAAGCATGATATGCTCTAGTTCCATCCATGTTGTCGCAAATGGCGAGATTTCATTTCTTTTGATGGCTGCATAGTATTCCATTGTGTATATATACCACATCTTCTTTATCCATTCATCTATTGATGGACATCTAGGTTCTTTCCATAGTTTGGCTATTGTGGACATTGCTGCTATAAACATTCGGGTGCACGTGCCCCTTTGGATCACTACGTTTGTATCTTTAGGGTAAATACCCAGTAGTGCAATTGCTGGGTCATAAGGCAGTTATATTTTCAACATTTTGAGGAACCTTCATGCTGTTTTCCAGAGTGGTTGCACCAGCTTGCATTCCCACCAAGAGTGTAGGAGGGTTCCCCTTTCTCCACATCCTCGCCAGCATCTGTCATTTCCTGACTTGTTGATTTTAGCCATTCTGACTGGTGTGAGGTGGTATCTCATTGTGGTTTTGATTGGTATTTCCCTGATGCCGAGTGATTTGGAGCACTTTTTCATGTGTCTGTTGGCCATCTGGATGTCTTCTTTGCAGAAATGTCTGTTCATGTCCTCTGCCCATTTCTTGATTGGATTATTTGTTCTTTGGGTGTTGAGTTTGCTAAGTTCTTTACAGATTTTGGACACTAGTCCTTTATCTGATATGTCGTTTGCAAATATCTTCTCCCATTCTGTCAGTTGTCTTTTGATTTTGTTAACTGTTTCCTTTGCTGTGAAAAAGCTTTTGATCTTGATGAAATCCCAATAGTTCATTTTTGCCCTTGCTTCCCTTGCCTTTGGCGTTGTTCCTAGGAAGATGTTTCTGCGGCTGAGGTCGAAGAGGTTGCTGCCTGTGTTCTCAAGGATTTTGATGGATTCCTTATGCACATTGAGGTCCTTCATCCATTTTGAGTCTATTTTCGTGTGTGGTGTAAGGAAATGGTCCAATTTCATTTTTCTGCATGTGTCTGTCCAATTTTCCCAGCACCATTTATTGAAGAGGCTGTCTTTTTTCCATTGGACATTCTTTCCTGCTTTGTTGAGGATTAGTTGTAGAGTTGAGGGTCTATTTCTGGGCTCTCTATTCTGTTCCATTGATCTATGTGTCTGTTTTTGTGCCAGTACCATGCTGTCTTGATGATGAAAGCTTTGTAATAGAGCTTGAAGTCCGGAATTCTGATGCCACCAACTTTGGCTTTCTTTTTCAATATCCCTTTGGCTATTCGAGGTCTTTTCTGGTTCCATATAAATTTTAGAATTATTTGTTCCATTTCTTTGAAAAAGATGGATGGCACTGTGATAGGAATTGCATTAAATGTGTAGATTGCTTTAGGTAGCATAGACATTTTCACAATATTTATTCTTCCAATCCAGTAGCATGGAACATTTTTCCATTTCTTTGTGTCTTCCTCAATTTCTTTCATGAGTACTTTATAGTTTTCTGAGTAGAGATTCTGTGCCTCTTTGGTTCGGTTTATTCCTAGGTATCTTACGGTTTTGGGTGCAATTGTAAATGGGATGGACTCCTTAATTTCTCTTTCTTCTGTCTTGTTGTTGGTGTAGAGAAATGCAACTGATTTCTGTGCATTGATTTTATATCCTGACACTTTACTGAATTCCTGTACAAGTTCTAGCAGTTTTGGAGTGGAGCCTTTTGGGTTTTCCACATATAGTATCATATCATCTGCGAAGAGTGATAGTTTGACTTCTTTGCCGATTTGGATGCCTTTAATTTCCTTTTGTTGTCTGATTGCTGAGGCTAGGACTTCTAGAACTATGTTGAATAGCAGTGGTGATAAGGGACATCCCTGCCATGTTCCTGCCCTTAGTGGAAAAGCTTTCAGTTTTTCTCCATTGAGAACGATATTTGCTATGGGTTTTTCACAGATGGCTTTGATGATATTGAGGTATGTGCCCTCTATCCCTACACTTTGAAGAGTTTTGATCAGGAAGGGATGCTGTACTTTGTCAAATGCTTTTTCAGCATATATTGAGAGTATCATATGGTTTTTGTTCTTTCTTTTATTGATGTGTTGTATCACGTTGACTGATTTGCAATGTTGAACCAACCTTTCAGCCCTGGAATAAATCCCACTTGGTCGTGGTGAATAATCCTTTTAATGTACTGTTGAATCCTGTTGTCTAGTATTTTGGTGAGATTTTTCGCATATGTGTTCATCAAGGATATTGGTCTATAGCTCTCTTTTTTGATGGGATCCTTGTCTGGTTTTGGGATCAAGGTGATGCTGGCCTCATAAAATGAGTTTGTAAGTTTTCCTTCCATTTCTATTTTTTGGAACAGTTTCAGGAGAATAGGAATTAGTTCTTCTTTAAATGTTTGGTAGAATTCCCCTGGGAAGCTGTCTAGCCCTGGGCTTTTGTTTGTTTGGAGATTTTTAATGACTGTTTCAATCTCCTTACTGGTTATGGGTCTGTTCAGGCTTTCTATTTCTTCCTGGTTCAGTTGTGGTAGTTTATATGTTTCTAGGAATGCATCCATTTCTTCCAGATTGTCAAATTTGTTGGTGTAGAGTTGCTCATAGTATGTTCTTATAATAGGTTGTATTTCTTTGGTGTTAGTTGTGATCTCTCCTCTTTCATTCATGATTTCACTTATTTGGGTCCTTTCTCTTTTCTTTTTGATAAGTCTGGCCAGGGGTTTATCAATTATATTAATTCATTCAAAGAACCAGGTCCTAGTTTCGTTGATTTGTTCTATTGGTTTTTTTGGTTTCTATTTCATTGATTTCTGCTCTGATCTTTATGATTTCTCTTCTCCTGCTAGGCTTAGGGTTTCTTTCTTGTTCTTTCTCCAGCTCCTTTAGGTGTAGAGTTAGGTTGTCTACCTGAGACCTTTCTTGTTTCTTGAGAAAGGCTTGTACCACTATATATTTTCCTCTCAGGGCTGCCTTTGTTGTGTCCCACAGATTTTGAACCATTGTATTTTCATTATCATTTGTTTCCATGATTTTTTTCAATTCTTCTTTAATTTCCCAGTTGACCCATTCATTCTTTAGAAGGATGCTGTTTAGTCTCCATGTATTTGGGTTCTTTCCAAACTTCCTCTTGTTGTTGAGTTCTAGCTTCAGAGCATTGTGGTCTGAAAATATGCAGGGAATGATCCCAACCTTTTGATATTGGTTGAGTCCTTATTTAGGACCGAGATGTGATCTATTCTGGAGAATGTTCCGTGTGCACTAGAGAAGAATGTGTATTCTGTTGCTTTGGGATGAAATGTTCTGAATATATCTGTGATGTCCATCTGGTCCAGTGTGTCATTTAAGGCCTTTATTTCCTTGCTGATCTTTTGCTTGGATAATCTGTCCATTTCAGTGAGGGGAGTTTAAAGTCCCCTACTATTATTGTATTATTGTTTATGTGTTTCTTTGATTTTGTTATTAATTGGTTTATATAGTTGGCTGCTCCCATGTTGGGGGCATAGTTATTTCAAATTGTTAGATCTTCTTGTTGGACAGAGCCTTTGAGTATGATATAGTGTCCTTCCTGATCTCTTATTATAGTCTTTGGCTTAAAATCTAATTGATCTGATATAAGGATTGCCACTCCTGCTTTCTTCTGATGTCCATTAGCATGGTAAATTCTTTTCCACCCCCTCACTTTAAATCTGGAGGTGTCTTCGGGCTTAAAATGAGTTTCTTGGAGGCAACATATAGATGGGTTTTGTTTTTTTATCCATTCTGATACCCTGTGTCTTTTGATTGGGGCATTTAGCCCATTCACATTCAGGGTAACTATTGAGAGAGATGAATTTAGTGCCATTGTATTGCCTGTAAGGTGACTGTTACTGTATATTGTCTCTGTTCCTTACTTATCTACCACTTGTAGGCTCTTTCTTTGCTTAGAGGACCCCTTTCAATATTTCCTGTAGAGCTGGTTTGGTGTTTGCAAATTCTTTCGTGTTTGTTTGTCCTGGAAGCTTTTAATTTCTCCTTCTATTTTCAGTGATAGCTTAGCTGGATATAGTATTCTTGGCTGCATGTTTTTCTCATTTAGTGCTCTGAAAATATCATGCCAACTCTTTCTGACCTTCCAGGTCTCTGTGGATAAGTCAGCTGCCAATCTAATATTTTTACCATTATATGTTACAGACTTCTTTTCCCGGGCTGCTTTCAGGATTTTCTCTTTGTCACTAAGACTTGTAAATTTTACTATTAGGTGACAGGGTGTGGGCCTATTCTTATTGATTTTGAGAGGCATTCTCTGATCCTCCTGAATTTTGATGCTCGTTCCCTTTGCCATATTGGGGAAATTCTCCCCAATAATTCTCTCCAGTATACCTTCTGCTCCCCTCTTTCTTCTTCTTCTGGAATCCCAATTATTCTAATGTTGTTTCGTCTTATGGTGTCACTTATGTCCCGAATTCTCCCCTCGTAGTCCAGTAGCTGTTTGTCCCTCTTTTGCTCAGCTTCTTTATTCTCTGTCATTTGGTCTTCTATATCACCAATTCTTTCTTCTGCCTCATTTATCCTAGCAGTGAGAGCCTCCATTTTTGATTGCACCTCATTAATAGCTTTTTTTATTTCAAATTGGTTAGATTTTAGTTCTTTTATTTCTCCAGAAAGGCTTTTATATTTCCCGAGAGGGTTTCTCGAATATCTTCCATGCCTTTTTCGAGCCCAGCTAGAACCTTGAGAATTGTCATTCTGAACTCTTGATCTGACATATTACCAATGTCTGTATTGATTAGGTCCCTAGCCTTCGGTACTGCCTCTTGTTCTTTTTTTGTGGTGAATTTTTCTGCCTTGTCATTTTGTCCAGGTTAGAGTATATGAAGGAGCAAGTAAAATACTAAAAGGGTGTCAACAACCCCAGGGAAATGTGCTTTAACCAAATCAGAAGAGATCCCAAATTGTGAGGGGGGAGAAAGGGGATAAAAAGAGGTTCAAAAAGAAAGATAGAAAAAAAAAAGAAAAGAAAAGAATTAAATAAAAGAAAACGAATAAAGAAAAATATAAAAAAGAAAAATATATATATTAGATAAACTAGTTAAAAACGTTAAAAAAGAAAAGGGTAAAAGTTAAAAAAATATTTAGCAGAAGAAGAGATAAAAATGAAAAAGAAAAAAATTAAATTAACTGCAAGACTAAAAAAATCACAGGGAGAAAGCCATGAGTTCTGTCTTTGCTTTCTCCTCCTCTGGAATTCTGCTGCTCTCCTTGGTATTGAAACTGCACTCCTTGGTAGGTGAACTTGGTCCTTGCTGGATTTCTTGTTGATCTTCTGGGTGAGGGGCCTGGTGTAGTGATTCTCAAGTGTCTTTGCCCCAGGTGGTATCACACCGCCCTTACCAGGGGCCTGGTTGAGGAATATGCTCGGGTTTGCTTTCAGGAGCTTTTGTTCCCTGAGCACTTTCCGTAGAGTTCCGGAGGACGGGAATACAAATGGCGGCCTCCTGGTCTCCGGCCCGGAGGAGCCGAGAGCCTGGGGCCCCACTACTCAGTGCGCCCTCAGAGAACAGCACCGAGTAACTCCCATCTTCCTGACCTCCAGCCGCACTCCGAGCTCACCGAGCCTGCGACTGGTTCAAGGTAACCCCGAGCTGTGATCTTACTTTCAGTTCTGTCTCTGTAGCCAGTTTTCCCGTTCCAGTACCCGCAAGCTCTGCGACACTCAGACACCCCCGATCCTTCTGTGACCCTGCGGGACCTGAGGCCACACTGACCCCGCGTGGGCTTCGCCCCGGTTTAGCCTCTGGAGTGATGACCCTTGGTGGAACAGACTTTTAAAAGTCCTGATTTTGTGCTCCGTTGCTCCGCCACTTGCCGGGAGCCGGCCCCTCCCCCCAGGGTCTATCTTCCCCGTCGCTTTGGATTCACTTCTCCGCCAGTCCTACCTTTCAGAAAGTCGTTGTTTTTCTGTTTCCGTAATTGCTGTTCTCTTCAATCTGCCGATGGATTTTCAGGTGTTTGCAATCTTTAGATAAGCTATCTAGCTGATCTCCTGCTAGCTGATGTAGTCTCCGCCTGCTACTTCTCCGCCATCTTCTATATTTTTACTTTTGATCACTACCAATAATTTTAAGTTGTCCCATGCATTCAGTTTAAAAAGGATAAAATTTTAAAGACTAGTTCAAAAGTAAATATGTGTATTTGTTCTTTATCATTTTAAATAAATTGTCTTGTTATTAAGAGAAAAGTTGAGTTTCAGATGTTCAGAAAAACACTAACATTTTCATTCTTAGTCTTTAGAGTGTTGACATGAGTTTATTGTTTGATGTCTGCTACTTAAAGCTAGGAAGGGGATTTTATTCAAATGACATTTGGACCTAATTTATGTGTAAGTCAGGACTATATGTGTGATGGAGATCAGGACCTAACTTTCTTAAAGTTTTAGTGAGTTTGGTTTTCTGCATGTGACCGCAATAGCAGAGAGCCTAGAATATAATAGATCCTCCTGTTTCTGAGTCAGTCTACACAAATTAAAATCGATTGAACCAGGTAATTTTTCTATTGTGTTTGATTTTGTTATATTCTCATAAACACAAAAATTCCAATATTTTCTTTTTTTATTCCTACACAGTTTAGTTGAAGAGCCACTCTAATAAGGTGAAAGTTTAAGCTCCTCCAACCCTATATTGCTCTCTATATCATATATCTTTTATTACATTATATTTAACTTATCTTCTCTATTGAATTGTGAATACTTCTGGATAGAACTTTTTGTCTCTAATACAGTAGAATCAACAAACATTTGTTATATGCCAGGCATAAAGTTAGGCACTAGTAATACAAAGATGAGTGGGCAGAGGCTCATAGAATGGGCTTCCATCCCTGAACACAGTATGTGGAATATCTGTAAGGACTAAATCTCATTCATCTTTGCCTCTAGCCCATAGCAAATATTTTTTTAAAGATTTTATTTATTTGTCAGAGCACACAAGTAGGGGGAGCAGCAGGCAGAGGAAGAAGGCTGCTCCTCGCCAAGCAAGGAGCCCAATGCAGGACTCAATCCCAGGACCCTAGGATCATTACCTGAGCCAAAGGCATATACTTAAACAACTGAGCCACTGAGGAGGCATCCCTAGCCCAGAGAAAGTCACCAGATGGTCAGATATACAACAAACATGGCAGTTATCTGTCAACCCCAAATTCCAGCCAGTGGCAAATGTTCCTAGTTAACAATTGCACTTTTCCCCTCTCAACCACACTTATACCTAAGGAAATTCTCACACAACACTCAAGGATCTCAATATTCTAAAAATCCCAGTGTCAGGGCCATATACCACAGCAAGTTAAGCACAGCTTCTAGGGTTAGGGACTAGGCATCAGTAGTTCTTACAACCCCCCCAGTTGATTTCAATATGCAGCCAAGACTCAGAGTCATTGTTCAACCCTTGCCATTCACTGTGATATTTGGAGCAGTAGCAACAGCATCCCCAAGGAGCTGGTTACAAATGTACACTCTCGGGTCCCACCCCAGACCCACTGGCTAGTAGTTGTATTTTATCAAGTCCTGAGGTGATCTAAATATACATTAAATCTTGACAAGAACCACAGAAGCTTCTACCACTTTATTTTTAATTGGTAAGTGTGGTAGGCTAAATAATGGCCTCAAGATGTCTACATTTTAATGCCCTAAATGTCAATGTCAGAGAGGAAGTATTCTGTGTGAAGTATAGGAACCTCACAGGAAGGAAAGACATTACAGGGAGATCTGAGTTCTTCCTTACACAGGAAGAAAAAAACTGAGTGTTTCCTTATTACACCCAGCTAGCTTTTAGAAGGTATTGAGTGGGGGCAGTGCTGACCAAATAAGGAAGACAGAAGATAATCTATTTCATACAAGAAGGGAAAATTATCAAGGCTAGTTATTTGAAACAAAATTAATGTGGTAAAATCAAAAGGATATTAGGTTAATTAAACATTAAGAAATGAAAGAAAAAAGAAGCTTGCAGAACTATCTAATATTTTACAATCTTTTGACCTCCACAATGAAGAAAGTCAACACAATAGGAAATTGACCAAATGAATTTAAGTTCTACAGAAAGTTGATTAAATCATATTCTACTTTGGTTGTTCTCAACTGTAAATGCTAAGTCTGCAAGTAAGAAAGTGATGATTAAGGGCCAGAGCAACATTTGACCTGTTAACTCCAGCTTTGGGAAGATGAAAGGAGTAATTTGGAAGTGGTTTGGAAATTCTTCCTCGTTTCTTTGAGGGGATGAATTTGAGTCATGACATCATCCTGCTCATTCTACCTACTACCATTACGTGGGAGGCACTTTGAACTACAGAGCTCATCCTCCTGGAATTCTGTGTAAACTACCTAAGGATTTAATCAAGGCATCATCCTGCTGGTACTGCTCTTCCTTCCCCTTACTATTGCGCAGAAGTGTTGAGCCCACTTGGAGTGAGTGTTGCGAGCAGAACAGAGTCAAAATCTGGCAGTTGGTTAATTTTTGCTGAAAGAATGAATGTGTGAGGGTACAGTCACATTAGAATTGACAGCAGAGGATACACCAAAGGAAGGAAAGCCAGTGTTGAAATGTCATAGAAACATTAAGCTGATAGTGTGGTATAATGTAGGATCTAAATGATAACTGAGTTTTATTGGCTGAACTTCTGATTTTTTTTTTTCTGGAACCAGACCATTTATCAGTTCAACAACCATGTAATAAGCACTTTCATGCATCAGATATTAAATCAAGAGGTGAGAGTAGATGTGGTTAATCCCTGCTTGCAAGAAGTATTCCAGGTATCTATTACATCTATTAATATCACTCTAGAAATGAATGGCTTAAAACAAAATCTATTTTATCATAACTTTTGATTTTGTAGCTTAAAAAATGGGGCTCAGGTAGGTAGTTCTGTTCCCCATGATGTCAGTTGAGGTCACTCATATAATTAGTAGGCATTAGGGCTGGTTTGGAGGGTTTGAGATGACTTCTTTCATATATCTGGTGCCAGTGCAGGCAGGGATGGCTGGAAAGTTGGGCTCAGCTGGTATTGACAACTGGAGAGTCCAGCATGTAATCTCAGAGTACCTGGACTTCTTACACGGTAGTACTCAGGTCTTCTAAATTAGTCCAAGGGGCCTGAGAAGAAGCCTCAAGCCTTCTTTTGATGTCATTTCTGATGTTAGCCCAGGTTCATGGGGAAGAGGGTTATACTCTACCTCTGAAGGAAGAGTAACCAATACTTTTGTAGAAACAAGCCAGCTCATGTATTGGTAATCATATATGTGCTAATATAGATCTATGCCCAGGGTACTATGTACAGGGTCTTGAGTCTTGAAGGATTAATAAGATTTAGCTGTATAAGTTAAAATAAGAAAATTTTTAGTCAACAACATGAGCAAACCCACGGAAGCATGAAAGAACATGCTTCAGTTGGTATGATACAGTGGAGAAAAAGTGAGGGAGCCACAGTGCCATCAACAAGAGTCAAGAGAGAACCCAGGAATCCAGAGCAAGTCTGCTCCATCTCGCAAGGGTCAGGAATGGACCCATGCATAGAGCCTATGGCCATGCTGCTGCAGACCTTTCCCTCATATGTAAGTCAATAGGGAGCATCAGGCACCTGTCTTCTTACTGCCCACTTGCTGTTACAGATCTACTTCGACCATCCACCTCAAGTCCACTGCAGTCGACGCCCATTTTCCTTTCATTGTGATTGATGTTGTTCACCATAAGAAACCCTCACCTCCTCGTTGCTCATCTCCTGCAGTCAGATGCTCTGAGGCTCTGGTCATGCACTGTCCTCTTCCTACCCCCATTCTCCAATGCCAGAAACTCTCTGTTCCACCCTCTGGAATTCAAGACTTTCATTAGCACAGCAAATTTTTTACTTGGCCTGCCACTTGATTAAAGGGCCAGGCTTCTTCATTGTAAAATTGTCATTTTCCCATTTACAGTTATAATTAATTTGTAAGGAGATAGTTTCAAACTATGTAAAGATCCTGTTTTCATCAGCCCTTCCATGCATTCATTCATTTTTGCATGCATGTATGGACTCGTGATTTCTAATTCTATCTAGTGGGCTCTCATTATCCATTACCGTCATTTCTTTTGATCTTCATGTTGAATCTGATTTGGCTTCTGGGAGGCCTTTTTAGCGGGCTTTTCTGTCTTTTAACCTATCCTCATTATTCTTTGAGCACTTCCTTATCTTCTGGCACAAGGTGTTCCATGCCTATCATGTTCTTTCCTTACTCTGGCCCTGAAATTAGTGGTCTCTCCAAGGACCTCTTGCTCCTTTTAGTGGGGAATGGTATTTGGAAACTAAGATTGAAGTGTCAGACATGCTCATTGCTATTGATGTGCTGTTACTCCCAGACTCAGAGGATATAACACACACACACATACACACACCCCTTTGTATGAACATTTATTTCTCTACCTACCCAGGTACACATCAAACACCATGGGTTCATACAAATTTTAAATTCAGTCCAACATTATAGGGTTTAACCTGATTTTCTCTCTCTCTCTCTCTCTCTCTCTCTCTTTCTCTCACTGTGTGTGTGTGTGTGTGTGTGTGTGTGTGCTTGTGCACTTGTGCTCCATTCCTTGGTATGAGGAACTTGGCTCCCATTACTCTTTCATCTACTTATTCAGTCAATCCCCTTCATGTTTCCACTCTCATACCTCTGCCACCACCCTCTCTCCTACCCAGATGCCTCCCCTTCCACTTGAGCTTGACACCTTTCCTTGGGGGCTTCAATGCTGAGGGGTACTATTCACCCTTCTGGGACGTGACATCCAAAACTGGGTCACACATCTTCATAGATGCCCTCTTCACACAGCTGGGACATTTTATTTAATAAGAACACTTGGCCTTAATGGAATCTTAGATCTTTTGTGTTCTTAAAACCACAATATTCTTATAGGGCTTTGCTATGGCCTCAAGAGGCCATTTTACTGAGAAAATGATTGTCAGATCACGGGAGAGTGTACTGAATAACCAGTATAAATTTTCTTAGAGAAAAAGTAGTAGAAGTCCTTCAAAATATTTCAGTAATTTTACTGTGAACATTAAACTCCACTGCTAGTAGACATTTTCAAGTTGTGTTTTTAAAAAGATCATCTATAATCTGCTTACAAGAGACATAAAAAAAAATTAGGGAGTTTGAAAATAAAAGAAGGAAAAAACATAAACCAGAACAATACTTACTAAATGGAAGTTAGTATGAAATAAAAACAATATCATCTGTAATGGCATCAAGAGACATGAAGTATTTATGTAAAAATCTAGCAAAATATGGGTAAGATTTGTATGCTGAGAACTTCAAAACACAGATAAAAGAAATATTTAAAATTAAATAAATAGGGAAATAGTGTTTATGCTTTGGAAGAATTTGATATTGTTAAGATGTCAGTACTTCCCCAAATTGATACTTCTGTTCAATATGTTGCTAATCAAAATCCCAGAAGAAATTTTTGTAGAATAGATATGGTGATTCTAAAACTTATATTTAAATTCAAGAAATAAGAATACAGAGAAAAAAGATGAATATATATGATTACACTTAATGAGGTACTTAGAATAATCAGAGTCATAAAATCGGGAAGTAGAATAGTGGATACCAAGGGCTAGAGGAAGGGGAGATGGAGAGTAGTGGTTTAAAGAATATAGATTTTCAGTTGGAAAGATGAAAAAATTATGGAGATGGACTATGAAGATGGTGCAACAACATGAATGTACTTAATTCCACTGAACTGTACAATTAAAAATGGATAAATGGCAAATTTTGTTGTTTACTCTATCATAATAAAAACCTTTTAAAACAGTTTTGAAGAAGGCAAAATTAGTAAATTCACACTATTTGATTTCAAGCCATAATGGTAAAGTCAGAATAATCAATAGACACATGGGTCAATAGAACAGAATAGAGAGTCCAGAAATATAACCACACATGGTTAATTAATTTTTTAGAAAAGCACAAAAGTAATTCAGTGGAGAATGAATAAAATTTTCATGATATCGTGCTGAAATAGTTGGATATCCATATACAAAATAATCTTTATCTATACCTCACACCTTATGTAAAAGTTAACTAAAAATTGGTCATAGACCTAACTGTATATTCTAAAACTATAAAAATTCTAGAAGAAAACATAGAAAATGGGTCCTTGGTTTAGGTAAAGCTGTCATATAAAACATCAAAATCATGACCATAAAAGACAAAATTGATAAACTTCTTGAAAATTAAAAAACTTTGTTTTTCAAAAGACACAGTTAAAGAAATAAAAAACCTCAAACTGAATGAAAATACTTGCAAATTATATATCAACAAATATTTTGTATTCAGAATATATAAAGAGCCCTAAGCCATCAATAATAAGAAAAGAAACAGTGAAGAAAAAAAAATTAAACAGGAATTTTACCAAAGAAGAAATGTGGTTAACAAAAGCACATTGAAAAATGCTTGACACCAACAAAACCAAAAGACAACAGACAGAATGGGAGAAGACATTCACAAATGACATCAGATAAAGGGCTAGTATCCAAAATCTATAAAAAACTTATCAAACTCAACACCCAAAGAACAAATAATCCAATCAAGAAATGAGCAGAAGACATAAACAGATATTTCTGCAAAGAAGACATCCAGGTGGCCAACAGACACATGAAAAAGTGCTCAACATCACCTGGCATCAGGGAAATACAAATCAAAACCACAATAAGATACCACTTCACACCAGTCAGAATGTCTAAACTTAACAAGTCATTCAAGAAATGACAGATGTTGGTGAGGATGCAGAGAAAGGGGAACCCTCCTACACTGTTGGTGAGAATGCAAGCTGTTGCAGCCACTCTGGAAAACACTATGGAAGTTCCTTAAAAAGTTGAAAATAGAGTTACCCTATGCACAGCAATCACACTACTGTGTATTTACCCTAAAGATACAAATATAGTAATCTGAAAGGGCATGTGCACCAGAATGTTTATAGCAGCAATGTCCACAATAGCCAAACTATGGACAGAATCTAGATGTCCATCAACAGACGAATGCATAAAGAAGATGTGGTATACATATACAATGGAATATTATGCAGCCATCAAAAGAAACAAAGTCTTGCCATTTGCAATGACATGGATGGAACTAGAGGGTATTATGTTGAGCTAAATAAGTCAATCAGAGAAGACAATTATCATATGATCTCTCTTATATGAGGAATTTGAAGGGGGTGGGGAGTTTGTGGGGGATAGGGAAGGAAAAAATGAAACAAGATGGGATCAGGAAGGAAACAAACCTTAAAAGACTCTTAATGTCATGAAAAAAACTGAGGGTTTCTGGGGGGGAGGGTAGTAATAGGGTGGTGGGGAGGGTAGGAATGGAGTGGTTGGGTTATGGATATTGGGGAGGGTATGTACTATAATAAGTGCTGTGAAATGTGTAAACCTGATGATTCACAGACCTGTACCCCAGGGGTAAATAATACATTATATGTTAACAACAACAACAAAAAAATGCTTGACATCATTAGTCATTAGGAAAATACAAATTAAAATCATGATACGATACTATCATATACCTACTAGAATGGGGGAAAATACTGACAATACTAAGTATCGACAAGAATACGGTACAACCAGAACACTCATATATTGTTTATGGAAATGCAAAATGGTAAAACCACCTTTGAAAAGAGTTTGGCAGTTATTTCTTAAAAGGTTAACCATAAACCTACCATACAACCCAGCAATCCCATTGCTAGGCATTTGTTCAACAGAAATGATAATTATGTTCACAGAGAAGGCTTTTTTTTTATAATCATCAAAACAACCTAAATATCCTTCAACTGATAGATGCATAAAAAAATTATGATACATTCATCCAGAGGAATACTACTCATCTCTAAAATAAAACAAACTGCTGATATGCACAAGAGCATGGCTGAATGTCAAATGCATTATTCTATTGAAAGAAGGCAGTCTGAAAAGCCTGCATACTGTATGATTCCATTTATATGACATTCTGCAAAAGGCAAAAACTACTGAAACAGAAAGCAGCGTTTGCCAAGGAATGGGAGTGTGGGAGTGGGGAGTGATTTCAGGGAGGCAGGTTTTATGGTCTCTAGAACTCTTCTATAACTTCACTCAGAAGAGTGCTGGTGTTTTGTGCTTTGTGAAAACTTGTTCCCTAAAAAAAGTAAATTTTATTATTTGTGAATTATATCTCAACATTCCTGACTAAAAACCAAAAAAAAAAACCAAAAACAAAAACAAACAAAAAAATCTAGACAAACAGGTATGTTCTTTTGTTTTCAGGCACTGAGGAGTAATTGGTTATTTGCAGAGGTTTGTAATTCATTTTATTAAAACCATAGAATATTACAGGTGAAAAGAGGCTTGGGTCACTTTATGTCAATTTCCTTATTTTTCAAGTAAGGAGACAGAGGAATAGCCAGAGGAGGAGATGACACATGACAAGGAACAATGAACTTTTGCAATCTGATTATGTAAATTAGCTACTTCAGAGGCTGGAATTATCATTACTTTTTTATTGGTGTCCCCCCCGCCCGACCAGATAGAGCTAAATACAGTCCAGAAAAACTCCTGCATGTGTTTCACTGAACCCAGAAATTCAGCAGCAGATTTTCAGATTTGATTTTATAATCTTGAGACTTCACTTTGGTTAACTCTAGGACAAAAAATTACTAATGGAATTGTTTGCTAAAAATTGGTTTATCATCCATAAATGATGGAGTTCATAATATTGCTAATGTTAGCTTAATTTCATAAACTATGACTTATAATTGCATGGTTAGATTTTGTGAGATAATGTAGAACATTAGCTGTCAACCTTTTTAGATTTAGCCCTTTCTTTAAACCAAGCTACACACTGAATCATAGGTGTCAGAGAGACTCAGGAGAGTTTCCCTGACTATGGTAGTGATTGACCCAAGCCCAGAGCACTGAGGGACTTCCATTAAGCACAATGCACAACTTCATTGCTCCCACACCTGAGTTTGGGAAGAAGACCATGTTGGTGGTTCACAGACAAAAAACCAGGCAGAGTAATTCCAAATTAAATCTGGTTCTTATTAGGGGGGCTTATCAATTGGTGGAATTCTTCAAAAGAGAAGTCTATGACATCAGTTCAGAGTAACATCTCTCTGTCCTGAAAATCACCTATCACTGCATAAAGTTGTCCTTAATGTTTTTGTTTCATTTTCCCAGTCGTTCTGCTCTCCCTTTCTTAAATCTACCTCTATCCTGGGGGAAGAGAAGAAGGATCGGAATTCAATTTGTTATATTTAGGTGCTCCGAAGACATTCAAAAGGGAAGCAGAGATAGATGATCTTGTATATGGGTGGAGCTCAGAAGAGAGAATGTAAACTGTAAATTTAAAAAAGATGAGAATTTCCACACTGAGATGGTAATGGAAGCTGCCATCACGGCCAGAGAGGGATCACAGGAAAGTGCCTGACTGAGCTTGAGATGGCCAGAGGAGGGTAGAGGAGGATGAATGTGTATAGAAGGCAAGGAGAAAAGCTAGGAGAGCATGGTATCCTGGAAACCAAGTGAGGATAGTGTTTTAATATGTCTGCAAGATTTAACAGCATCATGGTCACTGATAATCTCCAGAAGTAAGCCTTCTATCCTTCTCTCCAGTCATTCTCCATGACTGGAAAATTTGTGAGGACAGATGTCTTGAATAGAGCTCTATATCCTCCCATATTGCTTTTCACTTAAGGGCTGACCAATAAAAAATTGCTATATCGTAAACTTGCTAGAGACACTTGAAGACTTTAAGGTACTGTAGGGGTGGGGTGTTGGAACTGTTCTGTACCTTATGGACTGTTGTTAAAACCCAGAGAACTGGATGCCAAAAAACAGTCTGTTTATAACATCTTAACTTTTGAAAGTGTTTGTAAATAGTCATGGCAAACACCTTTTTCTGACATCATGGGGGGCTCTTGGGCTTTTATGATAATAGGACTCTAAGTCTTACATGTATTTGCTAAATAGACCTTTCTTTTTCTTTTCTTTTCTTTTCTTTTTTTTAATTTCTTTTCAGCATAACAGAGTTCATTGTTTATGCACCACACCCAGAGCTCCATGCAATACGTGCCCTCCATAATACCCACCACACCCAACCTCCCACTCCTTGCCCCTTCAAAACCCTCAGATTGTTTCTCAGAGTCCATAGTCTCTCATGGTTCATCTCCCCTTCCAATTTCCCTCAACTCCCTTCTCCTCTCCATCTCCCTATGTCCTCCATGTTATTTGTTATGCTCCACAAATAAGTGAAACCATATGATAATTGACTCTCTCTGCTTGGCTTGTTTTACTCCGCATAATCTCTTAAAGCCCCATTCATGTTGATACAAAAGTTGGGTATTCATCCTTTCTGATGGAGGCATAATACTCCATAGTGTACATGGACCACATCTTCCTTATCCATTCGTCCGTTGAAGGGCATCTTGGTTCTTTCCAGTTTGGCAACCGTGGCCATTGCCGCTGTGAACATTGGGTACAGATGGCCCTTCTTTTCACTACGTCTGCATTTTGAGGGTAAATACCCAGAAGTGCAATTGCAGGTCATAGGGAAGCTCTATTTTTAATTTCTTAAGGAATCTCTGCACTGCTCTCCAAAGTGGCTGCACCAACTTGCATTCCCACCAACAGTGTAAGAGGGTTGCCCTTTCTTCACATTCTCTCCAAAACATGTTGTTTACTGTCTTGCTAATTTTGGCCATTCTAACTGGTGTAAGGTGGTATCTCAATATGGTTTGATTTGAATCTCCCTGATGGCTAGTGATGATGAACACTTTTTCATATGTCTGATAGCCATTTGTATGTCTTCATTGGAGAAGTGTCTGTTCATGTCTTCTGCCGCTTTTTCGACATGATTATCTGTTTTGTGTGTGTTGAGTTTGACAAGTGTTTTATAGATCCTGGATATCAGTCTTTTGTCTGTAGTGTCATTTGCAAATATCTTCTCCCATTCTGTGGGTTGCCTCTTTGTATTCTTGATTGTTTCCTTTGCTGTTCAGAAGCTTTTGATCTTGAAGTCCCAAAAGTTCATTTTCACTTTTGTTTCCTTTGCCTTTGGAGACATATCTTGAAAGAAGCCGCTGTGACTGATATCAAAGAGGTTACTGCCTATGTTCTCCTCTATGATTCTGATGGATTCCTGCCTTACGTTGAGGTCTTTTATCCATTTCGAGTTTATCTTTGTGTACGGTGTAAGAGAATGGTTGAGTTTCATTCTTCTACACATAGCTGTCCAATTTTCCCAGCACGATTTATTGAAGAGACTGTCTTTTTTCCACTGTATATTTTTTCCTGCTTTGTCAAAGATTATTTGAACATTGAGTTGAGGATCCATATCTGGGCTCTCTACTCTATTCCACTGGTCTCTGTGTCTGTTTTTATGCCAGTACCATTCTGTCTTGGTGATCACAGCTTTGTAATAAAGCTTGAAATCAGGTAACGTGATACCCCCAGTTTTGTTTTTCTTTTTCAACATTTCCTTAGCAATTCAGGGTCTCTTCTGATTCCATACAAATTTTAGGAATAATTTTTCCAGCTTTTTGAAAAATACCGGTGGAACTTTGATCAGAATGGCATTAAAAGTATAGATTTCTCTAGGCAGTACAGACATTTTAACAATGCTTATTCTTCTGATCCAAAAACATGGAATGGTCTTCCATCTTTTTGTGTCTTCTTCAATTTCTTTCATGAGTGTTCTGGAGTTCCTCGAGTACAGATCCTTTACCTCTTTGGTTAGGTTTATTCCCAGGTATCTTATGGTTCTTGGTGCTATAGTAAATGGAATCTATTCTCTAATTTCCCTTTCTGTATTTTCATTGTTAGTGTACAAGAAAGCCACTGATTTCCATACATTGACTTTGTATCCTGCCACCTTACTGAATTGCTGTATGAGTTCTAGTAGTTTGGAGGAGGAGTCTTTTGGGTTTTCCATATAAAGTATCATGTCATCTGCGAAGAGAGAGTGTTTGACTTCTTCATTGCCAATTTGGATACCTTTTATTTCTCTTTGCTGTCTGATTGCTGTTGCTAGGACTTCTAATACTATGTTGAACAAGAGTAATGAGAGTGGGCATCCTTGTCATGTTCCTGATCTCAACGGAAAGGCTTAGAGCTTTTTCCCATTGAGGATGATATTTGCAGTGGGTCTCTCATAGATAGATTTTATGAAGTTCAGGAATGTTCCCTCTATCCCTATACTTTGAAGCGTTTTAATCAGGAACGGATGCTGGATTTTGTCAAATGCTTTTTCTGCATCAATTGA
Source organism: Mustela putorius furo (assembly GCF_011764305.1). Lineage (NCBI taxonomy): Eukaryota > Metazoa > Chordata > Mammalia > Carnivora > Mustelidae > Mustela > Mustela putorius. The sequence goes on from NW_025422171.1 coordinate 4,610,803, forward strand.
GAGGACCATGTGGTTCTTCTCTCTTCTCTTATTGATTTGTTCTATCACATTGATTGATTTGAGAATGTTGAACCATCCTTGTAACCCAGGGATGAGTCCCACCTGGTCATGGTAGATAATCTTTTTAATGTGCTGTTGGATCCTTGGCTAGGATCTTGTTGAGAATCTTAGCATTCATATTTATTAGTGATATTGGTCTGAAATTCTCCTCTTTATTGTGGTCTTTGCCTGGTTTGGGAATCAGGGTAATGCTGGCTTCATAAAAAGAGTCTGGAAGTTTTCCTTCTGCTTTAATTTTTGGAAACAGCTTCAGGAGAATAGGTGTTATTTCTTCTTTGAAAGTTTGGTAGAATTCCCCAGGGAATCCATCAGGTCCTGAGCTCTTGTTTTGGGGGAGGTTTTTGATCACTGCTTCAATCTCGTTACTAGATATCAGTCTATTCATGTTTTCAATTTCTTCCTGGTTCAATTTTGGGAGTTTATAGTTTTCCAGGAATGCATCCATTTAATCTAGGTTGCTTAACTTATTGGCATATGACTTTTGATAATAACTTCTGATGATTCTTTCTACTTCCTTGGTGTTAGTTGTGATCTCTCCCTTTTCATGAATAATTTTATTAATTTGAGCTTTCTCTCTTTTCTTTTGGATTAGTGTGGCCAATGGTTTATCAATCTTATTGATTCTTTCAAAAAACCAGCTTCTAATTTCATTGATACGTTCTACTGTATCTCTAGTTTCTATCTCATTGATCTCTGCTCTAATCTTGATTATTTCCCTTCTTGTGTGTGGAGTTGGCTTAATTTGTTGTTGATTCTCCAGTTCTTTAAGGTGTAGAGACAGCTGGTGTATTCTGGATTTTCCTATTTTTTTGAGGGGAGGCTTAGATGGCTATGTATTTCCCCCTTAGGACTGCCTTTGCTGAATCCCATAGATTTTGGGCCAAAGTGTCTTCATTCTCATTGGTTTCCATGAATTGTTTCAGTTCTTCTTTGATCTCCTGGTTGATCCAAGCATTCTTAAGCAAGGTGGTCTTTAGCTTCCAGGTGTCTGAGTTCTTTCCGAACTTTTCCTTGTGATTGAGCTCATTTCAAAGCATTGTGATCTGAGAATATGCAGGGAATAATCTCAGTCTTTTGGTATCGGTTGAGCCCTGATTTGCGACCTAGTATGTGCTCTATTCTGGAGAAGGTTCCATGTGCACTTGAGAAGAATGAGTATTCTATTGTGTTAGGATGGAATGTTCTGTATATATCTCTATATATGAGGACCATCTGGTCCAATGTGTCATTCAATGCTCTTGTTTCTTTATTGATTTTCTGCTTGGATGATCTATTACTGAGAGAGTCATGTTAAGATCTCCTACTATTAATGTATTCATATTAGTATGACTCTTTATCTTGATTAACAGTTTTCTTATGTAATTGGCTGCTCCCATATTGGGGGCATAGATATTTACAATTGTTAGATCATCTTGGTGGATAGTCCCTTTAAGAATTATGTAGTGTCCTTCTGTATCTCTGAGTACAGTCATTAATTTAAAATCTACTTCATCTGATACGAGAATCACTACACAGGTATTCTTTTGAGTCCCATTGGCATGAAAGCTGCTTCTCCATCCCTTCACTTTCAGTCTGGGTGTATCCTTAGCTTCGAAATGGGTCTCTTTTAGACAACATATGGATGGATCCTGTCGTTTTATCCAGTCTGCAACCCTGTGTCATTTTATGGGTGCATTTAGGCCATTCACATTGAGAGTGATTATTGATAGATACGTCTTTATTGACATCATGTTATCTTTGAAGTCTTTCTTTCTGTACATTGTCTCCATATATTTCTGTTCATTGATATTCTTAGAATTTTTCCTCTTTTATAGAAGCCTTCTTAATATTTCCTGCACTGTCAGCTTGGTGGTCACATACTCTTTTAAGCCTTGCCGGTCTTGGAAACTCTTTATCTCTCCATCCATTTTGAATGTCAGTCTTGCTGGATAAAGTATTCTTGGCTGCATGTTCTTCTCATTTAGTGCCCTGAATATATCTTGCCAGCCCTTTCTGGCTTGCTGGGTTTCTGTGGACAGGTCTGACGTTATTCTAATGGACTTTCCTCTGTACGTAAGGAGCTTCTATGTCCTAGCTGCTTTCAAAAGATCCTGTCTACACTTATGATTCCTCATTCTTACTCTCAGGTTCTTGAGGACTTTCTAGATTCTATAATCTTGGGGGGAGACCATTCTGCCTCTAATACATGAATGCTGGTTCCATTCGCAAGATTGCGAAAATTTTCATGGAGAATCTATATCTTCTAGTCTTCTATATCTTCTAGTCTATATCTTCTAGTCTTCTACTATTTCTTCTAGTCTTTCTTTCTTTCTCTTCCCCCTCAGGGATTCCAATAATTCTGATGTTGGAACGTTTCATGGCGTCATTTATTTCCCTGATTCTGTTTTGGTGGCTTCTAAGCTGTTTGTTCCAGGCTTCCTCCTGATCCTTTCTCTCTATCTGTTTGTCCTCCAGATCACTAATTCTATGTTCTATCTCAGTTACCCTACCTTTTAGAGAATTTAGATTAGATTGGAACTCATTGAGAACATTGTGAACATCATCCCTGGTGGCTTTCAGTTCTGCCCTAATCAATTCCATTTTGTCATCCATGGCTTTCTCCAACTTAGCTATTGCCTGGATAATTGTTAGGCTGAATTCCCTTTCCAACGTATTGTCTTTGTCAATAGCCATTAGCTCTGTTGCAGAAGGCCCAGCCTCTGAATTTTTCTTCTGTTGGGCATTCCTCCTCCTAGTTATTTTGGTGAGAGATGGCAGAATGGATGTAGCTGGATGTATCAACTGTGCTGCAGGCAAGGTGCACCCTGGAACCCTTCTAAGCAATCAAGAGTCCCCACACAAATGAAAGAAAAAAGAAAGAGAGAGATAGACAGGGAAAAAAAGAAAGTTAAAAGAGAGGGCCCAACCCAAATGGGCCCCAAGGTAAGATTTATGAAGTATACAAACAAAAACAGACAAACAAAAAGACTGATAAAAGTAGATGACAAGAGAATATATATATATATATATATATATATATATATATATATATATATAACAAAAAAAGAACCTTGTCAAAAAGAACCCCAAGTATAAGATTTATATACTACCAGGACAAACACAAATACAGAGAAACACTGGTGGAAGAAAAAGATGGGAGAGTGGTTGTAAATTCTCAGTGTGGGTGAGGAAGGTTATTTTGATTCTTCCTGGATGTATCTTAATATCTTTGTTAAAGGACTCAACTTTCTAAGATAAAGGGGGATTAAAAGTTGGTTGAAGTTTAACTCTATATGAATATTAAAAAATAAAAAGAAAAAAAGAATAAACTAAACTAAAATAAAATTTAAAAAAAATAAAAAATGGAAAAGAAAAGAAAAACATGGGTATATGTATCAAAAAGTTCAGGTTAAAAAGTTATTATGCAATTTGATGTACTGGACATCTCACTGTGATGGTAAATAGGTTAAAAAAATTATCTATAAAAAAAAATGAACCAGAATAGTGGGAACGAATTAAAAATAAAAGTTGTATCCATGAAGTAGTGGTGGTTCTTCTCTTGTCACCGCCCCCCCACCCCCCCACCCCCTTTGGCTTTCTGTGGGAGGGGCCTGCCATATGGGTTTTCAGGCAGTGTTCCCTGAGTTAAGTCCTCTCGCCCCCATCAAGGGGGTGGGCTCTGAGGAAACCCGGTTTTTCAGGCTTTGTTCTCTGGAGGTTTTTATGTTTGTTCGTTTGTTTTCTCTCACCTTGGTGGCTCTTGATGGTTTTTGGAGGTTTAGAGGAAAAGAAACTGCACCCAGACCTCCCTCTCAGAGAGAAGCCTCAGTCTTTCCCCCTCTGAGTGCTGCAAAGCACATAAATTCCCCCTTGGCCGCTGGCAGAGCACGTTCCCCATCGCGGTCCCTGGGAACGCAGGGACTCCTGCTTGTACCCAAAACCACAACAGTGGCAGCTGTCTGGGGAGCTCCAGACCACCAGAGAGGTCCCAAGCAACCATCGAACACTGAGATTTTCCCGCTGGCCCAGGCTAGGAGTGCTCAGACTTTCTGGGTCCGAGAGCTCTGGGCTGGTGCCTGCACACACTTCTCTCAGGGGAGGGTGTGGGGCGCAACTCAGACTCTGGTCGCATGGCCTATGTGCATGGAAAGTGCAAAAGGCTATGGTTCTGCCGGCTGGAGCCTACAGGTACCTCTCTCAGTGGGAGGTGTGAGGCATGACTCAGATTTTGATAGCACGGCTGGGCGCGGCGTGTGGGGAGTGCAAAAGGCTGTGGTTCTGCTGGCTGGTGAGGCTCCCAGCCCCTCATGGGAGCCGCCACCCAGGTCCTCTAAGGTGTGCTCACAGTTCAGGGACCAAGATCTGGTTTCTTCACAGCACTCTGTCTGGCTCAGCACCATGGGTGGCTGTCCTGGGTCCGGGGACTTAAGCCCCTGTCCCTAACCGTCCCAATTCCCACAATTTCCCCCCACAATCCTTTGCTCTTTTTGAGTGCTTTCAACCAGACTCCAAGTTAATGCTGGTCCCCAGTCTCAGGGCACTCTCATATTGGGGTATTACTTTCCAATGGATCGCTTCTGGTGGCTCCCTCCCCCTTTTGTTTATCTTCTAATATCAGTCCGATGTTTCCACTCTGCTTTGCCTGCCCATTGGCGTCTTCCGCCAGTGGCAGAAGACGCCAGTGTATCTTCGTAGAGATCCAGATGTGTATAATTCTAATCTCAGGCTGATTTCATGGGTGATCAGAGTTCTTTGGTAGGTAATCAGCTCACTTTAGGGTACAGGTTGAAACAGTTCCTCCTCCTAGTTCCCCTGTCATCTTGTCTCTCCACTAAGTAGCCTTTTGTATTACACAAGAGTTAATGCAATACTGACAATTGAATAAAACCTGAAGTTTGAAATTGAATATTTAGGAGAAATACAGAAAAGTACCAAAAGAAAACTTCTGAAAATGTATCCATGTTCTTAGCTAATCCTAAAGAAAGGAAAAAGAAAGCAATAACAAAATCTCTATTGTCTTATCTTCTTACCAGACAGGAATGGGTCACTTGCGTGTTACAAAAGATGGTCTTCGCCTAGAAGGAGAATCAGAATTTTTATTCCCATTGTATGCCAAGGAAATACACTCCAGAGTGGTAAGAAAATGATGAAACATTTAAATATTTTGTGTATTATGAAAAATAAATAATCGAGTGCAGAAATTCAGCATATTTCAGAAGAGGTTCTTAGGATATATACATGTACACACATTGATGTTACACTCTACAAAAAGCTTGACTAGAAGTTGTAAAACATATTTCTGAAACTACATTCTAAAAAGACTCCATTTTCATGTGCTTCAGATCTGAATTTGGTGGCCTCAGTAAGTTAGACCATAATAAAAAAGGCTTGATAATTAAAAGCTTTATTGAAAATAATCTAAACTTATTTTAGTGCAGGTAATTTAAATACTCTTTTTCAAGGCATTTAAAATTATTTGAGAAGCTTGGAAAGAAATTAGTTTCATAGTAGTATGTTCTGTACTAATTATGCTAATTACAGATTATAGTCCTGTAGGATTCTCTGTAAGTAGGTTAAACATTCCCATCAAATAATTGTGTGACTTTATAAATATATCTGCTTTAATATTATCTTCATTTACCTCCATGGAATTTATAACAAGTAGAGCCAAGCATAAAATAGAGTCAGTTTTTTAAATATGTTTTATTTTGCTTTAAATGATGCTACGGATTTTGTAGTAAAGGTAAACATTTTGCTCAGTTACTGATTAAGTAGCATCATAAATGTTAAACTCCATCCAACTATAGCTTACCAATTATATGAAGAGTTCACTCTTCATTTTTCTCTCATATTTCCACATATGAAAGGATATGCCAGTATCTTCTATAAGCAGAAGTTCTTCTAGCTAATCTAGGGTGATTGGAAAAGATACAAAAGTCCAACCACTGAGAACACACGTGGTCTTCAAGATAAACTGTACCCCCACACAGGCACCCAAACAGTCACCAAGCTCTGCTACCAAACATGGACTGCCAAGGAGAGATTCTAGAAAGTGCAAAGCACATATCTCTTACTAGCTCTTGGGCACTACTGCATTACTTCTGAGAATGTCTCAGTTGATGGTAGGAAGCAGGCAAATGACTCAGTGTGACAGGCTGATACATGCATAAGCCCAATTCTATGAGCTTCCTCAGATAATATGTTTACATTAACCGTGATGACATTTCAGTATATTAAATACCTCTGTCATATGGGAACAATGAGGAATGAACCTAAGCTTTTGTAAAAGGAGATGTCAGATGTGAGCAAAGAATTTAAATGTTAGAACTTAGCCATTTTCTCCCCAGAGTTATGTTGGCTGATCCCCTATCATATTTTTGAAGAGATAAGACTGGTAAAATAGCCTGGTGACTGAAAGATTAGTTCATAGCAAATTTATTATTTGGATTTAATAATACTTTCAGTTTTATCAGATTTTTTTCATCTCCAGTATGCTTAAAAAATTGTATAAATTATTTTTAGGTAATCATGTATTGAAGCCTTATAATAATGCATTGATGCAATATGTCAGTTGATACATAAAATTACAGAAATATTTGGAATAATGTGATCACAGAGATAGAAAGTATCTGGTAACTACTATGGCTTTCTAATGATAGGATTAACTGAACAAAATTATGCTTTATATTTTCTGTATGTACTGATGTATTAGTTATGTTTCCTTTTCAAAAATGAGTCTAGGAAGTAATTTTCCATAAAACTATAGAAGTGAATTTTCAAAATTTGACACATATTCATTCATCTGTATTGCTGAAGTGAGAGAATGTCTATATTATAAATATAATTCAACATGGTACTCTGGCTTCTACCATGTGATTATTCTTCACAATTAATACATGAAGTCCTGTCAAGATTGTGCCTGGAGCTCATGATTTAAAACCATCCACCCTGCCCATTGATATAAACTCATAGCAATTATATTTCATAAAACAAAAAGATTGTGGTTAGAAACATATAGACATAGTCAAAAATTAAATGAAGCCAAAACACACAGTGGTAAAGCTTTACTTGAAATGATTGTCTTTAAAGTTTACAGTCCTGGAAAGTGGCAGGGCAGCTTACCACCAAAGCCCACAGAGGACCAGAGACCAAAATGGCACCTGATGGGATTGCTTGGACTCCAGCCAGACCCACTGCATTAAACAGCAACAGAAAAGAGTTGCACCTATTTCCCAGGCTTGAAAAAGCTGTGTATCTGTGGGATGGAACCCATAGACATACCAGATCAAGACCCAAATATCACTGAGGACACAAGCACTTAGCCACCATTACAAGACTGAGAAACATGGTGATCTGAATGAAAACAAGCTGGGTGAATCCAGAAACTAAAATATATCCTGAAAATGGCTGGAAAAGCAACTTAAGAATCTCACTAAGATAAAGCTAGTTTTGAGTAGCTTTTATTAAAAGAACAAGAAATTATAAAACCAAAACAGGTAATACAAGACAGAAATAATAGGGGACAGATTTACCTGCTTTTATTAAGCAACTAAAAAACTTGAGAAAGTATATGAAACAATGTTTTTTTACTATGGTCTGGAAGTCACACATTAAAACCTAACCCCTAAGGTGATGGTACTAGGAGGTGGGGCTTTGGGGAGATGAGGTCATGAGAATGGAGCCCTCATGATGGGGTTAGTGCCCTCATCAGAGCAGCAGAGAGAGCTCCCTTACCCCTTCTGCCATATGAGCTGGAAGGCACCTTCTGTGTGGACAAGAAAGTGAGTCTTGTGGGACAACAAATCTGGCCAGCACCATGATCTTGGACTTCCCAGTCTCCACAACTGTGAGAAAGAAATCTTTGTTGTTTATAAGCTACCCAGTCTCTGGTATTTTGTCATAGTGCCAGATGGAGTAGGATGGTTTTCAAATATTGGACAGTGGCAGTCAGGACAGTTATCTCTGAGAGGGAGCAAAATAGATCAGCCCTAGGACTGCCCCAATTTACTGTGTGGAGACAGCTTCTAAGGTCACAGTGAGGGAAGGGACCAATGCAGAGGCAGGCATTCTATCCAGCTTCAGAAGATATGATTGGGAGTCCAAGGAAAAGCGGCCAACCTGAAGTTCACAGGGCAGAGTACCACAGAGGAAGGGGCTGCCACTGCAGAGAGCCCAGAGATTGCACATAGTGCCGCCCTTCACCACCCAGCACATAGAGGCTAGAGGGAAGAAACTGGTAAACTGTTAACTCTTATTATCATGCTAGTTATTTTTGAACACTGCAAAAACAAGGATTAGGGTCACATCATTGGATAAATGTGAGATTCTGCTAGATCCATCTGTTTCCACAAAGCAATTTGGAAAATTTGGGATGTGCCAGAGTTCCAAGGCACTCCTGCCTGAAACTTCTTTCCTTCTGAAAAATCACATTATTCCTGGCAACTTTGGAAGGTATTTGGTTCCCTCTGAATGGACCATAAAGGCACCGGAGTCCAACAGTCAAAATGTTGCATTCTTTTTGAAGAAAACTGTTCCTATAAAAACAAATGATCTATAAAACAAAACCATCCATTCAGAGCTATGACACCACACAAGGCACTTACGTGCACGTAGAGCCATTTTATCTTTCAACAAAAAATTTAAAAAATATAGGTATCTGACCAATTTTAAAAACTTCTGAAATTGTGAAAAGACTTTACATTTTGAAAATAAGTAACATGGTATTTATTATAGAAGAACTAACCATTGTCTGAGTTCTCTTCTAAAAATATATCATGTCTTGGACATAAATAATAAGAAAGGAAATTTTAATTCCTTGGAATAGGAAAAACACTTATTAAAACTTGATGATTTTTGATCTTCACCCTGAGAATTAATTTGGTACATTATGGTCAGTGCACACAAGCAAGAAAAACCCATAAGAGTATTATAATTTATGAAAAAAAATTAGAACCTCTATAGCATCAAGGAAATTAATTTTGCCACCAACCACATGAGCTTAGAAGAAGGCCCTGAGCCTGGAGTGATTCTTCAGTCCTGCAGTCCCCTTGAGATGCTGAATAGGGAACCACTGGGGTTCTGCTTGGACTCCTGACCCACAAAAACTATGATGTTATAAATATATGTTGTTTTAAACTTTGGGGGAAAAGTACATTTATTCACTATTTTAACATAATATAATCCAGGATCTGAAAATACTGTATTAGGGTCACAGGATCTGTGACTATGGAGAAATTATCTCCTATAAATCCTAAATTTATGTATGAATATAAAGATAATCATTTTAAATAATATGTGTTTGTCAAATTTTGTAAATGCCTTTCTAGGACTCATCTCTTCTTCTGCAGTCAACTCAGAATGTGACTGTCAATGCACGCAACTCTGAAGGAGAGGTCACGGGCAGATTAAAAGTGGGTGAGTCCGACTTCACAGTGCTTGACATGTGAGTGGCCCATGGAGAGTTGTGCTGAATGGATACATTTTTCTCTTCTAAAGAATTCCAAGTTATATATAAACAATTAGAGCATGAATTTTCTAGATATCATGCTGTGTTGACTACAGAGAATAATTGGCATCACAAGGAAGACATCGAAGTATTGTAATTAAAGTTATTTTGAATCTAAAAAACAGGACCATTCGAGGTGATAAAACAAACATATTGATTATTGCAGAATGCAAAAGAATCTGAGACCAAGGGAAAGGAACAAAAGTAGCTGCCCTCGAAAGAACAGAGAGGTGCCTGGGTGACTCAGTGGGTTAAGCATCCAACTTTTGATTTCAGCTCAGGTCATGATGTCAGGGTCATGAGATCGAGCCCCAAGTAGAGCTCTGTGCTCAGTGAGGCATCTGCTTGTCCTTCTCCCTCGCCCTGCTTGTTTTCTTTCTCTCCCTCCCCTGTTCTCTCCTAAATAAACAAACAAACAAACAAATAAAATCTTTAAAAAGAAAAAAAGGACACCATGGGGTGAGAACCAAAAGACTCTCTCTCTCTCTCTTTCTCCCTCTCTCTCCCCTTCCCTCCCCCACTCCCTTCTTCTCCCTCCCTTTCTCCTCTCCCATGTACCCGTCCTGTCCAGTATATCTTTGCCCATTGCTCTGACTTCACCCACAGGACTTCTCTGGCTTTTCATGTGATTGGCTGTAGTTCACACCGCCAACCAACAAGCTTAGTTTTCAATTGCACAAATTCTAAATTCATAACAAAGTACACTAATTGGCCCAACTAATATGTTTCTAACTGTCCTTCGGTCAGCAGCATACACCCATCCAACCAGCTAAAACCAGACAGTAGGCTCACCCTGGAGTGAGATCACAGGGAATCTCACACAGTGATAAAAAGGATTAGAGAGATAGATGGAAGAACAAGAAAAAGAGCAAACCACCGAGTGAAAGGAATATGTACATATTCTCTATACTATCTCACCAGTCTAGATGTGCCAAATCTAAAAAAATCGGGTGGCCCTTTGGGTTGTAAGAAGACAGATGAAAAGTATCCAGTCAATACAGACTGGTAATTTCCAGTGTCTCTGTTTTGATGGCTGTTTTTACAAAACAGCATACTGTTACACTGGAAACTGCAGCTACATAATTAGCCTGATGATTCTTTTTCATCATACTAACACAGGAATTCCATATTTTATGTTCTTTTTTAATCTTTATAACTATTCTAAATGATGTATCATGCTTCTCTTTTGCTTAGAAGTTTGATCACTAAGTCAGTGAAATTCTCAGTAGACCTAGAAGACAAATCTGACTTTATCCAGCATACATGTTCTTGCAACTTGTCTAAATCAAATCACATTTTCTTAAGAATTATGTAATGTTATGATTTATCTTCTACCATTATTTCATAAAATTCTTTGACTATAGCTTTTGAGTGTTTGAGGGATTTTTGCTCATCTTTTGTTGTTTGTTCCACATTTATTGGACACCTATATGCTACTTTCTAGGTGCTGTCAAGTAAGTAAAACATATAAATAATATGCACATCTCTCTTAGGAGCTCCAAAAGTAAAAGATTCCCTTTATATTCTTATAAATATAATTTAATACAAATAATGTCCTCATTTAATTTTTTGTTGAATATAGATTTTCATATATTCATACACCAGCATTTGACATAAATGGACTCCAATTGCATGAGTGAAAAAACTGAAGCACTGGAAAGCTCATTTGCTCAAAAACACACATCTCTGTAGCAGAAAAAGCCAAACCAGGAGGTAGCAGAAATTAGCAGTTAGTAAGAATTAGTAGTTAGCAGGAAAAGCAAACCCCAGGACTTATCTCCCTCAGCCCAGAATATAGCACTCTCTCTCTCCAATAAGATTTCCTTAAATTATGGCACACCAGTAACCATCCTAGTTCATGCAAATATTGTTATCATTTTTGTCACCAAAAAATGTACTGAAAAAACATTAAAAAACTAAAAAACGAGACTTCCCCCTTAGAATTACTTTGGCTTAAACTGTTAACCTTAAATCTTCAGTTTTAACCTTGGTGTTTCCTGTGTCATATAGTGTTAAAATTAGTGATTTCTTAATAAACTTCGGTTGTAAAACCTCTGTTATTGTAAGGACCCTGAATGAGGGAATAATTACTTTCAACTCACCAAGGTTATTTTCAAGTAAATGACTTCCCACAATCACAGTCATTCTAGCCTCATATTTCCTGGAAGACACTAAATTTAGCCAACCTGGATATTAAAATGTAATTTATGTGAACTAGCCAAATTAATCCCACTTAATTAAATGAACAGTTGTTTATTACTAAACCATTGGGAAAAAATGGCAACCAGTATAGTCAAAACGAAAATCCTTGGGACGCTTGGGTGGCTCAGTTGGTTAAGCGGCTGCCTTCAGCTCAGGTCATAATCCCAGCATCCTGGGATGGAGTCCCACATCGGGCTCCTTGCTCAGCAGGGAGCCTGCTTCTCTCTCTGTCTCTTCCTGCCACTCTGACTGCATGTGCTCGCTCGCTCGCTCTCTGACAAATAAATAAATAAAATCTTAAAAAAAAAAATCCTTAAATCCCAAAAGAAATCAAACATTGACAAGCAAACAATAATAGCTAGCATTTCAAATCCTTGAACTGAAAGAGATCAATGCATAGCAACAGTAATAGAATCTTCCTAATTGTAAGTGCAACTCTGGTTATCATACTTAATTTTCTTTTGATTTCAAGTAATAGAAATGAATTCTGGTTAGCTTAAAAATAAGACGTGCTTGGAAATTAGCAAGCTGTACTCAGATGGGCTGGCCCAGTTTAGCAGTTGGGTTTTTTGAGAACGTAGCCAGGCCATAGCCAGTGTGTCCTGCCAAAGCCCCAGCTTTCCAGCCACTGGCAATAGGTATAGAATTTGATCAAGCAGGACCCCTGGCCTCTAACTTGAGGGCTTTCCATACCATTGTAGTCACTATCAATCCAGCCGAATTACAGATTTCAGATTACAACCAAATAAACCCAGTGGGGAAGCTGGTAATGCTTATGGCACCCTTTGGTCAAGGACACCCAGACAGCAAAGTCATTTTCCTGGGTGCTGGAAGTTACCCTCCGCTTCAATCACACTATCTCAGATCCAGGTCTTCAAACAGCAAAGCAGAGAAATAAGAATCTCATCAATCCATCAAGTTTGTTAGGGCTCTTGGAACTTCTACATTGCCATGATTAAGCTTCTGCAAAAGACTTTATATATTCAGAACATGACTAATGTAAGGAATAGAAATGTAAAGTATAAAGAATATAAAATGTATATACTCAGGACATGACTAATATAAGGAATATAAATAAAAAGAAAGTTACTAGATCATTGCAGAATTTCATGTACACTTTATTACGGCCAGCATTGCACCTGCCACTAAACTATCTTTGGATGTAATCATTGAACTTGGCGGAAGAAACATTAGAAATGAGGCCAAAAATACCAGCATTATCCCAGCTGCATGTTTCTCTGAAGTCACCAAGATGTTACTGTTTTGAAATACTTCCTAGGGAAATAGGAGAAAGGGGGAAGTGACTCAGAATCTGAAGATGAAGGACCTTCTCCTAGTGCAATGTGCTGCGGCAAAGAGAAGCTCCAAACAGAGGATTGCAACAGGCTGTGAATGTTAAGAGTATACTCAAGGGACAAAGCAGAACGCTAACTGAGGTGTTTGACTTTTCAGCCGTTCACTTGATTCATGATTCCCTGAGGTTCAGCAAGTAAATTAGTAAGCATGCAGCATGCTCTGAGGTTTGAAATGAGGGTGATGCTTAGGGACCTTATCTCTAGACTGGCAGGAATTTATGGGCTTTTTCTCTTTAACTTTGATCCTTTGGTACAGAGGTTTCTGCAGATCCTTCAAAGAGAAATAACCAAGGGTCTTCAGTTTGCTGCACAAACACATCGTCATTGCTCAAAATTGAGCCCAACAATTTTGTAATTGACAAAAAGTCTAGAAAAGTCATGGTGGTAGTAAGCAACGCTATCACAGATAGCAGTTTGATGTCCTCTGGCCGAGACCCCTCCAAGATCTGGCACAGTGTGAAACACGCAGAGAAGACTGTGATGACATCTTCTAGAGCTTTGATTCAGCTCTACTGAGCACTATATCTTCTGATGTTGCAGAAGAAATTCTGGGGCAAGCCTGCAGAGTTTTTGGTAGAAGCAAGAGTGCAAAGGGGTGCCTGTTGGCTCAGTTGGCTGACTTTTGATTTGGGTTCAGGTCATGGTCTCTGAGTCATGAATTGAGCCCCACATCGGGCTTCACACCCACCAAGGAGTCTGCTTGAGATTTTTTGTCCTTCTCCCTCTCACTCTGCCACTCAGATGCTCTCTCTCTAAAATAAATAAGTCTTTAAAAAAAAAAAAAAAGAAGAAGAAGACGAAGAAGCAATAATGGAAGAATATGGAGAATTCAATGTTAGATTGCATCTCTGAAGCAGACATTCTAGAACTGAGAGGGAGGAAGTGAATGACAAAGACAAAGATGGTCAATGCGCTGATGTGTACCACTCTTCTCTGAAGAACAGCAAGAATCTGCCAAGAATCTGAACAACATGCTCACAGAGGAGTGGAAAGCCAAAACTACCACCCTCAATGTCTCTTTATTTTTAGTAAAACAAGGATGGAATTTTAGAATACCTGTGTGCCTTTGTTTAAGTATTTCCCTCTACCTGATGTGTCTCATTCTCCCTTCATCAGGGAAACTGAAACTTTACAAGGTCAGCTCCGTGAGATTTTGCCACATCTCCGACTATATCCTTTTGTACAGCTCTGACACAGTAATGTTGCAGGCATCCTTCACCTCTCTGCACTTACTCCCAAATAAACATTGTCTTTCCTTCAAAAACTTCTATTTAAATTTGTTTTTTACTGTAAAGTTTCCAAAATGTAGTACTTTGGGACTTTAAAACATAAGCAAAATTTTTTTTTATTTAGTAGCATTTGGAAAAGTTATACAAATTTAGTATTATCCCAAGAACAGAAAACGTCCTTGGGAAGGAATTCATTCAATATCTCTTCTTTTTCAAACTTGTAACGTCAATTCCGCTCTGAGGGAACACCTATTTTTCAGACTGGGCACTCTGGCTCTCATGCCTCATCATAAAGGTTTTCTTTTCTTTTTTCTTTTCTTTCTTTTTTTTTTTTTGGTGGAACTAGAAACTGGATTGATTTGGGTTTTCTTCCTAACATACCATTCCTGGTCTGTCTTTCCAGCCACTGTTGTTGCTCAGACATCATTTCCCAGGGTGCCATTCTGACTCCTGAGGATAGACCAGTGATTCCCTGTCAGGGTTCTCTTGAACACTGCCTTCCTTGTATCATAGCACTTCCCAAAATGTCCTGGAACTAGGTACATATGCTTTTTTCTTCAGTGGACTAGGAACTCCTATAAGTTGTGATATACGCTGCTTATCTATCCTCAATTCTTGGCACAGGAACTTGAACATAAAAAAACATGCCATAGGGCGCCTGGGTGGCTCAGTGGGTTAAGCCGCTGCCTTCGGCTCAGGTCATGATCTCAGGGTCCTGGGATCGAGGCCCGCATCGGGCTCTCTGCTCAGCAGGGAGCCTGCTTCCCTCTCTCTCTCTCTGCCTGCCTCTCCATCTACTTGTGATTTCTCTCTGTCAAATAAATAAATAAAATCTTTAAAAAAAAAAAAAAAAAAAAAAAAAAACATGCCATAAATTTTGTGCTGAAGAGTACAGACTTTTTTTTTGCATTTTTTAAATTTTTTTTTCTTTTTAATAATCTCCACATCTGACATAGGGCTCAAACTCGTGACCCTGAAATCAAGAGTCACATTTTTGCATTTTCTTTGCCTTGAGTACGGTTTGTATGTCTTTGTTACTCATGAAAATTATGCTCTTAAAGTCATTGACTGTTTCATCACCATTTATGAACCAGTGGTTACAGAAAAAGTATCAGTCATGTTGTTGAACCCTTTCCTTAATAAAGCCTTCTAGAACTGTTCTGTGACTCTCCAGTAAGCTCAACAGTGAAGTCTTACTGGATAAATTATTCTAGGCTTTTTCTCCCTGTCAATTTTAAATGCCCAGAACTCCATATTATTACTGAAGATAATTGTATTATCATGTAACACAAAGCAATATTTATATGATGACTTAAGTTATAGCGGTGACCCAAAAGAGGTGAATGGTGATGCTGAGTTCCTTAGTGACTGAGACTGGTGTAAGTGTAGAGGAGCAGAAATATAGGCAACTATCAAAAAATAAAGTCCAGGGGCTCAGTGGGTTAAAACCTCTGCCTTCAGCTCAGGTCATGATCCCAGGGTCTTGAGATTGAGCCCCACATTGGGCTCTGCTCGGCAGGGAGCCTGCTTCCTCCTCTCTCTCTCTCTGCCTGCCTCTCTGCCTCCTTGTAATCTGTCTTCCAAATAAATAAAACCTTTAAAAATAAAAGAAAATAAAGTCTGGCTTCCTTAAGGGAAGGATTAAGACATAGAGGAAAAATGATTTCCACCTTATAACTGCCACACACACACACACACACACACACACACACACAGATCGACATATTTAAATGAAAAATCACTGAAGGCTTTTGCAATACCAGTCAATGAAATAAAGTAAGGATATGTTGGTAACCATATCCAAAACTGGTTAATGTATTCATTGAAGAGCTTCTATTTAACTTCTGGTTTGGTATCCATCAACTTTAATGAGTACTGAAAGTGATAAAGGGACATATATGCAAAGACTCTATGATATCCATTTTCTCAATAAACTTACTCTCCCAGGTAAGACCATAAAGCTAACATACAAAAGAATTAAGGAACACTTGTAGTTCCTTGAGTGAATGCTGAGAACTGAGTTCTGGAGACATTAATCCATTATGCTGCCAGGATTAGGAATACTGAAAGCACAAAGATGAATTAGGAAACAAAATGGTGAATGCCTGAGAGCAGGCAAGGGAAATCAAACAAGGTCACATACGCTTTTGAGGGCACAGTATCCCCAATGCCCAGCACCTGGGAGCACCCACTAAACCTTTGCTGAGTAAAAAATGAGTTGGCAGGCAATGAGTCTAAAACTCCTCTGATGAGATGAAACTTGGAGGGGAAAATGATGCTTCTGTCACTGAAATACAAAGAAGGAAAGTGTGAAGAAGACAAAAAAATGCCACAGGGGAAAGAAAAGGAGAGAAGTTTGAAGCTGTTCTTCCAAGATAATGTCTGTTTTCTCCCAGGGGGTAAGAGGTCAGGATCTCTCCTGAGGATAAAAGCAAAGGAGGGAATCTGAGTGTGATTCATCTTGTGGGTTGCCATTAAAGTGAGCCATTTATAAAATGGTCTTTCACAAATTAAAGTGAGCCATTCATAAAATGGTCTTGCAAAATCTCATCCTTCATTGCGCAATACTGGAAAGATTACAAATTTAAATGATCTGGGTAGAAGAAATATGTTATTTTGGGCAAGTTGTAAACTTGAAAAAATTAACTTTTGGATGACTTATCCATTCATACTTTTCATCTAGATTAACACATCTTTTTGGTTTTGTTTTTTAAATTTTTTTGAGTATAGTTGACACACAACATTACACTTGTTTCAGGTATACAACACAATGACTTAGCATCTCTATGCATTTTGCTTTGTAGATTAGCACATATTTGACATAATTTTAATGATCAGATTTAGGCTTATAACTTATAAAGTTTAATCACATAATTTAAGAGAACTATTGATAACAGAGTTTATATATTTAGTAATTTGGTATTGCTGAGTGATATGACATGTAAAAATAGAGATTTGATACTACATATAGTAAAACTTCATAATAAACTGTTTTAATGAATTGTTCAGGTCCCAAAATGGTAGAAGTCCAGAGTCAACAGTTTCAGATCAACTCCAAGGATGGCAAGCCACTATTTACTGTCGATGAAAAGGAAGTTGTGGTTGGTACAGATAAACTTCGAGTAACTGGTATGTGATAACTTTTTTTTTAATTGAGATATAATCAACATGTAACATTAGACTCATTTCAGGTGTACAGGATAGTTATTTGATAATCTGTATCTAAATCTGGTTAACATCAATCACCACACATAGTTACAGATTGTTTTCTTGGGAGGAGACTTTATTTTATTTTATTTTAATTGCAGTGTAGTTAACATATAGTGTCATACTAGTTTCAAGACTTTTCTCTTAGAAACTACAATATGCAATATAGTATTGTTAATTATAGTCACCATACTTATGTGACATCCCCAGGACTTAGTTATTTTATAACTAAAAGTTTGTTTCTTTTGACCTGCTTTACCCATTTTGCCCCTCTGGCAACCCCAGTCCATCCTATGGTATTTATGAGTCTGGCTTCTTTTTGAATTCCACATGTAAGTGAGTTCACACAACCTATATCTTTCTCTGACTTATTCTACTTAGCATAATGCCTTCGTGGTCTATCCATCGTTCCAGATGGCAAGATTTCCTTCTTTTTCATGGCTGAGTAATATTCCATTGCAGATATAAATATCACATTTTCTTTATCTATTTCTATGTAGTAACTCTTTAGAAAAAAAATAACCTATAGAATACACTTCAACAAAAGCATGTTTTACTTTTAGCACATTTACTCTGGAATTTTTCCAGCAGGTAGGAAAAAGCAGTTTGAATTTCTTGACTCTTCTCCATGGCATTTTTTTTTTTTTAAATTCTTGATATTCTCCTAGAAGAATGAAATCATCTTCAAAAATCTTTGCTCACTCTTTTCTTCCACAATATGGTAACCCTTTATCTCTTTCCAGTGGTTATGACACAAAGACTTACCATAAATTCCTCCATCATCTGTATGATATTCTAGGATCTCTTCCATATGTCTTTTGCAAGACAATCTTCTTCCAAGTTTCTTTCATTCTCACTGTATCAGGCACTTGGAGTCCCTCTATTCCTATAAAAATCTGACTCTCTTGGAAATCAAGATTGGGTAGGGTTCTGATATAAATCACTTTTAGCACTAAAAAGAAGAAATTTTGTGGAAAAAAAATGTTCAGAACATGTTTGAAATGTACTCATTGAGCTTCTGTCGAGACTATAAAACATTAAGGGACAGACACTTCCAGGGTTAAATTGATCCCAGTACTTTTCTCTAATAGTCTGAAAAACAACAGCAACTTCATTCTCTCATGCATTATTGCCAATACTCATAAATAAAAACTGACTTAAGAAGTAGACTCAACCCTCATACAAAGCTTTATGTAATATATAATTCCTAACAAAACATAATATAAGAATCAGAACCTGTGTTGCAGCATACACTAAGACAGTAGGGTCTGTGGTTTTTGTACTAAAATAAAGGACACTAGCAATCTATTTAAATCTATTTAAAGGAATTGATCATTTCCTAATAAAGAAATGGCTAGGTTGCCCAAAAGTCTTAGTCATCAGAAATCTACTATTGCATCATTCAAAGTTTCCTGGCTTTCTAGATCTTGATTCTATTCCCATCTCAACAATTACTAGTCATATCACCTCAGCCAAGTTCATCTCTTTTGGCTGTTTCCCCACTTTTAACAATGAATTGATGGGGACACCTGGTGGCTTAGTCAGTCAAGCATCTGCCTCCAACTCCGGTCATGATCCCAGGGTCCTGAGATAGAGTTCTGAATCAGGCTCCTTGCTCAACAGAGGAGTCTCCTTCTCCCTCTGCCTGCCACTTCCCCTGCTGTGCTCTTTCTCTCTCTCTTTTTGACAAATAAATAAAAGTCTTCCTTTTTAAAAGTGGATTGATGATGTCTATTGTACTAACTGCTGAATTAAGTGGATTAGTATATGCAGAAGACAGCAGAGGTCTTGATAAAGTGTTATTGCACTGCAGAGCAATGAAATCCATAGGGAAATCAGTCTATTCCTAGACTGCTTGACACATTGCTTCAAACCCAAGTTATCCTACACAGGAGGCTAGGGCTCCTTCCAGGTCTTGATGTTGACATTAGTTTTAGTGGAACAGGTGAGAAAAATTGATAAGCAACTATATTATTTATTGCCTGCTTATATGTATCAGAATCACCCATATATCACACCGTGTCAAAATATATGTTGCTTGAAAAAAATATGTGTGTGCGTGTGCATGTGTGTGTGTGTGTGCATGTGTGTGTGTGTGTGTGTGTGTGTGTGTGTTGCTTCACTTCATCCCCAGAGTTTTTGATTCAGTAGGTCTGGAACGAGACATGAGAATTTCTTATAAGTTTTCATACGATGCTAATGCTTCAGAGCTAGGGACCACATGCTGAGAACCACTCCCTATGTTAGCTTGTCCAGAATCAGCAGAAAATACATGTTGGTGCCATATAGCTGCTCTCCCTGACACACACACACACATTTCCTTTAGCCTTTTTAAAGATAAGTTATATTCTACTTCTCTTTCATAATCTTTTGGTCTGAGGTACAAATTTCTTTCAAACTCCTTTTCTCTCCAGTGAGACTAACTAGAGCAAATAGACAGCACCTGTAATTACTGTATACTTTCCTTGTCATTATGCCACTGTAACAATATGTCATTAGGGCAACCTGAGTGGTGAATGTATGAACAGTACAGTTTGATCCCAACCTGGACTCTCCTCAGTTTATCAATATGTTCATAGCTTCCTTGAATTTTGTGATTAAATAGATGTAAGAAATCTTACAATTCTGACTTACCTTCTTACTTTTTCTATCTAAGGTCTGACTTCCTCTCAATATTGTGTACAGACTTTCTCAGCCTTAACACTACTGACATTTTGGGCTAGATGACATTTTTGGTGTGGCAGTGGGACTATCCTATGCATTGCAGGATATTTGGCAGCACCCCTGACCCTTTAATGCATAGATCCAGTAGCATTCTTTCCCCCAGAGTTAAGACAACCAAAATGTCTGCAAGCTTTGCCAAAAGTTTTCAGGAAGCTGAAGGCATTGCAAAATCACTTCTAGTTGAGAACCACTGATTTACCGTAAACCTACACTGTTTCTCTGGACTTTATTAACATTGACCTAATGTGTACTGTCTGCTAATAAGTAAGCTAAACACCTATAGTATAAAATAATTAAGAAGTACTTCCTTTTACATAATGTTTATTTTAGCTGGAGAACTTATAACATAAACTAATCAGTTGGACACAGTCTGCTAAGGACTGTAAGAGATGTCTGGGCCATGGGCTATAGGAGCAGCCTGGAGAAAGGCATCATTTGTGCTGGAGTGTGACAGAAAGTGGCACAGAGTGTGTCAGACAAGGTTTTTCAAGGAAAGAGGAATTTGAGTTGGTCCTAGGAAAATGCATCAAGATTTATCGAAAGAAAAAGTGAGGCTAATTGTTCTAAACAGAGTGTAGAGAATGAATGACTATTAATAAATGGTTATTAATAGACAATCACTAAATATTATTAAATTATTAAAGTATGTTAATGGAGGTAAATATTAATATAAATATTATTAAATTATTTTAAAATTGTTAAATAATAGACAATTATTAAAAATAAGAGTGGATAACTTTCTGAGAACTTTTTGAGAACCAGACTGAGTTCCAATCCCAGCTGCTCCACTGAGTAGCTTGTGACCTGGAGCAACTTTCACCCATCTGTGCTTCACACTACAGCCCCAAACATCTTTACCCACTGGTCTCTCATTGACTGGAGGATATTATACAGAGTGCAACAAAGCAAGGACAAATCAATTATGAAATTAAATTGCAAGTCTTCCAAAAGACACAGGGTTTCCTAGAAGTTAAAAGATATGTAGAAATACTGAAATCACTGACAAAGCCAGTAACAAAAGATCTTGAGAGTCAGACTTGCCAGCGACCGAAAGAAGTGAAAATGAACAAAGAAGATGACCTGATAGGTACTTCAGAGATCAATAATTTTACTATCCCAAGATTAAAATATTCATCTTTGGGAAGATTGGCAGTGCCATCGATTTGACTGTTACGATGGTTTTACTGCATGTGTTAAAAATTACATACAGTTTCATATTGTGTTACTATGGTAGGCAAGATTCTAAGAATGATCCCCAATGACCTCTGCCTTTATAAAATGCCCTCACCTCTGAGCATGGAAGGAATCTGTGAATGTGGTGAGATCACTCCCATGATTATGTTATTCCATGCCAAAAGGGAGTTTGTCCATCTGAGGATTAGTTCTCAATGATCTAGTCTAATCACACAAGCAGTTTATAAGCAGAGAGTATTCTCTGGCTGGTAGTACAAAGGGACATCAAAGAAATTCAAAGTGCAACAAGGATTTGTTCTCTATTGCTATATGAAGATAGAAGGGGCCGTACGACAAAAAATGTGGTGGCTTCTAGAATCTTAGGTGGTAGGCTGACAGTAAGAAAACAGAGCCTCACACCTAAAACCACAGGAAACTCTATTCTGCCAACAACTTGACTAGGCTTAGAACCAGATTCTTACCCAGACACTCCAGAAAAGAGCCCTGCATAGCTGACACCTTGATTTTGACTTTACGGTACCTTGAGCTTAAAATCCAGCCATGCCCACTAGGTAAGACTTCTGACCTACAGACCTATGAGCTAATAAGTGGATACTGTTTTAAGCAGTTAAGTTTGTCATAATTTGTGACACATAAATAGAAAATTAATACAACCATCATATAATTCCAACTGTTGGAAAAATTACACGTGAAAACAAAACTTGATTTATTCTTTGATCATTTTCTATGATTCCGTAGTTGCTCTAATTATAACTAGTTTTGTTAAATATAAAATACAATAAGAATATCTTTATAAACTTTAATTTTTAAAGATGAATTTCCATTAAAGCTGTTCCACTACTTACTTATTATAAAAGTTTGGTCTTGTTTTAAATAGATTGACTCCAAATAGCCTTTGGAGTTTCTTGGAGCAGAAGCAGCAGCAGTTGACAGCCAAGGAAAGAAGATTTGATAAGAGAGAGCTCCACTCTGGGGACTGGGAAAGAAAATAAAATACTTTGCTTCACTTTCTCTTTCCTGGTTACTTCATAACTGCCCTAATATTCATGGGATGTAAAAGAAGGGATCAAGCTGCTCTTTCTTTAAGGTGGTGCACTCCAAATTCTTGACGTATGTTATAAGTCCTAATCTTGACTCTTGCATAAAGAAATGTTTCCTTGTCATTACCTTTTTCTTAAGTACTCAAAGAATAAAATGAAACCTCTTTAATTCTTCAGCAGATTCTGCTTGCAGATGATATGACTTGTATGTGGAAAATCCCTTAAAGATTCAACCAAAAAAACAGCTAGCACTAATCACCAAGTTGCAAGATATAAAATCAACATGCAGAAATCAGTTGCATCTCTATACACTAATAATGAAACATCTGAAAAAGAAAGGAAACCATCCTGTTCACAATAGCATAAAAAAACAATTAAAAATGAATAAATTTAGCCAAAGAAGTAAAAGATCTATACAATGAAAGCTACCAGACTCTATTGAAAGAAATTGAAGAAGGCACGAACAAATGGAAAGTCACCATATTCATGGACCAAAAGTATCAATAATGTGCAAATGTTTGTACTACTCAAAGACATCTATAGATTCAACTCAGTCCTTGCCCACTAAACCAATGCATTCTTCACAGAAATATAAAAAACTATTTGGAACTTCAAAAGACCCCTAAGAGCAAAGCCATCTTGAGAAGAAAAAAACAAAAGCTAAACATATCACACTGGTTTCAAACTGTACTATAAACTATAGTAATAAAAACAGTATGGTATGGCATAAAAATAGATACATAGACCAATGGAACAGAATTGAGAACCCAGAATTAAACCCCCACATATACATTCAACTAATATTCAACAAGGGAACCAAAACACCCAATAGGGAAAGGATGGTGTTGGGAAAACTGGATAAATAATGCAGAACAGTGAATTTGATATTGTCTTACACCACACTAACTCAAAATGAATCCAAGACTTGAACATAAGAGCTGATGCTATAAAACTCCTTGAAGGAAACATAGAGAAGATTGTCAACACTGGTCTTGGCAAAGATTTTTTGCACAAAGAGCAAAAGCAAAACCCAACAAAAGGGACTACGTAAAACTTAAGGCTTCCAAACAACAAAATAAACAAATAACAAAATGAAAAACCAACCTACAAAGTGTGGCAAAGTTTTATAGACCATTTATCAGACAAGGGGTTAATAGCTAAAGTACATAAAGAACTCATACAAATGAATAACAGTGATAATAACAAAAACCTCGTACAACTCAAAAACAAACCAAAAAAAGTCAGATTTTAAAATGGGCAAAGAAATTATATAGACATTTTTCTAAGAAGACATTCAAATTTTCAACAGGTACATGAAAAAATGTTCAACACCACTACTCATTTAGGAAATACAAATCAAAACCATAATGCAATATCACCTTACATCCATTAGAGTGGCTTTCATCAAGAAAGTAAGAGAAAACATGATGGTGAGGATGTGGAGAGAAGAAGTACACTGTTGTTGGGAATGTAAATTGTCTCAACCACTGTGGAAAATAGTATTGAGTTTCCTCGAAAAATTAAAAATAGATCTGCTATATTACCCAGCAGTTCCACTTCTGGGTATATACCCAAAGGAACTGAAAACAGGATATTGAAGAGATATATAAACTCCCATGTTTATTGCAGCATTATTCACAATAGCCAAGACAGGGAGACAACTTAAGTGCCTATCAACAGATGAATGGACAAAGATATAGTAGGATATACAGTAGAATATTATCCTATCATGATAAAGAAGGACATCCTGCCATTTGTAACAAAATGGATAGACCTTGAACACATTATGCTAAGTGAGGTAAGTCAGAAAAACAAGTACTGGTGTGATATCACTTACATGTGGACTTTAAAAAGCCAAACTCATTAAAAAGAAGAAGAAGAAGAAGAAGACAATAGTTACCAGTGAATGACGGATAGGGCAGATGTTATTTAAGGGTACAAACTTGCAATGAGCAATAAATAAGTCCTAGAGATCTAATGTACAGTATAATGAATATAGAAAACATTATTGTATAATAGTCATCAAAATTGCTAAGAGACTAAAACTTAGTTACTGCACTCACTAAAAACAAAGGACCATTATGTAGTATGATAAGGATGCTAGTTATCACTACAATGACAGTTATATATAAATGTATCAAATTAACATGTTTTACACCTTACATTTACTCAGTGTTATGTGTCAAATATATTTCAGTAAGGTAGCATGCTTTAAAAAGTCTTAAGTTCCATTTAGACTTTAGTCAGCTAGGAAACTGAAGAGTTGTTTTTAAATCATTTTTATGGGGGGGATTAAATAATATAACAAACTCACTTTGAAATTGACTAATGCCTTTAAGCAGTCTCACTTTTCCCCCTAAAAATAGAATTGGTCACCAAGTGACCAAAGTTAGTATGCCCCTTTTGTTAACTGCAATTGTAGAACATATTATTGAAGTAACATCAAAATTTCATCTTGAAAAAAATTTTTATACCATTACCAGAACTGACTTCTGGCAAAAAGTATACTTTAATTCCTTGGCAGGGATTTGCTAGGCTGGGTTCATTTCCCAAACTTTTATTAATAAAAACATGGTCCTGTAATGGTATCTAGTTTCCCTTGAGGAAAAAAAGATTTAATGATAAGCCAGTCTATTTATTTGCACCTGTGCAGCTAAGCAGGCTTACATGAGGTCAGAAGTGATGGAGTAGAAATGGTTGAATCACTCACAAAGCCACTGACAAAAGAGGATCTGGAGAAAAAGATTTCAACAGCTGAAAAAGTGAACATAAACAAAGATAATAAATCCAGGTCCCTTAAAAAGATACTTGACAGATTATCTAGAAGATGCTAAGAGATCACCATATCCTTTAAGAACATATCTCCAAGCACTTTGTAATGAAGCTCTATGAACAGTTGATGACCTGGCCAATTGGTTAAAAATCTTCAGGTGAAAGGAACAAAAGACCAAATTAAATCTGGTTTAAATGATAAGAATATAGGAGGAGGAGTCAAGATGGCGGAGAAGTAGCAAGCTGAGACTGCTTCAGCTAGCCGGAGATCAGCTAGATAGCTTATCTAAAGATTGCAAACACCTGAAAATCCATCGGCAGATCGAAGAGAAGAAGAACAGCAATTCTGGAAACAGAAAAACAACCACTTTCTGAAAGGTAGGACAGGCGGAGAAGTGAATCCAAAGCGACGGGAAGATAGACCCCGGGGGGAGGGGCCGGCTCCCGGCAAGCGGCGGAGCAACCCGCACAAAATCAGGACTTTTAAAAGTCTGTTCCGCTGAGGGACATCGCTCCAGAGGCTAAACCGGGGCAAAGCCCACACGGGGTCAGCGTGGCCTCAGGTCCCGCAGGGTCACAAAAGGATCGGGGGTGTCTGAGTGACGCAGAGCTTGCGGGTATTGGAACGGGAAAGCCGGCTACAGAGGCAGAGCTGACAGTAAGCTCGCAGCTCCGTGTTACCTTGAACCGGTCGCAGGCTCGGTGAGCTCGGAGCGCGGCCGGAGGTCAGGCAGACGGGAGTAACTGGGCGCTGTTCTCTGAGGGCGCACTGAGGAGTGGGGCCCTGGGCTCTCGGCTCCTCCGGGCCGGAGACCAGGAGGCCGCCATTTGTATTCCCGTCCTCTGGAACTCTACGGAAAGCGCTCAGGAAACAAAAGCTCCTGAAAGCAAACCCAAGCGGATTACTCACCCCGGCCCCGGGTAAGGGCGGTGTAATTCCGCCTGGGGCAAAGACACTTGAGAATCACTACAACAGGCCCCTCCCCCAGAAGATCAACAAGAAATCCAGCCGAGACCAAGTTCACCTACCAAGGAGTGCGGTTTCAATACCAAGGACAGCAGCAGAATTCCAGAGGAGGAGAAAGCCAAGCACGGAACTCATGGCTTTTTTCCTGTGATTTTTTTTAGTCTTGCAGTTAATTTAATTTTTTCTTTTTCATTTTTTTTTTTTTCTCGCCTTCGGGTAAAATTTTTTTTTTTTAACTGTTACCTTTTTCTTTTTTAACGATTTTTTACTAGTTTATCTAATATATATATATATATATATATATATATATTTACATTTTTCTTAGGTGTTTTCTTTTTTTAAAAATTCTTTTCTTTTCTTTTTATTTTTTTTTCTTTTCTTTTCGTTTTTTTCTTTCTTTCTTTCTTCTTTCTTCCTTTTTGAACCTCTTTTTATCCCCTTTCTCCCCACTCACGATTTTGGATCTCTTCTAATTTGGTTAAAGCATATTTTCCTGGGGTTGTTGCCACCCTTTAGTATTTTACTTGCCCCTTCATTTACTCTTATCTGGACAAAATGACAAGACGTAAAAATTCAACACAAAAAAAAGAACAAGAGGCAGTACCGAAGGCTAGGGACCTAATCAATACAGACATCGGTAATATGTCAGATCTAGAGTTCAGAATGACAATTCTCAAGGTTCTAGCCGGGCTCGAAAAAGGCATGGAAGATATTAGAGAAACCCTCTCGAGAGATATAAAAGCCCTTTCTGGAGAAATAAAAGAACTAAAATCTAACCAAGTTGAAATAAAAAAAGCTATTAATGAGGTGCAATCAAAAATGGAGGCTCTAACTGCTAGGATAAATGAGGCAGAAGAAAGAATTAGTGATATAGAAGACCAAATGACAGAGAATAAAGAAGCTGAGCAAAAGAGGGACAAACAGCTACTGGACCACGAGGGGAGAATTCGAGAGATAAGTGACACCATAAGACGAAACAACATTAGAATAATTGGGATTCCAGAAGAAGAAAGAAAGTGAGAGGGGAGCAGAAGGTATACTGGAGAGAATTATTGGGGAGAATTTCCCCAATATGGCAAAGGGAACGAGCATCAAAATTCAGGAGGTTCAGAGAATGCCCCTCAAAATCAATAAGAATAGGCCCACACCCCGTCACCTAATAGTAAAATTTACAAGTCTCAATGACAAAGAGAAAATCCTGAAAGCAGCCCGGGAAAAGAAGTCTGTAACATACAATGGTAAAAATATTAGATTGGCAGCTGACTTATCCACAGAGACCTGGCAGGCCAGAAAGAGCTGGCATGATATTTTCAGAGCACTAAACGAGAAAAACATGCAGCCAAGAATACTATATCCAGCTAGGCTATCATTGAAAATAGAAGGAGAGATTAAAAGCTTCCAGGACAAACAACAACTGAAAGAATTTGCAAATACCAAACCAGCTCTACAGGAAATATTGAAAGGGGTCCTCTAAGCAAAGAGAGAGCCTACAAGTGGTAGATCAGAAAGGAACAGAGACCATATACAGTAACAGTCACCTTACAGGCAATACAATGGCACTAAATTCATATCTCTCAATAGTTACCCTGAATGTGAATGGGCTAAATGCCCCTGTCAAAAGACACAGGGTATCAGAATGGATAAAAAACCAAAACCCATCTATATGTTGCCTCCAAGAAACACATTTTAAGCCCGAAGACACCTCCAGATTTAAAGTGAGGGGGTGGAAAAGAATTTACCATGCTAATGGACATCAGAAGAAAGCAGGAGTGGCAATCCTTATATCAGATCAATTAGATTTTAAGCCCAAGACTATAATAAGAGATGAGGAAGGACACTATATCATACTCAAAGGGTCTGTCCAACAAGAAGATTTAAACAATTTTAAATATCTATGCCCCCAATGTGGGAGCAGCCAACTATATAAACCAATTAATAATAAAATCAAAGAAACACATCAACCATAATACAATAATAGTAGGGGACTTTAACACTCCCCTCACTGAAATGGACAGGTCATCCAAGCAAAAGATCAGCAAGGAAATAAAGACCTTAAACGACACACTGGACCAGATGGACATCACAGATATATTCAGAATATTTCATCCCAAAGCAACAGAATACACATTCTTCTCTAGTGCACATGGAACATTCTCAAGAATAGATCACATCCTCGGTCCTAAATCAGGACTCAACCGGTATCAAAAGATTGGGATCATTCCCTGCATATTTTCAGACCACAATGCTCTAAAGCTAGAACTCAACCACAAAAGGAAGTTTGGAAAGAACCCAAATACATGGAGACTAAACAGTATCCTTCTAAAGAATGAATGGGTCAACCGGGAAATTAAAGAAGAATTGAAAAAAATCATGGAAACAAATGATAATGAAAATACAACGGTTCAAAATCTGTGGGACACAACAAAGGCAGTCTTGAGAGGAAAATATATAGTGGTACAAGCCTTTCTCAAGAAACAAGAAAGGTCTCAGGTACACAACCTAACCCTACACCTAAAGGAGCTGGAGAAAGAACAAGAAAGAAACCCTAAGCCCAGCAGGAGAAGAGAAATCATAAAGATCAGAGCAGAAATCAATGAAATAGAAACCAAAAAAACAATAGAACAAATCAACGAAAGTAGGAGCTGGTTCTTTGAAAGAATTAATAAAATTGATAAACCCCTGGCCCGACTTATCAAAAAGAAAAGAGAAAGGACCCAAATAAATAAAATCATGAATGAAAGAGGAGAGATCACAACTAACACCAAAGAAATACAAACTATTATAAGAACATACTATGAGCAACTCTACGGCAATAAATTCGACAATCTGGAAGAAATGGATGCATTCCTAGAAACATATAAACTACCACAACTGAACCATGAAGAAATAGAAAGCCTGAACAGACCCATAACCAGTAAGGAGATTGAAACAGTCATTAAAAATCTCCAAACAAACAAAAGCCCAGGGCCAGACGGCTTCCCGGGGGAATTCTACCAAACATTTAAAGAAGAACTAATTCCTATTCTCCTGAAACTGTTCCAAAAAATAGAAATGGAAGGAAAACTTCCAAACTCATTTTATGAGGCCAGCATCACCTTGATCCCAAAACCAGACAAGGATCCCACCAAAAAAAAGAGAGCTATAGACCGATATCCTTGATGAACACAGATGCGAAAATACTCAACAAAATACTAGCCAATAGGATTCAACAGTACATTAAAAAGATTATTCACCACGACCAAGTGGGATTTATTCCAGGGCTGCAAGGTTGGTTCAACATCCGCAAATCAGTCAATGTGATACAACACATCAATAAAAGAAAGAACAAGAACCATATGATACTCTCAATAGATGCTGAAAAAGCATTTGACAAAGTACAACATCCCTTCCTGATCAAAACTCTTCAAAGTGTAGGGATAGAGGGCACATACCTCAATATCATCAAAGCCATCTATGAAAAACCCACCGCAAATATCATTCTCAATGGAGAAAAACTGAAAGCTTTTCCGCTAAGGTCAGGAACACGGCAGGGATGTCCATTATCACCACTGCTATTCAACATCGTACTAGAGGTCCTAGCCTCAGCAATCAGACAACAAAAGGAAATTAAAGGCATCCAAATCGGCAAAGAAGAAGTCAAATTATCACTCTTCGCAGATGATATGATACTATATGTGGAAAACCCAAAAGACTCCACTCCAAAACTGCTAGAACTTATACAGGAATTCAGTAAAGTGTCAGGATATAAAATCAATGCACAGAAATCAGTTGCATTTCTCTACACCAACAGCAAGACAGAAGAAAGAGATATTAAGGAGTCAATCCCATTTACAATTGCATCCAAAACCATAAGATACCTAGGAATAAACCTAACCAAAGAGACACAGAATCTATACTCAGAAAACTATAAAGTACTCATGAAAGAAATTGAGGAAGACACAAAGAAATGGAAAAATGTTCCATGCTCCTGGATTGGAAGAATAAATATTGTGAAAATGTCTATGCTACCTAAAGCAATCTACACATTTAATGCAATTCCTATCAAAGTACCATCCATCTTTTTCAAAGAAATGGAACAAATAATTCTAAAATTTATATGGAACCAGAAAAGACCTCGAATAGCCAAAGGGATATTGAAAAAGAAAGCCAACGTTGGTGGCATCACAATTCCGGACTTCAAGCTCTATTACAAAGCTGTCATCATCAAGACAGCATGGTACTGGCACAAAAACAGACACATAGATCAATGGAACAGAATAGAGAGCCCAGAAATAGACCCTCAACTCTATGGTCAACTAATCTTCGACAAAGCAGGAAAGAATGTCCAATGGAAAAAAGACAGCCTTTTCAATAAATGGTGCTGGGAAAATTGGACAGCCACATGCAGAAAAATGAAATTGGACCATTTCCTTACACCACACACAAAAATAGACTCAAAATGGATGAAGGACCTCAATGTGAGAAAGGAATCCATCAAAATCCTTGAGGAGAACACGGGCAGCAACCTCTTCGACCTCTGCCGCAGCAACATCTTCCTAGGAACAACGCAAAAGGCAAGGGAAGCAAGGGAAAAAATGAACTACTGGGATTTCATCAAGATCAAAAGCTTTTGCACAGCAAAGGAAACAGTTAACAAAATCAAAAGACAACTGACAGAATGGGAGAAGATATTTGCAAACGACATATCAGATAAAGGACTAGTGTCCAGAATCTATAAAGAACTTAGCAAACTCAACACCCAAAGAACAAATAATCCAATCAAGAAATGGGCAGAAGACATGAACAGACATTTCTGCAAAGAAGACATCCAGATGGCAAACAGACACATGAAAAAGTGCTCCATATCACTCGGCATCAGGGAAATACAAATCAAAACCACAATGAGATATCACCTCACACCAGTCAGAATGGCTAAAATCAACAAGTCAGGAAATGACAGATGCTGGCGAGGATGCGGAGAAAGGGGAACCCTCCTACACTGTTGGTGGGAATGCAAGCTGGTGCAGCCACTCTGGAAAACAGCATGGAGGTTCCTCAAAATGTTGAAAATAGAACTGCCCTATGACCCAGCAATTGCACTATTGGGTATTTACCCTAAAGATATAAATGTAGTGATCCAAAGGGACACATGCACCCGAATGTTTATAGCAGCAATGTCCACAATAGCCAAACTATGGAAAGAACCTAGATGTCCATCAACAGATGAATGGATCAAGAAGATGTGGTATATATACACAATGGAATACTATGCAGCCATCAAAAGAAATGAAATCTTGCCATTTGCAACGACGTGGATGGAACTAGAGCGTATCATGCTTAGCGAAATAAGTCAAGCAGAGAAAGACAACTATCATATGATCTCCCTGATATGAGGAAGTGGTGATGCAACATGGAGGCTTAAGTGGGTAGAAGAAGAATAAATGAAACAAGATGGGATTGGGAGGGAGACAAACCATAAGTGACTCTTAATCTCACAAAACAAACTGAGGGTTGCCGGGGGGAGGGGGTTTGGGAGAAGGGGGTGGGATTATGGACATTGGGGAGGGTATGTGCTTTGGTGAGTGCTGTGAAGTGTGTAAACCTGGTGATTCACAGACCTGTACCCCTGGGGATAAAAATATATGTTTATAAAAAATAAAAAATTTAAAAAAAAAAGATATAATAAAAAAATAAATAAATAAATAAACAGAAAAAAGGTAAAAAAAAAATGATAAGAATATATATTATCTTACATGAAAAGTCTGGAGTCAGGGTAGCTTCAGTTTGATTAATTCAGTAGTCCAGTAATACTCTAGCTTTGCTTCTCTTAAGTGTGTTGACATTACCCTTTTAATTGTGGTGGTTCCAATGATCCTAAGCATCACTTCCTTGTGGGATGATGTCAGTAAACCTATAAGAGGAGCTGGATGGCCTCTTTATATTATCCTCTGAACCTAAATTCTCCTCATATTAAACAGTTTACATTTCTCTTGAAAGAGAGGTGTGGTTGGAATTTTTTTTAACCCAGTCTAATAGACTTTGGTTTTTAATAAGGAGTTTAAAACATTAACATTCATTTTGATAGCTGTCCTATTTGAGTTTATCTATGCCTATTATTTCATTATTTTTTATGTTTAAATTATATTTAAGTCTGAAACAAAGCCTGGTATAAGAGGAGACACAGAAAAACAAGTTTTTGCATATACTTGTTGGCCATTATAAGGATTTAGGATTTGTTTTAAATGCAATGGAAGAGTGAAATCATATGATGATATGTGGAACATAAAGAATAGCATGGAAGACGTTAGGAGAAGGAAGGGAAAATGAGGGGAGGAATCAGGGGGAGACAAACCATGAACTATGAACTATGGGAAACAAACTGAGGGTTTTAGAGGGGAGAAGGTGGAGGGATGAGTGAGCCCAGTGATGGGTATTAAGGAGGGCACCTACTGCATGGAGAACTGCCTGTTATAGGCAAATAATGAGTCATGGAACACTACATCAAAAACTAATGATGGAGGCACCTGAGTTGCTCAGTGGGTTAAAGCCTCTGCCTTCGGCTCAGGTCATGATCCCAGGGTTCTGGGATCGAGCCCCACTTTGGGCTTTCTGCTCAGCAGGGAGCCTGCTTCCCTTCCCCTCTCTGCCTGCCTTTCTGCCTACTTGTGATCTCGTCTGTCAAATGAATAAATAAAATATTTAAAAAAAACTAATGGTGTACTGTATGGTAAGTAACGTAACATAAGAAAATTTTTAAAATGCAATGGAAGAGTTGTTTCAAACAGGGTACTCTGATTTGCTGTACATTTTAAGATCAATATAATCATTATAAGGGAGAATAGATTGCTTGGAGGAAAGAGAGGAAACAGTAAGACCAGTTAGGAGGATGTCAACTGTAAAGACAGTATCTATCCCCTGGTGACCTGGACTAAGTAACAGTGGTCACTGAAGGGAGATAATGATTCCAAATTAAGAACTGACATATAAACTCTTGCCAGTAGATCAAATGGGTGGCAGGAATTGAGAGAGGGGATCATCTTTGATGATCCAAAGATCCAAAATCTTTCCAAAGATGGAAAGATTATATTTGTTTCTGGATGATGACATTATTCTTTGGGTAATGGAGAAGACAGAAGAGGAGAACACATTTGCAAGGCAAAGAGAATAGATGGTTAATTTTTTAGATGCAGAGTTGCAAGGTATCTATGAAACAGCCAAGTGCATATATTAGAGTCAGCCCTAGGATATGTGAGCTCTTTGTTGCACAGAGTTGAGGTCTTGACGAGAGATATAAATGGGAACATCATCAACCAACTGAGCTCTGAGAGATGCCAGTATTTGAGGCCAACCAGGGAAAAGATGGGTAGCCACTCAAGGAAAGTGTGAAACAGATAATGCGGTGAGAGGAATGCCACAGGAGCCATTTTCTTGATACCAAGAGAGACTGTGTTCCCAGAATCTGGTTTCCAGGAAAGATGAGAACAGAAACTGTCATTGAATGTGTCATCATGGAGGTCATGATTATCTTAAGAGCATCTTCTTTGGAGTATTGAGGCAAAAGGCAGTTTGCAGTGGTGGAGGAATGGAATGGATTGAAAGCAGTAGAGATGTTATGTGAAGGTTTGACTGTGAGGTCGGGCAATGGAAATCTCTTGTTTTTGTACCACTTGAAAAACTCATTTCAGTCCATAAGTACTCAATATATGTGTGGAATCAATCTTACTAGTTATCAATATAGACATAAAAATCTAACAGATGTTTGGGTATATATTATGTGCTGTTTGAACAGAGGTATTCATGCCGAACTCTACTTCTATAATTAAAAGACCTATGGGAAGGGAAGAATAGAGCAGCCTACAGCAATTTCCCCTTCAGTGTT
The DNA here is from genome assembly GCF_011764305.1 of Mustela putorius furo. Taxonomy (NCBI): domain Eukaryota; kingdom Metazoa; phylum Chordata; class Mammalia; order Carnivora; family Mustelidae; genus Mustela; species Mustela putorius. The sequence goes on from NW_025422171.1 coordinate 4,644,895, forward strand.
GGATTCTGTCCGTGAAGTCTTCACTGCCATTTCAACTCATTTTGTACCGTGGTCTTCCTAGATCTTCACATGAGTATTCATTCATCATAAAGTATTCTAGGATTCAGAAGAGAAAGAAGGATGGTATTATCCAAATACTACTGATATTTTATAGCGGAAATGACCAGACCATTTACTATGTCTAATCATGGTGATACATTCTTTAAAAAAAATAAGTTAACATTGTAATACTGGGATTTTCTATTACTATGCTTTCCTTATACAAATAATATTTATACAGGATCATATTATACTGTTATTTAAATGCATTGTTTATATAATGATATTTTATTGTGGAACTTTTTTCCCCGGTCTATAATTTAGGTTATATGACCCCAAACTGCATGTTCTATTTTCCACAAGAAACAGATGTTGCACCAGTTATACATTTTTATATAATCAGAGCTGGGAATATTAAATATGAATGCATATGCAAGGGAAATACAGTTACATTGAAAATGATTTATTAAAAGTCATTTTATGAAACCATTTATGAAGTATCTATTTTTATATATGCAGATAGGTTCTGAGGAATATTTACTTTGAGACCAAATAATAATAATAGAAGTACTATCAGATAATTTGAAGGTTGACAATTTCAATGATAGAGAAATTGCTGCTCTTATTTAATGGTAATATGTTTCTGTTTATAGGCTTTATGCCTTTGTACTTAAGTGCATTACCATGATTACATCATATTCATCATATACATATTACATTATGACATCACTAACTGGTTATGTTAAGTAATTGTTATACATTTAAAAACTAGTTACAAAATTATAGTTCCTTGTAAAAGAGTGCCACTGACACTCTTAGAATAATCTGTTTATCGGAAGAGTTTAAAAATCCTATACATTAGTTGCTATACATCAATTATATTTTCTGCTCACATCTGTACAAATTCAGCAACAAGATAAAAATCTGCTTGTGCTTTAATATAGAGACTAAATGTTTAATTAGTTTGATGTCATTTGTTTTATCATTGTAAAATGTTGCATCTCTGGCTTTGTTTAGGGCCTGAGGGTGCTCTTTTTGAACATTCAGTGGAGACCCCCCTCGTAAGAGCTGACCCATTTCAGGACCTGAGGTAAGAATTTTGTTCAAATATAAACTCTCTTATGGAAGATACCTGGATATGTACTGGAATAATATTTTAGCAGTCATTACCAGATCATATCTTATTGCACTAATTAATTGTCTTTATCCTCATGATGTTCCACTTATTAAATAGTCATTAACTTACTAAAATCCAAAGGAAGTAAGAAGTGCCACTCTATGTTTAATCCACCCAAAACAGAAAACTTACCATCTTAACTACTTCTTAGTATACAGTTCAAAAGTTTTAAGTACATTCCCAATGTTGTACAACCATCACTACCATCCACCTACAGAATTCTTTTCATTTTGCAAAACTAATACTCTGGCCAGTAAACGACTCCCCATTCTCACTCTACCAACCCCTGGAAACTACCATTCTACTTTCTGTCTCCACAATTTGACAACTCGAGGCACGTCCTAAAAGTGAAATCATACAGTATTTGTATTTCACTTAGCATGATATCCTCAACCTTTGTTTTATATTTACATAATGTCAGAATATACAAAATCACCTAGTACCAGATTATAAATGTATTCTTTGTAAGAGTCTCCATGTGCTTATGTGTACTTCAGTTTATCAATGCACTACGGAATGAATGACATTTATTGCTATAACTGTTTATTCCAATATTATATTTGTATTTTCTAACAAAATCAAATACTATTTTTTTAAAACAAGAGTCTAAAGTCTAAGGTGTCGTTTAAAATTATATTCAGTGTTTGAACTTGAAATATATGCAGAACAATTAATATCTTTTTTTTTCTTTTTTTTATTAATTTTTTATTTTTTATAAACATATATTTTTATCCCCAGGGGTACAGGTCTGTGAATCACCAGGTTTACACACTTCACAGCACTCACCCAAGCACATACCCTCCCCAATGTCCATAATCCCACCCCATTCTCCCAAACCCCCTCCCCCAGCAACCCTCAGTTTGTTTTGTGAGGTTAAGAGTCACTTTGTCTCCCTCCCAATCCCATCTTGTTTCATTCATTCTTCTCAAACAATTAATATCTTAATATATTATCTTTAATAGAGGAAATTAAGTACAGTAGTAATCCTGGTTTTACAGAGAGAAGTCTTGTTACCTTGCTCAAACTAACCTTTTGAAACTATTTTTTTCATCTATAAAATGTTGATAGTAATATATATCTCAATGTATTTTGGGAAAGATTTAATTAGCTATTAGGTTAAAAGTATTTTGTAAGCTGAAAGTTGAATACAAATAATCATTTTTATAATCCTTATTACACTAAGTAGAATAAAAGTTAGGAAGTTATGTATTTTATATCTTTAATATCTAATTAAATATTAATCAAAAGCAAATGAGGGTTCAATTCATCTTACCCACTTACAGAATATTTGCAGCATGAATATAAACTGTAACTCTAATTACATTAGAATAATTTCATTAATTTTGACAAAGGATCACAAGATCAATATTACAGAATTATTATAGTTAGGAAGAAGAACATTTTCCTTTTCTAGGATAGAAAAATGATTCAATATCTTTAAAAATAATCCCATTAAAACCAATTTAAAATTATAAAATAATATAAGTTGTAGAGATGCCTGACTCCTTTTTGAAGTATTACTTCACTGTTTTAAAATAGATGGATCTCAAAATTAAAACATTTATCTTGGGGCACCTGGGTGGCTCAGTGGGTTAGGCCTCTGCCTTTGGCTCAGGTCATGATCTCAGGGTCCTGGGATAGAGCCCCACATCGGGCTCTCTGCTCAGCAGGGAGCCTGCTTCCCCTTCTCTCTCTGCCTGCCTCTCTGCCTACTTGTGATCTCTGTCTGTCAAATAAATAAAATCTTTTTTAAAAAATTTATCTTATGTTGTCCCATCAGGGCATAATCTGCTGGTTATACAGCAAGCCCTTGCTAAAAAGAGAAATGGCAAAAGAGTATCCTCTTGCTTTCTAAAAGGTGATAGTAAGGGCAGGGCGGGGAGTGGGCAGTGTGTCTCATAACCTGGGTGTTACAGGCAAAGTGATTAAGAAAATATTGAAATTGTAAAAAAAATTCCTGGAGGAATGGTGTAAGCATGGAAGGCATGAAGTGACAAATACTGAATCTCTTCAACTGCCAGGATCGGTGCACTGTCCCATAATTTATCTCATTTAATCATCAACTCCACCTTTAAAATAAGCAACTTTATCCCCAATATATCCCCAAGATCTAGATTCCAGCATGTTATAAGCAAAGATTTAAAAGTATCCAGGATCTATAATGAACTCCTCAAACTCAACACACACAAAACAGGCAATCATATCAAAAAATGGGCAGAAGATATGAACAGACACTTCTCCAATCAAGACATACAAATGACTATCAGACACATGAAAAAATGTTCATCATCACTTGCCCTCAGGGAGATTCAAATTAAAACCACATTGAGATACCACCTTACACCAGTTAGAATGGCCAAAATTAACAAGACAGGAAACAATGTGTTGGAAGGGATGTGGAGAAAGGGGAACCCTCTTCCACTGTTGGTGGGAATGCAAGTTGGTGCAGCCTCTTTGGAGAACAGTGTGGAGATTCCTCAAGAAATTAAAAATAGAACTTCCCTATAACCCTGCAATTGCACTCCTGGGTATTTACCCCAAAGATACAAATGTCGTGAAAAGAAGGGCCATCTGTACCCCAATGTTTATAGCAGCAATGGCCACGGTCGCCAAACTGTGGAAAGAACCAAGATGCCCTTCAACGTACGAATGGATAAGGAAAATGTGGTCCATATACACTATGGAGTATTGTGCCTCCATCAGAAAGGATGAATACCCAACTTTTGTAGCAACATGGACGGGACTGGAAGAGATTATGCTGAGTGAAATAAGTCAAGCAGAGAGAGTCAATTATCATAAGGTTTCACTTATTTGTGGAGCATAACAAATAGCATGGAAGACATGGGGATTTAGAGAGGAGAAGGGAGTTGGGGTAAATTGGAAGGGGAGGTGAATCATGAGAGACTATGGACTCTGAAAAACAATCTGAGGGGTTTGAAGTGGCGGTGGGGTGGGAGCTTGGGGTACCAGGTGGTGGGTATTATAGAGAGCACAGATTGCATGGAGCACTGGGTGTGGTGAAAAAATAATGAATACTGTTATGCTGAAAATAAGTTAATTAATATTTTTTAAAAAGTAGCCAACATTATTAAATAGATAGATGATAGATACAGAAAGAAGAAAGAAAGAAACCAACAGATGATTCAAATTCAGATCTGACTCCAAAGTCCATGTTCGTTGGGTATATTCTCTTCTAAGTGGTCCCTTGAGTGATTTATTCTTTCCATTTACAACCAGACTCCTCTAAATGATTGTATTATGTTCATATTTTCTTCTATAAATTCTTACCATAAACTGTCTTTCACTTTATATTTCTGAGTCCAGTACTATTACTATTCCTGGCCTGAATAAAGTGAGAGTGATTCTAGAATATCCTGAAAACAATAAATATGGGTTTTGTAGGGTCTAGATCATTTTGCATTTATAAATATATCTCTGAAATATACATCTTTATATAACATAAGTTTAAATTTTGATATGTGCTCAAATGATAGTCATAGAAGGATGACAATTATTTTCTTTAAGAAGAAAGGTAATTAATATGTATTTAAACTATATTTACATTTCTTACAGCAAAATCATTCACAAGGAAAGTAGGAAGTCTGATATGCTGCCTCCATTCTGACATGCTACTTTTCATTCATACGTGATATAATTCATTCATATATGATATAATTCATTCTTTTTTAAAAATTCAGCAAAAATATACTAAACATGTTTATGTACCAGAACAGTTGCTATTTCTACAGAAATAAAATGCCTGGATATAATGCTTTAATAATTTTAAAGTCTGTTAGGAATCATGCAAACAAGTTAGAACAATACAATTCTTTGTTCTGATGAAAGTCCAAAATATAGTGAGGGCATAAGCGAAAAAGCATAAAATCTTCCCAGGGTAATCTGAGATGATGTCATAGAGAAGGAAGCATTTGAATTGAAACTTAAGGAAATCAGTAGACATTAATATCACAGTATAAACTGTAAATCCTCTGTACCCAATGGGGATGTGGTGGCAATTAAGTTATTATTTGTAAATTTCTCAAAAGGATGCCTAGCACATAGTAAGTAATATAGGTGTGACTTCATTAGATAAATAAAGCGAAAGAACATGGGAACATTTACTCCTGTTTCAAACATTTGTAAATACTAGTTTCCTTATGAGTGAATGAATGAATGAATGAATGAGCAAATAAATATTTATAAATATATATTATATACTTATAAATATTGCTCAAATACCTATAAATACATCTCAGACAAGCTTATTCTTAGGTCCCAGTAACAAAGAAGAAATTCATTGTCAGAGCAAAGTAAAAGCTAAAGCCAAGATATATAAAATATCAGGAGGTCATAGAGCTTAAGGGCTAGGAATTTAGGTTTCATTTATTTTTTAATTTCTTTTCAGTGTACCAGAATTCATATCTTATGCACCACACTCAGTGCTCCATGCAATACGTGCCCTCCATAATACCCACCACCAGGCTCACCCAACCTCCCACCCCCTGCTCCTTCAAAACCCTCAGATTGTTTTTCAGAGTCTATAGTCTCTCGTGGTTCGTCTCCCCCTCCAATTTCCCCCAACTCCCTTCTCCTCTCCATCTCCCCAAGTCCTCCGTGTTATTTCTTATGTTCCACAAATAAGTGAAACCATATGATAATTAACTCTCTCTGCTTGACTTATTTCATTCCGCGTAATCTCTTCCAGTGGTCCCTTGAGTGATTTATTCTTTCCATTTACAACCAGACTCCTTCTATGTTGATAGAAAAGTTGGGGATTCATCCTTTCTGATGGAGGCATAATACTCCATAGTGTATATGGACCATATCTTCCTTATCCATTTGTCCACTGAAGGGCATCCTGATTCTTTCCACAGTTTGGCGATCATGGCCATTGCTGCTATGAACACTGGGGTACTGATGGCCCTTCTTTTCACTACATCTGTATCTTTGGGGTAAATACCCAGTAGTGCAATTGCAGGGTCATACGGAAGCTTTATTTTTAATTTCTTAAGGAATCTCCGCACTGTTCTCCAAAGAGGCTGCACCAACTTGCATTCCCACCAACAGTGTAAGAGGGTTCCCCTTTGAATTTCCCAAAAATTCATTCACTTTTGTTTCCCCTTTGAATTTCCCAAAAATTCATTCACTTTTGAGACATCTCTTGAAAGAAGCCGCTGTGGCTGATATCGAAGAGGTTACTGCCTATGTTCTCCTCTATCATTCTGATGGATTCCTGTCTCACGTTGAGGTCTTTTATCCATTTCAAGTTTATCTTTGTGTACGGTGTAAGAGAATGGTCGAGTTTTGTTCTTCTTCATATAGCTGTTCAATTTTCCCAGCACGATTTATTGAAGAGAATGTCTTTTTCCACTCTATTTTTTTTTTCCTGCTTTGTCAAAGATTATTTGACCATAGAGTTGAAGGTCCATACCTGGGCTCTCTACTCTGTTCCACAGGTCTATGTGTCTGTTTTTATGCCAGTACCGTGCTGTCTTGGTGATCACAGCTTTGTAGTAAAGCTTGAAATCAGGCAACATGATACCCCCTGCTTTGTTTTTCTTTTTCAACGTTTCCTTAGCAATTCAGGGTCTCTTCTGATTCCATACAAATTTTAGGATGGTTTGCTCCAGCTCTTTGAAAACTGCTGGTGGAATTTTGATCAGAATGGCATTGAAGGTATAGATTGCTCTAGGCAGTATAGACATTTTAACAATGTTTATTTTTTAATAGATTATAGGACTGTGATACCAAGGCATTGCTGTGTGTGTGTGTGTGTGTGTGTGTGTGTGTGTGTCAGAGAGAGAGAGAAAGAGAGAGAGAGAGCACATGAAATGCCCAGACTGAGATACCTTGTAAACCCTGGTCCCCTGAAAGATGTTTGAAACAATTTGTCTTGTAGTCTAAAGACGCTGTGAACCCATCTTGGTCCATGGGTTGAGTTACCCACAAGAAATTGTGAATGATAGGCCTTTGCTTTGGCTAAGATCAGAGGACTAAACCCATACTACCTCATTGTATAAGAGCTCAAATCTAGAAAATTAATGTTAACTACATTAAAGCCAAGCTACAGTGAAGAAATTATCCCATTACCCATGACATAAAAACACCTATGGTAAAATCCCTTGCTGAAAATGAGTTTACTGTAATAATAATAATAATATAATAATGAAAAGACAAAAAGTCAGCAGCCACTACAAGTTATCCCCTAAAACTCTAAGTAGTCGAGCAAAGTAAGAGATTTTAAAACAAACATGAATAAAATGCTCAAAGAGGACAAAAAAACTGAATATAAAGATAAGGCAAAGTCAAAATAGTATGAAAATGGCAGATTTGGAAAAGAACAAAATTCAGATTCTAGAAATGAGAGATCAAGTAATGAAAATAAAATCAGTGGCAATGAGTACTTGGTTTGTTTGTTTGTTTGTTTGTTTTTAAGATTTTATTTATTCATTTGAAACAGAGAGCTACTGAAAGGGAGAGCAGGGAGAGGGGCAGAGGGAGAAGCAGACACCTGCTGAGCTGCTGGGAGCCAGAACATAGGGCTCCATCCCAGGACCCCAGGGTCATGACCTGAGCCAAAGGCAGTGGCTTAACCGACTGAGCCATCCAGGTGCCCACAGTCCTTTCTTTCCCATACCATTCTGCAATAAAAGGAATCAGGATTCTTCAGAGCAGTGGCAAATTCTAGGACTGGGGCAGTGAATGTAGAGGATAAATTTGGAGCATTTTGCAGCACCAGTGAATGAGATGTGCTCAAAAATCAAAACAGCAAGAGTACATCAAAAGGACAAGGGGCCAAATGAAAGAGTTCCCAGTCCAAAAGCTTTCAGTCAAAGCTGGACAATTTAAGCAAAATAAATTTTAACATATTGGATCATAACGCAAAGCAGGTGGGAATCAACTCTCCATGACTTTTAGATTCCATCAAATACACTGTAAAGTGATGAGTCTTCTTTCAAAATGAGTGTTTCTAATGTGACAGAAATGGTATCTTTTGCAAATACTTAAATTTATGTAAAACACAGTGTGAACCTAAAAATGGGTAATGGGCACCTAGTTTTTCAGACTTCTTTCAGACAGCCATGAAGAGCACTGCTCTGGGTTGGCTCTTCTACCAAGTTGCACAGAGTGTTGGTTTCTGATGTGAACATACTGAACTTTGCCAAACCTGGCCAGCATACCTCCAGGTGCTTTGTGCTGATTTATAATTCTGTGAGCAGTGTGAGTCTCTTTTCTCACCTTTTACCAGCATTTCAGTGTCAGGCTTTATGAACTTTTTCATGCTGATGAGTGTTATCATGTGTTATTTTACATTTCATTTCCCTGGTGACTAGGGTGGTTAAGCATCTTTCATATTTCTGTTCTGTTATTAAGGCTCCTGCTTCTGGAATTTACTCCATCTGCTCTGCTGCTTTAGTTACTTTGTAAAGCAGATTTATAGGGATTAAAATGTATATATATTCTGAATATTAGCATTTTTCCTATTAACACTTTCTACTAATTTTTAATGTTTATATACTCAAAATTATTCTTTTTTTTTTTTATTAAATCTGGATTTTAAACCATAGTTTGAAACTTTCCTTATAGAAAGAGGAAGTTGTCAGCCCCATTATTGGTCTGGCTTTCCCTTTTACATCAAGATAGATTGTAGAAGGCACCTTAAATAGGGACTCAGTCGGTTAAGCATCTCCCTTCAGCTCAGGTCATGATCCCATGGTGTTAGGATCCAGTCCCACATTGGGCTCCCTGCTCAGCAAGGAGCCTGCTTCTCCCTCTGCATTCCTCTCTCTCTGTCTCTCATGAATAAATAAATAAAATCTTTAAAAAAAAAAGATAATTGTAGATCCCTGATACATTTAGAGGTTATTCTTGTGTGAGGTATAAGGTGTAAGGTCTGCATCTAATTTTATCTTTTCCAGTCGGCCAAACAGAGGTTCCAACAATTAGATTATTAACTAGAAATTCTACCTTTGCTGCTACAATTTGAAGTACAACCTTTATCATGTATTAAATTTCCGTATCCACATGGGTCTGTTTGTATGTTTTCTGCTCTATTTGCTAGACTTTCTATTCAGGTTCCAGTACCAACCTTGTTAAACAGGATTTAGAAGATATTTTAAGGTCAAATAGGATTATTCTCTCTCTCTGTCTCTCTCTCTCTCTCTCTCTCTCACACACACACATCCACGTACCCTTGTACTGACTTTTTCAACATCTCTCTGTCAGTTCTTGTTTATTTTTCCATATGAACTTGAGTGTTAACTTGTTTAGTTCAAGAAAAAGCATATTCTTTTATTAGGATTATGTTTAATTCATAAATTAGGGCAAACTGACATCATTTATCCAAAAACATAGGGTGTTTTTCTATTCATTAAAGTCTATTTTTGTCCTTTCAGGAGAACTTAAAAGTTTTCTGACATATTTCTAGTTAAGTTTAACAAGAATAAGTTTAATGAGTTTACATAATTCATGTTAAGTTTATCCCTAAGCATCTCTGCTTATCTTTGTTTCAATTATAAATGAGGTTTTATCCTATCTACCGTCATAATCCTCTGACAAAGTATTGTTTTGGATATGAAAGCCACTGATTGTTGTGTATTAATTTTATTTAAAGAACCTTACTGAACTTTTTATTCTTTGAGTCCATTTTATGTTGGCGCCTTGGGATTTTTTAGGTACGCAGTCCTAGCATCTGCAATATACTTTTACACCTTCTTTTCCAACTCTGTGTCTCCAACTGATTTATCTCACCCCCTGTCCCAGTATCAGTAGAGCAGTTGAGAAACAAGTGGAGGTAGTATGCATCCTGGCTTTTTCCCAGCCTGAAGGGAAATGCAATTGGTGTTCCTCTATTAAGTAAGATGATGTGAATGTATATTTTATTAAAAAAACAAATAAATAAATATCAGTTTCTATTTTGTATTGAATGGCTGTTAAATTTTCTCAAAGGTTCATTAGCATTTATAATAATATTTATATTTATATATCCCTTAGGTGTATTAATACAGTGTATTATGTTAATGGATTTTCTAATACTGGAACAATTTTGCACTCATTGAGTGAATTTTCCTTGGTCACAGTATGTTCTTTCCTTACAATGATGTTCAATTCTACCTGCTAATATTTTATTTAGAATCTTCATACTTCTATACATAAATGATATTGGTCTGCAGCTTTCATTTTGGTGTGCTGTTTTTTTGTAAAGTTTAGGTAATGATGTGATTCATGCTTCAGTGAATAGGAAGATTAGGAGGATTTCCTAAATTAGGAGGATTTCCTTCATTATCAATGTTCTGGAATAATTTTTGGACAGTTGGATGCTCTGATCTCTAAAGGTTTCATGGAATTCTCTGTGAAATCATATGGGTCTGAGGAATTTTTAAAAAATAATTCCTTAAGAGTGTAATTCTTCTTTTATGGAAATTTGTCTTTTTAAACCTGTACGTTTAATAAGGGTCAATTTTGACCACCTGTATTTCTCTAGGAAATTAATAATTTTACCTAGTTGTGTAACGGTCTGAAAGTGGTATCTTGGGAATTTAATTCCTTCTGTTTTAGTGTTTTTTTTAAACAATTCATTGATTAAAAAAATCAGTGTCTACAAATGCACAATTAACGAATGAATTATTGATTGATCTCAGCTTGCATAAACACATTTCTTGCCCCAAATGTTTATTTTTCATTTATCACAGGTTACCGTCTTGAATATACTTAAACAAGGAAAGCAATTTGTGCCTCATGGTAACTGACAGTTTATGGTATGGCTGGTTTTCCTTAATTCTTGCAGTTCAAAAAAAAAAGGAAAAATCATAAAATATCAAAGCAAAACAGTACATTTAGTCAATTCACCAAGCAAAAGCATTTGGAAGCATTGAAAGTTTCATCCACTAACAAAAACTAAAAGGGCTGCCTTGGCTGTCTGCATCAACAGAGTGTGCAGCTGTTGATCTCAAGGTTGTAAATTCAATCCCCACATTGGGTGTAGAGATTACTTTAAAAATAAAATCTAAAAAAAAGTTTCATCCAATAACAGAATAATGAAAATAAATGCTTAAGGACTTAGGTTTATTGGACACTAGTGCTTGAGCATTAGTGAAGGGAGTGAACTCTTTCAAAAACACTTTCATTTTTCATATTTAGGTCTTTAAGCTAACCAGATTTGCTTTCTCATGTGGGGTGTATCACTATGTTTCAATTGTTTTGCTAGGGGTTAAATTTCTGGATTTGCGATTTAATCCCCTACAGTAAAGTTTCTAACTTTTAATAGGTGAATTTAACTAATTATATCTATTAAGATCACTGATTTATTATACATATTTCTGTGGTATTGTGTTTTATATACTGTGCTTTTTCTTTTTCTTTTTTTTTTCTTTTCTTTTTTTTTTTTTTTTGTAGACATTGTTGTTTCTGACCTTTGGTTGGATTATTAAACTTCTCCTTATTCTCCCTGCCATATTTCCCTCCAGTGGTTCTGGTTACATTCTTGTAATGATTACCCTTTGTATTTTATATGCATGGAGATAAATTAATACTTTCTAATTCAGTTTGTCATTGTCATTCTCTTCTCAAAGTATAGCAAATAATTTAGAAAGTTATTCCCTTCCAAACTTCACTTTGCATGTTTTTTCAACTTTGCTTTTATTCATCTCTCTGATTATGTCTTTTAGGAAATACAGATTTAGCTTTTCTCACATACTGTGTTGATTCTTTTTCTAATGTCCATCACTGCTTCTACCAAAATACTCATTTCTTCTGGTTTTAGTTTCTATAAGTATTTTCTTTAGTGACGATCTGCGCTGACAGAAACTTTTCCTTCTGGGCCTGAAATGTCTAGTCCTTTCATAGTTGAATGATGGCTAAGTTGGGATATATTTCTAGACTGACAATTTTATATCAGCATTATTAAGATATTATTCATTACTATTGGGTCTTTGGTAAGTAAGCAATTTGTTTTCATTCTGAATACTTTTAAGATTTTCTCATAATCTTACTGTTCTGCAGTCTTACCAGAAAGCATTTGGGTACTGGATATGTCTTAATTCGTACTTGGGCATTGGTGTACCTATTCAGTTTTAGGAACTCATGTTATTTTTCAGTTCTGGAAAATGATTAAACATTACCTCTTCATATCTGTATCTTCTCATTCTCTAGAGTATCGGCATTTTTCACTTGTGGTCTGTGGATCCGCTGGGTGTCCAAGAACAGAATTTAGTGGGTTAATGATTTTGAATGTGAAAAAGAAATCCTTCATTTTCACTGATCTCTGATTGAAATTTAGCATTCCTTCAACAAGCCACAATGGTATTAGTAGTTTCTTTGACTTTCTCATTTGTAGAAGGCAGAGATACTTTAATATCACATAAAGGTTAGAGCAAGTATCTCAAAACACATTACATCTGTTCTTCACTGCTTTGAAATTACATTAGTTGTAAGCCCTCTGGCCAGATCTTATTTAATTACTAAATAAGCTCTTAAATTGCTGTATTACCCATTTAAGTAATTTTTACATTTGTATTTATTTTTTTTTTACATTTGTATTTAAAAGTCATTTGTTTCCTTTGAAATTCTGTGCTTTATTTTAAAACATTAAACATTTTATGCCTTTAAAAACATTAAGCACTTGTCATTCCTCTGCTTACATCCTTTAAGTCACTTGAATGTTAGATTCCTAAGGGCAGAAAGTTGGTCTGCCTTGTTTGCTACTGTTTTTCTATAAATCTAGAAGAGCACATAATAGGGGTCTAATAAATAAGGGTTAAATGACTAAATACATTATTCCCCACACTTTTAGATCAAAGACCAACACAGTTAACATAATTTAGTGGTTAGCATTGCCTATCAGTGGACATAATCTAGCCCTTACATGATTTGGCCAGTGCTACCTCTAGACCAGCTTTTTTTTTTTATCAATTTGTATTTATGCTTTCTGGTCTCTTATCCTATGTACAAAATTTAGGCTTAATGTAAGCCTGAAAGAGCTTAAAATCAAAACATTATCCATAAATTTCAGTAATTTTTCCCCTTTGTTTGAATGGCACTAACTTGACATGAGCAATAAATATATAATCATACATGCTTGACTATTTATATTCTCTAAATTCAAAAGTGAATATGGGCGAAGGTATATTATACTGTGTGTGCATGTGTATACACACACAGCTTATTTATTTGGTATATTTCTGGGTCACTGTTCAAAATTTTTTGTTCCACATATAAGTGATGAGTAAGCATTTATATATTCACATATTTGATGAAAGGGTTGGATATCCAAGTAGCAAAATAAAATATAAAAAAAGAGAAAAAACTGAGTTGTTTTATGTCTGACTTCTCTTCAGTGTGTTCATGGAAATGTATACTTCAGAGCATTCTAATCACAGCCTTTTTTGGTAGAATATGTCCCAAGTTGTGCTGAATTGAGATATTTCATCTTCAAGGCTAGAAACAATGAAAAGGGGAAGAAATTTGCTATTCCAGAAGCACCATATTATAATATGGTTAAAAACTAGTAGTTGGCCCTGTTGAAGTCATTTTGTTGTTCGGTAACTAATCTTTGATACAAACTCACCTTCACTAAGATCTTTAAAATCACAAATGGATTGCCTGAAATGGACCAGACCTTGGTAAGCTGCTACATGTCTTCCTCCCCCTCCTTTTCTTCCCCATCTCCTCCCCCTTTTTTCTATCAATCCAGGGCAGGAAAATATAGACAACTAACAGACATCAAGTAGCAAAATGGGCAGGCAGTCAGCAGACCAAATCATCTAGATGTATTCAAGCATTTCCCCATAACCTAAGCTTAACATAATTTGACCAGTAAATTCTATAAATGTCTCTGTTTCCTTGTACTCAAAGTAAACATAAATTTCAAAATGTGTAACAGATCAAATTTTACATATTGGGATGTACATAAAAAAATGAAACTGTTTTCTGTGACAAGCAGTGGTAGACAAAAACTTGCCAATTAAATGCAGCAATTCCTCTGAGCTAAACATTTACAGAATAAATATTCAATCAGTTCAAATGCAAATTAATGACCCAAGGTACCTCTCTCCTCTGGAGCCACTCCCCTTTCTCTCTCTCACCACTGCCTACTCTAATCTTACTCTGCTGTGAGAGGATTACAGACTGTTTTGTATCCTGTTCCACTTCTCATTGATCTTTAAACATTTCAATCAGATCATCCTTTCAGGTTGTTGAGTTGGGTTACGTTGGGTTGAGTTGAGTCAGGTTGGGTTTGAGGCTCTAAAAATCTTTCAAATGATCGTGTCGTGCCACCTGGTGGAAATTTAGTATTTTTCAGGCAGAACCAAATGGAATTTCTCATATACTCCTAGTTCTCTAAGTTTGATTTAATCACAAGGAGATTCTGATGAATTATGCAAAAACAAAGCCAGCTGAGGCAGTCTCCATTCTGTTTCCCAACCCTATCAGTTCAGTATTTTCCCAAAAGAAATCTTCACATCTGCCCTCTAATCCTCCTAAATTAAAAAAAAAAAAAATTAATAATTAAACGCAAACAAAACCTAAAGACTAACCTTACATTCCATTTTATGAAGAGGTAGTCAATGAATGTCTTACCTAGAAGTTTGTCTTTTTCCCAGACAGGTTTGTGTTTTCAGTAAAAAGATAGTTCTACAAAGTTATTTAGAAATAGCAGTTTCTTCTGGTGTGATATGCAGAGTGCTTAAACCTGCCATCTGAAACTACCATGTGGGGGATACAGCTGTGTAATGTTTTTATATGTTTTTAGAGTATAGTAATGTTGTAGACTCATATTGATGGGAAGTTAATTTCTTTACTGCACATTATTTCTGGATTTCTTGGTAAAGAATGTACACTCTATTAGCATTCAAGAATGACATCATGATACTATATTAATTGTATTTTGTATGCAAAGCCATTCAATGAGGGATTCCTTGGGTGGCTTTTTTTTTTTTTAATACTATTTTTTTGTTGTTTCTTTCCCTCATTTCAGATTAGAATCCCCCACGCGGAGTCTAAGCATGGATGCCCCAAAGGGTGTTCATATTAAAGCTCATGCTGGGAAAATTGAGGCTCTTTCTCAAATGGATATCATTTTTCAAAGTAGTGATGGAATGGTGAGTTTGGTGTATGAAACTCCTGTTGTATGTCCTGATGACTTTCAGAGCAGACAGAAACTATCAATTCTTCCATACCTACTGATCCAACTACTCTCAATGGGGCGGGGTCACTGGGCATTACCTGTAAATTACAACCATGAACCGTTGTTGCCTTTCACGCTATGCTTGCTCACATCAAATTATGTTTAAATAAAAATTAAATATGAAAAATTAGAGCTTTAAAAGTCAGCCTCAATAAAGATAAAATCTGGAACTTCAAGTCCAGAAATAAAACATCACTGGTACAAGCCAAAGCCATAATGAGGCAGTAGAGCCCTCTCTACTTCACACTGCTTGCTCTAGTACTAGATCGATTTATTACCTGAGTTCAGGAACATTAACAGGCCTCTCCAGACCTGGACCTATCTTCTCATTTGTCAGTAGGAAAAATAAGATTTGCTTAACTATGTCACAGGGCAGTGAGAAAACAATGTGGTAATATGGCTGGCAACATTTTGAAATTACTATATTGATTTGCTACTAAGAGAAAGGTATGGTTGAGGCAGTAAATGGAGGCCATGAGAGGCAGCTCATGAGTGTGGACAGGACCTGTCCATTAGCAGGCTGCTAGTAGAATGTAAAAGACATCTAGTGAAGCCCTTTCAAGTTGTAATTTAAGAAGTTATGGTGCCAAGAGCAGATAAATGCAAAAATGGAAGTCAAGCATTTTGGATCTCATTACTAAATTATAATGTCACTTCATACTTAGAATATATTACCTATTACCTTGAAAAAATACTAATTTTAGTTTTGAAATAGTCTCACTTGTTTCCACAAATAAGGTGCCATTTTTATAGTAGCACATAGACTGACTCTTAAGTTAATCTCCCTTATTACTGGGAGATAGTTCAAAGTGAGGGGATATATTCCCATAAAGATAACGCAAGTGATCAAGGAAGGGGTATGTAGACTGCCAGTGACTAGAGTTTGCTAGAAGAGCAAGAAAATAAATACATAAATAACAACTAGAAAACATATTCACTGATTAACCATAAGAAACGAGAGTGGAGAAGCCAACAAGGAAAAGCTAAACGCACATTAATGAAAACCAGGTAGCCTCAGAACAAAAGCACTGGACAATAGCATAAGTAGGCTCTGTATTTAAAAAAAAATACAATACACATTTAATTTCATTTACTCTGGCGGTGTCCCAGACCTCAAGGTAAAGCTTTGCTTCTGATATTGTTCCACCCGCTGCTGCCCATGGCAGTGGTCAGTCTTCCAAGAGGGCATACAGACTGCAAGCATCGGGTTATGAAAAAAGTGGAGTTCATGGATGAGAGGAAGTGTCCAACATTGTTTGCAAGGAAAAACATTATGCCCGCCCATGACATGCTTTAATTCCTTCTAATAAGTAAATGCCCCGGTATGGGTAAGATTGGGCTACTCAGTGGGACGGTTCCTTGTTCCCAAAAAGATCTCCCAACCTCAATTCATGGCCATCTGGTTACATTTCAATGTAACTAAGTTGTCATGGGAACAAAAATCCCAATAGCTTTCATTTAATTTTAGTTGGCTCTGGTCTGTGTATCTACTGCTTTTTCCACATCTAAGAGAAGGCAGCTGAGTTTCAAATAACATTTTAGAAGTTAGGGAAATGGTTGGTAGCTAATAGGGTAGTTAGTAGCCTCTCACAGGAAAACAAAACCAGCAGAAATTTCAACATTCAGAGGTAAAAATTATTTAGATGAACTTATTTCTGAGGCCTGTGTTTTATCCTAATGGGGGTAAAGAAGTTGATTTAGCATAAAGTCAAAATAGGTCACAAGACATATGTGAATTAACAAAACTTTTTTTTTTTTTCAGATAATTCTGAAAGGTATTTTTAGTATAGCATCATAAATCTTCCTACCTCAACTAGCACAATGGGTTTAAAAATAAAAAAGACTTCTCTTCAATTTGGAGAAGGAGTTATGAAGCCCCTGCCTGAATGGAAAACAGAAATAGGCTTTAAAAGAGCCTGATAATATCTTGAGTCAGGTGCCTGTTTCATTTTCTTTGCAAAGAAGAAACTAATCTGTTTGGAGCATTTTGAGATAGGAGTTTCAGGCTATCGTGTTGATTCTCCTTTACCACTTCATCTCTTGTTTTCTCCCAAACAGCTTGTGCTTGATGCTGAAACTGTGTGTTTACCCAAGTTGGTTCAGGGAACTCAGGGTGCCGCCGGCAACTCACAAAGACTGTATGAAATCTGTGTGTGTCCGGATGGGAAGCTTTACCTGTCTGTGGCTGGCGCAGGTACCACGTGCCATGAAAACAGTCACATCTGTCTCTAAAGCCCCTGAGTTGTCCACGGAGCACCTGCCTCATTTCAGTGAGCTTTATAGATGCTGACCTCAAGCCTTCACACCAAGAAACTTGACTTCTGGTGGATGGTGGATGGAAAGCAGGAGGGCACGCTTTCAAAAGGAACTCAGAAAAATGTACCAGTGATGGTGTTCTGATGAAAATACATGTGCATGTGCATACATGGTATGTGCATATTAGACACAAAAGTCTGGCAATAACCAAAAAAAAAGTCTTTATTCCACTAGGTTTATTTTCATCAGCACCATTGTGACTTTTTCTTTTTTGTGGATAATCAATCTACAATGAAATATTTAATTGCTCTGTGGAATTAATTTATGCTGTTCAACTGTGAATATCTAACTCCCCATAAAAGTAACATCCGTCAATACTAAAATGCCCCCAAAGTTCCATGTGCTGTTCCCACTGTATCACCCAAACCCACAAGTTCTCTCATTTTAATGCAAAGTGTGTCAGGTTTCACAAGAAATCATCAGGTTTTGAGGGGACTTGAGTTGATCTGATTTTCAATATGTAATCAAAGGAATAAATTATATAAAATCAATCATGTTTTCTTTATATATATAGTCATAAGCAATAAAAATCAACATACATTTTTCATAAACTTCAGTTTGTCTTCCTTCCTTTAATCCCTATGACAGTGGTTTGAGGTAATATTTTCCCCCAAGTTAATTGGTAATTAAAAAAAGGTTCCGCTAGGACAAGTCAGAAGGTCATGCAGCAGCTAGTGGAACTAAACTGAAATGTGATCCTACATATGAACAGCTGTTTTCGTTTCGAAAATCTCTGGTATGTTGTCTCATTCCATCCAAACACCAACCTGCGTGATAACTATGTAGATGGGGTGATATTCTTTGACAAGTGAAGAAACCAAAGTCCACTCAAAACTGCCCAGCCTGTGTGTTAACCTCTTATACAACAGTAACAGACTAGATGTTACTTCATAGAATCAGAGTCTCTTCATTTTTGAAAGTAGCTTTAATACCAGCTGGTTGCATGTGTTGCTATGTAAGTCAAATAGGACACAGTGAACCTATGAAAACAGGCTGGCCTTGTGTAAGCCCCTCACTTACTTGTAAAATGCCAGTCATCACAAAGACTGGTGGGTTTGGTTTGGTTTGGTTTGGTTTGGTTTGGTTTGGTTTGGTTTTGTGTTTTACCAGTTGTTATAATTAGGATCTCCAAGTAGCACAAGATGTGGTAGGACCAACAGCATTGCAACTTTCTATTTATAGGATTTATAACTGTAAACACGAGTTCAGATTCATTTTCTGCAGTCTCAGAACTGAAAGTAGAAAACTGAACTTTTGATTTCTCGTGCTGTTTTTTTAACAAGGTCATTTAATAGCATTGCGTGCTTAGAACAAATCCTGTATTTTCAAACTTATGTGCATAAACACTGAAATTACAAAACAAAAATTAGGTGTGTCCTGAGTGGTTAAGAGCAAATTCAGCTCTAAATATAATGCACCCAAAGTTTCACAAGGGGTGGGTATTTTTAGGTTATAAATTGGTATTCACCTTTTCCATTTAGTAAAGTCCTGATTGCTTCAGTTAATGTCTTCTTTCCTGCTACAGCATTCCTACTGTCCTAGGGGAGTCCATTTTGCGGCAAATTAAACTTTTTTACTATTAAATCTGACATGTTGATCTTCATCTTTTTGACTTGTACCTACTCAGCTGGTTTGGAAATTGAAAAAGAAACAAGGGCTATTTTTGGAGGTTACTCAAATATCAACACTCAATAGGGTTGCCTTGGCCTGGTCTTATTTACTCTCTTGCTCCGTGTTTGTGCAAAACCAATGTCTTCAAGCTTGGATGGCACAAAGTCAAGAAAAAGAATCAAGGAGGAATTATGGAGGATAGAACCCTTTCAATAAAAGATGTTATTTGGAATCATGAAAGAAGTTGCAGATAGCTGCATTCTCCAAAGTGATAAGGAATTTATCCCCAGTTAAAATCAAAACTTTTAGATAGGCTATATTATAAAATATAGTACATAAATCTATCTTTTAAAACACATTATGCAATTTAAATGTTCCTTAAAAGTCCAAGGTCACACTATGAACATACCTAATGAGCTGTGTACACCAATACTCCTATATACTAAGTGGTTGGAGACTATTGAGTGTTGATATTTGAGTAACCTCCAAAAATAGCCCTTGTTTCTTTTTCAATTTCCAAACCAGCTGAGTAGGTACAAGTCAGAAAGATGAAGATCAACATGTCAGATTTAATAGTAAAAAGGTTTAATTTGCCGCAAAATGGACTCCCCTAAGACCCGAGGATTACAGGATCCCCTCCCGTCTTAGGGAGAGCTGTGGGCCCCTGACTTCCCACAGCTCGCACATGGAAGAGGATGGACCAATGTCCCTATTCTGAAGGCAGCCAAATTCAAAGTAAAAGGAAAGGGTGAACTACATGTTGGTGGCCTTCCCCCCAAATCCAGCCACCAGGTCGATCTCGACTGCTCTGGGGTCAGTGAAGGAGAGCAGAAGCTGTTCAGAAAGGCTGTTAGGTGGTGTCTATCTAGTTTTTTGTCCCTTCCTTCCCTGATTTAAAACCTCAATTCCTACTCCACCTTAGCAGTTTGCCCTCTTAAATTCCATTTCAGATTCACTGTTGTTTCAAAACCAAATAAACTTTTGTATCAGGTGTAAACATGCAGGCAGAACAAGAGGATCTAAGGACACTGCTAGGTCGAAATTCATTTTTAACTGAATAGCGCAGCTCCACTTCTAGGCGTGTGCACCTACCTGTCCCCAACACCTGAGAGAACGCCTGCACGCGGTGCATGCGAGCTGTTTGTGAGTGAATGAATGAATGAATGAATGGCACTACTTTAAACCATATTTGTTCAAACAAGAGAACGGAAAAAACCTTTGGAAGCCAAAGCACGAGGACATTCCATGGGCAATTAGCAGCTTGAGCAGCGGGCAAGTGGGTCACACTCTGGATCACGCCCCCACTGCCCCCACAGTCACCGGTCACTTCCTGGAAATAGATCTCCCCGTGTATCTACATCTGGACATCTACTACTGGTTCTGTTTCTCAGGTAGAACCCTGATGAATACAGGACTAATTAAAATCTTCTCTAACTACTCTTTTCTACCAGCACTACAAATTTTACCCTCGAGCGCTACAAAACACAGGAAGTCTGGAAGATGTCGACTGGCACCCAGTCGAAGAGAATCCCACACATCCATGTATCAGACGATCAGACCCGTGAACAACTGCTCTTTATTTTTTTAAACACTACTTGAACATTTTGCCAACGTCGCCCTTGGGCTCTCGGCACTCCCAACCCACCCCCCTCCACCAAAAACAACTCCCCACTACTTTTTATTTTTTTACTCATTCATTCATTCACTCCTTTTGTTATATTAAATTTATTTTTTAATAAACATATAATGTATTTTTATCCCCAGGGGTACAGGTCTGTGAATCGCCAGGTTTACACATTTCACAGCACTCATCATAGCACATACCCATCCAATGTCCATATCCCCACCACCCTCTCCATCCCCCCGCCCCCAGCAACCCTCAGTCTGTTTTTTGAGATTGAGTCTTTTATGGTTTGTCTCCCTCCCAATCCCACCTTCTTTCATTTTTTCTTTTCCTACCCCCCAGTCCCGCCACATTGCATCTCCACTTCCTCATATTGGGGAGAGCATATGATAGTTGCCTTTCTCTGATTGACTTATTTCGCTAAGCATAATACCCTCTAGTTCCATCCACATCGTCGCAAATGGCAAGATTTCATTTCTTTTGATGGTTGCATAGTATGCCATTGTGTATATAATACCACATCGTCTTTATCCATTCATCTGTTGATGGACATCTAGGTTCTTTCCATAATTGTGGACATTGCTGCTATAGACATTCGGGTGCATGTGCCCCTTATGAGCACCACGTTTGTATCTTTAGGATATATACCCAGTAGTGCAATTGCTGGGTCATAGGGGAGCTCTATTTTCAGTTTTTTGAGGAACCTCCACACTGTTTTCCAGAGTGGTTGCACCAGCTTGCATTCCCACCAACAGTGTAGGAGGGTTCCCCTCTCTCCACATCCTCACCGGCATCTGTCACTTCCTGACTTGTTAATTTTAGCCATTCTGACTGGTGTGAGGTGGTATCTCATTGCGGTTTTGATTTGTATTTCCCTGGTGCCGAGTGATGTGGAGCACTTTTTCATGTGTCTGTTGGCCATCTGGATGTCTTCTTTGCAGAAATGTCTGTTCATGTACTCTGCCCATTTCTTTTTCTTTTTAATTAAATTTATTTATTTTCAGCATAAAAGTATTATTTTTTCACCCCACCCAGTGCTTCATGCAATCCGTGCCCTCAATAATACCCACCACCTGGTACCCCAACCTCCCACCCCCCCGCCACTTCAAACCCCTCAGATTGTTTTTCAGAGTCCATAGTCTCTCCTGATTCACCTCCCCTTCCAATTCTTGATTGGATTATTTGTTCTTTGGGTGTTGAGTTTGCTAAGCTCTTTATAGATTTTGGATACTAGCCCTTTATCTGATATGTCATTTGCAAATATCTTCTCCCATTCTGTCAGTTGTCTTTTGGTTTTGTTAACTGTTTCCTTTGCTGTACAAAAGCTTTTGATCTTGATGAAATCCCAATAGTTCATTTTTGCCCTTGCTTCCCGTGCCTTTGGCGATGTTCCTAGGAGGAAGTTGCTGCGGCTGAGGTCAAAGAGGTTGCTGCCTGTGTTCTCCTCAAGGATTTTGATGGATTCCTTTCTCACCTTGAGGTCCTTCATCCATTTTGAGTCTATTTTCATGTATTGTGTAAGGAAATGGTCCAGTTTCATTTTTCTGCATGTGGCTGTCCAATTTTCCCAGCACCATTTGTTGAAGAGGCTGTCTTTTTTCCATTGGACATTCCTTCCTGCTTTGTCAAAAATTAGTTGACCAGAGTTGAGGGTCTATTTCTGGTCTCTCTATTCTGTTCCATTGATTTATGTGTCTGTTTTTGTACCCGTACCATGCTGTCTTGATGATGACAGCTTTGTAATAGAGCTTGAAGTCTGGAATTGTGATGCCACTAACTTTGGCTTTCTTTTTCAATATTCCTTTGGATATTCAAGGTCTTTTCCGGTTCCATATAAATTTTAGAATTGTTTGTTCTATTTCTTTGAAAAAAATGGATGGGATTTTGATAGGGATTGCATTAAATGTGTAGATTGCTTTAGGTAGAACAGACATTTTCACAATATTTGTTCTTCCAGTCCAGGAGCATGGAACATTTTTCCATTTCTTTGTGTCTTCCTCAATTTCTTTCATGAGTACTTTGTAGTTTTCTGAGTATAGATTCTTTGCTCTTTGGTTAGGTTTATTCCTAGGTGTCTTATGGTTTTGGGTGCAATTATAAATGGGACTGACTTCTTAATTTCTCTTTCTTCTGTCTTGTTGTTAGTGTAAAGAAATGCAACTGATTTCTGTGCATTGACTTTATATCCTGACACTTTACTGAATTCCTGTATAACTTCTAGCAGTTTTGAAGTGGAGCCTTTTGGGTTTTCCACATATAGTATTATATCATCTGCAAAGAGTGATAGTTTGACTTCTTCTTTGCCGATTTGGATGCCTTTAATTTCTCTTTGTTGTCTGATTGCTGAGGCTAGGACTTCTAGCACTATGTTGAACAGCAGTGGTGATAACGGACATCCTTGCCGAGTTCCTGACCTTAGTGGAAAAGCTTTCAGTTTTTCCATTGAGAATGATATTTGCAGTGGGTTTTTCATAGATGGCTTTGACAATATAGAGGTATGTGCCCTCTATCCCTACACTTTGAAGAGTTTTAATCAGGAAGGGATGCTGCACTTTGTCAAATGCTTTTTCAGCATCTGTAGAGAGTATCATATGGTTCTTATTCTTTCTTTTATTAATGTATTGTATCACGTTGATTGATTTGTGGATGTTGAACCAACCTTGCAGCCCTGGAATAAAACCCACTTGGTCGTGTCCTTTTAATCCTTTTAATGTACTGTTGGCCAGTATTTTGGTGAGAGTTTTCGCATCTGTGTTCATCAAGGATATTGGTCTGTAATTCTGCTTTTTGGTGGGATCCTTGTCTGGTTTTGGGATCAAGGTGATGTTGGCCTTAGAAAATAAGTTTGGAAGTTTTCCTTCCATTTCTATTTTTTGGAACAGTTTCAGGAGAATAGGAATTATCTTCTTTAAATGTTTGGTAGAATTTCCCTGGGAAGCCGTCTGGCCCTGACTTTTGTTTGTTGGGAGATTTTTGATGACTGTTTCAATCTCCTTACTGGTTACGGGTCTGTTCAGGCTTTCTATTTCTTCCTGGTTCAGTTGTGGTAGTTTATATGTCTCTAGAAATGTATCCATTTCTTCCAGATTGTCGAATTTGTTGGCGTAGAGTTTCTCATCGTATGTTCTTATAATTGTTTGTATTTTTTTGGTGTTGGTTGTGATCTCTCCTCTTTCATTCATGATTTTATTTATTTGGGTCCTTTCTCTTTTCTTTTTGATAAGTCTGGCCAGGGGGTTGTCAATCTTATTCTTTCAAAGAACCAGCTCCTAGTTTTGTTGATTTGTTCTATTGTTTTTTTTAGTTTCTATTTCATTGATTTCTGCTCTGATCTTTGTGATTTCTCTTCTCCTGCTGGGTTTAAGCTTTCTTTGTTGTTCTTTCTCCAGCTCCTTTAGGTGTAGGGTTAGGTTGTGTACCTTTCTTGTTTCTTGAGAAAGGCTTGTATCACTATATATTTTTCTCCCAGGACTGCCTTTGTTGTGTCCCACAGATTTTGAACCATTGTGTTTTCATTATCATTTGCTTCCATGAATTTTTTCAATTCTTCTTTAATTTCTTAGTTAACCCATTCATTTTTTAGAAGGATGCTGTTTAGTCTCCATGTATTTGGATTCTTTCCAAATTTCCTCTTGTGATTGAGTTCTAGATTGTGGTCTGAAAATATGCAGGGAATGATCCCAATCTTTTGATACTGGTTGAGACCTGATTTATGTCCCAGGATGTGATCTATTCTGGAGAATGTTCCATGTGCATTAGAGAAGAATGTATATTCCGTTGCTTTGGGATGGAATGTTCTGAATATATCTGTGATGTCCATCTGGTCCAGTGTGTCATTTAAGGCCTTTATTTCCTTGTTGATCTTTTGCTTGGATGATCTGTCCATTTCAGTGAGGGGAGTGTTAAAGTCCCCTATTGTATTATTGTCAATGTATTTCTTTGATTTTATTTTTAATTGGTTTATATAATTGGCCCCATGTTAGGGGCATAGATATTTAAAATTGTCTTCAATATAGTGTCCTTCCTCATCTCTTATTATAGTCTTTGACTTAAAATCTAATTGATCTAAGGATTGCCACTCCAGCTTTCTTCTGATGTCCATTAGCATGTCACATTGTTTTCCACCCCCTCACTTTAAATCTGGAGGTGTCTTTGGGCCTAAAATGAGTTCTTGTAGGAAGCTTATTAGGTTTTGGGGTTTTTTTGTTTTCTTTTCTTTTCTTTTGTTTTGTTTTTTTTTTTTTATCCATTCTGATACCCTGTGTCTTCTGATTGGGGCTTAGTCCATTAACATTCAGGGTAACTATTGAGAGATATGAATTTAGTGCCATTGCATTGCCTGTAAGGTGACTGTTACTGTATATTGTCTCTGTTTCTTTCTGATCTACTACTTTTAGGGTCTCTCCTTGCTTAGAGGACCCCTCTCAATATTTCCTATAGAGCTGGTTTGGTGTTTGCAAATTCTTTCAGTTTTTGTTTGTCCTGGAAGCTTTTAATTTCTCCTTCTATTTTCAGTGATAGCCTAGCTGGATATAGTAGTATTCTTGGCTGCATGTTTTTCTCGTTTAGTGCTCTGAATATATCATGCCAGTTCTTTCTGGGCTGCCAGGTCTCTGTGGATAGGTCCACTGCCAATCTAATGTTTTTACCCTTGTATGTTACAGACTTCTTTTCCTGGGCTGCTTTCAGGATTTTCTCTTTGTCGCTAAGACTTGTAAATTTTACTCCCAGGTGACGAGGTGTGGACCTATTTTTATTGATTTTGAGGGGTGTTCTTAGCATCTCCTGGATTTTGATGTTTGTTCCCTTTGCCATATTTGGGAAATTCTCTCCAATAATTCTCTCCAGTATACCTTCTGCTCTCCTCTCTCTTTCTTCTTCTTCTGGAATCCCAATTATTCTAATGTTGTGTCACCTTATGGTGTCACTTATCTCTCAAATTCTCTTATCGTGGACCAGTATTTGTTTGTCTCTCTTTTG
Organism: Mustela putorius furo; assembly: GCF_011764305.1. Taxonomy (NCBI): domain Eukaryota; kingdom Metazoa; phylum Chordata; class Mammalia; order Carnivora; family Mustelidae; genus Mustela; species Mustela putorius. The sequence continues at coordinate 4,670,827 of NW_025422171.1, forward strand.
CTCAGCTTCTTTATTCTCTGTCATTTGGTCTTCTATGTCACTAACTCTTTCTTCTGCCTCATTTATCCTAGCAGTAAGAGCCTCCATTTTTTATTGCACCTCATTAATAGCTTTTTTTAATTTCAGCTTGGTTAGATTTTAGTTCTTTTATTTCTCCAGAAAGGGCTTTTATCTCTCTGGAGAGGGTTTCTCTAATATCGTCTATGCCTTTTTTGAGCCCGGCTAGAACCTTGAGAATCGTCATTCTGAACTCTAGGTCTGTCATATTAGCAATGTCTGTATTAAGTCCCCAGTCTTCGATACAGCCTCTTCTTTTTTCTGTGGTGAGTTTTTCCACCTTGTCATTTTGTCCAGATAAGATTTGCTTTCTCCTCCTCTGGAATACCACTGTTCTCCTTGGTGATGAAGTTGGTCTTGGCTGGGTTTCTTGTTGATCTTCTGGGGGAGGTGCCTGTTGTAGTGATTCTCAAGTGTCTTTGCCCCAGATGGAATTGCACCTCCCTTACCAGGGGCTGGGTTAAGTAATCTGCTCAGGTTTGCTTTTGGGAGCTTTTGTTCCCTGCGCGCTTTCTGTAGCGCTCTGGAGGACGGGAATGAAGATGGCGGCCTCCCAATCTCCAGCCCAGAGGAGCCAAGAGCTCGGGGTCCTCCTCCTCAGTGCACCCTCAGAGAAAAGCGCCCAACTGCCCCCCCATCTCCCTGGCCTCTGGTTGCGCTTGTAGGAAAGCACTCAATCGGTCAAACTTGGAGAAAAGCACCTGGTCGCTTCTGTCTCCATGGCCTCCGGCCGCATTCCGAGCTCACCCAGGCTGCAACCAGTTCAAGTAACCCCGAGCTGAGAGCTCACTCCTTGGCTTTGTCACTGTAGCCGGCTTCCCCGCTCTAATACCTGCAAGCTCTGTGACACTCAGACACCCCTGGTCCTTCTGTGACCCCGCGTGGGCTTCCCCCTGGTTTAGCCTCTGGAGCGATGTCCCTCCATGGAGCAGACATTTAAAAGTCCTGATTTTGTGCTCTGTTGCTCCGCCGCTTGCTGGGAGCTGCCCCCCCCCCCCCAGCAGACTATCTTCCCTCACTTTGGATTCACTTCTCTGCAGGTCCTACCTTTCAGAAAGTGATCAATTTTCTCTTTCTGGAATTGTTGCTCTCCTTCTCTTCAATTTCCCGTTGGATTTGTAGGTGTTCGCAATGCTTAGATAAGCTATCTAGCTGATTTCCTGATTCCTGATGTCATCTCAGCCTGCTACTTCTCTGCCATCTTGACTCCTCCCTCCCATTCACTCCTTTTTTATATTTATTTTTAAGATTTCATTTTAAAGTAATCTCTATGCCCAGCATGGGGTTCAAACTCACAACCCAGAGATCAAGAGGTCACATTCCCTGCTGCTTTTTAAACTACCTGGGCTGCACACACGGCTCTCCCTGAGCTTCCTCACGGATGCTATGAAAGATTCCACCAACACCACCCCCCTCTTCCACTCATCTGGCAGCAAAGAACCTGCTAGACTGTGTGCTACTCAGGAGTGGCTACTCCACACACAGGCAGTTTCCACATTCCTTTTAATAAGAAAAGTGAAATTGTGGGAAAGCATGAAATAATAAAATTCAAAAGTTAGTTCACATCAAAAATTCCTTATCCTGAATTTCAAAATCTAAGAAGCTTCAAAACTAGGAACACTTTAGAAAGTGTTAGGAAAACTTTAGAAAGTGTTAGGAACACTTCCTAAATATGCCTGCTGCAAACTATTGGTGGCAAGATCTGACTGGAATTCAGGTGAGGTTATCTGTCAGGCCTACATATTCAAGTTAGGTTGAGTATTCATAGGTTTCGTGGCAGAAATATTAATGTGTTGAAGAGTGCTACCAACCCAAATGGGAATGCTTGCATTAACTTTCTAATATCCAAATTCTAAAATACATTTGGATCCAGGGGTTATATATAAGGTATTATGAACTTTTTTTTTTTAAGTATATGAAAAACAAAACAAAACAAAACAAAAAAACAACAAAAAACCAAACAGAACTCCACCTAGCTCAACTACCACAATGGCCAGACAAGGTCTTCTGTGTACATTTTAGTATCAAAAAACAATAAAATATATTTCAAGTACTGAATCTGAGTTTCAAAGTAGCAAGCACTTTTTAAGACATCCCAGAAAGTTCAAGACCCAGAATACGGTAAGCACCAGATCAGAAAACTCTTCGCCCTGGTCTGCCTAGTTTTGAAGACCTCTCAGGTATAAGGATGAACATTTTCTATCTGTTAGGGCCCAAGTGTAATCTAGCCCCAGATATGCAGCCCCCTCCTGAGGCAAGGTAAATATCAATTCAGCCTCTACCTATGGAAAACTGTAATATTTAATGTATTTACGTCCAAATATATGTATGTGTGTGTGTGTGCATACACACACACACACACACAAACATAACATACATTATCAGCTAGTCTTATTCCCTAAAAAGGGAAAATAAAACTCTTAACTAAACCAGCACGTAATAAAGCCAGTACATATCAAGTGCTTAATACACAATCATAAAAAAAGAATGTACTAAAATTACAGACTAAAACATAATAAAAATTCTATCATAAATATTGCCAATAAATACACGTAAGTGCATATATCAAAATGTTATAAAGTAAGAGTCTAAGTTTGATTTTCAGGAAATACCAGTTACAACAATTTGATATGTACATTTGCTTTATTAAAAGTATGGCACTTAATATAATAGCAGAAATAATTACACAGCTTCACATCCAGAAGCAATACAATAGTCGAGGCACAAACATTCCTTATTACCATAAAAGTAAAAAAGTTTTAATATATTCCATAAGCCCTTAATTGCATAAAATATTGTATTTAGCATCATTTACAGCCAGCACACTTATATAAACTATCATTACCTTTTGTTTACATTCTGCAAAAGAAATATGCTGAAGTAAGTACAGTATAGTAGGACACTCAAGATGAAAATCAGATGTCAGTTTTGAATCATTCATGGAGAAAATGCAAGCTGACAACTCCTCTTTTATAAACTACTGGATATTGTCACAATGATTTTACACTTTTTTCATGTTTTCAAAGTAAAATCCAAAAGAACTCCACTAAGTGCCATGTTTAAAGAAGAGAATTTTTTTTTAACCGCAGCACCTTTAGACAACGAAAGATTGCATCCTGTTCTATCACGCAATATAAATTATGATATTTGTGGAAAATATGTACAAACAAACAGAAAGCAAATGTCCTAACCATTGATATATGTTGTTTTGGGAAGCAGTTCTTGGACGCAATATTAACATCTGCTGATAAGAACTGCCACCATTTTGAGTTTTCCATATGTTACCTTCATGAAATAGGAAGTCTGTAAACATAAGGTGTAAAAAACCATTTAAAATAAAGATGTAAAGTGCACTCAATGCACCCTAAGAAGAACTATCTGCATACTCTTAATCAAGTAATCTTCAGGATTAAAATACTGTACCATTTTTAAAAGTACTGAGTATTTAAGATGTAAAATTGCAACAAATTCATAATCAGATCCAGCTGATAATAATGCATCCAAAAAAGGATCCAATTAAAGAAGTAATCAAAGCCAAATACTTAATTCCCCTTATTTGTTTAAACCAATGATAAGTCCAGTGTTTCATTAGCGCCTTCAAAAATACTATGTTAGAAACAGAAAAGTAACCCCACCCTGATCACAGACACACAGAGACTCTTACCTAACAAACCGCTAAGCTTTGGTTACATAAAGTGCAGTTCAATAATATGCCATCCTAGCCATTCAAATACATCTAGCAATTCTGCAGCTCACCGACTTCAAAATCCTTCTCTTTTAGATTCAGTCAGGGTCCTCCGTTGATTTTCACGTTAACAACCCCAAAGTCTTTCCCAGTGATCTGCAATGTGCTTTATACAATTCTTAAAGAACTGGCAATGAAGCGTAAAAAGTACAGCAATTCACATTTGTGCTATGACAGTCAAGCTCTAGCTCTTTTTATTCTTTTTTTAAATAGCTTCACACTTTTTGTTGTATAAAATTTTCAAGTTTTATGATAATACAGGCAGTACATTCCATCACCCTCATAGCAACCTCAGAAGTGAACCGGTCATTTGGGATCTGTGGGAAAGGAAGCAAATCAGGGTACCTTGTTTTTAAACTGTCCACACCATAAGCCTCCAACGTGTGGACGTCATTGGTCAGTCCTTCAAGTTGCTGACTGTACTCCTCTATTTTTTGTGCAAGTGCGGTGGGCTTGACATCCTTATCAGACTTCCCTCTCACGGCATAGTCAGCGGCAATCAGAGCTAATTTGGTAGAGAGGTGACACTTAAAGCACACCCACTCATTGGCATTTTTATGAAGGTCATTCCTGGCAGCCGAAAAATTGGCTCTGGCTTGTCTTAACCATCTCCGTGCTTCAACTGGATTACCAACTGACTTGAAAGTGGGGGGAACAAAGAACCGCTGAGAGTAAGTCTGGCCAGCTGAAGGTGTGCTTTTTTCTTTGTTTTGTTGTTGCCTCTCAGATTTATGGCTCGTTGCTTCTTGATTCCATGAAGTATAAAATCTCTGAAATGAGTACTTGTCTGACTGAAACCGGGACGCCGAGGTTGAAAATGTCCGCCTTGAGGCTCTGTCTGCATTTTGATCTAGAAAAGCCTGTTTCTCTAGTCTGTTGATTTCATTCTGCAAATGTTTAAAGACTTCATTAGCCATGTCATGATTCTCCGGATTTTTGTCCGGGTGCCATTTCAAATACAACCGCCTAATAATCTTTTTTCTTTCAGATTCTGGAAGCTTCCAAGCTTGCTCCACCACTGATGTTACTTCTTTTAAGATTTCTGGTAAAGAATTCACCTTGAGCTTTTTGGGGGAATGATGCTTTGAAGAGGAGGTCTTATGGCTTTCTCTACTGGAGAAAATAGGAGGGATGCTTCGTAGACCAGGGGCTAGGAACTCAGTAGGGCTGGTGGGTGTAGAGGGGGCACTGTCTCTGCTCTGAGAGCTTTCCTCAGGCCTTGAAAATTTATACAGATCGAGAGAGCTAACTATTTTATATTCACTATAGCCAATATCAATCTGATATATCTTTCCCAGAAAACTAGAATTATCAGCATCTTCCCTTACAACTTCTTGTACAATAATGGCGTAAGTGTATGTTGGCTGGTACGATCCATAGATATCACCACCTTCGGCATCAACAAGGTACCCAACATACTCTCCAGGGTAAAAAACGTTCATTGGATCCATAAGCAGAGTATAATGGATTTCAGCAGGTATTGGGGTGCCGGGCATTGGAAGTTCAAGTTTTGATGGTTCTGAAGAGTCATACTTTACTCCTAAACTGTCAAGCTTCTCACTGATCCTGTAAATATCGTTGCATCCTAGCATTGCAATTAAATAGGAGGTGTCAGAAATCAAATTGTCTGTTGCCGACTTCAGCGTCATTGCCAACGCTAACAAGAAGTTAATGTCCTTACTGTCTGAGTGCTGTATGTACAGCAGAATGACTGCATTACCAAATCTCTTCAGAAAAGCAAAAGTTTCACTTCTACTGTGGGGAATGGGATTAAAACCTTTAACTCTTAATGTTGTTTGAAGCTTTTCAAAACAAGACACTTTCAGTCCTTCTCTTAGGGCTTTGCAAAGTCTTATGGCTTTTTCTTCATTGGCCAGGAAAGCATTGTCGTTTTCATGCTTCATAATTCTAATCAGGCCCGTGATGAACTGCTCAGAAGACAAGAGTAACTGCAGTCTGCCCTGAAGAGAGCACAACGCTCCAAACTGACAGACTTTGGGAGTCTCTTCATCTAACTGTTCTTCAAGTATACTGCTCAGTAAACGGGGTCTAAGTTTTTGAGGAAAGAGCATTATCAGTTTAGTATGAAAGCCATGGTCCTTCCCTAAGTAGCACTGGCTAAGGTCAACCAACATCTGCACACCGATATTCCCCTGGATTCTACTTTTGTAATGCGGAGCGTCATCAAACACTAAGATGCTGGACTTCACCAGCCTGCCGTCCTGGCTCGGAAGGTAAAGTGCGAGATCTCGTACATTCTCCAGATCACCCCTCACCTTGACGGAGTCATTCTGCAGACTCTTGAACAAGCCAGAAACTACTCGCTTAACTGTGCGCATTTCATTAGGATCCAGCTGTTTTCCTTCAGAATTTTTGAATATGCGGCTCAACACTTCAACATATTGCTTCGTTGAAATAATATCTTCAGTACCTAGATGTTTAAACAACTGGTGAAATGTGCCCAGTTCTAAAGGTAGCTTGTACAAGTAAGGTTTAAAATCAGACTCATATTCTAGATTTATCACTACTTCCTCAGGCTTCAGGAGTTTCCAACCATCTTCTACCATCACAAAAGCAACCCCCCGCAGTTGAAACCGAAACTCCCTTTTTTCTGCACTGAGAAATTCATATATGCTCCTTAAGACCTTTGCTCTAGTTTTTACCATCTCTTCATCCAAAGTAGTTATGTTGCATATGTTCCTACAGTTATTAATGACCTTATCAAGAGGAGGATCCAGATTCACATTAAGCATGCTTAAAACTTGTTCGAGCTGTTCCTGTGCACCAAGCTCACTACCTTCTTGTTCTCTGATACTCAAGGGTGTGGCTTTCTCTGGAAGAATGGGGCAGGATGTCCACAGGAGCTGGAGCACATCACACTGCTTGAATTTGGGGTTTACCTGTGCTCCATTGAACTTTATGAGGGGAAGTGTTCCACTGACCTCTTGGTACTGAGGATGAAACCTAATGAATTCGGCAGGGGCCCGTTCAGGACACAAGAATGGTATTAAAGAAAGTTCTTTCAGGAAATTTCCAGATAACAAATCCATTCGTTCTTGGAATATATGATGGAGAAGGATATCAACGGTATTTTGCAATGTTTCCTTGGACCAGTTTTCTGTATTAGCTCTCACACTGATTTCTTTAGCAAACTGTAGCAACTGCTGTTGGGAAAGTATGTACTTCAGTCCGATATTTCTTAAGAATTCCACCCACGAGGTCAAAAACATGGCTTGATTTTTGGGCTTTATAAGTTGTTCCAATTTTTTAAAGAAGTCTTTAGGAATAAACAATTTTTCAGGAAGCATAACTTCAAAAACTCTCACTGTTCTATCATAGAAATGTTTTGCTTGCTTTAGTCGACTGTTAGCATCATGGATTATCAATAAATTTTCCAGTTTTTCAAAAAGCTGTTCCTTGATTTCTGACAGTTCCTCAATACCTGACAATCTATTCTTAAGATAGATTAAGTGCTCTAATTTTGCATCATATGAGAGATTTTCAATTTTTGGTAAAAGGTGTTTCAAGTATACCTCAAGATCATCTACAGGTACACATCCAAGAACCTCATATAGTTCTTTCAGGTGTATTTTTTCTTCAAGAAATGCAGACGATGATGATTGTGTCCATTTTTCCACTTCAGTTGAAGGGATACTTTTTGTGAGTACATAGCATGTTCCAAATTTTGCAATGCTCATGTAGCGACCACTGATGGATTTGTAGCATGGAAGTGACTTCAAAATTTTTATGTCATCTTGGGACATCAAGTGACTCAAATTGCAATTGAAATACATCAAAAGTGCTTCAAAGTCATTTTCTACTAATTTTTCAGTTCTAAATGTTGAAGTCTGAACCATATAATGTACAGCCTTTAAAATGCTTGTGGGGCTCTCTATGTTTGCTGTGTGACGTGACAACAAAGGAACAAATGCACTGTCTTTGGAGCAGATTTTGTTCAAAGCAAGTTGAATACAGCCAGCTTTCATGAGAGCATGAAAAACTTTATCACTTTGGGCATTTGGAAAAACTGCAATGTGCATGAGACTCAAAGGAAGCAGAACGTCACCTTCAGGAACAACAAGCTGGTTTGCTGAAACGGTAAACTTTGTTCCGGGAAGCAAGGCCCAGTCTTTTAGGGTATCAACAACAATGTCAAATGTTGGTTCTGTTTCTTCTTGATCTTCTTTCACATTTACAGACTCGCTGATGAAATGCCATGCATTCTTAAGCCAAGACTCACTTGCAAAATTGTCCTTCCACTTTGTACAATTTTTGGTTTTATACTCACGAGGCAACACAGACGATAACAAATCTGCAAAGCTGGAAATGTCAAACACTTTTGCCACCTTACAGTTCAATAAAATACTACTGTATTTCAAATATAATGTATTCATGAACAAGTCTTTTCGGGATGGAATCAACTCATGGTATGTTGTCAGAAACTTGGATCGTTTGGCATCAAAAGTTTGCAAAACACTGTCCAGTGTAATGAGAAGGGGCAGTCCCTCCACTTCAATCTCACTTTCTTCTGCATCCTTAAAACAATAGTCCACTAAAAGTTTTAAACTATGAAAAAGCTTTAGGTTAGTCTGCTGGAGACGACAAGGCAGCTTCCCAATGTGGCAGTTTGTGTCAGGAGAAGCAAAGGTCATTAAAAAAGCCCTAACATCAGCAGGAGTGACGTAACTGACAGGAATATCTGCGTCTATAAGACAGTGGTATAGATTAGCGGTTTCATCACAGTTATAAACCAAGTTGAAACCGATTTCTAAAAGTAGGTGTTTCAGTCTGTAGACATTCTCCGCTACGGTCTTGCGGGTCGTGATGTTGTAATCTGCATTTTTAAGGTGTTGTAATTCATCCTGTAATAAGTTGTCAAAAAATGGTCTGGTTTTATTTGAAGTAGACATATTAATCCAAGTAATTATAACTGCAGAGTGTAAATCTGAGCCATCGATATTTGGAGCCCTCACAACAGGGAGAAGACGTTTCATGTCTTCATGAATGCAACTGTAAAGGGCTTTCACCAGACAATATAAGTCTGGCTGGAGGTCAAGCCTGTTAACTGGGAAAAATGATAAAAACTTCTTTAAAGTATCCTTTACAACATGAATAGGTGTGTTCTGTAAAACTGATAATGTTGGGTCAGAACCAGGGAAATAGCGCTTTTTCAGCTGGATCAGTAATTCAACATATGCAGGTGCTATTAATGCTGTCATTAAACTGTTGTTCCAGTCACTGCGAACACCAACTCCATTATCGTCCCGCCACAGATTTCTCCTGGCTGAATCCAGAGCAAAGTGGCCGTTCACATGAAAAGGTAATCCTGTCTCTAAAGAGAGGGGCAAGAAACAGAAGGCCCTGTGGGGTTTTTTATAGTTGTGAGTAATGCAGGCAGCTACTCCACCACGTGGGAAGAGAGTGATATCCTGGTTCTTGTGAGCGGATATAACACTCTTAGACACTTTATCCATACTTGAAAAGCCCGACCTATTACAAATGAGCCATGTAGTAAGATTTCCTTCGGAGTCTTCGGTATCCATAGTATAGGTTATCTGTTGAACTGGTATGTCTTTGAGCTGTCTCTTTTTAGTAACACTATCGATGACAGATGCATGAAACTGCTTCCTTTTCAATCTGTCCCCGTCAGTGATCTTGCCCTTTACAGAATACAGCACATTCAGAGCTCCAGTACCTTTATCTATTTCACAAATAGAAATCTTTTCCATGTGGTTAAGAAACATTAAAAGTTCTGCCCCATCTGACCGCAGCTTGTCCAAAAGATTCTGGACCATTCTGTCTGATGACGGAACTGAAGAAATTTCTGAAACCTTTGCCATTTCTGCATTACGAAGAGGAAATCTAAACATTGTGCAATTATCTAATTTGAAGTGGGTTCCCAGATAAAGATCCAGTACATCCGAGAACTGTGTCCGAAAATCTGCATCCAAATCTCTGAACATGCGTCCAGGACTGACGGATGTGGCTCCTGGTGCATATCTGGCATGAGGATCAAAAATACACAGGATGTCATTGCCAGAAATGAAAGAAGGGCAGTCTGTAATATGATACACAGAATTGAACCCTATGCCGTACTGTCCAGTTTTACAAGGATTTCCTTCTTTGGTGCCTTTTCCAAGATTCTGAATTCCTCTGACATCATCTTCTGTAAAAGGCTGGTTATTGTACACACAAAGTGCTGGCCCTTGCAGTGGGGCCCACTTATCATCAAATATTCTATCGACCGGATGCTGTCTGGGGTCGAACACAAAACAGATTTCTGTGGCCTTTGCATCATCAGCATTTTGAAGAAGTTCCTTCAACATTTCCTTTTCTGAAGGATAGGCATTAAGGATACTCTTAATTCTGCTGGTTAGTTTTTCTTTCTGCCCAAATTCCGTGCCAAGCGTGGTAAAACAGATGTTGGATGCATACCGCTCTAAGGCTTTATGTCGCTTTGGGACTGCTCCGAGCTTTACAGCTACTTCCCTGGGGATATCGGCATGACAGTATTTCACAGTGGTGTCCTTGACTTTTATCCAGGGACAATCGTTGTAGCATAAAGATTTAGCAGGGAGAAGTTTCAGATTAGTATCTGGCAGTAATATCTTGCCATAATTTTTCTCACAAAATTCTTGTTTCTTTTCTCTAATGAGACTCCATATTCCTTCACTAATTATTCGCCGGCAAAGTTGAAAACTCTCTTCTGTAATTTGCTTTGTTCCCTTCTCTTGATCGATAGATTCCAAAACAAGGGCAAAATCTTCAACAGTAAATGACTGCCTCACACCCACACTTTCAAATAGCTCACGGAAATTATTTTTGTACTTATTAGGCAGCTGATAAAGGTATGGTGCCGCTTCAAAATTCAAATGAAAAGAAACTTTCTCTGAATCAACATATGCATTCTCAACGAGAATGAAGCTAAAGGGTTTCAACTTTTCAACAATTGATAATTTGATGATTTCATTTTGCATCATCGCATCATGAAGGTACTTGTAGCAGGCATTGGTGATATTCTCCTGGTACAGTGTAATTCCGTCATCAACTGATTTTGCAACTTCCTTCAATTGGTTCACAACCAGATCAACTGTTGGCTTCCTCAGCAGCCCCAAAAACTCCTTAACGGCCAATGACACTGAACCACAGCCTCTGAAGGAATGTGAGTTTTCATTCAGAATTGGTTGCAAGAGACAAACTATATCCTGATGCTCAGCCGTATAAAGGTCAGTTGCCGCAAACATGGTCTCAGGCTTAAAACTGTTACCTTTCCAGTCCAAAGAAAATCCTGCTGGCTTTGTTAGAAATGGAAGGAAAGGGATTGTTTGATATTTTACAGCAAAATCCTTTGCTCTAGGGTCCCTTATTTTTAGTTTTTCATCAATGAGACTTAACAGGATACTACTTCTTAGACAAGCAGCAGCATGATCACTTTTATTAATTTCAGCCACGGACTGTGCCCGTTCCAGCATGTCATCCCATAAAATGTCATCTTTTGCCATGCCTAACTGAACCAGCTTAATCAAAATAATAGGATTAAGATAATCCTGAGTAGAACCATAAGGAAACCGTCCGTCTTTAGTATCAAATAACTTTGCAACTCGTCCTTCAGGGTGGATTAATCTTGATGGTAAAACCAAAGGATGCCCCTCCAAAGAGCAAGGAATACAGGGAGTAACACGAAGAATTCCCGAGAACTCATCAATTTTTTCATTTAGAACAAAATTCATTAAAGGATCTCTGAGTTCTGCTTCAATTTCTTGAATATTTGGGAAAAACACTTCTGAAAAAAACTGCTTCTCCGAAAATGTATTTTCAAGCAGTATCTGTTTGCAGCCAGCTTCTTCAAATCCTGATTTTACTGAAGAAGGAAGTTCAACAGCACAAAGGTTTTTTGACCCAGTCTTCTTGAGGTACTTCAAAAATATCTTGAAGGCTGCTGGACCAACATCTTTTCTTTTAAGTATAGAATCATCTAGAAATCTCACATTCTTCATGGAAACCCACGTGGATCCATCAGAGAAGACTCTGGTCAATTCTTTCCCTTTTCCATGAGCTATATCTTCATAAAATCCTTGGCAAATTACAGAAAAATCATCATGAACTAATTCGGGATCAGGCCACACTGAGTAGTAAGTATAATCCATGAGCTCCCCATTAGTGGCCAGGTCACGCAGGACACTAAGTGCCTCCAAGTAAGCTTTCACAATAACGTGCCTCATGAAGGTGGTATTCCATCGTCCTTTTGTGTCTGTCTTCCAGATTTCTTTTCTATTTGAAGTAACAGCAAAACACCCATTGATGTGAACTGGCAATCCTGTTTTGATTCGTAAGGGTAGATAGCAAAATACTTCTCCAACATGTGGTTTCACAGCCCACTTCTGGTCCTGGATTTCAGAGAGCAGAACTCCCACGGCCCCACAAGGAACCAACCCTAGTCTGCGTCCACTGTCATTCAGAGAAAACTTGAGAGCCTCTCCTGTGTCCATGCAGGTACATATAAGCCATGTGGTACACTCTACTGTTTTTTGTGGCAGCTCATCTGATGGCTTTTTTGACTGGCCAGACTTCGCCATTTCAAAGAGAGCAGTTAGGTCGTCATCCGGACCTCTGAAAAGTGGCGACTGTAAATCAGCAATTCTTCTGAACACATGGTGAAATTCTTCAACTGTGATCTGAAGAATGCAAGATGACTTTGGTGCATCAGCAGGAGGCTTTTTATTACTGCTGCTGCAAGCCTTCATGAGCCTAGCAGCTTCTTTTAAAATACTTAAGACAGGGGCGCTCAATGCTTTGGAAGAGCAGGGGGTTTTTCTGATTATGACTGTATCTTGTGCCAAGCTGGGATTGGTTTCCTCAATTTTCAAGTACTTCAAATACATTGAGTTCACACTCTGAGTGAAAATGATAAGCCGGTGTCCACAGAGACTAAATTCATCCACAAGAGAGTAAATATCTGCTGTATTGTAACAGGTACTACTAACTTCACTCACTTTCGCTTCCTGTTGAGTTCTAAAGGACAGTCGGAAAAGAGTTCCATTGTAGCTGTAAGGTGCTTCTACAGTCAAAGGTAACTGACAGCCAAAAACATCTATAAATGGCTTGAATTGATTAGGAAATTTCCTTAGTCTTTTCTGTTGTTTACTCCAATTAATTTTGATCCCAGGATTAGATTTGTCTTTAATGTGTTTACTGATGTGGTTTATGTTTGGATCAAACATTATCATGAATTCTCGACTCATGATGATGGGAATGTCAGTGATATGGTACACGGAATTAAATCCAAGACCAAATTTTCCAACTTTGTCAACCTCTTCCCTCTTTAAAGATTCTCCTAGCCTAGTGATGTTCACAAAATCTGAATCTGAGAACTGAGAATTATTGAATGACCACAGAGCGGGTCCATGGCAAGCTGCCATGCCTGGGTCCAGCAGATTCTCTCGAATGTCCATATTTCTTCGCATATCAATCATAAAACTACATTCTGTTGCATTTGCATCATCAGCATTTTGAAGCAGTTCTTTAAAAATATCTGACACTGAAGGGTATTCTTCCAGAATATTTTTAATTCTTACAGTAAGTGGTTCCCTTTGCCCTGACTGCTCAAATCCCATGTTTTCAGGATTGATCAGTCTTGTGCTAAGGCATGGAACTTTCAGCCATTCTGCAGTTTTCATGGGTATGTCCTCATGCACCAGAATAATTGGTTCCACTGAATCTTCCAGTAAGTCATTGAGGTCATCAACTTTGATGTCACAATAACAGCATTCATGAATTGGCTTCATGATAAGTTTAGAAGGATTTTTACTATGATGTATTGGAACCGGTGTGTTGGGGCTTGCTGGAATCTGATTGCTGTAAAGCCATCTGATGATATTCAACATAAGGTGAAGATTTTGTTTGCTTTCTTGATCACTGAGATCTTGGTCACTTTTGAGATACACCTTCTGAATGACCATGGAAATATGATCTGATGTCAACTCCTCTATTGAACCACAGACCTTAAACAGTTGATGGAATTTTGCCATGGTTTTAGGCACACTATGCAAATAAGGCTGAAGGTCAAGATCATGAAATGGTTTTATCACAGCTTGGGCGAGGGGACAAAATTTTTTGCCAGTCCAAACCCACGGAAATTTCAAGGCTCTGAAAGCATCCTTCCCTTCATTTAAATGATCATGCATGAATCCATAAATTTCAAGCAAAATATGTTGAAATTGATAGTAGTCTTCATCACTAAAGGTTTTTGAAGTATACCAATCAACAACAATTTTAAAATGTTTTAAGACAGCACTGATGCTAGGTTTGGTGAAGATTCCTAAGGCTTTCTCCAAGTTGATATGGACACTTTCAACAAGGGGAAGTGACGAGCCAACCAGAATCGCATGGGCTCCATCGCACATATCTGGTGGGGCACAAAGGTTACAGACATCTCCCTTCCAGACTAAAGAGCCTGGGTAGTTTGGTGGCCTTTCTTTGCAAGCTGGAACCCATTTTATTTTCTTCAGGGTCATCTTTCCTTCAGAAGACTGCAATAGCGTGTGATTCTTGTTTAAAACCAGTAAGAGTGTTTTGGCTTTCTTTAGAAGAACATCCTGATTTGGACAAGAACTGACCTGTAAGGCTTCAATATTTTTTGCTACTTGCACAACATCATTTTCTTTGAGACTGGCTTCGTTTTTCAGACCAATCTGTCTTAAAGAGTGAAGAATATCTGGTGAGGTAAAAACTGAAGGTGGGAAGCAGGTTTCTTCTTCACTGTAAAAGAGATCCTTTAGTACTTCTATATCAGGATCAAAGAGTTCACCAGCTGACACCATCTGTTCCTGGGAAATCTGAATGAATTTCAATGGCATTAACCAATCAAGCACATTCGGATTCTCATTCTTAAGAGAGGACAGATTCTCAAGGGTCCATAACATAAGGTGTGTTACTTCATCGTGTGAATAAAATGCATTTTCAATATCTTTTAAAATGAGTTTTAAGCAATTAGTGGTCTTTAACTTCTCTATTTTCAACATGTTTGCCAAACGAATAGTAGCTTCATCGCTACTGTCTATTACCGAAATAGAGAGTCGGAGATCTGGCAGAAGTTTGGCCGTATGGTGCAAGACCTTACAGCCTTTTAGTTTTGTGTAAGACGAAAGCCCCTGATCAGATAAATGGTTAATTCGCTTGAATATTGGCAATTCCTGAATTATTCTTTTCTCTTTTTCACTGATATCAGTTAAACTAGCTAAAAACTTCCTCAGAGCATCTTTGTGTGTGGGAAGCAGCGAAGCTATCTGATTACACAATTTCTGCAACGGCATCTTCTCCATTATCTGTAGAACAGCACTCGGTAATGGTGAGTGAATGTATTTTTTAATAAGTGGATGCTGTATGGAGGCATCTAATTTTTTAAGGACAATCCCTCCAAGTTTTTGTACAATGTCTGCTAAAAATTCAGGAAGCTGTGCTTCAGATTCATCATCTAAAATGACTAATGATGGAATCCTGAGTCTAATGAGTTCCACACACTTCTGACCTTCTTCTAGTGTAGTTCTGGGGATAAGTGGCATCTCATCAAATAAAGTCAAATCTTCTGAAAAATGTATATAGAGATTCTTCCAAACCATTTTAAGCCATGCGACAGATGGGTGATTTTTGTCTTCATCAAATGGATACCACTGAACAATCAACTCTCTGCCAGGCCAGAATGTATTCATTACTTCTTTGATAAGACGTGCAAATCGTTCCGGATTTAGAAGCTGCAGCTGAGTACATGGTCTTCCTGTAAATCATATACAGAAATATTATAAATAGATATAACTCTAACTTATTTAGCTTTCTATTCTTGCAGACTAGATAGTACTATGAAGCCATTTTTAGAAGGTTTAAGTACACTGTAAAAATGCAAACATTCAGCATACCTGGGCTAATATTATTTTTATATAATGACAGAGAATCTACATATACACTTATATTTACAACGACTCATGGGAGAAAAAATTCTCTTTGGAAAGTGCTTATTTTAAGTAAATATTTAAAATGCATTTGCATGTATTTTAAAAAATTATCCTATGCTGTTCTACAAATGGAATCAACATGGAAAGTAAGTTTTAGTGGTTATCTGTCTACAAATAAAAGCATGAAAGAAAATGTGGCTAAACCTTAACTAAGTACCATTCTATTTAAGGGTAAGTGATTTATAAGCAAACCCAGTATGTATTTCCTTTCTTCGTGTGTCCAGGAAGGAAACGTGGCTGCACAGGATGATAGAGGGGCATGAGACAGGGGTCCATGTCTTGGATGCCAACACTCTCTGAAGTCACAGCAGCGAGGACACTTAGAGACTTTCCTTCCACTCACTAAAACCTGATACGTAAAGTAGGTGTCAATCTCTCTGGGACCCGAATTCTCTCTGGAAAAAGGATGGGGATGAAGTTCTGGTTCCAAGACTGCTCCATTTACATGCCCAAGCAGGGATGATAGTCACAGATTTTCCAAATAAGCTTTTACCTGGCTACTTATTCTTAGTTATTAAAGTGTGCTCTTTGGAGCCCTGGGATTTTGCAGAAACGCCTTGGAGACAAGGAATGGGAGTAGCTGGGGTCTGCTGCAAAGGCAGGGCTTGTCCCCCATCAAGCTGCTCTACTTCTAGATGTTTTATAAGTAAGGAGACTAGTAAGATTTCATCTAGGGAAAAAGATTTTTGCTGATTCTTAACCACTGCTCCAGAAAATAACACTATTTCTAAGTGCATTTTGTGTTTCAGAGTATTTAAAGTAACAGGAAAAGATTTTTCAAGAACATTATATACCTATAGGTCTGTGTTAGCCCATATAGAGAAATAAAAAGCACCTCAAATTCAATCTTATGGAAAACAATTTTCTTTCCATGTACATACAATTTCTAGACTCTTAAAAGACTATTTTAAAAAATTATAGAAGACGGTCTCAAACCCTTTGAAACTTCGATACATCACTATTTTTTAACCAAGAGAGGACATCCCTATTTCAGAGTCTTACACTTCGGGAAGATGACTCTGCCTCCAAATAAGAAAATTATCTTTCATGCTACAGTAAGACATTTTTATATTACTGCTACAGAAATTTAAGCAAGGGTACATTTTTTGCAACTTTTGGAAGATGTCAATCCCCAAATTCTGAGTATCTTCAGTTTCTACATGTGTGATTTAGGGTAAATCAAGTAGTAACATTTAAGGAATCAAAAAATCTTGTCAAGCAATCTTGTCAAATCTTGTACTAGTCTGACCAGTACAGTCTCTTGACCTATGAATTCCATTAAAATATAATTTTTTATAATTAAGTTTTAGTAACAATGTTCTAAAAAAAAATGCTTACTGAATTGAATTAGTAGAATATCCAAATCATAAGTAAGGCAAGGATTTAACACCAAAGATACAAAAAAGAGTTAGAAATTAAAATTCAGAACACTATGAAAACAAAATATTAAATGTACACCACACTGCGCTATACGTTAATAACTGCCACAAGACGTGCATTTGGTAGATGACACTGTCTAGTATCCTCGTGTGAAACTGGCAATTCATAAAACTACACCCACCTTCAGGAAAAAGGGCTAATATTACTTTATAAATAAAATACCAAGAAAACACCCACACCACATATAACATGCAACTAACACACCAGTCATGCTCAACTAAAAAAAAAACATAAGGGAAAGTAAAGGAGAGAGAAAATGAAATTAAGACACAATTCTAAGTAGTTATATGGGTTTAATCTGAAGTCCTGATTGCTATATAGTTTTGTATTTAAGCCTTTAGTTTTTCACCCTAAAGTAGAAATGTTAACACAGAAAAGTCATCACATCTTAGGTCAGAAAGCCAACAAAATGATAAAGCACCTCCAATAGTATCAGCAAAATAATTTTTATAGCATTTTAATAAATGACTATGTTTTTGTTGCCCTAGCCTTGAAAATCATCAGCACTGTCAAAAGAGGTCAACTCGACAGCACTGAAAGTGTTCCTGAAGACAGAACTGTTTTATCTAAACTAAGATTAGACATGATTATTTCAGAACTACCTCTTTTAAGAGTAGTTTTTGCTTTACTATCAATCTGTTCAAAATAATAAACATCAACACACTGAATCACTCTTTAAAGACTGTACTATGTTTTTTGTTTATATTTATTCACATGTTTATGTTTAGTACCAACTTTGAGAAAGATTTTTGACACAGATGAAAATAGGATATTATAGACTTCTTCAATATTTACTTAGCCACAAAATCTCAGTCCTGAATGCCTTCACTGACTTGGGGCTCAGTACACTTGACCAAACTCCTTTGGAGTCACAACTGCTGACTCTGGGTGTCTGAGGCTGTGAGCACAGCAACAGCTCTTTCTACTTTTCTTGTACAGAAAGGGGCAGTGGCAGCTTTGATGACTGATGAATTCTAAATGTACTCCACTGTGTAGAGTGAGTCAAATCTCTTTGTAAAATACACATGTGACAGAGAGCAAGTCCATTCAATGGTAAGCTACAGATGAGTCAAATCTTCCAAGAAACAGAAAGACAGGAAAAGAAAAGAACCAATGAAGGAAAGGAAAGCATGTCTGCCTGCCAAGCACTCCATCTGGCACCAGGCAGCTCTAGGAGCAGCACTGAGAGAGGGGGACCATGGGGGTCCAGTGGGAACATCCACTCTAACGTGGAGCCTGCCAATGTGGTTCCAAAATCCACTGGTGGCCAAATTTCTTTTCAAGAAGTCCACACTGGCATTCTGCCCGTTCAAGGTGTCCTAGTGTTCATCTAGAAAAGGTGCCACAAGACAACAGGAGAGGTCACTGCCATTACCAGGAGCGTCCCTAAGGCTTAGGGATAACTACGCAACCTACTCCTACCACCATTTTGTTTTCTTCTTGGATTATACCTTACAAATATAGGATATATTAGGTTTTAGAAATATACAGTAAAAATAGCTATGGATGACAAGCCACTTACAAGCTAGAAACCAAATTTAATATTAATAGGAATCATCAATATAACAATGACTTGGTTTCTCAATTCAGTATGAGTACAGCTTACTACAAAGAATTGACTGACTTCAAAAAATAACATTTACCATAAAAACAATGTCCATTAAGCAACTACTGCATCCTCTTCTTTTCCAAGTGAAACATGAACTGAGGAAAAATAATACCAGCTGAGTCCAAATATTTTTATTAAAAAAATAAAAGTCAGTAAAATGACACACTAGGCACGGTAAGAACAATCAGCCGACTGTTCCAAATGAAAACTGTGTTAACCACTTTACTTTCCTCAGTGTGCCAAGTAGAGGGATGCTCTCCCATGGTAAGCCAGTCACCACTGTGGGTACCAGAAAGACTCCTCCCTTCGCCATCACAGATCCCAGAACTTGGTCCCCTCTACACTTTCTAATCTCAATATTTGTGTATATCATTTAAAAGAGGTGCGTTCATTCACACTTTCCCATTAAAAACCACAGCTTAAAATACAAATTTCAGCAGAATTCTTTGAGACCAAATGTTCTATGAAATATTTTCAAATCATTTAAATATGGTTTTATTGTGGTATGTACAACCACCACCTATAAACCTATATTGGTACAGTTTCCTCTCTCCTTTAAGTAGTTATCAGCACCGGGTGGGGGGGATGTTAACATAACCTCTAGCTACTTCAGTAAATGAAAAAACAAGATTCAAAGAATCAAATGAACAAAAACATCAAGCTACAAATAAACACAACATTTAGTCAGTTACCATACCTGAATATCCCCAGAGAAGTTGTTGTGCTAGAATATAATTAAATCCAATCTTAGAAAAAGCCAGAACTGTCACAATTTCACATGACGGCTACAGAAATTATTCTACATCTTAAGATAGCACCATCTATGGAATCTTACACATCATTATGTAAAAGAAAAGCCATAAACAAAATTCCAAATATAGCAGAATATACATTTAAGATTTAAAAATGTATTTCAATGCAAGCTAAATCCAAACTACATAATGGGTAGGAAATCTTAGCTCAGAAAGAAAGCAAAGAAGAAAGGAATACAAACTTTGTATGTATAAATTACATTTCAACAGCATAAATAATGTAATTTGATAAGCTCCCAGTGTGCTTTTTGTACAGATGATTACCATATGATATTCAGATATTCCAGATAAGAATTAAGAAAGGGAAGGGTTCCTGGGTGGCTCAGTAAGTTATGCATCTGACTCTTGATTTCAGCTCAGGTCATGATCTCAGGTTGTGAGACTGAGCCCCACACTGGGCCCCATGCTGGGTGTGGAGCCTGCTTGAGATTCTCTCTCCGCTCCCACTACCCTTCCCACCTGCCTCTTTAAAAAAAAAAAAAAAAAAAAATTAAGAAAGGGAAGACATCTAATTTACAGAGTAAATCACTCCATAAATCAGAGTATCTCTACAAAGTACGTACACAATTTTTGGAGTATTTCCATAAAGTAAGTATAATTCACTCTATGACAAAGAAAAGGGGGTTTTCTCATATACTTCTACTGCTTGCTTATAATAACCACCAATAATTTCAACCATCAAAGAATCCTATATGGCCATCTAACCCCTCCTCTGCCTGAAGCAAACCATTTCTTTGCTCAAGTACACCTCCACAGCTCTGTGCCATGTTCGTATACTTGGGTATATTAGGCTACACCTGGCAGCTAACACAGAGCTGAAGCTCTTATCAAAGGAACTTAAGCTCTTCTAATCTGAACATTCTTTCAATTACTTTACAGGCATTCCAACCATCAATGGTGACTGCTAGAGACAGAGAAATAAACATGATACATGACCTCAGACCATGTCTCATAGTCTAATGGGGAAGGTGGGTATTAGATAAATTATCATAAATGACAAAACAGGTACACATGTGGGGCACAAGTGCTACAAGAACTCAGTGTGCCATGAGGACACATGGGCCATGAGACAAATGAGCATGAGAGAGCGAGATTGGGGACAAAGGAAACCATGTTTCCTTAGGGAGGGAACTATACCTTAGGGAGGAAAAGAACAGGCTATCTCCCATATATGAGAATGATCAGGGGAGACTATAAAAGAGATTAATAATAATCACAATAAAAGCAAATACTGATATAATGTTTCCACATACTGGATTCCAGGCATCTTTATAACACCCAGAAATGGAGCCATATAGTGAAGGGCCTTGTAAGAAATACTAAGGATTTTGGCCTTAGTTCCAAGGAAAAACGGGAAGCCTTTGAAAGATCTTCAGATAAAGAGTGGGAAAATATTTTAGAAAGATTAAGTAGCAGTACTGTTGCTCTGCTAACTAAAGAAGCAAGAACAGCCGCAGGAAGACTTGCACGATTATTCCCGTAGTCCAGGTGAGACGGAATGGCCGCCTAAAGGAGGATGAGGATGTGAGCGGAAGACGTCCTACGACAGGTCCCTCTTCCAACAGGTGGTTGTGAACGAACGTAGTAACCCAGAATATCCTCATGGAACAAATCCTGCACCACAATCTTTGGAATATCGCTCACCTATACACCTGAGGCTGGCGCCTGAAATTGTCACATCTTCTGAAGACTTCTACATACACCTATGAGACCGTCTCAGCAATGAATACCGTAAATCATCACAAAGTAGTGTCGAAGTGTACAGGTGAATATGCCGCCCCTCCACCATGATGTTTGCAGCCCTTCCCCAGAAAGTCTGAGACAGAACACGTGCCAGCTTCTCTGAGAGGTGCCCGGACCCGCCATCCCCTCCTCATACTGACTCTATTCTCGGGATTTGACAGAGGACACATCCCACTGAAGGGCAGTATTATTTACGTTGATGTCCCCACTGGACTGTGAGCTCCTTCACTTTTATTCTTCACATTATCTCCCTCTAGCACAATGCCTGGTACACAGGGGAAATTCAGAGAAATGTTTACTGGGAGTCTTTGGTCATGAAACAGAGCAAGGCATGAGGCCATATGTAATAAGGAAATATTAAAAATACTTCAAATATAAATAGGATCGTGGTGCTAACCTATCAGGCACTCCTACCATTTGTGTGATTTAACTGTTTTTTTTATTTGTTTCCTCCAAATCCCATCTACCCTCTCTTCTAACTACTCCCCAAATTCTAAGTCAAGCATTTACTCAAGTAACTTAACCCTCAAATAACTCAAATGAAGAAGACAATATACACCCAATTATCTCATGATTATGGAGAGCAGATAAGCGGACAGAAGATACTCATCTGAAAAGTTAACAGTAAATCAAAGGCACAATCCCAGGGATTTATTTGCCTTTCCGTCTTTGTGCCCCTGTCCCGCAACACCATCCCCAGCCCCGCACGCGGAAGCAGGAACATGTCCAGCCAGACGTGTCAAGCAGGCACTGGAAATACAAAAACAAAATAAGCGATGGTTCCTGCTCTCAAGGATTTTATAGTCTAGCAGAGTAAAATTATGACCATGATAAGGCCGAGACGACTGAATGGGCTGTGGACTGAGCTCCCTGAGCAAAGCAGAGGCAGCCACCTCAGAGGTGCAGGGCAGGGGTGGGTGCAGGGAAGCCTCCTCTTGGAAGACACGTGTGGGCTGAGGCGTAAAGGATGAACACAAGTCCGAGCGGCAAAGTGGAGGATGGAGAGAGTATTTCAAGCAAAGGAACACCACATACAAAAATACAGACATGAGGAAACTTTCATTCAGAACAATTACGAAGCTCCCACCTTGAAGCAGCTGCTGTGCTACACGGTGGTGACAAGTGTGTCTGCTCTTGTGAGATGGATGGAGCGGTAAGTTTATCAATCTGCAAACGCTCAGGATGGCGAGAACAGGAAGGGGACACAGAATGAACCTAAGCCAAAGAGATGGTGAGTTCACAGTCACAGAAAGCCGTGCCACCCACAGGAACACCACCAGGTTTAACCTGAGAGAAATCAGTGTCCACTGAGAATGCCGAGCAGGGGAGGGATGTGATCGGAGAGCGAGCACTGGAGCGAGCGAATCTGTGAGGGGGCCCTACACTATGACGGAGGCAGCACAGAAAGCGAGAGCCTAATGCAGAGAGCTGGGAAGGAGGGGGAACAGACTTAAGGACAGAATGAGGACTCAAGTCACGAAAATGTTGATTTTGAGACACTTACAGAACTCCCAAATGCAAAATGATAATAGCGGCCATTTCATCAGTGACCTTATGTGCCCGGTACCATGTTGAACCAGACGCATTATGTATGCATCGTATGATCACCAAAGTCATGACCACCGCAACACTACAACATCGCTTTTCGATAACCTGCCCCCCTGCAACACTGCAAAACTGGATAAAACTCAGGAAGTTGTGACTGCCTGCCATCCTTGACTCAACCCTTACTTTCATTTCTCTAACCTTATAATAAAGTAATCTTGCACTGGATATCACCAAAACTTGAGGGCCTCAGACAGACTGTCATGGAAGGATGTTCCTGTATTACCTTGTTACTGACTGGGAAACAAAGGCTCAGAGAGGTTGGCTAATTTGTCCAGAGTCCCACAATGAAGGAGTTGGGTGTGAGCCAAGATCTGTGTGACTACAAAGTCCCAGAAACGTAACCATTACAGCACACTGCCCATCTTGACACTGGGGTGGCAAAAGATGATGGGGCAGTTCTTCCCCAGGGATGGCGGCAGGTGCCTGGGCTGGGTAGGGATACTCAAAGAAAGTGAGAGCAAGATGGAAGAGGTGAGTGACAGCTCCCATAATAGCCCATATTCAGGGATAAACTCAGGAACAGGAATTCACAAAAATTCTGGGAAGCAGGAAAAGAAACATAAGGACACCAAAAGAGAAAAGTGCCATAAAAACCAAGGTGTTCCGGAAGGGCATGAGCAACAACGTCTAAACTTCAGGGAGATCAGATAAAACAATAAAAAAGGCCACTGGACTTAACAATAAAAAAGTCATTAACTGGTGACCTCAGCCAGGCAATTTTCCTGGGAATCTAGCAGAAACAAAGATTTGTTTGCAATGATAATAGGTGACGAGGAGGCAGACCATAAGCCTATCCTACGCTTTCTAAAAGCCGGACCAGGAACGAATGCAAGAGGAATCAAAGTCTAGTTTGGTCTGTTTTTCCAAAAAAGGGGAAAACTGAAATTATGTTCAAAGCTAACAGTAAAGGGGCAGTAGAGGCAAACAATGAAAATACAAGCAATTACTTAGTATTTAGCTCAGGATTCTAAATGCAATACAAGTAAAACTATAAAGTAATAAGACAGATTTTATCCTAGGAATGAAATTAGAGAAGTACCCACTGCAGAGAAAAAAAAAAAACACATTTCAATTCTAGGCAGCAGAACTTTCAAAACTGGGCCATCAGTTGTTACTGATAATCAGTAAACAGAAGTCTACAGCGCTCTGTCAGCAAAACAGCCACATAATCATCATTTAGAGCAAAAGAAAGATAAAATAATAAATAAAACATCATGTTGTATATGTGTGATGTTCCCTATCATAGGAAGGGAGCTCCCAAGGTAATACACCTAGAGGTAAACGACACGCAGGGGCCTCTCTTCTCCCACACTCACTAATGCCCTCCATCTGGCCCAGGCCACCAAAACATGGAATAACATATTTGACTGGTCACTTCAGAGAAGAACCTGCACAATCCCAAGAAGGTGGGCAGGGGCAGCCAGCACGGGGCAGCCGGGTTCTCCCACACTGCCTATGTCTACACTAGTGAGCTAATCTGAGTGATTCTGGCTCAACAACAAAAGCAAGCTGCCTGACACCAGCCATGATCTCCAGTACCAGAATTATCAGGATGTCAGGGCAATGTGTCATGGTGATCTACTGGACTTCTCTCTGGGCATCTCTTCGCCAACTCATGTCTCAGAAAACCAAAGCAAGGGTGTCACTTACTGGGTCCTCATCAGCCTCCACATCATAATGCTCCCAAAATATTAAAACTGTTTAAGGCAACAAACGAATATCAAAAACTAATTTTGCCTGGCACTAACAGTACAAAAATAATAGGGAAGATGCCCAGGAGGCAGTTACCCATCTTTCACATGGCCAGATAAAATACTGAAAAGGCCAGAGGTCAGGATCACTAAATAATCATGAGAATGGTAACCTAAACTTAAAACTGAGATAAAGAAAAGTGACCTTGAAGACAATTTCTGGGAGAACCGAGCTACACATCATGTGTGACAGAAAGAGTCAACCCAACCCATCTATCGTACAGTCCAGAAAAATTAACCAAGAACCAGAGACGAAACAGTGCTTATGGTATAATCCCCAAAAAACAAATCAGAATCCACAGTAGATGAGGAAATGAAAAGACACATGAAGTAGGAAGACTCAACTTTATAAAAATGTCAAGTTATCTATGTAAATGCACAAATTTTACTCATTCCTAAAAATGTAACAACGGGTACCCCATCCACCTAAGGCCAGACAAACAAGTTGTGGCCATCCCCATGCCACAGGGTATCTGAAAAGTTCTGAGTAAAAGCGGTATTATTCTGCTGGACTTGTACCCTTTGTTCCTGATTTGGTTCCGAATAACTTGAATAACCAGGCTGATTTCCAAATCCATATCCACCTGAGAAACTATCAGCCATTAACAAGAACATTCTCTTCAAAAGGAAGAATACATCACACAGGGAGAAAGCAGGATCCAGTCAGACAACCTGGATGGATAAGAGTAGTCAAGGACACAGACACACACCCCGGTAACTAGCTGAGCTCATCTGTGCTACTATATGCCAGGATCCCCGTGGGAGCGGACGAGACCACAGAGGCCTGAGGCAGTGTCTGGGTGTGGGCAATCTTCTGGGTTTGGACCTGGGTTTGTTCAGTTTATAAAACTTCACTGAGCCTACATTTATGGTATGTGTACTTTTCTGTATGTGCATTATATCGCAATGTAAAGTTTTTATACAAGACTGTAATACAGATTTTGGAAAAATAAGGATTTCTAAAACTTTGGAGCACAGAACAGCAGTTATAGGAATCCAAGTTTAGACTCTCAAAAAGGCTACTTTGAAGATGACCATTCTGAGCTACGTGAATCATCTAGATAGTAGAAAAATCAACATCCACTTTCCAGCTCACAGTTACAGATCCCTATGGTTAACAGCACTGCACACTCATCTTCCCTTAGTCTCACCTGGGCTCATTCTTAGTTCGCCTCCCCCATCCCAACTCCTTTCACTTCTATTTAAATGAATAAAGATGTATAATGTATAATAAAGATGTATAATGTATAATGATGTATAATGATTTCCTTTACTCATTATCCTTCAAAAGAGAACAGCATATGCTATAAAAGACACAGTACAAAAAATACGCTTTATAACCTTAACTGATGGGACAAATCCAGAATTTTTCAGGCCAGTATCTAACTTAGAAAGAGTTCAGACAATGGTTTTATAAGAGAAAGGATGCTCGCAAAGTTGAAAGATTCTATTAAAATGAGACCCATGCTGGTCTTTCCCCCAGATCACTCTGTCTTTTCCTACAAAAAATTCTCAACAAAGGACACCCATCCTTTGCCAAGACCTCAAGAGTTCTCTTTCCTGACACTGCCATCAGTGTGCAGTCCCTGGAGCTGAGCCAGAACAGCCACAAAAAACTCTGGAGGACTGGGTGGTGTGGGCGACACAAGGCTGGCAGGTGTAAGCCCTGAGCTCCAGGCACACATGACCTTCTGACCTTTGAACCAAACTTCTTTCCCTCCTTCCTCTGTGCAATCCAACCAGTAACAACCAGTAGTGAGCTGTGCTCACTACTACATGGGCTAAGAGACATGAGACTCGAGGGTTCACATGAGAAAGGAAATGGGAAAGCATTACAAAGCTGTGTAAGGGACACCTGGGTGGCTCAGTCCGTTAAGTGTCTGCCTTCAGCTCAGATCATGATCCCAGCAACCTGGGATCAAGTCCCATATTGGGCACCTTGCTCAGCGGGGAGCCTGCCTCTCCCTCTGCTTGCTACTCCCCCTACTTGTGCTCTCTCATTCTTCCCCTCACTGACAAATAAATAAAATATTAAAAAAAAAAAAAAAAAAGCTGTGTAAGAAATTACCACAAATGGTAATTTATGGTGACAGGAGAGGTTTTGAAATGCAATACCACCCTTGGATTCTTTTATATGTCCAAATCTAGCACTGAAATGCCTTAAAATATAACAATTACATTAGGTTAAACCATCTGAAATTGTTGACTTATAGGTTTAGAATGGTAACTTTCGGTAATTTCCTACTGGTTCAACTTCACAGAAAACTTATAAAAACTATTTATACTTTTAGCAATAGGTTTATTTAAAAAACAAAACAAAACAAAAAACCTAAGCAACTATAATACCTCGGGTTTGGGCAGCTTCCTTTAAAGCAGCTATAAGGTGAGGCTTCAAGTTATCCAAAATGAACCTTCCTTCAAGACCTGGGAAAAGGGACCTAAAAAGTGAAAGAAACACAGCAATTGTAACCTTCTAACAATTCTAAGATAAGAGAAATTCAATTACATAATTTCATTTCAGTTAAATGTACTACTTTATATAAATTATAATGCACATACCAAATCACACTGCAATACTTTTTGATCGAATACTATCTAGGCATCCCTTTAAAACACGGTGGCATCATGCGCCATAGCCAAGTCCAGAATAGTCTAAACATCTTAGAATGAAATTAACTTTATTTTCTGAGATTCATACACATCCTCATTTATAAAGAGTTCCTTAATGCGCTGTTCTCATTAAATTCAATTTCATCAAAATAATTTATTATCAACTCAATCTAACTTTGTTATTAGTGCTTTAGAACCCTTGTTTTCAGTGTCCTGTTATGAGATATCCAAGAGAAATGACTGCTCGATAACTTTTAGGCTGACCAACATCTGAATGCTTTCTCACTTGAGAATATAAAAATACACCCTTTCATAGTTTAACAAAGTATTTCTGCGAAAGTCTTCCTGACTATAGCTCTACCCTGATGGCGACTAATGGATTTCACAGTAAAGGACTCTAGATGTACGTGGGGGTGGGGGGAGGGAACAGTGCGGCAGAAGTGTGAGCTCTACCTTGGATAGTCTTCTGAGGTAATATAAATAACATCTTGATCTGATACAGATGAGGAGAAGGGCACAAAATTTCCGTTTTGTAAAGGTAGCAGCTCCAACCCCAGCAGTTCACTGTAGGCTTGGTCAGAAAGCACAAATTCCAGAAGGTGAAGCTTGTCTTGGGCATCACCTGGTTGCACAGACTTCCTCAGCACCTGCCGCACCCACGCAGGCGTCACCTTCCTCACGGGCTTGGCGCTGGAGGCAGCGAGCTGAACGGCAGCAGCAAGATTGGCGGGTACCTTGACAATCTGCTTCCCTGAGCTCTGGAGGTAGCTGAGCACGGTTTTCGTGTATTCCAAACTTTCGTCCAGTTCTGAGAAGTAGGCCTCCTCCAACTTGACCCAGTGGTTGCTAATGGAATACAGGACCGCGTTCTGGAACAGCTCGTTAAACAGAGGCTCCAACACTGGCTGCCAGTGCACCTTGACTTTGTTCGCATCGGGCCAAAGCTTATAGATGATGTCAACCGACAAGGGAAAATCAGAGCTCCTTTCTGTCTCCAGACGTTTTATGGAATCTAAGATCAGAGTCGCGTAGGCTTTAGGGACAACATTCACAACCAGAAATTCATTCCACAAGGCTGCCGGGTCTCTCCACTGGTCCAGCTCTCGCCACTTGATGCTTCTGCGATTGTCAGTCAGGCCAAAAAACCCGCTGATGTGAATTGGGAGGCCCGTTTTGCTTTCCTCACCTGGCGGCAAAGGAAGAAAGCAGAAGGCTTTTCCTGAGAAATCGGCTGTTGCTCCTTTTTCTTCATCATCTCTTGATAAAGACATGGCTATTCCAATGATTGGGACAAATTTCAATTCATCAGCTAAAGAATCAAGTTTACCACTAATCCCTCGCCCACCCACACTGTTACACACCAGCCAGGAGGTTTTTTGTGCGTCCTTAGTACTCTCATCTTCTAAAACTATATTTATATGATATGTTACACAGGTTATGCTATTGCTTGGAATCTTTTTACAATAGTTACTTATAGCAGTTTCCAGAATCTTTACAGAATTGGGCCGCTCGTGCTTCAGGGCCTTATTCTCACTAGCAGTTACCCTAAATACCAGTCTCTTGGTTCCATCGGCCTCTCGGACATGTAAGGAAACATCCTGCACACTTTTCAGGAAGAGCAGCACTGTGTCCGCATCTGCCCTGAACGAGTCAAACAGCTCAAGGACCTTCTGCTTATTGTAGAGATTACTACTAAGCTGGGAAGGTTGTAGGCGAAGAGGGAAACGGAAAAACGTTCCTGGAAAATTGGCATTTACAAACGTTTCCTTGGTGCTTCCAAAAATGCCAATAAATGGAGCAAACTGGTCTGAAAGTTCACTAATTTCTTTGCTGTCATCTTTGAGATTCCAACACTGGCCTGATTCATGTGGACCAAAAAGCGTTTGATGAGGGTCTAGCATCCCAATCTGGTCACCACTAAATATGCAAGGAACATCTGTAAAGAAAATTTCGACAGTCATGATCAACTCTGAAATTTAACACACAATTATAATTACAATGTACAATTACTATCAAAATATTTTAAGTGGAAAAGCACAAACCATAAAGTGACTCTAACACAGCTTTATCTAAGAACAAACTAAATTTAGCTCAGGAATTTAATTCTCTGAACATGAAATCTAATGATTTCTCTTTTGATTCATTAAGTACCAGGCAGAGAAACTTCAGATGATTACTATGAAAACGTAAGAGAAATCTTCAAACACCTACTACACAATCAACATATCTGAAAGATATTTATACTCAGCCCCCACAGCCACCTGAACCCAATTATACAAAAATGTACATCCTATGCTCAAAATACACATTCCCACCACAGAGTCTCTGAAAGTGGGGGAGGGAAAGGACAGTGCAGGTGACACCCCCACGTGTTACCCAGTGAGCCAAGGCCCCGGGATACGTCTATAAGCAGCCCCCTGGTTTACTACCATCCCGTGCCTCTCATGCTGAGCACACCTCACCACACGGAACCCAAGCACAGTGCCCTGGGAGACATATTTTTTATACAGCAACTATTTCAACTGTTTCTCAACCACAGACAATACTACTTTGACAGAGGCAGAAAACTAGGTACATCAGATGCTCTGTACTTAGAGAAATTCTTCAACGCAGTGCCTTTCTATGGACTTCCTGAGAGTAATTTTCACATGGTCTGCCTCACCTGCTGACTTTCACACCTAACCCTCACACAAGATGCACCTTCATATTCACAGTCATCAACAGCAGCCTGTGCTGTCACAACCACGGCCTCCTAAACTTCCAGGTATTTTAAGTAGGAAATAAGAGGTCCACCAACCCAGCTGCTAAATCCATCAACAATGCGATGGGATGGCACTCCCGTCTGCACTCCAGTTACTAAAATTATGTCAGAGATTCCGGATAGTTGTAAAGCATAACGTATGACCTTTGCAAATCCCCAGATTAGAGCACAGCATTCCAGTTAATGCTGTCCCACAGAAGCATGCTCATTCACGAACCGTGAACAAACCCACAGTGCTACGCGGATGTGGCAGTCAGCTAGACTCCCCAACTAAACAATTCGTTCCTGTAGGACACTCTCCACGCTTATGCGCGGGTTTAAAACTTCCACATGTCACAGACCTGAGGGGTAACTCATCAATGGTTGAACACACCAGTGCTAACATTCATGTATAATTGTTACATAACACTGCGAGATGGAATTTAATATATGATTTACATTCCACAATATATTATAATAATACAAATGCAATAAAAAATAGAAGCTTACAAAACTGGGCTACAGTGACCCAACACCCCACTTGCCAGTCCCAATTCAGGCTAGAGGTTTGAGAACAATACCACCCTCTTCTCTGAAGAGTGTTCCAGTGTGAACAATAAGTTATATGGTTTCCCTAGCTATAGCTACAGCTCTGCTAGCTAGCTCATTCTGCCCTCCTGCAAGTTCAAAATGCAAACAGAGTATGAAACTAAACCATAGCAAGTGCCAATTCCATTAAAAAAAACTTTTTAGCACAAACTGCAGTAAATTCTGAGAGCTTTGACTATGGAAGATACATCTACTCTTAGAGACGTCTACACGAAGAGTTTAAAGTACTTCCTATTGTAACCACAAACCAGAATCCTCATATTCTTTCTAGATTCAAAATGTGATTTCAAAGTAATCTTTGAAATACTCAAAGGTTTAAGAAGAGCAAAATTTTTATCAGGAAAATGTTAAGAAATCAGAATCAAAGATCTTCACTTTGTTATTCAATTCTACTGAATATTATACTTTCCTCTTCAATCTCCTAATATTTAAAAATAGGTACAAGAAAATCTGTGAAAATGCTTTTGTCTGACTCAAAGATAGTCAGTATAAAACTTTTTAGAGTAGTAACAATTTATGCAGGTATTTTAAGAACTACAGTTCAAACCTCACGTAAAATGACTAAATATGTAATATTACACTGAACCCACCAGATCACAGAATTAATTTTCAACATCACATGATGAGGCTCTGGTGTACCGACCATAATAACTTTAGAAAACATGGATAGGTCACTGGCATACTTCTTACCGCCATCAGGAAATTTGAAAAAGATGCCTTTTAAAAGTACCACCTCCAAAGTTAACTAAGTAAATTACAAAATATAGGTTAAAATAATTTTCATGACCATGACCCCAAAACCAAATACTATACCTGTTATATGATAGACAGAATTAAACCCAATTCCGAATCTTCCAACCTTCAGGGGGTCGTCCTTTTTCCTGCTCCTGGCTATTTCCTGAATGCCGTGCCAGTCCTCTGGTGTGAAAACTGCATTGTTGTACACATACAGAGCTGGCCCTGGGTGGTAAAGCACACAAGCAATATTCAGAAAGAAGTAAGGCATGGTGTTCAGGCCTCTGCCAAGAGCTTCCGCCACATAAAACTGCTTATTCCATGGGCAGATGGAAAGAAGTGAATGGATGGGGCGCCTGGGTGGCTCAGTGGGTTAAAGCCTCTGCCTTCAGCTCAGGTCATGATCCCAGGGTCCTGGGATGGAGCCCCACATCGGCCTCTCTGCTCAGCAGGGAGCCTGCTTCCCCCTCTCTCTCTGCCTACTTGTGATCTCTGCCAAATAAATAAATAAAATCTTCAAAAAAAAAAAAAAGTGAATGGAATGACTGAATTCTGCAAAATAATTCTGATTTTCACAATAAAAGTAAAAACACAAGCTAATGGTAAAAATAACTAGCAGGGGAAAAAAATTATTGCTGGCCAAAACTCCAAAAAGGGAAAATTAAGAATGTTATGATACTTAACACATCCAAACCACAGAGCAAACAAGGAAGTTAATCAGAGTATACTATTACTTGACAAAATTTGCTCCTAAATGGTAGATTTAAATCATTTTGTAAATGGGATAACCTATAAAAGTACTAAGGAGACTTGTTATCTAAAAACAAACCTTGTTAAGGGGCACCTGGGTGGCTCAGTAGTTAAGCGTCTGCCTTCCCAGGGTCCTGGGATCAAGCCCTGAATCCTGCTCCCTGCTCAGCGGGAAGCCTGCTTCTCCCTCTTCCACTCCCCCTGCTTGTGTTCCCTCTCTTGCTGTCTCTATCAAATAAATAAAATCTTTAAAAAAAAAAAAAAACCTTGTTAATACATTATTTCATAAGAAGAAAAATAATCCTTTAGTCATGTTAATAATCACCTTGTTTGTTTCTGTTTTTGTCAGCCTCTGGAATTTTCTATATGAGGGATTATCTGAATAACTAAAACAATCATTAATGTGACAAATTTTAAAATCAACACTTCAGAATAATAGTACCCTGTCTTCAAAGTCATTCTTTTACTTTTTTGTTTTTTTTAAGATTTTATTTATTTATTTGACAGAGATCACAAGCAGGCAGAGAGGCAGGCAGCGGTGGGCAGGGGAAGCAGGCTCCCTGGTGAGCAGAGAGCCCAATGGGGGGCTCGATCCCAGGACTCTAGGATTGTGACCTGAGTTAAAGGCAGAGGCTTAACACACTGAGCCATCTAGGTGCCCCCAAAGTAGTTCTTTTAAAAGGTTAGCTTTATAATTCAAAATGTTTGAATTTATAATGTGAATTTATCATTCAAAGCATTTTTGGAACACTGCTTTTTTAAACTTCAGAATTTGAAAGAATTCAAACTTTCTTTGAATATATTCAACTATAGTTAATTTGTCATACTTAAAAATAATTAACAAAGTGCAAAGATATCTTAAGTGCATAGCTTAAGAAAGTCTTTCAAAGCAAACAAACCTGTAGAACCTCCATCCAAATGAACACAGAGAACGTTCCAGCACCCCCAAAAGCCTCCTTCACAGGCCTATTAAATTCAAGATATGGGGATGCTGACCATTGCTTGTTTTACAAAAATGGACTGCTGCTGTAATAGTCTAAGAATGGAGAACAAAGTAGCCAAGACTGCCAAGGCCTTTCCAAGGAAGAGGACACAGGGGCTGAAGTGGACTCTGGATTTCAGACTCAGCTCTACTGTTACCAACTCAGAACTTCGGGCAAACGAAAGCCTTTAAGGTTCAGTGTCCTCGTCTGCTCGTCTGTCAAATAAGGATGAGAAAAGTATCGCCTTACAAAGGAGTGTGGAGGCTCAAATGAACAATACAAATTAGGGACCAGCACAATGCCTGCAGCAGAGTAAACCCCGAAACAATCAGATCCTGTGATTGCTGTAATCATTAGTAGTGTATGTCATGTCAAGTATTTATGATCAACAAAATACTAACACAGGAATCTTAATAAAGTAAGTATCTTAATCGCCAACAGCTAACTCTAGCTGGCCTGAAAGAGCATCTCATGAACAGTGTCTAGTTCTGCCTATTCCAAATATCCATTAAAAATACCTGTGAAGGCACAGAAACCGGGACCACAAAACCTCACAACACTGAACACCGGGACTGAGTGAGCCTCTGCCAGAATCCAGAAAGAACTTGCACAAGTAGAAGGTCTATGGAAGGGAATTATTAGTCCAGGAGGGAGGGACGCCTGGGTGGCTCAGTGGGTTAAGCGGCTGCCTTCAGCTCAGGTCATGATCCCAGCGTCCTGGCATCGGGTCCCACATCGGGCTCCTTGCTCAGCAGGGAGCCTGCTTCTCCCTCTGCCTCTGCCTGCCTGTGCTCACTCCCTCTCTCTCTCTCTCTCTCTCTGACAAATAAAGAAGTAAAATCTTAAAAAAAAAAAAAAAAAAAAAAACAAGTCCAGTGGGGAGCACACCACATAACCCTGGCAGGAGCAAAGCAGAGCTGCCAGCCTGGAGGAAGACCTCCCTTCCTTGCCACTGTCAACCCAAAATCCCCTGTGGCCCAGCTGCTTCTAGAAAATACCTGCCAAGATAGAAAACAGATGTATGTTCTTACGAATTCATACAAAGCAGTGCTTCACACAGAAAGGAATTTCCTCCTCACAACCTCACTGTCCAAGGTTTACTGTCTCCCATTGGACCCATCAGTGAGCTCCTAGAAGGAAGGACACAGGCGACATAAACTCCTGTTTGTGGAACTGCCCTGTGTGCCAGTCTCTGGAGTGTGCCTGCCACACGTGCACGGCAGCCTACAGGGCACACTTGCCTGACACACGTGTACACGGCCTTCCGCAGCGTGCCTCACACACAGGCTAGCCTGTGGCTGAACCAGGCAGCGCTCAGATGAGCCCACCACAGCCAGCAGACAACTGCGCACGGCAGCTCGATGCATCACTCTTCACTGGCTTCTGTACTGAGCAGGCGTAATCCAGTTCTTAGTTCAGATTTTAATCATGTTCTTATCTGATTACCCTCATCCTGGAATAATACTCATCCAGGAGATTTAATCTTGAATCTCACTGAATCTCCACCTCTACCTTGAAGGTCAATTTTAAAATACCCCAATCCACCCTGATTGAAAAGGTAGGTGCCTCTTCCTTCTGAGAGTGAAATAACAAAAGAATAAACTTCTTTGGAGAATTTTCTCGTACAGGAGATAGTTATCTGGGAAGGAAAGGTGAGAAGCAGGCCTGCAATCAACTTTCTCCTTTGGAAAGGTTACAGGGAGAGAGAGAGAACCCAGCCCAATCTCCTTGTAAACATGCCGAGGACAGATCTCTGGGCAAACACACTAACACTATCTGCTAGTAGGAGTCTAGTAGATGCATTCAGCATTTGCTTATTATAACTAAACCTGGAATTTACAGATTTAGGGGAACGAGTCATAAGCTATTTAATTATCAGAGAAAAATGTGAATATGTTTTATCACTGAAATAGCTCCTTTCATGTAGGCAATGGCCTGCGTGCATCACTGAGAGGCCACTCCTGCTCAATGTAGGCCCAGATGTGTCCAGCACAGCATGAATGGACCTAACAGGAAGTGCTGGGAGTCTTCTCCACACTTCCTTCACTGTTTCTATTAACTACATTCTTGAAATCCTAACTGGGATGAAAATGGGTGAGAACTCCCCATTTCTATGCACCTGATTTGACAGATTGAGACTTCTGTCATCTGATTATATAAAAAAGAACAAAAACAAGGTGCACTGAAAAGTTCTCATTTGCAAAATTAACTATCAATAACGGAAAACAAAACTAATATCCAAGAAGATGATACCAACTAAGAAAACAACAACATCTGAACATAAGAGAAAGACATTCTCAAATACCCAAGAGCATGCAGGGTCCTTAACAAATATTTGTTAAATAAAGGTATCAAAGATCATTTCTCCCTATTTTTATGTGTCCAAGTTTATTTTAGGAATGTAGGCATTTCTGATACTTAGAGGTAGACTCTGATAATCAAGAGTCTACCTCTAAGTATACAGCCAACCCTCGAGCAACACAGGTTTGAACTGCACGGATTACACATGATTTTCTTTGATAACCGCTGTAAATGTACTTTCTTTCTGTTGTGATTTTCTTAACATTATTTTCCCCTCTAATTTATTTATTTTGGAATCATATAGTATATAATACATATAACATACAAAATATGTGTTAATTGACTATGCTATGGATAAGATGCTTCTGGTCAATATTCAGCTGTTAGGAGTTAAGTTTTGGGGGAGTCAGAAGTTATACACAGATTTTTGACTGCAAGGGGCTCATTCTTCCAGGGTCAACTGTACTTACAAATAAATTCAGTCAAATAATCATGTTCCAAATACTTTTTTTAAACAAGGTAAACTCAAGGCTAGAAGCAAAAAATCCTAGACCTTAGGTAGGAGTTTGAAGCAAAACACTTCTAGGATCTCCTCACACTGTCACCTTTATGGCTCTATGGTACACACATAATAATATCAATGTGACACCAGACATAAAATTTTCACACAGATGAACCCATTTAATCCACAAAATAACTTAGAGGCAGGGATGCATGGGAGGCTCACTTGATTAAGCATCTGCCTTCTGCTCAGGTCAAGATCTCAGGGTCCTAGAATGGAGCCCCATGTTGGGCTCCCTGCTCAGTGATGAGTCTGCTTCTCCCTCTCCCTCTGTACTTGCTCATGCTCTCTCTCAAATAAATAAATAAATAAAACCTTAAAGAAAAAAATAACTTAGAGGCAGATTTTGTCCTTATAACCATTTATAGGCAAGTGGGCTGAAATTAAGCAGGGCCAGGCCATCTGCTTCATGATGGTGAGTAAATATGAGGACTGGAGTGGTCATTGGGCAAACGGGTACCCAGTGGAGACATGATCTGTGGTGGGCCCATGCAGGACCAGGACCTGAACAACAGCCTCCTGTCCACACCTGCTATCTTTCAACAACAGTCACGATAAACCAGGGAATCTGAGAACCTGATACTCCTCTCATAAAACTGGATGACATTAGAGAGACGGCCGGCCCCATCACCAAGGCAGGACAGGTCTGGGCTACAATGGCAGCCTTCTGGTGCGTTACGTCTCACTGTCTTCAGACAAAGAAGTACAACTTGCCTATCACAAATCTGACCAAGAACAAATATATCAGCTGTAATAAATGTTAAATATATACTGTTTAAAGAATTTAACAATTAATGTTGATATTCTCCTAAATCGTAAAACATATTTTCAAATCTATATGACTTACATCTCTTTAAAAGTCTGTTCAGGGAAGTTTGACTCAATTGTTCTTATTTTCAATACCTTCCATTGTTTTTAGTCATACTATTATATATAATCATATCTAGTTGTTCATACATATCATCCTATTGACTTTTAAGGTGCACTAAAAGTTATGAACATAGTACACAGCATATCACAAAGTAGGACGGAGGTATCCGGAGTTGACCGGTATGGTTCTCTTACTTTCCTTGCACTGTCCTTATTCCATTGTCTCCTCTAACCCTTCTTCCCAAACCACATCAAAACACCTAACAGTAGAAAACAAGACTTCTTTCTAAATCCAGAGAACTGTTACATATGTGGAAAGGGTATCCATTCTGTCTTGCTAATAATATAACTCACAAGTTTACTGAATAGAATAAGACACTTATGTATTTACATGGTTACTTTGAATTTCAAGATTTTTACTCTGTTCTCTAAAAATACTGACTTGGCAGACTCCTGCCCATCAAAAGCAGAGAAAAACATCTGGGAAAGTGGGACTGAATATGTCAAGAAGTGCAGTACCAGTGGCACACTGTTCATCAGAGTATTGTGAATTACTAAAATTACCTGTTAACACATAAAACAAACCTGTTCTTAATTATTGATTCTTACCCTGATATTGTGCCATTTCTTTTGACCAAAGAGTCTCCGTTCCATACTGAGTTTCATCATACAAAAATTTAACTTCTGTGGCCCCTGCATCTTCTGCATTCTGAATTAATTCCTAATCAAGAAATATACCAAAAAATAATATTTAATAATACAGTAATCTGACCATCTTTGAATTTACCTGTAACATTTAAAAAGTAATTACATTTAAGAAACAGACCCATTATTGACTCCATCACCTTTAAATCCGGTGGGGATGACTGCAAGTAACTGTCATGGGCACTGAGAATATGGTTGAGCTTGTGAGTCCTTCTCCAATCATACACCTAAAATGGGATGTTTAACATGCTATCTCCTCATCCCCAATACAAATCCTGAGACTATTTAAAACTCTTTTTTTTTTTTTTAAAGATTTTTTATTTATTTATTTGACAGAGAGAAATCACAAGTAGATGGAAAGGCAGGCAGAGAGAGAGAGAGGGAAGCAGACTCCCTGCTGAGCAGAGAGCCCGACGCGGGACTCGATCCCAGGACCCTGAGATCATGACCTGAGCCGAAAGCAGCGGCTTAACCCACTGAGCCACCCAGGCGCCCCTATTTAAAACTCTTATTTACAAACTACCCAAAGCCTTCATTCAAAAGAAATTATTCCATTTCTGAAAGCTGCAAGGATTGTTCTGTTTCTGGCACAGGTAACTTCCTCTCAGAGTAGTTACCAAATACAGACATTTTTCACCTCTTTACCAAACTTATGCTTTCTTAGGAATAATGTATGTATGTACCTATTAATATTCTGCATGCTTGAGAAGTTAGGTTATGAACCTGTCTTTCCCCTGCACTGAAGCTGAAAGCTTCTTCACAGTCAGGACTGACTCATTCCTTTCTCACAAAGAAGGCAGTAGTGTTATTTGTTTGGTGGATGGGTGGTCACACCTCTGCAATGGAGAAAGGAAAGATTTAGGTAGCCACAAAAAAAAAAAAAAATCCTTAGTCTCAACAACCCCAATCACTTTGGCATGCCTATCAAAAACAGCCTGGGCTCTGGTCCATCTGAAGGGAGGGCCAGACTCTGAAATAAGAGGCCAACTGTTACAGCCAACACCATAATCATCAAACTTGAACTCAACGTATCTCCTGTTTATTCTGGACCTTGTGTAAAGTAAGGAAAAGTCAACAGACAACTGCCTGGAGAAGCTGACTTAAACCAAACCAAATCAAGTGGCTACATTTTAAATGGATGGGTCTTTAAAACACAATAATTTATCCTGTATTATTTACCCAAAATGAGGGGAAAGAGTGATGAGGACAGACAAGAAGTAAGGCGAGCTGATACTGATCTATGGCAATGCCCACAGCAAAAACTACAAGAGCTCCTTTTATACCTAAAAACACCTACAGATTGAAAGTGAAGGGGTGGAGAAGCATCTATCATGCTAACAGCTGCCAAAAAAAAAGCCAAAGAAGACATACTTAAATCGGAAAAAAGAGATTTTAAACCAAAGACTGTAATGAGAAATGAAGAAGTGCATTATATCGTAATTAAGGGGTCTATGCATCAAGAAGATCAACAACTCAATACTGATGCCCTCAACTTGGGGAGCACCCAAACATATAAATCATTTAATAACAAACATAAAGGAAATCATTGATAATAATACAATAACAGTAAGGGGACTTTAACACCCCACTGACATCAATAAACAGATCATCTAAGCAGAAAATCAATAAGGAAACAATGTCTTTGAATGACACACTGGACCAGTTGGACTTAACAGCTATAATCAAAACATTTCATCCTAAAGAAGCAGAACACACATTCTCTTCAAGAGTACATGGAACATTTTCCAGAATAGATCACATACTGGGTCACAAATCAGGCCACAACTAGTAGAAAAAGACTGAGATCATACCATGCATATTTTCAGACCACAGTGCTATAAAACTTGAAGTCAACCATAAGAAAAAATTTGGAAAGACCACAAATACATGGAGATTAAAGAACATCCCACTAAAGAATGAATGACTTAACCAGGAAATTAAAAAAGAAATTAAAAAATACACAAAAGCAAATGAAAATAAAAAGACAACAGTCCAGAACCTTTGGGATACAGCAAAGGTAATCCTAAAAGGGAAGTAAATTGCAATATAGGACTACCTCAAGAAGCATGAAAAGTCTCATACAACCTATCCTTAAACCTTAAGGAGGTAGAAAAGAACTGCAAAGAAAGCCTAAACTCAGCAGAAGAAGGGAAGTAATAAAGACTAAAACAGAATAAATGATATAGAAAGAAACAAACAAAAAACCAGAACAGATCAATAAAACTAACAGCTGGTTCTTTCAAAGAATTAAAAAATTTAATAAACCCCTAGCCAAACTTAGCAAAAAGAAAAAAAAGGACCCAAATAAGTAAAACCGCAAATGAAAGAGGAGAGATCAGAACCCACATCACAGAAATACAAACTATCAAAATATTACGAAAAAGTATATGCCAACAAACTCAGCAATCTAGAAGAAATAGACATATTCTTAGACACATACAAACTACCAAACCTAAACTGGAAGAAACAGAAAATTTGAACAGTCCAGCAAAGAAACTGAATCAGTAATCAAAAATCTCCCAACAAACAAAAGTCCGGGGCCAGATGGCTTCCCCGGGGAATTCTATCAGCCATTCAAAGAAGAATTAACATCTATTATTTTATTTTTTAAGATTTTATTTATTTATTTGACAGGCAGAGATCACAATTAGGCGGAGGGGCAGGCAGAGAGAGAGGAAGGGAAGCAGGCTCCCTGCTGAGCAGAGAGCCCAACATGGGGCTGGATCCCAGAACCCTGGGATCATGACCCGAGCTGAAGGCCCAGGCTTTAACCCACTGAGCACCCAGGCACCCCTACTATTTTCAAACTGTTCCAAAAAATAGAAATGGAAGGAAAACGTCCAAACTCTGAGGCCAGCATTACTTTGATTAAAATCAGACAAAGACCCCATTAAAAAAAAGAATTACAGGCTTATGTCCCTGATGAAAATAGATGCAAAAATTCTCAAGAAGATACTAGCTAATAAGATCCAACAGTACATTTAAAATAATTATTCATCATAATCAAGTGGGATTTCTTCCTGGACAGCCGGAGTGGTTCAATATCTGCAAATGAAACCACGTGATATACCACATTAATAAAAGAAAGGATAAGAACCATATGGTACTCTCAATTGATGCAGAAAAAGCATTTGACAAAATACAATACCCATTCTTGATAAAAACCCTCAACAAAGTAGGGATAGATGGAATATACCTCAATATCATAAAGGTCATACATGAAAGATCCACAGCTAATATCATTCTTTGGGGGAAAAACAGAGCTTTTCCCCTATGGTTAGGAACAAGACAGTGATGGCCCCTCTCACCATTACTGTTTAATATAGTACTGGAAGTCTCAGCCTCAGCAATCAGACAACACAAAGAAATAAAAGGCATCCAAACTGGCAAGGAAGAAGTCAAGCTTTCACTATTTACAATCACCATGATATACTATATAGAAATCCTAAAAGACTCCACCACAAAATTGCTAGAACTAATACATGACTCAGCAAAGACACAGGTTGTAAAATCAATGTAAGGAAGTTGCTTGCATTTCTAGACACCAATAATAAAGCAGCAGAAAAAGAAATCAAGGAATCAATTATACATATAATTGCACCAAAAACCATGATACCTAGGAGTAAATCTAACCAAAGAGGTAAAAGATCCGTACTCTGAAAAC
The DNA here is from genome assembly GCF_011764305.1 of Mustela putorius furo. Classification (NCBI taxonomy): domain Eukaryota; kingdom Metazoa; phylum Chordata; class Mammalia; order Carnivora; family Mustelidae; genus Mustela; species Mustela putorius. Next base: position 4,712,129 of record NW_025422171.1, read on the forward strand.
TGCAGAACACTTAGAAATGAAACTTATGAGAACACACAAAAGTGGGGAAAAAAAATCTATGCTTGTGGCTTGGAAAAACACTGTTAAAATGTCAATACCACCCAAAGCAATCTACACATTTAATGCAACCCCTAACAAAATATCACCAGCACTTTTTTTTAAGGTTTATTTATTTTAGAGAGAGTGTGTGCTCACATAAGTAGGGAAAGGGATAGAAACACAGGCAGACTCCCCATTGAGCTCAGAGCCCAACACTGGGCTTGATCTCACAAAACTGAGATGTCTTGAGCTGAAACCGAGAGTCGGATGCTCAATTGACTAGCCACTCAGGTACCCCACCATCATCATTTTCCACAGAGCTAAAATAAACAATTCCAAAATTTGTATGTAACCAGACAAGATCCCAAATAGCCAAAGTAATGTTGGAAAAAGAAAACCAAAGCTGGAAGCATCACAATTCCAAACTTCAAGCTGCATTACAAAGCAGGAGTCATCAAGAGAGTATGGTACCGGCACAAGAACAGACACAGTGATCAATGGAACAAAACAGAAAACACGGAAACGGACCCACAGCTATATTGCCAACTAATCTGTGACAAAACAGGAAAGAATATCCAATGGAAAAAAGACAATCACTTCAACAAATAGTATTGGGAAAACTGGCCAGCAGCATGCAAAAGAATGAAGCTGGAACACTTTCTTATACCATACCCAAAAATAAATTCAAAATGGATGAAAGACCTAAAAGTGAGACAGGAAACCATCAGAACCCTAGCAGGGAACATAGGCAGTAACCTCTTTGATCTTAGCGGTAGCAACTTCTTACTAGACATGTTGCCAAAGGAAAGGGGAAACAAAAGCAAAAATGAACTACTGGGACTTCACCAAAATAAAAAGCTGCACAGCAAAGGAAACAATCAGCAAAACGAAAAGGCAGCCTATGGAATGGGAGAAGATATTTGCAAATGACATACGATAAAGGTTTAGTATCCAAAATCTATAAAGAACTTATCAAACTCAACACCCAAAAAACAAATAATCCACTTAAGAAATGCACAGAAGGCATAAATAGACACTTTCCCAAGAAGACATGCAGATGGCTAACAAACACAGGAAAACATGCTCCACATCACTCATCATCACAGAAATACAAATCAAAACCACAAAGATACACCATCTCACACCAGTCAGAATGGCTAAAATTAACAACAGAGGAAACAACAGATGTTGGTAAGGATGAGAAAGGGGAACCCTGTTGGTGGGAATGCAAACTGGTGCAGCCAGTCTGGAAAACAGTATGGGGGTTCCTTAAGAAATTAAAAATAGGGCTACCCTACTATCTAGCAATAACAGTACTAGGTATTTACCCAAAGTATCCAAAAATACAGATTTGAAGGGATACATGCGCTGCAATGTTTATAGCAGCATTATTAACAAGAGCCAAGCTATGGAAAGAGTCGAGTGTCCACTGACTAACGAATGGATAAAGAAGATGTGGTATATACATACAATGGAATATTACACAGCCATCAAAAAGAATAAAATCTTGCCATTTGCAACAACATGCATGGAGCTAGAATGTTTTATGCTAAGCAAAAGAAGTCGGGCAAAGAAAAACAAATACCGTATGACTTCACTCATATGTAGAGTTTAGGAAACAAAACAGATGAATGTGTTGGAAGGGAAAAAAAGAAAACAAACCATAAAAGACCCCTCATGACAGAGAACAAACAAGGCTGACAGAGGCAAGTGGACCGGGGGACAGGCTAAATGGGTGGTGGGTATTAGGAAGTGCGAGTACTTGTTATGATGAGCACTGGATGTTACATGTAAGGGATAAATCAGTAAATTCTACTCCCGAAGCCAATAAATAAATAATAAAAACAAAGTAAAAGATTAAAAAATAAAATAAAATCACTAATGATGGAGCAATCCCCCTAATCGGCGCCTGAGTATGACTAAATTCAACTAAATACACCTAATCCTTACTCTCTAAAAACTTAGCACCTGAACTAGAAAATATAATGAGGGCCAAGATATTAAAGGCAATAAACACTGAATAAATTAATGAGAAGAAAAGAAAATGCATTGACAGTTAATCTCTTCTTACAATTAATTAGGGAGTTTCCTGATTAGGCTAAACACAAAATCAAATTTTTGCTGTATCTTCTACTATTGTTTTTTTTGTGTGTGTGTGGTTGTTCAGGTTTCTGGGTTCTTTTGGTTTTCAATGAGTATATTCAAACTAAAAGAATATACTATAAATAGAAACAAATAACTAAAATCATTATACTATGAAATAAATTCTCCTAAAAGGCAAACCTCTCAGTCCAGGGGTCAAATGTGTTCACGGCCCCTGAATGTGGGTTTTGCATTATTTCATTCCTCTGGTCAACCAGTGGGTTCATAAACATCTGCAAGATGTTTCACATAACATTTATAAGATGACATTATATACTGACATACAACAACAGAAAGAGTGTTTCTAGAGCAACACTGTGCTTGATCACAGCACAAAACAACTCAGTGGGTTCCTCTGCCTCTGAAACCTCCTGTATTTACAATGGCCCCATTTTCAACCCATCCCATCCAGCATATGCACTGCAGGCACAGAGGGAAATAAATACTGCTATTCAGATCTAGACAAAATTTTTTTAAAAGTTAAATGCTACGAGGATTTCCAACTCATTTTACTCCATCTCATTTTTTAAAAAATTTTTATTATTATTTTTTTTAATTATGTTATGTTAGTCACCATACAGTACATCATTAGTTTTTGATGTAGTGCTCCATGATTCATGGTTTACATATAACACCCAGCGCTCCACGCAGTATGTGTCCTCTGGGCCCACCCAATCCCCTACTCCTCTCCCCTCTAAAACCCTCAGTTTTGTTTCTTGGAGTCCACAGTCTCTCATTTTTACCAAAGTAAATTTACACATGTACACAACAAACGCCCTACCTTAAGAATCTGTCCTCCTTCTGGATACCTTCTTAAAATGTCCTTGAGAAAGTCAACAAGTGGTGGTGTTGTCTGACCAAATCGACCTAAAACAGAGAACACATTTAAAAAATGATTTAGAAAGAAAAATCCCATAAGTGTTACCAATGGGTTATTTGATTCCAAGACATAGTAAAATTATATAAGTTATGACTTTATACATTTTATGCCAGCACTCAGGTAGGAAAATCTACCTGACTAAATTAGATTCAGCAGAAAGCAAAGCAGACTCAATTTACTGAATCTCAAGACTTAATGGACTACAAAATTCAGGTTTTAAAAAACGTTCAAAAACAGACTACATATCACAGGAGATATTTAATTCAAAAAAATAAAAAGCAAGAGGGGTGAGGGCAGGAATTGTTGCCAGTTTCCAAAACAAATGAAATAAACGGCATCATTTTGTGGGTACTTTGCCACCAAATAATAAGCCAGAGATAGTGATGTCTATTATGACATTGTTAATATTCTCAAACTCAAATGATGTTCTGATTATTCTGAGATTGGCATAGTCAATGTCTCAGTACCGGTCCATTCAAATAGCCTTAGGCATTTCTTAACCAAGAGATTCTTAGAACTGACTGACCCCTTTGCCTTAGACAGGTGGTTACAGGCAAGTATAGAGAGGATGGGGAAAGAAAGGTTAACTTCCAGATGCACAGGAAAAAAAAAAAAAAACCTGTAAATTATTTAAAAAGAACTCTGGCTTAAAACAATGAAATCATCACTACAAATTTATCAACATCATTTCGGCAGAGTGCCCACCAGGACCAAGCCCCAGTAGGACTCTGCTCCACAGGGCCTAACCCTACGCACTCTTATAATTCACCAGCTCCATTTGCCCTTGCTTTCCTCTGGCCTGGATACCCCCTCAACCCATTCCATGGAATATACTTTCACAATATAATCTTTATGCAACTAAAAATGGCATATGCTCCTGGTAAAGTCAATGTAATACCTCCCCCTTTCAAGCCTTTTGATTGAAGGTTTACAAAAAGATGACAGTTTTTGAAAGTCAGATCTCCGATCTTGATCCAGTCAGGTAACTGAAAAAAAGAAAAGAAAATGTATGAAAAGCAGTATTGTTCCTAAAACTGTACATTCGAACTATCTCGATTTTTTTTCACTTAAGAAATAATGCTTGTGAACCATTCTTATCAGGAAATAGGTTGCTCTGAAGAAGTGAATATTTCAAAAAACAGAAATTTAGTCAACAATTTTATTTAACTTAAAGGACTTTTCTTAACCTAAAGGATTTTAACTTAAACCTAAAGGATTTTTCCTTAAATAGTTATAAATAAAGATCTGCTTTAAAATAACTCAAATGCTACTGCTCTTTCTGAAAAAAATAAATAAATAAAATAAAATAAAATAAAATAACTCAAATGTTTTATGATGAATCAGGATCATTAAAATAAACAAAATCATTCTCTTTGCATTTCCAAAGTGTACCGCTCAGAAGCCAAAGCCAGATCAACCTTCTCTCCAGCGGTCCACTCAAGAACTACTATGGAATGACCTCGTACAGGTCAATGGTCTACAAAACATCACTCAAAAGCCCACCAGAATAATCAAACTTTGTAACTTACACTCAACAGGGTGTGAATGGCATCATTTACCATATCAAAAATTCAGTATTTCCAATTATCTACCACCCATCCCACACTGATATCCTTCAAGGCTCCTAAAGCTCAACCTATCAAAAGTGACCTCACTGGATTTCCTTCCAAACCCTTAACCCTCATCTTTTACTTTGTATTTCAATTAACAGTGGCACCTTCTACCTGTTCACTTTAGAGGGAACCATGGGGAGAAGTTCTCTCTGCAAACCACCAATTATCTCCAGTCTAGCCAATTACCCTCCAGTTTCCAGCAAGTCCATTCCCCATTTCTCTCAGAACTAACTTGTTCTTTTCCCATTTCCAATTGCTCAGACTCCTTATATTTCTGGATTTTTATAATAATCTCTACTCTGGTCTCCTTACTTTCTACGTATCATCATTCTAGTCCTCATTTCTAAAATCTGAGTACACTGTGACAGTTTCCAGCTCATAAAGCACTTTCATACACATATTCCCACTGAATCGTAAAGAAAAAACTCCCTGCACAGGACATATGGATAAGAATAGTAGTTATTTTGTGTTGTTAACCACAAAACTTTTAGAAACAACCCAATTCTATTATATATTGATACAGTGGCATATCATATAGCAAAAAAAAAAAAAAACCAAACTGGATTAACTAAACTGCACGTAACTCTGGGTGAATATTTGTAACATAATATCGAGCAAAAAAAGCTAATTCTGGGTTACTACATATGGAATAACAAGCTTCTTATAAAGTTCATAAACAATAAAAGTAAATAGTCTATCACTCAGGTTATTTAGGTTACAGATATACACATATATAGACATGTATGTACACAGGTATACCTTATATAAACACATACATACACACTCATGATAAAACTATTTAAAAAACTACAAAAGCAGGCAACGAAGTAAGAAACACGAAGGGGTAAGGGAAAAAAGACAGGCACACAGGCTGGGGAGGAGAAGCACAGAGGGAAATATAAACTGTCAACAGTGTTCTCCCTCTCCAGTCGGATGATGTCATCTTGGTTGTTCATTCTATTGTTAATCAACTAATAACTAAAAGAGAGCCAAGCATAAGCCAAGATTACTGGTTCAATTTAGTAGCCAAGGTACATCTGAAGGAAGAAAGGCAGGCAGGAAGAAAACTTTTATTGCAGGAAGAAGTTTGCAGATCTTAAAGGACACTTGAAAAGGAAGAAGACACAGAATTGAATCATGTTAGTAAAAACATATGTAACCCGCTATGCACGTCTGATTGTGAATGCTTTTGGTGGACTGTAATCAGTGACCTATCTCCAGGGAAGTGATTCTCCCGAAGAGAAATCAAGTGGCAAAGATAAGTGACCCCAGTAGTGCTATCAGCTTTCTCCTCCTGAGCCTGCCAAGATTAAGGGAGTTTGCTTGGGCCGCTCCCCTTCCTAGACCCAAAATCACTCCAACCGAGCAAAATAACACTGGTCCTATTTATCTCCAGAGGCAATTAAATCTTAAAAGTTGCCCATTTCAGTCTTTATAAATATATTTTAAAACACAGAGATTGTAAAATGATTTGTACATCTGGATCTGTGTTCATGCCAGCCTCAATCTTCCTCCAAAACCTCAGAGCAGAGATGCTCATTTTCATTTACTATGGAACAATAACTCTTTCCAAATAACTCTTTCCAAATTACTATGCAAACAATACAATATTAATTACAAGTGGCTCTCCCGACACTTATTCCTTTGTTCAGTGGTCAAGGCACAAGGAGGTTCTAAAATTCAAGGGTTGACAAAAAGGACAATTTTGATCAATTAAGAGATACTTCACACCTCTTGATTTGAGGCTCGACCACATTTGGTACAAGAGGAAAAAGGATCAGGAAGATACACAGCTATAATGAACAGCTTCAGTCTCTTCATGAGACAGGAGGTAATGTGAAGAACTTAAAAATTTCACTTCTAGTCCAGGGAAACAAATGAGAGATAAGGAGAAAGAGGATGGTAGATGACCCAGAAAGACCAAGGACTGTCTACTGCTTCCTACATCCAGTACCAACCAAAACCAGTAAGTGACAAGGAGTCCTACTCAACAGCTTTTGTTTCCTGCCTGCCCTGACATATTTAGAATTCCATTATTTCTGGGTCTGACTCAATCAAGGCTTATAAACATCCTTGGCAAGAGCTTCTGTCTTATTCTACATATACCTCATTACACTGCACACATACACACAAGCATACACATGCACAGCCATTTGGTACCAGACAGCCATAATCACACTTTTACAAAGTCTCCTGTATACCCTTTCCTTCCAGTTTCACCTCTACAGTCAGTCATAGTCTAGAACCTCCCCAGCTCAGGACAACAGATGTTTCCTAACCAGACCCCCACCTATCCACCCACTCAGGCTGAAATATTCTATGCCCCACAGCCACATTCACCATCCATTATCAATATTGTACACAGACACCTCCAAAAACACTTCTAATGGCAAGACTGAGCCACAAGTGAGCCTCCTGGGAGGACCACATGTAAGGGACAAGATGACAAAGCAGACCCTGAGGAGTAACCAAAGAAGAGGGTACAGAACCAGAAGAGTACACATGGGAAGGCTGAGACAGAGATGGACCCAGAAAAAGAGGTAAGAATGATAAGCTTTTCTTCTCAATTCTGTCCAAAGTTGTCAAGTCACTGTCTGCAGGCCACCGAACACCTTGAGGAGCTGGTGAGGAGGGCTGAGCTGTGGAGGAACATCAGAGCTGTTTAACTGGAAATCTGTGTCTAAGTGGTCAAGAGGCCATGGCATGGACACAGGTACACAGAAGGTCAAGATTACACTGAGGAATTAAAAATCATAGGTTATCAAGTACTTCACCAATGTTTGTATTGGGTACAAACCCAATGCTTGAAATGTCATTCTGTATGGCTCAGTGTTCCTTACATATCTGTTAACATTTTTATCTCTTTTAAATCCTGAAAACGATCTTTTATCATATAAAAAGTGAAGAAATTTTGGGGATCAAAGAACAAGTTAATTTTCAATAAAATGTTTCCATTTAACTCCTCCTTTGAGAAAACTTAGCTTTTTCACTAACCTCAAAGGATATATATAACAATGTGAAATACTGCTATCTTCCAAAGTTTTTATCTCATTCATTTGCAGTTCAGAAGTTTTAATGAGAATGTATTCCTCAAACTTACAGCTACTATAATGAAGTCTGAAGATCCTTTTAGCCCTAAGTTTCTATGATTCAAAACTGAGGGGAAACCTCTAAGACATTAAAGGTGAAAATTATTCCAGCTAAATGTACAACACAACTAAGAAAAACGTGAGTAATGGTTAAAACCCTCTGACTATAATGCCCATCGAAAAACTATCGTAATTTCAGGAAGTGAAGATTCAGATAAAAAGACGGGCAGGGGGCAGGGTGACACAAATGCTGACATGGTAAATCAATTAAAATTACAACTAATGATGAGAAAATACCCGTGTGACTTTGTGCATGTTATTTACAGAGCATTATTTCCAGGGTAACCATTAACTGAGCATCTGCCATCCACGACCCAAGAATAAAATCCGTTCAGTTTCCCTCCCCCCCCGAGCCTACTGATAAAGAGTCAGTGGATGCGCTACAACCCCGAGCACAGAGGCGGGCCCGTCGTCCTACTAAGGAGAGGGACCCGGCGGGCCGTACCTCCCTGCCGCCGAGCCACAGCCGCTGCTCCGACACCGGGAAGCCCGTCTCGGCCAAGATGCGCTCCTTGATGTCGCGCACGGTCCAGGACGCCTGAACGGCCACGGTCCTACAGCCCACGCAGCCGGGGAGGACGGTCACCCGGAGCCACCTGTGCAAAAGGCAAAAGGACCTTCAGTGGGGGCCACGTGGGGACCCTCCCGCCCGGAGTCCCAGTGGCGGGGAGCCTCGCGGCCCTGGGCTCAGCCCGGCCCCGGGCAGGGTTACCTGTCCCCCATCGCGAGCGTCCTCGCCGAGCTCGAGCCCGCGTCCGCCCGAGCGCGCCGCGCCTACTCACGGCCGCCGCCGCCGCCCCGAGAGGCCCGGCGCGGGCCCCGAGCGCGGGATCCTCATGGCGCAGGCGGGCGCCGCCCCGGCCGGGCTCAGCCGCAGCCCCGGGAGCGACCGCAAGAGCCGAGCTGGAAAGGCTAGAGGAAGCCGGGGCCTTAGGGGCGGGGCGAGGGCCTGCAGCGGCGGCCCGCTCCCGGTAGCCCGGGCCCCTGGAGGCGCCGTCTGCGGGCACGCGCCCGCCCTCCTGGACCGTTAGCGGCGTGGCCTGCAAGCCCCGCCCCGCCCAAAAGGCCCCGCCCGCGCCGCGAGCGTCTGCAAACGCGCTGAGGCCGGGAGGACCTGAAACGCTTAATTGTGTATGCAGAACACACTTTGAAGGAAGACGTGTATTTTCCCTGGTGGAGTTCAATGGTACCGAGAAATGCAGAACTAGACATTCCTGGGGCCTACGTCTCCTTCGCCTCTGAAGACTTTTAATCTCTGGAAGCATCTCCAAATAAGATTTATGGTGGCCTCTTAGGCACAGCGGGAAACGTGGTGATTGCAGAACACAACTGTCTTTCACGGTTTCCCGTTTGTTTCTAAGGCACAAAAGTAGGATCAGTGGTTCAGTTTGCTAGAGGAAGGAGTGCCAATGAGACAGTAATATGTGATTATGAACATGAACATACCCTGTGACATGTTAAAATAGAGGTAGCTTATTTTGGCAACATTATCTTTTACTGTTGGTAGCCTGTGTTTTCCCATCAACCTGCAACCTCCTTGAAATCTGAAACCAGTCTTAAAAGTTGATGGAGTCACCCAAGAGTAACTAACGGTGCCTTGTAATTTGAAAGTGTAGGTAGCTGAATGAAGCGTCAGAAAATATCAGTCTTTTCCTCAGGCTTATTTCTCATAGGTATAGATGAGACAAACTGGGAAAAAGGCGGGGCGGGGGGGGGGGGGGGGGGGGGGCAACCTCTATTAAGACAATTCAAAGGCTATGTCCTGAACAAGTAAACTTGGGTGCTTCTTGATTAAATACCCGGAGAAGAATTAAAATTTTATCGTTGGTGCAAAAAATTATATTAATTACTGCTTTTCAATTATCACCTCTCCCCCTCTTCCACAAAGAAATGTTACTCAGAACTCGTTATCAGTATTAATAGAGTACCCATGCAGCTATTCCATCCCTTTCTGTAACCATATTTCAAAGGGAAAGTTTGTAAATCATGCAGCTCTTTTCCTACTTGGAACAAGTAAGCACAGTCAATTAGAGAATAGCTAATTCAATATAAGGTTAGGCCAGAAAACCCAAAAGGACAAATATTTACTTTTTCAGTCAGACAAGACCATACATGCAAATGCATTAAAATATCAGCAAGTAGGAAGAATGAGCTCTCACCCCTCTGCGATAGTGTCACAGACAAATTCTCCACACCTAAAATCCTTTGATAAGCCCCAGAGTTTACCCGCTTTCCTTAATGCTCTCTCCTAGGGGGCAGACAAACGTGTAGTGCAGAGATAAAGACTTGAGAGAAAGAAATGTTCTTAATGGGAAGATTTTCACAAGAAGTGAAGCAGATTTGGCTACAAAACATGACTGATCATAAATACCTTTGAACATCTGGAGTTCGAAATATATTCAGGATACAATTAAAGGGTTAGTCTGCATAGGAAATACAAATAAATCTGGAACTCAAAAGAGATGTCAATGTTAAGGATATAAATTTAGAAGTCAATTGCCTAATCATTCAGATAATATTTCTTAAACCTCTCTTATTTCCTAGAAGGACACATTTCTAAATGACAATGAACAAAACAAAGTCCCCATCTCAAACTTGCATTCTAGGGAAGAAAGACAACAATAAACAAATAGACAAATAATATTTAAATTCATCCTATGATGTCAGCCAACTAGGGATAAGTACCATTCCAAAGTGGGGCCAGGGAATTGGGACAGGACAAGAGAAGAGAGGAAAAGAACTAAGATGGTCCTAGAACTCCTTTCTAAGAACTGACATTTGAGAAAAGACCTGAGTGAAACAGGAAAATGAAGTTATCCAGAAAGAGGTTATATGAGAAGAAAGGGGGACAGAGCAACTGCTACAGCCCATGCACATGTTTAACCTGGATGTAGTACCATCCCTCCTACTTCTTGCCCCTCCTCTAACTTCATTCCTCCCCAACACATTCCCCAACCAGCAGCCAAAGCGGAGTTGAAACTGATGTCTTCCCTGCTTGCTGATGGCTTCTCAGATCCTGAAAGAGGTTCTACCATAGAATAGACGTTCAATAAACATAAGGAAAGGAAGGATTGAGCTGAGGAAGGAAGGAATGAACGAACTAAAGGAAGTGGGGCCAGAAGGAAAGGAGAAAAAAAGGAATGAAAAAATATCTGGAAAATAAGAAAAGTAGATAGAAACTCAAACATTACACATAATTCTAACGCCTCAATACAAACAACATTTCTATCCATTGTCATTTATATGATTATAATAATGCTATGAGTACATAGTGTTTTTCAACATTTTTACCACTTTCTAAATTGTATTTCTAATAACTGCCTAATTTTCCATTGAGAAGAAATATCTTAGGCTACTCAACCCTATTGATATTTACAAGAGTACTTTAATTTTTCAAAAGTGCACAAACCAATAAATATCTTTGCTCATGAACTGTAATCACTATTTAAGATGAGAAAAAAAATTGCAAAAATGTTGTATTCTAATAAATGTATATCTGAGCCTTAACTTATTTTGTAGGAGCATATTATAAAAATTCAGAACAGCAAGAAGCCAAAACGTTAGTCTCTTGTTTTAGATTTTTTTTTTTTTTATTTGACAGAGAAAGATCACAAGTAGGCAGAAAGAGAGAGAGGGAAGCAGGCTCCCCGCCGAGCAGAGATCCCAATGTGGGACTCGATCCCCAGGACCCTGAGATCATGACCCGAGCCAAAGGCAGCGGCTTAACTCACTGAGCCACCCAGGTGCCCCAGTCTCTTGTTTAAGAATGAATGAGTCCTGGGTGCCTGGGTGGCTCAGTGGGTTAAGCCGCTGCCTTCAGCTCAGGTCATGATCTCAGGGTCCTGGGATCGAGTCCCGCATCGGGCTCTCTGCTCAGCAGGGAGCTTGCTTCCTCCTCTCTCTCTCTCTGCCTGCCTCTCTGCCTACTTGTGATCTCTCTCTGTCAAATAAATAAATAAAATCTTAAAAAAAAAAAAAGAATCACACACTCCTCTGACTGAACCAGTCAGGTACCTTACTTAAAAAAAAAAAAATTATTTTACTCATCTCTACAACTGATACAGGCTCAAAGGGTGGTCCCATGACTCAGTTTTTTTTTTTTTTTTTTTTTTTAAATGGAGTCTGGACTCATTCATTCTTTTTTTTTTTTTTTAAAGATTTATTTATTTATTTGACAGAGAGAGATCACAAGTAGGCAGAGAGGCAGGCAGAGAGAGAGGAGGAGGAAACAGGCTCCCTGCTGAGCAGAGAACCCGATGTGGGGCTCGATGCCAGGACCGTGGGATCATGACCTGAGCCAGAAGCAGAGGCTTTAACCCACTGAGCCACCCAGGTGCCCCTAAAATAAAATTTTTTATTGCACAAGCCGGACTCAGCTAGATAAAAGCGCAAAACAATGTTATTTGTTCTCAGGAGTCCTGTTTTAATTTGCCCTGGTGCCTCTTTCTTTCCCTTTCCCTGGATGACAGAACCATATGGCTTGGGCCTTAGCTTCCCCATAACTCCTAGATCATAAAAATTATCCAATCCCACTCAGCCCCTCAAATGACTCATCTTAGGAACTGAAAACTCTACCCAGGGTAACAATCAAAGCACAAGTCCAATCCAATGTAAAAATTCTTAAATAGTAAAAGGCTTCCTTTATTCTAGTTCATTCTCACCGTGTGGACTGCCGTTTGGAAGCATAGCTCAAGGCTGAGAGTTAATTTCCCCTGAAACATGATTTTATGAAATGGAATATACCTAATAGCATGTCTTTGATCAGAGGGAAAAAATAAATTGGTCCGTTCTAGAGAATGTTCACCAGTTATATAAAGACAAAAGAATGACAAATTATTCCTTTGTTTAATGAGTCAGCACAAGACTGTTAAGCTTGAGAATAAAAAGCTGACGATATTGTGGGCATCCTTTAGGTCACTGAAATCCTAAGAATTGAGTAAAAAAATCATAAGCCAAACAAAAAAGTGGAAAAAAAGTCTCTCATGGAGCGCAAATAGAACCTACAATATCATGGAGTCAAAAAAAAAAAAAAAAGGCAACAAAGCTGAGGAATTTCAGGTAGCTCCACATGATAGGATCAAAGGGTAGGATTCATATAAAAGTACAGGGAGCATTATCTGACAGCAGTCTGTAGGAATATGGTCATGAAGTCTTCTTTATTTTACATCTGGAGTTACACAGGAGCCACTTTCAGATTTTAATCTGGTCAGGTGATCATAATTACACTATAAAAATTCCTCAGGTGGCAGGACAGAGGTTGACTTAGAAGGAGACACGAGTTAGAACAGCAACAAAACCATGAAAAAAAATGGTATCTGTGAGATTAAGTAAAAATCTTCAAGAAAGGAGTCAGCTGTGCCCAGCATCACATAGGTAAATTGCCAGTAGGATTTGACAACTAGTTAGTCCTTGTTGACCTCTGTGCTCCAGAACCTGCAAGAATTTCCTGGTGACTGTAGGATCAAGCTCAAGTTATTATGCATGACTCAGAAGGCCCATCACAACCAAGCCCTGGTCGACCTTCTCAGATTCTTCGGAGACTACCCCACTGTCTGTCTCCATGACCAGTTTATAGTAATATGTATAATAATAATAAACCCTTAGTGAATACTTACAATGTTCCAGGCACCTACTAAAATTCTTATATGATTTAACCCATTGGGTCTTCCCAACAACCCCACTAAGTACATAAAACCTTCATTTTCAGATAAAGAAAATGAAACTAAACATATTACTTATAGTTCCAGAGTTAACAGTGGGAAGGCCAATAGGAAAGCCAGGATTTGTAGTCCAACTCCAGAGCCCCCATACTATTAATATTAAACTATAACATTCACCGAATACAATCACTTCACATTGCCTAGTTCCCACATGTACCCTGCATTGTCCTCACCTGCTTGCAGTCCCCTTCCCATCACTTTCCATCCGATAAATCCCTAGGTCCTCATCCAAGAATGACCACCTGTCCCAGCTCTCCCTGAGTCTTCTGGGCTGATTCTATCTACTCTGTACATTGTATAGTCACTGTTATTTTACTCATCTCCCATTGCAATGGGAGCCTTTACATTCCTCTTTGTACCCCAAGGGCCCAGTACAAAGTAATAGTCAATAAATGTTGCTAAGATGTTTGAGAGCTGAATGAATGACTGCATTTAAGTCAATGGTATCTTCACTCCCAACATTGTTCAACGAGGTTTGGTTTTGTTTTGGGGTCTGTTGAAAATGCTTTGGACTGCAGGTAACTGATTACCTGACTATCAGTAGCTAAAATGATAAGGGTTTGTTTTTCTCACCATTCTTTGACAATATCTAGACCTGCTTCCCAGTGATGTTTTGAGACTCTCTCTCCTTGTCAGAAAATGGCTCGTACAGCTCTGATACATCTGTTCTTAATGTAGGAGGAGGGTGGGGGAGGGCAAAAAAGAGTTCTACCTTCTTTAGCAGAAAAACAAGAGTTTTCCCAGCAGACTTCTATTTCTCTCTCATTGGCCACCCTGAGCTGCAAGAAAAGCAGGGAAAATCAAGCCTCTCTAACAGAAGGTTCTAGCAAGAGAACAGGGCTTTTTTGTGACGGATCAGCCTACAACACTATCTACAACATTGTTCTAATACCCATGGCAAATTTATTTTTTAAATGTCTACAGAAATATTAAAAAACAATATAACTAGGAAGTTTTTAAAAGCCTGATGAGTGACATATCATGACACATATTTTTTTAAAAGAATAGCAGGGGGAAATATTTCATGCAACTAATCTTTCTTTGCCTTGGGATGGAATCTTGGTATATTCTATGATTTTTCTGCTCACTTTTTCATAATGACAGTCCTGGGGTCACTTTACATTACAAAATAATGTTTGTTTCAATTCTCTAACTGGAATAAGTTCCAGGCAAAATCATTAAATAAAGGTCAGTTTCTCCTTGATGTTGCCACCACAACCCCACACTAAGTTCTGTACTCAGAAGCTGCCTGTCTTTTAAGAGAGGGAGGTGGGCAGTCTCTCTTCTCTCCCTGTTCCTCCAAATAGTCGTGATGCAACCGCACCCAGGCCAAAGCTGTGGACACAGGAAGGACAGGAGGCTGGATTGTTCCTTGGCCAGGTTGCTTTGAACCCTGTGGGTCTGGCAGGTGATTAAGCTCACCATTTCTCTTGTGGGAGCCTTTGGAAAGTCCTGTCACTGAGGACCTTAGCAGAGAAGCAAAAGCATTTCTATACTGAGTGATCACTCATGACTCCTTCCACAGCCTTAAGGAGTCCCCATGTCACCTCCCACTTCTGGCTGCTCTGGCCCTACCTCAAGCAGATGCTATTGAAGAAGGCCCAACCTGAATCTCTTCCATTTGTTCAGGTGTGTTCTATGGAAACTTCTCTCATGTCCCTTGCCCAGAAAGCTTGGGCAATGGCAGTGCCGATACAGCTACCTCCCTCCTGCTACCTCGGAGCGCTTGGGCCCCAAGCCTAAATTGGCCTCGACCCCAGTTCCAAGTTCCCTGTGTGGTTCACCAGACTCAGTGTAAAGGAGGTAAACCCCTCTAATCCTGTGCACTTGGCAACATCTCTCTCCAAAAAATCCTCTACCAAACTTCCCTCTCTGTCCTCTGGCTAAGCAGGGGTCTCAATCACAGAATGTGTTCTGAGGCTCTTTGTAACTGTGCATATGAAGGAGGGTCTGTCCCCAAACACCTTGGTATACAATAATCACGGTCAAAACTGAGGTAGGAAGCACTTTATTCTAGCACTTTCTTACCTTAGATATACATTAGGCATCACAATGATTCAAACTGTGTTCTCACAAAGCCCCAGAGAAAAAAACATATGAATAGCATGTAAATCAACAACAACAAAAAAACCATGTGAGATATATATAATCATGTATTCATTAACTTTAAGCTCAGACACTAGAGTACCCCAGAATTATGGCAGTTAAACAAAATAAATCCAGCTCTTATAAGGCTCACAGTTCCATAATGGGGAGGCAGACAATAAATAAATACACAGATAAATAATACGCAAGGCAGAAATAAGTCCTATGATGAACCATGATGGGCAAGGGATGGAACATGACATGGGTCAGGGGGCTGTTCATTTTGATGCCATCTGAGAATGGAACCAAACATGCAAAGTGAGAAAGCATACTGAAGGAAGCTTTACAACGACGTTGGTGATTGAGAAAACGACCCTTACGCACAGGCAAACTGTAGGGATTTCTTCTCTATAAACAAACCAGAAAACAGAATTTGCTATTCTAGTTCATTCTCCTTAACTCACTCACCTTATTACCATACTCTGCTTAAACTATATTTAAGGAAGTACTCATCAGAATCCTATGTATTTTACGCACTACAAATTTCTAAATGGAGTGTCTCAACCACATTAATAAAAGGACAAACACCATATGATCCTTTTAAGAGAGTCAAAAAAAAAAAATTTGACAAATTCCAGCACCTATTCTTGATGATAACCCTCAACAAAGTTGGGATAGAGGGAACATACCTCTCAACATCATAAAAGCCAAAGACCCACAGCTAATATCACCCTTAATGGGGAAAAACTGAGAATTTTGCCCTACAGTCAAGAAGACAGGGATGCCCACTCTCACCATGACTATTTAACACAACTTGTGCACAAGTTAAATGAGGAAACTTCCACATTCTCACTCATCTCCTGCACATCCTAAAAGGCCAGGTGCAGTTCCGGCGGGATATGCACAGCAATCGGGGGAGGGGAGTGGCAGGAAGCACCCACACCCACGACGTCTGGGCAGGACAGGATGTTAAATGCTGTCATTAATAACACTTTTACCACAGCTAGCAGAAAGCCACATGCCTCTATGCTTATCTCTAGAACCTTCTTCCCTTTGGCCTTCTTCTCTTCCTTAGCCTTGAGTTACCAACCTTGTGTGTTTGATAATTCCCTCTCCGGATTCTGTCAGAGTGACCTTTCTAAGTACTTTTCCTAAGTCAGGCTTGTTGGCATTCCACCAGCTTTGTCTTTATGCCTCTTATGGCACCCCACACTTCCTCCTCTACCTCCCCTTGTCTCCCCACAACTGCTCTGGCCATACCACCCCCATCACCTCTCCCCTCTTCTAGACTTTTCTAGAGCCAACTACTCACATACAAATCCCGTTTTGACAATTCTGAGTCCAGTACATGACTACCTGTGAAATGAAGGGATGATCCAGTGTCTGCACACCGACATGCAAGAGCACAGAAGGGCCTTGGGGAATCACAGCTACAGAAAACAGGGCCCAAATCAAGACAAAATGGTGGGCTGAAGATGTAAATGCTGGTACCCATGGCTTCCCATGTCACTCTGAGGAAAAGTCAGGGTCCTTAGCATATAAGGTGTTAGTAGTCAATCCCCCTGTGTCCCCCATGTCCTCCTCAATCATTGTTCCCCTGGTCCCTGCCTCATTTCCTTCTGGCTCATTCCACCACAGCCACACATGGCATCCCACAGTCTTAAACATCAAACCACAGTCCCTGCCACAGGGTCTTTGCACTTGTTATTCCCTGTTTGGCATGATCTTCTTCCAGAAGGCATTTGTTACTCCTTCACCTCCTTTATGTCTGCACTCAAATATTATCTCTCTCAGGAGGACTCCCCAACCACCCTATACAAAAGAGCAACACTCCCAAAGTCCCCCTTAAATTACCTAATCCCCATACTACACTACTATCTACATGATCATCTAATACATATTCGGTTACTTATTTTTATAATGTCTATCTCAACCCACCATGTTTTCCACTCCAGGAGAGCAAAGTCACTATCTGTTGAATTCACTGCTCTCTTCCCAGCACGGGATGGGGTCTGGAGTGCCACAGGCACTCAGTAATACTGCTGAATACGTGACTGGATGGATGTTCACTCTGCTGGCATCCTGGACCCCAGGCTGATGCCTGGGGTATCTGTTCATCCATACCACCCCCCCCACCTTGTTCCAGTCTTGGTTTCCAGCCTCTGATCCCAGGGTTGCAGCACTGCCAGGCTCACTGCAGCCACAGCTGTGGTGTGGCTCTGACTCTGCCTGTTGATTGGGCCCTGGCTTCAGTCCTTTGGCCAGTTTTCCACTGTGCTCCGGGGAGCCTGTGGCCTAGTGTCCCACACTCAGTCTGCAGGTGCCAGCTGACTCCAACCCACAGGTCATTTAGCAGGACAGGTCCTGCAACTTTAGCTTCCTTCCCAAGGCAAGAAACCACCAGCAGATTGGGAGAGCAAGGTCACAGCCGCCTCTTACTTCCTTAATGAAGCTTCTTTAATCTTGATGAGAACTCATAGCTGAAACATTCAAAAAATTTGTGCCTGGGGTTTAAGATTAAGAATACATTCTGGGGGTGCCGGGGTGGCTCAGTCAGTTAAGCATCTGCCTTTGGCTCAGGTCATGATCCTGGGATCATGGGATCTATCCTATGGGATAGATATCCCACACTGTGCTCCCCACTCAGCTGGGAGTCTGCTCTCCCTCTTCCTTTGCCCCTCCCCCCACTCATGCTCACATGCTCATTCTCTCAAATAAATAAATAAAATCTTAAAAAAAAAAACCACATTCTGATAACTCTTACTGAGAGACAGATGTTCATAAGTGATGCACATCTGCACAAGACACTTCAGTTTTTGCAGCAAACACTGCTAGAATTGCATCAGGACTACTGTGCCCTCCCCAGAACCTCCTGGTTGGCCTATAGGTCCTTCCCATCTGCAGGCACGTCCTTCTCTTGCCCCTGTGCCATGTCCTGCCTAAGGTAGGAAGTCCCAAGCATGTTAACACTCCGCAGTGGGGGTATCACTAAATCATGCTCTTTTGCTCCCCAATACTACAACATAGACTGTAATAGCCTCAGACAGTGTGACCCCTCACCACTGGTTTGCAGCCCCCACAGACCCGTTCCCAGTACACATCTCTCCATCTTGTGCTGAAAACTTACCAAGCCTTGAAAACAGTATCCTAAGTGAAATGAGTCAAGCACTCATGACCACACATGATGGGCTTCCATTTGTATGAAATGTTCAGAGTAGGCAAATCCATAGAAACAGAGAAGTAGACTGCTGGTTGCCAGGGACTGGGGAGAGGGAACAGTGAGGAGTAACTGCTAATAGGCTTCTTTGGGGGATTGTGAAAATGTTCTGGAATAGTGACACATACTGGTGAACATCCTTAAAAACCACTGAATTGGATCCTTTAAAATGGTGAACAGCAGTTTGTGAATTACATCTTAAAAAGAAAAACGGTAACATTGTAGTTGATGTGAATATATCATCATACCACTATGTGTCGATTCCCTCTATACACAAACATTTTTAATGTGGCTACCTTGACTCCTTTGGTGAATCGGGTGGTTTATTTCACTATTCCTTAAGAGATTCTAAGTCATTTTCCGGAATGGTCACAGCTGACAGTTTGTCCCAAATACATACACAAATAAGACAAAATGCAAACTCCTTATCAGAACATCCAGGTCCTGCTTTTCACCCTGATCGCTCACTGACCCCGATTTACTTTCCCCCCTCCCACCCACACTGGCACGCTCTTCAAATTAACCCACTGAGCTCAGTCACGTGGCTTTTACATCTAGTCTCCTTCCTCCCTCAATGTCCACTGCACCTTTAAATTCAGTATTCTTCAGGAAACCTGATGCTTCACAAGTCTCGACGGCCTGGTTTCCACCTCCTTGGTCACTCATGCCATCTGTATCTCCTTCCTGAGCAGGCTGACAGCCGGGCACCCCCAGAACCCTGAGCTCCACCTTCAAAGCCTTATGCCAAGTAACCTCTTTTAGGGCAAAGGAAGTCTACAACCAGAAATGTGGCGGCTCAGGCAGAATTTATCCAACAGGCCACATTTAATAACCAATAAGTCAGACAAATGACAAAACTTTCCTTCTCTTTGTGCTAATGTAGACACAATTGCTTAAGTTTTATTTTTAGTTACATTGAACGTGCTTTGGGAAGTGATGTCATGTTTCTGAATTAGCATTCCTGTGTTTTCTACTTCCAATGAGAGTACTCTGAATTCCCTAAAGTGCCATAAAAATTATGAGAAAGTAAGCTTGTACAGACTTTACATGATGCTTTTGAATCTATTGTTAATTTTAATAAGACTTAGTGTTCTGGTTGCCAAAAATCCTACATTATTCAACAGAGCTTTGCCAAAGCAAAATTAACCAGTAGGGGCCTTAAGGGTAGTCATGCTTACATATATCCATTGACTAATCCATTAAAAAGGGGGAAAAAATGACTCAGCCCCCTGGATATTATAAAGGTGACACATTTTGAGCCATTTCAAGGAATACTAAAACTACATGTGAACTCCTCTGAATTCTGAATTGCTCTTCCATTTATGGTGACCTTTGATTAAACATCCTCTCTTGGAATATTTTATAGAAAACATGGAGACAGAGTCAGCTGGCTTAGCAGTGAGTATATTAAAATGAATTTGCTGCTTGCTCATAAATAGCAAGTTTGAATGAAGTTTCAGGTCTAGACATAATAGTAGGAAACTCATGATATAAACCTATCCCATCATAAAACCGAATAAATTGAACATAGAAATGGAAATAGTAGGAGCAACACATACCATAATACATTTCTCCCTTTTTTCTGCTTCTCCTGGCTGATGATATCCTGCCGGTCAGTTCATTTTCCTTCTACTTGTCCTTGTTTTTCCTGAGTTGTTCTTTGCCTTCTACCCTTCTCCGTTCTCTGCCCCTTGTGTGGTAGTGAATGAGGGTGTGACCCCACCAGCTCTCACACCTGCTGGCTGGGGGGGACTGTCCCTGTTCTGAGCACACGTTCTCACATGTATAACTGGACTGTCAGGTTGTTTTCAGGTGAGAAGGGTCAGTCGCTGACCTGGGACGTGCTCATTTATTCATATAAAAAGATGTGTAGCCCCACTATCCGCTGAGCACTGGTACGGTGATAAAGGAGCGCAGCCCCAGCCCTGGGGGTACAGCACTTCACGGGGACGGCTGCCAGACAGGAACTGCAGGACGGCAGCCTCCACACTCCTTTTTTCTCACCCCTAGTCTCTTCCTTCGCCCTTCTCTCTTGCTTGGGCATCTGATCGGTCAAAATCAGTGCCAGGAAAAAAAATGAGAATCAAGCAATGGGTGTCTTGGGAACCCTTGAAGCCCTTTATCTCAGCCTCACCTCCTCCTGATGTGCCCCAGCCCATTCACCCCTTCTCCCAGCTCTGCGAGTTCAGTAGACATTAACTTTGCATGTTCTATATGCAGGCACTCTATCCTACTGCCTATAAGGAACCTGAGAATGGAACAACATGCAAATATAATCCACATAATTTTTGTATAAAAGGAAAAGTGTTGAAATAAAGAAAACCTACCTAAGTCATTACTTGCTACAAATGCCAAGATACTACCTTCCGTTAACAGGGCTTTCCTGGACCAGCGCCATGGCTCCACGAGCCAGTCAGGAAAGAGACAGCACTCCTGGCTGATTTTAGGAAGCTACTTTTTTTTTTCTTTTCTTCCCCCATTATCTTTATCCCCAAGCATGCTGCAGAGCTCAGCTTGCAGGCAGATCTATCTAAGCACTGGTGATGGTTCTCCTGCTGGTCTAGGACACACTTTAGCTCCCTGGCATCCTTCGGCATGTGAACAGTCTCAGTCCAAAGTGACCCTGGCATTCCCTTTGTGTGCACCTTCATAAGTCTCTGTGTGTTTAGCGAGAGAATTTGTCTTTCATCTTTAGACCTTCCCTAGGAAGGACAGGACAGAAAAGGTGGTTGTCAGCAGCACACCACTCTCGGTGGCTATGGCATGGTCCTTTGATTACTGCTTGCTTCTTCACATAGGAAGGCAATGAAGGCTATTCTTCACAGCTAATACCTCTCTCCCAAGTATATCTGTATTTTAACAGAGGATTTTCATTTCTGCTGCTGTGTGGGAACTAGGTTCATATTTTGGGAAGTTTCGTCACCCGACTCCCTCTGAAAGCATATCACAAAGACAGTCGCTCATTTTAAGCAGCAATAGGGATGGTGAGAAACTCAAAATAATACCTAATGATAAAACCTGCCATTACTTAAGTACTTACCAGGCACCAAACCCTTCTTATTTAATCTTCACAAAAACCTTATGAGACATTCTTATTCCTATTTTATTCTTGTGGATGTTGAAAGATTCAGAAAGGTCAAAACTACCCAAGACCACACACAGGGTCAAGATCTAACCCCACTCTGAGCAAACCCAAACCTGGGTTTTTAATTTCTGCCCACATCCCCATATGGGGTTGTTACTGATGGAACTAGAGATGTTTATTCTGGAGGGGAAAAAAAAAAAAAAAAAAAAAAAGGACTCTCAGGGACCTCTTATAGTATCCAAATATGGGAATGGCTTTCATGTATAAATACCTCTGTGGCTCTAGGGACAAACAAATTTGGGGCTCACTCCCACAAAATATATATATCCCAACAACTAGAACAGTTCTCATTTTTATGCACTCCCCACCAGCTACAAGTCAAGTCCTTCACACCCACCATCACATTTAGTTCCTTAATGAACTTGCAAAGAAGACATTATCATCCACACTTAGAAGTCAGGACTCAGGACCCAGAGAAGGTAAATAATCTGTCTGAGGCTTCCTTGCAAATGGCAAGTGTCAACATTAGAACTCAGGTCTCTGTTCAACTTCCCTGTTCTGTGCTGCTCTCCAGAACTGAGGAAAGGGGAAACATTTCACTTGGGAAGTTTCATCACCCGACTGCCTCTGAAATCGTATCACAAAGACAGTCGCTTATCTTAAGTAACAATGAGGATGGTGTTTGGGGACAACAGTGAGCCATGTCCTAGGTTCTCTTCTTAAAAAAAAAAAAAAAGTTATTTATTTACTGTGTCAAAGAGAGAGAGAAAGGGGGAGGGCCAGAAGGAGAGGGAGAGAGAGGATCTCAAGCAGACTCCCCACTGAGCACAGAGCCCAACACCGGGCTGGATCCCAGGACCCTGAGATCACGATCTGAGTTGAAATCAAGAGCCACCCAGGCACCTCCTAGGCTCCCTCCTAAGGGCGGATCACATTCTTGCATTCCAAACATGTGGCGATTTTACAGGCTAGCGGGATGTACGCACATGCAAGCTCACTCACACACACACACACTGGAGAGCACTTCTAAATGTAATGTGATGAATATACAAGTGTGAGTTACAGAACAGAGATGTAGCTATCCAGGCAAAAAGGGGGATATTTTACAATTAATTGCTTCTATTTAGTTAATGATCATCAATTGGGTTAGTTATTTTAAAATGCAGTCCCTTTTCTTTAGCTTTGAAATGGTGTCTCAAATAGAATCCCAAACCATAACTTGATTAAACTAACATCCTCTAGCCATCAAGTACTTAGGAAATATGAGTTTATTTGTGAAAAATAAATAGAAATCTTATTATTTTTGTCATAATTTGTTTTGCATATTTCTTGCTTAAATTCACTGAAGACTTTGAAAAATAGAGAACATCTTCTTATGCATCCTATCTCTAAATATCTGACTTGAAATGACAATAACGAAAAGTTCAAAGAGTGAGTATTATTTTATCTCTGTGCAGAGCCAATGCCATAATAACTTGGAAATATGAATCATGTAAGCCACGTCCACAAAATTACATATCTGCAATTTTGTGGAAAATAAGACTGTATTTTTATCTTTGTTTTAGTAAAAGAGAAGCAAGCCACAGTCTTCCTCACACAGAAGGGTTTATAAATGCTTGCACACACATGCTATCTTAGGGAACAATTATAGTAGTTGGCAGGCAACCTCCACTGGAGGGGACACACAAAGAAGACACTAGATAGAAATAGGTCAGGGGAGTCGTTTAAGAAAAATTGAGAATGAATCCATTAAAAAACAAAACAACTGGACTTTACATGAGTACTACAATTAAATAGAAGCTTAATCTGTTAAAATTCTATATTTTGCTCATTTCTCAAACCATTTCCAATTTTTTCTTGATCTCATTGGATAAATGAAATAGTTATAAGTTAAAAAGGAAGATTTCCTTTCTATTCCTTTCCCGTCTATTTACTCACTGCTTCTAAAAATGAATATTCCTTAAGAAACACAAAATTTTGAAATAAGGAAAGCATAGATAATATAGATATAGATAATATAGATAGCAATATAATATAATATAATATAATACTGATAATAACAATCTTATCCTCCAATGGAGTATGACTAAATCTCTGCCCATCACTACAATATTCAGTACTTAAGTTACCCACATGATAAAGTTCAAATGCTTCAAAGACAGGCTCATTTTCCCAGCCTTGTCCCCCAGAGTGCTGAAGCATGTCTTTGCACTTTTTTTTTTTTTTTTGCACCGTTCTCGCACATTCTGTTTCCTCCTGCAGCATCTGCCTCCTCCTTATGTGTTAAATGCATTACCTATCCTTGGTGGCCCAGCTCAAATGCCTCTTCAGTTGTGAAACCTTCCCTCCCTACCCAACACTGTTTAAGGAAAAATGGAAATAGGTCCATGACAAATAAACCTTACGTGCCCTTCCATATTCTCTCAGAATACTCCGCATGTCCATCTATCCCGGGTCTTCCCACATTACATAAACCAGTTATGTACATGGCTGCATCCCTCTCTGGAGACCGGGGACCTTTTAAGAACAGGAAACAGGTCTCAATATCTCTCTTCCACAACCGCTGGGACCTGGCACACACCTGGTCAGTGCTTATGGAGTGCATAAGGACTGAGATAGGGAAGCAGGGTAATGCAAAGATCTCCTCCTCTGAAGAGCTGGTGAAAAATTAGATCCTCAGACTCGGATCTTACATGCAGGAAGCACTAATCTTATGTTTCAGTTGTTAAGTGAATGAATGGGAAGTTGGAAACACTCCTTCACATTTCAAAAGATAGATACAAAACACCTCGGAGATCGGAAGAACCTGGTAAAGGATGCCGCTGAGACCCTGCCCCTGAATCAGTGTCCAGCCGGAAGAGCAGAATGAGCCAATGAGACCAGCTGAGCCAATGAGACCAGACCTCCACCTTCCTGAGCTCCTTCAGTACTTAACCTTCACTGACGAGTGATGGAAGAAGGCATGAATTTTCTTTATCTATAAACTACTTTACACGTAACCTTATATGCTTATCATCTCTCATATGTAAGTCTATGTCCCACAATATTCACTGCTGAAAAGGAGAATGCTGTGGACTTCACCTCCTTGGCTTCTGATGACCATTCCCTACAAACACTTTGCATCCTGTGTGGAAAGTAAAATTAGAAGAAAAGTGAGTTCTTATTATCTTTTTTCTTTTCTGTACTAATTCACTTAATGGACAGATATTAATAAACCGGCATTAGATAAAGCCGTGAGCTGGTCTAGCCTTTCATCGCAAACTCCAAAATAATTTTTCACACCTTGGGAAGAGGAGCACTCCTTCACAACACCTAAGCATCTAAGTCTGGGAAAAGCAAGAGTTTAAAAAAAAAAAAAAAAGGCAACAGGGCCAAAGGGAGGTTGGGATTCTGCCTACAGAAGATCAGAGGATGAAGAAGTGATTGACACTCGTGCAGAATCTAAAGAAATTCTTTGGTCAATATTGTTAGCACTTACCGTTCTAAGGCCTTTAGTTGCTGAAAGGCCCCTACATGTCAGCTGGTTTCTCTGCTGTCCTGTACACTTTTTTAAGTAATCTCTGTACTCATTGTGGGGCTCAAACTTATGACCCCAAGATCAAGAGTCATATGTTCTACCGACTGAGCCCGCCAGGAGCCTCTATGCATTTCTTTTTTCTCTTACCATGTGGGTGATCTCAAACCATTTGCCTGTACAAGTACCTACCATTCATACGGGTAGGATGTTCGTTTGAGACCTGGTGAAGCAGCTGCTGGGGAGACTCTGGAGCAGAAGACCCTTGACAGGCAGCTCAAGTGTGCTCTTCCCGATCAGGTACTTGCAACTGAATTTGTTCCTTAAATTTAAAATTCCTTAACCTTAAAAATTCTTTTTAATTGTGAGAATAATGAATTTTAAAACTAACATCTTTTTTTTTTTAAGATTTTATTTATTTATTTGACAGAGATCACAAGTAGGCAGAGAGGCAGGCAGAGAGAGAAAGCAGGTCCCTGCTGAGCAGAGAGCCTGATGTGGGGTTCAATCTCAGGACCCTGGGATCATGACCTGAGCTGAAAACATAGGCTTTACCCACTGAGCCCCCCGGGTACCCCTAAAACTAACATTTTGTAATCTGTGACTACCCGTGAGAAAGATATTAACTTAAAAAATGTTCATTATTCCATTTTAAAGACCTCAAGGTGGAAACAAACCACCAACAGCTAAGCGTGGCTTCATCAGTCAGCTGCCTGGACACAGGAGTTTCAGAAGTCAACTTAATTCATGGAGAATCCAGTTTCCCAATGAAAGGCATGGGCTCAAGGTCCTTAACTTAACCTTGAGAGCAGTCTTCACTAAGTAAGTTTAAGTAAATTGGTAACACCCATGGCACTTACTTCCAAAACGCAAACTGATAATTACCTGTTCCAAAATAGGAAAGAAAGGGTTTTTAATAAGCTCTTACCGTGACACTGCTTATGGGTCCAAAGAATATGAGGATAAGGTACCATTCAGCAACAAAATGTAGAAATGTTTGCCTTTTTCAGTGACTGGTCAGTGGGCAGAGAGAAACAATCAGTTGCCTCTGCACTTAATAGGATGTATTCAAAGCACATGTTCTCCTTGGAAACCTGTCCTCTCTCTGTCACTCAACTGAAGTTTTGAGCTAAGCCTTCCCTAATTAAAAAAAGGAAAAAGGACAGTAAACCTGTACAAAGGCTCTGTAGTGCATTCTCTTGAAAGAACATATTTTCTTTCTTTCTTCTCCTTGCAGATTAAAAGAAAGAATAAATTACAGTGTCTGAAATCTGCTCCTTGGACTCTGCATTTAGCCAGCCTTTTCTTGTAACATGAGCAGGGGCCATTCCTTTCTTCTGTTGTTTTTTGTTTTTCCTTTTGGGGAGGAGGGAGCAAGTGAATTTATGTCAAAATGTCCAACTGTTTGGCTGTACCCACCTATGCCAGGGGTCACAATAATACACAAGCATTTTTTTGCAGCTTTCCTGTTTTTTACATTTTCAAAGATTTTCCAGGGGATTTTTTTCTCTATTCATTCTCTGAGGGATTTTTTTTTAAATTTTTTTTTTAAGATTTTATTTATTCATTTGACAGAGATCACAAGTAGGCAAAGCGGCAGGCAGAGAGGGGAGTAAGCAGGCTCCCCACTGAGCAGAGAGCCAGACGAGGGGCTCAATCCCAGGACCCTGGGATCATGACCTGAGCTGAAGGCAGAGGCTCAACCCACTGAGCCACCCAGGAGCCCCTCTATGAGGGATTTTAATAGAACCTATTTACTTGGTCTAGGAGCTGCTGTAGGCTTCAAATTGTGTTCTGCTCTGAAAAGAATTCATGTTTTGTTTCTTTACTGTCTTTCTTATGGTTGTGGCTTTCAATCATAACAAATTAGAAATTAGAATAATTTATATTAAGGATTCATATATAAGGCATTTTTCCTACTGCTTAATTTAAATATATATATGTACATATATATACACATATGTGTGTGTATATATATGTGTGTGTGTGTATATTATATATATATATATATCTTATGTCAATTTGACTCAAGTTATCATTTCTATATGGAATTATTATTTTCCCTCTTGGGAGAGTCAGTAAATGAGATAATCTAAAACCCTAATGTTTCATACTGGGTAATAAAGTAACTTTACATTCTCCTCAAGAAAAACCTATCAGCTGGTTTTTCAGTGAAGAGGACCTTCCCAATGAGTGTTTAAGGGGTAATGATTCCAATACCTATAAATGTTAAATAATGAATGTATTTCTACTGTGTTATCGCTCCCCCTTCTCCCTTTCGATAGCTTTGGGTGATGGCAGTGAACTTCCTCTGGTCCCACACACAGAGCTCCCTCCTTCAACACACACCCGTTGGGAGTGGAGAAGCCTTCAGGGCTCCTTCAGGGTGACCCCAGCAGTTGGAAAAATGCACAGCAAACCCCCCCAGGGCCACCAAGACCACCACAAAATAGTGTAGGATTTGCTTCAACATGCTGAAGTGAAGAGAAAGAGGGGTATGAACAAATTCATCAGAATTTCAATAAGTATTTAATTTTATGGGTATTCATTGTAATGGTTTCTTCTACTTCTATGCATGCCTAAAAGTTTTCGTGATAACATATTTTTAAAGGAGGTGAAGCGGCACCAAGGCCAGGCATAGGATTTCTGCCAATCATGGCTGAAGAAGATGAAAGCCCAGGCTTCTCTCCACATATACTAAGTATTGCTCCTCCCCTTACATCCTCTCCCCACCTTGCTTACCCCAGGCCGCATCAGTGGGGCCTCAGGGCACTTTTACTGTAGGCTGAGTTGACCAACAGGAGACCCAGCAGAGGGTGGAAGTGAGGGATGAGAGTGATGTCAAAGAATTTGTTCCCCCAACACCCATCACACAGCCTCACCACGGTCCGACTGTGTCTTTCAACCAAAGGTCACTACCCTTTCCAAGAGATGTTGCTCCAAGGTATGATCATTTGTCCTTCAAGATTCGGCAATTATTTCTACCCTAGTCCCTCAGGTCTTGGGAGGTAACAGTGCCTTAGCTGCCAGGTTCTTCAGCAATTTCTTATCCCTTTTCACCTTTGCATGTAAGCCCTTGGCTTATCCTAAGTAGCTGTGGCGACCCTGTCTATAGACCACTCACCACAGCACGGCTGCCAGTTCAGAGCATGAAAGAGAAAGTGAATCAGATTTGCTACTCTGAAAAGCAGCAGCATGCCTGATTGG
This sequence comes from Mustela putorius furo, assembly GCF_011764305.1. Lineage (NCBI taxonomy): Eukaryota > Metazoa > Chordata > Mammalia > Carnivora > Mustelidae > Mustela > Mustela putorius. The sequence continues at coordinate 4,740,780 of NW_025422171.1, forward strand.
CCGACAAATAACCCAAAGCATTCATCCTCCATCCCTCACCAAATCCCTTCCCTTGGTCACTGAAGATGGATTTCTGACTGCTATGAAGCTTATAGCAATGGTGAGTCACCTGCTGCAGACCAGACCCTAGGCTGTGAACACTCCACTGAAGGGCTTAGAATCACACATGCAGACTGAGTTTTCCCTCCCTCAGGAACCAGGAAAATGGACATTGCTGCAGAGCCCACGGTGGGAAACCAAGTTGGCCTTTTCATTACCACTTGGTGAGGACCACCAACTGTCCCAAATCACCCTGCTGCCTTTTGATGCTTCTTTCCCTAAAGATACTATGTGGTGTTCACCAGGATTCTCCCCAGCGTCCCCTATGTACCTTGTGCTTCCTATTGGATGGCCAGATACTGGCACACGTGGACACATTCAGGGGATGATAGTGGTAGGAAGCAAAATCCCCATAACCAACCAAGAGGAGTAAGACATTCTGGTTTACAGCTGCTCGTTAGCTGGGATGGTGGTAGGCAGCCCCATCCTTATAACACCTGAGTGGTGGTGGAAGCCATTACAGATGGCTAGACTTAGCGCTAGTTTTTGGATAAGAGACTGTTGAAAAGAAAACATCAAGCCCCAAATGGGGTCACTTATGTTAAGGGCATCACATCGCAAACCAAGACGTAATACCTAACCCAACTGCAGTTTCACTCTCCCCCAGAATGGAACCTTTAACCAGCCAACATGGAATTTCCTGGTCAGAACTAGGAAATGTACTGATAGACCGTTTCCGTTCCCCTTAGGAGAGTGACCTTGCCTCAGACAACACATTCTTAGCTAATAATTTCCTTTTTTTCCACTCCCTCTCTCCCTCTCTGCCACTCAGCCCAATGGACCTCCTTTCTATTTGCTGGAAGGGATGCTGCCTAACTCATGAATCATTCAACAAAGCCAATTTGAATTTTTAAATTACTCAGTTGAATTTTTACTGCTTAACAGAAGTCATCATAACAGGTGTTACCTTTTCTTAGGCATTCTGAGTCAACTACTAGGTGAAGTGTTTTACATTCATGATCTCTAACCCAAAATTACTGTAGGCATTATGATCCCCATATTAAGAAAATGTAACCTATTTAAGGCCGCATAACTAGTAAATAGTGAAGCTGAGATTCAAACCAAATATATCTGGATCAAACGTTGCTACTCTTTCCATTACACAATTTGTTTTCCCTGAAAGGAGGTGGAAAGATATTTGTTCTGAGTTTGTTTTGTTTGGATGCAGAGGTATCTAAGGAGAAGTGAGGACAGAGAGAGACTGTGCAGAAGAGGCAGGACAGGACTCATCCTCCCCCCTCTGCCCATATATAAGGGACTGGTTTTAAGCCTATGAGGACAGAAACTCAGGCACAATGTTTATGAAACAAGGAATAAGACTAAGTCCATGAAGTACTGCTTCCCCCCTAAAAACAAACTCCGCACAGGATTCGGGCAAAGCCATTCATCTCCCTTACTGTCCTCTCCCCAAGTTTCAGAGTTGTTTGGGGTTCAAGGTGTCCACTGGGTGCAGGGAATAATGTCTTACAGAAAGCCCAGCTGCACAGGACTTGACAAGTCCCCTTGACTGAGAGGCTCAAGAGGAAAGAACACGAACAAATTCATCCCTGAGCCCATATAAGATGTCACCACCTGAGAAGTCCCAGAAATAGCTGGGGAAGAATTTCAGCAGCCTAGTGGAGCTTGGGGGTTAAGGTCTTGTCCAGCAGGTGAAGGCTTAGAGCCGTGGAGATACAGATGTAAATATTAACTAACCTTATTTATACTCATGAACTACTGAAACTGAGGAGGTGCAGAATCATTGTTAATCCACTTGTTCTTTCTTTGGACACCAGTCGCCCTGGCTCTGGGTCTGGGTCACTGCCATTAGACCCATGGCTGGAAGCCTGAATCCACTCCTGCCCCTCATGAGAAGTACAAGTTCTGGCTTGTTTTCCTGGCCCTCTACTGCCTACTTGATCTTCCCTGCCTGGGCTTCGTTTCATACACTTGGACTCAGCTTATTTGCCTGCTCTCCTGAAGACAGGACTTTGCTTTCCCATCTGAATCTTTCTTATTCCCAGTGGGCTGTCATAGAAAATACATATTTGGTCTTTATCTTCTAGGCCTGGCACAGAGCTTTTAAATTTCCTGAGGACAGTAGCATCTTTTGTATACTGATGAAACTACTCAGGGCAGGGCTCCCAACTGGCTTCAAGATCAGTGGTTAGAGGTGGAGGAACCAATCATGCAATTAGAGGTTTGGAACTTTCAGCTGTACCCCCTGACTCCAGGGAAGGGAGAGGAGCTGGATATTGAGTTCAATCACTGATGATTTAGTCGAGTGTGTCTACAGAATCGAACTTAAAATAAAAACTCTGAAACAACACCCCATTGGTGAACACATCAAAGCCATAAGAGGGCATGGAAATTCTGCACACCCACTGGCCCAAGTCTCGCCCCATGCATCTCTTCCAAATGTCTGTTACTGAATCATATCCTTTACAATAAACTGTAATCATGAGTAAAGCACTGAGTTCTGAGTTGTTTGAGTGAATTATTGAACCTGAGGAAAGGGATCATGGGAATCCCTGAATTTGTAGTTGGGTTGCCTGGAGATCCCCTCTGTGTCTGGCCCCTCAAGTGGGGCAGTCTTGCAGGACTGAACCCTTAACTTCTAGGGTCTGTGCTAATTCTTGGCACCTAGTGTCAGCTGGAGAATTAGGGAATTGATTGTTTTTGGGAAAAAGGCACAACACCCATCGTAATGAGGTTGTTGACATTCATCACCATCAACTTTGCCTTTACTCACTTCACTCCAGCATGCCCATCAACTCCTTATTCTTAGAACACGCCAGGCAACTCCCCACCTAGGAGTTTTGCATGGGTTCCCCTGTCTGGAACATTCTTCCCCTATATGACTATGACTATTCCTTCCCCTCCTTCAAGTGTTTGCTAGATTTCATCTTCTCTGTGGAGTCTGTCCTGACCTTCCTATTTAAAATTGTGACACACGTTCCATACAACCCCGTCAGACTCCCACCTCCTTTTCTTGGCCTACCATTCCTTTGGTTCCATCATGTAAGATACCATATAATTAAGTTATGTATTACATTTACTATTTGTTTTCTGTTTTTCCCTGCTAGAATATAAGATTCACAAAAGTTGGTATCTATATCAGTTTCATTCCCTGATGTATTCCCAGTACCTGGCACATAATAAATTCTCAATATATCTTAGCTGAGTGCATGATTTTAAGAGCAGCGGTTTATTTGGAGGATCCTAACTAAAATGCTCCCCTGTAATCCCCAGGTTAGATGTCGAGCCAGACATATTGGGTAGACCCTGGAGGAAGATGGGAGAGGCAGGTCCTGTCACACTAGGCTTGAACCAGCTTGAACCTGGAATCTCTCCATGACTAAACTTTAGAAGGCACCTCTGAGCCCTCTTTTCCGTGAGACCTTGCCCTTGGGCTCTGTCTCTTAACAAGAAAACTGCTAAATCGGTTTAGTAAAAAAATCTTTGTACCCTTAATATCTGATTACCCTCAACATTTAACCAAATACCCTGATACCTGATAACCCTGGCCTGCCTTCGGCAAGAATTCTGTCAAGTTGGGTTAGCCAGAATGCCCTTACACTAGATATCTCCTCTTATTAATTTTCCCCTCACTCTGCTCATTGGCTATAAACCTCCGGTTGCCTTTGCTGTATTCAGATTTGAGCCCAATCTCTCTCCCCTGTTGCAATGGTCTTGATACCTCTTGCAACGGTACCGAAGGAAGTCTTCCTTACCATTTTAACAAGTGCCAGAAAAATTTTTTCTTTAACTAAACCTATGAGTTTGGACGAGTCACATACTTTCAGTTTTCTTATCTGTCAAACAGAACCCATAAGAAATTATCAGGCATCACCACCAGCCTGAATCAATACCAGATCTGCGAAACTTCTTAGCACACTGTAACTAGAACTGTTTCCTAGGCATCGTACAGGACAATTTCCCCAAACCTTCCCATATCCTGGATTCTGCTTCTATACTGGTACATATGAAACTCCAGACTCTTCCTGATGGCCGAGGAGAGAGAACCAATCCCTCAGCAGCCTTCAATGGGTGAGATGAAGTCTCAACTCTTAGTTTAAATATCCAGATGGTATATCCAATAATACATTTCCCTTTATTTGAGCATAGTACTTGATATTGCTTATTAGACAATCTAACGATATAGAAGACCAAATGACAGAGAATAAAGAAGCTGAGCAAAAGAGGTACAAACAGATACTGGACCAAGAGGGGAGAATTCGAGAGATAAGTGACACCATAAGACAAAACAACATTAGAATAATTGGGATTCCAGAAGAAGAAGAAAGAGAGAGGGGAGCAGAAGGTATACTAGAGAGAATTATTGGGGAGAATTTCCCCAATATGGCAAAGGGAACAAGCATCAAAATTCAGGAGGTTCAGAGAACACCCCTCAAAATCAATAAGAATAGGCCCACACCCCATCACCTAATAGTAAAATTTACAAGTCTCAATGACAAAGAGAAAATCCTGAAAGTAGCCCGGGAAAAGAAGTCTGTAACATACAATGGTAAAAATATTAGATTGGCAGCTGACTTATCCACAGAGACCTGGCAGGCCAGAAAGAGCTGGCATGATATTTTCAGAGCACTAAACGAGAAAAACATGCAGCCAAGAATACTATATCCAGCTAGGCTATCATTGAAAATAGAAGGAGAGATTAAAAGCTTTCAGGACAAACAACAACTGAAAGAATTTGCAAACACCAAACCAGCTCTACAGGAAATATTGAAAGGGGTCCTCTAAGCAAAGAGAGAGCCTACGAGTGGTAGATCAGAAAGGAACAGAGACAATATGCAGGAAGAATCACCTTACAGGCAACACAATGGCACTAAATTCATATCTCTCAATAGTTACCCTGAATGTGAATGGGCTAAATGCCCCAATCAAAAGACACAGGGTATCAGAATGGATAAAAAAACAAAACCCATCTATATGTTGCCTCCAAGAAACTCATTTTAAGCCCGAAGACACCTCCAGATTTAAAGTGAGGGGGTGGAAAAGAAGTTACCATGCTAATGGACATCAGAAGAAAGCAGGAGTGGCAATCCTTATATCAGATCAATTAGATTTTAAGCCAAAGACTATAATAAGAGATGAGGAAGGACACTGTATCATACTCAAAGGGTCTGTCCAACAAGAAGATCTAACAATTTTAAATGTCTATGCCCCCAATATAGGAGCAGCCAAATATATAAACCAATTAATAACAAAATCAAAGAAACACATCAACAATAATACAATAATAGTAGGGGACTTTAACACTCCCCTCACTGAAATGGACAGATCATCCAAACAAAAGATCAACAAGGAAATAGAGGCCTTAAATGACAATTGGACCAGATGGACATCACAGATCTATTCAGAACATTTCACACCAAAGCAACAGAATACACATTCTTCTCTAGTGCCCATGGAACATTCGCCAGAATAGATCACATTCTCGGTCCTAAATCAAGACTCAACCGGTATCAAAAGATTGGGATCATTCCCTGCGTATTTTCAGACCACAATGCTCTGAAGCTAGACTCAACCACAAAAGGAAGTTTGAAAAGAACCAAAATACATGGAGACTAAACAGTATCCTTCTAAAGAATGAATGGGTCAACCGGGAAATTAAAGAAGAATTGAAAAAAATCATGGAAACAAATGATAATGAAAATACAACGGTTCAAAATCTGTGGGACACAACAAAGGCAGTCCCGAGAGGAAAATATATAGTGGTGCAAGCCTTTCTCAAGAAACAAGAAAGGTCTCAGGTACACAATCTAACCCTACACCTAAAGGAGCTGGAGAAAGAACAAGAAAGAAACCCTAAGCCTAGCAGGAGAAGAGAAATCATAAAGATCAGAGCAGAAATCAATGAAATAGAAACCAAAAAAACAATAGAACAAATCAACGAAACTAGGAGCTGGTTCTTTGAAAGAATTAATAAAATTGATAAACCCCCGGCCAGACTTATCAAAAAGAAAAGAGAAAGGACCCAAATAAATAAAATCATGAATGAAAGAGGAGAGATCACAACTAACACCAAAGAAATACAAACTATTATAAGAACATACTATGAGCAACTCTATGGCAATAAATTTGACAATCTGGAAGAAATGGATGCATTCCTAGAAACATATAAACTACCACAACTGAACCAGGAAGAAATAGAAAGCCTGAACAGACCCATAACCAGTAAGGAGATTGAAACAGTCATTAAAAATCTCCAAACAAACAAAAGCCCAGGGCCAGACGGCTTCCCGGGGGAATTCTACCAAACATTTAAAGAAGAACTAATTCCTATTCTCCTGAAACTGTTCCAAAAAATAGAAATGGAAGGAAAGCTTCCAAACTCATTTTATGAGGCCAGCATCACCTTGATCCCAAAACCAGACAAGGATCCCATCAAAAAAGAGAGCTATAGACCAATATCCTTGATGAACACAGATGCGAAAATACTCAACAAAATACTAGCCAATAGGTTTCAACAGTACATTAAAAAGATTATTCACCATGACCAAGTGGGATTTATTCCAGGGTTGCAAGGTTGGTTCAACATCCGCAAATCAGTCAATGTGATACAACACATCAATAAAAGTAAGAACAAGAACCATATGATACTCTCAATAGATGCTGAAAAAGCATTTGACAAAGTACAGCATCCCTTCCTGATCAAAACTCTTCAAAGTGTAGGGATAGAGGGCACATACCTCAATATCATCAAAGCCATCTATGAAAAACCCACCGCAAATATCATTCTCAATGGAGAAAAACTGAAAGCTTTTCCACTAAGGTCAGGAACACGGCAGGGATGTCCATTATCACCACTGCTATTCAACATAGTACTAGAGGTCCTAGCCTCAGCAATCAGACAACAAAAGGAAATTAAAGGCATCCAAATCGGCAAAAAAGAAGTCAAATTATCACTCTTCGCAGATGATATGATACTATATGTGGAAAACCCAAAAGACTCCACTCCAAAACTGCTAGAACTTGTACAGGAATTCAGTAAAGGGTCAGGATATAAAATCAATGCACAGAAATCAGTTGCATTTCTCTACACCAACAGCAAGACAGAAGAAAGGGAAATTAAGGAGTCAATCCCATTTACAATTGCACCCAAAACCATAAGATACCTAGGAATAAACCTAACCAAAGAGACACAGAATCTATACTCAGAAAACTATAAAGTACTCATGAAAGAAATTGAGGAAGACACAAAGAAATGGAAAAATGTTCCATGCTCCTGGATTGGAAGAATAAATATTGTGAAAATGTCTATGCTACCTAAAGCAATCTACACATTTAATGCAATTCCTATCAAAGTACCATCCATCTTTTTCAAAGAAATGGAACAAATAATTCTAAAATTTATATGGAACCAGGAAAGACCTCGAATAGCTAAAGGGATATTGAAAAAGAAAGCCAACGTTGGTGGCATCACAATCCCGGACTTCAAGCTCTATTACAAAGCTGTCATCATCAAGACAGCATGGTACTGGCACAAAAACAGACCCATAGATCAATGGAACAGAATAGAGAGCCCAGAAATAGACTCTCAACTCTATGGTCAACTAATCTTCGACAAAGCAGGAAAGAATGTCCAATGGAAAAAAGACAGCCTCTTCAATAAATGGTGCTGGGAAAATTGGACAGCCACATGCAGAAAAATGAAATTGGACCATTTCCTTACACCACACACAAAAATAGACTCAAAATGGATGAAGGACCTCAATGTGTGAAAGGAATCCATCAAAATCCTTGAGGAGAACACAGGCAGCAACCTCTTTGACCTCAGCCGCAGCAACATCTTCCTAGGAACAACGCCAAAGGCAAGGGAAGCAAGGGCAAAAATGAACTATTGGGATTTCATCAAGATCAAAAGCTTTTGCACAGCAAAGGAAACAGTTAACAAAATCAAAAGACAACTGACAGAATGGGAGAAGATATTTGCAAACGACATATCAGATAAAGGACTAGTGTCCAGAATCTATAAAGAACTTAGCAAACTCAACACCCAAAGAACAAATAATCCAATCAAGAAATGGGCAGAGGACATGAGCAGACATTTCTGCAAAGAAGACATCCAGATGGCCAACAGACACATGAAAAAGTGCTCCATATCACTCGGCATCAGGGAAATACAAATCAAAACCACAATGCGATATCACCTCACACCAGTCAGAATGGCTAAAATCAACAAGTCAGGAAATGACAGATGCTGGCGAGGATGCGGAGAAAGGGGAACCCTCCTACACTGTTGGTGGGAATGCAAGCTGGTGCAACCTCTCTGGAAAACAGCATGGAGGTTCCTCAAAATGTTGAAAATAGAACTGCCCTATGACCCAGCAATTGCACTATTGGGCATTTACCCTAAAGATACAAACGTAGTGATCCAAAGGGGCACGTGTACTCGAATGTTTATAGCAGCAATGTCCACAATAGCCAAACTATGGAAAGAACCTAGATGTCCATCAACAGATGAATGGATCGAGAAGATGTGGTATATATACATAATGGAATACTATGCAGCCATCAAAAGAAATGAAATCTTGCCATTTGCGACAACATGGATGGAACTAGAGCGTATCATGCTTAGCGAAATAAGTCAAGCGGAGAAAGACAACTATCATATGATCTCCCTGATATGAGGAAGTGGTGATGCAACAAGGGGGCTTAAGTGGGTACGAGAAGAATAAATGAAAGAAGATGGGATTGGGAGGGAGACAAACCATAAGTGACTCTTAATCTCACAAAACAAACTGAGGGTTGCTGGGGGGAGGGGGTTTGGGAGAAGGGGGGTGGGGGTTATGGACATTGGGGAGGGTATGTGCTTTAGTGAGTGCTGTGAAGTGTGTAAACCTGGTGATTCACAGACCTGTACCCCTGGGGATAAAAATATATGTTTATAAAAAATAAAAAATTATATTAAAAAAAAAAGACAATCTAACTTCCTTTGGCAAAACATTTACACAAAGTCAGTACCCTAGGTAGGACCTGAGTTGCTGATGCCGTGACTGCGTGAGCCCCCACCACACACATGCCCCCCCAGGAACTCGGGATACAATGCCCCAAAGCTCAAGAAGCCCAGACTGGATCTTTTTCAGCTTTAAAAATTATCATCTTTCCCCAGGAACAAAAAGGCAATCAAATTTTATAGATTTGTGGTCCTAATAAGATAGGTTTTAAAAGCCTTACTAAAAGTGTATACTTACAAAAATGGTGTTAAGATGGATATTTTGACCCTCAGCCCATGTACTCCACTCTGTGTAGTCACACACTTGGTATATCCAGTCACTGACATTCTGGTTTTAAGTAAATGAGTAAATAAGCTTTAAGTAAAATAAACACATCAGTTCTGAGGAAATTCTACACTACCAAAGCCTACATAATCTACAAAGATACACCCAAAGTTAATATACTTTTTTTAAGCTATAAATAGAATATATCAGCTGGTGATTACAAAGGCAATGGAATCCATTGGTTTTTTCAACTTCTGTTGGATGCTTAACATCGATCCTGATTGCTGAAGAGTTATATTTACTGACACGAGTGGTCAACTACATAAACACTGCTCTTTAAAATAAACTTATAAATGGTAGTATGTCTAACAAATCAGTCAACTGCCAAGTTGTATGAAAATGAATTCACCTTTTAGTTTGAAAAACTAAAACTCCTTAGTAGTTTTACTTTTACAACTGAGAAGGCATTATATTAAAGCACTTTTAACAGGCAAAAAACAAAAATCTTCAGAAACAGTGTGAGATGGCAAGTATGGTGCTACTTAAGGATGTTTTTCACAGATTTAAACAATTTATCATCAATAATGTTATCTTAGATACCTTACATGCCTTCTTATTATACTAGAAAATACAGAAAATGGTCAACTATTCTAATTGGCCAATAAAGACCAAATCCTCTAAGTAGTCTCAACATTTGCATGCATTCACATATTTAAATAAGAAGCAATCACTAAAGTAATTCTCATTTGCTAGGAAGCAATTTCCACTGAAAAAGTTACACTTATATCCACTAGCTAATAAATAAAACATTTTAAAATTTTTATTTTGGAAATTTTTGGAAGATAAAAACAAATACTTTTCTTTTTCTCTCTCAATTTCAAAGCCAAATTTGAAAAGTCTTTTCATCTGTTGATATCATTAGGTTACAAGATGAGAAGGCTTATCTGGCCTTTAATGGTACTAAAATTTTATTTATTAAGAGTACTGTTTGAATGCAGCATTCCAAATCAATGGAAGAGTGTTTTGTTAGATCCTTAAGAGAAACGGAACACATAGAAATCTAAGGGGTAATTGTAAATGTTCTATTTTTATGTAAGTCCTCAAGAATGTATATGTCCTTATAAAATAGCAACTAAATTTGAGGAAAGGAGTGAACTTTGTTTTTACCAAAGTTGACAAAGTAAATGCAGACTTCTCTCTCTCTTTCTCTCTCTCTCTCTCTCTCTCTCTCTTCTTTCCCAAATTATTTGATACAATTTTAGGTATTTCACAGTTTTTAATTTAATATTTTCCAAATAATCACATGGCCAGTAAGAGGCACTACATATACACTTGAGGAAAGAGAAAATGAGGTACACCTAATCAACTGCCCATTACAACACCCACACCAGAACACAAAAAACCCAAAAACCATCTGGACAAAGATAAGGAATGATTTTCAACCCTTGGCTTGAATTGTTACAGACATAATTCCAGGTTACAGCTGAAGTATTTACAGTTGACTCACTTTTATCTCTAGAAAGTTTTCATCTGTTTTTGTTTATCTATGTTTCATTTGGGAAAACCCAATAAGCCTTAAAAAAAAAAAAATCAATGCAAATCGTTGTAATTTAAAACATTAACCCATTTACCTATTATCCTTGGTCTCCATCATCACTTCTGGCATATGTGTCTGTGAAAGTCATGAAACTATTTTTCTGTCTTCAAAGTCTTTCGTTTGTGTTTCCTTTAAACGTGTACTCCACACTGAGCTCTGCCTGGCGGGCGAGAAGCCTGTATTTCCCTCAGTGTCCATTCATCATCTGATGCCCGGAAGCATTGCTATGTTTTGTTGTGTTCCTTCAGGTAAGACTCTCCAGTCTAAAAGTGGTTGCCTCCCTGGGTGATGCCTTCCGATCTGGACACCCAGAGAAGTTTTTAAGGTAAAATAGTATTGAGCAGGTAATGGTCTGGGGTTTTCCTCCACAGCAGAAAAAAAGCTCTTTTCATCTAAGAATCTCCTGTACTTCTTTTTGAAGGTGGTGAGGAGAAATGTTGTAGAAGCTCTTAGGCTCCGTGTTTCTCACCCTCATCTCAGCGGATGTAAAACATTCACTGGCAAGAGCCTTTCTTCTTGGTCTGGCCATACGTGCATTGCCACATCACTTTTGGATCCTGAAAGAAAAATCAAGGAAGTTTCAGGGAAGGAGTCGGGATAAGTACTCAGAGTAAATGCACTGAAAATGTAATTCCTCGTGGAAGGCAGCCATGGCTCTTACATCCAGCGACTTTCTAATTATAAACTGCTGGTTGCACTACGGCCCTGCCAAATGACATGGCATTTATCCTTCACCTCACAACCCACAAGCACACATGTGTAACTACACATGGCGGACACTATAAACAAAAAACATGTCCACTTAATTTAGTTTCATGTTCTCACTCCCCATGCGTTTCTTCTCATTTCTCTATTTCCCTGGCTTCTTTCAAGTGAAATACGTACTTCACACGATGTGCCTTTTTTCAGAAACAATACCTTTAAATCCAAAGGTACAACTTTACATATGATATAACGCATGTTAGAAAGCAAAACATCTATACCAGAGAAAGAAAAGAAAATGTGTCTATCTGAAAGTCTTTTTCTTTTTTCTTTTCTTCATTAACATATAATGTATTATTAGTCCCAGGGGTACAGGTCTGTGAATCACCAGGTTTACACACTTCACAGCACTCACTAAAGCACATACCCTCCCCAATGTCCATAACCCCCACCCCCCTTCTCCCAAACCCCCTCCCCCCACCCCCCCAACGCTCAGTTTTTTTGTGAGATTAAGAGTCTCTTATGGTTTGTCTCCCTCCCGATCCCATCTTGTTTCATTTATTCTTTTCCTACCCCCTAAACCCCCCAAGTTGCCTCTCAACTTCCTCATATCAGGGAGATCATATGATAATTGTCTTTCTCTGATTATTAAAGTCATCATCTTCTTCTTCTTTTTTTAAGTAATATTCCCAGTAATCACTGGTGACTACCAACAGTCTAACATTTTAAGAAAAAAACTAGGAAGATAAAGGATAACCTTTGCCAACAGTGATAAGCCAGAGGGACACATAAGATTGAATTTTCTACCCATTCATACAACTCTCATGTTTATACATACTTGATAATTTTCAAGGTATTCTCTTAGCACCACACTTAAATGGTTCTTTAAAGTGGACAGAACAAGAGAGGCAGAATTGCTACTATGTTAAAGAAACTTAACACTTGGATACAAGAAGGTGAGGAACTATGTTCAAGTCACTGAACTAGGAACTGAAAAACTGGAAAATGCAAAACCAGCTCCCGAATTCCTATTCTCCTTGTGTTAGCCCACAATATTTCCCTGCTGACAAACATAATTTAGAGATGGTAATCTAAGCTAGACTTACAACACTAGAGATTCTTGACTTCATGAAAACCCAGAAAAATAACTCAGAACTCACTGTAAACTATTCCCTGAAAACACTTCCCCAGTAACCTGCTAAAATAAAAATATTACCAGACATCAGCAATGAGATTAATTGAAACAAACCAATCCAAAATCTTAATTATTCTTTCATATAAAATCATATATAATGAAATTTGATTGTCATGTATCAAGAATTAAATTCTAGATTTAAATTTATAATTAAAAAATTAAAATTAAGAAATCATATAGCATGAAGATGAAAGCCTTATATAGGACAATGGATTTCAAAAGTTAGACTCTTCAATTTGAAATGTTCAGATTAAGAGAAGTTATGTGTATTAAATAGAAGATTAGAATCAATTTCTTTATCTATAAAACAAGGGGTTGAAATAAGTGTTATAAGTTACTAACACTTGAAAAATTCTGATTCCAGACAAGCAACACCTTTAAAATTCTATAATTCATTCTGTGATCTAACTCATAAGCAGTTCTGAATGTAGGGGGTGCCTGGGTGGCTCAGTCGGTTAAGCATCTGCCTTTAAGCTTGGTCATGATCCCAGGATCCTGGGATCCAGCCCTGTATCAGGCTCCCTGCTCAGTAGGGTGTCTGCTTCTCCGTCTCCTTCTGCCCCTCCCCCTGATTGTGCTCTGTGTGTGTGTGTGTGTGTGTGTGTCAAATAAATAAATAAATAAATAAGTTTATATTTATTTTTTATATATTTATAAATAAATAAATGTTTATATTTATTTATATATATTTATAAATAAATAAATAACAATTCTGAGAGTAGGAATTAATCCAATGTCTTTTAAATAAAAAATATTTTGTCAATTAAAATGTTGTTTTAAGTATAACCATAAAACATAAATGTATCATACAACAGACACAAGTTTTACATAAACATTTATGATAAAAGGTGAAATTCCAAGGAAAATCTGGAATTAGTTACACTTGAATGGAGACCCTCCAGGATTTGCCTTCAGCCTGCACAGTTTCTCTGCTCACGATATTCTGCTTCTGTGGGAGCATTAGAGAGAAACAGAAGCATTGATTTCAGGGGAACACTGAATGTTCATGCTTATTAACTTCACTCAATGAGTTTCCATCTCTAATTCCAGTTTGCCAATATCTTTTAAAAATCGGACTCTGAAATCTATACCATTAATTAGCTTTACATCACCTGGCATGTTTGATAAAATTGCTGTACAACGCAGAAGCCTGTGACAAACTATTATGACCTTCCTAGAGATGGACAATGATACATTCATCACAAAAACAATCTTTGAATAGTTTTTCCTACATAACTCTGAGCCCTAATGAAAGTGCTATCATCAAAGATATATATGTCTCTCAGTGTTAACAGGATACAATGACTTTGCCCAATATATTACCAAGGCCAAGATATAGTCTTTCTCCTGATGCCTTGGAGCTGCTATTCTAAAAATTTTGTCAAAGGGGAAAGTGTATTAATATGACATGACATATTCCTTTTTCTTTCAAAGATTTTATTTATTTATTTGACAGAGAGAGAGGACAAGCAGGCAGAGAGGGAGGCAGAGAAAGAGGAGGAAGCAGGCTCCCTGCTGAGCAGAGAGCCCAATGTGGGGCTTGATCCCAGGACCCTGAGATCATGACCTGAGCCGAAGGCAGCGGCTTAACCCACTGAGCCACCCAGGTGCCCCGACATGACATATTCTTGATGATCCCATGCTGAGTCCTAAGGATAACCGTGACCTTTTCTAACAGCTCCTTAATTCTCTCTAGTAATACAATCTTCAGTTTTAATATCACTTCTATAATTAACATCTAACCCACAATTTAGAATTCTAAAAACTATTATTCCCTTTTGGACACTGGAACATTTGTACATGTTCAACGGGGAATCTGCTTCTCCCTCTCTCTTTGCCCCTGGGAGGCATGTGTATCTCCCCAGGACTTGTCTTCTTCTCCAACTGTTCTGAAATTACCCCCTGGGAAAAGGTACAGAATAGGTAATATGCTTGATGATACTGTAACAGCATCATAGGATGGCAGATGGAAGCTCTATTTGTGGTGAACAGAGCCCAATGTCTAGACTTGTTGAATCACTATGTTCTACACCTAAAACTAATAAAATATTGTGTGTCAGCTATACCCCAATTTTAAAATTAATAAAAAGAGAAAAAAAGAACTTACTGCCGTGATTAACCATTGTATACGCGCAAGGATGAGAGAAGACAGTGTGCGGCCTGGAACACCAGTTTCCCCAACACTAGTCACTGAGGAGTCACCATCTTGATTTTTTTCATATTTGAGATACAACACACTGCTTTGGGGATCTTTGGCCTATTTGATCATTACTTAATATTTTTCCTTAAGTCTCTACCTTAAATAAATGTACTATGAAAGGAAACTCTCTATTCACAACATAAATGGAAACCCAATAACAAGGGCCACAAATAGAGGGTAACTCTAAAGATAAATAAAATGAGTAAAAGGAATCTTTGGAAATTCTGTTCAGATCCAAGTGCCTACGGAATCACTTGAGTCTTTGACCTGCTCACTTTCCATGAAAAAGAGGGTTAGAAAATGTTTGAGGACACTTAAAGCTTTTAATGATTTCATTTAGAAAGATGGAAGATTGAAAATTAAGTATCCACTTCAAGAATTTAGAAAAAAGTTAAGGGGATAAATCCCCCCAAAATAGAAAATAATCATGAGAGCAGAATTAATGAAATGGAAAACAAAGACAGAGAGGTAATTATCAGCAGAGTTCTTTATTTTTTTTTTTAAAGGTTTTATTTATTTGGGACAGAGCCCAAGAAACCATGAGCAGGGGGGAGGGGCAGAGGAAGAGGGAGAAGCAGACTCCCCAATGAGCAGGGAGCCCCATAGGGGACACTGGGATATCATGACCTGAGCTAAAGGCAGACGCTTAACCTACTAAGCTACCCAGCTGCTCCAGCAGAGTTCTTTAAAAAGACACAATGGCAAACTCCTGGCAACGCTCATCAAGATAAAAGCAAAAATACCCACACACGGAGAATGCTAGAAGTGAAACATTAGATGCATCAGAAATTAAAAAGATAAGAGATTATAAAGCCTTTCAGGTAATGAATGTTAAAATTTTGGAAATGGACAAATTCCTGGAAAAATATAAAGTACGAAAATTAATTCAAAAACTAAGTCCTTCCCATTAAACAGATTGAATCACTGATATTAAAAATCTCCTCACAGAGAAAGCACAAGGCTGGCCAGTTTCGCTGGTGAGCTATACCAAACATCCACTAAACAACTAACCTTAATATCTTACAGATTCTCCCGGAGAACATAAAAGCAGACAGTATGTCCAAGTAATTTCATGAGGCTGATAATATTTCCAAATTAAATGATGGACACCAAATTGGGATAATATGAAAAAGCAAAATTCCTGACCAGTCTCACTCATGATCATGGGTGCAAAAATTCAAAATACATAATTAGCAAGCTGCATCCAGCAGTGTGTAATAAACATAATAGCTTATGATCAAATTGATTGGATTTATCAGGGGATAAAATTCTATACCCATTAATGACCAAAAAAAAATTTTTTTAAAGGAAAAGGAAATAAAAAACTTTTAGCCGATGCAAAGCTGATAACTTCACTAAAGGGCAGACATATTTTCCTATCTTCGCTTCCAGTCCATGTTTCACTGGAGACGCCAGCCAGTGCAAGACAATAAAAGGGGGAGAGGGATAAGGAGTGAGGGGAGCAAGAGAGGAAATAAAACGTCACTATTCACAGATGGAACTTTAAAAAAAATTTAGACTTCATAATAAAGTGTATCAAGATTACTGATACAGGTTCAATTGCATTTCTACATCCTAGCAAGAATTTTTTTTAAAAGTTGCTCTTTTAAATGATAGCCATTTATAATTGCTGGAAAGAATATGAGTTGCCTTGGAATAGTTATAAAGAGAAAACTTGTATAGAACCTTTAGGAAGAAAAATCTATAAATTTGAACAAAAAACATTAAAAAGGGTCTTTTTAAAAACAGAGATAATGAACATGTTGAAAAGGAAGCCTCCATATCAATGAAATGGCAACTCTCCTCAAACTGATCTTCTCATTCAAAGGAACTCCCAGTGAGTTTTTAAAATAAAACTTGACAAGTCGATGCTTAGAATTTTATGGAAGAACAAAGGAACAAGAATTTCTTTAAAAAGACACTCTTTCAGAACAGCAAGTAGAAAGACTTGCTTTCCTAGATATTGAATCTTAATGTAAAACTATTAATAACTAAGTTAGTAGGGCATTCACACACGAACAATCAGAATAAAAAGCTTAGCAACAGAGCGGTGCATTCATAGAAACTTAATGTGTGACAGAGGTGTTTGTAGAATTCGGTGGGGAAAGGGGACCATTCAGAAAATGCTACTGTGACAAGAGATCATCTACATAGAAACCAAATGGGTCTGTACCTCCCAAAGTGCACAAATATCCAAGGCAGACATAAGTGAGAAAAGCAAACCTTAAGGTTTTTAGAAAGAAGCATAACACAGTATCTCTATGACCTCAGAGTAAAGAATTCTTTAAAGAACGAATAGAAGGGGCGCCTAGGTGGCTCAGTGGGTTAAAGCCTCTGCCTTTGGCTCGGGTCATGATCCCAGGGTCCTGGGATCGAGCCCCACATGGGGCTCTCTGCTCGGCACGGAACCTGCTTCCCCCTCTCTCTCTGCCTGCCTCTCTGCCTACTTGTGATCTCTGTCTGTCAAATAAATAAATAAAATCTTTAAAAACCAAAAATAAAAAAAGAACGAATAAAAGCCACTAATCAGAAGACAAAAGATGATTACAGTCAAACCACATTAAAATTAAGAGCTTCTGCTCACTTAAGACAAGCTACAAAAATCAGGAGAATATATTTGCCACACATATAATTGACAAAGTTTGTGTCCAGAATACATAAAGAACTCTTGAAAATTAAAAAAAAAAAAAAAACCTAAAAAAATGTAGGCAAAGGATTCTAATTTATATTTTTCTTTTGTATGTACAGTGTTTCCATTTGAAAATAATAAAAATTAAATTTGTACTTATAAATTGTGTGTCACACCTGGGATAATATTGAAAATAAGTTTATAAAATGAAGAGTATATAATGACATTCTTGCTTAAAATAGTCTTTCATTGCTTTCATTTATTATTATAATAGCTATTCATTAAGAATGAGGTACAGAGGGAAAAATAAAGTCTAGGCAATGAGGTATTTTTACAAAAGGAGGGAAGGAGAAGAAGAGACGAGGAGGGAGACGAGACACGGTAGAGAAGGGGTTTTTAAAAGGGGTCATATCCTCACCACATAATCTCTTTTTGCAGGGGGGGAGGGGTAGCATCTTCTCCTTTCCTAAACACCAACCATCCCCTCTGTTTTCAGGGCATGTGTCCTCCACCTTGTGAAACACTCTGCGAGAACCAACTCCCCAAGCATTCCAAAGTATTCCTCAGGGTTGCAGGGATCCACATGGTACCTTTAAGCCCTTCTTAGTCAATCAGAAATCATGCGTGTGGCATTTAAATGATAGCTCCTTACATTTCTGTAGTCCTTTACAATTCCATATATGGTGTCATGTTATCCTTAAGACCGCTTGATAAAAGAGATAGGCCAGGGCGTCTGGGTGGCTCAGTGGGTTAAGCGACTGCCTTCTGCTCAGGTCATGCTCCTGGAGTCCTGCGTTCAAGCCCCGCACTGGGCTTCCTGCTCAGCAGGGCGTCTGCTTCTCCCTCTGACTCTCCCCCACTCATGTTCTCTCTCAAATGAATAAATAAATAAATAAAATCTTAAAAGAAAAAAAGAGGTAGTCCAGATAGTTTCTCCATTTTACAGGCTAAAAGATTGAAGCTCAAAAAAGTTATAGTATGTACCCAAGCCACAAGGGGATGTAGAAAGGCACAAGGTGAAGAAAGTCCCCAGGGCTGCTCTATGGCAAACATCGTAAATGTTAGTTTATAAATAAATATGTAAATGTAAATGTCTTTACAAAGACATTAATCTTTGTAATATATAGCTCTGCAGTGTCAATGTTGAAGGGGAGCGACAGTGCATACCTTCACGGTGTCTCTTAAGGACACCGGGGCGTGACAAGGTCACAGTGAGGAAGTGACACAGCTCTGCCACAAGCCCTAGACCCTCAGTTGACGTGGTCTCTCCAATAAACCAGACTGCTTCTCATATAATGACACTGAAATGTATGGAGCCCACAAGCATTCACAAAGCATTTATCTCATATTCTTTATTCTCCTGATGACTTTGTATAATCCAAGATCAAAATATACAGGCAAAAGAAATATTAAAATGTCTTTTCTGGGGACATCTGAGTGGCTCAGTTGGTTAAATGTCTGCTTCAGGCAGGTCATGATCCCGGAGTCCTGGGATCCAGTCCT
Organism: Mustela putorius furo; assembly: GCF_011764305.1. Taxonomy (NCBI): domain Eukaryota; kingdom Metazoa; phylum Chordata; class Mammalia; order Carnivora; family Mustelidae; genus Mustela; species Mustela putorius. The sequence continues at coordinate 4,759,932 of NW_025422171.1, forward strand.
GCATTGGGCTCCCTGCTCATGAGGTTGGCATGGCAGGTGGAGGGGGTGTTGGGGGTCTGCTTCTCCCTCTCCCTCTGCTCTTCTCCCACTTGTGTGCTCTCTCTCACTCTCCCTCAAATAAATAAAATCTTTTTTTAAAGTGTCTTTTTTATTCCCAATTTAGGATTGTGCATGCACGAGCACATACACACACACACACACACACACACAACACGTGCACACACACACACACACACACACACATCTTTATTCAACTCAACAAACATCTATTTCTTGGTGTGCCAAAATTTCACATTTTAAATATGCAGCTATTTGAACACATCTGTGCTTGTAATTAATTATATATTTAGTTCTATTTCACATTCATTATTTTAAACTACAGAAATGCTTTTTGTTTCTTACTGATTGTAAGATTAATATTATTTAGGATTTTTTACCTCATATGTTTAATACTTCTCTTGTACAGAAATCTTAATCTGATAATGCATCCATTTTTTGAGTGCTTTAGTATATCACATATTTACTTTATAAATCCTCAACAAGGACACTGCAGGGATGAGAAAAGCTAGTAGTCTTTTTTTTGTGGCATTAATCAAGATTGAACAGCAGTCTAATGAAATTTAAAATATAAAAAATGTGAGCAAACTATCTATACAAATACATTTAAGTCAAGACAACCAGATTAAGTTCCTCAAGACAACCAGATTAAGCTTGATACAATAAAGTCTAGTATTTTTTACTGCTTTTATGATGTTTTGTTAATGTAATGTAGTTCATTAACATAGCCAAGAAAATCAGTATATCCTAAATTTTGTATACAGTTGAAATGTTAGTGATAATAAAATTATAAAGCAATATAGTCGGGTTATCTTGTAGAGTTTCAGTATTTTTAATTTGTTCAAGTGATTCCACAGACATTATATTAGTTCAGCCTGGTAATTCAGTAGGAAATGGATAATCTTGTTTCATGGGTAAGGAAATTGGGGTTCAGAAAATCAAGTGACATGCCATGCAGAGCCTTAAACCTAGGTTCTTAGACTTCTATCTCTTGCCTTCTTCACCTATCATGACATAGGCACTCAAATACTCTTTCCTTTTCTCCCAATACCTTCCCCCAAAGGGAAGAAAGCTGTTTCCACCATATCACGTCCGGGGTAGTGTGGCACGATGAAGACCACGACTGGAGAGTCACATAAGGCCTCCAGCCTCATCTGTGGAACAAGGCTAGCTAACCTGCCTCATCCATGAGCGGATTCATCACAAAGACCACCATGATGTCTACACGTACTTAATAAACTGCAGATAGTTTTGCAAACATTTGATATCACTCATCATGTTCACATAATATTCTTTAATACATGCAGTGACATGAAACTCATTCGTGATCCTCTCTGCCCACTGATTCAGGACCCTGTCCAGGCACGGGGAGCCCAAACAATCAGTGCTCTATACTGGCGATCCCAGAACGGGGTTTGGACAACCATCCCAGCCTGCGGTGGAATCAGTTCATTTGGCTTGGAACCCTGAAGCCGCTGCCCATGGCTAATATAGGCACAGTGTGCCGTTCAATGACCTCTTTGCCTGTCCAGCAAAAATACCCTATTTTGGCAACCTGGGTTTTCCCCACAGCGGGTGAATTTGGCACCAAATATGATCTCATTTAAGGAGTAGGAAAGAAATGTGCCAGCTCCACTTACTCACTGAGCTGAAACTCTCTTTGAGTTACACTACTTGAAACAGAAACAGTCCGGAGACTCAGGGTGTCAACCAAGATGCTTGTGTAAATAAGCTGTGGTGTCCCCTCCGCCAAAGGCTGTCCTTCTGTAGGTAGGCAGGGAGGAGCATGGGAAGACGAAGGGATCTCTAAGGCAGAAGAAAATAGACTTCACCAGAAAGAAAGAGCACAGAAGAAATGTCCCAGGAACTAGAACACACACCTGCCCGTCCACCCATGGGAATGAAAAGAAAGGTCTTTCCGGTGGAGTTGAGATAAAAATATAATCAGGAGCTTCCCCGGATATGTTATGTTCAATATGGCATCCCTTTTTGGTTGGTGTGTCCATTAAATTGCAGAATTACATGCTTTCTGCAGAGACTTAAAAGTAGTAAAACCCCTCCTCAGAGCAGGGGAGGAAGGGGCCCACGGCCTGGGGGAAGCGAGGATGTCATGGCTGACCTCTCCCCGCTTCCACCGTTCTCTGTGACGGCAGGATGCTCGGACACCAGCCTCTGCAGTTTACCCATCCTCAGAGCTTTCGTTTCCCTAGAAACAGTCTTTCAACCCATTTACAGCAAAAAATCAAGCCCAAATTGCCTCCAGCAATCTCCTGACTATGGTATACACATTTGTCTACAAATGGGACTTAAACATCAACATTACTTTCTCATAGGTAGTAGGGCATGTAGTGAAAATTTACCCTTGAAAGTCCCTAACATTATAACAACAGGGAGCCAAGTACAGACAGACTTTGGGCCCACAGAAAGCCTCCACTGGAATTACCCTCAGAAAAGTTGTCTTGCCCTCCTTAATGTCAGAACAGGACATGAGTCAGCAAAGACCTTAAAATGGAGAAGTCAGATTAATTCACCCTATAAATCAATAAAGCAAATTTAAGACGTTAAGACATAGCAAGAATTGTGAATGTCGATAATGACAGAACTGTATTGGCACAATCCGTTGTAGAAAAGGTCATGATCACTACAGCCCTGATTTGACCCCAACTGTGCATCCCTGTAATTGAAGGGGCACATAAATGCACTTTGTACAGCACTGAATATAAAGTTAAAGATGAGTGATACTTAACGGGTTGGCTGTACATGTGTGCATGTGTACTAATGTGTTCAATTAAAGATTTCCAGGTAAAAATGTACAAGATAAGATATTATATTTCAGATTTAATAAGAAAAATACGATATTCCCTCAGTATTCCAAATCTCCTCTGTGTTATACAAATCTTCCTCCTCTACTTTGCTGAACACCCTTCAGCATTGTCCTATTCATCTTTGACTCTCCTACTCAGTCAGATTCAGAACCATGGATACAGAAGATATTCAATAAAGATTGAATGATTGAGTCACCTTGGCCAATTTCCAGGTAATAAAAAGACACATACTTCTATAGCATATCTTGGATCGAATTGATGGAGCCTCTGCTTTCAGTCTTGTCAACTACCAGAACTCGTTGTCTATTGCCCAGACTTGGGTAGGGCTAGAACTGGAATAGGAGCTCCTCGGAGTCTTGGATTGACCTTTAAAAGCTCAATTTTGCTTCAAAATGACACTTTACACAAAAATGAGAGACCCATAGATGAATTATATGGTATATGAACTATAAATCTCAAAAAAGAATAACAGACGAGAAATAGATCATATGATTGAAATACATCTCATTTCATATTACCTATCTAACATTATCATCTGGCTTTTTGAAGGGAAAAAGAATATTCACTCATTCACTTAAAAACCAACTTTTCGTTGGGGAACCTACCATAGAAAGCCATGTAGACTCTTTACTTACCTGTCATCTGTTCTCTGAGGTGCGGATTATTAACCTATGATCAGTCTAATTTAAGAAGGAGAAAACGAAGTTTCCAAGAGGTAAAGAATCAGGGCCAGTATGTGATGTACAGTCAGTTTTTAAAACCAAGTTTATCTGACTCCAAACAAATACACTTAAAATCTAGGATAATTTTTTTCTTTCATTAGCAAAGCCTCTGAGGAATATGAGATGTGTTGGACATAATAGGGTCAGGATTTTCTTAAAATGCTCACTTAACTTAAACATTTAATGAATTAATAAAAGCATCGATACGTAACACTAGGGAGATGTTTGCATACGATGAAAAACTGATAAAAGTTGGATTTAGTTTATGTTTTAAGCTTAAAAACCTAACAAATTATTATCTTTATGCTCAAAGTAAATGATTATCTAATTTATCAATTAAGGTTCTGTTTATATAGAGTTGCTAGATTTAGCAAATAAAAATATGCCTAGCTAAGTTTGAATTTTAAATAAATAACAAAAATGTTTTAGTATATGCTTATTTTATGCAATATTTCCTGTAATTTATCTGGTAACCTTATTACAACCTTGTTTAGTGATTAAATTTGTTGTTGCATTAAAAACAAGGAGAAAGGGCTAAACCTTTACTACTATGTAAATTAGTGCACAAATTGCAGATACCTGAGAAACTCAAATACATATGCCTCTCTAGCACTTACTACCTAAATGAAATAAGAGATCTATGAAGTTCAAGTGATCACTCATATTATTTGGGTGTCTGACTTAAAAAAAAATTAAAAAGTTCTAGTTTTAGGACACATGAAAAGAGTTACGCAGATTGCAGAGCCCCCATTTTCTAATTTTCTAATCCAGAGCAGAATATTTAAATCAAACATATGTCTGGGTGCAACATTACTTTAGCTAGACCATAGATGCTCTCTTCTAAGAGCAAGAACTGGGGTGGCGTGGGTTTCGCCTCACCATGAAATCTAAGCGCCATGAGAGAGGACACTGAGGCACAGGGACCAGAGCTCAGGGCGTTCAGTCTGCGGACTCACTGATGTTCAGCAAGAAAAACGAACTTGGATATCATCTATTCAACCTCCCCTTTTTACGAATAAGAAATAGCTGGTGCTCTCCTCTTTCTTAATTTAACATTTCTTAAATTTTTTAAATTTAAATTTAAAATTTCTTAATTTTACATTTTATAATCTGCAAAATGGCGTCACCTATTCCACGAGACTGTTGTGGGAAATGACAACAGATGACGGGTTTGAAAGCGCATTATTTTTTTTTTTCAACAAAAAAAGTGATTATTGCTTAACATGTGCCCCAAACTATATTAAGTCTCCAAAAATTTATATCATCTGATAGGTCAGATATATATAAAATTACATTTAAAGTTTTAAAAATATCAGAAAATATTTTCATTTAAATTGAAAACGCATTATTTGACAAAATAATTTTATAAACCAAGGGTACCCCAGAGATGGGCTATATTAATTATGTACTCAGCACTCAAAGGAAGCTTAAGGAGTATCTACCTTATACCTCTTACTCAGAGAGGAAGTTAGTGACTTTCCAGTTAGCGCAAAGAGAAGCCAAGGCGGAGCTAACGCCACACCCTCAATTCCCACCCAGTGCTTCTTCCAATTTCATCATGTTCCCCCTTAGGCACTGGCACAGTGGCTCCCTGCTAAGTGTTAAAGTCAGACAAGATGTGCTAAGTGTAGAATCTAAGGAAAGAAAATGTGGCAAGGAGAAAGGAGAAAAGCACATAAAATAGAAATTAAAATAGTAACGGGATTGGCAGTACAAAAAGCAAATTGCTCCCCAGGTCGTCCAAGATCAGAATAGCAATGGGAATTGTCCTGGTTTCCAATTTGGCACCCTTTGCATCAATCACATTTAGCGGTCCTCGCTTGAACTCATGGTAGGACAGTCAATATCATCATCGCTTGTGCCATCACAAAGTATTTAGTAGGAGCTGTGCAGAGAGTTGGCTTTCCCTTCTCCCATAGAGCATTCTTGTGGCAACATGGAAACGGTGTTATTTTTATATGCAAGAGATCCTTAGCAAGTACTGAATATATGTTTTATATTTAATCAGAGCTAGTTAAGATGCACTTGGTCAAACGATCATTTCAGAATTCCTGGTATGAGAAACCACTTTAACCTTCTTCCCCATGGATGGGGACATAGGAAGGTGGGGAGACCCAATGGGAAAATCCAAACTCCTTCTAAACAGCAACATTGTGCCAAGGTCTGGGCTGGTGCCCTCATTTGCATTACCCCATTCCAACCCCATGGCAGTAACTGCCAACATCTCTAGCAGAGGAAGGAACTGAGACTCACAGAAGTCAAGCTGAGTTTTCAGTGGTTGCAGACTAAGATATGGCAGAGCTAAGTGAGATGAGAACCTAAAGCTTCTCAAACCCAGCATCAAGCAACATGACACTAGATGTTTCTGATGTAAGCAAACTTTGGTCTCAAAAAGCTATGATTGGGCTTTTCTTCCTATCATAGGAAGAATAGAAAACATCTTAATCATGGAAAGGATCTTACAAACCTAATAAGGTACAAGGAAAAGATGGGGATATGGAATATCCGGCTAGGTATGTTTGAAAGGGAGACAGAAGGAGACTTAATCTCCTGAGAAAGGAAGGGGGAAATTGACCAGCCCAAAAATCCAGAGAAGACAAGGAAAGGGTGAAGTAAGACTTTGCATCAGGGTTAAGGAAAGAAAGCTAGTTAGTCATAAGCAAAACCACGGGGACAGTCTAATCAGCCATTAACCTGCTATGTACCTGCTTATCAATGAGTAGCTTTAAAAAACACTATAGGAAAGGGGCACCTGGGTGGCTCAGTGGGTTAAAGCCTCTGCCTTCGGCTCAGGTCATGATCCCAGGGTCCTGAAATCGAGCCCCGCATTGGGCTCTCTGCTTAGCAGGGAGCCTGTTTCCCCCTCTCTCTCTGCCTGCTTCTCTGCCTACTTGTGATCTTTGTCTGTCAAATAAATAAATAAAATCTTAAAAAAAAAAAAACACTATAGGAAAGTCCCTTCCTACGTGACAAATAAAATGTAAGTGTCAATTATTTTTATTTGCATTACTAGAGAAATAAAGAGCTTCCTTTCCATGTAACTTCAAGGCAGTTAATGCTTAGGAAACACATGGAATTGACCTGGATTCACTTTTACTTACAGAGCAGGATAAAATTAAAACCAAAACAATAAGGATGTTAGAAACCAATTCAGCAGCCTTTACTGATCTTTTAACCTTGTTTTAAGAAAAAGAACAAGAATTTCTCGTTGTTTAAGAAAAAGAACATGATAGAGATTCTCGTTGTTAAAACTGGAATACTCTTTCTAAGAATGTAACGATCACTTATCAGAATAAAATTGAATAACGAAGTAAAAGGCTTTAAACTAAGAGCAGGATTTTCAAATATCATTGTATAAGATAACTATAATATGTGGACTCATTTCAGGGAGTGCTGTTTGAAATGAGGACAATCACCATACCTTACACTAGAAGCCGCCAGGAGAATCCCACTTCCTTATTCAACAGGGCTCTTCACCCCACACGGGGTATTACAGCAATAGACTCTTTGTGACCAAACCTTGCAGCCCAGGATGGAAATTACAATGACAAAGCCGGGTGGCGTGAGCATCTCGACCACCGGGGATCTCTCTCGTAACACTGCAGCCAGCGCCTCGCCCACAAACCCGCACGCTGCCAGCCCAAACTGCACATTTTGTAGAAGAACCCATTACTCACAGCGGCAGGGCACGTTACGGAAGATTCTGTATCGTCTATGGAAGGCGGGTCCCTTAGGAAAGTGGTCAGTGATCTCCGCAAACTGCAGTGACTGAGCGACCTGGTTCCAGCCCAGCTCTCAGCGGACTTGGATAACCAATCAAACCGCAGGCCTGCCGATGTCCATGAGCGTCTTCCTGTTCCCCATCCCGTTGGTTACCTAGCTGGATCCTCAGATACCTACCGGTAGCTGGCAGCGTCCGTCTGGGCGCCTTTGTTTTCCTTTTGTCACATCAGCAGGCTCCAGCGTGACTGCCGCCGCAGCAGCCGCACTGAGTCTGGCGGACTGGATGCCTATGCCGCAGTCAGCAGCAACACCTCCCCCACCCCCTCCAGCAGCCTTTTTTTTTTTTTTTTAAAGAGATAGGACCATCATCAACCTTAGGTTTTAATAACGCTGCAGAACGCAGCATGGTTGCTCAAGCTGGGGGTGCAACATGACGGCAAGTGCAGTTTCTATTCTCACCGAATTGCAAAGATGAATTTCGGCATGTAGGCGCGGTAGCAAAAGTCTGGCTCTGTTAAGCACCAGCTGTGTGACCTTGGTCAAGTCACTGGTGGGTCTCATTTAGTTCATGGAAAAGCAATGCTCAGTCACAACTCCTACCATTTACTACAACTAAATGCAAAGACATCAGCCACATGCTCACTGATAAAATACAGCAACACAACTATACAGGTTATAGTTCACCAAGCCCTCTGTGTATTTTATTTGGATTTGGGTATGAAGTTCCAAAGGTTGAAAAGAAAAGCATTTACCCAAAATGTTTTGTAAGTTGTGAAATATTGTACAGCTGTAGAATGTTCTAAGTTTCATTATGGTCAGTTTAGTAATAAAAGTATTGTAACAATAAATTAAATAGAGTTCTGTTTTCTTGCTTCCTACACATGGGGGATGTGAAATACCAAGAGAGACTGGTTTTGTAAATAGCTCTTCCCCTGCTGCCCTTGGTGCACCACATTCCTCATAGCCTCCTGGTAGACCTGCCTACCCCAACAGAAACCTAGAACAGAGGCTTATCTAGATCTGCTTCTAGAACTTGAAGCTCCTTGTTGCTTTAGAGCTGAGCAAAATACCTAACTTAGCTCTGCCAACACCAGACCTAAAAAGGCTAAACCGATTTCTCCTGGGAAGACCCATGTGGGCCCAAAATGTTAGCAACCACTCCAGAAGCCTACACCAGCCTCTCTGCAGCGTGGGCCTCCCAGGGGCTGCCACTTAAGACACCAGATCTAATTTCCTTTATGTCCTAGACTCATGGATTCAGATATATATAGATATCTGAATATACATATATATATACACATATATATATACATATATACATAATATATATACATATTGTATATGTACATATATACATAATGTTTACATATTGTGTGTGTGTGTGTGTACTAGGAAATAGTAGGAAAATGTTTTATTCTGATAAAAATTGCAATGTAACAACAAGGGAGAAGGAGTGTCCTGAGGACCTTGTATCTGATCCTCACCAAAGGGAAGCCACTGGCAGTCTGACCCTTAGTGACGTGTCCCCATGGGGGTGAGTTTTGCCCCTCCTGAGGTGCCTCAATTCTAACAGCACCACTCGGGTAGTCATCAAATGATGGGAACACTGACACTCGACTAGGCACAGGGGACTGTGAGACGATTCTTCAGTTTCTTCTTTACACAACATGATTGTTTACATACTTACAACCGTGAACTATTAGCCCCCCGGGGGGGCAGAAGTTATAAGCTGTAAGTATTTATAATTCCTCATTCTTCCACCTTCCAAGGAAAATGGGTCCCTAATGAGATCATTTTGTTTTGTTCAGTGTAGCTGTGCTGGGATGCAGGCAGCAGAAACTGAACAATAATGACAGTATAGTTTTATGCTAATTAGAAATACAATGTGTGCTTATTTTAGAAAATATGAGAAATAGAATCTGTCATCCTACCATCTGAAATAGCTGTTTTATATCTTTTGATAGTTGCTATTTGCATATGTACATAAGATTGCTATATCATATTGAAGTTTTATATCTGGTTTTCCCACTTAACATTATATTGAGAACAGTTTCCTCCTTCATCCTTTGAAGACCTACTTTTTTATTTTTTTTATTAACATATAATGTATTATTAGCCCCAGGGGTACAGGTCTGTGAATCACCAGGTTTACACACTTCACAGCACTCACCAAAGCACATACCCTCCCCCAATGTCCATAATCCCACCTCCTTCTCCCAAACCCCCTCCCCCCAGCAACCCTCAGTTTGTTTTGTGAGATTAAGAGTCTCTTATGGTTTGTCTCCCTCCTGATCCCATCTTGTTTCATTGATTCTTCTCCTACCCCCCAAACCCCCCGACGTTGCATCTCCACTTCCTCATATCAGGGAGATCATATGATAGTTGTCTTTCTTCAACTGACTTATTTCGCTAAGCATGATACGCTCTAGTTCCATCCATGTTGTCGCAAATGGCGAGATTTCATTTCTTTTGATGGCTGCATAGTATTCCATTGTGTATATATACCACATCTTCTTGATCCATTCATCTGTTGATGGACATCTAGGTTTTTTCCGTAGTTTGTCTACTGTGGACATTGCTGCTATAAACATTCGGGTGCACGTGCCCCTTTGGATCACTACATTTGTATCTTTAGGGTAAATACCCAGTAGTGCAGTTGCTGGGTCATAGGGCAGTTCTATTTTCAACATTTTGAGGAACCTCCATGCTGTTTTCCAGAGAGGTTGCACCAGCTTGCATTCCCACCAAAAATGTAGGAGGGTTCCCCTTTCTCCGCATCCTCATCAGCATCTGTCATTTCCTGACTTGTTAATTTTAGCCATTCTGACTGGTGTGATGTGATATCTCATTGTGGTTTTGATTTGTGTTTCCCTGACGCCGAGTGATGTGGAGCACTTTTTCTTGTGTCTGTTGGCCATCTGGTTGTTGAAGACCTACTTTTTAATGCCTTCATGAAAACCCTTCATACAGTTACACTGTAGTGGAGTCAACAAACTCCTTACTGGTCCTTTAGATTGATTGATATCTATTATTTTCAGAGAGGTTACATCACTTTTCCCACCTACTCACACTGCATAAAAGTGCCCAGTGACATACTGCTTCTGTAGAAATGGCCAAATGGTACACAGGTTAACATGTCAGTTCCTTCCTGAGCAGGGCACATGGCCTGCCTTTGCGCTGATGCAAGGACTGCACGTGGCATGTGGTTCCCTGTGAAGCACAGCCCTGGGCCTAGCCACTGTCCAGACACACTAGCACACTCGAGAAGCTGGGTGGGACACTTCAATCTGTGGTACTATTGTTGTCAAGAGATTTAGACCTTGTCCTAAAAATGGTCAGGAGCCAAAGATTTCTAGATAATCCGTGAATCACAAATCTTCCATGTTTTAGTCAAAGACTGACTGTTGAGGTACACAGTTTAGAGATCAGCGCGTCATTCCTCACCTTAAGCTGACCCTGGCAAATGGTGTGAGAGAGTATCATCCAGTACCTCACTTGCCCAGAACTATGAAGATTTAGCCACTTTTCTAGAGATTTTAAAGAGCTGGCACCATCAACTCTCTGGCTCCTTTCCCGGATGACTCCCAGCCATGGCTCTTGCCATGGCCCACACTTGCTCTCCAGCCACATCATGTAGCCTGGAGTCCATGTGGACTTTTCCATAAAGCTGTATGAGTGTCAGGTGTTTATCAACTCAGAAATGGCCATTGTTCACCCAGGACAACGTCAGCTCAATCTCAGCATGTACTCATAATTCTAGAGTCTTAGCCTTAATATCTTCATCACAGTTTCTGTTAACTCACCTGTGGATAATGCCAGAACTCTCTCAATCACAATAACTGCTTTCAGCCATTTCATTCAGCAGCCACGGATCCGATCCCTATAAACCAGTAAATATCTAGGTAGAAGTGTTTTTGACCTTCAGTTTCTTCTTCTGTGAAATGGCGATATTACCTCCCAATACGGGAATTCACATTCTTGGCATATAATAGATACCCAAATTATAGAAGCTACTAATTTTTTATAATATTCTTTCTGTTTTAAGTCACTTTCCCCATTTGAGAAGTATAATTTTGAAGGTGAGAGCCAGACACTTGCCCTTTAATGCTACCTATATAACCTCAACTCAAGACTTTCAGAAAACCCCCAGCTACATTTCATTTTTTTTTTAAGATTTTATTTATTTATTTGACAGAGAAAGATCACAAGTAGGCAGAGAGGCAGGCAGAGAGAGGGAGAAGGAAGCAGACTCCCTGCCAAGGAGAGAGCCTGGTGCCAGACTCGATCCCAGGACCCTGAGATCAGGACCTGAGCCGAAGGCAGCGGTTTAACCCAGGCACCCACCTAGCTACATTTCTAAGTCACAGCAGCAGTATGATCCCATGACATGGCCTAAGAAGAACATGTAAACTCTGAGCTATGAAAACATGGAAGGCATCAGGGAACCACTAATGGAACTAAGACCTCATAAGCATTATGGTTCCTCAGTACAACCAAATAGGCAAGTAAAGGCATCTGCCATATTGCAGAATTTTTTTAAATCCCCCACAGCGTCAAGCCCAGTGTGGGCATATAGCACTTGTGTGACCAATGCTACCTAACCGAAAACTAAAGGCTGAGCCCCACTTCTTCTTTGGGCCAAGAAGTTTTCACATCCCACTGTCATATTTAAGGGACCAGAATATGCCATCCTAAAATATGCTATTTTGGCTTAAGGATTATTTTGCGTTGAGAACAGCTGAGAAATGGAAGGAAAAAAGCTCTTTATCCTCCTTTTAATCATCAGAGAGGAACATAGATATGCTAGATCTTGCTAAAACCACCCTTACCTGCCATTAGTGTTCCCCTAGAGTTCCCACAGTTCGCCACCCCTGAAAACCTAAATCCCTTCTCCTTTGTCTTGTCCCATCTCTACAAACATATTGTTCTTTGTGAAGACCCTATACGGAGCCCCAAGTTCTAACCACCCCTTTGATTACTACTCATCGTTCAATTTCTCTGGTGTTAATGCACGTTGCACACATTATTAAAATGTGTGTGCTTTTCTCTTGTTAATCTGTCTTTTGTCGGTTCAATTTCCAGAGTCCTTTCTGCAGAACATAGAAGGATAGAAGGAAAGGGTTTCCTTTTCCCTTGCCTACAGTTATAGATTTGCCACTGGTTCCCTGAACTATTTTCTAAGAGGTCAGTCCCTAGAGCTTAGCTCTGACAACATTCTCTGCAGTTTTACAGTCCTGTGATGTTCCAGAAAAAACAGGCTTGCTAGGGCACAGTCACACAGACATGTAAACTAACGTCATGCTACATAGCTTGCTTGCAAGTAACTTTTTGTACAAAGGTGAGGTGGTGTTCCTCTGTCTTTGCTTCACATGTAACGATATTACAATGAAGCATTGCAGACTTGGTGCATCTTAATTACAAGGTACCCAATTCCGCCACAGGATGCAGTGTAGGCAAAACAACAATCAATTTTTAAGGTAATGCTTAAAGTCATCCTGGTCACCAAAGAAAAAATGTTGCACATCAATTTACAGGATCATCAACTCACCATAAAAGGAATACTGTCATCAATAACCCAAACCTCACTGAGACCACAAAACAGAGTCTAAACAAGTAGGAGTTGCCTCAGATGAGCCTTCCTGCTCCCACATTTGAAAAAGAGACACCTGGGTGGCTCAGTCCGTTAAGAATCTGCCCTTGGCTCAGATCATAATCCCAGGGTTTTGGGATGAATCCTGCATGGGGCTCTCTGCTCAGCAGGGCGCCTGCTTCTCCCTCTGCCCACCACTCCCCCTACTTGTGCTCTCTTTCTTTCTCTCTTTCTGACAAATAAATAAAATTTTTAAAACAAAAACAAAAACCTTGGGAGTACCCGGGTGGCCCAATCAGTTAAGTATCTGCCTTCGGCTCAGGTCATGATCTGAGGGTCCTGGAATAGAGCCCTGCATCCATCAGGCTCCCTGCTGAGCGGGGTGGCTGCTTCTCCCTCTCCCTCTGCCCCTCCCCCATTCATGCTCGCTATCTCTATCTCTGTCTCTGTCTCTCTGAAATAAATAAATGAAATCTTAAGAGAAAAAAAAAAAAGAAAAAAGGAAGCCTTGAAAACCAACTCGCAAAGACAAAACAAAACCATTGTTGGTATTTTAGTGGGTATAAATTATTCCACATTATTTCCTAGTCTTATGTGTGCATCAACAACAATTTATTAATTTATCATGTGGTTTCTATATACAAAGCCTTTTCCACCTGCTATACTAAGTAAGTGGCAGAAAACCAAACAGGCAGGGGCCCTTGCATAAGGACCTTTCACTGCAGTGGAGAGAGACAAAATGGACACAAACAAACATGTATATGCCAAGCGGTAAAATAAATGTTACCAAGGAAATTAAGTACTGGAGAAAAGTAGTAATAGTGTTGGAGAGGTGCCACTTTATTTTTTTAAGCGTTTATTTATTTACTTGAGAGAAAGCAAGAGTGTGCACAAGTTTGGGGGCAGAAGACGAGGGAGAAGCAGACTACAAGGAGCTCACTGAGGAGCTCGTTCCCAGGACCGCAGGACCACAACCCAAGCTGAAGGCAGGTGTTTATCCAACTGAGCACCCAGGCACCCTGGAGAGGGGCTACTTTAAAAGTTATCTACCAGACACGCATTATATAACCCTAACCAGAGTTAGGAAATACAGAATTTTCAGGTTCAGAACCAGAACTACAATTCGTAATTTTTTTTTTAAGATTTTATTTGTTTATTTGACAGACAGAGATCACAGTAGACAGAGAGGCAGGCGGAAGAGAGAGGGAAGCAGGCTCCCTGCTCAGCAGAGAGCCTGATGCGGGACTCGATCCCAGGACCCGGAGATCATGACCTGAGCCGAAGGCAGCGGCTTAACCCACTGAGCCACCCAGGCGCCCCTACAATTCTTAATTTAATAAGATTAAAATCAATAATAACTAAAGAAAAAATCAGAAAAAAGACAGCCACTCAACATTTTCATATATTTTTCTTTTTTTCTTTAATACTCACAGTTAATTTTTAATTGCACAAGTCACATATAATTGCATTCTTCTTGAACATGATCTTAATACTGCCCCTAAGATGAATTTTCCATTATAGCCAGCCCATCCTCCATTTCTTGTCTCAGAATCACTGTTATCATATGTCTCCTTCCAGAGTAAATCTTTCAATAATGCATACTCATACAGACATATTATATTGAATCTTCAAAAGAACATAAATTATACTTTCCTTCCTGCAACCTGCTTTCTGTACCTAACCATCTATCAGTAAATATTCTTATGTTTCCATGCCAGTACCTGATTCTTTCTAACTAACAAATGCTATTCCATAGTTAGGACACATCACAGTGTATATAACTCTTCCATTTTGATAGATATTAAAATGACTTCCAATTTACATTATTAAAAAATAAAGTTGTACTTGCGTCTTTATGTCCATGGGATTCAGGCAGGTGAGATGGAGTGGAATTGCTGCATCATAGAATTTAAATTTTATTTATTTATTTACTTGGTCAGTTATTTTAAAAAGAGAGAAGAAGAGTACAATGGGGAGGAGGAAGAGGGGGCCAGGGGGAGAGAGAGAATTTTAAGCAGGCTCCACTCTCAACATGGAGCCCAACTCAGGACTTGATCTCATGACCCTGAGTTCATGACCTGAGCCAAAATCAAGAGTCATTGCTTAACCCACTGAGTCACCCAGGCACCCCTAAATTTTAATATATACTGTCTAATGGTTCTAGCATTAAAGTGCTTATATCAGGGGCACCTGAGTGACTCAGTTAGCTAAGCATCTGCCTTTAGCTCAGGTTATGATCTCAGGGTCCTGGGATCAAACCCCTGCGCTCCCTGCTCAGCAGGAAGTCTGCTTCTCCCTCTTCCTCTCTGGCCCTCCCCTGCTCATGTGCACACACTCTCTCCCTCTCTTGCTCAAACAAAATCTTTAAGTAAAAAATGAAAGTGCTTGTATTTGTTTGAACCTCCACCAGAGGTGTACCCTTTGCAAAATTAGAACCACAATATACTTATCATTTAAGACCGTATTTTCTCCCACGTATCAAAACACCTTGAACATTTTTCTATACATTCAAGTGCCTTTTTAAAATACAATTTTTAGTGGAGGTGTATTATTCTATCTCATTAAAGTATCTGCATTAAACTATTTTTTTAATCAATGTCCCTACCATTGGATATTTCAGATATGTCCAATTGCAGTTATAATCTTTGTATACATTTGGGATGATTTCTTTATGTCACATTCTTTGAAGTTAATACTGGGCCAAAGGGGATGACAGGTTTTAAGCATCTTGGGCAAGAGTTGCCAAATTACCCTCTGGAAGACTTCACCAGTTGCCATTCCCACCAGCAGGTGGTTAGAGTAACCACAGGTAGGTTTGGTGAACATCCCAGGTGTCTGTCAGGATTTACACGGTACTGGAAGTCACAAAGGACTTTATGAAGGTTCTGAGATCGGCCTGGAGCTGAAGACCACCGCTGTCTGCTCCCAAGTGCAGCGCACACAGGATGGCTTTGTCACTCTAGATGACGCTCTCCTGAGGACCCATTAGGACTTACACAGCATCCAGGATGCCATCCAGGCCACAGCTCCCCAGGTGGCCATAGAGCAGAGACGAGCTTGAGGCCAGGGCTGGGTGCCCAGCAGCTTCCTGGTCCAGACAGGCCCTAGGACTTCAGGGGGCCGAGCTCTGCCTTGGGGCTGGAGAGCTGTGCTGGGCACCTAGCCCTGGCCTGGTGAAAGGCCAGGTGGCTGGCGGGACAGTGGATGGATAAGATAAGAATTGTTCATGAACCGAACTGATAACTGTACAGAATGCAGGAGTAATGGAAGCTTTTCTACGTGTGACAGAAAACTGTGAAACTGTAAGAAAGAAGATTAACAGACTTGACCCCTGGAAAAGGAAAGACTTCTATATGGAGAAACAGATGATAAACAAATGATAAGACAGATCAAAATACTTGCACTGAACTGAACTGCCCACAATGGACGTATGGACGGGCCCCACACCACAATATGGGGCAATGTGGCGGAATGGGTAAGTGAATGTGCCATCTGTGGTCAAATCCTGGCTTCCCACTGGCCACTGTAGGCCCTAGAATCACAACTTGACGTCTTCATGCCTCAGCTTCTTCGAATGTAAAATAGGAATGTTAATAACATCCTGGTGGGTGTTTGTGTGCAGTAAATGAGCCTATGTATACAAAGCCTTTAGCACAACACCTGATTCCGCTGGCTCATAAATATTAGCAAGAAATTATCATAGCTTTGCTGCTTTCCATGGTGTCCAATGCCAGCAATACAGAGTCCAATATTCATTTGCTCAACATGCTTATTGAGTAATTCCTATGAACCAACAGGGTTAAATAAGTATCCTTGCCCATGTGACTAATCTACTCGAGAATTTATTAGGAAGACTATCCACTACAAGGAGCACTGTGTCTTGTGAACAATAGCAATTATATACACACATGCATTTGCCTTCTTGCCTTTGTTCAAAGCAAAGTCTAATGCTCTGTTATGATAATACTGATAGTATTGGTCTATTGATTTAGTATATTGATTTCTTTCTCATTCTGTTACTTTTCTCACTTTCCATGTCACGATCATTGGTCTTGCTGGGAGTAGCTTTTATATAGATATATAAGTGCATACTTTTACTTAAAGTCTTGTACATTCTAAGTTATGAGTAAGGAAACTTTTCATTTAAAGAGCTATAGAGCCTTCAGATAAAGGACCAAAAGCAGAAAGTGTAACAAAGTACAAACTACAAAGAATACTAAATAGAAGGAGCCAGAGCTAATTTTTGCAATGGGTATCGATAAATGTTTGGAAAAGAAAAGACAAAAAAAAAAAAAAAAATGGGGAGGGGGCTTGAAACTCCCGACCTCTGGTTTCCTGGGTACCTGAACCAGTAAGTGGTGGAAACTGATTTAAAGCGGGAACGGAATCTCAAATTTTTTTTTCATCTGCAGTGTTCCAGGCACTACCGACTACTACAGGTCGGCCACCCTTATGCTTGGTCTTCACAAAAATAGTCCTTCGGGATAGGTATTACTCTCCAGCTAGATGAAGACTGATATCTGGAGTGATTCACGCCCAGGTCTCTGTAACTGCCGCCCCCATTCTCAGTCAGGAGCAACATGCTGGCATCTTCTGTCACACCCAGCGCTGGGCAAGAAGAAAGACAAGGGCAGGGCTCTCTTCAAGAGGCTTAAAGCTGAGAAATCATCTTAGTGGCTTAAAAGAGGGAGTATGTGTAATTCTTTTTTAATTAAAAAAATGGATAAATGTAGATATCATATCAGAATATAGTAACATGAGCATGAATATGAGTTGTTGTGGTCCCTAAAACCTGCAGCTAGAATTCATCCTGATTAATTTAACAAAACAAAACTCCAGAGACATAAAGACATTTTTGCAGCATTATCTGTATTTGGTACAACTTAAATGAACATAGAGTAAATTATGGAATGATATAGTCATCAAAATATAATAAAAAGAGGACCTAGGACCAGCTATGTAACTTGCAGTTCCCACTACCAAAAAACAAATAAACAAACAAATGAAAACAAAACAAAACAAAACACTGGTCATGTTGCTAAAAACTAGTAAGAATTTCAAGATGTTGACCACTGATTATTAAACCAGGTCCAGGACGCTTCTGGGCATGGGATCCAGTGAGACTTCATGAAGCTGACTTTGATAAAAACACAGAAAATATTTACAATATATTATACAGAAAACAAAATACATGAAGCAAATACACCACAATTGTAATTACATAGAACATATAAGCACATACAGAAAGTTTGGGACTTAACTCCAAATAATCAAAATAGTTGTTAAGGTGGTGAGGTCAGGGAGAAAATTCTTCCTTAATATTTTCACTATTTAATTTGGGGGATAAAAAGAGGTTTTTTGTTTTGTTTTTTAAATAAAGCAGATAGGTTAAAGAACTCATACCTATAAGAAAGAGGATAATGAACTATGAGATACACAGCCTATGCAGCACTGTATGCCTCCTCTGACAGCTGCTCTACCACCCCACTCGGGTCAGCCTAGTGTGGCCTGGGGTCCCAGGAAGAGATGGCATGCCGGTGCCATTCCGTATATGGCTGCCATGTTTGTGACCATAATTGTCCTGAGCTGTCTTGGTCACCAGAAGCCTACCCGGTCCAGGTTCCTATCTGAAATGTGCTACCTGAAGGATTCTTTTCACTCAGGTCCAATAATACAACAATCAAAAATTGTTTGAGAATGGTTAGGCACAAATATAAAATCAACAAAGCTGATTTATAACATATAAACTTAATATCTCAAGAAAATATCTAAGTCTTGGTCTGACCCTCCTGGCGTGGGGTCGTCAAGTGCTCCTATGAGTCTCATGCGATTCTGGGCCTTGGACCACCTGTGTCTAGGCTTCTCTGAGCCTCTATGTTCACCACAGAGTTTTGGCCCTGTGGCATCTGCAGGAGAAGAGAGCTAATCAGTAGAGAGTATGGTGAAGGGTCAGGTGAGCTTATGTGCAGATCTGCTGCCATTTCCAGGATGTGAATGGGGCATAGAAGCCCGTTGGGCCACTTACCCAGAATAGTTCCCAAGAAGAGCAGAGCCAGGGAGGAAAACCAAACACATGGTCTGTTGGGAGGGTCATCAAACAAGACTGAGTCATGTGTGAGACTGTGGGGGCACATATCTTTGCCAGGCAGCCAGGCTAGTCCTCTGGGGGTTCACTGAACAGAGTCTTCAGTACAGGGTGAGTGGGATCAGGATTTCAAACCAGACCAGCCTTCCTCAGAGCATTCTGTGTGATGGCTTTCTCCTCAGATGTTGGCCATTCCATGCTTTAAGAGCCTGAAAAAATAGGAACTGCCAATAACTACACAGCTGGAGACTGATCTGGACTTCAAAAGCGATTTAATTTTTACCACAGGACATTTCACAAGGTGAACGCAACACGACCAAATGTGTGGCCCCAGCCCAGCTGCTTCCTAACAGCTGACGGTGTGCTCACTGCTCTGTTCCTTCAGAAGTGTTAACAAGCTTGTCCGATTTTCAAGAACACACAGAGTCCGAGCTCAGACCCTCGTCTGGGCAAACTGCATCTACCAAAATCAGTCAGCATCTCTGCCCATGGATTTTTGACACTGCGTCGTCCCTCAGAGCCCCAAGCCCTTCCCTAATCGTTGTTTACGGAATATTCCCTGCGGTGGCATCCCACCGAAGCGAGACATTCAGGATCTATTTAGGCTCTCTGCCTTCCCACTGCTGACACCCGTCCAGCTGACTGAACTGAGCCCCTACCAGCCGAATGGCCATCATGGCCAACCGACTCCTTCTGGGCCTTGCTCTTCCACACCTTCTCATCTGGTGTGTGGGTGGCCCTCCCCAGTAAAACTAGTTGGCTATTCCTGGAAGCCACTTCCAGATTTCACAGCCACATCATAAACACTTCCCACTTAATCCCTAGTTAGGTCTGCAGTCACATAAACTGGATTTTTCACCTTTCATTAAGAAACTGCTGACTCAGAAACAGGATAACTTTCTACTGCATGTGTTTGAGTAATCTTTACATATTTCACTTTAGGTTTCTTCAGGCTCACTATTGTAGGATCACAGGATCACAAATCTTTTAAGATTATGGCCATAAATATGAGGCACAGAGAGGTAGAATGAATTCCTAAGGGTAACACAGTTAATAAGAACCAAATAACAAGTATCCAAGGACCTCTAATTGAAGCCTACCTTGTGATTCCTAATCGATGACCTTTTTCTTTTATTCCCCCAGGATGCACACCTCTCCCCCACCCTACCCCCACACTAACCACACTTCATGTAGTGAAATAGACAATGTTAGGTATTCACTGTAACCTCTAGTACCCAGATTTACCTCAAACACACTATAGCTTTCCTTTTGCTGTTGTTTTTAGACAGAGCTAACACTTCCAGTCATGAAAGTTTCCAAATGCAGTTGCATACAGTTTTGCAAAAACAGTTCCCATATTTAAAATGTTCTTCTCTGTTTCCTTGTTTATCTCCTTGAATTATTTCTAGTCATGTTACATTCTGGTGGTTTCGATGAAGTAAAAGACCAAGAATGACAAATGAGCCTAGGAACCCACTTCTAAGCAAGTGGTCACTGATGACACAGTAATGATAGGGGGCAAGCTTTGGGGCTGCAGAACATAAACAGTGGAAGGAGCACCAACTGCTGTCCTAGAGGCAGAACTAGGTGTTTTGTCTTTACGTTGTTACTTTTCACTTGCTCATTGTTGATTTTCATCTTTTCCAATAAGGTCCTTGTTTTTCTCCCACCAAGCATTCTGAAAATTTGGCTATTTTCTGCCTTTAATTATATAAGGATTTCTCTTTACAACCTGAAATGGCATGCCTAAATGTCTGTTTCTCAACATGTCAGCCTTAATAAAAGACAGTCTTATCAGTTTTATATCTTTTGAAAAATAACTTCTTATGTTGAACTCACTTATGAATCGCATGAAGTTGCAAAAAAAAAAAATGGTAGAGAGAATTCCTGTGTATACTTTACCAGCTTCCCCAATGATAACATCTGCACAAGTGTAACACACACTCAAAACAAGGAACGTGACATCACTGTCGTTGGTATTGTACTATCAACTCAAATGCAGGTCTTTTTCTTTTCTCTTTTTTTATTTGAAGTACAGTTAACGTACAGTGTTATATTGGTTTCTGGTATACAATATAGTGATTCAACAATCCTATACACTACTCAGTGTTCACCATGATAAGTGTACTCTTAATCCCCTTCACCTATTTCATCCATCCCCCTAGGGCCTCTCCTTTCTAGTGACCATCAGTTTTTTCTCCGTACTTAAGAATCTGCTTTTTGGGATGCCTGAGTGGCTCAGTTGCTTAAGTGTCTGTCTGCCTTTGGCTCAGATCGTGATCTCAGGGGTCCTGTGTTCCCTGCTTCTTGGGGAGCCTGCTTCTCCCTCTGCCCCTCACCCTGCTTGTGCTCTTTCATTCTCTCTTTCTCTTTCTCTCTGACAAATAAATAAAATCTCTTTTTAAAAAAGTATGGTTTTTGTCTGTCTTTTTTTCCTTTGTTCATGTTTTATTTTTTACATTGCACATATGAGCGAAATAATACGTCTTTCTCTGACGTTTCCCTCTTTCTCTGACTTATACCTTCCAGCTCCAACCATGTTGTTGCCAATGGCAAAATTCATTCTTCTTTTATGGCTCAGCACTATTCCATTTATACCACACTGAATAGATGCTCAATATGACTAACCAGAGAAATGCAAATCAAAACCCAATGAGATATTACTTTAACCTGTCAGAATGGTAGAATCAAGTAGACTGGAAATACCAAATGTTGACAAGGATGTAGAGAAAAAGGAGCTCTTGTGCACTGTCGGTGGGAATGCAAACTGGTGCAGCCATTGTGAAGAACAGAACAAAGGTTCCTCAAAAAATTAAAAATAGAACTGCCCTATGATCCAGCAATTCCACTACTGGTTATTTATTTACCTAAAGAAAACAAAACCAGTAATTCAAAAAAATATATACACCCTATATTTATTGCACCATTATTTGTAATAACCAAGATACGGAAGCAGCCCAAGTGTCCATCCACACATGAATGGAAAAACAAGATATGGTTTTATATCTTCAGGAGCCGGCAACAGTGCTTGGACACAGTAAACACCCAGCCAATTCCTGCTGAGTGAACAAATAGGTGAACTAGGGAATCAGTTACAGCAGTACTTAATGACATTAAGTGGACGCTTGTATTACCAAGTTGTAGGATGCAACCCCACCTGGAGAATGAGGAAGGGAAAAGAGGAGGAGGACATTGGAGGGGTCCTGGATATAAGATAGTGGAGACAAGAGGTGAGGTTTTGAGCAGGCTCCAAAAGGAATGATCAGTTTTATGGATGTTCTTCTATTGGACGCACTATGGCGATTGCTTAAATAAATAAATAAAATAAAAATAAAAAATAAACCCTACAGTGATATTCTACATTTTTCTTTGACATTCTTTGAAATCATATTTGACTTTGAAGGCTTAGAGGTCATATTAGAATTTCATTTAAGCACATCAGCAAGTAGAGATGATCCTGAAGGCACTCCAGATATATTTGGAGTATGTTAACTTACTAGCAGCTCGTGACACTGTAACTTCATTGGAGAAGAAGATAAAATGAACGAGGAGAGGGAAGAGGGAATGTCCAATATACACTGACTCACTGAACTGCTATGGAGGGAAGTGGGGCAGGGCTGAAATGGAAGGAGAGGCCTGCCCTGCTCATCCTCACGGGTGGAGGCCTGTGGGGTCACAGAAGGACACAAAGGGACCCCAAGAGACATGTAAAGACTGCAGATCACAGTCAACAGTCACCCTATGACACTGGTGAAGTGAGCTGGCACCCATGGAAGTACAGGGAAGAATTTGTGATTGGGAAGAACAGAATGAAGTTAAAATTAGGTTGATTAAGTCACAGATATCAGATTTTCCATTCTTTTACAATTGCAGACCCACCTGGGAATTATCCCAAACTGAAAATTGCATGACGTGAGTTGAGTGGTAGCCCCCTTTTCATTCGGAAAAGAAGCTGCATTCTCCAGAATCTGTGAATGCAAACTTACTTGGAAATGGGGACTTGCAGATATAATTTAGTATCTTGAGATGAGTTCACCCTGGATTACTTGGGTGGACCCTAAATCCAATGACAAGTGTGCTTAAAGAGACAGAAGAGGAGGTGACACAGACACAGAGGAAAAGCAGAGGAAGATAAAAGCAAAGATGGGTGTGAGGATCTACAAGGAACAGCTGGAGCCACCAGCGGGTAGAAAAGGAAAGGAAGGATTCTCCTAGAGCCTTCGGAGGGGCCATATCTCTGCCAAAACCCGGATATGGAACTTGTGGCTTTCACACGTCCTCCACATGAGAAAATGAATGTCTGTCACTTTAAGTCACCAAATCTGGGGTAATTTGTAAGGGCAGCCCTAGGAAAGGAATACACCTCATAAGAACAAACACCAACAGGTTCCAAAATGTAGGCTAGTAGAGCTTTCAAGACATTGAGTAATACCATCTGTATCAGGGTTCAACCAGTCCCATAGGAGATGAGTTGGAAGGAACTGGCTTGTGCAATCGTAGGGGCTGGCCAGAACAGTCTGAAATGTGGAGGGCAGGCTGGAGCCCTTGGCACACGTGGACACGGCTGTCCTCAGGTTGACTTCTTCTTCCTCGGCTCATCTCTTAAGGCCTTTCAACTGAGCAATCAGGCCAACTCAGATTACCTAGGACAATACTCCTTACTTAACATCAGCTGACTTTAGACTTTTATCACATTTACAAAATGCCCTCAGAGCATCACCTAGGCTGGTGTTTGGTTGAATAACGGGATGATAGCCTCTCCACATTGATACATAGACAAAACCACCAGTCCCTGAGCTACTAATTCATGGGCCGCTATGCTGAAAGTGTGCACCCTCAAGCTGGTCCCACATTTCTTAGTACAGAAGTGACTGCTCCCACCACCAGTTCTGACCATGACCTTGTCACTCATCAGCTGCATAACAGCAGACCTAGAATCTGATCCAGAGCAAAACAGAGTTCGGGATAGAGACGGTGTGTCAAGAAACATCTGACAAAGCTATGAATTGAAAAGTGAAGGTAGAAATGATCTTCTGGTTCTTTGCACCTCCCACTAGAGCAGACTTTTCAACTGAAAAAAGGAAAAGATCATTTTTCCACTCTCACTTCCACCTCATGGGGAAAACAGTCTTCTGTGACTGATACCCTGGATCCGTGGACAACATAACATTTTTATTTTCAGAGCTAAAAATAAAAAGGTGTTGCCAGGAGGAAGGGGTCAGGCAGAGTCGACTCCTGCCAGGGTTCTCTGTGTAAAATTTAGACAAGAGGTTGCATTTTGGCAGCCATTAGGCTGGTGACGAGAGCCAAACCAGCGAGGAAGGCAGAGCCCAAGACTGGAGACAGCCAGGCCCCAAATGGTGTCTCTGAGTGGCCAGAGCAGTGCCCCCCCCCCACTGCCTACCCCCCAGGCCTCTGCTTATATGGGAAAAAACACTGAGATCTCGTGGGGACACACCAATTTCTATGAGTTTCCTCTTATTTGCAGAAAAAGAAATGTGACTGATGAGACAAAAACAATATTTACCACAAGGTCTGTCCTGCTTGTCTCAGCAGGTTATTATGTGAATTAAAGGAGCTAATGCATCTATAAACAAGACAATAAAATAAGGCCTTTTGTTACAGTGCTCAGCACGAGACAGCTGCCCAAGAAAGGTGTGCTTATTTGTCCTCAATGATGCCATAACACGCATGAAGCAAAGAGCTTACTTGTGAGGTTAGCTTGTCTTTTCCTTATATGAGAGTAAATTTTTAAAAAGCATACCAAATCAAAATATTTAGATTTTTTGATTCGGGGAAACAATAGTAAATTTTATTTTTCACAAAGAGGAGAGATTATTATAGTTTGTGAATTTCCAATTTGCATCTAAATGTACATTTCCACGTAATGGCAGACTTTGAAAGATTTTGCAAGTCGAGGGGATATATTCACAAGGCTACGCTAGCCCATCTAACTTGAAAAAGGCAAAAGTTCCTTATACCAGCTCATTTGTTGCCTCACTTTATGTGGACCAGAAGGAAGTTATGGATCTATGCACGAGATATAGAAACAAATTATGTTATGCTCCTAGAGAACCTTGGAAGGTCATCAAAGATCATCTCTTGGCATCGGGCCAGCCAAAATTTAAACCACACTTGGGAGATGAGTGCTTGCCTGACCCGTCATGCCACCTGCTCCCCATTAATCAGGATGACATCTGGAGTCAAACATGCCCTCTTAAGTTCTGGAACACATTCTGATGCACGATGACGGCATTTTTCCTTGGATCATGAAAGTGAACTCTATTTAGTCAAGTTGCAATAGCACATAATGACTCCATGTCAACTTCGGAAAATTGTCCCCATTCTCTGTAACACCATTATAAAGGGAGAAGGCAAAACAGGTGAAGAGGCTTAAGAAGAAGACTGAACTTCCACTCATAAAATAAATAAGTCATAGGGATGTAATATACAGCACAAAGACTAGAGTTAATATTGTAACAACTTTGTGTGGTGCGATGATAACTAGACTTATTTTGGGAATCATTTCACAGTATGAGAAAATATTGAATCACTACGATGGGTGCCTGAAAATAATAGGATATTGTATGTCCATTAGACTTGGTTAAAAAATAAAATAAATAAAACATCTCAAAACCCCTTCCCCAAACCTTTACTGGTTTGTAAAGAATTATTTGCCATAATAAGCAAATTCTTTCACTTCACCACTTCTAGAAATATCAACATTAACTGGAGAGAGTTGTCATAGTGGTTAAGCACAGAGACTGCTCCTCAATTGAATGTTCAACTTCATCCCAGAGCTGTCTGGTCTTTTGCAAGTTACTTACCTTCTCTCTGTCAGAATTTCCTCTTCTGTCAAAGAGGATATTAATCATGTTTTTTTTTTTTTTTTACTCTATGTATTTTATGACGTGTTCACATCATGAGGTCCTTGCTGATCAGGGCAGTGACTGCCCCTTCCAGGGCTAGCTAATTCCTAGAGTTAACAAGCAACTTGCTTGAAATCATGTCTTCCATATGCAAACAGACCAGTCCAAAGCCCATATTCCCAAGCACTTCCTTATCTGATCCTTCACACCAAGCCAGTTCCCCCTTCCCCAAGCCCCGTATCACCCAAGGGCTAGTCTTCCACAACTGGAGACCACATCTATAGAACGAAGCCCACAAGAATTATTCAAGGCATCCAATCCTAAATCTGTTTAATCTTGACTACACTCCCTTCCCCATTCCTTCTTATTCTCATAGAAACCACACTAAAGGCTCTGGGACTTGCTTTCTCCTTCACACCCTGCCTCTTGATGCTGATACTTCTCTATGTGGCCCTATGTGGTGTGACACGACTCTCCTCTTAGAAACTGGGGGTATGAAACTTCTTTCAGTGGCATCCATCTCTCTGTTTTCACTTGGTCACCTCTATAAATGAAGCCCTGAGTACAAATGAAACAGGGTGATATTAAAGGTTCCCACCTCTAAGGCCATATGAACATCAAGCAACTGAATGCCTATAAAGCATGCAGAACAACGCCAGTGCTTTGTATGGCCATTGTGGGTTAGCTGTTACTAACCAGGCCCTCGTTGCTCCCTGTATTTGATGAAAGCCTCGCATGGTTCCCCAACACCCGTTGCCCTGAAGAGGTTCTTCTCATTCCCTGTCTTATTTATGATTAGAGCCTGCCTGCCTCCAATACCATGACTTGCTGCCCTGTCCTCCTTAAAACATACCTCTTCTTTCTTTCTGATTTCCCAGACTCCTGAAAGTGTACTGTCTTGTAGACCAAGACCAAGAGTACACATTTCTTCCCAAGACATTCCAGGCTAGCCCAGGAACCCATCTTCTCCCCTGCCCAGTGCACACACCTGTCCCAAGGTACCCTGATGATTCAGCCATGCACCTCTCCAGGATATCCACAAAGGTATGGAATATATTACTCCCCACAGCAACATTTTGAATGTAACAGCTACTAATAATACCTATTAGTTTCCTATGAGCCAGTGTTTTTGTCCCTTTCATTTAAATCTTATTCCTTAGTAAAACTCTTGAATACAGGTATCATTTTACAAGCAAGAAAACCATTGCACAGAGAATGTAAGTAATCTACCCAAGGTATTGACCACTGAGGGGCCATACCAGATTTCGAATATGTATCTACATGACTCCTCTCCCCTTATCACATCACTTGTGCAAGCTGCTTTTAATATTCTTGGGGTACTGTTTACCATTATTGTTATACACATTGTTGTTCTTACCGTTACTGTTGACTCTATATTATTGACCAAAGTCAAGGAAGTTCTTATCTCTCCAGTTATACTTCCCACTTACGAAGATTCAGACTTCTAGCATAAGCAACCAAGGTCAGTTCCATTTAGAACACTAGCAAGCCAGTGTTCTTGTCAACCTTGCTTCCATAATTTACTTCTTCTCTAGCTTGTACTGTTTATTGTAAAATCATTCATGCTTAAATACCATTTTTTTTCTCTGATAGAGTAATCTTGGAAACAATATAGCAACAGATCTCCATGTTTGAAACCAGGCTGAGGACTATTTGTTAGCCATTTCCCAAGAGGAAGAAAATCTTTCCATACTACCATAATATTTTCCAGTTAATTATCCAGTTCAATGATCAATTATCAATTGGTGAATATCAAATTATCCAATTAATTGCAGAAATTGTGTGGTCTGATTTATTAATTGGATTCTCTAAGTAAAGCTATTAAATTCTATGGGTTCTCTAGGCATTGTTTATTCATTTTGTATGAATTATTTTATAATTTTAAATAATTATTTTATAATAATACTTTATTTTATTTTATAATAAATTATTTTATTTTATAACAATAAGACTTACTGTAAGTTGCTTAAAGCGTTTTCACATATGGCCAGGGTTGGAGTTTGAAACTTTATTGAAGCGATTTATTTCATTTAGAAAATTACCCTATTCCATAGGAGCATTTGGGACCTCTGACCCAAAACAAAACCATTGAGTACACGAATAAGCAGTTAAAATTCTAAGATAAGCCATAAAGAGTCACTATGGTTAGAAAGCTCACAGAACTCTGATACAGGGATTTCTTTAATCTATTTTTTCCAAGAAAATAAACCAAGGCTCAGAGATGTTGATGCATTACAAAGTTTATGACCAAGATGATGGGTAGTGTTGTCTTTAAATACAAACAACACACTGTTAATACTACTTAGCAGAAACAATGCTTCAACAGCAACATTCACCCAACTGTATGGCCTTCAACATGCCGGGTGCTGTACCAAGTCTTGGGGTTAGTGAGAGAAGAGATGCATCGCTTCCTTGAAAGGATTACCGTCTCATGGGTGAGACAGGCATGCAAAAGCTCAGAAGGTGATAATGATATATATGCCAGAAGGACCACTGGGGTGCCTGCCATGGGAGTATAGGCAGGGACCTCACTCCATGTGAGGGGCTGAAAGCCATCAGCAGGGTAGTTATAACCCACTAAAAGGTCTACATGAATGTGTCTACAGACTCTTGAGGGACAGATGATGCGTTTTCCTTTTCACCTATGTAAAATTCCAGCCCTGCACGCTGTCAGTCGTGCCTCTCCAGCACTCTCTCTTGCCTGCATCTTGCCACACTGACCCAAACGTCCTGCCTAGGCTCTCTTAAGCACATTCTCTCACATCTGCCCTCCTCCTTACACTCTCCTCTTACTCCATCTTGGTCTTGCCTAGAGGCCACGCATCAACCCCCACAGGAACAAGTGGGTCTCTGGAGACTCTTGGTCCAGGAAATCATCTCTAGCTCTGCCAAGACCATGTATGGGCGCCCTTGTCTCTCTTCTTCCTTATCTCCTCAGTGACCCTGCCCTCTCTTTCCTGCCCCAGCCCTCAGGAATGGCTTTAGGGACCACTCTGCTGTGCCCAGGACAAATTGATCCTAAGCATTCAACAAGTGGGAGTAACAGCAGCTTTTTATAATTTGTACTAAAATTCCGTTTCCACTTAAACAATTACACAAACAAAATGGCAAGTCCCTTCAACTCCATAATTCTTTGTCTAAAATGCACATTGCTGGGGAGTACGCCTGGGTGGCTCAGTTAGTTAAACCTCCCACTCTTGATTTCAGCTCAGGTCATGTTCTTAGGGTCATGAGATTGAGCCCCATGTCCAGCCCCATGTTGGGCTCAGCTCTGAGTGTAGAGCCCACCTAAGATTCTCTCTCTTTTCCTCTCACTCTGTCCCTTTCCACCCCCTGAATCAATCAATAAAATGCCCATTGCCGGGGAATGTGGTTTAATCACATCTGTAAGCTACAAGATGCTAAAACTCCCAAGTTCCCAAGTATGGGAAGATCTCTCGGGTGATTTTCAGTGTATTCAAGAGTATGTTCAGGTTTTTTATGTCTCTAATATACTTTGTGCTATATTAAGTATAGCATATGTACAAGGCATTCAGATATTAACCAACCTTTTCGTATGATGGCAGTAATGATTATGAAGTGAAACAAAATGTACTTGTCAACTGTGAAGCAGCGTACAAATGTGAGGGGCCACGAGCACCTGCACTCTGCCAGGCCTGGGACGCTGCTGATGCCCCCCTGTCTCTGGGGGCATTCCAGACTGCTCTCCCTCCTCTCCAGACCTAGCCTAACCTATATGAACACCCGGCCGTGACCAAGAAACACACCCACTCCCCGCCAACCCAAAAATGGCTCCAACTTCAGCAACAAACAATTAATACAAACACCAAGGCCACTGTACGCTGGGCACCATCCCCTTCTTCTCCGGCTTGATGACTGCTTATGTCCGGGTCTTCCCAGCAACCCCTCACCCACCACCACTGGTAAGCTTGGAGATGCTCCCAGCGTAATGGGAGGTGTAGGGGGCTCCACGACATTCATCATCATCACCGTCGTCATCGTCAAGGGCTAGCACACTGAGAAGTAGTTCGGGTCCCTTGGGAGGAACTTGCTTTCCAGCCAATCGCCGAAGCCAACTCCAGACTCTGCCTCTTCCCGGCTGCGTGAACTTGAACATGTGAACTAGCTTGTCCTGATGCCTCGTCTGAAAAATTCAACTATAATTAAACTTCCTTTGTAAGATTTTTTTGTGAACTCAAAGTGGGCTAACAATTTTCCGGATTAGAAAAGTACCTAGCAATGCAGAAAGAACTCTCTGCATTTTATTATCATTATTATTTATTAGCAGTGACGTCATTCTGTTGCTTTTCAGGAAACTAATTCAAATTAGTTTAGGCAAAAAGGGACCATTCTGGCTTCAGGAGTACACAAAGAGGCGCTTGACAGGCCGCAAGGACTCTCTTTGTCCTTTATCTCTGTTCCTTTCTCTGACCAGGCCAGTTCTCTTCACAGGAGGCATGGAATGAGAGCGACACTCCCCCCACCCCTCCTGGCTTCTGGGCTGGTCCGGCCAACCCCCTGGACAGGACCTGGGACTTGAAGAAGGGGAGAGCTCTCACTCCAACCTGCGAGAAAGGAGCTCCGTGGAACAGGGGCCCTCTTGCACACAGGTGGAGGGCTCACCTGTTAGCACGCTTGTGCCGGCTTCCACAGAAGCATTTCCACAGAGTACAACGCCTTCCCTCAGGGAACACCTCTCTCTCTCGTTCATTCATCCTCGCATCTGGTTAAACATTTGATCACACATCGGTAAGGTTCCAGGTGCTGTGCTTCCGGGTGGAATCAGAGAAGAAAAAGACACAGCTTCTCAAGACTCGAGAGTTCTTTTGTCCTTCTAGCCCTCTTTTTGGCCAGAACAAATCCATTGGTTGATAAAAAGAAATCGCTTCTGCCGAGAGATTGATGCCTGGCCGGGCTTCCTCTGCCACAACGGAGACGGCGGTTGTGGCTCTCCAGAGGCCACCTTGTCCGGAAGACAGGGACCTCCAAAGGCCCAGGAGCTGCTGCCTCCACTTACGGGTAACATGGGACAGAATTCAGTGAATCCCTCCACTGTGACGATGGGGCAAGGGCTGGTATAATCTCACCGGGAATGGCTGTCCAGAATGTGGACAACAGCAATGGACCAAAACACGGAGCACAGCTCTAGAACACAGGAACAGCCTGAGAGCCACGTGGGAGAGGCCTGCAAAGCCAGCGTGAGGCCGACCCCTGCTCCCTTCCACAGCGTGCCCCGACTTCATTCTGGGCTGTGTCCTGCCCCTAGCTCAGCCTTCTCCCATCTATTTATCACTCCAGTGAACATTTCCTGAGGGCCCCTGCTACAGACTGAAGGTTTGTGTCTCACAAAATTCACTCGTCGAAGCCCTCATCCCCCATGGAATGGCATTTGGTGGGAGGTAGCTTCAAGAAGGGATTAGGTCAGGAGACCTCCATTCTCGTGACAGGGTTGGTGCCCTTGTAGGAAGAGATACGATACGGGAGAAATGGTCTCTCTCAGCCACAAAAGAACACAGCATGAAGGCTGCCATCCCCCCAAACAGGAACTGACCTAGCATCCTGATCACAGACTTCCCTCCACAATTGTGGGAAATACATCTCTGTTGCTGAAGCCTCTAGCATGTGGCACTTGTCATAGCAGCCCAGCTGACTAGGACGTGTCTGCAGTGGGTTCTGGGGGTAGAAAGAGAAGTAAGAGCAATCTCTGCCCCAGAGGAGCATAGACCCCTGCCCTCAGCAGGAGCTTATACACCGTGTGTGCACACCTGGGGGCGTCACCGAGTGCTGAGGGAATGGGACCCAGAAGGAGACCCTAACTCTGCCTCTGGGACTCAGGGGCCAATGAAAGATTGTGTGAAATTCTGCAGAGTGGCTTTTTGCCCCCAAATATTACCCAAGTGCAATTTTTACTCTAAATAGTATTTATATCATAATATTACAAATTTTAAAAGTTAATTCTCCTTTAGTTTCTAACCCAACTTCCAAATCTTATTCTACAACCATGAATAGCACAGCTTTGACAATTTACTGAGATTACTGAGCTCAAACTTATTTATAAGTGTGAAATCTTCACTTTTTCAAGTGCTACAATTTAATAAACACAGTCTCCTTGAGTACTTCAATAGCTCCTATAAATCTAATAAACTTACAAATGTAGTGATTCTTCAGGTGTCCTAAATGTATATCGTTGTAGTAAGACTTCAGTGTAAAACAGCAAGCCAAAGTGAACAAGTCAGTAATACATTTTTAATAGAATCATAAAGTTAAGTTAATCTGTTGCTTCAAAACACCAATTTTTTTAAACATACCAAATCCTAGAAATGTCAAACATACATGTTTTATTTGCCAACACTCAACTATAAATACCGCATGGTTGGTGGATTCCATCCCCTTAACTATTTCTGTGTCTCCTACACAGCTTTCTCAGAACTAAAAGATGCTCACCCACCAAGAAGGCAATCTAATCATTTTGGGGGTAACTCTTCTGCTTGCTGAGAGTAGCAAAGGAGATGTGAGCTGAGCCTAAACTCAGAGGCCTCACACATTCCAGGCCCTTCTTTCTATGACCTTGACTCTGTCTGTCAGACAAAGAAGGACTCGGTGGCTCACAGAAAGGGTGTTCAGGAAGCCCATGTTCTCGGACCTACATTGGACTCATCCCCTTACCTAATTATTTCAATCGTTCATGAAAATTCTATGACTATCAATCAGGATGCTACATCACCTAATCAGAATTTGTGTCTGATTTCCTAATTGGTTAAGATAGAGTAACAAACACTAAGGAGGTTTTGTGGATGGAGAGGCACCGGGCCTGCGATTAGAGGAACCTCCTCACAGCGTCGTTCTGTGCCTTGTGCCTTCTTGCTGTCTGTATGCCATCCTGGGCCCCACTGTGGTGGCCCCGAGTGATGCTGGAGGTTGTTGGGCACATCTCCTCCCTGTCCTGTGTCCAGTGATATCACATTGGTAACTTGAAATCAGCCATAGTGTGGGTGTTTACTCCATGAAAATAGGCAGATGCTCCAAACAATAGACTTCAGGAAGCTAGTTGTTGAACACTTCCAGCACACAGTAGGCTCCCCTCTATCCATACCTTAGCATTCCGTGGTTTCAGTCCCCCACAGTCAACCACAGTCTGGAAGCAGACGACCCTCCTGTGATATATGGTAGCCTAACACTATGTCACAGTGTGTGTCATCCACTTCACCTCTTCTCACCATGTAGACCTTTTATCATCTATCATCATCACAAGAAGGGTGAGTACTCTACAATAAGACCGCATTCACATAACTTGTATTACACTATACTGCTACAATTGTTCTATTTTTTAAAAAAAGATTTTATTTATTTATTTGACAGATGGTGTCAGGGGGAGCAGAAGCAGGGGGAGCTCCAGAGGGGGAGAGAGAAGCAGACTCCCTATTGAGCAGGGAGCCCGATGCGGGACTCAATCCCAGGATGCCGGGAATCATGACCTGAGCTAAAGGCAGCCAGTTAACTGACTGAGCCACCTGGGCTCCCCAATGATTGTTTTATTTTGTTATTAATTAACATTGTTAATCTTTTACAATGCCTGGTTTATAAATTAAATTTTATCATGGGCATCTATGTATAAGAAAAAAATAGTATATCTAGGGTTCAGTATCATCCATGGTTTCAAGCACATGCTGGGAGTTTTGGAACATGTCCCCCATGGGTAAGAGGGCTACTGTATGGTTGGTGGTACCCTGATCAGGCTTGCAAATGCTGGTCAAGCTCTGTATTCCAGGTCAAGTGGTTGATTATTTACTTCTTCCAACCAAGTTTGGTCTATGCAAAGTTAGAGTATTCCTGGACTTTCTACTACTTTCCTTAATAAAAAAACACTAAACTAGGGGCATCTGGGTGGCTCAGTGGGTTAAAGCCTCTGCCTTCGGCTCAGGTCATGATCCCAGGGTCCTGGGATCGAGCCTTGCATCGGCCTCTCTGCTTTGCGGAGAGCCTGCTTCCTCCTCGCTCTCTGCCCGCCTCTCTGCCTACTTGTGATCTCTGTCTGTCAAATAAGTAAATAAAATCTTTTTTTTTAATTTTTTATTATTTTTTTATTTGACAGACGGAGATCACAAGCAGACAGAGAGGCAGGCAGAGAGAGAGAGGGAAGCAGGCTCCCGGCTGAGCAGAGAGCCTGATGTGGGGCTCGATCCCAGGACCCTGGAATCATGACCTGAGCCGAAGGCAGAGGCTTTAACCCACTGAGCCACCCAGGTGCCCCGTAAATAAAATCTTTTTTAAAAAACCCACTAAACTAATGAAGGATAAACTCAGTCACATTAAGGTATCAGTAACAGGTGTTTACAGGCAAGCTGAGAGAGGAAGATTCTTCCAAAGCACAGTGGCAACATAACTATATTTTTTTTTATGTGCCACTCTTTGAGGACTCCTTTCTTCTTGTCTTTGTCTTGAAACCTAACTTTCCATGGCATTTTCTCTAGTACCTTTTTGGTTTTCTCGTTGATCATAATCTTAAGAATCAATATGTAAACCTATTACTGCCTTTTAAAAAAGGCCACCTTCAAAATTAAGGAAAAGGCATCTTTGTAAAATCACTTTCCAGACACACCTACTGTTCATATTTGGTTTCTTTACCTAACTCTATTTTCTAGCCATACATATTTTGACATAGCATTTAAGTTCTAGACACAGTTACGATGCTTCCCACCTAAGACTCCTCCAGCCTAAGTGGACATACCTTAGTGTCAGTTAGCCAAAGTGATCTGAGCTCTCTGGCTACCAGATTTCAGATAGCCTGTTCTTAGACAGACTAAAGACCTATAAGCTGTGGTCTGACTTGAAAAGACAAGCTGAGCCAATTAGTCTAGGGATTTGAAATTGGGAGATCAAGAGCTACAGCCAGTGAGTGAAGCGGAGATGAACAGATATGAGATGTAATAGAAGCTAATAAAAACACTTTGGGTGATGTGCACACTGAAGTCCTAAGACAACAAAAGCCATCTGTAAGGAGAGGAGGTTGGCATGATAGAGAAATAGAACAGGCATACAAGGAGAAGGCTCAAGAGGAGAATCCAGTAGCATAAGAAAGGAAACTTATGTTCAGTGATCTTGCAGATTCAGTTTCCAAGAGATCTATCTGTCCTTGATTCCTGGGTTTTGATCCTCTTGAGGTTTCTGGAACATACTTAAAGTCCCTTTTATCTGAGTTAGGTCAATGATACTGGCAACCAAAGACACCAGACTCAAACAGTTTAAATTTTATTTGACATTTTTGTATTGACTATTCTAAAATATTTCTTCAAGTTATTACATATGCTTTAAATACATAGTTTTTAATGGCTCAATCACTTTTCATAGTATGGATACATTGTATAAGAAACCTGAGTGACAAGGAAGTTGACTGTTGACGCTATTAAAATCATTCCATAGCTGCTGTGAAAACCAAGCTGTGGCTGCCCAAATGATTTTGTAAGAGTTCCAATATTCTTTTAAGAATCGTTTTACCTTCTGGGGTGGCAACACACATGTACATACCAGCTTAGTTTGTAGACTTTAGCATGGAGAAATCTAGCCTGCCTCTGAAAATCCCTTGAATACCGTTTTCCTAACTGAACTCATTACACATGTTTCTGTAAGGGCACAGTGGGTGTTTTCAGATTCCCCATGCTATTGTAACACAGAATAATGCAGACATAGCCCCACTCTAATCTGGTCTTAGTCATGGGACAAGAAATTCTGGAATAAAGACCTTTGTGAAGACCAGATGAAGATAAGCATGTTAGGCATGCAGAAACAACACATGCAACTGAACCCTATATATACATTTTCTTTTTAATAGAAAGACTGAAAGAATATAATAGGACACAATTGTCTTTTACAAGAAGAACTGAAATGGTATCAGCTTATAAATTGACATAGATACAGAATAAAGAAGTTGGGCAAGCTGTGAAGAATCCAGGCTCTCTCCTCTGTTTCAAAATATAATAATTGCTGCTCTTTGTACATTTGGAAATTATTTGGGAAAAGAAAGTTTATCACCTTTCTTCACACAAGTTTTATCCACATGGTAACTTCCCAAATCTTCTGTAGCTCTCCTTTCTCAACATAATAGGACAGTTTGTCTTTCTAGCTCTGAACCTCTAACCTCACATCAATCATCCCACATAATGACACCAAGATTACCAAATACATACAAAAGAGAAAACCCTCAGGTATAATTTAAAAAACAAGGGCATGTCTGAATGTGAAGTAACCTTCCTATGAGTGCTTTGCCTTTTCGTTTTTTGGGGAATGGATGGTGCTATGATGTAGCTAGACCACCGATAAGGTAAGAGATGTCAAGTTTTCGTGTTTATCTAGTATTGTTTAGAAATCATCGTGAATCCACATAATTCAAAGGTCAGTTCTGAGAAAATGTGAGATACAATGTTTAAAGGCATTTAAGTATATTTTAATAAAGCAATTTACAAATAAAATTATCTCCTTTTGTTGGAAGCTCAAGGAAGGAAAAGTTTCAAGTGAACAGAACAGACTGGAGTCACACAGACTTGGGTTCAGATCCTTTCTCCCTGACCCTGAGTAAGTTCCTCACTGCTCTGCATTTTGGTCTCCTCATCTGTAATATGGTATTCCTGACACATTATGTATTTTATCTAGGTTAAATGTGTCCTTTCTACTATTTTGCTAGTTCTATTTGGCCTTCATATTTTTGGCCAGCACAGCGTTTAATAAATAATTTCAACATTAAAAAAAAATTGTCAGCGCTTAAAAGTTGGAAGATTTCAGTTACAGTCCAGAATTCTGGCTTCTCTTGACAACTGGAAGACCTGAGAACGCATGATCCATATTCTCAAATGGCCAGTGGTCGACCCATACCTCGGGTTGGGAAGCAGGCACGCCTCTTTAAATGGGTTGCGCTGGCTTCACTTCACCACAATGTTCATCCAACCTACTTCTCTCACTTACATTTAGTACCTGAGATGCATCTTGGAAATGAAGTAACGTTTCAGGCGGAAGAGTAGGCCGGTGGGTGTTTTTCTGCCATAAAGCAGGCCTTCATAAGAGGGGTATTGACGCTGTCTAATAACACAAAATGTTGCTAGGATGATAAAATTACAGCCCTTTTAAAAACTATTCACTCTAATGTCCTGAATCTCCATGCCAGGCCACAGATTAGATCAGTGTGTACACAATGCTTTTTCTTCAACAAAATCATAGTCTGCCTGGAATGAGAGGAGCCTTCATGATGATTGGGTTGAGGATTCATGCATTGCTTGAACCCCCCCCAACAACATCCTTGCTGGAAATTTCCAACAACCTGCAACCAGCTTGGAAGGTCTCATCACCTCCAAAGGCAGCTATTCTGACTCATGAGACCCTCCTCCTAAATTGAACAGAAATCTGATGCCCCTATTATTACACCAAAGCTGTAAAGCAGTAGAATCTGCAAAGTACAATCACAAATAAACTCTCATTAATTCTCTGCAGGACTGGGTTATTATTGGTTTTATTGCTTCTTTATAAAGGAAGAAACTGAAGCTCAGAGAAGTTACATGGTTTAGCCAAAGTCACAGAATTGCTAAGTAGTGGCAAAAGGTGGTCTCCTGTTTCAAATGTCAATATTCTTTCCACAGAACCATAGGTCTAAGGTCTAGCCTATGAAATAATACTGTACATCTGATTTCTCTTTTCTGTAGTACACTTTCATATATTTGAACACAGATATGATGTCTACCATTGTTTCTAGGGAAATAGCCCCCTTTCCTTCAATCAAGATTCATTTGACAAGGTTTCTACAGTCCTCCTCATTCTCATTTCTCTGTGTCCACTGTATGTGTCCATTTGACCTGGCTGAGGGATGCCCAGATAAGCTGGTAGAACATTATTTCTGAGGGGATGTGAAAGTGTTTCTAGAAGACATGAGCATTTGAACTGGTAGTCTGAGTAGAGAAGATGACCTCACCAATCTGGATGGGCGTCATCCAATCTTTTCAGGGCCTGAAGAGAATAAAAACAGGGGAAGGTCGAATTTGCTTTCTGTAGACATTCATTTTCTCTTGCCCTCAGACATTCATGCTCTTGGTTCTCAAGCCCTTGGTCTAATGCCTGGACTTACCCCATGGATCTCCTGCTCCAGAGGCTCTCAGACTCAGAATTAATTACACCAGTGGTTTTCCTGATTCTCTAGTTTCTCAACTGCAGATAGTAAAACTTTTCAGTCTCCATAATGCAATCAGCCAATTCCTGTAATAAATAAATATCCATATCCATCCTATTGGTTCGGTTTCTCTAGAGAAATCCAACCAATACAACAGTTAATGTTCAGATCTAAATACAATACTCAGGAGTATTGTATTTAGCACAAAGGAGAGCAGACGTATCTTCTTCATCTCTCTGAGTATCATACATCTGGTAATTCAGCCCAAGTGTATCTCAGTGTTTTTTGACTTCCGTATCAGTGTGTTAAATTAAACGTGTAGAGATCATGGGCCCTATTTCATACAGGACAGTCCCAGATTCTGTTTATTGTCCTGAATAAATTATTAATAATGCTCCTTTTTACTCTTAACTGCCCCAATTTGGGTGAATAATGGTATTGTCACCTTACCTATATGAAACGTGGTGGCAGCGACATCTTTCCTATAGATGCTATTGTTTAGGCTTGTCTTCCTGGGATAAAAGTTGGATCCAAGGTAAAAAAAAAAAAAAAAAAAAAAACTTAAATTTATCCATGACACATTTCATTTCATCAGATCCAACCTATATTAGATGGCACGAATGGTCCCAATTCTTTAGTGCTCTTTCTACCTTTTACCACACAGCTTTGCAGGACCCTTACCTTGGGGGCTTGGTGTCATTCTCTGAGCCTCAGCTTAGCCTTGCTATTTGTTGTGGTCAATAGAATATTATCAGGATATGAGAACAACAGTGTCTTGCAAAGTTTTCCTGTGACCAGGCTCCTGCTTCTGCCATCAATGTGAGGTGGCTGTGTCCAGGGTATCTGTTGGTCCTAAGAGAATGAGAGACACATGGAGCGCAGCTGCCTCAGTCCAAAGACCCCAGCCTCGAGCTGACAAAAAGTGAGTGTTAGTTTAAGCCCCTGAGTTGTGGTGGTTTCTTAATGCCCCTAACCATTTACTGTCCAGGCTTTTGGGGTCTAACTCTCACCCAGTGTATTTGCTATTCCTCCCAGCTAGGAAGCTTTCACCCTAAATTTGAGTATGTACATCCTTCACACCGAGGGTCACTTTTACACTGTTGAATTGTGTACGGTTTAGAATAGAATTCTGTAGCCCTCTAAAAAGAACATTCCAGGTTCATATTGATAATTTAATCCACATTCTTTGGGCAGACCCTTTATTTATAATACATATCAATAACTAACTCTTATTGAACACTTACCATTTGCATGTCTTAAGCATTTTTAAAAAGGTTTTATTTATTTATTTGAGAGAGAGCACACAAGTAGCGGGGAGGAGTAGAGGGAGAAGGAGAAGCAGACTCCCCGCTGAGCAGGGAGCCTGACTCATCTCTGGGCTCGATTTCAGGACCCCGGGATCATGACCTGAGCAGAAGGCAGACACTTAACTGACTGAGCCATTTGACATGTATCACCTCATTGAATCCTCTACACTCTGAAACGCAGCTACTGTCATCCTGTTTTACAATGAAGACACTG
Organism: Mustela putorius furo; assembly: GCF_011764305.1. Classification (NCBI taxonomy): domain Eukaryota; kingdom Metazoa; phylum Chordata; class Mammalia; order Carnivora; family Mustelidae; genus Mustela; species Mustela putorius. Next base: position 4,799,493 of record NW_025422171.1, read on the forward strand.
ACGAACCCAGGTGTCAAGGAGCACTCCCAAAATCATACTGCTGGGAGTCAAACCCAGATTCCCACCCCAGGGGAGGATTTCAGGGTCCTCACTCATAGGTACCTCCTTCTATAGTCTCTTGGTCTCCAACCCTCCACTTTATGATCAGATCACAATGAGTTTTGGGGAGTTGAGAAATAACATTTCTCAGATCTTAGTGGGATATCACTCAGCTAAAAGTAGTCATCATGAAATAAAATAAAAGAACACAGTGTTTGGAGAAGGCCAGACAGATCTGGGTTGAGATCTGAGCTCCAGCCCTCGCTGCCTGTATAATCTGGGGCCACCTATTTGAGCTCTCTGAGTCCTGGTTTTCTCACCAGGGAAATGAAGACAAAAATGCTGACTTCATGTGGTTTTTGCGAGTGTGCAAAGTCCGTAGCTCAGCCTGAGAAAATGAGGCTGGTGTGACATGCTGATCCTGTGGTCTTTGAGCATGCTTGTCTCTGCACTCGTGCCCAGACCCCCTTGCTGTAGACTGCGTTTTGAAAGCTCATGCTTTCTCTTGCCACTGCTGAATTTTATTCTGACTATTCAGCTCACTCTTCACTCCAAAAAAGAAAATGTGATCCTCTTTTTGAGCTAGCTGAGTGACTGAAAAACAAAATTTGGAAAGTGAAAAACAACAGCAAGGAAAAAAACATTTCAAGAATTCTAACTATGATGGGAGATGGAAAATTCATTCTCCAATTTTGGAACCCCTGCCGCTAGTCAACCCTAAGTTTAGAACTGAACTCACCATTTTGGCATGTGGCACTGTAGAAGTCTGCTATGCTAGATTCTGAGTGGCTGCCTTCCAATCAAATACCAAGAGAGGTAAAGATTACCGTCACAGGGTTAAGTCCTAAAAATCCCAAGATGGCTTACTAGCTGTGGGACCTAGAATGAGCTGTTCAACCCATCTGGACTTGTTTCCTTATCCGTAAGATGGACATCGGACATCACAACAGTGCCACCACATCCAATGGCAGTGAAGATTGATGTGCCAATGCCTAGGGAAAACTCAGCACATAGAAAACTCTCAACAAAAAATAATTGCTAGTAAGATTGTATTAAATGTGTCTTTGGAATACATTTTTTTAAATCTGTATAAGCATTACCACAGCAACCTAAGGCAATGCTAGAAGACACGTAAGATCGTGGAAATGGAAGGCATTGATCCGTACCCATAACTCGTCCTGCTCAGGTTCCTCAAATTACTCTTCACTTCCTTTCCCCTTCCACCTCCTTTCTCTACCCTTTTCCTCCCTTCTCTTCACTGAAGCAGGAGTCTAACTGGCTGCTGAGGAAGGTCCACAGAGAGTTGATAAACAACAGGATGTTTACATAATATTAGATATCTCTCCCCAAACCCTAATCAAATACAAGGTACAAAACAGTGACTACCATGGAGGAACTGGCAGACACCAGCTTGGCCATTTCATACATATTAGCATCATACAAGTGGATCCAGGTGACCTCTAAGAAGAACACAGCATAATTTCTGGAATTTCCACCTAGAACGCATAGGCAGAGTCTAACCAGGCAAAAACATCAACGAGAACCAAATGAGCATCATCCTACACTAAGAATGCATACTTTTTTTTAATGATTATTACTATGGAGACATAATTAACATATAACATTGTTTTAGTTTAAGGTGTACAACATATTGATTTGATATATGTATATATTGCATCATGATTTCTATGATAAGTTTAGTTCCTGTCTATCACCTCACACCATTAGTTTTGTTTTTTTCTTGTAACAAGAACTTTTAAGATTTACTTCAAGCCTATACTTTTTATCTCTCAAGGACACCATTAGGGGCTGAATTGCATCCCCCCAAATTTCATATTGACATCCTTGCCTTCAGTACCACAAAATGTGACTGGGTTTGAAGACAGGGTCTTCAAAGAGCTAATGGGGCAAAAATGAGATTATTAGGGTGGTTCCTCTTCCAACCTGGCTGGGGTCTTTATAAGAAGAGGAGACTGTCGGGGACTGCCTCCGGCCGGGAAAGTCCCCACCATTACAAGATGGCACTTGGCTCACTGCCAGCAAAATACGCTGCAAGTAAACAACGAACGTTCTGGTGAAGCCCACCTAAAGGAGGACATAGTCATTGGCTGTTTCACATTTAATCAGCATAGTAACAGGACTCTCATTGGCTCTCCCCATTGCTTGGCCCCTTATTGGTCACCCTGCCGCATATAAGCTAAGGAAGTTGACGAAATAAACAGATGAAGCATTAACACCGAACCAGGCTGATTGTCATTCTTGCGGGCCGAGGGCGACAGGAGACCAGGACACAGACTCATCGGGAGGGAGCATGGGGAGAAGATGACCACCTGTACCCCAAGGGGAAAGGTTTGGGAAGAAACCCACTCTGTCAACACCTTGATTTCAGATTTCTGGCCTCTGAAATTGTGAGGATATACACTGTAGTTCAAAGCCAGCCGGCTGTTGTACTTAGTTACGATGCTAGTGACGAATGGTGCTAGAAAACTAACATGGCCAAGAAAGGGAAAACTAAGTCTGTTCCAGATGGAAGGAAACTAAGGACACGTGACAGCTCAGTGCAAGATGAGATCCTGATTCTGGATCAGAAAAAGATAAAAAGGAATGCACTTGATATGAGAACAGTGTGTGAGGCTCAGACAGTGTTGCAAGGATGCTGATTTCCTGGTTGGGAAGGCTGTGCCTGGTCAGGTGGGAGAGTGCTCTAGCTTTAAGGAGGAGTACGCCCGGCCAGTGGAAGTATTTAGGGATGATGGGCACCAGGTGGGAACACATATAGGTCCGAAAATAAAGAGAAAGAGAGGGGTGACTGGGTGGCTCAGTCCTTAAGCATTGCCTTCAGCTCAGGTCATGATCCCAGGGTCTTGGGATGGAGCCCCAAGAAAAGCCCCATGTAGTCAGGCTCCCTGCTTGGCAGGAAGCCTGCTTCTCCCTCTCCCACTCCCCCTGCTTGTGTTCCCTCTTTCCCTGTGTCTCTCTGTCAAATAAATAAAATAAAATCTTAAAAAAATAAATAAAAAGAGTGGCAGAGTAAATGTGGTAAAATTGTGGAGGCCAAGAAAAATGAAGGCCATCCCACCTCAGGTTTAGCCTTAGCATGAGGACAGCCATCTTAGCTCTGGCAGCCATCTCGGACCCATGTGCCCAAGAGCTGAACTTTCCTCTACTTTACTTTAATTCTAAGAAACCCCACCCTGCTTTAGTTCCAGAAACCCCCACCCTGATTTAGTAACAGGAAGCCTCACCCTGCTTTAGTTCCAGAGACCCCCATCCTACCTTAGTAAGAGGAACCCATAAATACCCCTGCCTTAGTTAAGCTTGGGGTCCAAGTCCCTACTCCGCTGTGTCGGGTATACTTGGGCTTAAGTTTGTTGAATACACCCTCATGTGATTGCATCGGTGTCAGCTCCTCAGTGGTCTCTCGGACACAAAAACTCGGGTACAACAAAATGCTAACCATGGGGAATGTGGGTCAAGGAAATAGGCACATTCTCTATATTCTTCTCAGAGCTCTTCAAAAGATTTTCATTTTTTTTAAGACTGAAAACATTAGCTTGGGAAACCTTGTGCGCAGCTGATGGGAATGCACAGTGGCACAACTGCTGTGGAATGTAGTTCCTCTAACAACTCAAATATAGACTTCCAGACCATCCCAGGATTCCACTTCTGGGAATACACCCCGAAGAACCGTAAGCAGAAACTCAAATGGATTTTTGTACACTCACGTTCATTGCAGCGTTATTCACAAGAGCCAAAAGAGGAAAACAACCCAAGTGTCCTCTGATGCCTGAGTGGATCAACAAAATGGGATGTACACAGAACTGAAGAAAATGGGTGTACACAGAACCCTGAGAAGGCAGGCAGGCTGCAATGGACAAATCTTGAGGATATCATGCTAAATGAAATAAATCAGCCACAAAAGCACAAATGTTATATGATTCCTTATATGGGGTTCCTTGAGTCGTCACATTCAGAGACACTGAGGTACCAGAATATACCACCCCAAAATATGCCTCTCTGGCGATGGGACCTTCTGAGCTTAAACTGAGAACCAGCAGATGCAAGGAAAGCTCCAAAAACAGGAGACCAATTTTCCTCCTGTAAAGGAAATTTGCATTTCTAAAGGAAATTTCCATTTGTAAGAAGTATCCACTTTCCCACACAGGGAAGAGGAAAACTGTTAACAAATCTTATCAAAGGAGAAAGGAAAATCTGCATAACAAACCATACTATACAACCCTTCTATACCAGGCTTCCTGGCTACCTTAGTAACTTGCCTCTTCCGGTTTCCCATTAGTCTACAGTGGGATGGAAGCCCAAGCTCAAACTGATGTGGGAAACAGAGGCAGAATAAAAATTATTCAATTTCCTTACCCACTGATAAGCCCTTGAAAAAGGCTGAGTGACATTCCTCTAGGGACTCAACTGCCTCCCCTTAACACTTTGCTAAGGGCAAGGGGCAATCCGTAGCCTGACTGACCCCTACCTCCAACCAGGATCCTATAAGTCTGCTTTAACAATTCCTTTGGAAAGTTTATCTCTAAACCTTCTAAGATACCTGTTGACAGACATTCCCAAGCATATGGCCCACGGATACACATCTAAAAGGTCTCATGAAAAGGTTTTATTACCATTAATGAATAACCTTTTTCCCAACTATAGCTAGCTCCTCAAAGTCCTGGAAACCTTGCTTCCAAAATTCCTTAGAGATTTGCACCATCCTAACCCCCTCCCCAACTTGCAAGCATATAATGGACCACTCCTCACAACCCCGGGGCAGCAGCTCTTTCTGCCCATGGGTCCTGTCCCCGTGCTTTAATAAACCACCATTTTGCACCAAAGATGTCTCAAGAATTCTTTCTGGGTCATCATCTCTGGACCTCACCCCACCGACCCTCACTTATATTTGAAGACTTCATTAAAACTACTGTTTTGGTTACTCATTGCTGGGGGTTCCCATGTGTCCATGTGTGATACATGTGTTATTAAACTTGTGTTTGTTTTTCTCGTGTTCCTCTGTCTTTGACTGGTGTTTCTGTAAGACTGCATTGGAAAATGGGCCATTTCCATTGGAAAATGTAGGAATGAGAGTGGACTTCAACCACCTCCATTTTGAGCTCAAACTTTCTAAATGATTTGGTTCTTCTTTCCAGCTTATTTGTTTTTAAAGATTTTATTTATTTATTTGACAAATAGAGACCACAAGTAGGCAAAGAGGCAGGTAGAGGGGCGGGGTGGGAGGCAGGAGGAGAAGCAGGCTCCCTGCTGAGCAGAGAGCCCAATGTGGGACTGATCCCAGGACTCTGGGATCCTGACCTAAGCCGAAGGCAGTGGCTTAACCCACTGAGCCACCAGGAACCCTCCAGCTTATCTCTCAAATCAAGCAAAGACCTTGTGGGCAAAGTATCCCTAGTGGGAACTGAAACCAGCCCCTCAAGCAATAAGAACTGCCTGAGTCAGCAAGATCCCACCCATGACTGACCCCAAGACCATGATGACTTGGCCTTCATTGCCCACCTGACCATACTCACCAACATTTGTGCACATTTTCCTAACATAAACCTGGAAGTATTTTTGGCTCTTCGGAGACAGTTTTGAGATAATTAGTCTACAGTTGTCCCAGTGTTGTCCTCACTGAAATAAATCCCTTGTGTCTTTGGTTTTGGATTTTGTCAGCGGTAAGTGGCCGTGCCTGATCTGTTGGTGCTCCTGCAACAGCCAGATGCTCCTGCACCCTTGGGTCCCAGCTACAGGAGGGTAGTAGAAAAGAGGAAATTTCTCCTCTTACAAAACTAAGTAGAGTATTACCAGGAGCTGGAAGAAGAGGACGATGTGGATTTGTTATCTAATGAGTACAGAATTTCAGTTCTGCAAGATGAAAAGTGTTTTGGAGACTGATTGCACAACCTTGCGGATGTTCTTAACAATATTGAACATACAAATAATTAAGTTAGTAAAATTTTATGTTATGTGTATTTTAGCAGGTTCAACTCAGCTCATGATTCTAGAGACCTAGGATAGAGTCCAGTATTGGGCTCCCTGCTCAATGGGGAGTCTGCTTCTCTCTCCTACCCTCCCCGCCTCATGCTCTCTTTCTCTCTCAAATAAATAAATAAAACCATTAAAAAATAAATAAAATAAAATGTTTTAAAATATATCTTGAATTTCTTTGACTTCAGCCACAGCAACTTCTTGCTAGACATGTCTCCAAAGGCAAGGGAAACAAAAGCAAAAATGAACTATTGGGACTTCATCAAGATGAAAAGACTTCTGCACAGCAAAGGAAACAGTCAACAAAACTAAAAGGCAACTTATGGAATGGGAGATGATATCTGAAAATTAATTTGGCTACACACTTTTTATTTTTCATAATGCCCATATGCAAGAATCCTTTTTTTTAAAATTAACATATAATCTATTATTTGTTTCAGGGGTAGAGATCTGTGAATCATCAGTCCTACACAATTCACAACACTCACCATAGCACATACCCTCCCCAATATCCATCGCCCAGCTACCTCATCCCTCTCGCCCCTTCCCCTCCAGCAACCCTCAGTTTGTTTCCTGAGATTAAGAGTCTCTTACGGTTGGTCTCCGTCCTGGGGCCCATCTTGTTTCATTTGGCTGTATGTACACTTTAAGCCTGCCCACATTTTCATGGAGCCAGCTTGACAGTTTTACTTTCAACCACAGGGGGGCGCAGTGGGATCATTAAAAAAATTTTCCCCAACTCAAAGGTGCTTTGGGAAAAGACCCACATTTAGGTTTAGGGAGTGGGGTTGGGCTTTGGTTTTTACAAAAGATTGGGGCGCCTGGGTGGCTCAGTAGGTTAAAGCCTCTGCTTTCAGCTCAGGTCATGATCCCAGGGTCCCGGGATCGAGTCCCACATCGGGCTCTCTGCTCAGCCAGGAGCCTGCTTCCCTTACTCTCTCTCTCTGCCTGCCTCTCTGCCTACTTGTGATCTCTGTCTGTCAAGTAAATAAATAAAATCTTAAAAAAAAAAAAAAGAAGATTGTTCTAATATAAATGCAAATGAAACTGCTTGAAAGGGGAGCCTGTTTCAAGCTCATTTTGCAAAAATTAAACTAATCCCAGAAACCTCCAGGCCTTTCATTGCCTACAGTACACAGGTGGTTGGTGACCAAATGTATCACTCCAGGCTTCTCCAGAGACTCTGACCATAACCATGCTGGGGTCCAGTGGTTGGGTGGGGGCCACTCACGACTCAGAAAGCACACGAGAAGACTCAGGGGACAGGATCCCCTTGTGCGTTGCAGAGATTTGCCAAGGAAAAGTCAGCCTTGTTTCTAGACTTGAACTTCTGGCATAATGGGAGAAATGAGTGAGTACACCACACAGGAGGAGCAGATCATGGGAACGCGTGAAACCCAGAGGTGCTTAACTAATTGCAGCTGAGCCCCGCAACATGAAGGAAGCCCAAGGGTGAGCTGAGCTGAACATGGTTGGCAGCCATGCCCGCAGAGATCTCCCTGAGAAGGCTTCATAAACCTTACCTTTGACTCATGGATAGCTCTTCTGCCTCCACTGACAGCTGATGAAAAATGGTTCTGTTCTTGAGTGTCTGACGAAGGATCCAATACAAATGCCTACTAAGACAGGAGAGGATCAGGAGAGATGATGGGTAGCAGTCTTCTTAGACAAAGAAACATCAAGGAATAGCTGCGGAGTCTTGTCCCGAATTGTAATATCCATCCTCGTGTTCAAGTGCTGAGTTTCTGTGTCTGTTGGGGGCAGGAACACAGTTGACTTCTAGTCTCAGCTCCCTGGGCAGCGCAGCATGTGGAAAGAGCTCTGTATGCCCATGGGGGCTAATCCTGAGGGCTGCTGAAGGAACCCCCTGCCAGAAGGAGCCTCGGAGCGATCATCTCGGCTAGCACGTGTTGAACACTCAGAGACACATCCCCATTTTTCACTTTCATTTTATTTACACCTTTACTCAATTTAGTCACGTCATTCTAATTTCATTACTATCATCTGTGTAATTTTATTAAATATCTGTTCTTAGATAATAACTTTGTATCCCTTTCCAGAGGAACATGGTAGAGAGGACCAAGAAGGTGAGAGACTGAAGGTGCTGAGAAAGGGTTAGAGAAATGTTCTGGTTACGAGAGGTACTACTGCTCCGGCCTCAGGCATTGTTCTCAGTGTGCATGCTGTAGCCACAGCTAACCACAGAAGAAGCAAGCTCTCTGCTCCTTGGGTTTCTGAGGAGATACAGTCTGTTTCTTCTAGAGGCATAGAATCTGAAACAAAGATGATTTGTGGGACAATAAAAGACGGTGAAAAGAAAGGCCCTATGCCCCCCAGTGTTCATAACAGCAATATCCACAATAGCCAAACCGTGGATGGAGACAAGATGCCCTTCAACAGAGGAATGGATAAAGAAGATGTGGTCCATGTATACAATGGACTATCACTGAGCCATCAGAAAGGATGAAAACCCAACTTTCCATCAACATGGGTGGGACTGGAGGAGATGCTCAGTGAAATAAGTCAAGCAGAGAAAGTTAATTATCATATGGTTTCACTTACTTTGGAACATAAGGAATAACACGGAGGACATTACGAGAAGGAAGGGAAAAATGAAGGGGGAGAAATCAGAGTGGGAGACAAACCCTGAGAGACTATGGACTCCAGGAAACAAACTGAGGGTTTTAGAGGGGAGGGAGGTGGGGGGTTGGGTGAGCCCGGTGATGGGTATTAAGGAGGGCATGGATTGCATGGAGAACTGCGTGTTATATGTATACAGTGAATCATGGAACATACATCAAAACTAATGATGTACTGTATGGTAACTAACATAACACAGTAATAATAAATTTAAAAAAAAACAGGTTAAAAATAAATAAATAAAATCCCCTTTATGCCATTGGGGGGCAGGGGGAAGACAGTTATACTTTATTGTTTATAGAAACCCTGCTTTCCTCCAAAATGGTTTTGATATAGTTTACAACAAAAAAGTATATGACAGGCTTAATAAAAGAAGAACGGAGATGGGAAGTAAAGATCAAGAGGAAAAAATACAGTAAATACCATAATACTGAAATGTAATGTAGTTTCTATAATGGAGTATAAAACACGGCCCTGAGCTTCCTGAAGGCTGAGGCAAAAGTGGAAACAAGAGACATGTTTAACAGCAGTAGACGTGGGCATCTGGATGGTGCAGTCAGTTAAGCGTCTGCGTTGGGCTCAGGTCATGATCTCCAGGTCCTGGGATTGAGTCCTGCTTTGGGCTCCCTGCTCAGCAGGGAGTCTGCTTCTTGCTTTGTCTGCTGCTCCCCCTGCTTGTGCTTTCTCTCTCTTTCTCAAATAAATAAATAAAATCTTTCAAAAAAAAATAGTAGACAGAAGAAAGAATGTGGGTTTTTAAAAAATATTTTTTTCCCTAGAAATCAAATCTAAAAAGAATTGCTGTATTCACGGATTCATAAGCATGGCTTTAAGTAAGGAAATGATGCACAACTCTTCCATGAGAGTTTTCACACAAATTGAAGGGGATAAGAATTGATATTAAAACACAACTTCGTGAAGGTACTCCTATCAGGGGATAGGCTCACATGAGCAAACCTCTGAAGAAAAACAGGATTCCAGCGAACGGAAGCATAGAATGAAGGACAAGATTCATTCTGCATCACTGTGCATGAGGCCAGGCTTAAATGTCGACAACAGCTGATTCCACATAAACTCAAGTGGGGTTGTACAAGACAGGAGTCTGCAAGAAGTCAACATCTCTGATGTGAAATTATGAATGATTTTCCTCAGCTGTGTATCTGGTCCCTGAGCAGGCACCCTGGGCACAGACACCAGGCTGTGTGAGCGTGTCCGCTGGCAAAGTCAGTGCACAAACAGAGGATGTCTACACTGCACATATGTGACACAGCTTGATTTCATCATCTCGTTTCTGGATTGCATTTTGAGCAGATGTGTCTTGCTCTCTTTCTTTTAGGGCAAGAAGCGATGAAAAATGCTGTGGTTTTAAAATTAAGTGAGCACTTGAAAAATATTAGCTCTGTTTGGCTTCAGGTTTTGTTTTTTCCTATACTCTAAGCTTCTCTTCTTGGCAGCAAAATGTCCAGTTGAAAACAGCACGTCCACTGTCTCTCCATTCCTTCCAAAAAAAAAAAAAAAAAGCCCGTGGAAAGTCTCCATTAACTTCCATTAACTGAAAGAGAGAAGTTCTTCACAGTTTGGTCTTATTTTTCAATGACAGCCCATACTTAAGTTTTTTTAAGCATCTGTAATAAATTAATCAATTAACACCCATGTATCGCTTCCTCGTGTGCCTATTACTGAGCCAGGCCACAAAATAGGATCATCTACTTCTTGAATGTTTCTCATGAATACACCACCTTGTCAAGGAAGAGAACCTAAATCCATGATACAGTTAGAGAGTAGTAAGTATTACCATGTGTCAAATTCTCAAATCCAAAGACCAAAGTTGGGAGGGATGAGCAGGGAAGAATGCGTGGTCCTTACCTGTCGCAATCATGTTCATGCCTAAGAGAATAAGAAATATCTAAGTACCGTACAGCTCTTGGCTCTTCTCCCTTCTGAGAAATATATATCCAGATCCAACCTGACGCCCCAAGTTTTGTTGTGGCTCCTTATTTCGTGGTAGATTTTTAAAGAAAAAAATTTTTTTTTTGTTTTGCCTCAATTGTGGAAGGCTGAATAAAAAGCAAGAAAAGCTTGCATGTGAGGAAACCTGTGTCAGCTCCCGAGCTCATCGCCTCCTACGTGGACCCCTGGGCACATTCTCACATTTTTGTCTTTGAATCTTTCCTGGCAACCTTTCACTCGGACATTACCTTCTATGCCGAGAACCAGGCACTTTCCTTAGCACTGTGAATCCTGTTCTCAGCCAGGTGTGTAGCCACATTACACAGAACAAAATGAGAGGAACAAACCCAGGAGGTGAATCCACGCAGAAGAAATTGAAGCCCGGGGTTCTTGCTCAGCGGGGACATTGGCCGCAACACACATGTACAGCTGAATCATAGAGGAGGTGTCTTGAGAATTGCAGGTGTGTGTCTAAGTGTGGAGATGTATGCAAACTTTAAACCATATGCACACACCGCTCACATCCACAATTCACACATGCCACACACAATCAGGCTGGTGTTTGATGATTATTAACAGGAAAGCACAATTAGAGTTTTTCTGATTACAGTCTTATTTAAACTTTTGCTTCATCAAAAATGTAAACGACCAACAAAAGAAGAAATCCCTACTTTTATCCTAGTGTAGTGTATATCTCTTTTCTCAAATTTTTATGATCACTATTAGGAAAGGAGTATGTTCTGGAATTATCAACACAATGTGGCTACCAGCTTCATCCGCCTCCCTGTAACATTGAACCCCCTCGACAAGCCTGGGTAGCAGCAGAGATTTCATTTAATAAGTAAGATCTTGGGTTCAACTGACAGATCTGCGACAGTCCCTAATATCAGCTTGCCAAACCTTTGTTAAATACCAACTGTGGTCTTGTTCTAGGTAGTGAGGGATGATTAACAAAAGGTTGGTGCCCTTTGGGCAGTCATTGTTTTATAGGGAATTCTAGAAGCAGGAAGGAAGGAAGGTCTCAGGGGGGTAGCCTTTGAACTGAATCAGTCTTTAAAGATAAATTGGGCAACAGAATTAGAGAGCGGAAGGGAAAAGACCGTTTTGGAAGGTGGACCTTTCAGAAACAGCAAATAACTTGAGCAAAAGCATGGGCACAAAAAAGCCAGCGCATTTGGAGAATTTCAAAACATTTTGCATGACTGAGTATAAGGAGCACGAGAGGGTCTTTTGAGAAATAAGGCTGGAGAGGTAATGAGGGGCCAGATCTTGTGTCACACAAAGGACCTCTTATGCCACACAAAGGAATTTGGATTTTTTTTCTCTTTAGGCATAAGGAAGCCATTGAAGGGCTTTAAACAGGCAGCAATGTAATCAGATTTACTCTTTGGAAATAAGACCTCCTGATTAGTTAATGAGCTCGTATTTCTTTTCTTGTGTGTCAACCATTGTTTTATTGCTTGGTCTTTAGACTCTATTATTGATTGAAATAACAAAATGATGGGAGTTAAGAGGCTGTGCTACTTAACCTTCCAAAGTCTGTTTCATCTACTTTCCAAGTACTGATAATACTATCTGCTTTACCTCACTGGTCTGGGGTAGGACTAAAATAAGATATGGGCAAAAAAACTAGCTGGCAATACTATTGCTTTAATATGCCTGCTGGACTCCACCAGTTAGCTGGTACTAAACAGAGTAGAAATAAATCTGTATTTACATTTGGACCAATTATGAACAAAATTGGAAAATATTTGGGCTAGCACAAATCTCATAAACCCCTGAGTCTTTCATTTTATTTTGCATTTTAAAATGTTGATGTCTGATTTTGTTTATTAAGGATAGAGTCTCGACTTGGTATTTTTTAAAGCTCGTTAGATGATTTGAATGTGCAGTTAGACTTGAAAACCCCTTTTCTAGTCTTATGTGGCTTTACAAGTAGGTCTCTTTAAATTCTCCAGTAATGCATAATTCAGATGTTATAAAGACTGTACTAAACCATACAGAAAAAAACAAAAGTAGCTATTGAGTTCATTTTATGAAACAACACCAGTCCTAATAACAAAAAAGTAAAACTTAAAAAAAATTCACCCAAAGACATTAAGCTATAAATTCATCTTTCTTATGAATGTAGTTATGGAAATCATAAAGAAAATACTATAAAAATATTTAAATATTTAAACTGTATATTAAAGGAATAGGCCAGGTCAAATTTATTTGAGGAGCTGAAAGATGTCTTAATATTAGGAAATCTGTAATTGTAATGCATCATTACTTAAATAATATTTATTGAGTAATATAAAATGGCCAATACCAAAGCAATGGGTATATAAGATAAACATGGTCTCCACCCCCACAAAATGTATGCTGTAGTATGAAGATAACAGTAAATTAGTTGTATACATCAAAGACAAAATAAGAAAAATATTAATAAATATCCAATGGCATTGAATAAATTTAAGCACCAAAACACTGTTTGAGTAGGAATAGAAGATACATTTTTAGCATCATATCATAATGAAATATACTCCCTTCTAGTATCCAATAGCCTGTGAAAATCGGGAATAAAAGCTGCCTGTTGATATCATAATTTTCATTGTTCTAGTATTTCCAGCCAAGAGAAAAATAAATAAATAATAAGAAAGTTTACTAAATAACAATCATTTGAAGAAATTTGATTTTCTACCTAGAACCAAGGTGAATCATCTGAAAATTATTAAAATTAATTTTTGAAGGTTAGTTTAAAAACTAGATAAGAGATAAATATACAAATTAAGTAACTTTCATATATGTATTTTAAGAATTAAAATTATTTCTTTCACTTTATACTCTCATACCTGATTCTCAGAAAAGAGGACACATCCCTTTCTCAAAAAGTGTGCTTTATGGAGTATTCCCTCATTTGATAGGACAGCTGGCTACATTACCCCGTCATTCAGACCATGAAATGATACGTGAGCCCTTCTATTTTCACAACTACATAGGGAAGTGAGTATTATGATTACAGCATTTTACATATAAAGAAATGCTGCAAGGTCACACAGCTAGCAAGCAGAAGTGACAGGACTCAAGCCAAATCTGACCCTAAAGCTCATATTTTGTGAATTATACTGCACAAATCAATTGGTAAATCTTCCAATCAAGAAAAAGAGAAAAATCATAAGCTTAAAAAAGATAAAGAAAATATAAGTTTAAAGCCATACAAAGAATTACAAAGTAAAAGATCCATGCATTTGCTTGCATAAACATTCTCAAAAACTTGATCAGTTCCTCAAATTGATAAAAAGCATCCACAAAAAGCCTACGACTGACATTATACTTAATAGTAAAAGACCGACTGCTTTCTCCTAAGAATGAGAATAAGCTAATGATATTTCTACTCTCACCATTTTCATTTAATATTGTACTAAAGTTCTGGCCAGTAAGATAAGGAAATTGGATTTTTTTTTTTTCTTTTTAGGCAAGAAAAGCAAAAATTAAAGGCACACAGGCTGGGAATGGAGGCATAAAACTGAATAGTACTTACAGACAATATGATCTACTATGTAAAAATCCTAAAGAATCTTCAAAAAGCCTACTAGACCTAGTAAGCAAGTTTAACAAGGTCATAGAATCAATACACAAGACTATATTTGTTCCTCTCTACATGGCAGCAAGTAATATGCAAATAAAATTGAGAAAGCAATTCTTTTCAAAATATCATAAAAAATAACAAACTACTTAGAAACAAATTTTTTTAAAAAGTATAGGACCTATGCACTGAAAACTACAAATGAGCAAAATTAAAGTGGACCTAAATAAACCCACACTCCCGATGCTGTAAATGGCAGTGGGAAGGATAGTACTGAGGGACTGGGAACAGATCCCTCTGTCCACGGGCACAGAAAAAAAAGGCATGCTTTAAAAGAGCAACTAGCATATGTAAGAGACAACATTAGAACTCTGTCAAGCAGCAGAGGAACTGCAAGAAAGCTCCTCAGGTCAGGGCGCCTGGGTGGCTCAGTGGGTTAAGCCACTGCCTTAGGCTCAGGTCATGATCTCAGGGTCATGGGATAGAGTCCCGCATCAGGCTCTCTGCTCAGCAGGGGCCCTGCTTCCCTTCCTTCTCTCTCTGCCTGCCTCTCTGCCTACTGTGATCTCTCTCTGTCAAATAAATAAATAAAATCTTTAAAAAAAAAAAAAAAAAAAAAAGCTCCTCAGGTTAGAGGGACTGGAGAACAACATGGTTTATGTACCCACCCCACCTTAAAAGACTACACCAGAGCACAATCTGGATGCCATAAGCTGTTAGTTCAAGCACACAATGTGCATTATGGGCACTATAAGTTTAGGAGAAGTAACCATTTTGCCTAACCTAGAAACAAATACAGAAACTCAAGCAAAATGGGGACACAGAGGAATATGCTCAAAAACAAAACAAAACAAAACCTCAAAAAAAAAAAACTTCTAAATGAAACAGAGATAAACAATATATAATATGTCTGTTCTAGAATTTAAAGTAATGACTGTAGAAATACTAGCTGAGCTGGAGAAAAGAGTGGAAGAACACAGTGAGATCTTCAATAAAGAGATAGAAAATAGTTAAAAAACCACAGTGGAAGAAAACAATGACAAACAAAAAACACTCTAATCAACAGTTGATTGAAAGGTTCAGAAGAACGTATCAGTGATCTGGAAGACAGAGTAATGGAAAGCACACGAGCTGAATGTCAAAAAAAAGAAAAGAATTTTTTTTTTTAAAGATTTTATTTATTTATTTGACAGAGAGAAATTACAAGTACATTGAGAGGCAGGCAGAGAGAGAGAGAAGGAAGCAGGCTCCCTGCTGAGCAGAGAGCCCGACGCGGGACTCGATCCCAGGACCCTGAGATCATGACCTGAGCCGAAGGCAGCGGCTTAACCCACTGAGCCACCCAGGCGCCCCAAAAGAAAAGAATTTTTAAAATGAGGATAAATTAAGAAACCTCTTGGACAACATCATGCCAACAAACATTTAAATTATAGGAGTCCCAGAAGGATAGTGTAAGAAAGCTGTAGAAAACATATTTTAAGAAATAATAATTGATACTTTCCTAAACTAAAGAGAAAAATAGACATCCAACTTCAAGAGAACAGAGAGGTCCAAACAAAATGAACTCAAGAATGTCCACACCACAGAAAATAATAATTAAAATGTCAAAGTTTAAAGATAAGAGAGCATCTTCAAAAAAGCAAGAGAGAAACAAAAATTTAACTACAATGGAAAACCTTTACATTCATTAACTAATTTTTCAGCAGAAACTTTGAAAGCCAGAAGAAAGTAGCATGATATATCCAGAGTGCTGAAAGGAAAAAAAAAAATCTACCAACAAGAATACTCTACCTGGCAAGATTATCATTCAGATTTGAAGGAGAAATAAAGAATTTCTTAGAGAAACAAAAAATAAAGGAGTTAATCACCACTAAACCAGTCTTACAAGTAATTTTAAAGGGATGTCATTAAGTAGAAAAGAAGTGGTTATAATTAGCAATGAGAAAACTATGAATTATAAGCATAAAATATGACAGCATACACATAAAATATGGAGAAGGGAGTAAAAAAGGAACAGAGAGAAAATTTTTTTCTGCTTTTCGTTTTTTTTTAAAACTATTTGAATATAAATGACCATTAAATAAATATGGACTGCTATTTATTTAGGACCTTACATATAAACCTCATGGTAACTACAAACCCTAAACCTATGGTAGATAAAGAAAAAATAAAGAGAAAGAAATCCAAAACAAAAACAAACGAAAAGAAAAAAGAAAAACACTAGACACTCATTGATCAAAAAGAGCAATAGAAGAAAGGAACAATGAAGAACTATGAAAATAACCAGAAAATGACTTTTTAATGGCAATAAGTACATGCCTATCAATAATTATTTTAAGTGTAAATTGCCTAAATGCCCTAGTTAAAGGACACAGAGTGGTAAAATGGACAGAAAAGTAAGATCCATCTATATGTTGCCTACAAGAGACTCACTTCAGATCTAAAGACACATACAGACTAAAAGTGAAGGGATGGAAAACCATTCACCATGCAAATAGAAGTGGAAAAAAAAAGCTAGAGTAGCAATACTTAGACAAAATAGATTTAAGAGAAAAACTATAACAAAAAAACAAAGGTAGCACATAATGATAAAGGGGTAGATCCGAGAAGAGGATATAACAATTGTTGATATCTACATACCCCAAATTGTAATACTTAAATGGATAAAACAAAAGTTAGTGGACATAAAGAGAGAAATTGATGGTAAGACAATAATTGTAGGGGACTTCAACACTCTACTTACATCAATGGATAGATTACCAAACAGAAAATCAATAAGGAGACAATGTCTATAAAGGACACATTGGACCAAAAGGACATAACTGATATATACAGAACATTCCAACCAAAAGCTATAGAACACACATTCTTTTCAAGTGCACAGGAACATTCTCCAGATTAGATCACAACTTAAAATATAAATCAAACCTCAATAAATTTAAGAAGATTGAAATCACACCAGGGCTCTTTTCTGACCATAATGCTATGAAATTAGAAATAATACATTAAGAAGATCATTCACCATGGTCAGGTGGAACTTATTTCCAAGATGCAAAGATGGTTCAATATTTGCAAATCAATCAACGTGATACATCACATCAACAAAATGAAGGATAAAAATCATCTGATCATCTCAATAGATGCAGAAAAAGCATTTGACAAGATTCAACATCCATTCATGATAAAAACTCTTAGCAAAACGTGCTAAGGGGAACATATCTCAACATAATAAAGACCATATATAAAAAACTCACAGCTAACATCATATTCAGTGGTAAAAAACCAAGAGCTTTCCTTCAGGAACAAGTTAAGGATATCTAGTCTCACCACTTTTATTCAACATAGTACTGGAAGTCTTAGCCAACAGCAATCACACCAGGAAAAAAAAAGAGTTATTCATATTAGTAAAGAAGAAGTTGAATAGTCACTACTTGCAGGTGACATGATAGTATACATAGAAAATCCCAAAGACTCCACCAAAAACTACTGGAAATAATAAACGAATTCAGTAAACTGGCAGGATAAAAGATCAAATGCCAGAAATCAGTAGCACTTCTATACACTACCAGTGAGTTGCAAAAAGAAAAATTTTTAAAAAATTCTCTTACAATCATACCAAAAAGACTAAAATACCCAGGACTAAATTGAACCAAAGAGGTGAAAGACCTGTACTCCAAAAACTACAAACACTGGTGAAAGAAATTGAATATGACACAAACAGATGGGGACATATTCCATGCTCATGGATTGGAAGAGTTATTATTGTCAAAATGTCCATATTACCCAAAGCAATCTACAGATTCAATGAAATCCATATCAAAATATCTACAGCATTTTACACAAATATGGAAAAAATAAAACTAAAATTTGTATGGAACCACAGAGGACCCCAGGTAGCCAAAGCAATCTTGAAAAAGAAGAAGAAAGCTGGAGGTATCACAGTTCCAGATTTCAGAATATACTACAAAGCTGTAGTAATCAAAACAATATGGTATTAGCACAAAAATAGACAGATCAATAGAACAAAATAAAGTTATCAGAAATAAGCCTGCAATTATATGGTCACTTAATCTATGACAAAGGAGGTAATAATACAGAATGGGGGGGAAACAATCTTTTCAATAAATTGTTCTGGGAAAACTGGACAGCTACATGTAAAAGAATGAAAGTAGACTACTATCTAACACTATACACAAAAATAACCTCAAAATGGAATAAAGACCAAAACATTGGGCCTGAAAACATAAACTTCCTAGAAGAGAACACAAGCAGTAATTTCTCTGACATTGGCTATAGCAGCATATTCCTAGACATGTCTTCTGAGGCAGAGAGAATGAAAGCAAAAATGAACTACTGGGGCTATATCAAAATAAAAAGCTTTTGCACAGCAAAGGAAACCAAGAAAACAAAAAGACCCTCTCCTGAA
Source organism: Mustela putorius furo (assembly GCF_011764305.1). Taxonomy (NCBI): domain Eukaryota; kingdom Metazoa; phylum Chordata; class Mammalia; order Carnivora; family Mustelidae; genus Mustela; species Mustela putorius. The sequence goes on from NW_025422171.1 coordinate 4,818,107, forward strand.
TGGGAGGATATATTTACAAATGGCATATCCAAAATATATAAAGAACTTATACAGCTGTACATCAAAATAATAATAATAATTCATTTAAAAATGGGTTGCAGGCCTGAATAGATATTTTTCCAAAGAAGACATATAGATGGTCAACAGACAACAGACTCATGAAATCATGCTCAACATCACTAATCATTAGGGAAATGCAAATCAAAGCCATGATAAGATATCAACTCACACATCTTAGAATGGCTAAAATCAAGAAGACAAGAAACAATGAGTATTGACAAAGATGAGGAGGAAAAGGAACCCTCATGCCTTAATTGGTGGGAATGTAAATTGGCATAGCCACTGTGGAAAACAGTATGGAGGTACCTCAAACTATTAAAAAAGAAATACCATATGATCCAATAATTCCACCATTGGGTCTTTATCCAGGGAAAATGAAAACATTAACTCAAAAAGACATGTGCACCACTATGTTTATTGCTGCATCATTTACAATAGCCAAGACATGGAAGCAACCTGATGGCCACTTGTCCATCAACAGATGAATGCCTAAGAAAATGTAGTGTAATACACAGTGTTAGTTTCCACCTATCAAATTTAAAAGCTTTCAAAATACAAATAACTGATTCAAGAAATGCTTCGATGAGACAGACACTCTCTCTCATGCATGGATTTTGGAAATATAAATTTGTATAACCCTTTGAGGTACAATTTGGAAACATTATTCTAAGAGCCTTAGCAACATTATTATACTTTGAGACAATAATTTTATTTTATTTTTTTAAAGATTTTATTTATTTATTTGAGAAAGAGACAATGAGAGAGAGCATGAGCGAGGAGAAGGTCAGAGGGAGAAGCAGACTCCCTGTGGAGCTGGGAGCCCAATGCGGGACTCGATCCGGGAACTCCGGGATCATGACCCGAGCCGAAGGCAGTCGTCCAACCAACTGAGCCACCCATGCATCCCGAGACAATAATTTTAATAATAAACTCGATTCTTTAAAAATAATCCAATAAGGGGCGCCTGAGTGGCTCAGTGGGGTAAGCCTCTGCATTTGGCTCAGATCACGATCTCAGGGTCCTGGGATCGAGCCCTGCATTGGGCTCTCTGCTCAGCAGAGACCGACCTGCTTCCCCCTCTCTCTCTGCCTGCCTCTCTGCCTACTTGTGATCTCTCTGTTAAATAAATAAATAAAATTTTTAAAAATTTTTAAAAATAATCCAATAAGTACATGACAGTGTTCATTATAGAAGTAAATATAATCATTAAAATTATAAATCAAAATTCTTAATAGGACACTGCCCAAATAAATTTTAAAATGTACAGTAATTAAACAGTAATTGCATAATTTAAATGAATGACAATAAAGACTTTGTAATAACATCAAAAACTGTTTCTGTGATAGTATTAATTAGGACAAAGAAATACAACTATATATAAAATATGATATAAACTAAGCAAATAACTTTCTGAAGACAATAAGGAACATTCTAAAATGGTTACAGAGATTATTTCTGAGCCTTGGGATTACAGGATACATTACAAGATGGAAATCATTGTAAATGGCTGGTAATATTTCTCTGAACTGATAAACTTATGCCCCTCTTTATATAATGGTACAAACCTCTTCCACCAATCTCTTAGTATCATTCTTCGTAGTACTTTTCCCTATCTGAAAAATCTTATATGAGTCACTCAACTTATTTGTGGTCTTTACCTTTATTAAATGGAAGCTCTGTGAAAACAGTTAACTTTTTGTTTTCTTCACAGTCACATCCTCAGCACCTAGGACAGTGCCTGTCCACAATGCACTCAACACATATTTGTGGAATGAATGAAATATGTATAAAGACAACATTACAAATATCAGCTGTGATTCTTTCAAATGAGAATGAGAACAATGGTGTTGTCTCCATCAACCAAGTGACTCTCAAATAAGTTAATCTAGATAGTTTCACCAAGGAAAAGTTTTATCTAAAATATTTATGTATTTGTTATATAGAACTGGTAAAATTCTTTTCCAATTACCTGGATAATATCTCAACTTGAGATATTATCTCAACATGCTATTTTATAGTAATTATTAAAAGAATTTACATATGCTTCCAAGATTCAAATCTCAGGTTAATTTAGTTCAGGATCATACAGAACATGTGTATTCAACTCCCGTTGCTCCTAAGAGCCATGAAGTGACAATATGGAAGCACAAAGAGGAATGAACTCATATAACAAAGAAAGCAAGGAAGAGGGATATCAGTAGACAAGAAACTTCAACAAATTTCCAGAAGACAGAAAGCAGATGAATAGGGCAGCAAAGGAAGCTAGCGCCCAGAATATAAAAGTTAAAGACACATAGGAGGGAGCCAGGCTGCCATCTGGAGGTCAGAGGAGTTTTGGGCCTCAGAAATGGCAGGTACAGTGAGCAGAAACAAAAAAGAAGGCAGAAAACCAGAGGGAATGATTGAATGTCTACATAATAGCTGTGCCAATCTCCTATCTTTCCATCCCCCTCCACTCCCTCCGGAGCATGTGGAAGGCCAACATTTTCACTATTCAAAATAATAATAAAGGAAGTTTTCATAAAAGAAACTATACAAAACCTAGGAAACTGTAATCTGTTGTAAATATTTCATGACAGAGTACTCCTTCTAGCATTGAAGAGCTAGCATCGATTCCAATGCAGATGCCCCATGTTAGGGCTTCAAAAACCATTTGTGATGAAGGACCAGGTCCTTTATAAAAAATTTTTAATCCATTACAGACTGTAACTTTTTAAAATACAATAGAAAAGAATTACTAGAAAAATGTAATTTTAAAGGCAAAATTATACAAAATAGAAGCCAAAATGTTTTAAAATCCAAGAGACACAAGATTTCATTTTATCAAAATCAGAGTAAACTTAAAGTAAGAAAAAAAAAAGAATTACAAAACAGTACACATTTATTGAAAGTGTATATATAAGCAATTAAAATAGAGAATTATTATTTAAGAAATTTTTGTCATTCTGCAGTTGTAATTAGAATTATGAAAGAAATAGTGATTAAAAAAAAATAGAGTGGCGCCTGGGTGGCTCAGTTGGTTAAGTGTCTGACTTTTGATTTTGGCTCAGGTTATGATCTCAGGGTCCTGGGTTTGAGCCCTGTGTTGGGCTCCATACTCACCAGGGAGGCTGTCTGAGGGTTCTCTCTCTCCCTCTCCTTTTGCCCCTCCCCCCACTCCTGCTTGCTTTCCCTCTCTCTCAAATAAAATTAATAAATCTTAAAAAAAATAGTTATTGCTCATACAAAAAAATAGTGTCTGGGTCCAGCTTCTGTGTCTAAAATAGAAATATTTTAAAAATTATAAATTTATATAATTATTAGAAATATACATATCCAGATATAATATTTGTGTATATATTGCCATGGTAATAATGTATATGTATGTATAATATACACACGAATATGTATACATTTAACAATTATATACATTTATAAATAATAATGAATAAACCAAATATATATGATATATTAATATGTATTTATGAATATATTTGACATCTGAGATTATATAATATATTTTGCCTTTTTAAAAGATTTTGTTTATTTATTTTAGAGAGAGAGGGAGTGTGAGCAGGTTGGGGGCATAGAGAGAGACAGAGAATCTCAAGCAGACACTATGCTGAACCTAGAGCCTGATGTGGGGTTTGATCTCATGATCCTGAGATTGTTACCCAAGCCAAAACCAAGAAATGGAGGCTTAACTGACTCAGTCACACATTCTATCCTATTTTGCTTTTTATAAAGAGGTATATTGCTGTCTATTTCTCTCTTTAGGTCTGTTAATATTTGCTTTATTTATTTAGGCACTCCTATATTGGGTGCATAAATATTCACAAACATACATATTTGCATAATATACATATTATATGTAAAAGAGAAAAAAACAGAAGCATGATAATAGTTGGGACTTTAATTCCCCACTCTCAAAAATGGATAGTTCATCCAGTTGGAGAAACAATACAGGAACAACGGTTTTGAACAATACTATAGATAAATGGACATAGGCATGTACAGAACTTTCTATCCAACAACAGCAGAAAAAATACTCTTTTCAAGCACACATGAAACATTTTCTAGGATAAAACATATGTTACATCACCAAATAAGTCTGAGCAAGTTCAAGAAGTTAGAAGTCATATCAAGTATCTTCTCTGAGCAAATGGTATGAAACAAAATCAATAAATAGTGAGGGGAAAATTGGAAAACTCATGAGTACTTGGAATGAGGAATGAAATTTTCCTGAACAACCAGTGGATCAAGAAATTAAAGGGATACAAAAAAAAAAATCTCAAGACAAATGAAAATAAAATTGAAAACAATCCATCCAAAATCTATGGGGTGCAGCAAAAGCTGTTCTAAGAGGGAATTCATAGCAACAAATGCCCATGTTAAAACCAAAAAAAGGATCTCAAGTAAATGATCTAACTCTATACCTCAAAGAACTAAAAGAAGAAGAACAAACTGAGCACAAAGTTTGGAGAAGGAAGGAAATAATAAAGATCAGAGGGGAAATAAATGAAATAGAGAACAAGAAAATAATACAAAAGATAAAACAGAGTTCATTCTTTGAAAAAAAAATTGACAAACCTTTAGCTAGACCAACCAAAGAAAACACAGAGAAGACCCAAATCAAACAGTTTATAAGTAAAAGAGAAGATATGACAACTGATACCACAGAAATACAAAGAATTATAAAAAATTGCTATTATAACTATACACCAACAAACTGTGAAACCTAGAAGAAATGCAAAAATTCCTAGAAACCTACAACCTACCAAGACTGAGTCAGGAAGAAATAAAAATTAACAGAACAACTACTAGTAAGGAGATTTATTTAGTAATTATTATTAGAGATTTATTTAGTAATTAAAAATTAAAATAAAGAAAATCCTAGGACCAGATGGCTTTATTGGTGGATTTTACCAAAAATTCAAAGGAAAATCAATCTTTCTCAAAGACACTCTTCCAAAAACACAAAGAGGAGGTAACACTGTCAAACTAATTTTATGAGGGCAGCATTATCCTGATACCAAAGCCAGAAATCACACTACTAAACAGGAAAACTACAGCCCAATGTCCTTAATGAATATAGCTACCATATTTCTCAGTGAAATAGTAGTAAGCCAAATTCAGTGACACCTTGAATAAATTATTAACCACGATCAAATGGGATTTATATCAGGGATGAAAGGATGATTCAACACACGCAAGTCAATGTAATACATAGTATTAATAGAATAAAAGAAAAAATTATGTGATCATTTTGATAGATATAGAAAAAGCTTTTCACAAATTTAGCATCCATTTATGATTTAAAAAAAAAAAAACAAACTCTTAACAAACTGGATACAGAAGGAATATACCTCAACACAGAAAAAGGTCACATGTAACAGCCCTTGGCTGTCATCATACTCAATGGTGAAAGGTTGGAAGCATTTCCTCTAAGTTCAGGACCAAGACAAATGCGCCTATTCTCACCACTCTTATTTAACATAGTACCGTAAGTCCTTGCCAGAGCAATCAGACAAGAAAAAGAAATAAAAGTCATGGGACTGGAAAGGGAAGAGGTAAAATTGTCTCTTATTTCCAGATAGCATGGTTTTACATGTAGAAAATTCTAAAGATTCACAAAAAAAAAAAAAAAAAAAATCCCACCCCCAAAAAACAAACATGCACACACAAAAAAAGGTAGCAACAATCAAATTCACAAAAAACAATCAACAAATTCACTAAACTTTCAGGATATTAAATTAATACACGAAAATCAGTAGTATTTCTATTAACAACAAATAATCTGAAAAAATGAAGAAAATAATTTTATTTACAATAGAATCAAAAGCAATAAAATACTTGGAAACATATTTAACCAAGAAGGGGAAAGATCTTTACACTGAAAAATACAAGACACTAATGAAAGAAATTGAAGGTGACACAAATAAGTGAAATCCAATCCATGTTCATGGATTGGAAAAATCAGGTTGTTAAAATGTCCATACTACTCAAAGCTATTTATAGATTCAATGCAATGTCTATCAAGGTTCTGATAGCATTTTTTCACAGGAATAGAAAAAGCAGCCACTTTGGAAAACAGTATGGAGATTCCTCAAGAAATTAAAAACAGAGCTTCCCTATGACCCTGCAATTGCACTACTGGGTATTTACCTCAAAGATACAGATGTAGTGAAAAGAAGGGCCATTCTGTATCCCAATGTTTATAGCAGCAATGGCCACGGTCACCAAACTGTGGAAAGAACCAAGATGCCCCTCAACGGATGAATGGATAAGGAAGATGTGGTCCATATACACTATGGAGTATTATGCCTCCATCAGAAAGGATGAATACCCAACTTTTGTAGCAACATGGACAGGATTGGAAGAGATTATGCTGAGTGAAATAAGTCAAGCAGAGAGAGTCAATTATCATATGGTTTCACTTATTTGTGGAGCATAACAAGTAGCATGGAGGACAAGGGGAGATGGGGAGAAGGGAGTTGAGGGAAATTGGAAGGAGAGGTGAACCATGAGAGACTATGGACTCCGAAAAACAGTCCAAGGGTTTTGAAGGAGCGGGGGGGGGGGGAACCAGGTGGTGGGTATTAGAGAGGGCATGGATTGCTTGGAGCACTGGGTACAAATACAATGGTACCAAAACAATGAATACTGTTATGCTGAAAAGAAATTTTTAAAAAAGAAGAAGAAAAAAAAGAAAAAGCAATTCTAAAATTTATATGGAATTACAAAAACTGCCCAAAGCAACCCTAAGAAGAGCAAAGCAGGAGGCAGCACTCTTCCTGATTTCAAGCTGTATTATAAAGCTATTATAATCAAACCAGTAGAGCAACACATAAAAACAGACACATAGACCAGTAGAACAGACCCAAGAGCCTAGAAATAAACCCGTTTATATAAAATCAACTAATACTTGACAAGGGAGCCAAGAATATTCAGTGGAAAAAAATAGTCTCTTCAATAAATGGGGCTGTGGAAGTTGGATATTTACATGTAAAATAATGAAACTAGGCTCCTATCATACACAAGTCACAAAAATTAATTTGAAATGTATTAAAGACTTAAATGTAAGATCCAAAACCATAAAACTCCTAAAAGAAGACATAGTGGATAAGCTCCTTGACATTGGTCTTGGCATTTGGATTTGACACCAAAATCAAAGGCAACAAAAGCAAAAATAAAATATGTAGGACTATGTCAAACTTAAAACTCCTGCATAACAAAGGAAATGATCAACAAATGAAAAGACAACCTATAAAATGGGAAAAAAATATTTGCAAATCATCTATTTGATAAGGGGTTAATATCCAAAATAGATTAAGAACTCATACAGTATAAAAAACTCAGACTCAATAGCAAAAAACAAATAATCCAATTTAAAAATGGTCAAATGACCTGAACAGACATTTTTCCAAAGAAGATATATGAACAGCCAACAGGAGTTTAAGACCATAATTCTTTCTACAACCCCAGAAAAAAGAAAAAAAAAGAGAGAACCCATGAATTTCCTTAACGGTATCCTTATGCTAACTATAATATAAGTTGGGGGGAAAAGACCATCTTAAAGACAGAAAGCAAAAGGTGGGTTAGTATTTGATGAGTTCCATCATCATAATCCTTTAAAACTTAAAAGTGACTATTGTTATAAGAGCCCACATAATATTCATTATGTGGAAGATGAGGAGAAAGACACTTGTGCTTTTGTAGTTTAAAAAGTTTATGAACCCTAAACTGGCACCTGGCCATAAAATGAGTTAAAGCAAACATCGCACACTATGGAAAAACATGAGAAGCAGTTCCTTTAAAGTCGAGAAAAATGTAAGAATGGCCATGATCACCATTCAAAACACCATTATAATAGATATCCTAACCTGATCAATTAGATAATGAACATATGATATAAGGGACATTTTAATAATGTTATTTTTATAGATATGATAAATATAATTCTATAACTGCAAGAACAATTACAAACAACTAAAACAAGTAAAAGTTCAGCAAAGTTGCTTAGAGGACATATGACTTTACTACATAATCAGTTGCGAAATATAACATTTTTACAGCTCTTTTGCAAAAACACAAAAACATCACTTGCGGAGAAATATAAAAGAAAGAAGATGGATAAGGAGAAATGCATAAAACATTATTTTAGGACCTAAAACAGATCACTGGTATATACATTCATCATTTAAAAATTAAAAAAAAAAAAAAACAAAAAAAAAAAAATATTTCTTCCCCCAAATTAAAATTACATGTAATTCTCCCAAAAAATTTACATATTTTTTTCAATAAACTTGCCTATTCCCACAATTGAAACAAGAGCCAACATTAGCCAAAGCAATTTGGATGGAGGAATGGAATGAACAGATTCATTTATTTTACAACCTATCAAGACATAAATAGAATGATTGAATACAGTACAGTACACATGCGGGGATAATGAACAGAACAATGAAATAAGAGAAAATCAAGAAATACAACCATGCATATTTGGAAGCTCTGTGTATGGCAGTTATAATTTCAATTCAGTGTGGAAAGAATGGATTGATTATTCAATAAACAACATCGGGATAATTGGTTATTAGTATGGGGAAAACAAAATGACACTGACCTTTGCTCCAAATTCAGCTTAATTTCCATATTATGCAAAAAATTTGAAAAGAGACTTTCAAAATACTTAAAGTACATAGGGAAATATCTTTATTTCTTCAATAGCAGAGAATAGCATAAACAATGCAAAAAAAAGTATACACACATAAAACAAAACTAAAAGACAAAATTGATAATTTTATCACAATGAAATGAAAATATATTATCTTGGTAGAGTTCTTGAGTTAATCCCTTTCCTGGAACTTGGGTCCTTCATACAAATTTATTGTAGTAATCATTTCATAACATATACAAGTCAAGTCATTTTGTTCTACACTCTAATTTTCTACAGGTGTGTCAATTATATCTTGATAAAACTAAGAGGTGGGGGGATAAGCAAGAGAAAAACTAAAAAAGAAAATGTATTTTTTAAAAAAGAATTCCATAGTATACTGATCTATATTCTGTCATAATCTTCTTAATGTGAGTAAAATATTTTCCTGTCAGTGTAGCAGAGTCATCAAAATATACCCCTACACAAAATTTAAATGCAAAACCACGTTTGCTAACATTAAGCATAGCAGCTTGGGTTTCTCAGCAATGTGTTAAAGTATGATGAAATTCTATGAACATTCTAAATATTCATTTTATCTCAGTATGATTTTCTAAAAAGGAGGATTTCCGGAGTGCCTGGGTTTGTCAGTGGGTTAAGCATCTGTCTTTGGTTTAGGTCATGATTCCAGGGTCCTGGGATCAGGCCTGCATTGCCCGAGAGAGGTGCTTGCTCCTCCCTTTCCCTCCGTCTGCCTCTCTGCCTACTTGTGCTCTCTCTCTCTCATCAAATAAATAAAATCTTTCCAAAAAAATACAAAAAAAATAAATAAATAAAAGGGAGGATTTCATTTGGTTAGCATGATAGAGAAGCAGATAAATTTTAGGTTACAGCAAAGGTATATTAAGTCTGTTTCAAGAAGAAAGATTCAGAAATAAAACCCTAAGGGAAAAAAATGAAAAAGTATCAACAGATGGCTCAGTATAACAATTATACTATGATATTGAGCGTTTAGCACAGAAGCAGAAAGGGGGCATATATGACTCTGCCATGAGCACATTACCTCAGCATACCACTGCAGCTCTGCATCAGACACTAAGGGAGGAAATGTCAAATGCGACATCTACCTGGTTCTGCACTGAGCAATATTTACAAAGGCTGCTTTTAGCTTTTTACTTTTAGAATCAGCCTGTAGACATCAAAAACTTACAGTCAAAAAGATACAAGGTGAAATATTATCAGCCTTAACAATAATGAAATAAAGTCTTAACTGTCAGAAGTTACCAGGAGTTGCCAGTGAGCAAGGGTGAGGTAAAGAAGAAAGATCAAAAGGGAGTGGGGGAAAGGCAGGTCCACAAGTGGGAACTTTTGTATTGGAAAGTTAATAGGTATAGTCTCAAACTGATTGGTCACTTCCATTTCCAGAAACTGTCCAGAAGAGGGACATTTATAGAGCCAGAAAATAGAATAAGAATTGCCTGGGGCTAGGACTGAAAATGGGAAGTGGCTGCAAATGGCCAGGAGGGATCTTTTTGGTGCTAGAAATGTTCTAAAATTAGATTGTAAATTTACTAAAATTCATTTTATTGTACACTTAAAATAAGTGAATTTCATACATACACCATACATCAATAAAACTGTTCAAAAAAAAAAAAAGAATGAGGGAGGAGTCAAGATGGCATAGAAGTAGCAGGCTGAGACTACTTCAGCTAGCAGGAGATCAGTTAGATAGCTTATCTAAAGATTGCAAATACCTACAAATCCATCGGCAGATCGAAGAGAAGAACAGCAATTCTAGAAACAGAAAATCAACCACGTTCTGAAACGTAGGACTGGCAGAGAAGTGAATCCAAAGTGACGGGAAGATAGACCCCAGGGGGAGGGGCTGGCTCCCGGAAAGCAGCAGAACAATGGAGCACAAAATCAGGACTTTTAAAAGTCTGTTCCGCTGAGAGACATCACTCCAGAGGCTAAACGGGGTGAAGCCCACGCAGGGTCAGTGTGGCCTCAGGTCCCACAGGGTCACAGAAGGATCGGGGGTGTCTGAGTGTCACAGAGCTTACAGGTATTAGAACGGGGAAGCTGGCTACAGAGACAGAGCCGACAGTGAGCTCACAGCTCGGGGTTACCTTGAACCGGTCGCAGGCTCAGTGAGGTCGGAGCGCGGCCCAAGGTCAGACAGGCGGGAGTTACTGGGCGCTGTTCTCTGAGGGCACACTGAGGAATGGGGCCCGGGCTCTCAGCTCCTCCGGGCTGGAGACCAGGAGGCCGCCATTTGTATTCCTGTCCTCCAGAACTCTACGGAAAGCTCTCAGGGAGCAAAAGCTCCTGAAAGCAAACCCGAGCAGATTACTCAGCCAGGCCCCTGGTAAGGGCGGTGCAATTCTGCCTGGGGCAAAGACACTTGAGAATCACTACAACAGGCCTCTCCCCCAGAAGATCAACAAGAAATCCAGCCAAGACCAAGTTCACCTACCAAGGAGTGCAGTTTCAATACCAAGGAGAGCAGCAGAATTCCAGAGGAGGAGAAAGCAAAGCACGGAACTCATGGCTTTCTTCCCATGATTCTTTAGTTTGCAGTTAATTTAATTTTTTTTTTCAATTTTTTTTCTCTTCTTCTGCTAAAATGTTTTAACTTTCACCCTTTTCTTTTTTAACTTTTTAAACTAGTATATCTAATATATATATATATATTTTCTTTTTTATATTATTTCTTTATTCGTTTTCTTTTTTAATTGTTTCTTTTCTTTGTCTTTTTTTTTTTTTCTTTCTTTCTTTCCGAACCTCATCTTATCCCCTTTTTCCCCAGCACGATTTGGGATCTCATCTGATTTGGTTAAAGCATATTTTCCTGGGGTTGTTGCCACCCTTTTAGTATTTTACTTGCTCCTTCATATACTCTTATCTGGACAAAATGACAAGGCAGAAAAATTCACCACAAAAAAAAGAACAAGAGGCAGTACCGAGACTAGGGACCTAATCAATACAAACATAGGTAATATGTCAGATCTAGAGTTCAGAATGACAATTCTCAAGGTTCTAGCCAGGCTCAAAAAGGCATGGAAGATATTAGAGAAACCCTTTCAGGAGATATAAAAGCCCTTTCTGGAGAAATAAAAGAACTAAAATCTAACCAAGTTGAAATCAAAAAGCTATTAATGAGGTGCAATCAAAAATGGAGGCTCTCACTGCTAAGATAAATGAGGCAGAAGAAAGAATTAGCGATATAGAAGACCAAATGACAGAGAATAAAGAAGCTGAGCAAAAGAGGGACAAACAGCTACTGGACCACGAGGGGAGAATTTGGGAGATAAGTGACACCATAAGACAAAACAACATTAGAATAATTGAAATTCCAGAAGAAGAAGAAAGAGAGAGGGGAGCAGAAGGTATACTGGAGAGAATTATTGGAGAGAATTTCCTCAATATGGCAAAGGGAACAAGCATCAAAATTCAGGAGGTGCAGAGAATGCCCCTCAAAATCAATAAGAATAGGTCCACACCCCGTCACCTAATAGTAAAATTTACAAGTGTTAGTGACAAAGAGAAAATCCTGAAAGCAGCCCAGGAAAAGAAGTCTGTAACATACAATGGTAAAAATATTAGATTGGCAGCTTACTTATCCACAGAGACCTGGCAGGCCAAAAAGAGCTGGCATGATATTGTCAAAGCACTAACTGAGAAAAACATGCAGCCAAGAATACTATATCCAGCTAGGCTATCATTGAAAATAGAAGGAGAGATTAAAAGCTTCCAGGACAAACAAAAACTGAAAGAATTTGCAAACACAAAACCAACTCTACAGGAAATATTGAAAGGGGTCCTCTAAGCAAAGAGAGAGCCTACAAGTGGTAGATCAGAAAGGAACAGAGACAATATGCAGGAACAGTCACCTTACAGGCAACACAATGGCACTAAATTCATCTCTCTCAATAGTTACCCTGAATGTGAATGGGCTAAAAGCCCCAATCAAAAGACACAGGGTATCAGAATGGATAAAAAAACAAAACCCATCTATATGTTGCCTCCAAGAAACACATTTTAAGCCCGAAGACACCTCCAGATTTAAAGTGAGGGGGTGGAAAAGAAGTTACCATGCTAATGGACATCAGACGAAAGCAGGAGTGGCAATCCTTATATCAGATCAATTAGATTTTAAGGCAAAGACTATAATAAGAGATGAGGAAGGACACTATATCATACTCAAAGGGCCGGTCCAACAAGATCTAACAATTTGAAATAAATATGCCCCCAACATGGGAGCAGCCAACTATATAAAAAAATTAATGACAAAATCAAAGAAACACATCAACAATAATACAGTAATAGTAGGGGACTTTAACACTCCCCTCACTGAAATGGACAGATCATCCAAGCAAAAGATCAACAAGGAAATAAAGGCCTTAAATGACACACTGGACCAGATGGACATCACAGATATATTCAGAACATTTCATCCCAAGGCAACAGAATACACATTCTTCTCTAGTGCACATGGAACATTCTCCAGAATAGATCACGTCCTCGGTCCTAAATTAGGTCTCAACCAGTATCAAAAGATTGGGATCATTCCCTGCGTATTTTCAGACCACAATGCTCTGAAGCTATAACTCAACCACAAGAGGAAGTCTGGAAAGAACCCAAATACATGGAGACTAAACAGCATCCTTCTAAAGAATGAATGGGTCAACCAGGAAATTAAAGAAGAATTGAAACAAATCATAGAAAGAAATGATCATGAAAACACAACGGTTCAAAATCTGTGGGACACAACAAAGGCAGTCCTGAGAGGAAAATATATAGTGGTGCAAGCCTTTCTCAAGAAACAAGAAAGGTCTCAGGTACACAACCTCATCCTACACCTAAAGGAGCTGGAGAAAGAACAAGAAAGAAACCCTAAGCCCAGCAGGAGAAGAGAAATCATAAAGATCAGAGCAGAAATCAATGAAATAGAAACAAAAAAAAAAAAACAATAGAACAAATCAATGAAACTAGGAGCTGGTTCTTTGAAAGAATTAATAAGATTGATAAACCCCTGGCCCGACTTATCAAAAAGAAAAGAGAAAGGACCCAAATAAATAAAATCATGAATGAAAGAGGAGAGATCACAACTAACACCAAAGAAACACAAACAATTGTAAGAACATACTATCAGCAACTCTACGCCAGCAAATTTGACAATCTGGAAGAAATGGATGCATTCCTAGAAACATATAAACTACCAAAACTGAACCAGGAAGAAATAGAAAGCCTGAACAGACCCATAACCAGTAAGGAGATGGAAGCAGTCATTAAAAATCTCCAGACAAACAAAAGGCCAGGGCCAGACGGCTTCCCTGGGGAATTCTACCAAACATTTAAAGAAGAACTAATTCCTATTCTCCTGAAACTGTTCCAAAAAATAAAAATGGAAGTAAAACTTCCAAACTCATTCTATGAGGCCAGCATCACCCTGATCCCAAAACCAGACAAGGATCCAATCAAAAAAGAGAGCTATAGACCAATATCCTTGATGAACACAGATGCGAAAATTCTCACCAAAATACTAGCCAATAGGTTTCAACAGTACATTAAAAGGATTATTCACCACGACCAAGTGGGATTTATTCCAAGGCTGCAAGGTTGGTTCAACATCCGCAAATCAATCAATGTGATACAACACATCAATAAAAGAAAGAACAAGAACCATATGATACTCTCAGTAGATGTTGAAAAAGCATTTGACAAAGTACAGCATCCCTTCCTGATCAAAACTCTTCAAAGTGTAGGGATAGAGGGCACATACCTCAATATTATCAAAGCCATCTATGAAAAACCCACTGCAAATATCACTCAATGGAGAAAAACTGAAAGCTTTTCCACTAAGGTCAGGAACACGGCAGGGATGTCCATTATCACCACTGCTATTCAACATAGTACTAGAAGTCCTAGCCTCAGCAATCAGACAACAAAAGGAAATTAAAGGCATCCAAATAGCAAAGAAGAAGTTAAACTATCACTCTTTGCAGATGATATGATACTTTATGTGGAAAACCCAAAGAAAACTCCACTCCATATCTGCTAGAACTTGTACAGGAATTCAGTAAAGTATCAGGATATAAAATCAATGCACAGAAATCAGTTGCATTTCTCTACACCAACAACGAGACAGAAGAAAGAGAAATTAAGGAGTCAATCCCATTTATAATTGCACCCAAAACCATAAGAAACCTAGGAATAAACTTAACCAAAGAGGCAAAGAATCTTTACTCAGAAAACTATAAAGTACTCATGAAATAAATTGAGGAAGACACAAAGAAATGGAAAAATGTTCCATGCTCATGGATTGGAAGAATAAATATTGTGAAAATGTCTATGCTACCTAAAGCAATCTACACATTTAATGCAATTCCTATCAAAGTACCATCCATCTTCTTCAAAGACATGGAACAAATAACCCTAAAATTTATATGGAGCCAGAAAGACCTCGAATAGCCAAAGGAATATTGAAAAAGAAAGCCAAAGGTAGTGGCATCACAATTCCGGACCTCAAGCTCTATTACAAAGCTGTCATCATCAAGACAGCATGGTACTGGCACAAAAACAGACACATAGCTCAATGGAACAGAATAGAGAGCCCAGAAATAGACCCTCAACTCTATGGTCAACTAATGTTCGTCAAAGCAGGAAAGATTGTCCAATGGAAAAAAGACAGCCTCTTCAATAAATGGTGTTGGGAAAATTGGACAGCCACATGCAGAAAAATGAAATTGGACCATTTCCTTACACCACACACGAAAATAGACTCAAAATGGATGAAGGACCTCAATATGAGAAAGGAATCCATCAAAATCCTTGAGGAGAACACAGGCAGCAACCTCTTCGACCTCAGTCGCAGCTATATCTTCCTAGGAACATCGCCAAAGGCAAGGGAAGCAAGGGCAAAAATGAACTATTGGGATTTCATCAAGATCAAAAGCTTTTGCACAGCAAAGGAAACAGTTAACAAAACCAAAAGACAACTGACAGAATGGGAGAAGATATTTGCAAACGATATATCAGATAAAGGACTAGTGTCCAAAATTTATAAAGAACTTAGCAAACACAACACCCAAAGAACAAATAATCCAATCAAGAAATGGGCAGAGGACATGAACAGACATTTCTGCAAAGAAGACATGCAGATGGCCAACAGACACATGAAAAAGTGCTCCATAGCACTCGGCATCAGGGAAATACAAATCAAAACCACAATGAGATATCACCTCACACCAGTCAGAATGGCTAAAATCAACAAGTCAGGAAATGACAGATGCTGGCGAGGATGCGGAGAAAGGGGAACCCTCCTACACTCTTGGTGAGAATGCAAGCTGGTGCAACCACTCTGGAAAACAGCATGGAGGTTCCTCAAAATGTTGAAAATAGAACTACCCTATGACCCAGCAATTGCGCTACTGGGTATTTACCCTAAAGATACAAACGTAGTGATCTGAAGGGGCATGTACACCCGAATGTTTATAGCAGCAATGTCCACAATAGCCAAACTATGGAAAGAACCTAGATGTCCATCAACAGATGAATGGATAAAGAAAAGGTGGTATATATACACAATGGAATACTATGCAGCCATCAAAAGAAATGAAATCTTGCCATTTGCGACAACATGGATGGAACTAGAGCGTATCATGCTTAGCGAAATAAGTCAAGCAGAGAAAGACAACTATCATATGGTCTCCCTGATATGAGGAAGTGGTGATGCAACATGGGGGGCTGAGGGGGTAGGAGAAGAATCAATGAAACAAGATGGGATTGGGAGGGAGACAAACCATAAGTGACTCTTAAGCTCACAAAAAAAAACTGAGGGTTGTTGGGAGGAGGGTGTTTGGAGAAGGGGGGTGGGGTTTGGGACATTGGGAAGGGTATGTGCTATGGTGAGTGCTGTGAAGTGTGTAAATCTGGCGATTCACAGACCTGTACCCCTGGGGATAAAAATATATGTTTATAAAAAATTAAAAATTAAAATAAAAATTTAAAGAAAATGATACTTAAAGAAAAGACTGATAAAAAATTGATGGGTCAAAGAACAGATGTAAAAGCATAGCATTTAGACTTACATAGGTACCAACAGAAATAAAAATAGAAATATTCTTCAGAATTATCTAGGAGCATTGGGACAGGCTGAGAAAGAGTGAAATGGAGGCTACTGTTGAGCAATTATGCTTTTCTCTACTGTTTTGATTTTTTTAACCAACACATGTATTACTGCAATACGTTGTTAAAGCTTCTTTTAAACATTTAGATTCCCTAATGCCAAAAAAATGTTTCCTACTTTTAATCTTTCTGAATGTAAATGGGAGTAATTATGTCATCTGGGTAAATGAGTAGGATTTATTTTTTTTCCTAATGACCACTGTCAAGCAGCAGACATTTTTACCGGCCACCATTCCTAACCCAAGAGGGCAAGAGCTCCACTGAGCACAGTCCAAAGTTCATACCACTCCCGAAATAGAATGGTGTAAAGAAGCAGCAACAACTGCTCATCCCAGGAACAACATTTGGTACCGCTTGTGTTGGTGGTTGCCATGGATTAATAGATCAAACATAAATAATTTTCAGGGAAGTGAGTGCCCTCAAAAAACAAGATGACAAGCGAAGTTGCTAATGTTATCAGCTGTCTTCATCTGTTTATGGAAGAACCCTTGCCAAAGCCACCATCTCTGCGCTTGGGTAAGTCTCCTGAGGCAGCCTTCTTAAACAGAGCCAGAGCCGAAACTGATACGGTGGCTGATGAGAGGCTGTTGACAGTGGAAACAAATATTAAGAACTTTTTGAGATATGAAGTAATGTGGAGGATCATGAGGGCTTAAAACTACAAGCTGATGGGCTTGTAGTTGGTTTAGTGACCAACACACTCAGCCCCAAGGTCGCCACGAAGTGTGTGTGGGCTATTTCTATATCCTTTAATGGAGTAACTAGAAAGGTTAGACATGCATTCCCTTTAAACTAAAGTGGTCCGTGAACAGTGGTAATAATAATAAACCAATCAGAGCGACCACATACAGCCAAGCAGAACGTGGCTTCCGTAGTCGCTCTACATGAGAATATGCCCACCTTTCTGCCAACTCCACTCAACCAAATATTTCCCATGTAAAAATGAAACCATGCCTGTTGCCTTGACTGCCCTGAGCTTACCTCAAGATTTGCTTCTTACCTGGATGCGCAAATGGGGAGCCCTGCAGGCAGTGAGGATAAGGTTGGTGGGTTGCTCTTGTCATCTGCATGCCCCCAGGTCCCTGCTCCAGGGCTGAATAAACAAAAACTGCAAAGAGGGCAGTGGCTGGTCAAGTGGCCCCTGTCAGACACAGTGAGGTTGGAAACAGAAGCATCATGAACAAGTCGAGAGGAATATACCACACTCCCCATCCCAAAAGGTGGCAGTTATTTCCTAACTATGATTCTGACACAAGTTCTCATGTGTATGCCCTTCTTACCACACCACTAAGCAATCAACTCAGTTTGGATACTGTCTACCTGGAGATAGCATCAGACCCCACAGGTTAAGGGTTCAGTGGTCCCATTCAACTGTCCTCTCCCCCGCCCCCCAACCTTCAGATGCAAAGGCAAATCCATTAGATCACTGCTGACTCACTGGCTAAAGAATGGAGGTTCCCACAACCTTCTCTTTCAGTTTGATGAATTTGCTAGAGCAGCTCAGAAAATGCTGGATAACTGGCTTCAAAGGATGTAACTTGGAAACAGTTAAATCAAAAAGGTAAATAGGGCAAGGTATATGGGAAGAGGCATCATTCTCCCCAAATCTCCATGTGCTCACTAACCCTGAAGCCCTCTGAAACCCATCATATATTTAGGCTCTAGGCCTTTATGGAAGCTACATTTTCTAGGCATGATTGATTAAATCGTTAAGCCATTGGTGATCAACTCAACCTTCACCCAGAGGAGGACTGGGGAGTTCCTGTAGGACTGAAAGTTCAAACCCTCTAATCTCAAGTTTGGTTTCCCTGGCAACCAACTCCATCCTTAGGTGCTTTCCCAAAGTCACTTCATTAACATAAACTCAGGTGTGGTTGGAAAAGATTTGTTATGACTATCAAGACAACTCTTTCACTCTTTTTTTTTTTTTAAGATTTTATTTCTTTATTTGACAGACAGAGATCACAAGTCGGCAGGGAGGCAGGCAGAGAGAGACAGAAGCAGGCTCCCTGCCGAGCACAGAGCCTGATGCGGGGCTCAATCCCAGGACCCTGGGATCATGACCTGAGCCGAAGGCAGAGGCTTTAACCCACTGAGCCACCCAGGCGCCCTGAACTCTCTCACTCTTACCTCTGGGGAGATTCCAAGGGTTTTAAAATTCTGTGTCAGAAACTGGATGAAGACCAAATAATATATTTCTTATTATCAATTACAATAACACAATAATCCTCTCAGTTACTATTTATATGATGTTAAAGCAAATCAAAACACAAACCCAAAATGGCCTTTTCACTAAACCAGGACTGTTGTTGAGTCAATGGGAGAAAGAGCATCAGTTAGACAGACATGATAAGATAAAGAGCTAAATATAAAATTAAAGATATAAAGAGGCAATCACATTTGCAAGATTGTATATTGCTGTGGTTGCCGATCAGTAGCCACCCAGATGAGTCAGATAGAAATCTTTTATATCTTACTATTTCAGGGCTAAAGAATTCTGCAGGAAAGAATTTCTTGCCAATAATTAAGTCCTGATACCTGAACATTTCTCATTGTGTCCAAATAGTCCCTTTACATAGGCAAGGCTTCTTTCATTTCTGATATCATCAAAAAAGTTTCGGACAGACAGATACCTCATGGTGACCAGATTCAACCAGCATTTCCTATGGTGGAAGTGCAGACGGCAGAATTCTTGAGTCTTCATGGGGTTGGTGCGTGGTTAAGCGTGCTCACACTGGATTCAAGTACAGTCAGGGCTGCTTACTGACGGGCCCTTACTCGCTCTGGGATTTACTTGAGGTCTATAAACATTGAAGTTTCATCTTCATGATGAAAGGCTCCATATCTTCCAGGGCTGCCATGAGCTAAAGTGGAAGCAAACGGTGCTTGAAATATAATGGTGGATCCTGTTACAAGTATTCCTATTTTACAGTTGAGGCAACTGAGGCCCGGAGAAGTCAAGTGGCTCGAGGTCACAAAGAGATGGTTTCCTTCACAAAGTCTGAGGCCACAAAGCTGAGATTTGAAGCAAGCCTGTTGATAGTAATGCTGCTGTACATATTAAATGAGTGAATTCAGAAAAATCCTGGTAATGAGAAAGCACTCCATTAGCTTTTATTACCACTTAATTTGCTTTCATGCTATTTAAGCCTTTCCCTGTATCTTACTCCAAGAATGAGTATTTTGTACTCATTCTTAATATTGGTATTTTGTATTCACATGGTCTGTGAGAAGGACGGTATTTTGAACTTAGTGCATGTCTGTGACTCGGGCTTTTGAGAAAGCTGTATTTCCCAGAGGCTGTGAGATAGAGACAGCATATTGTAGAAATAGACATAGAAAAATAACTTTTCCAGGTGGGTAAAGTCATTGGTGAAGGAACAGATTTAAAACCTTTTAAGCCTTCTGGGCATTCTAGTTGCTTACTGAATGGTTTTTATGAAAACTTGGTGGTAATTATTAAGTTTCTGAACCATCTCACCTAAGTTGTGGAGTTCTAAAGTCACCCAGATTGTACTTGTAATAAGGGAGAAAAGATGTCTGGAAATGACAATTAAAAAAAAAAAAGAACAGATAGCCTGGTTTTCAGTTTGAACATTGATCTCAAGGTTTGCATAAATGCTGAAGGAAAGAACACTGGGGAATTGGGTATGAAAAGAACAGAGAATTGCTTTCCTCATTATCTCACCGCAGCAGGGGCACAACCGATGCTGGCTGTTCCCGGCCATTCAGGGAGGAGGTATACGGAGCAAATCAGGTGGGTGTCATGGTGAAGTACAATGGGGCAGTGATCCTAGCTTCAAAACGAAGATCCTAGTCCCAGAAGGAAGTTTTGGGACTTTGGGCAACTTTCCTCATCTATGATACAGGGGTAATGATAATATCAACACCCTAATTTTTTTTTTCTGGATCTGCTGCCTTTTAAAAAATTATTATTATTATTGAAGTATAGTTGACCCACAATGTTACACTAGTTTCAGCTGTATGACACAGTGATTCGACAACTCTAGGCTGTGTTCACTACAAGTGCAGTTCCCCTCTGTCACCACATATCACTACTACAATATCATTGGCTATATTCCTTACACTGAACCTTTCACCCGGTGACTTATTTATTCTACAACCGGAAGCGTGTACCTCTTGCTCTGCCTCACCCATTTTGCCCCCCCCGCTGGTAAGCATCAGTTTATTCTCTGTATTTATGGATCTTTTTCTCCAAACTCCTAAATTTGTGTGAAAATTCAGTGAGATGTGAGAAAACATTTTCCAACTGTCTGACACAACGAGGGCAGATTACCTATTCTCCATTGTGTAGCGGTATCTTCTTTTTTTAAAGCACATGAACAATAAACTATTACATTTGTAAAGATGTCACCACCATGAGACAAATAAAGCAAACGTGAGAAAGACTATGGCGCCCTCCAGGAATCCCAGTGGTGGGAGGCGGCAGGCTCTGAGCCCAAACTCCAAGTCGGCCCGGTGCCCGTGATGGATTAGCTTACAAGGGCTGCCAGTCGAGTCGAAGCAGATTCCAGCTCCATTAGCTCTATTTCCTTTGAACTGAAATTTGAAACATAATGCTATAAACTTTCGGAAACCAAGCATTTCACATTAAAATGGTAATTGTTTTTTGAAGCTACTTTTGAAAACGCTTATTTTCTTAGGAGGGGAAAAAAAGCCCTATTTTAATGTGGTTCAAATGAAATAGCAGAGCTTTGTTTGGTAGAGACCATCCGAATTAAAGAATAGTGTTCAATTATGATACACCATTTTGCCCAACATAGTCTTTGTTTGCTTATTTTTTCAGAATCCCTAATTCTGTTTAAAATTGTCCTTCAACCAGTTTGAAATCGAATTCTAAGAGAAAGCCGATTGTGAACCAGAAAAGCTGGAGTCTGAGGTTCTTCTGCGTCTATTCATGAACACTGGGGTGCCTCATTCTTTTCCCTTCTTTTCAGGGCCGGAGCTCTATACACAGGGACTCCCTTGGCTTCTGAACAAGCCCCTGGAATGCAGGCATTCAGCATCTGCTGAGGTCACTGACAGTCCTCCGCGGCCTTTCTGGCTCACCCCCACTTCTCCTCTAACTGCCTGGGTCACTTTTTATCCATACTGAACTTTCCAAAGGGAATTCTTTACATAAGCAGTCTCTCAAAATTGTTTACTGAAGTCACAAACTAGTCTGTGAAAGTCTAGGAGAAAATGTTGGAAAAGGAAATCTAAGAAAATATTATAATGAAATTCATGGCTAATCTATCAACTCGCTTCCTATTCTACCATCTCTGTAACAACATTCATGCAGCTAGAAGCATTTTCTCACTTATCTTCGGATACCAGCTTCTGCCCCTCATGACTGACTGTTGGGAAGTCTGGTTAACACATTAAATTGAGCATTACTAGCTCCTTTTGATTTTCTCTCAGACATAGAAAAGGGGAAAGAATATGCGATCATCACCTAGTACAAATGCTTATGGGCATTTGGATTAATGCATTGGGGATGCCCAATATTTTCCACATAAGGGGAACATGCATGATGAGGCAAAAATGCAGAGCATTTTATGGGGCATAAATGCGATGACTTTGCTCTCAATGGCTTAGTTATATAGGATAAATACAATAGAATGTTGCATACCAGCATATTTAGTGTCAAATGTATATGTGTTTTTATGTGCATTTTGTAGATATGTATAGGTACGTGTGGATGCATTCGATGAGTTTTGTTCAATTTCACTTGGATATTGATATATGAGCCCATCGGTGTATGTGCAGGTGTGTGTTGGAGATTATGTTGATGATATGGAATATCTTCAACATTAAATTAGGAAAATATGAATAAGAAATGATTAGGGGCACCTGCTTGGCTCAGTGGGTTAAAGCCTGCCCCGCCGCCCCTGCCTGCCTCTCTGAATACTTGTGATCCCCGTCTGTCAAATAAATAAATAAAATCTTTAAAAAAAAAAGAATAAATGATTAGTGTTGCTTCCTTCTCACTCATTTATCCCGTTTGGCCAATCGTATCTAACACTTTGCTTCATGTTAAGTCCCAGGTGAAAGTAATTATTGAACTCAAAGATTTAAAAGTTCACCATAGACATTTCCAGAAGGTTTTAACTTCCTGACAGTTCATCTGGCTATCCAACCCCCAATGCAGTTGAAGGAGATGGTTTTCTTTCCTTGTACCTTTATCCTCTGTGCCCCAACAGAAAGTAACAAAAAGACACTAAACATCTCTCTTCACCTTTATTACAAACCAATCATTTTATTCTTCCAAAACTGGAAGAATTATTATGATTTTCCCTGACCCTGTCTTTCCGTTGTTATTGTTGACTTTCATTGAACATACATCTTCTGTCCCACCATTTCCTTTTCTTGACATTTCTGAACAGCCCAACTGAAGAAGGCATCCAATTGATCTCTTATTCTCCCTTTCCTTTAAAAGTTAAAAGCTGGCAGGGTGCCTGGGTGGCTCTGCCTTTGGCTCAGGTCATGATCTCAGGGTCCTGGGATGGAGCCCCACGTTGGGCCCTCTGCTCAGCAGGGAGCCTGTTTCCCCTCTCTCTCTCTGTGGGCCTCTCTGCCTACTTGTGATCTCTGTCCCTCTGTCAAATAAATAAATAAAATCTTTTAATAAATAAATAAAAGTTAAAAGTTGGAGTTCCATAAAAAGTTCACAGAGAAAATCCAGAAAGGGGACTAATCAAAGAAATAATGCAAGAATATTTCTCAGAATTAAGAGTCATGAGTTTCTGTATTAAAAGGGCCAACCAGATAGTCAAGGAATTAAAAACCAAAATCATATCCAAGCACATTATCAAAAATTTTCAGAATGCCAGGACAAAGAGAAAATCCTAAAAACCTATAAAGATAGAAAAAAGAAAATTCCACATTACTTCAGACTTCTCAACAAAAGCAGTGGGAGCCAGAAGACAGTGGAGACTTTGAAATTCTAATTCATTCTATAAGTATATACCAAGCCCAGCTACAAGTCAAACATAAGCACATAATAATATTTTAAAATACTCAACTTCTCAAAAAAAATTTTTGTGTGCCTTATAGCCTCTAACAAAAAGTTAGCAGAAAAATGAGTTCCACTAGTAAAGAGGCAGATATGGAATAAAAGAAATCAGAGTATAGCACAGAAAGAGGCAAAGTAATGGTTAAGAGAGATCCTAGGATGACAGACAGCTGTGTACCAAGCATGGGGGACAAGCAGTCTAGGTCAGAAGAAATAATAAGGTTATAGAGGAGACTTCTGCAAAGCAAATGAAATTGACAGAATGCCTCATGTATCTGAAAGCCTTGAAAGAAGATGTAGACAGTTTGTGAAGAATCTGTGATTGAACTAGCAAGAGGACAAAAAGTCAAGGGGGAAAAAAGATAATTGGCTCCAGGACAGAAATTTGCAGAGAAAAGAAAAAGTAATCATAGTTCATCACATAACTCCCCTATAAATGACATTTACATAGTCATAAAGACATAAATATCAAATATTGAGCTAATTATTTTACAACATAACTATTTTGGGAGTCCGAAGAATAGGAAAAAACACAGTTAATAGGAGAAAACACAGTTAAATGATCATCTTTTGTAGGAGGAAGATAACCTATAGCAGAAAGATTGAAAATGAGAAATACAAGCATGCTATTTAGAGAAATTGAAGGAAAGCAAAATTTAGCTAAAAGAGGTGAAAGTAGTTGTCTCAGAAAATGAAGGGAAAAGGATTTGGAGCATGTTGTTTCTCACAACCTGCTCATTTGCTTTAGCTATGGGCACGTGTAAATTTGATAAAAATTAAAGCCAAGATAAATATATATACAAAAATAATCCAGCTAACTCAGGAGTTGGCACCAGGAGGATTTGCCTCTGATACCATAAACTATGTAAACCTAAATCTTCCACCAACAAAATAATTTTCCAAACTGCCTTCAATTAGAGGGAAAAAAAAAAACACAAGAATTTAGATATATATGTTTACAGTCATTGTAGTTAGAAATTACTGGGATTTTCTAGAATTTTCTGGAATTACAAACTTCTGGAAGTAATAAGAAATAAGAAAGATAGTAGAAGTAAAAAATAGAGTGGCTCGTATTCTGAAACAGAAACTTGTCTTATTTATGAAACATTTAGGTTTATGGCTTTAATGACCATGCAGTGTGTTTTCTCATAAGGCAAACCATACCGTAGGTTACTTTCTATCCGTGGCAGAAGATGACCTTTGCCCATATAATGGTGATGTTGAGATTGACATTATACTTGATTATTCTCCAGCTGACTTTGAATAAGTGAGGGGAGATTATCTAAAATCTGGGAGTGTGCAGGAGTTCCCGATCTCAGTTTTCAAGAAAAGATTCAGTGAGGAAACAGTATGGAGGGAGTCACAGACTACTGGGAAGGTTCAGGAAGAACTCATCTGGGAAATGCAAATGGAGTATCAAAATGGAGTCCAAAATAAAAGATCAGATTTATAGTCCCTTATTGTAAGACAAAAGAAACAAGAAATGATTGGCGTAAACAAAAGCTGACCTTACATGGACTGACAGTGCATTCTGCTCCCATCTGTTTGGGTTTACTGGATGGTTCTTTGCCAGAAAAGTTGGGGAAATGCATAAAAATTACTCCATTCCATTTCAGGCAAGCAGTGTAATCAGAAAGAAAATATAATAAACTAATTCATGGAAATGGTGGGGGTGTATCCTGTAAAAATCCAAAGCCAACATCTTCAAGCCAGGATTGACTTCTTCAGTAAAATACTGCTGAGTTTCCCAAGACAGAATGTCTCCTTTTCTCCCCATCCCAGAAACATCCCAACCCAAAAAGCTGCTGGAAACAATATCCAGGGCCAATTTCCTAATTCCAAAAACTCTACAGCAGATGATCCTAAAATAATGTCATTAGAAATGTTAAACTAGATTCCTGATTGGTTTCATTATAAGTCTGATATAAAATCAACTGCAACCATAAAATAGGACAATAAATCCTCATCCTGCCCCTCAAACACTTAAGGAAAAAAGGCGGGGTGCGGTGGGACTGGATGTCCTTAGTAAAGCATGGACTTCTTAGTCTTTCACAAATCATAATGTGCATGCTCCCTAAATTGAAACAGAAAGTTTTTCTGTTCTTCCTTTCACCCCACAAGCCATGGAGGCCTTCACAGATAAAAGAGGTGGTTCTAATCCCTTGTGTATCAGCCAGAGTCCCAGCAGGAAACCAGAGTTCACACAGAGGATTCACTTCACAACAATTTCAGTGTGGGATTTTTCAGAGCTGTGGGCCCCATGAAGAGACCCATCAAAGATACTGAGACACCCAGAGCAACATTAGGGAGCCGTCATGGCCCCTGGGGTTGAAGGAGAGGAGAGTTGGTAAACAAAGCCCAGTAGCTACAGTCTTAGAAAGACAGTGATTACCTACCCTACAGGGCTGACTCATAGAAAGCCAAGGAAGAAAGATGTCACCTCCCTGTCCTCCTGCTCTCCATCCACTTATCATGCCTCAAGGCCAGCTGGCAAGAAGATGAAAAATGAAATTAATAGGGGGCAGTCTCCCAGAATTCAGAGAGAAGAGTAGAGAAAGGAGATTGGCGGAGGGAAGAGAAAATGGGGAATGACCAGCATAACTTGTATTAGAAACAAAATGGTTGACTTAGACCATACCTGAAATTGATTTTTCAGGAGCTTTAAAAGTATATTAATATGTATATTAATATGTGCATATATGTGTATGTAAAATAGAGATTAATAAATAAATGTCACAACCACAAACTAATAATCTTCTTATCTCTAAAGTGATCACAGTTTGCATACAGTCATAAAACACAAAATGCCTTAGGTTATAAAATTATGGGTGCCATAGCATTACCCTTGGTCCTCTAGATTCTCATTCAGTCAGGGGCCCAGGTAGTTGTATTTTCAACACCTCAATGGTTGGTTCACTGCACGTGCAACTCTGAGAATCCTCCACTTCAATAGGCTATTATCGGTCTTTCACCTCTAAAAAAATTCATGTAAGCAGATTATTTTCTTCCTGATGACTAGGTGAGGCCCTCACTAACTGAAAGAAGGGTGAGAAAGGGGGGAAAGATTAAGAAAGGGAGAGGAGGTAAAGAGATGAGTTCAAAAGAACAAAGACAGTTTCCTGAAAGTATCAGAGGGAAAAAGAATGGAGAAGATCACGGGCATAATGAGAAGTGGGAATCAGGAAGGTGTATATGTGTGGTTTTTAGAAGCCTTATCCAGGATCAACTTAAAACCTTTAAAAATTTTAAGCACAGAAGAGATTGTGACTATCTGCCAAGAAGTTCTGAAGATATTGACACCTGGTAGCAATGAGCACCCCAGGGGCCTGGATTTTGCTTTGGAAATACCGTTCTGCAATAAAAGAAACAGGGTTTTTTAGAGTAATAGCTGTTGCTAGAACTGAGGCAGGGAACATGTAACACGTGCCTGGGACCTCTGACACGCACAGGATCGAACCTGAAAGAGTCCCAATGGCCAAGTGTGGAACAACTAGAGCAACAGAATGAATATCATAGAATGGGACTATAGCCCAAAGGACAAAATAAATATACATTAATATGTATAATTATATAAATAATCCTGAATAAATAAATGAAGGAGAAGAGACAAGGTTTTCATACAGAAGAATTCCAAATAATACCTGTAGATAGTTCCAAGGAGGTGGAGTTTAACTGCCCTCCTCTGAGGATGGGCTGGACTCTGTTACTTGTTTTCAGAGAATGAAGAACTGATAAGGGAAAAATCATAGCTTTACAATGGAGACATCTGATAAACAGTACCTGAGCCAGCAATGTCATGTCAATATCATGGGCTCCCAGCATGACATATGAAAAGGACACTCATCTGTGATATTCTTTCCAAGAGTCCGTAATTCCAGTGCAATTATGAGGACATCAGAAAACCCCAAATTAAGACATGTTCTACAAAATACCAGATTAGTACTCTTCAAAACATTCAAGGTTATGAAAACTAAGGAAAGACTGGGAAACTGTCACAGACAAGAACCAAGGAGACATGACGAATGAATGCAGCGTGGCGTTTGGGATAGGATCGTGGAATAGGAAAAGGACATTCATGAGAAAACATGCTGAAATTTCAGTACAGTCTGGAGTTTAGTCAATAGGAATGTAACAATGTTAAATATGAGGAATTTCAAAATCATAACACCTATAACAAATAAAAGATCATGTGCCTATTAGAACCACTGATACTTTCTATAATACCTAAAGCAAAGTTTTTAAGACCTGGGTTTGAGTCCCAACTTAATTGAATTATGAACCATTTTCGGAAAACTGATATTGCACAGAACTTTTCATATTGCTTCATTTTATTCACAGTGAACATCTGGCTGTTCCCATTTACTTTACTGAATTAAAACCAGCTCATCCTCCAGGAAGCAAAAAGTAACTACCATATAAGCTCACGGGCCAAATGTTGCATAAATAAAAGCTCATGTAAAATTTTTGAAATTTTCCTTGAACTAAAAATAAGCAAGATGAGTTATTGGTGACTAGATCACTGATAAATTCACCCCAGAGGACATTCCAGAAGCTCTGTAGATAATCATCTGTTTCCACAATAAATGTCAGCCTATCGGCCCATGGGAAATTTCACTCTCTAAAGTAGTAAGAGGTTTTGACGAATGCCAAAAATTTTCTTTAAAAGTTCCAACAGGAAGCAAAATTATTCAGATAACTCAAAATACTCGGAAAAACTAGGTATTAGAAAAATAAGTTCATATGCTCATGAATGATAAGAATACATTCCAATAGTTTACAGTACCTTTTTCTCGATGAGTCCCAAGGTCCCTAACACACAGTAGTGACAAGTTGTACACTTTTTTTAGACATCTTCCTCTGGAGACAACTGATTCTGAATCGTTCTAGCTAGAGATCATTTATGCAGGGGTAATACTTGGTTATAAGTCTTTTTCTTCCTGGAATATGGGGTACTAATGATGCTTGGCAGCACCAATTTCAAGAAAATGTGCTCAGCAAGATATTTTCTGAATGTGTCAGAAAATGGTTTTGGGGTGCTGGGGGAACCCTTCTACATTCCTGGGCATCAGTCCCATATACTGACCAATAAGATGCAGCGACAGCCGCTCTTTCTCTATGCAAGGCCTTCTGAAGTAGTAAAGGGCAGAGAGGGAGAGAGGGAGAGGGAGGAAGGACAGAGGGGGAGAACCAGACCTTACGTCCCAAAGTACTAATCCACCTCCAAGAAGCCAAAATGTCTCAGTTAGCTATCAGAAGGCATCATGTGGTCTTCATTTCATTTTTACCAAAATACGGGTTTTTAATTTTTTTCCTTTTATTGTTATCCATTTTTGTTTTACAGATATTATATTTTAACCAAAATATTAACTTCCATTTGCTCTGCTTTAAAAGTCTCTCTCCAGTATGAATGAACTGCTGAGTTCCTGTGACCAGAAGTATGCTATTCCAAAGTACTGTCTTCATCCTTCATATTAATAACACAATTTGAATAACACAATATAGAAGCATCACAGTGAATTCATCCTATTGGACAACCTGGGGTGCAGAATCAGACAGTCCCCCAGGGGACTGCTAAGTGTTTTTCTACCTACATAAATGACTGGTGATGGGGACAAGGAAAAGTTGGCCATGCACCATGGCAGGAATTCCACTATCTCACATGAATCCATGCCTCGATATTTGGACGAACTCAAAGCTTAAATTTGAGGACAATCCCAGCTCAGCCAGCCCTTAATAGCCTACCCTGAGTTGGGATTGTTTGGACTTCCCGTCCAGCAAGAAACCTGGCCAGATTTCTCAACATTTATAACAGGAGGCTGTTCTTACTCATTTGGTAGCCAAAACATGCCGATTGTCTTAAAGACTCCGTTGAAAGTCCCTAGAGAGCAGGAACTATGTCTTTTCATCCCCAAATCTAGCACAGGCTTGCCTGATGAACAATAAATGTACATTGAATGAGCAGATAAATACTATTTTATCACCCAAAGCCCTTCGTGTCAAGTCTAATGTGATCTCCTCAGAATTCACCACCAAGAAAATGTCTCTTTTAAGGAACATATGAGCATCCCACATTATTTAACCCATTAAGCTTACGTTTTTGTCCTGGCTGCCAAATCAGAACCAAGTACAGTGGTCCTCCCTTATCTGTGGTGGGAAAAATTCTGAGCCCCCAGTGGATGCCTGGAACCATTGGCAGTACCACACCCTCTATTTAAATATAGTCCCAGACTTACAGTGGTTTGACATTATACACACACACACACACACACACACACACACATTTTACTTTAAAATGGTGCCAAAGTGACACACCTTCAGTATAACCCATACTTTGAATTTGGATCTTTTCCTGGGCTAACAATATGTGGGCTAGTCCTCCCCTGTGATGCTGGGCAGGAGCTACAGCTCCTAGTCCCACACACCATCATGAGAGTCAACAACCATTCTGCACCCCGACAACCATGCTATTTTTCACTTTCAGGACGATGTTCGATCAGTGACATGAGAAACTCAGCACTTTGTAATTAAATAGGCTTTGTGTTAGATGATTTTGCCTAACTGTCAGCGAAAGCCAGTGTTTTGAGCACATTTAAGGTAGGGTAGGCTCAGCTGTGATGTTTGTTAAGTTAAGCATATTGAAGGCTTTCAATTTACAATATTTTCAACTTATGATGGGCTTATCAAGATATAACCTTATCATAAGTCGAGGAAGATCTGTACTATTTTTTCCTATAAAAACATACCTATGATAAATTTAGTTTATAAGTGAGACACAGAATGAGATTAATAATAACTAATAATAAAATAGAACAACTATAATATACTATAATAAAAGTTATGTATATATGGTCTCTCACTCTCAAAATATTATATTGTACAAGTCGTCACCCTTCTTGTGATGATGTGAAATGACAAAATGCCTAGAGGATGAGATGGGGGGAGGTGAATGACTTGGGCACTGTGACACAGTGGCAGGCTGCTTTTGACCTTTCGATGATAACATCAGAAGGAGGATCATCTGCTCCTGGACCATGATTCACCTCAGATAATTGAAACCGCAGATAAGGGGGTCTACTGCACTGTGTTCAATCACGGTAACAAAACTGACCAGATATTTTCCTTTCTGATTTTGATTCAACTTATTGTTTAACTATATTCTATTCTAAGCTTCCTCAAATTTGGAAAGATAGTAGTCATTCAATTAAATTAATTTATGGAGATATGGATTGCAACAAGGGATCCATGGTTTCAAGAAGGTGCCCTGTTCTCCTCCAGGGACAGGGAGACTTGGTTTCTTCCTCTCCCTGAGAAGCCGAGAGTGTTGCTCATGTCCTGAGGGCAGCAGAGTTTTCCAGATCTCCCCTCAGAGCAGTCAGGTTTTGCTTTTACCTCTTCCAAAGCAGAAGGTCTTGCCTGGGTCTCAAAGAGAGTTGGCCCCCCTCCCTTAACCGCTAAAGCTTCTCGGTTCTAAGAGGCAATGTACATGGGCAGGCTTTGCCCAGGTCCCCAGAGGCAGCTGCTCACTTCCGTCACCCCGCTCTTGAAAGGGGCTCCTCACGGTCTTCAGACCTGCCTAGGCTCCTGCACGAACAGCCTGTGAGTGAGTGAGTGAGTGTGCTCTCCCTTTATGTCCAGACCCCAGCTATTCCAGACAGACATGCTCACCCACACTTGACCATTAGCATCTGCTAAAATTCTAACAGATTCCTTCTTACTTGCTTGGATGGTGGCTGCCTCCCATCCGTGCATTGCCAAAGGTACAGCAGTTCACAGATCTGGGCTCTCCTGGAGGGGCTGGTCACTCTCTGGAATTCCATTCGCTTGGTGGCCTTGTGACCTCAGCTTTCTGATGGGCTTCAGAAAATGTATGATTTTGTTGATGACCCAGCCTTTGTCATCACGAAGGTGGGAGCCATGTCCTTTTGCAGTTTCTACATACTAAGTAGAAGCAGAACTCACCAAAAGTAGAATTTTGAACTCTACTTAGGATATGTGCATTAACTGTTTTTGCTAACCCCCTCTCAGCTGTAGATTCATTTTCCCGTGGCACCTTTGCCTTCCTTGAGTCCAACAGCATGCAGTGGAAGCAACTAGCTTGGCCAGGGATCAAATCCTTTGCCAGGGTTCGCATACCAGTGTGACCCATGACCTAGGTTTTATTAGCACCGCGCCCCTGCACCTGGGAAACCAGCCACGCTGATGTGAAGTCGCATTACACAACAGGAGTGGGGAAGAGATGCCTCTTAGACAGTTACCACTTTTCATATCAGGGCTGTGTTTTGACGAGATCTTATAAATTCTCATAGTAGGATCTCTGATCCACTGTACAAAGAGAAATAGAGACAAATCATTCTAGTAATAAGTATTGAGTTGTTTGATCGACACAGCTGATCCAAATAATTTAAGCCTCCATGCTATTAGCTCTCTAAAGTTACCATGAACCTGGTTTATACAGGTTAGTATATAACAGAAGGCTACTTTTTCTTGAGCTTTTTATCAATCAGGAAAATACACAATGAAGTCTATATGAAAATGATGGTTGGTGTTCTCCTCAAAGTTATTTTTCCGAAGTATAGAGGTCACCATAAATACATATCTTTACCAATAATGAACTTTCTTACTGTCTTTATGTTTCTATGTTTACTTGTCATTTTATGGCTACTGTTTCTGGCTGGTGTTGTATCATGCCAGGAAAGGGAAAGCAAAATGTCCATTTGAGCTATCATAATACCACAGTGTGATTAACACCAGCTTTCATTAAGTCGCCTGAAGATTGTACCAAAAAAAAAAAAAAAAAAAAGAAAGAAAAAAAGAATTCCATTAAAGTTTTGAAGCAAGTGGTCTTCAGTTTAAATAATGGCAGATGACTGTTTTTTTCCTAATAAAAGTTCAAAATATGGTTACACTGTTATAGGGGCCACATGCTACCACTTTTTCTGAAGCAATTTTTTATAGTTTAAATTACAAATACCAGAAGTCAAATGTTTATAATCAAAGCCATAAATTCTGGTTTCACAAATCCCAGACTGCCAAATAGGAAGCACATACCTTTTTAACTGAGTCCTATAGCCAGAGGCTCTGGGCAGAGCTGAGAGGAAGACTTGCAATCATAGGGGGCGGGGGATCTTCTACCAGCAGGATCCCCCAGGGGATCCTCCAAGGAGGTGGACCTGTGCCCAACTCAGAGGTGATAGATTATTCTAGAAGAGCAGGATGGGAGGGATCACGTCTGATAGAAAAAGCATTCACTTTTGAATTTATGACTGTGTTAGTTGAATAGAGCACAAGTCTGTTCGACTTCCTTATGTACCCAACTTAGTGAGTTTTCTTTTGCAGTTAAGAATGAGAGCAAGCAAGCATGTGTTTCTGGAAGCCAAACAAGTCCAAAGTATAGAGGTGAAGAGATGGAGAATAATTCTATATCTAAAATGAAAAGATCAGCCAATCCTTTGTTATATTAGAAAGACATTAATAAGGGGGAAAAAAAGCCAGATAGATAAATATTTTACCTCTACCAAATTATATTGTAAAGTATAACATTTAGACAAGGATAATAGCTTTCTTTAAGCATTTGTAACAATTGTCACCCAATTTCACAATCTAATTTCTTATGCTAACTCTTATCAATTAGCTGTCTATTTATTCTTTCATGATAAGAGTTATTTGGAATGTAAATTTTTTTTTAAAAATTAAAACTTTCTTACAGGCCCTTTTTAGATTTTCTCATTCATTTTAAATTGTTTGATATTGGGATGCCTGGGTGGCTCAGCTGGTTAAATTGTTTGAGATTTTATTTAATCAGACCCTTCCTAACCCACAGGACATAAAATGTATTTTGAGAGAAAATATACTCCTTGCAGTTATTTAAGTTCAATGTCAGAACACTATTAAGATTTTCCATCACCTTGCTTTGTTGAGATTTGTACTAGCTATTTCAAAATTGCCTCACTTTTTATTTTAGTTCCTTTATTTTAAGAGGTTCTGATCATGACTTCATTTACTTAGGATGGAATTTCAACGGATCTAAACAAGATCTGAAACTACCAACCAAGACCTTGTGTCTAAAGGAGCCACTCGGGCTTCTGACGTGGCCAGTTCACATCGGCATCTCTTCAATATCCTTTAGCCACATCTGTTTCATGGATTGATTTGGACAACAAAAGGCTTATGAGAGCCTGGAAGACATTGAGGTTGCCACCAAACATGAATTCAATTCCCCTGTCTTTGAAAGAGCCTCCCAAGACACATTCTATGCATTTGGTTCCATGTGGAACAGTTTAAGCAATTCAAGAGGACTTCACTATTAGATCAAAAGTATATTTCCAGATGCCACTTTAAAATAACAAACAGAGCTTTATAGTTTACTTCTCAATAGAGGCAGCATTGGAACAATGCTTATCACCAACAGCTCCAGCTTCTGCTGATTAAAAACAGTAATCTGGCCTTTCGGAAAGGCTACCAAAATATTTTGTACCAATCAAAAGAGAGCTTGTAACAGAGTCCATTAAATGACTGCCCTCCCTCGTCCTTCTGCTAAGGCTTGGGCCCGGTACTTCCAGAGGAGGAAACGAGTGAAATGAACAGGTAAGGATCTGTGTCTGGAAAAGCTACTTTCATTAGAAAAAGAAAAAAAAAATAGAGACAAATGAAAAATCAGTTAAAAGAAAGAGTATGGGTTTCAGATAAAGGGTTCCCTCTTCAGTATTTCTGCTTGGTTCTTTTGCTCAGCTGTTCTCTAATTCACTCAGCCAGAGTCACCCACCTCTCCTCGGCATTGCCATGGAACTTGACTTAAGTGATCCCCTGCTTGAGGATTCTTAGAGGGATCACTCTGAAGTGAGTGGTATGGTTGTACTCAGGAGATTTCTCTCCCAAAGTAGGTTCCAGGTTCTTTGAGCCTCAGTAACATATCTTCATAAGTGTGTCTGCCCTACTGTCTTCCAAATACAGATCCCTTACGTGGTCACTACTGAACAGTGAACGGGATGGAAGGGATGAACGGGCCACTAAAGAATGAAGATGGGCAAAGACATTTATTCAAAATCAAAAGAAGTTCAAAAAACGTATTCAGAGAATAAAGAAATTCATTCTGGTTCTTTGGTGCAACTGAATAGGAAATAGAAGAGTGATTCTTTAAGATTATATTTGCTTAACAGAGAGAGAGCACAGAGGGAGAGAAAGAAGCAGATTACCCTCTGAGCAGGGAGCCTGAGGTGGGGCTTGATCCCAGGACCCTGGGATCATGACCTGAGCAGAAGGCAGACCCTTAACCTACAGAGCTACCCAGGTACCCCAAAGATCTTTTAAAAGAAAGTATTTGAGGTTGATCACATCTATTCATAAACCACTTCTCCCTCTTATAAACTAAGGCTACACGTGGAGCAGAGAGGAAGCCAATGCATCTGTTCTGAAGATCAGGTGCAGTTAGAGCTCCACTTATATTCCTGTTCCCCAACCGAGGTGCCTAACTGTAGAACATTAAAGAACACGGGTGGAGATGATTTGAATCTGAAAAAGTTATGGGTGAAGTCTTCAGTCTGTCTTACCCTCTATTAATTTAGCTTAGACTTTTTATTCATCCCTACAGGGGGACAGAAAGAATGAAAGAAAAGCCAAATTCTTTCCCAAGTGGCAAGAAGAACACAATGAAAATGTCTTCATGTATTCTTCAAAATCTCAGCTAGGAAAGCCACTTTAAACGCTCAAGGTAGAATGTGATACTCTTGGAGTGTCTCAGAAGTGTGCTCAGTTGCAACAATCTAAACGGCTCCTTGGCAATAAACAAGCAAAAATATAAATGATGTTGCTTCAGCATTTTTAAATGACGATAGCCTGGAAATGCTTCCCTTCCCCCCACCCTCAAAAGATTAGTCTGTATGTTAGACAGGTGTATGGGATAGATGGTCTCTCTTAATAACTGAAAATAATATTCCCTTTCTCACTAACTTAATCCAGAATAATCTTCTCATATTATTATTACACTTCCAGAAAGAAAACACCTGTGTGTATCAGCTGGCACCATTTAAAACTTGTTAACAAGGTGGTGACAAGGGATTGGATGCCATTTAGCACTGGTAGCTACAGGTTTCCAATAAACAAAGTGGATTTTGATCTCACCAGTGCCTTGCTCACCAGCACTTTAAATACATGCCTTTCCTTTAGTGAGAGGTAGGATCACTGTTCTTTGCCAGCAGGTGGTGCAAAAACCATACTGTAGAAAATGTTCACAGAAAAACAATAGGATATCTCAAATTGGGTACTCATGGTACACATAGGCATTGTTTTTAGAAGAAGTGATGGCAGAACTCCTTTTTTTTTTTTTTTAAATCATCAGTTTATATGCTCCTTCTACAACGCATCACCTTTTCCCAACCTGATCCACCTTGCGAATTCCACACATCTGGCTGGACATAAAGTTGATTTATTTTAGCATTATTTGTTAAATTTCACCCAATTTCTTCTTTTCCCAACTTCTTGAAGTTAGCTTCAGGCCTGCACAGGATCATCAGCTGTGCCCAAGAGAGGCAAGTTATTTGTAATGCGACCCCAAGAACTTCACACTCCTCTTCTCACCTTACCTGGCAAGTTTAAATCAGGTTTAAATCAGGGTCCTGTGATCTAATGGATCCTGTCGACTAAGCCTGTGTATCCCTTTCTCTGTCTCATTCTCTGCTTCCCTTCAGGGATGAGATCCCATATAATCAAGACTGGTCCAAAACATCTACTATTGTTATGATTTAGTGACAGATACATTGAATCACAAGAGGTACTGTGAAGAATAAACAAAATCGGCTCAAAAATTTAAAGCACCTTGTAAATTAAAATGAACACAGAACTTGTGAATAGTTTAAAATCTGGTTGATTATTTTTTATATGACCTCCTCCAAATTCTTTAACTCTTCTATGCCTCAATTTATTTCTTTATTTACTCATGTTTGCCGCCTGACAAGAGAGGGCGTAGGGTAAGTCTAATGAGCACCAGAAAAAAAAAAAGAATAAACTAGACCCAAATCTAATTATTTCCCTGTTTCAGGCACTGTGCTTTTGACTTTCACAAACTTCAGTGAAACAGCAACTAAGGAGTAGTTCTGGAATTCAAATTCAAGTCTTTGGTCTCCCAATGTGGGGTTTTTTTGTTTGTTTGTTTGTTTGTTTGTTTGTTTTTTTAACCTACTGATCACAGACTCTAGAATTCAGACCCAAGAAAGACCACAGGTTGTAAGTGACACTCAATGCTGTTGTCCTCCCTTTGAGAATGTTGTTACAGGAATACTGAGCAGAGGAAAATCCCCTTTCTGGACACACATGCACACACATATACACACACACAATTTCATTTTAAAATGGACTCCATTTTTCTAAATGATTGAATGATCCTAGAAAGTCTGGACCTCCTGCCATGTGTCACAGAGACAGCTGGTTGCCTTACAATCAACTATTTGCTTCCTTTCAACTTGTATCAGCATAGCACTAAGTACTCAGACTCAAGTCGGAGAGTAGACAAAGTTTCCCTCATTCCCCACTCTTCCGTGAGAGTCAAAGATACCCTTGGGTAGCCTAGATAGGCCTTCAGTGATCTCACTGACACCTGGACCACTTCCAAGATCAGACCCTTCAGCTTCAAAGCTCATGTGTACGTTCCCTGCTAACTCACTGCTCTTATCTGCACCTGCATTCCACAGGGGTTGGCTGGCTCTTAGCAACCTCGCTCAACCTGCCCTCCTCCACTTCTCTGTTCTCACCACCAAGCCACTCTGGGGACCTGACCGGTCTCCTGTCCCCAGCCTCTAAGACTCCTATGTTCTCAGATGAACCCTTATTTAGTTATGGCCATGTTTATGTGCATTTATCTTTCACAAAAAAATTTAGGGCTGGTCAGATTCATCCCCAAAAGTTATTTCCTCCAACCTAGTTCTATCCAAATCCAGAACTTTATATCCTCTATAATGCTGGATCTTTATTTACCTATTGTGGGAATATAGGCTTTCCATATAATCCTATAAACTTGCATTAGATAGCATATTTTGTATTGATTCACAATTATCCACTATCTTTCATTATATTTGCAGGTGCTTTACCTTAAGACACAATCTGGTCCTAATATATTCTAAGGTGACACTTAAGAATCTATAAGTTTGGGTGCCTGGGTGGCTCAGTCGTTAAGCATCTGCCTTCAGCTCAGTTCATGATCCCAGCATCCTGGGATCGAGCCCTACATCAGGCTCTCTGCTGGGTGGGAAACCTGCTTCTCCCTTTCCCACTCCCCCTCCTTGGGTTTCCTCTCTCGC
Source organism: Mustela putorius furo (assembly GCF_011764305.1). NCBI lineage: Eukaryota > Metazoa > Chordata > Mammalia > Carnivora > Mustelidae > Mustela > Mustela putorius. Next base: position 4,856,292 of record NW_025422171.1, read on the forward strand.
TGTGTCTCTCTCTGTCAAATACATAAATAAAATCTTTTTAAAAAAGAATCTATAAGTTTGATATACATTTTATCCTTTTCATTGCTATTTCTACTTGTGCTCAGTTTTTCTACTCAACTTCTGCACTGAGTTTATCAAGTGAATGATCCAGGTGATAGAAGAGCCCATATATCATTTTTTATGTTTTATATTGTTCAGTAAATGTTTACTAAATATCAACCAAAATACATGACACAGATCTTAGCCCCAGGAAAGAAAAAAATTAAAAAGGGATATCTCAGCCCTACAGGGGTTTATCATCTCAAAAAGGGAAAAGATAAAGAGTGTACACACAGCTCCACTAAGAAGCCCGATGGAGTAAACCTATCTCAGAGGCATAAATAAAGTGGTCTAGAAACACAGGGAGGGAAGGATTTTTTGGGTAGAGTATAGGCTCTGATCCCTAAATGTTAATTCAATCTTAGGTTGAATTAACCTACTGATCACAGACTCTAGAATTCAGACCCAAGAAAGACCACAGGTTGTAAGTGACACTCAATGCTGTTGTCCTCCCTTTGAGAATGTTGTTACAGGAATACTGAGCAGAGGAAAATCCCCTTTCTGGACACACATGCACACACATATACACACACACAGGCTCGATCAGAAAATGAGTCAGCAAGGGGATAGGGGCAAGGCAGTCTATGCCATTTGAGGATAATGGCATTCAAATGGCTGAAATGAACAGAAGGGACATTCCAGGCAGGATACAGCATGGTCAAATCAAAGATGAGAGGACCTGGCATGCTGGGGAGCCACAAGGAACTTCTTGCTGGAGCCTGCCACTGGTGGGGAAGAACAGAGACAGATAATAGCAAAAGCCACCAGATGGCAAAGGAGGGTATGGGTTCAACAGTAGTTAAAGAACAATCCCCAGAATTTGACATATTATTGGGTAGAAGGGCATGAGTCCATAGTGCCCTTCCTAAGAACTAGGCAACATTTTAAATGTGAAACCTTTATCAAATAGCACTGCATTTGTTTACACATGTATCTTATTCCTTACTTACATTTTATTCCTTAAGAAAAGAAACAGGGTCTTATTTTTATCTTTGTGCTGATGTTCATTTTGGTTGCATTGATAAAGGCATATAAATATCATCATTAGAGAATTACTAATTTAAATCAGAAATAGATGAGGTGCAAAGGGAGAGAGGAAAGAGAAGACCAAAGATAGATTTCCCCTTGAGGGGACACCTCTATTGAAAGGATAGGAGAAAATGGAAGAAATAATTGAAGGAGAGGCCAGAAAGAGAAGAAAGGATTACCAGATGACAGCTACATCACATAAGCTGGGAGCTCAGTGGTACCTTGGGCCAAGAGAGGCAGGGATGGAAAACTATCATAAATGCCTAAGGACCCCCAGGATGCTTGGTGTTGGCCGGGTGAGATACATACAGCAGGGGAAACAGGGATCATGGCCTCATCTTAAGGGGCCAGCTGTCCTCAGCTCCATGGGAATGCTGACTCACTACATCCAGATTTTTCACAGCTTTGATGAAAGCCAGAATGCAGATGGACAAATAAATATAAAAATTTAGCAACTAACTTAAGTTTGAAAGATAAAAATATGATGGCCAAGAGCTACCTTGATCCCAAAACCAGACAGAGACCCCACCAAAAAGAATTACAGACCAATAACCCTGATAAACATGGGGGCAAAAATTCTCATCAAGATATTAGGTTCCAAGAGTACATCAAAAGGATTATTCACCACTACCACGTGGGATTTATTCCTGAGCTGCTGGGGTGGTTCAAGGTCCACAAGTCAATCAGTATGGTGCTCCACATTAATAAAAGAAAGGATAAGAACCATATGACCCTCTCAACAGATAAAGAAAAAACATTTAACAAAATATAATATCTATTCTTGAAAAAAATGCACCATCATGTAGGGATAGAGGGAACGTACCTCAACATCATAAAAGCCATAGATGAAAGACCCTCAGTGAATACCATCCTCAACAGGTAAAAACTCAGAGCTTTTCCCGTAAGGTCAGGAACACAGCAGGAATGATCACTCACACTACTGTTTTTCAACATAGTACTGGGAGTCCTAGCCTCAGCAATCAGACAACAAAAAGAAATAAAATGCATCCAAATTGGCAAAGAAGTCAAAATTTCATTCTTCATAGACAACATGGTACTTACTCTATGTAGAAAACCCAAAAGACTCCACCAAAAAAATTGGTAGAACTGATATAGGAATTCAGCAAAATCATGGGATAAAAAATCAACACAGAAGTCTGTCGCATTTCTATATACAAACAATGAAGCAACAGAAAGAGAAATCAAGGAAATTACCTCATTTACAGTTGAACCAAAAACCATAAGATACCTAAGAATAAACCTAACTAAAAGATCTGTACTCTAAAAACTATAGAATACTTACAAAGGAAATTGAGGAAGACACAAAGAAATGGAAAAATATTCCATGCTCATGGATTAGAAGAACAAATATTGTTAAAATATCTATGCTACCCAAAACAATCTACAAGTTCAAAGCAATCCCTCTCAAAATACCAAAAACGTTTTCAAAGAGCTGGAATAAAGAACCCTAAAATTTGTATGGAACCAGAAAAGACACAATAGCCAAAATAATGTTGAAAACAAAAATCAAAACTGGAAACAGCACAATTCCAGACTTCAAGCTCTGCTACAAACCTATAATCATCAAGACAGTATTCTACGGGCATAAAAACAGACACATAGGGGGGCCTGGGTGGCTCAGTGGGTTAAGCCGCTGCCTTCGGCTCAGGTGGTGATCTCAGAGTCCTGGGATTGAGCCCCACATCGGGCTCTCTGCTCAGCAGGGAGCCTGCTTCCTCCTCTCTCTCTGCCTGCCTCTCTGCCTGTTTGTGATCTCCATCTGTCAAATAAATAAATAAAATCTTAAAAAAAACCCAAACAGACACATAAACCCATAGAACAGAATAGAGAACTCAGAAATGGACCCACAACTTTATGGTCAATTAATTTTTGACAAAGCAGGAAAGAATATTCCATGGGGGGCGGGGGAGACAGTCTCTTCAACAGATGGCTTTGGGAAAGCTGGACAGAAACATGCAGAAAAATGAAATTGGACCACTTTCTTACATCAAACACAAAAAGAAATTCAAAAATGGATGAAAGACCTAAAAGTGAGACAGGAATCCATCAAAATCCTGGAGGAGAATAACCTCTGGAGGAGGAGGCAACCTCTCTGACCTCAGCCACAACAGCTTCTTGCTAGTCATCTCTCCAGAGGCAAGGGAAACAAAAGCAAAAATGAACTATTGGGACTTCATCAAGATAAAAAGTTTCTGCACAGTGAAGGAAATGCTCAACAAAATTCAGAGGCCACCTATGAAATGGGAGAAGGTATTTGCAAATGTCTTATCAGAAAAAGGGTTAGTACCTAAAATCTATAAAGAAGTTATCAAATTCAACACCCCCCAAAATAAAAAAAAAACAGTCAAGAAATGGGCAGAAGACACGAACATACATTTGTCCAAAGAAGACGTCCAAATGGCCAAGAGACACATCAAAAAATGCTCAACATCACTCGGGATCAGGGAAATACAAATCAAAACCACAACGATATACCACCTCACGCCAGTCAGAATGGCTAAAACTAACAATCAGGGAATGACCGATGTTGGCAAGGATGCGGAGAAAGGGAAACCCTCTTACATTGTTGGTGGGAATGCAAGCTGGTGCAGCCACTCTGGAAAACAGTGCGGAGTTTCCTCAAAAAATTACTACTCTACAACCTACTCTACAACCCAGCAATTGCACTACTAGGTATTTATCCAAAGAAAAGAAAAGAAAAATAGTGATTTGAAGGGGCACATGCACCCCAATGTTTATAGCTGCACTGTCCACAATAGCCAAACTATGGAAAGAGCACAGATGTCTATCAATAGATGAATGGGTAAAGATGTGGTGTATATATACAATGTTATATATACATTATATACATCATATATATACACATTATATACAATATATTACATATTACTCACTTATCAAAAAGGGTGAATTCGTGCCATTTGCAAGAATGTGGATGGAACTAATGGGTGTTATGCTCATTGAAATAAGTCAGTCAAAGAAAGACAAATACCATATGATTTTACTCATATGTGAAATTTAAGGAAAAACAGATGAACATAGGTGAAGGGAAGGAAAAATAAAATAAGATCAAAAACAGAGGACGGCAAACCATAAGAGACTCTTAACTCTAGGAAACAAACTGAGGGTTGCTGGAAGGGAAGGGGGTAGGGGGTTGTGATAACTGAGTGATGGACATTAAGGAGGGCACGTGACATAATGACCACTGGGTGTTTCACACAACTGATGAATCACTACATTCTACCCGTGAAACTAATTGTATACTGTATGTTAACTAAATTGAATTTAAATAAAAATTTTGAGAAAGATCTTAAAAATAAGATGGCCAACCCTATGTGGATCAAAGAAATCCTACCTCACCTGGAAGCAGCCAGGGTAGGATATTCGGGCAAGAGGGACCGGGTGGAGAGAACAGGTGTTGGAGGTGCTGTTCAGTGGTTAGGGAATCATCGAGACAAGACAGGACACAAATCCCATTACATGGGGCTAAGCAGTGAGTTGAGTGTTTAGGAAATGGATACACAACCCATGATGAGCCACACTCCCTTGCAGGTCTCTAGACTTCCTGAGCTGTGAAGCCCCGCCATCGTGGGAAAGCCTGCCTCGAAGGCACACAACGGGAGGCGCTTGCTGAGTACAGCTCAGGTGGCTCCATTTCCCTATTTATAGAAAGCCTGGTGCAGAGGGGGGAAAAAAGAAGTTATTATATGTGTAAAAGCCTTACTGTAATACCTGCAGGGGCCAGAGAGCTGGACTGGATTTAATCAGTTAAGGTCATACCCATTAGCATCCATTAATGCGGTTGCTATCGTGGTGTCTTTTGAAGTTCCACATGGTCCAGGCAGATCCTTTCAAACCCTGAGTGATTTTGTTTGGGCTGTTGCAGGCTGGGAAGCCAAGCAGAGAGCCCCAGGAGACCGAGGATACAATGTGTGAGCTGGGTCATTGCCATCGCTAAGCAAAGCCTCGCAGTGGAAGCAGACAGCTGAATCTATTCAGTGAGGTTAGTCTGGCCTTTCGAGGGCCTTTGCTTGTCGGGACACCTGGGTGTTCGTTCTTCAGTGAGGACTGAGTATCCAGGACGACTTGCTTGTCTCTTCCAGAATTTGCTTACCCCATCTATAATAATGATAACAAGGCTAAGACCTGGTACAGGAGGTTTCCTGTATTTATCATAGTGCAGCCGAAGATTGAATACTTATTAAATAAATGCATGTGTGTGTATGTGTGTGTGTATTTAATGGAGAGCTTCTACCACAAGTGAAAAAAATCTTTTTTAAAGATTTATTTATTTATTTAAGAGAGAGAGAGAGAGAGAGGGTATGTGTAAATGGGGTAGGAGGAAGGGAAAAGAGAGAGAGAAAGGAAAAAAAAAAAAAAAAACTCAAGCCAACTCCACACTGAGCTCAGAGCCCTACACAGGGCTCGATCTCATGACCCTGAGATCAGACCTGAGCCAAAACCAAGAGCTGGATGCTTTAAGAGACTGTGCCACCCAGCCACCCCCAAGTGAAAAAAAATTTTAAGTTTAGATTTCTTTTTCCCTCTCTTCTTTTGGTCCATTATCAGCAAATCACAGGATAGACAGATGTCACAGACAAACAGCCAATGAGCTGTTTACAACCACTGTCTTCAAATCATCAGAAACATTCATAATTGTTTCATTTCAAAGACAGGGCTATTTAAAGGTTATGAAGTATCTTATTGGAAAGCTCTAGTAAACATATCTTATTTCATTGAGCATTTCTGGAAAGTTACTTCAGAAGAGTCTAAGATTATACAGAGCAGTTTTGCTTCACTCAAAAGAAGCAAAGGGTAATTTAGTAGCTGTAGGTTGAAACCAAATAATGTTGCCAAAACATTATGAAGCCTCTGTTTGAGACATTACTTTAACCAACAGTGATAATTCTCATTTTCATGAAAGCCAAGTCCAATTTGGGTTTCTGAAGTTCTCCCTAAAGGTACAGTTTGTCTGCTTAATGTTTAATCTTTCCCACCGCTTTGATGTATGGATTTGTTTATTTTATAATCATTTTGTTTAAAGGCCCTTTGTGATTATTTGACTACTAATGCTCATTCTTGAAATCCTTGGGATTTTCCAAACTACCTGTCACAGTCGATCGGTAGGACCATTCTGCCAAAAGAGAATAATGGGACTAAAATACCACACACATGCAAGGAATACCTAGGAATATAGCAGAGTCAATTTGAATATATACTAAATAGAGCGTAAATGCATTGGATCGAATACAGGTATAAGTTCATTCAGACTCCAGGTTTGTCCATTCAAAGCACCTCTTTCCTCCAGCTACTGCTGCTGGTGGCAAAGAGCTAGCTTTTGGGTGGCCCTGGAGACATCTATCTCTTTTGGGATAATTCTACCCCAGGACAACAGTTGGGTGAGAACCTCAGGCAACAACACATTGTTTTGGCTTTCCACATACAAAGGAATATTCTTGCAGGCTTAAGAGAAAATTGACAAGAGGCATTTCCTCACAGCAAAACTCTTTCGCCCTTAGGACACCATTTTCCACCTTCACACACACCAGTTTCAGAGCAAAGGAATGCCTTCACAGTCACTGAGGAGGCTCCAAAAAGGGGTGTCAGGTGAGAAGGCACATGGGAAGCTGGTGAAGTTTGCTGCTGAACAGTGCCTGGCCTCAGGAACTTGACACATTTCTCATTTTGCCACTTTCCAAACTAAAATGCTTGCTATAGATTAACTGTTTGTGCCCTGCCCCCAAAATTCATAAATTGAAATCCCACCCCCAAAGGATGGGATTAGGAGATGGGAACTTTGGTCATGATTAGGAATGAAATTAGTGCCCTTTTAAAAAGAGACCCCAAAAAGTCCCCTCACCCCTTCCACGCATTCAGGATATTTTCCCTCTTCTTACTGATTTCCATTTCTACACTGAACAGAAATCTCTAGTAAGCTGCAGGCATCATTTTGAAGCTCTGGTGTGTCCTGGATATCTCTCATCACTGTCTTTTTTCTGTAATGTCTTTTCCTCCGTTCAATGACTCTAGAAGGTTGCTGACGTGATTCTTTACTAACTTACTTCTTGAAGGGTAAACTGCCCCTGTGTGTGCTCAGGAAAACAAAAAGTAGCAAGTGGAGTTATGTGATTAAGCTAGACTCAGGTGTTCATGGCTTCAGTGAACATTTCTTGAGCTCCTGCTAGAACATGTCTCTACACCTACCTAATTACAATGGTGTTTTTCTTGGTGGTCCTTCACAACAACAATCTCCCTCCATAATTCATTGTTTCCCTTGACAAACAGCTATAAAACATGATTTTATATTCATTTTCTTATAGAACTGGGTCAGATAATATAATTTCATGAGCCTAATCTGGTAGATCAGGAAGTTAAGGAGCAGGTTCTCCCATAACCTTTCAACTCTGAGCACTGGGGCCAGCAGGGAGGTGAAGATGCCACCTTGGACTTGACGTTGTTTCATCTAGAGAAAAAAACAAACCTCAGAGGGATTGCTTAATAGTTATTGGCAAAGTCTGTAAAGCATGGCATGCCTTTAGTGATGCTGATTTAAGATAGAAGAGGATGAGAGGGTCTAAAATCAGTGGTTCTCACAAGTGAGGGTGCTTGCAGATATTTTCCCCCACTTCACCTGTAGGCTCGGGAACACCGCCATTCTCACGAAGTGGGTAGGGCCAGGATATTGCAGGACAGCCCCACCCCCAAAGAATGTCAGCAGTATGAGACCGACTCCTAAAGAGACTTAAATTAGGTTGAGGGAATGGTCTCCAGAGCACGGCTTAGTAGATTGAACCACACGATTGGGGGAGTTCTCCGAATCTTTTTTTTTTTTTTTTTGAAGTATAATTAACATGCATTGTCATACCAGTTTCACATGTATAACATGTCAGCTCAACAATCCTATACAATAGTCAGTGCTCACCACTGGTCACCATCTGTCACAAGAAAGTATTATTACATCTTCTTGATTATCTTTGCTGCACGGTACTTTTAGTCTCCATGACTTATTTATTTTGTAACTGGAGGTATTTCACTCATCCCCTGCCCCCCACCTCTCCTCTAGTAACTACCATATTGTTCTCTGTGTTTAAGAGTCTTTTTTTTTCCATCTCTTTGTTTCTTTGCCTGCTTGTTTGTTTTGTTTCTTAAATTCCACATGAGTGAACTCATAGAATATTGTCTTTCTCTGTCTGACTTGTTTCATTTAATATGGAAGATACGGAAGCAACCATAAATGAATGGATAAAGAAGAGGTGGTATCTGTATGCATAATAGAATATTACTCAGCCATGAAAATGATGACATCTTACCACTTGCAAAACACAGATTGACCTAGAGGGTTTTATAACACTATGTGAAGTAAGTTAGAGTTTTCCCATTCTTCTGATCTATAGAAAATGGTTGGGGGTGTGCTGATGGTTATTCACATTCTTTTGTCCCCAGTTGCTGATGCTATAAAATCATTATAAACTAGCAGAAACATCTTTACTTCATGGCTACATGTAGGTACATCAATCCCTTCACATGTTGCTCTCCCCTTTTGACAAGATTTGGGGGAAAACCAGACTTGTAGAAGGTTTTCTGAAGACTCCTCTATTAGACATTTTGATCTGGAATTTTTTTTTTCTCTTCTTTGTTTTCTGAAATGATTTAACTGTACATTAATATTCTCTTTACTCTGCTGTAAGGTGTCATAAGACATTTAGGGCATAATATATGTCACTAAGGTTAATAACCCCATTCATCATTAGATCTGAAGTGTGTTTTATCTGCCCACCATGCCTTAAATTGTAGACTCCATAATAACTAAATTTAACATGGAGCATTTTCTGTTCAGTTTAACACGTTTTGACCTGCTCCGTCCACAGAAAGCCAGAAGAGAAAATTGTAAATAGATATTTAAAAGCTTTTCAACTCAATGTAAATAGTAATCCACATTCAGGGTTAAACCCTGAAATTCCAGAAAAATTTGAAGGTTTTATAAGGCTTACCCATCCATTATGTTAATTTCTATCTTTTTTCTTAGTATCTACCTTACATGCTTTGAAAGACAATTATCAGAGTGAAAGACATTTTCAAAACCAAGATTTTGCCAATATATGTAGCTTATTTTACTAACTCATAAAGAGTTGCAGCCTTTTGGGGCTATTACCTTTCAAACTAAATTAGATGGCAGTAAGTTGGCCACGGTGCTGTCTTAGGTGGATGAGTTCTCTGGTGGAACTAATTATCTAGGACACTGCATGACATAGCATTTAAAATCCAGAACAAAAGTTAGACTGCCGGGGTTCAAATCCAGCCTTACTGCTTCCTTCAGAGGATGGCAGAAGGGTAGCCATGTTACTCATTTTCTCCATGTCTCAGTTCTCTTGTTTGTAAAATGGGAATAATAACCATCTGTCCCTCATAGGTATCTGGTAGAATTACATTGTTCAAACCAGTGATCTTCAAAGTGACCCACAAACCAGCAGCAAAAGCATTATCTGGGGCTTAGAAATGCAGATTTTCTGGCACTAACCCAACCTGCTAAATCAGGAGGTGTCCAGGCAATTCTGAAGCATGCAAAGTCTGAGAAACCAAGTGAAACTACGTAAAACGTAAAACAGTGGCTGGAACATAATAAATATTCAATGTATGTTAACTCTGTTTCAGCAAATCTTTGCGAGCTTTTCTAAAGTATTTTACTACCTCCTTATTTCTTTTAAAACACCTATTTTTGAAACACCGTGGCTTTCATATACTCCTGGCTTTTAGTCAAGCATGAAGTGATTCATTCCTTCCACATGCCTTTCTCTTCCTGTTTTCTGTACTTTCTTATCAGTCTGTCCTGGCCTCCTGAGTCCCTCATCTTTCCTCTGTGAATCCTGTACGGGTCTTCTCACTGTGGGTTAAGTTCTCATTGCTTTCTCCAGAACCTATGATTATGTGAGAAGAGGAATGTGCCCAGTGCTGGAAAGCGCAAATACATTTTCAGTTTCCTCTAGGAAACAGATCTGCTGCTCTGTTGTTTATCCTACTGCACAATGCCAGGGAGCACCGTTCATTCTCTATTCTATATAACCCTGCTCAAGGTGTCATCCTAAAAGACATTTTTTAGGAAAAATAAGGAGGAAAAATGATGACCCAATGGTACTAAGACAGAATATTTTGGGGGAGGTGGGTCTTCTTGGCACTTCTCAAAGTGCTAACCTCACTCATATAGCAGAGGTGGAATGGCTCATCTGGGACTTAGACACCATGTAAAAAGCAAAGACACAATGTCTTCACTTAGTGAAGGACTTCTGATGAGAAAGCCTGGTGTGAGGGGCTCGGACCAGGGAGATTCCTGTCCTCGCTAGGTTCACATTAATTTAACTGATAGAAAAGATAACAGCAAGCTTCCTTCCGAAGAGTACAGAATAGAGAGAGGAAGGATAGAGAGAGCCTTTACAGTGGAAAAACCTGACAAACACCACCTCAGCCAGGTGACCTAGGTCAAAACCAACAGCCACAGATCATGTGGATAGCACACATTCTTGATTATACTTCCTTGTATTTTTTTTTAAAGATTTTATTTATTTATTTGAGAGAGAGAGAGATAACAAGTAGGTAGAAAGGCAGTCAGAGAGAGGGGGAAGCAGGCTCCCTGAAGAGCAGAGAATCCAATGCAGGGCTTGATCCCAGGACCCTGAGATCATGACCTGAGCCGAAGGCAGAGGCTTAACGCACTGAGTCACCCAGGCACCCCTAACCTTGTATTTTAGATCCAGCCTACCCCTCTAGCTTTGTTGGTTTTGTTTAAACCTGTCAGCCAACAGGACTAAAATTTTCTTAAGGTCATGTTTTACTATGTTTACTCTCTACAGAGTCTTATATATAGGATATGCTTAATTCTTTGATAAATTGACAGAAATGGAGAAGAAAGAGAGAGAAATAATCTTTTGGAAAAATAAATGGATTTTTTAGAAGATACAATGGATAAAATTGAGGTCATAAGGTACACGTTAGGAAAATTTCTACCTGAAGAAACTTACCAAACAGACATGATGGTGACAGTGGTGTTTCATTTACTGTAAAAGATTTAGCAAATCAATTGGACACATTGGCTTTGAAGATCAAGGGTCAAGCTAACAAATCAAACCACAGAAGAAAGATTGAGAGAGTTTGAATGCTAAGAATATCACTGAGCTGCTAATTTAACCACTGAACTTCCGGATTTTTGCATTTCTTATTATTGTGCAGGAGGGTAATGAGGTTGTTGGTTGGTGGTATTATTTGTGATTGGAATTGTCTTAACTGTCAGAAACTCCCTCATTGTCAATAACCCTTTTAGCCCCACTGGCGCCATTATTTCATCTCTACCAAATAGAAAATTTATTTGAACAGGGAATATAATTATCATATTTTTCTAGTTGTGATTATTTTTCCATAATATAGTGTTTCTGAAATCATGATACAACTTACAATTAAATGTAAGCATTTGATATGTAAAAGTTCCTCCTTCTGAGTAGCAGGCTGAGACTACTTCAGCTAGCAGGAGATCAGCTAGATAGCTTATCTAAAGATTGCAAACCCTACAAATCCATCAGCAGATCGAAGAGAAGAAGAACAGAAATTCTAGAAACAGAAAATCAACCACTTTCTGAAAGGTAGGACTGGCGGAGAAGTGAATCCAAAGCGACAGGAAGATAGACCCCGGGGGGGAGGGGCCGGCTCCTGGCAAGTGGCAGAGCAACAGAGCACAAAATCAGGACTTTTAAAAGTCTGTTCCGTTGAGAGACATTGCTCCAGAGGCTAAACAGGGGTATAAGCCCACGCGGGGTCAGCGTGGCCCCAGGTCCCGCAGGGTCACAGAAGGATCGGGGGTGTCAGAACGTCGAAGAGCTTAGAGGTATTAGAATGGGGAAGCTGGCTACAGCGACAGAGACAAGGAGTGAGCTCCCAGCTCGGGGTTACCTTGAACCGGTCGCAGGCTCGGTGAGCTCAGAGCACGGCCGGAGGTCAGGCAGATGGGAGTTACTGGGCACTGTTCTCTGAGGGCCACTGAGGAGTGGGGCCCCGGGCTATCGGCCCCTCCGGGCCGGAGACCAGGAGGCCGCCATTTGTATTCCCATCCTCCGGAACTCTACGGAAAGCACTCAGGGAACAAAAACTCCTGAAAGCAAACCCGAGCGGATTACTCAGCCAGGCCCCTGGTAAGGACGGTGCAATTCTGCATGGGGCAAGGACACTTGAGAATCACTACAACAGGGCCCTCCCCCAGAAGATCAAAAAGAAATCCAGCCAAGACCAAGTTCACCTACCAAGGAGTGCAGTTTTAATACCAAGGAAAGCAGCAGAATTCCAGAGGAGAAGAAAGAAAAGCACGAACTCCTGGCTTCTCCCCATGATTCTTTAGTCTTGCAGTTAATTTAATTTTTTTTTCTTTTTTATTTTTTTCTCTTCTTCTGCTAAAATTTTTTTTAACTTTTACCCATTTCTTTTTTAAAGTTTTTAACTAGTTTGTCTAATATATATGTGTATATACATATATATACACATATATATTTTTTCTTTTTTATACTTTTCGTTATTCGTTTTCTTTTTTTAATTCTTTTCTTTCATTCCTTTTATTTTTCTTTCTTTCTTTCTTTCCGAACCTCTTCTTATCCCCTTTCTCCCCCCTCATGATTTGGGATCTCTTCTGATTTGGTTAAAGCATATTTTCCTGGGGTTGTTGCCACCCTTTTAGTATTCTACTTCCTCCTTCATATACTCTTATCTGGACAAAATGACAAGGCAGAAAAATTCACCACAAAAAAAAAGAACAAGAGGTAGTACCAAAGGCTAGGGACCTAATCAATACAGACATTGGTAATATGTCAGATCTAGGGTTCAGAATGACAATTCTTAAGGTTCTAGCCAGGCTCGAAGAAGGCATGGAAGATATTAGAGAAACTAGAGAAACCCTTCCGGGAGATATAAAAGTGCTTTCTGGAAAAATAAGGAAAAAAATCTAACAAAGTTGAAATAAAAAAAGCTATTAATGAGGTGCAATAAAAAATGGAGGCTCTCACTGCTAGGATAAGAAAGAAAGAATTAGTGATTTAGAAGACCAAATGACAGAGAATAAAGAAGCTGAGCAAAAGAGGGACAAACAGCTACTGGACCACGAGGGGAGAATTCGGGAGATAAGTGACACCATAAGACGAAACAACATTAGAATAATTGGGATTCCAGAAGAAGAAGAAAGAGAGAGGGGAGAAGAAGGTATACTGGAGAGAATTATTGGGGAGAATTTCCCCAATATGGCAAAGGGAACGAGCATCAAAATTCAGGAGGTTCAGAGAACGCCCCTCAAAATCAATAAGAATAGGCCCACGCCCTCTCACCTAATAGAAAAATTTAGAAGTCTTAGTGACAAAGAGAAAACCATGAAAGCAGCCCGGGAAAAGAAGTCTGTAACATACAATGGTAAAAATATTAGATTGGCAGCTGACTTATCCACAGAGACCTGGCAGGCCAGAAAGAGCTGGCATGATATATTCAGAGCACTAAATGAGAAAAACATGCAGCCAAGAATACTATATCCAGCTAGGCTATCATTGAAAATAGAAGGAGAGATTAAAAGCTTCCAGGACAAACAAAAACTGAAAGAATTTGCAAACACCAAACCAGCTCTACAGGAAATATTGAAAGTGGTCCTCTAAGCAAAGAGAGAGCCTACAAGTGGTAGATCAGAAAGGAACAGAGACAATATGCAGGAAGAATCACCTTACAGGCAACACAATGGCACTAAATTCATATCTCTCAATAGTTACCCTGAATGTGAATGGGCTAAATGCCCCAATCAAAAGACACAGGGTATCAGAATGGATAAAAAAACAAAACCCATCTATATGTTGCCTCCAAGAAACTCATTTTAAGCCCGAAGACACCTCCAGATTTAAAGTGAGGGGGTGGAAAAGAAGTTACCATGCTAATGGACATCAGAAGAAAGCAGGAGTGGCAATCCTTATATCAGATCAATTAGATTTTAAGGCAAAGACTATAATAAGGGATGAGGAAGGACACTATATCATACTCAAAGGGTCTGTCCAACAAGAAGATCTAACAATTTTAAATATCTATGCCCTAGCATGGGAGCAGCCAACTATATAAACCAATTAATAACAAAATCAAAGAAACACATCAACAATAATACAATAATAGTAGGGGACTTTAACACTCCCCTCACTGAAATGGACAGATCATCCAAGCAAAGATCAACAAGGAAATAGAGGCCTTAAATGACAACTGGACCAGATGGACATCACAGATCTATTCAGAACATTTCACACCAAAGCAACAGAATACACATTCTTCTCTAGTGCCCATGGAACATTCGCCAGAATAGATCACATTCTCGGTCCTAAATCAGGACTCAACCGGTATCAAAAGATTGGGATCATTCCCTGCGTATTTTCAGACCACAATGCTCTGAAGCTAGACTCAACCACAAGGGGAAGTTTGGAAAGAACCCAAATACATCAGACTAAACAGCATCTTTCTAAAGAATGAATGGGTTAACCAGGAAATTAAAGAAGAATTGAAAAAATTCATGGAAACAAATGATAATGAAAACACAATGGTTCAAAATCTGTGGGACACAACAAAGGCAGTCCTGAGAGGGAAATATATAGTGGTACAAGCATTTCTCAAGAAACAAGAAAGGTCTCAGGTACACAACCTAACCCTACACCTAAAGGAGCTGGAGAAAGAACAAGAAAGAAACCCTAAACCCAGCAGGAGAAGAGAAATCATAAAGATCAGAGCAGAAATCAATGAAATAGAAACTAAAAAAACAATAGAAGAAATAAATGAAACTAGGATCTGGTTCTTTGAAAGAATCAATAAAATTGATAACCCCCTGGCCCGACTTATCAAAAAGAAAAGAGAAAGGACCCGAATAAATAAAATCATGAATGAAAGAGGAGAGATCACAACCAACACCAAAGAAATACAAACAAGTGTAAGAACATACTATGAGCAACTCTACGCCAACAAATTCGACAATCTGGAAGAAATGGATACATTTCTAGAGACATATAAACTACCACAACTGAACCAGGAAGAAATAGAAAGCCTGAACAGACCCGTAACCAGTAAGGAGATTGAAACAGTCATCAAAAATCTCCCAACAAACAAAAGTCAGGGCCAGACAGCTTCCCAGGAGAATTCTACCAAACATTAAAAGAAGAATTAATTCCTATTCTCCTGAAACTGTTCCAAAAAATAGAAATGGAAGGAAAACTTCCAAACTCATTTTCTGAGGCCAACATCACCTTGATCCCAAAACCAGACAAATATCCACCAAAATAGAGAATTACAGACCAATATCCTTGATGAACACAGATGCGAAAATTCTCACCAAAATACTGGCCAACAGTACATTAAAAGGATTAAAAGGACACGACCAAGTGGGATTTATTCCAGGGCTGCAAGGTTGGTTCAACATCTGCAAATCAATCAACGTGATACAAAGCATTAATAAAAGAAAGAATAAGAACCATATGATACTCTCAATAGATGCTGAAAAAGCATTTGACAAAGTGCAGCATCCCTTCCTGATTAAAACTCTTCAAAGTGTAGGGATAGAGGGCACATACCTCAATATTGTCAAAGCCATCTATGAAAAACCCACTGCAAATATCATTCTCAATGGAAAAACTGAAAGCTTTACCACTAAGGTCAGGAACACAGTAAGGATGTCCATTATCACCACTGCTGTTCAACATAGTGCTAGAAGTCCTAGCCTCAGCAACCAGACAACAAAGAGAAATTAAAGGCATCCAAATCAGCAAAGAAGAAGTCAAACTATCACTCTTTGCAGATGATATGATACTTTATGTGGAAAACCCAAAAGGCTCCACTCCAAAACTACTAGAACTTGTACAGGAATTCAGTAAAGTGTCAGGATATAAAATCAATGCACAGAAATCAGTTGCATTTCTTTACAGTAACAGCAAGACAGAAGAAAGAGAAATTAAGGAGTCAGTCCCATTTACAATTGCACCCAAAACCATAAGATACCTAGGAATAAACCTAACCAAAGAGGCAAAGAATCTATATTCAGAATACTACAAAGTACTCATGAAAGAAATTGAGGAAGACACAAATAAATGGGAAAATGTTCCATGCTCCTGGACTGGAACAACAAATACTGTGAAAATGTCTGTTCTACCTAAAGCAATCTACACATTTAATTCAATCCCTATCAAATTCCCATCCATTTTTTTCAAATAAATAGAACAAACAATTATAAAATTTATATGGAACCGGAAAAGACCTCGAATAGCCAAAGGAATACTGAAAAAGAAAGCCAAAGTTGGTGGCATCACAGTTCCAGACTTCAAGCTCTATTACAAAGCTGTCATCATCAAGACAGCATGGTACTGGCACAAAGACAGACACATAGATCAATGGAACAGAATAGAGAGCCCAGAAATAGACCCTCAACTCTATGGTCAACTCATCTTTGACAAAGCAGGAAGGAATATCCAATGGAAAAAAGACAGTCTTTTCAATAAGTGGTGTTGGGAAAATTGGACAGCCACATGCAGAAAAATGAAATTGGACCATTTCCTTACACCACACACAAAAATAGACTCAAAATGGATGAAGGACCTCAAGGTGAGAAAGGAATCCATCAAAATCCTTGAGGAGAACACAGGCAGCAACCTCTTCGACCTCAGCCGCAGCAACATCTTCCTAGGAACATTGCCAAAGGCAAGGGAAGCAAGGGCAAAAATGAACTATTTCATCAAGATCAAAAGCTTTTGCACAGCAAAGGAAACAGTTAACAAAACCAAAAGACAACTGACATAATGGGAGAAGATATTTGCAAACGACATATCAGATAAAGGACTAGTGTCCAAAATCTTTAAAGAACTTAGCAAACTCAACACCCAAAGAATAAATAATCCAATCAAGAAATGGGCAGAGGACATGAACAGACATTTCTGCAAAGAAGACATCCAGATGGCCAACAGACACATGAAAAAGTGCTCCATATCACTCGGCATCAGGGAAATACAAATCAAAACCCTAATGAGATATCACCTCACACCAGTCAGAATGGCTAAAATCAACAAGTCAGGAAATGACAGATGCTGGCGAGGATGCGGAGAAAGGGGAACCCTCCTACACTGTTGGTGGGAATGCAAGCTGGTGCAATGTCTCTGGAAAACAACATGGAGATTCCTTAAAATGTTGAAAATAGAGCTATCCTACGACCCAGCAATAGCACTACTGGGTATTTACCCTAAAGATACAAACGTAGTGATCCGACGGGGCACGTGCACCTGAATGTTTATAGCAGCAATGTCCACAATAGCCAAACTATGGAAAGAACCTAGATGTCCATCAACAGATGAATGGATAAAGAAAAGGTGGAATATATACACAATGGAATACTATGCAGCCATCAAAAGAAATGAAATCTTGCCATTTGCGACAACATGGATGGAACTAGAGCGTATCATGCTTAGCGAAATAAGTCAAGCGGAGAAAGACAACTATCATATGATCTCCCTGATATGAGGAAGTGGTGATGCAACATGGGGTGTTAAGGGGGTGGGAGAAGAATAAATGAAACAAGATGGGATTTGGAGGGAGACAAACCATAAGTGACTCTTAATCTCACAAAACAAACTGAGGGTTGCTGGGGGAAGGGTGGGTTGGGAGAACGGAGGTGGAATTATGGACATTGGGGAAGGTATATGCTCTGGTGAGTGCTGTGAAGTGTGTAAACCTGGCGAGTCACAGACCTGTAACCCTGGGGATAAAAATATATTATATGTTTATAAAAAATAAAAAAATAAAATTAAAAAAAGAAGTTCCTCTTTCTTAAAAATATTATTGAATTGATGGTGCAGATTACAAGAGTTATGTTTTAATAAGAGCAAATGTGTTAACAGACTCAACTTCACCCCAAAGAAGGGAGAGAATAGAGAACTTGGTTGGGATATATTTAATATGAAGTCGAAAGTTTTAATCTCAGAGTAAGATTAAGAGCTGGAGGGGTCTCAATGATTATTTGATTTGATCCCCTTTATATACACAAACATACACACTCACATATGTGTATTCACGTGTAAACTTACATAAAAAAAAGATGTAATAGGATCTGACATGACAATCCTAGAATTGCAGGGCTTAACGAGGCAAGTAAGAGCAAATATAAGGCCACCTACTTATGGAACAATAAGCAGAGATGTTAAATGAATTGATCTGATTTACACATAACCATGTAAGAAGACAACTAGTCCTTTTGCTTTTATTTTTTGCAAAAAGATCTTTCTGGTGATTTTTATAAAATATGGTATCTCATAATTTCCAAGTAAAATAAATCTTCAGGTTTTATTTTTATTAATATATTGCACAGAAATCATGTTCTTTCAGGCCATTTACAATTATGAACTTTATTTAGGATTCTGGATAGTTGTGTTGTACTGTCCTTTGTGTGGAATTTAACTTGTAAAGGACACACACACACAAAAAAAACCCCTAAATTAGGAAGATAATATTACTAAATCTATATTTCAATAACTTTGAAAGTGAACACAAAACACAAACTATTCTAGAAGATGATTATGATTGACTCAAAAATTGTTATAAATCTCAAAAGAAAAAACTTTGCAGTCATTAAAAAACAAGTCAGAGAGGAAAGAATAAGAAAACCATGACCAAAATACCAGGCAGCCCTCAGATGATTCTACAAACAAATTTACTAAATTCTTTAATGAACTGACTGTATTTGAAATAAGAAGTGGAGAGCTCATAAATTCATTTTGTGATGCTGCTATAACCCTAAAAATAATCAGTTAATAACAGTGTCAGAAATAAAAGGTGTAAACAGTTAACATAGATGTAAAAATTCTGAACATTAGCCAACTGAATCCAACAACGCAGTGTTATATTTCTCCGTTGCTTAAGAATGCTGTCTTTTTGGATCCACTTTATGGAAGTATAAGTTCCCGTACCATAGAGTTTACATATAGGTAGGTATATAACTTATATATGTAAAATTTATGTATATATAAGAAATATTATCTCCCAGTCAGTGGTTACCTTTTCATTTTTTACAATACTTTGAAGAACAGAAGTTTTTTTTTAAATTTTATTTTAATTTTTCAGTGTTCCAAGATTCATTGTTTATGCACCAAACCCAGTGCTCCATGCAATATGTGCCCTCCTTAATAACCGCCACCAGGCTCACCCAACCCCCCCCCCCGCCCCTCCAGTTTGTCTCTCAGTTTGTCTCTCAGGGTCCACAGTCTCTCATGCTTTGTCTCCCCCTCTGATTTCCCCCAACTCACTTCTCTCCATCTCCCCATGTCCTCCGTGCTATTCCTTATGCTCCACATGTAAGTGAAACCATATGATAATTGACTTTCTCTGCTTGACTTATTTCACTCAGCATAATCTCCTCCAGTCCTGTCAATGCTGATATAAAAGTTGGGTATTCATCCTTTCTGATGGGGGCATAATATTCCATTGTACATATAGACCCTATCTTCTTTATCCATTCATCTGTTGAAGGGCATCTTAGCTCCTTCTGCAGTTTGGTGATTGTGGCCATTGCTGCTATGAATTTTGGGGGTACAGATGGCCCTTCTTTTCACTACATCTAGAACAGAAGTTTATAATATTGCTAACAGTATTTTATTTTATTCTTAGTGTTTTGGTGTTCTAACAAATTTTTGCTATCCCAAAATCACAAAAGTTATTCCCCATGTTTTCTTCTTAAAGTTTCACAGTTTTAATTTTACCTTTCAGTGTATAATCTATTCTGAGTTCATATATTAAGGTAAAGGTTATTCAGAAGTGAAATTCATTTGTTCCAATACCATTTGCTGAAAAGACAATCCTTTCCTCCATTGAATTGTCTTGGCAGCTTTGTTGAAAATCAATTGACCATATACCATATATGTGTTGGTCTATTTCTAGTCTCTGTATTTGTGAATGTTAATTTTATGCATCAGCTTGTCTGGGCTAAAGGATGCCCAGATAGCTGGTAAAACCTTATTTCTTCTTATGTCTGCAAGGGTGTTTCCAGAAGAGACAAGCTGCTGATTTGGAGACAGAGTAGAGAAGAGCAGGTGGGCCTTATCCAATTGGTTGAAGGACCAGATAGAACAAAAAGGGAAAGGAAGGGTGGATTTGTTCTCTTTGCTTGAGCTGGACATCTCTTCTCCTACACTCTAAATCTGTCTTCCTGATTCTCGGGTTTTCAGACTCACACCATCAAGCTTCACCATATATACCTCTTCTCAGGCCTTTTGGCTGTAGCTGGTCCTTCTACCATTAGCTACCCAGGTCCTCAGACTTTGGACTCAGGCTGAATTATATCACCAGCTTTCCTGGTTCTCCAGCTTGTAAATGGCAGAACATGGAACTTCTTGCCCTCCATGATCACGTCGGCCAATTCCTATAATAAATCTCTTTTTGTGTACATCTGGACATATCCTATTGGTCCTGTTTCCCTGGAGAACTTTGAGTAACACAATATTCTATTCCACTGTTATCTGCCTGTCCTTACATTAATTCCACACTGTCAGGATTACTCTTTGGTAAATCTTGAAATCAGGAAGGCAAGTTCTCCAACTTTATCTCCTTGTGGTCAAAATTGTTTTGACTATACTAGGTTATTTAACTTCTGCATAATTTTGGAATCAGCTTTTCAATTTCTATAAAGAAAAAAACCGCTGCTGGGATTTTGATTGAGCTTACATTAAATCTGTAGATCAATTTCAAGACAACCATCCTTTAAAAAACACTGAATTTGGGGGCACCTGTGTGGCTCACCTGTCTTCGGGCTACATATACATGAGCTTTGAGGATATTATACTATGCAAAATGAGCTAGTCACAAAAAGAAAAATACTGTGTGATTCCACTTACAGGAGGGATCTAGTCAAATTTATAGAAACAGAAGGTAGAATGGTGGTTACAAGGAGCTATGGGGAGAGTGGGGAAGAGGATGAGGAATTATCACTAATGTATGTGGAGTTTCATTTTTGCAAGATGAAAAGGTTTCTGGAGACTGGTGCACAACAATGTGAGTATACTCAGCACTAGGAACTATGCCCTTAAAAATGGTTAAGATGGGGGTGCTTCGTGGCTCTGTCGATTAAGCGTCTGCCTTGGTCATGGTCTGCTGAGGTCATGATCCCAGGTCCTGGGATGGAGTCCTGCTTCAGCCTCCTTGCTCAGCAGGGAGTCTACTTCTTTCTAGTCTGCCATTCCCCTGCTTGTGCTTGCTTTCTCTCTCTCTCCCTCTCTCTCTTGCTCTCTCTGTGTCAAATAAATAAAGAAAATCATTAAAAAAAAAGTTTAAAATGGTGAGTTATATGTTTACTTTGCCACAATTAAAACTTTAAAAACATATTGAATCTTTAATCTATAAATACAATGTATCTATTTAGATTTTCTTTCAGGTCTCTCAGTGAATAGTTCTTACAATATTTTGTTAAATTTATCACTAGGTAATTTCATCACTTCACGTTTTTGATGCCATTGTTAAAAGGTGTCACTTGAAGAGAGTTTTACTACCTCCTTGACTGTTTATAACCCTTCTCTCCTCCCTCCCTTTCTTTTCTTCTTTTTTGGCAATGTGGAACTCAAGTGAAGAGAACAGACATCCCTTTCTTGCTCCCTAGAGAAAATGTTCACTCTTTTTCCATTAGATGTGTTGTTAGCTTTGAGTTTTTCACAGAAGATCCTTAACAGATCGAGGAATTTCTTTTTTATTTAGTTTTTTAGATTACTTAATATTAATGGATGTTGAATTTTGTCAAATACTTTTCCTTGCATGTTGAGGTCCTGGTGGCTATGTGTATCCTGTTAATATGGTGAACTATATGGGTTGATTTTTTAATGGTAAGCCAGTCTTACATTCCCAGGGCAAAACCCACTTGAACATGATGCATTGTCCTTTTTATATACTGATGAGTTTGACTGGCTATGTTTTTAAAAAGTTTTTATTTAAGTTCCAGTTACTTAACATACAGTGATTGGCTAAAATTTTGATAAAGATTTTTTAACCTGTATTATCACAATACATAGGGAAATATTTTTTTCTTCTTTCTTTTTCTTTCTTGTAATGTCTTTTTCTGAATTTGGTATCTCGTTAATACTTACATCAAAAAATAAGTTGGAAAATGTTTCTACTTCTCTATTTTTTAAATGATTGATGAGAAGACTTGTGTACAGTTCACCAGGCTAAAACTACCCTGGTCTGGAATTTTCTTCATCAAGAGAGACTCAGTCACATGTTACAATATTTAAGAACTATCAGGGCGCCTGGGTGGCTCAGTCAGTTAAAAGTCTGCCTTCACCTCAGGTCGCGTGCTTAGAGTCCTGAGATCAAGCTCCATATCGGGCTCTCTGTTCCGCAGGGAGTTTGCTTCTCCCTCTGTGTCTCCCTCTCTCAAATAAATGATTTTTTTTTAAATCTAAAAAAAATAAAATAAAATATTTAAGAAATAACAACCTAATCATATTTTCTATTTCTTCTTGAATCACATTGGTAATTTGCTTTTAAATTTATTAACATAGTTGTTTATAATATCCTCTTATTATTCCTCTAATATCTGTATGATCTGTAATGATGATCCATTCTTATTCCTAAAATTGGTAACTTGCCTCTTCTTTTCTTGACCATTCTAGTATACCTCCTTTCACCCCGTCTCATTCTTTGAGCTACTGCTGTTATGTATTTTACTTCTACATTTATTACAAGCTCCACAGTAAACTGTTATTATTACTACTTCTTTATTTTTTGTTGTTTGCTTATTTATTTATTTTTAATTTCAGTATAATTAACATAAAGTGTTATATTAGTAATTACTTCTTCAAGCTGTTATATTTACATACACATTTACTATTTCCAGGGCTTTTCTTTCCTTTTTAAAATCCAAGTTAGTGGTATGATTCTACTTCAACCTGAGGAATTTCTTCTAACATTACTTAGAGCACAGGCCTATTGGGGGAAGAAAATCATTCCAGATTCTGTTTGTCTGAAAGTGAATATTTCGCCTTCATTTTTGAAGAGTATTTTCACTGGACATGTACTTCTAGGTTCTCACTTTTCTTTCAGAAATTTGAAGATGTCTTCCCAATGTTTTCTGGCTTTTACTGGTCCTGAGGAGAAGTTTGGGACATTGTTAATTTTGTTCTTGTGAATGTAATGTCTTCCCCCCCTGCCCCAACCACTGGTTGCATATAAAATTTTTTCTGCATCATTGGCTTTTAGTAATCTGAGTACGATGTGCCTTGGTGTGTTTTGCTTCATTGTTATTTCTGCTTGGAATTTATTAAACTTTCTTGGATCTATCATTTTAGAGTTTTCACCAAACTTTTAAAAATATTAATGCCTTATATTTCTTCAAAAATATTTTCTCCTCTCTCCTCATTCAAATGATACATTGAATCATTGGATATTTTCCAAAATACCATTAAAGCACTGTTCATTTTTGTTTGGTCTTTTTTTCTTTTTCTCTTTCAATTTGGATAGTCCATAATGCTATGTCTCCAGTTTTACTGACTTTTTTCTTCTGCAGTGTTTAATCTGCTACTAATCCCACTCAGTGAACTTTTCTTTTCAGGTATTATATTTTTCAACCTTACAAGTTATGTATATATGTTATTAAATTTGATATCTTAAATATACATAAGATTATATTATAATACATATATAATATATAAGTAATTACTAATAGATATTCTATGTATTATATATAATATATATATAATATTCTATGTATTATATATAATATATAATAATATGTATTATAATATTATATTATAATACATTATATATAATTATACATACATTGTATATGGTACATACATATACATAAATATATATATATATATATACCTTAAATTTCCCTTCTGATTATGTGTATGTCTTCCTTTAAGTTCTGAACACAGCTCTGACTTCTTCCAGGTCTAAAGCCAGGATGCCAGAAGATCTCTGTTGCCCTTTCGTCAGAAGTCACAATTCCATACACCCTGTGCTCCAATGTGTTTAAGCACTTGTTTCCTTATTTTGTCCACTTTCTAATTGTCCATGACAGAAGGACAAGTCCAGTGACAATGACTACAACACGGAAGTGGAAGTTATGTATAAGCTTTAAATACACAAGCTAAATTCATCTTAAAGCCTCCTGTCCCCTTTTCTTCAGTTTCTCTTACTAGAATGTAAGTTCTATCAAAGTCAGGGACTTTGGTCTCTTTCCTTCCTGCTGTACCTCTATTACCTAAAATATGCCATAAATATTTGTTAAGGCATCAAATCAGTTATTTATTTTATCTCTAATTTAAAGTACATTAGCCAAGAAAGAGTGATAGTATATTTATTCTAGTAAATTCAAGGTTCAACACGGTACAATTTTTATAATCAATAATTTTATAAAACAGGAGTGTTTAGCTAGCACATGAGGCATTACTAATTAGCATAATGTTTGTGAAAAATGTGTTCTCCTTGACGGAATTAAATATATTTAGAAAATGGGGATTAGCTAACATATTTCAGAGATATTCCCCACCCTTAAAGGACATAAGAATTCAAAGAGTCTGTAGTCTGAACCCAGAGAGATGCTTTGTGGTTTAATCTTTAAACAAAACACACTTGGAATTCAGCCATTGGTCAAGACAAATATCTGTTTGCCTGACACCAACCATGGAATTTTGTCATACATTTCATGCAAAGTGCTATTCAGAGCACCCAAATGTACCTAGAGCTGGAATTTCACCTAGATTAGAGAGCGGGGTACACGAACAGTTTTATATCCACTTTCTAACCAATACTGGTTTAGTATATGTTAGTATGTGTACAGAATTTTGTCTAAGATATGCTTTCATTATAACGAGAAGGGAGATTGTGAGGCAGTAGCTAACTTTCTCCTACCTTAAACTCTTCAGAGGTTACTGCTGTCTACCAAGCAATAACAGTTATGCAGGACCAAATTTACTTAGGTTAATTTTAATTGACCAAGTTGGGTTTATTCTCAAGAAAGCTAAATTAAATTCTATTAATACGGTTCATCTTATTAATAGATAAAAGGAGGAAATCTTAGAATCATGTTAGAAGATACATCATAATTCTGATATATAATTTCAAACACATTCATAATTTTTAAAAGATTCAGCAAACAAGAAATGGAAGAGACATTCTTGAACTTGAAAATTGTTGTAACCAAATCTAAAGTTAAATAGACCTATGAGATAAAACGAAAACCAAAGAACAGTTTATTTTATAGATAATATATTATATAGTACTCTAAAGGTAGCATTATGAGCTAGTGGGGAAAGTAGGAACTACTCAAAAAATTGTGCCCCTTTTACTACCTGGAAGGAATTGACCTTTGTTTTTTTCTGTCATAACCTAGAAGTGCTAGCAGCCCTTGATTAAAAAGTTGGAATTACTTCAATAGAAGGTCAAAATGACTAAATACCTAATCTCTTACTAATAGTATTTCAAATGCAATCTTATTGTATGCAGTTAGTTTTATTGCATACAGTGGGACAATTCGCTGTCCCCTGAAGGGAAAATACTCCATCCATTACACACCATACACAAAAATAAATTCCAAATGCATTTAAAGACTTAAGTGTGAAAAGCAAAAGACTGGAAACTAGGAGAAACCATTATGGAATGTCTCTGTGACCTTGGAATAGAGAAATATTACTTAAATAAGATAGAAACACCTAATAATTCATCAGAAAAGACTCATGAATTTTATTATGTTAATAATATTTAACTTCAGCATTAAAATGTATCTTAGACAATGATAAAAATCATTGCACATAAAATCAGCCACAAATTAATATCAAAATTTACACGTAACATTCAGCAATTCCATAAGTAAAAAACAAACCATGGTGGAAACTGGCAAAGTTATATGAATGGGTAGTTCAAAGAGGAAATATAATTGGTTAATAAGCATATGAAAAGATATTTAAACTCACTAGTAACAGGAAAGTGAAGCTAAAAATAGTAAAATACTATTTTGTACTCATTAGCTGGCCAAAGATTAAACCTAAGCTTTGGGTGGGGATTGTAGAAAAATGAGAACTCAGGGAGCACAGAGAATCAGAGCACCCACTTTAGGAAACCATTTGTCAACAGCTAGCAAATCCCTAAATGATGTATTTAGGTGCCCTTTTAAAGATTTCATTCATACACACGTCGAGTAGCAGACAAGTTCAGTGGGTGTCCATTGCAGCATTTTGTAACAGAAATGTTGGAAACAAGCTAATACTCATCATCATCAGGGCAATGAACAAACATGAACTGTGAAGATCCATGTGAAAGAGGTGTTTGTCTCTAGCCCTTTCCTGAGGCTCAGTACCTAGAACAATGACTGGTTTTTAGTAGACACTAGACACATACTTGCGACATAAATGACTCAATGAATGTTCACGCCATGTTATATCATACAGCAGATAAAATACTCTACGTTCATTGACACTGATGAATCTCAAAGAAAAAAGGCCTGCAAAAGAACTTGTGGAGGATAAATTTGCATGTATGCATATTTTCAAAGCACACAAAACAATGTTATGTATTATTGATGCAGATGTAGGCACGTTACACAAATTCAAAATCCACCTGGAATTAAACCAGTCTTGCCCACGTCCACACCAACTAGCAGAGCCAAACCATCACCAGTCCTGTGCCGGATTATTATTGCCTTACCCTCCAAACTGGTCTCCCTGCTCTGCCCATGTCCTGCCTGGAATCTATTCTAAACAATAGTCAGGATGGTTCTGTTAAACGTTTGTCTGCTCAAAACTCTCAGATGGTTCTCAGAAATTCCTTATGATGGACTGCAAGGGTCTGCCTCGTCCCCAGCCCTTGGATCCCTAACCTTGCTCATTCCTCCAGATCTGCCCCAGCCTCTCTCCTTAAACCTAGGCTCCCTTGGCCTAGAATATCTTTGGCCCTGATGACTGTGTGCTTTTCTCCTCTTCATTCTTTAGCTCTTCCTAAAATGTTACCCTGTCACTGAATTGTTCCCTGGCGATCTTATCCAAAATTGAACACCCGTCCCATCCCCGCCCTGTTTTTTTTTTTTTCCTGCTTTATTTTTTTCTTAGCACATGTTCCCATCTAATATACTATTTATTTTACTTAGTTTTTGCTCTCTATCCCTACACTCTTTTAAGCGTCAGCCTCAAGAGTGCAGACACATTTGTCTATTTGATTTGTTGCTAAATATCCAGGAAGTAAAACATTGTCCGGTGCAGAGTGGGCTCTGAATCAAACATAAAAGCATAGTAGTCAGGATGCAGGCTTCTTCCAGAATAGTGACTGCCTTTGGGGACCAAGAAATGTGGGTAGAATGGGGGGGCTATTTCCAAATGCATTATATTGTTTTATATTCTAATCAACAAAAGAATGAAGCAAGCATGGCAAATGCTAGCATCGAAAGAATCTAAGTAATATATAGTTGTCTATTCCATTATTTTTCATGCTCTTAAATTGAGGAATAATATCTATATAACAAAGCACACTAATATTAAGTGTACAATTTTTTTTAAGATTTTATTTATTTATTTGTCAAAGAGAGAGAGAGCACAAGCAAGGGCAGAGCTGAGCAGGGAACCTGACTTGGGACTCAATCCCAGGACCCTGGGACCATGACCTAGCTGAAAGCAGATGCCTAACCAACTGAGCCACCCATTCATCCCTTGAGTGTACAACTTTGTACACTTTTTTTAGAGAAAGAGAGCATGCAAGTTGGGGGAGGGGGAGAAGAGAAAGAAAATCCCAAGCAGGCTCCATGCTCAGCGCAGAGCCAGACA
The DNA here is from genome assembly GCF_011764305.1 of Mustela putorius furo. Taxonomy (NCBI): domain Eukaryota; kingdom Metazoa; phylum Chordata; class Mammalia; order Carnivora; family Mustelidae; genus Mustela; species Mustela putorius. The sequence goes on from NW_025422171.1 coordinate 4,884,254, forward strand.
TGGGACTCAATCTCACCACCATGAGATCATGACCTGAGCTGAAACCAAGAGTCAGAGGCCTGACCGACTGAGCCACCCAGACACCCCAAGTGTACAACATTTTTTACATATGTGTACAGCCATGTGATCACCAGCTAAATTAAAATCCAGAAAATGTTTAGCACTCTATAAATGTTGCTTGTGCTCCTTCCCAGTTTATACCACTCCTGCCCCAGATAATCACTATTCTGACTTCAGTTTATCAGTTACATTTGCCTGTTCTGGAAATGCATACAAACAGGTTTATAGAAAGAGACTGTTCTGTGTCTGGCTTCTTTTACTGAACATAATGTCATTGAGACTTTTCCACGTTGTTGTATATACCAGTAAATCACTTTCTAAAAATTATAGTATGCCACTATAAAAATATACACAAGTATCTACCTAGCTTCCCATTCAGACATTTGATTTTTTTTTTCCTCATGTTTTGGCCCTTATGCACAAACATCTATAAATTTCCCAAACATATTTATTATAAACATATGCCCTCATCTCTCTTGTCTGTATTCTAGAACTGGACTATCTGAATCTTAGGTTAGGTATATGCTTAGACTTAGTAAAAATTGCCAAGCAGTTTTCTAAAGGGATCGCTAGCACCAGCAATGTCTGAGTTGCAGTTGCTCACATCCTTGTCAACACTTGTTATTATCAATCTTTTAAAATTGTAGCCATTCTGGGGGCACCTGGGTGGCTCAGTGGGTTAAGGCCTCTGCCGCGGGCTGAGGTCAAGATCTCAGGGTCCTGGGATTAAGCCCAGCATTGGGATCTCCGCCCCGCATCGGGTTTTCCGCTCCGCAGAGAGCCTGCTTCCTCCTCTCTCTCTCTGCCTGCCTCTTTGACTACGTGTGACCTCTCTCTCTCTCTCTCTCTCTCTGTCAAATAAATAAAAAAATCTCTTTTAAAAAAATTGTAGCCATTCTGGAGGGTGTGTGGCCATATCTCATTTCAGATTTTAATTTGCGTTCTCCTTATGAGCAGTAATGTGAAACACCTTATTCACTTCTTGGCCATCGGATATCCACTTCGGTGAGGTGCCCACTTTATAAAGTAGGTGGGTTGGCTTTGCTTATTATTTGTAAAAATTCACCTGTTCTGGAGAAGTTTCTTCAGATGCAGGTTGTGAATCTATGGCTTGCTTCCGTTTCCTTAATGAAGTTTTTGGTGAGGAGAAATATAAGATCTGGATGAGATCCATCTTCATGCTTTTGGATATTTAAAGTACTCTTTAAGTACTTTAAGTAATTAAAAATTCTTAGTTAAAAAGAGAGAGAGAGAGAGAAGAGGATCTTTCCTCTTTCTCGTAGTTAGAATATATATGGTCGGAAGGATCCTTTCTCTTCTTTCCTTCCTTTCTTTTCCTCCCTCTGTCCTTTTTTTTCTTTTTCTTTTTCTTTCTTTATTCCTTTCTTTTCCCTTCTTTCTCTTTTGCTGTGTATTGTATTAACTTACCGAGCACTAAGATGAACGTGGGGGTTAATTTTTAACTAGGCAGGACCCGCTTCCCAGCCCCCCACCCCCTTCTCCAGGGCTGTTCCGGCACCCGCTGTGCCCTGGCCTGTGCGCACCTTCCCCACAGCGCCATCCTGCGGCTAGAGGCGGCTTTGCCTCCCCTGTGGCTGATGGCCGATGGCGCGCAGGCGTGATGGGGCGCCGGGTGAAGGGCCTGGCCGCGGCGGGGAAGGTTGCCGCGGGGTGCCCCGCGGGAGCAGCCAAGTGGCAGGTGCTGCTGGAGCAGAACCGTGAGCTGCCCCGAGCAGGCGGCAAACATTTCTGGGGCTCCTGCTTCATCAGGTTTCGGAAAACCCAGTTGGCCGGTGCTGTGATAAACGCGCAGCGGCGGCAGGGCGGGCCCAGACTCACTCCTGTTTTAGGATAAATAGTTCAGATTCTACTTGAGACTAATTAAGTCAACTCCGCTTCATCAGCTTCAGGAAGAACGACGGGAGTGAAACGGGATTCTCTTGTTTGATCAGTGTGCTGAGAAGCCGGCGCTCACACAGAAGGAAAAGGGCGGAAATGAGCCTTATGGTGCATGAATTTCAGGGGCTTTGCGTTGGGCCAGATTTACAATCCAAGTGATTGCCTGGACAACACTCAGGAGCTAGAGATTGCAGTCGTGTTTCATGAATGCAGGGGAAATGTCTTCTAAGATGAGAGCAGTATCTCCAGCCCTTTGGAGTAGCCACCACCGGGTAGCTTGCTGCACTGCGGCATCTGGAATCGGGACCTTCCTTACTCCACGCGGAGCCTCCATTTCCACGCTTGCTCCCAACCCCCTGCGCTTGCTCAGGATTATCTGGGCACACATCTGTCTCTGTCACCAGACAGAAGCTTCTTTAAGTCAGGCTGTGTTCTATGCCCTCTCTCACATAGAATGTTGCTTTTGTAAATAATACTAATAATAATGAATACTATTTAACTGACCAAACTTCTGCTCATCTAGGCAAAGGCCGTTCCTGAACACCATGTATACCATGTATACTTACTATTTTTTTTTGATGTTGCACTCTGTAAAAATTCATTTATCTATCTTAAAATTTTGATTCCAGTAGAGTTAACATACAGTGTTATATTAGTTTCAGAGGTACAATAGAGTGATTCAAAGATTCTATACATGACTCAGTGCTCATCCAGGTAAGTGCCCTCTTAGTCCTCTTCACCTATTTCACCCATCCCCCCACCGACCTCCCCTCTGGTGACCATCCCTTTGTTCTCTATAATTAACAGTGTGTTTTTTGTTTCTCTCTCTCTCTCTCTTTTTTTTTTTTTTTTTTTTTTTTTTTTTTTTTTTTTTTTTTGGTTGCTTCTTAACCACTTTAAAAACAAGGACTGTTTCCTTCTGGAAAATGTTCCTTGTTCCAGGGATAGCATATGACATTGCAGAGTAAATATGCTAGGATAGGAGGAAAACAAAATAGATCTCTAACTTCAAAACTTTTTGAAATGTAAGTCTGTTAGAACTCCTCTTGTGGAGGCCACCACAACCCTGGTCCCTTTATAGTTTCCAGCAGGACAGTTTCTTTGAGAATTTTTCTGCATCTCAAAACACAAACTTCAACAGCTGCCTTAAGTAGCAATGTCTACTTTGGAAAGCTGGTCATGAAAAATTCTGGATTCTCTGGCCTCTAACAGAAGGTTTCTATTTTATTTCTTAGGTAACTGAAAGGGGCTGGTTTTTAATCTACAAAACTCTGTTGTCTAGATCTCCTTAGAGATCTCTGCTTTGCCTTGCACACTTTTCATGGTAATTAAGATGCTGGGCTTTGTTACTGTTTATGATGCAGAGACATAAATTTTAGGGAACATGATACTTGGTCTTGGAGAAGATAGTATTCTCTTAAAAATCCTCTTATTAATTCACATTGAATTAAGCAAGCACATTTCTGAATAACATGGAATCTGTCTTTTCTGGATGATGGAAAATAAGACTAGGTAGGATGGTGAAATTTTCACACATAGTCGAGGAACATCATAAAAAGTAAAAAGAGTCAAAGAATAATTTATAGAGGAAAAAATAGAGACAACATATTACAAAATAAGGCAGAGTTTAGAAAAGAGAATATGTGTTAATCCATCCAATCCAAATCAAGGAGATAACTGATAATGCCTAACAGAAATTAGTCATTTATTTATTCAACCACTCTTTCTTGGCCGTATGAGATGGTAAGAAGAGCTGCCAACTTATACAAGGCATTGATCCAGTCCCTAAAGGAGCCCTAAGGGCAGGACTGGCCCTAAGCCAAATTAGGAAATCTAGAACATAACATTTATCTTCAGTTTTTTTCTTTTCTTTTTGTGAACTTCTCCCCTGCCCCTTTCCCTTTCTGTGGTTAAATTTCCAAATTCTAGGCACAGAATTAAAAACCTTCTAGGAAATACATGTAGTTAGTATACTTATGGCTAACTAGGAATCGAGGTTGATGTTTCCTCTCAACAGTGGAATTCATATTTTAAAGCTTATCCATTTCAATAGAAATGCTTGACTGGCTCTGGTAAAACAAATCAGAAAAAGCTGGATTCAAATTCATCCGCAGAGAATAACAATAAAGAGATCTTTCTTTGAACCCCCAGGTAAAGCCATCCCACATTTTATTATTGTGAGAAACTAAAGGATAGCTTGTTTAACTGAAAACTTGAAATAACTTCAGTTATAGCCAAAAAGAAAATCTTGAGTTGGGTCAAATGCTTCAAGGATTTACATCATGGAACAGTAAAGGAATATTCTCTCTGCAATCTGCTTCTCCAAAGACTGTAGCTGGACTGCTCGGAGCACTATTTGTTAACAGAAGTAAGTTGATATAGTTGAGAGGGTCCAGAACAAGGCACCAAAATGATCAAAGGAGTGACTTGTGCATTAAGATCAAAAGACCTGGCAGTGTGTAGATTGGCCAAGTAACTGTGGAAAGGGGGTACCTGGATAGTCGATAGCGTCTACAAATATTTAAAAGGTGTTAACACTAAAGAAGGCGGCAAGTCCTTATTTTGCCTGCTTGGAGGTGAAACAGTGAAGGTAAAACTAAAGAAAGAAAAATGTGCCTGCAATATCAGAAAATACTTCTAACAAATAACAATTGACGTTTTGCAAAATTAGATCGTGTGAAGCACTAGGTCCACTATGTCCATAGCAGAAACTAAGCCTGAATAACTTTCTTCGTGAATCATTATATCTCACTGTATTTCTTGCCTCTATGATGCATTACTTAATACTTAGTAATGTATCTTCTTCTGCCTGTTGCTCAAGTTCTTTCACAGCCTTATAGGTTCCACCAGTGACACTGTACCTACTTTTTGGCAAAGTATGACTTGGGTAGCCTACTTATAATGACATACACCAATAGGAAAGCCTTGGAATGGTCGTCATCTTGGTATGTGCTCTATATGCAGCATCTTTGTTAACCAAGGAATACCTAGTTCAAAATGACAGTAGTTTAGGAGCGAGAAGCAAGCTTGATGTAATTAGCATCAGAGAGGCTGAATGACTTCTCTAAAACATATAAGCCTGATGACCAAACAGGGGCTAAAACAAGGTCTTCACCTGGTTTTCACAATGGGACCTGATTTCTACCATATGGCAATTCTTTTATCTCAAAAAAAAAAAAAAAAAATGCAGTCCTCTCTGACTCCAGGTGACTGTCTCCATTTATTTTTCTTAAACGTATGATTAGCAAATTTTAGGAATGTTTTTCCCTCTGCCAGATTTCCAAATGCTCACATTTTAATTATTGCATAGAAGAGATTCATTTAAAACTGCAAACTAGGTTCATAAATAGCATGGTTCTTATCCTAATGGGAGAATGATGTTGGGGCAAAGCCTCGCCGAAGGTCAACTCACTCATTGCCTTTGACACTGAGATGCTTGAGCTAAGAAGGGAGGCCTTCTTCCTCACACACAAAATGAACAGTCCTGCTCACTGCAACTTCTCTACCTAGATCAAGCTTCACACTTCCCATTGAAGTCTGGGATAAGAAGACCTTAAGCAGTGAAGAGCCATGATTGCCTTGTCACCACCACAGTCTGGGACAGTCTTACCAAGTGAAAGTGAGGACCATATCATTTCTTTTGACCATAAAACTTCAACAGTGTTAGGAGGACTGTGGAGAATGAGCTACATCGTATGGTAAGGAATGATGTATTGCCCCGCTGGCCTCCCTCTTCATTGATGGCCCATTTGGTTCTCAGCTAGACTCGTGATATGAGGACAAGTACGACGTAGATCCTGCCTTCAAAGAGCTCAGGGTCTGATGTGCAGAATGGAAACAGAAACCACTTTGGAAGACTGTAGGATTTGGTATGAAAGAGATAGTAGGTGCTACAATGGGTTATTCAAGAGGGAGAGACAATAGGCACCCATTCCTGCTGATGTTAGGGAAAACTACCTGAAAGAGCAGTCTATTTTGGTTTATTAAATGTTCTTCCTGTTCTATTTCTCTACATGTACACAAATACAGAATATTCATATGGTGAACGGGTTTATATATTAGACTGTTATGCAACTTGCTTTAAAAAAAAAACTTAAAAAATATCATAGATATCTTTCCATATATGTCCATGTCATTTTTCCAAATAGTTAGAGAGTATGTATTTCCATCATTTAGTTAACCGTTGCTCTGTTTCAGACCATTGGGTTGTTTCTAATTGTCACTAACTACCAATGTGATCTGAATGACAGCCTCCCCCTCATTTGGTCCCACAGAGGGTGCCTGTCTGCTCATTGGGCTTGGGATGGACCAGGGAGGGTATCTTTAGCTTTTGGAGTTAGAGTCCTCTGCTGGCTGGCATCACCCATCTCCCCGCCCCTGCCCCATCAGAGCACCACAGCAGGGTGACTCATTCAGTGCTCTTCAGAAGGCCATAGAGGAGGGGCTGCACTCTTTCAAAAAATCAATACAATCTCACATCTTTTCAGATCAAATACACATTGGCTTCTCAGGGTCCTGTTAGTAACATTTCCCCCACAAGAATAAGTGAGCTAAATACCCTAAAATATTTCAGCTTTATGGGCAGGATGGAAAGAAGTTGAGGGAGGTGGTGGTCAACAACTGCCCAACAACCAGACCCTTTGTTGTTCCAGCCAAGATGGGTAATGTGCTTCTGTTTCGTTCTCGAGAGGGCATTCCAGGTGGATATTCCAAGATTTCCCGAGTTTCTCTCATCTCCCAGGCCTCCTGAGTTCTGACATCTACTGTCCCCACCCCTAGCTCAGGACAGTTGACCCCCACTAGAGGGTAACAGAGGAGGCCTCAGCCAAACTTCAGTGGAGCCTCTCTCTGTTAGGTTTTTATCACTAGACATGGACAGAAAATGGACAGAGATGGGCATCTCTTGGTGTCTCCCCACTAGTGAAGCTGAAACTGATTAACCACCTGAAGTACCTGAAGAAAACCCAATTTACCATGACTCTATGTGAGGAATTTGTGATCAAGCCTAATTCTCCTATGACCTTGACTCTGACTCTATTCCTTCCAAGATAATGACCTTGGCTGAACTATGTCAAAGGTGCATCAACCTCACTCCTGGCCTGATTACTATTCCTTTTTTTTAAAGCTTTCATTTGTTTATTTATTTATTTATAGTGAGCAGGAGCAGGGCAGAGGGAGAGGGAGAGGGAGAGAGGATCTCAAGTAGACTCTACACTAAGCCCAACACAACGCTCAACCCCATGACCCAGAGATCATGACATGAGCTGAAATCAGGAGTCTAGAGCTTAACTGACTGAGCCACCAAGGTACCCCTGGCCTGATTACAATTTCTAATGCCTCCACATTAACCAAAAACACCTCTGCATGAGCCATCAGGGCAAATGGCACCATGAGCAATTTTTTTTCTGGTCTCCAAGTTTCTCCATTGAGAGCAGGAGTGAAACTATCATTTCACTTGCCACACAAATAAGACAGGGATGTATACCTTGTCAGCGATCCTTGTGTACACATGAGTGCATTCCCAGAACTAGAATGGATCAGCAGAGCCATACTGCCAAGTGCAAATTACAGTTCTTCCATCAGGGTACTACTATGGTAAATATCCCTTTCCTTATGCATTACCAGCTCTTTATAGGTGAAGGAGGAATTGAAAGGATGAGACAGAATTAGGCAGGGTAGAGGGCAAGGCTGGGAGGAACATAGGAGGTGCTGTTAGACAAAACAGCACCAAAAAGACACAGAGGAGAGTAGAAGTTCATGCCTCTGAGAACTAAATCCACTCATCCTAGCACTCGTTGATTTATGCATTCAATAAATGTTTTTTAAGTGCCTACTATGTGCCAGCTTTGGGTATTCAGTATGCTGGGGAAATGCTAGGCATTGAGTATACATTGCTAAACAAAATAGGATTTATGCTGCTAGAACCCAAAGTACAGAATTTCACAGAAGTTATGTTGGAAGTGCACAGAAGGTCAGATCACACACTGTCTTATAAGGAAGCTTGGTCTCCATCCTACAGGCAAAAGGAAAATGATATGATGCTATGGACTGAATGTGTGGTGTCCTCCCCCCATGTCATTCACATGTCAAAACCCTAATCCCCAGTGTGAAGGTATTTGGAGGTGGACATTGAGACATAATTAAGTCATGAGGGTGGAGTCCTCAAAATGAGATTTGTGCCCTAAGAAAAGACAAGAGATGGCTTGCTGCTCTGTCTCTCTGTCTCCCTCCCTCCACACCTACCATGTGAAGACAGGGTGAGAAGACTGCCTGTGAGTAGAACCCTGATCTCAGACTTCTAGCCTCCAGAGCTTTGAGAGGTAAATGTTTGTTGTTAAACCACCCAGTCTATGGTACTTTGTTACACAGCTTGGCTGACTAAAGCATATGATCATAAAGGGGGTCTTAGACCACCCAAACTAACCACAATAGGAAAATAAATTCAAGGAAGCCTAGACTTCAGGGCATGGTGAAAAGACATGCTTGTCTTTCCTCTCCCGGGGAAGGTGATGAGCTAGCACATTTCTAAATTGAAATTGGAGAATGTATCCCAATATATAAACTCATGCTGCACTGTTATACGTAAAGACACTATACCTTAAAACAGTTATCCTAAAAATACAAACACTGAAAACCATTTTGTGCATAAGCTAACTATTCTGAAGCTGACTTGAGGGCTTGATATTGCTGTTAAAAATAAGGATACTCTATGGGACATCTGGGTGGCTCAGTCGGTTAAGCATCAGACCCTTGGTTTTGTCTCAGGTCATGATCTTGGGGTCCTGATCTCAGGGTCCTGAGATGGAGCCCCAAGTCCTGCTCTGTGCTGGGTAGAGCCCACCTAAGATGTCTCTCTGCCTTTCTCCCCCAACCACAAGTCCACGCATGTACACTCTCTCTCTCCCTCAAAAACAAAAAGGATACTCTAATTCAGAGAAAATAGCCTTTCCTAATGATGACACAAAGTCCAGAAATCAGGAAAAAAAAATACTCAATTGTTTCTGTGTGCATTGGTGCACAATGGTGCATACTGGGGAAGGGGATAGAAAATGAAATTAGAAATGAGAATATGGGGCACCTGGGTGGCTCAATTAGTTGAGCTTCTGCCTTTGGTTCAGGTCGTGATCTCGGGGGTCCTGGGATGGAGCCCCATGTCCGGCGCCCTATTCAGTGGGGGAGCCTGCTTCTCCCTCTTACTCTGTCTCTCAAATAAATGAATAAACTCTTTTAAAAAAGAAATGAGGATAGAAGGGAAAATATGCAAAATAAAATGAAGTAAAATACAATTCAGTAAAACAAAAAAGAGTAAAATAAAACAATAGATCAGAAGAGTTTCTACATAGATAATAGTATGCCACAAGCTAAGAATAACTTATTTAATTGATTGTGTTATACCCATATATAAATACAGACAAGTCTAAAATACAAGTAGCAGGTTTAGCAATAATATTTGCAACATATATAATAGACATATTATTTATGATATAAAAATCATTGTTTCAAATAAATCAGAACATGTTAAATATTCAAAAAAGATAGCAAATCACAATAATGGAAATACAAATGACCAATACATTTCTGAAAAACTGCCTAATTTCACTTATACTGTAATAAGGAATAAAAATTAAAACAGTGAGGTAATATTTTTCACCCAATGGACCATAAAAAAGGAAATACTTATAACATTCAATGTGAAGCTAAGTAAAAGTTGGGAAAAACAGTTCATTTTCATATACTGCTAGCAATAATGTTAATTGGTGCAACCTTTTTGAGAGTAATGTGACAATACCATAAAACTGTAAATGCATATCATTTGACCTAACAATCTTCCAAAAATCTTTCCTAATATAATATAAATATAAGGAACATTCTGGCAAAGATATTAACTATGGTATCATTTACAATAACAAAATAATTGGAAATAACCTAATATCAACTAATAAAGGGATATCGTGCTAGCATTCTAATATATTTAGTGTAAAAAAGTAAGTTTTAAAACAATACAGAAAGATACAACATGGTCTTGTTTCGTTTTAAAAAATGTGTGTGGAGGGGTGCGTGGGTGGCTCAGTGGGTTAAAGACTCTGCCTTCGGCTCAGGTGATGACCCCAGGGTCCTGGGATCGAGCCCCGCATCGGGCTCTCTGCTCAGCAGGGGGCCTGTGTCCCTTCCTCTCTCTCTCTGCCTGCCTCTCTGCCTACTTGTGATCTCTGTCTGTCAAATAAATAAATAAAATTAAAAAATATATATGTGTGGGTTGGCTGTGTGACTCAGACGGTTAAGGGACTGATGCTTGGTTTCAGCTTAGGTCATGATCTCATGGGTCATGATACGGAGTCCCATGTCAGGCTCCAGGCTCAGTGGAGAGTGGGGAGTCTTCTTGAGATTCTCTCTCACTCTGCCCCCCTCCATTCATGCAGGTGTGCTCTCTCTCTCAAATAAATGTCTTTTAAAAATGTGTGTGTATGTGGTATGTTGCGTGGCATAGGGTGCGGAGTTTATGCATAGAGGGTGGTGTAGGTGTGTGTAGGACATAGGTATCGTGTGTGTGGAATACGACATATATGCAGTGTGTAGAGTATATGTGTGGTGTGTGTGTGTGGTGTATGAGTGAGGTACTGGGTCTGTGCCTGATATGGTGTGCGGAGTTGGGGGAGTGGTGTATGTATAGTGTGTATGGCGTGTGTGTATGGTATGGTGTGTGTGTGTGTGGCATATGTGCAGTATGGTATGAATGTGTGGTGTGTGTGTGTGTGTGTCCACGGGAGGCATGAGTGTGTGACCCCGGTGTAAAGGCTTTGGATTGGAATTAAGGAGGGAAGCAGTTCATTCCCATTGTACACATTTCAGTATCCTTTGAGCTCTTACTATAGACACCTGTACTGATGTTCTGATCTCTGAGTCATGTTTCTCTTTTCATGCTAGACCTTAACAGAGGAAATGGTGCAATTTCTATTCAAATTCCAGCACAAGCGACCTTTTTCTTAGGAACCTCATCTGAAAACAGTGTCTTATTTTACAATCTCTCCCCAGTGTCAGAGACATGCCCAATAAAGGGACTGATTGTCAGAGACATTTGTTTCATAACGCTTTGCACGTAGATACAATCGTGAGATAAAGCAGTGGCAACGCATTTCCCGTATTAAATATCACACAGAAGCCGGTACTTCAGATACCAACCAGAAGGTTAAATAAATACTAGAGAAGAACACCTTTGGCAGAAACCAGTGTGTTAGATACCTTCTCTGTTTGGTATTTGCCAGTAATGAAAAAGGCAGCCGTACTAGAGGCAGCAGTGGGAGCGGCCTCAAATCAAAAGAATATCTGTCTAGAGGTATGTTCAATGAGCTGTTGACAGGGGTTACTTCCGGGGGCAGGATGAGGCTTTTGCTTCTTGCTTTAATTATTTAAAACTATATAATTTTTAATTAAAAAATCAGAATTACGGGTGATATGAGTGAATTTTTTTTACTTTGTCTTTAATTACCCTATTTTCTATAATTAATATATGATGTTTTATAATTAGAAAAAATCTCAAATATATATAAAAATATATAAATATATATTATATAAATATATATTAAAAATATCAAATATAAATCTTAAAATTAACATTTTCCAGAGATGGACACATAAGCCGCCTCCTACTGGGGATCCCTGTGGCCCAAGAAACCTAGATTAATTTACAGACTTAAGTCAGCAGGGCTCCCTACTTGTGAAACAAAACAAAACGAAACGAAAAGGCACTTTAGAAAGATAATTTAACTAGCAGAAAACAATAGGGCAATAGTGTGATCTTGTAAAAGAGCACGGCTTTAGAATCATATACTCTTGAGGTTGATTTTAGGTATAGGACCTTAGAAAGTAACATCGCTCTTCTGACCCTAGTCTCCTGACCTTTGAACTTGGGGATTTAGTGTGAATCAAGCAGAGTACGAGACAGGATAGAGATAGTAAACCAGGAGGTGTTGTTATCTACTCTGCAGAATGCACATGGAAACAGAATTCCACCACATTCCCAACCTCTCAGAGACCCCAAACGAGCTGTCATGTCATCATCAAGACATTAGACAGAGGGCTGGACACTTTGTTGCCTCTAATTATAAAGCCTCTCATGCCAGGTCCCATGGGCATGCTGGCCCAGAGTCCTTTACTTCTGGTCACTCTCATTACTTTTTACCAGTTGGATACGTCTACCTTTTACTGGTGGAGGTCCTCACTATTCACCGATGTCAGGTACAGTCCCACAAGACCACACCCTTAATCTGAGTACAAGAAGTCTTGTTCCTTCCCAGAGATTTCTGGAACCCCACACCACACCAGGAGAGCAGAATCACAAAAAGCTTTCCCTCCCCAACCTCTGATATACACAGACCACCTCTATTGTGTTCCCAGTTATTCCTCCCTGTCTCCACGGACACCCGCTCTCCACCATACCCTTTGCTTGTGCATTTATGAAGGACCAAATATCCTTCTCTGTTTGGGGCACTCTGTCCCTGGGATAGTGGAAGACTCACTCACTGTGTTACTGTACCTGTATGTGAAGCTTCTACCCATCACTGAAGTTTATACACACTTCATTTATTGTTTTGAGAGAATCTTATTTATAATCTTATATGTTCATCTAAAGAATGGTGCATCCTTAACCTTGAATTTTAACATGAACAGGAATGAGGTATCCCCTTTTAAAACTTTCATAATACACTAAACTTTGTGGTTTGATAATACTGAGATGTCACAGTAACAATTTCTAAAAATCAAAGTTGTCCCCTTTCAGATACAATAAAACATGTTGCTTGCCAAAATGCAAAATATCTTGGTTTCAAAATAAGAAATGCTTTTAAAAAGAGGAATACAGAATGTCTTTCTCTTCCAAACAGAAACAACTTTTTCTCACTTGTTACAGTCAGAAATAACATATCTTTTTTTTTCTAAGCAACACTTTAAACAGTTGAGAGCTAACATGTGTTCCATACTTAGTACAGGCTGGTAGTGTTTTAATGTTGACAAGAACTAGGAGTAGGTACTCTTTTTTTTTTTCATTTTAGAGAGAAGGGATCTGAAGCTTAAAGTGACTTAGGCACCCTCAGAAATTTCTATTGAAATACTGGACTTCAAGTTAAGTGCGTAAACCTGGTGATTCAAAGACCTATACCCCTGGGGATAAAAATATATTAAATGTTTATAAAAAATAAATAAAAAATGAAAAAAAATCAAATAGAATAAAATTTTTTTAAAAATTAAAAAAAAAAAAAAGACAGCCTCATGCAAGAGACCATTCACTTAAGTTGTATGGTTCTAACTAGGACATTAAAATGTAGAAATATGACAAGAACAGTTTCCTTTTCCAAACTCTTTACTTTTACTTCCAACAACATATGTATATCTTACCTACTTTTAATGATCTATGAAACTAGAAGATAAAACCCCAAACTCTGGGAAGCCTGGGTGCCTCAGTGGGTTAAGCCTCTGCCTTTGGCTCAGGTCGTGATCTCAGGGAAGGAATTGAACCCCACATCAGGCTCTCTGCTCAGTGGGGGAGCCTGCTTCCCTGCTCTCTCTGCCTGCCTCTCTGCCTACTTGCATAGGCTCTGTCAAATAAATAAATAAATAATCTTTAAAAAAATTAAAAACAGAAAACAAAAAAACCCTCAACTCTGAGATTCATGCAATCCATAGGTTTTGACTTGAATAATGTCAGGAAAGTTCCATAATGTAGTCATTTTCTACAAATTATGAATAGCAACAGTGCCATAGCATATGCTTTATAGAAAGGTAGTTTTGGGCACCTGGGTGACTCAGTGGGTTAAGCCACTGCCTTTAGCTCAGGTCAAGAGCTCAGGGTCCTGGGATCGAGTCCTGCATTGGGCTCTCTGCTCAGCAGGGAAACTGCTTCCCTCTCTCTCTCTCTCTGCCTGCCTCTCTGTGTACTTGTGATCTCTCTCTGTCAAATAAATAAATAAAATCTTTAAAAAAAAAAAAAGAAAGAAAGGTAGTTTTATATCTAGGGAAGAAATAATACCAGTTTTACACAGACTCTCCTAGAAAAGAGGAGATGAAATAACTCATTCCCCACTCATTTTATGAAGCCAGCATTACCCTATACCCAAACCAAACAAAGACATTACAAGAAAAGAAAACTAGGGATCACTATCATGAACATTTGTACAAAAAAAAAAAGAAGAAATCAAATACAGCAATATTTTTAAAAGTTCATATATCACAACAAAATCCCAAGAATGCAAGACTAACCCAACATTCAAAAATCAGTGTAATTCATTATATAAACAAACTGAAGAAAACCATATAATCATGTCAGAAATCCTACAAATTACCATCCATTTACGATAAAAACTCTCAGAAAATTAGGATTAGAGAGGGCTTTCCTCAATTTGATGAAGATCATCTATAAAAACACCCCTATAGCTACCATTATACCTAGTGGTGAAAACTGTATGCTTTTTCTTTGAGATCAGGACAAAGGCAAGGATGACTTCTCTATTTAACTTAGATTCAACATCCTAATGAAGTCCTAGTTAGTGCAAAAAGGCAAGAAAAAGAAACAGAAGGCATAAGACTGGAGAAATAACAGAACAATCTCAATTTGCAGATACCATTATTTGTGTAGAACATCCCAAAAATCTTTTTAAAATTCTAGAACCAGTAAGTTCATCTAGCATGATGATGGGATAAAAGGCCCATATGTAAAAATCAATTGTATCTCTCTAGATTAGTAATGAAAAATTGAAATTCAGAGTAAAGAAACAACATAATTTACAACAACACCAAAAAATTAAATACCTAGGTATAAGTTTAGCAAAATATGTGAAGAATATTTATAACAATAGATATAAACACTGATCAAAGAAAGCTGAAAGAGAAAGAGAGATCACATCATGGATTGGCAAGTTTAATTCCTACAAAGTCAGTTCTCTCAAATAAGACCCACACATTCAACAAAATATCAGTTAAAATCCCAAAGAGTTTTCTAAAATAGATTTCAATAAGCTTATTCTAAAATTTATATGACAAGTCAAAAGAACTAGGATAGTCAAAACAATTCTGGAAAGAAAAAAAGTTGGAGGGTTTACACTACATGATTTCAAGACTTATTATAAAGCCACAGTAATAAATACAGTGAGCTATTGGCAAAACAGTAGAGTCCTGGGTCAATAGAAGAGAATAGAGGCCAGAAATAGATTCACACAAAATGCAGTCAATTATTTGTTGTGGGGTTTTTGTTTTGTTTGTTTTGTTTTGATTTTTACAAAGTTATGAAGGCAATTCAATAGAGAAAAGACAATCTTCAACATATTGTACTGAAATAACTGGATGGTCACAAATAAGTAAATAAGTATTTTTTTTTTTAAAGATTTTATTTATTTATTTGACAGAGAGAAATCACATTAAACATAAATAAATAAACCTTAATCTATACCTTTTATACCTTACACAATATTTAATTCCAAACTGGTCACAGATTAAAATGTAAAGTGTAGAACTATAAAAAATACTAGGAAAAAAAAAAGAAAATCTGGCCTTAGATTGGTGAAAGAATTTTAAAATAAGACCTCATTTAAAAAAATTTTTTTTAAATTTTAAAAAATTATTGCATTGGTCTTTATTAAATTTAAAATGTTTCCTCTGGAAGAGACACTGATAAAGAATAAAACAATAAGCCACAGACTGGGTGGAAATATTTTCAAATCGTATTTCTGACCAAGAACTATAAAAACTCAACAGTAAGAAAACAAAAGATGGTATGTAAAGAATAAGTCATGAGGAGGAAAGGTACAACACAGGAATATAATCACTAGTATTGTAACACTGTCATACGGTGACAGATGAGAGCTACACTTGTGCTGGGCCTAGCACAAAACATAGACTTGTTGAATCACTATGGTGTACACCTAAAACTAACGTAGTATTGTGTCAGCTATACTTCAACAGAAAAATAAATAATAAAATAAAATATAATGCATAGTCTGCCAAAAATATGTATAACATTAAAAAAAGAAAATTAAAAATAAAACAATTTTAAAACAGGCAAAAGATCTGAACGGCACTTCACCAAATACATAGATATGTGTGTGTGTATACATATATATATGTATATATACATATATATGTATGTAGCAAATATACATATGAAAAGATTCTTAGCATCATTAATCATTAAGGAATTCCAAGTTAAAACCACAAGATACCATTACATACCTATTAGAATAGCTAAAAATGTGTAAATGGCAATCTCAAATTCAAGTGAGACAGTGGAACTAGAACTAGAACTAACTAGAACTAACTAACTAGACTGGAACTCTAACATATTATTGGAAGTAATACAAACTGGTACAACCACTTCAGACAACTGCTTGGAAATTTCTTGTAAAATTAAGCATATCTGTCATGTGACACTGAAATCCCACACCTAAGTACATACTCAAGAGAAATGCAAATTTTTGTTCAAACAAGACTTTGTACATGTTTATAGTTAGCAGCTTCATTCACAATTACCAAAATTTGAAATAACCTAGATGTCCTTCAACTCGTGAGTGGGTAATCAAACTGCAATATATCCGTTCAGTAGAACACTATTCAGTAATAAAAAAGAACAACTGTTGATCCACACCACAACATAAATACATTTTAAATGCATTTTGCTAGGTGAAACAGACCAGACTCCAAAGATAGCATATTGTGTAATTCCTTTTATGTGATACTGTACAAAGGTCAAAAAAAAAAAAAAAAAAACAGTGAGAGGAAAAGATTAGTGGTTTTAGGGATCAGTGAATACAGGGCAAGTGTTGAATATAAAGGAACCATACAAGGCTATTTTGGAGGTGATAAAACTACTCTGTATGGAGCTGAGGTGGTGGATACATAACTATACATTGATCAGAAACCTGTATGCGGTGAAGCGAATATCCTGAATAAATTCTGGTTTTAGTTTATAGCATTGTATCAAGATCAATATTCTAATTTTGAGTTGAAGAAGTTGGCTTTGGGATAAATGGGAATTCTCTGTACAACTTTTATAATTCAGTAAATCTAAAATTATCCTCAAATAAAACGTTTTTCTAAGGTAATTTTATATTAAACTGGGTATGCTAAGCTAAATAAGATTTCTCACACAATTAAATTGAACATATTAAAAAAAACTAATCTGGACATAGAAATTGTGTTTCACAAATGTAGTATAAACTATGTTCCCAAATAGGCTCTTAACATATTTCTAGTGTCTGAAAGTAAATGAGTCACCATCACTCTACCACTCTTCTTTGCAATTCTATTTAGCAGGACAACTCAATTCTACTTTTTGCACCCAGATTTTGTCTTTTTCTGATTTTATCAAGAATTATAACTGTTCTGTGTTTTTTATGCCCTCAATTGTGTGGTAGAAGCTCTCACAATTTCACAAATGGTTGCATCATTAAATATTTTGACTTTAGATCAGCATTTCTTAAAGTACACCTTAAGAAGAAACTATGTTTATCTAACATTGTACTTTCTGATGAAGCTGAAATATTTCCCTAGTCCTTCTCTCTTCTGTGTTATCATTCCCAAGAAATTTCTTAGTATGTCTTTTGCCATTTTCTCACCATTCCATTTGCATTCTTTGTTAGTATTGTTGAGCTCCTGGGAACCAAGACTCATAGTCCGGTGTACTAATCAGCATGAATTCTAAATAGGCAGAAAATGAAATTGTGATTTTAATTGTAAAATACAAGTTTGATAGCTGATCTGAAAGCTAGCCTGACCTCAGAGAAGTATTTGGAGGGTAGTAGGGCAGATAAGAATGGTATTGTAATCTCTTAAATACTTAATCTCTTAAATTGAAGAACAGAAGGGAGCAAGGGTTCATTGTGAGTAAAGAACCATTTTGATCACTGATGGCCCATGTGTCTATATGTATCTGCTGAATTAATTTGTTGTTGTTTTATCAGAATCAGAACCATTGTGGGGATTCACTGTTGATGAACCACTACCTTGGAGCATCTTGAATTTGACAGATTATTAAATCACTAGCTGTTCTATTGTCTTTTAGTTATGGATAAACATTTATAATTTCCAATTTTATATGAGGGACATTTAAGAATTAAAACTACCAGTGCTATAGCACCAGGTAAACAGATGTAAGACTTTGAGAATTAGGTACTAGTATCAGCACAATTAATTTCATGCTCTGATAACAGAGAATGCACCTCTTTAATTAGATGAGAAACTAACAAAAATGGAAACAAC
The DNA here is from genome assembly GCF_011764305.1 of Mustela putorius furo. Classification (NCBI taxonomy): domain Eukaryota; kingdom Metazoa; phylum Chordata; class Mammalia; order Carnivora; family Mustelidae; genus Mustela; species Mustela putorius. The sequence goes on from NW_025422171.1 coordinate 4,902,455, forward strand.
ATAATTCATAGTATCTAAGCATACATTTCCAATATAAAGAGAATCAAAATAAGTATTAACTACTTGGAAATGATGAAATTCTTTTTTAAACCACAGATGGTTCAAAGAAAAAACTCAAAACCAAAATTCTGGACTTTTTTTTTTTTTTCAAAGTAAGCTTTGTACCTATTGTGGGGCTTGAACTCATGACTCCAAAATTAAGAGTCACATGCTCTACCAACTGAATCAGCCAGGCATCCAGAATATTTAGATAATAATGATTACTATTAAACACAATAGAATTCAAGTCACTTCTGATTTTAGCTCCTACATGTGAAGAGGTTAGAAGTCATGAAAACAAGAAAAAACTGAAAACCAATGACTTCTAGATCCATCAGGGAACTGAGGTCACAGGGCAAACTGCCACCCCAAAATCTGGATAGATGAGGAGATCTCAAGAATTAAACAGAGATCCGCTTACCAGAAGCAGAAGATGCAGGAGCCAATTACTATCAGGAACACTTAAATAGTAATTTTGATGTGTTCTTGGAGACTGAGTGTAGACTTGTAAGAAATTCTGGGGGGCCCAATCTTCATGGAACCAACATACTTTCTTAAATATTACCTCCAGGAAGTTCATCATGTTCTTACAGTGATGATCAGAGAAAAAACCCTTGTGTGTTAGTCAGAGAGTAGGGGAAAGTAACCATTTACAAATATGCCCAGAACATTCTCCACAATAAAAGCCTGCCCTGCAGAGGAAACTACTTTACCAGAGACTTAACTGATTCATATGTGATATAAATTTAAGAATTATCACACAGAGTATTTAAAGCAACTACAATTAACATAATAAAGGCTTGAATTAAAAAAAAAAGTAGACTACATGCAAGAACAGATGGGTAATGTAAGCCAAGAAATACAAATTCTAAGAAAGAATAAAAGAGAAATGCTAGAAAGTAAAAATACTCTAACAGAAGTGAAGAATGCCTTTGATGGTCCCTCTGATAGACTAGACACAGTGAGGTAAAAAAATCAGTGAGTTTGGAAAAAATGTCAATAGAAACTTCCCAAGCTAAAATACATAGAAGAAAAAATAATTTTTAAAAAATCTGTGGAGCAATTACTAATGGAGCAACATGCAAGTAATGGGAATGCTAGCAGAAGAAGAAAGAGAGAAGGAATACAAGAAATATTTAAAATAATAATAGCTGAGAATTTTTCAAAATTAATGACAAACACCAAACTATAAACCTAGGAAACTTAGAGAACAGTGGCCAGGGTAAACATTCAAAATTCTACAGGGAGGCACATCATATTTAAACTATAGAAAAGCAAAGGCAAAAATAAAAAATCTCAAAAGAAATCTGAAGGTAAATAAATAAATATATACATACATACACACATACATAATAAAAACACTTTGTCTATTTAAAAGTAAAGATAAGTTATATCAGAATTCTCCTAAGAAACCACAAAAACATAAAGAGAGTGGAGTGAAATATTTAAAGAGTGGAAAGAAAAAAAAAATCCTTACCAACCTAGAATTCTGTACCTGGCAAAATTATCCTTCAAAAGGATATAAGAAATCCATTTCTGAAGAAGAAATAAACTCTTTCAGACAAATGAAAACACAAGGAATTTGTTGTCTTGAAAGAAATGTTAAAAGAAGCTCTTCACAGAAAAGGAAAATTATATAAAAACTTAGACCTACAGAAAGGAAGAGTGAGTAAATGAACATATAATAAAATTTTTTATTTTCCTACTTTTTGTTGAGCTAATAAATAACTGTTCTGAGCAATAATAGCAACAATGTGTTGGGTGATTGTGGCTTATGGATAAATGAAATAAATGACAACAATGTTATAAGAGATGAGAAAGAGTAATTGGGACTGCTCAGTTATAAGATACATTATACTACCCGTGAAACATTATAGTATTATATAAGAACGGATTTAGATTTGTTCTTAATGGTTGCCCTGGTATGTGTGATATACTTTTACAAATAATAAACAGATTGAGAAGAAATTAAATTTTCTTTGCTCACAGATCCCCAAGGAGCTGACCAAAAAAATTCTAAAACTAATAAGTGATAACAGCAAGGTTGCTTACATTTACATTCTTACTGACAATGAACTTAGGTATAAATCTTAAAACATACAAGACTTAGCTATAAATCTTAAAATATACAAGACTTAGGTATAAATCTTAGGTATAAATCTTAAAATATACAAGATCTATATGAGGAAACCTACAAAATTCTGACAAAAGAAATCAAAGAAGATCTAAACAAGTGGAGAGCTGTTCATGTTCTCAAATAGGAAGACTCACTATTGCTAAGATGTCAGTTTTTCCCACTGTGATCTATAGATTCAATACGACCTCAAGTAAAATTCCACCAAGTTATTCTGTGACTATCAGCAAACCAATTCTAAAGTTTATATGGAAAATCAAAAGACTGAGAATTGCCAACACAATGCTGAAGAAAAATGTCAGAGAACTGGTTTTATCTGACTTCAATATATCCTACAAAGCTATAATAATCAAGACAATGTGGTATTAGTATAAGACGAGATAAATTTCATCAATGAAACAGACAAAAGAGCCCAGAAATAAACCTACACGTATGTAGTCAACTGATCTTTGACAAAGGAACAAAGATAATTCAGTGAATGCTGCTAGAACAACTGAACAGTCCTGTGCAAAACCATGAATCTTTACACCTTTTATAAAAATGAACTCAAAATGGGTCACAGACCTAAATGTAAAACACAAATCTATAAAACTTCCAGAAGGCAAGATAAGAAGAGACCTTGGGTTTGGTGATGAGTTTTAAATACAATACTAAAAGCATAATTATCATTAAAGAAAAAATTGATAAGGTGAACTTTATTAAAACTAAAAATATCTGCTCTGTAAAAATATTGTTAATAGAATACAAAGGTAAGCCACGGACTAGGAGACAGCATTCACAGAGCACATATCCGATACGGGACTTGTACTCAGAATACACAGAGAACGTTTAAAAGTCAACAATAAGAAAACTTACTCCCCAATTTAAAATTTGCAAAAGATGTGAATAGGCACCTCACCAGAGAAGATATACAAATAAGAAGTAAACATATGAAAAGATGTTCAATGTCATATGTCATTGGGTGATTGCAAATTAGAACAATGAGATACTGTTATACATAATGGCTAAAATCCAAAACAAAATAAAACAACAACAACAAAAAAACTCTGACAATGCCTTGACAAGGATGCATAGCAACTGAGACTCTTACTCATTGTCAGTAAGAATGTAAAATGATGCAGTAACTTTGGAAGACAATTTCTTTTTTTTTTAATTTTTTATTTCTTTTCAGTGTAATTTTTTATTTCTTTTCATTGTTTTTGTGCCACACCCAGTGCTCCATGCAATCCGTGCCCTCTCTAATACCCACCACCTGGTTCCCCCAACCTCCCACCCCCCGCCCCTTCAAAACCCTCAGATTGTTTTTCAGAGTCCATAGTCTCTCATGGTTCACCTCCACTTCTGATTTCCCTCAACTCCCTTCTCCTCTCCATCTCCCCTTGTCCTCCATGTTATTTGTTATGCTCCACAAATAAGTGAAACCATATGATAATTGACTCTCTCTGCTTGACTTATTTCATTCAGTCTCTTCCAGTCCCGTCCATGTTGCTACAAAAGTTGGGTATTCATCTTTTCTGATGGAGGCATAATACTCCATAGTGTATATGGACCACATCTTCCTTATCCATTTGTCTGTTGAAGGGCATCTTGGTTCTTTCCACAGTTTGGGGACTGTGGCCATTGCTGCTATAAACATTGGGGTACAGATGGCCCTTCTTTTCACTACATCTGTATCTTACTGGGTAAATACCCAGTAGTGCAATTTCAGGGTCTAGGGAAGCTCTATTTTTAATTTCTTAAGGAATCTCCACACTGTTTTCCAAAGTGGCTGCACCAACTGGCATTCCCACCAATCGTGAAAGAGGGTTCCCCTTTCTCCACATCCTCTCCAACACATGTTGTTTCAGGAAGACAGGAAATTTCTTTAAAAAATCTAACCATTGTCTCACCATGTGATCCAGCAGCCACACTCTTTGGCACTTCTATATTCAAGTGAGTTGAAAACTTATATCCACACGAATACCTACACAAAGATGTTTAGCAACATTTTTCACAATTGCCAGACCTTGGAAGATCCTTGGAAGGTACTCTTCTCTATGGAAATAGATAAAGAAACTGTGGCACATCCATAAAATAGAATATTATTCAGCAATAACAAGAAATGAGCTATTAAGTTAGGAAAAGACAAGAATGCATATTACCAAGTGAAAGAAGCCAATCTGAGAGAAGAAGCCAATCATATAATAGAAATCATATAGTATGATTTCTATTATATGACTGTCTGCAAAAGGAAAAACTATGGAGACATAGTGGTATTGTGATTGCCAGGAATTTAGTGATTGCCAGGAATTCAGGACAGGGCAAGGTGATTAGGTGGAGGACTGAGGATTTTTTTTTTTTTAAAGATTTTATTTATTTATTTGACAGACAGAGACCACAAGTAGGCAGAGAGGCAGGCAGAGAGAGAGAGGAAAGGAAGCAGGCTCCCTGCTGAGCAGAGAACCAGATGTGGGACGCGATCCCAGGACTCTGGGATCACGACCTAGACCAAAGGCAGAGGCTTTAACCCACTGAGCCACCCAGGCGCCCCAAGACTGAGGATTTTTAGGGCAGTGAAACTATGCTGTATGATACTGTACTGATATATACATGATATTATGAATTCATTAAAATCTATAGAATGGCACAACACAAACAATGTGTTTAGTGTAAACTGAGGACTTTGGTTAATGATAATGGATCAACATTGTTTCATTAATTACAAATATATCACTCTGAGGCAAGATGCGAATAATAGGGGAAGCTGTTAAGAAGCGTAAGGGTTAAATGGAACATCTCTGTAAGAACTATTTAATTTTTCTGTCAGTCTAAAACTATTCCATAAAATGAAGTGTATATGTATATATATATATGTACACACACACACACACACACACACACACATATAAAGTTAAGCACTGGCATCAACAAATTGCAAATTAACACCATCATGAGGCACCCCCAGACTCCATTTGAATAGCTAAAATTCTAAAGATTAACAATAACAAGTGTAGTCAAGGATATAGAGCAAATGGGAATCTCATACATCGCTGATGGGAACATAAAATGATGTAACTATTTGGGGAAACAATTTGGCAGTTTCTTGTAATGTTAAATATATGCCATATAACCCAGAATTTCTACTACTAGGTATTTACCTCAGAGAACTAAAAATATATACCCACTCAAAGACTTGTACAGATGTTCATAACAGCTTTATATCTAATAGCTGAAATGTATGCTTTAATTCCTCTTTAATTACTTTCAACAGTGTTTTGCTTCACTTAATAGTACCCATGAACTGACATTTTGGAGAAGAAAGAAACTTTTTTCCCACAGGAGAGGAAGTGATCCAGCCAGAGCAGGAGGTATCCACAGGAGCTGAGAGAGATTTTTAGGAAGTGGGTTGGAGGCTTTCTGATGAGAATATAAGCCTTTTGAAATTTTGGGTGGGCTCTGTATTAGTTTCCTAGGGCTATGGTAACAAAGTACCTATTATAGACAGGGGAGCTTAAACAACGGAAATTGACTCTTATAGTCTGGAGGCAAGAAGTTTGAAATTAAGATGTTGGCAGGGTTGGTGCCAACTGAAGACTGCCAGGGAGAATCTGTCCCAGGCCTCTCTCCTTGGCTTGTAGATGGTCATTTTTCTCTCTGGGTCTATTCACGTCATCTTCCATCTGTGTGTCTCTGTGACTAAATTTCAGCCTTTTATGAAGAAACCAGTCATATAGGATTACAGTCCACCCTAATGACCTCATTTTAAGGTGATTACTTCTATAAAGACCCTACCTCTAAGGGAGGTCACATTCTGAGGTACTGGGGGTTAGGATTCCAACATATGAATTTTGGGGCTGTAATTCAACCCATTATGGCTTGAAACATTTCTTTTTAATGTAATGGAGAGGGTAATCAGATAATATAAGCATGGTCCTTGGCTTCTGAAGACTTGAGGACATCTGTGTTACCTCAAATTCAGATTAAGTGGTCCAAGGACCCATGCGATATTTTGCCCTGCTCCTTTGGAATATTGAGCCCAACTCAAATTTGAGTTTGATTTCCCAAGTTAAGTGTTGGTGTTTCACTATTGCTCTTTAATTCTTATGGAGAAAGAAATGAAACTTGGCTTTCCTGTTGAGTCTTTTCTGCTTGATTTTCAATTCTTCTCCATCTTAAAAATTTTGGTAGAATACACATAACATTAAATTTACTACCTTAACCATTTTTAAGTGTACACTTCAGTGGTACTGAAGACATCTATATTTTTGTGCACCCACCACTATCCATCTCCAGATCTCTTTTCATCTTGCAATACTGAATATTTGTCCCTGTTAAACAATAACTTCCAATGACCCTCTCCCCCAAGCCCCTGGTAACCACTATTCTTTGTTTCAGTTGTCCCTTTTCCCCATACCCTAGGCTCTGGTAAACACCATTCTATTCTCTGTTACTATGAGTTGGATGGGGCTTTTTGTTTTGGTTTTCTTTTTTTAGTTTGTGTGTGTGATTTGTTTTTTAAGATTCCATGTATAAGTCAAATCATGCAATATTATCCTTCTGTGTATGGCTTGCTTCACTTATTGTATATCCTCCAGCTTCCTATACACTGTCAAAAATGTCAGCATTTCCTTCTTTTTTTAGGCTGAATAAATCTCCATTGTGTGGAGATAGATATATATATATACACATATATATCTGGATATATATGCCACACAATGGAGTATTTTATATATATACACACCACATTTTCTTTATCCACTTATCTGTGGAGAGACATTTAGCTTATTTCCCTGTCTTGCCTGTAGTGAATAATGCGGCCATGAACATGGGTACACGAAGCTGCTCATTCTTTGATCTCATTTCCTCTGGATACGTACTCCCATGGGACTGCTTGATCTGCTTTGCATAAGCTTGTCTCAACAACACCGAGACTATAGATGCTGTCATCTTCTTGCAGTACAGGAAAATGAAGCTTTGTCTCTTGCCCAAATTGTTCAAGCTGTTATTAAGTTACAGATAAAAAGATTAAACCCAGGCGCTTCTGGCTCCAGTGCGCATGCTCTTCCCGTAGCATCGAGCTACTTCACACAGGCACGCGAAGTATGTCAATGGAACAAGTTTTACGGTGGCTCCTCCCGGTTTATGTACATACAGCTATGTTAGCTGATAGAAGCCAGGATGCATCTAAACAAAAAGTGGAGAAAAGAGGGCATTAGAAAAGAAGTGGGTTGGGGGAGATTGGAGGGGGAGATGAACCCTGAGAGACTGTGGACTCTGAGAAACAATCTGAGGGTTTAGGAGGGGCGGGGGGTGGGAGGTTGGGGGAGCCTGGTGGTGGGTATTGTGGAGGGCACGGATTGCATGGAGCACAGGGTGCGGTGCATAAACAATGAATTCTGGAACACTGAAGAGAAATTTTAAAAATAACAAAAATTAAAAAAATAAAAGATCTCCAGGTAACTCCAAGAACTTAGAAAAGCGGGGGGGGGGGGGGGGTGGTTGTATTACCTGAACCCGTAGGTCAGGATTGTAGGGATGGATGCGATTCATCCCTCAAGGTAGCGAAACAGAGAAAGCATGTTTCAGCCGTTGGAAAGAAGCTAGCACTCAGCGTTAATAGAGGGATACGTGAGGCGCCCCCTTAAGAATCTCGGGGAGACATGCCCTTTTTGATAGGACAAATGGAAGCTTCCTCAGTTTTCAGTACAGTGAGATCCAGCATCAAGCTCCTCACTGGGGATCAGCTTGCTGTCCCGGCGCCTTTGACACAGCGCGGGGGCTGACACGCCATTTGGAGGAGAGAGTAAAAGAAGCCATTGATAAGTGATGTGGCACCAGGGGTCATGATAAGATGTTGTAACCTGGTGTTATTGAAACAGATAATTAAGGAGAGTGTAGTGACATATTTCTCATCACCAGGGCATCCGATTTCATTTCACTGATCTAAGTTTCTTGGAGGGAAAGAAAAAAGCTTTGCAGTAGCTCCCCTTCACGGTGCCCTTGGGGAATAACAATGGTCCAGGTCACATCTCCACAATGAAGGGAGCTCCGTGGGCTGAAGCACAGCACTAATGAGCCCGGGTCAAGAGGTCACTCCTCATTGGAGGAGGGAGGGCCTTTAGCCACACTCTGCTCCTGGCGACAGATGGGGCCCTAACCTCATTCCCCTTTCATCTCACACGTGGGGTGGGGGGGGAGGGTTTGGGGCCACAAGAGGACCAATTCATAGTAATTTTTAGTGACTTGGTGAATAAACTCTTCCATTGGAGATGATACTGCATCGCTAGATGTATTTTGAACACCCCATCTTCCTTGGTGAGATTTGTATAAATCAAGGATCACTTGACTGGTTTTCAAGCGAGTCCCTGCTTTCAAATGCCTCCTGTAAGCTTCCAGTGAAAGGGCAAGAATCCTAATTCAGTCCCTCACCTATTTCCATTGGTGCTGAACTCTGTTAAGACGCTAGGATTACTTGCTGGTGCAAAGAACCTTACAGAGCATTCAGTTGTGTCGTCAACCGTCAGCGTATGGGGAGACCCTGTTCTTGAGTGTTGTGTGATGGAATATGGATTTCATGCTGGTCGCACGGCTGGATGACCTCCAGGAAGAAATGGGCACATGCCTCTTTGGAAATATTTTGTACTTTTAAATATTTTTGTTGTATTCAAAGGAGCCCTGGAAACGTTATGTGAAGTCCAGATACCAGAGGATTTTTCCTGCTCTACTTTCCTGAAGTCATAAAGAATCACACCTGCACTTCAAACACTATCTGAGCTCTGTGCCTCTTAGAGAAATGATGTATGAGGTAGAAAAATTATAAAAGAGATGCTGAGAAATAAACGTGACCATTTACACGTTATATATATTAAGCTCATTAACTGTTCAAACCAGTATTTTGCTATTAAAATTTGTTGGAGATTCAGAGGACACATTACAAACACTTTGGGGAAAATTTAGACAAAACTAATTAGGGAGGGAAGTTATGTAGGAAAGATGAAATTCTACTGTTTTCTCATTTTTTCAAATATGTTTTTTAACTGTCCTTCCAAAAGTTGGCAAATTTCCATTAGGAAATAGAAAATTTCCCTTTCACTCCATGAAAGAGTGGTCTGGAATTCAGAAGTGCACTGAATCCTGGATTGTAATGAAGGTGAAATTTCTGATTATCTTCTATTTCGATAAGTACTAAAAATAAAATAAACTTATAGTATTAAATCTGCCAATGTGAAGGACCAAGTGAAAAAATTCTAAATATTGTGCAATAGCCTTGATTTTAAATTATGGAAAATTAGACTAATGTGGGGATGTTTCACGAGTTAAGAGTGCAAACTATGGATTTGTGAGAAACAGTCCTAAAGGGACATAAAGCTTTGGGGCTAGCACAGTGCCTTCCTCTACCTAATTCTTTTCTTTCGTGAATTTTAAAATGTTCAACAGGTGTTACAGAATTATACCTATCTACGAACTACACATTGTTTTAAAATCTAATTTTCAGAATCCCTGACGAAGACCAAGAGTCAGAGTAAGTGCCTGTCCAAAGGCTTAGTGAAAGGGTGGCACTGATTAATTGTTGGTTATCCGCCGAATAATTACCTTAATTGAATACACCGCTTTTTAATTGACAGTCACTTCTAATAATTTAAGTTTCAAGGAAAAGACAGCTTCCTTTAAATCCTTAAAGATGTGTCACGTCTTAAAGGCACATTTTCAAAGTATTTACCCTTTCCATGTGTCAGAGCCCCTGGGTGTTTTCTGGAATGGTCTTACTGTGATATTTAACTACTCTGAATATATGACACTCAGTCTTTGTGAAAAATTGTGATTCTTATCAACGAAGAGGCCATTAAATGCTGTCATTTGGAACCCAGATGGATCAGGGATAGTATCGCGCTCCAGCAATCGCTGTCTTTTCCAACTGGGAAGCAGATAACAGAAACCGGACTGCGTGAGGCACAATAGCCTGACGTGATTAGAAATCAGGCAGACTCTGGCTTCTCTGGAGCTGTACTCCCCCACAGGCTGAATTATAGCTCTCCTACCAGTCCCACGGCGCTGAATGATGTCATGGGATCTGCAGTTCAGCGAGATGAAAGGGATAAAGCAGAACCCGCTGGCACTAGGCAAAGCTTCCAACACACAATCCACAACACAGCTTGGGAACCGAAAAAGCTACAGATCCAGCCACTCAGCCCAGGCTTGGGAGAGCCACCGGTATTGCCTGGTTGCAAAGGGGAAGAGGAAAAAGAAAGAGAGAGAGAGAGGAAAACAACGTGATCCGTGTTAAACAAAAGAATTTGTGGACTAGGAGGCGGGAGGGTGACTACCTGCCGAAAGCGAACTTTCTTGATATCCGTGCATATATATAAACTTTGCTCTGCCTTTGATGTTCTGCAACTGATCACCGATCAGATTACGGGCATTTCATCTCCCTGCTCCTCTGCCTTTGATCTGCATGGTTAATTTTATTTTCCTGGATTTGAAGTTTCGTCTGGGCTTGTGCTGACATACATTTTTGGGACGGTGGAAGCATTTGGCGTAGAAGCGCTGCCAAGGAGAAACTAAGCTGTGGAAAGGGTGAGTACTGGAAAGAGTTCAGCACGTTGCAGGTACAGCATTTTATGTTGTGTGGAGCTTTCACTTCACTTCTCCTGTGTGTTCTAAGAAAAAGACGGGTTTAATCAATTAAAAGCAGGCATTTTTCTACTCGAGTGTTGCATTCATTATGTTGTATGCATGTGTCAGAGGAAATATGATTCTCAAAGCCATTTGAATAGTTCATACAAGAGGGTTTGCAATCTGTCATGTAAATTTTACTTGGAAATGAGTTGTTCAAGCAGGAGAAAGCTGAGTGCTAACTTTAGCACACAACCCGCCTTCAGAGCCTGAGATCTGCAAGCTATAATTGCTCTAAGTATTTACAGGTTACTTTATTTAGTAAACAGACAGTGGAACTTTACAGGCTGCCAATGCTTTCCTTGTTTTCTTACATAAAAGAGTATAGTGCATCGCTGGCAATACTGTTCCTTTAGTTTATTTATTCTCCCACCTCCAAGATGTAAACCTATCAAATACATTTCCTTATGCAGTTTGCATCCTCAAGGGAATTACTGAAAAGGCATTCAAGTATGATTAAAGCCTTTTATGTGTAAAACTGAAGAATTTTAAAACAGGGAGCGTAAGTGGTGCCAAGTTTGGTTAAAAAAAATTCGCTAGTGATTTTTCTGTAACCTTTGGGAATAGCACAAGCCTTATTTACAGGAACATTCCCGACGTTAGTGTTCCTAAATTAACATTTACTTTAAATTTATAGTGACAGCTGTTGTAGTTAAAACTTGCCAACTGTTTATGAAAACTATCTGAGTAATCAATAGTTACTATGCTACATATAGTTTTTAGTCACATTTTCACTTTAGTTTATACTCAACTTGGCAAAACCAAAATATATATCACGGTGCGGAACTTGAAAGTTCACTGTTCGGGTTTTTCTTTTTCTTTTTCTTTTTTTTATTTTGTCGACTCAATGATCACACACACATACAGAGAAATCTTTACACTGAGATGCAAGAATTCAATACAGTGGAAAAGTAAGAGCTCCGTGTTCACATTAGTTCACTTTAATGTTCTAATTTTAGGTTTATTTGGGTAGAATAATTATCATCACAATGGTCTATTTTATGCTAACTGAACCACAAAGAAATTATAAGTGATAAGACTAGTTATCCTTTAGTTTGAAATTCTGATGAAAAAGGAAAGGTCTAACGAGCCTCATTTCAAATGTAATTAATTTTTTCAGAGCCAATTAATTTAATTACATTCTAAGCTTTCCTCCAGATATTAGAAGGAGGGTAATTAGCACTGTTTGCTTAATTTTAAAACTTTGATAGCTATTAAGTGGAGATTATTTAAAACCGTTCTAAACTGACTATATTTTAGAAATGTGTCAGTAAGAATTTAATCTAAAAGATTTAACTGTTGTTTTTAGTCATGCCAGGAGAGGCATTTAATTTTTGTTCTACTGACAATGTAACAAAGCATGTTCAAAATATCCTGAGGTATCAGTTTAGGTTGATTCTTTCATTTGTTTGCTTAAAAAATCCTCTTTAAATCACAAAAGCAGTATTAATGTTCACATTTCAATAAAGAAAATTAAGTTTCTTAAAGTAATGAGGGGAGAAGATGCCTGAAGAAACAACATGCTTAGGAATTTGATCACTTAGTTTAGATTTGGGATTTATGAAAATTGTAAATGATTGTTTATTCTGCTACCAGGTTCATTTTAACAGCTACAGACTCTCCTCATTACAAAACAAAAGGGAGAATTAGCAATTATCTGATTAATTTAAGCTTTGTAGAAAACGAGCTTGGGCAAGTCAAGTCCTTGAAAATCCACTTCAGTGTCTGAATTAATTCAGTTAATTCTTTACTACTTCTGTCTTGGTTGAGAAATGAAACAGATTGTATTTGATTTTAAAATAAAGATGGCTATTACTGAATGTACAGGTACAGTCTTAAAAAGCATTTCTTAATTAATTGCCTCATGATGATCTTGATTGTGACTTAAGTTGCTATACTCCATAATACTTCCATGAAGGAAACCCTTATGTCACAATTTTCAAAGCACTCTCCTATCTAATGCTTCAATGGTAGCTTTGTTACTGTAGAAGGTCCAAGTCTTCAAAAGACTTTTATTTCTAGTCCTGATTCTGTCACAGAGTTGCTATGTGACCTTAAGAAAGTCGCTTCACTACTCACTTTTCTCATGTGTGAACGGAGGGAGTTGACTCTACCATTATGAAAGAAGCTGGGTAGAATTTTTAGAGCCATTTTACAGATGAGAAAACTGAGATTAGAGAAGAGTTAACCTGACTATCTGAATCAAGGCCCCATAGCTGGTTTTTCAAGTCCTAATCTTATGTTCTTTCTTGTTCACCGCACATAGTCTGTTTTCTAAAAACTGAACAATGAAACCAATGCGCTGTGTAGCTGAACAGGGAACAATATCAGTTCAAAAGATAAAGGTGGCCAGTTCCTACAGGAGTGTATATATATACAAAATATATATATTTTTTCGTTTCCACAGTAGATAATGTCAGTTAACTGGATTAGTCTGGTTATTTTCCAACTGTTCTTTTTGTTCTGTATCTCTAAGCAGTCTGAACACAATTACTGTTACACATAATGTACCAGAACATTTAAAAAAATTTTTTACCAAAAATTAATGTATCAATGCAACATGGAAATACAGAACTTTGTGTGTTTCTGCCTGGGTATACATGTATATACAAGTTTGGCATTATCTAGGCCATCTTTGTGTGTTTTCAAGGAATACATATTTTCTTAGAAGATGTCAATAGGGTCCCAGAGGAGTCTAATAGTTAATGAAAAGTTGTTATTCATTGAGGGAGATTCCCAGTGCGATTTTTGTGAGATTTCACTTCACAAATTTAATATGGTTCTTACATGATAGGTGTTCCATACTACATTTGATCATGTTAAGAGTGCCATTAACTTTTTTTTCCTGGGGTAAAAAAAATTTTCATGCTTAGGAATTTGATCATTTAGTTTAGATTTGGGATTTGTTTTCTTTTGTTTCTCTTTTCCTGGGGGTGGGGGGCGGAATTTCTTGTGAATAAATTTGATTTATTTATGGACTATAAATTTTGAACATAGAATAAATTTTGATTTATTTATGGACTGTAAATTTTGAACATAGATGTCTTGAGACCAAATAGCTGTCCCTCGTGTCTTATTGTCCTCATAAAAGTTTCATCTGAAGCTTTACAAGTTATTATTTGGTAACATTCACTAATATTTATGAACTCACTAATAATTAATTAATTCACTAATGCTTACTGAATATTTGTATGTCAGGAACTCTCACCATGTTTCTTAAAACATGATCTCATTTAAATTTACAATCACTGTTTGCATTCCCATTATACAGATGAGAAAAGTGAGTCTCAGAGAGGTTAAACACCATATGCAAGATCACGAAGCTAATTAAGTGACAGCACTAGACTACATCTGATTTCAAATCTTGGGTTCTTTTGTTCTAGGGGTGGGTACTTAATTTTTTCCATTACAAGAATTTTATAGAGCCCAACTCAATTGTTAGCAAACATTAGAACAAAAATTTTGACCAAAAAGAGAGTTCTGTATTTTTTCTTTCTTTTGATATATTTTATGAGAGTTATTAGAAATTTTTATAGAGTTTCCCATCACCTAGCCTAGAATATATAGCTATAAAGTATCTCAAGACAGAAATTCTTCTTCTGCTGCTTCACAACTAGACAGAACTCAAGCATTGGACATTGGCTTGGTCAGACTCTCTTCTCTATGATGGCAGAGCCAGACCAAGGCATCCTGAAAAAATTAATAATTTGGTGCCCCTTGAAAGAATGATCTTTATAATTTTGTACGCCCAATCTACAAAAATGGGCAATAAAAAGGAGGGCAGAAGGAGGCTCCTTGGTAACTGTGCTTAATTTCCCCTCTACCATTATAAGGCATTCAGCTTTGGCTCTGGGGTTGTTCCTCAACCCACCCACTTGCTGGAATGACCCCTCAGAAGTTATCAAGTCTCCTGTCCTTAGATTGAGAGGTGGTTCAACACCATCCTTGGTGAGTTCAATCTGCTCTTTGATGAAATGGAGGAGGGAGAGGTGAGGTGGGGAGGTAGAGATTTCCATCGACTTTATCAAACCATTCCTTCACATAAACCACTCGCTGCAAGAGGTGTTCTGACAAATACAGCTTTCTCCATCCTCTTAAATGTCCCCAGTACTTGGGCAGGCCTAGCCTAGCAACAGGGGGTGCTGCCCAGCTAAACGGTTCCTTCATTAAGGCACACACAGAGAAGTCTGCCATATTTATAGGAAAGAGAGGAGGGGAGTCAAGGGTCCATTTCTTCTCCCATTAGAAACATGAAAAGTCTAGCCAGTGGGGGTGTCATAAACTCATGAAGATCAGTGCAAGTGCTATAACTTATAACAACTTTGTTCTATAAATGTCAGAAGTTTGACATTACATAAACTAACTAAATAAACCCTTTGGCCTTTTCATGTATATTGGTTTATGCACTAGTGGTATAGTAAGATTTTATTAAGATTAGGGAGCCTGGATTATTCCAGCTTTATTATTAACTTAGTGTGTGACCTTGAGCGAGTCATTCAATGTCTGGGCCCAGCTCTACACTGAGAGTCTAGAATTGGCCACAGTGGGTATTGGGATAAGCATCTTGATTATTTTTTCCCTTATTTTCTTAACTATATTTGACAAACCTGATTAATCGTTGAGATGTTCATTCGCATTTATTAATTCATTCAACAAATTTTTCACCATGCGTCAGGCACTGTGAACTGACAGAATTCAATATTCTCGCTTAGCTTGCATTCTGTTACATTTCCCAAGGAATAGTGATTTACACTAGAAATGATTAGAAAGTCAAACAATTTTCCTTGAACTTTGCTTCTAGTGAGCTGATGACTTATCGTTGAAACTATTTTTATTTATTTATTTTTAAAATTGTATTTATTTATTTGACAGAGAGAGAAAGAGCACAAGCAGACAGAGTAGCAGGGAGAGGGAGAGGGCGAAACAGGCTCCCTGCCTGACACAGGGCTTGATCCTAGGACCCTGGGATCATGACCTGAACCGAAGGCAAGTTACCTAACCAACTGAGCCACCCAGGCACCCCTGAAACTATTTTTAAAAGAAGTCAGTTAGTTCAATTTGGGGGAGCTGGTAAATATCCTAAACAAATACACTTTGTATCAGCCTAGATAGTGCTAAAGCTGGCTTCTGGAAACCAGTCCTTAACATAATCTTAAAAAAACAGTACTATGAAGATCCTCATGACAATTTGGCTTTTCCTAAAAAAAAACTTTAACCTGTTACTGATATTCAGTGTTTTAAAGGGAGAAGAATGCTTGCAGCCCTGATTCTTAGCATCAGCTTCATTCTGATTGGGCACAGGAATCACATTATTCTTTTTGTACTTCTGCTGACACTCAGTTGTGGCTCTGGGTTTTCATTCAGATACTGGAAAAGAGTATCTGAATGAGTGTGGTAAAGTGGGGAATATTTATTTAACTTAACCATCCTCTTTTTTAGAGAATAAGATGCATACAATAACCAGAGTGCAGGGGTTCAATGCTCTTTGTCCCCATTGTCAAATATCATTTCAATGATCATCTATTTACTGATGCTAGGCATTGGGTGCCCTATAGAAGATGTCCTCCTGCTAATAATGGCTGCTATTTAGTGAGCATTAACTATGTACTGAGCATAGTGCTAAGTGCTTTAAATACTTTATTTTATTTAATAACCACCAAAGACACAACACATTTGCAGATGAAAAAAAAATGGAAATCAAAGGTTAAGTTCCTTTTCCAAAAATATGCAACTAGTGAATGGCAAATTGGCACCTGAGACCAGATAATCTGATGCACAGGTCCATGTATGTTAAAAATAATTTCTCTCTCTCTGTAGTCAACCAATAGGCTAACCAGGCAGATCAATCAAACACACAAGAAATGATGCAAGAACTAACGGACCAAATAATGTCTTACTGTCTCTAAGTACAAAAGGAGGCCAGGGAATAAAAGAGCCCTTGGCTGAAATCAAAGAGGTATTTCCTGAGCTGGCAGATTAAATTCCACTGAGAAAACGTTTATTGAACATTTGCTTGGATGTTTGATATTATCAGAAATACAAGTTTGAACAAAATATACCCTTTCTCTGAAAAGAATTTTTAACTCCTTAAGGAAGAAAGCTAAGTCACAGACACTTAGGACACGAGGGAGGTGTGGCAAGTGCTATCATGGTAGTAAGAAGTCCACAAATCTTGGATGGACCCATGAGAGTTGTGACTTTTGAGCTGGTTTTGAAATAGGAGTAAGGTAAGTAAGTAAAGAGTCAGCACAGTAAGGGAAATAGGTGAGTATACGGAGAATGAGTTCAGAAAGCAAAGGGAAGGGGAAGTTCAGGGCACATTTGAGGCCAGGCATGCAGACCAGTTTGGCCAGAATATAAAGTGTGTGGTCTATAGGAGAGAAAGATAAGACTGAAAATGTGGGTGGAGCCCAACCATGGCAGACGTTCAATGCTAATTTAAAGAGTATGAAAGCCATTCTTTACAATGAGGTACCTCTTGTAAATCTTTTTATTGGTCAGTACCAGTGATGAAAAGCCAGAGGAAGAAGGACTGCTGGACAGACGAGCAAGGAGAAAGATTGGCCAACTGTGGCAATATTCAGGTGAAAGGTAAGGGGTGCCTGTACCATGGTGGAAGTAGTGGAACCAAGAGAAAGAGGGGAAGAAAGGGTGAGTATAGTGACACCTTACAAAGGAAGAAAAAATAATCCAGCTTAACAAAGACACTGAGTGCCTTATGTCCTAGACTCTGAGATGGCAAGACATGCCTTCTGATGATTGAAGTCTAGGTGAGGAAAGGAGTTCAGATGAACAGATAACTTCAATATAATGACAAGCATGTTAGTGCAGAACATGTGGTAGTACTAGGGGACAGCACAGACGGGCTAGGGAAACTCTCTTCCTCTTTCCCGATTAATGTGGCAGACTCCTCTGTGTGTGCTTTAATGAAGGAACAGGCTAGCCAGGCAGTAGCCCCTGATGATCGGCTAGAACTGCCCAAGTATTGGGGGGACATTCAGCAGGATCGAGGAAGCTGTAATTGTCAGAACTCCTCTCAAAGAGAGTGGGTTTTGTGGGAGGGAATGGTTTGATAAAGTTGATGGGAAGCCCCACCTACCCACGTGACCTCTCCCTCCCCCTTTTCATCAGAGAGCAAATTGAACTCAACCATGGATGGTGTTAAACCACCTCTCAATCTAAGGATGCGAGACTTACCTTGGGGTTCAAATAAGATAGTACATAGTATTTGTAAATTGTTTATAAAGAAATTTTCATTGAGGTTTATGTTCTGGCTGGGTTAGATTTGAAGTAGATATCCTTGAAGTGTGACACTTGGAAAGAATCATACTTTTAACACGTGTTTCACAAGAACCTGGTCTATCACTATGGCGTTCTCAAGATCACAAGACCAGCTATCAGAAATTAATTAGAACAACTTACCCATTCATTTATTCATTCAACAAATATTTATTGAGGAGCTACTATGGGCTTTGAGGTATGGTAAGGAAACAGGCTATCGTTCCATCCAAAGAGTGGTGCAGTTGTGTCAGGAAAACAAAACCAACACACAAAAAGTGGGTGCCTCTTTGTACCAGAGTCATGCACGGTATCCTGTGTTGAGGAAATTTAGCCTTTGGTTTACTCACTGGACAGTTGAAACAATAATTGCTTACATTTCTATAGCATTCTACTGCTGAAAAATATTTTTTTATACATATGATTCTTTTACTCTTTCCAACAAATCTGCAAACTGGGCACCGTTAGCTCCATTTCATAAATGCACAAACTAAAGTTTGTAAGTTTCAACACCTTGCACAAAACAATTGTAGAGGTATGGAGCCTGGACTCTATGCTCCCCCGCATGGCCAGGGCTTTGAGCATATTGAGCGACCCTATGGGTTGGACTGGGCTAGTGCTGGTGTGGAAGAGGTGGACACTGGCTCCTACAAAGATTCACCTTCACTGACAACTAGAGGTTTCTGTTCTGGAGTGGGGGGAATGGGTGTGTGCCTTGATTGAGTATCTGCTGGAAAAAAAAAAAATACATCAATGAATGAATGAGAAGGTTATTGATGAACTGGGGGTTTTGATCAGCCAGAGTAAACGTGCCACATCGTTTTCGTGGGGGGGGGGGGGCTTTCCACCTACACAAAAGCAGGTGCTGGGTAGAATGTAATCAGGCAAAGGAAAGGTACAAAAGTCCTGGGAAAAATACGTCCAGGATGGAAAGGAAGGATCTCCCTTCGCTGCAGGCAGTTCTCCTAACAGCCAAGTGCTTGCTGATCTTGGTGTTCCCTTGTCTTCCCCTCGCCCCGCCCCAGCCCTGTGGCCCTCGACGGCCTGCGGGACTCTTTCACCAGCTCCCGCAGCCACAGGGGGCGCGCCCGCGCCTCAGACCTCTGCAGGGAAAGCCTGGCGGAGCCGAGTGGAGGCTCCCCAGCGCCGGGGGCGGGACCAGGAGCGGGCGGGGCCCTGGGTGGGCGGGGCCCTAGGTGGGCGGGGCGCGGGAGGCGGCGGCCGTTGCCGGGCTACGGAGGAGCGCTGAGCCCGCGGCGCCGGGAAGCGCTCGGCGTGCTCTCGGTGAGAGGACCCCGGACCCAGCAGCCCTCCCGGTACGCTGCACCCGGCCTTTTTCGTGCTCCCCTTTGGTAGCGAGTCCGGCTTGGACCTGAAGGGCAGGACGGGGAGCGCGGGCGGCGGAGAGTCCCAGGTGACAGAGAAGGTAGGTGCCCCGCTCCGCCAGGGGCTGCGCGGCGGTCCCTAGTCCTCGCCCCGGGTGGATTCCCCGAGGAATGGCAGCCCGGGAAGAGGCGGCTGCCGAACGGGAGGGTCGCTGGCGAGGGCTGCTCCAGGGCAGAGGAGAGGGGGGAGAAGGCGGGAGAAGGCGACCCCCGGGGCTGGGGTGACAGCCAGGACAGGAGGTCTTGCCTGGGGAGAAGGGACCGGAGATGCTGGAACCAAGGAAGCCACGGTGCGAGCGAAGCGGGAGGGTGAAAGCCTCCCGGTCTCTGTCCACGATGGCAGTGACGGGACTTCGTCTTTCCAGGCAGGGATCTTGTATTTAGAAAACCGAAGTTCCGTGAGTATGTAAATAAATCTGCGTGAGGCTTAACCCGGGCCCGGAACGGTGGCGCTGCAGGGTCTGTGCTGGGCACCTCGCAGCTGCGCGGGGTCCCTGCGTGGACTCCCGCTGCTCCGGAGGACCGGTGCGCGGGCCTGGACCACCTACCCACGCCGCTGGGGAGGTGCAACGAGAACGCTCCCAGCGCTTATAAATAGTCCATAAACAGAGCATTCCGTGGAAAAGTACCTCTCGTAGATATCAGCACTATCTGTTAGTACAGTGATGGGTAGAGCATGTAATACATTTGACAGAAAGGTCAGTGCTCACAGTCCTTGTCTAGGTTCTGATGCCGTTTCATGGAATAGGAATTTACTAATATACTCTTGAAGATGAAATTTGGAAGGATTAAAATTCAAGGATGATCTGTTTTGATGGTAGCCAACTATTCATCAAACATACATTTAGGAAATCCGTGTCACATTTTGCAATTTTATAAAAGGACTCAATTTGCAAACAAAACCGTAAGACTTGTTCAGCAATACTTGAAACAACTAACTGAAAATATTTGTGAAGGTGTGATTTTACTCCATTGAGGGTTTTCCTTTACTAGAAGACAATTTCTTCACGTAAACAGGAAACAGTGATTGTTAAACATGACTTAATGCAAACAGAAGATTTTAATATGCTGTTATTTCATGATCAGATACTTCTCTTCAAAAGGGAGGATTATATTGCATTAGTTCAGGATTTACTCAATATGTTCTCTGTTGTGCAGTTTTACCTTAGGCATTTTTGCCAAAGCTACTTTCATGTAGTTTACAAATATTTCAAGCACTCCTTACTCTCTGAATTAAAGATCAGTAACTTAGAGGGGGTGAGAATTGAGTCCCACTGTGGAAGAAAGTGTTTGGCATTAATTATTATTCACAGAAATGTGGGTACTTAAAAAGAATGTAGCTTTGGGTGATATTTATCAAGTCGTTCTGAAAATACTATAAAACACAGACATGCAATTTCATTGAGAAAATATTACCTTGACATCAGTACATAGAACACTATCATGAGCTCTGTATGTTCTTTATTTTTTAAATCCATGAAACTATCTTATGACATCTATGTTATTACTGAGACCACATGACTTTATTGACTTGAGAATTTTTTCCATAGTAAGTGTTAGTATTTTCTGGGATGTTGATGGAAGTTATCTGCCCTTTGATGAGAGTGTCTTTTGACTCTGACCCCCAGGCTGCATCTTGAATTTGAGGTTAAGAACATGTTAAGACTTTTTACGCACTTGAAGTTGCATCGTTAAAGTACCTTTCCTATCTAGAAATTTGAATAAGGAGCACTGCTAGTATATAAGTAACTATAAGAGGCTTTTCAAAACAATAGAAAATGATTTTTTTTTTTTACCTCAGATGATCATCAGTTTTAGTTTACACTTACCTGCACACACATATGAATAGAAAATGAATGGAGACATGTAATTGTCATATGCTGTCCTTAATATGTTAGTTTAATTTACCAGTTATAGCTCTAGTACATGACTCAAGGGCATGTTGGAGACTTTTGAAACATAAGTGAGAATTTGATTCTCCTATTTCACTTATTTAGATCTTTGAACTGAAGCTTAACCCAACCCCCTGTGACTATTTCCATTATTCAGACATTAATACAACACAAACAAAAAAACTTCAGGCATCTTGAATGTAGGAAGAAAAAGCAAGTCCTTTTAAATCTGATGAGTCAGTATTTAAAGTCAAGCATTTAAAATGCGGGAAAAGGCTAACATGCCCTATCTATGTTCACCACAGGTTGAATGAGAATACCCACCTTGAATAAATGTACACTCCAAATAAATAGACAGCTGCTTATGTGATAAGAGAGCCAGGACAGTTCAACAGTGAAGTACATTCATTTCATGGCAGCTGATTATTAAACGTTCATAGCCTTTTTAAAGTAACTTTCTAGCTGAAGAAAAAAGAACAGTAAAGCAGTATGAACACAATTTCTTTTCAAGATTTACGGGTTAAGCAGTGAGTTCATTCATCCTATTTTATCCAGCTCAAATGTTTACATTTAAAAGTAAGATGTTTAAACAGTATTGGGCTATCTTTTAATCCACCCATCAAATGTACATTTATGTACATTTGTACATTTTATGAATATGTACATTTTACACTGAAGTTTTAAAACCTGGGTTTTAAAAAGAGAACAAGGAGCCCTCAGCAATTAGATAAAACAAAGGAACTTGTATATCTAAAGATTAAATATTATGTAGCCACTCTTCAGTGGACTTGGATATGTCTAATGTGAGGAGATCTGAAGGAATGGACACTACTTACACTGGAAAAGAGCACTTCAGATGTTTCAAAGAGAGGTTTTGGATTTGATCCAGACTTCTAAAATAAAAATTGAAACAGCTGTGTTTTAGAAATGGTTATGCCCAGTTCTCTTAAGATACACTGTGTCGGCATTGGAGGTCCCCCAGTCCTTGATGCTATAGTTGTTCTACTTGTATTTTGAGATAGAGAAACATTTATGAATGGGGGGGAGATTTATGAATTGCCTGGGTTACAATATGCTACATTTCGAGAATACTGACAGTATTTTCTGAACACAAGGATGATAGAGTTTACAACTCAGAGAAACAAAAAGAATTAGTCTCCAAAAACCCTATCCTAAGTTAAGATCTGTTTGGGGTGTGGGGAATATATATATATATATATATATATATATAGAGAGAGAGAGAGAGAGAGAGAGAGAGAGGCCTGACAGTGAGTGGTCCCTAATGTTTTTGAACTTTGGGGGAATTGAAGATATTGTGTTTGGCAACAGAACATTGTAAAGCTTGTTGAGTTTTTTAGTAGAAAATATTTCATGATTTGAAAAAGGGAAATCTTTCTCATTCCCTAGCCAACAACAATATGTATGTGCTTATTACCACATGCCTTTGTGAGCTTCCTAGGCTACAAAAGAGGCTGCCAGCTCTATGATGTAGGAGGAATGATTTTCAGAACATAATGAAATTGAAGGCTAAGATAGAGGCAGGCTAGAGGCCAGGGCTTATTGTCCTGTTTGGAAATAGCTGTATCCTAAATTTCTAACTGATTTTTTATTCTCTCAGCGTATGGCACTGACATTATTTCTAAGCCATTCATGATTATGTTCCACCATTAAAATGTAAAAGACTGTATGTATAGCATTGGCTTTATTTCAATGCTGATTTTATAAATTGTAAGCCTGCCAGTTTACTTTAATGTTGATTTTTTAAAAAAAAAATATTTCAGTTTATTGCATACTGGAAAAATGTATGAGGTGAATGTAGCTTTATTACATAATGGTGATACAGTTTTATGAGATGAAAACTGTTATGTATTGCATACACTGTATGTTAGATAATAAATCAAATAACTTTAAAGGGTGAAAAAATAAAGAAATTCATTTATTCTGGAAAAACTATCCAGATTATTTGAATTATTCTGAAATTTATCTATTTTGGTCATTTGTAAGATAAAAACTAAAGATCATTCTCAGAAAGGTTACTGAATTAAGGGGTGCTTGGGTGACTCAGTTGGTTAAGAAACCAACTCTTGATTGCAGCTCAGGTCTTGATCTCAGGGTTGTGAGTTCAAGCCCTCTGTTGGGTTCCATGCTGGGTGTGTAGCCTACTTAAAAAAAAAAAAAAAGGAAGGAAGGAAGGAAGGTAAGTTACTGAATTGTTAAAATTAGAAAAATAAATAACGGATTCTCGAGTGAGCTTTGTTAATATTGTAGCACTGTATTCAAGAAGTGGTGTCCTGAACTGAATTTTTCAGTTTACTAATTTATATTTCAATCTCAAGTTATAGTCGCACATATTTTTCACATATATTGCTTTAGCCCTTATAACAATCCTAAGAGCTAAAGTATCATCCCTAATTAGTGAAGTTCTTTATTCATTCAATGAATATTGTGGGTGGGTTACCGTTCTAGAGCAAAATCACTATTCTTGTCATTGAGTCCTCAAACCATAATTGGTTGGTTGGTGCTGGAGTGAAGGGAGGGAGCTCAGTGTGTCCTTAGGGAATGATGGAGACTGGGACACTAGAAAAGTACTTGTTCTGTGTAAGGGACATCCGATGCTCAGCTCTAACTCATGTTGCCTCCATGTGGAACAAGATTTTTCTAATTTTTCAGGAAAATTATTTAATTTTATATTGAAAACGTATTTTAAAAATTAACCACTGCAGTGACTGAAGAAAATAATGCCACACATGGCCAGCAAATAGAGTGAAGTAACTAGGTAATCTATTTTGGTCATTTGTAAGATAAAAACTAAAAGATCATTCTGCAATGTTAGAGATGAGCCCAGGGTGCAATGGAAACACAAAGGACAAGTGTCATGCGAGGTTGAGGAAGATCCCAGAAGAACGTTGACAGATTGTACGGCAGGCATGGTAGATATAGTCAGTCATAGTACATATAGGTAGGTCCCAAGGCAAAAGAGGGGGCAGCAATTAGGTACACTGTAGGTTGAAGCAACCACTGTAGTTTGGGATCCAGTGGTCTGCCCAGCCAGTAAAAAATGGTGCCTTCAGCTGCTCCTCCGTGGGGGCTCCTGGGAAGGGCTGCCTGAGACCCCGCCTCCTTTCTGTTGCCACCCCGCACAGGTTTCATGATTTGGACAAGGAAGCAGAAGGGGAGTGCATTTCAGCACCTGTGGGGTTTATCCCCTCTAGAGGCTGGCCAATCAGGACACTCATATTTGTTACCAGTCATTCAAATGAGCAGACTGAGCAGCTTGATTTGATAAGCAGCCACTTTCTGTGCAGCTGAACAGAATGTTTGCCAGCTCCACGCTTCTGGCTCCTGTGTCTTCTTTTTCGCTTGCCTGTTTTTCCCAAGACTGCCACTCCTTTTGATACCGTGGAAAAGCAGTCAGTGAGGCAGAAGTTCCAAACTCCTAGAAGACCGGAGTCCTGTCCTTTCCTTTCCTTTTCCTTTTCCTTACTGCTTGGCTAGAGCCAGTTTCTCTTGCACACGTGCTGCAAAAAATGGTTGCTGGATTGCTAGTAGATGATATCTGGTCCGGATTTTTTTTTTTTTTTCAAACTGTGAAAACCCATAATCCCAATAATCTGTATGTCTTGTGTCTCATGGTTAATAAATCATCTCCAAATAAACAGAATGCTGAAGCATATAAAAACATTTTTCTCTCTGGGCCAAATCCTGAATCCTTAGAAGTTAAAGAGCAATTTCAATAAATACCCTTTTGTTTTCTTATTTTTATTTTAAATATTATTGCTTACACACTCGTTATTTCATGAAAATTTTCTTCTTTTTATGAATACTGAAGTATTTCACAAGGTTATTTCATTTTCTTCCAGGAAATGCAAGGTCACATGTATAACACCCCACCAGCTAAACTGTTGTTTCTAAATACCCCCTTGCTGGGCTGTACTCAAAGAGATGCTACGGCCCTGGCTAAGCTGTGAGCTGCCCGAAAGTACACCTTTGTAGCGCCCTGCCCTGCTTGATACTGCCTCCTTTCAAGCACTTAATAACCACTTAATCGAAGTGTGTTGAATAAGTGGGCAAATCACTAAATGTATTATTTTGTAATGTAGTTTTGCTTCTGTCAATCATTTTTGTTCCCGTCCTCCTCCTGTGCCATGGGCCATTGGATGCTGCAGCCTAGGATGATACGACCCTAAGTCAACCTTGCAGAGTGCCTGAGCACCCCATTTTGGAGTTACTAGACATGGATTTTACTTGGTTTTCACCGTTCCTATTATGTGTCCTTTGACCCTCAGTGTTCTCTCAAATGGGATAGAAATAAATATCTACTCTAGAGTGCGGTAGTAAAGAAAAAAATTATACTTTTTTTTTTTTAAATAAAGCCTTAACATAGTACTCAACATAAAAATGTTCAGTTCAGGCTTTGAATTGATTCTTCGTCTTTGAATGGATTCTTCATCTTTGAATGTTTTCTGCATACTAGTAGGTCCAGAGGTCTTAAAGTGTTAGTGGCCACTGGACTGTGACCGTCTGAGTAATGTCTCCTGTTGTTCTAACAAGTTACAGTCTTCAAAGACCATCACATACATTGGATCATTTGATTTTCAGTACCAATGTCATTATAATAATAATTATCGCCAACTTATGTAGCACTGATTATGTACCAGAAACAGTTTGGATCAGTTCACCGTGTAAGCTGTGCTTTGTAAGTGCTATTAAACTCACCAATTCCTCACAGCAATTTCAGAAGGCAGGTATTATCACTATGCCCAATGTAGAGATGAGGAAACTGAGACTAGGTTAAGTCACTTGGCCAAGGTCACACGCTAGTAGGTTGCATTCTCAGTGCAACTGCCACAGTAACCACATCGGCCCCAGTCATCTGTTAAGTGTTCTAGGCACTGGGCTAAGAGCTTGATATACATTATCTCAGGTAATCCTCACACCAGCCTTGTAAGATAAGTTCTATCTTTATCTCAACAGATGTGTAGTTTCAAATAGAACTTGCTAAGAAATGGGGCTGAAAACCCAGGTGTTCTTGTCACCATTTCCTCCTGAGAGTTTCCGCGAAGAGCCAGGCTCTTTTTACCCATACTCGGTTTTACATGCAGAAAAGTATTTGAACTTGGACTTGAGATCATCCCAACTGCTGTCAGGACAGTCTACCCAGACTAAATTCTTTCCCAGCCCCTTGGTATAAAAAACCCAGGCTAGGAGAGAATACACAGGAAAGAGAAGTGACATATTCCAGTGGTACATTTTTTATCTCTAGCTCCAGAATAAGAAATCTTTTGTTAAAAACTCACATTTTGGGGTGCCCGTGTGGCTCAGTGGGTTAAAGCCTCTACCTTTGGCTCAGGTCATGATTCCAGAGTCCTGGGATCGAGCCCCACATCAGGCTCTCTGCCTTCCCCCTCTTTCTCTCTGTCTGCCTCTCTACCTACTTATGATCTCTGTCTATCAAATAAATGGATAAAATCTTTAAAAAAAAAACTCACATTTTTAAAAAAGTATATTAGGATTTTTAAAAAATACATCACCGTATCATTCAATTCTGTCTTCTAGTCCAATGAACTTAAATGCCTTATAGATATGACATGGTAATAGGACATATCTGAGATAGAATATTTATTCTTATTCACTACAGAAGAATTAAGTGTGCAACCAAATGTCACTTGTTTTCCACAATATACTCTTTATTGTTATGTGCATCTTTATTCACTTAATTAATTCAGCAAACATTTATGTGCCTATATGAGCCAGGTACTAAGCTACACACTGGGAATACAAAGAGTAATATGGTGGTGTCCCTGTTTTAAAGGAACATACAGTCTGTTGAGTGAAACTGGTATACCAGTAAGCATAATTGCTATGCCATATGATTGATGCCATGCATGAATGCAGAAAGGCGTATCGGGCCATGGGAAGCAAATCGCTTTAGTGTGCTTAGTTGTGAACACCATCTCGGCAGAGTGAAAACTGAGTAGTTTCTTGGAGGGATTTAGTGAGAAAGGCTCTCAGACCAAGGTTACAGTCTGTGCAAGGGGGCAAGACCACAGGTGTTCAGGAGAAATGTGGGCATTGGGCTATGGCAGCGCTGGATGGGTGTGAGCAGTGACCCGGGACGACAGGGGTGGGGGGCGCTAGCAGGTGAGGTTATAAAGAGGACAGGTGCCAGGCTAAGGACTTTCAAGGGTAATTTGCCAAGATAAACCCACTCAAACTATTCAACTTAGCATGTGTGTTGAGAGACTAAGACAGGTCAGCACATAGGGTATAGTTCCGTTCAGGTTTTTTGTGCCCTATCATCTAAAAGAAATCTTCTAATGCAAAAATCATAGTACTTCAATTTTCTTTTTTCTTGTAATGGTGTTTATGTGGGTTTTCTCTCATGACTGCTTTTAATTTATAGACTTTCTTTTTTATTTCTACTTATTCATTTGAGAGAGAGAGAAAGAGCACAAACAGGGAGAGAGGGAGAGGAAGAAGCAGACTCCCCACCTGAACAGGGTGCCCGACATGGGGCTCTATCCCACAATCCTGGAGCTCATGACCTGAGCGAAGGCAGATATCTGCTTAATTATCTGAGCCACCCAGGTGCCCCATAATTTATAGACTTTTCAAGGAGGACTATGTAATTTGCCTTTTTGCTCCAAGAACATTATACATGTATTTTTTTTTTCATTATTAATGAAGTACTTACACTAGAAAGAACTTTTAGGAAGAAGAGGGGAAAAAAATTCAGCCAGAATTCCCCGATATGAACCTAACTGCTGATAGTTTTTGACTTGTTTATTTTTTTACATAAAACAGGTGTATCTTCTAAAGTCAAAATCATATTGCCATAACTTCTAACTTGATGTGCATGGTAGTGATTGCCTTTACAAGAAGATGCTACAGTATTTGTGTATCCTTCACAATAATTAGTACAGAATTCCAGTGTAATGGTCCATCCAAACTAGATGCTTGATTGTGGTATGCACTGACTCTGTCGATCTCTTTTTTCTCATATTTTGTGTAAATGCTTTGGTATTTATACCCTCTTTTCCCTATTAGCTTAATCCAACAGATTTTATGTTTTTCTTTTAAAAAATCAGCACATTTTAAAAAATTAGGACCATGTCAAGAAAGAGATAGCCCAAAACACACCTTTCAGGGAATGTGACTTTATCTTCTCATCCCAGTCTGGTGCCTGCACAAGCAGGAAGCTGTCTGGGTAATGGCTGGGTCATTTCGAGATATGCAAAAGAAGCTATGACCAAGGAGCTGGAAAAGCCAAAAAACTTTTGAATTCAGTCAAAATGGGTCATTCATTCAACAAACATAAGAGTGATTTTTCATTGTGCAGATAATTGGAGCTATTCAGGCAGCTGCAATAGTCTTGTGGGGTTGTCTGTCTCCATACTGTGCTCAAGCTCACCCCAGGGCTGGCTGCTTGGCCAACAGAGAGACAGCAGCCTGACAGCGGAGCTTCCTTTGTTGTTAATTGCTATTGTTTTTCTTAAGGTCTTTGGCCCACAGTTCTGGTTCTCTGCTCTGGTTTCTTTCTAAGTAGTCACATTGTCTGCTCTTGGTCTCTGTTAGTTTTGGAAGATTCCACTTTGAAGAGAAACTGAACCCTTGTTTCTCTACCGAGTAGATGGAGCCACCAGCTGAGTCTCCCCCTCCCCCATTTTTTTCCCCCCAAATTAATCTCTTCTCTGAACATTGTGTGGATCTGAAAAGAAAAGAAAAAAAAAGACAACCCTGTTTTTTCCACATTTTACGTCATTCTCGCAAAGATAAGGTTTGGTTTACCTTTTCTTGAAAAGTGAATGACTCCAAGTTCATCATTTGTAAATAATTTTTAGATGTTTTAAAATAATTGCTCATTTTTCTGCTCATAGATTATTTTGACTGTTCTGGCTGGAGGAAGAACTCACAAATGCCAGACATTAGCTGTATCTGGTTCTTAGTGGAGCCGGAGGCCCAAGACTCAAGTGTAATGTCTTTATGAAACAGAGCAGATTGTGTTACAGGATATATACGACTTAGGGACACTGGAGCCAACCCACCCTCGGTGTGAATCCTTCTCTGCCTCTTACTAGTGTATCTTTTTGTTTTTTTGTTTTATTTTTTCAGTGTTCCAAGATTCATTGTTAGTGCACCACACCCAGTGTTCCATGCAATCCATGCCCTCCTTAACACCGACCACCAGGCTCACCCATCCCCCCAACTCCCTCCCCTCTAAAACTGTCAGTTCGTTTCTCAGAGTCCACAGTCTCTCATGGTTAGTTTTGAAAAAGGGGCTCAGTCCTCTCTGAGTCTGTTTCCCCATCTCCAAAATGGAGATAAGGATAGAAAAGGATAATATCTACTTGTGAAGGTAAATGAGTCCATTAATAAGCTGGAGAATCCCTGGCCCGTAGTGCTTGGCACATATTCATTGCTGTTTTATCACCATTCTTGACCTCTTGGCACTGACTAAACACATCCACATGGAAGGTTTATACAGTCCCTGTTTGAATATAACTCTCTACTGGGTAGAGTGGTTGAACACTCTATAGAGACTTGGGTAGAAAATAAAGGCATGTGTAGGGGCATCTGGCTGACTCAGTTGGGAAAGCATGCCACTCTTGATCTCCGGGTTGTGAGTTTGAACCCCGCATTGGGTGTAGAGATTACTTTAAAAAGTAAGATCTTTAAAAAAAGAAGAAGGAGGGGCGCCTGGGTGGCTCATTGGGTTAAAGCCTCTGCCTTCGGCTCAGGTCATGATCCCAGGATCCTTGGATCGAGTCCCACATCGGGCTCTCAGCTCAGCAGGGAGCCTGCTTCCTCCTCTCTCTCTCTGCCTGACTCTGCCTACTTGTGATCTCTGTCAAATAAATAAATAAAATCTTTAAAAAAAAAAAAAGAAGAAGAAGAAGAAGGAGAAGAAGAAAATAAAGTTAGGTGTACCCTAGGAGTTCAGAGCCCATAGGAGTTTTGCATATGTGTAGGGATACAGAGCTTCCAGTCTCCTAACCTAAATTGTGAAAGGCTTGCCTATTACTTGTCCATGTCTCTTTTACCAAGTGATCTCCTTTAAAACATAAATAGTGTGACCTCTAGTATATAGGTTAATGGTAAACTTTCTGAGTGAGTACAGAGTGAGTACAGTGACCAGCGTCATCATGGTTAAGTACACCTTCTTGTCTTTTAGAAAACTTCTTCAACAATAAATACGTGTAATAAGAGCCATGGCTTTAAAAGTGCTCCTGGAACAAGAAAAAGCATTTCGCACCATCGCAGTTCTACTGGTCTATTTGGTGAGTCAAGTCTTTACTTTCATAAGAATGTGGTGGAAGGGTCATTTTAGTAGCACCGAAACTATTTTTGATTTCTAATCCCATCTTTTGAATTTTTCTTTTAAATTGTAGTTTATCGATGTTGCAGGTCATTAACAAAAGATTGTTGCTCAGTCTTGACATTTATAGCAATTGTTTGAGATTATTTTATTTACATTTAGATGAAGTAAAAAAATCACAGCGTTACTCAGAGCCCCATGACAATGGTGCTCCCTTGGGTGTATGGGCAGATGTCTCTATAACACACCCGAGGCCCTAATGAGACCACATTCTTTTTGGAGCCCATGACTTGCATGGATTGTGAAGAAATTAGAATCTGTTTTTAAAAGAGCTATTCTTTTTATATGGTTATTTATATCCTTTTTGGTTCCAAAAAGCATTAAAGACAGGTGGAGAATTTTAATGTTTGAAAACTTAACTCGAAAGATCTAGGCAGGTGTCAGAATTGAAATTTATTTAATCTGGAGATAAGATCATTATCTGCAAACGTAAAATGAATTACTGGATTATTAGAGACAGTACCTAAAGTCTTCTTGAAAGACAAAGCAAGAGGAGTTGGGGTCACATTGGAGTCTGGGAGAGAGGGGGAGAGAGTCAGAGAGAGGAGGGAAATTTTCCTTTCTTTCAACTGAGGCTGTTCCACATCCATATGAACTGTCTAGAATGGAGGCAGTGGAATTTCTTTCTCAAAGAGATTACAGTCTCTCTGTGGCTAAATGGAATCTCCTTCCTCTCGTAAATAAAATCAGACTCCTTAGGATGGTTGTCAAGGGGAGTTAAGAGAGGCAGGAAGAGATTATTAGACCTTTAGCCCCAGATTTTTTTCTACTCCTGAATTTCACACCGACTTCTCCCTCCTGCCTGCTGGAGAGGTTCAGACTTTGATATTATTTAGTTAGTTTGCAGGACTTCATTATAGGTACTCCTGCTTCAAGATGGAGGTAGTTTGTACTGAATAATTACTTATTATTACAATCATCAGAAACAATTTCCTGTGCCCCTGGTGTAACAGTCATTCTACAGACAAATAGATTGTTCACCCAGTGCTTCTTTCTTAGAAAAGAGAACAGATCCTGAGTCATTTTCTACCTTAGACTCTCAGAAAAGTATCAGAAGAAGACAGCCCTGAATTTTAAAAAAAAAAAAAAAGAAAGAAAGAAAGAAAGAAAAGGAGCCCTCATTCAGAAAATACAGAAGAGAATCAGGCTTATTGATTTATTTGCTCCACTGACTTATTCAGAAGGTCATTTTTCTTCCTAAAATGCGAATTAAGTTGGCCTCACCCTGAATTTAAGCTAACATTCATTGATAGAGTGAATAATAGATACTGATGATATTGTTCCTTTCTTGCAAAAAAATGTAATCAACTTTCTTTAAAAATACTGTTTTGTGAAACTTTTTTTTTCAGACATGTAAAGTGATTTGTGAAACAGGAGACTGTCGACAACAAGAATTCAGGGATCGGTCTGGAAATTGTGTTCTCTGCAAGCAATGTGGGCCAGGCATGGAGTTGTCTAAGGTAAATATCGAATGCGTGGTGAAGTTGCAGATCTGTGCTTGTTTTTTTTGTTTTTGTTTTTGTTTTTTAGGATTTTATTTATTTATTTGAGAGAGGGAGTGAGAGGGAGAGAGAGCACGAGCAGGTGGGAGGAGCAGAGGTTTGTTATTGAGCAGGGAGCCTGATGTGGGGCTTGACCCAGGACCTTGGGATCATGAGCTGAGCCGAAGACAGACACTTAATAGACTGAGCCACCCAGGTGCCCTAGATCTGGGTTTTTAAAGTACATTTTTTTTGCGGGGGTGGGGGGGCTAAAAAAGAATGTACTTCACTAGTTCATTGCTAGTGAAGATTCTTGGCTCATTATGTTACTTTAGCCAAAGATTACACTATACCTTTGATTATGTCTTACTGAGCTAAAAGGTGTAGGTTCTAATAGAATTTGTTATTTTGTGTAATTCATGTTTATCATATTTCATTGAAAGAATGGAATTTTTTTTTAAGATTTTATTTATTTATTTGACAGATAGAGATCACAAGTAGGCAGAGAGAGAGAGGAGGAAGCAGGCTCCCTGCCTAGCAGAGAGCCCGATGTGGGGCTCGATGCCAGGACCCTGAGATCATGACCTGAGCTGAAGGCAGAGGCTTTAACACACTGAGCCACCCAGGCGCCCCGAAAGAATGGATTATTAAGGTGTATTTGAATTAATTTATAAGAATCTACTAAAGAATTAAAAATAAAGCAGTGATAAGAGAATATGCTAATGCTACTTTCTTCTACTGGACCTTCCTTCTCTTAAAATAAGTATTACCATTGCTAGTCAAGAAGTAGCCTCTCTCATAACCAAACTCCATGGTGGCGGTACCTTTCCAAACCAGGGTTACATGCATTCTTTTGACAATGCAAGCACTATTATTAGTCGCCATGCTAGGCACATGGTATTCCCAGGAGCATTTTAAATATTTTCATCTTACCCACTATTTGTTAAGAAGCGGTATGTTTTAGGAGGGCATATTTCAGGGTCTTGAATATTCTCAGACCTTTCTTTTTTGTGAATGTGTTCAGAGCTATACATCCATTTGCTTTATTTTCTGACCTTTTGAAGGTGTAACTTGTGGATAATGGATATATCATTTTGTTCTAAATAAAGCATCAAAGTCTGCCTGTTAGAAAAGGAACAAAAGATTTTTCTTTTTACTTAAAGTGACTTTTAAAAGAGAAGTCCTTTTCTCCTAGAGACTGCCATTATTTAAAGTTGAGTCTTGTCATTCCTAGATTTTTGCATCAATGATCCACAAACAGCAGGAAACAAAGCATTCTGCATTCTGCAAGTAATTCCTGGTGGATGGCTTTTCTCTGTTGGTTGTGTTCAGTAAGTGGGGCCATTTAATATCCTGAGTTTTCCATTTGGATTGAAATTGGCTGACCTTCAAACCCTGTGTTACCTTGAGTGTTAGCTATAGCATCTCAACCAGTGTTTTTCAGCTCCTACTGATTGTAGTAAGGTGCATTTTCAGAGGTAGGTTTTGTGGTGTTGGGTGTAAAAGGATTCTTTAGAGCAGACTTGTAGATCTAGGATCAGTGAACAGAATAGTGGAAAATGCGACAATGCCCCAGAGGAAAATAGACAATGAAGTTGCTACCTCTCAAAAGTTCTTTCCACAAATCTCGGTGAAAATCTGAGTGATATATAACAGATTCTGAGAGATAAGTAAATCATTTTCAAGAAGCTGCTCCTTCTCCTTCATCCTTTGGATCTAGAGAATATAGCCTGACTCTGGAGAATCAGGTCAGAAGATGAGAGTCCTATAAGCTCCAGAATCTTTTATTAGTTAGTATTTATAGCTAAGCTTTTTTTTTTTAATCAAAAAATTTTATTTAAAAAAGCTTTTCTATTTAAAAAATAGGATGAAGATCCTATTGTCCCTAATATTATTTTTATTTTAAGAATGCATCACCTAAGATTATCTGATAACAGTTTTCCTA
Organism: Mustela putorius furo; assembly: GCF_011764305.1. NCBI lineage: Eukaryota > Metazoa > Chordata > Mammalia > Carnivora > Mustelidae > Mustela > Mustela putorius. The sequence continues at coordinate 4,936,637 of NW_025422171.1, forward strand.
TTTCACACTTTTCCGTGGATTTCCAGAAGAATTATTTTTCTCTAGGTAGTAATTTTCCCCAAGTACTGAAACAGATATTTACCTCTATGACACTGGAAGCAACCAAAGGGAAACAATCTGAATAATTCTGACTTTATTACTAATTTTATGCATTAATAATTCTGTTTCAATATTTATTATCATTTTCTTCATTAGAAAAAAAAGATTAGGCCAAATTGCATGCAAGAGAATAAAAGTCAAGGTAATGATGTCACTGAAAAATTAGGGTAAGACCCACTCGGATGCACAACTGTTACAAATATAAATACCATGTTCCTGCATGGCCTGCAGTGTCCACCTCAAGGTGGACATGGCACAGCCACAGAGAATACCTCCGCTAAAGGAGCGAACAAATCAGTCAACCTCAGAGAGTTTTGAGGGCAAAAGAAGTGCTACTTAAATATTGTCATATAAAAGGTAATGAATTTCTGTGTGTGTGTGTGTTTATGTTATAAATTAAATATTTCGCCAAGTCTTTTATCTTGGTTTTAGCTCCTAGTAAATGAAATTAGTAACTTAGCCTTGCTCATACCCTAAAGAGCAGAGGAATTCAAATATATCGATGGAATATATATATACTCCATTGGTATGATTGGACATATTAAACATATGAAAAAATATATATATATATAGTTAATTAAGGCAAAGAACTTGAGTTTTTATTAAATGATTACTTTGGGGCTAGAAATTTCTAAACTATCTATTCCTGATTTGCAGTTTCTTCTTTCCAAGCTTCCTTGATTAAGTCTTTAGCAAGAACATGTATCTTTCAGAGGATAAAAAAACAAAAAAACCCCAAAAAACTAAGTTCTGAATATATTAAAATCAGATAAATCACTTAAAATTAGAGAATTTATTCAACTGATTAATTATGACATCCATGGTTTACAAATTAAAGGAAAGTTTACTTTTTTGCCTAAGACCAAGCTTTAAAAAAAAAATAGTCAGATATTTATAAATAATTGAATTGCTTTTTACTTGTTGCACTGAACATAAAATTTGGAAGAGGGATACCTGTTTATTCATAATGAAATGACTGAATTCAGGAGTCCTTACTTTTTAACTGAAGCTTAAAATTTTGGTTACCTGTGGTGCTTGAAATTTTGAATGCACAATAAATAGTAAATATTTTAAAGTGAGTTATTAAAAACCATTTTCATCAGATGTGAGAGCTTTCAAATAACCTTCATTCTAACATCATTAAGTTACTTGTTTTGTTATAGTAAACATAACTTAAAACTTATTATCCATTTTCTAATATCATGTCTCTCAACCCAAAATAAAAAATGCCGGGTCATGAAGTTCTTTGCATTACAAACATGTTATCTGTGTCTTAAAACTAAAGCCTGGAAATACTTTGGGTAAGCAGGTAGAGTTAAAATTTCCATCTGTGGTTTTATTACTCCTAATGATTATTTTCTTTGGAAGGCATTCAATTCTATTTTTTTTTCTAAAGGTGTCTGGGCTTACTTTCCCATTGTTAGGTCTCTGCCATTTCAAACATGTAGTTGGGTTTGGGGGAGGTTCCCGGAATAGCATTCCTGGAGACAGTGTACACTTTGGCACACCTGTCACGTGTGGTCAGCAGTTCCTCTGACCTCTTTTCACTTCCTTTCAATGGTTAGATAGTAAGAAGTCTGCGCAGAAGCTCCAGGCTCAATAATAACCATCGTTGCTTGTTTAAATTGAGACACTTCCCTTCATTGGCCATTTTTTAAATGATTCCTTATTTTAACCTTTTACCCTAGATACTTTGGGTTATGTGAATCTAAAAGATGTCTCTTAACAAAAATGCACTATCTCTCAAACATCCCTTCAGCTATTATTTTGTAATATATATCGTGCAATTAAAATAGATAATTAGCCAATGTTTGTTATAATAAGCCAGTTTCTATGTGGTATTTGTATATTAAATAATGGAGTCCTTTTAACGTATGTCTTAAGTAGGGGGTATCACTTCTCCTGTTTTATAGATGGAGGAACAGACACAGAGATGGTTAGTTGATCTATCCATTGTCATCATTAGTAAGTGCTGGGAGAAGGTGCTGGAGCCACATGGGGTAATAATTTTTTTCTCATTTTGCATACTGCTCATGTATAGTGCTGTCCAGTAGAACTTTCTGCAGTGATGGAACGGTCTGTATCTGTGCTGGCCAAGATGGGAGTTACGAGCCGCTTGAAATGTGTTATTGAATACTTGAAAGGTGGCTTGTGTCACTGAACCACTAGATTTTGCATTTTAATGAATTAAATTTATGTGTTGCCACATGAAGGTGTGGCTGTTGTATTGGACGGTGCAGATCTAGAATGATGAACTTCCCTTCAGAAATTCTGGCTAGGGACCAACTTCTAACACAGGGAGATATCTAAATCCTTTGACCTGATGCTTGCACATTCCAGGCGCTGCCTCCCTGGCCAGGCTCCTTCCTCTCCTTCCTTGGCTATGCCACCCTTAGCCTGGCCACTGGTTTCCAAACATCCATCTGCTTCTCTTCCTCCAGCACTCATGTTTGGCCCAGCCACGTGGGCACCATTGCCATGGCTCCTCACACCGGGTGGCATTCTCTGAGTCCCCTCCCTGCCACCTGAGCTGTCTCATGGCATGAGCGCTTTTGGTTTCCAGTTGTTTCCCTGAAAGCCCCAAGCATCCTGTCTTCTCAGCCGGGTTCTTTTTGGCCATTCAACTTAATGGGTAGGCTTCGTGTATCTTTGGGAAAATATAGGACAAACCACTGAGCCATCTGGGCTTGGTTTTGAGGATTTTCTCCTGCTGAGCCATAGCTAGTCTCTCTCTCTCTTTCAATACAGGGTTTAGGTTTAGAAAGTTTATGAGAAAGAGAATTGATAATGTCTTTTTCCTATGTTCGAGGCAAAAAATAAGTGCTGTTTACATAGCTCCACGACTGGTACACGCTGGGCATTTGGAGCCACAAATGTGCACAGGAGTGTTACACAGCCAGCCCTTCAGCTGGTGAAAATAAACAGCATTGCAATGCATGGGGGAGGATGACTTTTGTTTCCCTGAAGTGACCACATTAGCCTTTTAATTCTTACTGTCTAGAATCTGCCCGGCCACAGCCCCTCCTCCTCACCGAGTATTAATGCCAACAATGTGCTTTTAACATGATCACCTCCCAGCAGTAAACCAGGAAACTAGTTTTTGCATGAACCACTTGAAACAGTCTTCAAGTCTCTGGCACAGTTTTCAAAGTCAGCTTTTCTAACCAATTATTGGGATAACTTTAGCTAATGTGAAGAAGTTAATTCTCGTAAACAACAACACACTTTCCTCCACAAGGATGAGTGTCCGGTTTCCCATTTTTAAAGATGTCTGCTTTTTGGTAAGCTGTTTTCATCCCTATGAAGAAAGTCACACGGGCACATATAAAATTAATATAATTTGCAAGCATGAAAAAGATTCATTTATGCCATTTAATTATAGTGTTGCTCACTTTATTTATGTTTAATTATACCTAATCGGGCCCAGCGATGTTTGGCAGATATTAGCAAGCTCTAGCTTGTAATTTTTCTTTAAAAAACTCAATTACAGATTTTCATAAACTGGAAGTTGGTTGTGGGGGGGGGCTATGTCTTTGGTGTTGTTTTATTAAAGGAAATTAAAAAGGTGATTTCTAAACACCAACTACATAAATCTAATTTGTCATTTCCATTTGCTTGTGCTAGATTTTTCTCCACAAATAACTTCTTCTCTGTCCAAATTTGAGCTTTTAAAGTTCAAAGAACCAGAGTTAATAACTTATTGGCTGTACAAATAAATAGTGCTTTAGACCCAAGGGCCCCAAATGTGTTTCCTCGACAATGATGGTCTGTGAGGATCTCCCCTGTGGTCTGGGGAACGGCTCCTAGAACACGTAGATGGGATCCGCTTGTGTTTTTGTTAAGTGCTGAATTTGCAGAGGGAGAATAGAGAGAAGGGGATCTGAGGACTGTTTACTTTGAGTCAGTTTGCCATTGGAAAGCCACCAAATGTGGCTTAAAAAATATTGGGCAGAGTGTCAGGGCTACTGCTGTGGCCAGCTTGGGTGGAAATGGCCCAGCTGGACACAGCCCTCTCTTGCCTTGGAACCCAAATAAGAAAGGCCACTCACTGCTTCCACCCCCACCCCATATAGACCCCCACCCTCATCTCCCACCCCCTGCGCACCTCCACCAGCCCACAAGAGTTATCTGGCCTTACTAATCGGGACACTGGTGTGACCTTTATAGGCTTTTGTTCCTTGGAATAACGTAATAATGATACCAATAAGGAAACAACAACAACTTCAGGAAATACTGCTTTCAGTGCTATTTGTTCATCCATTTGTTTAGCCGGCAAACATTATATGTTACTCACCAGCCTGGTATGTATTGTTAAAGAAAAAATATTCAGTGGCACTTGTTGATAAGGATGGCAAGGCAGGCTTTAGTCGCTGGGTAGGGAGGGGAACCACTGCAAGGGGATTTTATGGTGGGGGAAACCACTGGCCTCCATCCCGATACATGAGCTCATGGGAATTTAGAGTCAGGGAGCAGGGGTCAGTGGGTGAAAAATTACTTAGGGCTTAGAGGGGTCCTGGCTGAAGCCAACCTAATAATTCTTTGCTGAAGACAAACCAGGGTGATTGGATGCAAAGCTCCATGAGACTTCAAGTGGAGCGTGGGGAACCCAAGCAGATATTAGGGTGAGTAGTTCTGGTTAAGCTGAATTAGCAGAGCACTTGCTAAAGCTGGATTTTATAAGGAAGTACATGTGTGGGTCTGGAAGAAGGTTAAGAAGCCTGGCTGAAGTTTGGTCAAGCAAAGAATCTTTATAAGTACCAGGTGCCCTGATAGGCTTTAGGGAAAGAGTGACGGAGGGAGGCGTTGGATATTGGGGATTGTTTGCTTATTGTAGGATTTTGGGAAATCACTTGGAATCCTATGGCAATGCTTAAAAAAAAAAAAATTGGGTTATTATTTTACTCATGTGTATATGTTTACCCCTTGAAGCTTATTAATAGAAAGGCTTCTTTAGGAATTCAGGGAAGTTGCAGGTATTTCTTTTAAGGTTTTAAGGTACCAGGTCATAATTTCAAAAACAAAGACTCCAGGATTATTTTAAAGCCTAAATGCATCTCTACAATTGATATTAATGGCAGACCACACTGCATAAAAACAAAACCCATTTCTAAGTGTGACGCCCAGGCCAAGGGCTGCCTAACACCCCCATTCCCATCTCAGACTCCTCCCATGTATGCTCCCTCACCAAAGCCACGTGTCCAGTCCTTCTGACGAAATGATGAGAGGGAGAGCTGTAGTGTGCGTAACCTGGAAAGTGTCAGAGAACCAGAGTGGGACAGAGGTGAAAGCGGTAAAAACAGATTTCACTCAGGGACTATTGCATTGGGGGAAGAGAGGCCTCAGTATAGAACTGGGCTCAATTCCAAATACAACATGGAGAAGTGGGGATTTTAGCCAAGGAGTGGAGTGGGGGGCAGTGGATGGAAAATTCCTAAGAGGAAACATTGGGGCAGGGGGGGTTCTAGCTAAAACGGACCTAACAGGATTCTTACTGAAGGCAGGCCAGTGGGATCAGAGGATAGAGGGGCAGGAGGAAATCGGATCAGAGATTGAGGGTGAGCAGATAGGACGGTGGGGGATTCTGGCTTAACCAACTACACAGGATTCTTGGACAACTGGGTTCTTGAGGACAAGGCCCAAGGCTGGGGCCTAATTGAGAAAATAGCTCACAGGAGCCTGTAAAGTTTGGTCAGAAATGAGGTAAACCTAACCACAGTGAGCATGGCCAGCTAACTCTCTTCTTTAAGTACTCTTTGTTTGATCTCACCAAAAATCCATTTCTACCATTTCTTTTATTCCCAATGGTAGTATACTAGCCTGCTATGGGAAATCATTTGCCTGGGGAAATTGCCTCCTTTATATGCAAAAGTAATGGGGGGGAAACCCAAAATATTCCATACTGTTTTCATTAGATGCAGGATCAGACCACGTGATCAATGCCAACTTACTTCAACAGACATCTGTGGTTGCCCCCTGCCTCCTGCTCTTGGGATGCAGTGATGACCAGGCTCCGTAGAACAAATTCAGCTGTAACCACACAATGGCGTGCTCTGTCTGTGCTGATCGGTAGCACTCTCCAAGATGCACTGGGTGGGGAATACTTGCTCAAGTAACTGCCTTCCTGCTCAGGGGGGAGTCTGCTTCTTCCTCGGACCTCCCCGCTCTCATGCGCTCTCTCTCTCCCATTCTCTCTCAAGTAAATAAATAAAGTCTTAAAAAGAAAAGAAAGAAAGAAAGACACACACACGGAATTAGGATATTTCTGTGAGGGTTTCCCAAAACCTGGTAGCAATGTTTGCCTCTGTGGAAGGAATAGGAAGTGAAGAGACCAGGGATGGGAAGGAAGGCGTACTGTTTGTTTATTAAAATCTTGTGTGTACTAGTAGTTTTTCAGTATAAAAAGTGATAGAAAGGAAAGGGACCAGAAAGCACAGCCCTTCGGCCACTGGGGGTGGACCCGAGTTTACAGAGGCACGATTTCGGCGCAAGCGCACCAGCGCTGCCCTGGCCAGGAGGCAGTGGCGCAGCCCGGCTCTTGGAGCTGTTCAGCCTTTCCTCTTTTGCTCTTGGTAGCTCTTTACTGAACTTTATGGAGGAAGATTTCAAGGCATTTTAACCACCTAGTTTTATTGAATGAAATAAAAACATCAAAGTAGACATTTATATTGAGGGTAATTTAATGTTTATATGCTGTTTACATTACAGCCTGGATTTCAAATAATTACAGCATCTCTGTGTTGATGGCGCTTTAGAAACACGACAGTCGCTCTAAACGAGGTTGCCGCTATGGACAGTGTGCTGTCATGTAATTCCTTGGAAATATCTTCTCTACATCCAGAATGATCACTTCATAAATTTCTTAGACTATCATGAACTGCAAGCATTTTTTAAAAGCTTAAAAATAATATTAGGTCGTTATTTTGATATTATGTTTTTAAAAAATAACAGGTACTGTAGAGAAAATATATTTTATTTTATTTATTTATTTATTTTTTTAGAGAAAATATATTTTAAACTAAATTCCCCCAAATAATCAGTCTCTATATAATAATTCCCAGGAGACTATACAGGTCACAGTACCTGTTTAATACATTTAGGTATTATTTTGTGCTTGTAATGGACACGCAGCCTTATCTCAACCTCTCACGTAAATTACTCTGAACTTAGTGTTGTTATTACTAAAACATATAAACTCTAAGCAGAAACAGTAAGTAATATCCAGACAATGAAGGCAAAATATGATGCATTTGGTGCCTGGCTTTGTTGTCTTTTCTTTTCTTTTTTTTTTTTTTAATTGTTTTTTAAGGTTTTTATTTATTTGAGAGAGAGAGAGCAAGCATATGCTCACAGGAGTTGGGGGAGGAGCAGAGCAGAAGGGAGAAGCAGGCTCCCTGCTGAGCAGGGAGCCTGATGGGGGTTCAATCCCAGGATCCTGGGATCATGACCGGAGCCCCCTGGGTGCCCCTGTTGTTTTTTCTATACATGATTTGAACATAGAATGAACCCCCAAAAATTTTTTCATGAAATCCTCAGTCTATGAAGTATAGTGACATGTAAATGACGCACAGTGCAATGTGGGCAAAAACACAGTGGTCAAATCGGTCCTCATGTATGTGCAACACAAACTTCAAAATACAGTCGAGAATCAAAAAATAAGCAAAGCACGAAGATCTTCCCAACGCTTCACGTATCCCTTAATTTTCAAAAGAGATGAGTCTGTCAATTCCTTCAAGTCCATGTCTGCTTGGATATTCATCTAGTTTCTCAGGAATGGAGAGAGGAAGTGAATTGTCAGAGACAGTGATATGTGGCAGGAGCAACAAATGGGAGTTGACTGCTTGTCAGGGGCACTACAAGAGCAAAACCGCCTATATAGACATGGGGGCTTCCTACTTCCTTGTATTACAACACAATGTAGTAGTTGATTCAAGCAGCTATGGCTAAATTGTATTTTATGTACCTTTTTCAAAAGACATTCTATAAAAATAATTTAGATGTAAATTGACATTGCAAGTAACCCAGAAAAAATTGGAGTCTAAAGATCCTTTTGTTCCCCAGTAAGGCTTTATTATACTTGAATCGGGAAAGTTCATTTGTTGGGTTGTAGAGAATCTAAAAAGGTATCATTTATTTGGTGAATGCCCCTCTATGCTTGATTTATAGGTTACAACTTTTACATATATACACACACACACACATATATATATAATTATATAATATATATTATAAATATAAATAAATAAATATTTCCTGTTTATTCCTCAAAACAACCCTGTGGAGCAGACATGTACTGTTGCCATCTCAGAGATGAAGAGACTGAGGGTCAGAGAATTCCCAAAATAGCTTAGAGGACAAGAGGCAGAATTGGCCTTCAAACTCATATGTCTCTGGTTATCATATGTCATTGTAGGAAGACATATACTTTTTCTCTTATGTCAGCCTCACTCGAAAAACAGGATTTCAGACATTTATTCCCAGTTAATACACTTTCTTCTCGTTCTCATTTCTCTTTCCCTTTGTTTTCTCTTCTGCTCACTTCCCGTTTCCTCCATTTCTTTGTTGCGTTGTAACTTGCATCTAACACCCTTACAATCCAAGTTGCTTGGATCAATGTATGATTTTGAAACTTTACTCTTGCTTGAGCTTTTGACGTGGAGATGCTGAGCTTGTGGACAACGAGGGCCCATCCCACTTCCAAATGTCACATGTCACCACACTTTGATCCTGGAAAATTGTGAGAGGGTGGCTCCTGTGTGACTGATGGAGAGTTTTTGGATGCACTCAGCTTTTAGCAACTACTTAGCAAGAACACCCTCTGCCCCAGTGCACGACCACATCACCTGTGTACAGAGCACCCAAAATGGCAGGGACCTCCCCGCAGAGACCTAGTCCACACCCCAGGCAATGCTTTCTGAATATGTATCTTTGGTGTTTTCTTGATTACCTGAGTAATAGATGCTGTTTGGCAAAAATTAAATGATCGCAGAATTATCAAAATTCAAAACATCTCAGGATGTCACTCCCCACCCCCCAGAGATAATCCCTGTTAACAATTTGAAGGAAATTCTACTCGTGAATGAATTCTTCAATTTTTTTTTCCTTCTTCTATCTGTGCCTTGGTTTAGAAATTTGTCTAGTTGGAGCGCTCGGGATTCAGAAGGTTGGTGATCTGCTTTTTTTCCCTCCGTCTCTCTTTGCTGTGTATGTTCAGGGTACACATTTGAAAGGCTGGCTGGAAATGAGAACAGAAGGTATTGCTCCTCCAAGATGTGTACGAATTAATTAGTAAAACTGAATTGCAGCGTTACTATGAATCTCTTTTAGTCAGTAGTTTGAGTACAGAGAATACTATCTTTTGTGTTGGTTTTGATTTAATTTTTGATAAATAAGTACTGCCTTAGTTGACTGTGCATATAAGTATGGATAAAGAACTTTATATATATAAATTGGACAGGCCAATGGGCATTTTGAACTAACAGGCGTTTGTATTCTGCATCGGAAGGGTGTGGGTAAGGAAACCAAGAGATTTCGTTGGAGTCCTTCCTTCCTCTGCTGCACTGAGCTGTGTTTGTGGGCTTCCTCAGTGTGCTCTCCACATGGAGAGAGGAAGTACCAGAGGGATCCTACAGTGTCGGGGGTATAGAATCTGACTCCAGAATTAAACAATGTGGGTTCAAATCCTGGTTCTAACATTAGCTATGTACCTTGGTTAAGGTACGTACCTTAAGGTACGTACTTTAGATACCTAAGGTACCTTAACCAAGGTACGTACCTTCTGGGAAGCTCCACACCCACATTCATGACATGGAAATAATGATCCTGCTTCCCTCATTTGGAAGACGTATGACTTAATGAGATAATGTGTATGAAGTTCCCAGCACAGAGTAAGCACCCAATAAATGTTAGTACTAATTATTAATATTTTTGTAAGTGATGGGATCATACTTCTAATTCTATATTAATAACTTTTTAAAGCTACCATGAACCCATATCAATGTCATTCTTATGGTTGCATTGTATTTACATTATATGATAAGCTGTGATTTATTTGATTATGGGCCTTGTGGAAATGATCATACATGCATCAAAGAACCATCCGTTTTGCCCATCCATGGTAAGCAATATTGTGTGCTGACATTCAAATCTAGAGAAGCATGCGGCCTGTAGTATGACACAGTTTAATCCACATGAGAATTTAGTGTTCTTTTAAGAAATATGTCAGAATCTCCCTGCCATCACACAATAACATGCAGCTAACACGTAAGGATGCTCTCTACTGCATAGACCTCTAAATTTGTCAGCTTAGACAATTTCTTACAGTGAGCCTCGTTTCTAAAATATCACTCTTGATAGCAAAGTATTTATTTCCTGCCTCGAAAAGTGAGTAAGTGCCTGGATATTACCCTGACTTTAGTTTCTGAACATGCCCATGACTGTCTTAATTAGAAAAGAAGAAAGTGCCATAATTCTGCCATAAGCTAGCAATAATGCCCCAGTGGGGGTCCCGGAGAACCTTTCTTATTCAAATGCTCACGGCTTCTTGAATAAAGTGGATGACTAAGTATACTTATCCTAGTAAGAGAGATTATTAGCAGTGGGAGACACATTTGAACCTGCTGAATGAGCCGTCTTTGTATCCAGGAAGGCCGGCACTCGGTAATTATTAGACCGGGTCTTCCTTTTATCCCAGCCGTCTTTTTCACGCTTGCCACGTCTGAATAGCGTTCTGTTGCCTGTTAATCCCTGCAGGAATGCGGCTTTGGCTACGGGGAGGATGCCCAGTGCATGACATGCCGGCCGCACAGGTTCAAGGAGGACTGGGGCTTTCAGAAATGCAAGCCGTGCCTGGAGTGCGCCGTGGTGAACCGCTTCCAGAAGGCAAACTGTTCGGTCACCAGCGACGCCGTCTGCGGGGACTGCTTGCCAGGGTAGGTCGGGCGATTTCTTTCCCTCGTGATTATGGAATGATTTTTCAAACGCGCCTTTCCCTGGTTCCGTCCCAAAGGTGAACGCACACCCACAGGAACCCGAGCGCAGCTGTGGGGTGGCCGTGACTTCCTCTGCGCCCACCGCGGGCTGTGAGCCCGTGACGGGCGCTGGTTATAAACAAAATGAATACGCGCACTAACGAAGTATTAGTGTCAGGAGAATCGACAGAGTTCCCTATAAATCGATGAAAAAGAAAATGGGGACAAATGGACAACAGAGGGGACGGGGCTGTTCACAAAAGAGGGAACACGTGCGGCCGGTGATCCTATGGCCATGTTCATCCTGGTCAGTGATCAGAGAAATGCAAATCAGGGCCATTCACTCATTTCTGCCGCTATTTGTGAAGCAGCTAGGAGGCAGGGCTGTACAGAAGTCAGGCGTCGCTGAGGTAAAGAGGCTGGGAACCCTACCCACATGCAGATTATATCCTAAGAAGGTTTTAGAAAGCTCTAAGTGGTAAATAATGAAGCCGTACCTTCTGCAGAAAGGTAGCAGAGGATGATTTCTGTGGAAGAAGAACCTAGAGTAGATAAGGCAGATGAGGCTAGGCTGGCTCAGTGATGCCTAGGCAAACGGCAGCATCTGGGAGGGTGACCGGGTTACCTGAGCTTTGAGCAAGACTCAGAGTTGAGGCAGTTTGCTGAGTAGGTGTGTGGGGGAAGAGCCCTGTGGACACAGGGAACAGAGAGACAGGCCCCAACGTGGACAGGACCCTGGAGTTCAGGGACCCTAACGTGGGAATCCGGGCTCTCAGTCACCACAGAGGCAGGTGTCTAACTAGACAGCCAGAGGACCCCCACAGATCACAGCCCTGCTATCAGAATGGTGAGTGCTAGCTCTGGGGCTCTTGTTGAGGGCAGAGGGGAAGACAACCTGTGGGCCTGAAGGGCAGAAAGAGGTACAAAATAGCCTCATGGGCCAACTGTGACCCTATGCTAAGCACCTGAGCAGGTATGAAATGTAATGGTTTAAAACCAAAGGCACAGGGAATAAAAGAAAAAATAACCATTACACTTCACCAAATTAAAATCTTTTGTGTTTCAAAGGATATTATCAAGAAAATAAAAAGACAACCCACAGAGTTAGAGGAACAATATATAAATCATATATGTGATAGGGGACTGTCTTATCTAGACTATATAAAACTCTTATAACTCAATAATGAAAAGACCAATATCACAATTAAAATGTCTGAGTAGACATTTCTCCAAAGAAGATACACAGACAGCAAATCAGCACATGAAAAGATGCTGAGTGTCATTCGCCATCAGGGAAATGCAAATTAAAACCACATACTTCAAGCCAACTAGGATGGCTGTCCCCACAAAGACAATGACAAGGGTTGGTGAGGATGTGGAGAAACTGGAACCACCATCCACCATTAGTAATAGAAAATGGTGCAGCTGCTTTAGAGTTTGGCAGTTTGGCAGTTCCTCAAATAGTTAAAATAGAGTTACAATGTGACCGAGCAATTCTGCTTTTAGGTATATAACCAAGACAGTTAGAAACCTGACCACACAAAAATGGGTACACAAATGTTCATAGCAGCATTATGCCTAATGGTCAAAAAGTGAGAAGAACCCAGATATCCATCGACTGATAAATTGGTTGACAAATTGGAGGATATTCAAACAAGAGAATATTATTTGGTGTTAAAAGGGGATGAATCACTCGTTCATGCAACAAAATGGCTGAACCTAGAAAACATTATGCTAAGTGAAAGAGGCCAATCACAAAAGACGTATTATATGATTCCATTTGTATGCGATGTCCAGAACGGGTGATCTATAGGGACAAAAAGTAATTGAGTGGTTACCTGGGGCTAGCGGTTGGTGTGTGTGTGGTGGAGGGGGGTGGTTGCTGGGAAGAGTCAGGGTTGACTGCTTAAGGGTACAGAGTTTCTTTTTTGTTGTGATAAAAATGTCTAAAACTGATTGTTCTGATGGTTGCACAGCTCTGTGAATACACCAAAGGCCATTTAATTGTATGCTTTACATGGGTGGATTGTAATATATGTGAATTAGATCTCAATTAATCTGCTACTTTAAAAAAAGGAATGGTCTATAACTTCAGGTGATGCTGATACCTGTGAATATCAGTATCCAGAGTTCTGACCTAATGCAGATGTAATTGAGGAACACTAACCAAATACCTGACCCATCTCTGCTGTTCCTACTCTACAGTTCTGCTAAAAGCATGTTAGTGTCCATCTCCTCCTCTGTGGGGCAGGGAGAAGAGGAGGTCCACGGGAGATTCAGAGGCAGAGAAAGTGAGGAAAAGCACAGGACCAGAGGATCTGGTTTTACAAAGAGGGAACTCACACAGTTATGCGGCTGGAGTATGAGTGAGGTCGCGCTCTCCCCACGACCTCCCACCAAAAGTGTTTCCTCATGCTTAACCTCATTCATTGTCACCTGAGCCCACGCCTTTAGCTGCAGTGTTTGCTCATTCTTTAAGTAAATGCTTAGATGTGGGAAAGTCATATATAAGTGAGTAGACATTTGAATGATATTTCATAGTTTATTTATATGATTAGTTTAAAATTACATGCTTCCTAAGCCAGCGTGAATGTACGAGCCAGGCGATAGTTATATAGTGACTTTTACCGAGGTTATCCAGAGTGTTTTTTTTTTTTTTTAAAGATTTTATTTATTATTTATTTGACAGAGAGAGAAATCACAAGTAGGCGGAGAGTCAGGCAGAGAGAGAGAGAGAAGCAGGCTCCCGCTGAGCAAAGAGCCCGATGCGGGGCTCGATCCCAGGACACTGAGATCATGACCTGAGCTGAAGGCAGCGGCTTAATCCACTGAGCCACCCAGGCGCCCCTATCCAGAGTGTTTTAAAGTGCTCGCCCAGCTTCACTATATTTGTGTGAAGAAGGTAAATAGTTGAAATCCATTTTATAGACAGGAAAATTGAGGCAGAAAGAAAATAAGCAAATTGCATATTGTTCCCAGAAAAGTGATGCCAACATCAGGCAGAGGGTGGCATTTTCATTTCTAGTGCTACCCCTGCCTTCTGAAGGCTCAGCCTCACCTGATCAGAGTTTTCTGCTGCCTGGAGGCTCAGCCCCAGTGGGACAGCAGTGGCCTTTTTCCCAGTGGCAGTACCGCGTGGGAATAGTTTGTCCTCTGTGCCCTCAATCTGAGTGATTGAAGAGTCTCCTTGTTTCCAAATATGTCCAATGACTTTATGCCAATACCTCAATTTCTCTGACACCCATTATTCTCACCTACAAATGATCATCTAATAATACCAACCTGCAGAACTGGCGGAATGACGGAGACTATAATGCATGCAAAATGCCAAGCAGAATGCCTGACCCATAGTAAGCACAAATACATACATGACCTTGTCACCAGTTAATGTTCCTGGGAGCCAGTGAACGCTTTACATGACTGGTTTTTTTTTGTTGTTTTTTGCAGTGGGCTTCCAGCCTTCTCCTCTGCCTGCCATGTTCCCATCCTTTCTCTGCTAAGGGGACCTAGGTCCCAGCCCGAAAGAATAAGCCAGCCCCTGCCAGTTCTTTCTAGTAACAATGATAGCTAATATTTTTCTTTAAATTTTTATTTATTTGTCAAAGAGAGAGAGAGTACAAGCAGGGGGAGCAGCAGAGGGAAAGGGATAAGCAGGCTCCCTGCTGAGTAAGGAGCCCTATGCGGGACCCTGGAATCATGACCTGAGCAGAAGGCAGACGCTTAACTGACTGAGCCACCCAGGGGCTCCTATAACCAGGCATATCTTAGAAGGGCACTTTTCCACATGGTGTTCATTAAGCAAACTGGTGTTATTTGGATTGAGTTGAATTAAAAATTCCTCTCCAAATTCAGTGTTGGAGAAACTTTAGAGTTTCTAAATAAATAAATTCTAAATAAATAAATACAAATGTATTAGTAAATACATCTTTTAGATGCCTTTCAGCAAATCATGATTAAGTAAAATCCAATATGATTTCCTTTTGTTTTTTTTTTTTTTTTCCATTAGCTATCTGAACATCCAGAGTAAAAGCTGAAGTTCAACTAAAGGCTGTTTAGCCAGACAGCTGTATCCCTAATCCCTTTTATTTTATTTTTTAAAACTTGTGTTCTTTCTCACTTGGTCAGAAAGCAGAGTTAGAAATGTTTCTGTGTCTCCAAAACCACAGAAGTCTAAGCAAGAAAAAGTAAAATAATCTTTCAAGCTTGATACATTTATTTATGCATTTAATACTTTCAATTATATGTTAAAATTCTAATTTCTATAACTTCATCTTCACATTGGAGGGTAATTTTGAGGCAACTCTTCCAAAAATTAAAAAACCATCCATGTCTATGATGGTTACTATATAATTTATAATTTAGTGAATGTACTATGTTTTAGAGTTCTGATTTTTTTTTAAAAGATTTTATTTATTTATTTGACACAGAGAGATCACAAGTAGACAGAGAGGCAGGCAGAGAGAGAGAGGGAAGCAGGCTCCCCGCCGAGCAGAGAGCCCGATGCGGGACTTGATCCCAGGACCCCAAGATCATGACCTGAGCAGAAGGCAGCGGTTTAACCCACTGAGCCACCCAGGCACCCAGGGTTCTGATTTAATCTCACTTTGTACAAAAAAGGAAAAAAAGAGTCAGTTGACGGTCTTGAAAATTTTGTTAAAAACTTTTTTCATTAAAAAATTAAATTTAAGGGATGCCTGGGTGGCTCAGTAGGTTAAGCAGCTGCCTTCGGCTCAGGTCATGATCCCAGCGTCCTGGGATCAAGTTCCACATCGGGCTCCTTGCTCAGCAGGGAGCCTGCTTCTCCCTCTGCCTCTACCTGCCATTCTGTCTGCCTGTGCTCGCTCTTTCCCCCCCTGATAAATAAATAAAATCTTTAAAAAAAATTAAATTTAATTACATTAATTAAATTAAATTTAAAAATTAAGTTTAAAAAAAAACTTAGATTCTGCCATCAAGCCATTGTCACAAAGAAACTGGCAGAGCAGATTCTAAATGCTTTTATATAATCTCTTTGTAGCTGCAGATAGCTGTCCTCAGAGTAAAGTCCAAGCATCATCTATCTCTCCTTGTGAGCAGGGTTACACGCATGGGAACCCTGTGAATCAGTGTGCCCACTCAACCTCCTCTCCAGTTAGGATTTCAGGCTATTTCTACTTTGTATTTAATGATCATTCAAAACATGATGTAATTTGCTCACCTTCTAGTCTCATTTCCTTGATGGCTCAAACCCATATTTTAATCTATATATTTTTGGCAAATGTATTTTATTCAATTGTCAGGGAAATCTCAGACCTCAAGACTGTTCTGTCACTAGATTTCCTTATTTTAAAAATGTTAAACATCCATGTTTGTTTCCCCAAAAGTTTTTAAAGTATGTATGTCTGTATCAATAGTTGATACAGAAGATGTTGGATATTACATTTTTTGTTTCACTCTTTGTTCTGATTATATTTATATAGAATGAGAGTTTATGTATAAAACTATTTTTGGACTGTGTCAATGTTCAATTACTTATTATTTGGCAAATTTTCCGGATGAAAGGATAAATATATTACACAGTTAAGTAAAAAATACATCTTTAATAAGAAAGCTCTCTTACATTGCCCTATGGTTTTTACCTTATTTTAATTTTTCATGTGTTTTCGTTGTAAAAAACATGTAACATAAAGTTAACCATCTTGACCATTTTTAAGGGTACAGTTCAGAATGTTAAGTACATTCACATTGTTGCAAGCTGATCTCCAGAACATTTTCATCTTCCCAAATGGAGATTCTATACCCATTGAATGATAAGTCGCCTTTTCCTCCTCCCCTCAGCTCCTGGTAACCACCATTCGACTTTCTGCTTATCTGAATTTGATTACACACATACTCTGAGTGGAATCCTGTAATACTTGTCTTTTGTGACTGGTTTGTTTCACTTAACATGTACTCAAGGTTCATCCATGCTCATGCTGTAGGATGTGAAAGTACATTTCTCCATGGACATTTGGGCTGCATTCACACATTGGGCTGCATTCAATTTTGGCTGTTGCGAACTATGTGGCTAGGAACATGAATGTACAAATACCTCTTCCACACTCTGCTTTCAGTTCTGTGGGATACAGCTCAGGAGTGGAATTGCTGGGTCATCTGGTAGTTGTATTTTTAAATTTTTGAGGAACCACCATACTGTTCTCCACAGAAAATGGCTCTCTACCATTTTCCATTCCCATGAACAGTGCATGGTGGTTCTAATTTCTCTTCATATCCTCCCCCAACACTTCTTATTTTCTGATTGTTTTGGTTTGGTTGTTTTTAATAGTCGTCCTGATGGGTATAAGGGATACTTCATTGTGGTTTTGATTTGCATTTTCCTAATGATGAGGGGTGTTGGCTGTTGGCCATCTTTTCATGTGCTTACTGGCTTTTTCATCTTTGGAAAAGTATCTATTTAAGTCCTTTGCCCATTTTTTAATCAGATTATTTGATTTTTGTTTTTGAGTTGTAGGGGTTCTTTATATGTTTTAGATATTAATTCCTTATCAGATACCTGATTTGCAAATATTTTCTCCCCTACTGTAGGTTCATTTTTCACTCTATTGATTGTATCCTTTTTTTTTAATACTGGAAAAAAATATTATTTTATTATCAGTTAGTACTTTTTTGATGCAACTTAACTTTTTTTTAACCACTTTACTATGATTGACATGTAAAACAATGTATACAATTTGATGAGTTTGGGGATAACTATACGTTGATTGTATCTTTTGATGCATAAAAGTTTGAAGTTTTATGTAGCCTAATGTAACTTTCCTTTTGTTGCCTGTCTCACATATGCCTTTCGATTGCCTTTTGGTGTCATATCCAAGAAATCATTGCCAAATTCAATGTCATGAAGTTTTTCTTGATATTTTAGGAATTTTATAGTTTTGAGCCTTATGTTTAGGTATTTAGTTCATTTTGAATTGGCTTTTGTATATGATGTTAAATAAAGTTCCAACTTCATTCTTTTGGATGTAGATATTCAATTTTCCCAGCACCATCCGTTAAAGAGACTGCCCAGCCCCATGTAGTGGTCTTGGTACTCTTTTTGAAGATCATATGACCATATATGTGAGAGTTTGTTCCATTGGTCTACATGTCTGTCTTTATGCCAATATTGATTATTATAGCTATAACTGTTTATTATACTGTATTGTACATTGTACACTGTATTGTATGTTACATGCTACATTGATTATTATAGCTTTGTGATATGTTTCAGTATCAGGAAGTATGAAAAAGGAAGGCTAAGCAAATATTGAATGTATCTGGGCATTTGATATAACTTACCTGTTTTAAATGCAAATTTTGCTTCAACCATAAAACATACAGATTTGCTATTACAAAATCCAAATTGCATCTATCCTGCCCTCTTATTTTGCAAATTTATTCTCCATACCACCATTTTGTCTGCAAATTTATTCTCCATACCGCCATTTTGTCATAGAAAAATAGACTTGGAAATACATTTAGAAGTAATCACTGTTAATATTTGGTATATAATAACCTTCTAATTTTTTTCAATGCAAATATCTATATGTAAATTCTTTTAGCTGCTTTGGTAAAAAATCTCAAGGGATCTCTATACCAAAGTATGTACTTGTACAATATATAATCATATTACTCACCTTTCTTTTTTTTTTTTTTACTTATTGTTATTTCGTGAGTTAAAAAAATACGTGTGGGAGATCTACATTATTGTTTCTTAAAGGCCATTTTGTATTCCATTGCCTTGGGACTACCATGGTTAGTCATTATCTGCTGTTGTATATTGAAATTGTGCCTGCTTGGCTTTTTCCCTTTTATAAACAATGCTTTGTTTGCATTGTTACACATACAGCTTCACCCATTTGGTTGTTTCTTTAGGATATACTTCAAAATAATGAAGGTACTGGTCAAAGGATATATAAACAATTTTTATTGCGTTCTGATGGCATATTGCTACATTGTCCTCCCACAAGTAGCAATTTATAATGTCCCTGGCATAGAAACATGTGCTTATTTTGTTTCTGCTCACACCACCACTTTCCCAGTTTTCTAAGTAAAATGGGATCTTTTCATTGCAGCTTGCCTTTACTCATTAGTTTAATGAGACTGAACATTTCAGTGTTAAATTTTGAAAAATTTAATTGCAACATGTATTCTAGTTTTAACTACAAAGCTTTAAAATTATGAAATGTTCTTCTTTGGGGAATTAATGTGCTTTGCCTGTTGTTCAGTTGCAGTGTTCACCTTTACCATTATGATTAAGGTTTCTACTACAAACTGAAGTTACAATGATATTATAACTATTTTTCAGTTTAATTTTCCTAATAACTGTGCCGATGATGCTTTATTTATTTTTACTCTTCAGATGGCTTTACTATTTGTGTGTGTGTGTGTGTGTGTGTGTGTGTGCGTGTGCATTTGTGTGTATGTGTGTATTTGTGAGTGTGTGGTGAAAACCATTGATTTCCATTCTGGCTGCTGGGTTTCTTATCATGCCTAGAAAGATATCCCCTTATGAAGACTGTATAAGCATCTACCTAAATTCTTCCATTGCTTTTATAGTTTGCTGGGGTTTTTTTGGTCTCTGAATTTCAAATGTTTAAAAACTGGCACTTGATTTAGGAGGGGTACTGTCATTTAAATGACAGTAGAGATGCCAAAGGCCACTGAGCTCCTACTCCAGCACCAGCACCTCACTATAGTGGGGCTAAGTAGAACTTACGATGTCATGTTCAGTGGAATTGATTATTTCTTGAATGGTCCCTGCCTCTGTGTCTAAGATACTGTTGTATTTAAGCCTTTGAGTTGCTGGTTTTTTGTTTTTTTGTTTTTATGTTTTTTTTTTTAAATAAAACCAGTAATGGAGATGACTGATAATTTATCATGAATCTGTTTGCCACAACTGTGAGCTTAGGAGAAAGAGCTAACAAGGGGCATTTTTCTCTTCTAGATTTTATAGGAAGACAAAACTTGTTGGTTTTCAAGACATGGAGTGCGTACCTTGTGGAGACCCTCCTCCTCCTTACGAGCCACACTGTGAGTGAACGCCACACGAACACTGCAGAAGGCCTCTTGGCCTTTTTTTAGAAACCTTTCTGCAGTTAGCAAATGGAGCAAAATCTCTCTCCGCTGTGGGGCTTTTAGCTTGCCTTCTTTTATCAAAGCCTCCAGCAGGACATAAAGCCCTTTTGTTGGGTGCCTCAGTCAGCAAACTGTGTCCCTTGATTTGAATCTCAGAGTGAAATACAGAAATTTTGCTGCTGCTCGTTTTATTCAAACTTTTATCTTTCATTCTGATATAAACCTCAGGTGACTCCAATTAACTAGGTGATCCAAATCCTAAGGCATAATATCTTTGCCTCAGGCCCGTGAATTCCTGTTTTTTCCCTTCTTAGTCCTGTGCTGTCACGTGGTGGTTAGAGACATTCCTCTCCACGAATCACCTGCCCTCACTAATGCATTTAAATACTGGCTCATTTCCTTCACTCTTTCATTTTCTCTTTAACAAATAAACAGGAAGAGAAAACCCATTGCACAGTGGGACTACAGCTGTAAATAAGAAAATTGTGCCTTTTCTTCATTGTATTTAACAAGAATCATTTTGATTGTATTTTTTCCTTCCACATAAAAGATATTTGTTACAAGCTATCAATGTGCATTGATGTTTGAATAAGAAGGGGAGGAACTCCCCACTTTTCTTAATCCCAACTACAGACCTGGCCTCAGGTGATGGGCAGGGAACACAATCAGCCGGTGGGCTCCCCCACTGTGCTCAGGGCTTCTCTTTACTAAGCAGAGCTTTAGTGAGCTGTGCTTCTGGTACACAGATACCCAGTACACAGGTCCAGCAGGAAGGATGGGGCAAGGTGCTTCATCCTGTCCATAGTTTGGTCCTGCCTTTCTGCGCAGCATAAGATAATATGGATGGGATATTTTGTTTTGATATCTTCTTGCTTCTTTCTGTGACAAAAGCCCCCTCTGAATGAACTGAAAGTTAGTGCATTATTGATAAAGCCACACAGTACTTGTGTTTCCAAGAATGTCATGGAATTTGCAGTCCATATTATTATGTCCTTTACCAAAATGCATTACTTTCTCTTCGTTTGATGTAGTAAAAGGGCAAAAAACAAATAAGCAAAAAAAAAAAAAAAGGATTCTAAGTCTTACAAAAATGTATGGTGACCCTCTTTTTTATAAGATGCAAGCATTTGCCAATTAATTCATTGCATTTAACTAATGCAGTATTAAATGTTACGTATCAATCATAGTAGGTAAACTGTTGTTTCACTTAATTTTCTCACTGTCCTATCATCAGCCTACATTTGTCAATGAGGGTTCCAGGTCCAGAAAGGTTATGAACTCTCCCCTGTTGTCTGGGAAATGGCAGAGACAATTCAGACCCAGGTCTGTCTAATGCCAAACATTGTGTTTTTGTCACTCTGTTGTCTCCCTAAGAAAAACCAAACTGTCTAATCTGTCCGCTGTTGGCTGGTGTAGTCTACTACATGTTGACTTTTTGTTTGCTTTCATATTATTTTTTTTTAAAGAAAGAAATGCATCTTCTTTTAAAAAGATTGTATTTATTTATTTGAAAGAGAGAGAAAGCATAAGCAGGGGGAGCCTCAGGCAGAGGGAGAAGGAGATGCAAACTCCCCGCTGAGTAGGGAGCCCTACTGGGACTCTGATCCCAGGACCCTGGAATCATGACCTGAGACAAAGGTGGATGCTTACCCGACTGAGCCACCCAGGCACCCTGTTTAATAGTCATCATTTAAACAAAAACTCTAAAAATCAAACATAGAGGAGATCTTTTACGCTACAGTCTGTAAAAGGACATGTCCACTTGCCAGTTAAAACAGGGTGGTGACCTGGGCTTGCCTGTTGGGTCCACTCGGCCATCATTTTGTCCAGAAGGCAAATTAAGATCATGCACTTCATCCCAAACTACCATTAAAAGATTTAGTAAAGTAACTGCTCTTGCCCAGTGTAGAGTTGGAAAGTACTAGGATTATTTTTTTTTTCCTCTTTAATTTACTCAGTTTAAATTTAATATGATCTGGTCGTAAGTCTGAAGCATTGGAATTTTTGCCTTTAGGGATCTGGCTAAGCTCAAACGTCATAAATTAGACTTTAAACATAGTTTTCACATATAATTTCCAACGTCTTTGTAAAGCCCTGAGTAAGTTACAGTTTGAAAAGAAAATTAACTAGTTTAATTTATATGTATAGATCTATGTCTCCATATATGAAACTATTTAGAAAGCAAAGAAAAACAAATTATTTTTGTAAGTCAGAAATGCAGTGCACAAAGTAATAGTCTTTCAAATCATGAGACAATAGTCCGGGGTCTTTAGTAAGTGTTAATCCTTATCTCTGTAAAGGAAAAGTTTGCTGCCTTTGGCATAGGTCGTAGGAATAATTCCAGGGCACAACTAATCTCCTCAAAAGCGATCTTGAAATCTTTTGGGGGAATTATGTAAGGCGTCTTATGTTTTCATTTCTCCTACTTTGAGTATTTCAACTCATCCACAAAGAACTACTTCTCCACTGATTTTTCCCTGCTAAGGAGTTCCCGTTTTCTTTAGACTCAGCTGTAAGAAAGTGACACCCATCAAGTTGCCTCGAGTAATGGGATTTGGGGCACCTGGGTGGCTCAGTTGTCTTCCCCAGGTGATAATCTCGGGCTCCTGGAATCGGGTCCCACATCAGCCTCCCTGCTCAGCGGGGAGTCTGATTCTCCCTCTCCTTTTGCCCATACCCATCACTGCTTATGCTCTCTCTGTCTCTCTCAGATAAATAAAATCTTTACTTTTTTAAATCTTTTTTTAAAGATTTTTTATTTATTCATTGAGACCAAGTGAGAGAGTGAGAGAGAGAGAGAGAGAGCTCTCTCATGAGTGGGAGGGGCAGAGGGAGAGGGAGAAGCAGGCAGCCTCATGTAGGACTCTATCCCAGGACCACGACATCACGACCCAAGTGGAAAGCAGACACATAACCAACTGAACCACCCAGGCGCCCTAAATAAAATCTTAAAAAAAACGTAATGGGGTTTGTTTCAAGGATATATGTAGTAGTGAGAGGTTGGAACTTCCCTGAACTTGGGGGCAGCTCATACTTGGGATCTGAGGCAGCCCTGGAGTCTGGGGGCTATAACCCCATGTCACAGGAGGCTCTGAGTTCTACCCTGGGCTCTGGTCAGCACCATTGATGTTTTCTCAGCCTGTGGGACTCTGCTTATGTCACCTCTTTTCCCCTCATGCTTCCAAGGGACTGGTCTGTACTTCCCAGTCATGCTTCTGAAGGAGAGAGTCTGATTGGCCAAGTAAAATACCATCGTCCTGTGAGACAGAGCCTTTTTCATTTAACTGTTGAACAAATATTTGAGTGCCTCTTGGGGGCCAGGCACACGATGAACAAATAGACCCCAATTCTTTTCTTCTTGGAGCTTACGGCATAGTGGGGGTGTTGTCAAATAAGTGTTCCAAATTAAACAGTATTCGGATACTACCCATATAGATGCAAAAGTGTGATTGGCCGGTCCTGTGCCTGGAGGGATCTGTGGTGCCCTAAGAACAGGTAATGGATAATGACGTGGGAATGTTAGGGAAGATTTCCAGAACCATGACTTCCAAGCTGTGATCTGAAGGGTCCATAGGGGAGGATGAGCCAGAAAAGGAGACCAAACCGAGGGCCAGGGAAGTCGGAGGAAGCCAGGACAGTATGAGAGTGTCCTTTCCTGTGCAAGTCAGGTCAGTTGACCCTGGAAATTTCCTTTTAAATTTCCATTTAGCACCCTGGAGGGCTAGGGTGACATTGACAAGCACCATCTGAGTGAGTAATGGGAACGAAGCCAGATTATAATGCAATGACAAGCTAATGTAAGGGGAGGAATAGAGATGATTATGGACAACTGTCTAGAAGTTTGCCTGTGAAGGTGATGTGGGAATATGCAGACAATGGAGGGGTTTTGTTTTATTTCATTCCTGAGGTGAGAGACACATTTGCTTGTTTGCAGGTTGAAGGAAAGTGTCCAGCTGAGAGAGGCTGAATTTATGAGAGAACAGTAGAATTATCAGTCCTTTTCTGGAAAAGGATCCCAAAGCACACTTGTTGGGTTGTCCTTCTCTGGAAGGAGGGAGTGCTCCCTGCTATAACCAGTGAAAGAGGGCAGTGGGGCAATGAACATGGCCTTCTGCATTTGGTGGCAGGGAGTGAGGGACTCATAGTCTTGGCTAGTATGTGTGTGAAGTAGGAGGCATTGTGTTCTGCCAAGTCAGGCAGGAGCCAAGGAACTCAGAGGCTGGAAAAGCATAGGCCTTTGAGATTCTCATTACAGAGTATGGGAGGGAAGTTGATTCGAGAAAATAGTGGGTGTCCTGGTACTACCAAGAGTCCAAATGAAGTTCGTGGTCATTGATGAACTTCATTTGGACTCTTGGTGCTACAGGCATTGAGAGGCATTGTTTGCGTCTCATATGACGTCTATAGGCACTTCTGCTACAGGAATGACTCAGGCCACCTCTGATTCTGCCCTAAACATATGTAAATTATGCCCTAAATGTGCAGCTTGTAGCAAGTTACAAACAAGTCTTGAAAATAATTGATAACACAAGAATAATTTTAAATAAACGTAAATACATTTTCTTATATTTCTGTAATACCTGAAATAAACCAAAGTAATGACTTAACAGAAACACAAGAATTGAAAACTTCCCATATTTCTGTCAGCTCACTAAGGGGCCACATATCACATTTTCTTTATCCATTCATCCATTGATGGGCACTTAAGTTATTCCACATCTTGGCTATCCTAAATAATGCTGCAGTGAACATGAGATGCATAGATCTTTTTGAGTTAATGTTTTCATTCTCTTCAGGTAAACACCCAGAGGCGGAATTGCTGAGCTGTATGATAGTCCCCTTTTTATTTTTTTGAGGAAACTCCTACTGTTTTCCACAGTAGCTGCACCAATTTATACTCCCACCAACAGTGGACAAGAGTTCCCTTTTCTCCACATCCTCACCAGCATTTCTTATTTATTGTCTTTTCTATAATAGCCATTCTAACAGGTGTGAGGTGATACCTCATTGTAGTCTCGATTTGCATTTCCCTGATGACAAGTGATGTTGAGCATCGTTTCATGTACCTGTTGGCCATCTGGATGTCTTTATTGGAAAAATGTCTATTCAGAACCTCTGCCCACTTTTTAATCAGATTTCTTTTTTTCTATTGAGTTGTATAAGTTCTTTATATATTTTGGATATTAACCCCTTCTTAGATATATGACCTGTAAATATCTTCTCCTGTTCAGTGGGTTGCTTTTTCATTTTGTTGATGGTTTACTTTGTTGTGCAGAAGTTTTTTAGTTTGATAGTTTGATGTAGGTCCTACTTGTTTATTTTTGCCTTTGTTGACATTGCTTTTGGGGTCAGATCCAAAAAAAATCATCACCAAGAATCAATATCAAAGAGTTTACCACTATTTTTTTTTTCTAGTTTTATGGTTCAGGCCTTACATTCAAGTCTTTAATCTATTTTGAGTTGATCTTTGGGTATGGTGTAAAAAAGTGGTCCAGTTTCATTCTTCTTCATGTGGGTGTCCAGTTTTCCCAACACTATGCATTGAAGAAACTGTCCTCTCCTCTTTGCCTATTTTTGGCTCATTTGTCGTAAATCAACTAACCCTCTACATGTGAGTATATTTCTGGGTTCTCTATTCTGTCCCACTGATCATGTGTCTCTTTTCATGCCAATACCATGCTGTTTTGATTTATAGCTTTATAATATAGTTTGAAATTAGGAAGGATGTTACCTTCAGCTTTGTTCTTTTGTTCTCAAGATTACTTTGTCCATTCATGGGCTTTTGTGGTTCCATACAAATTTTAGGAAGGTTTGTCCTATTTCTGTGGGAAAAAAAAAAAGCCATTAGAATCTTGATAGGGACTTCATTAAATCGTTGCATTGCTTTGGGTAGTACGGACATTTTAACCATGTTAATTCTTCCAACTCATGAGATAGAGTATTATCTCATGCAGATTTTGAGTAGAACTAAATGAAATCCTATCCAGAAACATACTGGCCCCAGAGTTAGCTCAGTCATGACTACCTTCATGCCAGCCTGCTTTCTTCTAAATGGTGACTGATCTGCCCTGCATCTCCTCCATTCCCACCTACCCTCTTCCCAAGCCAGGTGTGCTCTTTGGAGGACATGGAGATTGGGACTTGTTCCACATGGGGAGGATCTCATGATACAGCTGGCTTTGATCTTTGTCTTGCTGTCCTTCACCCCCTCTGGCAGGTGGGCGATGAAGGATACCTAGAATGGGGCTGCGGTAAATTTTTGTGTTTGATTGCTTGAATGGCTTGAGTACCAGACTGAAGAAACCCTACTTAAGCTGGTCTATTTCCTCCCTATCCTACCGCCTAAGGCCCAAGTTTGCCTGCCCAACCAACATGAGCTTAAAGCTTCCCTCCCCTCAAAATAATGATGGATGTGTGATTGTAATTGATTGTCCACTCATAACCTCTTGGTCAGGTCGCCAGTAGCGTTAATTTGTGAGACTGACTGGTTGGGCACGGAGAACAGAGCTGATTAGTGACATCATTGTAGACTGCAGATCAATGAAAGGCACCCATAAAAATCCCTGCCCCAGGCTCTGTTCCTCATCACTTTATCTTCACCTCCTGAAAATGTGCACTCATTTAGAGTATTAAAGGGAAATCGAGAAAAACACACAAGAAATTTTAGAAGCACTATATCCTGCCCTGGGCCTGATAAGAAATGCAGATTTTGTATGATTTCTTTTAGCAATGTTTACTTAATTTGGAACAAATACTCTGGTTGGAACAAATGGTTTTGAAAAAATTCAAAGCGGTTTTTCATCTGAGTACAGCTTTATTTAAGTGTGTTTAACCTAGATGTTTGCTTTGTTCTTGGGGGCTTTGTAAAACAAGCCACGTGATTCTGAAGAGATAAGTGACCAGATAAGTCGCTGTAGGGGGGATAAAGGGGAGAGAGACAAGCAGGAGCTCTGTTGGCCTGGAACTATTTAGGAATTCTGCATGGCTTACTGGTCTCAAAGAACAGCAGGTCTCTGTACCGACAAGTAATAAGTGACATTAAAAAAGGATTCTTTTCCAAAGGAAACTGAAACTACCTTCTAAGTAACAGATAAAAGTAACATCAAAATAAACTTCTAAAAGAAATATTTGCTCATTAAAGATAATTCTTAAAGTTTCATAGAAAAAAAGAAGGGAGATTACCATAGGCAAAGCATTTCCCACATTAGAGCTTACAAAACAAAAACCTGCATCTTGGTGGTTTTCTTTCATCCCTTTTCTGTCTATGCTGCTGATTTTTGGCAAATGGATGTAATTATGCTGCACATGCTACTTTGTATCCTTTTCCCACTTGCGGTGTAATTTTTTTTTCATCCACTACTTACTTAAGTACTATTTTCATGATCTTACTGATGAAAGTACTATGCCGGTATTTGGGCTCCCATTGGATTTTAAGGCTGCTCTGCTACCCATGTTGCTGCTGTTCACATCTCTATGGAGGAGGGAGCCTTCCCTCCTCCTGCATTAGTGAGTGGGTGCTCACAATGTATGTGTCCAAAGGGATTAATATTCAATGTGCAGTTATTGCAAGGTTATTTTAAGTGCGCCGGTAAACACGTCTTTTAAAGAAAATACAACACATTTAAAGGAAATACATTGGGGGTGTTTTGAAATCAGTACCAAGATGAGTATTCAGGTTTTCTCTAAAAGCAGAGGAAGGAGGCAGAGGGGGAGACCTTGCCTTTAGTGAATTACAAGCAGGCTTCAGCTGTGGCCTGAATGTTTAAGTCAATAGACTGGTGAAGTTAAACACCCAGTTCCTGGCATTCTCACAGCACCCAGCACCCCACATCCTGGGGCACTTACACACTTACTGAAACTGATCAGAGGAAACGGCCATGCGAGAGGATATGGAAGAGATGCATATACTCCGGGAGTATTTGGTATTTGCTTTGGAAACATGATGTGATTTTTATTCCATCTATGGGTGTTTATCGTTTCTGCACCGGAGTTCTTAGGACGAGCGCACTTCATACTTAGTGGCCTGACTTCCAGGGTAGTCCCTGGGCCCTCTGTGGGATGGGGCCATATGGCCACGAAATGCTAATGAAGGGTTCCCTTCACTGAGGGTTTTCAAGTAGTCCTTGGTCTTAAGTGTCCGGCCAGGGGACGGTTGCCACAGGTTGCGTGGATGGAACCTGGCCTTGGGGATTGTTGCAGAAACAGACAGGTGCCTCCAGGCACCCTGAGCAAGTCCAGAACGCAGCAGAGATGGGGAACTTCTCCAAGAGGAGTCTTACAAAGTTTAGCTCTTTACTGCTAAACAGAACTTTCAGGGTAGGAGATAGGAAGACAATGAGATAAAGAGAGAACTCAGCATAGATGAAACAGTCCCTGGCTTGTGGCTGATGGATTACAGAGCCAGCCTTCCCCTCTGCTGTGGGAATGGGAGCTTGCCTCTGCTATACCCCTACTGATTTGTTGGTTTAAGGGACTGTCGCTCTTCTCTTCTTGCACTCTCCACAGTTCCCTGCTTTTCCCTACGATCTCCCTTCTTTCCGGTCAGTAGGATGCAATTTCATTATTATATTGGAAAACAATCTAAAATAGCAGTGGTTAAAGGTTGCTTATATGGAAACCAAAGAAACAAGTATCAGCCAGTTTCCCCATAGAACCCCAGCAGGAGAGCTCCCTGCCAAGGGGACCACCTTTTCAACTGTCTCCCAGAATCTTTTTTTTTTTTTTTTTTTTTTGTCAGAAGCATTGCTGTGCCAATAGAAGGAGCCACAGTGAGGGAAGAAGGAAGGGAAGGAGCTAGCAGAGGCAGAGATGGAGAGGGCAAGAAGCAGAAGGGTAGCCTGTGGTCCAGCGGAGAGGAGTCCCAAACAGGCACAAATCCCCCACAGGAGCTCCAAACCTGCTGAGATTTGGTGCCATTTAGTGTAGCGTAAACAGAGCTATGCATCCTCAAGTACTGACCCCTGAGGTTTTGTCCCGAATACCACTGGATCCAATAATCCTACTTCTCATTATTCTTTCTGGACCCTGCAAAAGGGGTTGGAAGACAGTCAAATTACGTTTGTTGAAATATCTTCTTTTTAAATTTTATTTGTGTATTTATTTTTGAGAGAGAGGGAGCACAGTGGGGAGAGGGGCAGAGGGAGAAGCAGGTGCCCTACTGAGCAGGGAGCCCAAAGCAGGGCTCCATCCCAGGACCCTGGGATTATGACCTGAGCTGAAGGCAAATGCTTAACTGACTGAGGCACTGAGGCGTCCCTGTTGAAGTATTTTTAAGAAAGCGGCAAGCCATTGTAATTGTTTTAGACTGATTGTTGTAGAAAATGGTTAATCCTTCTTTCGGCTTATTTGCTTACTGAGAGGCAAACAATGGTCATCTACGGAGAGGTTAAAATGTGCTATGGCAGACTCCTTTCTCAAGGATATGGGGAAAAGAGCTGGGCAGTTTAAATGTGTTGACCTCTTTAGAGGGAAAGGGTGCTATAAATGCTACTGCTTCGTACGATGATGTCGCTCTTTCAAATATTTATTTTAGCCCTAGTTTCATGCCAGTTCTAGAAGTCAAAGCTTCTTAAAAAAAAAAAAAAAAAAAATGTTTCTTAACTCTGTACTTGTCCTTTTGCCCCAATATGAAAGTGCTGAATATTTGTAAGCTACTAACTGTTCCAAGGGGGAAAAAAAGAAAAGGAAAGGAAAATCTAAATACCTTGGCTTGGTCAGGTGACAGTATCCCTTGAACGTGGAGATGCTCTGGAGAAGGGCTTGTGTGCCTATGACGTCAGGGAGGCAGAGTGTCACTAGCTGTGCCCACAGGCTTTGATCCCGCCCCCAGAATGGTAGTTGTTGATTGTTACCCCGTCAGCTATAAATCTGACTTCTCTGCCCTTTATCTTCAGTCTCTCTGAAACATTTAAAGTCAGTGAGCTGGTTTAAATATTTACTCATGAAGAAACAGGTTATGGTTTGTTAAAGGCCATCGCTAAATTAAATGGAAGTTAGATTAAGTACAGTTTACTTAAAAAATATAAAATCCAACAGGTCTGTTTCATGACGTTACGGACTTTTGCAAATGGAACAGTGATTTGTGTGTGCGTCCATTAAATGCTTAGCATATAAATAAACGTGGAGAAAGCGTCCTAACAGTTTATGCCAAACTACGGTGAAAATACTCAGCGTTTAGGCTCCAAATGCCCTCCCTTCCCCCGGCAGGACATTTATTCTTGTGAGGTAGTATATAAGGGTTCACATGGAGCCAGGGGACCAGGATTTGGTCCCCTGTGGGCTCACATTCTAGAAGGGACTGGAATATGTTGCCTTCACCAATGGATGGAGACCTTTTCGTTTTTAAACAAGGGTGAATGCCTGGCTACTTCCCATATCAACTATGTAAGGAAGGGGATTTAATTTAGGGCATGTTATTTTGAGGACAAAGAAGAGAAGGACCAGGAGAGTTTAAGATCGTAAATCTAAAATTCTGAAGGGGCTAGACATTTCCTCTGTATTTCTCAGCCTGAGTTTGCAGGAATTCTCTGTGGTGTGCTTATTTAATGC
Organism: Mustela putorius furo; assembly: GCF_011764305.1. Lineage (NCBI taxonomy): Eukaryota > Metazoa > Chordata > Mammalia > Carnivora > Mustelidae > Mustela > Mustela putorius. The sequence continues at coordinate 4,967,344 of NW_025422171.1, forward strand.
CTTTACTTCACAGCCAGACAACACAGAGAAGGGGAGATAGGATTTGAACCCTGGTCAACCTGACAGCACAGACATGCCAAGTTCAATACTCACCTCTCTAGGTGAACTTGGAAGAACCTCTCTTATTCCTGTAAGAGAGTTTAAAATAATTTTTTCAAAAGATTTTATTTATTTGACAGACAGAGATCACAAGTAGGCAGAGAGGCAGGTAGAGAGAGAGGAGGAAATAGGCTCCCTGAGGAGCAGAGAGCCCGATGTGGGGCTCGATCCCAGGACCCTGGAACCATGACCTGAGCTGAAGGCAGAGGCTTTAACCCACTGAGCAACCCAGGCACCCCTAAAATAATTTTAAGATTAAGAAAAAAATTGAAACTATAAATGAAATGTAATTGAGTCTTTCTCCTTGGAGAGATAGTTTAAAAAACTCAAATGTTACAAAAGGTGGTAAAAGATAAAAACGGAAAGCTTCAAGTCCTTTATCAAACAGAAATTGGGTTTTTAAAGATAATATTCCACCTTAGGGATTTAAAATATCATTTTAACTGCTTTTTAAAATTATTTTGTTTATCTCAGAGAAATTATTTTAAATATTCATGAGAATTCTGTCTATATTATGAATCATGTAGCAATTTCCTTAAACATTCAAAAAATATCTTTTGATACACAATTATAATTAAAAGGAGGACATGTTTCTTTTTTTAACTGTTGCAAATAATTTTTTAACTTATTGAAATACAAATCACATACAAGAAGATGCATATAATTCAGTGAGTTTTGATAGATCTATACACCTGTGTAATCACCTCTCTAGTAAAGATGTGAAACACTGCTGTCATTTCTCTCAGAAGGGAAGTCCTGTTAACTGATGACTTTGGAGTAACTTCAGAATGTTTCTCTTTATCTTACCAGCTGTCGTGAAAGATATGGTTTAGGCATCTTTTTGTTCTCTTGCATTTAAAAAAAAAGTATGCATGTATATAGTATTGTTTTCTGAACATTTCATTTTCTGTCAGGAGACCCAAGAGTTATGAAATGAAATGTTGAATTTGTCTTTAAATGAGCAAAGTCTTCAGTATGAAACTTAAAAAAAAAAGTCATTGAAAACTAATCATTTCTGGAAAGCTTTCCAGTGGTTATAGGAGGCATACTTTTCTTTAAAATAGGAAAAATCACTTTTTGGTGTTAGGCTGCTTAGCTCAGGAAGCACGTCAGGGAGTACTTTTTGACTGCCTAATGCTAGTCTAGATACAGTGGAATAATCATAAAGACATTTCTGCGATGTTGTAATTTACCTGTGGACCAGTCTGCCCACATGTACATTGACAAATGCGTTGAATGCCTTCTCTGAACATTGATGTGGGTGCTAGGGACCCCGCAGTCAAAAACACAAATGAAATTCTCAGTGTTCAAGGAATGGGCATTCCGATGCTCCAGAGAAAGGCTATTTTTTAAAAATAAGGTAGTCACAAAATGCCTAAGTAAAGTGATTCTACGGCAGGACCCTGAAGGAGGAGAGAAGGGAGTGAGCTGAGCTCCGAGTGTTGGGGCAGAGCCAGCAGCACACTTGGCAGAGCTGGAGCTCAGTGAGTGGGGCGGCTGGACTTGGGGAGAGGGCATAGACTAAGCAAAGCTGGTGGACCATTGTAAGAGCCGCAGTCTTGCTACAGGAATGACACTGCCTGACTTCACTTTTAAGAAATCCGTCTGGCTGCTGTTCAGAATAGATCTCAGGGGAGCAAGGGAAGGAGTAAGAAGACTAGTTAAATACAGTATTATTAGCTGTTACAACAAATCGATGCACCTTGAAAAATAGGCTTTCCACCCTTTTCTCTAAGATTTCATTATTCATGTATTTAATTTAATCAATTTAATTTAAATACATTTAGTTAATTTAATGATTAGTTATATTAACAATATAATATTTGTTATACTTTGCTTGCTCTGTGTGATGCCAAACAAAATCACAGAGGAATAATGTTTGACTTTTTTTTTCCCTAAACTTGGGGAAGCTACAAATTTGGAAGAGGCTAACTGAAGATTTTACATCAGTGCCATAAGATTTTAGTTCATCACAACTGTTTTCTATTACCTTAGGACCTAGGGACACAGATGAAGATCTGAGCAATAAAATTGGGGAAGTTTCTCTCTAACTTCCAATGCTAATTAACACTGAAAGGACACTCTCATGGAACTATCCACTTTGGTCATCCCAGGATGAATGGAGATCAGTATCCACGTGACGTTTCTCACATGTTAGCTCATGTCACTTTCTCTGTAACATGACAAGAGGATGTGATTCTGAGTCCTGGTCCTAGCAATAACTCTCAACTCAATAATTTAACTTTTCTGGGACCCAGGTTTTTCATGTGTCAAATGAAGATCCTAGTGATTTTAAAAGCAAATGAGGTGTTGGTTGAATTCCCTAATCTGCTTCACTGTTCTCAGCCTCCAGAAAAGTGGGCTCTTTCCAACTGCACCCAGAGTTGTGTCCTTTATCATGAGTTACATCAACTGTAGAATTTTAAATAAATTAGTGGCATATCAATTCTGCTGGACTAGGAGATAGCAAGAAACATGATCTGAATCCAGATTTCCTTTTCAGTGGAGATCCATCCATGTGAGGCTGTGCATAAACATATATGCCTTTTTTTTTTTTCCTAGTTGGAAGTTAATGGGCAGAAATAATTTTGAGTTTCATCATCTTGGGATAATTTCACAGGAGATTACTTCTTTAAATGCTGTAGTGAGGTAAATAAAAATTATCCACTTTACTAATAACAGGGAACCTGACAATTATAGGATGCAGAGTCCTTGGGTGAAAGCGTGCCTATCTCAAGACCGCCTTCTCCACTTGGAGGAAGAACGAACAAGGTCGTGCTTTAACAAGGACTTGGAGTCCAGGCGCCTGAATGGAGCCTGGCACTCAAAGGGTTAAGCAGTCCGCTCAGAGAAGAGGGAGGGCCAGGGCCCGATTTCATATCTTTGTTCCGGTTCCCAGATGGCAACCCCATGTGTCAGTCCCAGTTGAAGCAAAACTATTTTTGAGCTTGTGTATCCTTCGGCACAGATGTTCAAGGCCGTAATAATGTGTTTCTCTTATGGTGTCCTTTCTGTTTCTTGGTGTTGAAGTTTCAAAGCTTCATTGTTTCATCGGTCACATAAACACAGCAAGACCTTATAGGACTGTGGAATAATAAAAAGAAGAAAAACATCCTTGAATGCAGGAAAAAACGGTTTCACTTTATCATATGTGTAGAATACTATAGACAATTTGTATTTACTATAGTAAATACATTTACTATAAATTTATAAATAAATTTACTATAGTAAATACTATAGACAATTTGCTGCCATTTTGTGGCTTATAATTTTTCAGTGTTAATTACGGTGTTTATGGTAATTAAGGTACCAAATAGTTATACTTACAATGTACCCAGCACTGAAGAGAAATTTAAAGTAATGAACTTGCTCTTGGCATGACAGACTTTCTCAAAACAGCACAGAGAGGAAAACGTCTTGAGTCAACCCTGGGGTTCAAAATGTGGCCAGTGAGGGCCTGTTGCTCTGCCCCTGACCAGCCAGCTGCTCTCCTGTGATAACTGCCTTCTCTGCTCCTCTTCTTTCCCTTGTTATCCCTCAGAGACATGCATGGTAGTATTTATTCTGTACAGTCCTGGTGGGCAACGCAGCTCTGGGCCAAGTGATCTGGAAGCAAGATTGAGAATAGAAACAGAGTCTAGTGAAGTAATTTACCAAGTCTCGGCTACTGTGACATCAGCCTCCTGTCATAGGCTCGCCACCTGGGATTTTCTCCGAGGATGCTTCTTCCCGTCATGATGAGCTTCAGGATCCGCCCTGAGCTCCGGCCCTTCAGATAACTCTCTTCCTGCCTCCTAGGCCTTCACAGATGTCTGTCTTAACTGTTGCCAGCCTGAATTCCTCACCGACCACCCCAGCACCTCTCTTAGCAACACTCCTGACCCCTTCGTCTGCTTAGCTCCACATCACACTTGCTCTGGTCCTGTCACCGGGCTGCTGAGTGCCTGTATAGCCCAGGTCCCGTTAATTTCACCTTTGCGTTTCTGATAGTGCATTGCATATCGTGTATCTTAAAGAGTAGAAACTGTCTTCTTCATCTGTAATTCTGTTTTGTCCTGTTGAGAAGAAATACAGCTGTTCAGTTTAATGCCTTATAAATACAGATAATTTTCATTTTCCAGGTAGAAACATTCACATTTAGGACTAATTAATAAAATCTAAAACCAAGGGACACCTGGGGAGCTCAGTCAGTTAAGCAGCTGCCCTTAGCTCGGGTGATAATCTCAAGGGTCCTGGGATCGAGTTCCACGTCACCAGGAATCTGCTTCTCCTTCTGTCCACCGCCCCCCCCACCGCCGTCTTAAATAAATAAAATCTTTTTTAAAAAATTCAAAGCGAATTTAAAGAAATTTTTTTTAAAAGTCTCTGCCACTTATGGTTGGTAACAGAGTCAACAGTGATGGGGTAAAAATTCTGCCACAGACACACCCTCAGTTGAGCTGTCCTCCCCTTCACCGGCTGTCTCCCCACCAGTGCTGGGAAGCAAACCATGGGAGATGATGGTTCTGGGTCCACACTTAGTCCTCATTGCTTTGCCTGCTCCCCCACCCACCTTGTGTGGTCTGAACAAAACAGGCTTCTGTGGCCACCCAGTGGTCTGCACGGCCCAGCCTGGCAGGATGCAGGCCGGTTAGGAGGCCTTGGTGTGCAGCTGAGAAGGAGGTGATCACTGAGAACCTGGGTAGTGGTTGAAGAGAAGCAGAGGAGAAAAATCCAAGTATTCAAGTATTCAGGGAGATGATTTTCAAAGCAGTATACAGTGCTGATGTGAAAGAAGAGTCTAAAGTCACTATTTTTCTAGCAGTTTCAATACAAAGTACTTATTAGAGCCATCAGAATGAAAGCTGGCACTGTGGGTTCTGGCTTAGAAACAAAAGGAAACTGTATTGGCATGGTAATGCTTTGTACTTGAATTAAGTACTATCAACTTCCTTTTCAGTGTGGGTCATAGACATCTACACCATCTAACCCATTGGCATGGTGACCCCGGGAGCAGTGGGGAGGGTTTGGGTGGTGCTGCCACAGAGGAGAGAGGAGCTTGGCTGCCCCCAGACTCATAAAACATGCTGTGAGAGGTCGTGTATGTAGTTGGAAGAGCTTTGCAATGGAAAATAATGGTCTTGGTTGAAAGCAGAACCAAGCCCATGTCTACACACACCAAGTGCAAGCTTGGTAACTTCTGCCTTGTTTTTCAAAATCAGTTTTTATAAACACACAGGTTAGCAATTCAGGTCAGAAAATGCACCAGGTTGTGTTGATGAGAATTGGAAACTGCCAAATCTCTATTTAATTTCACACCATCCACTTATTGCCGCATAATGCTGCTGGGAACTTCCTTGACAACTACAAAGCACCAACGTGGAGGGGGAGTTTGACTCCCCAGGTAAAACTGAAAAGGCAACTGGAGGAGAGAGAAGAGGCCTAGGATTAAAATATGGCCAACATGGGCTAGAACTTTCCATTGGTCAGTGCATCTGTTTGCTTGCGAGTGCTCCGCTCAGCCAGATGGCCTTCTAGGTGTCTTTCTCTCTACCATCTCTTCCCTTTACTTCACTCGGGTGCAAGTACTTCCCTTCCCGTGCTGGCAATCCAAAATGCCCATTTGATTGTCACCAGCCCACCTTCAGGAATAAATAGAGTCAAATTACCTTGTCCAAGCAACGGGTCTTTTTTTCCACCGTAATTTGGCGGTAAGGGAAGACCATTTAAATATGGGCAGGAGAACAAGACACATGATAGTATACATGAGAAAACAGAGATTTCTCCTCTGTGCCTTCCTTGCAAACATCATTTCTATCCACGGCTTTTCCTTCATTACCCCTTTTTTGCATGATTTAAGTATGTAACATTGGTTTTGCCTAGGGTTTGTTCATGTTTCTGTTTGTCTGTCACCATGTAGATAATAAGTTCAGATCATGGTCTTAGTGCTCAAGGAACTAGGAAGAAAGAAGAATCGTAGTGTTTTAGTCCCTTCTCTCCAAATATCTATACCAGTCATACTTAATATAAGCCTTTGAAACAATTTGGAAATCTACTAAAATTGGACTCAGGTGTGGAACTATCAGTGTTAGTTGTATTAGTTGGTGTATTAGGTTGGGAGAGGTTTGCAATGGAAAATAATGGCCTCAGTTGAAAGGGGAACATTTCAACTTTATTCCAGGTAAGATAAAGATCAGAATCCATGCAGCACTCTCTACACATACATTTAAGGAAGAGGAAGTGCCGGTCCTAGACCTCGTCTTCCATGTCCTTCAAGCGAGACCATGAACTACAGGGTGGCTTTAAACTCTTGGCTGGTGTGTCTGACCTTGTATTACCAGAGCTATCGCTGTAACTGATAGATAACTAAAATTTTTATTTGCTTACCAAAGAATTTTCTTATAATGGTTTTACTATTTTAGTCACAACATTCCTTGAGGTTTAGGTATTTTGTTAATTGTTGCTTATTGTTCTGTGACATTGCTTAATGTAACCAGTTAGATCATGTTGGTAAGACTCTGAGATACTTACATAAAAGCAGTGGTAGCTTTTAGTCTTGTAAGAAATGCATCTAAATGGGGCGCCTGGCTGGCTCAGATGGTTAAGCATCTGCATTCGGCTCAGGTCATGACCCCAGAGTCTTGGGATCGAGCCCCACATTGGGCTCCCTACTCAGTGGAGAGTCTGCTTCTCCCTCTTCATCTCCCTCTCCCCCTGCTTGTGTTTTCTGTTTCTGTACCTCTGTCAAATGAATAAATAAATCTAAAAAAAGAAAAGAAAAAGGAATGCATCTAAACTTCTGAAGGGACTATTTTGGTATGTTTTTATTGTTAATTTTCCTTCTGAACTTTCCAGTGTTTTAGGGATGTGTTATGAGGACACAGGCATGCACACGCTGTTACAAGTAGCTCATTCTGTCGGTTTAGTCCACGGCCTATCTATGACATAGGTGGTTTCAACGGTGTTAAAAGACAGTCCAGATTCTGACATCATAATAATTATAATACAGTGTCTGATTCTGAATAATAATGGGAAAAGCGTGGCTAACACTTACAGAAATCTTACTGTGTATGAGGTACTATGCCAATCAAGTACATTATTTCATCTAGTTCTCACAAAAATCCTGTCCATTTGATCTCATTATATCCTGATTTTACCAGTAAGGAAACTGAGGCAAACAGCTGTCATTGCTGGTTGTAAGACTGCTGGTCAATGGCAAAGTGGGGATTCAAGCCCAGACTGTTCGCTACCAAGCTCTTAATCGTTAGAATGTGCAGTGTTTACAGTAAGTTTTAAAGTCAGAAAAGGACAGAAGGAAGAAAGGGTGAAGACGTGCTGATATCTATGTTGACAGATGGAGTAGTGGAGGGAGGCTTCTGTCTCAGTCCTTTTTAAAGGTTTAATCCATGGTCCTTCAGATGCAAAGCACTTAAATTGGTCAACAAGAAATGCTTCCAGCTCTAGGAGCACCTGCCAGCAGATTCCCAGTAAAAACAGGAGATCAGACCTTTAGAGTCTGTGTGTTTGCTATTTTAGTTCTCACTTAGTAAACTCAGGTTCATGTAAACACAACTTAAATAGGCTCTTGAATATTCGAGCAGTTTACTGCTAGAATCTGCTCATTCAGTTTGTTATTATGTATATTAATTTATCTGGACAGTCATTGGTACCATTTTCTGCTTCATCAGTAGGTAAATTAAAAGCAACTGTTCTATATAACGAAAATAATGATACTGCATTCTTATCTTTCACCCTTTGATTCATAACAGTGTTCTGTCAATACCAAGATATTAACAGTTGATTGCCTTTCTTTACTCCCCAAGAGATGTTTTAAAACCACTGACTTTAGTGAAGATTTTCTATAAGCAGAGACAAAGTTGCAAATAAGAACTGATAACGGATAGACCTATTGTTTAAAGAACTTTATACTTTTCTAATAACAAAACTGTTCTATGGTGCAGTGTTTTGGTGAAAGCTTTCCAGAAGGCAGTAAAAGGCTTTGATATTCATATAACCGATGTTTTAATTGCAATATTTGGACCTTTCCTTCTATAATTTAAAAAGTAATAATGGAGTAACTGGAATCACTTTAGAATATTGACTATAACCATATATTTTTAATTGTCTTATATGAGAGAGTAATGTTTGTTGATAATCTAAGGGAAATTACTATTTAAATGACTTCTCACAAGGATATGAACATATCCTTGTGAGCATATAAAGCACTCCTTAGTGCTTTAAATTTAAGAATGGATATATTTTCCCCCTCCTTCCCTGCTCCCCCAAGAAGGGTATTTCACATTTTCTTCGTGGTTTCCTCCCAAAAAACACGATAAAAGGCTGATGACGCCAATAAAACAGTGATGGGCAGGCAGCCCAGAGGAAGACAGAAACTGACCAAGTCAGAGCTGGAAGGTGAAGAGAAGGTTCAGAGATCCTCCATGGGAGCTCTCAGGGTCACCTGCTCTGCACTGTTCCCAACAGAATAGCCTCCATCCCATGATACCACAGTTGGAGAGCCTGTCGGTGCTATTGCAATATACTAGATTTCATACAGATGGATTTTTTTTGGTTCCAAGGTTATTCTTTCAGCTTTCACATTCCACTTTCTTTATATTCTGTGGACCATAGATACAACTTGGCCAGATGGGAAATAAAGATATAAAAGTTTACTTCTTAGGGGTGTGTCCTGTTTATAACACAGCCATATTTGTGAATCATCTATATTAACATTAAAAGAAAGTAAGCTTGAGACCACTTTGGGACTCTGCCTTGATTTGCTCGCATTTATATTACAAAAAAAAAAAAAAAACAAAAAAAAAACCCAACCCTGGTAATTAGTGCAGTGCCCTGAAGGGAAGTTATAAGAAAGAATCAAGCTCAGAAGTTCTGTATTTATCAGTAGATGTTAGTTACAACACGGCTCAACAAAGGAAAGGGGCTTACAAACTTGTACTATTTTTGATGTGCTCTCTTCAAAAAAGAAAATCAGTAAAAACACTTAGGGCAGGCACTACCTTGGAAACTCAGCACTCAGAGCATGTTTGAAACTGGCCTGACATGATGAACCTTTGGTTTACGTGCATACAACTGCCTGTCCTAGACATAGGTGTGGGATGATACTCTGCCCCATGCCTACTAGTCTCAGAAGCTGGTAAACAGATGTCAAGCTTAAAAACATAGTATTTGGCTCATGCTTCACAAGTAAAGTTGTAATGATTCCTTAGGGAAAAGATGCATATCCTAGTCTGATGCTTCTATCATTCATTTGAAAAATGATACTTTTTCAAGTTAAATAATTTAATTGCCTAGTCTGATGCTTCTATCATTCATTTGAAAAATGATACTTTTTCAAGTTAAATAATTTAATTGCCATTGCTTATTGTTCTTATTGCTTAATGTTACCAGTTAGATCATGTTGGTAAGGCTCTGAGATACTTACATAAAAGCAGCGGTAGCTTTTTCTCTTGTAAGAAATGCATCTAAATGGGGTGCCTGGCTGGCTCAGATGGTTAAGTATCTGCATTCAGCTCAGATAATTCAGCGTAAGTAATGGCATCTTGCTTAAGTCATGATTACTATTTATTATAAACTTGCACTGAGCTTTGTGCCTATAATTTTACTTTGTGACATCATATCTTAAAAATCATAGCTTGGTTTCATCTTAATTCAAAAATTCATTCAGCAGTAAATGGCTACAATGGCCAAGGTCACTAATTTTTCTTTAAATCACAAATCTATTTCACTTCTGCCAGAATGTTAAAATTTGATTTCTGTCGTTAGTCCCCCAAATAAAGTATCATCTGTAGCCTAGATATTTAAGAATCAGCAGAATTCATCCCATTAAACTCTGGTTTACTACTTCCTTCTAGACATGCGCCTTTCCCAGGCTACTTTGACACCATTGTTTTCTTCTGATCTCAGAGGCTAGCTTCTCCTCTTCCATCAGATTTCCGAATTTCAGAGTGTACCTGGTTTCCGGGCTAGGTCTTCGTCTTTATCTGTATGATACACAGATGGGATTTTAACAGTCCTTTGGCATTGGCTATTGTCTGCGCACTCATGATGTTCAAATTTATATCTCCAGGTACTGTCTCCCTTCTGTCTTGCTCAGTCCTCCTGCCAACTCAAGAGCTCCACATGGGTAGATAACAGGTATCTCAAGCTTAACATTTCAAAACAGAATTTTTATTTCTTCCCCACCTCCTCACCACTCTCCACCATCCCTCACGTTTTCACTCTCCCCCAAAAACTGAGAAACAGCACCATAATTTTCCCCGTGGTTTACAGAAACCTAGGCATCCTTCTCAGTTCCATCTGACCTCGCGTCTAACTCACATTCAGTATATCCAGTTGTTCTTACAATAAGTATTTCTCAACTACAGCCAGTTGACAGCATGTCCCTGGTTATCTAAGTTCAACTCAATCCACCATCATCATGATCACCATCATCTGAACCACTGCCGTCCTTCCCACCGGATGTCCTCCTCTCTTCCCCTCTGCAGGCGGGCGTCTTTCTAATGCTAGAGCTTGTCACCTTCTACACCCCAAACCCTCCAGTCACTTCCTGTTCTTTTTTAATGGTCGTGAAACTTGCCATTATTAAACGGACAGTAGCATTGACTACATCCACAACGCAACCCTTACCACCATCTACTTCCATAACCCTTCGTCCCACCAAACAGAAACGCTGACAGTCCTCCCTCTCCTCCCATCTCCGCCCCTTTGTAATGTCGGATCGGCTTTCTGACTCCATCCACTCCCCTGTTCTAGATATTTCATATAAGAGGAGTTATAGCAATATGTGTCCTTTTGCATCTGGCTTATTTCACTTAGCATAATGTTTTCAAGATTTGTTTATGCCATAATATCTATCTTATTTTCATTTCATATCTTCATTTCATTCCATTTCATCTGTATACCACATGTGTGTTATCCAATCATCTGTTAGTAGATGATTGGGTTGTTTTCACCTTTCAGCCACTGTGGGTAATATTGCACACACCCACCTGTTTGAGTCCCTGTTTTCTACTCTTTTGAGTATGGGCCTAGGAGTAAAAGTGTTAGGTTGTATTCAATGTTTAACTTTTGGAGGAACTGCTGGACTGTCTCCTCCATTCGCTGTATCACTTACATTCCCACCAGCAGTGTGCACATCTTTACCAATACTTACTTTCTGCTTTATCCTCCTCCTTCTAGTAGGTGTGAAGTTGTAGCTCATTGTGGTTTTTATTTGCATTCCCTGATGACTAGTGAATTGGAGCCTCTTGTGTTTATTGGCCATTTGTATACCTTCTTTGGAGAAATGTCTATTGAAGTACTTTGCCCATTTTGAATGGTTTGCCTTTTTGTTGTTGGCTTATAGGTGTTCTTTATATATTCTGAATATTAAACGTCCTCAGATATATAGTTTGCAAATATTTGCTCACATTTCATGGGTTGTCAATGTCCTTGATGGTGTCCTTTGAAGCACAAAAGTTTTTGATTTTGATAAAACCCAATTTTTCTGTTTTTTCTTTTGTCACCTGTGCTTTTGGTATATATGTAAGGAACCTTTGCCAAATCCAAGATTTTCCCCTATGTTTTCTTCTAAGAATTTTATAGCTTTCACTCTTAAATTTAGGTCTTTGATTCATTTTTTTATTTTAATATGATATGAGATCGTATCTAACTTCATTCTTTTGCACATGGATATCCAGTTTTCCCACCAGCATTTGTTGAAAAGACTGTTCTTTCCCCTATTGAATGGTCTTGGTACCCTTGTCAAAAATCAGTTGACCATGGTTGTATGGGTTTATTTCTGAACTCTCAATCATATCCCATTGGTCTGCATGCCTATCCTTATGTCAGTACCATACTTTTCTGATTACTATAGCATTTATAGCAAGTTTGAAATTTGGGAAGTGTGAGTCCTCCAACTTTGCTCTTTTTCAAGATTTTTTTTGTTATTTAGGGTTCCTTTTTCAATGTGAATCTTAGGATTTTTTTTCATTCCTTGAAAAAGCCATTGAGATTCATTGATAGAGATTGCATTGAGTTATGCATATTACTTTGTTATTTTTTTAATGGATTTTTTTATTTAAATCTGTACTCTTTTTAAGTAAGCTCTATGCCCAATAAGAGGCTTAAACTCACAACCCCAAAATCAAGATTTGCTTTCTCTATTGACTGAGCCAGCCAAGTAACTTATGTGTGTCACTTTGGATTGTATTATCATCTTAAGTATTCTAATCTATGAACATGGGATGTCTTTCCATTTATTTTGGTCTTCTATCTTTCAACAATGTTTTGCATTTCCAGTGTACAAATTTTTACCTCCTTAGTTAGATTTATTCTTAAGTACCTTAATCTTTTTTATGATATTATAAATAGGATTATTTTCTTAATTTCCTTTTTAGATTTTAGTCCTAATAGTTTCTTTGTAGAATCTGTAGGGGTTTCTATGTATAAGATCAAGTCATCTATGCACAAGGAAAGTTTTGTTTCTTCCTTCTCAGTTTGGATGTATTTTATTTCTTTCTCTTGCCTAACTACTCTGGCAAGGACTTCTACTATGTAAAGTAGAAGTGGTAAAAGCAGTTTTCCTTGTGTTCTTCCTGATGTTAGGGGAAAAGTGTTTGGTTTTTTACCATTGAATATGATGTTAGCTGTGGGTTTTTCATATAACCTTTATCATGTTGAGGAAGTTCCTTGTTTTCCTAATTTATTCAGTATTTTTATCATGAAAGGGTGTTAGATTTTGTCAAGTGCTTTCTTAGTGTAAAATTGAGATGATCATTTTTTTTTCCTCCCTTTCATTTCATTTTTGTATATTACATTGACTGATTTTTGTATGATTAATCATCAGCACCTTCCTGGGATAAATCCCATCTGGTCATGGTATGTAACCCTTTAACATGCTATTGAAATTGATTTTCTGTTATTTTGTTGAGGGTTTCATGTCTGTCTTTGTAAGGGCTCTTGATCTGTAGTTTTCTTTCTTTGTAGTGCCTTTTATCTAGCTTTCGTATCAGGGTAATGCTGGCCTCCTAGAAAATCTGGAGGTGTTTTGTCTTCAGTGTTTTGGAAGAGTTTGAGAAGGAGTGATGTGAATTCTTTAAATATTGGCAGAATTCAGGGCACCTGGGTGGCCCAGTTGTTAGATATCTGCCTTCAGCTCAGGTCATAATCTCAAGGTCCTAGGTTGGAGTCTGGAGTCTGGTTCCCTGCTTAGTGGAAAGTCTGCCTCTCCCTCTCTCTCTGCCCCTCCCACCACCTAATGCATGCACTCATTCTCTCTCTCTGTGGAATAAATAAATAAAATATTTAAAATAAATAAATACATGTATCTATATTTATATTTATTCTCGGTAAGCTTCACCAGTGGGGCCATTTGGTCCTCTTTCTTTGCTGGGAGGTTTTTGATGACTGATTCTGTTTCCTTGTCTTCTAATAGTTCTTTTCTGATTTTCTATTTCTTCTGTTTTTTTTTTTTTGGTTTGTGTATTTCTAAGAATTGTCCACTTCATCTGGTTTATCCAGTGTGTTGGTGTACAGTTGGTATTCTCATATAATCCTTTTTATTTCTGTAAAGTCAATAGCAATGTACTCTCTTTCATTTCAGATTTTAATAATTTATATATTTCTCTTTTTTTTTAGTCAATCTGAGGTTTTATTAATTTTGCCAATCTTTTCGAAGAATCAACTTTTGGTCTTGTTGACTCTCTCTCTCTCTTGTTTTTTTTTTGTTCTCTATTTTGTTTATCTCTGCTCTAATCCTTATTTCCTCCCACCTAGCTTTTGGGTTAATTTGTTTTTCTTTTTCTAATGTCTTTGAAAGTTGATGTTTAAGTTATTCACATGAGAGCTTCTTTTTTAATATAGACATTTTAGTACTATAAATTTTCCTCTAAGCATCGTTTTTGCTGCTTCCCATAGGTTTTGTTATGTTGTGGCTTTGTTTTTATTCATCTCAAAGGATTTTCTAATTTCTTCTGCAATTTCTTCCTTGACCCATTGATTATTTAAGAGTACATTGTTGAATTTCTTCATATTTGTGAAATTTCCAGTTTTCTTTCTGTTAGTGATTTCTAGGTTCATTCCACTGTGATTGGAAAAGTTACTTTGCATGATTTCAGTTTTTAAAAATTTTTGAAACTTGTTTTGTGACATCACATATGGTCTATCATAGATAATATTCCACATGCACTTGAGAAGATAGTGTGTTCTGCTATCGTTGACCATATCCTATTATTCTTAGAAAAGAATCCAAACTCCTCACTACGGTTTTTAAATCCCTACATGAACTGACGCTGAACGGGTTCTCCAACAATCATCTTCCTCTGCTCTCCTTTTAGTTCTTGCTCAGGAAATAATTTTATTTCCTGAATTATTAATTAACTTAATGCTTGTTGCTGTAATAATATTGTATCTTTTGATAGCATATGAAACAATATATCTTTGTGAAAAGTTTTAAAAATATATGGGAAAGGCTTATCTGTGAGCCAAAAAGTGGAGATACCCCACATGTCCCTCAGCTGATGAATGGATAAACAAAAGTGGTATATCCATGCCATGGAATGTTATTCAACTGTAAAAGGAATGAAGCTCCTATACATGCTACAAAATGGTTGAACCATGAAAACACTATGTCAAGTGATAAGAGTCACATAATATTGCCACAAAAGGCCACCTAATATTGTATGATTCCATTTATATGAAATATGTAGAATAGGGAGATCCATAGAGACAGAAAGCAGATTAGTGCTTGCCTGGAAGTAGAGAGAAAGGAGAATGGAGACTGACTGCTTAATGGGTAGGGGGTTTCCTTTTGAGGTGATGAAAATGTTCTAGAATTAGTGGTGATGGTTGCACATCATATACTCAGTGTCACTAGTGGTTAACTGTTATGTATATTTTACCACAATTCAAAAAAAATCAGTCCAGTTTAAATATATATGGAAACACACAGAAAAAAGTCATTTTGGAGTAATATTTCTATTGGTTAATAAAAAAACAAAAAACAAAAAACCACATAGTTCTAAGACCAAAGTCTAAAATGAAAAAATAATAAATGATGGAGGCTCACTGTTTAATTTTATCCATATTATACCAATGATTGGTATAAAGTGGATAAAAAAATTCATCTATTTTGTTTAGTGACAGACTCTTTTGTGGTACATCTGGAATTCATATGAGTGTTAACATAGATTTTTGTTTAGCCAGTTTAGATTAACAAGATAAAGCTTACACTCCAGAACTGTATCCTTGCCTCAATTAACATTGCAAAGAACTCTTTGTTAATATTTCTTTTTTATTAAAGAACATTACTAGAAATAGATTCATCAGGTTTTATTTTGTTAAACCTGTATTTGATATGGGATTTTTCTTGGCGGTGGTAGAAGAACACAGAAAGCAATAGATTGAACTATAGTTTACTTGAAAGAAATTTAAAAATCAAAGGTAAAATATTTCAGTGAAAGTTATTGGGAAATGTCTGAAGTGTATGTTTCTATTTCAGAACTAATTTTTAATTGCGTTGCTTGTGCCAGAACGTGGTCATAAGTGCTCACACTTCCAATTCTGTCAGAGTGACATGTCCTAGGGCAGGAAACCGGATATATTATTTGCATGTGTTAAACTAGCTGATGAAAATGCAAGACATCATTGAAATCTTGAAAACAGAAGCTTAGAAAGCATAGTTCACTTACCGCTTGTTCTTCCCCACTATATTTATTTTATACTCATCCAATTATATCCTAGAGACCTTAAAAATAACGTTTAAAAAGGCCATACCTTATTTTTCACTGCAAAAAAATACAATAGCCTCTTTAATCTTGGGGATAAGACAGTTTAAATTTGTGAAGTTAGATTTGTGTTTTTAAATTAGGTCATGTTAGGGTCGCCTGGGTGGGTCAGTGTGTTAAGCGACTGCCTTAGGCTCAGGTCATGATCTCAGCGTCCTGGGATCCATCCCTGCATCTCATTGTCTCAGGCTCCCTGCTCAGTAGGGAGCCTGTTTCTCCCTCTCCCCTGCCCCCTCATGCTGTCACTATCTCTCCCCCTCTCAAATAAATAAATAAAATCTTTTAAAAAATTAGGTCACATTATATTGTATATTTTAGCTGATTACCTAGAATTTATTAGTCTGTACAAAATTTCAGCCAAGAATCCTTCACACTAGTAAATTTTTTTTTTAAGATTTTATTTATTTATTTGACACACAGAGAGAGATCACAAGTAGGCAGAGAGGCAGGCAGAGAGAGAGGAGGAAGCAGGCTCCCTGCTGAGCGGAGAGCTCGATGCGGGGCTCCATCTCAGTACCCCAGGATCTTTTGCTCTAAATAGTTGGGAAAAACACAATATAATTTACAAAACACACACACACACACACACACACACACACACACCCCAAACAAAAAAATATCCATGAATTTTAGAGTCATACAAACGAGGCTCAAATCTAGATCCAACCACCCAATATTTGTTCGAAATAAAAAAAAAATACATATATATGTATGTACAGCCTTCTTCATGGACAAAACCCTCACTGTAAAGGATTGTTATGACATTTCAAAAGTGAGTAACTAAGGAGCTGACCTTCTGTAGGTGTTTGGCCTATGGAAACTGTGATGGTGTTGTGATAATCTGAGTTAAGTGTCTCCAGAAAATAATCACGGATTCCTGTCATTAAGAGTTCTCCAGATGCTCGTGTTACTTTCTCCATACTTCTACCTAGTTTTAGGGGGAGACGTTCAGTAAAAATGTAAGATTAGCATACCTGATTTGATCAAATGATAGGAATGCTTCATCATCCCCTTTATCCAATTCAGCTAGTAATCAGCTTCCAAAAATGATACCAAAGCGGCTTTCACTGGAGGATGTGGTTGGCCTCCCCTTTTCTAACCTCTTTGGTCATTCCCTATAAATTAGTCCTCACAATGTATGGATTGTTAACTAAGATTACATTTGGCATATAATAACTAAAATAAGATCCTTTCATGATGAGTCCATGAAGTGCTAACTAAAATTGACTAGAGAAGGTGAGGGTTTTGTTTCTTATTCATTCTGCGGTTATATTCAATAATCTTCAAGGTTTGTGTGTTGATAAATCGGAGCAACCCTTGCTCTTCCACCTGTGGTCACCTTAACATCACATAAAAAACGTGCCAGGGGAACTGTTCTTTGCTACCAGCTGTGGCCATCTGCACTATCACCAACTGTGTAGCCAAGGGTGGAAGCAAATGCAGAAAACACATTATTGGCAAAATCTCAGCCTATTAATTAGAGAGGTCCCTGTTAAGTAAACCTCTGGATACTTCAAGTTTTCCAGTCTCTTTTGCAAACATCCATTCATCCCATCATTGATCATATACACATGGGCACCAACTATGTGCCAACAACAATTGCAGGTGTTATAACACTGGTAGCAGATGAAACTGACAAAAATCCCTGCCCTTATGGAAGCTGGATTTTGGTGGGAGGTGAAACTGCTTAGGTGAATTGATAAGTTACTGTTACAAGGAGACCCCAAAAGATGGCCACATAACTAAGAGAGATGTTCCCGTCTGCATTCTGCAGGCCTGCATGGGGGAGCAGGTCCACTGCAGGATGTCACACAGAGCCCAGGAGCTTGTGCCCAGCGCTTTACCAGCCTTTGGATATCTTCATCTATGGGATCTGAGCATTATTCAGCCATTTTCTGCTTAGCGCCCACAGTGAAAGGGACGGCTGGGGCAAGCCATCAGTCCCCAGATCGGAGAGGACAGAAACTATACACATCACTTCCGTTCATCCCTCCTACTCCCTACTGACTCTCACTTCGACATAACATCATGCCTAGCTGCAAAGGAAGCAGGAAAATATGGCCTCTGGCTGGGACCAGCTTACACACAAGCCCAGCAGGTGTGTTGGGGAATGCAGGACAGATTTTTTTTTTACCCCCACTGGAGGGGAGAATGAAAACGAACCAAACAAGTTAAAGACATAAAGTGCCAGATGGCAGTAAGTACTCGGAAGGGAAAGGCAGCAGGGAAGGGGTAAGAAGCACAGGTCAGAGACTGCAGGTTTAAAATACTTTGGTGGAGAAGCCTTGCTAAGTAGGCGATGTTTGCAGAAGGGCCGCTGACAGAGCAATCTGTGCAGCCCGGGATGAGCCCTGCCAACAGGCTGTGTGTGTAGCGCAGGAGAGGTCTGTGGGGAGGGAGAGATTGCAGAAGGAAGTGAGGAGGTCGGGGTTGTCAAGGTCTTCTTTTGGACTCGTTTCTGTGTTTAAGATGCCTCCCTCCCGCCCACCAAGTGGAGAGGTTCAATAAGCTGTTGGATAGATGAATCTCGAGTTCAGGGAAACAGCTCAGGCTGGAAACAAAAATTTCAGAGTCATGAAATACAGCATCCTACTTAATCTCATTCTTCAATGTGAAGGTCATGGTCATTTCTGTAAGAAGAAATCAGCCAGGCCACAGATAGATCACAAGGCTTTCTTAATAGCCAGCGTGTCCTAGTGTGCCTGGCAGCTAGCTCCATAGGAGCTCATCCGGCCCCAGGGACACTTTCAGTGAGTCTCCAGCCTCACTGATGGTGGATCTTGGTGTCTGCATGGTGGCCCACTATTTAATCTTGTCATTGAGGAAACCAAGCTTCAGAGAGGGGGAAAGTCTTGTCTGTGGCCAGGGCAGAAAGCGTTGAGAGCTAGAATTGGGAGACCTAGTTTCCTCCCTCCTAAGCCAAGACGGGGCTCTTGGTCAGGACAATGATCTGGGAAGAAGGGTCTTCTGTTTAGCGGGTTTTTTAAACAGACTGCTAGGAAGTTGGGAGGTTAAACATGTCGGGAGATCAGTAGGAAGCAGAGCTATGGAATTACCAATGAAACCTCACAGAGTGCACGCGGGAGCCTGATGCTTCTGACCCGTCCCAGACTCAGTGGCCTCCCTTAACATGCCTCTCCTCCCCACCTCAGTGACACTCGGGCATTGCTCCATGTGCCTGCCACCAACATGCAACTCCGAGAGCCACGCTGAGACCGAGGGACCTGAAATGTTCTCTCAGGCCAGGGGCCCTTGTGCGGAACTGGCTTCATGCACACAGGGCCAGCCTGCTGTTGAGAAAGTCCCCAGATCTCTCTGTGTCCAGGCTAGTTTCCCTCAGCAGAAATGAGCATGGCCTGCATGCAGACACAAACCACATTTGGCTCCTCTTCCCTGTAGAAAGGTTTACTCACTTACAAGCTACATGCACCCACGAACCAATGTGGTCCACTGGAAAGGGTCCCAAAGCCTGGTTTCAGATCTCCAGCCATCTCGCTTTGCTGTGTAGCCTTGAGCAAACTACCCCAAGTCTTGGTTTCCTCATCTATACAAGGAGGCCCATCAGTGCATTCTCACGGCTCTGCCAGGTTGCAAAGAGAATGAAATCCCTAGAGGTATGTCAGCAGTGTCCAGGACTCTAAAAGCACCCAGAAGTCAGCTGA
This sequence comes from Mustela putorius furo, assembly GCF_011764305.1. Lineage (NCBI taxonomy): Eukaryota > Metazoa > Chordata > Mammalia > Carnivora > Mustelidae > Mustela > Mustela putorius. Next base: position 4,986,869 of record NW_025422171.1, read on the forward strand.
AGCCTATTTCAGTCAAGTCTATGGCCTGCACACTGCATTCCTAATTTGCATCTTCTGAGGACTTTTCCATGATTCATCAGAGTCCAGTAATACAGATCTCTCTACTACACGCGTCTCTCCAGCTACATTCTGAAGCTGCTTAGGGGTTGAGATATAAGGAGAGTATCTCTGCAATTGGGATATTTTGCACTGGTCACTCCAAAGAGGGTAAAAGTGTATGTGAATAAAAACATTTGCCAGACTTTGTTGGCGACCTCTCTTTTCTCTTCCTCTTCTGTTCAGATTCTCATTTAGCTTACTTAATACCTCTTAGGATGCCTTATCCAGAGTAGATACTCAGGATATAATTGTTCTGCTGAGCTGAACTCCTAAGGAAATGTATAATATAAAATTCCACTTATTTAATGTAATACAAAATTTAAGCTAAGAAAACAGTTCTCACTCTGAAGTAACTTTGCCAGAGGGTAGTGCTAAGATTATAGTGGAATTTAATAATTTCATTAGGGTAAGAGATGCCTTTGTATTCCAGAAAAGTTAAAACTTTCCAAAGACTGTGGACATTCCTGTTCCCAGTTCTTCAGAACTCCTATCAGAATCCTAATAAAGTATGGGGTAAAATTCCTTGCGGGCATTCAATACGCTTGGTCAACTATTGACGGGGAATTCAGTCAAGGCATGTGGGTGGAAAGAATCTTTCATCTCAGCATCATTGCAGTGAGCACAGGTCAGCAAAACAATACTTTTCAGTTTGTGGTAGATACATCTTTTTCTGAGAAATTCTCAGCAACACCTCAATTAACCAGAACTTAATAGACTAGAAGCTACTTCATAAATTGGCACCAACCTCCTCTGCCCCGTTCCCCCTTTTTTACTACCCAAATCAAAAAGAATTATAAGAAAACAGATTTTTAGCAGAAACTCATGTGAATAAGTTTCTGGAGTTGTTCTTAATCCAAATGATAGGCAGCCCAATCTCCCATAACGTCCACATAAATGTCTGCATTGTCGTATGTGATGATTGAACCTATAGAGGATGAGACTATTTCCTAGAAAATAAATTGTTTGCTGTAATGGTTGCATTTACTTGTACATATAAACAAAAACCCAGAATGGGGTTTCTAGAGCCCTGCTTCCCCTGGGGACCTCTCTGAGAGGGTGGCTGGGTTCACAAGACAACTTTTTTTTTAATGCAGGTGTCAAATGTTGAGAGGTAAAACTACTATATTTTTCTTGTTCATCCTCAGATGATACTTCCAAGGAAATGTATACAGAAGGGGCTTACTGAGTGCACTTTTGTAAAAAAAAAATCAATGTTATTATGGCAATTCGATATCCTTGAGATTACAATATTAGCATCCTGCCGTGGAAAGACATTTATTCCTAAGACTTTTACGATTAGCTTAGGGAAGATAAATCCTGAATCATAAACACCAGACTCAAAATCCTCATCAGGGGCATTTTAGCATGTTTATAAAGCAAGAACATTTCCTTTCACATGAAGGCAAATAAGCTAACATACTTACAAAGAAGTTCAACAAGAACGTATAGGACTCTCTTTGTGATTCCACTTTAACCCGAAATCCTGATTCTCAGTAGGGTTTTCCTGAATATCCAATGCTATGTGAATTGATGAGCTCAACCCAAGAGCTAAACCAGGGTTAGGAACTTTGCGATCTTCGGGTCACGTCACGTGCTGTGTCTTGCTCGGACGACAGCTCTTGCTGAAGCCCTGTGTTGTGTGGAGCTGGGTCATTTGACGAAGAGTTTCAGCTTACCTTGCTCTGAAGTCAGTCACCTTTGTCACCAACATAAGCAAGGTGGCAGGTTTCCACAGCTGCACCATTTGATCCAAAAAGATAAGAGTCACCTCTCCCAAATCCGTGACCCTGGGGTGTAGTCCACTATTTCCCTTGTGCGGGATACAAATTCCTCTTCGGTTATTGATTTGTCAGTGTTTGTACAGCTGTGCCTGTGTTCGTAGATCCTCTTGTCAGTTTGTCCATTGATAGAGGCTGCTTCAGATTTCAATTTAAGTGTGGCCCCAAAATCATTGAGCCTAGAAATACCATGACTCAATATTCCCAGGTGATCACTCCTGCTATCATATTTTTATGATTCATAGATGGTCAGTCATTCAACGGCCAGACATTAAAAAAATGTTCACTGTCTCAGAAATTGGGGGTGACTACCAGGCTGTGAATGATCCCACTCCTTATTTTTCCCTAAAGTTCCCCCCCCCCCGCCCCGCATCCCTTAATTCAGTGTGTTTGAAAATGTAGGTGATCTCATTCCAATTAAATAGCAAATATTACATACCTACGATGTGCCAAAGGCATGTCCAGCACTGGGACAGAGAGAAAGTTGAGGGATTCCAGCTCGCCAACAGCTCTGGTCTAACGGGCCTTAAAAGCACATTCTGGCAACACAGTGTGCTGAAGGTTGTGTGTCCACACACAGTCTTTGTTGGGGGAAAGGAAGCGTGGCTCATCCACACATTTTGGGGTGCAGGTGAAGGTGTGGTATTAAAGAAATCTAAGAGGAGGGAGCACTGAGCCTTCTTAAAATACCTTTTCTTGTCTTCTGGAGTCTTACTCAAATAATAAAGGTGGCCACCAAGTTGGGGGTAAGCGTCTGAGTCTCTTGGGTGGTTGAGAGCCTGCTGACCCCATTCTTGTGGTTTCCAGGTACCAGCAAGGTCAACCTCGTGAAGATCCCGTCCACGGCCTCCAGCCCGAGGGACACAGCCCTGGCGGCCGTCATCTGCAGTGCGCTGGCCACGGTCCTTCTGGCCCTGCTGATCCTCTGTGTCATCTACTGTAAGAGGCAGTTTATGGAGAAAAAGCCCAGCTGTGAGTGCGGAGCTCTTTCCGTTCCTTAGCATGTGGGTGAGGAGTGTTTACCTTCATTGTCACTGCAGGTTCCACGAGGCCTTGACCAAGACAATAGTCAGGAGCTATCCAAAGGGACAAAGTGCACACGCAGACGCAGCTCCCAGTCACCTGGTCCCCCAGAGGCACCACTTTACAAGGACCCTGAAAAGGCCTCAGGGTCCTGTGCCACTAGACAAAATGGAAAATCCTTCCAACTTCTGGCAACAGAAGTATCTGTAATTTGAGCTTTTAACAGATTCATTCCTAGTTGTGCCTCTGCATAAGAAGATGTATTTTTAAATGTGTGTGAGAGCCATCTTTTTCTTCAGAAATATTAAGAGCTAGGAGGGTACCTATCTGCATTGTGGTGGTCATGGGCTCCTTAACAGAGGCAGTGATCTTCGCTGACAGAATTCTCTCCCCCTGTAGGGTCGCTGAGAGCGCAAGACATTCAGTACAATGGTTCTGAACTGTCATGTTTTGACAGACCTCGGCTCAACGAATCTGCTCCCAGAGCATGTTGTCAGTGCCACCGGGACTCTGCTCAGACCTGTGGTAAGTGTAGCAGGGCAAGGGGCCATTAGGGGAATCTAGGGACATATACGTTGCAAAGAAGTGTCCCTGTTTGCCACAGCTCGGTTGCTCTGCTTAGTTTCCTAGTTAAAGCTAATCTTGTTAAAGGATTCTTTGTGCCCTCATGGTTTGGGTGTTTTGAGCCTCTTAATAGTGAGAAGAAAAGAAGCATCTCATTAAAATTCTAGAATTGTTGGGCAACTTTTTAAAGCAAGTTTGCCTTTATTGTTTTGGGTCCATTGACTGATTAAAAATAAAACCCTTTTGTAGAGTAGGAGCATGTATCCTGTCTTGTCTGGTGGATTCAAGCTGAACTTTGATGGGTCTTCTAAATGTCTTTTGGGATTCCTTAAAGAAGAGCAGGGAGGGAGCACTATGGCAGGGGTTTCCACGAACCTCAGTTGCCCCCGGGGACTACTGACAGAAAAGGAAGTTTAGGGGAGTCATGCAATGGAAATTGGATTCTCACCAGGGCAAAACACAAGCACAGATAATACTTTTCCTGCCACTTATTTACATTCATCCACACAAGGCTCCCACATTTACACTGCCCTCTCAACCCCTGTTGTGAGGACCCCTCCCCTCCTCTGCAAAGCAGATTCTGGCAGTGCCCTTCCTGGACATCCCCCCCTGCCTGCCTGGTTCAAGTGCTCAGAGTCCCTTTAAAGCAATGCTGACGGGGCCATTTCTCTCTAAGCTGAGGGTTTCCCACTTAGATTGACTGACACTCTTGGAGCTGTGCTGTCAAGAAATCACAGGATTCCACTTTCTGAGCTGATGTTCTGTATGTGGAGGAAGACGTTTTTAGCGGACTGATTTTGCTACAGCTCGTTATTGTCTTCTGTTTTAGGAATGGGTCGGGAACAAAATATAGGTCCCTCTGTGGTGTGTGTGAATCTATTTTTGCCTTTGCCTACGTAGGGGCTAGACTTCTAGACAGTATGGACGATAACTGGGTGAACCTCCAAACACCCCCAGAGCTGGGGTTCCCAGACACTGAACTGGCACAGGAATCATTTCCTGAGACCTGAACTCAGATGTAATAAAATGCAGCACTGGGCAAACTCTGCCTCCTCTTAACTTCTGTCTGAGAAGAAGGATTAAATGGGCAGATGGCCTTGGTGCTCGTCCTCTTAACAGAGCAGCACACGGAGCCTGGAAAGAATCTGCCTGCCCCCCGCGCTCCATAGAGCTTGCCACTTAACGTGGTTTCCTCCTCCATGGCAGCGCCTTCACCCTTCGACCTTTTTACTTTGACATCATTTAAGACTTAGAAAAATGCTGGAACAATAGCACAAAGAATTCTCTCACGCTCTTCACCCAGATTCCCCCAATATTAACATTTTATCTCGTTTCACATCTGCTTTATCGTTTTTCTAAATATGGTAAAGATCTATGTGTTTACACACCGCTTTCGTGTCCACTTAAAAATCAGTTGCAGAGATGATATCCCTTTACTCCTCAATACTACGGTGTTCGTTTCTTAAGAACAAGAACATTTTCTTACAGAACAGCATGGTTATGAAAATCAGAAAATCAGCATTAAATCAAACCTATTGTATAATCTACAGAGCATATTCAGATTTTCTGAGTTGTCGCAAAAATGTCCTTAAAAGAGGGAGGCCTGGGGCGCCTGGGTGGCTCAGTGGGTTAAAGCCTCTGCCTTCGGCTTCGGTCATGATCTCAGGGTCCTGGGATCAAGCCCCAGATCAGGCTCTCTGCCTGCTTCCCCCCTCTCTCTGACTGCCTCTCTGCCTACTTGTGATCTCTCTCTCTCTCTGTCAAATAAATAAATAAAAGATATATTTAAAAAAAAAAAAAAAAAGAGGGAGGCCTGGGTGGCCTGTCTGTTAAGTGTCTGCCTTCAGCTCAGGTCATGATCCCAGGGACCTGGGATTGACTCCCGCATCGGGGGGTTCGGGGGGTGTCCCTGCTCAGTGGGGAATCTGCTTCTCCCTCTGCCCCTTCCCCTGCTTGTGATCCCTCTCTCCCACTGTCAAATAAATAAATAAAATTTTTAAAAATAAATAACTAAAAATTAAGTTAAATTTAAAATGTCTTTAAAAGAAAATCCCAGATAACATTATTGGATTTAGTTGTCAAATCTCTTTACCTTATTATTTTTTTTTTTAAGATTTTACTTATTTATTTATTTGAGAGAGAGAGAGCGCAAGAGTGTGAGCACAAGCAGGGAGAACAGCAGGAGAGGGAGAAGCAGTCTCCCTGCTGAGCAGGGAGCTCGATTTGGGACTTGATTCCAGGACCCTGGGATCATGACCTGAGCCAAAGGCAGACGCTTAGCCGACTGAGCTACCCAGGTGTCTCTTGACCTTTTTTTAATCTGGCATAGGTCCTTCATCTTTCTTTGTGTTTCAGGACATTATTGTTGTTGACAAGCACAGACCAGTAATTCTGTAGAATAACCCTCAGGTTGGGTTCGTCCGATGTTTCTGTATAATTAGAAACAGAAATCCTACAGGGGTGATGCTGTGTCCTTCCCAGTGTCCCACATCAAGAGGCACAGCGTGAGCAGCCGTCCCCTTCCTGGTCGGGTCAGTTTGGTTCCCTTCGTTAAGGAGGCATCTGCCAAGTTTCTCTGCTATAACATGATTGTTTTTCCCTTCGTAATTAAGAAATACTTTGCAAAAGACTCTTCGAGGCTGTGTAAATATCCTGTTACTCTCCAAACTTTCACCCAAGAGTTTAGCATCTTCTGGTGGTTCTTACCTAAATCAGTCATTACCATGATGGTGACAAATGCTAGTTTTCTAATTCCATCCTTTTGTCCACATTTATTAGTTGGCTTCCCACAGCAAGAAAGTACTTCTTCTTCCCCTCTTATTTATTTACTTGAATTAGCATGGACTCGTGGACCCTCTTCCACGGCTTCTATTCCTTTGCCATCATCGTTTATCTTGGTGCTCATGTTTTCCTAGGCTGGCCCGGGACAGATCCCTTCAGCCTGGCTCATGTGTCATTCTGACATGTCCGGATTATTCTTTCAGCACTTGCTTCATCTCAGGCACAAAGAAACTTCTAGGCTCAACTTGCTCTTGGTTGCTTGAGCCCTAAAAACAGCCATTTCTAAAAGGAAAGACAGTGTCTTTGGCTTTTAAATAATTTTTTTTGAAGAACTTATTTATTTATTTGATACAGAGAGAGAGACAGCAAGAGAGGACGTGGGAGAGGGAGAAGCAGGCTTCCCGCCGAGCAGGGATCCTGATGCGAGGCTCCATCCCAGGACCCTGGGATCATGACCTGAGCCGAAGGCAGACGCTTAACAATTGAGCCACCCAGGTGCCCCTGGCTTTTAAATAATTTTGAAACAGCTCATGTGAGCATGACACAGGTTTGCTGAGGATCAGCCGTGTATCCAGGCGAGTTCTCCGAGCTCACAATAGCATATATTCACACAACACAACGTGGGGCCTGAGCTGAGAGACATTTAGGCAAAGGTGTGTGTGGGTATCCATCCTGCTGGCAATTGCATGTCGATGTTTAACATTCATTTTTGAAAAGGCCAATAATTTCACTATATTTTTCCTTTTTATGAGAGTGAAATCATTTCACATGCAGACTTTGGATCCACAAACACATACATGGATATGGAAATAGAGAATTTTTTCACATCTTTCTCTCTCTCCAAATGTGTGTCTTTATCTTTATGTGCTTTAGTATGTGTTTGTATATAATCAGAATTACATGTGTATGTATGTAGAGAGCTCACCAAACGTCGACAATGTTCATTTCAGTTTATAAGGTTGGGTCATATTTATTTTTGAATTTCTCAACTTAATCCCTGTGCTCTAATTTTTTTTTTCTTCTGTACACTTACATTATCTTTGTAACCAAAAATCGATGCTGCCTCAGTGAACAAAATGGTTTGCAAAGCTGTGCTGTGTGCATACCTCTAATTATTCCTTACGTTCCATTACTAGCAGGAAAACATTAATACCTCTGTGTGGTGTGTGTGCATGCATGCACGTGTGTGTGTGTGTGTGTGTTGTGTTGTGTTCAAGGGTTTGAACGTGTCTCTGTTCATGTTCTGTACCACTAGCCCACTCGGCAGGACTCTGTTCCGCTTTCTGCCGTCTCCTCAGCAGTTCAGGGAGTCTCATTTGACACACTGTCTCACAGGCCATGCTGTCACCTCTCGTTATTATTTTTACTGTGGTAAAATACACATAACATAAAATTTGTCATCTTAACGCTGTTTAAGGGTGTCATTCAGCGGCCCTGAGCCCATTCACACCGGTGCGCGGCCGTCACCGACCCCTATCTGCAGAGCCCTTCAGCTCCCCCAACTGAAACTCTGTCCCCAGCAATCCGTGATGCCGCCCCCCACATCCCACTTTTCCCAGCTCCTGGCACCCACAGTTCTTTCGGTCTCTACAGCTTTGACTACTCCAGGTACTTCGTATAAGCCCTTTCATTATTTTCATAATATAACAAAAGAGAGAGAATTAAACCTCAGATTTCCTTTCCCCCAAAAAGTCACCCAAAGGAGACTAGCTGGATTTCCTCCAGCAATGTTGGGCCAGTATTAATGAGAAAGTTCCCAGAAGGCAGCCTTGTACTTCACACCTCTGCTGGCTTCCCTAGGGCCTGTTCACTTGATTCCATCTCTGTGCTGTGATGAGGCTGGCAGCGTGGACCGGGTGACTCTTGGCTGTAGGGTGCATTCCAAGGCCACTCTTCAGGAGAGGTAACTCGGGATTTTTAATCCATATAATATCACATCCCCTTGTCTAAATGTGCCTTCTACCAACTTAACAATTTTCATGTCAAACTATGAGACGTCAATTAAAAATATTATTGATGGCATTCTGGATATCGGAGGGGGACAAATCCTTGACAAGAGATATGTGAGTCTCTCGGGGTTACTGGATGCCCAGTGAGACATTCTTTACACTTTACACTCCATTAATTTTGGTTTTACTTCATATTCATGATTTGTGACACTTCTGTTACCTGTAAATAATTCGTAACATGTCATTTACTCACAGAATTTTCACAGAGCTATGAAGAAACTCAGTTAAGACCCAGGAAACTGCCTGTTTTAGACATTGAGTTATACGTATAACTACATTGGTTAGAAGTAGGTACACAAATTCAGTTTGAAAGTAAGCAGAATAATTAAACATACTGTATGGAAGCAAGTTTATAACAAAGGAAGCACTAGAATTCAGATGTAATCCATTGCTGTTTCATCTAGAAAATTTAAAAGCAGAGAGGGTATGGCTTTGTAGTGGTGTTTTTCCTCCCCGTAGATGACTTGAGCGTCTTTTGAATGTGTGTTCAGACACCCAGGTCCAGTGGGGGAGACCATGCCCACATTCTTCGGGTCCCTTTCAAGGTCCATCTGTGGCGAGTTTTCAGACGCCTGGCCTCTGATGCAAAATCCCGTGTGTGGCGACGACATCTCTCTTTGTGATTCTTATCCTGAACTCACTGGAGAAGATACTCATTCTCTCAATCCAGAAAACGAAAGCTCTTCCTCCTTGGATTCCAACAGTAGTCAGGATTTGGTTGCTGGAGCTGTTCCAATTCATTCTGAAAACTGTACAGAAGCTGCTGGTTCCTCTAGACGTAACCACTCACTGACGGAGCCAGTGCTGACTCAGGATACACTGACCGCCAGAAGCCAACTGTGTCAGGAGAATGGTGACATTGTCAGCCTGACCACGCCGACGTCCCTCCAGGTAAGTCAGTGACTACCCTCAAGAAGGACACAGCACTGACTCATGGCAGACCCAGGGGACTGGAACTCCTCTCACCAGAGAATGTGGGAGGACCTGATGAGAAGGTTTTTTCCATTGTCCATAACTTCTTTTTCTTATATGTATGGAGAATATATTGTAAATTAAATTTCAAGAGTCTTTTTTTCCCCCTGTAACTAACAGGTACTCTGAAGTTTATAATGAGCAGCTGCTTTCTTTTACTCCTTGTAAATCCAAGTATTAGCACAGCACCCCCTAGCCCCGTTGCTGACTGAGAGAGAGAGTCACAAGAACATCTTGTAAACAGTTCCTCACCTTCGTTTTCCACCCAATGATGGTTTCTGCCCGAAACTTACATGCACTTCATTCACCATCAAGCTAATGGCAGTTTAGATCTCCCAAAGTTTAGATCTCTTTTCCCTCTCTGTTCCTGTTGTTTTCAAAACTGACCAGTGTTGTTGGAAATTGATTGTTGGTTGTGATCCAGGTCCACATACTGCAGAAGTACCTTCTGGAAAGAAGGGTTTAAAATCAGATTTGCAAGGAGATGGTTGCTACAGGGAGCTGGGGCTTTCAAGCATGCTACAAGGCCAGAGGCAGAGAAGCATCAGGGAAGCCTGGGCACTAACCCTGCTTTCCCCTTCTTGTGAGGATGTGGCTGGTCCTGAATTTGACCTAATGTCTACAAGCATCTCCCTACTATAAGAACATATACGTTGGAATACATTCTTTGGGGAAAAAATGACCAGCCTTTAGTATAAAAGGGCCGAGTCACAGCAAAAGTGAGGCTTCCAGGTGCCAGAAGGTCCCACCTGCACACCCAGCCTTGCTCTCACTGCTCGTGAGCAAACCAGCTCAGGAGCCCCAGGTCCTGGGGAGGCGCTCTGGCCCGTGCTGCGTCTGCTTTCGAGAGGGGACTCGATTTCCCATGAGGTCCTGTATCCTGGTCTCATGATGTCAGATGCAGTCTGAAGTCGAGGTGTGAATGGAGAAGTGTGCCTTTCAAGAATAGCACGTAGGTTATAGGTTGATCGAAATCTGCAAAACTTTTTCTCTGAAATGCAAAATTTAGAAAATTTACAGGGAATGCTATGCAGAAGGCATTTGTTGGCTTTGGAGAAAAATAATTTCATTTTTCTCAAAATAAAATAAATGAAGAAGATATAAGGGAAGACAAGCAAACAACTAAGGCATTTGAAATGTAAAACACAGGGGTGCCTGGGTGGCTTCTTCGGAAAAGCGTCTGCCTTCGGCTTAGATCATAATCTCAGGGTCCTGGAATCCAGGCCCAAGTCAGCAGGGAGTCTGCTCCTCCCTCTGCTTCTGCCTGTCCCCCCACTCATGTTTGTTCTCTCTCTCTCTTTCCTCCAAATAAATAAATAAAATCTTTAATAAAATACAATGTAAAATACATACCTCTGTAGTGAAGAATGAGTCTTTACTGACCTTGTTCTTTTGAGCCATCCCGTAATTTTTATAACTTCCACGATAAGACTAAGAAAAGATAAGAGTTAGCTGAGTTGTGTGTAGTTGTCAAGAACATACCATGGCCCACAAGCCTTGAGGACCAAGTGCCACGTGCAGCTGCCTGGAGGAGGAGGTAACAGGCCCTGAGAACAGTGAAAGAGGCAGAGAACAGGATGCAGAAAGATCCTGTCCCTTCAGCAGCCGACCCCAACTTCCCAGTCAGATGCCTTGCCAAGTACTCTAAAACACAAGTCTTGGGAGACTCTTAAAATTCAATCTGAGACAGTTTCATTACAAGATGCGGAAGTTTCTTTGATACCAAGTCAATTGGTTTTGGTCAGAAACTTGTCCTACGTACACAAATGTTAGAGTAGCTGGAATTGTGTTTCCAGTGACTACCTACAGCTTTGCAGAGTACCGTCAGCAAGTAGAATCACCCCTCCTCTTAATTGTGTAGCTCATCCCCAGGTTCGTGATGTAAATTCTATGACTAAGGAGTGAAACTTCTCAATGCCAAGTCATATCAGAACCAATTCATTTTCTACCTTTTTCTGTTTGTGTTGTTGGTGAGGTGGGCATGGGAAGAAGCGTCATTATTACAGCTGTATGAATGTAAAATCGTTTAGTGTAGAAGATTGCTATATGTAACAGCATTAACTTCTTGTCAAAGACAGTTGTCAAGGTAATCATGATCTACATAAAGATACTTTCAACTCAGGTTATTATGAAAGAAAGTTAGAATCATGTAAAATGAATGAGAAAATGTTACATTCAAGTTACACAATGTAATGTATTAGGGAAAGGTTTAATAACTTTCTGAGATGTGTTGTCTTATAATTATCAGGTAATTTGGTAAATATAAATGAGGCATTCTGAATTCAGGAAAGGAATTTTTAAAAAAATGAATCATTTCAGTTTCCCCCTATAGTTAAAAACAACAAATAATATCATGAGCCTATTTTGAGATAATCTTATCCAGGTTCTGAAAAGCACTGTGTCTTTGGTTGCCTTTACTGAGTGTGTGATATTTAGTGAGGGAACCTTAATCTTTGAAACAAGTAGGAGAAATACAATTGTACATCTTTGGGAGATTGATTCTCTTCTTTGTTTCAAGGGTTGGCCAAGTAGGTAGCTCAACAGTTCTATTTTTTTTTTTTTTTTCAAAATGTTAAATTCCAAAAGGCAATTCAGACTTCCTCTTAACAGGTTGCTTCTCCAATGTAGGAAACATACTTACTTCTCACAAATAATTTGCTTTCAGCAGCTTGGTATTATGAACCAAAGGACTTTCGGCTCCTTGAGTTTGTGTTCAGTTAGCTTGGTCTGTGTGCTCATTCATAATTCAGGAAAGCACAACACTTCTGTTTGAGAAATGCATAAGGGCAGCTTGAGCCATTATAGTGCCCTCCCCCTTTAGTGATTTATTTCTACTTATTTTCAAAGGAACTTGAAAATCCTACCTAGTCATTCACTCATATTTTCAGTTTTTTAACCTTAATTTCCGCCTTCTATCCAACTTTATTGAGATAACAATCGACATTTGCCATTGTGTGAGCTAAGGTGTGCAGTGTGATGATCTGATACACATCTGATACACATCTATATTGCAAAATGCACAATGGCACTTTTGTCTTACAGGGTCACATTGCTAATGAACGAGGCGTTTGTTTCCAGAAACTGTATTTTTACACTGTCGTTTTCTTGTGGGTGGTTTGAGACCACACAGAATCTGATGATGATAGTTATGGTGCAGGATAAAAGAGGTGTGAGAACTTTGTTTAGTCTGAATGACTCAGTTCTAATCAAATTTCCCCTATACACACCTCCCCAGAAAGCAAGAGAACTAAGATATTTGGGACATCATTCACTAAGGTACTTGGGAGAATGAGACCAGTCTGTTTACTTACAGAAAAGGTTCTTTTTGGTGATGTTTTTAGCCATCATTGGAAATGTCAACATGAAATAGTAGAAAGAATGGTAGGAAAGAAATTAGATGACCTGGGTCCTAGTTGCTCAGTCTTTTCAAATCTCTGTTTCTTTCCATGTTGGCAAAATGAGTGCCATTTTTCTCCCACAGTCGTGTTAATGTGATAATCATGGTCATACCAACTGATCAACATATTTGATGAAACTATTTTAGATTATTGAGAGTTCTTTCAGAAGCTTCTATTTCTAGACTCTCTTCATCTACCTAGGGAAAAAAAATCTTTTCCTGTAAACTTACCAGATATGTCACCAATGTCAGATTAGTGGTAAATAAGTGAATGAAAGATTACTGCTTAAAATGAAGGTTTATTTACTCACAGTAATGTGCCTTTGGCTGATGTTTTCAGAAGTCAGGTCGTTGCCCTTCTGTGATAAGGGACAGATTGAAGGACACCACTGCGCCGAGGATATTTGCCCTACGGAGAGTGTGAGCCTTCCAGGAAGATCAGGAGGGAAATCATTTCTAAACCATCTCTAAACTTTCTCCAGTGGGTTAGCAGAAGTTTTAAATACAAAGAATGAGAGTGTCACTATTCACTAATCATCTTTGTCCTTTCAAAGAAGGGACCAAAAGGATCCTAACAGCTTTACCTATAAATGCTTCAAAAGAGTGCAACATAGAAACAAGCTTTAAGTGTTTGAATGGGGTCAAAATGAGCAAAAGAATCATTCGTTAATACATTTGTTTTTTTCCTGTGGGACACACATTATTGTCTCTGCAGTGTCATTTGCAAATACTGAGTGATAGTGAATTGTTATAAAATCTTTATTTTATTCTTGGAGTACATACGTACCTGGATATTCAAACATCATTAATGATGTTCAAGTTATTCAAGTCATGTGTGCTACTAGTAAAAGTTATTTACAATAATTTTTAACAATGTTAGCCCAGTAGCTTTCATGTGTAAGGTCTTGTTTTTCAAGCTTTCCTTTCTGTTGCTGTTTTAGGAAGCTTAAAGGACTTGCTTCTTTCTACAGTAGAAGAAAATGGATGGAACCCAGTGTGCACTCACCCCTCCACTTAGGCTTACGGACTGAGCCCCGTCTGGACCCTGCATGGCTTCTGGGGGAAAAAAATAAATCTGAACCAAACTGATGGCATTTTAAGCCTTTCAACCAGTTGCTTCTGAGCCAGACCAGCTGTAAGCTGAAACCTCAAGGAATAACAAGAAAAGACTCCAGGCACTCACGATACTCTGCATTTTTCCTAAACAAGAAGCTTCTATGCCACAAAGCGTAACTTCAAAGGCTGATGGCTCGAGTTTGCAGCCTACGAGATTATGAGCATATAACAAGAAACAGAAATGCACTCATGCTTATTTTCATGGTGAATGTGGTTTTACCAAACTGAAGACCCAGAGTATAGGTTTTCATTTACACTTTCTTTCCAGAAATAATTTCGTATAGCCGATTAGCTTACTAAAAGTCAGTGTCCAAACAGCTACTTTAGTTGTTTCTGTAGAGTGGTTCAAAAATAAGTGTTTTTGTATTTGGTGAAGCTCACTTTTTCATCATCTGATTAGCTCAGGCAATTAGAGTTGACTTGATGCTGACTGCCTCAGTCAGGGCTTTGTTAGTTGAAGTTAACATCTAGGAACTAGGAGTAAGAGGATAGCAAGTCTTTTCCAGAATCAGCACTTGTAACCTTAGTCACTGATTCGTGAACCCCTGCTGAAGCTAGTAGGGAGAGGGGCCCGAGCTGAGGGAGTGGTGGTGAAAGAGCCCCCTACCCCACCACCCTGCATTCAAAACCACTTAGCACACGTATCCTAGAGACTTGTATACAATGATTAACATATTTCTGTGAAAATCAGTTGACATGGAAGCATTTGCTACTTCTGTCCCTGTGACTGAGCTTAGAAGATCCAGAATTCTCTCTTAGAGAAGAGTGATGATTTATAAAGATAATGCTTTCTTTTCCTCCACCTCCCCCTCACCCCCTGCCATCTGACGACCACCCCCCTGTTCTCTCTACCTGTGAGTATGTTTTTCTCTTTGCTTTCATGCATCGCATCTTATACTAAGGGCTTCAGAAAGTACCCCCTGTCTGGTTCCCCTCCTACTGAAATGCAACACAGGAGTCATCCTAGGAGACACTACAGACTAGTAGGAGAAGAAAACGCCCTATTTGTAGGAGGCCTATAGGTGAACAGCTCATCACTGCCTTTATGGGGTCTGACCAAGTGGCGCTCCCATGGTGCCCGCTTCCTTAGCACAGTTCTCTCCTACCCTAGCCAGTGATGCTGGATTTAAGCGGGGTCTCAGGTGTCCCATCCTAGTATTTACGCACTAGAACTTTCTCTACAGCTAAGACAGACACGAACCCAGCTCAGTCACGAACATGGGGATGGCTCATTTGTTCTTAGTCTTGGTGTCCTGGAGAGGACTACCGGAGCAGGATTTATCTTTTTCCTTCTTGAACCTCCATGATCAGCTCTGGCCTTTGTCTTCTGACTGATTACTATTAGCTCTGTCACATTTGCACTTAAAAAAGAAATCAAACATGACCTTGTTGGAGTCACTAAAAAACTTGGTTTCACAATCCCTCCCCCACTGCCACCCAGATCAGTGCCTTTTACCTAACATTAAACTGAACGTGGAAAAATTCTGTCTTTCTTAGGCCATTTTTCTCTTCTCATTTATTAGACTATGCTTTTCTCTCTCTGTAAGACATGAGGCAAATCTACTGAGCCCCCTTCCTCGTGGCGGGACCAGTTTCTCTCCCCTATTGTCAGTCTTAGGCTCTGACATGTGTGGATTAGCTTGCTGGGCTCAGTTCTCCTCAGGACCGCAGTTACCTGAACCAAAACAAGAAATTAGTGTAATCTCAGGGTGACCCACAATCTTTTCTGTCTGTCTCGTGCCCTCTTTTCTTTTCCCTTCTTAGCGTTAACCAACGGTTTTTCAACTTGGATAACTTGCCAGCTCTTATGAGAGCTGCCTTTAGGAAAATATTTAGGATTTGACCACAAGATGTCTATGAAAACGCACACTAGAGTTTCCTCGAGTGGCTTCACTGTAATTCACATATGTGTATGCCATTGTTTGCAATCTGATCGTTTTGTTTTGACAGAGGGATGATCAAAGTCAGTCAGAGTTGTGCTCCTTCTGGTGGCCTAAATATATTTTCCACATGTAGAAACTCTCTTCAACTTCAAAGACAAATACTTGCCGGAGAAAGCTAGATGGACAGGCATGAGACTGTGGCCCCAAACCCTAAAACATCACTTCGGATCAGTAAGGAAACACTTCGGGTTGAAAGTCGATTTCATCTGATATTGCTCTGGAAAAATCCCAGGCTGTTTTATCAAGATAAAGACGTTTTACCACCGCCTACTGCAGAAACATCCAATAATGTTAGATTCTATACTCTGTATAAACCCTTGAGAGGGAAAGCCCAATCTGCATTTTCCGGGGTTGAGTGCTCTACAACGCTTACAGGAACTTGGCTGCTAAGGTACAGGCACCAGGAAATCATCGTCGGGTCTAGGAGTGAGAATTGGTGTGACTTCGAAAGTTGCAGAAACCCACCAACAAGAATGAGACAAGGATTTGGGGAATGACCATGGAAAGGCATGGGTTTTCTCATTTTGTGTATATGGAATATATTTTTCAAATATAGATTTTTCTACTTTAGATAACATGTTAATGTTGCTATTACCTAGTGAAGCTCTATTGTCAGTGCTAGTTTAAAAAAAAAAAAAAATTGAAAAGAAAAGGACAAGAGTCCGTCCCTGCTTGCAGGTCGCCAGCTCGAATCGATTTAGAGTTCATCGTTACTATTTTGCATACTGGAATTTATAAATTTGTAAATTTTCTTTTTCTTATACAAATAGTTTTGTAATACCCTTTTTCATACGTGAATAAAATCGTTATCCGGTATTCGTATTGACATGTGCAGCACAGAAATGATTGGTGATGGGAATACTGACGCGTCTTCCTCCCTGGCTCTCCAGGTGGGGACCTTGCTAAGTTCTGGTCCTTCCGGTTGAACCCTCCGGCCCTTCAAATGTCACGAGGGGGATTTGAAATCCTTTGCAGTTAGCTGGTTCTATTTCTCACGCCTGTCAAGCTGCTGAGGAGTGCTCTGAGTTCATTGAGAAGCTTTGGCATCAAGATTTTATTATCACCTCTTCTTTTTCCTCCTTCATTTTATGACGTAAAGAGGGAAAGAACGAAAGGTGGGGAGGTTTGATGTTCATCCTCTCCGGCGGTCAGTAGGGTGTTCTGCAGAGGAGTGGACTGACTCCCACAGAGCAACACGGGTCCCTGGAAGAGTTTCTTCTTTCCTTCCCACCTTTTGACCTTCCTTCCCCCCAGTAAAGCTTTTAAAGCTATTATTAGATTCTGAGAGAGGACTTTAAACTTCCTGGAAAAAAACTGAGTTATTTTAAAGTGCACCGTATTCGCTCAGTCAGTCTGTGGTGTTAAATGACACTATGAATTCCCTGAAGGGAGAACATTAGATTCTTTCCTCCTTCCACACCACGCACACCCCAGCTCCTTGGCTCAAGTATACTTGTCCCATGTGTGTGCAGTCTGGCTGGGCGTGTGGGTACCATCCTCTCTGAAAAAAGTAACTTAGAGCTTGCAAGATTCTAACAGGGGGGCTAAAATACCCTATAATCACATAAACAACTTATTTTCATTATTACCACTATTCTGAAAGTCTCTTGGCAGTTGACTACTTGTCATTCTCTGTCTATTTGTCTCCGTTTAACCTGAGGAGGTACTCCGTTTAACGTCTGATTTTCTTAAAAAGTATTTGACACCCAACGAGCTATGTACCTGCAGCTTAAATTTATCATTCAGTCATCTTGAAACTAAGCAAAAGCCTGAGAATTTCCAAAACCTTCTATAATGTCTAAGAAATTTCAGTATGACCCGGTATGTGATTCTAGTCACGTAATTAGAATCAAGTCAGCAGTGCGCAGTAACGGCCGTTAGGTCACATTTCTGCCAGAGGGAGGTCACAGGGTTTCTCCTGTAGAGATCAAGCAGATCAGGGTCCTGTCTGTCCCTAAACCAGCAGTGGCATTGGAATTAGTGTGATTTATGGCTGCTTTCAAATTAGCCTCTCCAGAAGACTTGAATTTTAAAAACCATTTTCTCTGCAGCCGTGGGTGGTCTTGTGAAGCAGGTTTCAGTTATTAGTCCATAAAGACAGGATTTTGTCTTTTTATCTTAATTGCTAATGGCATTAACTAGTCCTACTGAAGATAGAAATAGCTGTGTTCTGTCAGTTTTGTTTGGTGTTGAACTGAGCCAGCAGAACTCTGCAGAGGGAGTTTCCTTACCTGGGTTGACTGTTTACAGTCAACAGAAGATCTACTGAACCGTCCACCCGCAATCCTTTAACCGCAGGTTAGGGAGGCAGGTTCCCCTCAGCTGGGCACATATCACTGACTTGGTGTCATCAGATACGAATTATTTCCCTTGAAGCTCTAAACACGAAGTTAGTCCCTCTCGGAAGCCTCGTTCTGAGAAGAGCATCTTCCTACGGCCATCTCGCTTCCTTCTTTTTTCCACTTATGCATCCATCCATCCATCCATCTATCCATTCATTCACAATACACGTGTCCACAGTACTAGCATAGGGTATGTACTCGGTTGCAGATGCAATGCCAGGGTTAAAGCAAACAAGAAAATATGAGGGAGAGAACCCTTGCAAATAGTTATAAAATAGGTCTTTGTTGGAAAGACATAAGTGCGAATTCTTCAGAGGCCGTGGGTGGGGAGCAGTGACATCCCGAGAAAGGTTGGAGCTGTAGGGCAGCTGGGGGAGGTTCCAGGTAAGCCAGAAGGGAGTCTGCGTTCCCCCTCCAGGGATGGGTGGAAGGACCTGGCACGTGGAGAAAGCCCGCTTGCTCGGGGAGAAGTGCGGTGTGCTGGGAGGGTGGGGAGCAAGGGGGAAGCTGCTGAGGCCTGAGAGCCAGCTTGACAGGTGCCTGGTGATCTCCCCCCTGGGCCCTCTTGAACTTGACTCTGTAGGGAATTTACTTCCCTTCCAACAAATGAGTGACATGGCATAAAACTTTGAAAACCTCTGGTCTTTCAGAAGCTTCGAAGTCATCAAACTAGGCAAGGCAGACCTCTTTCCAGACTCAGAATAACCCCAGTCATTGAGAGGACGTGGCCACAGGAATGGAGTGGGGGGAGGGCAGGGGTGGACAGTCAGTCCCTGGTTAGGAAATACTGAGCCTGAGATCTTTCTCCTGTCATTGAGGTCACCTTGCTCCTCCTGATTTTGAGGAGGATAGCGCTGAACATGGTATCTGTGTTCAGGACTTGGCTGCACCCCCTGCTAACATCAATCAACACTCTGACCAAGTCCCCAAGAAGACATAAGTCAACGATGATGAATCTGTACCCGCTCATGCAGCCACGCCCTCCTAGAGCCTGAGGACAGCATCACCCACTGACCATGCATGGCCTTTCTGTCCCCAGCCTGTGGCTCAGACTCCTGTTCCTGCTTGACCCTGAGCTCCAGACACCCCTGTCATCACATCCGAGGGAACTTCTAGGGTGAAATGTGTTTGTCCCCCCCCACCCCCGCCGTTTCTCAGTCTTAGCCAGCCACCTTCACCTGGGAGCAAACATCTTGCCTGATCCCTTTTTTCTCAGCTCCTTGCCCTTGTCTTAGAGATGCTGCTGCTTCGCCGTTTGTTCCTTGCATGGCTGAACAGCCTCCCCCAGGAAATCCAGAAGGAGGTTGGCCTCTAGGTTTGGGTGGCCGCCACTCCTGGAGGCCTGTGCCTGTCGTTTTTCCTGCTTCTTTACCTTTTGTCACTTCCACAAGGTGCCACGGTGTCCATGCCTGTGGCCCGTCTGCTCCCCAGCACGCGGCGCACCTGCTGGGACACAAACCTGCAGGCCACATCTCTTTGGATAGTTCGACCACAAGTCTACTGGGAGGTCAACAAAGGGGCCAGCTCTAGATGGAGCCCAAGCACATATTTGAGAGAGGAGCCACGCAAAGAACCCCAAATCCTCCCCGAATCCTGTTCTCAGCATTAAGGGAGTTCACCCATGTGTTCTTTTGGGGGCCCAGATCAAACAGGCAGCAGCCATTGCCATCATATGATGAAGAGTTGGCATCTTTCCATAGAAGGAGGTGTTCGTGTTAATGTCGCTAGAGCCTAGCCTGGATCTCAGGAGGCAGCAGGATGTACAGTGTTTTCCAAATGCAAGATTAAGGCAGTATAGTGCTAATGTGGTTGGGGGGAAGGGCAAGTCAGGTTTAGCATTTGTAAAAAGAAAGTTTCTCCTCTTTCAGTCATTGCTTTCTTCTTTCCCTCATGTTCCTCACCACCAAGACCTAAAATCTTGATTTCTAGTTTTCCAGCAAATGTGGAGGCTGCCTCTCCCATTGTCCGACAGCCCCTGGCTGGATGCACAGAGCAGCACACAAAATGAAATGAGGAGAGGCAGCCCAGAGTTGCGTTCAAGTCCTGTCTGACTATAGAATGTCTTCCCTGGAGGAATCTTCACAGTTAATATATCTGCCCAAGGAATCCCCAAGGCTGGCCATCAAACCTGAGGACAAGGCACCTCTGCAGATGTCCTTTCTTGAATTTAAGTGTGATGAGGAAGTTACCAAAGGCCAGGTTCCAACTGATGCCTCCTTAGATAATCTAGATGTTGCCAAGAAGGCATTTTTTAAATGAGATTGAAATCCGTAGACTTTGAGTAGATCAGAGAATTCTCCATAATGTGGTGGGCTTTGTCCAATCAGTTGAAGGCATTGAGAGACTAGAATGAGACTCCTGGAGGAAGAGAGACTTCTGCCTCCTTTCTGCCTTCAGATTCAAGCTGCCACATCAACTCTCTGCTGGGTCTCCAGCCTCCTGGCCTGAATTGTGGATTTTAGACTTGTTAGTCCCCCAAATCTTCGGAACTAATTTCTTAAAATAAATCTCTTTAGACACACACACACACACACACACACACCCTATTGGTTCTGTTTCTCTGAAGAACCCTGACTAATATAAGGACTAACTAATCACTCAACCCCGCCCCACCAGATAAATAGTTACCAGTGACCAAACTGGTGACATGTCAACATGAGTGAAGTGTTCTCTGTCAGGCAGAGCAGCAGACTCTCATGGGGCTCAAGGCTTGTCTTTCTTTCTTTTTATTTATTGATTTACTTATTTATTTATTTATTATTTCTAAATAATAAAGACGGACCAAGGGGAGGAGGAGGGGCAAAAGTAGAGGGAGAGAGAGAATCTCTAGCTCCCCCTCCCCCAATGTGGAGCTGGATCCCACAACCCCAAGATCATGACCTGAGCCAAAATCAAGAGTTGGATGCTTAACTGCCCAAACCACCCAGGTGGTCCATCATGGAACTCGAGGCTTTCTTAAAAGCCCAAATCACGTAATCTAGAAGTCCTTGATCTGTCCAACAGAAACCACTGTGACTTCTCATCTTTCTCGTCAGACACCATTCACTTTGTGCTCCCACTCCTTCTCTTTCCTCCCATAGTAGCTCTCAGATTGAGGTCTCCATCCTCCACTCTCCGTTCTTCTGTGCTCTGTGGACTTGACCTCTCACCACAGTGGACATTCCACATTAAGGGAAAGGCCTGGTTCTAGGTGGCTTTGACATGATGACTAGATATTAGTTCAGGGAGAATAAAAGAAGAAAAGCCATTGGTTCTATTCTAGAAGAATGGTCAAAATGATTCTATCTGAGGGGAGGCTGTGCATTAAAATTCACAATTGTCATTAGTTACGAGATATGCAAAGTAGTCTGTAGTAGGATTTCACCTGGCTGAGAGCTCCAGAGTCCTTTGAATGAGTCTGTCCCTTCAGCAGTCCAGGAAGTGGGAATTACTTTGCTGTAAAGAGTGTGATGCCCAGGAAGAGCCTGAGGTCTTCAGTGACTCAGAGACAGAGTCAGAGAAAAAGCCTCTGTCTTCTACACTTCTCTAGTGTCATTTTCATGAATCCAGTAGAAACTTGTTCTCCAAGACCCAAAGCAAAGTCCCTGCAAACGAAACTTCTCCTGTCCCTAAAAGCCAACCGCAGCTACATAATCTGATAAGTCACTCCAGGGGGACTACTCTGTTTTCATTCTAAACACAGGTTCTGCATCCCTCTCTTACTTTGGGATTTGGGGTCCCAGGAAGGGCATCTCCAGGACTTTTCTCTCATTGGCCTAAAAGTGCAGCATGCCATTTCTGAAGCTAAGAAATTCAGTGGCCGATTTCCTATGCTTCTTTAAATAAATGCTTGATTTTGTGAGTGGAGAGCAGGAGGCTCAGTTTTAGAAAATTCATACGTTAAGAAGTACAGTGGAATCTGCCACACAAGAGAACGTGCTTATGACATACAAGGTATTCCTCATTTTTAAACACATTTAATCTAGCTTGCCCTGCTCCTATATTCACAATCTATAGCTCTCTGGATATAATTATGGAATTTTTACCAAAATTCAATCCAATGAATAATGAGTTACCATCACCAAGGGTATCCCAACTTTGGAGACAGCTTCAAAAGACACATTTCAAAGAAGTCTTAAGTAACAGTGACATTATCAGAATAACAAATTGCCCAACCAAGGGACATCTTTGAAGTTAATGGATATTCAAGGCTTGTTTGTTTTTTAAAAATCCCAATACTTGACAGCTAGACCTTGTACACTGGACATTTCTGTCAGAAGTGATGAATAAATTCAAAACCAGATTCTTTGCTTGGGGATCCGCTGATGATAATATGTAACATTCGAAAACAACTCCTCTCCTCCTGAGCACTTTAATGCCATTATTTCATCGGATTCTCACATCTGTCCTATGAGCAGTGTTATTAGCTTCACCTTACAGATGCGGAAATGAAGATTCATGGAGACCAAATAACCAGCAATGAAGTCAGTAAATGATAGAAAGTTGTAGAAAGCCTGTTTTGAAAAAGTTTTTAACCAGTAAGTGGCAGAGCTGGGATTTGAACACTGAATTTCTGACTCCGGACGCCATGATCTTTCTGCCGTGCGATGCAATTCAGAGCCGAATTTTCCTATTGAAGTGAAATAAGAAGACTGCACTCTTGATGACCATATTTGTGCAGAATGAAGGCATAGGATTGTAAGACAGAGCAAAGCCTCCTTGCTCCACTTTACAACCCTAACAGAGAGCTACACGGAACCTTACTTAGCAACTGCCTGGTCTAGCAGCTTGGCGCAGTGGACCCCCAGAGTTCCCAGGAGGCTGCCCGGGGAGTGAGAGAGACACCCAGCTGGGAAACATGGCGCTGCTCTAAACACAGGACTCCTCACCTCTTCATTTGGAAATGGAGATACAAGGACCTGGAGAATCTCAGCTTCAGCCTTGGTCTCTTGGCTCCAACTGCACTGGTCTTCTTCCTCCAGGTTGAATTCCATCCTAAATCTCTACCGTTTCAGTTAGTAGATGGAATTTGAGGACCACGCCATCATGGCCCATCGCCTCTCTAATGACTGATATGATGCCATCTCTCCTTCCCTAACCTCCCGTGCCTCTCCAGTCTCACGATGTCAAGCCCTGGCTCCTCAGCAGGAGGTCCCATGGTCCCAGGTCACCGACTCAGCTTCACGTCCCTCAGTCTCCTGTTCCATCTCGGTCTCTCGTCCCACCCCACGGCCGAGTCTAAGCTCTGGGCTCACGGAGGCGGCTGGGCTCCCAACACACTGACTCTGCTCTCAGGCCTTCACACTGTGCCCCACACCTCCTTGTCTCCCTGGAGAATTCAAACTTCAATCTCAAATCGTCAGTGAATCCCTGCGTAACGTTGTCCCTAAGTTCTTTGCACAGCTTAAAATATCTTTCCCCTAGGGAATTCATTGTTCTGCCTTTATTTTAGCAATTGTTATAGTATTTCATGATCATTTGTGCACGTGTCTTTCTTCTCACTAGGCAGTCTCACACGTCTCATTTCTCACAAGCAAGGCATTTTGTCTTTCCAACCTTAGATTTCTAGCCTGGAATAGCGTTTGGCACATACTGGGTATTTACTTACCCATGATGACTATTGTATATAGACATTTATTCTTAATTATTATGTATCCATTTAAATAACTAATTATTAATAATAGACATTAATATCAATAATCATTAATAAGTAGACATTAAGAATTTAAATCAAATTACTTCTTAAGTGTGAACTTAAGTATAAATAAATATTAATTGATTAAATAAAATATTACTTTTTTTATGAATGTCCATTTATTGTATATGAACATAAGTAAGTATATTTACTGCATGAAATAATGACTCTCAGAAGCCTGGAAGCCCTACGGTTCTTAGGATAAATTTCAAACCCTTTACCTTGGCCTTCAAAGCCCACCCTGATCCCATCCTTGCCCACCCCTCAGTCATCTCGTGCTGCTCTCCCACTGGCCGCCTTCTTTTCCGCACCTAGGTGTCTGCACTTGCTTGTCCCTTGAACTCTGATGACTGATTCAGTCTTATCTGAGTCTTTACCTCTGGTGCACCCACCCCCGCCCTGCCACTTCCGACAAGAACGCTTGTGTGTCTGGGGCTATGAGGTTTGGGAAGGAGCTTCAGAAGCACTCGTAGTAATACAGAGTAATCTGAAGGCAGGGGAGTAATACAGAAATAGGAAGAATAAGGTAAGGCTCTGGTTTGGAGCCCGGCCTCATTCTCTCCATGAGGTGTGTGTCAGGGTGGAGTCCTGGTGGAAGGGTGACAGAAGATGCTACATCCTGAAGTCTGTGAAGGTTTCCCAACACTGCTTCTAGAAACTCCCCTTGGCCACCATGAGGATGAAAGGCCTCTCTAGCCCTGAATGCAGAAAGGAAGAGTGTGAAAGTGAAGATAGCCGGGGGAGAGGCTGCGGGAGGAAGTGGGCGGAGCTTCCCAGGGGAACCGCCCAGTACCTAGCATCCTGGAGGCAGGTCCTAGCAACAGAAGACCACCGCCTTTGGGTGCGTGGCAGGCGCCAGGTCAGCAGGTGTGGAGGAAGCAGCAAGAGTCATAGGCAGAGGCAGCAGAGGCGAGAACAGAAACAGGTACCAGCGTGTGGTCCAGGGAGATTGCCATGATCCAAATGCTCTGAGGGAGCTGGGATTCTACCAGTCACCGTTCAGTAAAGTCAGTTCCCTATATTCCGCTGGGGAATGAAGACTGGCTTGGGGAAAACCAGTTACCAGGAAATGCCAGGAATGGGGGTGGCACCCCAAGCTGAGGCTCTGCCCATGCCAATATCTACACATGGGCTCTGCCCATGCCAATATCTGTGATCAGGGACAGAGAAGCCTCTGAAGAAAGGGCCGAGGGGACAAGGGATGAGAAAGGGCAACCTAAGAAAGACAAACACCAAGCCAACCTGATATGTCAGCCACCAAAAGTTATCTCACACAAGAAAACCAGCCACCATGATCAAGAACCAGCA
This sequence comes from Mustela putorius furo, assembly GCF_011764305.1. NCBI lineage: Eukaryota > Metazoa > Chordata > Mammalia > Carnivora > Mustelidae > Mustela > Mustela putorius. The sequence goes on from NW_025422171.1 coordinate 5,011,875, forward strand.
GACATGACAGAGGGCCAAACTGCATTGCATAGAACTCCCCGCCATTGAGCCACAATCTGGAATAAGTTTTGTTATTAAAGATACATAAGAAGGCAATTGTGTAAAGGAAAAACAAGCAGATTTGGAAAATAAATACAACTTCTAAAAATGAAAAATGTAATCATTAAAATTTAAAATTCAATAGATGCTTAGAAAAGCAGAAGAAAACTGAAAAGGAAATGAGTGGACTGGAAACAGGATCTGAGGAAATGGAAGAGATATTTGATAGAATGCGTGAAAAATAAAATGAGAAAATTTCATATATATACCTAATAGGTGTTCTAGAAAGAAAGAATGTAGAAGATCAGGGAGAGAAAATATTCAGAGACCAATGTCCAGAACCAAGTATATATATCTATAGTACCACCCTTAGATCCAGGCGAGCAAGCACCCTGCCATGGGTCTTGCACCTCAGGGAGCCACATGCTTTAGAGTACCTTCCCCACAGTTTTCTGCATTCCCCTCCAAAGGCAAGGACTGAGCAGAGCTGGTAGTGTTAGGCAAGTTGCCCAGAGCCTGCAGCAAGGCCCGTGAACCATGGTCCTCTCTCTACTCTACAAGGCACTCTCTGACTCTCGATCTAGTGTAGGGGGTCAACCAGATGCTCCCACAGACATCGGATCATGTCCCTGTGGGCTGTCCTGGCACCCCTAGGGCCAGATCCTAGACCCGGGGCGGCAGCCTCATGAGTGGGATCCGTCCCATTTGTCAAAACAGAATATCTTTCTTGGCATCACATGTGATCGAGCTGCCAAAATGATGCTGACATGCTGATTTTGTTGATGCAAGTGATTTATACAGATAAGGACCCACAAAAAATATTTGCTTGGAGCCCCACACATCTTATTATTCATCAGCAATAACAAATACCCATGAACCTACATGCCATAAAAGACAGGGAACATCTTTAAGGGAGATAGAAAAACAGCTGTCTTCAAAGGCATGGGAGCAGCCTGAGCCCAGGGATTCTATGACAGTAGAGGTTATGTGGCTTTGGACCAGTATTTTCAAAAGGCTGAAAACCCTCAACCTCAAATTCTGTACCCAGATTAAAATTTTGTTTAAATGCAAGCGTCAAATAAAGAAATCTTAAGACAGAAACAGAATTTGCAGCTATTGGGAGTCTTGCTGAGAAACTAAAGATTTTTATTCAAGAAGAAGGGAGGGGTGCCTGGCTGGCTCAGTTGGTAGAGTATGCGACTCAATCTCAGGGTCATGACTTTGAGCCCTACATTGTGTATAGAGCTTACTTTAGGGAAAAAGAAGAAGAAGAAGAAGAAGAAGAAGAAGAAGAAGAAGAAGAAGAAGAAGAAGAAGAAGAAAGAAAAAAAAAAAAAGAAATGAACCTGGATGGAATGAATAAAGCAAAAGAAACAACGGTGGGCAAATAAAAAATAATAATAATAATAAATATCAGGGCAAATGAATTATAAGATCACAATGATAGCTACGGCTGGGAGAGGGGTTGAAAACAAAATGGGTGTTTATTCTCTTGAGTTTGGGGAGTGTGTAAACATTTTAATATATATCAAATTTTACACTTTAAATATGTCACTATTATTCTTGTCAACTAGATCTCAATCAAGTTTTGAATAAAGAAAGAGAAGTGAAACTGAAGTCCATAACAGTATAACTTGAAGGATGGGGGAAGGAATCAGAGTTACAGCTTCTAAGATCTCCATGTTATTCAAAATATTCACACTAGACTCTAAGGCAAGTATGCAGTTTTAAAATTTAAGTGTAGGGGCATCTGGGTGGCTCAGTGGGTTAAGCCTCTGCCTTTGGCTCAGGTCATGATCCCAGGGTCATGGGATGGAGCCCCACATCAGGCTTCCTGCTCGGTGGGAAGCCTGCTTCCTCCTCTCTCTCTGCCTGCCTCTCTGCCTACTTGTGATCTGTCTGTCAAATAAGTAAACAAACAAACAAAAAAAGATGGCAAATAGGAAGCACAGAATCACATTATTAATGTCTCAGGGACCACAATTAGTGTAAATTGTTTAAACTCAAAAATAAAATGCAAAGATTAACAAATTGAATTAAAAAACAAAATTGGGCTATGGGTTTTTTCATTTAAAAGAAACATACATGGGGTGCCCGAGTGGCTTAGTTAGTTAAGCATCTGACTCTTGATCTCAGCTCAGGTCTTAATCTCACGGTCAAGAGTTCGAACTCAACATTTAAAATTGAAAAAAAAAAAAAAAGAAGAAGAAGAAGAAAAGAAAAGAAACAGACATGTAACAGAAGAGTGGAAAAGAAGCAGATAAGCAGACAGAAAAAATTATCCAGGTAAACACTGCTCTAAAGACAGTGATATCAATACAAGATCAACTGAACTTTGAGGCAAAAGATAAATTTAATAGAGTTATAAAAGAGGACCATTGTATAATCAGGAAAAAAAGCAAGAGGAAATATAGCTATGTAGGAACCTAATGGCATAGGCTTAAATGTATAATTGGGCAAATAAAATATGGACAAGATATAAAATATGGACAGAATTACACAGAGAAATTGTTTAATTGACCTTAGCAGTGGGAGTTTTTAACACATTTCTCACACTAAATTCAGTGAGGTGTCTATGAAAACACTGAGTTTTGTTTTGTTTTGTTTTGTAATCAGAGAGAGAGAGGGAGAGAGAGCAAGCAGGCACAGGCAGACAGAGAGGCAGGCAGAGGCAGAGGGAGAAGCAGGCTCCCTGCCGAGCAAGGAGCCCGACGCGGGACTCGATCCCAGGACGCTGGGGATCATGACCTGAGCCGAAGGCAGCCACTTAACCAACTGAGCCACCCAGGCATACCCACTGATAGTTTTTTAATTGAACTTGATTGTGCTAAATCTAAACTTTTTTTGGAACAGCTGAGGGTCAAGAATAGCCCAGATGTTCCTGAAGTTGAATATGGTGAAAATACTGTATAAAGAGAAGGTAATTATGTCAGTGTTGTGAGCCGCAGAAACCAGGCGATAGCACATGAGAATGTGACATACGACACGTGATGACACAGGTCACAAGGGGTCAGGACAGTTGGTTATCTGTAGGAAAATTTGAAAAAAAGTTGAAGATCTAGCTCATGCCATGCACAAAAATAAGCCCCATTGTAAATCAAAGACCTGAATGTTCAAAGCAGAAGTCTAAATGTTTACGCTAAAATCCATTTTGGCCTTGGATGGGGAAAGATGTCTTTAATAAGATATAGAAACACAAACTGTAAAGGAGAAGATGGACAAATTTGACTGCAATTGACCCTTGGACAACGCAGAGGTTCAGGGCACCCCCCCAAGGCCTGAACAGTCAAAACTCCCCACGTAAGTTATGACTCCCCAAAACATAACTACTGATACCGTACAGTTTATCGATTACATAAACAATATGTTATATGTGTTATATACCATATTCTTACAATAAAGCAAGCTAGAGAAAAAAAAAATGTTACCAGGAAAATCATAATGAAGAAAAAGTACATTTACATTCTGTACATGTAATTTGTTGAAAGAACCCATGTATAAGTGGACCCGTGCAGTTCAGACCCATGTTGCTCAAAGGGCAACTATACCTTCGAATTTAAAATTATTCTATCACGAGTCACCAGATACAAATGGATAAGCCAAACCACATGCAGGAAGAAGGTCCTTTCAAGGCCTATAATCAAACAAGGGTTGGTAGCTTGATTGATGAGAAAAAGAAAAAATCAGCTGTCAAGATAGTAGGTATATTTCTCTCTCCAGAAATATACTTTCTGGATGGATTTCTTTCTCTCTTTCCCAGAGGGAGGGAAAGGGTTGGGGTGGTCGTGGGGAATGGTGAAACTTTCATTTGTTTGTTAAAGACCCAAGAAGCAACTATGGACAAAAGCCAACATTTGTGTAATCTCAGGTGTGATTATGTAGATGGATTAAAAAAAAAGATTTTTTATATATTCATTTGAGAGAGAGAGAGAGAGAGGGTGAGAGCACAAGCAGAGGGGAGGGCCAGAGAGAGAGGAAGTAGCAGACTCCCTGCTGAGCAGATTGCCAGACTTGGGGCTCAACCCCAGGACCCTGAGATCATGGGAAAAGGCAGCCACTTAACAGACTGAGCAGCCCAGGTACCCCTACATGGATGTATGTTACATGGTTTTCTCTATGTTTCCTGTACATCCAGAGAGGGTAGAGAAGGATTTAGTAGGGAAAATGAGTGAGGAGTGGAAACCTTAGGGAACAAGAGCAGGAACCCTTGTTTGGGTATCTGTCCTAATAAGCTGACCCTCTTCATAAGCTGACTTACTTGTGAAGCATGAGGAATAACGTGGGGGACATTAGAAGGAAAGGAAATTGAAGGGGGTGGAATCAGAGGGGGAGACGAACCATGAAAGACTGTGGATTCCAAGAAACAAACTGCGGGTTTTAGAGGGGAAGGGGTGGGGTGATGGGCTGGCCTGGTGGTGGGTATTAAGGAGGGCACACACTGCATGGGGCACTGGGTGTGGTGCATAAACAGTGAATCTTGGAACACTACATCAAAAACGAATGATGCATCGTACGGTGACTAACATAACACAATTTTTTAAAAAAGCAAAAATAATTACAAGCTGACTATCCACATACTCCCCTTTTCAATTGTAATTTAATGCTCAAAATGAATATCCAGGCCCAAAGGTACACTTATGAGTGCCTGTCCATGCAAATATGTCATTGTGTGGTTTGAACGACACGTGGGCTCAGCTGGGCAAGAACTCTCCCTGTCACCTACAGGGTTCCCATCCTGCGGGGACACAGACCCCTCTCCCAGTAGGAGGGTTTTGGACCATGGAGCACTTATTCAGATATAGTGACCAAAGCACGTGTACCTTGGAAGTCACCCACCACTGCCCACAGACACCTTTCCCTAATGACCCATCACTCCAGACCCCCGGCATCATGGGGCTGCCTGGATTCAGGAAGGCCTGGGAGCCCTTTGGTCCCATGGAAGCTATTAAACTCTCCATTGTACTAATTCTTTTCAGCAAGTCAGCTGGGGTATGCAGCTGATAGCAGTCATCCTGGCATGAGGTGGCAAGAGGAAGAATCTCTCCTTTGTTGTGGCCTCTCTGGGGACCCGCGGCTCACATTCCAGGGAAGGCCATCCAAGCAGCTGGCCACGTGTGCCCCCTCACCCTCCGGCTCTCCAGCTCTGCCGGCCGAGGTGTAGATTTCTACCTGCAGCACGTTCCGTTCCATCTCAGACACTGCTGTATTTTCTCATCCCAGCAAAGGCCCCTCGAGGAGGCTGGTGTGACCGCCGGAGGCTCCAAGGGGGAGGAGAAGGCAGGGAGCCAGCCATGCACCTGTACCCAAGCCTCGCAGTGGGGAACTCTGTGCGCACAGGAGGCATCGTCACACGGAGTGAGCCTGCGCCTGCGCGTTGACAAACCTGCCTTGGCCTCTTCTGGGCCACGCAGCTGTTTTGATGATGCTCCAGGACCTGGGCCAGCATCGAGGTTGTACCAGCCAGGAACCATCTGGGACCCTGCGTTCAGAAGGGTGCCTGTCTGGTTCCATGCCCAGCTTGTGGTCGCCCTCTTAAATCCGTCTTTCACTTGTTAACAAGGGAGCCGTTGGGACCCTTCCTCCCCACCCCTGGGCCTGGACTGCAATGTTTTCTTTTAAATGGCAAGGTGAGGGGCCTGAGCAGACGAGGGAAGGTGGGAGGGAGGATAGGACGGAGATGAAGTGAAGTGGGTGTTTTGCTGTGAGCTGAAACGTGGCTGCCTCTCCTCGCCTCTCCTTTCCCTGTATTGGCCCTGCCCAAGGCATTCATTTTGGAATGTCCGTCATGCCAATGAAGACCCGGTCTCTGAAGACCCTATCCTGTGAGCTGAGTGAGCCCCTGCCTGGGGGACAAGGGGTAGACACCATTGCCTCTGGTTTCACTGTGTTTGAAGCAGCTTGAATCACTATAACTTGAAGATGATGAGGAAACCTCCTTGGGAATTCCCGATATAACCTAATCAGAGAAAACCATATGCCTAAGGAGAGCAAAAGCATCTAAGATGGCTTTCAATTAAGCATCAGGTGGCATTTGTGATGCTCTGGGGTCTGAGGTCCAGGTTATCTTGAGAAAGCCAACTGGTGACTCCTTCTCTTTGGTTGTGGATTTATGGTTATGTCTGTTTTTGGAGACAAGTTGGCTTGTCTTTACTTCCTGTGTTTTACAAAGAGGCTCCAATGATCTGTATTGTGGGGAGCCATGGTGGTAGGAAGAAATTGGGGGGCTTTCCAAATCTAGCCAAGAGAACCCTAGACTCTGAGTTCTTCCTCGAACTTTGCCTTAGTTCATTCTTCTTCCAACATTGTAAAGGCTGGAAAAATCACACTTTAGGGAAAGTATAGGATTTTGACAAATCCATGCAATTCTATGAAAATCCACTCAATTCCATAAGCCTTGGTCTGGGCAGGGTTGGGGTGAGTTGTTTTGCCTTGCCAACTTAGGCCTGTGGAGTGAGAGCTGAAAAGAACCTTATATAATGTAATCTTGAATATAAATATATCAGTATGGGAAAAGTGTGACTCAGAGAGGGAAAACCACTGCCTCAGGATCACTTCTGTCTCACGTTATCATCCCCATAAACCACCCACATATTCATTCCCCACTTAATCTGCTGTAAGCCCTGCTTTCACCCCTTTCCCGCCACAACCAACATGGATAGAAGGCAATTGGGTGGCATCGTCAAGAAGGGTCAGCTGAGTAGGAACCCAGTTCACATTGTCCCACAGCCAAGCCCCCTCCTGGAGTCCCTGACTGCCAAGATGGCCGATTCTGAAGCTATCAGTTCAAGGTGGGGTATGAGATCTGAGTTGGAAACCATTCTCGAAGTCTGACATGAGATTCATGGAGTTGAGGTGAGTTCGCAGGATCAAGAGTGCCTGTTGTAAACCTGCTCGTTTGTGATTTATAGCGTGTTGCTAAAACAAAATAACCCTACAGATACGGAGATAAATGGTTAACACAGAGAAGAAGGAAAGACTATCATGGAAAACAATGTCCAAAGGGCTGGGATCAAAGCCAGAAGATGTTGATAGAGTCTACATGTATTAAGGATCCTATTTTACAAGAGTGAGTTAGACTGGAGGTCTTCAGGGTAGACAATCTCCATTTTATTTTTAAAGATCATGCAGGAAGGGGTTATACTCACCCCCAACTCCTGCCCCGAAGAACCCTTTCTTTGTCCCCCTGTCTCCCATGATTCAGGATTAACTATTGCAAAGATTTTCTCAAATCTAAATGCAATCCCTTATTCTAGTACGAACCCCATTTACATTATGTAAAAGAAATGGAAAACAGAACTGATCTCCATCCTTGATAGAATAATGCCTCCCCCACAAGAACACTTAGGTCATTGGATCTATTTCCCAGTTATTTCATGCTTTCCTCACAGATCATATCTCTGAGTCTTTCCATCAGCTACCATGATGGGCCCTGGTTGGCCAGAGTTACTGAGTAAGTGACACTCTATGAGGCAGGAGAAGGCCACATGCCATCAACTCTGTGGTAAAGTTAATTCTCTTTGATGTTGCCTCTCTGGCAAGAAGACAGGGTGGGGGGGGGGGGTATGTGACTACCCATTAACTGAAACAAAATAAGCCTCCCACTCAAGGATGAGAATAGGACACCAATAGCAAGAGGCGATAATTAAGGGCAGCAAATAAAAGGCGGTCCAATGTGGGAAAAATGCAAGCTCTCACACTAAGAAGGATGGGAATCCCACACATAGTTATTAATGGCAAGGAGATAAAGTATTTGGAAAATACAAACATTGAAGGAGACCTCAGGGGAATGAAAAAGGCCAACAAATTATATGTGAGCTGGTAACGTGATACGGCTGAAACAACCACGCGAAACACAAGTAATTCTGAGCTGCATAGTTGAGGTATCAGGTCATGGACCAAGGAAGGGAGAGACCGTTCCCTGAGCCCTCAGAGACCACATCCAGAGCCCTCAGACAACAGAGAGATTTCGATGAGATGGAGGGAATTGGAAGGCGAGCAACCGCAAAGGGCAAGGAGTGGGAGGAATGGGTTTGGGAGGAGACTGACCCGAAGCTTTGCTTGGGGTGAGTGAGAGCCAGGAGGGCCAGCCGGGGAGCAGGGGAACGGTGGGTACAGTCCTGCTGAGGGTGGGGAAGGCCCACTACCCGAGGTGGCCAGAGGGGACTGGGAGACAGATAGCCCTGGAGAGAGCCGGAGGCCATGGACTCTTGGCAGGAATGGCTTTTCTGAGCAGGTGGAGGCCCAGTAGCATCACAACTCATGATGGCATCTGCCCCACAGCATGCGACACAGCCCCAAGGAGCCTTGGGTGTGCCCATGGGAGAGGCGCTGGGGATTTTCTACCGGCCTTTCCAGAAAACCAAAACCGTGACACCATCAAAGGGTAAAATTCTCAAGGCCGAACTGCCTGTTCCACCTTCACTCACCAAGACCCTGACTTCTGTGAGAGGCTGCCTGCTGACGATGATTTCTCACTGCATGGGCCTCTGCCAGGCCTGGTCTTTCCATCCTTTCTCATGACCTATTTTCTGCCTGTGTTTTCACAAAAACCAAGAGAGGAGCTAAAGACAGTGGAGGACAGAGATAACAAACTAAGAGTGTGGCGGAGGGGGCGGGAGGCTCCTCGGGCAGCTGGGGGCTGGCAGAGCACAGACAGCCTCTGGGGGAGAGCCACGCAGGAGGGCATCCCTGCCAGCCTTGGTGGAAGGCCTGGGAACCATCGCCAGCAGGGAACCATCGCCTGGGGCCTTGGTCAGCTGTGTGACACACATCAGTCTTTTATGCTTCTGGCACACATTTACTGAGCCTCGGGGGTCTGGCGCTTCACTAGACCCTTACAATGCGAAAACGAATAGCGGGAACCTCGTGGGGACGTGGACGCAGGGGAAATGGATTCGAAGAACTTAGAAAAATATTGTATGTCGGAGTGGGGCAGGGAGACAGCACGCCAGAGGCTGAAGAGCTGGAAGGTGGGACACTGATAGAGAGGGTGGGGCCTCTGAAGGCACCCCCAGAGGACACAGACCATCTCCACGCTTGGCTCTTTCAGAGAATCAGAGGAGAAATAGCTTTCTACTTCTCATTTATTGATTTAAGAATAGATTATGTTTTTTCCATGGTTTTTGAAGTCATGTTCCAATGACATGACCTACAGAACTAAAATTAAAACATGTTGGTATTTTTCTATTGCGTAATTCAAAAGCTGTAGGAAGCTATCGCTTAAACATGCATTTACTTGTGGTTGAAAGAATAAACAAAAAAATGTGAGAGTCTAATTATTTGGCTCAAAAAAGTGCATAATGCTGGGGCAGCAAAAGTAGGTTACCAAAGATCATAAAATTAACAGTCAAAACCAAAAACAGTTGACATTTGAATGCTGACGGGGTCCTGCCCCGGAACGAAATGCTCCAGTGGCCAGTTATCCTCTCAGGCTCTCGTCCTGGAAAATTATGGTAAAAAGGCCCTTCCTTGGGGAGTGGGGGTTGTGGAGGGAAGACGGGGGAGGGCTGAGAGAAGAATGACCTGATTCCTACACTCAGGGGAAATCTCAGTAGATCTTTTAGATGATGAAGAGGAGACATTGGGCATGCTCCCCACCACCACCCACAACCACCCCCCCCCCGCCCACCGCCAGATCTTCCATGAAGGAGCAGGAAAGCAGGTGGGGCTGGGTCTCTGTTGGTCCATATGTACTGGGAAGCAGGGTGTAGTCTGTTCAAAGCCCTTCACCTTCCTCCCAGGCCCTGTTCTAGGTGGTGACCCCTGGGTGGGCAGGGCCAGCTCTGTCTCTCCTCTGCTTCCCAGCAGGCATGGAGCCTCCTCTCTTCCACTCATCTCCCTGGCTGAGATTTGGGGAAAGGCAGCTCCATCCGGCCTGAGGCCTCAGCTATGTGCTATAGCCCAGTTTCCAGGATTTCGGCCTAGCAAGCAAGAACATCCGATCTTGGTTTATTTGGCCATCATAGTTTGGGTGGGAGGCCACCTTTCTGGGGTCCCTGGAGCCCAGAGAGGACTGGGCTGAAGCTGGGCTCAGCATTCCGAGGGCCATCGTGGTCTCTTAAAACTATCAGAGCCATCAGGCTGAAGCACACCTAGGTCCCCAGTCACAGCCAGACATGCCAGCATGGAACAGGGTCCCTCCACCATAAGGGCTAGTGATGGAGACATGGGAGGGGCGTGGCCAGCCTCTGACACCTCCAGGCACCCTCTCTCCCCCACCGCATTCCACATCCTGGCTGCAAACCAAATGCTTCCTGGACTGCCTCAGAAACCTTAGCCTTGCCCTCTGTCAGCCTCCTGAACTGACGGACATTTCATCATGGGCCACGAGGCCACTTGACCATGGGCCATGAAGATGAGTCCAGTGTTCTGTGCACAAGGAGAGGCAGCAGCGATGCCTGGGGAAGGACAGGCCTTCTCAGGTTCTCCCCAGAGGCCCAGGATGGCTGCAGCCCAAATCCCACCGAGACTCCAGGTGGTCCCTAAGTAAGAAGCAGCCCCAGGCTAATGAAGGCCTACATGAGCTCTCGCACCAGCAACGTGAGCTCCCTCACAACTCTCTTGCACCGCTTTCCACACGGGCTTCATAAAAATTATAAGCTACTTTATCAGGGGTTGCTTGGAAATGCTTGAGGCCTCTTAAAATGCTGAGGTTTGGAGAAGCATCTCCAGAAGGGCAGGAGCTGTCTGAATGACTAAGTTTCAAGCTGGCGACCACAGGCAAAACACTGGCCCTCCCGGCACCTTCCGGGGAGGGTGGCAACTGAGAAGGACTCTTCCTCCTCTGACTGCTGAGAAGGACCTCTCCTCTGACTGCCACAGCTGCCCCGGTGGAAAGAGTTCAGAAGAAAGTGCTCAAAGATCGGGAAATTTGATCCTGGATTTGCACAGTAGCCTTCCCTCTGCCCACACATTCCCACTAACCAGAGACAGGCTCAAGTCCTGCCAGATGCCACTTGAAAGGGAGTGGTTGGCTCTGTGCTTGCTGGAACTGCGAGTGTGCACATCGAAGGCCTTTGATAAATATTTGACCACATGACTCCTGCCCAGCTGGCCCTCCCCTCAGCCTGGAGCCAGTGTAGGGGGCCCGGGTCTCCTGAGGGTGGTGGGGACACCATGGCTTCTACACAGACCAGAATTGGGTCTACACGTCGCCAGATTGGTGCAACCAATCTCTGCTCCATGAGAGTCCAGATGACCAAAGACACTCCTCAGCACATTCACACAACTCGTGTGTTGAGCGGTTACTGTCCACTTCACACGGTGCCGGGAGCTTCACGTCAGCTGGTCACCTGCCAGCAGCTCTTTGCTGAGGGCCTGTTATGCCCGATGCTCTTCTAAGTGCTGGGGACACCGTGACCAGTCAGACAGTGCCTTCTAACCCAGGGGCTCAGGCGGTCAGTGAGGGAGATGGTGTGATGCAACAAGGGCCGGTGCCGGGGCAAGACTGGAGGAACTGGGGCCTGATGGGGTCAAGTCAGGGGAAGCGTCAAGGGGGAAATGGAAGCCCAGCGGGGGACGCAGACACCGGAGGGGGCAGTCTGTGCTGGTAGTTGCCTAATAACTAGTTCCTTGCGATGAGTCCCTGGTTTGCGGCATGTGCTGATCTCTGTGGCATAAACGCTCCCTCCGTGGCTGATTTCACGTTATCAAAGTGGTGCCACCCGAGGTGGCATTGGGAAGAGATGCCCACAGCTGGCCCCTTGGAGTTGGTCTGAGCCGGCTCAGGCTCTGCAGGTGTCTCCAGCAGGTGAAGGGGATGAACTCTAAAGCTGGACAGACTGCTTTCAGATCATAGCTCTGATGTTAATTAGCTCTGTGATCTGAGACAAGTGATCTAAGCTCTCTGGGCCTCAGTTTATCCCCCTATAAAATGGGCACAACAAGAGTCCCTCGGGATTATTATTAGTATTAAGAAAGTTTATATTTTTAAAGCGTTTAGAAAACATCTGGTTTTTCGAAAACACATTCATGTTTTCCAAATAAAACATAGAAGAAAGAGGAGCATAGTGGTCTGAGTTTATGTTATGGTACCTTTCTAGGCCCATGAATCAGTTCACAAATAGGTGCCATGTTATCAATTCAGCAGAATGTCAGACAATAGTGTAAACGAAAAATTTTGGGGTTTTGTCCTTTAAAATATATTGTTAGTCTTTGGCAAAGTTTAATGCTTTAGGATAGACATCTACAGCCTTCAAAATGTCAGGCTCATTTCTACCACGGAGCCTTGGCACATGCTGTTCCCTCTGCTCTTCCCACAGACATCTCCTGGCTCATTCATGGTCCTCTTAAAAGTCACTATCCCAATGAAGCTGCCTCTGACCACCCAATTTTAAATCGTATACTTCCCCAGCGCCCATATTCCCTTCCCAAGTTTCCCATAGAAGTTGTTGCTTGATGATTTTATTTTCTGTCATGTCCTACCAGGATGTGTCATGCGAGTAGACTGTTTTGACAGTTTTGCTCACTGTTGTATCCTTAGTGCTTAGAAAGTACCAGAGCAGGTCCTTCTGCATTCTCTATTCGTGACCTGAATAGAGGTCTTTGGGGGCTAAGCTAAAGTGTCAGAATTATTAACTTCATAATATTCATGCCGAACTCTGCTAAAGTTTTGGCTCTAAATTTGGGTGGTCTGGATTTTAATCCAAATATCAAGGTAGCTCGGGAAGACCAATCAGTAAGCTTGGCATCATGCGAGGCAGTCATTGCTTTAACTCATCTTTGAATATTTTATCTACAGAATTTTCTTCAAGCTATCCCTCCCCCTGGATCAGGACAGGAATTACTGAGAATTGATGTACCAGGCACTGAGTAAATAGACTTTCTCTACCTGTGAAGGTAGGCATTACAACCCTCGTTTTCCATACAAGGAGGCTGAAACCATCCAAGGTGGTGGCTAGTAAAAGCTTGATTCAAGATTTTGCCCAGACTTACCAAACTCTAAACCTGTGTCTGTTCTGTCATGTGGCCTCAGAGTGTGAGATATAGCTTTCTTGTTTGTTTATTGGTTATCCTTTCTTTTCTTCCACAATAAAGTTGAGTTGATATACTCAAAGCCCAGTGTAGTTCTGTTTCCAGAAATGATACATTTTAAGCATTGATATGTCAATTAATTAGATAGATGTCATGTTCCTCTTTTTTTAAAAAAAAATGATTTTATTTATTTTTTTGACAGAGAGAGATCACAAGTAGATGGAGAGGCAGGCAGAGAGAGAGAGAGAGAGAGAAGCAGGCTCCCTGCTGAGCAGAGAGCCTGATGCGGGACTTGATCCCAGGACCCTGAGATCATGACCTCAGCCGAAGGCAGCGGTTTAACCCACTGAGCCACCCAGGCGCCCCATGTTCCTCTTTTCTCCCATTTCTTAGACCTCATGGTCTTTTGGTCTTACTAATTTATTTTATTTTATTTTTTGAGTAGGCTCCATACCCGGTGTGGAGCACAACCTGGGGCTTGAACTCACGACACTGAGATCAAGACCTGAACTGGTATCAGGAGTCAGATGCTTTAACCAACTGAGCCATCCAGGGACCCCTGGTCTTAGTATTTTAGAATTTGTCTATTTTTCTTGATACCTAGCTTATCTATCCCTGTCATTTGCCTAGGATAATATGGGCAAAGCATTGTTCTAGGAAGTACATATGCAATAATGAGCAACACCGTAAAGTTCTCATGATGCTTTCATCTGAAGGTAAGTAAAAATTTCCCCAACATTCATTCAACAAAATTTTATTGACTGCTCACTGGGGATAGGACGCTATTTAAGGGGATACAAAGATATTATCTTTATCCCCAGGAGAGTGTTCCACGTAGTAGGAGATATCTGTGTAAAGAATTTAATAGCATATTGTAAGAAATTCTGCAGATTCCCCAAGTGATCAAATTGATAACAAGTGGTAATTACTTACCATTTACATAATGTAGCTTTTCTGGAGCAGGGTCCTCAGGCGATCAGAAGCCCTGCCTCTGAGCTACCAGGAAGACTTACACACACACACACACACACATGAGCAGTAGTAGATTAAATCAGCATTTCACTGAATCTATGAAATGAGTGATGTGTATGTTTCACATCTGTGTACATATACTTTCTAGTAGCACCTTCTTAAGACATTTACAGTGCCTATAAAACACTATGGCTATTACCACAAGATATATGTGAGCTATGATGAACTCTTTCAGTAATAACCATGATTAATTCATAATCATCGTAACTCATTCATGACTTCCAAGGAAGTCAGGCTCCCACTCTCCATGGTGCATTTCAGAATGCTTTTGCAAGACTGGCATAACATACACAATAGCCACATTTAAAGACCATGACCAAAATGGAAAGTATACCTGATTGCTTAAAATTTCAGAAAACTGTTACCCTGAGGTCTGGGTCCTGGGTGCATCTGGGCATCAATAGATTGCTAGCTCTGCCTTGGTTGGGAGACTAACCACATGACCTCAACTATTTCAAACAATTCAAGAGTTCCAGGAACCCTACAATATTATGGCTAGGTGGTCATTTTCTTTTGCAAAGTTTAGGCAGGAACCAGCCACCCTTCTCCCTTGTCCTCTCACCAAAATATCCAGGGGCCACTGTCATCAGCACAGCCCTGCTTGGCTGCAAAGGGGCCCTGAACCATTTTCTCTACAGACTTGCAATGGCAAAAACCACCTCTTTTGTTTTTGACAAGCCAACAGGGCTTTTGAAAGAGTTACCTAGGAACTAAAATAAATTAAAAATCGATAGCATTGCCAGTTGTGACAAAACCATATATGGAGGAGGACAATTTCACAATAACAGGGTTTAGCAAGGAGCCAGAATGTTGCTACACACGCAAGTCCTGGCTTGGGATTGTCCTACCATGTTCAGAGCCGGGGGAATACTCCATTGTTGCCCTGGGGTCTGGTCTTCCCCAGTACCCCTTCCCCAGCCGCCCCGGGACTTGGGCCTCCTGTCTGTCTGTTCCTATCACCTGCTTTCTCTGCCATCCCATCCTCTCCAGTCTGAGTGGGGTGTCAGAAACCCAGTAAGGCTGGTGGTAAGGACTGCTGAGCCCCGTGGGCATGGCTCCTGTCTGGTCTGGACACCTCAGTAGCACTGGATGGCCTCCAGTTAGCTTCCTTCTCCCCTCATCTGCTGCCCTCAGCTTCCAGAGGCCAACTCAGCCCCTCCCCTTAAACCAAATCTCTCAGTCCTGCCTGACTCTTACATCATTTGCAGGGGAGAGGAAGGCACCTGTCTTGTTCTGAGCTCTGCAAAGAACCACATACTCCAGCCCTGGTCCCCGGCTCCCGTCTCCTCTCCTGGTTCATTAGGATGGCTCATCCCACAAGGAAAGTTTCCTTCTCTCCTCAAGTACCTTGAAGTATGTTCAAGTACACATTAGAGTAACATCCACACCTAGATTTGTCCCACCATGAGAAAGTATATGAGCATTTCCTCACAGGAAGATTTTCGAAAGTGTTAGCTCACGAGTGGTTTTATTTAAAATGAAAGTATGAATGTATGAAAATGTTTAATAATGATCTAGTAACAAGATACAAAAGTTCTTACTTATGAGATGAATAACATGAAAGTGAGACAATAAAAAGTAAATTCAAGCTTTTAATAATTATCTCAGTCTTTTCTTCAGGGCATGACAAATCATGGTAGGGAGGTAGGGAGGAAAAAATAGGTTTTCTCTTAAACCCAGGCGCCCTTCGACACCGACAGCCATTTGTTGTGTCTCCTCCCTTCTCCCTAAATGTGGAATCTAGGGAGCTCCCAAAATGAGTTCATGGCCCAAAAGGACAAATGCTATATGAGTCCTCTTATAGGAGCGACTCAGGAAAATCCATAAAGGCAGAGAGCAGAATGGTGGTTGCCAGGGCCCGGGGAAGGGGGTGGAAAGTTCTGGTTTAATCAGTCAGGAAACTCGGTTTGGGTGGTGGCGATGTACTTACTGCCACAGACCTGTACACCGAGAAATGCTTAAAATGGCAAATTTTTACGTCACGTATACTTTAGCCACAATTTTTAAAGTGGCACAACTGAACACACTGAACCTATCAGTGTTCTCTTCCAGTGAACTGTGTTTTTGTCTGTATTTTTGTTGTTTATTTTACTTCCCGTTTAACAAATAAGTGAGATGCCCCGGATGCAGAGCTAGGGGAGGGAGGCATAAAGCGGGTGGCCAGGTGTGTCATTTTTGAACCAGGTGTGTCATGTTCAACTTCTTAATTTGCCTTTTGTGCTTTGTAGCGAGGAAACAAGTCGAGAAAATACGGGAAATGTGCAGGTGTAGCAACGCCTGCGCGGCCTCGAGGGCGACGCTCCCGGGTACTCTTGTCCGCCCGCTAGGCCCAGACAGAGGCCCGCTCCGGGCACTGCGTCCAACCCCAGCCCCGCCCGTGCCGTCACCTGACCCCTCCCTCCCCCACAGCCTGGCTGGCGCACGCACGTAGGCATCCAGGCTGGCCCCTGACTTGGTGGGCTGCGTGGAGGAAGGCGTGTGGTTCCCCACGGCCCCTCAGGGAGCCCCACAGCGTGACGATGCCTGTTTACAAAAGGTTGGTTTTTCTTACCTTTCCTTTTTCCCCCTATCCCGCAACATTCCTCTTAAAGTAAGGAATGTTGGGCAACTTTATTCTTTGAAAAGTGACTACCTTAAGTGGAGAATATTTTAATTTCACCCCAAATCTCTAGGAGGGAAAAAACGGGTGTTATATTTTTATTATGGGGTTTACAGTTGAATTATCTAAAGACCTGTCAACGTATTTATGGTTAATAGATTTGCTTTTGGAATGCTGATTGTGTCTGTGGGAAACATCTGGTATCAGGAAAATCTGTTTATACTTGAACATTCACCATTTTGTACACAAAGCCCTCTGTGTTTTGCTGACCATGAAAAGCCTCCTCCCTTTTGAAATGAAGTAATAGTTCAAATCAGAATGTTATCACATTGGGAAAGGAGTGTTCTTTCCAAATTCTGTGAGGCAGTGTCTGTGACACATTTATGTTCTTGGAAAGAACATCTTATAAGTAAAAATGTGTTTGTCAATGTGTGTGTGCGTGTGAAAAATCCTGCTTCAACTTGATTCAGACCAGTTCAACATCTCCTTCAATTCCAGTGGAGTCAAAATAATTTTTGGTGACAGATACTGTGCTTCAAGAATATAACTGGCACAGAATCAGTAAAAAGTAAACTTGGTGAAATCTTCTTTTAAAATTGGCCCTTCACTTATTTGAAAGCAAAACATCAATTTTGGGAAAATGAAATATGGATAAAAGCCATACTAAATATTAAATATATGATGTGATGACTGTTTTCAATAAAATTTTCATATCATTTATGTATTATTTGATCAGCACATTTCTCTCAAATTCCAAATACTCTTGCCTCCAATTAGCTTGAAAGTAACAGAACATGGACACAGCCTGACCTTTGATCCCTGTGGGAGGACAGTCATCTAATGACAGAAACTGTAGCAAACAGAGGGATGGGGATAGTGTGTGCCCTGTGGAGTGTGGGAGGCTCTGCCCTTCACCCTATTCTCTGGTTAGACCTGATGGAGCTTTTCCACTGTCGGGGGTGCGGGGAGGGGAGGCGGGTGTAGTACTGACAGTAGAAAGCTCAGGAAATGCAGAGCCTGACCAACCGACACAGCTCCCTCTGTGCCCTGTCTAGGAATGGAGGCCGACAACACAGGCTATGCAGTTGTCCAGAGACAAAACAAAGTCATGCCGGAAGGATTTATAATCCCATAAACTCCAATAGCCTATGTAGGCTGCTCAGCACAGTTTCCGATTTCCTTTTCCAGGCAGGAAACTTGTCCCTGTCCGTTTTGGTTTATGGCATTAAGAGATTATTTGCTTCCTTGGGGAAGGTGCTGGTTGGTCTTTTGGGGTGATGTGACCTGCCAGTAATAGGATTGGAAGACATGGTGAGCAATAGCCAGTGAATAAAGCATTTCCCGGGGGGAACTCCTCACACATGGTAACCAGTGCCTGGAGACTCCCATGGCTTCCTGGCTTTGCTCCTTCCTTCTCCTGGCCAATTCTGTGACGTGGGCTGACACAGGGCCCCCTCCATGCGGACTCAGACCCATACGAGTACTAGAACCCAGCAGAGGTTTCTCTCCTGTTTGGGGGAAGGCAGAGTAACACAGATCCCTTTGGGAATTGGGAACTATGGACTCTTAGACCAGAAATATGCACATATATACAAAATTTCATTTTTTTAAAGATTTATTTATTTGACAGAGAGAGACGCAAGGAAGTGGGGGTGGGGGAAGCAGGCTCCCTGCTGAGCAGAGAACCCGATGCAGGACTCCATCCCAGGACCCTGGGATCATGACCTGAGCCGAAGGCAGAGGCCACCCAAGCGCCCCGAAATTTTACATGTGAATTTAAGTGCTCCGTGGACCCTCTGAGGCGCGTCCCTTCAGTTCAGCTGCGCCACAGTCCCTGCAAATCGATCTCCTATCATGGAGCGATTTCATTTTAGATGGTAGGCGAGACACGTTAGAAATCATCATTCTTTTACTGAACAAACAGCTTTTGAGTAATAATGGTGAGTTAGGTTCTTTTCTAAACACGGAGATGCAACAGGGACTCAGACCGATGACGTCTCTGCCCTTGGAGAAGAGACCATAGGAATAGTCGAATAAGTCGCGTGATCAGTTCTGACTCTGATAACTGAGGGAAAACAGGTAGGGCTGGCGAGAGCATGTCAGAGCCCTCGCAGGGGCATTCTGGGATGATCTCTGAGACCCAGGGGAGGAGCACTGCCTGGGAGCGCTGGGGAGGACAGATATTCTAGCAGAGTGAGCAGCAAGTGTGGAAACAGGGGAGAAGGAGCCTGTCAACAAGAAGAAAGCAAGTGAGCGGGGGCAGCTGTGCTAGGAGACACACTGGACAGGGTTTGGTTCATTCCTGGGTTAAAGGGATACGGCTGGGGTGCCTGGGTGGCTCAGTGGGTTAAGCCGCTGCCTTCGGCTTGGGTCATGATCTCAGGGTCCCGCATCGGGCTCTCTGCTCAGCGGGGAGCCTGCTTCCTCCTCTCTCTCTCTCTGTCTGCCTCTCTGCCTACTTGTGATTTCTCTCTGTCAAATAAATAAATAAATCTTTAAAAATAAAAAAAAGGGATACGTCTGGGTCTTGGAGGAAGGCCAAGGACAAGAGCACCTGCTCCCTCCCACGCACCCCATGTAACCGGCACCAGGAGCTTGCCTGCCCCTAACACCTTATTCCGCTGTGCTCCTCTCAGCGGTCCACGCCTTCCCTCCTTGCTGAGGGGTAGTGGCTCTGGCATTTCTCCGGCATTTCCCAAGGGGCTGCACGCGGGGAACCAGTCAACGGTTAGCTCCCCTACGTGTTGAAAGAAAGCAGCCGGTGTCCGTGTGGCCCAGGCCTTCTGCCGCGTCAGGAGGGACTCCTGACCAGCCTAAGACCCACCTCAGATAAACACCATGTGGAGAGCCCTGCCTTCTTGGCAGGGAGGGGGGCAAATCTGAAGTCCTCACTCTTTAGTAGGTGATCTCTTTATGTTCTGTGGGGTACAAGTGTTTTAAACATGTGCTTGTGCCAGCTGCTAAGTTTTATAAGCCAAATTTATTAACTGTGTAAACCATTAAATGTGTAAGTAAACAAATTTTAGGGCTATTTGTGGCAGAGATTTCCTTTAGTGAGAGATGAAAACGTGGCCCATGGTATTTAGGAAGATCCTAAGCTGTGAGCAGGACATCCTTCTCTCTGTCTCTCTCTCACATACACATGCACACCCCCACGTGCACGCTGATGGAGAGAGCGCACTGGTCAGATGACAACAAACGACATCCAACAGCTCAGGCAGTCCCTGTCCCAGAGACCAAGGCTGGTTAATGTCTGGCTTTGCACATCTCTGTTTGGGAGAGTATCCCTACACCTTCGCTCCTTCGGCCATCTATCTCTCTTTGGACAGTTGCTGGTGTTTCAAAGGGACCCTTGTATGCTGGTTTCCTATCTTGTTTTCCTAATTTGCAGAAAGAAACAAAAAGGCTTCTAAAACACTGAGCCAAGCAGCTCCCAGAAAGAGGTGTGCCCGGAATAATGGACTCGGTGCCTGAGGGTGGGTCTGGGCCTGCCTCCTGTGAGGCGGCGACTCCCATGGGCGACTGGAGGTGGAATCCAAGGCCCTTTTGAAGATGTCTGTCTGACGACAAAGGCGCGTTGTAGGTGGGGAACCCAAGTCAAACAAAGGGGGCAGGGAGAACGGCTGGGCACTCCCTTCCCTGGCCTGGCCTTTACCGGTGAGGGTGGGGACGAGGAAGAGCTCACTCACTTGGCAAGAGCTCACACAGGTGTGGAAGCACACCCTGAAGGATCCTGAGAACATCACCACCAGGCCCAGGTGTGAGGGATACAGGGGATGGAGAGGCACGCACCAGGCCGATGGCTGACCGCCAGCTGCTAGAAACCCAGGTGACTCAGGAGAGTGACCAGAACTCCAATACCGGAATGTGGTAGTCTGGTCAGAAATCCTGGGAATGCCCAGATCGGTCTGTCAGTCAGTCTTCTTCCCTGTGGCTGAGCGCAGACAGACACAGACACAGAGATGGGAGAGAGATGGGAGGTTCCTGCCCGCTTGCTCCACCTCCTCCCTCCCCCATCCTAGAGGACTATAAGATGGTTCCAGAAGGGTTACTATTCATTCATTGCCCATTATTCGGCCAAACAATGTCCACATTATTTTCATTTAAAAAGTAAAGGCTATTTAGTCTCACATTATGTGACAACACTTGGGCATCTCCTGCCCCAAACCCCAGACTATTAAGGAATTGTATTTTCCCAAAATCATCCTCTCTCACCTTCGCTATGATTCCCCCAGGGTTGGAAAACAAGATCTATGTACCCAAGTGTAAGGATAGGGGCAATTTTAGGGCTCTATGCCTCTGGAAACATTGTCTAATCTATTCAAGAAGTGCCTCTCACACTTTCTATCCTCTTGTCCTCCAGGAAAATTCTTCCATTAAGACGGCTCAAAACTCAGGTGGCACTGAGGCTGCAAGAAGTTTTGCCCAACAAATCCACAAAGGTCAGCATGAAAGGACTAATCCAGGGTGGGTGCACGTTAAGAAGTGCAGTTGACACTTGAACAACACAGGGGCGAGGGGGTGGCAAGAGCTCACACAGCTGACCCCCTCCGTGCAGTTGAAAATCCACATATAACTTTGATTCCCCAAAGCTTAACTACTAATACCCTCCTGTTGACCAGAAGCCTCACCGATAACACAGTCAATTAACACATAACCAGGATATGTATTATATACTGTATTCATACAATAAAGCAAGCTAGAAAATATGAAGAAAATCTTAAGAGAAAATACATTTACAGTTCTATACATTAGTTGTTTAAAACACTTTGCATGTAAGTGGTTCTGCACAGTTCAAACTGATGTTGTTCGAGGAGCAACTTTACTGCTAGGGATAATGTGTACGGATAGGAACTTTCTAGAAGGAAATGTGGCAAAATGCACTAAAAGCATCAAGCACATTGATACTGTTGGGCCCAGGAATTGTGTTTCTAGGACTTTCTCTTAAGGAAATCACCATAAATGTTCACAAAGATTAATGAGAAAGGTATTTGATTTCAGTGTTGTTTGGCAACAAGCTAAATGTGCAAAATGAATAGGAAGACATTCTATTGTCTGAAGGAAATGCTTCTTCCTTACCCTCTAGTTTTGTGAGCTTTTCCTCAATCCTCCCGGCTTCTTTCCCAGAGAGTCAAAGTGGTTAGTGAGTTATGGGCACTGGATAGAGGTATCAAACACCCTGTAGTTGGAGAAGCGGTTCCCTTCTTCATCACTCTCCCCCAAGGCCAGTGTGGGAGCTGGGGGCCCAACAGGTTGTCTGCTTGAAGCTTTCCCTGAGGTGGGATCTTCCCATATATGAACAGAAGGAGAGATTCCACAAGCCCAATCTGTTTCTCTTGGTGAGCTCTGCCTCCTGATTTACCTTTAATTAGGAATAGGGGTGAGTTTTTGGTTCTCCACATGCTGTGGAAAACCAGTCTCAATGGATTGGGCTACAAAAGATGGATGCTCCTTACCGATCTCTCTCAAAGACCCTCAGAAACTTCCAGTAAAACTACATAGCCATGAAAACTGGTAGAGAGAAATATTTATGATTCCAATGATCATATTTTAAAGCATATTTTAAAGCCGGTTCTGAAACAAGATGTAGTTTGTTGCTGAGAAAACTGAAGGGATGCCAGCGTTTTGTGGTTATTTTCTTCTTGCTCATTCTGTGTTAGCTTTTTTACTCAAAGTTGTGTCTATTTTTAAAATAAGAATAAAATCTGTATTTAACAACTTACCCCGCTAATTGTAATCGCCTCTGAAGCCCTCCTGGTGCTCCTCGCAGCTCCCTGGCATCTTGGCGCCCCTCTCTGTCCTCCCAGCCCCCGTCCATCCTGGGCCAGGACAGTTCTGTTACCTCACTGGGTATGATAATCACTTAATTATCTCTTTTCCGCTCAGTTTCGAGCTCCTTTGGGCAGGGACCATATCTTTTTTTTTTTTTTTAAGATTTTATTTATTTATTTGAGAGAGAGACAGTGAGAGAGAACATGAACGAGGAGAAGGTCAGAGGGAGAAGCAGACTCCCCATGGAGCTGGGAGCCCGATGTGGGACTCGATCCCGGGACTCCAGGATCATGACCTGAGCCGAAGGCAGTCGCCCAACCAACTGAGCCACCCAGGCGCCCCAGGCAGGGACCATATCTTAACCGTCTCTGTGGCCATAGCACCTGGCAGGGCACTCAGCTCATAACGGGTGCTCAATTGATGTTTAACCAATGTTTTGCTGAGCGGAAGGATAAGTGACATTTTAATTAGGTTCCCAGTACCTTAAGGGTGGTGACAGGAGAAACAGTGACAGCTAGGTCTTCTGTCAGGGGTGAAGAAATGCAGGAGGGGCTGGAAGTCGGGAGTGTCATGAGCTCTTTCCAGTGGCAAGAGATGTCATCCTCCTGGAGTGAAGGAAGGCAGATCCTCTGCCTTGCAGGCGGCCATCCACGTCCATCTTTCTTGCAGGGGTAGTTTGCGGCTGTGGTGGCCTGAATGAACTCAGGAAGTCCCTCTCTATCTTTCGATTCCAAGGTCAGAGGTTAGGCAAGTAAGATTGGACTGTTCTATCATGGAACAGTCCCGCCCCTCAGCCTGTGTCCCTTCTCACACAATGGGAAGCACCTGTGCCTGGGGAACTAGCGATTTTGTAAGTAAATGGGACCCATGTGTGTGGAATCCGGTACCTCAGGACTCCTCCGCTCCCAGACTCAAGGGGTCAACATCTTTGTCTCGACCCTATTGAAGAGCATCTACATACAGCTGGACAATTGTCCATTCTGGTCGCCTCTGGCTTCTGGCTGCACACAGCACCTCACAGCATTCGCTACCCCCACAGAGTCACCATGTCATAATTCCTCTCCTATGGCAGTTCTGCTAGTGTTTTCATCTATCCAGGATCCTTTTGGTAATGGTGGGCCCTACCGTGACCATCTCCGTCAGTGTGATTGCTTTCTTGTTCATACCATGCTTCCAATTGACTGGCCCTCTTTCACCTCCCCATGCGCCCCTGTGGATCCTCATATGCCCAACACAGCAGAGAGCCCCTCCAGCTCCAGTGCCTGGCTCAGGGCTGAACACATGACCAAGACGGGTCCATCAGAATGAACCCAGGGGTGTGGTCGAACCATCGTGAAACAGGTGTTTACTAATCTGTAGGACAGGAGCCAGCAGCTGCTGAGCATTCTGCCTACTGTGGCCATGGTGGGAGGGACCTGCCCTGGAGTGAAAACCACAGAACACAGATAGCTCTTTGGGAAAGAACAGAATTGGGAGTTTGGTAATTACTTAAAAAAAAAAAATATTTGGGGCACCTGGGTGGCTCAGTCGTTAAGCACCTGCCTTCGGCTCAGATCATGATCCCAGTGTCTTGGGATCGAGCCCCTCATCAGGCTCCCTGCTCGCTTGGAATCCTGCTTCTCCCTCTCCCACTCCCCCTGCTTGTGTTCCTTCTCTCACTGGCTTTCTCTCTCTCTCTCTGTGTCCAAATAAATAAATAAAATTTTTTTAAAAAAAGATTTTATTTATTTATTTGGACACAGAGAGAGAGAGAGTGAGCAAGTACAAGCATGGGGAGGGGAAGAGGCAGAGGGAGAGAGAGAATCTCAAGCAGGCTCCACACTGAGCATAGACCCCGATGTAGGCTCCATCTCACCATCTGGAGATCATGACCTGAGCTGAAATCAAGAATCAGACACTGAACTGACTGAGTCAGCCAGGTGCCTGGTAGTTACTTTTCATTGGCTTTTTGGTCTTGCACAAATTTAAATTCTGTAAGTGTATCCTTGGTTAGTAATGATAACTATGAAGTGTTTGAATGAGGATCAGATAAGCTAATGTTCATGAAACACAATGTAAACTGTTAAAAGCCATTTCCATTTAAAAGTTAGCCGGTCAGGGTAACTGTGAGTGAGTGAGTGTGTGTGTGTGAGAATAGGAGGAGAAACTGGAAGGCAGAAGATAAAATCATAAGGAGTTGTGACCAGGAGATTTTCCCCAGCTCCCAGCATAGCGTCTGATTCATAGCAGGACACACAGAATTAATGTTCATTAAATGAATGAAATGTGAGGCTGAAGGATTCATTGCAATAGAACAGTGCTTCCTCTGAAAATAATTTCATGCAAATTTGATGTGATTGTTCGTGGTTTCTGTGGGGACTGTGGAAATGTACTGTTTAGATCTTCTTCAAGAGAGTCTGCAGTGGGGATTAGAGTTGACTGACAGCACCAGCTGCTAAGACTTTGAGTCCAGCAGTGCTGGTAGGCTCTGCTTCCTCTGGGGTCCTCCCCTCAGTGACTGAGCATGTGAGGGTACTAGTGCCAGGCCATTTCTGTTGCTATTTTTAGCGCTTAATTGAGGTATAATTCATATATCCACAAAATTCATTTATTTAAAGTATACATGTCAATGGTTTTTAGTATATTCACAGAGTTGTGCCACCATCACCATGAATTCTAGAACATTTTCATCATCCCCAAGTGAAACCCCACACCCATTATCACTCATTCCCCATTTCTTTCCCTAGGCAATCACTAAGCTGCTTTCTGTCTCTCTATGTTTGTCTATTCTGGACATTTTATATGTTTGGAATCACATAATTTGTGGTCTTTCTTGGACTTTCTTATTTCTTTCTTAGACTTAGCATAATATTATCAAGGCTTGTCCACACTGTAACATGTAACGATACTTTATTTTTTCCTTTTGCTGCCAAATAATATTCTACTGTGTGTATATATCACTTTTGTTTATCCACTTATCAGTTGATGGACTAGGTGATTTCTACTTTTTGGCTACTATGACTAATATTTCTATGAACATTTATGTATAAATTTGGGGATGGACAGATTTTACATACACATATGAATGGGTTATATTCATATATATTCCTATAAATATCAAATATGTCACATATAGTCAGTATATTCCTATTATATTTCTTGGGTATACACCTAGGGGTGAAATTGCTGAGTCATATAATAACTCTGTATTTAACTTTTTGAGTAACTACCAAATTGTTTTTCAAAGCAGCTGCACTGTTTTACCGTCCATTCAGCAATATGAGAGTTCCAGTTTCTCCACTCCCCCATAGCACTGGTTACTGTCTTTTTCATTCTAGCCATCCTTGCTGGTATGAAGTGGTATGTTATTGTTGTTTTATTTGCATTTCTCTGTTGGTTAATGATGGGGAGTATCTTTTCATGTGCCTACTGGTTAGTTGTAGATCCTCTCTGGAGAAATATCTATTCAGATTCTTTGCCAGTTTGTAATTGGCTGACTTGTCCTTTTATTACTGAGTTATAAAACTTCTTTATATATCAGTCCCCTACCAGAGGTAGGATTTGCAAATGTTTTCTTCCATTCTGTGGGTTGTCTTTTGGCTTTCTTGTTGGTGTCATTTGCAGCAAAACTGAAAAGTTTAAAACTTTGATGCAGTCCAATTTATTGGTTTTTAGTTTTGTCACTAGTCCTTTTGGTGTCATATCTAAGAAACTATTACTTAACCCAAGTCATAAAAATATACACCTATGTTTATGGTTTTACAGCTGTCAAGCCTATAACCAATTTTGAGTAAATTTTGGTATATGGTGTGAAGCGGAGGTCCAATTTCAATCTTTTGTATGGGGAAATCGAGCTATTCCTGAACCATTTGTTGAAAAGAGTATTCCTTCTCCCGTTAGAAGGAAATTGGCACTCAAAAATCAACTGACCATAAATGTAAAGCTTTATCTCTGGACTCTCAGTTTGTCTGGATGTATGTCCTTATGTCGGTAAAACACTGTTTTGATTACTTAGCTTTCTGGTAGGTTTTGAAATGGGGAAGTCAGTAAGGCCTCTGACTTGCTTCTTTTTCAAGATAGTTTTGGCTATTCAGAGTCCTTTACATTTCCATATGAATGCTGGATAACTTCTGTGGGATGTAGGACCCCTCTGACGAGTAATTTTGACTTTGACTTGGGGACTCCCTATTGGCCTGCCCAAAGCAGTCTCAGAGTTCTGCTGAGTTGACTCTTCTTGCCTGATGTTCCTTGCCCAGCCCTCTCCTTTCTCCGGTGTGAGACCTGCATCGATGTCTAAAGGCTTTCCCTGCATAATTCTGAGTACTTCTGCTACCTCCTATTTATCTTTCACAGGCATTTCCCTCAATAAATCTCCTGTACATCTAATCCTGTCTCACCACCTGCTTCTCCAAAGGACCTGAACTGGCTCCATTTCCTAAGCATGGATTTTCTAAATCCCACTCCAAACCCTTTGATACCCTTGGAGATAAATCAGTCAAAAATGGAAGATAAATGTCTTTCTCTGCTGAAGGGGGTGGGATTATGGACATTGGGGAGGGTATGTGCTTTGGTGAGTGCTGTGAAGTGTGTAAACCTGGTGATTCACAGACCTGTACCCCTGGGATAAAAATATATGTTTATAAAAAATAAAAAATTAAAAAAAAAATGGAAGAGAAATGTAAAGAAGCTCCTAGAAAACACTTCTTCTTTTTAACTTATAGGGGCCCAAGATCCTCTTTATAAGGAGACTAAACAGGTATAGCTCTGAATGTCCCAACCTGTAGCCCTTCAGCAGTGAGGGCTGAAGTGGCCAATATCTCAGGTGAAGATGAAGTTTTTGGGGTGCTTTTCATTTGATCACCTAAAACCATGTGACATGACAGTTTTTCTCCTTGTGGTTTAACCCAATTTGATTCTAGATTTATGTTTTTTGCAACCCAAAGCATCATAACCACTGTTGGCAGCCTTTGGGTGCTGTGAGACACCTTCAAGTCATTCTTATAAGAAACCATTTCACTCAAGAAGTTCAAGTTTGCATTCTATCATTTTCAGTCAAGAAAGTAAAGAAAATGTTCATGCTTCTAAAACTCCTGTAGAAAGTAGATAAATTGACAGTAATTTTGTATAGCAAGTGAAAATCAATCTTCACTCTAACTTTCTCTATGTGACAATATGTAATCTACTTTTGAAGATGTAAAGACTACACAAAAAGTGGTTATATAGAAATTTAGAAGAAAAGTGAGGGGTAATGAGAATTATGAGCATTCAAATGCACTAGTTACTTTCAAGAAGGTAAACCTTCCTAACAAAACAGAAATGTTTCATCGATCTGGAAAACATATAGAAACAATTGCACATCTGATCAAACCTTATCTTTTGAATCCCATCACCCATAAGAGTAAAGAAAGGAGGTAAACATATTTACCAGATTCAGGAAGAAAACTATTATGGCAAAAGATAGTTTAGCAAGAGCTTGTTAATCATCAGTATGGTACCACATAGCAGACAACTATTAGTCACTGGGTAAATAAAGACAAAAGGATATATATCCTGGCTTCAGTTTGTTGTGGGGTGATAAATATTGATAAGTGTAATTATAGATTTTCCAAAAACCGTTTTACTGAGATATAATTCACATGCCATAAAATTCACCCATCTAAAGTGTACAATGAAATCATTTTGGTATACAGTATTAACTTCTAAATATCATGATAAAATATTTATAGCAAAATTTGTCATGTTAACCATTGTTAAGTGTATCATTCAATGGCATTAGTTACATGCACATTACTTTGCAACCATTATTACTATCTTTTGAAAAAACCTTGTCATCACCTGATATAGAAACTCTATTAAGAAATAATCCTATTGGGGCACCTGGGTGGCTCAGTGGGTTGAGCCGCTGCCTTCGGCTCGGGTCATGGTCTCAGGGTCCTGGGATCGAGTCCCATATCGGGCTCTCTGCTCAGCAGGGAGCCTGCTTCCCTCTCTCTCTCTGCCTGCCTCTCTGCCTACTTGTGATCTCTCTCTGTCAAATAAATAAATAAAATCTTAAAAAAAAAAAAAGAAAGAAAAAAAGAAATAATCCTATTACCTCCCTCTCGGCTCCAGGTAACTTCTAGTCTGATTTCTGTCTCTATGGATTTGCCTATTCTAGATATTTAATACAAGTGTAATTATATGATATTTGTCATTTTATGCCTGGTTTCTTTCACTTAGTGTAATGTTGCATGTTACAGCATGTGTCCGAACTTCTTTACTTTTTATGGCCAAATGACAGTTCATGATATGGATATACTACATTTTCTTTATCCATTCACCAGTTGATGGACAGTTGAGCTGTTTCCATCTTTTGGCTATTGTGAATTATACTGCAATGAATGTTGGTGTACAAATATCAATTCTAATTCCTGTTTTCAATTCTTTGGGTATATACTTAGGAGTGGAATTGCTAGGTAATATGGTGATTCTATATTTAGCTCTTTGAGGGACATACTTGCCCGTTTCTGATGGTGGTGGATTAGGCATTAAGTTGGGCCAACCTTCCCACAGAAGACAATTTAAAAATAAATAAATAAAATATTCCTTAAAAATCTTCAAAGCTTCCAAGAGCAAACCATCTAATAGGAAACTGGTTGAGAGCTGGGAGAGATTAGGAATTTAAAGGGGTAAGCTTCAGCACTCAGCATATTTTGCTATGAAAATGTTTGTGAATCTGGAAGAGACAACTGTGCATTTGAACGGCACTTCTAACAGGGCTGCAGGGCCATTCCAAGGAGTAAAGGTAAACCAGGAGTACAGGTAACATTCTTCCCTGCTTTATGACTGGATGCTGAATGGAGGAAGGGTTAAATAGAAATAAAACAGCTCCTATATGGATTTTAGCAGTTTTGAGTCATCTGTGTTGCCCAGAAAAGCCACTAGTCCTAAAATTTGAAGCATATGATCCAGGTTACTAGTGCTTTGTGTACTCTCTAGAGAAAGATGGCATCAAATTATTTCTAGAAGTAATTTTGTAAATGCAGTCTCTAGTACTCAATGAAAGCAATAGGCATACATAAACAAGACCCAGAGAAACAACAGATATTGGAATTATCAGATACAACTGTAAAGAAACTATGTTTACCCTGTTGAAGAAGAGTTAAATTTGAAAAGTTCAGAAGAAAATTGGAAGCTATTAACAATGCCACAGTCAATTTGAAAAAGAAACCAGAAACAAATTCCAGAACTGAAAACATATAGCAATTAAGAACTTGGATAGATTTAGCAGATTAAACACAGCTACAGATAGAATTAGTAAATTGAAAGATAGACCAGACAGAAGCTTTCTAGAATGAAGGACAAAGGATGAAAAAAGAGAAGGGAAGGTAAGAGACATAGAGGATACAATGAGAACTCTAACATACATTTCACTGGAGTCCCACAAGGACACTGGCTAGCATAATATTTGAAGGCACAATGACTCAAAATTTTCTCAAACATGAAAAAATGGCTAATTCTCATATCTAAGAATCAATAAATTCCAAGCAGGCTAACTAATGAGTAATCAGTAAGATAAGCAAATCTGCAGCTATATACATCATAGTGAAACTAAAAAATAACAAAGAGAAAAGTTTTAAAAAGAGCCAGGGCAGGAGGTAATAAAAACAGATGACCCTCAAAGGAGCAAGACTCCAATGAACTACTGACTTTCTCATAGAACAGTGAAGCCAGAAGGCGGTGGCACAGTTTGTAGAGCATGATGAGGGAGTCTCTACCCCATGAAAGTATGCTCTTAAAACGAAATGAGACATTCTCATGATGAAACTTTTGAAAAAATAATGAATGAAATAAAAATAAAGACTTCATAGACAAATGAAGAGACTCTTGAACAGATCCATACTGAAAGAAATGCTGAAGGTCATCATCCATCACACAGTGAAGGTGAGAGGTGCAGGAAAGAATAAAAAGCAATCAAGATGGTAAACATACATTTGAATCTTGATGAATACTAACTATAGGAATAATAAAAATTATAGGTATACATATACCTACAAAAATTATAGGTATACATATAAAACAAAGAACATAAAGTTTCCAAACTAACAGAAAAATCATTAAAAAATGGAATAATAAACAATGTAGTAATAAAAGATGTCAATAGAAGAATGCACGAAAGGAGAAAAAAGAGAACATAAAATAGGTGAAACAAGCAAATCACATAGTAAGATGATTGATTTAACAGCAATGAATTAGTATTTTACATGAAACAAACGAATTAGGTGATCCAGGTAAAAGACAAAGAATATCAGAATAAGAAACAATATATTATGTATAAAAGACACACAAAACATTTAAGGATATAGTAAAAGAATGGAAAATATAACATGCAAGTGTTAATCAAAAGAAAACTATGAGGGCTGCCTGCGTGGCTCAATCTGTCAAGTGTCTGTCTTCCCCTCAGGTCATGATCTCAGAGTCCTGGGATCAAGACCCAAGTCAGATCTCCTTCTCAGCAGGGAGTCTGCTTCTCCCTCTCCTTCTTCCCCTTGCCCCACTCATGCTTGCTCTCTCTCTCTCTCTCAAAAAAAAGAAAGAAAGAAAGAAAGAAAGAAAGAAAGAAAGAAAATCTAGGAGCATAATAAATCAGGCAAAATAAATTTTAAACGAAAAAGTATAATTAGAGATAACCACATCATAATGACAAAAAAAATTAAATACTAGGAAGATATAACTAGCCTGAATTTGATGTTAGCAATATGACCTCAAATCTATAAAGCAAAAATTGATCACATTACAATGATAAATAGATAAATCCACAATTATGGTAAGAGATTTTTATCACATCTTTTAGTAAATGGTAGAGTAAGCAGACAAAAGTTCAAGAAAATGGTCATTGCACCTAATAACTAGTAAAAACACATTCTTTTCAAGCACATATAACATGCTTACTATGTTGGCCAAATACAGGATAATTAAGCAGGTCTCAATACATTTCAAAAGATTGAAATAGTACAAAATATGTGTTCTGATTAAATGTAAGAAAGACTCACTTCTTAGACCACATTAGGCTATATTTTAAACTGAGTAATCATGATAATGAAAATACTACACGTGAAAACCGTTGGAATGTAACTTAGAAGAAGGTTTATAGCCTTAAATGGACATTTTAGGAAAGACAAAAGGTGGAAAATTAAAAATTCATGAGCTAAGCATCCTCCCAAGAAACCAAAAAAAGAACAAGCAAAATAAACATGATGAAAGTCAGGAAGAATAATAAATAGTTCAAAAATTATTAAAAAGAAAACAAACACAAAAAAGAGAAAGGATCAACAATGCCAACGGTTTGTTCTTGGAAGATGATTGAGATCGACAGACTTTTCGTGAGACTAATCAAGAGAGAAAAGAAGATACACACACAAAAGCAATATGAGTTAAACATAAGTTTAATATGATTTACATGATTTAAAAAAACACACACAACCTGAAAAATTGATTTGAAGAGAGATTTTAAAATTTTAAAAAATCCCACCAACATAACAGGGCTTATGAGAACAATAGGATAGGACAGAAATTCAAAGGCCAGGAAGTGACCATGAACAAAATGAACATGTGAATGATGAGTCCCTCAGGAGATCCCTTGCACAGCCAAGAGAGGCCCTCTCAGTGCATGATCACAGAGCACACAAATAACCAGGCACAGTGCTGGCCTGGGGCGCATGGAGCACAGGACTGGGTATAACCTGACACAAGCTAGAAGAAGGAGCAGTCCTTACATTCGGGCACTTGATTTTATGTTCTCCCTATAAAGCTAAAAGGCTCCTTCACAAAGCAGAGGGCTTTCTCCTTTTCTGCTGCTGTTTACAAGTCAGTTCCCATTATTTTGGATCGCCTTGCTTAGAAAAAGATCTCCCATGAACCCATCCAACATCCACATTACTTTTTATCACTTGCCTATTTTCCAAGCAAGTATGACCTAATTTGTGTGATAAAAAACGCATATTGTAGCAGAACAGATGGAGATGAGAAGGAGAATGAGGACATGGTAAGGGTCTTGCATACATCACAAATGGGTATCATCAAGACTTTTATGCCAACAAGATGCAATCTGCTCTCACTCTTGAAGCTCTTGCAGGCTCTGCGGCTTCCAGGCTACAATGGGACACAGGAGTCATGTCCAGTAATTCCCAGGCCAGCCTTAATATTCATCCAGCTGTCTGATCCCCTCATGATCAGCAAAGTTGGCCCCCAGCTCTATGTCCTGAAGGAAATTCCCCCAAGAACATTACTTTCACATTCTGCTCCCCCATTCTGGCTGCCTCTGCCCCTCAGGTATTTTCCTTCCAGGCCACTTGAATATAAACCCCTCAGTGAGTTTAGGCTTTATCAAGAAAAAGCCAGATGGGGGTTAAGGCAAATTTATGTGTTACTACATATAATGGAGATGTATATAAAATGCACTGGAGTGTGGGAGAACACGTGCCTCTTTGTCTGGAATAGTCATGAGAAACTTCCCAGAGCAATTAGTGCTCCAGCTGAGACTTTGAAAGACATACAGGAATATTCCAGGCTGGTTGACAGAGGAGACAGACATTTTGAAGATAAGGAAGATGTATCTGAAGCTAGAGGAGGAGGAATTTACAGAAATCACAGGGATGCGGGTAAGTCTCTCAGGTATTCTTGGCAGGGTCTGGTACCCATGAGTCATTTCAGGAAGAAAGAACCAACAAAATTTAGAAAAGCGTTTGCACTGTATCCTAAAAATTCATAGTCTTTCCCCTTCCAGAGACGTGGGTCTCATAATTGGGAAGTGAAGAGATGAGGTCGTGAACATGATGGTCTTGCTTGTCAAGCCATAAAGTGAGGAGGCAGACAAGCTAATCTAAGCTTCCTCCCTATGCAAGACTCCCTTCTGAAGCATTCCTGCTAGATGCTGATCAGCTTCCACTCAAACATTTCCGGTGATGGAGGGGCCTAATTATCAGAATCTCCGTGTCATTGTTAGCAGCTCAAGGTGTTAGCAAGATAGCCCTTATACTGAGTCAAATCTAGATAGTCTCTGGTTTTAGGTCCCTGATAGTGCTGCCCTTCTGGGGATTGTAGGTGAATCTGATCCCTCCTCTCATGTGGCAGCTTCAAAAATGTCTGCAGAAGGCCATCGTGTCTTTTCTCCAGGTTTTGTCCAATTCTTTTCCCTACTCCTCATTTATTGTGACTAGTAGATGTTCCATTTGACTCTCATCCTTGGATGAGATCTCCTCTGTTAACACTGAATTAGTCGGGGTTCTCTAGGGAAACAGAACTAATAAATATACATTGCAGGGTGGGGAGAAAGAGAGAGACAGAGCCAGAGATTGACTGATTGATTGTAAGGAATTGGCTCACATACTAACTGAGGCTGGCAAGTCCAGATCTGCAGGGTGGGTGGGCAGGCTGGGGACCCAGGAGAGCTGATGTTGCAGAAGTCCAAAGGCAGTCAGTGGCTGAATTTGTCCTGGCTCTAGGGAGTTTCGTTGTTTGTTCTATTCGAGGCTTTGGCTGATTGGATGAGGACCACCCACATTAGGGAGGGCAATCTGCTTTACTCTAAGTCCATTGGTGTAAACATTCATCTCATGGAAAAACACCCTCTCAGAAACAATGATGTTTGACCACCCATCAGAGCTCCATGGCCCAGCCAAGATGACACATAAAATTAGCCATCACAGTGTCTATCTTGAGAATGTGGTGCATGAACCCGAACACAGCAAGCCAGCTACATGACTGCAAAGCCCTGTGATGGGTGAGGGAAGTGTATTACCTCATTTGACACTCTTCACGTACCTCTGGGGACAATATGGACTGATCCATCTCTATGCTTCTTAGAGGCAGGTAGGTGATCGTGGGATCTGATGGGCATTGTATGCCATCCCGTTGCTCTTCTTCCAATTATCCTGACCAAGTTTCTTGACAGAATATCCACACTCATTGCTTCCATTTCTTCATCTGTTATCCTTAACTTCATCTGTTTTCTCTCTCCACTCACCATTCCCTTAGCTCCCCAATTTAATAGGACCTACGGGCCAGCATGCCCCTGACCCTCTGTAGCACTGCACCGTCACTATCCCCATCCTGGAAACCCTTCTCTTCCCTCTCTTCCCGTTTTGACCAGTTCAACAATTTGCAAAGGCTTGTGTCACTCACTCCTGGGTGCTGGGAACAAAGGGCCCGCTCAGACCTCATTCCCCTTCAGTTCCCTCAACTCTGTCTCTTCACGCTCTTCCCTTTCATAGTTCAGGAGAAAAAGCAGAGTCATATATAGCTTTCACAGAACTCCATAAAATATGAATTACCCTTTTTTTTCCCCATCATACAATATTTTGATGTTTATAAATGTATTTTCTTTTTTCTTCTTTTCACTACACCCAGTGATCCATGCAATACATGCCCTCCTTAGTACCTACCACCAGGTATCACCCATCCCCCCACCCCTCCCTTCCCAAACCCTCAGTTTGTTTCTCAGAGTCCACAGTCTCTCATGCTTTGTCTTCCCCTCCGATTTCCCCCAATTCACTTCTCCGCTCCATCTCCCAATGTCCTCTGTGTTATTCCTTATGCTCCACAAGTAAGTGAAACCATATGATAATTGACTTTCTCTGCTTGACTTATTTCACTCAGCATAATCTCCTCCAGTCCTGTCCATGCTGATATAAAAGTTGGGTATTCATCCTTTCTGATGGGGGCATAATATTCCATTGTATATATGGACCATATCTTCTTTACCCATTCGTCTGTTGAAGGGCATCTTGGCTCTTGCCACAGTTTGGCGATTGTGGCCATTGCTGCTGAATTACCCATTAACTAAAGACTGAGCTACTGCAACGTGCAAGAGACTGTGAGAGAGACACCTGGGTGGCTTAGTCCGTTAAGCATCTGCCTTCAGTTCAGGTTGTGGTCCTGGGGTCCTGGGATCGAGGCTTACATCAGGCTCCTTACTCAGCTGGAAGCCTTCTTCTTCCTATACCTCTGTCGGCCTGTGCTCTCTTTCTCTCTCTCTCTGGCAAATAAAATCTTCAAAATTTTTTTTCTAAAAAAAAAAAAAAGAGAGAGAGAGAGAGACTGTAAGAAACTTACTCCAAAACAACTAATGTGCAGTCCTTCACCTTTGGGAATTAACAGTCGAGTAGCAGGGGTAATAGACATGTTCACAAAAAATACATTATCAAGTAAAAGGCATACGAGCTCTTATAAAGATTTAATTATATACCTTAAGTCAGGATCAAAGGAGAGAAACCTGCTTATGGTCTCAGGCAAGTGGCATCCGAGTTGAAGCCTGATGGAGGTGTAGGGTTGGGGCATGTGGAACAAAAAGGAAGACATCCCAGGCAGAAGCAGCTGCAAAAGAAAGGCACTTGCAAGGTGAGACAAGAGGACCACAGGGTCCCGAATGGGGGCAGCTGTCAGTGTCATGCTAAATTTGGCATTGCTTTCAAATGTTTGACAGGGCCTCCATGTAAGGTTTGTTTGGTAGCGACATGACGTGCTGAGCAACATGCTTTAGGGGGTCCTCCACTAGCCACCGAGATGAGCAGGATTGAGCCACGATGTCACCAGTTTGCGGGACAGCAAATGGGGCTGAGTCAGAGGAGGCCTGGGGAAGTGGGAGGAGAGGGTTGGAGCCTGGAGCAGAGCGGGAATCTTCAGGGATGGACCTGATGGGGGAGAGGAAGATCGAGGTGAGTTCTTGGTTCAGAAATTCGGTGACTGAGAAGACAGTACTGCTTTTAACAGAAGTGGGGCATTTAAAGCTACGTGTAGTGATGGCTTCGAGGAAGAGGGAAGACTTTCTCATGTAGAAAGGCTGGGTATCTGAAACCTAGTGCTTTTTTTTCTGTGTGCAAATGAGGTACCACGGAGGGGACACACTTTTGGACTTTTGGACTGAATGTCTGTGTCCCCCCAAATCACATGTTGAAGCCCCAATCCCAAGATGATGGCATTTGGGAGGTATTTAGGTCATGACAGTGGAGCCCCCATGAGGGATTAGTGTCTTCAAAAGAAGAGGCCAAACTCTTGCTTTTTGCCATGTGAAGACACAGGGAAAAGGTACCTCTTGGCAACTGGGAAAAGACACTCACCAGAACCAGACCCGACTGGCACCCTGATCTCTGACTTCTGGCCTTCAGAACTGTGAGAAATAAATTTCTGTTGTTTAAGCCCCCCAGTTTGTGGTACTCTGTTGCAATAACCGGAGCTAAGATGCACCTAATAACCTGAATGAATCCTTTCCTGCTTGAGATGCTTTTAGGGGGTTCTGCTTCCTTCCCTGAACCCCGGGCACAACGTGCATCCTCGTTGGAAGGTGGGAGGAACAAGCTGTAGACCCATGCCACAGCCAGGAACACTGACCTAAAGAAACAGCAGAAGATGTGCCACAAGGGGTTTATAAAGGATGGGTGGGTCCACAGGGTCAAGAGCAGCAGAAAAAGGAGAGAATGTGAGAATGAAGATAAGGTAGGCATGGCAATTCGAAAAACCACCCCAGAGACCACTGTCTTGCAGAGGGGCCAGACTGCAGAGAGGAGCTGGAGGTGGTGTGGGGACATGGATGAAGCATCTTACAACCTACACTTGTCACAAACGAAAGCTACTTAAGCATGACTATTTGAAACCCAAATGGCTTTCAAAGTTTTTAAACTATGAACACTACTTAAAACCCCCTTAAAATCAGCAACTTCTAGTTTGTGGGGGACATGAGTATAAAATCATCTGTCTAGTTTTGAGTTTCTCTGGTTCTTTTGGGCAGCAATCACTTGTCTGTTCTGGAATACTTTGTTCATTCGTTTCCCGGGACTGGA
This sequence comes from Mustela putorius furo, assembly GCF_011764305.1. Taxonomy (NCBI): domain Eukaryota; kingdom Metazoa; phylum Chordata; class Mammalia; order Carnivora; family Mustelidae; genus Mustela; species Mustela putorius. Next base: position 5,049,084 of record NW_025422171.1, read on the forward strand.
CTTTCTTACTTCGAAGCAGATGTAGGCAGATCCATCTACGTGACTTGCTGAGCGTTCATTTCTGTCTTCTTATTCTTACCCAACCCTTCCCGCAAGAGCTTCCTGAAGACCTACTTGCCCTTCGTATCCTTGTCTGACTTGCAACAACACACCAGAAGTCCTTTGGTTCTTCAGTGCCTAGAGACCACACTATTAGCAACTTGAGGGCAGAATTCAGATTTTATTTATTTTGTATTTATAGCACCCAGCAGTGCTTAACAAATGGTACCTAATTCATTTTGAATGAATATCACTGCACTGAGAAACCAGACATGGGCAGGCTTGAATGAGACAAACATACTACACATGTCACACTTCCTATCATGCATGTTTTTACATGTTCCCTCAAAGTGATTCTCAGGAGCTCAGCTACTGTATGTGCCGTAGGGACTGTAGCATTGTGTCCCTCACCCCCAGCAGGACATTAATGTTGCTCTCACTTAAGGAGTCTACTTAATGTTGTCAGGAATACATTCCCCTGGACTTGGACCTCTCAGGAACTGTAGGGCTTGTTAAATATTTGAACCTGATGTTTGATGATCAAACCAAAGACCTGCTGGCCAAAAGCAGTGAGTGTTCCTCCTTCACCCTGAAGATGGGCTCTACGCAAGCCTCCTTTACATTTGTGACTCATCGCTCTGAAAGCACTGTGGAAAATTGGATCGCCACAGTTGTCTTAGTCCATGCACGCTGCTATAACAAAATACCACAGACTACGTGACTCAGCAACAATAGAAATTCACTCCTTTATGGTTCTAGAGGCTAGAGGTCCAAGATCATGGTATCAGATTCAATGTATGAATTTCAGGAGGACACAAATGTTCATATCATTGCATGTGTCCTGGCTATTATTATCATTATTACTAATTTTTTAAATCTCCAACCTAAAATGCAAAGGGACTTTGAGAACACACAGTGAGGGACAAGCCTGCCAGTAAAGAGCAGTCTATGCTATGGAACTGGCTTATTTCATGAATGGTCTGCGGACTATTAGAAACACACTGTGCTACGGAGTTGTTCACACTGCTTGTCTTTCATTGTCTCTTTGCACACATTGATGAACTTTGCTCTCAATCCACATGCTTTTTCTCCAGCTGTAGCAAACTGATCATGCAGGTCTCGCCTCTTCTGATCCATGTGTGTCCACATCTTTGAGTGAGCACCGTAAACTTCAGAAGACACCATCATCCTGGCGGAGAGGAGAGTTTCCAAGCTTACGGGACGCACGTAATACCCGGCGCTGCCCACCACTTGCTGGCTGCCCTTTGGGTTGGGGCAGAGCACTTATCCCCGTACTTCATTCCTATTAAACTCTGTGTAACTTGGGATGCCTTTGCTGGAAGACAACCTTGGTTCAGCTGTGGCTGCTGGAGGGACCTGTCAGCCAACAGGTCCCTGACATGCTGTCTTGTCAGGGGTCATCACTTCTCGAAGCAAGAAAAAGTAGGACAACCAGGCCTTCTTCTTTCCCTGCCTCTTTTTCTTTCTTTCTTCCTTCCTTTCTTTCTTTCTTTCTTTCTTTCTTCCTTTCTTTCTTTCTTTCTCTTTCTTTCTTTCTTTTTCTCTTTCTTTCTTTCTTTCATTCTTTCTTTTTCTTTCTTTCCTTCCTTTTTTTTTTTTTTAAGATTTTATTTATTTGAGAGAGAGAGAAATCACAAGTAGGCAGAGAGGCAGGCAGAAAGAGGAGAAAGCAGGCTCCCTGCTGAGCAGAGAGCCCGATGTGGGGATTGATCCCAGGACCCTGAGGTCATGACCTGAACCAAAGGCAGAGGCTTAACCCACTGAGCCACCCAGGTGCCCCATCTGCTTTTTTTTCTAAAAACAGGAAACCCTTCTGGTTGCTAGGCATAAGCAATTATGAAAGACTGAATGTGAAAAGCATTACCTGAAGCGACAGAAACACAATTTGGTACTAAATTTAATGTATTTTTACTAAGTTTAATAAATTTTAATCGATCAACTTTAAACATTTCTTTGGGTTAAAAAGCTCAGAATGGAGCTGTTCAGAGCAGCTTGACCTCCCAACACAGGTAGGAAGGTTGGACAGAGTTTGCTCCATTTCAAGGGTGGGTGCTTTCTACCTGCTCCCACCTTACCCAGGAACCCTCACTCCTGGGTCCAAGCTCTTCACCAACAGCCTTCTCCCACTCGACTGTTAAGAGAGAACACAAATAACTGCACTCAATGCCAAGTCAACATAAAAAGCTATAAAGACAATTTCCTCTAAACGTCCAGAACATTCACTTTCTTGAGACTTCCCTCTTCCTGCTAAATAGCTACAGAGTAGCATAGGACTTGTATTTCAGAATTAAACATAGACCTGGATCGCCACTGAGCACTCCCTCCCAGTGAGTGGTGCCTTTTCTGCAGCTAGCCATGTAAAGGACGCTGGAGTAAATGTTAACAAGAACAATGGGTCAAAGAGGTTTCTACACATATTCTAAGGCAAACATACAGCCATGTTTGGGATTTCTTTGCTGAAGAAAATGGTTTTCTTGGTGTTTCTTTAATTTACTCTTTCATAAATTAAAAAAAAAAAAAACACTCCACATTTCCTCACTTTGTAGATTCTTTTTAAAGCAGGGATAGGAGCAAACAGAGAATTTTCCATAAATCTCATTACTGTTAATAACTATATCTGATGGATTTTTAAGAAGTTTCCAGAAGGATCAGGTTCCAACCTTCTATTCCTTCTGTGGTTCAAGCCTGCCTGCACAGTATTTCTTGTACCTGCTCCTCCTTTTCATGTCTTTGAATGCTTATTACTTTATGCCCAACCACACTGGAGGCTTTTACTGATGTTCTGTTACCTATCTGGCACTTGAGATTTGTCACAGGCAGCTAAGCTGAGTCAGAAATGTTCTGGGCCTTACTAAGACAGATACCTAAGGAATAGGTCAAGCACAACAGGGAATGACTTCAAGGATGAGGGCCCAGAGAGGAGGGAATAACCCTTCTGGTAGGGTTTCTTCTCAGTAACTGAAAAGAATGGAATGCTACCAACAAAAACAGTGATTCACGCAGAGTATTTGGGAAAGAAGATGAGTTTGATTTTGGAGGTCGGTTTTGATGTGTCTTCAAGATATACAGGTAACGTAGACAGCTTGAGAAACAGCCAGAATTTCAGAACAAAGGTTCTAAAAACAGCATGTCCCTTGACAGCCCACATGGCACCTTGATGCTCAGTGTTTGCATCATGGATGGGAACATGTATAGCAGAGAATGTTCTGCCTGCTACTTGGGGAACTTTCAAGGTCAAATGTATTTTATATTTAAGCAGTAAATACATTTATGTTTCTGGGTCTTTTCTGTATTACGTATGTTTTCTATTCTGGAATCCTTTGTTATTTCATATTACAAAGAAAGCTGAGATCTGGTTTTGAATAGGGGCAAATTAGAGCCCCATGCTTTGCTAAGGTGAATTAACTGTACTGATACCACATGAACTTGCCTTGAGTTACTTTTCCAATCAATAGCTACCATCTATTATGAGATTTTGCTTAAGACCTGTCCCTCTGGTAGGATTCCCTAACTGGTACTCTTGTGGAAATGATGACTCACCATCCACATAACTCCACGAGCTCAGAGTTGGCTTTTATAGGATGTCTCCCACGTGTCACTCTACCGGGGATCACTTCCCCACCCCAAAGAACCGCTGTAGGGATAAAATGTTTAAAAACAGGAACACAATGCATGCGAAAGTACAATTAACCACAGACCAAGGCAGTCTATGCTGATGCCTCCAAAGCTCATAAAGGCACAATTTTTCATGATCTTTCTTGTGTATGGATAACACAGAGAAATGTACTGGAGGACGCTCACAGTTGCTAAATGATCTTACTCAAAAGATGGAGATTAAGTAATGTATCAACTTACGAACGGACTAAAGGCCCACCACTGCTTGTGCCTAGTTGTTTCACCCACATTTTAAATCTAAAATCAAATTTGAGTCATGATTAGATGAACACATGGATGGAATATTTACCTCATTCCTCCCTGCCACCACCACACAGTTTAATACCAAGTTCTATCAATGAATATTCCAGAACATCTCTATCTTTCCTCACCATCCTATCCCTATCCACCCCAAGGCAAGTCCTTGTCTTTCTAGGTCTGATGTTTTAAAATTACATCATATTCTATTTCATCGTCTAACTGTCCATGGACACTGGCCTCCTCAAGCAGAAAGACAGTATATGATTTAAGGTTCTGTGGCCTGTGTGGGTCATGTGACCATGCAACACTCTTTTGGTGTCTATGTATGCATCCAAGAGTCTGCAGGAAATAAGCATGTTCCCCTGAAGACTTGTCTAAACTGGGAAAGGCAGTGGATGAGGAGCCAAAGAAGCTCCCTCTAGTCCTGCACCTGCCAGCAACCTGCTCTGCGACACTGGACAAGTCGTCAAGCCTGCCTGCCTCGCTAGCCTGTCACCTCATAGGACACGTTTTTTTGTTTTTGTTTTTTAATTTTATTTTTTATTTTTTATAAACATATTTTTATCCTCCAGGGTACAGGTCTGTGAATCACCAGGTTTACACACTTCACAGCACTCCCCATAGCACATACCCTCCCCAATGTCCATAACCCCACCCCCTTCTCCCAAACCCCCTCCCCCCAGCAACCCTCAGTTTGTTTTGTGAGATTAAGAGTCACTTATGGTTTGTCTCCCTCCCAATCCCATCTTGTTTCATTGATTCTTCTCCTACCCCTTTAACCCCCCATGTTGCATCTCCACGTCCTCATATCAGGGAGATCATATGACAGTGGACACGGTTCTTTTTAAACTGAAAAGTGCCACATACATGTTGAGCACTACTGTTATTAATATTTTCTCTCAGTCACTTCTCCCAAATCAGACTAAATCCGATACAATTTTTGACTATACAAATTGCTCCCTGTGTGTCCCAGAGACATTTTCCGAATTTGCTTCCATCAGCCAAGCATTTCTTCAAGTTGGGAGAATACTTTAAATTTGGCTCTGTTGTGAATATTAAACTTTTTGTAAATTTTAAATTATTAAAATTAGCATACTGCCTACTTTAAAAAGTTTGGAACTAGAAGAAGAATGGAGAAAAATAAAAAGCCAATATCCCAACACTAAAGATAACCATATTAACACTTTAGTCATTATCCTATAGTTCTTTTTAGGGTTTCTATATTCATAAGTACTTTAATTGGATGTTTGCAAACTGGTGGTATATCATAACTACAGGAGAGAATTTTTCCCAGAGAGACTGCTGTGCACTTATGGGCTTATTCCCAACATAAGGAAAAGCATTCAGAGTAAAATAACTTGCTATTATGATTTATCCAGCTGTTATTGTGAAAAGAGGCAATGACCCCTCTGCATTCTTAGAAGCTCCGTAGAGATTTCCTTTCCTTTGATGCTTGGTCTAAATTACTTTTTCTTTTAGCCATTTTTAAAGAAAGGTACAAAGCTGGGATGTTTCCTGAGCCCTTATATATCTGAAAATGCCATTTTGTATCTCAACCTTTACTTCTCAAAACTACCTTTTTTCATTGTCTTGCGGCATTTAATGGAGATACACAATTGCTTGGAATACCATAGTTTTTGTTCCTTTATGTGTAGACCTATTATTTCCAGCTGTATGGTTTTAGCAGTTACTTCCCACTTTTGTGAAAAATGTCATTGATAGGTACTCCAGAATAGGGGGTGCGGGTCCTATAATCAAAGGTTTGGGAAATATTGGTGCCTATATGCAAATGCTAGGAATGTTCTGTAATTGTAGGATTGCTAACCTTCAACACTCAGCATTTCCCAAATGTAATCCACAACAGGACCCTTCTGAACTCACAGAACACTAAGTGCCAGTTCCCAGGAAGTGTTCTGCAAAGCCCAATCTGGAATAGGTTGGCTTATAATATTAATTATATTTATAATTAAGCTCTCAAAAGAAAAGGCAGATCGTGTCTAGGCAAGGGTCTCTTTTCACTGTTTTCTTTGTTTTGGTCTGGAAAGCAGGTTTCTTTTTTTCTTTCTAAAAATTGTTATAAAATATACATTAAGTACAATTTAATATTTTAAGCAATTTGAAGGGTGAAGTTCAATGGGATTAGTACATTCACGCTACTGGGCAACCATCAAACATTCCCTTTTAAACTGCACCCTCGTTTTTTTCTCTTGGAAGTTTCCTTCAATTCACTGGATAGCACGTACTCAGCAGAGCACCTACAATGTGCTAGATGCTGTTTAGAGTACCGGGAATACAGGAGGACACAAGAATCGATTTTCTGTGATTGTCTTTGATCCACCTTCGTCCTCAGGAATTCTATCACCCAGAGGAGGTGGCTCTCACCACATCCATTTGACCTGCATCCTGAGATGTTTCTCAAGTTTGATCTCAACAACTTTGCTCTCCTCTGCTTGGATAATTCTTTAAGCCACTAGACTAATGTTTCTGTTTGTTTGCATTTCTCCCTTCCTTAGTCCACCTATCTTCTTTTTTAGCTTATTCTGCTCACCCTTTTTTCTATGGCTTCATCGATAGTATGCTTTCTCGTCTCTCACTAAGAATACCAGAGAGGTCTTCTACGATGTGCTTTACTTCCTTTAACAAAGAATTTTCCAGGTTATGATCTTCTAGGTGATCTCTCCCTTTCCTTTTTTCTGAAGAATGTTTGCACATAGGCTCCCCACGGATTTTTCTCCTCCTTCACCTCCAGCTGAAAAGGGACTGGTAAAGACTCAGAGGTTTCTTGCTGTTGGTGCGCCTGCGAGCCGGTCAGAGAACCTTTTCAGACGTACTTATGACGGACTGGCTGGTCAATGTCAATTTCTTCAAATCCGTTCCTGGAACAGAGCTAGCATTGCGCCATGCAGCTTTTCCTTGGCTCAGAGACTGAACGAATGAGGTGGAGTGCAGGCACAGCCACATTCCTCCCTGGGCACTAGTATTGGAGCTCTTCCTGCTGCCATCATCCTCCCAGGCCTTGCCCTCCCTTAGAGGGGGCTCTACCACCAGGCTTGCCCTACTTCCTGCCCAAGTATTCTCTGGGAGATGCCGTTTCTGAGAGTGTTCCCAGACTGAGAAATTCAAATGGGGAGCAGCTGGAACAGGGGTAAATGGCAGCCCCGTGGCTGAGGGGGAAGTACTGCCCAGGTGGTGGGCCAGCTGCTTGGCTCTGTGGCCAGTACTTGCTTTGGGTTTCTCAGTGCCAGCAGGAAGTGGGGACAGAATGAAAGGTCTGCCCCCCTTGCATCCAGGGGGATCCCGCACGCCTGCGTCACTGACATTTCTTCATCTGGTCTCATCTGTTTCTGGGCTTATAGAAATTCCTCCAGATCTCACGCATCGGCTGGACACATGTCCTAGTTGCAGGGATTTCAAATCTGGCCCTTTTGCACCATCTTTGGCCATTAAGGAGAAGTCGGAGAGGCTGTTAGCAGATGTCATTTTAAGCTAAAGTCTATAATTAAATTCGTGACTTTGATGGTGGGAAAACCCCATTGAAGAATTCCTTTCCTATTATTAACATGCAGTGATACAATATGCAAGAATGTAAAGCAGATGTGTTCAGGATAAAGTCAGACCTGGTCTGAATTCCCCTTTCTTCCTTTATGCTGGATCTTGGCACATCCCTTGGTAATTGCACTCATCTTTGTACATTTGTAATCGAGCCAGAAAAGCACGAGTTCAAGTCTTCTCAGTTCTAAGTCCATCTGTGGAGCCTAAGCACTCAGAGCAACGCAGTGCAGTCAACTATAAGCACTCTGGAAACCGTACTTGCTCCAAGCACATTTTCCAGTGGTCATTGTTCAAAAGAACTATATTGTGTAACTCTCCTGAAGACTGTTTCAAACTAAAATAAGTTTGCTTATAATTAAGTCCCTAATTTAACCAATTAGAGATCGATGCAAGGGGAAAAGTTCAACAGGAGACTGGTTGGCTTAAGGAAGTGCCCATACCTTGAACTTAAGAATACGAGGCTCTAGTTTTTATTAGCTCACTGAGTAGATTTCCATTATGTTCAAAAACCTGCCAAACAGGCTAAAAGCCAGCATCATTAAAACAAATTATTTATTCCAAGTTCCATCAGTTTAAGGGTTTTCAGAAGTCATTACAGAAGTGAATACTGAAGTCAGAAATGAGTGTTCACAGCTGTAGCATTTACAACAAAATTCATTATCTACACAACCTCGGTCTGAAAGAGACAAGGTGCTTCCATCATTCAGAATCCATGAGAAAAGTTTCGAAGTCCAGATCCAAGTCAGAAACAAGGGCACTTACAAAGTCATCAATAGAAGGACACTTCTGAAGCATACCTGCAAACAAAGAAAAGATCAGCCAGCACATCCACCTGCAGACAATAAAGAGAGACAAAGACACTGTACACGAGGGGAATATTCTGGCTTTTTGAAATGAGACCTTGTAAGAACTGCCTATGTAAACATTATAAAAAATCATGAGTGAAAAAAAATTCTTGGGCAGTGGGTGGACCTTGTGGCTATTTATGATTTTAATATATTTTTACTATCTAGTCAGCAATTAACATGAGATTTATGAGCAAATTCATTTCCCAAGAGTTTTTCTATTGCAGATATTTCTATATACTTAGAGTGATGTTAGAAGGCTGAATTTTTAGTCACCTTTGAGTGCATTGGTTCAGAACTTAATATGTTTAGTTGTTTATCAAGTTTTAGTATCAAGTTCCATATACTTTAAAATCAATCAAATGTTATTCTTTTGCAGAAATCTTGTATCAGAATCAAGGTATTGGCTTTCCTCCAGATTTTCCTATTTTGGAGAACTCCTAGGTTTGCAACTTTCTAAATGGGTAATAAGGAAGTCATTTAAAAACTCCAGTACTCAGATTTCCTCATATAGCATGTAAGGTGGCTATCAAGATAAAACAAGAAGATGTAGTAGAAAACAATGAGGCATCATGTCTAGCATATATTCATAGTTTAGTAAAAAGCTAAATCTATCTCTACTCTACTCCAAAGAAGCCGAATATTCAAGCAATCAACCTCTTGCCTTGACCTGTATTCTTGGCAGATAATCCTAACTCAAGGGTTGGACAGGGCTTTATACATTGGCATTAATCTGGGGGTGGATCCCATAAAACTCATTCTAACACAGAGACATTAAAAGATTGCCAGAGTCCTCTTTCTATCTCCATCTTTAATGCAGTTCCATATAATATATCTTGAGTATTTGCTGTGTATAAAGGATCAGTCCAGGTCAAAGATGAACAGACTAAGTCATAATATGCCTAACTGTAAAAGCTAAAATTATGAAGTGTGTCAAAGAAAACACCTCTGTGACTTTGAGGTAGGCAAAGGTTTCTTAGGACAAGAAAGTAATAACCATAAAAGAAAAAAATTGCAGTATTAGATTTCATCAAAATAAGAAACTTCAATTCTTTAAAAGAAAATAAATAGGTAAGTGGCAGAAAGGGAGAAAATACTCAACATAATATATATCTCACACTGGATTGGTATCCAAAATAAAGGACTCCTTCAACTGAATATAAAAAGAATTTTTAAAAAATTCCAGTAGAAAAAGATTCCAGTAGACCTTTCACAAAAGAAGACAACCAAGTAAACACAACAGGCACTAAGAAGATACAATATCATTGTCATCTGGGGAAAGAAAACTGAAACCACAATGAAACACCACAACACACCCACCAGAGTGGCTAAAATTACAAAGGCCAAATATAGGGAAGGTTGTGGGCCAACCTGCATTGTCACATGGAGTGGTGGAGGGTGAAATGGTATAACCACTTTGGAAAAAGATCTAGTGGTTTCTTATCAAACTAAGCACACAGCTACCCTATGACCCCACAACTTCCTCCTAGGTATTGACCTGAGAAAAGTGAAACAAAACAAAACAAAAAAGGACTTTACAACCCTAAACTGGAAACAACACAAGTTTCCATCAACAGGATATAGATAAACATACACAGTATATTCGGAAAATGGAGTATCAGCGACAAAAAGGAACAACCCACTGATAACGTGCAACAACCTGGGTGAATCTCAAGAGGCTTACACAAAGGAGTACCTCCTGTTTGATTTCATCTATAGGAAACCCAAAAGTGGGCCCAACTAATCCATGCTGAAAAAACATCAAAACCGTGGATGCTCTCAGGAGTGGAGATGACAGTCTACTGAGAAGGGACGCAAGCCAACTTTCTGATGTGATGGTAAATGTTCTATACCTGCATAGTGATTGGTATTAAGGTGCATATTTGCATCAGAATTCATTAAATGGTACATTAAAGATTTATGCATTTCACTGTATATAAATTTTATCTGAAAAGGAAAAGTAAAGAAATATGCATATTAAAAATGTCTGGAGTAAAATGTACTGCCATGTGACACGTGCTTTGAAAAATTACATATATATACATATATAATACGTACAGAGTGGATTCATGGACTGACAGAGGAATGGATGGCTGGAGGTGTGATAAGACAACAAAATGTTATTGTAGAATCTAAATGGCAAATATATGAGTGTCTACTGTACTATTCATTCAACTTTTCTCAATCTATGAAAATGTTCAGCATAAAACATTTGGGAAAAAATCAACTGTGGGTGTTAACAGTGTATAAAGTGCCATCAGTGGAGAAGAGAGGGTGTAGGATGAATTCTGATGAGAGATTCAGAAGGCTTTGGGGAGAGTTGGGATCTTAGTAGAAACCTGAAGGATAGAGAAGATTCGGGTTCAAATTAGGGACCTCTCCTAGGTAGAGAGGATCCCGCAGGAAGGTACTGAAGCAGGAGAAGGCAGAATGTAAATGGAACATGAAGTGGTCTGGGGCGGGCTGGAGGAAGGCTGGAGGAGGCTCTGGGAGACATGTTTTTCGAAGACTCGAAGGGTTGGAACTAGAGTGACCAGGATGGGAAGGTAACTGAGCCAGAGCGCTAGAGGAAAACCAAACCTTGTCACATTTAGGTGCCTGGGGGTGCTCCACATACAGGCCACCAGGCCTCAGCCAGCAGTGAGAACAGAGAGCTCAGGGGCAGGACCAGGACAGGACACACAAACACAGTCATTCCCAGCGGTAAGAGGGACTGTGTGGGAAACTGCCCAAGGACTGGCTTGTGTGGTGGACATAAAAACAGCAGAATCGAAGCACAAAAACAAAATCCAAGCACATTTGTAAGCCACTAACCAGACCTGGAGTAGTTAAGAACAATAAGAATATCATGATTGTAATTTCAACTTTGGACCGAAATATTTTCACCCTCATTCAAGTTCAAATTCTAATATCTCCATTCAGGAAATACCTGAGAAATAAGGAGCAGTTACTGAAAGACAATGTCATTGCTTTGTCTTTATTTACAATACAGAAGTTTGACACACAATTTTCTTTTTATAGTAAAATAATCTGTATGGGTGAAAGAAGGTCTTTCCTCTGATCCAGCTGTGTCACTAGGATAGAAATGTTCAGTCTTTGATGACGGCTAGTGCAGCACATTTCCCATTGGATCGTTAGGTGTAGGATATTGCGTAAGTAGAAGCAATCTGACTAATAAATCAGGTTTCATGCATTTCCTGCACCCCAAGTTTCTTTTTTTTTTTTTTTTTTAAGATTTTATTTATTTATTTGACAGAGAGAAACCACAAGTAGATGGAGAGGCAGGCAGAGAGAGAGAGGGAAGCAGGCTCCCTGCTGAGCAGAGAGCCCGATGTGGGGCTCGATCCCAGGACCCTGGGATCATGACCCGAGCCGAAGGCAGCGGCTTAACCCACTGAGCCACCCAGGCGCCCCTGCACACCAAGTTTCTTAATGTAAGGAACAGTTGTAGGGAAAACATTTAAACATGGCTTTCAATCAACTGTGTTAACCTATTACACCCTTTTCTTCCCTTTAGTATGTGAAACATTCTATAATTAAATAACTGGTCGTTTATAATTAAATGCCTGGAACTGTCAGAAGGTAAGACCCATCTATTCAGAGCCAACCGATTCAGTTAAACATGGCCTCCTACCCCTTTGAAGTGGTTCACTTTAACTCGACAAACTGCCAACATAAATATGACCTTGCTCTGTCCTTCTCGGGACACAGACCTAACTAGCACACGTCCTTCTCCAATATGCCATCCTCAACACGCCCTCATCTCAGAGAACGGCAATCACAGCTGTAGCAAAAGCTCCTGGTGTTTTTAAGTCCAATCTGGTCAGCAGTAAATGGTTTGGTAATTTTGGACATCATGTGACCGTGAAAAATGAAGGTCCCCAAAAGAGGAAATCAAGACCCAAAGGAGTAAAGAATAGCTCCCAAGGCAAGACTTCTCTTGGCATATTGTCATGGTATCCTTGCTTTAATTAGATTTAAATGTTCTGCAAGTGTCAACATGAACTAACTTCTACACAGAGAATTAAAAGAAAAATGCAGTGTTTTCAGGCAGTTTCCCAAGTCAGAAAAATTGAAATTAGCTTTTGTAAGTGTGTACCGTCAAAAAAATTCCAGGAATTCTGATCTTTTTAAGAAGCTGACAAAGATGTCCCTTTTGTCTTCAAGTCTTGATCTTAAAGGGTGATGATTGGACCTGCAGTTTCTTGGGAACCCCTGGGAGCCAGCTTGGGGGCCGTTAAGTCTAGAAGTGGGTGGAATTTACAAACATATTTCACTGTGGAAGTCACCTAACTTGGGGGTGGGGGTGGAAAGACAGACTGATGTTGCCAAAAGGACTGAAATTGCACAACTGCAAGAAGTGTTGACAGCAATGTAAGAAAGACAAAACTGCATTAGGACAGACATTGTACATATTCGTTCATAAAAAGGGAAAGAGGGTAGTTGAACTTCACCTACTTGTCCTAGAGGAAGAGAGAATACATAATGAGTAGTTGAAGAATGATGATTTAATTTATTTTTCTCCTCATTTTACCTGAGAGGCAAATGGGCTAGTAAAAGTTGGTACAAGCCAGAACACTTTCATCTCCACTGCTCTGCTCAAACTGGCATGTTTCATAACCTTCACGTACGAGGGCAATTAGATGGGCCTGACTAAAATAAATTATGATATCAAAAGGTTTCCAAGACTGACTCCTGAAGCAGTAAGGGTTTCCAAATCGTGCTACGTGCTCTTCTTTCTACTGCCCTATTGGCACAGAGCTGGAAATAAAATAAAGCTAAAGATACCAAGCAGGAGGACCCCCGACAGCCAGTCTAGAAAGGATTTATGGGGAAAAAAGTGACAATGGCAGTTACCTGCTGAGCAATCACTGTGCACCAGGCACTGTGCTAAAACACACTTGTGAAAAACCTATTTCACAAGTAAGAAAACAGAGTGAAGCGGGGGGTGGTCACACAACTCTTAGTTTTTGTTGAACCCTGGAAGGCTTGGTGCCAGAGCCCACGTTCCCAGAACACCGTGATATATATTATATTGCCTCAGGCCCTGGAATTTTGCAAAACAACACATTCTGAGAAGACACATCTTTCAACATCAGCATCCCGGATATGACAAAACCCACCTGTGAGGAGATGTTCTGGGGGGGTGGGGGAGGGTCTGATAGCTTCCTGATGTCACCCATGGCTACATGGATCCAGCTTATTAACTGTCCCCCTCCTGCCTTGAAGACAGAGCAGGTGTTTTTGGTGCTACTGAGGACACTTGGCCCACAGTCACAAGGGCTGAACTGCGCATGGAGGTAGAGCACAGAGAACACAGGGAGTGAGCTCTGCTGAAGAGGCTGGGACCAGGAAAATGTCTCTTCCTCTCTGGGCATGAGGCTTGGCCATGCTCTGCTGCCACTGCAGCTGCAGGCATGATACGGGCAGAAAAAAAGTAGCGGGAGTTCTGCACGTAGGGAGGTTTCCTGGGTGGCCTCCAAGTGTCTGTGGTATCCCCTTGCAAACAGAAGCCCTTACACGTTTGAGGGGCTCCCAACTACGCCTATTTCTATGCTTTTACCAAGAATGGATTTTGCCAGTTCCAGGAGGAGTTGTGTATGTGTTCAAAGCTGCACATTCACACCCTGTTAGTCTGTGGTCTGGAATCCATAATCTAACCAGACCACCATTTAAATATCAACGCATTCTTGGCGGGAACTGTTTAACCTCTTGAATGCCCGTCTGCATGTGCAACTAATACAGTTCGTTGAGAACATGACAGGACACCTGGTTGGCGGTGTGATTAAGCCTCTGAGACAAGCTGGCAGAGATGGACTCCTGTTGCGGCCCCTTTTACCAAGCACTACAGGAAATGACTAGGGCACTTAAAAACATTTAAAAAATTTTTTAAAGTTTTATTTATTTATTTAACAGAGAGAGACACAGAGAGAGAGGGAACACAAGCAAGGGGATTGGAAGAGGGAGAAGGAGGCTTCCCACAGAGCAGGGAGTTCGAAGTGGGCCTCCATCCCAGGACCCTGGGAGTATGACTGGAGCCAAAGGCAGACACTTAACCGACTGAGCCACCCGTTTGCCCCCAAAACATTAGGATTATTTTGAGCCTCGGAAGAGAAGTAGAATCGTTACATCTCCTTTTGGGGCCCATTTCCTATATTGCTCAACACCAAGCAAGGATGCCCAAGCTACGAAAACTGTGGCTGAATGTGACCAAAGTTTAGTGAAAGCAAAAAAGGGTGAAGTAACTAGAAATAAAATCTCTGTAAGGGTTTTTTTCCCTCCCTCCCTCCCTCACTGTGGACCAGAGTCCCTGAAGTCAATTGAAGGTAGGCAAAAGCATGACCTAATTATGTATTAGGAAGATACAGTATATGTACTATATATAAGAATGACCAAGAATCTGTTTTACGGAAATATATGTTCTAAGAGTGCAGTTCTCCGATGAACATCATGGGTATCACCTGGGAACCTGCCAGAAATACAAATGTTGGGTCTGGACCCTCAGACCTAAGGAATCAGGAACTGGAAGTGGGCTCATCAGTCAGGGACCCTGATGAAGTATGAGAACCACAGTCCAGATGGACATGTGGAAACTGACTGAAGTGGAAAATGAGATTGGGTTTCTCTCCATGGGCAACCATAACTTGAAAAGTATGGGGCAAGAAAGATGTATGAGTTTTCTATGTAACTGAACTAAAAAATATTTGTTTCTCAAGTGAAATGAGAAACAATCTTAGGAAACAAAAGCAGGATTTGTTTGGGACGCTGCTCAAAGTTATGATTACCAAGCCTCAAGAGAGAGGCCACAGCTGGCTGGAAAAGCACCTAAAAGGATCAAGTGGATTTGGCATGAAAATAGTCTGAAAATCTCTGGGCGGTGGAGGAGGCCAGGAGGGAAGCTGCCATAAGGCACAGAGCTGTGGGAGGAGCGCGACACCGTGACTGGCCTTGCGCGAGAGGTCGATCTCCCAGACGGGAGGTGTGCTTCAGGGGCGGGCGGCAGGGTTTTTATTGTGGAAAAGGAAGCAGAGTGTATTTTGCTTATGAGCAACTCCCTGGAAAACAGGGCTTTGTGTTTATCGATTGTTGACGCTCTTGTGGGGACAGCTCGGAACACATCGCAGAGGCTTCTTTCCTGTAGCAATTCTGATTGTTCTGAGCTTGAGAACTGTAATCAGACCTCAGTCGCTAGGGGCTCAGAAGGCCCAGCTGGGGCTCTTTCTCCAGGAAAAAGACCAGGAAGTCACTACAGGAACAAGTGGTCAGCAAGAATGCCATGAATTCTGGGAAAATGGGAGTCATCGTAGGATGGTTCACACGGAGGAGTGCTGGATGCTGCTGAGGTCGACTCCCCACAGACTTGGCAAGCTCCCTCCTTTAAGAGGTTCCGATGCCCTTCCCCCACCCCCACCCCGTACCCCCCACCTCCGGCTGCCGAGCTCCATGCACCATGGCAGTGAGCAGAACCATAGCCATGCCCTACTCCATTTAAGATGGAAAGTCTGGGCAACTGGATGGCTCAGTGGGTTAAGTGTCTGCCTTTGGCTCAGGTCACGATCTCAGAGTCCTGGGATCCAGCCCCTCACTGGGCTCCTTGCTCTGTGGGGAGCCTGCTTCTCCCTCTGCCTCTGCCCCTCCCTTCTGCTTGTGCGCGTGTGCTCTCTCTCTAATGAAGATCTTTTAAAAAAAATTAAAAAAAAAAAGACAAAGTCTTTTCAAACATTTACAAAAATTTAATGTTCTGAGTACCTGTGTGCCAAGCACTGTGTGCTAAAGACATGAGGCACACATATGAGCAGAACATTATTTCTGTTCTTGACCAGCCCATTATTTGGGGAGAAAACCATAAAAATACATAATGTTAATGTAGAAGAAAGGTGTATATAAGGTACAGAATTGGTGCAAAGGAGAGTGATTGAGTTAGGGGCCCAACATGGCACCAGCGCCCTGAAGACTCTATTCATTCCTTCTCCCAAGACGTGGGAAACTGCTCTTTCTGGGCCCTGCTGGGACTTCTCCCTTTGATTCTCCCTTTGATTCTGTGGCCACCTCCATATTGTTCCAAAACATTCTACTTTGGTATGCCTGACTTGGTTCTGTTTTTTTTTTTTTTCAAGAAGATTCTCCGTTGATAAAAAAGATCAGTTCACAAGTTATTAAAAGGGATTAAGTGACGCCTGGGGACACTGATATTTTTTTGTTTGATTAAGGATCAAGTTTCTAGACCCAGAGCTTAAACAGGTAAATTTTTTTTCATTTAAATAACTCTGTCTTTCCTTGGATTCATAAAATCTGAGTGATAGACAGCAAGCTGTATGTCCGATTTCCTCTCTCCAAGTTCATTGGGGAAAAAAGAAGGGTTTTTCCTGGACAAAGAGGAAACCCAACTTATTCCTCTGCCTCACCATCTTGGCCAGATGTGGTAGGAGTGTGATGGGAGGTCTGCTAAGAAGCTGGGTGGGTTTGTCTCAGTAGTTTTTTGGTCCTCCTGAAGCTGGTTCTTTCCTTGAAGAATCAAGGGGGGAAAAATCACCCTTACATTTGTGGGTTTCAAAGGTACAACGAAAGTTTGTGTACTGGATGTGTGTCCAGAACTGCCCAGGAGAGCTGAGGCCTGGGTGTTGCATATTTGGGTCCCAGGTGGATACAGGCCTGCTAACTATGGGACTGGCTGGTGTTCAGAACCCCAAATGGCCATGGACAAATATCTCAGCAGTTCTGTTAAATCCAACGCTAAAAGCCAAACATAATTGTACATTTCCAGACACTGGTACTTGGTTTAAATTCTATCAGTCAAGTGTGTAATTAGGACCTACAGGCGTCAATTGTTTAGGGGGTCAGACTGGTGGACCAAGAAAAGCTATAGACTCCCAAAAAGAAATGTCCTGGGGACCTCCTACTGGGACCAGAGCCTGCTCCACCAAAACCAACCAGAGTCACTACCATGTGGTTTGAGAAACAGCCTTGGGGGCAATGTGTAGGTTAGGGTTTTAGGCTGAATGGAACATTATCTGGTTTGGCATACACAGCATTTTAGAACTTAAATTTCAGTGTAATTCTCCTTTTCTGACTACACAAAAGTTTTCCTTTGAAGGGGTGCCAAGGGGGAATGGAGAGGAAAGGTAAATTCTTCCTTTTCTAAACAGAACTTGAGATGTCTCTAAACAGGTTCTTATGGTACTGATGGTTAGAGCAAGGGTTTGGTGAGTGATTACCTGAGGTAACCAACTGCCTAAGAGACCTTAGCCAATTACTTCACTTCCTATACCTCGCTTCTGCTAAGAGCAATACGAATGAAGGTAAAGTGTTAGAGTGTAATCTAATGTTTGAAGATCATAAAACTGGCATAGTGTCATCTACTTTGCTTGATTGCTGTAAGAATTAACAAAGATAGCACATTTAAGACAGAAAATATTCCATAACTGATAGTAACAATCAGATCCAAAGGCTTATGAAAACCTACTTCCCAGTTCAGTGAGTTAAAGGATAAGGTTGTTTATTTACTTATTTATTTATTTGCACAAGTCGAATTCCAAAACATTGGTCTACGGTTAAGTCTTCAGGAAATGATCATCGAACACACAATCATAAGCTAATTATCCAGCTAACGAATCACTGTTTGCTTTACTTTTTTCTACTTTTTGCCATCTGCTTTTTAGCAAGGTGATGGGGAATGAGGAGGGCACATGTTGTGATGAGCACTGGGTGTTATACATAATGAATGCATCACTGAATGCTACATCAGAAACTAATGCTGTACTATACAGTGGCTAAATGAACATAATAAAAAAATAAATAAAAGAAGGAAACAAAAGATGCAACTAAAATCGATCTGTTTTTCTCCCTTATTAGTAGCTGTGAGAAAAGGTGTATCAAGAAGAGATCACTGGAACTGTGGGAAAGTTCTGGAAGTGGACAGTGGTGATGGTTACCCAGAACTGTGAATACTTGTGAATTGTGAAGGCCACGAAACACATATTTAAGAATGGTTGAAATGGTACATTTTATATCATAGATACTTCACCGCAATTATAAAAAAAAAAAAATGAGGAAGAGGTCCCAAAGCACCAAGATAGAGCCTTTGCTCTGCCCAGATGGTCAGCAAGCTCTACTAACCTCCAGGATAACGGGGGATATGCCAAAGGGCAGATTCTCTCTCCAGATCTAGGAATGAGTGAAAAGGCACGTCTGTATATTCCCAACACCATTCCCAGCTCTCAAAACCTATCATAAGAGTAAATAACTATTTTTTTGTGCACTGAAATAATTATATGTGCCAAACACAGCTAGCCCGGTGAAGAATTACAGTACAAAGGCTGGCCTGGCAGCTTGAAAAGTCTAAAGTGAATTTTACGAGATCAGAACTCTCATTCCAGATTTGTCTCTCCCAAGCCTAGGGCAACTGTATTGCTCACCTTCTCCACTTTGAAGTTTTTCTCTGCTACAAGGCTGTGGTTTACCCACACCTTTTTCTAAAGGTGGATTCCCACTATCTACGATCAGTTCCTGGGAAAACCGGAGTATCAGCCAGAAAGTGAAATTCCTTTCTTCCTTTGAACTGAAAAAACCCTGATTGCCCCCTAGGCTGGGTTACTATCTGTCTCTGGTCAGACAGGAGGTTCTGTCTCTGAAGCCGCCAACTGGATGGAGCATCTGACCTTCCTGCAGGACAGAAGCTGATCCAGCCAGCTGAGCCCCACATACAAGTGATCTGTTTACAAATTGGTTTATTTGAACTTCGTTGTCAGATGTATAATTCCATTTAGAATTACACTTCTGGGTTACAAAACATTTTGCCTTTTGAAGCTCCATGTCTTCCTTAAACAAACACACCCACATACTAAACACGGACACACCCTCTTCAAAAATCAGTGCTTTTACAAAAGTGAGGTCTGAGCCTTGAGAACACAGGTGCTCCCTTCTCTTCCATCTCTTTCTTCCAAAAAGCTCTCAGCTATTTCAGAGGCCACGTTGAGTAAATACCCAAACAAGCCAAAGATTAGGGGTTCTATTGACTTGGCTATTATTCCCCGTTGCCATTTACCTCTATTATTGAAACTATGTCATAATCCTGGAGCCACTAAATTCTAAGTCTGGTTCCATGACATGCTTTCTTCATTTGTTCCTGCTATGCCATGCAAGAAAAGAAGGCTGCTGCCAATGAGTGTGTTGTAAAGTACCCCACCTTGCTGGGCATGCACGAGCTCTCATTCAACAAATCTGGTTTTGCCGCAGAACCACTTCATACATGTAAGTCAGCTGACACCTTATCAACACTAGTTAGCATACGCCAACATCCGTCCCCAGGACAGTTTGCTCTGGGAACCCAACAGTATCTTCCTTGAGCATCGGTGTATTTGTAACAAGCAATTCAGGTGCCAAACACTGTAAAAAGAGCAAGCGGGAAAATACGCGGAAGATGAGCACAACCATTTCTAAAGCCAAAGCTTCCTGGTATAAGCTGAAAAGTTTAAGAGATAAACAGAGCACCCTAAAGGTGAGTCATGGTTCCACCCATTGCTCTGGTGTGACCCTGGGCAGTAAAGGACCCGAGCGCCGCAGGACCCTTGCAGAGCTGTCAAAGCGACGAAATCAGCACAGCACCTGGGGCAGCAAACACACTGCATGCGTGTTTCTAGAAGTAGTTTACTGTCACCCCTCTCGTGCTTCTTGTTGCTGCGGTTACTCGTGCCCCGCCACTCAGCTCCAGAAATATAAAAGCAGTAGAAGTTAGTCTTAACTTCTTAATAGCCCAAATAAAGTACTAGTTGTCTCAGGAAAATCAGCATGCGAGGCTACTGTGGTGTTTTCACAAAATTCCTATGCTAAAATGAAAAAAGCATGTGTACAGCACGGAAGACAGCGGGGAACGAGGGACCAGAATTCCAGTTATTTAGAGGGTGTGATTTAAGATTTCGAGAATTTTTTAAATCTGTTTCCTTTAAACTGCTTGAAAGGAAAATGTAAGTAGAGTTAAGTCATCCTCCTGACCCTATGGCTCAATCAAACTAAACGTACCTTTAGTTCTGTAAGGAGAAAGATTAAAAAGCAACATGTGTTACCTGACATCCTCTACCTTGTGTGATGAGGTAGAAAAAGAACTCAATAATGTTATTCAAATATTTGAGAGGTGAACACTCTGAGATTAAGAAGCAATTATTCTATTTAAAAAAAAAAAACTTTAATGTCAAAATGAACAATTAAGCAAAAGAAAATTAGGTTTTGGCTTGATCGTTCCTTGGTCTAGTTTCGTTATTAGTAATGTTACATAATAGTCAAAAGGAAAAAGTTTCTCTTACAGTTAGTTGAAAAGCCTCAAATAAACATTGGAAGATATCTTGTAAAGTGATCTTTCAGGAAACGATCCAGTTAAATCAAGAGACATCTTCCTGTCTCTACACTCTCTGGCAACATTTCAAACACGAGTCGGTTAGCAAACGCCAGTTTCAACTGTTCCACTGAAATCTGCTCTAAACCTCTGCAACTACTATTATTATTTTGCCTTTTATTGGTACGCTCCCTAGATGGAAATGCACCAGTGTCCCTCAGCACCCAGTCTTGCCCAGGAAACTCAGGGCTTCTAATTTGCTCCGCACTTGAAGCTTGATGCCTCCGGGTATCAAGCTAAGAAACTAGATCAAGAGCTTTGGGGAAACACCATCTGCTTTTCCAACCTGTTTTTAGCCTCCTACCAACAGCAAACATTTGTAACCGCATGTTAAGAACACCATCTGTAATGATCATCTTTAAAGAAGGTTTTATAACATTTCCATTAAGCAATCAAAAAGAGCTGGAAGAATATTATCTGTGTTCCTTTAGAACATAGTTACAGTAGATAGAATCTGAAAATGGAATTGCTGGTGTCCTTCTTGGAATGAGTCCACTACAAGTTATTTACTTGGGAACAAAAAGGCTCTCACATCTCAAATAAAGCCAAACTCCGAGACATTATCTCAGATGACTACACAAATGGAGAGGGCCCCATGACATTTACACGGCAAGTAGAAAATGACAGCTTCCTGGGATTCAGAGAAGATGACCAAAGTGGGCAACTCTCACTAAAAGTAAATAGCCACAAAAAACTGTATCAAGAGTCCACAGCTCCATGAGGGCAGGGGAGGAATGTTGTGAGCTGGCAGAGGCAGTGGGCACCCCAAGGGCTTGGAAGTTATGATGGCCTGGGTCAAATCCTGACAAGGCCATTTAAAAGCTTGGCACACAGAGTAACTCAGTTTCTCTAGGCTTTACTCCCCCTGCATGTGAAATGGGAACAACGCCATACGGCACATGAATGTTGCAGTGTGCCTTACAGACATTGTCTGTGTCCACATCTAACACACTTTTTCTTTGGAAGATTTTATTTATTTATTTGACACAGAGAGAGAATTCTCACAGGTGTGTGCACAAGCAGGGGGTGGGGCAGAGGGAGAAACAGGCTCCCTGCTCTCTCCGATGTGGGGCTCCATCCCAGGACCCTGGGACCATGACCTGAGCAGAAGGTAGAGGCTTAAGCAGCTGAGCAACCGAGGAGCCCCCGCATCTAACACACTTCCTTTGTGACTTCCGTTATGTCATTGTCTCTTGACCTTTTTTGCAAAACAAATCTCCTTCCTGCACGCTACCTGAAATCATTTGGGCAGGAACTTGTGGCACCCAGGACTTAATAAGAGTGCTCTACTCTGAGCACTGGTGAACATGCAGTGCCATGGCCTTTTGTCTAAAGGGGTTCTTGACCCTTCCCTTCCAGCCAGTTGTTTGACAAGCAATACTTTTTCGCAAGCAAGGCATTGTACTGAAATGAAAAGTGCCATCTAGGTATATGTATGTGTATACATACACACACACGGAGTACACACTGACAGGTTAAAAGTGAAAATTCTAAAAAAAAAAAAAAAAAAAAGTTAAAATTCCTTTTAAAAGTTACTTCTCCACAGGCTTTTCTTCCTCTTTACTAGCAAAAATTATGTTGTTGAATTTAGTCAGTGCAACACTGACAATGAAATAGAAAAAAAAATCCAGGGATAGTAGATGCTTCTGGATTAAGTTTTACAGAAGAAAAAATCTGTCATTTCCTGATAAAGGCTGACTTCCTTTAACTGGTGTGAAGAAATCAATATGCCATGTAGTTTCTATCACCCTACACTGTAAAAATTATACAAAAGCACATCAGTGTCTAGTATGATCATATGCAGTTATCTGTTTGATGTGTTTGAGCATAGGAATTACTTATTCCCAATCCTGCAAAGGTTATTTATTTAGAAGTTATAACAAAAACAAAAACAAACAAAAACAAAAAACCTGCCGCTCTTTCCATAAAGGCATTCCACTTGTAAGACCCACATCTTTTCTCTTTTGTTTATCTGTATCATTGAAATACTGACCTTGTATTTTAGAAGCAAAGAGCCTCTGAGTGGCTCTTCCAAGGACAGGTGTCTCTGATCATTACCGAATACTACTTTTCCCTGGGATTAGACTGGGTATGTTTTGGTTAGAGCATCTGAGGAAATCAGGCTGCAGATTCCCAGATGTGGTACCCATTAACATAGAGAGCTTTCTGGAGGGTCAACATCCTGTCATATTTACTTAGGTCCATACTGTCATCATACCCTCCTCCAGGCTGCCTCACCTACTTGTCAGTGCCCGGTGTGCAGGTGGCCGGCTGGGGGGCAGGAGTGGCTGAAGCCCAGGAGCCTTGCAGGTCCCCAGTCTGTGTTCCAGTGGAGGCTGCAAGCCACCAAGTGGCTACCTTTCTGCAATTCTACCTCCCAGAGAGGGCTCCCTTTTGTAAATCTGACTGGATGCTATACCCCTCACATTATTCCTTTTTATTTCTGTGTCCCTGAAATGTCTGGTTAGTAGCATTCAATAAACATACACTAAAATTAAATGAATTAACGTCATCAACAGCTAACAATGTCTTTTTTATTCCATCACATTATTTACCAGTCCCTAACCTAAGGATATTAAGGTGCTACGTCTGAACAAAAGACAGAATTCAGGACATCTCCTTCCGTCTTAGGCAAAGGCGGAAGCAAATGGTCCCAGAAGTCAACACACGAAAGGCAGCCGGCAGGAGGAAGAGACGTCAGAGGGAGGTGGTGTCGAAGGTCAAGGCCTCAGGAACCACCTGACCCCAGGGAGAGTTTTACTTAGAGTTGATCCTACTTTAATGAAGCCCCAAGAGTTGACTCACCTCCTTTAACAAAGCCCACTACATATTGCCATGAATCAAGTTGCAGAACTGATCTCTGACCTCCCACAGCAGGGAAAGCATTTTCCACTTTAACGCCTGTTTCTTAAGTAACTATTCATTCACCACACTGACATGGCCTTGCGTTATAGGAATTCTGAAACACAAGGAATGATCCATTTTATTCTATCTTGTAGAACACTGGTTATGTACAGTGTAGTAAATACAGGTGTTGTTTAGAGGAAAAGCTCCACCAAGAACACAAAATATGTTGGGTAGCGAAATGCACGGTGTTCACTTATGAGCTGTGGCTCCCGTCTACCTGCTGATGAAGCCTCTTAAATCAGAAACAGATGGAGGCCAGAGAAGCTGGGGTCCCAGTGTGGGTGTGGTGGGGAAGCTAGAACGAGAGGCAGGAGGACCAGACACAATGCCACAAAATCAGAGAAGATGGGAGACACAGAACAGGCAGGTGACAAGCAGAACACGTGCACTGTATATATTTTTTCTTTTACATTAGAAAGGAGCTTTGCAAAAATATCTGGGCCCACGAAACCTTTGGATGTATTGATGTGACAGAAAACTTCTCAGACAAGGGGAATAAAAACCTCTTCCAATAATCACCAGTTTTTTATGGCACAAGAAATATTTCACCTTTTAAGTGTATTTCATATTTACGTACTCGCTCGTTTAACATGTTTACTGACTGCCTGTTGCAGGCACTGCGCACGAGGCGGTACACCGAACAGCACCCCTCCTGTCCAGGAGCTTACAATTTTTTGGAGAGCACAGACCACAGGCCAATAAATGAAACAATACAGCTTCCATTATGTCAGGAAGTAAATATGTGCTAGGAAAAAACCAAAACAAAGCAGAGTAAGAAGCTAGAGGTGCCAGGGAAGGCCTGGAAATAAAGATGATCTATATTTCTTAACATCTGAGCAACCCAACCAAAGTCATCTGATTTACCTCGAACAGCACAGTTCTGCATGGCAGGCTAGTAGTTTTAAGTCATCTTATCTTTTAATATTTGAAATAATTGAGGGGCTGCCTCACAAGTCACAAATGTAAAATACCCTGCAGGGCGGGCCGTCATATGCCACAGGGCACGTCTGTGAGCAAGTTCTGGTATTTATTTACCGGAGCCCCTCCACGCCCAGGGGGCACAGATGTCGGCTAAGTCGGACAGAAGCTGTTCTGTGCTTATCTCGCCCTTGAAAATCCCACTTAATTAGAAGAATAAGAAGCAAAACAGCACTTTCAAAAAGCGGACAAACTCAGGAATAACCATCCAAAGCCTACGTGCATTTATTATTCTCATACGGGGTTAGGTCTGCCAGCTTTGCGCCATATGTGGCAAGATTCGGGGATTAACCAGATGACACGATTAAACGTTAACCTCATGTTTTTAAACCACAAGAAATAACTACAACCAATGGGTCGTCCATTAACCAGTGGAAATTGCCTTTTCTCTTGAAGTCACTGCATATGCTTTGTGACAATTGGGAAAATCAATCAACCTGGTGTTGAACAATGACAGCTTATGTAACTTTCTTACGTTTATTTTTTTTATTTTTTATTTTTGTAGCTTTCTTACTTTTAAACATCAGCTGTACTTCTGCTGACAGACAAGACTTGCTGCTCCTTGCCTGCTATCATGATCGTACTGTACAAATAACACCAACAGTAAAGCCCGTTTGGCCTATTAGGTTAGTAATCAGCTTATCAAAAAAATAAGTAAAAGTATCAATTGTCATTACCTAAAGACAAGACCTCAATCTTTTCAAGCAGACAGGATTTTTTGAGTCCATTTTAATACTTGTGTCATCCTGTCAATGAGAGCTATCTCAAAGTGGAACGAATCTGCCTTGTGACAAAGTGGGTTTCCCATCATTGCAACTGTCTGGGAAGAAGGGCTTCCAGAAGCTAATCAGTACCAGTATCAGTACCTTCAGTAACTCTGGAATCGAAACCCCTTGACTCGGGAGCTTCTTGAGCTGAATTCCATACGGGGGCTGATCTGTTTTAGGGCAATGAATCCACTTGTTGGCTCCAGGTTTCTCTCATACTCTTCCTAATACATCACACTTTACTCGGCCACTGCTCCGTGGCTCTGATCAGTAGGTCCCCGAGGCACTCAAGAGCACGACCACCTCTGCCACAACAAACGGAGGGACTGGGGAGTCATCTTTGACATCCCTCCTGCCTACTCCCTTCCACGCAGAATCGATTCCAAGCCCAGCTGCTCTTCCTTCATAAACAGTCTTCGATCAGAAAACCTCTTCTCATCCCAACTGCCTACTCTCCTGGGCTGGTCGCCCTCATCTCTCACCAGGATTACTGCAAGGAGCAACAAGCAGCCTATTCAAATCAGGCTTACCACAGTCCCTCCTCAGCAGGCAGTGGATACTGTAAACCATAAATCTGATCTTGTCACTACCTGCCTTGGAAATACTCTCCGTGCGTTCTCATGGCCCTCAGAATAAATGCGTGGAAATGTAGGAAATGGAGTTGGGGGGTGGGGCCAGGAGGCAAACCACAGATGGCGGTGTCATTACCAGAAATCTTACCAGCGACGCTTTTTTTGTTTTTATACTGACAATTTAAAAGATAGTTTTATATTTACTGAAGAACAGTGAGGACAGAGAGTTCCCATGCAGCACACCCCGTCAGTCCATCCATCTCCTCTGGTGTTAATAGCTTCCCTTGGTTGGGCACACAAGTCACAATTAGTTAACCAG
Source organism: Mustela putorius furo (assembly GCF_011764305.1). NCBI lineage: Eukaryota > Metazoa > Chordata > Mammalia > Carnivora > Mustelidae > Mustela > Mustela putorius. The sequence continues at coordinate 5,075,387 of NW_025422171.1, forward strand.
TATTCATTGGTTAACCAATTTGTCACAACAGTAACCAATATTACTGATAATTAAAGTCATACTTTATTCACATTTCCTTAGTTTTTATCTAACGCCCTTGTTCAGCTCTAAGGTCCCATCCAGGACACCACTCAGCATGTAGCTGTCTGTCACACTTCCTTAGGTTTCTCTGGACCTTGAACATTTCTCTGATTCCCTGAACTTGACAGTTTTGAGGTGTACTGTTCAGGTACTTTGCACTGTGTCCCTCAGTTTGGGTTATGGGTTTGGGAAGGAAGACCACAGAGGTGAAGTCCCCTTCTCAGCATGTCCTATCGTGGGTATATCCTACTACCATGGCTTCACAGCTGAGGCTGACCTTGAACACCCAACTGAGGAAGTATTTCTCAGTTTCTCCTCTACAAAAATTACTGTAACTGTTCCCCACCCCCTTCCGTATTGGATTCCTTTGGAAGGAAGTCACTCTGTACAGCCCACACTTAAAGGTGGGGAGTCACGCTCCACTTCCTTGAGGGAGGACTACCGATACAAATTATTTGAAATTCTTTTGCATGGGAGATGGATTTGTTTATTTCCCCATTTATTTATTTATTCGTTCAATTATTTATATAAGTATGGACTCACATACATAAATTTTATACTTTGTGCTATATTCCAATAATTGCCTTATTTGGTTGTGCAAATTGTTATGGCTTTGGCCACTGGGAACTCTTTTAGTGGGCATCTGTCTCCCTTTGACATACACACCCATCCTCATGTGTGTTTCTTATTTCCAGAAGTTCCTGGCTCACACTGTTACACTCAGCCCTAGAATCAACCATCCAAAGAGCTCTGGTTCCTTTTAATGGCGAAATGGTGTGAAAGCAAAAGCCAAGTGGTAGGTGTGCTCACTATGACCAGGACCCAGAAGGTTTTTAAAGAAAACAGTAATTATTAAAAAAAAAAAAAGTAGTTATCACTGTTGATATTAATCTCCCTGAGGTTCAGCAGGGATGATCTCTTGGAATATAAACCACGATCCTCTGGTTTATTTCTTGGAGAAAAATAACACGTAATAATTTAGACCAGATGATACAGGATAATTATTGCAAAAATGAATGTGTTTTGAAAACCATAAAGCTCTGCAGAAATGTAAGGTATTATGATTTTAATCAGCTTAAGGTAAGGCCCTGTGGGCTTCTAGACTTTGGTTTCATGAGTCAGTTCAGCAACACAGAAAAACAAACTGAAGGGAGTTCCACTGAGAATGAACTCATTTATCTACTATTTCTTTTAGTCTTATCTGATGTTTCGTCTTTTTAAAAACTCAGTCAAGTTATTACTTTGTATTTCTACATGCATACTGCTTTTGGCCTCAGAGACATAAAAATGAAGCTGAGAGTGTCTTTTCTGGAAACAAACACAGAAGTTAAGTTGTTTAGAGTTGGAAACAACCTCCTGGAATGTGAAAGTCATGGACTTTAACCTTTCCTTTCCCCCATAAAATTCTTTGTGCAAAGGTTGAAGGGTAGAGCACAAGGAATGCTATAACCAGAGGCAGAAACCTGAAACTTCACTGGGCATCTAGCTTGTTTGGCTGTGGTGAGAATCCTTCTCTTGGAACCACCATGACTAAAATTGATTATAAACTAAGTTGATAGCTTTACCACAAAAGTCTAAAGGAGCTCCTACAAAAACAGATTAAGGAAAATTTTATTGCTGATCAGTGGATGTCAGACAGGCCTCTCTGATGTCACTAGTTAGGATGTGACATTAAAAACAGCAAACCGCAGGCTTTGGGGGCTCACGAAGGCCTGAAGGCTCATGTCTCTGACATCTCCCATGTTCTAAAGACCAGCTCGATCTCAACACAGAATTGAGAGATCAGCTGAGGAAGACATGGGAGTCAGAAGGAGAGGCAGCAAAGAAAGAGAATGAACATTGACTAAGTTTCATTATCCATGAAAACGGGGACCATATGGCCTAGGTACAGGGGACTAAATTAGGTAGCATAGCAGAAGGCCCCTGGCATGGAGTAGTTTCTCAAAATGTTAGTTTTGTTCTGATTATCTAAAAGAGAAATCTGAACCTAAAAACCCAACAAGGGCCATTTACCCAAACTCTGAGAGGACCTACAACACAAGAAGATCGTTTACAAAGAAAGACCTATGTGAGTAAGTCATCTGTCATTCACAAACTGCTGAAATCATCTAACTTCTTTTGCCAATAGTCACATCATTCCACTCTTGTATTTGGTGTCGTAGGAAACAACTCTGCTGCCCAGTGGGTACAAATATTACTCCCTTGCCACTCACAAACCTTACTGCATGTTTGTCTTCTAGAAAACCATATATTTTCTGAAACAATTGTAATAGAAGCTGGACTTTGGATCATGTCCACCACGGCACACTTAAAAGTATCCTAGTATAGACTTTCAAAAATAGCAAAATGAATGAAAATATCATAACATCATTGTTTCTTTTAAGTAAAACTTTAAGTTCCTTTATGACTCAGAAATGTGATACTTAATATAAACTAAAAAACCCTGGCAGGAGGCGTATGAAATGAAGAGCAGAAAACCTCCACGAGGGCAATGAAATACAAAGAGTTCAACCTCACTCCAGAATTCTTGGCAATGAAGAAAGCTGGTTTTGGTCAAGTATTGCCAAATTGCTGAGGAGGGGGTAAATGAATATTGTGCTTATAACCTATATCTTTACATGGGCCATGAATGTGTTTAAAAGCAGATAAGGACCAAACTTCCATCTGTAACGCTCCTTCTACTGCATCTGTTCCATCACTTGGGCAATATCCACATGCCCCAGTCCCCGCCATGTGGACCCAGAAAGGAGCTGAGGACAAGCACGTTAGAAGGAAGCCAAGTTGTGACGTCCCATAACACCTTCTCTCCCTGAGGGAGGGTGAGGGACTTTCTCAAGAAGTAGCCCAGCTACTACTGGGTGGCTGTACCATGCAACCTGTCTTCTTCTCCCAGAAGGGGAATGCTGTTTGAACGACTATGTAACCACTGCATTGTTTTCAAATGGTGTTTAGAGTGTTGAGGGCAAAGACACAGCCTCTCACTGTGGCTTGGATTGCCCTGTGGGACCCCCTCAATGCCGAGCCAGAGTGAGCACACAGACGGGGCTGTGTGGCAGGAAACTTTACTAAGGAACGTGGAACGGACAGCAGGAGAAAAGAAAAAGAAATGCCATGTTCTCCAGCACTTCCCTCAGACCAGGTTCTGCCCACAGGGAGGCTCATCCATTGGAGGAACCAGAAAAGATCAAGGGACTCAGAGCTAATGTCGACTCATTCTAAACACAGGTCACCTGTGTCGTCTTTATTATTCAAAGATCAAAGGCATGGTGTATTTGATTTCTCTGAATATGTATCGTTCAAAGAGCATGAGTACAAGGCAGAGGTATTCTGACTCTAAGGAATGGCCTGGAGTTCATTTGAAACGTTAAGTCTTAAAGTAGGAGATTAATAAAGTTGTCGTTTGGTCAAGGAGGCACATAGTTTGAAGGGAGGTATTCTTTCTTTATCTCTTAAAATAATTCTATAACTATAATTCTATAACTCTTTGCATTTACCTAGTAGGCACCTAAGTAACATATATAAACACATAAGCACATAGTTTGAAGGGAGGTATTCTTTCTTTATCTCTTAAAATAATTCTATAACTATAATTCTATAACTCTTTGCATTTACCTAGTAGGCACCTAAGTAACATATATAAACACCTATTAAAAAATTACATTTTCATACAAGAATAACACCTACTAGATTGCTTGGGTTTTTATATCATAACTCTTAGTAATTTCACCAATTACTACTCTTCAGGAGACCCCAGTGTTTGGCTATGAGCCATCCCCTAAGACATTCCTATTTGGGGGTACAGGTTGGCTGCCTAAGAGAAAATGAGAAGCCACTGCTGGTCTTGTCTTACAAATCCAGCCCTATAAAGTGACAACAGTCATAAACTTCTCTGCACGTCCCCCATTCATCTCTGACATGTAACAAATCGTGTGAATTAATGAAATCTGACAGAACAACATTAAGAAAAATATTAAAGTTTAAAAGCAGAACCATTCTATTGTTGGTGTTAACTGGAATCTGAATGCTTTATCATTTCTGGTTTGAGCCACAGTCTTGTTTTTCTCTCCCAAGTATGCGAATTTCAGTGTGGAAAATATTAAGTTTCTTAACACAATGATGTTTACATATAAAGAACGGAATTTTTAAAGAGGTTTGTTACAACATTCTTGGAAGTGAGTAGAAAAATACACCAGCCAAAGGACAAACATAGAAAAGGATTTAATTTTTTTTTTTCTTTTGAGGGAGCCATATGTAAGCTAATATTTATGTGCAGACAGTGTTTAGATCCTGGTCTCAAAGAGGAAAAGCTAAGCATGGCTACTGGGAGAGTATACGTAACAGAAAACCTACAGGAGGAAGCAAAGTGAAGTACCCCTTCTTGACTCACAGTGGGCTTTCTGTGAGGGACCAGAAGCTACCAGCTGAGAAACACATGATGTGTACTCTCGGTGGTTTATTATTATGAGCTGAGGAATTTTCCTTTTACGTGGGTCCATAAGAGATTCTTAGCCCAGTGTCCTGTTCTGCAAACACATGAAACAGCACAGACTGCTGAAGAGCACAGTCTCTGCAGCCAGAAGTCACAGGTTCAAATCCTGACTGATTTACCCACTGCCTCTTTCTTTATAACAGTCAAGGACCTGACCTGTTGCAGCATCTGGAAAATGGGAATAGTGACCCTTCCTACCTCAGAGGGTGCTAGGAGATTAAACTAATCAAGCGTGTAAACCATGTAAAACCCTTCCCTGGCTGTAGCAGAGTTCAGGATGGGCCATTAAGGTGTGAGTGGAAACTGAGGCACCACCGCCAGGCCTTTTGCATCTCAGGAGGACAACTCAGAGGCACAGCGTACTGCTGGGAGACCAAAGTGTTGTCGGGGGGGACTTCTATCCTCTCAGTTGGGCCAGGTTATATGAAATTGTGGGGTCTTTGGGCCGGCTGATTTGTTTTCCACACATACTACGGTGCTGGGTAGATTGTGCCAGGAAGAGCGCACACTCCAGGCCAAGTTGACGAAATACAAGTTCCACAAGAAAGGGGTGTTTGTCCATGTGTCCTTCATTCCTGCCCTCAGCACAGCACGGGGCCACAACAGTGTCTGGCTCCTAGGAGCCCTCAACGCAGGCATGTTGAGTAAAGGAACATCTGGAGGGAAGGAGCTCTATGAGAACGGGCCATAGGTATTAGATGCAACAGATATAGGTAAGGAAACATTTACGTCAGACCCATTACTATCCTACTTCTCCAACACCAGATCTATTTCCTAAAAGCAATTTTTGTCAGCTAGTTAGAGGGGTCAGCTGCAGATATAACTGCTGATATATTGAGAATATCCAGGGATATTCACATCTTCCTTAAAATATTGCTGAGAACACTTTGTGCAAAATCATGATGGCCACTTCCATTTATAATTAAATTTTCAGTGAAAATACTTAAATGAAAAAATTAACCCTCCATATCACATAGGAAAACAAGCATTGTGGTACCTGAAAGAGAAGACTTAATTAGGTTCTAATTTTTAATCGGTAAAAAGTCCAGCCCACTGCCTTGGGATTTCTAGCAAAGGTCTAGCTAAACTTTTGGATAAAGAAATAAATGAGTTCTTTAGGCTAAAGAAATGCACTGAGACCTGTTAAAACCTAAAAGGCAAATTTTCTGGTAATGTATAACAAATTTACAAACTTCCTATTAGAGTGTTAGCAACATTTTAAAAGTTAAAACCTTGAAGTTTTATGCCAGCATCTGAAGAAATGGTAATAACTAAAAATTAAATTGTTGTTTGGGATATAATCAATAGATGCTCAGAACAAAGTACACAGCGGAAGCCTCATCTCTAAAGGGAAAAATGTAGAGACTTGAATATGAACAGCTTTCATCATAAATAATACAAAAACATAACTCAAAGAACCAATACTAAAACACAAAACCCAAAAAACAGGAGGTCAGTGAGAGGATGGGCAAAATAGATGGAGGGTACCAACTGCCAGTTAAAAAATAAATAAGTCACGGAGCTGAAACGCTTATCATTGGGAATATAGTCAGTAATATTGTAATAACAGTGTTTGGTGACTGATGGTAGCTACGCTTACGGTGGTGAGCATGGCGTAACATACAGACCTGTCCAATCACTAAGCTGTATGCTCAAACTAATACAACATTATAGGTCAACCATACTTCAATAATTAAAAACATACATATAACCCATAAAACCTTTAAAAAAAAAAAAAAAGGTGGGGAGATGACGAGAGTTACCAATCCTTGTTTTGTTTTACCTTGCACCATGAGCATGGGCTCCTTGCCCCCACCGTGTGCTAGCATCTCCCTGCGGTAGCGCTCCCCTGCCGCCCTGCGGGGGAGAGAGGACACTCCGTTACAGCCCCGGCTCACCCTTGTCCTAGTTTCTCAAAATGAAGCCACACTGACATCTTATTCAGAAAAGCTGCCACCTTGAGACAATCCAGCCCTCCATTTTCTCACTTCTAAAACTCTTAATTCCAATTTTTAAATTATTTTGATTAAGTAAAACCTCGTGTGAAATATTTACTGTAAAAGGAGAACTGAATTTTCAGCTTTTCTTCTCTCTTCGAAGAAAGGATTATTTAGTTTCAGTATGATATAATAAGTAAAAGGTATCCCATTGTCCATCACCTTTGGGTGAGATCTTAAAGTGAGATTTGGGATTTATTTCCACTGAGATTTCCACAGAAAAACAACACTGAGAAAGCAGAGTGGAGGAGACAAAGCTGGCAGGAGAGGCTTAATTACACCCGGAGAGGCAGAGCTCAGCTAAGGGTAAATGACGGAAGAGGAAACTGACTCCTGCCCTCTGATGTTCTTTGTCTGCTGGGTTCTATAGGGAATACTGTCTATTACAACACCTGCAGGCAGATTTGGAAGAATTTTTACAGATAGAAATTCTCCAACTTAACAGCACCTGGACACAAGCTATTTAGTGCTATTTTTGTATTTTATGGAAAATGCAATTCCTTTTATGCTAGATGACTACACACCATGATGAAATAAGTTACATAAATGATGCTGTTTTCATCGCGCTATTTCTGGATCATCTTTATGTATGGGCAATGTTGGGAACATGGTTTCTTTTTATTTTTTTTTTAATTTTTAATTTTTTATAAACATGTATTTTTATCCCCAGGGGTACAGGTCTGTGAATCAGCACTCACCAAAGCACATACCCTCCCCAATGTCCATAACCCCACCCCCCTTCTCCCAACCCCCCTCCCCCCAGCAATCCTCAGTTGGAAACATGGTTTCTAATCAGAACTTTTGATGTATTACAGTGTCAAAAATATGTTGAGATCAAACACTGTGTGGGTGCCAAGGCCAAGTGTGTCACGAATTAGGAATCATGGACAGAAGGCTGGGCCCACCCAGGGAAGGGACAGGGCAGCTGAGAGGCCCCACATGACCCCTGGCCTGGGGGGCCAGATCTCCTGCCAGCCCCGGTCTGCAGCCGCCCCCCCCCCCCGCCACCGACTTTGGCGGACTTTTGCTCTCGGGCCTCTGGTTCTTGGTGTGCCTCAGGTCTGTGCTGCCTGGCTTTCTGGTGAGGCTTTCAGTCTGGTGCTTTTTCAGAAGTGGGATCAAAAAGGATCTTTTGACATAGGTTCGAAATTTTCTAGTCCAGTGAATATTTTTACTAGCTTACTTTTACACGTCTATAAAAGTAGGGCAAACTACATGTCTAGGCAAGAATGCACATATAAACAAGATATAAATGCTTGGAAATATATGTATTTAATAGTATGTGGTTTTCTAGTAAAGTGCAGCTCCTTTAAACAAGATAATATTTTGCCTAGTTTATAGAAATCTCCAGTAAAGAATCATAATACCCCAAACTGATTTATTATAGTCAATTTTGGCTTTAGGTCCTTTGAAAATAATAAAATCTGAAAAGCAGACCAAATGTCTGCAGTGTGCAAAGGGCGGAAGACAAAATAACATGTGGGTACCAAACTGTAAAACATTTAAAAATTCTATTACATCAGATTCAAGTTCAAAAGGCTTTGGAACTGAATGTGATTATTAAATGCTAAGAAAATCCAAACCTACATCCAACTGCATAAAAAGCTGGGGGCTGGGCAGGAGACAGGCCGGGAGAAGGGGCTAGGAATTAGCAGACCTGCCTTATAATCTCACTCCAGTCTGTTTTCGCTGGGAAGCCTTAGGCAAACCGCTTGTCCCCTCCGAGCCTCAGTTTCCTCTCACAAGAAGTACCTGCTCTGAAGGCTGCCATCAGTGTAACATAACGTGCCCTTTGGAAACTTTAGGGCACTCTGAAAATCCAAGGGGCCATTAATTTTAAACCGCATAAAAGCAGTGAAGATACAGCATCACCCATGGCTGCCTGAGAGGTATTTGGAGATGTGTTTATTTGTGTGGTGAGCAGATAAGATGCTTTAAATGAGTATTAGACCAGATCATAATTAGTGGTTTGCTTTCAAAGGAAGCTCCTTCTAAGGACTCCTTCAGACCAGAACTCGACTTCCCTGAGCTTCCTGGTGTTGGAGGGAAGCCTGTGAGAATCACGAGGAGGCCCACTCAAGGGGCAGTGGGGCAATCCGGTGCTTTTCCTGTGGGGTAGAGCTTACTGAGATCCTGGGGATGCAGGGCTGCCCATCCCAGACCCGCTCTCCCTCCTTCTCCAGCCCACCACTGTGCATGGCTGCCTCCACTGTAAGGAAGGGGGAGAGCATCCTACGTCCCTAGCTGAAATCAATCAACCAATTCCCTTGCAGAACCATTAAATGCTCACACGGTCACCGGCTAACTAGATGAAATGCACTCTGGACAGGGCCGAGAGTCACCACACAATCATGTTTGTGGCAGCTGCGGATTGTGCTGTCTGAGCTACTACCCATCGTGGTGATCGAAACGGTGAGCAGGGCTGCTCGGGAGGGTACCTAGGAGGCAAGCAGCGGGGGGCGATGTGGGGCAGGGATTCTGCAGCTACCAACGCTAAGTGGTGGTCAGTGGACCTCACGAAGGGAGGTGTAGAGGAATGGTCAGGGGAGCAGCTCTCCATCTTCTGACTGCCACTGTCTTACATGGGAAGAAAGTGTTCCAAAGTCAGGCAGAGGCGGAACCTTCCAGAACACACTAGCATCGATAATCAAAGTTTCCAATGGTGCTGCTCCCAAATGAACAACAATAGCAAGTCCTTTGTTGGGCAATAAAAAGGAAATCAGGTGCTGTTCCCCGTGAGTGAATCCTTGGAAGCTTGTGCTGAAAATAAGGAAGCCTGTCCAAAGGAATAGGGAGGACCCAGCAGCAGATACAGACAGTAAGAGAGGCTGGAGCAACTAAGAAAACCCACTGGGGAGGCGTGGAAGTGCAGCAGTCTAGGGCCACTTTGGAGAAGCAAAGAGCTCTCACACAAAGGGCCCCCACGGCCATGGCGGGAGGATACCACACCATCACCAGCGTGCGGCAGCTGCGCAGCACTAGAGACCAAGGCAGAGGTTCGGAGTCAGGCTCTTTGTCCGGAAGTGGGAGGGAGGCCCAGCCAGAAGGTGCGGGATGGGCTAGGTGGCAAGTGGCTAAGGTTCTCAGCCAGGCTTCAGATGCAGTGGGGTGGGGGGTAATGGTGTTGGAGGAGAATTCCAGCCCCTCATTACCTGTTAAAGGGGTCTTGTTGAAAACACTCCTTCCAAACCATGGAAGCTACTGCCCTGGACATCAGGTAAGAGTAGTACTTGGCACCATAGCCCACAAGGTGGCTGAATCGAAGCTGCCAGGCCTGCCAAAAGAGAAACACAGCACAGGAAATATGAAGTCTTTGTATTTTCAGATATTGTGTATGAGAACACAAAAGCATGTAAGGAAATCCGCAAACGTTTTAATTTAAATTTTATAGAGGTCTCCATCACTTATGATGTTAATATTTTTCCACATTTTATACTCTGTTATGCACTGGTGTGCTCCCCACCAAAGTTCATATATTGGAGCCCTAACCCCCATACCTCAGAATGTGACTGTACTAGAGACAGGGTCTTGAAAAGGGCGGTCAGGCTAAACTGAAGCAGTTAGTGTGGGCCCTAATCCAGTAGGACGAGATCCTTGTAAGAAGGGATACTGGGTTTGAGCTCAAAGGAAAGGTCATGTGAGGGCCCAGAAAGAAGGCAGTCATCTGCCAGCCAAAGAGAGGGGACTTGAAGAAACTAAGCCTGCCGCACCTAATTGTTTCCAAGTTCATCACTGCTGGGATTCATCTCTGTGACAGACACAGAGAGAGGACAGCCCACACTCAGCAGGAGGGGTGAAGGTCATAGAGCAGGGACGGACTTTCACATCTGTTGTAGCCTGCTCGGAATGCCTGGTCATCAACACGAGGAGAGGGAATTACGGGTCTGGCACTGAGTACATCCAATTCTTGTTTTTCTTTTCCTTTCTTTCTTTTCTTTTCTTTCTTTCTTTCTTTCTTTTTTTTTTTTTGAGGACAATAATGTAGTTATTGTAAGAAAGGCCATGTGAATTTTCATGGAAGAATACTCTTCCACTGGAAAATTTGTGTCCTGCCAATACTGTTCTTTCTTGGTACCTAAAAGCAAAACATCTACATTCTGATTGGTTAGTAGGAAGGTTATACGCCAATGCATAAATTTACCACAGCCTATTCACGGTCTAACACTGCTACAACAAAAGCTAGAATGACAAAAGCGGTCGTCAAAAGACATATTTCTGACCTAAATATTTTTTACTTTTCTAAAACAAATATGCAATAATCCACTGTCTTCTGATGTGTGCTTTCGTTCACGTTAACATTTTTTGAGAAAAAAAATTGAAGTCTAAGTTTTACAAAAGAATGTAAACAAAAAACCTGAGTTTTATTCATAATGACAGATGGACATATTATTGTTTCACCCATAATTTAATTTTTTCACTTTTTCAATGAAGGTATAATTGATATGTTATAATAGTTACAGGAATATATAATGATTCAATATATTTGTATATATTTTCAAAATGATCACCAGAGTAAGCTAGAAACCTATTTTTTTAAATGTAGATAATCATTCTTTAACAAATATTTTAATTCCCTGGAAAAAAAAATATAAGGTGTAATCCTCACCATAAACCTATTAACTATATAAGCAAATACTACCTGATTAAGAGCAAATTTTTTTTTTTTAAAAGATGGTTCTTTGATCACAGTGTGTGGCAAGTTTTAGACTGCAGTCTGTCTGATAGAAGTCTTATATCTGATAGAAGTCTTATATCTACTACCCAGGGACTCTAATAATGAGATCACAGTGCTAGTTCACTCTCTGCATATGTCTAACATATTAAGACAACTATTTTGTCTGGATTGGGCAAAGGAGCTGTTATAAAAGAGGTAGTTAGTGCAGCAATGTGTGTTGTGTCGACCATACTTCGATTAAAAAAAACTAAAAAAAAGGAATAGCACAAATAAATGGAAAGTTGCAAGGGTGGGCAGGGGGAAGGAAGGTATGCTGGAGTACTAAAACTGATTTTGAGCAGGAGGCTATCAGGGAAGAGAAATCAATCACCCTCCACATCCGCTTTCCCTGTTCTTCCAAAATGGCTACACTTGGAAGTAAGTGAGCGCCTTGTGAGTCACGTTCTGAAAGGAAAGAGACGTGCCCCTTGCTCCTGTGCCATACCATGCTGGGCCATCTGTGACAGTGAGATCCTACCTGTGGGAAGCCACAAGCTGGGAACATGGTTTCCAACTCCACATCACCACCACCAGCACAGGGTGGGCGCACTCCCAAGGCTGTTACCTGGGGTCTGTTTACAGTAACCAGACCTGGATCCTTCCTCATTGGCCCCAGGCCCAGGTGCCAGCACCAAGAATACATGAAGGGCATTAGAGCTGAGGCCCCAGAAGCTCAACAGTGATCTTGCCCCAGATGGGAGAATGTGTCTGCACACTCTCTGGCCAACAGGTACCCTCAGCGGGCATGGGGGGAGAGGGGCATGGAAAGTAGAGACAGACTTTCTTTCCCGTCCTTTTTCCTATGCAAGCACCATTTAAATTGAAGGCCAATAGTCAAGGACCATCTAGGGTCAAATTCCATTATGATAAACTTTGAGTAACTAAATTTTTAGTCAAAGGGTTGGGTCTTTCAGAATTCACTTATAACAGATACAATGGTTCTGTATACTCTGTTTTATTAGAAAAGGGGATCTATGTCAATTTTGGGGTTATGCCGGCATCTTACTGGACCACTGGTAATCTTTCTCATATAGAGCCGCTGCGCTACAATGATATCTTTTGTCATGGAATATGGCCTGCTGTTTTAGTTTGATGCTCCACTGATAGTGGTTCTTATGCTACGGATGCTGTCAGCCTCTCTCAAGGTGGACGCCTCCAGTCAGGAAGTACACAGTTGAAGGGGTCCCGTCTTTGAGACCTCTTTGGTGATCTGCCATAACTAGTGCGGTAGCCTCTGCAGTACAGAGCAGAGTGTAATTCTGTTTAGATTCCCGCTGAATGCAGTTTTGTGTTGCCTCGAAAGCAGGCCTACCTCAAAAGAGGCATTTGATTCGAGCTACAAAATTTCTAAGTTTGTTCGTGTCATCAGTTCATAACTAAGTCCTCACATAAACAGAGTAGTAAAAATAAGACCTTTCAGAAGTGTAGAAAGAGACATCAGGGTTTGTGCAATGCTCAATTTCCTGAGCTGCCACGGCATCTGCCTTATAGCAACATGCCTGCCTGGATACAGATATTCTGTCACAGGGCACACTCGTTGTGTCTTGTTCTGTAATTACAGGTTTGAGTTTGGTACTACACCCTTTCCTACCTCAAGACACGCTAGATAAATTACGCCCACCTGACACTTCTATCAGTGGTTTGTGAGTTTATGGTGCACGAAGACCTACAGCTCCACCGCTCTGTAACCACAAATAGCTGAATTCCTTCTGATTCAACCTAATAGGAAGTCTTTGTTATAATTTCACCCGTTCATCAGGAAAAGGAAAAGAGAGCATTTCATTTGAAGCTCAGGAATGACGACATGCTCTTCCTTTGAAGTTGAAGCTTTTTTCTTCCTGAGGGACACTATTGGATGGACAGACATGTTCACCCTTCCTTTGAAGTATAATGTGAAGATCTGGTCTTAAAACAAAGGACACGAATCCTTTGCAGTTTTTCTTTTATTCTGATGGGAAGTGTAGATCTTCCAACCCTGACATATCTCAAGGCATGGCTATCACAGACTTCTTGGTCAGATGAACCCCAGTGATCCCACAGATAAGAACGTGGAGCAGGAGAAGAGTATTCTAGGAAGCCTGTGCAAACTATCACTTGCTTTAGAACTCAGGGAAGGGGAGGTCCTCTGAGGATTCTATTTGCTGTAGCCACTTCCTAACCATGTGATTTTCCTCCATCCAAATGAGAGACAGGGTCAGGAACAGAAAGGCAGAAAAGGAGCCGGTTACCTACCATCTATTTCAGGTTCAGACCTAGAAGAGGAGCCATTGCGGAGTAAGCACTCATTAACTATATGTTAAGGGTTCAGTGATTGAACTGATCATTTCTCTTAATTATACTCTCAAATAGCACATCATTTCTTCATCTCTAGCTATATGTATATATGTATAAATGCATTTAACTAAAATTTATTTTAAAACAATCTTATCGGTAACATTATAAATTGGATGAGAACAGGAATGACACCCACTACTTCTTTGGTGTGTATCATATGAAATGAAATTCCCTTAAGACCAAAGACCAGAATACTGTGCCTATGTCTGGACTTAGCACGGTATGGGGACTACAGAGGGAATTCAACAGCTGTCTGCTGGACAGATGGATGGATGGATGGATCAATGGATGGACAGACACTGGAGGATTCTTTCAGGATGATGCTCAATGTCACTGAAAAATTAGCCTTTGACTGCGGTAAGGAGGCCAGGAATAATATCCACATCACAAACAAGAGGATACTACAGAGTTAAAAGCAAATTTTGGATCTTATGCTGATTATTACTAATGTTGTTTTTTTTTTTAAAAACTACATTTTTATTATATTATTTGATAGATGATACAAGACTTTAGAGGCTAATTTTGACACCAGTCTGTATCATACTTCCTAGGGTAGTGACTTCAATTTCTTTCAAGCTCTGTAGAATCTAAACAAACAATGAGCCCAGCAATACCATGTAAGCTCAGAAAGGCCTACTGTTCAATGTGTACCTGTCATAATTAGGGTAACTAAAAGACAGCAAGAGACAAAGAAGCAAATTCCTGAGCTAGTCTTTATAGATAGACCATTTTGACTTTTTACATTCTCTACACACAATACTGTCAGTTTGTGGAGTAGCTCTTATGATACCAAATCTGTGGTATCCAACAGTGTTCAGTCACAGTGGAAAGCAGAGGAAGATATTTTTCCATCTCCCTTCTCATGTTTATATTCTCTCTCTCCCAATACATGTGTACACATATATTTTCCATGATTCAGTATGGACTGGTATTTCTAATTTGATAAAAAAAAAAAAAAAAAAAAAGAGTCCCCAGAGACACTTTACCAAAACCTGAGAAATGATAGTGGCAAACAGGAATTCTCCATTTGTAATACAAAGTGATTTTAAATGAAACACAGCTACTGTGCTTGACAAACTTCCAGGTGGCCCCATGATCTCATTCATGCCTCTGTGAAATCACTCCCCTTGAGTGTGAGCAGGACCTGTGCCTTGCTTCTCACTAAGATAGTATGGCAACAGCAATGGAATGTCACCTTCATAATTAGTTGTGCTATACACAATATCTCGTCTGGTTAGCAGACTTACTCTAGAAACCTTCCTCGGTGGCCTAAAAAGTTGGCAGCCATGTCGGCAGTAAACCAGGTGAATCCTCTCGGATCTGGGAGGAAGGATTTAAGATGTGGGAGTGGCCTCTCGAACACAGTCCTATAGCTGACAGCAAGAAGTTGGGGCCCTGGATCCCACAGCTGCAAAGACAGGAATTCTGCCAATGACCCGGGTGAGGCAGTCAGGCCCCAAATGAGACTGCAGTCGGCTGACACCTTGGCTGCAGCGTGTGGCTCCCCGAACATGGAATATGCTGGCTATGCTGGGCTCTGCCTCCTGACATACAAAAACTGAGAAGGCTACTGGTTTAAGCCAGTAAATTTGTGGTAATTTGTTACACAGCAAGAGAATGTATATTATTATTAATTTCAAAAACTAAGAGTTGTACCCAGAAGTAATAAGAGAAATGAGCCCCAGAAAATATGGAAGGGATATTTATATTTATTAAATGTCTCTTCATCAAAATCTTTTGAGGATGACAGTCAATAGATATTTTGTAAATTTTTATAAACAGTTCAACATTTTACAAAAAGAATCAAGAAAGAGTAATTTGGTCAAGGCTCCTGGCCAAGATTGTTAAGCAGCTCCTCCTTATTTCCTTCTTCCTTTTAGGAAGGGAATCACACCCTTTCCCAAGCACATCTGAGCAAGGCTGCCGTTGCTCTGACAGAGACTACACTTCCCAGGCTTCCTTGAGGGGCTATGTTGTGTTCTCGCAGGCAAGGTAAGTGGAGGTGATGTGTTCAACCCTGTCCTTCAAAAGAACGCTCCTCATCCCCCTCTTCTTTCCCCCTCTTTGATAGCTTTGAGCAGTGAAAGCTGGTACCACCTTGGATGCAGATCAAAGCCACATGTTGAGGAGCCAACCAATCTGCCAGTCCCATCTGCACACCCTTGCCTTGTCAGGCAGAAGGAAGTGAACTGTATCTCATTTAAGTCATTGTATTTTGTTTTTCCAGCTGATGAGCACACAGGTCACATGTGTGGAGACGGAGTTCATAGCCAGGTGTCCTTTAAAATCAAAGCCCATGGTTTCTTGCTACTCCATGCTGCATATCATGAAGTATCGAATTAAATTATGAGACCTACTGCTTTCCATGAATGGGAAAAATATAATCACCCTGATTCTAAATTCTGGACCCTCAGAACATCCCTATGCAGGATTTATGTGTTTATATTTGAGACCCATGACTTAGACCTTAATTTCTATCATACCAGCTTAAACACATAAAAAACAAACCATGTAGCTATTTTTACAGCTAAAAAAGAAAGACCTTATAAACGTGATAATAAGAGTAAGTGTTATAATAAGTTTAAATGTTAATACTGCTGGACTTGGGGGAGGCCTTTGGGACCTATGAGTGGCCTACAGCTGACAGCCAGGGGAAAGCTGGCTTGTGTATATTAATACTAAACCTAAGTATAATAATAAGAGTAAGTTAAAATGTTAAGACTGTTCTACATAAAAATATTTATCCACATTACATAAATCCTTCTCCACATAACCATTCAAACTTGAATACTTTCCCAAAGTGCCATTAAGATAATTTTCTAACCCTGAAACAGACTTCTGTGCCATATTTGTGTGTTTATAACACAAAACTTAATGATAACTGGGAGACATTTTCTATGCTAATGGTAGAATTATGGCCTATTTTCAGAAGACCCAATGTTAGAAGAAAAAAATCATTCTTAACAAGCTGACCAAATCTCTTCAGGCAACTAATAGTAATGTCAGCCATATCATTATCGATGCACAAAATATTAATAAAGAATACACCTCTTTAGTATGTAAATCTCAATTATCAGTTTTCTTTACATAGGGATATTGAAATAAAAAACACTTCAAAAAAACAAAAGCCTTGTTAATACTGGATTGTGCCTGTGAGAGCTAATTTATTAGCAGAGCAAAGGTGTAGCTGATTCAAATGTTTATGTTGTTAAAATGCTTATTAGATGAAACATGGATAGGTGATATTAATCTAACTAAAGAAGATAATAAATCAAAAAATAACAAGCATGGAACTGGAACCAAGAGATGCTGGCTTTTTTCTTCCTAATGGAATCTCCTTAACACTGCTTTTCCCCTTGTTTGTACCATCTCACAAGAAGGAGGAGGTTCCTCTCCATTCTAAAGGAACCCATGCTCAGGTAATGAGAACTGCCAGAGAACATGAGGGCTTCTGCTATCAGGAGGCCACCCAGGGGACCAAGAGGGACCCCTGTAAGAACAGGACAGAATCAAGCACAGCTATGGTGTTAATACATCCACCAACAGAAGCAGAATACTAAAACAAACAAAAAACAATTGACAAAACAGCTGAGGGAACCATACCTAACAATAATTACTCTAAATGTAAATGGACTAAATTCTCCAATTAAAAGACATGGAGTGGCTGGCTGGATTTTTTTTTTTAAGAGTTTTTTATTTATTTGACAGAGAGAGACAGAGCGAGAGAGGGAACACAAGCGGGGGGGGGGGGAGAAAGAAGCAGGCCTCCCACCGAGCAAGGAGCCTGACTCAGGGCCTGATCCCAGGACCCGGGGATCATGACCAGAGCAGAAGGCAGACGCTTAATGACTGAGCTACCCAGGCACCCCTGGATTTTTTTTTTTTAAAGACCCAACTATAAGTTGCTGCAAAAGACTCACCTCAGCTTTAAGGACACACAAAGGCTCCATGTGCAGGGATGGAAAAATATATTCCATGCAAATGGGAAGCAAAAGAGAACATGAATAGCTATACTTACAACACAAAAAATAACGTTAAGACAAAACAGTAACAGAGACAGTTCATCAAGAAGATAGAACAGCTGTAAATATATATATGCTCCCAACGTAAGAGCACCTAAATATGTCAAGCAAATGCTAACAGATCTGAAGAGTAAAACAGACAATCAAACTATAATAGCAGGGAACTTCAATATCTGACTTTCAACAATGGCTAGATCATCCAGACAGAAAATCAACAGGGAAACATTAGAACCATTCTTTTAATCAAATGGTCCTAACAAACATATATGCAGATCATTCCATCCAAGAACAGCAGACTACATACTCTTCTCAAGTACAAACAGAACATTCTCCAGCACAGGTCACAAAAAAGTCCTATCAAATTTAAGAAGACTAAAATCATACCAAGTACCTTCTATGACTATAATGGCATGAAACTAGATGTTAATAACAGGAGGAAAGCTTGAAAATGCACGAATATGTGGAAATTCAGCGACACACTTCTGAACAGCTAAAGGGTCAAAGAAGAAACCAAAAGGCAAAATCAAAAAAATCTTGAAACAAACAAAAACAAAGGTACAAAATATCAAAATCTATGGGATGCTGCAAGGGCAAATTTAAGGTGGAATATAGCAAAAATGTAAAAAAAAAAAAATTTAAAATAAAAATAAGAAAAATCAACCTAACTTTTAAAGAACTAGAAAAAAAGGAAACAATTATGCCCAAAGTTAGCAGAAGGGAGGAAATAACAAATATCGGAGTGGAAACAGATGAAATAATGACTAAAAGACAACAGAAAATAACAATAAAATGAATAGTCTTTAAAGATTTATTTATTTATTTATTTATTGAGAGGGAAAGGCAGAGGAAGGAGAGTAAGAATTCTTAAGCAGACTCCCTGCTGAGCACAGAGCCTGATATGGGGCTCAATCCCAGGACCCTAAGATCATAACTTAAGACAAAATCAAGAGTTGGCCACCCAACCAAATGAGCCACCCAGGCACCCCTGCAGCAGGTGTGTGTGTGTGTGTGTGTGTGTGTGTGTTTTAAGAAACAAAATTGAACCATATCCAGATACACCAAGAGCAGAAGTGAGAGGATAAGATAATATTAATGATGAAAGAAAACATTACAACTGATACCACAGAAACATAAACGATCATAGAGACTATAAATAATTATAAAGCAACAACTTGGACAACCTAGAAAAAATTGATGCATTCCTAGAAATATACAATCTATCAAGACTGAATCAAGAAAAAATAGGAACTCTCATATTGTTTTTCAGAGTCCACAGGAAGGGCAGGGGGTGGGAGGTTGGGTGGGCCTCGTGGTGGGTATTATGGAGTGCACGAATTGCATGGAGCACTGGTTGTGGTGCATAAACAGTGAATTCTGGAACACTAGAAAGAAATTTTAAAAATAAAAATTTTTTTAAAAACTAGAAAATAGACAATAGAAACCAGTCAGAAACAAAGAATATTTTTCTTACAAAGAGTAAGAAGCAATGTGGCTCAAAATACTAAATTGAACCAGCTAAATGACTTGGAAGGATGTGTTAACTCCCAAATCTTCAGTCATTCCACTATAAATATAATAAAAACCATTTACTATATTAAAAACCATTTCTATTACAATGAAAGAAAGAAAGAAAGAATATAAGAAAGAAAGAAAAGAATAGGAAATCTGAACAAACAAATTACTAGTAAGGTGACTGAATCAGGAATTAAAAACCTCCTAACAAACACAAGTCCAAGACCAGAAGGCTTCACAGGTGAATTCCACCAAATGTTAAATTAAAAAAATAAAAACTAATACCAATCTTTCCCAAAGTCTTTCAAAACAAAGCAAAACAAAAAAGCAGAGGAGGGAACATTTCCAAACTCATTTTGGGAGCCCAGCATTGTGATGATACAAAAACCAGACAAGGATACTATAAGAAAATTACAGGCCGATATCCTTGATGAATACAGATGTAAAACTCCTCAATAGAATAACAGCAAACTGAATTAAATAGTGCATCAAAAGGATCATACACCATGACCAAGTGAGATTTATTCCAGAGATGTAAACATTGTTCAACAGCCCCAAAACAATCATTGTGATACATCACATTAGCAAACAAGTGGATAAAAATCATACCATCATTTCAATAGATGCAGGAAAAGCATCAGACAAAATTCCACATCCAATTATGATAAAAACTCTCAACAAACTGGGTACAGAGAAAATGTACCTCAACCCATTAAAGGCCACACATGACAAACCTCATGCCATGCCAAACCTCAGCTAACTTCATACTCAATGATGAAAACAATGAAACTTTTTCCTCTCAGTTAAGGTAGTAAACAAAAATGCCCATTCTCAAAACTTTTATCACTGTAATACTGGAAGTTATAGCCAGAGCAATTATGCAAGAAAATGAAATAAAAGGCATACAAATCAGAAAAGAAGTAAAACTGTCTCTACAGTGACTTGATAGTACATAAAGAAAACCCTAAAAATTCCACACAAAAAACCATATTAGTCTAATAAACAGTTCGGTAAGTTGCAGGATATAAAATAAATGTATAAAAATCAGTTGTATTTGTATACCAACAATGAACTCTCAGAAAGAGAAATGAAGAAACAATCTCATTCACAATTGCATCAAAAAGAATAAAATATTTGGGAATAAATTTAACCACTGAAGTGAACGATCTATACAGTGAAAGCTACTGAAGAAGACACAAATGGGAAGGTATTTCATGTTCATGGATTAGAAAAATTAATACTGCTAAAATAACCATACTACCCAAAGCCATCTGTAGATATAATGCAGTCCCTATCAAAATTCTAATGGCATTTTTCTACACAATTAGAAAAAAAAAATCGTAAAATTTGTATGAAACACGAAAGACCGCAATAGCCAAAGCAATTTTGAGAAAGAATAACAAAGCTGGAGACAACAGGCTTCCTAATTACAAACTATATTACAAAGCTATAGTAACCAAAACAGTATGGCGTTGTAGGGAGGGAGGCAAGATGGCAGAAGAGTAGGGATCCTCATTTCATTTGGTCCTCTGAATTTAGCTAGATAACTACCAATCATTCTGAACAACTGTAAATTCAATCTGAGATGCAAGCAAATAATTGCTGGGATTCTACAAATAGAAAAAAGTGACCATTTTTTGCAAGGTTGGAGTGGCGCAGAAGTGTATTGGAGGGGATATATGGGAGGATAAACAGCAGGAAGAGGGAGCCTCCAAAAGTCAGCTACCAGAAAGTAATATAGCCCCAGATGGCAAAATTGGAACTTTAAGGAATCTGGCCCAGTGAGAAACATCCCTGCGTGAACGGTGCTCAGGTGGCAAAGAGGGCAGAATCCTAGGTGGGACAATGTGGTCTCTGGATTCCCTTGGGTTACAGAAAATGGGGGTGCCAGAGCCAGCAAAATTTCCAAGCACTGTGGCAGGGAATCTGATATAGTCAGCAAGGCAGGAGTGGGCTCTCAGTTTGGTTTGCCATAAACCACAAACCGAGGCACAACTGGAAGACCACGCCCCGGGCAGGCACCCTACAACTGGCAGGCCCGCTGTGACCCTCCTCCCTCCCCTGGGAGGATCAGTGTGGATGTACACTGCAGGAATCTGAAGAGTTTGACACAAAGTAGAAGATCGCCTTTCCCTGAGGGTTTACTGAAGAGAGAGGGCTGTGAACTTTCAGCTCCAGCAGAAGAAAGTGAAGCAGTTTACTCTGAGCCCAGCCCCCTGGCAAGGGGCAATGCAACTCCACCAAGGTAAAGACACCTAAAAATCAGCACAGCAGGCACCTCCCACAGAAGACCAGCTGGAACATCAAGGGAATACCAAGTTTAACAAGCACACACAACTGCAAAACTCCAGCAATAGGGAAAAACAGTATATAGAATTTGAGAGTTTTTTTCTCATGTTTAATATTTCAGTTTAAATTTTTTCTTTTCTTTTTTACTTTTTTTCCTTTTCAACTAGTTTCTTTATCTATTCTTTGTTTTTAAGTCTTTTTTTAAACTTTCATTTTTACATTTTATAGATACACTCTTCACTTTTGGCTTCCTTTCACTGTTATAAATTTTATTTTTGTATATACATAAGTTTTGTTTCTTTATAATTTGGGGATTTAATGTTTTCTAACAAACAGACCAAAATATACTTAGGACCATGTGGATCCTGTTTTGTCCACTGGGGAGATTATATTCTCTCTTTTTTCCCTTTTCTTTTTTTCTCTTTCTTTTCATTTTGGTTTTCAATGTCTTCAAATTTGTCTAGTGTATATTTCACTTGAGTTTTGATTGATATATTTTTTTAATTTTTTAAATTTTTTTAAAGATTATTTTTTAAATATTTATTTATTTGACAGAGATCACAGAGAAGATCATGCAGAGAGGGAGGTAGAGAGAGAGGAGGAAGTAGGCTCCCCACTGAGCAGGGAGCCCAATGTGGGCCTTGATACCAGAACCCCGGGATCATGACCTGAGCTGAAGGCAGAGGCTTTAACCCACTGAGCCACCTAGCCGCCCCTTGGTTGATATTTTTTATTCTGTTCTCTCTATCATTCATTCTTCTCTGGGGAAAATGACTAGAAGGTAGAATTCACGACAAAGGAAAGAATGAGAGGTAATATTCTCTGTCACAGATCAAATCAATATGGATATGAGTAAAATATCAGCTGGAATTGAGGATAATGATTATAAAGTTATTAGCTGGACTTTAAAAAAGCATAAAATATACTAGAGAATCTGTTAGTGCAAAAATAAACCTAATAAAGCTGAAATTAAAATTCTTTAACTGAGATGCAGTCTAAATTGGATGCTCTAACAGCTAGGATAAATAAGGCAGAAGAGAGAGTCACTGACTCAGAAGACATGATGATGGAAAGTAAGGAAGCTAAGAAAGAGAGAGAAAAACAACTGATGGACCATGAGGGGAGGCTTCAAGAAATCAGCTATACTATAAAGTGAAACAATCTTAGAATTATTGGGGTCCCAAAGGAAGAAGAAAGAGAGAGAGGGACAGAAGGTATATGCCAGCAAACTATAGCTGAGAACTTCACTCATTGGGAGAAGAAAACAGGCATTCAAGTCCAAGAGGTAGAGAGAACACCCCCAAACTCAATAAAAATAGATCAATACCCTGACATATACTGATGAAGCTTGCAAATTTCAGAGATACAGAGAAAATCCTGAAAACAGCTTGAGGGAAGAGCACCTTAACCTATGATGATAGAAATATTAAACTGGCAGAAGATCTATATACAGAGACCCGGCAGGCCAGAAAGGGCTAGAATGAGCACTAAATGAGAAAAACATGCAGCCAAGAATATTTTATCCAGGAAGGCTGTCATTCAGATTGGAAGGAAAGATAAAGAGCATCCAGGACAAATAGAAACTAAAAGAATTTGTAATCACTAAAGCAACCCTGCAAGAACTTTAAAGGGGATCCTGTAAGTGAAGAGAGAGCCCAAAAGTAACAAAGACCAGAAAGAAAACAGAGGCAATCTACAGAAACATGGACTTTACAAGTAATACAATGGCACTAAATTCATATGTCAATAGTTCCTCTGAACGTAAATACACTAAATGCTCCAATCAAAAGACAAAGAGTATCAGATTGGATAACGAAAAGCAAGACCCATCCATATGCTGTCTACAAGAGACCCATTTTAGACCTAAAGAGACTTCCAGATTGAAAATGAGGGCATGGAGAACCATTTATCATGCCGAGGGACATCAAAAGAAAGCTGGGGTAGGAATCTTCGTATCAGACAAATTAGATTGTAAATGAAAGACTGTAGTAAGGGATGAAGAGGTACACCATATCATACTTAAAGGGTTTATCCAACAAGAAGATCTAACAATTAAACATACTTATGCTCCTAACTTGGGAGCAGCCAGTTATATCAACCAATTAATAACCAAATTAAAGAAACACATTGATAATAATACAATAATATTAGGGGACTTCAACACCCCATTCATGGCAATGGACAGGTCATCTAAGCAGAAGATGAACAAGGAAGCAAGAGTTCTGAATGACACACTGGACCAGACGGACTTCGCAGATATATACAGAACCTTCCATCCTGAAGCAACACAATACACATTCTTCTCAAGTGCACATGGAACTTTCTACAGAATAGATCACATCCTGGTTCACAAATCAGTCCTCAACCAGTATCAAAAGATTGGGATTATTCCCTGCATATTTTCAGACCACAGTGCTTTGAAAGTTGAACTCAATTACAAGAGAAAGTTTGAAAGGAACTCAAACACTTGGAGGTTAAAGAGCATCCAACTAAAGAATAAATGGATCAACGAGGAAATTAAAAAGAATTTTAAAAACTTATGGAAACAAATGAAAATGAAAACACAACTGTTCAAAACCTTTGGGATACACCAAAGGTGGCCCTAAGAGCAACACAAGACTTTCTCAAAAAATGAGAAAAGTCTCAAATGCACAAGCTAACCTTACACCTAAAGGAGCTGGAAAAAGAACAGAAAATGAAGCCTAAGCCAAACAGGAGAAGAGAAATAATAAAGATTAGAGCAGAAATCAATGAAATAAAAACCAGAAGAACTGTAGAAGAGATCAATGGAACTAGAAGCCAGTTCTTTGAAAAAACTAATAAGATCAATAAGCCCCTAGCCAGACTTATCAAAAAGAAAAGAGAAAGGACCCAAATTAATAAAATCATGAATGAAAGAGGAGAGATAACAACCAACACCAAGGAAATAAAATTTTAAGAACACATTATAAGCAAGTATGCCAAAAAATTAGGCAATCTGAAAGAAAAGGACAGGAAACAGGTATAGTAGTATACTATACTACTGGTTTTGGTAGCAAAACTGAAACAGGAAGGAAAAGAAAACCTGTGAACAGACCCATAACAAGCAAGGAAATTGAAGCAGTAATTAAAAATCTCCCAAAGGAGATTCCCAAACAGAAGTCCAGGGCCTAATGGCTTCCCATCTGAATTCTACCAAACATTTAAAGAACTAATGCCTATTCTTCTTAAGATGTTTCAAAAAAACAGGAAATGAAGGAAAACTTCCAAACCCATTCTATAAGGCAGCATTATCTTGATCCCAAAACCAGACAAAGACTCCCCAAAAAAGGAGGTTTACAGACCAATATCCCTGATGAACATGGATGCCAAAATACTCGCCAAGATGATAGCCATTAGGATTCAACAGTACATTAAAAGGATTATTCACCATGACCAAGTGGGATTTATTCCTGGGCTGCAAGGTTGGTTCAACATTCACAAATCAGTCAATGTGAAAGGAAACCAACTATATGATCCACTCAATTGATACAGAAAAAGCATCTGACAAAATACAGCATCCTTGATGCAGAAAAAGCATCTGACAAAATACAGCATCCTTTCTTGATTTAAACTCTCCACAGTATAGGGATAGAGGGAACATATCTCAATATCATAAAAGCCATCTACAAAAAAGAATATTATTCTCAATGTGGAAAAACAGAGTTTTTCCTTCTCTCAGTCAGTTTTTCCTTTAATGTCAGAAACACAACAGGGATGCCCACTTTTACCATGCTGTTCAACATGGTATTAGAGACCCTAGCCTCAGCAATCAGATAACAGAAAGAAATAAAAGTCATTCATTTTGGCAAAGAAGTCAACCTCTCACTCTTCACATGATATGATACTTTATATAGAAAACCCAGAAGACTCCACCCCAAAATTGCTATAACTCATACAGGAATTCAGCAAAGTGGCAGGATATAAAATTAATGCACAGAAATAAGTTGCACTTCTATACACTAACAATGAGACAGAAGAGAGAGAAAATAAGAAACTGATCCCATTTACAACTGCACCCAAAACCGTAAGATACCTGGGAATAAACCTAATGAAAGAAGTAAAGGATATGTACTCTATAAGCTAGAGAACACTTATGAAAGAAATTGAGGAAGACACAAAGAAATGGAAAAACATTCCATGCTCATGGATTAGAAGAATAAATACTGTTAAAATGTCTAGGCAATCTATTATAGAGAGCAATCTATACATTCAATGCAATCCCTATCAAAATACCATCACCATTCTTCACACAGCTGGAATAAATAATCCTGAAATTTGTATGGAACCAGAAAAGACTTTGAATAGCCAGAGGAATGTTTAAAAAGAAAAACCAAAGCGGGACATAATCGGGCTGTGTGAGCTGCCAATAGACTCTTCCTTCACTCCTCCAAGGGACCGGCTTATTTATAGGTTTATAACCACCTCCATCCTAGCCCAGAGCAGGCAGACAACATTCCTAGCCTAGAAGATAAAGGTGCAACACAAAAGGGGGAAGGACAAACGGAACAGTTCAATGTCAAATATGGGCTTGTCGACTTCTTGCATTAAACAGGCAAGGAGAACCCTGGACTCTCCTCCTCAGAACCCTTAGCTGTTAGATTTCATGTCCTATCACTTTTTCTTCCTCACTCTGCTTTTTGGCTCATCAGACAACACCATCTTTATCGTTGCTTTTCTGTCTGCCTCAGACTCTTTCCTCAGACAGGAATGGCTCAATTCCCTCACTCTCTTCAGTTTCTGCTCAAGTGATCCTTTCCTGACCCCTGCCTTTTCTGAGGTTAAAAAAGGAACACCGTCTCACTCAGTGCTCAGTGGGGGTGCAGTCAGGAGGCTGAGAATGAAGGCCATGCCTCAGTTTTACTGCTGCCCTCCTGCCCCTGGGAGCTGAGCCCTCGTGGCAGAAAGGGCCTGCTTGTCCCCTGAGTCCCTGCTCATCAGAGCTCCCATCACGGAGGGCTTTGCTTCCACAATCGTCTCTGGCACTTGGCCAGGGCCTGGTTCTCCTGCCTGCGACCTTAGCCTCACCCCCCCGCTCTGGGGCTGCGGATCTCCCTGATGTTGGACCCAAATGCTCGGCTGCAGCCACTTTGCACCCCCGCCTCCCCACCGTGACCACACCTGACCCTGTCCGTGTTCGTGTCATCGGTCAGCACCTGGGACAACTATAGTGGAGTGGCTAAGGGGAAAATGATTCATGGAGGTGAAAGATAAAAACAAACAAACAAACAAAACACTCATTTAATGTTTCCAAAATACGATCCCAGTTACAAATGAGTTTTTATTGTGCTTTTCAAGTCTTCAAAGAGAAAGCTAGAGAGGCTGTGTTTCCTTCCCTGATCCCCTCAAGCCCCTGGAACCTGCACGAGCAGCAAGGACCTGCCTTCCTGTCCTCCTCGCCTGGTGCACGACGTACAACCGCTAAGCACAGAGGCTCAAAAACCATCCATCTTTTCAAAATTTGCTGAACACTCCCAGCAGGTCAGGTACCGGGGGGAGCATTGATGGACACTGCCCCCACCGCCTATTGCAGAGACAGATACGAAATAGAGTGTCACTGGAATAATCACATGACAAGTGCCAAGTGATTCCGGGCTTGGCACTGACCGGCTGTATGAACATCGTCTGATGCTGGGACCTCCCTACATCCTCATCGTGAGCCTGAGACCATGATCACACCCACCTCTGAGGAGCGCTTCGTGGGTTAAACGAGAGAAACTAAGCAAACAGTGTTGGCCTTCATGGATGGCTCAGTTTGTCAGCTACAAATACAGTCCTGTGCAAGTGGAGAGAATACCATGTACCTCTTTGTATCTTGGGCCCAGCACTGTGTCTTCAAAAAAATATTCACAAAAAGATAATAAAAAGAGTAGGAAAACTAAAATCAAACCACTGTAATTGAGATACAACTAACATCAGTAAGCCAACTTCTCTTTCTTTAATTAACTAGTCTCAATAATCACTAAAATCTTAACAATGTCAAGAAATAGGCCAAAAAAAAAAAACAATTAATTTACTAAACACACACACACACTTCTGAATTTCTGAAGTGATAAGACTGTCACTAAAAAAAAAAAAAGATTATCACTTTTATTAACTCCTCATAGGATTGAATGAATGGCTATAGTTAACACCAAAGAATTTACAATTCTTAGCAGACAATGCTCCAAAAGTCCTATTATTTCATCCCTGAAATTTGTGAAATCTAGTATCTCCACAGTAAAACTGTCATCTCACTGGCTCTCACCTATTAACCTAATAACTCCAAGTAATATTTCCTTAGCTTCCTGGATCTGAGTGACTGCTGCTTTCCAAACCTATTTTCTAATTCTCATGGTGAAAGATCCGTCCAGATCATATGAAAATATACCTTATGAACTTTCCTTTATGTTGCCTACAATGCACACAGCTAGACAGGCACATGAGGAAATGTGTCTCCCTGAGGGTTACACTCTTGGCAAGACGCAAGTGAGTGGGTAAAGCTGGGGAACACCTTGACCTCCAGGTACCCAAGCTGACCACCTCCCCAACCCCATGCAATCCCGTGAAGGTACTCCAGAAGTTTATGAAGTGATGGCACATTCTGAAGGACCACTCAGGGCCCGTGACAGTATGTCTTCTGTAGGTCATGTTATTACCTGTATTTTGTACAGAATAACCAGCAGAAATAAAATATGTGACTGATCCGCTGAAATTATGAGGGTTGCCTGCTTTCTATCAACAGGTCATCAATCCTCTCTGATGATCCTGTCTGAAGAATTTCCAAAATTCCTGATGAACAGCTTTTAGCAATTTCTTACCAAAAAATAAAAAAGAAACCGCCAGAGTTATGGTTGAAACATTTGGAAAACGTGGGTAATGACAAACAGTACATATTACTGCCGTTCAAAAACAGCATCAGGTAAAAAGAATTGACTAACCATGAATAAATATTTGCAGTTACTATAAAAAAAAAAAAAGCAGCACCTAAGTATTATTGTGACTTTGTATAAAAATAATATCAACCAATAGTATCAATCAATATCTTATAATGTTATAATAATAAGAGCTACATAATGACCCTCCCTTGCTTATATCTCTTTTAAGTTTGAAAGTTCAAGGTGTAATTTTCAAAAGGATCAGCCATAAATGATGGCTTGTCTACGACGGAAATGAACTAACTGCCTTCTAGTTCCTTCTAAATCTACAGGTTACTAAGTTAAACCTTACTCCATACAACGGTAGCCAGAACACGTGCCTGAGGCCAGCTGGTCAGTTCGGTGTCCTCCCTTACCAGAAGGAGAAGAAACCAGCCATGTCACCTTCACAGCCTTTCCCTGCTCCAAGGCTAAATGATGTCAGCATTCACCCTTCTCTTAAAAATTCAGGTAAAATCCACACGCCATTAAATCCATCCTTTTAAACACAATCCAGTGATCTTTAGTATCTTCGAAGCTGTGCAACCATCACCACTCATTCCAGAATATTTTCATCATCCCCAAGAGGAATCCCTTGCCCATTAGCAGCCACTCTACATTCCCTCCTCCCTCCCAGCCCCTGATGATTACCAATCTACTTTCTGTACCTACAGATTTGCCTATTCCGGACATTCTACATACATGGAATAAGACAATAGACAGTCTTTCATGTGTGGCTTCCTTCACGTAGCATAACATTTTTAAGAGTTATTCATGTTGTAGCACAGCAGTGTTTAATTCCTTTTGTGGTCAAATAATACTTCATTGTAGCGATATACAACTCTTGTTTATCCCTCCATCCAATGGCAACAGAAGGACATTCAGATTGCTTCTACGTTGGGGCTATTATGAAAAATGGTGCTATTCACACTTGTGCACCAATTTTGGGTGGACATGTGTTTTCAGTTCTATTGCATATATAGCTAAAAGTGGAATTGCTCAGTCACATGGTAAATCTGTTTAACTCTTTGGGGAACTACCAAACTGTTTTCCAAAGCATCACACCTTTTTATATTCCTACTGAAAGTGTACAGGGTTCTGATTTCTCCATGTCCTTGCTAATACTTATCATTGCCTATCTCTTCTCTGATTTCCATCCCAGTAGGAGTAAAGAAGTGTATCTAATTATGGTTTTGATCTGCATTTCCCTAAGGACAAATGATATTGAGCATTTTTATCTCGTGTCTTTTTGTCGATGCCACTCTGACAGGTGTGAGGTAGTATCTCACTTGTGGTTCTGATTTGCGTTTCACTGACAATTACTGATACCAAGCTGCGTTTCAGGTACCTGGTGGCCATTTGCAGGTCTTCTTTGAAAAAACGGTCTAGATACTCCACCTATCTTTGAATATGATTGTTTTTCTCTTGATTATAGAAGTTCTTTATATCTATATCCGTTTAGGCTGACGTCTCACTCAGGTAGCCACAGAGATCCAAACTGGGATATGCAGTTCCAGGGCTCTGGCAGGGAGGGGAAAAGAGCAGGAGAGACTCAGGGGGCTGGTGTCAGCAAACATGAGTTCTTGCGGGGCAGATGCTGGTGCAATTGGCCGGGGGTCTGCACTGTGCCATTTCTTAGGTGGCAGAAGGTGCTGGGTTTGTCTGCAGAGAAAGCCACTGTTACCCACAGTCACTCCGATCGCATGGCTGAGATTGATAGCCCCCGTTTTTCTTCCTTGTTCCTAGCTATCTCTGTACATCTCAGTTTTACCAGTCTAGTTTTGGGGTGAAACTGAAGTGTGACCTTTGCATGGTGCCCTGAAAGGGGGAACTGGCCCCTTTTGTGAGGAAGCTGGCCACTCACGGTGCTCTTCCTTTCCAGGCAAGGTGGATTCTTTCCAGTGGGAAGTTCCCTCGTGGTGCTGAGCAATGGCAGCTTAGGGGATGAGATGATGCAGGCAAAATTCAGCTGTCTTCCTTCTCTGCTTACATAGCTGTTGTTCTCAGGTCTTTTTATTCCACTGCGTTGCCAGAGTTTCTTAAGTGGACTCCAGGGCTCTCCCAGATCTATTTCCCTGTGTAGGTAGCTACCTAATTATTGAGCTTTGGAAGGGAATGGAGACTGGGGTCTCCTGTGTGGACATTTTGGTGATGTCATTCTTGGAATTCCACAATCTTGATTCCTACAGATTTTGTAGTAAGTTTTGAAATTGGGAAGTGTGAGCTTTGCCTTTTTTTTTTTTTTTTCTTTTTCAAGATTGTTTTGGCTATTCTGGGTCCCCTGTGTTTCAATATCAATTTTATGATTAGCTTGTCAATTCTGGCAGAAACAAAACAGCTGAGATTTCATGACTGTATTGACTCTGTAGGTCAATTTGGGAAGTACTGCCATCTTAACAAGCCTTCCAGTCTATGAACATGAGACATCTTTTCATTTCCTTAGGGCTTTCTTTAATTTCTTTCAATAATGTTTTATGGTTTTCAGTACACAAGTGTTCGACTTTTTCATTAAACTTATTCCTAAGTACTTTATTCTGTTTGATGCTATTATAAATGGAACTATTGTAATTTAACTTTTGGACTGTTTACTGCTAGAGCATAGAAACACAATTGAGCGTTGTTATTAGTCTTAAATTCTGCAACCTTGTTGAACCCATTTATTAACTGTGTTTTTCATGGATTCCCTAGAACTTTCTAAATACAAGATCATTTCATTTGCAACAGAAATAATTTTACCTTCTCCTTTCCAATATGAATGCCTCTTATCCCTTTTTCTTGCCTAATTGCTCTGGCTAGTATGGTATTTAGCATGGTATTTAATAAAAGCAAAAATAGCAGACCATATTGTTCTATTCCTATCTTAGGAGAAAGCTTTCAACCTTTCAGCACTGAATATGGTATTAACTACAGGTTTTTCCTAGATGCTCTTTATCAGGTTGAGGTTCAGCACTGACTTATGATTCCTTATCCCCAGTTACATTCAATCGATCCTTAGGTCCTGAAATTTTTACTTCAATATATTTCTCCTATTTCTTCCCTTATGCCCATGCCTACCATCAATGCCCAGATTTATTACATCCTTATCATCTTCTGACTAGATTGTAAGGCCTTCAGAGCAGGAGCTATGGGCATGTGTGTGTATATATATGTGTATATATGTATGTATACACACACACACACACACACACACACACATATACTAAAAGAATCACATTCATTAAACAAGATCAAGACACTGTGGAAAAGAAAGAAGCACCAGCAGCTATGGGAAATAAAAACATAATTGTGAAAAGCGAAAAACAAAACTAAAAACTAACTAAGACAATAGTGAAGATAGGAGGAAGGAAAAAAAAATCTAAGTGATGTCCCAGACTAGAGCACAGAACCAAAGCCAACTAGGAATCCCGGAAGGAGGGAGGGAAGGAAGGCGGGAAGGTGGGAGGAAGTGGCTGGAGGGGCTTTGGTCTATAGCAGTGTGGATCTGACGCTTCAACCAACTGTCCCTAATGAAACAACTACAATACTGGGTAAAACATACTTAAAAAAAAAAAAAAAAACCTGCGAATGTGTTCCTGGCATAGGAGACAATAAAATGTTATCAAAATGACCAAGTGGAACATTTTTACAAATAAAAATGGATTTTTTAAGCATCTTGTAAAATCCACTCTATTTTTATATTTCTTTGCATTTATTACTGGGATAGACCCTGTCTTCCCTGCCTTCAATATTTTTACCCTCCAACCCATCTCCACGTTAAAATCTTCCCTTTCCGCTGCAGCATGTACCTGCTCGTGTCACTATTCTGCTTACAAACTTTAAACCTCCAGGGTCTCCCCATTCCCTCCAGAATCACGTATAAGCCTCTGTGCAGACACAAAGGACTCTTGACTGTTTAATCCTATTTTCATTTCCAATACCCAGACAATAACCCCTCTTCCCATACCAAGCTCCCTATTGTCAGGCAGCCCTGGACAAGCATATTCCCTAACCACCCTTTATCATACCTCCCTTGTCCCTTCCCCCCCACGCCACTGCACACCACCTTAGACTGAGGTAAAACGTGACTTCGAGGTGAGTAAGCACAGAGGCACCTGGGTGGCTCAGTTGGTTTGGATTTAAAACTTGGCAATAGTCATTCAACATATTCGTAAGTTGCAAACATAGTTCTCCCGGACCCTTCAGCCAGATTCCCCAGTGACAAAATCCCAGATAAACAGAGCACATTGTGGAGTCCAGGAAACCAGCACCGGCACCACCCTGGTAAGTCCGTGTTCTGAATTACTTCTTCGTCCTATACTTGCTCATTTTGATTACCTCTGAAGTTGATGGTCTTTTATTTTTCAGGGTGGGTCCTGGGATTGAGGCCACTGTGTTGTCAGGCTCCCCGCTCAGTGGGGAGTCTGCTTCTTCCTCTGCCCCTTCCCTCCCCTCCCCTGCACCATGCATGCCCTTTCTCTCAAATAAATATATAAAATCTTAAAAAAAAAAAAAAAGAGGTGACTAAGCACAGATAAAATGTGATTTCTGATGCCATGAGACACAATTAAACACTTCCTTGCCTGAAGAGAGCTCTCACAGCACGACACTACCTCATTTTTCATGCTGACTTATATACGTCTATATCCATCTTTCTCAAAAGACAAGGTCTGTCAAATGAATTAATCCATATAAGGAGAAATGGTGGCACTGGGATTAAATAGGAGTTGTAGTTTTATTTCTCAGTAATATAGCTATAAAATATCGCTATCTGAAAAAGGTTTTATGGTTGACTTGAAAAGAAGGGTAGAATAAGCAAAAAAAAAGAAAAAAGAGGGTCACAATAAATTAACATGGTGTTTTTCAAACTGTGGAGCCATTATTTATTAGTGGTTTGTGAAATCAATATAATAGGTTATGACCAGCATTTACTAAGCGAAAATGCAGAATAGAAAATATTGGAACACAATGCACTTGGTTAGAGTAACTTTTAGTCAGTGGTACTTTTGTTTCAGTTTCATATATAAATACACACACCTAAACATACAGACAAATATTTGTGTAACATATCATAATATAATGTATTTCTTACTGTGGGCTTTGTCAAATGCTTGAAAGTCAATGGGTTAATCGTTCAAGGACACAGATAAGAAAACCAGCACTACCCTAGGTAGAGAGAGAAGCCAAGGATATGACAACAGATGAAAAAGCTTAAGATGGGTGATCTCATAGCGTATACTGGATTTTTACCTGCGGGGAAGTAGATTATGGCGAGATAAACCACCTCTGTGGCTCTCTACATTCAGTACTTTAAGATATTTGTGTTTTTCTAACATTATATATAATCAGAATGCAGGCTCTGGAATGATGTGCCAGTCTCAACCGATTCTGCTTTCGGTCCTTGTTGATGATACTTGTGAAATCTTGCTATCACTGACACAGAACAAAAGAAGTCGCAGGCTATAGGTCAAAATTATGAACCACTGTAAGCTGACCACTCTGAGATGTCCCACTCTGAAAAATAAAAGACCATCAACTTCAGAGGTGATTGACGTAGAAAGAATTTAGAACACGAAGTTAAAAGGGTGGTGCCAGTGCTTGTTTCTTGGACTCCACAATGTGTTCTGGTTGTGTGGGACACTGTCACTGGGGAACCTGGCTGATGGGTCCAGGAGAACTGTATTTGCGACTTAGAGTATTACCAAGTTTTAATCCAAAATAAGAGGTTGTTAAAAATAATTGGGATTAAAGTGTTCTGTGGATTCTTAGGCTTGATGCCAGTGGGCTAATTTGAGATTACTCCACCACTATGACTATGCTCATTACTCATGATGGAGACAAACCAGCTTACGGCTGAATTCTCCTATTTCAAGTGAGCCAGCTTAGCCACATCTAGGATTACTCCACTTTTTTTCAACACTGTGCTTTTCTAAACTAAACTGTGGCCATATATTATTCTCCAAAATCTTTTTATACATTTCTTTATTCACTTGAATTTAATTTCAATATAGGACTGGCTGAACAATATAGGACTGGCTAAGTTTTAAAAGGGAAAACGCACTGCAAAGAGTGGCTATGAAATAAATGTAAACTATCACTTGATTTATAGACCTCCACTGCTTTCATTTAAAGGACTTAGCACCAGGAAAGGGTTGTTTAGACTGTACTTTGGCTTAAGTGGAAAGAAGTTATTGCTGAAACTATATAAATCATCTCAAATATTATTTGATTTGGGCTTTTAAGAGTCTGAGTTTTCCTAAGTATTCAGAGAAAGTTTGGTTCACTTTTCACTCTCCATAAATCAGCAAGTATTTCAAAGCTTCCCTGAGACACAGAAAAATATACACATGTGAAAAGAATGATTGTACCATCCCAAAGTTAAGGATCTGAAGATAATGCATGTTAAAGAAAGTAACTAACTGGGTCCTTGGTTTGTAATTATTAAATATGTAAAGATGTGTAAAAGACACCAAGATGAGCTATTCTCATACATTCATAACCACATATGGTCACGGAAGGCAGTTAGAAGGGTGCAGACCCACCATCATGGTGCTCGGGCCACTCACTAGCTGCGTATTACTATGGGGACCTCCGACCATCTTTCAGGAACAGAGA
The DNA here is from genome assembly GCF_011764305.1 of Mustela putorius furo. Taxonomy (NCBI): domain Eukaryota; kingdom Metazoa; phylum Chordata; class Mammalia; order Carnivora; family Mustelidae; genus Mustela; species Mustela putorius. The sequence continues at coordinate 5,110,330 of NW_025422171.1, forward strand.
TCATCCTCAAAAGTCATTGACAAAAGAATGTGCACACATGAGAGACCCCGTCTATTTTAATGTATTAAGTTACTTTACCCACTATTACCCATCCACATGCAAGTGATGAGATTTTCTTCCCCATATGCCATTTTTTTATCATTGAAATTCCTCCTTTTGAGTAAACAAACCAACAAAGGGAATATAGCGAATGGTATTGTAATAGTGTTGCCTGGTGATTGATGGGAGCTACACTTGTGGTGAGCAGAGAATAATGTATAAACCTGTTCAATCACTGTATTATACACCTGAAACTAATATAACACTCTGTGTCAACTACACTCAAAAACAATTCCCCCTTTCAGTAAGTATTTATTATACAGACAATAATAATGCTTAACATTTGTTTTGCGTTTACTATGTGCTAGGCATTGGGCTAAGTGCTTTTGACAAATATTATTTCTTTCAATCTGCAATAAGCATACTAGGTTCGATATTGCCATCTTATGGATGAATATCTGATGCTCAAGACTCAGTCTAGGCCATTTGATTCTGGAGCTCTGTACCCCCATCTTATCCCTTCACTCTCTACCACACAGAGCCTACCTCACCCTCCAGAGAGAAGCCATCTTGGCTCTAGTTGTCATTCCTCCACACAGAACTTTGGCTTTTACATCCTATTTCCCCATAGAACTTTCTTACTTCTCTCTTTGTAATCTGAATACGTGACCCTTTTCCCTGCAATGTTCTTTTCTCTCCAACACACACTCTAGCCCTCTTTCAAATCATAGGTCAAACACAAAACATTTCAACCTAGGCCACTGCAACTTCTTGCTAGACATGTCTCCAAAGGCAAGAGAAACAAAAGCAAACAGCAATTATTGGGACTTCATCAAGATAAAAGGCTTCTGTTCAACAAAGAAAACAGTCAATAAAACTAAAAGCAACCTATGGAGTGAGAGAAGATATTTGCAAATGACATATCAGATTATGGCTAGTGTCCAAAATCTAAAAAGAACTTACCAAACTCAACACCCCCAAAACAAATAATCCAATCAAGAAATGGGCAGAGGACATGAACAGACATTTCTTCAAAGAAGATATATAAATGGCCAATAGACACATGAAAAAATGCTCCACATCATTTGGCATCAGGGAAATACAAATCAAAACCACAAAGAGATACCACCTCACACCAGTCAGAGTCACTAAAATTAACAAGTCAGGAAACAAGATGTTGGTGAGGATGTGGAGAACAAGGATCCTTCCTATTCTGTTGGTGGGAATGAAAACTGGAGGTTCTTCAAAAAGTTAGAAATACAAGTGCATTACTAGGTATTTATCTAAAGGATACAAACACAGTGATTCGAAGGGGTACATACACCTCAAAATTTATAGTAACAATGTCCGCAATAGCCAAATTATGGAAAGAGCACAGATGTCCATCAAGCGATGAACAAATAAAGAAGATGTGGTATATACATACAATGAAATATTACTCAGCCATCAAAAACAAAAAATCTTGCCATTTACAATGACACGAATGGAACTATAGGGTATTACACTAAGCGAAATAAGCCAATCAGAAAAAGAAAATTATCATATGATTTCACTCATATGTGGAATTTAAGAAACAAAACAGAGAAGCACAGAGGAAGGGAGAGAAAATAAAACAATCAATCAGGGAAGGAGACAAATCATGAGAGACTCTTAACCACTGGAAACAAACAGGGTTTGCTGGTTGGGGGGATGGAGTAACTGGGTGATGGGCATTAAGGAAGGCACGTGATGTAATGAGTACTGGGTGTTATATGCAACTGATGAATCACTACATTCTACCCCTGAAACTAATAATACACTATATGTTAACTATATTGAACTTAAGGAATTTAAATTTTTTTCATTAAAATCATAAATCAAACACGTATGCTTAACTTCCATACTATATTTAGCATTATTTTTAAAGTTTAAGCCACTGAACTAGTCAAGGTCATGTGGACCACAAAGATTGGAAAGGGGCAGCAGAATATTATTTATATGTGTTGTGAGATATGTAATATATATATCTCTATATAAGTATTTATATGTATAAACATATCTGGAAAGCCCCTAAAATTTGGTGACTAAGTATCGGAAATATTAGGTTGTTCATCCAGAGCATCAAGAGTGTCAACCACAAAAGCAACAAACTAAAATAAGTAACTTTCTACATACCAATGTTAACTAGATAGAAAAATGGGGGAGAAGGAAATATATAATATCTGCTCACAACAGCAAGAGAAAAACATCTTAAAATAGGAATACATTTAACAAGACATATGAGAGACTTCTAGTAAGAATGTTATAAATATATGACAATGTGACAGGGATAGATAGGTAAACAGAATAGTGGAACAAAGGCATTTCTATTAAAAAATAACCAACAATCAACAATAAACCTTCCACAAATGATTATCCAGTCTGGGAAGAACCCCCGAAATGGAAAGGCCAGAAATAAACCTTGTTCAGTGAAACTTTACATCTCACAGTAGGGGAAAATGGGTTATTCAGAAACCGATCAGAAAAGCTTAAGCTGGTTCCAAATGTCATAACCTTACACCACCATGAACTTAAACAATCAAAGATTGGAAAGTGAAAAATAAAACCACAAGAGTATGAGAAGAAAATATGGTCAAAAAATTTAAATAAGGTTAGACCAGCAAGATCTCTTTAAGCCTGACAGGAAACTGAAAGAAAAGTGTGACAGATTTAACTAAAAACATTTACCACCATCAAGCAAACTAAAAAAAAAAAAAAAAAAAAAAAAACCTAAATGTTAAAAAAAATCATAAAAGCTGAAAGAAGATAACAAAATGAAGGAAATATTTACAACAGAAAGAATGAAAGGCTGGCAACCCTATAAAAATCAGTAACAAAAAGATCAATATAGAGATGAGAAAATGATAAAAACAAGCAAAATTCAACTCCTATCCTCCACAAAGATGGTAAATTGCCACAGGGGAAGCTCTAGGTTTCACTAGTAATAAAAGAATTGCAAGCAGAAATAAGTTACTCTATTTGTGGTCTTATAAGCTTGGCATAAATTAAAATCAAATCCGTAATCGGGGTCATCATGGAAAGCTATCTGGATTTCAACTTTGCAACATGTGCTGGAACATAAACTGTATACGAATCTTCTAGCCAAGCAATCCCAACCCTAGGAATTTATTTTAAGGCTAAAGTGGTCAAATGTGTAAGATATATGCATCCACAAATTATCTGTAGTCCTCCTATAACCTTGAAAATCGGGTTCAGAACCTTGACCGAGAGTAAGAACTGGGATACAGGGTTCAGGGGCATGGTTTCAGAGCAGGAGGAGGGAGTGTGAGTATCAGAGGGGCCTGGGGAAATACAGTGGATGAGGGGAGGCCTCGGCTTGGTGCAGAGCTGCGAGTCAAGCATCTATGGTCTGCTCTGCACATGGTATCAGCTCATTTTGCCTGGCACCAGGAATGAAGGTCCTTGGAAAATGTCTGATGAACAAGAATGAACGAAGTCTAAACTACATTTTGTGGAGGATTGAGTTTAATCCTAGCAAAGACATCTGAGACTTAAAGGTAATTTGGGAAAGTAAGAGAATCCCATTATATACTCAGTTTCAAAGAAATCCACTCATTTCCATTTACTAACATATGCGTACATGTGCTGAGCGATGGAAAACTGCTCAGTGTCGTGGAGCTGGGTAGCACCTCAAAAGCTATCTCTTCGAGGATGTGCCTTTTCTGAAGCAAGAGAGCTTACATTCTCAGCCTCTAAGATCACTTAAAAAGGAGAGTGAAAGTATTTAGGCTCTGGGGCAGTACATTTTGTATCCAGAACTAAAGCCATGGGGAGGGAGAGCTTCTACTCTGAAGCTAATCTAAGCTCAGTCCTACTCCTTCATTTCAGTTGGGCTCCCAGAATTAGACAGGCCAAGCAACTATGGTCATTTCAATGCCTTACATCATTGTCATATGACCTTACATCTTTGATGGCACAGAAAGACCTGAATCCCTGTGTCACTGGAAGCCAACTAAAGCTCCGTGTGTTTGTATGCACGTCTGCCCTTCCAATTACAAGGAATACATGCTCATTATAGAAAAATTGGGATGAAGAATATAAAAAAAGAAAATGAGGGGTCCTGGGTGGCTCGGTCACTTGAGCCTCTGACTTGGTTTCAGCTTGGGTCATGATCTTCTGGATCATGGGATCAAGCCCCTTGTCAGCTCTGTACTTGGTGGAGAGTCTGCTTCTCTCTGACTCTCTCTAAAATAAATAAACCAATCTTTAAAAAAATGAAACTCACCCTAATCCATGATTATGATAGGCATTTGTTAATGTTTAAGCTCCCTTCAGTCTGTTTTCAAAAGACAAAATCACACCATTTACAATTTTATCATGTTTTTCACTAACCTCATTTTAAGAATTTGTTATAAACATTAATGGTTGTACACTATTTCATTGTATGGACTACATGAGTCGGGCTATACTAAGTTATGATTATAACAACATGAATCCTAATATGTCAGGGGTTTCAAACGGCAAAGATTGGTTCCCTGACCAGATGACCCATCTCTTTCAGGTCAACACTCTTCTCATGACAGCTGCATGTTCGTACATGGGCTTTCAGGGTCTCTACCACCTAGAAGGTCACTGGTTGCTAGACCCAGGGGAAGGAAATACGGACAAGCGCACAGTGGCTCTTAAAGGCTGCAGCCTAGCCACCAGACCTATCACTTCCTCTCTATTTCTCTGGTCAAGTCAAGGCACAGGACAACGAACTCCATGCAGCAAGGACGTGCAATTCCACCACATACCAGAGATGGCAGCAGAACGGTAGTGAACAGGCCTAACAGGCCTGTACTCCAGGACAAGCACAGGGTACAATAGAGTTGGCTTACCTGCTCTTTGAATGTTTGACTCTAATTTTTTGTAAATGTGGTGATTATCTAGTATAGAGCTTTTGGGGGGGGAAGGAGGTTCTATGTATACCTTTAGAATAAATTCCTCAGTGCTACATTACTGGCTTAAGAGGTATGTAAGCTTTCATGCTCTCGAGCCCTCCCACCAAACCAATTTCTCCTCCTTTGAACACATACAAAAATATCTACACCAGTGTATCAATATGGTCACCAGAGTGTTGTCTTTTAATAAAAGACATATGACAAGTGAATGTGTCATTTTGCTGTTATTTCCACTTGCATATTTTTGCAAGCCAGGAAAGTCAAACCATTTTTCCTATATATACTAATCATTTGCATCGTCCTCTTTTGTGACTGACTTTTATCTTCTTTGTCTGTTTTCCTTTGCGGGAGTATTGAGATTTTGCTGTTGTTATTCCCCTTTCCTTTTTATATTTGTATGCACTCTTTATGCAGCAACAATGTAAACCATTTGCATGTTATAATTTTTGAAAACCAGTATGCTTATCTGTGAATTTTATTCATGCTTTCTGTGAGAAAGTCTAACCTTTGTGATCAAATCTATTAATCTGGAATCTCATCTGTGATTTCCTCCATTTCTTTTTAACCTACAACCCTTCTCTAAATGAAAGGAGATATTTTTTAATGGCTTTTTTTTCCCTATTCAAGTGTCTACTCCATCTGGAGTTTATTTCATTTCAGTAAATAAGTATAAAGTTAGGCAATATGTACATGAATCTTCATTATATTCTATCCCGATAAAATAACTCCAAAGTTAAAGCTAGGAAGCTTTCCTAACTTTGGAGAAGCTTTCCAGACTGAATGGGCATACCGGCCTCTGCCCCTACCTAGAGTATCAGGAACAAATAAACAGAAATACCATCCTTCCATTTTGCTAACTAATGTGAACACGTGTCTCATTGTCTACACCCTACTCTTCAACTCCCAGTTTCTCCAGTATGATCAATTTTGAGCTTTCCCTATCCAACTGCCATAGTCTCCAAGTGAGACCTCTGGTTTCCAGGACAGTGTGCTCTCACTCTTCCCTCCGGCCTCATTGGTTTCTGTCTCCCATTTTCCCTTATTGTTTCTTCCACATTTTCCATCCCTCTAAGTAATGGCCAAGGCTCATCTTTTATACCTTTTTTCCATTTATACTTACTCTAAAGGGTAATCTCACCCAGTCCCTTGGCTTTGATATAATCTGTGTGGATAACTGACATCTTCTCTTGTTTGACTAGTGGTATCTTACACTTAGTATTTCTTAAACTTATTTACACATACACACACACACACACACACACACACACACACCCCAGGACATAGCCTTCCAGTCTTCTCCATGTTAATGGCAATGCTATCCTTTGGCAGTTCAGGCCAAAACCCTTGTAATCACTCTTGACTCCTCTCCCTCTCTCATACTACAGATTCTACGTGAAGCCCTTGGATGGCTTATTTCATCCTCATTAGAGCCAAAATCCTTATACAAACAGGACATTCAAGTGGCCTATAAACATATGAGGAAGTATCCAGTCTTATTAGTCACAAGAAAGGTACAAATTAAAACCACAATGAGCTATGGCTCCATACTCCCAGGATGGCTAAAATTTAAAGGACTGACAATATCAAGTATTGGACAGGATATGGAACAAACTGGACAGGATACGGGGCACTCAAACACTGCCTGTTGGTATGCAAACTCAGGAGAACTATTTTGCAAAAAAAAAAAGAAGACCAACTGTATGGCAAGAGCTGTAATAAAACTAAAGTATACCCCATTTTACTCCTTTCAACAAAAATAAATGCTTATACCTACCAGAAGACGTATACATGAATATTCATAGGAACTTTATTCATAATAACCCTAAAAGGGAAATAGCACAAATGTCTGTCAGTGGACAGTGGAATACATAAGTAAGGTGTAGCATATTAAAAATGGAATACTTCAAAGCAGTGGAAAAGATGGATTATGGACACACACAACAAGATGGATGGGTTCTCACAGACACTGATTCGTATGAAAGAAGTGAGACTCAAGAGAGTACGTACCATGTGATGGCACTCAGTAAGGCCAGAAATCGGCAAAACTACTGGTTACCTTGTAGGGAAGGTATATTGACTGACAGGTTGCAGGCGCCTCCTGAGGTACTAGAAATGGTGTATATCTTGATCTGCAGTTACATATATAAAATTTCATGGAGCTGTATATTAAGATTTGTGTGTATTATGTAAGTTATACCTCAAGTAAAAAAACAAAAAACCTTCTATAAATATTTGTTGGGCACCTACCATGCATAATAAGTAACCTGAAGAAATCATGAACAAATCAGAAATGGAGCCTGAAGCTACGTAAATTTCACTCCCATTGGGAAGACAGAAAATAGTTAAATGACGTCAAGAAATTATGATGTGGGATGATCGATATGAAGGGAGAGACCTTGGCTCTGTGACAGTGTACAACAGAGGAACTGGCTAGGCCTGGGAGAGTGCCATTTCCAGCAGAGGTAAAGTGAGAAGAAAGGAGAGAGTGCTCCAGGCAGAGGGAAATGAGTGCCAAGAACCTGGTGTCAAACGAAGGAAGGTGTGCTCAGCTGGACAAGGCTGGAGTCACCAACCACACAGGAACCCATGGGCCCCACAGGTATTTGGCCTTTAGCTTAAGAGCCATGGAAGGAACCAAAGGGCTTTAAGGGGAGGGGGTCATAACCAAATTTGTATTCAGGAAAGGTCTTACTGACAGCTGTGGGGATATGAGAGACGGAAAGAGAATTGTAACTGCCCAGTGTAGCGTCAGCTCACCTGGGGAGAGAAGGCAGGAAGAGAGTGAGGAAGCTTGTTACCAAGACTGCAGATCTGATGTATCTTTACATCTAACAGAAGTGATTGCAACTTCAGGTCAGTATGTGAGAGATAACAGTTAACACTGGGTACCCCTATGGAAAGGGGCCAAGGCCCAAGGGGCTAGAGTACAGCAGAGACGTTACACTGGGAGCCTTTTATATCTTGTGATTTTCAGGCATGTGCGCATATTCTTACTCAAAATATAATTAAAATGTAAAATTAGTATCACTCAACAGGAGGCTTCCTTACATTACGGATGTTGCCCTTGGCCTCCCTGTCAGTCACAAAGGCATGGAGATAAAAAGACATTGCAACAAGCCCCTCTGGGTACTGTCACTCTGTGAATTCATAGCAAGGTCCCTGCATCCTGCTCACAGCTCACATTCATGGTGGTTGAGAATATGATTTACCTTAGAGAATCACTAGAGAAGAAGCTTTCTGAAATGGTTTACATCTTAAAATCTAAGAGACACATGTGCATCATTTAAAATATACAGTTTACCTGGTACAGAAAAAAACTTAATATCTTGGATTTTTATTTCATTATATTTAACCTATGTAAATTTTCAGGGAAAAAAAAAGTGTAGCTCTATTCATGAAAACCAAGACAAAAATGAAAGCCGGTGACTTGGCTTAGAGGACTCTATTACAAAAACAACTAGGGTAGTCCTATAATTTCCTCCTGTTTTAAATCAGTGAGATCTAGAGTTGCAGCTGTCCCACAAACTGAAACCATATAAATTTTTAGAAAATGAGTCAATCATGAGATTAAAGTTTCAATTTATAACACTTCTGTGTTTTAGTTACAAAGTCGTAAATAAATCTAGCATGACAGAGAAGGTAAATATTTTCTCAGTTGTTTATGCAGCCAAAGAGGAAAGGAATTTAACATGCAATTAACTACTTAGGTTTTTTTTCAGATATGCACCATATGGTCTTTGTATTTAAGAGAAAGCAAAAAATAAATATTGTTTTGTTTAATCTAACATTTGCTTAGCAACACCAAATACTCCGAATTCGTGCAACGTGAGCAGTACCTTAACCTCGCAGAAGAGTTTTTCCATTCGTACAAGAGCTAGCATGGAAGAACAGGAGGCAAATAGAACTTCTTCCCCAGGAAGGGGAAAAAAAAAAAATGAAATAGGAGCAATGAAGATTTTTATTAAACGATTTAGGTCAGATTCTCTAGAGAGAGAATAATGAACTTTTAACCACCCAGGGGCTCTAGTTCTATCATTTAATAGATAGCATTTTTTTTTTCCACATTAAAAAAAGAGACCTTTCTGCCATTCTTTACACCAGCATCAGAGCAAATGTGATGTTAAGAACAGCAAAGGTCAAAGGCAGACCTCAGACTTCTTTTTTTTTTTTTTTTTTTTTTTTTTTATAATTTTTTATTTTTATAAACATATATTTTTATCCCCAGGGGTACAGGTCTGTGAATCACCAGGTTTACACACTTCACAGCACTCACCAAATCACATACCCTCCCCAATGTCCATAATCCCACCCCCTTCTCCCAAACCCCCTCCCCCCGGCAACCCTCAGTTTGTTTTGTGAGATTAAGAGTCACTTATGGTTTGTCTCCCTCCCAATCCCATCTTGTTTCATTTATTCTTCTTCTACCCACTTAAGCCTCCATGTTGCATCACCACTTCCTCATATCAGGGAGATCATATGATAGTTGTCTTTCTCTGCTTGACTTATTTCGCTAAGCATGATACGCTCTAGTTCCATCCATGTTGTTGCAAATGGCAAGATTTCATTTCTTTTGATGGCTGCATAGTATTCCATTGTGTATATATACCACATCTTCTTGATCCATTCATCTGTTGATGGACATCTAGGTTCTTTCCATAGTTTGGCTATTGTGGACATTGCTGCTATAAACATTCGGGTGCATGTGTCCCTTTGGATCACTACATTTGTATCTTTAGGGTAAATACCCAGTAGTGCAATTGCTGGGTCATAGGGCAGTTCTATTTTCAACATTTTGAGGAACCTCCATGCTGTTTTCCAGAGTGGCTGCACCAGCTTGCATTCCCCACCAACAGTGTAGGAGGGTTCCCCTTTCTCCGCATCCTCGCCAGCATCTGTCATTTCCTGACTTGTTGATTTTAGCCATTCTGACTGGTGTGAGGTGATATCTCATTGTGGTTTTGATTTGTATTTCCCTGATGCCGAGTGATATGGAGCACTTTTTCATGTGTCTGTTGGCCATCTGGATGTCTTCTTTGCAGAAATGTCTGTTCATGTCTTCTGCCCATTTCTTGATTGGATTATTTGTTCTTTGGGTGTTGAGTTTGCTAAGTTCTTTATAGATTCTGGACACTAGTCCTTTATCTGATATGTCGTTTGCAAATATCTTCTCCCATTCTGTCAGTTGTCTTTTGATTTTGTTAACTGTTTCCTTTGCTGTGCAAAAGCTTTTGATCTTGATGAAATCCCAGTAGTTCATTTTTTCCCTTGCTTCCCTTGCCTTTTGCGTTGTTCCTAGGAAGATGTTGCTGCGGCAGAGGTCGAAGAGGTTGCTGCCCGTGTTCTCCTCAAGGATTTTGATGGATTCCTTTCGTACATTGAGGTCCTTCATCCATTTTGAGTCTATTTTTGTGTGTGGTGTAAGGAAATGGTCCAATTTCATTTTTCTGCATGTGGCTGTCCAATTTTCCCAGCACCATTTATTGAAAAGGCTGTTTTTTTCCATTGGACATTCTTTCCTGCTTTGTCGAAGATTAGTTGACCATAGATTTGAGGGTCTATTTCTGGGCTCTCTATTCTGTTCCATTGATCTATGTGTCTGTTTTTGTGCCAGTACCATGCTGTCTTGATGATGACAGCTTTGTAATAGAGCTTGAAGTCCGGAATTGTGATGCCACCAACGTTGGCTTTCTTTTTCAATATCCCTTTGGCTATTCGAGGTCTTTTCTGGTTCCATATAAATTTTAGAATTATTTGTTCCATTTCTTTGAAAAAGATGGATGGTACTTTGATAGGAATTGCATTAAATGTGTAGATTGCTTTAGGTAGCATAGACATTTTCACAATATTTATTCTTCCAATCCAGGAGCATGGAACATTTTTCCATTTCTTTGTGTCTTCCTCAATTTCTTTCATGAGTACTTTATAGTTTTTTCTGAGTATAGATTCTGTGTCTCTTTGGTTAGGTTTATTCCTAGGTATCTTATGGTTTTGGATGCAATTGTAAATGGGATTGACTCCTTAATATCTCTTTCTTCTGTCTTGCTGTTGGTGTAGAGAAATGCAACTGATTTCTGTGCATTGATTTTATATCCTGACACTTTACTGAATTCCTGTATAAGTTCTAGCAGTTTTGGAGTGCATTCTTTTGGGTTTTCCACATATAGTATCATATCATCTGCGAAGAGTGATAATTTGACTTCTTCTTTGCCGATTTGGATGCCTTTAATTTCCCTTTTGTTGTCTGATTGCTGAGGCTAGGACCTCTAGTACGATGTTGAATAGCAGTGGTGATAATGGACATCCCTGCCGTGTTCCTGACCTTAGCGGAAAAGCTTTCAGTTTTTCTCCATTGAGAATGATATTTGCGGTGGGTTTTTCATAGATGGCTTTTGATGATATTGAGGTATGTGCCCTCTATCCCTACACTTTGAAGAGTTTTTGATCAGGAAGGGATGTTGTACTTTGTCAAATGCTTTTTCAGCATCTATTGAGAGTATCATATGGTTCTTGTTCTTACTTTTATTGATGTGTTGTATCACATTGACTGATTTGCGGATGTTGAACCAACCTTGCAGCCCTGGAATAAATCCCACTTGGTCGTGGTGAATAATCTTTTTAATGTACTGTTGAATCCTATTGGCTAGTATTTTGTTGAGTATTTTCGCATCTGTGTTCATCAAGGATATCGGTCTATAGCTCTCTTTTTTGGTGGGATCCTTGTCTGGTTTTGGGATCAAGGTGATGCTGGCCTCATAAAATGAGTTTGGAAGTTTTCCTTCCATTTCTATTTTTTGGAACAGTTTCAGGAGAATAGGAATTAGTTCTTCTTTAAATGTTTGGTAGAATTCCCCCGGGAAGCCGTCTGGCCCTGGGCTTTTGTTTGTTTGGAGATTTTTAATGACTGTTTCAATCTCCTTACTGGTTATGGGTCTGTTCAGGCTTTCTATTTCTTCCTGGTTCAGTTGTGGTAGTTTATATGTTTCTAGGAATGCATCCATTTCTTCCAGATTGTCAAATTTATTGCCGTAGAGTTGCTCATAGTATGTTCTTATAATAGTTTGTATTTCTTTGGTGTTAGTTGTGATCTCTCCTCTTTCATTCATGATTTTATTTATTTGGGTCCTTTCTCTTTTCTTTTTGATAAGTCGGGCCAGGGGTTTATCAATTTTATTAATTCTTTCAAAGAACCAGCTCCTAGTTTCGTTGATTTGTTCTATTGTTTTTTTGGTTTCTATTTCATTGATTTCTGCTCTGATCTTTATGATTTCTCTTCTCCTGCTGGGCTTAGGGTTTCTTTCTTGTTCTTTCTCCAGCTCCTTTAGGTGTAGGGTTAGGTTGTGTACCTGAGACCTTTCTTGTTTCTTGAGAAAGGCTTGTACCGCTATATATTTTCCTCTCAGGACTGCCTTTGTTGTGTCCCACAGATTTTGAACCGTTGTATTTTCATTATCATTTGTTTCCATGATTTTTTTTCAATTCTTCTTTAATTTCCCGGTTGACCCATTCATTCTTTAGAAGGATACTGTTTAGTCTCCATGTATTTGGGTTCTTTCCAAACTTCCTTTTGTGGTTGAGTTCTAGCTTTAGAGCATTGTGGTCTGAAAATATGCAGGGAATGATCCCAATCTTTTGATACCGGTTGAGTCCTGATTTAGGACCGAGGATGTGATCTATTCTGGAGAATGTTCCATGTGCACTAGAGAAGAATGTGTATTCTGTTGCTTTGGGATGAAATATTCTGAATATATCTGTGATGTCCATCTGGTCCAGTGTGTCATTTAAGGCCTTTATATCCTTGCTGATCTTTTGCTTGGATGACCTGTCCATTTCAGTGAGGGGAGTGTTAAAGTCCCCTACTATCATTGTATTATTGTTGATGTGTTTCTTTGATTTTGTTATTAATTGGTTTATATAGTTGGCTGCTCCCACATTGGGGGCATAGATATTTAAAATTGTTAAATATTCTTGTTGGACAGACCCTTTGAGTATGATATAGTGTCCTTCCTCATCTCTTATTATAGTCTTTGGCTTAAAATCTAATTGATCTGATATAAGGATTGCCACTCCTGCTTTCTTCTGATGTCCATTAGCATGGTAAATTCTTTTCCACCCCCTCACTTTAAATCTGGAGGTGTCTTCGGGCTTAAAATGTGTTTCTTGGAGGCAACATATAGATGGGTTTTGTTTTTTTATCCATTCTGATACCCTGTGTCTTTTGACAGGGGCATTTAGCCCATTCACATTCAGGGTAACTATTGAGAGATATGAATTTAGTGCCATTGTATTGCCTGTAAGGTGACTGTTACTGTATATGGTCTCTGTTCCTTTCTGATCTACCACTTGTAGGCTCTCTCTTTGCTTAGAGGACCCCTTTCAAGATTTCCTGTAGAGCTGGTTTGGTATTTGCAAATTCTTTCAGTTGTTGTTTGTCCTGGAAGCTTTTAATCTCTCCTTCTATTTTCAATGATAGCCTAGCTGGATATAGTATTCTTGGCTGCATGTTTTTCTCGTTTAGTGCTCTGAAAATATCATGCCAGCTCTTTCTGGCCTGCCAGGTCTCTGTGGATAAGTCAGCTGCCAATCTAATATTTTTACCATTGTATGTTACAGACTTCTTTTCCCGGGCTGCTTTCAGGATTTTCTCTTTGTCATTGAGACTTGTAAATTTTACTATTAGGTGACGGGGTGTGGGCCTATTCTTATTGATTTTGAGGGGCATTCTCTGAACCTCCTGAATTTTGATGCTCGTTCCCTTTGCCATATTGGGGAAAATTCTCCCCAATAATTCTCTCCAGTATACCTTCTGCTCCCCTCTCACTTTCTTCTTCTTCTGGAATCCCAATTATTCTAATGTTGTTTCGTCTTATGGTGTCACTTATCTCTCGAATTCTCCCCTCGTGGTCCAGTAGCTGTTTGTCCCTCTTTTGATCAGCTTCTTTATTCTCTGTCATTTGGTCTTCTATATCACTAATTCTTTCTTCTGCCTCATTTATCCTAGCAGCGAGAGCCTCCATTTTTGATTGCACCTCATTAATAGCTTTTTTGATTTCAACTTGGTTAGATTTTAGTTCTTTTATTTCTCCAGAGAGGGCTTTTATATCTCTCGAGAGGGTTTCTCTAATATCTTCCATGCCTTTTTCGAGCCCGGCTAGAACCTTGAGAATTGTCATTCTGAACTCTAGATCTGACATATTACCGATGTCTGTATTGATTAGGTCCCTAGCCTTCGGTACTGCCTCTTGTTCTTTTTTTTGTGTTGAATTTTTACGTCTTGTCATTTTGTCCAGATAAGAGTAAATGAAGGGGCAAGTAAAATACTAAAAGGGTGGCAACAACCCCAGGAAAATATGCTTTCAGAAAGTGGCTGATTTTCTGTTTCCAGAATTGCTGTTCTTCTTCTCTTCGATCTGCCGATGGATTTTCAGGTGTTTGCAATCTTTAGATAAGCTATCTAGCTGATCTCCGGCTAGCTGAAGCAGTCTCAGCTTGCTACTTCTCCGCCATCTTGACTCCTCCCTCAGACCTCAGACTTCTTTATAAAGATTCCTATGGGACATGATCAGTTTCTCTTATCAGGCTTACCCTAGAAGTAAGTGGAAAAAATCTGATTGCCATTTTAATCTAGATGGTAGAAATCACTTAATGGCTAATTATTTATCTTCATGATTTACCATTTTTTCTAAAATTCAAGCTTTTAACATAAAATCATCAACACTTAGCTCCATATAAAATCAATAAGCTGTAAAATAATTTTAAAGTTATGAAATCTCTTGTAAAAAACCTTTGAAATACACACTTAAAATTAAAACTTTAAAAGCACAATTTTTAATCTATCTGAATGCACATATGTCAGATATCTACAAGAATTTCTATACAGATACCCCAATACACTCACATATATTTTGAAGAAAGAAGCCCTTCAAAATTGGCTATCAAGTAAACAGGAAAGAAAATAAACCCTAACAGCAATAAATCAAAGTCTTCACACCCAAATTGTGTGTAGCAAGGCCATTTTCCCATAGTGGGTGTTTTGTTTTTCTTCATTTTGAGACTTAAAATAACACAAAACTCCATATAGTAAGATAAATAAGGCAAAAGTGCTTTAAAAATCTCTCTGCCCTCTTCCATTATATTGATTTCATCTCCCTACTTCTAGCCTTCCACATGGTTAAGAGGTCTGGTTGAAAGTTAACCTGGGATGAGCACACGACATACACAACTGGGTCTAACACTGGTCGCACTCCATCTCCCAACTGGTAAATTAGAGGTTACTTTCCTTTGCATGTATTATCATGACACCACCAAAGTCAGCTTCAGAATCTGCTTTAAAAAAAAATTGAGCAATTTCAAGATGGGAAGCCCCCAAATTACACATAAGTTGTATGCTAAAAGTTCATTTATTAGTCTGTTATTTGGGAACTCAGAACACACATCCAAAATAAATGTTCTATGAGCAATATTCCAAGCTACCAGACAGTCAACGTAACCCTGAAATCATAAAAAAAGAGGAGAGCATTAGCTGTTGAAAGTGCAGTAGCAGAGACAGAAAATAGTATTTTAAAATTTTGGTTTTTGCTGGTACTTAAAAAAAAAACTACTCCAATTAGATTTTCTCCAACCACATTAGCTGATTCACTGTGTGCCCATTGCTAAAATATTCCCAAGTCATCTCCTAAATTACCCTTCATCTTACTCAGAAAATTCTCCCTGCTCAATGCTGTCCATGACCATAGCTTATAGTTCTCTCTCTCTCTGGTGATGGTCTTTCAAATCTATATAGCTCCAACCTTGATCTGTTTTCTGGGCTTCAAATCCATTGATCCAACTGCTGCTCACAGGCATCTCCACTTGGATATTCTACTGTCACCTTAACCTGTACTCAACATCTTTGCACTCATCATGCCATAAATACCCCTCCTGTGTTCCATGTTCCACTCAATGTCACCCTGGTCCTCCTTCACATCATTCCCCACTTCTTCTCTTCTCTCACCTCCCAACTTATCAAATACCACATCCCCAGGGCCCTGATGGCCCATCCAAGCCCTAAACCACTCCTCTACTCTTCCTAGCCACCTGTTAATTTTTGCCTGACCTCCAGGTGGCTGGATTTACAAATTCTTACTAATCAGAGATACCACATCAGCAAGGTTGAGGAAGACTATTGGAACCAGATGGAAAAAACAAAAGCCCCCCCTTTTTCTCATGAATATTTCAGGTACAAAGCCCCTTCCCTATGAAAAAAAAAATCAGGGTCTCAACATATCCTTTGTTAGCTGTATTATGCTTCAAAATATCTCAATCTTTCAGCTTTTATGTTCAGGCCATCTGCTCACAAAGCAATTTGAGGGGCTCAAAGAATATTTTGCTTAATAATGAAATGTTTGACAGACAGCCAGGCAGAATGATAATTATCTATACATACCCCCAAATAAGCCATTGCTAATATAAGCTCCATGAGGGAAGGATTTTGGTCTGTTTCATCCGTACTATATCCGCATCTCCTAGGAAGTGCACAGCATTCAGTAGGCACTTAATACAGAGAAAGACAACTATCATATGATCTCCCTGATATGAGGAAGTGGTGATGCAACATGGAGGCTTAAGTGGGTAGAAGAATAAATGAAACAAGATGGGATTGGGAGGGAGACAAACCATAAGTGACTCTTAATCTCACAAAACAAACTGAGGGTTGCCGGGGGGAGGGGGTTTGGGAGAAGGGGGTGGGATTATGGACATTGGGGAGGGTATGTGATTTGGTGAGTGCTGTGAAGTGTGTAAACCTGGTGATTCACAGACCTGTACCCCTGGGGATAAAAATATATGTTTATAAAAATAAAAAATTAAAAAAAAAAAAAAAAAAGATAAAAAAAAAAATATATATATATATTATAAATATATCAATTATTTAAAATAATTTACAAATGCTATCTATAATAATATAAGGAACATAACTGAATTAGAGATTGGGATGTAAATTGGGATTTGGAAATGGTTTTCTTTATGTTACGTCACAAGAGGATGTTTTCTCTTTGATATGTCTGACTAAATTTAACACAACTTCCAGCTACCATAATGAGAAGGTCTGCTATAGATAATTATACTTAATGTGAATTATATAAATCTCTTCCATATAATTAGACATTATAGACATAAGTCTCAATAGAAATCAATCTCCAGGGACAGAAGCCTTTTTGAAATGATGCATCTTGAGCATGTGGAAGCCAATCAGGTATGCTCCCCGAGAAGCCTGTAGCACATGCCCACCCAGAAAGATGCACAGGCAAGCAATGTGTAGAGATCAGACCCATTCCCATCCCCCCATGCCTCAAGCAAAGTACAACTCATTTGCTACTTGTACTCAATGTCATACTGGGCTGTCATGAATGTGTCCCTCGATTTAAAAAACTGGAGCTTTTCAACGTGGAAGGAATAATATTCACAAGAAACGTGCCTTCTTTTCACATTCTTTGTTGGTGTTTGTTCTCACACGAATAATGACCAGATATCAACATGTCATTCAATCCCAGTAGAGTGCTTTCTTAAAGTATTCTTTTATTTTAGCTTTAATCAAGACAGGAAATTTTAAATTAAAATGCACAAGAAAGAGTCTTCTCAGACATATTATTATGATATTTTCATGAAATAAGGACAGGTCCTCAGGACTTTCTTGTTCTGTACATATCAGTGTTTTCTTTTTTCCTTTTCCTCAGATTTATTTATTTAAGAGTGTGTGTGTACACACGAGTGGGGGAGGGGCAAAGGGAGACAATCTTCAAGCAAGCTCCCCACTGAGTGGGGAGCCAGACTCGGGGCTCGATCCCAGGACCCATGAGATCATGACCTGAGCCAAAACCAAGAATCAGACACTTAACAGCTCAGGTGCCCCCACATGACTGTTTTCAACATGAGGTGGGTAAAGGACCAAGAAGGTCTCACTGGCAGCAGATCCGTTCAGAGAATACTGTTATTCCCAGAAGAGCTGCATTTGAGATGCAGTTTGACCAGCAAAGCTCACAAATCTACAAAGTTAGTTCAAACAGGTGAGACACAAGTGAGTCATTAACAAATCTTGGGAAACTGTAGTCTATCAGCAGAGTCAGTTGTTCATACTTTGAACTTGAAAAATACTCAGGAGGACAGAACAGAAGGGTCATAAGGCTAGAGCAGGTTTCGCCCCAGACTCTCCTAGACACGACTGTCTCTGAACTGCTCCAGAGTACTGGAGTATTACAAAAATAAAAACACAGCATTTTCTACTCTCTGAATTAATAATGGGGGAGATACATAATCATCTAGAAACAAAATATTCTGAGAAGAGATGGTCGTTAAGATGTAAACAAAACATTATGCTCTGAATAGAATGAAAGTGGTAACAGTACAAGACCAGATTGTTGGTTCATGCTGTAAAGTTGTCCTCTACAACCAAGCAAGAGCTTTTTGGGTTCCTCGCAAACTAGGGCTAAAATAGCAAGAAAATTACAAATTAATTTTGTCCCTATATTATACAAACTACTTTAGCTCTCTCGTAAATATTACCAAATTGCTGACATAATAAGGCCATTTATTCACTTGAAAAACAAGCACCCCTTATTCATTGCAGAATGTTAATGGAGCTTCCCCTGTCAAAGAGTTGCATAATATAAGTGCAGAGTTTGCTAAAATATGACCTAGTCGGGGCTAATGCCTAGAAATGAACCAAGAAGACTTTCATGGTCAGCAAGGTTGGGAACACAGCATGAGAGACTCATCATGTTCATTAGCTCACTGCAGATGCTGAGGAGCCCCGCAGTAGAGAAGCCCATTTCATGTTATTTAAACGAGTCCTCTCAAACATAACCGATGGGAAACTTTATTCCCAAGATGAGCTATTAATGCACTTAGGGAGATGTTACATGGACACATTCATAATCAACATCTAAAAGTTCAGACCACGTTACATACACATAATTTGTGCAGTCTCTATCAACATTATGAAAACTCATCAACATTATGAATAGGTTATTATTTTTAAGATTTTAATTTATTTATGACAGAGAGAGATAGTGAGAGAGGGAATGCAAGTATGGGGAGCTGGAAAGGGGGAAGCAGGTCCCTGCTGAGCAGAGAGCCTGATGTGGGGCTCGATCCCAGGATGCTGGGATCATGACCTGAGCTGAAGACAGATGCTTAATGACTGAGCCACCCAGATGCCCCGTAGGTTGTTGTTTAAATTATTTTCTCCTTTTCTCATGGTTTCATTTGAGGGAATAAAAGGATTCATTTGAAAGAAACACTTTCTGGAGATAAGTTATAGGAAAATTGTCACTCTTCCGGTCGGTAAGGCAGAATGCTCTGAAGCCCCCCTCCCTGGTCAATACTCATGTTAAACCCGCAGTCATTCTCCATTCTCCATTTCCTCCATGTCCACGTCCAGCTAACCACCAGAATGTTTAAACATTCTGCCTTCTACAATTGTCCCATCTACTTCAGTCTTACCTTCTCCACGCCACTTTCCTCGTTCAAACCACCAGCTCTATCCTGGCCCCTGAGTAACTTCCCAACTGGTCTCCCTAAATCCATTCTTTACCACGTATGTTGCAGCCAAAATAACCTCTTAACATTTAGAAATATCTTCTACATACTCATTTCCTACTACATACTACCAAGGCAGGGAGAATGATGAAACTATCAACATTATACCCACTAATAAATTTAAGAAATAAGACACTTCTAAGACTTCTATGATCCCACCCATTGCTCCAGAGGTATATACCATCCGAACTTTGTGCTTACTATTCCTTCACTTTTCTTCATAGTTTTATTGCTTATGTATTTACCTACGATATTGAACTTAGTTTTGCATTGTTTTGAACTTTATTATAAATGTATATATATATTTTTTTTACTTGACATTGTGCCTATTAAATTTAATTGTGCCCGTATCCCTCAATTTCCACTGAATAGTATTCCAGTCAATAAATAAATATATTTGTGTGCAGAATGAGATCAAGATACAAGTTTTGTCTTATCCATATGGATGATCAATAAATATTTACCCATTTTCCATTGACAGACACTTGGGTTCTTTCCAGAATTCTACCTCTTCCTTTTTTTCTGTGCACAAACAGTGCTGTTATAAACCTTCCTATTCTTTTTTTAAAATTAATTAATTAATTTGACAGAGAGAGAGATCACAAGTAGGCAGAGGCAGACAGAGAGAGGGGGAAACAGGCTCCCTGCTGAGCAGAGAGCCCGATGCAGGGTTCGATCCCAGGACCCTGAGATCATGACCTAAGCCGAAGGCCGAGGCTTAACCCACTGAGCCACCCAGATGCCCAGACCTTCCTATTCTTAACAAGACAACACTAGGTTGGATATATAAGTTGTGTTGCTGGGTCATAGGGAATGTCCATCTTCAGTGTTACTGATAATGCCCAACTGTTTTCCAAAGAGGCCATACCAAATGTGCACACCTACCCAGAGATGTTAAGAACTCCTGTGACTCCACACCCTTATCAACACTGGGTATAGTCAACTGTCTTTTTTTTTTTTTTTTTTTTTTTGCCAGATGGGTGAGAATAGGCTGCTAACCTAATGTGGTTTGAATTAGCAGTCATTGATGAATTTGGAGGTCATTTTATATGTCTCACTGCACATCTATGCCTTTTGCCCATTCAAAGAACTTCAAATATAATCCTTTCAGGATGGTATATTTTATGCTATGTGTTTTTTTTTTTTTTACCATAATGAAAGTAAATAACTAACTAAAGAAAATATCCCAGTAATAGGTGTTGAAAATACCTACTTCCAGTCTGTAGCTTTCCTTTCACTATTTTTTACATTTCTTTTGATAAACAGAAGATTCAAATTTCCATATAGTTGAATTTATCAGTCTTGTCTTATGACTAATGCCTTTCACACTGTAAATAAGATATAAAATAGTCTGAGTAAGTAAAACAGTGGCAATCAGAAAGATATCCTTTTGTATTATCTTCTAAAAATTTAAAGCTTTACTTTTTTTACATTTTTTTTTTTTACATTTGGGTCTTCAACCCACTTTATATTTGTGTGCAGAATGAGATCAAGATACAAGTTTTGTCTTATCCATATGGATGATCAATCCTTACAGCACCATTTTTAACAAAGACTAGTCTCTTCTTGGCCCACAGCTCTACACAACCACCAGTTTAGGCTCAGGAGTCCATACATGTGTCAAAGCCACATTTGGGCTTCTGGTTCTGTTCCACTGGCTCTGTTCTATTTGTCTGTCCCACACCGTCCCACTACCTCAGCTCCTACTGCTTAATTGGACACTAATCCCAAGTGGGCAAGTCTACCAACTTGCTGCTATTCTTCAAAACTGCCTTTGCTGTTCTTGAGCCATTGCTCTTCCATATAAAACTGTACAGCCTCAAACAAACCAACCAATAGAATTACATTAAATTAATTGGAGAATAACACATTAATTGGAGAAAAAAATTAATATCTTTTTGGTATTAAATCTCTATAAATATGGTTCAGTTCCTCATTTATTTAGGATTTTGAAAATAAAGACAATACACTTTTTATTTTAAATTTTTTTTCACGCTTTTATTTAAATTCCAGTTAGTTAACCTACAGTGTACTATTAGCTTCAGATGTACAATATGGTGATTCAATACTTACATACAATACCCCATGCTCATCACAGTGTGTGCACTCCTTACTCCCCACCATCTATTAACCTATTTCCCCATCCACTTCCCCCCAGTAATCTTCAGTTTCTTCTGTATAGTTAAGAGTCTGTTTCTTGGTTTGACTCTTTTTCTTCTCCCACTGTGTTCATCTGTTTTGTTTCGTGAATCCCACATATAAGTGAGATCCTGTGGTATTTGTCTTTCTGTGACCGACTTATTTCACTTAGCATTATACCCTCCATCTCTATCCACATTGCTGCAAATGGCAAGATTTCATTCTTTTTGATGGCAGAGTAATATTCCAGTGTGTGTGTGTGTGTGTGTGTGTGTGTGTGCGTGCACACACACACACACACACACCCCACAGCTTCTCTATCCATTCATCAGTTGGTGGACATTCATCTCTTTCCATAATTTGGCTATTGTTGATATTGTTGCTATGAACATGGGAGTGCATATATCCCTTCAAATCAGTACTTTTGTATCCTTAGGGTAAATACCTAGTCATATAATTGCTAGATCATAGGGTAGTTCTATATTTAACTTTTTGATGAACCTCCACACTGCTTTCCACAGTGGCTATACCAGTCTACAATCTTACCAACAGTATTAAAAGGAACCTTTTAATAAGAGACTCTTAATCTCACAAAACAAACTGAGGGTAGTGGGGGGAGGGGGATAGGGAGAGGGTGGTTGAGTTATGGACATTGGGGAAGGTATGTGTTATAGTGAGTGCTGTGAAGTGTGTAAGCCTGACGATTCACAGACCTGTACCCCTGGGGCTAATAATACATTATATATTAATTAAAAAAAATTAGTCCTGGGGATGTCATGTACAGCATGGTGACCATGGTTAACAATACTGTTTTGTATATATGAAAGTTGCTAAGAGAGTAGATCTTAAATGATCTCACAGGAAGAAAAATTTATAACTGTGTGTGGTGTTAACTGAACTTACTGTGGTGGTCATTATTTGGCAATATCAACATATGCCAAACCACTTTATGTTGTACATCTTAAACTAATATAATGTTGTTAATTATATCTCAATAAAATTGGAAGAAAAAGAAAGCAAACAAACAAAAAACAAAAAAAAGATTCCCCTTTCTGGGTACATGGGAAGCTCAGTGGGTTAAGCCTCTGCCTTCCACTCAGGTCATGATCTCAGGGTCCTGGAATTGAGCCCTGCATCGGGCTCTCTGCTCAGCAGGGGGGCTGCTTCCCCCTTCCCCCTCTGCCTGCCTCTCTGCCTACTTGTGATTTCTCTCTCTGTTAAATAAATAAAATCTTTTTTAAAAAATAAAAAATAAAATGTTCCCCATTCTCCGCATCCTTGCCAACACCTGTTGTTTCCTCAGTTGTTCATTTTAGCCATTCTGACTAAATGAGTTGCCAACTCTTTGTAATTTTGATTTGTATTTCCCTGATGAGTGATGTTGTGAATCTTTTCATGTGTCTGTCATCTGGTTGTCTTCTTTGGAAAATATCTATTCATGTCTTCTGCCCATTTTTTTTTTTTTTTACTGGATTATTTGGTTTTTGGACATTGAACTTTATAAGTTCTTTAAATATTTTTGGATACTAACCTTTTATCAGATATGCCATTTGCAAATATCTCCTTCCATTCCATAGGTTGCCTTTTAGTTTTGTTATTTCCTTCACTGTGTAGCAACTTTTTAATTTGATGAAGTCCCAATAGCTTATTTTTACTTTTGTTTCCCTTGCCTCAGGAGACATGTCTAGTAAGAAGTTTCAATGGTCAGGGTCAAAAAGGTTACTGTATATGTTCTCCTCTAGGATTTTGATGGTTTCCTATCTCACATTTAGGTCTTCTAACCATTTTTAATTTATTTTTGTATATGGTATAAGAAAGTGGTCCAATTTCATTCTTCTGCACGTGGCTGTCCAGTTTTTCCAACACCATTTACTGAAGAGACTGTCTTCTTCCCACTGGATATTCTTTCCTGCTTTGTTGAAGATTAGTTGACCATAAAGCTGTGGATTCATTTCTGGGTTTTCTATTCTGTTCCACTGATCTATGTGTCTGTGCTCGTGCCAGTACCACACTATCTTCATGACTACACCTTTGTAATACAACTTGAAGTCAAATTGTGATGCCTCCATGTTTGCTTTCTTTTTCAGGATTGCTTTGGCAATTTGGGTCTTTTTAATTCCATACAAATTTTAGGATTTCTTTTCTAGCTCTGTGAAAAACTACTGTGGTATTTTGAGAGGGATTGCATTAAATCCATAGACTGCTTTGGGTAGTAGACATCTTAATTATATTTGTTCTTATTTTAGATTTTTTTTTAGTAGGTATCTCATCCTCTTTTTATTTCCACAATGGTATCTTTAAAATTGTTTTTCAGTTTGTTGATGATAAACAGAGATGGAATATTAATTTTTATACATTGTTTATCCAAAAAAGTTTCAAACTTCTCATTAATGTCACTAATTTATGTATACATACTTGGGATTTTCTCAGCAAACAATCAATCATCTGCAAATAATGACGGTTTTGTTACTTCCTTTCTAACGCTTTTATTTTTTTCTTTTCCTGTCTTATTGCCCTGATGAATGCTGCGCTGAAGAATTCCAATGAGTATCCTCAACTTATTTTTTATTTTTATGGAAATGTTTGTTATAAGCTTGGTGATGAATTGAATGAGAAAATGCAGAAGTTTCTAAGTAGGAAGAAAAGAATACTTATGCAAACCTTAAACAAGCTCTGTTTCTTTGAAAAAAACAAAAAACAGAAAAAGATGACAACGACAACAAGCCTTAAAAATCTTTCTTCAGGATGCCTGGGTGGCTCAGTCGCTTAAGCCACTGCCTTCAGCTTAGGCCATGATCCTAGGATGGAGTCCTGCATCAGACTCCTTGCTCAGTGGGGAGCCTGCTTCTCTCTCTACCTCTGCCTGCCACTCTGCCTGCTTGTGCGTGCTCATTCTCTCTCTCTCTCTGACAAGTAAATAAAATCTTAAAAAAAAAAAAAAAAAAGAGTCTTTCTTCTCTAAATGTAGCTATGCTTCTTCTAAAGACCACTTAAAACAATGTACTCAAAGGGCTACGGCTACTGACAATAAACAAAGGAGACAATACCAGCGAAGAGATAAACCTGTATATTTTCTCAAAAGGAAGAGTCAGCTTATCCTCATTACCACAGATTTTCACTAATATAGAAAATCCAGAGCTCAGTAATACACGGCCTTAGAACAATAAATTACATATAAGGTCAAAAATAGGTATGTAGCATGACTATCATTATATATTTGGGGCACATGACTAAGCTTCTAAGACAACCAAAACTACTCCTATGAAGTTGTTTTTTTTTTTAACTTTTCTTTTCCCTCAAAGTTTTATTTAAATTCTAGTTAGTCAACACAGTGCAATATTGGTTTCAGAGGTAGAATTCAGTGGTTGATCATGTACAAACAACACTCAGTGCTCTTCACAAGTGCTTCTTAATATTCATCCCCCATCCCCCACCCATATTTCACTGAAAAATAACCCTGTTTAGCCATCACAGAGGGCATATAGAATCTTTCCTTTCCTCCAAAAGGCTCCTTTGTGCCTTTGTACTCTGG
The DNA here is from genome assembly GCF_011764305.1 of Mustela putorius furo. NCBI lineage: Eukaryota > Metazoa > Chordata > Mammalia > Carnivora > Mustelidae > Mustela > Mustela putorius. The sequence goes on from NW_025422171.1 coordinate 5,135,533, forward strand.
TGTCTGGCTTCTTTCTTTTGGCATATTTCTGAAATTCATCCCTATTTTTTTTTTTAATTTCTTTTCAGCGTAACAGTATTCATTGTTTTTGCACCACACCCAGTGCTCCATGCAATCCATGCCCTAATACCCACCACCTGGTTCCCCTCAGATTGTTTTTCAGAGTCCATAGTCTTTCATGGTTCATCTCCCCTTCCAATTTCCCTCAACTCCCTTCTCCTCTCCATCTCCCCTTGTCCTCCATGCTATTTGTTATGTCCACAAGTAAGTGAAACCATATGAAAATTGACTCTCTCTGCTTGACTTATTTCACTCAGCATAATCTCTTCCAGTCCCGTCCATGTTGCTGCTAAAGTTGGGTATTCATCCTTTCTGATGGAGGCACAATACTCCATACTGTATATGGACCACATCTTCCTTATGCCCTTCAACAGACAAATGGATAAGGAAGATGTGGTCCACATACGAAGTACTATAAAGACAAAATGCACTGTTACTTTACTTGTCTAGTCAATGTGAATTGTTCCCACGTACGTTTGAGTATCAGGACCTGAAGATCCACTGGACAATTAGCCTTAACTGACGAGCCTTTCCTCAGCATTTTAAAGTTTACGAAGTATCTTCAAATTCATTCTCTATCAAACTGGCTAAGCTGGAAGAATATAAACCAGGCCCTACCAGTAGCCACCACAACACCTCATCAGGGCTGCCTGCCTGAGAACAAAATGAATCCCAAAAAAGACAGACCGGAGAAATGGAAAGAAAGAAAAACATTTCGAACGAATGGTGTGTAAGAACTAACGAGATCCAACTTACCTGAAACCAAATACACCCTTGCACCTTCCAGTTATGAGACTCAATAAATTCCCTTTTCAGCTCAAGAAATAGGAGTTGGGTTTCGACCAGCTGCAACTCAGAGTCCTAAGTAAGTGTCAGTCGCATTGCTAACTGCACCAGCCAACACTCTCTCTGCCACACCCAGCCTCCCCCCAGCATGATTTCATGAACCCCAACGCAACCTAAATGATCTCAGAGAAAACAGGTAAGCCTCACTATAAGCCCCAAATATGGTGATATTATCTAATTTACAGGTTTGAGAGTGAAATTCGAGGTTCTCTTGCAAAGCAAGTAGAGTCTGGCACCTAGTCTGGCACCGAGCAATCAATAATGCTCCCACTTTCTAATCTGGCCATACTAAGTGAGATAGGATATGCAAAACTTCTATTATAATCCCTGATACAAATAAGTACTCAACAAATGTCAATTTCCTTTGCAATGAAAATGATTAGGGGCTGATCATCACATTCATCTTACACCACTAACCATCTTTACCATTATAGGAAAATAACAACAAAGAATGCAGACTAACTCCAATGACCATTTTCACCTCCTACCTTTCCAGGAATCCAGAAACACACTGCTAACAGGAAGAAAATAAGCACATGTAAATGGATGGTTAGAGATACTAACTGGGCCAGGCAATTTCCAGCATTTGTCTGTTGGAAACCTTGACCTACATGTAGGGATTTCAAATTCTGCAAGGGGAAGATGACCATGACATACTCACTCTGACAGAGATACTAACTGGATCATTCAGTGGCACACAATAGGATCAAAATGCAAGACTCACAGTATTTGGAACGTATGGCAAGCCATAAAATTTCTCCTGTGTTTCCCTGAGAATGTCTGTGGTTGATGTCCTCAGCGGGTGCTTCCCATGGTAGATCTGATCCAGAGTGGCATAAAAGACCTAGACAGATGAAAATGTCCACTTAGCCTTGGCAGTCCATCCTTCCATCTAAGACGTGATGGGCCAAAGACATTATAAGCATACCAGAATAATAATTACACATACCAACTGAAAACATTTACAAATTCAAGTGTATATGGCTTGAGACATATTTGTACCACATTTAAGACCACACTGATGATGAAAAGGAAAGCTTTCAACCGTTTTATGATGAAGGAGATTAAAAAAATTTTGGACACTATCTGTAAGGTACTCTTCATGTACAATGGAGTAAATTAAATTTGTGACCACAAAACTGGAATTTGGCCCATAGATATCTATAGATATACATAAAATATATGGTTAGAAATATGAAAAAAAATGAAGTTACAACTTGTGACCTTCTGATCTCATAAATCCTGTTTGGTCTCTTCCTTGAATCCTGCCATATCTTAAATGAGGGCAGTGAAATGGTCCAAATCCCAGTTTTGTGAAAAGGGACAGAATGTGAAATAGATGGGGTAAGGTGAAGAAAAGGAACAGCAATCTTTCATCTGGCAAGTACAGATGTTCCTAAGAATTCTGGTGCAGCTGTTGCCAAATCTGGAGCTAGGGCCAAGCTGGCCCCCACACCCGGTGCTGGGAGATACCAGGGAAGCAGCTGCCGTGCATGGGTAGTTCTGCCTTAAGGAGGTGACCAGGAGAGAATGATCACTCACCTCTGAGGAGAGGACACAGGGCATTGAAACATGATAGAAGAATAAAGCATTAGTTTGAACATGAAATCTGTTGCTTATGAAGTTCTGAAAACTAAATTTTACAGAGCAAATCTGAAGTAAAGATAAAGGGCTTTTTCACTGGAACATTTGGCTTGAGTATTAACACTGTTTGGAGTTCACCTGAAGCAAGGAAGTAGAAAACTTGCTTTATTTTAAAGAAAAAATTCTGACATGCAATTATGTTTCTGATATGTATCTTTCTGATTTAAAAATGGAATTTGTAGAGAATGTGCAGCTGTTGACTTAAAAGAACAGAGGATTAGTTTGGATAAAAGAAAAAATTTAAATGACCTCTAGCTCTTGGCTTCATCTAGATATAGAATTATGGTTCTAAATTATAAGTCAAGTTTAAACCTTCCCTAGAAAAATACAGACATTTCCTAAATATAAATATTGCTTTACTCTAACTGGTAATCTAAACATATAGCTAAATACAGCTCTTTCAATTCCATATTCTATAATGAGTAACAACGCATAAAGTAATCAGAGAAGCCAAAATTACTCATCCGCATCTTGTCTATATTCTAAGAGAGTAGGTTATTAGGAACTGCAACTTAAATTCTAACTTCCACTAAGGTGTTTTGTTTTTTGTTTTTTCTTTGCCAATCTATAAACAAATCGGAATTTAAAAGTTTCATTCCTATAGTTAAGACTTCCGCAAATGAAAGGCATAAACATGGATTGAATTTTTTAATGATAAAAACAGAGCAAAATAAATGAAATGTGCATGTGTTTCATGCTTATTTGCTGATAAAACAAACAATTCTAAAGTGATGAGCCTATTTGCCCACCCAGGGAGACCAATAGCCTTATAGCAACAGAAAAACAGGAGCTTATTTTTAAAACAATGCACAAGAGGAAAAAAATTGCAATTTTAAGAACATTGTGTATACCCCCTTAGAAACCTGGAACAATTCACTTCCTTTCCACCCTTATTTGTCTGCACTGTACAAGGGGGCTATTGTGGAATAGGAAAGCTGGCACGGGTTGCTGCTCTGGCAAGAATCTGCCCCCCTCTCCTTTCTCTTCCTCTGTCTCTTAGGGGGTTATTCATTTGGGGGGGAAGGAAGGAAAGGTTGGTTTTCCATTTTAAAGGAAAATCTTCAGAACAAATATTCAAAAAGAAAGCCACAACCCAGGTTTTTAAAAGGTAGGACTTCTACTATAGATATCAGCAAATTGAAAGACTTTTGCTGAGTAATGCTAATTTTTTAAATAATTCAGAGGTCCTTCTAAAATTACATTGATATGCAGAGACATTAATATAAATCAAATATAAATAAACAGTTTTTCTATAGTGTACCTTTTCTTCAAATATATATTTTAAGGTATAACATAAACAGAGTTCATAAGGGCTGAATTTTACAAAACCATAGAGCAATTAAATGGAGCCCACACTTTTAAACAGGTAGCTGGATCACTATAAAATGAATATTGCCTGAGATGAAAGATGGGTATTTGGGCTGTGTTTACAGAATTCTCAAGACCCGATGAAGAGTAAGGATTCCATAAACAATCTCAGGAATTACAAGTAACCGAAACATCTGGTATCATGTAGACCTGACATCCATATGGTTCCTAAGATCTTTCTAGTCTGTATCTGGAAACCTAGAAAACTGGCTTTGAATATTATCTAAAACTAACAGTCACTATTGTTTAAACCTCACGTCAAAACTAAAAAATTTTAAAAAGATACAAAGGGACATAAAATATAACATGGTTGCTGAAATGTATGATTTAGAAGTCACGTGCCTTTCCCAAGCTTTGATCTTCCCGACTGAAAATGGGAAATAACCTTATTTAACATCCACTTCACAAGGATAGTCTGAGGACTGAGTGAGTCGGTTTGGGTCAAGTTCTTTGAACTCAGATGAAAGATGTCTTAGAAGCATAATTATTATAATAAATGTGTAGCACTGGCAAGAATTTAAAGTTATATATTTATTTTGAATAATCACTCTGAAAAACTTCAGAACAAAGGTACATACATACCTGAAGTTGCATATCGGCAGCAGCACACACCTTTTTCGATTCACAAAGTCGAGACACCATATTTTTGGGCAGTGACTTGAAAAACAAAAGAATATATATGTGAGTAAGTTGTTTAATAAGTCGCTGCACTGTGTGCTTATGGGGTAGGAAAGTTAAAAATGACAACAAACGAATAAATGAATTACTGAATTTAGTCACGGTGCCTGTCAAATTAGGGTCCATACAGGAAAAATACAGCACTACAGGGAACTAAGATAGTGGCATAGATCTTTTAAAATCTGTTTAAAACCTTAGAAAAGAAAAAAAAAACCTAGTAAAATTGATTGCTTTTTCTGTTCTTTGTTACCAGTGAAAGCCTGTTCAAGTGCTCTGTTAACTTTTAAATGCACCTAATAACGGCTGATAGGAATAAAGAAGTCAAGTGTGGAGAAATAGATGATAATCCATGGTGTCGGCCAGTATTAAAGCTGAACTGATATCCTAACAAATAACCATAATAATGAATTGCACACTCTTTTATTCTCCAACCTGAAAGAATTGCAGAGCTTGGAAACTCAGTTTAATGACCCTATTTGATTTAAGGCTTCCTCCTCGAGACTAATTAGGCCTAATCACATAACATCACATATTCGCTTAGAAAGCACTAATAATGTAGTCAAGGAAACACTTCAGTCACCTTACTCTACTTTAACATCATTAATATTGATCTTTACTGAAGAGAGCTACCACTTTATACAATTCTATGTATAATCTAAATGAAGCTAAAAGCCCCTCTACAGGGAAACCCATCCCAGAAGACACCTGGGGCAGGTTCCTAGCACTACTGTTGTGTAAATTAACCACCCACAAATGACCACCGTGAGCTGTCTGCTGGACAGGGGTCTGGGCACTACCATATTTACATGTATCCCCTTAGAGTGCCCAGCCTACAGGAGACACTCCATAAATCTTTCCAGAAGGAACGAATGAACACTAGAATGATCGTTTAAGAAAGGCTTAAGTGAAAGCCTACAGCAGTACATGATGAAGGCTCAGACAACAACAAAGCCTATTCTCTCTTCTTCCTGTTTGGCTATAAGAAAGGCATACCAGGCAAAAAAGGAAATTTTAAGGAATTAAGACATGGATTGAAGGAGGTTATACAGTGTAGATTCTGACACAGGTGGAAAGGCCTGGGGCTTTCTCACACCAGGGGCAGCCATCTTGTATAAAACAAAAATTTCCTCAGACAGAATTTTTAAAAGTCAATATTTAGTTAAGTCATAAATGCTAAATGCCTCTATCAGAATGCTCAATTTCGTTAAACCTCACTTTATATTATATCTTCAGCTGACATGACTTGTGCTATACTTGGATTGTTCATGCCTTGCAAAACTTTAATAGTTCTGTTTTCATTTAAAAAAAAAAAAAAGGTATGTGGAAGGATGTCGTTTTCTCATTTTTCCAACAATGAAAAACACTGTGGGTGAGCACTGTATTAGGTCTCAGGGACAGAAAATGGCCAACAGACAGGGTCCTGGTCCCATGAACTTCCTCGGCTGGCATCCCCCATGTAAGCACAATTTTAACAAGAGTCAACAACTATCATAAGCACTAAGACGGAAAAGCAGTGCAGATCTGTAGGAGAGCCACGATCTAAAAAGGCTTAACTGAGGAACGCAGGTAGACGTGAGACCCACACAGTGAACAGGCATTAAGGAAAAAGGGATGGGCTGCAGGGAGAAAGAAGCGTCCCAGGCAGAAGAGACGCTGTGTGTGGAGGCAGAAGAGGAGAGGGCCCTTGGCGGGTGGAGAGGAAGCCCCAGACAGGCAGGAAAGCAGGGTTCCAGCAAGCTGGAGAGCCAGGTGGGAGCAAAGCAGGGACACTGGTCTCCGCCCTCAGACTCTGACTCACGGTAAGCCACTGGGGAGTTCTAAACGACGAAGTAATAAGGTCCGATCTGTGTTTTTAAAAGGTTCTTTTGGCTGCCGTGTAGACGCTGGAGAGGAGGAAGGCAGAAGTGGGTTAGGAAAAAACCCAGGAAGCTATAGGTAGTGCACCAGTGACGCACATCAGTAATAAAAGCCACAGCCAGAGTGCTGGGGCAGGGGTGCCATGGAGAGGGCTGGAACCGAGTGGGAGGTGAGAACCAACACACAGCACTATTCCCGGGAGTGTGCCCCAGAGGTGCAGAGGGTAAGGCAGTACCACAGAAGGAACGAGGGGGAGAGGGAAGTCCCGTCTGAGCTTAGAAAATGTACAAGCAAGCTTAAGAAATGCTGATGCCAATGAACCCTACAGGGACAAAGACTGCGGATGTAGACAGAAGAGACAATGACTCCTGAATCAGGAATGCAAGGTTCCTGAACAGGCAGGAGAAGTGGCACAGACCCCAAGAGGGAGGAGACTCAAGCGTCGGGCTCCCATGGATGGGCCGTCAGGCAGGAAGCTGTGAGAGGAGATGGATGCCCAGGCCTAAGGAGGTTGGACGAAGTTGTGGAGAGTGGTCCACGGAGAAGTGCAGAATCATCAGCCCTGGGAGAACCCTGGGATCCCAGTCTGGACTGGCATATGGGCAGAACTGAGGATTAGGCAGATGAGGGAACAGCAAGTGGGTGAGGAGGAAGGTCAGATCAGCAGTGGGAGATGGTGAGGGTAGGAAGGTGCCCCTGCTTATTGGGAAACAAGCAGCCCCCAGGGCCCACAGCAGTGGTCAGGCATCTTTGAAAGGTTTACTACTTCTGCTCTGTAGATAATCATATGGAAATGCCGAGTAATGGATCTAAGAGCTAAACCCAACATAACCCCTTTCCATTCGAAGTAGCTTACTTATTGTGAGGGTGCAACCTCAGATTCAAACCCACACAGAAATGGCTAACATTAAAGGGACAAATTTAATCAAGCTTAATTCCTTCCTTGTCCAGTTTACAAAAAAAAAAACAAAAGATGTAAAGAAAGACAGCACATAAGAACAGGGACAGCTAAAAACACAGTTCATCAAAATTTACGTAATAAAAGGAAACACATTCTATAGTTATAGAAAAAATTACTACTGGGGGAAGTGAGTCTGTGTTATTTTTTGCAACTTCCCAAGAATCTAATTATTTCAAAATAAATGGTTAAGTACAAGAAAACCTCCTAAAAATTATGTATTCAAGGCCTATTATACATACTGTAGTAAATTCAAGGAATGTCTACCAAAAATATACGGAAACATATAGAAGGTAAGTACAATCTTGGTAGACTAGTTCAAAGCAAAGTCTGCCTGCCTCTCTGCCTACTTGCGATCTCTGTCTGTCAAATAAATAAATAAAATCTTTTTAAAAAATCTAGTTCGGGGGATTAATGAGTAGTATACTTGTGATGAGCACCAGATGTTGTAAGGAAGTGCTGAATCACTATATTATACACCTGAAACTAAGATTGCACTGTATGTTAACGGCCTGAAACTTGAATAAAAACTGAAAAAAATAAAAATAAATAAAAAGCTGATTTGGCTCTTAGTCAATTGAGATTAACAAATGCATTTCAGCTGTTGGAACAGTTAAAAGCAGAACTTAGAGATACTGCAGATCTGGTTTGCAGACAAAGCGAGTATCACAATAGAGTCCAATGAATTGTTTGGTCTCCCGGTGCATATAAAGTTATATTTACACCATAGTCTATTCAGTGTACAATAGCATTATGTCTAAATAAACAATGTATATATCTTAACCTAAAAATACGTCATTGCTAAAAAATGCTAACCATCGTCTAAGCTTTCAGTGAGTCGAAATCACTGACCACAGCTCACCGTAACAAATGCAGTAAAATGAAAGTCTGAAATATTGCAAGAATTATCAAAATGTGGCACAGAAACATAACGTGAACAAACACAGTTGAAAATAAGGCACCAACACACTTGCTTGGTATAAAGTTGCTACAAAACTTCAGTCAGTAAAAAATGTAGTTAACTGCAAATCCCAATGAAGCAAAGTATAGTAAAATGAAGTATGCCTTTATATATTTATATTATTCTCTTGAAAAGTACATCCTTTTTTTTTTAACAAAAATAAGGTGAAAACTTAAATACCATAAAAACTAATTTTCAAGTTACATGAGAATTTTTTAATAAAAATATTTAGAAGTTAAATCTTAAATTTCAAATTAGAAAAATGTTTCCTGGTTAAGATTTTCTTCTGTAGATATCACTTTACCAACCAGAGGTATGACAACCAATATTGAAAAAAATTTAATTTTTGCTGTCATTCCACAAGTGGATCTATCTAGTGAGTAGCACAGCTGTTTCACATTATTGTCTCCTAAAGAGACAATTGTCTCTCACATTTGATATACTGAAGAAACAGAAAATGAATATATCGAAGCTGACAGGTTTTATATATATATATATATATATATGTGTGTGTGTGTAAATGTATTTAAAACACCTGAACCTCAAATGATATTGGAATTATTTAAATTGAAAATTCATCAAAGTTCATGGCATCAGAAGTAATAACTCTTTCACCATATCATAGACCACATTTTTTTATCAGACTATTTCAATCTTCGTAACTTCCACAGTACAAAACACTTCACTAAAGCGCCCATCCTGACATGGCATGTCATTCTCGGTTCTCCTTGGGATCTGGACACAGTCATATTCATTCAAGATTAAGAGGAATCCTACTTGCAGACTAAGAATGTTGTAAATCAAGAATAAAATTCAAATTGACTAGAGTGAAGAATGAATGATGGCATAAGAAATGGCACAGCTGGACAGCTGTCTTGGGCCTTTCAGGCTGTTTCCAGGATCCTTAACTTCTGTCTGCTGAAATGGCTACTTCATATCATCCCATAAATCCAGAAATACCATTCCCTCCAGGAAACTTCTTCTTGAACCCTTCAAAGGAGAACCGAGAGCCTTAAACCAACACCCTTCTGACTGTGAACTTCCATTATTATGCTTCACTGGCATGTAAAGGAAAGAGAATATGTTTTGGAGCCAGACCAAACCAAGTCTGAATCCTTTTTTTTCTTTCTCTCCAAGTCTGAATCCTAACTGTGCCACTTACCAATTTGGCGGCATAATGTCGGGCAATGTACCGAACTTCTCCATGACACACTTTCCTCATTGACAAAATGTATTATCTTTTTGCAGAATTAGATGAGAATTGACCAGAATGTATTTTTAAAACATACTATGTGAGGTTCAACAGAGTAGATGCTGAGTAAATGGTAGCTACTATAATTTACTATTACAGTTGTCCTGTGTAATACAATAATCATTGACTTTGACAAACTTTACTTACATTTTACTGTTTTAGCTACATATTCAGCAAATATGGCCTGTTTTAGATTTATAAGTTCTTAGGAGACAGAAATTATAGCTCAACAGTTCTACATAGCACCTAACAATCAAGCTCTTAATAAGGAAATGTACTTTCAAAGTTTCCTATTTATAGTTCTCTTCATTTGCATAATAGCCAAATAAGCATAATGAAATACTTGTGCCTCCTCAAATGGTCCAGCTTTAGAAGAGGATCCCTTCTCCATCATGGTGATTATTTTAAGGTTTTTAGAACAATTACATCAACTAACTCTCTCTTCCATAGTTCAATACCTGCCACAAAACTTGGCTATTAACTCACATCTGAAAAGATTTTTCTCTCATTTTAGGTGGAATTGGTTATCAAAAGTGAGTCAGTTCTTCATCTGCAGAGTCCAGTTCTTACTTAGAAAATGTTCCCTTTCTGGTGACATTTTAGTCACATGTATCTCGTGCTATGGATCTTGATATTTCAAACTTTCAGCTTATGACAAGTCTGCTGTGAATTCTATGGACCCTCAGGGTCTCGGCTTGCCACCCCTCCCCACCCACTCCCCTCCTCCACTCCCTGCCCTCTGGCTGCCTTCAGGGTTTTCTCTTTATCTTGGACTATGAGTGTGTTCTTTTGTTATTTATCCTGCTTGGGGTTCTCTAAGCATCTTGGATCTCTGGCTGGATTTTCATGATTTTTGGCAAATTCTCGGCCATTATGCCTTCAAACAGTTCTTCTGCCTTATTGCCTCTCTCTTCTTCTTTGTGCAACTCCATTTGCCCCAAAGTTCTTGGACACTCATGCTCTGCTCTGCCCCTGACCCTACTTTTTTCTCCCTCTTTGTATTTCAGTTTGGGTAATTTCCACTGACCTGCCTTCAAGTACAATGAGCTCACATTCTTTCTTCAGCTGTGTCAAGTGTACTGATGAGCCCCTCAAAGGAATTCTTCTTCTATGATATCACGGCATTATTTCCTGCATTTCCATGTGAGTGTCTCTCATAGTTTCCATCCTTTGCTTCATCTGCTCAAGTATGTTGTCCACCTTTTCCTTTAACAGAGTTATTTAAATCCCCATCTGATAGTTACTTTGAATTCATTCTAGTTAGTAGTTAAAGTCCCTGGGTCTAACTCAAGGGATTCCTTTACTTCTGAGCAAGGAGGCTGGGTTTTGTGCTGTTCCTGTGTAGCAGCCACTCATCTCCTGTAGGCCGCCAACACTGGGGAGGGCCCCATGCAGTCTCCCGCCCTGCGACCAGGACTTCTCCTCCGTATCTGGTGAAGGCTGATGGAAAAGAGCCTCCAGGTGAGTGCAAACACTACAGCTATGCCAGACTGATAGGGCAGCCCACACTTGGCCTCCGACAATTTATTAAAATGTTCTCTGATTTATCTTTCCCCTTCTGCACGGCAGCCAAGCCTTCCAACATTCTTTGCCACTCAGACAATCTCATGGGCCTAGGGGCTCAATGTTCTTAGAAGCTCAAGAAAAGTTAGGATTTTATCTTTTTTCTGTAGTTAACTTGAGAGCAGTGCTCTTTCCAGCTTTCCATATGCCCAATGGTACAGACTTTCATCTGTACAACTACTTAGGTTTTTAGCTTCCAAAGGAAAAAGAAAGGCAGAAAAGCTTTGTAAGGAGTGAACCACTCTCCATCAAGTCAGAAATTAGACATCATTAAAGATTATCATGAAGAAACCTGCAGTGTACTGGCAGTTGTGGTAGGAGAGTTGATTTTCATACCATCAAGCAGGCATCTAGGAGAGTTAGCGCGCTTTAGCCAAAAGATAGTTCACTCAACAAATATTTATTCACTGCCTGTCATGTGACAGGCAAAGTTGATATATCAGTGAATAAAACTGATAAAAATCCCAGTTCTCAAGGAACTTACATTCTAGGAGACCCTGTCATTATTATTTTTAAATTACCAATGGGGGGGAAGAGAAGACACTTTTCATTATCTCAGCTCCTATAGGCTTAAAGAATAAAGTGCCAGAGATATAAAGCACTGTCTCCTTCTGGTTGACCAAAATGATCAAACTGTGCTGACAAGGCTGTGCACACAGGCAATCTTTATACATTTTCAATTCATTTGTGAGTTTTCTTACCTCGTATTTAAATAAGACGAGTAGTCAACAGTGAATGAGGGTTAGATATGCATGTAATTCACATTCATATGCTTTCAAAGGAATGAAATGGTAAAATACACAAATACATTATCTCAATATATACTAAAAGCACCAACAATTATTCACGCATTTACCCAATAAATCCTTAGTATAAGGTGCCATTCTAGGAACCATGGGAAGAAGAAAGAAACCATCATCTCTTGCCCTCAAAAGAATGACAATTTCAATACCTGCTTCCCAAGAGGAAATCTGTGCTGTCTGTTGTAGCTGTGTAACTTCAGGCTTTTAAATTTATTTTCATTTATTTATGTACCCCTTCCAAATTCAGTCTTGCAATTCAACCATACTACGGCTTGATGGTGAAAGTAACCCTTTGCAAAATTTGTTTTATCAACACCCTAAGTGGGGAGGTGCATGGGTGGCACAGTTGGTTGAGCACAGATTCTTGATTTTGGCTCAGGTCCTGATCTCAGGGTCATGAGATTGAGCCCCACATGGGGCTCTGTCCTCAGCGCAGGGTCTGCTTGAGTTTCTCTCTCCTCTCTGTCTGCCTCTCCCCCTCAGCATGCTAGCTCACTCTCTCTCTCTCTCCCTCTCTCTCAAATAAATAAATAAATCTTAAAAAAAAAAATACAAGTTCTTCCCCAAAAAAGGATTAGTGGTAATAAAAATAATTTCTAGTCAATATTAATTGGCATACAATTAATAGATGATTAAAGTAGAGATAGGAAAATGAAGGCGGGAAAATAAAATGAGGTCAGAATGGAAGCTAGACACATAAACATACATGTCTCATGCTTTCATCCATCTTCACAGCTGGGTCACAAATTAAGCTCTAGTCAGAGGGAGAAACTCAATGAGGTGCCTATTCAAACTTCTATGAATACAGATCTAGTTCCTTTATCTGGGATTCCATAATTCAGAAAGGTCTGAACTGAAAGATTTTCATAAATGGCAAAACGTGGCCCGAACAAAAGTGAAGTCTGCAAAGTGTTAATCCCACTTGGTAAATTCGCAGAAACATGAATTCCTTTGACTACCAGGTACTCTGTCAGAACCCACTAGTTTTTTAAATTCAAAATATACAACATATAAACCATTTTACTTTTCTAAAATCCAGAACACACTCAATTCCGAAGTATGCAATCCCAAAGCTGGAGACAGAAAACAATGAATCTCTGTGTAGCATACATTTTGTGGAAAGTGAACTTTCCACTGAAAAGAAAACAGATAGACAAAAAATAAAGTGTTTCATTCAAAGTACTCCACAGACACTACTGTGTATTTCCTGAAGAGAATTTGTAAGTGTGTCATTAATAATGAGTTAAATAATCAAGTAAGTGAGAGACTCCTCTACATTCCTCATTCTGTATCTGTGGAACCCAGCTGGGTCTGAAGTAACTTGGCCTCCATGGGCTGCTGGCTGCCTCCCATGTCCCTGTTTCCTGAGGCGGGGCCCTGCCTTGTGGTAGAAGATACAGCAATAACAGCAGGTCAGGTTTGTCCATGAGATTCCCCCAAATTAATTTCTTTCCCGGAGATACCCAGATCAAGTTAAGATATTTAAAGTTATGAGGAGTCCTACCTTCTGAAGTACAGAAACCTTAATTAATTTCTACACTTATTTCCCAAAATTATTTGAGCACAAAACATGCTTCCACACCATAATATATCTTTATAGAATCAAGTGATTCAATATATAGGAGACTAGTTGGGAAATAATTTGCTAAGGAAACTAAAGGTGAACTGTAAATACAAGAAAAATTATTATGAATCAAATTTCTTTTTTAAAGTGTTTGAATGTAATTGTATCATTCTCACTAATCTTTGCATTTCTCTCTGACCCTAAATTTACCCACTTTCTTCAGAAAGCTTCTTTTCAGCTCTTTAAATCCCATCTTGGCACTCTCCTCTCCAGAGGCCAGCAGACTCCCCAGGTTTTCTGCAAACGGGTCTCCAGGATGCCCCAGCTGCTTCCTTGGCCCCACCTGTTCAGTGCTTTGGCCAGAGCGGTCTTTTCTAAACCATGAGAGCTGATGGAGCGAACGAAAGAGAATACGCTAACATGCTTTCCTTTACGGTCAGGAAACAAACAGGCTGAGTTCCAAAAGGACACTTTTCTCTAGTCTTCTACTGCAATAGCATGTCCCAAAGTTCCTCTGGCTTCTCCGCTTCAGTCACCTGCTGTCCTCTGCCAAGCTGCAGACGGAAGATAGGCCAGCCTCACACAACTTGAGTCTAGACTGGAAATGCCAAATAATCACAGCCCCACATCCCACATTTGTTCCCGGCAAAATTCTTTTTCTACAGCAAAAAGAGGCAAATTTCCATTTTGTTCTTTTTCGGGTATGTCCTAGTTATCAATATTGTTTTCAAAGGGCCATCTCAGTTAAATACAAAAGTACCTCTAGTTATACCCTTAACAAAACTTAGCAGTCTGCAACCTTACAAAATAATCTCAGTATGGAGCTGTTCAGACACAGTTTTCTGAAGCAATCTGGATCCTTCACCAAGGGCAGACTATTTTGAACAAAGTGTGAGAACACGAATGCAGATTTATTTCCAAAGTAATATTTATTGAATGAACTTTGTATGTCAGATAATGTATGCCCTAGCCTGAGTTTCTTTTACAAAAACACCTGTAGTTTCGGTGGGGAGGGGCAGGTTTCTGTCTCTATAGAAGGCTGCTGGGTCTGAACTAGCCTTGGTTTGATGCTGGCTCACTCCTTTGTGCACTGAGCCGAGGCTCTGCCGATTGGAGCTATAAAGGCAAGTAGGTTTGTCAGGGAGGCCTGCTGGGCTCATCTTTGCGAAGCACCCCACTGTGTGCAAGGGGCGCGACCAAACTGCTGGTTAATATAACAATGCTCCCTTCCTACTCCTGTCGCCGTGGACAGGAAAAGGAATGTATACTGAAACCGAACAAGGCAAGAGAAAATGCCTCAAGAACCACAAAAGAGGTATGGATAGAGCAATGGAGGAAATTATAAGGCAGCAATTACCTAAAGCGTCTGAAAGGCAATTACTCTAACAATTAATTGTATCTCCTGTATTATTAGAGTGGTGGTATTTCAAAGATTCACCCTAGCTATAAAATATAGAAAGACACTGTGGTTTTCACCCCCCATTGCTAAATAGGAAAAAGGGAGAGTTGTTTCTACAACGGGAATATGATATGCCAATAATTAACTGCCGTGACCTAATTTATTTTAATAATCCAATACGAGGCAACCCTCTCGGGTCCCCTCCCTCTTTGGGAGCTCTGTAAACTACAGGGACCCAGCCTCAGTCTCAGAGGCTGGTAGACTCCACTGTCCCACGCCATGGTTCTGCTCCGCACAGAGTAGCAGTTCCTATTTCTAGTATTTTGTTCATTTATTCATGCTATCTTATGCACTACTGCTGCATCTGGTGGTTTCAGGTTAAGTTTCTGGAGCCCCAACCGACTCTGAGGCATAGCCATCGTGGTGTGAAAGGTCCCTTGAAAACACCCAAGGGACCAGAAGCCCCGTCCTTCTCTGCGCACCCAAAGCACACGGCTATACTAGAACCCACTCCCAGCCCGCACTTCTTCTTTTTTAAATGCCAGAACACAACTGTGGCCAAAGAGACAAAACAAAAGACCACAAAATTGATTCTTCCTTTTATCAAGAAAGTAAAGTCTGATTCCCTGCTTATAATTAAAATATGAATAATAAGGACAATAATTACCCAACTACATGGAGTCCAAAAGAAGTAAAACCCAGCAGCCTCAGCATCATCTGGGAGATTCTCAGAAATATAAAATCCTGGGTGCTCCATACCCACTGAGTCAGAATCTACATTTTAACCAGATCCCCAGGTGATTTCATGCACAGTAAAGTTTGAGATATTCGGGCTTAGAAAAACATAAGCATCACAAGTGCTCAAACAACAAAGGTGAGCAAAATTAAATCATCCTGATTTGACAGGCAGAACTGTAGGAAGGGAGCACCGCAAGAAAGACAGAGGACTGCGTCTGAGGTCAGGCAGTTTGGGGTTTCTTTCTTTTTTTTTTTTTAAAGCTTGTGTTTTCTACGACGACTCACTCGCTTTGGGATGGCAGGCAAGTCTCTTGGTATCATGTTTTCTCAACTGTAAAAGGAGGGTCAAAAAATACCACTGCAAAAAAATTCTTATAAAGATTCATTGTGGTAATAGTCAGTCACCTTGTGAAAAGGATTAAGCTGGATGAACTTCGAGTCCCTGCATCTAACACATCTGCCTCGTTAAGGGCTGTCATGGCGAGGGGGACTACACATGCAGGTGGGCCTGGCAGTCCCAGGTTAGGACTATTGGTTCAGAATAATTAATAATGGCACCCCCCTTCCTTCTTAAAAGTGTTTTGGCTAGACACTAAGTTACATCACTGTCCCATTAACAACTAACTTCCTTGAGAGCTTCATGTGAGTCAAACGCGGCTAGCTGTACAGAGCCTATGGACACTGCCTCCCAAAGGAAGGAAGTGTTTACTGGATTCTTGGGATAGACACAAGCTACGCCATGGGCTGACCGCACACAGGGAAAAAAACCGTTAAAAATAATAATAGCTTTTCTGTTATATTAAAAAAAGCACAACATTTTCGGAAGGTTTCAGAATATCATCAAAAAATGCAAATGTTTTAGGGAACTTGGCATTACTTGAATTCTCTGAATGTTTCCCCATGAGCTCAACTTGTAAGCATGTAACCTCATGCATTTGCCAGACATTTCCTATCACTTCACAATCACACCAGTTTAATTTAAATCATGTCTTGTTAAAAGTTTTGGCATCAAATTCTTCCAGAACCAAGTCACTGTGATAAAATATCTTACTTATGGCCGTTTAGAAAATTTATTATGGTAAAAGCTGCATAAATATTAAAAGCTAAGACATTCTCTGGTAATAAATTCAACTCTTTCCGAAGCAAAGAACCCCTACCGCTGATATCCTTTGGGAACACGATGGATCTAATGACATAAACTTGTTGAGACATGGTCATCCAGAACAAGAAAAGCCTTCAGAGGCAGAAAGCCGAGCATCAAAGCCATCCAGGCTACAAGTCGGCAGCTTGATCCCATACCACCCCAAGCACTAAATCTCTGCGCGTGTCTATAACGGGAAAACAACTGGATTCAGCATGTATCAACTAGTCTGTTTTGCTATTATCCCATAATCCAGATGGCACATAATCAATATAATGGAAAAGCTGCCTTGTCCCAAAGAGAAAAAAATGTCAGATCTAAACCCACAGAAAATAACATTGCTTTTAACTTCTATGACTTATAGTGGTGTTTTCTGACAAACTAAGATGAAATGAGAAAAAAGAACATTTAGAAATACTTACATGTTATCACAGACTCACTGACAGTTCAGAGAAACAGACAGAAGTATTTTGCCTTTTACAGGGTCCAGTGAAACATGTTTTTATGTTTAACTCAGTTAAGGTGTGATAAAAAAAATTCCAATAAGACCATGCTCACAGTTTACATACATTACATACATATAAAAACTATAGTTTTTGAGGTAAGTATGGAGGCATTGATTTTTAACTTCTAAATTTGCATCTTTATTTTATATGAAAGAGCAGAAAAGTCTCAGGCAAGTTCAGTAACAGATCAGAGGTCAACTGTGTGTGGTGGGGGGCCAAGGTCAGACCCGTCTCCACCTCCCAGTTCAATGTTCTTGTCTAGACATAATTGAGAAGCATTAAAACTGAAAATAAGAAAAGTTTCAAAACAACTTAAACCTGCCAAAACTAATCTACTTCCAGTTGCTCTATAATTTTTACCTTCAATCCTTGTTCATATCTCCTGAGAAAGAGTGACAGGAGAAGATTTATTACAAGCCTGTCTCCTTGGAAATAAATGTTAAGCAATTTTAGCCTTGGGCTGACTTTCACAAACTAGGGGAACAAACTAAATCTTATAATGACGCAGCACAGAACAGTTCTAAAATGAAAGCACTAGAATTCTACTGTTCTAAAAATAACACTTACAATGGAAATAGGTCTGTGATTTTTTGAGACATATTGTAAAAGAAATATAAACCATTTCCTACCAGAGTAAGATCTAGAAAGAGAAAACAACCACATGTTGTAATAGTGATTTGAGGCACTGACAGAACTTTATGGAAGCTGTGATGTGAAACTAATAGATCTATTAATAAATCACAAATAGAAACTAAAAGACCAACCCCCATGGTACTACTTTGTGACCTATGGGCAAATTGCTTAACATAAGTCAGTTTCTATAAAGCGTGGATAACCGTGTACCTACTTCATTGCTAGATAGGATTAAATCAGAAAAACATATAAAATAATAAATGTTCATTCCTATTATTTGTTGTTTGGTAAATAATTTGTGAGAAAGATAACGAGGGCAACAAGCATTTTAGTGGTGGCTAATGGACAAAATTGTACAAAAACTGTAGATTCTCTCAAAAATCAAATGACTGTATTTTTCTTTTTTAAAAAGATTTTATGTATTCATTTGAGAGAGAGAAAAAAAACACAAGCCAGCAGAGGGGTGGAAGGACAAAGAGATTCCCCTCAGAGTGGAGAGACCAATGCGGGGCTCAATCCCAGGACCCTGAGATCATGACTTAAGCCGAAGCCAGATGCTCAACAGACTGAGCCATCCAGGCGCCCCCATATTTTTCTTTCTTATAAAGACCTTATCTTTACGTCTCTATCCCCAACATGGAGCTTGAACTCACAACCCCAAGACCAAGAGTCACATGCTCTGCTGAGTGAGCCAGCCAGCTGTCCCTCATAGGACTACTTAGTGATTAGCGACACAACTAGGTTGCAAAATTATCAGAAAAAATAGACTTTAAGATGAACCATTATAAAGATAAAGAGAAGAACTCTGTTTATGCCTCTAAAAAAATTTACTCAAAATACATGGAATAAAAAAAAAAAGAGAGAGAAAAATGTGTAAGGCAGTGAAAATACTGGGTATGATGCCATCATGACGGATACCTGCCATTATATATTTGTCTAGAGTCACAGGATGTATGATGCCAAGGGTGAACCCTAATGTAAACTATGGACTTGGGGTGATGAGGATATGTTGGGGCAAGGTCATCAACTGTAATAAACGCACCACCCTGCTGGGGGATGTTGGTAATGGGGGAGGCTGCACCTGTGTGGGGCCAGGGGGTATATGGGAAATCTTTGCACCATCTCCTCAGTATTGCTGGGAACCAAAAACTAAATAAATAAAGTCCTAATTTAAAAAAAAAATTAGGTAAAACTAAGATGAAAAAATTATCTATCCATCATCCTGGAAGATTTGCACCTCTCACAGCTTTTTGCTAGTTCAAAAAAATTTAAAAATCTGAACACAATTATAAGATTGACTTAACAACAGATTCATATGCAACCCCAGACCCAACGATTAGAAAATACACAATGTACTGAAATGAAGCACAAACACAACACTCCCAAAACACTGACGGCTCATGAAGCCATAAAATACCAACAACCTACAAAGAACCAATACTGGGTAGACTACTTAGCTATTAATAAGAAAAAGATAAATAAGTCCTCTGCACAGTTTACAACTTTTAAGCTGTATTTCTAACTCCTCGGTGGTCAAAGGGAACATTACAATGGAAATTAGCAACATTAGAAATATTTTCTATGAAAAGCATGGCATGCAGCTAAAGCATGCATTGGTACAATTTAAAACTATAGCATTAAAATTCGAACAGATATGTTAGGTAATACTGACTGAATTAGTTCAGTGTCCAGCTAGCTTAACTGAGGGATACAAAAATAGGAGGAAGGAGAGAATAATAACAAAAACAGAAACAGAAACTAAGTGAACTAAAATGAACAATATAGAAGATAAATAAAATGTGCCTAAATTCTTTGAAAATACTAAAAAGACAAACCTCAGCCTAGATTCAGAGAGAAAAAACGAGAGGATGATATTAGGAATGAAAAGGATATAATTACACAGTTAGCAGGATTTGAAGGATAAAAGAATAACCTTATGCCAATAAACTTGAAAACTTGGATTAAATGGGTAAATTTCTAGAAAATTACAACTTAGTCAAGCTTACTTAAGAAGAAAAGAAGGCCCAAAGACTCCTGGAACTACTAAGAAATCAGTCGTTTAAAAAATCTTCCCACAGAGAAAATAACAGACCCTGAATGATTTTACAGATGAATTCTGACAGTTTCAAGAAACAGATTATTACAATTGTATAAAAGCACTTCTGAGGAACAGAAAGGGGAAAAAAGGAATATTCAGAAACGCATTTTATGAAATGGCATATTCTTAATACTAACAAAGCAAAGAAGAAGAGGACAAAGAAAAATCTCAAGTCACTCTCTCATAAATACAGACGCAAAAGTCCTCTGTATAAAAACATTAGCAAACTGAAGCTAGCACTGTGTTGAAAATAATAATAATCCAGGACTAAGCCTACTTAATCCTGCAGTGCAAAAATGGCTTAACAGTAACATCAGTGTTCACTACATTAAATTAAAAGAACAGCCCAATTACCTGAGAAGATGTGCACGCACGCGCACACACACACACGCACACTCTGATAAAATGGAATACCCACTAGTGATTTAAAAAAAAAAAGGAACCAGAAATAGGAGGGAATTTCCTTTTCCTGAGATTTCCACCAAATCTACAACAAATATCTTTGTGGTAAAACAGTGAAAACATTTCCTTTAGAAACCAGGATAAAGACAAATAATGCCCATATAAAAGCTTCAATTCAACACTGTCCTGAAGATTCTGGTAAGTGAAACAAGGCAAGAAAGAGAAATAAAAAGAGAAAGGAGTTGAGAAGGAAAAATAAAATTGTTATGTTTGCAGAAGTAACTGGTTAAAAAAGGTTACAAGTTCTACTGAAAAGTTACGCAAAATAAAAAAAGTTTTTTATTTTTTGAGGAGGGCAAATAAATACAAGTATTTTGAAATCTATATATGAAAAAAGGATAAATAGCACCTTTAAACACTAGCAACAATTAGAAAATATAATTTTAAAAATATACTATTTATAATAGTATCAAAAGGTAGGGCATCTAAGATTAAGTGCAGCAAAAGTTGCACCTTAGCGAAAAAAAATTTTAATTTTATTAAAAGACTTAAAGCACCTAACAAATGGAGAAACATCAGAGTCATGCACCGGAAGATCAATACGGAGAGATACCAGTTCTCTCCAAATTGATCTATAGATTTAATAATCAAACCAACTCTTCTCATTTTTTTATATAGGTAAGTTAGTTCTAAATGTGTATGAATAAACACAAAAACACAAGAATAGAAAGAAATTTCTGAAGAGCAAATGGGGAAAGCTTTGGTGAAGCTGCCATAATAAAACAGCATGGGGGGGGGGGTGTCTGGGTGGCTCAGTCATTAAGCAGCAGCCTTTGGCTCAGGTCATGATCCTGGGGTCCTGGGATCAAACCCCGCATCAGGCTCCCTGCTCAGCAGGAAGCCTGCTTCTCCCTCTCCCACTCGCCCTGCTTGTGTTCCCTCTCTCACTTGTTTCTCTCTGTCAAATAAATAAAAGCTTTAAAAAAAATAAAATAAAACAGCACGGTATCAGGGCAGACAATGTAAACAATGAAATAAAAGAAAAATCCCATAAACAGATCATTGCATATAGTGCGTACATGCTTCATGATGGATCCTTGGAGCAAGAACAAATGGTGCTGGGATGACAGCTATCCACAGAGAAGAAGGAAATTGGAGTCAACCTTATACTAAATACAGACAGATTTATAATTTGATTATAAAGACCTAAAAATAAAGAAAAAGCATTAAACTTTTCAGAAGAAAACAGAAGAATATCTTTATGGCTTTTAAGGAAACAAATACGTCTCAAATAAGATCTAAAAAGTACTAACTATAAAGAAAAGATTGCTCGATTCAACAATATTAAAATGAAGGAATTAAATACATCAAAAGATACCCTAAAGAAAGTGAAAAAACAAACCATAAACTGAGAAACACAGGGTTATTGTTCTATCATATCCAGAAGGGGGGAGAAACCCGTAAGACAAAAGTAAACCACCACATAGAAAAACATACGACATACGACGGCAAACACAAACAAACAATAAAAACATGAAAAGCAAAACAAACAAACAAACAAACAAACCATGAAAAGCTGTTCAACTTTCAAAGTAGCCATGGAACACTGTTGCCAATGAAGACCACAAGAGCACTGCATTTCTTAACTACAAAACTGGCAAAATTCAGACTCTGACAATCTCAGATGTGGATGAGGTTGTGGTGTGATGGGGACCATTGTTGGGAGGAGAGCAAACAAGCTCAAGTATTTTGAAAAGCAAGTTGGCATTATCACATAAACTTAAAAACAGACAGCCCCTATACACCCAGCAACTCCAGGCTTCCACATGAAAATACAAGGTGTAAAATTGCTCACAGCAGAATTGTGTGAACTAGCAAGAACCTGGAAGAAGCCCTGTGCCCAGCGACAGAAGAATGACCTCAGAAATGATGGGATGTTATACTGAATTGAAAGTAAATACACTGGAGCTACAGGCACCCCCGAGGAGCTTCAGGCATTTAACTGGAAAAAGCAAATCGCAGATTACAAACAGTATAATACCACTTTTGCACAGCTCAAAAACAAAACTAAACACCACACTGCTTAAGAATAAATAACTCATGTGGCAAAAAAAATATTTTAAAGCAAAAATTAGTGAGAATTCAGGGCTGTCCTTCCAGACAGGAGCATATGGTAATGTTTTACTTTTTAAGTTGGATGGCGGCTTCACAGCTGCTCATTCTACAAATGTTATTTTGCAACATTAAGTA
Organism: Mustela putorius furo; assembly: GCF_011764305.1. NCBI lineage: Eukaryota > Metazoa > Chordata > Mammalia > Carnivora > Mustelidae > Mustela > Mustela putorius. The sequence continues at coordinate 5,158,254 of NW_025422171.1, forward strand.
TTAAATTAAAAGTTTACTACTTTCAGAGGCTTTTCCTTCTGAATCACTCATGAGAAGAATCTACTGAATGGAAACCAGATCCATTATAATCCCCATCCACTATTTTACCAGTACCATTGGGTTTTTTCCTGGAATGACGTAAACATTTGCATTTTCTACTCTGACATGGCATCCTTCAGATATTATACGACATGCTGCAGTTTCTTTTTTCTAGTCTTACACCATTCCTAATATGAGATGGTTTCTAAAATTATACCAGTGCAGCAGGCCACTCCTCAGAATGTTTTCTAGCTCAAAAATGTTACTACCAAACGTGGAATCCCACACTGAACAAAAATACTCAAGTACGATTGAAATACACTGAGTTTGCCGCCTGCTCCATATAATATGCAGAGGGGGTATTATAGGAAAAAATGGGAACAAGGCAAATGTGGGGGGGGGAAGGTGGGGACTAAGGGGGTTTAGAGATTATTGGTTGGAAACTATGGACAAAAAGGGACAGAGACAGATGCTGCTGAAGGGAAATAGGGTGGTGTGATATTGGTATTTGATCTGTATCCCTGCCTGTATAATAACAATGAGAAAAACTCTGGGTACTCCAAATAATCTGAAAATCAGAGACAGCCTAGTTTCCACATGTGGATATATAGGGATGAGAGTCAAGCATCAGGCTTTTAGACTACATTATGGAAGTGCTTAGCATTTTTAACTTTGGGGTAGGGGCCAAGACTATCTTATTTCCTTGAATCCGGGAACGCAATCATTGTTTAAAAAGAAAAAAAATGTACCTGTGATTTTATAATAGATGGGGAGGAGGGCCATTAAATAAATAGATAACTAACAAGAGATGTTTCAGAATTACTAAAATAAGAGGGAAAAAGTTGCATCATCTACTAAGATTAACTCAAAATGAATCAAAGACCTAACCATAAGACTCTAAAACTATAAAACTCTTAGAAAAAAACATACGGGAAAAGCTTCATAACATCACACCTGGCAATGATTTCATGGATATGACACCAAAAGCATAGCCAACAAAAGAAAAAGCAGATTAACTGGACTATATCAAAATTTAAAACTGTACATTGAAGGACACAATCAACAGACTGAAAAGGCAACCCATAGAATGGGAGAAAATATTTTCAAATCATTTATCTGATCAGGGAGTAACATTAAGAATACATCAAGAACTCCTACAAACCCCAACCAAAAAAGTAGACAACTGAATTTTAGTATGAGTGAAAGACTTGAACTGACAATTCTTTGAAGATATCCAAATGGTCAAAGAGCTCATAAAAAGATCTTCAACATCGCTAAGCATTAGGCAAATGAAAATCAAAACCACAATGAGACACCACCTCACACCCATTAGGATAGCTACTATCAAAGTATCAGAAAATTACAAGTGTTGACGAGGATGTGGAAAATGGGAACCTTGTGCTCAACAGTGCACAAAGTAGGAATATAAAATGATATAGCCACTGGGGAGAACTCCGTAGTGGCTCTACAAAATATTTGAAATAGAATTTCTACAAGAGCCAGCAATCTCAGTTCTTGGTATATATGCAAAAGAACTGAAAAACAGAGACTCAAGCAGGCATTTGTAAAACCATGTTCCTAGAAGCATTATTTACAATAGTCAAAAGGTGGAAGCAACCCAAGTATCCACCAATGTATGAAGAAACAATACAATATGATCTATACACACAATGGAATGTTATTCAGCCTTTAAAAAGAAGGAAACTCTGACAGAGTCTACAACATGATGAGCCTTAAAAACATTGTGCTAAGTTACAAATACTGCAGGATTCCACTGATATGAGGTACCTGGAGTAGTCAAGCTCATAGAGACAGAAGGTAGACAGGTGGCTGCCAGGGGCCAGAGGAGAAGATCTGGGGAATTGTTTAACAGGGACAGAACTTCAGTTTTGGAAGATGAAGAGAGTTCTAGAGATGAATGGTGGGGACAGGAGCAAAAATTAAGAATGTATTTCGTCCCACTGACTGGCGCACTAGAACATGGTTCAGGTGGTAACTTTTACATTATTTTTAGTACAACTAAAAACAAGTTGCATCTTAGAGTGTTTAAGGGAGAATAAGAACCATGCTTCCAGAAGTGTGGGGCCACCGGCAGATAATTTTCCACTTACTGGGAGCAACTGGAAAGGGTTTAGGCTCAAGGTGGGAAGGAAGGAGCACTGAGAAGAGAAGAGGGACAGTGACCTTCAGTTCCTCAGAGGGCACAGGTCCCTAACGTAGCCTGAGCCAGAAGGAGATCAGTGGGGAAACCCCATCAGACTATAGATTCGGGTTCAGTCTACCGTGTCCAAAAACCTGGGAATTTTTCAGATGAGCAGCTACCAAGTCTGTACTCCTCCTCCACTTGTGTTATTAATTTTAAGATTAATTGACAAGAAATTCTGCTCCAACTTTGATGTTATCGCTTGTCAAGACAGTTTTGAATCTGGAATGAGCACCTCTGGCATTTGTTATCTCTGACAGCTGTACGGCCTCTGTAAATCTGATAAGCATACTTCTCATTCCTCGACCACAAGGAATTCATTGGCTATGCCATGCTCCAGTTCAGATAAAATACTTGGAGGTGTTAATAAGTCACTGATACATTATCCTTACTCAGACAGTTCTCTGGAATACACCAGATGATGGTAAAACAAAAATCCTTTCCTAATATATGAGGTAGACTAGGAAATGAAGCATAAAGATACAACCCTGTTATTCTTCTTACGGGCTTTATTGTCATTTATTTACAAAGCCTTGGATTTTAAGGAATTAACTCCTTGTCCTTAAGGCTAGAACTGCCCTTAAAATGAAATCATCTAGCCACTTGGTATCTTAATTAGTGACAAGAAGAGGCAAGCCCTTTGTGAAACTCAAGGCATTCACACGTTCCTTGCCTCCTGGCACTCCTTCTGTTCTCCATAGGAATCACAAAATTATTTTAAATTCTTTAGAGACTGTGTCTGTAAGTCCCTTTAGCCACTGGACATGCCTTGTGAGTCTGAAACTTGAATCAATTCAAAGCAGCTTACTGTTTCTTTCCTGTTTCCTTTAGTGTGAAGTTTATTTTTGGACTTAATATTATTTTCTTAAAACTCTCTTGTTCAAAAATGGCTCTTCTTATGGAAGAATGCCATAATAAAATAACAACTGTCCTTTTTGGGGACATTACACTATCCTGCAAGCAGTGGCTCTTGCCTTTCTTTGCTTTTCTGATTGTTCTGTAAATAGATAACATTTTTAAAACTGACTTTAATAGCTGTGGCGAATTTCAGGCCAAGATTTCACTTTTTGCTTTAAGTATGACTCTGAGAGGCTCAGGGTGCACTCCTGTAGTTAACTCTGACCTCTGTGTGTTCTCCTCAGTGTTCAGATCCCCTTAGCAATCCAAGCTCCTCAGACAGCCCCTTTCTTGTGATGCGGGTTCTCCAGATGCCTCCTGCTTTTCTCTCACAGGCCATACTTTAACTGCCAACTCTATGCCAACTACCGCCACACGCCTCAGGTTCTATTTGATTCTGGATTTCAGAATTCTCCAAGTTCAGAATTCTGGTATTACTAACAGCCCCATAGATACAGCCAAATAAGAACGGTGTCTTCCCTCCTCAAACTTGGACCTCTTCCAGAATTCACTCTTCATGGAGCCTCCATCTTTGATTCCCCTCGCTCACCTCACTTATTCAACTAGCCTCAAATCCTTCCAATGAAGTCTCCAATAGCTCTTGAACTCTATTTCTCCAGGCCCCCCATGGCCAATGCCTTCACTCTGGCCCTCACCACCACTTCACTACATATTTGCAAGCCCTCACTTAAGCCCTGCTCAGAGCTGAGCGAGGACAGGAGTTCAAAGATGGAACCCAGGGAAGCTGTCTGCCAAAGGCTAATGAGAAAATGGGTTGGGGCAGAGTTGTTGGAGAGCCAAGAGGACCAGACACAACTCCCAAGAGGAAGTGTGATAGCAAAGCTAGGTGTAAACACTGCCAAGAAAAACTAGTCAAGTCACAAACAGTGGTCTAGTAAATGAGCTGGGATTAAAAAGTGTGTAGGGGCAAGAGGACTGGAGAGACTGGGAGCGAACCCTAAAAACCAGAATATTCCAGTGTCTTTTTTTGTCTCCCCTTTCTCCTCTTTCTGCTCTTACCACTACCAGCATCTTGCCATGGTCTCAGATTTTTCCATGACTTTACAGGCTTTTCCTTTGGGCTGGAATAACCTTGTCTTCAGCTCTGTCTTAGTTCCCCTGAGATTTAAAGACCTTGAGAGTTAGAACACTGTCTCACTTACTCCTGGCTATTTCTCAGATGCTGAGAACAGTGCCTGGTACATAATAAAAACTCAGTAACTACTTCCTGACCGAAGGAACTATGTATGTCCTCTGTGTTCTCAATAAATATATTTTAATGAGATGGAAAGGGGCTGCTGAGAGCCGACTGGCAAACTGCCCCCTTTACATATTTTTTCCAGACCTGGCTCCTCCAGCACTTCCTGCACATACCCTCTCCCGGCACCCCCGGCAAAGTTCACGGCTCTCCTTTATGGTCCTGTGCACCGTGTGTGTAGCTCTGACCCAACGTGCGGTGTGCTCTCCTCCCCTACAACAGGCGCAGGGGGGCAGGGGAGCAGGCACCAAAGGAGGGACTTACTTAGTCAGGTCTTCCTGATCATTCCCAAACCCCAAAATGTGAACGCATGGGCAGCCTCTGCTATTATTTGATGGCTCATGTTTCCATTATTGGCCCTGTTATCTCTGTGGGATAATGGACACATGGCCAGTGGATCACCAGTATCTCAATTCTGTCACCTGAATAATGGAGATAGATTATGATGAAGGCCCAGTCAGATTAGTTAGCCAGAAACTCCTCTGTTATTCTACAGTTGACAAGAAATCAAGACCCCAAAATCAGAAATGACCAAATCACATTAGAAAAAGGGTCATATATAAAGGTGGGTTTGGCACTTCTTCTGATTCCATTCATTCCTTCATTTATAATTTCTTTTTAGTACTTCTTAACTACTGTAGGATTTTAAGTGCTGAGGACCCAAAGATGACCATAATTTCACACCTGCACTCAAGGAGATAGAGTCTAAGGGGGGAAACACTAACCTGTATGATATTATATAATCAGAGTTCTCTGAGAAGTGAAAGAAGATCTTTCATAAAGTACATGTGGACAGTACACTGCGCTACACTGATAGTCATGGTTATGGTCAACTTGTTACAAGACATCTCTCATTGTCTTCCTGCTTTATAAAACTTTAAACTCTTTAAACTTCCATTGGATTCAATATCCATTGAATTCCATTGGATTCAATATCCAATATTGAAATCTAAATTTTCAGGAATTTTCAGACTTCTTGTGCAAGCCATGATGGGGAAATATGGCCAGGCCATTCACTGGAAAATTTTAAACCAAGAGAACAAATACTCAGAAGCATAAACGAAAGAGGGAAGACCACTGGCTTTTCTAAAGCAAGGCTGGTTTGAAAGCCTGTTTTACAGAGTCCACTTGTTTCCGCATCTGGAAAACAGGAACAGAGCACTTTCCTCAGGGGATAGTTGTGAGAACTAACAGGGTGAGGACGTAGCATAGAATACAGAGCAGCCATCTCTCAACACAGTGACCATACTGGTTGGCAAAAAAAATAAAATAAGGTGGAAGGATTCTGGCGCTGAGAGAGGGTGACAGTTCTGAGGAGCTGCATGTTACACAGCAGTCCAGAAAAGCTGACCGCCATCACGCAGAGGACGGCACCACTGTAGTGCTCCCCTACCTGCCCAGTCTGATAATGTCTGGCAAACTGGGTAACCACTCGATAGTCATTTGCAAAGTACTCCATCAGAATAGAAGGAACCTCAGCGAAGTCAGTAGGGCACCTTGTCCCTAAAATGGGGGGAAAAGAAAAAGAGTTGGCATGAATCAAATCAATAATATTTATCTTACTTTTTATGTACTCTTTTAAAACTTTTATTTGCACTTCTGATGAACTATGATAAGATTAAATTCATTAAATCAATATTTTACTTCTATAAAATTATTGCACATATTTGCAGAAAAGTTTATTGTAATCCCATATATTTTCCTAGATATCAAAAGTAAAACAAAATATTTGCACAGCTGGATAAAACACCTTGTAAAGCAATGGCTCACACCCTCTACAAACAAATCCATCCTTGGCTATTCTGGGTTATACATGAGACACAAATTAAAACATTCTTACAATTAATATACCATTTGTATTAATTTACCAAATTCTCCCACCAAATGCTTTTACCCTTCACTTTTGTTTGTTTATGTTCTATTCCCTATGCTATACTTTTCATCTCCTTGACTTATTTATTCTATAACTGGAAGTTAATACCTTTTAATCCCCTTCTCCTATTTCACCCATCTTCCCATGCCCTCCCCTCTGGCAACCACCAGTTTGCTCTCTGTATTTAAAAATCTGTTAGGTTTCTTTTTGTCTGTTCGTTCATTTGATTTTTAGATTCCACAAAGAAGTGAAATCAGCTGCTTTTTGTCCTTCTCTGTCTGACTTATTTCACTTAGCATATTGCCCTCTAGCTCCATCTGTGGTGTTGCAAATGGCAGGACTTCATTCTTTATGGCTTAGTACTGTTCCATAGTATAAACAGATACCACTTCTTCTTTATCCATACCCTTCATTTGTTTTAAAAGTACCTTTTTTAAAGCCACTGTTTGCTTCTTATAACAAAGCCAATGCAAAAAAAAGCTGTATTTTAAACTTAAAATAACTTAAAGTGACAAATCCTGTAAGAACTTTTTGGTGACATTTTATGTATCTTCTTCTCCCCCCAAATATTATGTAAACAAAGTTAGTTAATAAATAACTAAATGAAAGCAATTTAACAGGTGATCTAAAGCTGACCATATAGGATAGTGAGCTTAAGATTCCAAGATAAGACAACAAAGAGGAAAATCTGCATATAATATCATCAACTATGGCCACACACCAGCATGAAAAACTGTCATCTTATACAGGGGAAAAGCTTAGGAAAATATTTTTTCAACATGTTTGAATATGTATTCTAACTGATTTTGGAGAAAAAGAGGCAATATCATTTCACTTACTAACTCTGTGCTAGGTACTAAGGAGACACATATTTATTCCGACACATATAGCCCCAAACTTCAAATCCATATGAAATATGATAAAATGTGAAAGTGCAAACTCAGAAGACAAATGAGACCGTCCTCAGCCAGAACCGTTAGCAGGAAGCAGAAAAATGTCAGATGATCTGGTTGAATAACAACTAGAAGGACAAGGTGAGGCAACCTACAAGAAATAACCACCTGACAATGTTAAATGATCAGATTTTTCTAAATAAAGTGCCTTTTACTCCAGTTTAAAATAAAACACATGTTTTTAGGAGATGGTTGTTAAACAGACGTCCCCTCTTTGGGCTCACCAGTGACATGCTGGTAACGAGTACGGCCCAGCATAGAATGCATGGCATGTCCCATTTCATGGAAGAGATTCTCCATCATTCCAGGAGTTAATAAAGTTGGTGAATTCCTTGAGGAATGGGGAAGATTCAGCATAAGAACTACAACTGGGAGCTGATAGTTTCCATCTTCCTTTAATCTGCCTCCACGGATTGTAAAATGACAATCCTGGAAGAATCAGAAACCATAACCAGAGAAGAACATATTAGGTGATCTGAAGAATAAGAAACAGTTTCAATGAATATAAAGTTACACCAAGACATCTCAGTTCAAATTTACCTTAATTCCATTCTTCTATTTATTTAGTTATAGACACTTTTTCCTAATATTTTTTATTTTGCTAGAATTTTTAAGTTTTTTAAAACACCAGTACCACCTTGCGTTTGTGTTGACTCATTCATTCATTTACTCCACAAATATGTATTGAAGTGATGCGACACCAGCTTAGATCCACACGCTCTAACTGTAGATAACTGTACACAAGCAAGTAGGAAGGGGACAGACACTGCGCTACTCTGGGGAGGGATGCTAATGTCTACTGTACCCCTTCCACGTGTGGAGACACTTCTCATTCTCTATTGTCTTTTTTTAAAATATTTTATTTATTTATTAATTTGACACACAGAGATCACAAGTAGGCAGAGAGGCAGGCAGAGAGAGAGGGGAGGAAGCAGGCTCCCTGCTGAGCAGAGAGCCCGATGCGGGGCTCAATCCCAGGACCCTGAGATCATGACCTGAGCCGAAGGCAGAGGCTTTAACCCACTGAGCCACCCAGGCACCCTCCTATCTATTGTCTTTATCGCTCAGGAGCAATAAACTCTATCACAAAGGGGGAAATTTGGAGTAATTTTCTCTAACAGGCTGATAGTCACATACATTGTATCACTTATTCTTCACAATAACCCGTTGAGGCAGCTCTCTCATTGTTCAGATGGGGAAACTGAAATTGAGTCCTGGAAACACTGAGTCACATAAAGTGACTTTTGTGGAAACATAAAGTCACATAAAGCATCACCTGATGTGGTTTGTCTGCTCTCTGGAAGAAATCACAGTAAATGTACCCCAACAATCCTTCAGATTCATGAACCACAGCCTGGAAAAAAATTACATTTAGTGATGAATGAAGCCATCAGAAACTCTCAAAGTGGAAACACATCCCTAACAAGAATCTAAATATAAAATATCCATAGTCATAACTACAGACATTTCATTTCTTTCTACATCCCACATGATCTAGAAATAAACGATCTATTTCCTGCTCACCGCTCAGAAGAACTGGATCTGGGGTTCTGTCCCGGAGCGGCGACCCTCCTTGTCTGAGCCCTTTGCCCCGACTGCCGGCACCTCAAACACCGAGACCAAACCCAGCTCTTCAGACTGTTCACAGACCTCCCCCACACACTTGGAAACAAGTGCTGGCTTGACAGTTCTAGATCTCAATCTTAATTTAGATCTAAATGTAGATATATGCCCCCAAATGCTAACCCCTGAATTCAGATATAACAGAAGGTTGCTTCTGGCTTCAGCTGAAGATCAGTAATATCATTATTTATGCTCTTCCCTCAAACTGGGCCATACAAGACACACGGCTCATGGAGAGCTCAACAGCTGGCCTCCAGCTTGCCTCCTTTGTCTTGTCACAACATAAGGATTCTGCCACAGAGAACCTCAGCTTTATGCACTACAACTTCGTGCAGGCATATATTCGTTAGATCAACAAGTATCTCTTAAGCACCAAGTAGGTATTTGGAATTTATCAAGGCATTCAGATATCAGCAGTGAACCAAACTGACAAAGAGTGCTGCCCACATGGGGCCCACACCCCACAGTGGCGGAAGCCTGGCGGGCTCGAACTCTAGTGGGGGAAGCCTGGTGGGCTCATACTCTAATGGGGAAAGCTTTTCATTACTTGCAGTCTGTCTTTTCACTCTTGCCAGTTTTTCTCTCATCGTATCTCTGCACTCTATCAGTCTCCACCACTTTGTGAAGTACACAATGCACAGATAATCAGGTAATCAGTGCGGTGATAAAGCGTGCTCCCACTCTACCCTTCAATTCTATCACCACGCCTATTCCACTCTCACAGAACACAGCCAGGAGACCATCAGAGAGCTTCCGTCCCTTGAAATAGTGTGGTATGCATATAGGCAGAAAGTAAAACAGAGTAACAGCAACAACCGAGCCTTTGTGATAGTAAGTCCATAAATCCTCATAATCTTATCAAGAAAAAATGAACATATTGATATCTCAAATAAAGTGGGTCCTAATAGGAGAAGGGGTGGACGCCAGGCTCGAGGTCACAACACGGGATATAAATCAATATATTATAAAATATAGGCTCCTACAAGATGGGAAGGTGGTTAAAAAAAAGAAGAAGAAAAGAAAAGTGACAGATATAATAAATTCTGGAACTACCTAAAAGGGACACTGAGCACTGCAGGAATATGAAAAATAGTGACAAATTTCTCATTATCCAGAATTTGTCAACATACAAAGATTCAACTTTCTGTCAAGTCCCTAAAAAAAAAATTGTTTCAGAGAATTCACTCTCCTAGTATATGTTTCTATCAGTTGATTTTAGAGAAAAATGGTTTTTTTGTAAGTCAGAAGCAATGACTTGGACTCTCCATGAAACAGAAGTAAGGTGAGCCACGCTCCCATCATGGCAAAGCTGCCTTGCCTCAAGCTGCCTTGAGGATAAAACTGCTATTAACTTGATTACCAAACCCCAGAGATAAAGGAGTGCCACTGGACACTCACTGAATGCTTACCAGTTTGCGAACATCTTCACACCACACCTCTCCTTTCGCAGGCTGCTCTGCATATAACGTAATTCCTAACAGTTTGGTAAACAAAATATTTAGGCCTTCCATGCATGCTCCAAGGGAGAAAAATGGGCAATATAAACTGGGCTCAATATTATACCTAAAAGAAAAAAGAGAGGTCCAATGGCATTGTTGTTTATTTCAATTTATTCATTTAAAATTTAGGATCATGGTAGGTAAAACAAAGGATTGAAAACAAATAGGAACATCTCTATCTTTCGAGAGATTTTCAGAAGAAAGGCAGTCTAATTATTCTGAGCCGTAAGAGTGGTAAGTAGTAATTCTTAGTATAAGAGTAGTATCAGTAATGAGTAATTAAGGTAGACACACCATTTCCTAAACTTCATCCTTCACAAATTATTTACTTGCACTGACTTCATTAAACAACCCATCTATCTCAATTACCCATACCACACACATTCCTTTATGCATACCTACAGACAGAATCTGACCAATAATGAGATATTTGAGCAATAATGAAATATGAAATATGTTGTTTTCTTTAAAAAAAAGTCTTATATCACATAAATAGTAAACAAACTCAAGTCCTGAAGCATCCTAAGTGAATTTAAATCTTACCTCTAGTAAGATACTTGTTAATGGAAAAAGTCTCTGAAACATCAACAATCAGATCTTAATTTATCTGTTTTACAGTTAAGTACCTTAAATAAAGCATAACATACTGGCAAGGTTAATTATTCTTCATTCAATAATGGCTCTCTTCCAAATGCCCTCTTCCAACATAAGCCAAATCACATCCAGAATATGTGATGTCAACGGTCACTTCTAAGTCACTAGGTCAGGCCAAACTTTATGACCACAGTAGAAAGAATGGCTCTAGAGTAACTGTAGGTGCTTATTCTATTTCTACTCTCTGGAACTAACAAAATATATACTTAGGGTGCCAGAAGGTAGCCACACTTGTGACGAGCATAGCATTACACATAAACTTGTCTTATCACTATGATGGACACCGCAAACTACCATAACATTGTGTGCCAACTATACTTCAAGAAAAATTAATTAATTAAAATAAAAACAAAATACGTATCAACTTTGATGCAAAACATAGACAAACATATGCTTATTACTAAATGGATGACTGGATTTAGTGAGCATGTCTAAATTACACCACAAAAGAAATTTTGACTACCGAAATCCACAAGTTTACAACTTAATTCCTGATCAATTTTTCATAAAAACAGAATCTCACTAGTGAAAGATACATGTCAGCAGTTCAGTGTCTTCACTCAGGGATCCATATGCTTGTGCAGGTTCTGAAGAAGCCTGCTGCTTGCTGGAGGTAAGGAACGAGGGGCGTGTCTCTCTAAAGAGTTCACCGTGAAGGGGGCAGAGAGGTGGACAGACAATTCTGGTCTCCTCCTGGAGCAGCAGCAGAGCTGGCACTAGAGACACAGTCAGAGGACTGAGGGAAGGACAAAGACAGCAGGACAGCAAGAGGTATGGGTACTATGACTTCCCTTGTGGAAGAGAGGGTAGAAACAGGAGGGCGTCAGAGAAAGGAATTCAGAAACAGGAGTCTGCTGGGTGGCGTGGGGATAAGGATTAAGGGCAGAGAGAAGTAGCAATAAGGGTATTCCAGGGAGAAGCAACAGTGTGAAGTCATGAAACAGCCTGGAAACTCCTAAACCAGTGGCTAAATAGGAGCCAGTTCATGACGGAGGGGATCAACGGGAAAAGAGATGGAGGGAATCCAGACACACGTGGGCAGGGTCCAGAGAACAGAGGGCCTCACATACAAACCTGAGGGATTGGGATTTCACAGTGTAGGCATGTGGTCTCTCAACTTCTTCATTATGCAGCCAAATCATTAAAAGAATTTTTAGCTATTAAACCTTAATATATGTATATTTATAAATTATATTCAGGTGCTGCTGTTCTACATTTTAAAAGCAAAAAAAAAAAAAAGGATACATTTTTACAAGTTGAAATAAAAATAAATCTGAGCAAAATTTCTAATGCAGTATATCCACAATCTCAATGAATTGTTCACAGAGTGGGAGACATGGAAGACTGCTTTTATAGGCAACAGAGAAGCAATCTGATGCTTTCTGGAACACTGCAAGGCTGACAGTGTGCAGGGAGGAATGCAGGAGAGGCAGGGAGAACAGACAGGAAACCAGGGTCTGAACATAAGCAAAGGCAGTGGGGTCACGGATGAGGAGGCAGGTATGAAGTTGTTTCTCTTTGAGAAGAAATGTTGCGGGACTGTGTGAGTGAGTAAGAATGGTCTAGAACAATACACAGGTTTCTGGCTTGAGCCAGATGGTTGGGGTGGCAGAGTCATTTAATCAGAGCACTAAGCAGGTAAAAAGAAGGGAAGATGGGTATTGTAAGGTTTTATAGGGAGATAAACACGACACCAGGCGAGGCAGGCACAAGGCAAGATTTATTAAAGGCACTCTCCGGTGAAGTTTCAGGGCTCAGGAGAAGGGAGCCAGGAAAGTTGTGCCTGGAGGAGGTGGGAACCCTCAGGCGAGGTTCTGCGACTCTGGAAAGCAGAGTCGGGGAAGTCGCACTGGGAGGGGGTCGGCGGGGATCTTTTATCAGGCCAAGGCAGGGCATGGGCTCACATCCATATATGGTACGGTATCTGGTGATCAGAGGGTATGGGGTGGGGCGTCCTGATACTTCTGTTTCCTGCATAGGTATCAGGTTACCTATGGAGATGTGACCTGGCCATACATCCTTTTGGCAGGAGAGTCAAGGGTTGAGGAAGAGCAGGGAGGGAGCTGAAAGATGGCGGCGCGGCAGTCATTTCTATTGTTCCTCCTGCATTTCTGGAGCCACCAACCCAACAGGTACGTTTGTGGGAGAAGAAAGGAAGGTGGGGTGCAGTTGTGGGAGAAAGAGGAGTCACAGAAAATAAATTCAGTTCTGGAGACACTGACTATTAAGTGCCCATAAGATGTCAGACACTCAGTTAAGACTGAGTCTTCATTGCTCAGGAGTTAATTAAAGCTGTAGGAGAGGGGTTACTAGAAAAGGGTGGTGCAGTGTGAGAAGAGGGCCAGCAGCAGTCTTCCAGATGAAGAGATAAAAAGGAAGACAGAGAAGAAAAGTCAGAGGTGTTAGGGCACAAAAGAAAGGGACATCATGGAAAAGAGGGAGAAAATATTTGTAAAAACAGGAAAAAATGGAGGCTTCTGGTGTCTGTTTCAGCATACAGGGAACCTGGAAGGCATTATTCCACCCTAACAAGTAAAATGCTCAAGAAACTAAAAAGCCAATACCTCTTCTTGTATCCAGCAGAGAACTGAGGTCACAGAGCAAACTGCTGCCCCCAAATATATAAAGATAAACAGGCAAATACAGAGAATCACAATTTACAGAACTCTCCAGTGGGGACTAGCACTGAGGTAGGAAAATTTAAACTACAGTTGACAAATTAGAGGCTCAGTGTGGACAAATCTGAGAGTTAAAAACTCCAGGGAGGCCCGGTTTAAGGGAGGGAGTCCCCCACATTTAAATTTTACCTACAGGAGCCCTACCAGGTTCTCACAGTAAAGATAGAGAAAAATTCTCTCAATGCTTCCAACAGGGAGAAGGAAAAAACAGCCATTTTGAAATACACCAGAGCATTTTGCTTATTCTTAACAAGGTTGCCCTCAAAAGAAACTGTCTTACCAGAGCCTAACTTATGTAGAAGAAAGAAATACCCAACCCAATCCCCCTATCTCATCAAAGCAGGGAAGGCGATTTGAAAAGCACTTATAAAAGTCAGAGCTGAGGGGCACCAGCTCTATAACAGACTGAGACCTAATGACAGAACTTTAGAACGAATCCTTCCCACCCTGCTTCACCACCACAGCAATGGGGATCCTATAAAATAACAGGTGAATACAACTGAAAAACTGCACATGTCAGATCTTACTTAAGTACAAGTTCCCAAAGAAACCCAAATACAACATCAGAGACATAGGTAGGTAGGTAGGAAGGGGTGGGGAGGGGTCTGGAAGGGATAAAAACTTCAGCCTCAGACACCACAGCTACTGCAAAAGGAAACAGAACCTAACTAACTCCCAGCCAGTGAGTACTTCATGTCCAACTTATATAAAACAATTTCAAGTCACAATAAAGGACCAAAACCACAGTCTGAAGAAACAGAACAATCATCAGAACCAGATTCATGTATGTTAAAAATGTTAGAATAACCAGACTGAGAATTCAGAATGGGTTCTAAACAGACAGACAAACAAAAACAAAACACAAGATTCATGGGTAATGTAACAGAGAGAGGGGAACTAAAAAAGAATCAAAGGAAATGCTTATCAGTAGACTGGACATGACCAAGGAAACTATCAGTGAGCTTGAAGAAATGTCAGTAAGAACTTTCAAGAGTATGATGCAAAGAGAAAGAAGAATGAAAAAGAAGAGAAGACCCAAAGAATTGTGGGATAATTACAAAGGATAAAATGTATGTGTGATGGGAATTACAGAATGAGAACAGAGAGAGAAAGGAACAGAAGAAATAAATGAAGTAATAATGGCTGAGAACTTTCCAAATGAAGGACAAACACCAAGCAGGGTGGAAAACACACTTGGGAATACCATATTTCAACTGCAGAAAATCATAGACAAGGAAAAAATCTCCAAAAAAGATGAAGAGGGAAAAAATGCATCTCACCTGTACAGGAGCAAGAATAAGAACTACATCTGCATTCTCTTCAGAAACTATGCAACAGAAAAGAGGATGGTAGAAAATACTTAAAGAATTGAAAAACCCACAAACCTAGAATTCTGTTTCCAACAAAATTACCCTTCAATGGTGGAGAAATAAGGACTTTCTTGAAGAAACAAAAATTGAGGGAATTTCTCACTGGTAGACTTGCAAGAAATGCTAAAAACAGTTCTTCAAGAAGTAGGAAAATGATGGAAGTCAGAAACTTGGATCTATGTGAAGAAAACAGGAGTGCTGGAGAAGGAATAAATGGAAGATATAAAAGCAAATATTTTTATTTCTTATTTTTAAATGACCTAATGCATAACAGCTTCTTCTGAATAATAATAGTGACAATGCATGAGGAGATTATAGCTTATAGATAAGTGAAATCCAGGAGAGCAATGTTAAGGAGGACTAAACAGAAGTACTGGCTGCTTGCACAAACCATGAAGCAGTGCAGTATTATCTGAGATGGGTTTAGAGTGTAAATGTCAGGACAAATGCTTAAAAACTGGGAAAAAGGGAGGATTAAAACTGGAGTCATATAAAGCACTCAAATAAAACCGTAAGGCAGAAAAAGAAGAGTGGAAGACAATTAAAGAAAAGGGAGAAAACGTAAGGGCAAAGAACAGAAATAGATGTTATTCATACATGGTGATATGCTATATCATTATTCTTCAATAATGATAATGCTATTATCATTAACCCAATTATATGACTAATCACTTTAAACATCGATGGTCTAGATATTACAATTAAAATAGTCAGCAAAGTTGAGAAAAACAAGACCCAGTTCTTTGTCATCTGTAAGAAACTGACTTCAGTTGTAAAAATACAGGTAGGTTAAAAGTAAAGGGATGGAGAAGGAATTCCATGCCAACACTAAGCAACAGAAAGTTGGAATAGCTACATTAATTCCAATCAGAGCAGCCTTCAGAGAAAACAAAGGAATCAGGGATGAAGATGGGCATTTGACAGTGGTAAAAGGGTCAATTCTCCAAGAAGACGTGACAATCCTTACTGTCCATAAAACCCTTCTTGCATTTTAACTGGACATCAAAATATGTGAGGTAAAAACTGACAGAACTACAAGGAGAAACAGATGAATCCAGTATTATAGTTGGAGACTTCACTATCCACCTGTCAGAAATGCAGATCCAAGAGGCAGAAAATCAGTGAGGACATGTTGAACTGAAGAGCACCAACAATTAACTGAATATAATAGACATCCAGGCAATGTTTATCCAACAACAGTGGCATACACATTCTTCTGAAGATCACAAGAAATATTACCCAAGAGAGGCCACATTGTGGGAAATAAAATACATCTTAACAATTTAAAAGAACAGACATCATACAATGAATGTTCTCAAGACCACAACTGGATTAATCTAGAAATCAATAACAGAAGGATAGTTGGAAAAGACCAAAGTATTTAGAGATTAAACAACACACTCCTCACTAACACAGGGTAAAAGAAAGTTTAAGGAAAATTTTAAAATATTTTGGACAAAATGAAAATGAAAATACAACTTATACAAATCTGTGGGATCCAATGAAAGCAATGCTTATAAGAAGAGTCAAAGCAATTAATACATATACTAGAAAAGAAGACAGATCTAAAGTCAGTAATTTAAGCTTATACCTTAGGAAACTAGAAAAATAAGAACAAATTAAATCCAAAGTAATGAGCAGAAAAACATTTTTTTTAATTAGATCATCCCACCTAGTCATGATAGATGATCCTTTTAATGTACTGTTGAATCCTATTAATAGCTAGGATGTTGTTGAGAATTTTACCCTCCATATTCATCAGGAATATTGGTTTATAATTCTCCTTCTTGATGGGGTCTTTGCCTGGTTTGGGGATCAAGATAATCCCAAAATATATATATAATGCATTATATATTATTAGGATTAATATCCAAAATATATAAAAAATTTATACAACACCAAGAAAACTCCCCAAATAATCCAGTTAAAAAATGAGCAGAGGACCTCAATAGACATTTTCCAAAGAAGACATATAGATGACCAAGAGATAGATACATGAAAAAAGATACTCAACATCACTCATTATCAGGGAAACGCAAATCAAAACGACAATGAGACATCACCTTACACCAATGAGAATGACTAAAATAAAAAACACAAGAAATAACAAGCATTGATGAGGATGTGGAGAAAAAGGAACCCTTGTGCACTGGTGGTAGAAATGTAAACTGGTGCAACTACTGTGGAAAACAGTATGGAGGTTCTTCAAAAAATTAAAAACAGAATTACCACTATGATCCAGTAATGCCACTACAGGGTATTTTCCCAAAGAAAATGAAAATGAAAACACTAATTCAAAAATATATATGCTCCATGTTTATTGCATCACTGTTTACCATAGCCAGGATATGGAAGCAATACAAGTATCCATCCATCCACAGATAAATATATCTATGTATGTAGGTGTATGTATATATATAGATATATATAGGTGTGTGTATGTGTGTGTGTGTGTGTGTGTGTGTAATGGAACACTACTCAGCCATAAAAAAAATAATAAAATCTTGCCATATGCAACAACATGCATGGGCCTAGAGGTTATATATACAATGCTAAGTGAAACAAGCCAGAAGAAGACAAATAGCACATGATCTCACTCATATGTGAGATTTAAAAAACAAAACACACAAACAAAAAAGAGGCAGACCAAAAAAGACCTTTTTTTTTAATTGTTTTTTCATTTAACTTTTAGTCAACACACAGTGAAATACTGGTTTCAGGAGTAGAACTCAATGATTCATCACTTACATACAATACTCAGTATTCATCATAACAAGTGTCTTCCTTAATACTCACTCAACCCCCATCTAGCCCATCCCCCACTCACCTCCCTCCATCAACCTTCAGTTTGTTCTCTATCTGTTAGAGTTTCTAGTGATTTGTTTCCCTCTCTTTTCCCCCCTCCCACATGTTCATCTGTTTTGTTTCTTAAACTCCACATATGAGTGAGATCACATGGTATTAGTCTTTCTCGGTCTAACTTATTTCACTTAGGACAATACCCTTTAGTTCCATCTACATCACTGAAAATGGCAAGATTTCATTCTTTTGATGGAGGAGTAATATTCCATTGTGTCTATATACATTCTTTATTCATCAGTTGATAGACATTTGGGCTCTTTGCACAGTTTGGTTATTGTAAAAAAAGACTTTTAAGTACAGAGGAAAAAAAACTGGAAGATGGGTGTAACAGATAAAGAGGATTGAGAATGCACTTATCACGATGAGCACTGAGAACTGTTGAATCATTATATTGTACACCTGAAACTAACAGAACACTGTATGTTAATTATACTTGCATAAAAAATAAAACTATAAAAATTAACAAGATCTATATGAGGAACACTACAAAACTCTGATGAAAGAAAGCAAAGATCTAAATAAGTAAAGAGATATTCCAAGACCGTGGTTAGGAAAACTACTGCTAAGCTGTCAACTTTTCCCAGTGTGATCTATAGATTCATTGCAATCTCAGTCAAAACCCCGGCAAATTATTTTGTGGATTTCGACAAACTGATCCTAAAGTTTATATGAGAGGCAAAGACCCAGAAGGATAAACACAATATTGAAGAGGAAGAAGAAAAAAAAAAAGCACTAGTAATCCAAATAGTGTGGAATTAACAAAAGAATACACAAATAGAAAAATGGAACAGAAGTAGACCCAAACAAATATAGTCACCTAATCTCTGACAAAGGAACAAAGATACTAAAAAAGGAGAAAGGATAGTCTTTTCAACAAATGGTGCTAGAACAACAGGATACCTACATGCAAAAAGTAAATCTAGACACAGACCTTATGCCTTCCAGAAAAATTGACTCAAAATGCATCGTAGACCTAAATGTAAAACACAAAACTATAAAACACCTGGAAGATAATACAGGAGAAAACCTAAGTGACCTTGTGTTTGACAATGTCTTCTTAGAGATAGCATCAAAAGCACAATCCATGAAAGAAAGAATTGATAAATTGGACTCCATTAAAATTAAAAACTTCTGCTCTGCAAAAGACACTGTTAAGAGGATGAAAAGACAAGCTGCAGACTAGAAGCAAACCTTTGCAAAACACATTTCTGATAAAAACTGGTATCTGAAACATACAAAACACTCTTGAAACTCCACAGCAAGACAAGAAACAACCTGATAAAAAGTAAACGAAAGGTCTGCTAAACCCCACACCGAAGAAGTCATACAGATGGCAAGTAAGAATATGAAAAGATGTGCCACACATTACATGTCATCAGGGAAATGCAAATTAAAACAACAATGAGATGCCACAACACACCTATCAGAATTGCCAAAATCCAAAACCCTGACAACACCAGGATAAAGGGGATTTATAGGAACTCTCTGTACTTTGCACACAATTGTTCTATAAACCTATAACCTAAAAACAAAAAACAAAACCAGCGCCACTGTTAAGAAACAATACTTGAAAGAGGCCCTCTTTTTTAAAGGGACCAGAGCCACGATAAGTCTAGGCCTAATTTTGTACCACTCATGAGGCAGTGCCTTTCTGAGGATTCTACCTGCTATTCCACAAATTATCAAGTTTTTTCTACTTTGGCTGGTGGGAACATGAACAACACATGGCCCTGTGCAAGCTGCAGTGATGGGTCCCTGGCTCTTTTCATAGGGTTCTTTCCTTGTGGTCCATGCAGCGTTCCCCTCTCTGGACTGCAGGTCCTTGGCCTCCATGGTCCCCCAGTTCTAATGGTTCTGCCCAGGGAGACGACTGTGCTCTCCTTACAGGCCCCACTGCTTGGCTATAATTTGGAAGTTCCTCCAAACAGAGCTGGGGCCATTGTGTCACTTGGGGTTTTTTTCCCTTTTGCAGGGATCAGGGGCTTACAGTGACAGCTGCACTACATCTGTATACCACTGTCTCATAGGCTTGATGAGACTGATTTTAGTTGTACATGCAGGAGGCAAATTTGGTTC
This sequence comes from Mustela putorius furo, assembly GCF_011764305.1. Taxonomy (NCBI): domain Eukaryota; kingdom Metazoa; phylum Chordata; class Mammalia; order Carnivora; family Mustelidae; genus Mustela; species Mustela putorius. The sequence goes on from NW_025422171.1 coordinate 5,178,239, forward strand.
CTGTTATTCAAACTTGGTCAGAAGTCTCTTTGTATTTGAATTTTAGGTCAGTGGATATTCAAAAGTGAATAATAAACATACACATTCTTAGAGGGTGAAAAAAGGGAATTAATCAGGAATGTCAAGGCTACTACCATCCTGCCCAGTAGAGTCACCCCACAGCCATCCCAGGCAGTACCTGGGGAACCACAATGTAGAACTAAGATCATCTAAGGAAAGGAAGTGACCCTAGGAGTCCAGAGAACTGGCTGGGTCTGGATAAACAGATCAACTGCAGGAACTGGGCTTCTAAGCAGCACAGGCAAACCAGAAGAACACAAGACTTCAAAGCAAAGGGAAGGCAGTAGCACCACCATACACTCCAGGGAAGCAGCTTCCTGCTCTGCCCAGTTTGCCTATATGAGCCCCACTTGGAGGGGACTCTGGATAGAATGCACGTGCCCTTTTCTAGAATGTGGGCTAATATTACTATGTGTAGTAAAGCATATTTTTAAAATTCATGGAATAGGGAAAAGAAAGAGTACTGATTAAGAGCACCAGTTTGGAACTAATAGGCCTGAGTTTGAAACACACCACTTGCTGCATGATCCTAAGCAAAGTATTTCCTTTACCATGTCTAAGTTTGGCCATCTGTGAAAATATGGATATAACCATACCTACTTCATGTGGTTGTTGCAAGATTTCAGGTGAAGTGATACATACAGAATTCTTAGAAGAGTGCACGGGGCAAGTTCTCAATAAAAAATGAGGGAGAAAAGAAGAGGAGGAGGAGCTCAATGACGCCTATTTGCACTTTGTTCTCCTGATTACAGAACCCTTCTTCCAAGTGTTACAGCAGCAGTGACTACTTATAGACCTTACAGTTACAGCCACATGCACAGGACCTCGGCCTGGCCAATCTAAGTACTCCTATACCCCTGGGTTGCAAATGTTTCCAAACTTTATCCCTATATTTCTCAGTTACATGAATCAACCAGTTCTCTCTTCTGCATAAGTTAGTTTAAATTAGGTTTCCTTCAGTGATAACTGAAATAGTTCTAATATAGTAGCCACCATCTGAATTTAATGGCCTTAAAAAAGATCCTTTTTTAGGTTACACAGCACAAATTTGCACATTAGATTAAGCATCATAAAGATTATGGGTAACTGGAAGGTACCTTTTTGAGGGTCAGTATTCATCTCATCAGCACTCAAAATATACTTGTTTGGGTGAACCAAAAAAAAAAAAAAAAAAAAAACCATAAAACCAGAACTTTGTTCTGTGAAAAATAGGTAACTCACTTATCTGTTTTGCTACTGAATCAAGCTGGACTGACCTTAAAGAAAAAAATAAAAATGTCAGAGTCAAACCATAGGCAGAACATGAATAAATAGGAAGAAAAATTAACCACATAGCACTCAAAGCTAGAAAATTTGATTTAAAAACATAACTCACTTTTTATTGCTAGATAATAAAAATAATATAAAAACAAAACAAAAAAATAGAGGATTCTGGGAAGATGTCAAGAAGGAAGCATCAGTAATCTGTCTCGCCACCTAGATAACCGCACTGGTCTGATGTAACTATTTTGGAACTCTGGAGTCTGTTGAAGGCATTCAGCTTCCACGGGAAAGCCTGGAGTGTAAACTGTGATTAGTTTTAGCTCCTAGGACAGCAGTGTCTACCTACCCCATCCACAGCCTCATGGCAGGCAGCTGTGCACCTATTCCTGAAGCAGCTTACACACAGCTTGTGGGATTAGGGTGGGCACAAAAGGGCTCCGTCCCTTTAATTTGGGAGATCTGTCCTCTGATAGCTGATTGCTACTTCTGCTTTTAGAGGTGTGAGAGGCAGGCAGCCATTGTTTTAACTCCCTCCATTGTTGCGAGCCTCCCCCCTCCAGCTCAAGTGACTTTCAGATGTAAAGGACTCATATTTTTTTCTCTTCTTCATTTTTCACTTTTCCCCTTTTTAAAACCAGACATCAAAAAGTGGAATATTCAAAAACAGTGCATCTATGAGGGAAACTAGAAAGTGCACATGTCCAAGGAAAGGCTCAAAAAGACCTGAGAAGACATCACACCTCAGGCTGATCCCAAGCACAGAGACAGCTTACAACAATCAAAACCACAAAAACAATAAACTAAAGCAGTAACATGACACCCAGAAAATGCTGGGGGAGTGTTCAACAAAAACATCACAAGGCATACAAAGAAACAGGAAAGTATGGCCCACTCAAAGGAAAGAAATAATTCAACAGCTCTGTCCCTGAAAAAGACTGAATGGCAGATATATTAGACAAAGACTTTAAAACAACTACCTTAAGGATGGCCAGAAACTAAAGGAAGAGGTGTAGAAATTCAAGAAGACAATGTGTGAACAAAATAAAAATATCAATAAGGGGACAGAAAAACCTAAAAAGAAATTCTGAAGATGAAAGGGAGGACAATACCTGAAATGAAAAATTCACAGAAGGGATTCAAAGGCAGATGTGAGCAAGCAGAATAAAGAAGCTGGACTAGAAAATAACGCTAAAACGGGAAAATGAAAAGCTGATGAACAGAAAGAAAAAAGATTGAAGAAAAGTGAAGAGAGCCTAGAGACCAGTGGAAAACCATAAAAAAGGACCAACATAGATATCATGGGTGTTCCAGAAGATGAATATAGAGAAAAAGAGGCAGAGAGAATATTTTAAGAAATAATGGCTGGGGGCACCTGGGTGGCTCAGTGGGTTAAGCCTCTGCCTTCAGCTCACATCATGATCCCAGGGTCCTGGGATTAAGCCCCACATTGGGCTCTCTGCTCAGTGGGGAGCCTGCTTTCCCCTCTCCCTCTGCCTGCCTCTCTGCCTACTTATGATCTCTGTCTGTCAAATAAATAAATAAAACCTTAAAAAAAAAAAAAGCTGAAAACTTTCCAAATTTTAAGAAAGGCATGGATATAAACATTCAAGAAGCTCAACGAACTCCAAGAAAAATGAATTCAAAGCCACCCAAACCAAGATATAATATAATAAAACCTTCAAAAGCCAAAGATGAAAGATGCATCTTAAAAGCAGCAACAGAAGCAAATCATCACATACAAGGTATACTCAATAAGATTTTCTGCATATTTCTCACCAGAAACTTTGGAGCCCAGAAAACAGTGGACTGACATTCAAAGTGCTACCAGAAAAAAAAGAAAAAAAAAAAATCAAGAATCCTATATCTGGCAAAACTGCCCTTTGAAAGTGAAGGAGAAATCAAGACATTCCCAGATAAACAAAAGTTGAGGGAGTTCATGACCACTAGACCTGCTCTGCAAAAAATGATCAAGGGAGTGCTACAAGGTAAAATGTAAGGACACTAGATAGTAACTGAAATCATGTGGGAAAAATAAAGGTGTCAATTAAGGTAAATACATGAGCAATTACAAAAGCTATTATTATTATAACAATACTTCATACTTTCTGTTTTCTATAGCATTTAAGAAACCAATTAAAGAAAAAACAATTATTAATATAAAATCTAGTATTACTGTAACTTTGGTTAGTAACTCTAAATCTTGTTTTCTACATAATCAAGGAGACCAACTCAGTTCAAAGAATTACTGGTTTATGTTTTGGGACACACAATGTGTAAGGTATAATTCTGTGATATTAACTGAAAGGGGTGAGTACAGAGCTGTAAAGGAGCACTTTCGCTATGTTACTGAAATTAAGCTTCTATAAAATAAAATTAAAATGTTATAATTTTAAGATATTAAATGTAATCCCCATGGCAACCACAAAGAAAATACCTATATAATATACTCAAAAGAAAACTACAAAGTAATGTAAACATTTCATTACAAAAAAATCAACTGAACATGCACAAAACAAAGATAGGTATGCAGGAAATGAAGAAATAAAAATCTATAAGCCAAAAAAAAAAACCTATAAGCCATAGAGAAAAAATGATAGCACAATGACAAAAGTAAATCCTTTCTTATCAGTACTTTACAATGTAAATTATGCTATCTACAAGAGAGTCACTTGAGGTCCAAAGACACAGACAGGTTGAAAATGAAAGACCATAAAAAGATATTCCATACAAACAGTAACCAAAACAGCATAGGAGTGATTATAGAAGAGACAAAGGAGGACACAAATGTTAATTAGCAGTTCAACAGAGTGAGAAAACATAACAATTAAAAACATTTACACAATGACAGCCCATCAAAATAGATGAAACAGAAATGGAGAGGATTGCAGGGAGAAATAAACAGACATTCTACAATAACAGTTAGATACTTCAATAACTCACTATCATCATGGATACAACAAGACATAAGATAAATAAGGAAATAGAGGACTTAACAGAACAAACCAACTAGATCTAACAGTTATACACAGAACATTCCACCCAACAATACCAGCACACACATTCTTCCTAAGTGCACACATGACATTTTTCAGGATAGACCATATGTTAGGCCACAAATTAAGTCTTGATAGACTTTTTAAAAATAAGTATCATAAAGAGCACCTTCTCAGGCCACAACAGGATGATGTTAGAAATCAGTAACACAAAAAAAAACTGAAAAGTTCACCAACTGTGGAAATTAAACATCATACTTTTAAACAACCAATGGATCAAAGAAGAAATAGTAAAGGAAATTAGAAAATACTTAGAGGTGAATGACAATAAAAACACAACATACCAAAACTTATGAAATGCAGCAAAAGTGATGCTAAGGGGAAAATTAATAGCTATAAAGGCTTACATTTAAAAAGAGAGAAAGAGCTCAGACCAACAACCTAATTTTACAAATTAAGGAACTAGACAAAAGAACAACAAACTAATCTCAAAGCTAGCAGAAGTAAAGAAAGAAAGATCAGAGTAGAGAGAGATGAAATAGAGAACAAAAAAATAAATTTTAAAAAAATCAATGAAACCAAAAGCTGGTTCTTCCAAAAATATCAAAAAATTGACTAAGAAAAAAAGAGGTAAGACTCAACTTGCCAAAATCAGACATGAAAGTGGGGGCATTATGACCAATTCTACAGAAACAAAAGAAAATTATGAGGGTACTATACATCAAAACATTGGAAGACCTACAAGAAATGGACAAACTCCTAGAAACCTTAAAACTACCAATATTAAAATCATGAAGGAAACAGACAAGCTGAACAGACCTATTAATAGTAAGGAGATTGAATCAGGAATCAAAAATTTTCCAACAAATTAGAGCCCTGGACCTGATGGCTTCACTGATGAGTTTTATCAAATATTTAAAGAATAATACCAATCCTCTTAAACTTTTCCCAAAAAGTAAAGAGGGAATAATACCTAACACATTCTATGACGTGAGCATAGCCCTGATACCAAAGCCAAAGACATGACAAGAAAAGAAATCACCAAAGAAAAGGCCAATATCCTTGATGAATATTGATGTAAAAATCCTCAAAAAAGTAGGAGCAAACCAAACTCAACAGTACACTAAAGGGATCATATACCACAACCAAGTAGAATTTATTTCTAGAATGCAACATCTGAACATCAAACAATGCAGTATGCCACATCAGCAAAATGAAGGAAAAAATCCCACATGATGATCCCAACTGATGCAGAAAAAGCATCTGACAAAATTCAATACCTTCTCATGATAAAAACACTAAATTATTAATAGGAATAAAGGAAACTACCTCCACATAATAAAAGCCAAATATAAAAAACCCACAGGAAACATCATACTCAATGGCAAAAAACTGAAAGCTTTTCCTCTAAAATCAGAAACAAGGCAAGGCTGCCTGCTTTCACCACTCTGACACAGTACTGGAAATTCCAGAGTAATTAGGCAAGAAAAAAAAAGAAAGAAAGAAAGAAAGACAGAAGATATCTAAATTGGAAAGGAAGAAGTAAAATTATCTGTCTACAGATGATGCACTCCTTTACACAAAATTATATTATTATATAATTAAATAATTATATAATTAAATTATATATATTAGAACTAATAAATTCAACAAAACAGCAAGATAACAAAATCAACACACAAGAAACAGCTGCATTTCTATACACAATGAACAATGTTAAGAGGAAATTATAAAACAACTCCATTTACCATAACATCAAAAAATAAAATGCTTAGGACTCAATCAAGGAAGTGAAAGATTAGTACAATAAAAACTATAAAACTTTGCTGAAAAAAGTTAAGGAAGACATAAATAAATGGAAATATACCCCACGCACATGGATTGTATGACCTAATATTGTGAAAATGTCAATATTACCCAAAGCAATCTACAGATTGAATGCAATCCTGATCAAAATCCCAATGACTTTTTTTTACAGAAATGGAAACCTCATCCTGAAATTCACATGAAATCTCAAGAGATCCCAAACAGCCAAAACAATCTTAAAAAAGAAAAGACTGGAGAACTCACACTTCCTGATTTTAAAACCTATTACAAAGATACCATCATCAACACAGTATAGTACTGCTATAAAGGCAGACACATAGAACAACAGAATACAATAGCAAGAAATAAAATCTTGCATATATAGTCACATGATTTTCGACAAGGGTGCCAAGACCATTCAGTAAACAGTCTTTTCAACAAATGATGCTGGGAAAATGGGATATCCACATGCAAATGAATGAAGTTGGACTCTTACCTAACACCATATACAAAAATTAGCTCTTTCTTTCTTTACCTAAAGACCTAAACAAACAAAACTCTCAGAAGAAAATATAGGAAAAAAGCTTCATGATGCTGGATTTGGCAATGGTTTCTTGGATATAACACTAAAGGTAAAGACGACAACAACAACAACAAAAAAATAGACAAACTGGGCTTCATAAAAATTTTAAAAATCTTTACAGCAAGAAACAACCTACAGAATGTGAGAAAATACTTGCAAATCATATGCCTAATAAAGGATTAATATCCAGAATATAAAAAGAACTAAAACTCAAACAACCCAATTCAAAAATAGACAAAGGACTTGAATTGACATTTCTCCAAAGAAGACATGCAAATGGCTAATAAGCACATGAAAAGATGCTCAACATCAACATTTGCATCAATATTTGCAATAAGATACCACCTGGTATAAGTGACTCATTACAGTGGCCACTATCAGGAAACAAAACAAAGCAAAAACAGAAAACAATAATGTTGGCAAGAATGTGGGGAAACTAGAATGCCTGGGCATTCTTGGGGAGAATGTGAAATGGTGTCACCACTGTGGAAAACAGTATGGAGGTTCCTCAAAAATTAAAAATAGAATGACCCTATGGTTCAGTAATTCCACTTCCTGGTATACACCCAAAAGAACTGAAAGCAGGTTCTCTACGAGATATTTATACACCCATGTTCCCAGTATTATTCATAAAAACTAAAATATGGAAGCAACCTAAGTGCCCATCTACCACTAAACAGATATGTAAAATGTGGTGTACACACACACACACACAAAGGATTATTTATTATTTAGCCTTAAAAAGGAAAGAGATTCTGCAATGTGCTATAAAATGGGATGAACCTGGAGGATATTTTGCTACGTGAAATAAACCAGTCACAAAAAGACAAACATTATATGATTTTACTTACATAAGGTACTTAGTCAAAATCATAGTAACAGAAAGGAAAATCGTGGTGCCCTGGGGCTGGGGGCAGGCGAGAATGTGGAGTGAGTGTTTAAGAGGTACAGGGTTTCAAAGTTACAAGATGAAAAGAGGGAATGGACAGAGGGGAAGGCTGCATGCCAATGTGAATGAAAATACCTCTGAACTGTATACTTAAAAATGCCTAAAATAGTAAATTTTGTATTATGTGCATTTTAACTCCATAAAAAAGGGAAAAAGGGAAAAATAAATAAAAGAGAATAAAAGGAATCTAGTTCTTAAAACCAAACCTTCTTAGGTTATAATAAACATGTATATTTTTCAATTATGTTTATAGAAAAGAAACATAGTAAAGCTAACAGCAACTGACTTAAGTACTGACTTAGCCACAAGTGTATTCAGGTAAAATTCAAGAAGACAATTTAATCTGGAGAAAAAAATTTAAGTACAGAATATGTTTACATACCACTCTACAGACAACTTCAACTCTATATAAATTATTATGAATGCTAAAAAGCAAATGGTATTAATTTGAAATGAGTAAGAAAAAAATGTGCTATAAAGTAACATAAATTCCCTGTTTGAAAAGAAAAATCTCAAATAATATCCCCTGGTTCACTATGCCCAACATTCACAGGTAACCACTCCTAACCATTTTACTTGGGTACCCTGATTCTATTTGTATAAAAAGGTTTATGTATGTATGTGTGCATACATGTACAAATAAATATGTGTACATACACACACACACATACACACACACACATATTTATAATACAAATAGGATCATACCATTCATACTAATCTACAGTTTCCTTTTTTAAAAGAAAGTGTAACTTTAAACACTGTCCATTTCGGTACACAGAGCTTTATCGCACTTTCTCTCAGGTGCGGAGTCATCTATGACAAGCATCTGTTATAATTTCTGTAGCATCTCCTACTCTGATGGGTAAGGGCAGAGTAGGGGAGGCAAAGCCAATAAGTGCCGCACCTTTTAATGAGAGTGTCCTATCACTGACGTTGTTTGGAATTGCTCATACATGGTGAAGAAAAAAGAAGTCAGACTTGTAATCATGTTTTTCCTGATTTTAACTTCTCTGTGGAAAACACACCCACAGCTACCCTCCCCATACTACTCTGCCTCTCCTCCTCCTGAGAAAGCCTGCTGTTAGTTTATCTCTGCCACAGATGATGTTTCCATGAACACCCTCATCACACCAGGAAAGCCCATCTGTAGGACAGATTGCAGAAATGACCCTCTTGCAAAGCATAGGAGATTCAGAGGGCACCTGTATGGCTCAGTTGGTTGGACATCTGGGTCTTAAGTTGTGCTCAGGTGGTGATCTTGAGGTTGTGGAATCGAGCCCCGCATCGGGTTCCAAGCTCAGGGCAGTCTGCTTGACATTCTCTCTCCCTCTCCCTCTGCCCTTCCCCCACAACTCATGCATACTCTCTCTCTAAATATAAAATTTAAAAAAAAAAAAGTATGAGATTTAGAAAAACTTTTTAGAAATTTAATTTAATTTTTATTTTATTTTGAGATTTTAAATGTTTGACTAGGTATTCCAAATCATCCTCCAAAATAAACTTTGTATTAATTTATATTCCTGTCAACTGCATATAAAAATGGTCCACGTTGTGACTCTTGCCAATGTAATTCTGTTACGTTCTTTTTAATACTTCCTTTCTTTCTTTCTTTGGCTCCATGGGCAGCATTTTCTTTTTCCTTCTGGTACTTCAGTGTGTTAATAGTCTGTTATTCCCCTCGGTGGTTATCACTTTTGCAAATACTTTAGCATCTATCTGTTGGTTTATCAACTTTAAATAATAGCTATTATTATCTGTGATTCTCACTATCACATCATCCCATTTTCTATTTCACTGCCATTCTGTCCTCCTGTTGCATATGATGTAGGTATGGCTCTACTGATGGTCTTTTTGCTAATTTTACTGGGTGCCAGGAAGGGGAATAGAGCCAAAGCCTTTACTTTGCACCATTTACTGGATATCTCTGAAAATGTACACAATGTGGGAGCAGTCACAATTAGCAGTGAGGAAGAAGAGAGAAATCAAGCAGTGGCGTGCTATGGAAAGACTGTTCTGGCAGTGGTAAATAGGGCAGAACCTAGAATACAAAGATTCATTATCATGAAAGATTAGAGGAGATTCAATATTGCGAATATGTACATTTCCCCTCAATTGAATCTATAAAATAAAAACTTATCCCTAAGTCATCATGATGATGATGATGATGGCAGCAACACTCACTAAGACACTGGGCTAAGCCCTTTATAGTGTATGTATTTCTTTTAAGAGCAAAAACAATCCTGCAAGGTAATATTGTTAGCTCCATGTTACATGACTTACATAAGATTTACAGGAAGAAAGGTAATCTCCCCAAAGTTATAATAAGTAGTAAGTAAAAGGGCAGAGGTTTTTGTAATAGCATCATGATGGTTTGAGAGTTGAGAAAAAATGACCCCATACAAGAGAACTGAGGGCATGATTCTGTTTTGTACCTTAGTATGGAAGTTCTTTCCCTAAGGACTTGTTACAAGTTCAAAAACTAAAGGAAGACACTTGTATCTTTCACTTTTACTCACATTTCCACTGCTATGAGAGGAAAGGAGTTCCTGAGCATACTCGGGGTGTCAGAACCCTGAGTGCACTCCTAAGGCTGCTAATTAGAGAAGAAAAAAGAGAAACAAACAAGAGGGTGATGAGAAAGAGAAGAACAGGGAGTCAGGGGATGTACGGAAGAAAGAATTTTGGGAAACAGGGAAGAGTCAGCAATGTCACAGACTCAAAGGTTAGGGGTATTAAGGGCTAAAACGAGTTACTGAGCAGTATGACTGGCAGGCGGCTGGATAACTTGGAAAGACCAGCCTGACAGATTGACAGGGCTAAGACTGCAACCATGGCCATTAGAAAGAGGAAGCTTCCAGTGTGGACCACTGTTGGGGGAGGTCTGGCAGAAAAAAAACAAGGACTACAGTCTCTCCAAGAGTGTGATTATTTGTATTTTAAGATGCAGGAGGGGCTCCTGGGTGGCTTGGTTGGTTAAGCATCTGACTCTTGGTTTCAGTTCAGGTCATGATCTCATGGGTCATGAGATCAAGCCCTATATCGGGTTCTGTGCTCAGCCACAGAGTCTACTTGAAGATACTCTCTCTCTCTAATAAGTAAATAAATAGATAAATAGATGGGAGGTATCTTAGTACCTTGGCAGGCACAGGGTAAAAAGTTAATAGAAGGAAGAGATTGATGATACATTAGAAAGTTAGAATTACTGATGAAGCACTCCCTGTGATGGTTTGGATACTGTTATCTTACATTTGCATAGCACTTTCTAATTTGCAGAGCACTTTCACATCACGAGTCTCCCATATTCCCTACATAATTCTGTGAGCCAGGAAGAGCACGAATGATCACTTAATTTTATTTGAGGAAACTGAGGCCCAGACAGGTTTATAAGAGTCCAAGGCAGCCTAGGAGAAAAAGTCCTGAAGTTAAAATCCTGACTCTCTCTCTTACCAGTTCAATGCTTCAGGAAAGTTACTTGCCTTTGGGAGGTCTTGATTTCCTAAGCAGGAAAATGGGGATAACACTTCCCAGGCTCCCCTGATGATCAGATAATGCATGCAAAAATGCTGGCGTGGCGCCTGCAGAAAAGTAGGGCGTGCACAGGCTACGGCAACACTCTGCCAAGAAGGCTGGGTCAGTGCAGTGAATATTCATTAATCACCTATTATGTTCCCGGTAACTCCTCAAAATACGCACTGTAACCATAAAGCATCACTGTAAGTGACAAGGAGCATCAGCACATGAAGGGCTTGAGAGCAAAGATGAGGCCGTGGCTAACTGTGCCTGCCAAAGGGGAGAGGATGACAATGTAAGGATCGGGAAGAAGTTCCAAACGGAGGAGAAAGAGCACCAACAAAGGCTCACAGGCATTCAAGCAAACAGGACACGCAAGCTCGTTCAAGCAAAGATTGCCTTAGAGCTGACTCAGCCGCCTCAGACAGCAAGAAAGAGATCATAGCACCTGCACGCTGCTCCACACCCTCCGTGACTCCCACAAGTGAGAAGCAATTCATTCTTGAAGGACAGCCAGAATGGGAAACGGTCCAGCAAGGCTGCAAGAGATGTGAAAAGCTCCAAGCCTTCCAGCAGCTACCACCCCAATCTGAGGCACCCTGAGGTGCCTACAACGCAGCAATCAGGGGCAGCAGGCTGACCCTGCAGGCCCCTGCCCTTCATGCTCGCAGCTGACACCTGCAAAACAGTGTGAGATCACACCAAGGATGGCCCTCGAGGACCCATGCCAGAGGCCATCCAAGCCAGGGCTGGCAGCCACAGCACCAGCGCCACCCGTTGGCCTGTGAATACCAGCTCAGGGCATCTCCAGCCACAATTATTTTATCGGCATAGACCCTACACGTAAGAAATCCCTCCTCTATCCTCTCCAGACCCCCCGAACAATAGAAAAGTGCTACAGGCGGCACAGAAAACCTTACGGCCCATCAGAACCACAGCCCAATAGAAAGAGAATAAAACTCAAGTGTACTTGGAGGATTTTGTTCCCTGCCATCCCTTTCATCACTGCAAACTCTTTAGTTTTACAAGAGACTTTTACTACTGTGTATTGTAAAGACGTTTCACTGATTTGAATCCAGAAATAAGACAGGTCTGGAGCCCTTTTATTCTTCTTCCTCAGAAAGAAATAGGAAGAAAATGACTGCTATTCACCAGGGCTGCTAAATGAAGCTCAACAGATGGTCTGTGATTCGTTCCATTTAGAAATATGCTTACCTATGCATTGACCAATTCTTGGTTTTCCAAGAACTACAACACATTATAATTAGCATGTTAAAATGGTAAAAAAAAAAAAAAAAAAAAAATAGGTCTTTCTGATCAGGAGCCACAGAATCTAGCAACATCTCAAAACCCCCATCAGGAACACTAATTATCACTGAAACAAGTAGAGAAATGTTAGTCAGAGATTTTCAACTGAATAATTCTTTGTTGTAATTTGAAGTCTTTAAAAAAAAAAAAAGTCAATGTGTCACTGTACTTACAAAGCACAATCCATGAGTCAGACTTATATTTCAGCCTCTGATGCACCTGGGATTAAAGAAAGAACTTGGACACTATTTCTAAACACATCTTGGCATTGAACTTACTGAAAACATAAAAACACAAGTATAGTTAGTGAATCTGGGCTGAAACTGCAGGTAACCAGAGGTTTCAGTCTTTGCCTGTGCTACTCAGGAGGTTAAATGAAAGTGGGCATAAGAGAACATTTGCACCAAATGGCAAAGGCGGCGGGAACCAGCCTGCTGGCCAGAGGGCATGCGCGGGCTAGGGAGACTGTGCGCTGAACAGGACAGAGTAGGGGAAAATGCTGTCGGGGCAACCATTTCTAACTTTACCAGGAGAAAATGAAATAGAATGTTTTTGGCATCAGGAGTGACTGACTAAGCATGACTTTAATGTGAGAGTTGGATGGTATTTTTAAATGTTTAGTCTTTAAAGCCACAGGGAGAGCCACTGTTTCGTCCGGCTAAACCAAGGTAAGGTGTAAAGGAAGTGAATGATACTAAAACCCGTTTACCTTTCAGGTAATTAGATTGCGCTGACAATAAAGAAGATCTTTTACTCTCTCTGTTTTATAAAGAATCAGAAAAAGTTGACAGTTTGATTGTTTCTACCTTGCCTTCTGAGGCTAACGGCAAGAAATCTTCTCTGGCCAAACTTCCTAGTACTCAGAGAACCGTGTTCCTTAATGGTGCAGATTAGCCACCTAGTTCACCAGCAGCTGCAGTTAGGATGAATCAAAACTGAAGTTCACAAATATAGTACGATTCTATCATCACCCTAGAAACATGGGCTGGTGACCCAGTACACCTGATGTAAGGGAGAAAGGATGGCCCCACGTGACAGAACCCCACCACAGAGACTGGCACCAAATCTTAGGACAGCCGCAAGAACTCTACTTGTAATGGGGCTCTCATTCAGCTTCCTACAGTATATCAATGTGTAAAGTTAGTCATACCTGAAGTGCGACAGTAAGACAAAACAAACAAAAATAACGGGGGGGGGGGGGGAGGGCGTAGCATCCAGATTAGGGGAAGCAGCAAAATGACACCACAAGAAAGCAATCACATCAATCCAGAAGTTTGGGGAAATCTGTAGAACCAGTAACCTGCTGTCTGCAACCAGACAGGTACATGAAGAAGGTGGGGTGAGGGTATGAGGTGAGGTGTGCAGACCTGCTCTGGAGTTAGAGACTCAGGAGACAGAAACACCAAATGAGATATGCAGCCCATGCTGGTTCCAACAAGCTGCTTGGGAGAAAAATGGACCTGATAATATCAAGGACATGTAAATAGGGACTGAGTACTAGAGGATGCCAATGGATTGCCGTGAAACTTCTTGGGTCATGCTGGGGCTGCGATGATGTAAGAAAATTTCCACATTCCTTAAAGATCCATAACAAAATGTCCCAATGAAAGGCCATGAGGTTTAGGGTTTACTTTAGTAAAAAGAAGGAAGAAAAAGGAGAAGGAAAAGAGAAAACAGGTATAAATAAAGCAAATCGAGCCCAGTTTTGATAGTTACTAAGTCTGGAAGATGAATATATGGGGGTTACCAATGTAATTCCTTATATTTTGCTTATTTTGAAAGTTTTCATAATAAAGGTTCTTGTTTTAAACACTGAAAGCACCCAGCTCACTGCACATCCACTAGCCAATAAACTATATAATTTCACACATCAGGTAAGTCTTTATTATCTTGAAACACCCCCATGTCATCTGTCCTTGAAAATCCAGGGTTTACTGAAGAGTTTAAAACATAAAACAGTCCTATCTCATTATGTGAATGTTCTTGAACTTTTGAGAATATACCTTAGCAAGGAATAAACATACTGAATTCCCCTTCCCAATAATGTCCTTATATAAAATAGTACCAAAATTAATAAAGTATGATTCACTGATATTCACTATTGGCAGAAAAGCGATAAAGTCGTCGAGCATTAAAAATCAAAATCAGTGAGGCACCTGGGTGCCTCAGTGGGTTAAGCCTCTGCCTTTGGCTCAGGTCATGATCTCAGGGTCCTAGGATCAAGACTCACATGGGGCTCTCTGCTCAGCAGGGAGCCTGCTTCCCCCTCTCTCTCTGCCTATTTGTGATCTCTCTCTCTGTCAAATAAATAAATAAAATCTTTTTTTAAAAAATCAAAATCAAACACCGCCAGGACACATTAAACAACTTTAAAAATGATTACCTCTAAGGGACAGGGTAAGGGGGAATGCTGTGAGCAGGGACGGGGTGACATCAAAATTTCTCGATGAGTCCTTTTTAATGTTGTTTTGACTTTTCGAGCCACACAAATGGACTGGTTATTCAAAAATCACATTTAATTTGAAATAAAATAACTGTATATATATTTGTCATAATTTAAAGAATTACTTTTCCTCTCCTATGAGGACTCCAACACTAAAACTTGAAAGAAAAAAAAAAACAAAAAAACGAAGATTTTTCTGTGCTCTTTAAGATGTCTGTAGGTCACTCATGCCACTATATCCCAGGATCAACCTTTGATGGTTTTAAAACACATTAATCTCTTATCTTACTTCTAATAGGCTCGTTCCTTTCTTTAGGCAAACATATAAGAAACTTAAAATGAATCTGAACATAAAAGCAGAAAAAGAATCCCTGGGGTGAACTTGAAGAAAAACTCAAATCAAGGAAAGCCCCTTCTATTTTTTGTTTCGTGTCAAACCACACATTTAAGTCTTTACTTGAAAGCAGAGGAATTTAACAAGGATTTAGCAGTCTTCAGTTTGTTCCCTTCTTCTAACCTCAAACTCAAATTATTATACTTTTGCTTTCTTTTCTCATCCATTACCTGTGCTTCTTGGCCAACTCTTGTCAATCAAGATTATTGAAACCTCAAACCAAAACTCAATCATTTGCCTTTTAAGCTACTTAAAACAGATGTTTAAAACCCCTAATTCGTACAATCCCATCTGAAGCATTTTGGTATCCCTTTTCTTGGTTCTTTTACTGAGTTAATAGCCAAACAAATGACCTAGTACTGGAACCTGAAGCAAATTGACTAAAGCCCCTGGTGGATACCAGGCAGGTTATGTTGTGTTCCTGGAATAGCTGGTGATTTCTTAACTCTAAGAACCAGTGAGCCTGGTAGGACCCTCTGTCAACAAATGAGCATTCTGAGGGCCTCCTGAGGTTCACACTGCTTTCAATAAATCTGAGAGATGAAAGGGCTATTCACAAAAATATGATATTCTTCTTTGCAAAGAAAATGTAACACGGGATTGCTTTTCATAAGGACTTCCAATTACTGGTTTAGACAGTCTTGAACAATAGCTATTAACTAATGTGTATTTACTGAGGTCCAGAGTGTACATGCCACATTTTATTGCAAACAGAAGAAATAAAACACACGGTATTCTCAAGAGCTTTAAGCTATGGTTGACAAGACACGTTTAAGGAAGGACACCAAAAGAAAATAGTTAGAAGATCCAGTGTGCCACTTTGTAGGCTGTAAGCATGGGGTTGCCAGGATCTATAGCGGCTGTGGCAGACCTGGATGTTTCATGGACTCCTGGCGAAACTTCACAGGTAAGATAGCAAACAAAGGCAAGTGCAACGCTTGCAGCTGCCAGACACGGGCTCCACATGAGACAGAAAGGGATCTGACTTGGGACAGACAGTTTAGTCTGGCTGAGGAAAACTGCAAAGGAAGAGGCATGGTTGGAAAGACCAGAAGGGCAGACCAGACCCCACGAATAACAGGGAGTGCATATACACCTTGGTAAAGACAAGTGGGCTGTGACCAGATCCTAGAAGCCACGAATGATGACTCCAATTCTATTTTGAAGGCAGTAACTATTCCATGACCTTTAAGAGGAGAGGGACCAAAAGAGAGCTGTCCTGCCAGCCAGACACAGCTTCCTCCCCCTGGGACACAGTGATGCTCTGGGAAGCACCGGCGAGGGGGACCTCCCTGTCCTCGTGTTCTTGCTCCACCATTAAAAGCTCCTCTGACAAGCATTCAACAAGTAATTCGATATGTTCGTTACACTTTAGATGAGTGTTTTCTTAGAGAAGCCTTCAGGGACAAGTGATCACTCCTTCAAAAGATTTTCGAGAACACTTAAAAAGCATCTCTTAGAGTAGTTCATCCTTTAGAACAGTGTCGAGAAAAGACCAATTCCATATAATAGTATTACTTAAGTACTAATAATACCAACATTAACTCATTTAGTTCTGACCTATGAAGCAGGGACTATTACAACTCCCATTTTGATAGATACCTTTGCTGAGGTTTGAGAGGACAAGTAACTTTCCAAAGGTCATGTGTAGCTCATTAGTGGTGGAGCAGGGACGCATCCAGGCCCCCACCAGATGTCAGGGAACGTGTTCCAGACCACACAACCATGACACCTCAGGTGTTTCCACTCTCTCCAATGGCCCATGTGGGCAGTGATACCCTGTTCCTATGGCTAACAGAAGACAGAACTCGCAACCTACCTGGGGGCACAGTGATCTCTAAGTACTGATTCCAGAGTCTGTCAGCAACACTGACTTTACAGTACTGTACTTTTGGTAGAAATCATGCTCTTGGATTGGAAGAATAAACATCGTTAAAATGTCTATACTGCCTAAAGCAATCCATACTTTTAATGCCATTCTGATCAAAATTCCACCAGTATTCTTCAAAGAGCTGGAGCAAATAATCCAGAAATTTGTATGGAATCAGAAGAGACCCCGAATCGCTAAGGAAATGTTGAAAAACAAAAATAAAACTGAGGGCATCACGTTACCTGATTTCAAGCTTTATTACAAAGCTGTGGGCACCAAGACAGCATGGTACTGGCATAAAAACAGACACATAGACCAGTGGAACAGAGTAGAGAGCCCAGATATGGACCCTCAACTCTATGGTCAATTAATCTTCGACAAAACAGGAAAAAATATACAGTGGAAAAAAGACAGTATCTTCAATAAATGGTGCTGGGAAAACTGGACAGCTATATGTAGAAGAATGAAATTCGACCATTCTCTTACACCGTACATAAAGATAAACTCAAAATGGATAAAAGACCTCAACGTGAGACAGGAATCCATCAGAATCCTAGAGGAGAACATAGGCAGTAATCTCTTCGATATCAGCCACAGCAACTTCTTTCAAGATATGTCTCCAAAGGCAAAGGAAACAAAAGCCAAAATAAACTTTTGAGACTTCATCAAAATCAAAAGCTTCTGCACAGCAAAGGAAACAGTCAAAAAAACAAAGAGGCAAACCACGGAATGGGAGAAGATATTTGCAAATGACAGTATAGACAAAAGGTTGATATCCAGGATCTATAATGAACTCCTCAAACTCAACACACACAAAACAGGCAATCATATAAAAAAAAAAAAAAATGGGCAGAAGATATGAACAGACACTTCTCCAATGAAGACATACAAATGGCTATCAGACACATGAAAAAATATTCATCATCACTAGCCCTCAGGGAGATTCAAATTAAAACCACATTGAGATATCACCTTACACCAGTTAGAATGGCCAAAATTAACAAAGCAGGAAACAACATGTGTTGGAGGGGATGTGGAGAAAGGGGAACCCTCTTACACTGCTGGTGGGAATGCAGGTTGGTGCAGCCTCTTTGGAGAACAGTGTGGAGATTCCTCAAGAAATTAAAAATAGAACTTCCCTATGACCCTGCAATTGCACTCCTGGGTATTTACCCCAAAGATAAAGATGTAGTGAAAAGAAGGGCCATCTGTACCCCAATGTTTATAGCAGCAATGGCCACGGTCGCCAAACTATGGGAAGAACCAAGATGCCCTTCAACGTACGAATGGATAAGGAAGATGTGGTCCATATACACTATGGAGTATTATGCCTCCATCAGAAAGGATGAATACCCAACTTTTGTAGCAACATGGACGGGACTGGAAGAGATTATGCTGAGTGAAATAAGTCAAGCAGAGAGAGTCAATTATCATATGGTTTCACTTATTTGTGGAGCATAACAAATAGCATGGAGGACAAGGGGAGTTAGAGAGGAGAAGGGAGTTGGGGTAAATTGGAAGGGGAGGTGAATCATGAGAGACTATGGACTCTGAAAAACAATCTGAGGGGTTTGAAGTAGCGGGGGAGGAGGGAGGTTGGGGTACCAGTGGTGGGTATTATAGAGGGCACGGATTACATGGTGCACTGGGTGTGGTGAAAAAATAATGAATACTGTTATGCTGAAAATAAATAAATTTAATTAAAAAAGAAAAGAAATGAAGATGAGAACATCACTATCCTTATTCAGTGTCTTATTTAAGTTTACTATCAGACTTCTCAGGGATCTCATATTCCTAATTAATGCTTATACTTTACAATTGAGCATAGCTCTACAAGTCCTCAGATACTATGTCATTTCCACAGAGCCACCATTTGGGCATCCTACACTTAAAGAATAAAGCTAAATGATAAAAATATCACTTAAGGGCGCCTGGGTGGCTCAGTGGGTTAAGCCGCTGCCTTCGGCTCAAGTCATGATCTCGGGGTCCCGGTATCGAGTCCCGCATCGGGCTCTCTGCTCAGCAGGGAGCCTGCTTCCCTCTCTCTCTCTCTCTCTCTGCCTGCCTCTCCATCTACTTGTGATTTCTCTCTGTCAATAAATAAATAAAATCTCTAAAAAAAATATATCACTTAAATATAAGGCCAAGGTATTCACTAAAATCATCGGGCTGGGGAGGATGACATGAAACAGGAATATCACATAAAAGAATCACAGTAGCAAAAGTCAGAAAGAAACAAATACATTTATTTCACATTACTTTCCAATGTCAAAAGTTTTTTAAAATTTTTTTGATATGGAAGGCATTGATTAAAAAAAAAAAATAGTGTTCCTTTATGCTATATCTTGGTTGGCCAAGCAACCAAGCCAAATCTGTCTTGGAAAAAATTTGAAAAGAGAAATTGTATGTTTTATGCAAAGACAGGGAGCAAAGCCTGAAGTTCTACAGCCATAAAAACACATTTGTGAAATAATTATATTAAGCTCTAATATATTCTAAAAACTCACTGTTTATCATAATCAAGTGATTACAGATTTTGAGTAACAGAGAAGGTGGCTCACGCCAAATTTGTACTATACGTATAAAAACAGTAGCTGACAAAGTATCCTGAGACAGTATGCTTTGTGAGTAAGATTAGTCTAAGAAGCAAGATGTCACAGAGAAGCCAAAGAGAAGAAAATGAATGAATATTAAGTGGGTAAGTTCTTCAACACTCTGATCTCAGGGCACGTCCTCCCAATGATGCAGAAAAGAACACCAAAAGTTACTATTTTCTGCTTTTATAACAAATAGTTTTTAAAAATCATTAAAATAAATAAAAAGTTTAATTTTAGTGAGGTATTTGCTACCCTTCACTATGCTGATGCCTGGATATTGCATAGTAGCAGTAAGACTTGAAAGTTAAATACCAATCAAATAACCATATTATTATCATGATATGTGCCAACATGCTTTAATGAGGAAAAGGCACAAAGCTTTTATTTTCTTCCATTACCTAAATCAATCTTAACTCTCTCGATTAAAGCTGAGGAGCTCAAAAAGGATGTGTAAGAGAAAAATGTTAAAAATCTGTTGAAACAAGAAAAAAAAAAATCTGTTGAAGGGTAGGATTCAGAGATTTCTTTTTTAATCTTTTTGGTATGTAAAATTACTTGGGGCATCAATATTTCTTCATGTGTTCACGTTGAACAGGTGTTCATATTTCTTGGGTTTACATACAAATATAAAAATGACAGAAATAGGCACATTTAGGGGAAAAAGCATACCTATTAGTTAGCCATTATAGAATAAACACAAAAGAATATGGAAGCTAAAGGAGTACTAACATCAAGCTAACGGTCCCAAATCTTTATTTCACATAATCCTTCCAGAGGTGCCAAGAAAGTGTCCACAATACGTTCAAATAAAAATGAGGAAGCAAGAAAATCACACAGCCCCATGCCAAGGACTACTTTATTCCTTCATTGATTCAACATATGTATTTGCTGAGCACCCACCCTGGACCAGAAACAAGGGACAACCAGGGCTCTAGCAAAGTCCCAGCCCCCAAAACCCTCAGTCTAGTAAGGAAACCTGGAAGCTACACAGAGGAGAAGCCAGATTCCAGACCCCCCAGAGAGATACTGAAAAGTTTTAAACAGCATGGGCCATAGAAGAAAAGGTTCTGGGGGAGAGGAACTGCATGATCCTTTGACTGAGGTAAAGGTTTAATCCAGATCAAAAACATGTAGGCAAATGTGGACCAAGCCGGCACCAGGCCTGGACTTGAGAGCATACAGGTTTATGATGTGGGCAACTGAGTGAGGACAGTAGTTGCATAATTAATGTGCAAGGTGTTCAGTAAATATTAGTTTTTCTCCTCCTTCTCACAGATGAGGATTTATCAAACAAAACAAAACAAAACAAAAAAAAACCTTACCTTTCTGCACGAATCACACCACTGTAGTAGGGGGGATCCCAAGGCATTAATTCCTACAACGGAAAAATCTGTTGCGATGAAAGTTATTGACTACTTCACAATTTTTATCAAAAATTAAGCCAGCTCATAAATGCAAACCTGTTATAATATCAGAAGAGTTTTGTAAAATTCCTGAAACTTCATGAAATACCTAACTCTTTATTTTGACTCTCCTGTAATCAATGGGTACCAAGGTACAAATAAATTGGGGGAATTGGGAAAAAAGGTAAATAATGTAAAATATAAACATAAAAGTCAACATTAATAGATTAAATCAGGAGCAATGCAGGTGAGCAGCAGCAGGGAGATGTAGGCCAGGAATTATTGGGAAAAATATCAGATTATGGAGTTGCTGAACTATCTCACCAGCACCCTGTTCTTTTTCCGCCCAGAAAAACCAAGACGGTATTTAATATTGGAATGACTGAGAATTACCAAAATAACAGGCATGGCTTTTTCCTCTCTTTATGGATCACTCTAACATTTTATCTATGTTTGAGATGATGGACACTTCAAATAAAGGCACCGTATCATTTGTGTAGTACAAGGAGGCCCTAAAAACCCCAGGTCTGTTGAATGAAGATGAAGTTTTACAAGATGATGGACATGTAATAACTTTGGAAAAATCCAGATCTGAAGTGAATAAGAGCATTGAGAAAATATGGTCAGCATTTTAATAACATCAGAAGTCCAAGATGGCAAATGATTCTATAAAGTTAAAAAATAGAGTGAAACAGCCACACTGAAATTTTTCCCAAAATGCAACCCATGTATCAATCCATAATACATACTGCAGGTAAGATTAGGATCCTAATGGCAAGATTAGAGCTCTTTCTAAATCTAAGCAGGAAGTTTAGGGTGGATCCCAGAATGAAAGCAACAATTTCAAGTGTAACGAAGGGAGAATTACCTCTAATCTTGGCAAAGAAAATATGTCATAAAGAAGCACTGTCACAACAGCTGGTTTTGACAACTGGTACAGAATACTGAAGGGAAGAAAAGCTTGAATCTGTGCATGATCTTTCTTCCCATAAACTGTCCAGGTGACAGGAGTGACTAACAGCCCAGACTGTGAAGTCAGAATGCCTGGGTTCAAGTGTGCAATCCACACTGTTGTACGGGGTGGACAAGTTCTTTCTGCTCACCAATGCTTTCTCATTTTCTATCTACATGACCTGACCTCTCCCCTCTTTACCCTTAGCCCAGTTCCTGCCGCTCCTGCCCATCCTGGCTCCACTGTGGCCACACTGGTCTCCTCACGGTGGCTTGACTGCACCAGGCAGCTGCTGTCTCTGCGGAGAAGGCTGTGCCCTGCATCACTGCTGGGGGCACTGCATCGTCTCTTCCATTCTCTGCTCAAGAGTCTCCTCACGTAACAAGTCTTCCCTGACCGATCCCTAGAGAACAGCAATGGCCATTCCCTTCTTTCTGCATTATTTTCCCTTATCACCATACAACATGGCACATATTTCTCTCTTTCATGTATTTACTATCCATCTGCCTCCCCTAGAATGTAAGCTTTTTGAGGACAGGAACCTTGCTCTCATTTTTCCTGTTACATCCTGGCAGCCTGAACACCGTCAGGCACACAGTAGTGCCTCACTAACGGCATTTCTTGATGCACTTCAACTATTAACAGAAGACCTGGCACTGGGTACGAGCTCCAGGAACGTTGCCTTCTATCCTTTGATTTATCCTTTAAATTTTCAGCGCAGACATTATCTCCTTGTATAACAAGGTATTCTTTCTCATGTTCCACGATCATGCCGTTACCAAGGAATGCAGCCAACGTAAGACGTACAGGCTGACTTTCCTTCTCCCAGCATCCCCGAAACTCTAGCCCCCAAGTGGTCAGCTCCTGGGACACATTTCCTCCAACAGATGACCACTTACTATCTGCTACATACCAGAGAGTGCAGGCTCTAGGGGAACAAAACCCAGGAAGACCAAATCCCTGTACCAAGGAGCTGAATATGACCTAGGCAGTAGAGAGACAAGTGACTCCACATCCAGAGTATAGTAGTCATGTGCATGACATTGCACTGTGTGAAACAGAGCCCATGAGAAGGGTATTTAAATCACAGCGGAAGGTCAGGAAATGTTGGGAGGAGGCAAAGCTGGAGCTGAGTTTGGAAGACGGGGCACACTGCAACCAGATGAGGGAGAGGGAAAGGCATTCCTGTGTACAGTGTTTGTGAATGACAGCAAGCTACCTATCATAGTTGCTGGCACATAAATACTGGGAACAGAAAATTGAAAAACAGAAAAAAGGAGATTGTCAGAATTGAAAAGCACAAGAAAGGAAAGCAAGGACAAGCAAAGCAGTAAGTAAGCAAAAAAAAAGCACAAGAGCATCACACAGGTATTATTAGTAGGGAACTAGGGACACTAACTTGACTTAAAGGGGCAGCAGAAGATAAGGCTAGAGAAGCAGGTAGAAGCAAAATTAGGAAAGGCTTGGTGGGAAAGCTAAGAAATAGGAAGGTAAATCTGAGAATTACAGCAAGCCACTGAAAAATCTTAAACAGAGTGATAAGATCAGATCTGCTTTTTGGCAAAATCCCTCTGGTGGCAAGTCATTCATTTATTCGTTCATTTGTTCATTCACTCATATTTCGACTAAGTGCTGAGTACCTACCCTATGTCTAACATGAACTAGGTAAGTTGCTAAGCTGTCCAAACCAGAGCCAGAACAGAAGGCTGGAAAACCAGTTTGGCAACTACAACTATAATCTGGGTAAGAAGTAACAATGACCTCAACCAGGGCTGTGGCAATGGGCATGGAGAGGCAAGAATTGCAGGTAGAATCTATAGGATTTAGTAACTTAAAGTGGGGGGCGGGGGGAGTAATCAATAACCTGAGGGGCTCGCTGAAACAAGGATTACAGGGCTAGAGATATAGCGGGTCTCCTGGAGGGCTCGTGTGTTAAGATGGGGTATACTTTGAGGTCAATATGGATTAAACTGAGCTCCATAAATTAGCAAATAAGAAAGTAAACTGCAGTGCTAACAGTGATGGTTAAATTGCCACCTGCCAGATCAATCCTCCACTGAGCCTGTTTCAAACAGAGAAGCCCACTTACAGTATAATGGAAACAGAATTTGCATGAGTATATATCAATATATGTTGTTAATATACATTTATAAGTATGTATATACGTATGAGCATGCGTGAGTATTATGTCAAATAACCAACAAAAAAATACTGCTTTTCCTGGAAATGTCAAACTCAGACATATGGATCAAGTATTTCAATACTTTGTTCACCAAACCCAAGGATCAGAACCAAGACCAGGGATCAGAAACAAGATTATACACACCTTTAGCACATCGCAAGAAACTTTTAGAGTCAAAAGATAAGAACTTCAGCTGATAGACCATTTATATTACATCAAAAATGTTCCAAAATCATCACTTACAGAATTTTGAGGATTTAGTTTCATTTTCATCCCTCGTATCATCTCAAAGTCTTTTACAGTTCTGTAAAACAGGTTTATCATTCATTGTTAGGAGAAAATTTTAATATTTACATTATTAAAGAACTAGTTTTCTGAGGGGATGGGGTAACTAGATGACGGGCATTAAGGAGGGCACCTGATATAATGAGCACTAGGTGTTATATGCAACTGAGGAATCACTAAACTCACCTCTGAAATTCCTAGTACACTGTATGTTTATTAATTGAATTTAAATAATTTTTTTAAAAAATAGATTTATTATGTAAATTTCTAGTATTCATGATAAAACTGGAAGTAATTTGTAGTGCAAATGGAACCAGTTTTATAACCAAATGTAACCAAATTTTATCTGCGTTAAAAGGAACAGCAATATATCATCGGTAAATTATCACAATTTCTACCTTAGAAAATATCCTAGTAGATAGACATAGGACTTGAAAGTATTAAAGCTTGGAAAAATTAGCAATGTTACAAATACATGTAAAGGTTAGCAAACTTTAAGTCACTGCTCTTTTCTATACATTAAAAAGGTAAGAGACCAACAAATTACCTTTTATTCAAAAATATGAACAGAGATTTAAGGTTACTATTAATACTTTCTCCCCTACAGAAAAACTCTAGTTGGGTTGTGCTTAATATGAAGTTTCTGTTAGAATTAGTTCATATATATAACTGTAAAAACATGAAGATATATTTGCTCAAAATAAATAGTTACCATCAAGGGAAGAAAGAATACTACCACTTAACTAATAAAGCAGAGAAAATTCTCAACTAACTGCATACTTAACACTGCCTTTATTAAATCAAAGCCACAATGGTTCCCTAGATTAAAAGAAAAGTTTAGAATTTATAATTATAATCCAAATTAGAGAGGACTGGGTTCTAAGGCATGAGTTTATAGTAATAGAAAATGGAGATCTGAGCTAAAAATTAACATGTTGGTATAGCCAAGAAGGCAAAGGAAATGTTCAATAGCATTATGAGACAACCATGACATGCCCCTTCCTGGAATCCTAAATGTCTGAAGACTGCTGGAGTGTGGCCTCTCAGCAAAGGACAAGTGACTCTATCAAAGACAGAAAAGCAGGAAGACCACAAAGGGCCTCACTACAGAGAACTACGAAAGTGGAGGCATATCGTTCTAAAGATCCAAACTACAGATCAATTCACCACATCCAGCCCCCACCGATATTTAGGCCAAAAGAAGAGAAACACTATTTATGAACTTGTTATAAAATTGGTGGTACAAGCTAAAAACGTATAGCTTCAAAAAGGCTTGAAAAAAATTTTCTAATTACACATCAATGATGGGTTCCTAAGACAATGAACTAGTCCATCAGAGGGGACAGCCTATGTTTTCAAGATTGTCACCTTAGGAAGACAGCTATGTGTTTTCTAAGTATTCCTCACAGTTAATCCAATCTCCTGCTGACTAGTCCACAGATCTGACCCGATATTCCCATACTTACATTCTTAATAGGTCACCTCCTAATCTTTTGTAAATCGAGTCTTTTTTTAAAAAAACTACATGATACACACTCTAAAGAGTAGAATAAAAACTAACCTTTCAGAAAGTTTGTCTGATAGTTTCTCAAGGAACTCCATGACAGTCTCTAGAAAGGAAATAAAAAAGAAAATGTCTTTAATTACATGAAATAAAATGAACATACCTGTTAAAATTAGAATGTAATGGTCATAATTTATGCACTACAATGCCATTAAAGTGTTCATTTTCAAAGTGTCAGGGTTGATAATACAATATATTTCTAGATGATGATGATCAATTTATCAGAAAACATATTAAACAAACATAGTAATAATCCAAAGCCTTCAATTATCCCCCAGAATGAGGAGTGAATGGGGAGCTAAAAATAAGAATCAAAATTTCAATGTGTTTCTATCTACTCATATTTGTAAGAAAAAAAAAAATAAGTTTTTAGACCATTCCAATTTTTCCCAAGTTTTAAAAAGATAGCTAGACTCTGATTTGTTCATAAAAATCTGTACAATTTAGAAGCATGATTCACCCCCTCTCTCATTCTCCCTCTCTCAAATAAATAAATAAAATCTGAAAAAAAAAATTTTTTTTTAAAAAGGGCTCCTGGGTGGCTCAGTCGGTTGGGCAACTACCTTCAGCTCAGGTCACAATTCTGGAGTCCCGGGATGGAGTCCTGCATTGGGTTCCCTGCTCAGTGGGGAGTCTGCTTCTCCCTCTGACCCTCTCCCCTCTCATACTCTCTCTCTCTCAAATAAATAAATAAAATGTGTGTGTGTGTGTATACATATATACACATATATCTATATACATATATACACACACACACACATATGCATGATTCACTGAAAATTCTATTTTAAAAAATCAATGTTTTTTGGGACAATTATTTTTGTTTTTTATATACAGCCAAGAATCATCTTTTCAGGATCAATTCCAAAAGAAAATATGCAAATATTAGAATATTAGAAATTGAACCTCTGCTAGGATTTTTTTAAGTACCTAAATACTTCAGCCATAGCTGTCATATATTTATTACAAACTCATAAAGGGCAATATAGTACAACTATCATTATTTCCCATGATAGGGAATTTTTCACGTGTATTTTTTAATTTACCACTTTTTGCCACTGATTTATGTATAGAGAGCTTTCACATGTATTTTAGAGTTTGCCACAAACACTGTTTTTATATTTTCCAGATGATCTTGTATATGGTTTTAAGTTTCCTGCCATCTCCAATGTAAGTTATCTTCTTTCTGAGTAAAATAAAAACCTGAGAAAAGAATGAAGGTTAACCTAAACCAAGAAGCCATGGAGTTTCCTGCCGCTGTCGATCTTTAACAAGCCTTGGATACAGTAATTCTGAAAACACTGCCTCATGCACCATATTAAATGGTATTAGGCCTTTGAGAAAAAAGATTATTTCATTAAAAATGAGATCTTATTTCAGGGTATCATATCAGCTGTCATAGGGAAGTATTTTCAAGTAAGTCTGTGCATGCTTTTTATTTCCAAACATTTTTTACTCACTTTCACCCATTTTTGTTTTTCTAGCTATCTTACGTGTGAAAAATCTACCTCAATTAATCTACCTGAAAAACTGTCATATTACAAAGAAGGAGTTTGAAAGCCCCTGAAAATCAGTAATTCCTCCCTGGAAAATTATTTCCTAATTCAACTGTCACATGAACGCCCACCTACTTTATTTACATCCTGCCTTCCTCCCCCTCTCTGCTGGAAAGCTCACCATTCCCTCACCTCTGATTTCCAGTTTCACTTCCCTCATGAAACCCTCAACAAGCACAGACGCATTGGACAAACTTCCCAAGCTCCTAAAATCCTACAATACTTTGTTGCCTACACACACCACTCATTTGGCACTAAGAAGACACTGATCTCTACAATATAATTATAGATAAGATAAATAAGATAAATATTATCTTTCTGTTTATATAACTGATCTCCCCAACTAAATTTTAAATTCCTTAAGGAATTTAAATTCCTGTGAATTTATTCCTGTGTGACTGTGCACAACAGCCTAACTCTAAACTGTGACCACACTAGCCACCTAGTGAGCAATGGATTCACTGGTGATGACATCTGGCATTAGGGGCTACAGGGCCAGGGACCTCCAGCTCACACTGCTCACCTCAGTGGTCAATCTTTGACCTTCTTCAGACTGCACTTGGCCCTTAGCATTTGACTCAACTGATCACTCTCTCCTTAAGACATTTCAGGATGTCTTCCAGGACCACCCACTCTGTTTATTTTTCTCCTCTCTCACTCATGCTCCTTCTTGGTGGCCATTACTGGTTTTCCCCTCATATCTCTGACCTCTTAAACTTTGAGGGCCCCAGAGTTCACTTCCTGGACTTCTGTTCTTTAGATATACTCATTCCCTTGGAGATCTCATACAATCTCAAGAATTTAAATAAAGACCCAAGGGTAACTGGGTGGCCCCACTGATTAAGTGTCTGACTCTTGATTTGGGCCCAGGTCATGATCTCAGGGTCATGAGATGGGTCCTGCATTAGGTTCTGTGCTCAATGGGACATGTTCTCCCTCTCCTCGAGTTTCCCCCACTCATGCGTTCTCTCTCTCTCTCAAATAAATAAATCTTTGCATACATAAATAAAGACCCAGATTCATATCTCTGGCTCAGCACTTTCTCTTCAATTCCACAGATACACATCTAACGGCCTACTCAACATCACCATGTGGACACAACTGGCATCTCAAGTTAACTTCAACCAAACCAACCCTCCAGTCCTCCCCATCTTAGTTAACAGTAACTCACTGTATCTTTCCAGTTGAGCAGGTTAAAAAGTTCAAAATGCTATATATCCAGAATTGGACACACTGCAAAACCCTCCACAGCCACCATTTTGGTCAAACTGCCATCCTTCTCATCGTGATGACTGCGAAACAGCTTCTACATGGCCTCTCTTCCTCTCCTACCTCTCTGCAGTCTATTTCAATGTCAGCAGCACATGACCTGCCAGCAAAATTTAAGTCCGATCCCCTTACTGCTCTGCTCAAAACCCCTCAACAACTTCCCATCTCACTGCAGGAAAAGCCCTACTCAACACAGTCCCTCCTTCATCTGCCTCCACATCTTACCACCCGTCTCTCTCACTCCACTCCCCGTTTTGCCCTTTTTGCTTTCCTCAAACGTGTCAAGCTACCCTAGGGACCTCCAAGCCTGCTGGGTGTCCATCTGGAATTTTCTTCCCCTAATGAGCCATATGCTTGCTTATTCCTGCTCCTTCGGATCTACACTCACATGCCCCCCGCCCCCCGTCCTCAGCAAGCCCCTGCCTGGTAACACAGTTTAAAATCCAACACCACCACCACATGCTCACTTCCCTTATCCCCTGCCCCACTCAGTTTTCTCCAAACTTGTATTAACTATTAACCTACTGGGTTCCTTAGCTAGGTATTTTGTTGTTATTTGCCTGACAGAAATATTAAATGTACAAGAGCAGGAATTCCCGTCTGACCTACACACTGATTTCTTTCTAAG
Source organism: Mustela putorius furo (assembly GCF_011764305.1). Classification (NCBI taxonomy): domain Eukaryota; kingdom Metazoa; phylum Chordata; class Mammalia; order Carnivora; family Mustelidae; genus Mustela; species Mustela putorius. The sequence continues at coordinate 5,207,857 of NW_025422171.1, forward strand.
TCCTAGACTCTTATCTCACATGTAGTGGACACTCAGAAAGTATTTGTTGAATCAGTGGATGAAAACAGAGAATGAAGATGTCTTTTATATCATCTGTTTGGTCTCAAACAGCTTATTAGGACCACAAATTTAGATCATGGGTTTAGGTTTCAACCTAACTGCCACTTTTTAGCACTGTAACTAATACCTTGGGTTTCTATCCTATGAGGTGGATACAAACATCTACCTCACAAAGCTGCACAGAAACTAAATTAAATAATGGCCCAGAGTAAGTATCTTACTATTATTATACATGACCCTTGAACAACATGGGTTTGAACTGGGCCGTCCACTCATACAAGGATATCTCAACAAATACGGTACAGTACTGTACATGTGTTTTCCCCTATGTTTTTCTTAATGAAGTTTTTTCCCTAGCTTACTTTATTGTAGGAATCCAGTATATAATACATACAACATAACAAATATGGGCTAATCGACCATCTGTTATCAGTAAGGCCTCCTGCCAACAGTGGGCTATTAGTAGTTTAGCTTTGGGAGAATCGAGTTACATGTGAATTTTTGATTGTGCAAGTTTGGGGGCTGTCAGCACCCCCGCATCATTCAAAGATTAACTGTACATCTAATAATTAGGAGAAATTATTCCAACAACCTGGTGACAACAATGACCACAGAAAAACATACAAAATGGCATAAGATCTGCTTAGGAGTTAAATGGGATGAAACAAATTGTACACACTTAGGGGGTTCAGAGATGGGCATCTAAGGGAAGTGAATAGTGAAGAGGCTTTGTGAAAGAGGTAGGTTTTGAGCTGAGCACTGAAAAACTATATAGGATTTTAACAGACAGACTGGGGGAAGGGAGCTGTGCCCTATGCAGGGAACAACATGAATGAAGAACTGAGCATGTTGTGCCTATGGTTTCACGGAGAGCCTTCACGGGTCAAGGGAACGGCCATTTACAGAAGAAATAGCCATTTTTTAAGAATACTTTGGAGAAGATAGGAACATACTAGAGAGAGAAAGGATATGCATGGGAGGAATAAAGACAGAACAGAATTCACGATCTGGTCTTCCTCCTACAGAGCTCATTTCTACTGTTACATCTATTTGTGAATGGCACGTCCACCCAGATGCACAACCAGAAACCAAGGGTACCCAACATGCTGTCTCCTACCCCCCTGGACCCATCACCAAGTCTCATAGATTTGAACTCTAGAAGATATGTTGAATCTGAACAGTTCCACCATCACAACTACCCTCCTCCTGTCAGAGTCTGAACCATGACTACTATCTAACATGCCTTTGAAAAAACTTACTATATACACTTACATTATTACTATCATATAACTCTTTTATACATTCTAAATCAAAAAGAATTCAATAGAGCACAAGGAAAGACTCTCACACACCCCGGGATGCTTCTTCCCCACCGAATGCAAGCCCTCCCATCTAGCACTCTTCTGTCTTAAAAGTTTCTATAACTATGTGTTTGTATCGCCCCAGCCTATATTCAACCTTGTCTTCAGCAGATATTTTGATCTTTCCTCCTCTTTCACACTAATTCTAGCCAATTTGGTTAGGCTGACCACAGAAACTAGCTGAGTTAAAATGAAAATACCTGAAATTAGCATCAGTGAAAATTTAAGTATGACTTACTCTCATAACATGCACAAGAAATAAATTTCCTTGACTGGAGAGAATATATTTCAAATTATTAGCTCTAGTTAAAAGTTAGCTCTATATAAAAATGTAGAAAAACTCAGTAAGTGGGTCTCTGAATATATTAAAAAGAGAACACTGATTTATAGGTATTTAAAATCAGAAGTTCAGTTTCACAAAAACCCTATTTTGTCCTGAAAAGTTGGGTGAACAAGCTTACCTGGATTTTTGGCTATTGTGCCTTGGAGGGCTCTGTGGGAGTATGTGGAGTACCCCACTAACTTTGCCAGAAGGTCTCTGTTGCTGAGCAGTTCCTCCAAACATTTCAACTGACCCGCATTGGGATAAAGAAAAATTTTATAAGCAGCTTCTCGAACCTGTATTTAAAATAGAAATGGTAGAAGGTATAATAAGTACCAGGACACAAAGGCCCATGCAATGACTATGTAGGCTAACTCCTGCTTCTCTATTGTATAGGTGATCATTGCTTTAAAAATAAAATAAGGGTTTATATAGGGTGAGTAAAGTTTTTAGAATCATACACTAGTAGGAGATACACATTCTTGAATAGAGTTCTCTGGTATGGGGTATGCTGGAAAAAACTATTACCCCATGCGTGTGCCATCAAGCATCTTTAACCAGGCAAAGACTACAAACATTAAAGATCTGAGTAGTCTCAAATATCAATTGTTATTGATCATACTTTAAAAATGCGGAGTTCTTTATGAAAGATGAATGATTAAACCATTTTCATCATTCAAAGCATTTATGGAATTAATAAGCCCACAGTTGAATTTTAGGGCTTAGTAACACTCAAGTATTCTTAAAGGTATGATTATATTATCACTGAATTTTGGGTTAAAACAGTAGCAACACTCAGATGGCAGCTGGACTATGGAGAGAGCAGAATGCACATACCAAGTCATCTGGGGCTTCCGCATGTAGACCGTCAATTATGACATGATTTCCAGTGACTGCAAAGTTACGATGAATGTGTTCTGGTAAGAGATGCTTCTCAATCTTGTTGGGAAAGTTAGTTCCCATAAGAAATGTATTACTCAAGTCCAAGATTTTCACATTCAGGTCTACTGCTCTTTTACGCTAGATGCAGATGGAGTAAAAGTTATTTAAGGCACTGAAAGTAAAAGTTCACAACTGATTTAATAGACCATCTATAAGGATGCTAAAGCAACATATGTGGCTAAATTAATTGAAGAAGATAATATGTTAAGTAAAATGAACATTGAGTATATTGGCTATGCCGTAAATACATAATAATTTACTTTAAGTTAATTCTCCTTTCGATAGATATTTAATGTCCTAACAGTTTGTATAGTGTTTCTATATATTAAGATTTATGTAAATTCTAGAGTTCTATTTTATACCTTAGTTATATAAATAATCTCTGAAATTAACAACATTGGGAAATACAGGATCCTTCCCTATCCCCCAAGATAACCTCTTAGTTAAGTGAATTGGAGAATAGCAGGTGGTTGAATCTAGTCAATAGGATACTTGTAAGTATTTGTAGGTTAAAGAGCACAAGTTGAAGGGTAAATATGAAAATATACTGGGTCGTAAAAGATGAGACCAAAAGGAAAGCAAAGGAAATCTCTGCAGGTCTTCACAAGAGTAAAGTGAACACCCAGAGCGGCTGCCCTGTAGCAGTTCTGAGGCCGCACACACTTGAGCAGAGACGGACAGCGGTGGAGCCCGCAGGGCGGGGACGCGCCTTCCAGCTCCGCACCCGGCACCCGTCGGCCTGCCGACTCAGTGACAGTGACGTGGCTGGCACACCCACGGGGGTTTTTTCTGGCAGTCACACCTTTAGGACATACAGTCGCCTGAGAAAATGTGTATTATCAAAGGGGGCACCACAAATGTTTTGGAGAAAACATAGAGTAGTCCACATCATCAGTCCGATCTACTGCAGGACAAGCGTAAAAGTTGTAATTGTAGTTATTGTTATTAGAAAACTAGGTGGGCATCTGGACCTGCTCTTATAATGACTTCAGGTAAAATCAGATGCAGAACTTTCTGGGATGGGGGTCACTAGCTGTCAACATTCTAAACTGTACTATGACCCCCCCAAAAAAAGTTAAGCAGCACTAATACTTTTTAAAAGGTATTTAAAATGCCGATGTACACTTGATAAGATGCTGGGGAAAAATAAAGTATATATTAACAACCAAAATTTTAAAATATAGGGGCACCTGGGTGGCTCAGTGGGCTAAGCATCTGACTCTTGATTTCAGTTCAGATCTTGATCTCAGGGTTGTGAGTTCAAGCCCCATACTGGGCCCCATGTTGGGTTCCACGGTGGGTATGGAGCCCATTTAAAAAAAAATTAAAATATCGAGAATTCAAACTTCAGGGGAAAAATTAGTTTTCAGATACTTCAATGTCGTTATAGTCCAGATTTCTCTTTACCTATTTTGTCTCTACGATGGCCACTTATCGCCACCTAATGGTAACCAGTGGAATAACCAAAGAGGTAAAAGACCAGGAAATTACACTGTAATTCCAAAAATATTCCCCAAAGCCTTTTACTCTGGGGTGGGATGGGAGGGGGTGGGGAGTAATACAATTATTTCAAAGAATTTATCACCTGTTAAAATACCCAGAAAATTAAAAACTGGGTTTACTTCCTGCCTTCAATTTCCAGTAGCATTTCATCATTCTGGGATAAAGATGCAGTACTCTGAACTCAAAGAATTCTATGAAATTGTCGTGTTATCTAGCAAATAATTGCTAAAAAAAAAAAAAAAAAAAAAACAAAACTTCCATTCATTTTATGTTTTTAAAGGTTTTATTTATTTATTTGACAGAGAAAGATCACAAGTAGACAGAGAGGCAGGCAGAGAGAGAGAGAGAGAGAGAGAGAGAAGCAGGCTCCCTGCTGAGCAAAGAGCCCGATGTGGGACTCGATCCCAGGACCCTTGAGATCATGACCTGAGCCGAAGGCAGTGGCTTAACCCACTGAGCCACCCAGGTGCCCACTTTCATTCATTTTAAATTTTTAAGTTATAATTCATGTGAGACCTTAAAAATTAAGAAATTATTTATTTCATTTTAGTTTAATTAAAAATTAAGAAATAAGAAAAAAGAAAGAATACAGAAAGAATACATAGGCCTTTACAATTTGTATACATTATGTAGGTGGGTCTCCTTCAAGATCCCTTTGCAGAAGTGGAACGTCTCCTTTTATCCTGTCCTAGTGGAGCCCCTTGGAGAACAGACACAGAAGTTAAGAGAGAGGAGTTCACTAAGTTTACTTTACTTGCATCTTTAATGTTTGTGGGTTCCAGGGAGTTACTTGCCAGGAAGGGCAGCTATCCTTGTAAGAACACTTGAGAAGTAAAAGCAGCAGGTTCAATGTTGTTGAAACAGACCTTGACTTGACACATAACACTTTTGAGTAAAGTTTCAAAAATATCTTTCCTGAGGATTGCATAAAATAACAAGAATATTCACCTATCTCTCCTAGCGACTCTACTACTCTCTGCTATCTTCCTTCTGAATATCAAAATTGATTAGTATTAGCTAGCATTATTAAGATTCGTCACACAATCTTTCAGTATTTGCCAAGGCCAAATCTGGAAAAAGCATGACCAGCATTCTTGGTGCTTGAGAAGCCCCTAATTTAGGTAAGTAATGCAAGAGGAACAGCTTCAACAACAGGCACTTAAAGATAAATGCCATGTGCATGAAAGGAGTCAAATGGGAATAAAAAATTCCACCTGGGTGATAAAAGCTTCACAGACACAGTGGTCTCAGCATGAGGCCTCGGGGGGAGGTGTTTGAGGCAGGCAGGCTCTGGTTAGCAGGAAACCAGGGCAGGGACAGCTGAACAGGCTCTGGAGTCCGAGCCTCCTCCACCTACTAGCTCTGTGACCTTGGGTAGATCACATAATTCTAGGTGCCTCAGCTCCTCATCTACTGAACAGGAATGAAAGTAATACTCAAACAGCCCCAAAGCTGTTATGAAGATCTGATGAAAAAGACATGCTTCAAATATCAAATACTTAATCAATAGTAACTATAATGAGTATCAGGAAGACAAAGACCTTTCAGACAGCCCAGGTATACGGTGATAAGGTTCAAGGTAAGTTGTTTGAGGGAGGCAGACAGATGCAGGAGTTCTACAGAAATTATCTGAGGACTTTGTAACCAATTAAGACATGGAAGTATAGGGAATAAAAAAATGTGAACTAACCCCAAATTTGTATTTGAGTGACTCAGAGACTAGTAGATTCACTATACAGAGAAGTACTAATAAAGAACTGGCTTGAGGAGGGGCCAATGTGTCCATTTTTAACAACATAAATGTACCGCAGAGCCTATCAGCCTTGGGGACTGCTGGGCAGCTTGTGTAGGCTTAGGGTTAGGGCAGGAGTCTCGTGCTGAATCCTTAAAGCCACATAAACACAACAGTGCACCAGTGGCTCCAACATTATTCAAACCCAGCAACAAGCAAAATGATATTACCTAATGCAGGTGCTCTACATCCCAAGACCCTGACCTCTACTTCCCAACGTACTCTGATAAACTGATCTCTATTAATAGGTAATATTATGTCCTATTTAGTAGGAGAAACATAACTACAAAAAAAAAAAAATAGAACCATAATAGACATGAAGCAAGGAGGGGAGCTGACACAGAGCAGGCGGATCTGTTGGGGGTGGTCAAGTCGCCCTCATTCTCCCAGCCCTGAGTGTACTACAGAAACAAGGGCATTCGGCTTGGTAGGATATTGTGTTCTAGAAAGAGAAGTGGCCAGGGTCAGACACTCTGGACTCTAAGGATGGAATCCTGAACCAGTCACTTTGCCCTATTTCCTGTCTGTGAAAGGAGGGGTCTGAACAATGTCTATGGTCCCTCGTATTCTAGGGCAGACACTGCATCAGCCCTGCTTCCTGCTTCCAGAACAAAACTGTGTGGATCTTTCAAAGACATGCAGAATATGAATAAGTACACTTGTGTAAAGGTCTCGGTGATCGTCCCTGTACCTCCACTCCCAGACCTCAATCTTCAAAATTCTTAGCTTTCCTGTTCACTTGCCTCTCCTTCCTGGTCATCCACCAAGGATACACGGCATCTGAAACACCCCAAAGGTCTCAAGTAATTTCTTAGTTCTGAGTTACCATGGATGATAGACAAACTTCCAGAGAGTACCATATTCAAATACAACAGAACACAAATAACCTAAAGTTTGTATGATATGCAAATTTAAGCAACGTACAAGGACTGTAGCAATAAAGGTACCAACTAAATATTAGTAAAACTAGGGGTGCCTGGGTAGCTCAGTGCGTTAAGCCTCTGCCTTCAGCTCAGGTCATGATCCCAGGGTCCTAGGATTGAGGCCCACATCGGGCTCTCTGCTCAGCAGGGAGCCTGCTTCCCACCCCCCTCTCTGCCTGCCTCTCTGCCCACTTGTGATCTCTCTATCAAATAAATAAAATCTTTAAAAAAAAATTAGTAAAACGAGCAGAAAAACACAGAAGAAAGAGTCACCTTTTCTTTGTCCAGATGGATTCCACTGATTTCAAAATCAAACATAAACAGTTCAGCCACTCGCCTATAAACAAAACAAACCCAGGTTATAACAGGTAATAATAATTATTAGCAAAAATCACTTTCTTGTTAAATAAATTGGACTTTTTAAATAATACTCCCCAAAAGCCAAACGTATGCATACACACACACACATACAAACGCACACACAGATAATATGTTTGAAACCAGGAACCTAACATTTTAGAAATCAGGCAAAACATCCAGCTGATTGACTGGGCTTTTAAGCTCTCCTATAGATGATCTGGTATCATATATATCATGTTAACTGTACAATAAGCCTTAAATTGAACCAAAGGAATGACGACAACTCCAATGAGGTCAAATTTATCTGCTGCTTTTATTCTAGAAGAGATGGACATCTTTTCAACTGTCCACCGTCTTTCCTTCAAAAAATGTTTGCCACATACATTACACAACCCACCAAATAAATCCTTGTGGGACACACACATGCTGCCCAACTGCAAACAGGTAAGCCTGTATTCAGATAACTATAACACAGCTTTAACTAGCATGTATATTTAACAGAAGTATACTCTAAGGGGCTTGTGGGTAAAGGCATGTATGTTTCATAAGGCATGGTCTCATAGGGAACAAATACTTTTTGAACAAATGAATACAAGGTTAAAGATGTAGTAAAGTTCCTAACAGGAATACGAATAAAGTATGTGGGGAGTTCAAAGAGAGATCATCAAGCAGGTTCCTTACTTACCAGCTTCCGTACACCTTATGCTGAATTTGCTTAAGACTTGTGAAGGAAGGTTCCTTACCATTTCCAGAGTGAGTACTAGTTTGCATTGTAGAGAGCATCATTTTTAATTATCATCAAATGCATCTGCAAACTTAGGAGCAAGGCCTAATTTTCCCACCCTTTCCCTGCTGTTAACAATTCTATCAGAACAATTAAAAAAAAAAAAAACCCACAGTGGAATCGAAGGTATCTTGATAATATCTAAAGTAAGGGGCAACTTTTCATTAATTTTCTCCTGTAATATTTTATACTTAGAAAGACACCTCTCCCTTTTTAGTTAAAAGTCCATTTGATATTGTTTACTTCCCATTAGACACCAGAGGAATTAAAATACTGAATCCATAGCATATGGTAAATGGAAGAAAATTGTGTCTGTGCTGGAAACAAGACATTACCATGCTATGCCATAAAAGCTTGGACTGGTACACAGAGCTCTTTAAACACATTAGAGTAAAACACACAGTCCCTGATGTCCAGAAGAATCTAATATCATTCTTAAGTAAATCTGATAAATACATATCAGGGGATCAGGAAACAAGACTGTATCTCACAGAGCTTATGCTAGTATTACTAACATGTAAGAAAGAAATAATTGCACATCACTTCTTTACTGGCAATATGAAAATTACACAGTAAATGGCAGCTATTTATCTGGTGGTGTGGGGGAAGACAATTAGAAAGAAATAGATCAATCAACCAAATTAACCCTTTATCTCCTTCCCTACTGCCACTATCCTAGTCCAGGCTGCTGCCCCCCCTTTCCCTGATATACTATAGTTAGCCCTACTGGGTCACCTTGCTTCTAGTCCTCCATCCCTACAGGATGAGGGTCAGAAGTCCGTGCTGTGATGAACTTAGCACCTCATGAAATACCCTCTCTTCCACTGTGAGGTCTCTCTAAGGCTTTCCTCCACCCTCAAATTAGGGGCCACTGCTGTGGGCTCCAAAGCATTTATGATTTCCATTTAACAAACTCATAGCAACAATGTCCACAATAGCCAAACTATGGAAGGAGCCAAGGTGCCCTTCAACAGATGAATGGATAAAAAAGATGTGGTCCACATATACAATGGAATGGAATGTTACTCAGCCATCAGAAAGGATAAACACCCACCATTTGCATTGGCATGAATGGGCCTGGAGGGGATTATGCTGAGTGAAATAAGTCAAGCAAAGAAGGACAATTATCATATGGTTTCACTCATATGTGGAATATAAGGAACAGCATGGAGGACCACAGGGGAAGGGAGGGAAAACTGAATAGGAAGAAAACCAGAGAGGGAAACAAACCATGAGAGACTCTGGATTCTGGAAACAAACTGAGGGTTACAGAAAGGAGGGGCAGGAGGGATGGCGTAACCAGGTGACGGCCAATAAGGAGGGCCCACGTTGGGATGAGCACTGGGTGTTACACGCAGCTAATGCGTTGTTGAACACTACATCAAAAACTACTGATGTACGATATGCTGGCTAGAAGAACATAATAAAAATTAATTAATTTAAAACAGTTTGAAAAATTGTTAGGAGAACACAGAATTTGTACTGGAGCCATACGATGGAAAGCCCTGAACTGGGTTGTAAAGGATTTATAAGGATGTTTAAGTAGAATAAGCAAAGAGGAAACAAAAGATAGCTTCAACCAATGTTTTAAAAAGTCAATACATGGATTGCAGAACATGAAAAATAATTACGATTTGCTTTACATGTAAGAGCTTATTCCCTTATTCAGAGAAGGACAAACCGGAGGATGCCGCCATGATAATTGCTTATTTATTTCAACTCCATCCAAATCCCAATAATTAAAAACATAAAACAGTGAACACTTGGACAATTTTTCAAAGGCCTACTCTGAGATTTTCAGTTTTTCTTCCAACTAGTAGCAGCTATTTAGAATATTAAATTCTTTGATGCTGTGCCGGAAGCTGAGTTTCTTGGCTAATGAGAATTGTTTTCTTTCTCTTTAATCCTGCTGCATGCTTGGAACCAATTTCAGGTGTAACACCTCTTTCTGTCAATAATAATTTTTTTTAAACTACTAGTTTTCTGGAATTAAGTTATCTAAATATTTGATCCTGCCATTCTTAGACTTTTCATAAAGGGTATATTTATCTTCCCGATTATTGTGAATCAAAGTTCTTCTAAAATTCTGAAAATTCAATAGACCACATTAATAATTTAGTCACTTACCTTCTTTCTTAAATAATGTAAAGTGCTTCACTTAAGCCCCTAAAATATCCCCATTATCTCTACCTCATGGTGATCTCCCTTCCTGAACAGTCAACCTAAAACACACTCTCCTCTCTCTTTTCCAGCAAAGGCATTTTCTGTTTATTTTAATTAGAGGGGGGGAAAGATAACAGGGGTTAATAAACAGGAATGGAAATATACTGCATAGGGTAAGTTTATTATATACGTTTATTGTGTAACAGCTTTATGTAGAAATGTAGAGAAAAATGAAATCACTAATCTCACCAAAGATAACTGACATGAAGAACATGTGAAATTAAATAAGATAAGGTTAAAGAAATTAGCACAGTGCCCAGCACATAGTAGATACTTGAAAAATGTTCAGTGAGTTTCTGAATGGACATATGTATGGGGCACTTAATTCCCTCACACTGAAACATCAACTAGTCTGGCTGTTGGGCCAGGTGGACTGGTGGGAAACATGCAACAGGACCCCATCCTGAGAAGCAGAGGCAGAGGCAGCATCTCTGGTCTCATAAAGATACTATCTCAGTGGCAATGAACTTGTGGCTAACACCGACAACAAAAAAGACCTTCCCTTGGCTTCTATCCAATCCCCTTTGAATATATTATACTACTTATTTAAAATAATTGGGAGCCAACTAAAATAGATTTTTGTATCTTGGTTTTTCTTTTAAAATTATACCACAAACATTGAACACTGCACTATCTCTTTAAATACTCTTCAAAAACATGGTTTTTAATGTTTGTAATGTTTGGTCATATGGATTAAAGATATTTTCATTTTTCCCCACTCCTGTAATCCATGCTATGACCAATACCCCCGTTACATACATCTCTTTATTCTTATTTATTCCTTAGGATACGTTCCAAGAATTAAATTGACCAAAAAGGTGTCCTCCATAAATACTGATCAGTTTACACTTAACCAGAGAGGACCCATCATCCCAAGCCATTAGAACACTACTGCTCTGTTTCAGCTTTGTTAAGTGAAGGGCTCTTTGTTCGATCTTTCTTGAAGGCTGGTAGGATCCCGTTCTTTGAATGACTACCAAGTACCAGATATTTTGCTTTCATTACTTCATTCAAACTTCATAATAATCTTATGAAGTACTTTTTTATTCTCCTACAGAGGAGAAAAAAGACCTAGAGAGTCAAGGAGCCAATATCCACCCAAAGCACTCCAACAGCAGAGGCCGTGTGTGCTATCCCCACTTCACACGATTCCCGGTGTTATACTTGCTACACGGTTCCAAGTTTAACAGCCATTTGCCCGCTATTCCTTATTTTGTGAGAGTTTCACAGAAAGAATCCTTTACCTTGTTTTCTATCAGGAGATCCACTTTTTTGTTTTATTTTGTTTTTTAGCAATCTGTGAGGCCTCCTAACACAGTAAAGATAATAACCCTTTAGCATGTAAGTAACATTTGTCCCATTGTGTATTCTGACTTTGAATGTGGAAAAGTTTTACCATACCAAAGTTTGTAGTCTTTATATCATCAAATCAATTATTGGTGGTCTGACTTTGGTATCATGAGAAGACAGACGTCTCACCTTCCAAGACTGTCAATTCATATCTTTAAGTAATCTACTTTTTCCCCCCAAATAGTTATCTCCTGACCTAACATCATTTACTGAAAACCAAGTCTTTCCCTACTGATAGGAAATAACACTTCTATCATATACTAAATACAGTCTTGCATATATTCGTGACTGTCTGAATTTTTCTTTTCTTTCATTGACTATGCTGGCGGTGTAAGTATAATGCTTTTTTTTTTTTTAAGATTTTATTTATTTATTTGACAGAGAACACAAGTAAGCAGAGAGGCAGACAGAGAGAGAGGGGATAGCAGGCTCCCTGCCAAGCAGAGAGCCCGATGTGGGGCTCGATCCCACAACCCCAGGATCATGACCTGAACTGAAGGCAGAGGCTTTAACCCACTGAGCCACCCAGGTGTCCCTATAATGCTCTTTAAAATATAGCAGTTTTATAATGTCTCACTACCTGGTACCAATTCTTTTTTAGTACTTTTCTCTCCAGATTTTTCCTGCCTATTTATTATCTATTTATTATCTATTTTAAGTTACAACAGAAAAATCTTCCTTTGTGGACTGGGTAGCACTAAACTTACAGACATACATTTCACTACTTAAATATCATCTCTCATGCTTCCCAATGTGTGTACATGCCTGTGTGCGTGTGTGTGTGTGTTGAGGTTCTACAAGCTTTGTGGTCCTGAGTTTATTTCAAAATGTATTACAGCTTTTTTTTTTTTTTGCTCTTGTGACTGGGACTTTCCCTCCATTTTATTTTCTGAAGATGATGTGTTTGTTATATTCTTTGCGTACAAGAAAGCTTTTAATAGTTTTGGAAAAACCCAAGTGAAACAGGTTTCTTTATAACTGGGCTTCACGAAGACTGCAATCAGCTAAAACTGTTTAAGAGCGGACAGTACATTAACTTAACTAATGGGACCCTTCTGGGAATACTTTTTGAACAGCTCATAGAACAAGGACTTCATAGAATGTATCAAAGAATAAGAGGATCATCTACTCAATTTAAATCATTTCTTTCATAACCTGTTATGCCAAGATAATTGGTTAAAACCACAATTTTCTGTTTTATACTTGCACTTTATAATTTGTCATCTTACACGTATTTACCACACACAAGGTTCTCTCTGGGGGCTAGCCAGCTCTCCTGATGATGCACAAGTTTCATGATATTTCAGTTTTAGTACTTCAAATTCTTCTTCCTCCCACTTCAAGTTACCTTTCCTTTCTAGAATACTGATATTCTGCCCAGCTCACCTTTCCCAATGTAGTTACCGTTTTGTTACTTTAAAAATCCTCTTGGCATTTTTAGTGACACCTAGAAATGAGGTATGTATCCTGTTAGAACAAATCCTTTGCACCTAAAATAGTCTGCTAGCCCACTGCAATTTCTCTACGTTAAATGTAGAAAAGCCAATCTTTAGCAAAGTCAGATTATGAATAACCTGCTGTCTCTACTCAAAGTCGTACCATTGAGTATAAATACCTATGAGCAGGCATTCAACTTTTAATTGTTTTGCTAATGAAGACAATATCATGCTCAAGCCTAAAAGTATAGCAAAGACAGACTATTCTGATGGTACAGCTAGTTTTACTAGTATCCTGAGACCCAGGATCAATGAAGCGAAGTAAGATCAAACCACTATCTACATATTAGAAGTCAGGTGAAAATAATCCCCCAAAGACAGCCTCATTGTATGGTCCACACAGCATGGTAATCATATATCCAATTAACAAGACCCCAGTACCAGCTGATCCCTCCAGAACAGGGCTTCATGTGGGGGCCATAAGCCACATATGGAGACAGAAAGGAGGGAAGGAAGCAGGGAAAGAGAGAATCAAGGAGTGAAAAGAAGTGCCCCATAAATAAAAAGTAAATAAGTGGGACACCTGGGTGGCTCGGTAAATCTCCTGAGCGAAGAGCCTAGAACCCAGAACCCAGGGTTCCAGCAACTGCCTTCGGCTCAGGTCATGATCTCAGGGTCCTGAATCAAGCCGCACATCGGGCTCCCTGCTCAGCGGGGAACCTGCTTCTCCCTCTCTAGCTCCCTCCTGCTTGTACACTCTCTCTCTCAAATGATTAAAAAAAAATCTTTTAAAAAAAAGTATATAAGTTATAAACAAGTAAGAAAAAATATTAACCTCTGTGCTACAAGTAATATATGGATGGGTTAATCACTTCTAAAATCATAAATAAATACATTTGAGCAAAGAAACATGGTATCAAAAATCCTCTATCAAATGTTTTTATGCAGTGACTTAGAAATTCAGCTTTTTCAGTTCAGAATAATAAAGGTAATCAAATGAACCCAAAGAAATTATTTCAAGGCTCATGACATCCAACCAGTCAATAAAATCAATTTGCTTCTGTCTTCCAGTGGCACCAGCTATAGAACCTCAAGCAGGGAGCTAAGTGTTACTGCCAACTACTCACAGGAAGTCATTCCTTTGTTAAGCACTTCCGGCAGGCCAAGAAAGGCTGCTGGTGCTGGGATGCGGCTCTGAACAAAACAGACCAGTCCCTGCCCTCCTGGACCTTCCGGTCTAGCAAGGCAGAGGGATGTAAACAAGTCAGCAAACAGATCATGCTGGAAATGATCAGGACTGAAAACACAAGCAGCGTCAGAGGATGGGGCATGACCTGGTACCAAAGAGGAGGAGACACCATTTGAATGAAGTCTTAAAGAAAGTGCCAGAGTCATGTTGACCCCTGGGGAGAAAGAGTGCAGACAAACAAGGGCTGTGTGTGCAGAGGGGCGGCGGGGAGGGGTGGTCTTCCCATCTTGCCCCTATAATCACAACCATAATGAACGCAAAGGAATGAGTACCTGGTTTCTGGATCAAGGGAATCCACAAGATTTTTATCAGCTAGCAATTTTTGCAAACTTTGATATAATTCCACATTTGTGTTCAACCTAGAAAAATTACAAATGAAAAAAAATTAAATGATTTTTTTTAACACCTTCTTTTTAACTTTACATTAAGAGAATGGTGTCGCATCCTAGCATACATATACCCGGAGGCCAAAGGTTTGGGGGTTTGTTTTGTTTCTTCATTTGGGAAAGAAATAGCATAACCACAGTTAGTATGGAAACAGGCAGTCCTTAAGCAAAGCATCAAGGTACTAAGTGTTCTGAAAGGTAAACGGATACATTTAAAGCCACAAGCAGCAGCTGAAACCAGAAGAGTGTACAGGAGAAGGGGAGTGGGAGGAATGAAGTAGGGTGAAGTCATTGAAAAGTCGTTGTTAGCAATATGCCCGTGGCCATTTGTTTCTTTAATAAGGAAAAAAGTGATAATGGGAGGAAGGTTAAACACAGATTCTACAGTTCCAAAGTGAAGAGCCTAGAACCCAGGTAACCTTTACCCACCGGGGCCAGAGTGGCAGGCCCACATGTCAAGGAGAGCTCAAGGACACAGGCTTCAGGGCCCCACACTAGAGTTATGACACCAGCCTTACTACCACTCTGTGACTTTGGGCAAGTATTTGAACTCCCCCAGCTTGTTAGACTTCGGGTCACCCCAAGGGTTAAATAAGATGTTCCCCCTATGAAGGAACAAATAGTAGTTATCATTAGGTGGCCTTGCCATCCTGTCCTTGGTCCCCCAACCCGAGCTCTGCCCTCAACCCAAGCCACAGTCCCATTACTAGGTCCTGAGTTCGTTCTTCTTCCCTGGATACCAGAAAGTCCTGGCACTCTTGGGGCTAAAGAGTGAACTGGTTTTAGATACAATCTGCTCCGTGCCCCGTGGACCCTCAGGGAAGGGCAAGGCTGTTAAGAATCATCTGTCATTCCTACTCAGGAACTCAAAGATGGTCACGTTCCCTACTCAGTGCATAATCAAACACCTGTGGCTTTGTAGAATCCAAGAGTTTCTGTGGTTCTCATGGGTCACGCCCAAGACCAAGGGAACTGAGGCAGTCACCTCAGTGGGAAAATGGTCCACAAGAAGGGCAGGAGGCATACCATGTCTCCCGCTCCCAGGCAACAAGCCCAGGAGAATATCAGTGTGGGCACCTACCTCCTCCAGACCTGCTCCCCCTACGAGCTACAACATGTCAAAAGGACAGGCATTCGAGAGCCTGCACTGTAGCGTCTTCAAAAGTTTCAATAAATCTCCCACGTTACGCGTTTTATGTCATGAGATCTTAAGATAAAGTCTCCATTTTAGTCTAAAGCTGGCATTAACTCTAAACAGACACACCTAATTTTAGGCTTTTATTTTCTTTACCCGAAAATCAATCAATTCTACACATGCACCTGAATACACATCCTGTTTCTCGAAGATCAGCAGAAACGGTAATGATACAGTGCAGTTAGACCCAAGGAGGAAAGGAGTCCTGGCGCCCCATGAGGGCGGAGAGCAATCCCGGCCCTCGGAGGGTCTTGGGCCAGCCACCGGAGTGTGGCCAAGAAGGAAAGACTGAAACGCTCTCTAGGATGAAGTGAAGACCTTGCACAGATCCTCTTGACCACACTTTGCTACCAATTATGGCTCCCTTGTTGTCCTCCCACAAAATTAAGAACCCACATCCATTATTCCAGAGCTGTATCTAAAATCAGGCCCAATACAGTGTTCAAGGTGCCTCAGGCAGGCACCCAGGCAGCTCTGACTCATTTCCTAGGGCTTTTCCCTGGGGGATGCTCTTTCTTCCAAGGAGCCTCCAAATCCAGTCCCTTCTTCATGCCCCGTGTCTGCAGTGCACAGGGACCAGTTTTATCTCCGTCAATGAGTCGGTTTTCAATGGCTGTAAGAGAATCACATGCACTGTCTGTCCCAAAGGCAGCAAATGCTGCTCGATGGGTCAGAAGCAGGAGCAGCATCTCTTGAAGGGCTGGGTCCTCAGCGAGCCTGTCAAACCAAAGAAGCCACCACACTCGGCCACCACGCTCCTCCTCCAGCTTCTGCTTTGTCAGAAATCCTTCCAATGATTTCCAGTTGTAAATTCCTGCCAATTGAGCCCTGGCGCTCCCACTGGCTTTCAACCCTTTCTGGCGTGGGGTCTCACACCTAAGTGCTTTTGAACATGGCACTGTCCGCCTCGAAGTCATTTTCACGAGCACTTATGAGCTCTCATAAGTGGCTTAAAATATTTCAATTTACCTTAAGATTGCTTGAAAATAACTCACTTCATCAAGGCCCCAGCCTACCTCAGCCCTCCTTGAGAGTTTAATGAACCCCCTGACCTGCCCTCCCCACCCCAGATCCCAGGGACCGCAAGGCTACCTGTCTCTGGCCCACAGCCATTAGTGCAATAGCAATTTAATCACAGAATCATCAAGAAACTCCAACTTGCCACTGAGGTACTAAAAAACTCTCAATGTAAACAACAATAGGAGGCGTGGGTATTAGCTATGTGCCTGATGCCTCTAGAAGCACTCTAGAAGCAATTGTCTCATTTTCCCCACAGTTAACTCTAAGAGGGAAATCATGTTATTACTTCACTTACAGACAAGGAAGCCAAGTGACAGAACAGATGAGCAGAGATAAACAACTCCTTGCGCTGCAGGAGCCCGGGAGGAGTTCGCAAGGGCCTGTCCCCAGGGCCCTCCCTTTTCCCCACCGCCCTGCGGGGACAAGCCCTGGAGACCAAGTTCCTCAAGCACAAATCCACAAGACCACATCACCCGAGGTTGTAATGAAGGGGAGCAGAACATACTTTTCTACCATGGTGCCAATACTTCTACAAGCTTCTTCCGCCGCCTCTCTGAATGCGCGCTCAGGGTGAGCAATTTTCACAAAATCGGCCTAATGAAGAAAGACAAAACCAAGAGGGAATTTGATGGAAGCTTTCTTCCGAGATCTGAGGGTAAAAATGAAAACCTGAGCTTTCAAGTATGCTATTTGGCTGGCCCTACTGCATTTCCATTACTGACATTTTCCTAAACCAGCAGGGCTAAGCAGCTTCTTGCTGAACATATATTAACTCTTATTCCAATCAAGGGGGTTTCATTCCAAAGAAAATACGTTCACTAACCTTATTTCAGAAAAGCCTTTCTCCTTCAAATATAAACCAAGTGAATTCCTCCTAATTCTACGGTTCAAAAAAGCAGAATCTTCTCTCAAATATTCTAAAACTTCCTAACAAACACTGTTTGCAGTATGGTGCTTACGTTTGCCGGGCTCTGGGGAAGATCTACAGAGGCAGGTTTTGTTTTGTTTTGTTTTCAACTGACAGACAACATAGTTTCAAGACTGATTTAACTACTTTCTTGCCTTTGTGCAGAAAACAAAGGCATATTCTCTCTTTACAGGCCTTTTACTAAATATGAATTCCCTGTCTCAGCTGAAATGACCCCCAACTAAGAGTGCTAAAGTGGCTTCAATACGGAGTTTAGCATTAAACTGAGATAGAATTCTTTTTACTTTTTTAATGAAATCACATAAAACCAGACTTTAATTTTCATGTCAATTGTAGTATGTTGCAAAAAAATTCAAGGGAAATACAAAATACCACATACCTTCTTCATTCTCCAAGAAAACATATGTGACTATAATATGAAATAAAATCACCACAAGGTAAAATTTCCTAATTTTATTATTAGTTTTCAATGTAAGAACATTTAAATCCATAGTTTTTATACATTTGATGTAACAATAAGATAACATTAATACTAGAGCACCTGAAAAATTACTTATGTAAAACTTACAATTTGTATAAATTACTAATCTACATGTTGCAGAATTTACAATCAATATTTATTTCAAAATATTGGCATACATTTTAAATTTCATTTGTGGGGCACCTGGGTAGCTCCGTCAATTAAACGTCTGCCTTCAGCTCAGGTCATGATCCCGGGGTCCTGGGATGGAGCTCTGCAGGGAGCCTGTTCTCCCTCTCCCTCTGCCCCTCCTCCCCACCATGCTCTCACTCTCTCTCCAGCTCTCTCTCTCAAATGAATAAATAAAATCTTTTAAAAAATTCATTTGTAATAGGGATGAGGAAAACAACACTGTTACATAAAAGAAAAAGAAAGCAAAACCAAACAACCATTTGGTGGGAAACAACAGTTTATAAAACCCTTGCCTTATTACAGTATTGATCTTACTGGCAGGTAAAGTCTAAAAATTCAAAAGGAAAACGGTTCTTTTAATTTTTTTACCCAAAGACTTCCACGTTTAAGTCACATTTACAGCTTTTTAAATGAGATATTACCATACCTCATAAGTACAAAAATCTTCAAAACTAGGACAAGCTATGAAGCAAAGAGTTAAAAATCTCTTACAAGCAGAAGCACCAATGCAAAAAAAAAAAAAAAAAAAAAAAAATCCTAGACCACCACTTAATTAAAATGAGGCTAAGACAATAAATAAGCCACCAACAAATAAAGTCAATACTTGATGGCACATAAGTAAATTCCCTGAGAAATATTTTCCTTTTCAGCTTTCAGTGACACAATTCCATGGAGAAGGTCACTGCAAGGCGTCTTCAGGCATCTCCCGGGTCCTCCTCCATCATTCAAAGTGCTTGCTACGCACACACTTCAGAACAAGATCAAGACCCTACAAAACCAAGAAGTGACTACAATAAGCCTGCAGCAGACCTCACTTCACCCTTGGGAAAAACGTTCGGATGCTTTATCAATTTCCTTAAAATGGGGAAACTCACGGTGACCGTATGGCAATCTGAAGGGTGTTACTGCTCAATTCCAGTGTGCGGGAGGGGGAAAAGGTTCCCATCAGGGAACAGCAAAGATGGGGAAGTGTTATGTGAGGTGAGAGAGGTCATTCTCAGAGGACAAATGATTCCATTCCTCTGACATTTCAGGAGACAAACTACAGGAATGGAGAACAGACAGGTAGTTGCCAGAGGTACGTGCGGAGAGCTGGGTGTGACTATAATTCAGGGGTTTTTTGGGGTGATGGAATAGTTATATACCCTAATTGTGATGGTGGCTACATGAACACATTAACTAAAATTCACAGAATTGTACCATCCCCCAAAAGAAGTCAATTTTACTGTATGATACTCTTAAAAATAAATAACAACTAAAAAAAAACAGGGAGGCTAACTGACTTTCCAACCTCCCCAACGTAAGGAAGACCTATTCATTGGACCCTAAGCAGCTAGACTGCACGTAGAAGATACAGAAGAGCAGGTGAGGGCATGAGTTCTGTGGCCAGGATGCCTGGCCTCTGAGCCCAGCTCCATCAATTCCTAGCTAGATGACCCTGGGTAGATCAGTTCACCTCTTACTGCCTTTCTTTCCTCATCTGAAAATGGGAGAGATGCTGAGAAAGTTAATTCGGTTAATCCAGGCAAACCTCTTACCAGGGTCTAGTGCCTCATAAGATCTTAAAAAAAAAAAAAAAAGATCTCAAAAAAAAAAGTTAACTTCAGAATATAAAGTCCATGAGGTCAGAGACTGTATCTGTCACAAGTCATGACATTCCCAGTGCCTAGAACAGAGCCTGACACACGGTGGTGACTCAGTATTAAATGAAAGTGAAGAGAAAGGTATATACAGTCCAATAGCAAGTCAACAAAATCCTGAGGGTCCACAATGTGGAATTATGTGCACTACTGCAATCTCCTTCACTGACATGACTAATGAGGTGGTCTTTGGAATAGATAAAATATCATGCCTTCTACCTCAGTAGTGGGATTCTTAGTGAAGAGACCTAGGTACATGTCTATATCCACTTCAAAATACAAAAAAAGGAAGTCCTTAATATAATCAGTTTCGTATCCAAACCTTAGTTTTCACTGGAAAAGACATTCCTGAAAAGGTTTTTAAAAAACTGGCTTTTCGTAAGATTAATTTTATTATAAATGTACAGGTAAAGGTCCTACTAAAATTCTGATGGAAGTTTTCATGAATGGGGCACCTGGGTGACTCAGTGGGTTAAAGCCTCTGCTTTCGGCTCAGGTCATGATCCCAGGATCCTGGGATTGAGCTTCACATCAGGCTCTCAGCTCGGCAGGGAGCCTGCTTTCTCCTCTCTCTCTCTGCCTGCCTCTCTGACTATTGTGATCTCCATCTGTCAATAAATAAATAAAATCTTTATTTAAAAAAAGAAGTTTTCATGAATGAAGAATCTTTGTCAAATGAAGACTCTTTGCCATACGAGTAACCATTCTTTTATTATATATCACATGTGCATCTTAACTATACATATTAAAGTACAAGTTCCATACCACCTTCTCCTATACGTTTTTTCCCCATTCCTAAAAACCTACTCCCACTATACCAAATCACACCCAACAGCTCTCAAATAGCTTATATGCTGTTAGTCTAGGTGCTGCCAAACCAAGCACCAGATGCTTTGAACCCTAGAGTCTCTAACATTAAACCTAATGAACGTAGCTTAAATTTTAACACCTAGACAGGGAGGTAGCTTCAAGGCTTACAGTAAGCATCTTACCAAGTCGGCCACCCTGCACAAGGAATCAGAAAGCTCATCGAAAATGAACACAGTCTGGGGTCCAGGCGGCATGGAACACACACGCTCCACAAGCAAGTCTGCCTTTCTCAGGGCATTTTCTTGTGCGATCCGAAATCCTTCTGGGGCGCTGAGCTCAGGAACTCCAAAAAGACCCTGCAATCCAGAGAATATTTCCTATGTGAAACTAAAAATATGACTTTTTTGGTATTAAGTCCTTTTTTCATAAAGGAATCTTG
Source organism: Mustela putorius furo (assembly GCF_011764305.1). NCBI lineage: Eukaryota > Metazoa > Chordata > Mammalia > Carnivora > Mustelidae > Mustela > Mustela putorius. The sequence continues at coordinate 5,229,232 of NW_025422171.1, forward strand.
GTTTTCCTTGGGTGTATCCTATCATTATACCTGTCATCGCAGATACTATATTCACATTCCCCACATCATTCCACACAAATTAAGCGATGAATATTTTAAGAATGGACTTTTTAATTTTTAAATATTTCATAAAAAACAAAAATAGAATGATAAAGATTAGCTGCTCTGTAGATGACTAACATGTTGATTTTTGAAAACAACAAGAGGTAAAACTACCAGGACTGATAAGGCCTATTGTTTCTACAAGAAGGGATGCAAGAAATTAACCTCTTTTCAAAATGAAAGAAGTTGGAGAAAAGACAGTTCCAGGCAGAGCAGAATCGGGACCAAAACCAAATTAGATTCTTTACACTGATTTAATTTGATTCAAGTACAGACTATTTTTCATTTCCCAGCACACCTCCCCATACTGGAGGATGGGAATTCTAAACCTCAGACGACCAGTTACAGTAATGACAAAAGAACTACATAAACCTTTGGGGCTTTTTGTTGTTCTTGCTTAATCAAAAACTGATTCACATATATGAAAATCTGTTACCAGTTCTATAATCATGATACACGTAAGAAAAATAAACCTAAAATTAGTTTTATTTCATCCACCCAAAATCAAACTACTCTTTCCATCTTTCTACTCAGCACCTATAGGTAGCTGTTCTCCTCTTCACCCGAATTATGTTAAAACCGTATTATGTTATTTACCCACATGGAAGGTGGTGCAGCCAATTTCATACAAAAATATTTTTAAAACAAAATTAATGACAGAAATCAAATAAGAAAACACATCATTAGGCTCAGTGTCCTAGACTCTCTAGAAGAAAACCATGTCCTAGACTCTCTATAAGAAAACAATGTTAGAAATCATGAAGAAATTAAAAAGGCAAAAATAAAGTAACAACCTGAAGTGGATAAAACCCACAAATGTGAAGTCGAACAGGCTTCAGGTAAGCCCCTTCCGAGCTCGCTTTCCTTTCACCTTTAATTCAGTCATTCAATAAACTCTGAGCGCCTAGGGAACGCCAGACACCATACTGGGCATGTGGGGGCAGGAAACAAACAGAAACCAAAGAATTCAGGCAGTGACCTCCTCGGGGAAGAACTCAACGGGATCAATGTCATCGCATTACAGGCAAGGAGACTCCTCTCAACAGTTTTGTGTTTTAAAACAAGAAGAGTACAAACACTGGGAAATAAGAACGGAGTTTCGAGCATCAACGGAAGAGTAACCACAGGACGACCCGACGCCCCTAAGAACAGCAGGGCGGGGCCTCCAACGCGCCAGGGTAGGTTTGGAGCAGCAGTGAACTTGGGGCCGGGATTGGTCTGAGTGTGAGGCGAGGGCGGGACCTCCCAGCGGAATTCACCGCCACCTGCTAAGATGAACTATTTGAGTTCGCGGGGAGCAGGGGCTCACGAAGAGGCACGTACTGGGACCCACGCTCTGGGGACAGGACCAACAAAGGCCGCCCCGCTCCCTTAAACCAGTCCGTCAAAGAGGAGGTGACGGGCAAGGTCACCAAGAGCGCAAACGACACAAAGTGGGTTCGCTGCCCGGCTCCTCCCAGACCCAAAGGACCCCTCCTAGACCCCTGCTGGCCACGCGGGAAAGGGACCGGCTTATCTCGCGCCGGCAAGGGGAGCCCCTTCCTGCGCCGCTCACCCGGCGCTCGCCGAACAGGTCCAGACGGCGGCCCTGGGGCTTGACGTTGAAGGCGGCGCCCACCGGGGACCAGCTGGTGCTGACCTCTCGGGCCCGGCTCCCGGCTCCGAGCCCGCGCAGGCCCGCTCGCCCCGGCCATAGAGCCGCTGCCCGGGATCCGAGCCCTCCCAGCCTCCAAGCGCACAGCATCTTGTTCCCAGAGCAGCCCCGGCCCCCACCACGAGGTCCCGCCCCTGCACCGCAGCTCCCGCCGCGAGCACGCGCGCCGCGTTTCCAAGGCAGCGGCCCACGCCGCGCCACGTGACGCCGGCGCTTCCGGGTCGGGCCTTGAGGACCCTCAGGACGTGAGCACGTCGGCGTCCAGAGGGCAAAAGCGTCACCCCGCCGCCTTCCTAGCAGACGCCGCGGTCTTGCGCCCCCGTGTGCCTGGAGTAAGGAACCGCCAAGGTTTAAGTCTTGCCTGTCACGTGAGTCGAGCCGCGCGGGCACAGTCTGCGTGCGGGGCCAGTTCTTCCTGGAGGAGGAGCGAACGCTCAGGGAGCGCCGCCCAAGTGAGTGCCTCACGCGGCGTGACAGGACTGCTGACACTCGTCGACCGTGCGGGCCTGCACTGTAAACAATGGTCAGAGTTAAATGGACGGTGTGGCTGCAGCGCATGGCTACCTATCCAGGAGTCTTCCTTGATTTTGACTTGTAAATTGTGTTACAAGAATCTACGACAGGAATTTGTAGAGGGAGGGTTTCGCCACACTTCACTCAGCCGCAGGGCAGTGAGAAGATCTGGGGGCAGGAGGCGGAGAGGGAGTCGTGATCTGGGGCTTCGGATGGCCCGCCTGTAAGGGCGCGGCCCCTGCGGAGCTCTGGTCTCCTGTAAACGCGCGGCAATCGCGCCGGGTTGGAGTCGGGGCCCTGTTCTCGCCCGGGGTGCGAGGATGAACCTTGCTCACCTTCAGCGCGCTCCTCTGCGGAGAGCGAGCCCTGCGAGGCGGCTGCGTCCTCCACCTTCCGGAAGGGCATGCAGATTAAGTAAAAGGGTTCAGGGTTTCTTTTGAGAGACTTCTGCAGGTAGAGGGAGACGTCAGTAGTTGCAGAAGGGACTGAGGGTGAATGAGGCCGCCAAAGCAGCCCTGACACTGGCCTGGCACTCTCAGTGCACGCACCTGCCACTTCTGGGGCTCTCACTTTCAGGGCTGATGGGAGTGCTGTTGAATGGCGAATCCACATGGGATGGCCCCCTTGAGAAGGGCCCCTTCTGCAGAAGTGAAGCCAGGTGTGTGGGTATGAGAAGACCCCTCGGAAAGTAAACAAGAGGGCTGGGTACTGCAGCCTCTGGCCAGCTCCTCAAAATACAGCTCTCCACCTCATTTTTTGTTTGTTTGGGTTTTCTGTTTTGTTTTTTTGTTTTTTTTTTAACGATTTTATTTATTTATTTGAGAGAGAGATCACAAGTAGGCAGAGAAGCAGTCAGAGAGAGAGGAAGCAGGCTCCTTGCTGAGCAGAGAGCCTGATGCGGGGCTCGATCCCACGACCCTGAGATCATGACCTGAGCTTAACCTGCTGAGCCACCCAGGCGCCCCTGTTTTGTTTTGTTTTGTTTTGTTTTTTAAGTAGGCTCTACACCTACCCTGGAGCCCACAGCAGGTCCATACTCACAACCCTGAGATTAAGACCTGAGCTGAGATCAAGAGTCCAATAATTGACCCACTGAGCTACCCAGGGGCCCCTCTCCATCGAGGTTTTATGCAGGAACTAGATACCAACTGAATCTGTTAAATCAGTGTCTGAGTGCAGAAGGCATTGATGGCTGTGGTCTTCTAAGACCGCAGAACCTTGATTCCTTTGCCTTGGGTGTCAGAGGTGTGAATCGTGCAGAGGACCAAGAACCCAAAGGAACATTGTTATTCCCAGGCAATCGACAGTCACGTTTTCTTAAACTGCTTTATTTGAAGTCTTTCCAGACCCTTATCTCAGCTGAATGTTTAGGCTTAGGGTAACGCTGTGTTCATTTTAACAGTGCCTGTTGAGTTTAAACAGTCCTAAGAACCTTCTGCAAAGTTCTAGAGAGCCAGAAGTTAAGTCCGGGAGTGGCACAATCTTCCTAAAGATAGCTTCTAATCTCCCTCCCTAACTCCCTCCAAAAAAAGAAAAGAAAGAAAGAAAAAATTTCAAACGGAGTTTGTTTTCAATTTAGCACGGCAAGGTAAAAAGCCCAATTGATTGTATGGTAAGCTGTGATTTCCTTTTCTCCTGATTTTTTTTTAATCAAAGATTTAAAATGATTTAAAAATCACTTAAATCATTTAATCATTTAATGATTTAGAATCTCCAAGTCCTTATCTCCATGGTGATTAATATCACAGTATTGCTGACTGGTTGGTTCTTAGGGCAGCAACCCCACATGACAGACCCTGCCTGTGTATCAGACCCTTACAAAGATGACAGGTGTGGGGGCGCCTGGGTGGCTCAGTGGGTTAAAGCCTCTACCTTTAGCTCAGGTCATGATCTCAGTGTCCTGAGATCGAGCCCTGCATCAGGCTCTCTGCTCAGCGGGGAGCCTGCTTCCCTTTCTCTCTCTGCCTGCTTCTCTGCCTACTTGTGATCTCTGTCTATCCAATGGATAAATAAAATCTTCAAAAAAAAAAAAAAGATGTCAGGTGTGTCATGTAAAAAAAGAAAATTCATCAATATATTTACAAAAATGCTTATTTCATCACATTTTTTTCAAAGGTGTTTCAAATCTGAGAGCCTTCCTTTAGCCCAGAATGATTGTCCTCCAAGGATACCTAACCATTGTAATGCAACCTTTAAACCCAAAAGTGTCCTCAGGGGATGATGACTTGTCCTAAATAAGCAAGGTATTCAGTGTCTCAGAGAGCCTGCATAATTAGACTTTTAAAAACTGCAGTCCAGATTCATAGACAACCAATGAAAAATCATCCCATATGACAGATTAAACCCACCCACACCCCTGCCAGTCAACTTCATCTTTTTAAAATCCTTTAAGACATGTTTTACATCGCATCTTCTATATTTGACCTCAAAAAAAAAAAAAAGAATTTTATAAAAACTGATATCCTATGTACAATCATAAATGTATTTTTTCTTTTCACATCTATTTCAACCTATAAAGTTGTGTTCCTAAATAGAAAGGAGTTAGCACAGGTAGCCTCCCTGTTCAGTCCATAACAAAACCAGGCTTTACCCTGCGGAGCAATAGCTTAGATGATTACAATTCAAGACAGCTGCAGAAGCCGAAGGATCAGGACACTCTGGCTCGACAAATGAAGTGATCAGTCCTGCTGCCGCGGAGCGTTAAGTAGGGCAGCAAGGAGGACGCGGGGGCTGGGCTGCAAAACTGAAGGAGAGACTCCCTGTCAGGGTCATGACCAGGCTGCGTCAGCAGCACCTGAAGCGGGTGCCTCCTGTAGTGCCGCACTCTGGGTGCCTCACTTGGACCGTCGTGGCTCTGTTCTAGAAGAAACAAGCAAGGCCAATAAAATACCTATAAACAGATTCATTCTGTATAATTCCAAGGTTTTCCATAACCACCAAGTAGTTTTTCAGTATTTCACTTACAGCAGTGCTGCCTGCACAAAAGTCCCATTTTTCCCGGGGAATGAAGATATCATCACAACTATGTTGACTCAGTTGGAGTACAGATAGAATGGCTTTAAGTCCCAATTTCTAGAGGCACACCCTGTCAGGCAAACTGGCCCCAGGCTGTGATTTAGAAAATAGTGTAGCTTGAATGTGCACTGAGCTCGCATCGTTTTGCTTCTTTATTAGTTGCTCTTAATTAATAGAAAGTATACTAACTGATGTAATCCTTCCAGCATTTTAGAGGCCTGGGACCATATGAAATTCTTCCATTCCAGCACTGCTGTGCCCTAGGAGACTGGGGCACAGAAAAGTTGAATAATGTACCCACTTCAAATTCCTTTGTCGGGGCTGGGCCAACAAACCATACACCTCATCTCTTAGTCTTGGGCTTTTTCCACTACAATTATGCTGCCCCTCTCCTTGGGCTGTAGATTACTTAATATTCTTTTTGACAAAAGCCCTGCATCAGACTGGCTCATGCAACACAATAGTCCAGAGGTATCTCTGCCTTCAGGGACAGCTGGGCAGAGGGGTCTCAACACTGTCATTAGACCTGGCTGTCTCCAGCCCTGTTTGATTTTGTGTGGAGGCGCTACAGATGAGCTAAATGCAGGCAGCTGAAATTCTAGCTTCACCTGAAGATCTTGACTCCCTTACCAGTCGGCCTTCCAAAGTGGCAGATGGACTCTCACTGGCTCTGATTGGATTGGGCTCCATTTTGGAAACAATCACTGTGGCCAGAAGAAGGTGCTGTGTTTATTAGCCAGGGCTGAATCTCGCGTCCACCGCAGAGTGTGGAGTCTACACTGTTTGAAAGACTTGTCTGACATTGGGGAGGGTATGTGCTATGTGTGTGCTGTGAAGTGTGTAAACCTGGCGATTCACAGACTAATAATACATTATATGTTTATTTAAAAAAATTAAAAAATTAAATTTAAAAAAAAGACTTGTATGAGAGTGCACACCAGATGCTTTGACCAGACGAGAGGGAAGTGGACGGTACATGTTTGAACAAGAACCATCCGCTGTGGCGTAAAAGGCAAGTTTCTTTCCACCCCACTTTCTCAGTAAATCCATCTCCACTTTCCTCTGTTACTGTTTGGTGTCTCTATCCAGTAACCTCTGTCCAGTAACAACTTCCTTTTGCGTCACTCCTTTAAAAAATTTAAAATTTAAATGAGCCACCTGGGTGGCTCAGTCTTTTAAGTGTCTGCCTTTGGATCAGGTCATGATCCCAGGATATGGGATGGAGCCCGGCATTGGCATCGGCACCGGGCTCCCTGCTCGACGGAAGCCCGCTCTCCCTCTCCCACTCCCCCTGCTTGTGTTCTCTCTCTCTCTCTCTCCCTCTCTATCAAATAAATAAAGTCTTTAAAAGATTGTTTATAAGGTAAACAGTGAAAAACAGCTAGTGGAATCCACCTTGCTGGGTTTTGGTTTCCTTTGGGACCTGTGACCCCTTTCTTCCTTCTTTTTTCTCTCTCCTATTCTGTGCCCTTTCCCCCACCTCCCCCTTGTATTTTGGAAGCAAATAATGTGTCTGGTTTTGCAGGTTCACAGAGGGAGAGGGATTTTGCCCCAGGATGGGTCACACAATAGAGCTTCCATACAACTGACATCGAGGATTTAGATGATGAGACTGAGGACTTTAAGTTGGCGATTTTTAGATGACATTCTTAGACTTAGCATTGGTGTTGATGCATGTGGGTTAAGGAGAGTGTATTTGGCACTGGGGAATATCAAGAATTTGGGGGGAACCAGAGCAGTCTATTACAGGTTGAACTTGTCTCCCAAATAGATATGTTGAAGTCCTAAGCCTTGGTATCTATGAATGTGACTTTATTTGGACTCAGGGTCTTTATAGGTGTAATCAGGTTAAGATAAGGTCACAGTAGATTAGGATGGCCCCTATTCCAAATGACGGGTGTCCTTATCAGAGAGGGATGTTTGCACACAAGCAGACAAGGAGGGAAGGTGGCTATGTGAGGATGGGGGGAGCGCTGGAGGATTCCACAAGCCAGGCCATGCGTGGGTCCACCTGAAGCTGGAAGCAGCAAGGTAGAACCCTCCTCGAAGGCTTCAGAGGGAGGCTGTGCTGACACCTTGATTTTAGACTTCTAGCCTCCAGCCCTGTGAGAGAATCACTTGCTCTTGTTTTAAACTCCCCAGTTTGTGGTACTTTGTTAAAGCTGTCCCAGGAACTGAGCACAGATTCAAGTCTGGCGAATGGTCTCATAAACAACTATTTTTGAACTAAATGGTGGTAAAAACCTAGGTTATAAAACAAGCAAAGTGTTCCATGGCTCTCTGGGATGTCTCCTTGTCACCTGCTTACAACTCTTACTAGTTATGAAATGGAATGAACGTTTGAACACTTCCCTCTCCTTTCTCCCACTGTCCTCAGAAATTCAGATGAGGGCTAAGTCCTGATGTGGTTCCTCCAAGCACTAAAATGACATCAGAACACGAGTCCTATAAGAAATGTATATGCAGGGGCACCTGGGTGGCTCAGTGGGTTAAGCCGCTGCCTTCGGCTCAGGTCATGATCTCGCGTCCCGGGATTGAGTCCCACATCGGGCTCTCTGCTCGGCAGGGAGCCTGCTTCCTCCTCTCTCTCTCTCTGCCCGCCTCTCTGCCTACTTGTGAGCTCTCTCTGTCAAATAAATAAATAAAATCTTTAAAAAAAAAAAAAAAAAGAAATGTATATGCAAAGCACTCTTCCAGTAAAAGAAACGATGGAAAATCATAAGTAACTTATAATAGATAGGGCAAGTATTCTTTAAGATTTCATTTATTTATTTATATGATTTTTTTTAAAGTAATCTCCACACCCAATGTAGGGCTCCAGATCATGACCCCAAAATCAAGAGTGGCACGCTCTACTGATTGAGCCAGCCAGGCGCCCCCAGATTTTATTTTTAATTAATCTCTCTTCCCACCGTGGGGCTGGAACTCCCAACCCTGAGTTCCACAGGCTTCCCCGACAGGCGCCCTGGTGCAAGCATTTTTAAATTTACTCTTGGAAACAGCAATGTAAGTCACATAAACCCGGCTTTAAGGATAACTTTCCTATTGTTGTCTCTCTATGACGATTACAGTAATCAGAGTGGGTCGCAGAGCAGAGCCATCTGAGAACCTGTTCACCAAGCCAGCTCCGAGGGGGCCAGGGGGGCAGATCCTACACGTCTCCCCATCACTGGCTGCCGAATAGAAGGAAACCTGTGAAGGTCGTGTCGTCGTCCTCATCTGCGAACAAGCCATTGAACCTCTCCCCGCCCGCGACTTGCAGCCACACCTCGTCCCCCAGCTTCAGTGGCAGCACCAGGCCGCCCGACGCCTGGTCCTCAGAGCTCATGTAGCCGTCCTTGGTGTTCAGTATCTTCACCCCATTTTTGACCAAAGATACCTGAACGTTCCTGGAGAAAACGGTGATGTGGTAGGTGAAGTAATAGACGCCAGCAATGTGGCAAATGAACTTCCCCGTGGCCACGTCGTAATGATTGAACTCATTATACAGGATCTTATCAAATTTAATGGGCACATCTGAACTAGGAAACTTGCTTAGTACCGTGAGCCCCACCGTGAAAGCACTCTTGGGCAAGACTGGAGTCTCACCAATTTTCCCTTTCTCGCCTCGGTCCCCTTTCCAGCCTCTCATTCCCCGGACTCCTGGATCTCCCTGGGGTCCCAAGGGCCCAGCATCTCCCTTGGGGCCAGGCTTCCCAATGGGGCCCACGGGGCCAGGTAGACCCATTGGGCCCGAAGGCCCAGTGCTGCCCTTTAGCCCTTCTGGGCCAGTGGGCCCCACACTGCCTTTATCCCCCTTTTGCCCTTGAGGGCCAATCTCTCCCCTGAGACCTTTCTCTCCCATGGGACCAACAAATCCCTTTGGCCCATGTTTCCCCGGGGGTCCTCGTGAGCCTTGATCGCCTTTGACGCCTTTGGCTTCAACTTTTCCATCTGCTCCTAGAGGGAAAAAGAAAGAATAAAGGAAAAGATGATTTGTGAAACATCAACTTATAAAACCGACTTTGGCTTTGCCGTTGTTGAGCATATGAATAAAATAAAGCAGTGCCCGTGTTCAGTAGCTGCTCGGGATCTGAACATTAATTTACTCCTAAAATGAGTGCACAGCACACACACACACAAGCACACACACACACGTGCATATGCGCAAAATAACTGACTCGTCGACTGTGTTAGTGTTGGGGTTTGTATTAGAAATCACAGATCTCTACCATCCCAGGATACTCCTCAGACTACTAAACGATGTAGGTCCTTGAGAACGTTGTCTTTGGAAGGGGGAAGAATGTCCGAAGGCAGATGAACTCGGGCTGCTTTTGGTTAACTAAATTCACCCTACTTTGACATCCTTGACAAAACTCCTCATGGGAGTGAGCACAGAATAAAGTCCTCCTCAAGTGTGGGAGTCACTGCTCTCTGCTGGCCGGGCCATCCTGTCCACTGCACTGACTGTCTGAGCCCGGTCCCCACTGTGCATACATTCTTGGTGCTTCCCTATCTCCTCCCCCCCGACTGGAGAGCAGTGGTTATGAACACGGAGTCTGGAGTTAAACGCCAGGGTTCAATCCTGTCTCCTCCACGTAGGCACAATGGGACATTAGGCAAGCTGATTAGCCACCTAGCCCTCTGTTTCCTCCTCTGTAAAATTGGGATAAGGATACGACCTCATGTACAGGCTGTCGTATTGAGTCAATACATGAAGAGCACTTAGAACAACCTAGCACAAAGTGAAGATGATTTGTGTTTGCTGTTGTGACTTCTCTCTCCTCATTAGTCAAAACCACCAGAGCCCTCCTTACCCCCCAGGGCCCAGTTCCAGCGCCACCTTCTCCATGCAGTCTTGCCAGAAGCACTGAGTCAGAATTCAATGTCACTCCTCAATGTAATCCGCTAAACTGGGCTTCAGCGACCAACGGCCCTTGAACCAAATCCAGCCTCCCACCTGTTTATGTGGCCCACAAGCTAAGAACGGTTTGCATTTTTAAATAGTCGCAAATAATATTCGGTACTACATGAAAATTCTATAAAATTCAGATTTCCGTTTTCATAGAGTTTCACTGGAACACAGCCCCACATACTACTAGAGTATCTGTGGCTACTTTACATAGCAGTTGTGACCAAGACCCTATGTCAGCAACGCTGAGATTACTTATGATCTGACCCCTTACAGAAAAAGAATTGAGATTCTAGAGAGCAAGAGCAATCTTGCCCTTATTGCTGGATCGTCCTCAGAGCCTAGGAAAGGACTTGTCCTTGCTGAGCACCAAATGGTTATTCAGGCACCGATGGCTTGGAACCAGAGCACGGGAAGATGAACAGCACTCCTGACCTCGTTCTCCTCTCTCGCCCGCCACTCCATCCTTCCCCGGACTGCCAGGACGGCCTGGTTCTCCTAGGCGGAAGAGAAGAAAACAAACAAGAATTCAGGTTCTAATTCCACCTTTCCTAGACAGTGGTCTCCATCGTGAGTCTAGACTGGAGAGTCCTGGGTGTGTGCCCAGCCCTAACACACACACTGCCCCTCTCAGAAGTGCAGATGGAGAGAGGCACACGTGACTGAGCACCAGGGGTGCAGAGTTGTGTACAAGAAGTGAACTATGAAATGCGCTGGGTGGAGCTCCCAAGCACCCAGCTCTGGGAAGGCAGGACAGGAAGGGAGTATGTGCACAGAGGATCACAATGACGTCTTTCTCTTGTGAGGGGAACTCAGAGAGTGACTGGCCATTGAAGGCACCGGGTGGCCTTCTCACTTCTCTTTTTCTATCTCTCTTGCATAGAATGGAATGGAAGGTTCACCAGCCTCCTATGAAAACATGGATGACTACAGTTACCTGGCACTATTTGGGATGAAATGGAGGATTCTGGAAGGATCTCTCCAGCACCTTAGAATGGTGGTAAACCTCACTGATCAAGTTGGCATGGCAGACACTATTGGGAACCTCTGGTGAGTGAGGTTTTGCCTACTACACATGAGTTTTAAGCTCAGAGCAGGCTGAGGTCTGACTTCCCATGTTATAGGTCAATGTCTCTAGAGTCAAAGGCAGTCCTTGCTGTAAGGAAGGGGATTGGAGGCAAAAGATGAAGGAGTCATGAAGTCAGAGTTGTATCCTGTGTGTGTACATACACATTATACCCACACGTATGCACCCACATCACACATGTGCACCCACATCACACACACATGCACACTGTGGTCCCAGTGGGAGGGTGAAAGAATGGGTTTCATTGACATTGAGATTTTGCCATTAACTTGGACTGGGCTTATTACTACCCAGAAATGGGACGGGACTATTGCCACTCTAAAAAGTGGCATGGACTCGCTGGACATAGTCCCCATTGGAGACCCCACAGAGCAGACTGAAAGGCAGTGGTTAGAGAGATGGTTGGTGATCACCTGCTTCACCTAGCCCCCCAACACAGCCCTTGGAGCACCAGATGCCAAAAACTGGGAAACACTTAGAAACACCTAGTCTTTCATTCACCTACAGAGTGGACTTCCTGTAAGTGATTCGTTCTAAGACTCATTTATCCAGATCTTAACAAAGACTTTTTAAAAATCCATATGCCAACAGTATTTGCTGGCAAAGCATTAATTTTAGTCCGTCCTGAAGTTTCTTTCTGTGTATTATTTCAACTACTGTTAATATAGTCAGAGGAATATCTAATCTTCTGATATGATTATGAAATATCAAAAAGGCTTCTAAACGTTCATCATCAAGTTTAGTGAAGTTTTCATACTATAACGTATTGCCGAGGAAAAATGACAGTGGCTTGTGGTCACATTCCACACAGAGTCCTGAAATGTCTAATTAATTGGGGGTGCTTCTATTAATAACTGACATCTCATGCTAAAGTTTACAGTGAGGATAAGGTTCATTTTAATGAATGTAAATATAAATTCATATGTCCAAAGTCCTAAAAATTTCTAGGTTTTCATCAGACTTCTTGTCAGATCTGGTTAGTTCATCACTGTTTTCTCCTACTCACTTACAGTTGAAGAGTTCACACTAAGAAGACAGATGACAGCTCTCCTATTTTCGTGGGATTCTTTCATGTTTGCATTATCAAATCAATCTCCAATTTTTGATTTTTCTGCAGAAGCATTTTAGGCACCCATCTGTTTGTGATAGTTTGATAGGACAATTTGAAAATCCCTTGGGCTGGGTCGTAACCACAATACACCACAGTACACTGTTGGATAATGAGCGTGTGAAGGCTCCCCCTCCTCCTAGGGGGACACATTTCAGGCCTCAAATGGTAGAGGTCCATCTGCAAAGGGACCAAGTGAAGCCACCCAAGTCAATTCACATCTTAATTTTTTTTTTGAAGTTTTTATTTATGTATTTATTTGACAGAGAAAGAACACAAACAGGGGGAGTGGGAGAGGAAGAACAGGCTTCCCGCTGAGCAGGGAGCCTGATGCAGGCTCCACCTCAGGACCCTGGGATCATGACGTGATCCAAAGGCAGATGCTTAACAGCTGAGCCACCCAGGCACCCCAATATTTGTAAAGCTCTTTTTTTTTTCTTCATGTTAATTTATCTTTTAAAATGTCAATAGTAGTGGCACCTGGGTACCTCAATCAGTTAAGTGTCTGACTCTTGATTTTGGCTCAGGTCATGATCTCAGATCTCAGGGTCCTGAGATTGAACCCCACGTCAGCCTCCACACTGAGCGGGGAGTCTCCTTGACATTCTCTGTCCCTCTCCTCTAGGCCTCTTCCACCGACTCATGCTCTCTCTCTCTCTCTCAAATAAATAAATCTTTTTTAAAAATAAAAAAGTTTCCATAGTTTTGATGTTTTCTCCCTGCACCCAGATAGATCAGTCTGCTTATGTCTCAGCTAGGTGACCCTGTGGTCAGACCCAGGCTCAAGAACCCCATTCAAGAACCAAGCCTATTAGCTGGTGTTATGGAAACTGCTCACATAGCCTGGCTTTTGCAGATCTCCTCCCTAGAGGCTGGATCCTGTCGCCAAATCCCCAAACCCTGGGACGGGCTCCAACAGAGGACATACACAACTGAGTACCGCTGGGTGGTTTCAGTTACCGTCTTTTTGTATTCTCTGTCACCCCACGTCACCTGCCTCACTGCGTGGCAAGGCAGTAACTCTTCTGCTCCGCAGCCGGGCACTCTCTGCTAAACGTTTAGCAATCAGATTTCTCTATAGGCCCCGTGCGCCAAAGACCCACCATAACTGCCATCTGAGGCAGAAAGATCTACAACGTCATATACTTCTGAGGACGGCCTGTAGTATCCGAGGTGATGGCTCCCAGTTGTCCCCGCCTAGACGAGAACATCCATGGAGGGGAGGCCCTGTTGGTCTGGGCCTGCACTGTTGCCCAGAATCTGACCTGGAGCAGGCTCCAAGCCCCTGCTTTCTGGGCAAGGGGTGCACGAATGAAGGAGTGGGGTTAGGCCAGTGATGGCTATGCTCGTGGTGAATGAACAAAGATGAAAGAGGAACAGAAGGGTAGACGGAAGGGCAGCCGAAGCCCCAGGTGTTGAGTACCTGCCTCGCCCTTGTCGCCCTTTGCTCCGTCTCGTCCGTCTCTCCCAGGCAAACCATTGTGACCAGGATTCCCAGGGATGCCAGGGTGCCCTTGCCTGCATGTGTCCTGTGAGTTCATGTTTCTTGTGCAGATTCCAGCGACAAGCAGGAGCCACCAGATCCTCATGGTTCAGATGTTGGAGCTGAACTGCAGGAGAGAAACACAGACCCAAAGGAGAAGCCTTTGTTGCTGGGGCCACAGACACAGCCCCTCTTCCTTGCCGTGGGACCCGGACCCAGCCCCGGTCAACCTTGGACAGAATGGTCAGGGCAGATAAGGGCAGGAGCTGGTAGCAGACAAAGCTGCTTGCAATCAGAAGGCCACTGCTTGGGGCACCTGGGTAGCTGAGCCTGTTCAGCATCTGCCTTTGGCTCAGGTCAGGGTCCCGGGTCCGGGGATGGAGCCCCGTGTCAGGCTCCCTGCTCAGCAGGGAGTCTGCTTCTCCCTGTGCCTCTCCCCCACTGTTTGTACTCTCTAATAAATAAATAAAATCTTAAAAAAAAAAAAAAAAAAAGAAGAAGAAGGCCATTGTTCTTGGAAGGAACACATGTGACCTGGACCGCTTTTAATGGTGATGATCAAGGAGAAAGCCAAGTTCCAGGTCAGATAGTTCCATGTATCACTCCACTTTGGGCAAACCATTTTTCAGAGCCAGAGAAGAGATTAACACTTGTCTCACAAGGCTGCTATAAAATCAAATTTGATCCCAATGTGCATGAAAGGACATTTTCTTTTCTTAAAGATTAAATTTATTTGTTTGACAGAGAGAGATAATGAAAGAGGGAACACAAGCAGGGGGAGTAGGAGAGAGAGAGGAAGGCTTCCCGCTGTGCAGGGAGCCCAATGCAGGGCTCGATCCCAGGACCCTGAACTGAAGGCACACACTTAACCAACTGAGCCATCCAGGCACCCCAAAAGCACATTCTCAATAGGAAAGCAAACAATTAGCATTTGATCCCACTTCTAGGTAGATGTGAAAAATAATTGAAAGGAGAGACTCCAGCAGATACGTGTACACCCGTGTTCATAGCCGCCTTATTCACAATAGCCCGAAGGTGGAAACCACCCCCATGTCCACTGTCACATGACTGGTTGAACAAATGTGATTGATGTACACAGATGGCAGAACATTACTCAGCCTTAAAAAGGAGGGAAATTCTGACACATCCTACAACATGGATGAACCTTAAAGACTTTAGGCTAAGTGAAATCAGCCAGACACAAAAGGACCAGTGCTGTAAGATTCCACTATATGAGGCCCCCAGAGCCGTCACATTCACGGAGACAGAACGTACAATGCTGGTGGCCAGCAGCTGGGGGTGGGGGGTGGGGGGGAGTGGGAGCTAGTGTTCAGTTTGGGAAGATGGAAAAGTTCCAAAAGTGGAGGGTGGGGACAGCTGAACAATGCGAATTTCTGACACTTAAAAGTGGCTCAAGTAGTAAATTGTATGTCACGTCTATTTTACCACAAAAAAACCCACATAAAATGGAATGAAAAATAGTAAAGCGTTCGGAGCAGTCCTACTATGATCAGACGTATTCTTCGAGTTAAGGTTTTGCTTCTGCGGCAGACCACTGAGAATTCTCAGGGCCCATGCAGCACAGGACACCCCGCTCGTGAAGCACCCCCTCGTCCTCCTGCGAGTTCTCGATTTGCTTTCCAGCCCTGTCAGGAGCGGAGGCAAAGCTGGTGGTGAGGTTTACAGTGAGACCTGAAGGAGCGGAGCAGCTCACCAGACCAAGTGTCCTAGGCAAAGGGAGCACGCAGCGAGGTCCCAGGCTAGTGTGCACAGGGACTCAGGGGACCCTCTCGATGACATCAAATCTCCCCAGGAAGGGGCACCGCATCCCTTTCGTGGAACCGTAGTGGGGCTTACATCTCTGCTCATGGACTAAAAATCTGGCTCTCCATCTGACTGTACTTTCCTCCTTACTGTATTCCCAGTACTCGTATTAAGCATGGGCCCATGTGTTGATAAATATGTATCGAATGAAATGAATGTGTGGTGGCAGGTAAAAGTTAGGACGTAGAAAAACAATGACACGAGGCTAGGGCAGCAGGTCAGAACCTGGGCGCTCATACAGTGCTGAAGGCAAAGGACCTCTGTCCAGTCCTTCGGAAAGCTAAAGAGAAAAGTCATCTTAAACACGGTGATCTCATCCCGAAAATTCTTAATAATCCAAAATTTGTGTGCCGAAGATATTAAGCACAGCATTATCTGTAATAGTGAAAAAACGTATACCACATAACGTGTGACCCTAAGTGGTTCATAGAATATTATGTAACCACTGTAATAAGTATGTAGTGCACGTAGCAACAGGTAAAAAATCTACGTTGTGCTGAATTTTCAAAAAGGAGACTAAAATGCCATGCACGGGGTGCCTGGGTGGCTCAGTTTTGGTTGTGTCTATCTTCGGCTCAGGTCATGATCCCAGGGTTCTGGGATTGAGTCCTGCCTCGGGCTCCTTGTTTAGCGGGGGGCCTGCTTCTCCCTCTGCTTGCCGCTCCCCTGTTTGTGCGGCGCACTCTCTGACATATAAAAAAAATCTTAAAAAAAAAAATGCCATGCATGTGATGAGTGTACCTATGTAATTATGTATGCATAGTGACAAAAACTAGGAGCAAGCATACCCAAGTGAACATGGTTGTTTTAGAATGGTGGGGTTATGAGAATTTTTCTTTTTTTAAAAAATGCTTTTTTACCGTGTCTATTAAAATATTTCTAGATCTACATTTTTTAAACCAGCAAGATTTGCCATCTGAAGGATTATGTCGCCATCTTATGGAAGCACCAAAATATCACAGGGTCCATTTTGAAGCAAATAAAGTACTTTTGGAAAAGGAAATACAGATGTTTCCCTTTGAAGTCACAAACTTACGCCATCTCAGGAAATTGAGTTGTTTTCTTAGAGCCAAATTCCATAAATAATCTCCACCATCCTCTTCTGTTTAACTCAGAAGTGACTGGTAGTAGTCGAATCTGAATGCCACAGACCAACCTCTGCCCAGGGGTCCAAATCTTTCCTTTTTAATTTTTAAAATAATGTGTGCTACAATTATTCCAATAATACAAAGATCACAAGATCATAAAAGTGTCAAATTAAGATAAAACTCCATTTTGTCCTCCAGCTGGAGAAGAACTAAGATAAAAACAAGCATTTATCCTTCTGCAATTTCTTTCTCTAGTTTTCAATATTTGCTATACCGTGTGCCTAGCATGAAGGCAAACTTCAGTAAATGATTTTGAGTAACTGAATATGCTTTGCTCCCAGATATGTCGTGCGATGAGTGGTGGCACTGTCTCTAATAAGAAAACTGAGAAGAGGGACATGAGGGCTTGCACCAGGGAGGTGTATCGTAAACATTGTATTAATACTTTACCCATAAAAATAAAAAGGTACAGTGTGCCTGGGGGACTCAGTGGGTTAAAGCCTCTGCCTTCAGCTCTGGTCATGATCTCAAGGTCCTGGGATCGAGTCCCACATCGGGCTCTCTGCTCAGCGGGGAGCCTGCTTCCCCACCCCCTCTCTGTCTGGCAAATAAATAAATAAAATCTTTAATAACTAATTAATTAATTAATATAATAAAATAAAAAGGTACATTTTTGGTTTCACAAAGCCATGAATTGGATCCCCAGTTTCCTTAGTTCAAGTACAGTTGATACACTCAGCCTTTAATTGCTAGGTCTGGTGTTGCCCCAGAATGCACTGGAGCTAGGAAGCCCCACCTTCCTTCTCTCCTCCCCCTCCCCCTTCTCTTAGTTGGAACACCCCCATCTGTTCGCCATGCTACACTACACCGGGATCACTTATTTGGTGCCACGCTATGTTATTAGCATATTGAAGATAGCAATAGCATCTTCTCACTTGCTTATTTTCAGTACATCACAGGCAAATATTTGTGGAATGATTTTAAAAGAAAGAGAAAAAGAGCTTTTGAAAGAAATATCCTGGCTCCAGCTGGGTACGAAGCATCACTTGGGGATGTGACTGGGTGTTAATTCTAATCCGTGTCAGTGCCTTTGGTGGAGATTGCTAGTTTTTCCAACACCTCTCCTCTCCTTGCTCCTGGTAATAGAAATTTCAGATGGCATGTGGCTGCCCACAGTGGACACTTCCCAGCCTCCCTTGCGGCAGCCCAGATAATACAGTGAAACTAGATGTGGGGCCCCTGGGTGGCTTAGTCGTTTAAGCGTCTGCCTTCGGCTTAGGTCATGATCCCAGAGTCCTGGGATCGAGCCCCATATGGGGTTCCTTATTTGGCAGGAAGTCTGCTTCTCCTTCTACCTCTGCCGCTCCCCCTGCTTGTGCTCTCTCTCTCAAATAAATAAATGAAATCTTAAAAAATAAAATAAAATAGAAACTAGATTTGGGCCAGTGGGAACTGAACAAGAGGCATCTGTGTAAGGACCACAGCCTTAAAGGGAAGGGCTGTCCCCTCCCTGGGTGCCTTTCCCCTTCCCATGGCTGGACTGGGCATAGCCGAGACATCTTGGATTCCTTGAAGGAGGCCAACACTTTAGAGATAGAAAAGTTCTAGTGACTGATGATAGCACAGATCAGACCTCACCTACCAGCCCATCCCCGACATGAGAGAGAAGTCGAGGGGCACCTGGCTGGCTCATTCAGTTAAGTGTCTGCTTTGGCTCAGTCATGATCCTGGGGTCCTGGGATGGAGCCCCGTGTCAGACTTCCTGCTCAGCGGGGAGCCTGCTTCTCCCTCTACCTCCGCCACTCTCCCTGCTTGTGCTCTCTTTTTCTAAATAAATAAAATCTTGAAAGAAAGCAAGAAAGGTAAGAAAGAGAAGTATAATACAAACTTGCTTGAGCAGTTGTGATTTGAGGTCTCTTTTCCCTGCGGCTAAGCCCACATCTTGACTAACACAAGGCTCCTGCTGTGAAAGGTTTGAGCACTCATCCAAAGGGAGGGAGGTTTGTGGACTTGGGCAGTCAGCCCAGTCGTCAGACTAGCCAGCACTCCCTCCATATACAGCCCTTCAGGCAACAGATTAAAACGGAGAACAGTCCCTGCCTCAGACAGATCTATATAAGCCTAGAGAACAGAGGCAATCCCTCTGCTGAACGTCAAGTTCACGGGACAAAAGACCCTGGCCTTCTGCTGGGATCTCATAAACCTGACACGCCGACAGGTTCCGAGCAGAGGCTTACAGACCGCAAGGGCTTTGGAGTTAGACAACCTCCACCCCGCCTTCCCCCCATAGGTCCTTATTTAGTTAACTTCTGATTTCTGGTTGTTTCTCCTATGCTTGACCTAGATGGCTCCCTCACTACTGAATTTCTTGATAAAAGGTTACTTCATTCACTGAAAAACCTGCCAGAGGCCAGCTGAGCTGTAGTGGGTCTCCCAGCCTCTGAGCCTCTGCCTCTGTGCCTCGAATTCAAGGGCTGGAATAAGCCCTATCATCCCTCCCAGATTCGACAGTTTAAGGATCTAAACATCACAAGTTGTTTCCTCTCGAGTACGTTTTCTTCCACACGCCCTACCCATCGTACATTCCATGTATTTCTTCTTCAACATTCGTGGAGGGGCTCGTTTTTAAGCTACACCTTGTAAATTAGTATAGTCATAAATATAAAAATGTACACACTGCCGTTTGTGCCAAAGAATCTGCCAGCTTCTCTAGAAAGCTCCCTCCAAGTCTGCTACTCTTACCATTTCTTCGACAGCGTCAAGAAAGCTCGCAGCCAGTCTGCAGTGTTCCCGCAGAACTTCAAAATCTGCTTTTATCTCCTGTCCACTCTCTTCCTCAAGAATGAATTTTGAGACCAGCTTGCTCTTTGCCTACCCATAGCTCTGTAGAATCTGCCTATTTTGCAAATAATTAAGCAGGATTATCGCACACCAGAAATGGGAGAGCCGTTTTCGGACTCTGATGCCTGAAACTGAATTTAAAGAAGTTGTTTCCTAGTGCACTTACCTGACCCCCGGGGCTGCAGGCTGCACCCAGGTGCGGCACAGACCAGGAATCTAGGGCTAACTAAATAGAATCATGTCTTCCTGCCACACAATTCCCTAGGGGGTCTATCTGCAAAACAGCAGGAAGGGGAGGGAACAGAGTAAGGCACAAGATGTCTTGGAAGAACTTCAAAAATTGCAGCCACAGTGGAGTCTGGTAGCATCTTCTTCCGTTACCAGTTCAGAAAACTTAGCTCCTTTCCCCTCCGTCTTTCTCCAAAAAGGGAGAAAGCAGGGTACACTTTCGAGTATTCTGGAAGAAGGAATCTACACAGCAGGTGTCTTCCTGGAAAGTAATGTTTGTACCTTTGCTTGAGCAGTTTTCCTACTGACCTTGGGCCCATCATGGGCCAACAGGACAAAAACCGAAGACAAACAGGTTATCTGAACTCTAGACCATTGGAACGGACATCATTTAACTGTCTCTCTCACACTTCTGTGGAGGTCCTTTGATTTTAGACACTTGTGTAACATTAGAATTTCATGCTCGTCTCTACACACACACACACCCCATCTGCCATTGAGGGGAGTATGATGTGATTTTTTTTTTTTTTGATGCCTTGTAACAATTTTTTAATTTTTCCCGATCAGAGTCAAGAAACATGGACCTGAACATGGATCTTTAAAATAGCATCAGGAGGACAAATGTACTCAAGGCTGTATTGAGAACCAACTCAGAGAACCTAGTTGGGTTGCAGAGGCCACACAGAGAATGGGGTATGCGGGTGTCGGGCAAGTCCCACTGAACGGAGGAGACCCCTCTCTACTCGCCATGCCTCCATGTCCTCATCTGGCCCACAGGCGAAGTAGTCCCAGCGTCACAGGGAAGGGGCAGGATTTAATTCAGTGACCTTAGCAGAGCCGGTTTCTCTTCCACCAGCCCGTTAATAGGCTCGACTCTTGATCCCTGAAGCACCAAGCCACCCTCAGTCCTTCCTCAGTGGGAGGGGACAGCAGCTGACAATCCTTCCTTTCTAGCTGTGCTGTCCCCCCTGCCCACGTCGTCCTTGTCTTCCTCCTTCTCTATCCCCAGCTTCTTCCCTGCTGCCTGCCTCTGCCTGGTCGCTCTCTGGGGTCGTTCCCAGGTGGATCCTCTCCTTCGCCTGTCTGCTCTCTGCTTCCTTTCCACCGGCCTCTCCCACTCCCACCTCTCCCTGGGGCTGCACGGGGCATGGCACTCCCCACAGGTGGGACCAGACCGTCGCACAGGGCCCGCCGTCCCTGCTATTCTTTTCTGGATCGGTGGATGGTGCCAGCAGCTGGCCATCAACCCCAGCATCACCCCCAAGGCAGAACTTGGGAACCACATCTCCTCCCAAGGGCTGTGGCCGTGGCTGCGCAGCCTTCGCATCCAGCCTCCCCTCCCTTCCCACGGTCTCTTTGCTGGACACCATCTCCCCGGTCGTCTCCTGCCTCTGGTTTTAAATCCACGCTTTCTTCTGCCACTGGCAGGAGCTCTGGGGCAAATTTGGGCACAGCTTCCCTTGCCTTCAATTCTTTCCCTACACAATGAAACCCTAGCATCTCATCCTGGTTGGCAGAGTCTTCGGGATCCAACTTCCACCACGGAGGCTTCTCACACAAGTGTAGCACGTGGATTCAAGCGACACACCCAGGGGCCCTGCCGTGCTGGGTTACTCCTCCGGGATGCTGCTCGGGCCTCGCCTCCCGGGCCACCTTCCTTCCCTGACACCAGATGAGAAGACTCGGCTCCCAGAACGCTGAAGCCCATGTAACTTGCACACACCCCTAGTGTTGCGTAATTCACGCTGAAAATGTTGACGACACCTTTATGTTCCTGTCTCCCTCTGACCACACGCTCCTACGGAGGATTACTCATGTCAGCTTGCTTCCCCAGTGCACAGAGCAGGTGGCTGTCATGAGAGGTCGTCACCCCCTCGGCTCTTCTAGAAAGTTTCCACTGCCCTCTTTGCACCCCTTCCAACATAGGGCACCGGCATGGTCCCTGGAAGCCACCCTTGAGCGTCAAGCTTTCAGGTTCCCAGAGCTCCCTCTTCCCCTCCTCACCCCTAAGCCAACCCCTCTACCAGGGCAGCCCAAGGAGGGGGAGCAGATCAGTTTGGGAAGTAGGTGGACGTTTAGAGTAAACAAACATGGGGACTGCTGCTTGGCAACCTTCATAGGAATACTTTCCTGATTACAGTCACAGCAAACAATGGGCTATTTACTCAACTTCTCTGAGCTGTTAATTAGAGACGGAAATTCTATGTTCCCTGCCCCCAAAGGGTAAGCAGCCAACCTCCTGGTTGAAGTGGCCTCATCTCCACCAGGGCAGCAGCTCTGAAATGAAGAGTGTATACAAAGGCATGTGCGGGTCATCTACCGTCCCCGTCTAGAGAACAGAGGGGGGCCTTAGCACTTTGGGTTTGGCTTTCTCCAAGCCATGGTGACTTTTTTCACTGGGAGCCCTTTCTTCCATACCTGTCTACTGGCTTAAGCCTGCTCGTCCATGGATGAATTTTTACTGAAAGGAAGTCTATCAATGTCCAGACAGGAAATGAGCTTGAAATGCCAGAAGCCCACCTAGCACTCACTCTCTACATAAAAAAATTTTTTTTTTAATTAAAAAAAAAAAAAAAAAAAAAAAATATATATATATATATATATATAGAGTCTTATTTTACTACTCAGATGCATTACTGGAACCAGTTTGGCAAATTAACTTTAATATACAGATACAAAACAACAAATATAGATTCACAGCATTTACAAGAAATCATTCAAATAACATTGTAAATTTTTTTTTTTTTTTACAAAAACTTCATTCAACAGAAATACATGTCAAGTTATAGCAGTCTTGTACAACATACTTCAGCTGTCAACAGCAAATTCATCAGTTTTGAAGCTGGCACGTGACTTAACATTGTCTTGATGTTGAGTTAAGTTCAAGGAAAAGGTTACTAAAAGCTGCAAAATAGTTAAGTTAAATGCAGCTGATGCTATTATTTACAAAAAGACCAATTATTAAATTACAGAATGTTCTAGCTAAAAACATTTGCATCAAATATGTAAGTTTCTGGGTTTTTCCTTTTAAGTTCAGAGAGTTGCTACTTACTCTTCTCAAAACCGTTTGAGCTCTACTGTCACTGCAAGCCTCCTGAGAATAAGAGCATTAGTCAAGTGGAATTTGAATAAGAACATGTATCAGTTAAGCTTATAGGGACCAATGTTTTTGAAAAGTTGGACCCAGCTGATTTGTGGCCAGCATCCCTGGCCTGTCAGCCATAGAAGGACGTGTACCCACACTTGTTAGTGCTGTCCTGTGAGGGACACATCAGTTTCTCCCATCTTCCATAAAATAACAAGACAGCAATTTTCTCCTTAACTCCAGGTAATCAGGCTCTTCTATTCTGGCTAGGTAACTAACTTGATGTGTATTGAGAAATATCAGCAGTTTGGGCATGGAGAGTTTTCCAGCAGATAAATACTGAATCATGGCTTTTACAGAAGACTTCTATTGTGATACAAAGTGAATTAAATGCACTTCTGCTTTGTGTCCAGACAACAGTGATGTAGGATTGAGGGCATTTTCTGAACAGGCATGGAGTTGGTCTTCGTCTGGATTAGGTATAAAAATGTACAACGTATTCAGAACCATATTCGTGCAGACAGGGATGAAATGTTTTCAATGACAAAATCAGATCTACGAGGGGAAAAGAGGAGAGCTTCTGAAAACAAACAAAAAAACAATAAAACAACCTAGCAAGAAGGGTCCCCCAGGAAAAGCTCTGGCACATTGCTGCCAACCTTTTGCTTACTTGCAGGCCAAGGACGAAGAATGCAATTTCTCTAAGATTTTACAAACATTCCATTTTATGACAGTTTACGATTTATTGCAAGGTTGTGCACTTTAGGTACGATGAAAATCGAGAAGGTTGATTTTGACCCAAGGCCAAGGCCATTTCAACTGTCTTCCAACAGGTTCTGAAACATAAATAATAAATTGAGATTTGTCAAAGCGTTTTGCTATCTTTGTGTGTGTGTGTGTGTGTGTGTGTGACAGACAGAGTGCGTGTTTGTGTATTGTGGGGGCATCTGCATTATGCAATACGAGGTTAAAATGAGGAAAAAGGGAGAAAACAAGATTCCCAAGAAATCCATACAAAATCCATTTGGGGGCTCTTGGTTTATTTCTCTCGTGTTCTTTGCAAGTAGAGCACAGGACTTACATCAAGAAGGAAAGTGGGCAAATCTAAAATTAGAATACTGAGCCATCGATTCTTTACTAAACTCATGCGTCTGGTAATAAAACTCAAACTAGATAAACAGATTTAAAAGAAGTAAAAGGCATTCTACCTTCTTAAAAAATGTTCTCATTTTTCAAAATCACCAGAGAAGGCCAAGCAGAACCTACTCAGGGTGGGTTGCGATCAAATGACCCCACCCCACCCCCCACCCTGCATGGAGCTCACGGGGGCGGCGCTGGGCACTGTCCAGGCGCCGGTGCCCGAGCTTCCTGCTATTTCTGGAGAGTCCCTGGAGGGACAGGTGGCAACCAGAAGTCAGGGCTCTGATAGGAAGTACAGTGGGACTGGTCACAGAACTTAAATCACTTCATTGCACCTTAGGAAACATTAGTAAATGGAAGCCCATGAAGTGGTTCTTTACTTGAATTGATTCCTCACTGAAAATGGGACATAGGCAAATGGTTCTCTTTTCTTCCCTAATTTTCTTGTGTTAAAAAAATATTCAAAACTGTTGCATATACAAACAACTCTGTTTAGCACAGAGACTCCTAGTTATTGCTGACGGGTCCACAAAAAGCATTTTAAGTGTAATTTTCAAAATAGGTCATTATATGCTCTTGGTAAAAATTTTAGGTCAGTTATATAAATGCAACTAAAATCGAGAGGTCTATCCACAAAAGAAACAAGTGTATGTATACACACACACACACACGCACGCATGTGCGCACTCTTACACTCGGAGCCACAGCACCTCCTGGAAGCTTCCTCAGAGAAGCAGCCTCTATCTTGGGACACTGGGTATCAGGGAGCCCAGGGCAGCACCACCTTGTAGCCGTCCTACGTCCAAGCGAGCACATCATGGGGGCAGACCTGACAACATTTCCAGGTAATGCTCGAAGGCCCACCCAGATGTCCAGAATTAGGTCTTCTTGATGTGGGATGTCACCTCCTTCGGGACCGGCCCTGGGTAGGGGGATGGTGGGGGTGAAGGAGGAGGGACCAGACGCCTGGAGGTACAGTTTCTACCTTTGTCTAGGACGTTACAGGTTTGTTTATTCTCCAGCACAGGCCTACTGGAAAACAGGACTCTGAGTAGTGTACAAAAAGGGGATTCTCACATAGAAAACCAAAGTGTGGATGACAATATCCCCATCCAGTGCACTAAGTACATTTAAAAGGCCTCTCCCTTGCAGAACTTGTCTCCAGACATATTTAAAAGTTATTTTCATCAACACTTACAACATAGACAACGAGGAGATTACTATCGCCAGATATCAGCCCATGTGGCCTTCGTTAGAACAGACTGCTATGTCTGAGTTAGATGTATTGTTAAGGTCTCTTAATAAAGAATGAATCTTCAGAACCCTCCTGACAGATTAATAAGAGTGGGGTTAGCACGACCATTGGGGCTTACGCAACAAAGTCAGCTTCGAATCCTGAGGAAGGTGGGCTACTCTGAACCACGTGTTTTCTTGGTGGAATGTTCAGGTCACTGTAACTTAATTACTTATTCTGGTGGGAACTCCAGAAACTACTGGTGGGAAAGCACACTGAGCTCTGAGATGTCCTTCCACGGATGCATGTGCATGTTTCGTTTGTATCAGATAATTAAAATAAATGGGTTTCTATATTGCAAATGGATAGGTCTGATTAATTCCTTAGGTCACGACGTGCACATAGGTGTGACTTCTGCCCATGGAGTTACATGCTGTACACACCAGCAGGAAGGGACCTGCCTTAAGGGCAGTTTACCCTGTGGCAGGATTTCACACTTTCTCCCTGGAAAGCAGCTGCATCTTCAGGATGCTGAAGTCCCCCGGACCGTGTTCCCCAGAAGGGATTCATCACGCTTCTCCCTCTAGCCTGTAGGGGACGCATCTTGCCAGGGGAAGCTGGCACTACCACTTGGTAACAATTCAGAGGACACCAGGGGACACCACGGCCATCTGCACTGAGGCGCTAAGTCGCCTAATACTGTGAAGACAGGAACAGCTTGTCCATGCTGTGAGACGCTACTGTACCAACCCCATCATGACTGTCCCCTTTGAATCCACGTGCCAAAGTGGCATTGTCACCGAGTCCCTCCTCAGGAACAGCAACAGGGCGTGCGCCCATCATCAGTGATGCCCACTGGGATCACCACTCAGCATCACCACAGAGCAGGTCACTGGTTCCTGCGGCCCAGCCATCTTGGCACAGGGCCCAGAGTGGTCTCATGGACATCAAGGCCATGCGTCATGACTCCGTCTCCCTTCCTAGGAGGAGGCTGGGTCTTCAGAGGCACCTCGGTCACGTCCAAGACTTCTATTCTTCACCAGTCCCCGAAAGAAATTCTCAGCACTGGGTTGAGCACAGAGAAACAGAAATGGTTCTCCTCTTTACAGACACCTCAGCCAACGTGTAGCCTCCAGTTTTCATTTCTTGAAAGGCGTGAGTTTGTTGAACGTGTGCCAGAAGAGCGACGGCTTCCTCTTGGGCTCTGCCAGGGCAAACACCTGCTGCTGGGGGACGCTGGTGGGCACAGTGACGTGGCGCTGGTGAAGGGGGTGCAGGTTCTGGTGCGGCGGGGCCACGGGGCATCCGCTGTAGCCTAACTCGAGAGGGGAGAAGGGTGGAACATGGACCCAGCATCACTCGTTAGCCGGAAGGGAAAAACAGCACCAAGACTTGAGTTCTTAGCTGATTCTTAATTCATATGAACCCAAAGTACACCTAAGAGCCAACATAACAGCACCTACCAGCTGCTGTGAGAATTAAGAGCTCATATAAGTAACGTGCTGAAAACAGGCCCCCGAACCGAATCGCATAATCGAAACGGTTTCACTGGAATAGGTTTTCAAATCTGCACTGAGGTAATGAGAAGACCTGGGACACTGAGCTCCAGGACTGCAAGCTAACTGTGAAAGTCAGAGTGACAGGAGGAAAGAGCGTGGGTCCTAGAGTGAGCCAGGACTCAGTCCAGAGGGCATCCTGGCCCTGACCCGCCACAAGACTCTCTCGGCCTTCCCTGCTGAGAGGTGCCCAGCAGGCGACCACCACCAATGTTCCCTCCATTCAGGTGCCTAGCTGCTGAGCCAGTGACTTCTGGCAGATGCTGACACAAACTGATACACTCTAACAAATGGGTATTTACTGGTCACCTGCTACTGATGTGGAGATCCAAAAAAAGAACGAGAGTTGGTTTTTTTCCTCCTCAAAGGTACTTATCACTTAGTGGGGGGGGGGTGGATTCTGCCTCTGAACAGGGGAATGGAACACTGAGGGTTGTTTTGGTCATGAATTCTTCTTGGCCCTCGGCTGATGGCACATCATCCTGGGCTTAACTGGTCTTGTTTTTGCACTTTTGGTTATGAAAATCCTGAGTGGGACACACTTCAGAGGATAAATTGTTCTTAAGAGTAGGAAGTCAATCTGAAGAAAAGGTTGTAAGAATATAACAAATATTTTTGGAATAAAAATCCTTATTATTTTATTTCCATTCGGTGAGATCACGTGTTATTATCAGTACTATAAAAAAATGAATAAAATAAAATATTTTTTTGCTCATCAGGACAACGAATGAGGTGTGACCTGAGCACCGGTCATCTTCAGTAGCCATCAGGCAATCTACTGTGCATGCAGAGTACGGATTCGTTGCTCTAAATAAGCTAGTGTGTTTTCTTTCCAGCTCATTTCTTGATCTACTGGACTTTTGGACCCTTTTTTCTTACCTACGCTAGAATGCAGCCTGCACTGATAAGCACATTGGGGCTGGAGATTTCCTCCATGCATGCCCGAAACACACAAGAGCTGCTGGGTTGCCTTGGAATGGTGAGCTGGCTGGCCCAAGGAAGAACGCCAGCACGACCTCAGGGTAGGGAGGTGTAGAAGCTCTTCGGCAACCAGTTCAAAACACATCTTACAGGCTCATGTTCAAATGTCAGCATATACTGAAGCATACTCACCCTAAACCCAAATGCAGACTAGTCTAAACCACCTACTGGGTGGGCGGGGGGGGTTGATCCCTATCATTCTGAGTTTCAACCGTATGTCTCTCCTTTGTCGGGAGCTGATCATCAGCGTGCTAATGACTTCATTCTCCCTGCTTTTAATTCCCATGCTGACACGCATGAAGAAGATAAGAAGACGAAGCCTTCTTCAGAACTTACCTTTTGACTTTCCATGTCCCGCCTTTTGAGCATTTAACATGGCGAGTTTCTTTTGATTTTCTGAAATTTCCATTCCTGGATTTAGGAACAGACATGACAAACATTCAAAACAGGTGAAATAAGTCAATCAGAGAAAGACAATTATCGTATGACTTCCCTAGGAGGATAGGGGAAGGGAGCGAAAAATAAAATAAGACAAAATCAGAGAGGGAGATGAACCATAAAGAGACTCCTAACCATAGGAAACAAACTGAGGGCTGCTGGAGGGGTGGCGGGCAGGGGCATGGGGTAACTGGGTGACGGGCATTAAGGAGGGCACCTGATACAATGAGCACCGGGTGTGATACACAACTGATGAGTCACTGACCTCTACTTCTGAACCTAATAATACACTATACACCATATGTTCATTAATTGAATTTAAATAAAATTTTTAAAAAGTGACACCATTAGAGAGTAAAACTAAAACATGACCCATATTAACCTTGAGGTGTTCAACATAACCTGCAGCAAAGAACCTTATTCCCCAAGGAACTGTAAGAGGTTGACAAGATTACAAATGGAGAAGCAGCAAGGACTGTCCCCAGGACAGACACTAGGATGACATCCTCCCAAGCAGGACCCGCTCCTGGGTGCAGTGGGGTACTCTGAGTATCAACACATGGACAACTGACTAAATGCTGCCTTGTAGGAACTCTGTCTGTCATGGGCTGTCCCGCAGCCAGTTCAGAAGCACAGCTGACCCCTGAGCAACATGGGGTTGAACAGCGTGGGTCCACTTATATGTGGGGTTTTCTCGATAAATACAGGGCAGTGCTGTAAATGTATTTCGTCTTCCTTATGATTTTCTTAATGAAATTTCCCCAGTTTACCTTATTGTAACAATACAGCATATAATACATACAACATAGCAGATGTGTGTTAATCCACTATGTTATCGGTAAGGCTTCTGGCCAGTAGTGGGCTGGGACTAGTGAAGTTTTAGGGGAGTCCGGCATTAAATACGGATTTCTGACTGGCGCGGGGATTGGTGCCCCAACCCCTGCACTGCTCAAGGGTCAGCTGTATGAAGGATGTGTACCCGCCGGGAGAAGGCTGGGAAGAGCCGTGTCCCAGGGCTGTAGGGCCGGCGCCTGAGGCCGGGCGGCAGAGGCGCTGCTCACCCATCTCGCGGTCCTCCCGCACGCGCCGCCTCTCGTCCTCGCAGGCCTGTAGCCACCGCACTTTGTCCTCTTGCTTTCTGGCACAGAACAGATGAACCTCGTCCGTGGTTTTGCTGACGAGCTTGAAGGCATTCTTCACGCTGAGGTTCCAGTCCTTGTCCCGGCCGTCCTCCAGGTCCACTAGCTCCACGTCATCCATGTCTGTGCGGCCCCTGTAGTAGAGCACGTCCCTGCGCAGCAGGTCCTTCTTGCAGGACACCAGCTGGTGGTCGAATAGGAAGAACGTCCGCTGCTGGCTCTTGCCATGCCTGGTGACCTTGGTCAGCTCCCCGGAATGGATCAGCTCAGAGCTGCGGTCTAGGATATCCAGCCCCTGCGAGGATGAACACGCATCTTAAGACCTTCCCGTTCAGATTGTGTGAGAATGGGTCACGCTACAAGGACAAGTCCTGACACTCTTTTTCCCACTTTCCAGTTAAAGGAGATCCATTCAGAGGTCAGCGGGGCTAAAAAAGGGCACTTCCAAACACGGGTGGTTCATCTCCTTGTGTGTGAAACTTCTTCTCTTTATTTCCTACCCAGTGGGAAAATGTTACAGTGTCTCTGTGCTGTCTGAAGACAGCACATCCTTGTCTTCCTTACAAGGATGAATGGACTCCCGTCAGTCTGAAATGGCTGCTCCTCGGGGAACATGGACACGAAGGAGGCTTTCTACGTGGGGCGGACTTACTGCTCTAGACTCGCGGGCTCTGGCTTTTCAGTCTGGTATGTAGCGTGGCTCCCAGAATAACTAGCTTAGGATATTGGAAACAAAAGACCAGACAGCAAATAGCCAGCAAGGTATCAGTAAAACTTCTGACAACGAATTATCCCCTAAATGTCACCGTCCAAGAGCACAAGGAAAAAACACATCTTTACAGTATTAGGTTGGGGTTAACCCAATGGAACTCTGTGATACTCAGTACAACACCGGCCTCTGATTTATAAGATTTTATCTTCCTTTAATCCCAGTCATACACAGTATTTTGTGGAGGCAAAAAACTACTTTGACTCCAAAATAGTTCTTCTACTGGCTTGCCTAGAGCAATTCTGTGCCCCAGATTCTTCACTTACAAAATAAGAGAGTTTAATGCGGTGATGTCTGAAGGCCCATCCCAGCTCCAGAAGGCTCTATGGCCCCTGAAATAGAAGTATTTCTTTCCAACGTTCACTGCTGTAACCTACTTTAGTTAAAAACCCAACTTCCCAGTCCAAACTCTCTTAATTCTTAGGGACAGTGAGTTCTGCCCAATTAGTTTAATGTACAATGAATTTTGCTTGGTCTGAAAACAATCAGAACAGCATTCGTTGTTTGAGCAAAGCCACTTAACCCTGCCATGTTTCCATTCCCCTATCTGTTAATGTGGGTAACAGCAGCTCCTACCCCACAGGATTACTGAGAGCATTAAATGAGTTCATATATAGAAATGGCTTAGACTAGTGCCAGGCACGCAGGAAACACAACCGCTGTCATTTTTATAAATAAATGTGCATACATGTACGTGCACATACGCACGCTGGACCAGCGTGACCAGCCTGGGCCAAGCACTGCATCTGCCACCGTCTTCCAGTATCCTCATGAGAGCTCTATGAGGTAGCTACTATTTTCAAACCCATCTTAAGGATGAAAATCTTAATCTTGCCCAGATCATATCCAATTCAACCACAGGCAGTGAAAGTCCAGAGTCCATACACCCACCACACTATTTGTATTCTAAATGTTCTTCAGGGGCGCCTGGGTGGCACAGTCGGTTAAGCGTCCGACCCTTGGTTTCCGCTCTGGTAGTGATCTCAGGGTCGCAAGATAGAGCCCCGTGTCCCACTCTGCACTCCACTCAGTCTGTGTAGGACTCTCCCTTTACTTTTCCCCACCCCCACACCCTCTCGCTCTCAAATCAATAAATATTAAAAAAATGTTCTCCCGTTGGTCTCATGGAACATACTTTCCAGCAGGAAAGCCAGAGCGTAAATAATAAATTAATTACAGACATCCTTCAGAGAGGATTTTTTTGGTGGAAGTGAGTTTCTGGTAAAGTAGCTGACTGTTAAGTTCAACCACCTGCCTCAAAATATACACACCATTAGAGCCAAGAATATAAAGTTATGATGTATCAGTGACAGGATGTCACAGAACGTCATCAAATGAGACTAGAGTCAGGGAGGGCGTAAGCAGCGCTGGGCAGCGGAGCAGGTGCGGGAAGGGGTGCACACTTACCTCCCAGCCTACGATGGACACCTGCCACCGCGCTATCTTGTCTATGCTTTCCAGCCTGCGCTTGCGCTCATTGATCAGACACGCCACGTTCTTCATGGCTTCGTAGGCTGCCTTTATGTTGTTGTAATCACTGTAAAGTAGGAGGCTCGTTTTAACCACAGAACCTGAAACCCATGAAACAGGACTGACAAAGTAATAAACTCCATCCTGGATTTGTATACTAATAGTCTAGACAGAGGAGCATTTAAATAACAGCCATTGTTTCCTTTTTCTTTTCCTCCATGAATAGACCACAGTCTCCATAGGTTAAGGGAAATGACCGAATGCAATCCGGCATTCTTCAGAATAAGAATCTTTTCATTCATTTCTCAGAAATCACAATGAATGAAAGTAAATGCCACAAGAAATAAAGTTTTAGTCACAGTGACAATGGATTATTTTCAATAAAGAAAGGATAGTCTTTATGACTGATTTGTTTCTCAGAGAGCCAGTTTTGCTATATAAAATACTTTGAAAATAACTAACCATTCTCAAGAGAAATTATTCGCTTTGAGTCTCATCTTCTACCATGATCAGGAAAGGACACAAAGAGGACACAAGCCACAGAGGCTCGACGCGGGGAGTTACGTAAATGCTGACACCATACACAGCTCATTGAGGGACCTTTGTTTCTGGTGCTTCCTTATGCTACAGTCAGAGCAAACTGCAATGTCCTCTGGAGGAGGCTCTTGTTCCTCAGCCTCTAAAACTGCAGGTACCAGGGAAACAAACTACAGGTCTACTTGCCACACAGACTAGAACAGAACCTGGCTCGTACTGGGAAGTATGATATTCAGGTTTTGCTCAGAGTTAATAATCTGGGGACATATAAACCAATCATCCAGCTAATAATCTGAATTCTTTGCTTTTCATCACTTTCCTGTGTCTTTTTTTTTTTTAAAGACTTTATTTATTTATTTATTTGACAGACAGAGATCACAAGTAGGCAGGCAGAGAGGAGGAAGCAGGCTCCCTGCTGAGCAGAGAGCCCAACGTGGGGCTCGATCCCAGGACCCTGGGATCATGACCCTAGCGGAAGGCAGAGGCTTTAACCCACTGAGCCACCCAGGCACCCCCACTTTCCTGTGTCTTATGAGATAGAGCCTTTGGATCTCAGTAGCACCGAATTATATCCTCCTGCCCAGCAAGGAAAGAAAGCCCTGGAAGCAGATTCTATTGTCTATTTACCAAACACAAATGACTCAGCCCCTGGGAAGTCCCTGGGCATTCCCCCACAAGGCAGACCCTGCTGTCTCTAGACAGGCCTATTCATACTCAGCAGCGGAGCACAAAGGAAGAACAAAACAGACACAGGGGACTGCCAAAATAATGGAGCAACCACCCACCCCAGACCTCCAGCAATGAAGAAAGTGTACAAAATAATTGTACATTTTTTCCTACAAGATGTTCTAGAGATATTCAATCTACAAGATGTTCAATTCTAGAGAAGAGACAGAATATAATCGTTTTTCGAAAAAAAAAATTTTTTTTTGTTTTCCTGAAGATAAGGAAATGGGTTTTCTGTCATTTCCTTTAAAAGGATTTCGGGGGGGGGGGTGGTAAGAGCCAAAATAGGCAAAGGCCTCATACTGAAAAATGCCCTTAAAAAAGAAAAACTAACTACTAAAGGATGATGTATAGTCCCCTGGTCATACCTTGCTCATATTGGAATGTACCAATCTGCTTGTCCACGTCTGTCAAGATGTCTCTGCCTCTTATTCTTTTATATATTTTCTATAGTTCCTTATCGTGGTATATTTTTTTAACATTTTCTGCAAATTTGTGGCTCTCTTGACTTTGCTATTTTCCCTGCACTCAAGTTTTCTTATTTTTCCATCAGAAAAAGAAAAATATATATAGCTATCTTCCCTTTTATCTATTTCAATGAACTCCTTTCTCTTATTCCTTTAATCTTAATTCTTTATACTAGCATCCACATCTAGCTTCTACTGTTTGGTAACCTAGCTCTCTATCTCGTTCCAGTTTCCAATCTAATTGCAAAAAGATTCCTTTTATAAGCCCTGTGTCTCCACAGGAGTCCAGCAGGCAGCAGACAGGGCAAAAGAATGCTCCGTGAAGCACACCCCCCAGGGTCAGGCGCTGCCGCAGATAATCTGACTGCTCTCAGGGCCACACTTAGCTGGTAGAACCCACAACTGTTGTGGTTTGGCACAGCATATTTCCTCTGGCTACAATCCTGTCCCCGCTCTCTCATACTAGAACCTTCCAAGACCGTCCGTTCAAGGGCTGCAGGCGCACTGAAAGCTTTGTACCAGTGACACGGAGTCACAGCTGAGGTTTGACTCTTACCTAAAACAGTAAGCTTCATCCTAAAACCTTGCCCAATGGCATTCCAGCTCTGGCCTGGTGAGAATAGAGCAATGCCCAACCAGTGCCACCTAAAGACGCCACACAGTTTGGGACTTGTGCATCTCGGGGAATGGCACTGAATGACCTGTCCATTCCAACACTGAAGGGGTGAGATCTTACAAAAAATCACAGCAAGAAAACCAGGAGTTGTTATTAAGTAAGCGATGGATAACTTTTTGGCTCCCCTAGAAGAACTTAGTTAAGGACAAAGCAAGTCACACAAGGAAATGGAGCTTTGGGGTAACTGTGATGAGAAGCCCTGTGCTCCACACACAAGGGGATGGGGTGGAATGATCACGGAGATAGGCAAGCACCTGGGCTGAGCCTGAAAGGTCTTAGGGGTGCCTGCATGGCTCAGTGTGTTGAACGTCCAACTCCTGGGTTTTGGCTCAGATCATGATCTCAGGCTTGTGAGATCAAGCTTTGTGTCCAGCTCTAAGCTCGGCGCAGAGTCGGCTTGGAGATTCTCCCTCTCTCTGCCTCTGTTCCTCCCCCCGTTCCATGTGGTCTCTTTCCTTAAATAAATCTTTAAAAAAAGAAAGGGCTTAGGGCCGGACAGGACCTCAACGGGATGCTTCTCCAAGCTAACCCAAAGCATTACGCTATATCCTTAAGATTTCCCCAGTCTTCCAGAAGTTTAAACTATGGTAGTCCTCACCCTTCTCTAAAGAAGCATTTTGTTGCAGTACATGATACTGCTCTGAGGGGGAGCTGCTGTAGGACGGGGAGCAAAGTATCTCTGAAACTGTATTCACAATGGTGTCTTTTAAAAATTGTTCTTGGGGTGCCTGGGTGGCTCAGTGGGTTAAGTCTCTGCCTTCTGCTCGGGTTGTGATCCCAGGGTCCTGGGATGGAGCCCCACATTGGGTTCTCTGCTCAGCAGGGAGCCTGCTTCCCCCCTCTCTCAGCCTGCCTCTCTGCCTACTTGTGATCTCTGTCACATAAATAAAATCTTCAAAAAAAAATGTTCTTATGAACTACTGAGTAGCTACAAAAGAGGAGTTATAAAACAGACATCAGTTTTAAGGACCAACAGTACAATACAAATCCCTCTATGCTCCTGACACAGTTTAAGGATTATTCTTACTTTTTTAGTGTTTCTAGGAATGGATATTCTGGAGCCTCTTCCAACAACCCAATTTAAGACCTTATAATCTTGAACATTCTAAGCAAAGTGACAATTTCTTCCATGACGCTAATCACTGACCAAGAGCGTCAAGAGGGCCCCTAAACCTGCAGGCCGCCGCCACTCTGTGAAGCCCTGAGTGCCGCCCCGGGGACCTGGGGTGCGGGGCTGACAGCGCAGGGTGGGTGCGGCGCGCGCATCCGCCAGCAGGCACGACGCTCCCACCTGTGCTCAGGCGTGGTGTACTTGAGCAGCTCGGCCAGCTGCAGAGGGTACTTGCAGATCTTCTGCACTGGCGTGAGGAGGAAGCCGTCGATGGCGATGTCGATCATCTGCTGGAGCAGGCGGCAAGCCTCGAAGAAGTGTCGGTATCTGCCCTGCTTCATCAGGTTGGACAGCTCCGCGCAGGCGCCTGGGTGGTTGTTACAGTACTCGGAATAGATGGCGAAGCCCTCTTGCTGGGAAGCAGAAGCACAGCCGCGTCAGACCAGGGGCCAGCTTCGGGCCACGACCTCTTCTCTGAGGTGGGGGTAGGGAGCACGTACAGACCAGGTGTGGTTGTGGCTGGAAGGGTGAGGGTGGGGGGAGGGGCTATCTTTGTGGGGTGGCAGCGCTAGGACTTGGCGTCCTGGTCCCACTCGAAGCCCCATTCCGTGTACCCCAAAAGTCGCACAGGGCTTCCGTGGGAGAGAGGGACCCTCTGCCACCACTGTGTCCGCCCTAGCTCTGCTCTGAGGAAAAGACAGGCACTATTCACAAATCCAACTCTCTCCCCCTCCTCCTCTTCACTTTCACTGATAAACATGGTGGTGATCATGACCATGAAGACAGGATTCAAAGCCACCACCTGCTCCCCTCACTGCAAGTCCTTTCCTTAACAACCTGCCACCTGGCTTCCACACACATGTCCCTTCCGATGTCTGCTCAAAAGCCCCTGGATCACTTCCTTTCTCCTCTGCCTCTCACTTCCAGGCTGCTGCCGCCCTGCTGGCCAACCTGTGCAGGCGTGGGGGGCTTCCCCCAGTTTCCACAGAGGCCAGGAGGCCGGCTCCTAACACCTACCCTGCCCGCAGCGGTGTGTCTTTCAGCCTGCGTCCTGCCTCACCGTTTATCCTTGTCCCTGCTCAACACAACATGTTGCCCGCCAGACTACTTCCCTACAAAACAGGTTTTCCCAACCCACCTGTCAATTCTTTGAGCCCCAGCAGTCTGCAAGCAGTTCAAACAGCTACTTGCCCATGTTCGCCAAGAATCGTTTCGTCAGCTGGTGCTCAAAAATCCCCTGCCAGCATCACATCACTGTCTTTCCGCAGCCGTACTGCGGCCCAGCCCACCCTAGCCCCCAGCCCCTTCTGCCCAGCAGCAGCACACCTTGTCCCTCAGCTGGACTCTCCAGTGGTCCAGGACCCCGGCAAGGCCCACACAGCCTAGAGGCTCAACCTTCCCCAGGTCCTGCCCCCTGCAGCCTGACCTTCACTGACCTCTGAAGCCTCTCTCTCTCTCAGAACCTTCTGCTCTGGCCAAACAGGCCCGGGGCATTCATGGGGCTGATCTTCCCGTGCGTGGGACCACCACAGCATTCTTTCTGGCTGTTTAACCCACCCTGCCTCTGTGTAGTCACTGTGAACACCCAAAGAGCGCCACGTGAGGCAGCTGTTGTCACTGCTGTCACTATCACAATGATTACACCCATCTGGGCTGGGAATGAAGTCTCCTTCCTGTGAAATCTGTTAGTATTAAACATAGGCAGTCAATCCCCAGTTATAAGCCCGCTATCATCATAAGACTGTTCTGAGGCAGTTTTCGGTATCCTTGGTCTGAATCCACACCTGACCTTTACTCAGATGTGACCTTGGGTCAGTTACTCTCTGGGCTATAGTTTCTGCATGTGGAAAATGGGTAAAATAATCATACCTTCTCCATAGCAGTACAGAAGCTAATATAAGCAAACCCCGGAAACCATGCTTAACATACAATAGTCACTTAATAGGTATTATGAGAAATTATTCCAAATACAACCTCCTAAAACCCTCAAAACTGCATACAAGTGGGAAGATTTTGAAATCTTGTGGTATTTAGGTAAAGAATAACCACATAAGCGAAACAACTTAATTTGCAGCTGACATCTCCAGTCCCTAGGAGATTAATCCAGCAAACAAAGCAAGAAACAGAACAAAAAGGACTACTTTCTAGAGTGGAAAACATTTCAAAATTATTTAACCGGATGTTAGAAAGAAGAAGTAACAGGTGCATACATGTTGAAGAAAGCAGGATCCTATTTCACTTAAATGAGGTTCCTCTTTATTGTACTGCTTCTCAAGGTCTTTCAGGAACTTTCTTTGGAATTTGTAAATATCTTCAATGTTTCCAAAAATGGTGGCTAGTTGTGCAACAGTGAACATTCCGGTGTGCTTGCGACACTGTCGAATATAGCCCTGCAAACAGCAAAGTAAACTTTTAAAAATTAATCTGGAGATTACAGCAATTATTTATTTGAATAATATAGCATTGGGGATGCAAAGCCATTATTGTGGAAGGGATTTTAATTAGAGAAAATTATTTTAACCCTATGGGTCCCTGTTGGGATGATCATACCTCGGAGACGCCGGGATACTAAGAATATTTTAAAAAACAAAAGGAAAGAGAACAGGTGCATGTGGCTGGATGTGTATAGCAAGAAACTATATGAAGTTTTCAGATTATGTTCCTGAAACAAAGTTGATTGGTTTCAAATATTTTAAATATTTAAATATTTTAAAGTGCAAACATTGGGACTGTCACACTTTTTCTAAACTCTTAAGATTCTCTCATCCCTAATGTCATTTTACAGCCGAGAAGACCTGCCAAATACACCATGTCACAGCCTGATGAAGAGCTCACGCAGCTGGCTCAGTGTCACGGCAAAGAGCCAAGAACATGTTACCCAAGGATTCTACCACCACCTACTTTCTATAGAGAACATAAAGCTGCATCTCTTTAATCCAAGGCCTGCATGGATTAGAGTCCTATTCGTTCTCCATGTACAACACCCTAGTTGTACTATGGCTGGGGTAGGAGTTAGTGCGGTGGGAAGGAGAGGCCATAGATATGTGTAATAAGTATCCCCAAATCATCAGCCCTAATTACACAGCCTAAGCAGACTGGCTGATAAAATACATACCACTGACTATTTGGTATGAACTGTAACAGAAAGACAATAGAAGGTTCAAAACACAGGCTTTAAGGCAGACTGATCTAAGTCCTAGCCCCACCACAGTAGCTACGATATGCCTCAGTTCCCTCATCTGTAAGGGGGAGCAGGGGGCGTGGTAATAGGACAAGCTGATGAGAGTGTTTGTAGGAGTTAATCCAGGTCAAGGGACGGCACAAAGTCAAAGCCCAACAATCGTTAGCCATGACTTCTTTTCCTAAAATGGTGAATTAAAGAAACTCCTTTAACTAGACACTTATAGGGAACAAGATAGTTAGCATCAATAAGCTAAACATTGGGTGCCTGGGTGGCTCAGTCAGTTAAGTGGCTGCCTTCGGTTCAGGTCATGATCCCCAGGTCCTGGGATCATGCTCCACATGGAGCTCCCTGCTCAGTGGGAAGCCTGCTTCTCCCTCTCCCTTTACCTGCTGCTCTGCCTTCTTGTGCTCTCTATCTCCCTGTCAAATAAATAAAAAAGAAAAAAAAATTAGCTAAACATCGCTCTATCTTTATGGGGCCAGTTATTCCGATTCCAAAATAGGCATTTGTCTCACTTTAGCCTGTCTTCAGCGCTGAATGTTTGCAGCCGAGCTGAGAGTGCAGAACTCAACATTTACAGCCAGGACAGTGGAATGAGGAGATGCCAACACCAGTGCCGTGTCAGGCTCGTACAGAACCCACAGAGACAAAGACTGTCACTGGACAAGTAAAATTTATTGCCTAATAGAATGCCATGACACT
The DNA here is from genome assembly GCF_011764305.1 of Mustela putorius furo. Lineage (NCBI taxonomy): Eukaryota > Metazoa > Chordata > Mammalia > Carnivora > Mustelidae > Mustela > Mustela putorius. Next base: position 5,268,281 of record NW_025422171.1, read on the forward strand.
GCAGAACATGGCCTTGGATATCACTAGGTAAAACCGATTTTTCTTTTTTTTTTGGTCTGCATCTAAATGGCTCAGAACCTCATCTATGAGTCTGATTGTAAACAGTGACAGACCTTTATAACATCATGTGGGTTTCACTGAAAGGATGTTGCCTCCCCTGAAAGGCATTCACTCTGAATCATCTCGGGAGGTCAGTCCTCAGAGCACTAGCAGCATAGCGCCCAGAAAACCGACCACAACAGAGAGCCACTGATGCTCATGGGGGCAGACAAGCACTGAAAGAGGGCGGAGTCTATGCAGGGACCACATGGACCAAAAGGCGTGAGGAGAAGGGAGGGCTACGGAAAGGTGTATAAAATGAGCGTTTGACTGAGGACCACCTTGGGGAGTCCACAGGGTCTGGGTCTTACCTCACAGATGTCCTTGAGGTGCTTGATGTACACGCGCTCAGTGTTCATGATCTCCTGGATGACATTGGTCCTCATCTGGTGCTTGCTCTCCGAGTGTTTGTGGTGGTTCTTACCGGCATCTTCCTCATGCTCCTCGCCCTGGGTGCTGCTGGAATTCTCCGACAGCTCCTCCTGATTGACACGCAACTGCGGGCCACACAAAGGTGACAAGTGACTTGGGGGAAGGCAGTACCAGAAGCAGGCGGAAGGCCCCCCAGGGTTTCCGCTTCTCTGTGGCTGTGAGGAAGGCAGCCTGGCCCGAGGCTAAGACTTCACGTACTCACAGAACCACAGCGGGGCCAGTGGCTCCAACCACAGCAGCAATGTTAAACAACTAGTTGACCATGGTTGAAGTGTTTCCTTCAATCCAGTCTAATTACTGAAAACTTTCATTAAACTGATTACAAAGAGAACTGAACCTGGATTGAGGGGGCTCGAGCCTGACATGCCAACTCTACCACTCCCCCACAGATCGTCGTGAGAAGGGTTTGTAAGTGCCACACACTTACTCTGACAAAGCTTGCGGGGAACCAGGCCTCCTTGTCCTCATTCCGGCCCCACCACCAGTCCTTGTTAGAGGCTTCCAGGACCTGGATGACATCTCCTGCCTTGAAGCCCAGTTCCTGGTCATCCATGGTCACGTGGTCCCATAAGGCTTCTGCACAGACCACACTGCCATCGCTGATCAGCTGCAGTGGGGACAAGTGCTTAGTGCAAAACCAGGTGGAAGAAGAGCAAGGGGTACGCTGTGAGCTCTCCTGGGGGACAAGGACATCTCCTACCTCGTACATGCCATTGGCTTGCAGTCAATACTTAGCGTTTGATTGTTACACAAAACGAGTTTCCATATTCAGGAAAACAAAATCAGGTAGGCGTCTCTCATATGTTCTTAAAGGAAACCCCGAATCTACTCTTTTTTAAAGAAAGTATAAAAAATGGCTCACTCAGCCGTATGTCAGCTATTTAATGAATGTGAATAGCTGGAATATTCACCACCAAAATGGCTTCTGAGCAAACAACACGGAGCCAGGCCTCTAACGGTTGTGCGCATACTTGACTGCAAGACCCTCAGGACTTCACCTAGAACTTACTCCTCAGACTTCATTCACAGTCTGGGGTGCCTGGGTGGCTCAGTGGTTTAAGCCTCTGCCTTCGGCTCAGGTCATGATCTCAGGGTCCTGGGTTCAAGCCCCACATCGGGCTTCCTGCTCAGCGGGGAGCCTTCTTCCCCCACCTTCTCTGTCTGCTTCTCTGCCTGCTTGTGATCTCTGGCTGTCAGACTTCATTCACAGTCTGAATAAACTGTTAGTCTAACTTTATAGTCCACGGCCAGCTTGATCTCCAGATTCTTAGCAGATTCCTTTAAAAAGGAAAGCACAGACACAGCTTGTCTGTCAGTCAGCCATGGGTGGGGGCGCTGCAGGTCCCCTCAGCCCCCGGGGACACTGTCACACTCTACAGTAACAGCAGGTATTACTAATGGAGATGCTAGCTCACTGAGAATGGACACTCCACAGGTTCTAACTAAGAATGCAAAAACTGGTAAGTGCCTTCTGGAAGGATTTCCATAAGAAGGGGTGAAGACACACAGAGGTGGAAAGAACACCAGATCTGTAGTGAGAAATACGTGGTTAATTTCAGCTCTGCCATTTGTGAGCAAATGATGTGGCCTCTTAGCTTCAATGTTTGTTATAATATGGGTATTAATTATAACATCTACCTCTTAGACTGGCTGTTCCGAGATAACATCATGAAGAGCATTTTGTAAGCTGAAAAGCGCTACCCGAACACCAAGCAGCAGTTGCTGCTCTTTTACTTAGAGTGATAACCAGCATAGTTATCTGGAAAATTCAGTCACATAAACTGTTCTCAGAAATGCTAGAATGTCAGAGTTCAAGGTGTTAGAATATGTTTGGTAAGAAATAATCAAGAGAGGGTGTGTGGGTGGCTCAGTCAGCTAGGCATCCGGCTCAGGTCACACTCAGCGGTGGGGAGTCTGCTTGAGATTCTCTCCCTCTGCCCCTCTTCCCACTCGTACTCACTCACTCTTATAATAAATCTTTTTTAAAAAGAAAGAGAAAGAAAGAAAAAGAAAAGAAGCAAGAGGGCAAAGTCTGAAGTGATTCGGCACCCTGAAAACTGGGTATCAAAGATTTGCCCCTGTTGAGTGTGACTCAAGTACCTCGTTGATGGCCAGCTGCTCCCCGCCTGGCTGTAGGTATCTGGGGTTGGCCTGACACAGGTCTTCATAGCTATAGTCCTCCTCACTGCCGTTGTCATCCACTAAGGCCGCGGACTCAGTACCTCCATCTGAAGAGACTAAAAAAGAAACAGCAAGGTTTATGGTTAAAAGGACACAGGTAACAAAAAAAATTAATGACCTTTGAGAACATACTCCTAAGGGGAAGCAATCACTTTTGTCTTACCCAGAATAAGAAATCATTAGAAAACTCCCGCAGCTCTATCGATCCAAAGGTAGCAGTTGTGCGAGGAGCCAGGGTTGAGTTTACAGTGAGCGGGAAGGAGAGCATCTCAGAGAATACTGCCGATGTTAACCCACAGCATTATTCTGTCACTTAGGATACTGAGGAAACTAAGTGTGATGTGGCTGACAATGTGTGCTCCACGGTGGACATAGAATATATAAATGCAGATCATATTTCTAAGTCCTGCGTTGGTAGTGTCCTAAGTGGAAACATGAGGCCATTCTCTCCAGTTGTCCATAAGGTGAAAAGGTTGGAATCTATAATACCGGGGTCAGGCATGACATAGGACCTTTGTCAAAGAAGGGAGAAAGATCTTTAAAGGGTGGCTGCAGCATTCTGGACTGCCCACCTTGGCATTCAGATGTCTCCTTCCAGGGACAGTGGGCTACTCTCACCAAGGCTAATTTGTCATCCAGCAGAGGGAATTATAAAGAGAAGAACACTCCTTGTGAAGAAGACGGGGAGAGCCTATGGGATAGCAGCTGGCTTGTTAAGATACTGAGATGGCTCTGGATTGAGAACAAAACGTGGCTGGATCCAAAGCACGTGGTGTATGGACACCCATCCATCCAGTGCAAGAGGAGACCTGAAAAGCAAGGTGGGGGATGCGGGGGCCTCAAGGGTCCACAGTAAGCAGTGGGTGGCTCCTTCAGCATTCTGAGTAGGAAGTAACAGGTTTTGAAGACACTGACGCTACAGAATGGGTTTCAGAGTCCCAGAGCCTGGTCTGAATTCTAGCCCTGCCCCTCTACAGACATGGGACCCAGCAACTTCCGCTCTCGGAGTTTCCTCCTCCTGTTGTACAAACTATTTTCTTTCTCTTTGGAGAGTGAGGTGAGGGGATGTGTGGCAAGTTCCTCGCATCCTTGATTCATGGTTGGGACTCACTAAAAGAGGGTTTGGTGATGATGGCAGCGCATGTGGTGGGAGCCCCGCTGGAGGAGGAGGGCTCCACCACAGCAGCGGGAGGGAGGGGCTGGGGACGGACACCAGGCCCCGGAAACCGGCTGGGGAAACAGTGGGGTAGCTGGAGAGTGGTACCCAGGTGCCGCCTCAGGGGAATGGCGAGGGGAACTGAAAGTCAAGGATGCTATCTGTGCAGGTCAAGCTGACGACAGAGCAACAGAGACGGTGAAGCCAATGATGACTTGGAAAATCCCAAAGCAAAGTCAAGGAAGCCAGTGTGGTGGGAAGGAAGAAGGCCAGTGTGAGATCGCAGTGGGAGAGTGCTGTCTGCTCTTGCCTTTTGCAAGGACTTGCAAATCTGGATTTCTAGGAACTACCATCAGGGGACAGGTCTTCTTTCTCAGCTAAGCAACTTTTTTTTTTTTTTTAAATGAAATACTTCTATTCCTCATTTTGTACCAAGTCTTCAAACCTGACATGCCTTTTACATTTGCAGCCTATCCCATGGGGACAAGCTGCGCTGCAGGTACTCCACAGAACCGTCCAGCCCCAGGCCATGGCCCTGAGTTCGGCATACAGGGCCCCACGGCTTCCCTCCGGTCATTTCAGCCAGGCTGCTGTCGTGAACTTTTTAAAAGAAACAAACTCTGGGGGGCGCCTGGGTGGCTCAGTGGGTTGAGCCGCTGCCTTCAGCTCAGGTCATGATCTCAGGGTCCTGGGATCGAGTCCCTGCTTCCCTCTCTCTCTCTCTCTCTGCCTGCCTCTCCATCTACTTGTGAGTTCTCTCTGTCAAATAAATAAATAAAATCTTTAAAAAAAAAAAAAAAGAAACAAACTCTGGGAGCACCTGGGTGGATCAGTTGGTTAAGCGTCTGACTCTGGATTCTGGCTCAGGTCATGATCTCAGGATCGTGAAATCGAGCCCCACTTCAGGCTCTATGCTGGGCATGGAGCCTGCTTAGGAGTCTCTGCCTCCCTCGCCCTCTGCCCCTCCTTCCACTCCACCTGCACACACGCTCTCTAAAAACAACTAAAAATTAAAAAAAATAAAATAAACGCAACACATTGTGTAAACTGAGCCTAGAATTCTTACACTAAAATAATGATAACTACTGAAAACGATTTGTGACAATGGGTGATGATCAACATCTTGACAATTAGTTCGAAGATCATATTATGTACGTCAGATTCTCAAGTTTTCCTTACCGTGCACAGACAGGACTACGATTAAAATGATGAATTCAAGCCAAATAAAGGAAACCAGGGAGACACGGGGAGACAGAAGACGAGCGCCTCTTTCACAAGCCGCCTCCCACTCCTTGATGCCCATCCTGTGTGCCTGAGTGCCAGACAGAGCCCCTCTCAACGATGCCCAACATACCTGGTCTCCACAAGGGCGCAGGCTTTACCTATGCCTTCCTATGGCTTGGGTGCCCATCTATACTCGGGAAGCCCCTACAACCCAGCTGTAGCCTCCTCGTCTTCAAAGCCTCCCTCTTGTGAGCCCAGGTGGGGCCAGCTGCTCCACAGGCCTTCCTCCAGCTTACTTTTATGACCCTAGGTGTATGGTGAGTCACAGCCACTGATCTGAGTATCTCTGTCCCAGTTAGGATACCAGATGGTAGACCGTCTCCCCATGCGTGGGACAGTGCACTGGATGTCAGGGCAGTGAGCTTGGAATCAGAGGACACCTCTGTGGTGAGGACAGAGTTCCTGGGCTCCAACCACCCTCCCTCCCGTCACATCCCCTCGCTGTTGCCAGGCTCAGTCTCATTCAGGGAAGATCAGGGTCTGTATCTGAGAGAGAAACATACAAGTAAGCTGCCTCAAAGATGAACAATGCAGGGGCGGAATGTCCCTGGAGCTGAGCACAAAGTCTAGAAGCAAATGGAAACTCTCCAGACCCCTGGCACGGCCTGGCAGACTGCAAACTTGCTGGCTGATTCACCATGGAAGAGAGGCAGTGCCTGGCTCGCGTCAATGCAGTGCCTGGTCCAGGCGAAGGGAATGCAGAGAGGTGGGGAGCGGGTAGCCAGCTCTGGGTGTGCATGTGCACACGAGTGTGCGTCTGTCCCCAGTGGGAGGCAATGGCCACACAGCAGGGCTTCTGTCTCACGCGGCTTCCCTCTGGAGTGTGATGCTGGAGGTGTGTCTGTTGCCTAATGCTGGTGGATTTGAGTGAGGCCCTGGAGAAAGGCTGCCTTGTTTGAGAAGTGTGCATGAGCTCTGTAAGAGCCTGGATACCGTGTGGTACCTGGGCCCCCTATGCTGAGGTCAGAGTGGTTGCAGGCAGAGAACATGAGGTCACTCAGCCTAGGGCACTGTCCTGGTATGTATATTGGGGTGGGGGAGAAAGTCTTGAGGAAGTAAATACAAGCTTTTTGTACACGCGTGAGTCTTTCTTATTTGCCTAGAAAAAACAAAACCCAAAACCAAAATAAATAAAAGAATACCACTAAAGCTCATTCATCTCTAACCAGAGATCCTGGAGCAGCCACTCGGCTACTGTGCCCAACAGCTACCTTGGCTAGCAGCTGGAAAGTTCAACCACTCCTGCGTAAGGAAGATGCATGCAAACGCTTTTTTAAGGAGGCCCGAAGCGGCAGGAATCTGCACATGTCCGCCAACACTGATCTGGCACAGCCTGGCACTAACGGCATTCCTTCCACCATTTTTCAGCCATGGCTACTGAGCCAAAGGAGGGAAATGCAGGAAATGAAAGGTACCTGGGCCTCCTGCCTACACCAAAGCCCTGAAAATGACACTTTTCCCTCAAAAACCCCCTGAACATCGTTTTCCAGGGAGAAGTCTTTACCATTTGATCTGGCTGTTGCCATGGAAATCAGTAGGGGGGGGGGGCGGTTCGGGGAAGCCAGTGGTGATAATGCACTAATTCACAATTTACAGGAGTCTAATGAGAAAGAGATTCCATTGAAAAAAGGCTACACTTCCACAGGAGGTAGCAGGATCAAATTGTCTGGAAATCAGGACCTTCATCTACTGAATGATCTGAGTTTTCATAAACACTTAGAAAACTAGCTCTGACTGAGCTGCACCCTGAGAAAGTTTCCGAAGTGACAGTTTCCACAGTGCAGATTAATGTTCACTAATCACTGAAGAAACAAGACAGTTCTAGGGGCCAGGTGGGGTCAGCTGACTTAGTCTTCCAGTGGGTGAGTGAGGTACGGCAGAAGGCCTGCAGTGAAAGCCTAAGCAGTGTGGAGCACAAACACTTGGGCAAATACCCTAGCTTTATAGACTGTCTAGCTAGATGACCTTGGCACCTTCCACTTTTCCTCTCCCAACCTCAGTTTTCCAGTCTGTAAAATGGGAGTAAGTGTACACGTTTTCTCTATTCAGAGGTCATTCTTTTTCTTCTACCGCAGACATGCCACACCCAGCTCATCAGTAAGTCCTGACTTTCCCTTGAGAATGAGTCCAGAATCTGGCCTGTTCTCACTGCTCTCTCACCTCCAGCAGCCCCTCTCCCTGTGATTCTCCCCGCCCCACCCACCACAAACACACTCTGCACTTCCCAGCCCTGTCACTCGGCTCTGGTTCTGATGGCTGCTCGATCCCTAGGCCGGGCTCTCCCTTGGGTGGGGGAAGCGCTGTTCCCTGTGCCTGATACCCTCCCACAAGCAAAGGAGACTCAGGCCAAGTCCTTCCCTGACTGGCCCCTTCAAAACCACCCCTCTCTCCACCCCTGCTCTTTTTTCTTCATTCATTTTTCTCCATAGCATCTCTGATCATCTAATATAATTTGTGTGCTGTTTCTCCAACTAAAATGCAAACTACATAAAGGCAGTGATTTTGTCTGCTTTGTTCTTAACTGCATTTCTAGTCCCTGGACCACTGCCTGGCAGGATGGAAATACAACCAACACGCAGTCCAAGAAGAGCAGGGCTCTTGGTCAGACAAACTTGGCTTCAAATAACCGTGCTGCATAAAAATGGTTTTTGGTGTTTTGTTAGTAGTTTGAGTCCTTGGTCAAGTTTCTTTTTCAATCTTTCACCTGCCAAACTGTCAAAGACAGACAGTAGTAGTCATTTGTAAATCCTCAACAAGTCATTTACGGTTACATGACTGTGAACTTCCAGTGAAACAATACATAAAAGCACTCTGAAGAAACTGAAAAACATTACAGAAAGGCAAGATGATTTCCCTGGGCATCCCAATGCACCAGGCCTAGAGCTGCTATTTTGCGTAACTCGGCTCATGTATCCCTCAGGGCAGTTGCTATGCGGTAGAGACTGATGGTTTCCCCATCTTCCAGAGGAGTAAACTGACACCCCAGGAGGGCACGGCGTGTGTGGCAGGGGTCAAGCCCGTGTCATCAGCTCCTCCTCACTGGCATGGCTGCCTCTACCAGGTCTACCCTTGTAATCAGTGATAAGACAAAAACGACTGGACACCCCAATCTTAGTACTTGTACAGCATTCTGAAGCGAAGCAGTGCCCACCCATCCCCTGCTCAACTCGCCTCCCTTTTCTTCCGACTCCGGATCCCAGCTCCCAACTATGTCTGCGATGATCTGATTTTCCATATTATCCGTTTCCCTTCACGATTTTAAAGTCTGTGCTCAGTTGACGACTCCTTGTATTTCTGTCCTATAGTTTATACACATTTTATGGAGTTGGGGTTTTCCAGTCTGCCGTCTGGATGGGAGGGATTTTAGCGCTGCAGTCTGAGGCTGCCTCTGGGCAAACACACTGTCCTTACACGTATGTTTCCCTTCTGAGCCCGGAACTTCTTTAGAGAAGGGACAGGGTCTGTTTTTGTATCCCTGGCACCTCACCTAAAACCTGGCAGAGAGAAGGCACTCAAAACCTTGTTTTTTAACTGAACTGCAAATTGCTGATGAGTAAACTAAGGTTCCAAGAACTTAAACTATTTAATGGGGCTACACAATGCTGGGTCTGAGGCCGATGTCATGGTGGTCTTCCTGCTTGCCGTACCTACCTGGCTCCCTGCTAGCCATCCTATAGCTCACTTTTACGGTAAACTGGTTTTCTGTCTGTACCTTTTCTTTCTTTCTCTTTTTAAGTACAGTTGATAGACGATGTTACTTAAGTTGGAGGTGCGCCATACAGTAATTTGACAACACTGCTTTTTTTGCAAGTGGAGGTCCCATCTGTTCCCATAAGATGCTATTACAATGTCATAGATTATTTTCCATTTGCTGTGTCTTTTATTCTTGAGACTTATCCAAGGTGAACCTCTTAAAACAAAAGTTTCATCATTTTCACTACAAACTATATAGTAGCTATCCACAGCATTCTGACAATTCTCCTGCAGCAGTTCAAGGCCCTCTGCAATCTGACCCCACTCCACCTAGCAGATCTTCCTTCCCACCATGTGCCAAAGCCCACAGTCACCTCTAATGGGCAGGCCTCTGCACAAAGAGCAGGTCTGTGCCACTGGCCATGTGGACCACACGCTTCTTCATGCCACCGCATCACTCCCTCACTAAATAAGTGTGATCTCATTTAATTTAATGGACTCAAAACCTTCAACTATAGATCAAAGTCAGTCAATGTGACTTTTTCTCTGGGAGTATTTTACATGATGTGGAGCTATGATAAATTCTCAAAATGTACTTTAGCAAAATTAAGAGAAATGAATATATCCTAATAATAAAAAGAATACATTTAGGGGCACCCGGGTGGCTCAGTGGGTTAAGCGCCTGCCTTCGGCTCAGGTGGGATCCCAGGTTCCTAGGATCGAGCCCCACATCAGGTTCCCTGCTTAGCAGGGAGCCTGCTTCTCCCTCTTCCTCTGTCTGCCACTCTGCCTACTTGTGCTTTCTTTCTCTCAGTCAAGTAAATAAGTAAAATCTTAAAAAAAAAAAAAAAAAAGAATAAATTTAATGTCTTCCTTCCTTCCCTCCTATTGTGGTTTAAAAAAACCAAAACCACACAGAATTAATTAACCATCTTAGCCATATTTAAGTGTACACTTCAATAGTGTTGCGTATTCGCATGGTTGGGAACAGATCAGATCTCCAGAACTTTTCATCTTCCAAAACAGAAACCTGATACTAATTTTCCCTCCTTCCTACCCCCTTCCTTGGCAGCCACCTTCCTACTTTCTGTTTCTGTGATTTTAACTACTTGAGATACTTTAAGTGGGATCATACAGCATTCGTCCTTTTGTGACCGGCTTATTTCAGTTAGCATCATGTCCTCGGGGTTCATCTGTGTCGCGTGTTGTTGGAATTTCCTTCCTTTTAAAGGCGGAATAACAGTCCACTGTACGTATACACTGTTTTCTAGATCCATTCATCTGTGGATGTGCCTGGGTTGTTCCCCGCTCTTGGCCATTGTGAGTACTGCTGCAGGGAACATGGCTGTCCAAGATCTCTCTGAGATCCTGCTTGTGATTCTTTGAGATGTATACCCAGAAGTGGGACTGCTGGATTACATGGTAAATCTATTTTAACTTTTTAAGGAACTTCCAAACTGTTTTCTACCAGCCGCCCCACTATATATGCTCACCAACAATGCATAGGGTTCTGATTTCCCCACATCCTCACCAAATGTATTTCTTTTGTTGAACACATAGGCGTGGAAAAGCCATTTTTGAAAACAATCTTGGAAACATGGAGCAAAGATTGTTCTGGGTTAAAATCATTTTTTAAATCCCCCAAAGCCCTATATATACAATAAAATGAAAGCAGATACAGTGTGTTCTCTTTCCACAGAACTTATTTTTTTTTTAAGATTTTATTTATTTATTTGACAGAGAGCGATCACAAGTAGGCAGACAGAGAGACAGAGAGAGAGAGAGGGAAGCAGACTCCCTGCTGAGCAGAGAGCCCCATGCGGGACTCGATCCCAGGACCCTGAGACCATGACCTGAGCCGAAGGCAGCGGCTTAACCCACTGAGCCACCCAGGCGCCTCCACAGAACTTCTTAAAGCTGCACTCAAGCCCAGTGAGACAACCTCTACCATCTAAAAGCTCTGTACACTGATTTTTAGCACATACCTCTGGCTCGGACCAATTATGAAACAACACACCTTTTTCCATAGAGTAAATATACAGAAATACTCTAAATCTGTATACAATGAATTTTTAAGGTGTCTGTTGAATTGTCACCCCGTCCTTCTGGAAAGGCTGTTGTTCCCTCGCACACCCCCCCCACCAGGGCGCTGCTCTTGGGATACCTTCTTCCTGTGGCACCCCCTACCTCTGTCCCTTCTATAGTCATACCTTCAGATTCAGCTCTGAATTCTCCTTTCCCCCCTGGATCCCTGCTCACTTCCTGAATGAACTGGTCGCCTCCCCAGGACACAGCTGCCATCCGAGCATGACTCCCCAGGCCAGTCGCAGCCTGACCTGATGCGGCTTTAGGAACAACTGGAGAGAGCCACACATCCCATAGAGATCAGACTATTTTTAAGTCAGCAGGACCACTGCAAACACAATTAGACATAATACAACCAGAGATGACCTGAGGTGTGTGTGTGTTTTTTTTTTTAAAGGCCAACAATAAACAGCTTCCACATTCCAAAGGAAAACATTCCTCAGGGAAGCAACAGACATTCTTCTGTCTGGACTTATATTTTGCATTGGTGAAGGGATGAAACCTGCCCACAGACTCCAAAGGTGAATTTTTATGACAGGAAATATCAAACATCACCAACAATGGAAAGTCTTATTTTATAACATGTGCCAAAGGATAAGGACTTCCTATAGGAGTCTGATTTATGCACACAGAAAACAGGCCCATGTCCTGGTGGGATTTTTTCTCAGGACACATAACACGTCTCTTTCCCGTTTGGCTTATTTCTGCATGTTGAAGGGCTTTTGAGCAGAGTTATAGAACTTCAAAAGCACCGGCCTGGGAGTCTAGAGACCTCAGTGTGGGTCCAAGCAAGGCCATGCAGAAAGAGACCCTGAGCTCACAGAGTCTTCGCTTTCTCATTTGCAACCAAGAAAAATGGTGCCTCTCTCACGTGTCTCACGCCTCTGTGGGCAGGGTTGGTAACAGGATGCATGTGGAAGTGTTCTGTTAAATAAAAGGAAGGTAACCGGGCACCTGGGTGGCTCAGTCGTTAAGCATCTGCCTTCAGTTCAGGTCGTAATATCGTAATATCGAGCTCCCTGCTCAGTGGGGAGCCTGCTTCTCCCTCTCCCGCTCCCCTGTGCTTGTGTTCCCTCTCTCGGTCATAAATAAATAAAGTCTTAAAAAAAAAGAAAGAAAGAAAGGTAAGAACAAACACAGTGGGCTTCCCAGTCAGCCACTTGACGTGAAGGTCAGCCGGATGTCAGCTGTTGTCACGACGTGCCTCACCCCAGCACCGACTACCTACCAAGCAGCCCTCTTCCCGCGGCTGGGGCAGCTCCTCTGAGGGGACTTCCCCTCAAAAACCTGGCTGATTGCAGGGGAATTCCTACACTTAGAATAATCTGTTCAAAACACACATTTTAGAAAACCTCCTGCTGGTCACTCAGACTTCCTCAGGTTTGAGATAAGCCCATCTTGCTTCCCATCTTAAGAACGGAAATAGCAAACACAGCGGAGAGAGGCAGTCCAGCAGCTTGGGCTCAGGACCCTCAGCAGCTCTCACAGAGCCGCTGCTTTAGGCGCTGAAACCCTGACCACCCAGAGCCACTCTCAAGCCACGGAGATGCACACAAAGGGGACAACCCCAGTTCCAGGGGGCTGACTTCCGTGTCAAAACTCAGGACACTACTTCCTCTTCAGTTGTTCCCACGCATCCAGCGCCAATGGCACCCAATCGCTTGGGGAATGTTCAGAATCAAGATTCCTGCCTTATGCTGGACCACGGAACCAAGTGCTCAAGGACAGTGGGGAGTTTGCTGAGAATCCATTTTCAAAAGCACCCCAAGGGATTCTGATGCCTGGCTAACTGTGGGAACCATGGGACTTTAAGGCCAAACTTACTTAAGCCACCTGCACGGATCTGTTCTAGGATGGATGGGTTCTGTTGCCTGTCCACGCAACAAGTCACAATTTGGAGAGCAACGTACCCTGATCTCATTGGTGAAAACCTCTGCTCTTGCTACTTTGTACCACTGAATGTTCCTTATATCAACAAAAAGAGCAGAATCCCTCTGTCCATGCTAATCTCTCCACATGGAGCAACATTCTCATCCAAAGAGCAGATCAAATTCTGCTTCATTGACTTTGAGGCAGCTTGGCTCCCACTTTTGGTGATGGGTTCCATGACTTTCTGGTTCTCCTCCCTGTTATTCCCTGGCCCCCTGCAGCAACAATCTCGGTCTCTGATGTTCTAGAAGCATGGTAGGGCTTAAAATACTCATCAAATTTATATTGTATATATTTTGTATATATATTATATAAATTTTAGCTGTTTATAATATTCTGGCTAGCTATTCATGTGCCTATCTCTTTATATATTGTATATATTGTATATATATAGTATATATTGTATATTGTATATATTTTATTGTATATATTGTAAAATAAAATATATTGTATATATTGTATATATTTTAGCTGTTTATAATATTCTGGCTGTCTGTTCATGTACCTATCTCTTTATATCTGTCCCCACCCTCTCCCAGAGTAAAGAACTTCCTTAGGGAAAGAAACATGCTTACTAGTCAGTGTCACTTGATTGGGTGAAAGGCTTGAATGAACAACTTTCATATCTGGAATTTAAAATGTTACCATCACATAAGTCACTATTATGTCTAATCTAGACTTGAAAACCATTTCCCAGAAATAGTATTTTTGAGCCTTTTAAACATAGGAACAATAGGATCAAAAATGGTCCTAGATATGGACATGCCAGTCTTCGCTGATAACCTTTTATAATGTTTATGGATCTTTTGAAAATAATTCTCCCAGGATACAGCTTTCTATCTGGATTCAACTTAGGGCCACTGCAGACTTCTGCTGCCCAGAGTGGTTGGTGATGGGAGTAAGTTACATCACAACTGAGCTTCATTTACACAAAACCCCGGACAGTGGGTTTTGTTTCTACAAATGGTTTAATGAATTTTGTTTTAAATTACCTATGAATCATCTTCCCTCTTCTCAATTTAAGGCCAAAAACTTGCCCTAGAGTTGGGTCATATATATACTCTGTATCATTAAGAAAAGAGTCTGCTTAAGCTCTTCTGTCAAATGGGTATTCAGAGCCCTCAGATATCAGGATTTGGTATCCCCCAAACAATACCCCTGAGATCTCCCCTCTACTCTCTCCTGGAAGCACAGCGGCTGGAGAGACCTCAGCTTCCTCCTGCTCTGGAAGCTTGCCCTCCATCCTGTGTCCAATTCAGACATGGGATTCAGGCTCTGGGTTTCTTAGTGTCCTGCCACGAACCCTCAGGTTTTACCTTTGGCTTGTCCCTTGGCATCCTCTTAACAAGCTGCTGTTCTTCCTTGGGTTTCTGGTTCTGACCCTGACCCTGACCCTGTCCCCCACACGGACACATGTGGGTTTGTCCAGGGCTCCTCCTCGTCACTTGGTTACACCCTTGACGACTCTCTGGGCTGGATATAACCACCCCTCGCTGCACAAATCCTGAGCAGGAACCTATCTGGTTTCACCAAATCCCCGAAATGAACTCTTAGTGTGTACCAGGCACTGCGCTAAACACTTAATATAAATCATCCCAGTCAAGCCTCGTAAGCATCTTGGAATTATTACTGTCTGTTTATAGAAGAGGAAATTGTGACTCAAAGAGGTTAAGTAACTGCTCCTAAGTGGTGGAGCTGGAATTCAAACACAGGTCTGTCTGGCTCCAAAACAAGCCTGCTACACACCTGCCTCAGTCCTGCCCTCTACTTAGCTCACAGGGACAGGACCACAGTCTGATGGGGCCCATCCTCCCCGGGGCCCACGCTCCCCTTGCCTGTCCCTGGCTGGAGCTTCCTCCAGACAGAAGGGCCATCAGGCTGTGCCTCAGGGTCCCCCAGCCCCCCCCGCTCCCCGCGCAATCAGGGTGCTCAAATAAAATAGAACCCACAATTTAGCAAACTCATTATCTTATGATGGCATATCATTTAAAGTTGAGTAAATACTGTGTTTGCTGTCACTTCCATTATACACACACACGCACACACACACACACACACAGTGAGTATAGCAGTATATGAAAAAGTCTTTGGAACACAATGAACCAGAAAACATTCAGAGCCGGAAAAGAGAAGATTCCTACAGAACTAGCCTTCCCAGTTAAAGAGAGTTCCTTCCTTTCCTTTCCAGCCAGACTCATCAAAGGAGCAGAGCCACCTGTGGGGGCAGGGCAGGAGCAGGGGAGCCCTCCTGGAACACAGGAGGGGAGGCGAGTGCAAAGCCTTGCACAGAAGATTCTGCCATGCTTAGTCTCTTGCTACGTCGAGAGCATTCCACTCACAGCCAGAGGCTGGGTCAGGCCTTCCCTCGGCCTTTGCAGAGTGTGGGAAGAAAGACTGGGAATCTTGCCCAGGGAGTGGAGGAATGCTGAGAGGAGGAGCAGCAGGACAGTGGGGGGCTCCCAGCACTGCCCGCCCGGCCGCCTCTGCTCTCCCACGCGCTGGCGTGGCTGGCTCGGCTGTAATAAACACCCAGATCCACCCAATGGTGCTCAGGAGGAGTGGGGCACCCAGCACCCCTCTGGTCTCCATCCCAGCCTCATCTGGTCTGCAACGACAACAGGCTCATGGTACCCAGTTACTGAAGTGGGCCCTCACAGCCACTCGGGAGGCAGGTCTGTGCTCTGAAGGCATTTATCAGGGAGCAACTTTTTAGTGGAACGGGAGTACACGCTGCTCTTGTTTTCTCAATCTGCCAGACACAGAAGCCATAACCACATCCCCGTCTGCTCCCGGCCAGCACAGAACACCAACCAAGACAAGAAAGAAGCACAAACTCTAACCGTACTGTACTGCCCCAGTGAGGCCCAAGGCAGCCTTCAAGCTGTCAGCT
Organism: Mustela putorius furo; assembly: GCF_011764305.1. Lineage (NCBI taxonomy): Eukaryota > Metazoa > Chordata > Mammalia > Carnivora > Mustelidae > Mustela > Mustela putorius. The sequence goes on from NW_025422171.1 coordinate 5,284,030, forward strand.
GCAATTCTCATTCATTTCAGTCTGAGTTACTGGCTTGGATTGAAAGCAAAAACAGAGACAAGACTGTTAAAAAGCATCCTATTGTATCCACATTGTAGCAGTTGGCTAAGATTCTTCCTGTGAAGTGCCTGCTTTCTTACTCTTTTTAAAGAATACATGCATCACAGTCTATATAACTTCCTAGGGGGGGAGCATCACATTTCCTTCACATTTAAATAGGAACTATCTTAGTGGACACCACTCACAGAAATACTGAAAAATAAGGGGGAGGACAGTGCCGCAACCAAATACGGGACAATACCACTTTTGAAAACAGTAAACAGTCTTTTTCAGAAACCAGTTGAGAGCCTTCCATACCCCAGATTAGCAAGGAACATTTTTATATACAGCCCAACAATAAACTCTTGTATACAAGAATTTCATGTAACAGAAGTAAACACCAGCACAGTAAAAACCAGATCCATAACTCACACAGGATGCTTACTTCTTATTTTCTATTTCACACTAACAGCTATACCATAATCAAAGCCAATTTCCTTGATTTACTACATCCACAACTAAAAGTACCCTCAGAATGCTGTACTAGGATGAATGAGCTTTCACAGACACACTTACACTGGCAAGCAGCAGCAAAGAGAAAGCACCAAAATTTGGAAGTAAACGGAGTATAATTAGCAATAGTGCCACAATATAATAATTCATTCTGTGCACACATACCCATGTGAAGGCTTTCCAGACTCCAGAATCTTGCTATCTCCCCTCTGGCTACCATCCTTCTCTTTGAAAAACAGCCACGTTCAGAGCAGGACTGGGGTGTGACTGAGCATCACGGAGAATCACACAGGCTCTCTCAGCTACGGAAACTGCAGAAATCGCTTATTCACTGCTTTGACGCTGTGTGCACTCCCGGCCAGAGCGTGCTTAGAGGCTGACAACTCGCTCACTGCTCAGAGCCGCTAGGGTTAGCGGCTCCAGACGTCCCAGGGATGTCAGAGAGGAAATTCTAAACTCAAGCAAAGCCTCCTGGTATCAAACCCAAACACACTCACAAGCGTATCAGGTGTGGTCAAGAGCCTTCGACAAAAGTGGGAGAAATGCGTTTGCTGCTTTTAATTACAATCCCAAAGGCTGAGTTAGACTTTTAGAGAGCTTTTAAAAAGGTATTTATTTCATGGGGGAAAAAGCAGAGAGGTCGCGGAGTTCAAAGATGGAGTTAGGATTTCATGACAAAAATCTGAGTTATGTTAATTGTAAATTTATGAAATCACCTTAAAGGATTTTGTTCAAATATATATATGTGTGTATATATATTACTTTCACTCTACTATGTGGAAGTAATATGTCTATCTTTCATTATATAAACTGTGTATCGCCTATAATGAAAAGAATTGCTGTTTTTCAAAGTTTCTCTCTAGACGACATACAGGTCATTTATTTCCCCCATACTCTTCACTATTTTCCAAGTTATGTCAATGAGCAAGTCTTTCTTTTACACTGTGAAACAATGATCTTTAACAAACTACACTTGCTTCAATTTCTTCATGACAGGAAGACATTACTTTTTGACTTTATGAGCAAGACATAACATATGCAAAGTAGCGATCACCTGGTGATCCCTTAATAAACAGTGGTTAAAACAGTAACAGTACCAGTTAACAAATGCGTGTTTTACACTGGTGGGACCCAGTGAACCTGGGTACAATATCTGCTCTACCCAACTGCTTAGGAAAAGTTTCTACGTCTCTAGGGAATCTTGGTTTCTGGTCTATAGAATGGGTATGACTGGGGCACCAACAACCCTGTGAGGGTTACTGAGAACATACCAAAAAGTATTTAGAACAATACTGGCACTTCGTTAGAGATTAATAAACATCACCAATCATGCTGCCTAAACTTCAAAAGACCCAAGGTCAGTAAAACAGTGCTGGTTCTCATAAAACTCACACCATGTACTTATTAGGCAAAACTGCCTAATCAATTATATTGCCCATGCTGACTATGCAAGTGGTTGTAGACTGTTCTTAAGTATTTGTAGCTATTTCTACTGACTTCCTGTATCCCACCTTTCAATCCAGCTGAAGAGTCTTCTGGAGAACTCATAGCTTTAATAACCCACAACAAAGGTGAAATGGAGTGAACACACACACACACACAATCACACTCACAACACCACATCAGCTTCAAATTTTGCCTTTGCAAGTGTTTTTTTTTTTTTTTAATGATTTAAGAAAGTCAAAGTTTTTAAATGATTAGTAAAATAGCTCATTCAAAAGGGGCCTATCTCTTCTTTTAAAAGGTGGGACTAAACTAAATTATGGACTCAAAAGCTTCCTTGAAATTGTTTTTCAGAACAGTCTCTCTCCATAAGGTCAAGTTTCCTATATGCCACAGGGCATACTAGTTGCACAGTACGGTCCATGCAAAAAGTATACCTCATGAAACGTGCAAGTATACATTAGCAGCCACAGGTTCCCATAAACCCAAATGACCTCTGTGCAACACTGTTTACCATAGAATTTCCCAACTTTATTGGGTCGCAGAACTCTTTTATTCTAGTAACACATATTACTACCCACAAAGAAAGTGTGTTAGGGCCTTGGTACTCTGGGTGTGGTCCACGGACACACAGCACTGGCACAACCCGGCAGCTTATTAGAAGTGAAGACTCTGGGTCCCCACCCACATTATGTGGAATCAGAACGTGCGTTTTAACAAGGTCAGAGGCATTCAAATACACATTTGGGTTCGGGAAGTATTATTCTAGGCAATTCAAGAAACTCATTCCTCTGAGGCAATATCGTGATGGCTAGTGTGCCTTTTAAAAATCAATTCAGAAACTAATGAAGACCATGGAATGTGAATGGATAGATACGGTTTTAGTTAGAAGAAAGAGGTGAAATCCTAAACATTGAGATAAAGAGCAGTGAGAAGTTGGAATTAATTCTGATGGGTATCCGTTCTAAGTTTAAATTCCAGCAGGAGGCAAATAAAATTCAGAGTGTTTTCATTTTCTTAAATTTGGGGTTTGTGGGGCGCCTGGGTGGCTCAGTGGTTAAAGCCTCTGCTTTCGGCTCAGGTCATGGTCCAAGGGATCCCTGGGATCCAGCCCCGCATAGGGCTCTCTGCTCAGCAGGAGGCCTGCTTCTCTTCCTCTCTCTCTCTGCCTGCCTCTCTGCCTACTTGTGTTCTCTGTCTGTCAAATAAATAAATAAAATCTTAAAAAAAAAAAAAATTGGGGGTTCGTCTGTTTGCTTTGTTGGTTCGATAAAATTGCAAGTTGTCAAAAAGAAAAAGATCTCTTTGCCACATTTCCTTGGTATTGTCCTAAGAGTTTGTTTGCTCACTTTTGCCTTTCACCGGCAGCTGGTACACAGGATAGCTCTTACATCCCAAGGACTTCTCCAAGTCCAGAGATAGGGTCAAGGCACTACACTGAGATCCCTGGGAGTTTAGGGTCTTAAATCAAAGGCATTTACTAAGTAAACCTACTTTACTGCACACCCAAAATGAAACAAAGATAAAAAGAAGGAAAAAGGTAAACAAACAAAGACTGTGTTTAAATGAGGCATCTTATCAAAGGATACTGATGATACTGACTCAACAACGCCTCTAAGATATTTTTGGAAGAAGTAATACCAAGGTTTGACGTACAGCTTAGTTTTTTTTCTTCTTCTTCTTTTTTTTTAGTGATTAAAGCCTATATTTACAAGATCAATAAGACTACTACAACAAAGACCTTAAGCATAGTTGAAAAAAGTCTTAAACTCCACCCCCACCCCAACACACACATTAATCTATTCTCCTTGGATAAGACACCACTACATTACATGGTCAGGACTGGGAATTACAAACATTGATTACTGGCAACCCTGAAAGAATTAAGTAAGGGATCAGTCCCTCAGGGGAGGAGAGAAATTCAAATTATATCCTAATATCAAATATTTAGAAATCAGTGAAAATAAAATAAAAGTTGAAAACACGTGGAATGTTATGAGATTTTTTCTTATACAGATATAGAAATTAAAGTGATTTTTCAGCGAAGTGGTCCTAAGACCCATACATATTTACACACACCTATATGGAAAGGAAATGCCATAAAACAACTGGGGTAAGTTAGCAGAGATACCTCAGACTCAAACCAGTGGTCATGTCTACTTCTCCAGGACTGTTTCTTGAGATCGACTAGGTGGTCATTAAGGTTCCATTTAGCTCTGAATTTGAGATCTTCTTATTTTAAATACAATATGGCATAGATTTTCTTATATGACCACCTTCTGCTTTGTACAGAAAGAATACCAGCACTGGTTTTCTGCTCAAAGTTTCCCAGCTGCTGCAGCTTCTTCACCAAAGCAGCAACCTTTTCTGCATGGTGGAAAGGTGTCGTTAGCCTAGGAATATCCTAGCAACTTTATGTCCCCACTAGGTTTAGATACGGCCCCAGTACCAAGACAGGCACAAGACAGGAGAAGGCCCAGAGGATAGAGCAACACTATTCTTCAGCACAATATTGTCAGCTTTAGAAAATGGGCTCAAGGTTGAGTACACGAACAGAGAAATCCCTACATCTGGCTGGACTGAGCTACAGTACAAAGTCCCATTTGAGCAACGACTAACCAGAATCAAGAGTAAGAGAGAAAGAGAGAGCTCACACAGTAGGAGGGACAGTCTCCTGTTGATGTGGGACTCAATCCCAAGACCCTGGAATTATGACCTGAGCCAAAGGCAGATGCTTCACCGACTAGCCCACCCAGGCGCCCCCGCAGCATGTGTTCTGTTGTACACTCTCTTGCTCTTCTCTTATTACTGATGGGGCCGCAGTTCCTAAAGCTGGAATGGGGCATTCTTTAACAGGAACTAATTTGCTACATTTGCTATCAGTTATTCAAACCAATGCTCCCTTGTCCACTAGCACAAATAACTAAGTATCCAGAGCATTCCCTTTATTCTGAATGATTAAAAACAAGCCATATTATATATCTATAGACCAGTTATGCTCTTTTCCAGGGAAATATAAGAAAATATAACCAATTTCTGAAACTTGTATACATTATGTCTTCATTCAACATAATACGTAACGTAACATTTTCTAGAACATACTGATCTAGCTGTAGACGCTATTTCAATATGCTGCCTGCTCATGTACGGATGGCTAAGGCAGGCTCAATCAGGCCTTCCTGAAACATGCCTCAGCAGCCAGGCTCCTCACCACAGAAGGGGAGGACCCTGTCACACAGAGCACACAGGAAATGGAGCCCAAGTTATAAGAAGCTGCTGGGTGAGAACCACCCAGTGCAAACTTAAAGACACAGAGGATGTAAACGTGCCTCTCTGTGTCTTCAAAGCTACTCCTTTTCAACCTGTGGTAACGCAGACCTGAACATACAAGGTGATGGAAAATTTTCTCCGTGGCAAATAACCCTCCCGTTTGCCCTTACCCCATGCCCCAACCTCTCCAAAAAAGACATTCCTCCCGAGTACTGTTTATCATAATGTTTAGACTTCAGAAACAAATAAAAACTGCCCTTTAAAAGAAAAGGTACGGTCTTCATTTTACGACCTTGTTTCTCCCATCTTCTGTAAACACCATGTGTTGTTTTTTTTTTCCCCCATCCTTCCGGGCCTAGTACGTATTTCAAATCTGTTCTGTATTTATGTATTTGTCTTTACATCCTTAAGACTGAGCAGGTTTCAAACATAACAAGAGCCAAGTAGGTATTGGATGAATTTCCCTTTCTTCTTTTGTTTAATTTAAGGGCATGGTCTTAAAAGCCAAACACACAGGTACACTTCTGTGCACATAAAAATAATCATTTTGCGTTTTGTTCCACCTTCCACCTGGAAGACAGACGGTGGAATGGAAGCAGTCTAGGTTCCAGCTCAGCCTGATCTGGTCTCCATGCCAGCTACGCTACTTACAACTGAAATCCTGCCTAACGGAGTGAGGAAAAGGGTCTGAGTAGTTTTAAGCCTGGTTGGATTCATCTCTGAGAACAACATGGACAGAGTACAAGCACTGTGTGGTTGTTTGCGACATGTTTAGATCTCTTGGCTCTCCTTCAGGGACTTGTAATAATCTCTCCTCTACTATGAAAATCCAGTTTCTAAAACTTGCATTGGACCCAGGATATTTGAATGACTTTTTGCTATTTTTAATCTAGAAAGATTGAAGAAATCCAAGTTTTAGAACTGAGCATGTCTAAACCATTAAAATGATAACAATTTCAACAGTTTGCTGGAAAAAGGTAGAAAACTTTTTTTTAAGAGAGACTAAAACATTATATTCCTTTTAAAAAAAAAAAATCCCAATTCTAGGCAGTGATTAAGGCATGAAATACCAGCGTAGATAAAACTCCTAATGGAGCTAACAGCATCTCTGAAACTTGCAGGCACTACGGTTCAAGGCACTGATGTCCGATGTCCATGTTTGTAATACTTGTTCTTGTATACGGAATAATTTCTAAATTCCTCTGACTGTGGAATCCGCACGGTCTCACAACATGGTCAGGACTGATTTTAACATACTCAGTGTTAGCAGGCAGGAAAACATTCTTCCTGCAAGTACGTGCCTAAAGACAAGTGAACTGAGTCATCCTGTTTCACAAATAAATACAAGCACTGCCCAGTATCCCCTTGGTAATAAAGTATAAAAGCGGGACAGGGAAAGGAAAAGAGAACTAGACCAGACTCATGACATCCACACGGGGCAACCAAAACTCGCTGTCACCAATCCTTCAACCTGCTTTCCCAAGAACTGTTACCATCACTGTCAGTAGGTGCTAAGTAAGCAAGATCAGATTTTGTATTTTCTCCGATTCATTACTGAAAGAAAACTTTTGAAAAGCAGCCACAGAAAGAGATAATCCAAACAATAAGAGATCAGACAAAAAGGTTTTACAGTTACTTCAAGGCATCACATATGCCTTAATACTGGCTATTGTGTTTCTTTTTCTCTTTTGCTTTAACAAAAAAACTTGGTAGAGTCTCTAAAGTGATACGGAGTCTCTAAAGTGATACTTTGGAACATCCTTAGACAATGCCTAAAATCTTGGTCAAGATACTCAACATAAAAATATTATTTCTCTTAAAATGTATTTTAAATTTGCTTAACCTACATTTGGATAATAATTAAACAGAATATTGTTCCATACAGACTCCTAGTTCTCTAGGACTTTACTCATTCGATTAAGTGACTTGTCTGAGGTTAAACTGCTGGTTAGCACAGTTAAATAAGTAACTCAACTCCGGCTGGAAACATGGCCCACTGGTTCTCAGTACTTGTCCCCTGTGTAAGGAATACATCCTTCTGGTTCTTTGCAGGAATGACAGCTTGTATTTGCTACACATTTACTGTGCACCATGTCATCCTCACACATCGGAGGGGTATGGAACAAAGGAGGAGCTTAAGACTCTGAGGTTAAGGTCACATAGCCAGTCAACAGGATTAGGATTCAATTCTGTTTTCTTTCCTTTTTTTTTTTTTTTAAGATTTTATTTATTTCACAGAGAGAGAGATCACAAGTAGGCAGAGAGGCAGGCAGAGAGAGAGGAGAAGTAAGTTCCCTGCTGAGTAGAAAGCATGATGGCGATGTGGGGCTCGATCCCAGGACCCTGAGACCATGACCTGTGCCGAAGGCAGAGGTTTAACCCACTGAGCCACCCATGAGCCCCTCAATTCTGTTTTTTGACCCAAAGATCTGTCAATGAGAAAATTAACTTTCATAACAGTAAACTAGAATAACAAATTAGAAATAGTATCAACAACAGCAAACTAAGGCAAGGGAAAAAAATGTATTTTCTTTGTTTTGACCAAGTAAAGGAATAAATCCAAAGTGTTTTAATAAATTTATTGACTTCATCACACAACTTTTCCAAAAAATTGCTTCAGTAATTTCTTACAACTTGTTTAATTAAAAAATCAAGAGTTAAAACGGCATAAAGTTTTCAGGCCTCCACCTCTTTTATCTTGGGGTATTATTTCATAACCATAAATCAAGGAATGGAACTTTCTGATGCATACTTAATATTACTATTTCTTTCAAAAAAATTCAGTAAAAAATAAATGCAGACCCATCTGTATCCATGAGCTTTCAGGTACTATAAAGCCAAATTAATTTTTTTAATAAGCTAGCAAGACAAGTTTTTTAATTAGCCCTAACATTTCAAGGAAATGAGAAACAAAATTGATAAAACGATTCTGTACTAAAACTCAAGGTCCTGACTTCCCCCATGGCCTGGCAGCTACCCTCCCACTGCATTCTGGCTCTGCCCTCCCAGTGAACTCAAGCTGCCTTTGCCAATCAAGGTCAACACTGTCCTTCCTGCCACAAATCCAGTGTGTATCTTTCAGAGTGCCCAACTTCACTCTGGATACATCTAACATTGCCTGCTAACCTCTGTCCCTGAAAACGAGCCTCCTCTGACATTTAGGACTCCACTCACCAGTCTGGCCGTTCCTTTCTTATCTTCTTTGTGGACTTAGTTATCATTTACTGGCCCCCAAATATTGCTGATCCTCTTCTAATCTTTCACATACACCCTGGATGATAACACTGCTTCCAATAGCTTTAAGAACAACCATTCATTTGCTGAGGACTTTCAAGTCTTTACTTCTCTCCGGGGTCTTCCTCCTCAATATCAGACTGTTATGATAAAGGGCACGGTACGAACATCTTCACTTAGTTGTTGCACCTGTGCCTCCAATTCAACATGCCTGAAACAGAACGGAGCCCCCCCACTCATGTGCTATTCTCTCACGCTCTCCAACACCCAGGCACCTGCATTTCAGCACCTGAAACATCCAATTGGCCTGATCTCCAAATTTTCATTTCTCCAGGACTATGGCCATGTGATCTCTTTCTCTCTCTCTCTCCTCTTTTAAGATTACTTATTTTGAGAGCAAGAGAAAGATCATGAGTATACAGGTGGGGAGGGACAGAGGGAGAGAGAGTCTTGAGCCTTAAGCACACAGCCCAACCCAACACAAGGCTTGATCTCAGGACCCTGAAATCATGACCTGGGCCCAAACCAAGAGTCAGAGTCTTAACCGACCCCACCACTCAGGCACCTCAACTATGGTCTTGTTCTTAGATCAGGGCTCTACTCGACTTAGCAACGACTCTTCCTGTCTGTAGGAAGGGCACAGTCTAGCTAGCCATGTATCTAAAATGCAAATCTGAGCACCCTGCTCCACTTAAAACTCTAATATGGCTCCTCGTTGTCCCCAGGCTAGTCTAATCCCCTCTCCTGGAAGCATGGAATGGGCAGCCTCTTTACCTCTGATCTCTAGTCTAGACTTAATCTCTCAACACTCCAATCCTTCCCTCACCTCCTCCTGCTACAGCCAGGAAACCCACTGAAGGGGTCCTCCCACAGGTGCAGTTGGACTGCCTGAAAACCCCAAGTCAAAAATATCACACCTGCATTTATGCCACAAATGTCTTAACTTACAAGATATAAAAGTGCAATGGGTTCACCTTTGTTATCAACAAAGGACCAGAGGTCTTCATGTATGATCATCTGACTGGAATTCTGCATTCTTTCTTGCCTAGGTCACACGAGAATGTGTCAACTGTGATTTCCAGCTCTGGTTTCTTTCAAGTACAGTAATAACTAGAGACACTTGTGAAGTATCCTGAGTAAACATTCCTGGATCAACCGATCTTTCTTTCTTTTGTTTTGTTTTGTTTTCTTTTTTCTTTTTTACACCTATCAATTCTCGATCTAATCGGACAGAAAATAATTTTTGGCAATTCACCTTTATTGAATCTCTACAAAGTACTCAGCTTAGTTTTCACAGAGCTGAGCCTCTACAGTCTTACATTTCATTTGTTTGTATATCTAAGTAAGATCTCTAATTATAATAACTGATACAGCTGCTATAAATGGGTTTGGAGACACGCCCTTGACTCCTGGTAGGCTACAACTCAAGCAGGGCCGAATGAGTAGCCTACTAAGGCAAGGCCTCAGCACGCTGCAGGCTCCTGTCAGCACGCGCAGGACACCTTGAATCTGAGAGGCCTGCGGATGGGGAGAAGCATGCTCTCCTTTCTCTGGCTTCCACCCTTTGCATATGCTATTCCCTCTGCCTGGAACACACCTTTCCCTCACAACAAACCTAATCTAACTTCTATTCACCCTTCATGTTGTCACCGGAGAGATTTCCTTAGCCCAGCAAACTCCCAGAAGCCTGTGCCTATCAATTTTGTCTTTTAGAAACTAGCTAACTAATTGCTGGAACAGGAAAAGAAACGTTTGGAGGATGACCTTCCCCTGACCCCAAGCAGGACTACCTCTGAGCAGACGAAAGTGCCCCAGAGTTACCTCAGCTTCTTTATGTTAAAATCCCTGCTCTGGGAGGGGCATAAGCTTCATTAGCGTAACATACAATATATGTATGGGCACGTTTTCTGAGTGCGCATGTGCAACTTTAGGTCTGTCTATTACAGGCAAGGATGAGGTCTCCCTTTGCATATTCATTCCAAACCCCAAGAGAAGGGTTACCTGTGTGGGGGAAGCATGGCTTTGGAAATGATCCTGTATTCTCTTTATTTACTATAAATAAAGATGACCTTGTAATGCCACTCTACTTATTGTAGTTGGTCTGTTTCTCACCAAGGAGAAGACTCATGCTGGTTCAGTAACCAACTCTCAACTTGGATGTCATTTTCTCCGGGAAGTCTTGGGACTCCCCAGATCTGATCTGCAAGCTCTCCCTTTACCCTGAGCTCCTTTATGCTTGCAATGGCTTTTTTTTTTTTTTTTTTTTTTTTTAAAGATTTCATTTATTTACTTGACAGAGAGAGGTCACAAGTAGGCAGACAGAGATAGAGAGGGGAAGGAGGCTCCCTGCCGAGCAGAGAGCCTGATACGGGCCTCGATCCTAGGACCCTGAGATCACGACCTGAGCTGAAGGCAGAGGCCTAACCCACTGAGCCACCCAGGCGCCCACCTTGCAACGGCTTTAAAGTCCCTTATCACACTGGAGGTTTGTGAGAATGGCCTCTGGGTTCCTCACGACCACCCACCCTCTAGCACAGTGTCTCACTCATAACAGGGCAGAGATTCTGAGATATACATCACATATATTTATTAAGTGGGTCAAAACAAATGAGATATCTTCTAAACCAAGAGCACCTTGGGCATTTCCTGAAATATCAGTTTTTGATTATGTCCTAATGACATCTTCTATCACTTGCCAATAATAATGGTGGTATCAACTGTATAAGGCTGAATAAACTTGTTTTACAACCAATACCAGCTCCTCAATGGGGAAAAGTAGGTAAGTACACCTAAGGAAATCTTTCCCATTTCTGAGCAAATATTTCAGTACAAAATCAAATTGAAGATACAGAAGTTGAAGACATGGAGACAATGTCACCCCTGAGCAGTAATCCCCAACTGTACTTCAAAACCACCAGGCTGTCAAGGCAGCCGTCCATGCCTTAGTACACTTCTTTCCTTTAGACAAACCAACCTTACATCTGTGTAGGAAACATAGCACAGGCGCAAGCAAGCAAGGCCTGGGAGCCGTCCTGGGGGTGGCCGTTGCGGGGTGGGATGTGGGGGCGGGATGCGGGGGCAGCGCCTGCGTGCACCGCCAGGCCACGCGGGCGGTGGGGGGCGCCTCTCCAGCCCCCGGAGTCCCGGGATGGATCCACCCGGGTGCAGGCGCGGCTGTACACTAACCTCAGCTTCAGAAGAGCCCCCATTTGGCTCCCCCAAGAGGCAACCACACCCCATCCTTTCTGTTTGAGCCTTTCACATGATCAGTGATTCAGCAAGGAGAACTTCCGGTGTTGCCACGGGGTTCACCCCATCAGATCGCCTACTGGGCACCCCAAGCCTCCTGGGGCTACTCGTGGAGGAAAAGCACCCACCTCTGTGAGGAGAAACCACAGAGGGGCTGAACCCAGCCTTAAGGCCCTGGGCAGAGGCCAGTGCCTATGAGCAGTTAGCAGATGTTTGACCACAATGGGATGGCCAGTGGGGTCCACCCCAAAAGACAGTAACTAAGCTTGTAATGCGCTAACTAGGACATGCTCTCCTTTCTGTCTCCTGGCCTGACAAGGTCTCCAGGAGCATCTCCACATGGTCTGCGCCACGGAAGAACAGCAACAAGCCGGGGCTTATTCGGTGGTAGACACCATTGCCATCACCCTCTTCAGGGTTGACTGTTTCTCTCAAAAAGTCCTCAATTTATTCCGTAACAAAACGAAACTGTAGTAAGCTGGGTTTCTTATCACTAAGTAACTTATTTTGGAAATTTCTACCTTATCTTATTCCTCACTTACCTTTGTATTCTAGGGGTAGTTCCCCGTAGGACCCATGATCAGTTTGAGTTTGGTCTGTACTATTTTTTACTTGCTTTCCTACTGACACCAGAACCAGGAGTTTTTATCCCATGGAGCAGGTTTTCAAGACAGGTCTGACTCTTGGGCAACATGCGTTTTAGCTGCGCAGCTCCTCTAATGCACACATTTTTTCTTTTTCAATAAATACAGTGCAGTATTATAAATGCATTTTCTCTTTATGGTTTTCCTAGTAACACGTTCTTTTGTCTAGCTTACTTTATTGTATGAATACATATGATAATAATTATTAATAATAATAAAATAATCTATAATAATACATATAACAAAACAAATATGTATTAATCAACTGCTTATGCTATCAAGAAGGCTTCTGGTCAACAGTAAGCTATTAGTAGTAAAGGTCTGAGGGAGCCAAAAGTTACACACAGATTTTGGATTGTATAGGGTGTGGGGGGGGGCATGCCCCTAAACCCCACATTATTCAAGGGTTAACTGTACTTCCTCCCTCCACCAATCATTAGCCAGCTCTAATGTGCTCAGACAGTTTGGCCAGGGTATAATTTGGGTCATTCTGTCAAAAAAAATCAAGATATTTTTATACACTTGTATTGGTAAAGATGTGGAGAAAAAGGAATGCTCATGCACTGTTGGTGGGAACAGAAAGGGATGTAGCCACTGTAGAAAACAGTATAGAGGTTCCTCAAAACGTTAAAAGAACTACCATATGATCCAGTTATTGCACTACGGGGTCTTTATACAAAGAATATGAAAACAGTAATTTGAAAGGATATGTGCACCCCTATGTTTACTGTAGCATTATTTACAAAAGCCAAATTATGGAAGCAGCGCCAAGTGTCCACCGGTATATGAACAGATAAAGAAGATGTGTATATACATACACATACACACATACAATGGAGTATCAGTCATGAAAAAGAACAAAATCTTGCCATTTGCAACAATACAGATGGATCTAGAAGGTAAAATGCTGACTGAAGTCAGTCAGAGATAGACAAATACCACATGATGTCACTCATATGTGGAATTTAAGAAATGAAATGAACAAAGGAAAAAAGAGACAAACCAAAAAATGACTCTTCACTGTAGAGAACAAACTGAAAGTTAGCAGAGAGATGGTAGGTAGGGGATGGGTGAAACAGGTGAAGGGGATTAGATGTACGCTTACCATGATGAGCACTGAGTAAAGAATGGAATTGTTGAATCACTAGATTGTACACCTGAAACTAATGTAACACTATATGTTAACTGGAATTTAAAAAACAAAGATGTTCATTGTATACATCATGCCTTTAAGGGCTGTATTTTTTGGTTGTTTTCCTAATGAAAAATGTCGATGGGGGTTATGATTTAGAGTTTTACAATGCCATTGTTAACAACTTCAAGCATTACATCATTCTGCTATAGACTGTGTAGTTTTGGCCTAGGTCCTCAGAGGGCTACACTGGCTTAATTTGATTCTCTTTCCTAGCTTGCCTAAAGTGACTATACTTATAAGAAATTAAGATGTAAAACTATTTAAAAATCAAATCAAGCAACAATTTGAGTAATTTAGAAATATTTTTAAAAGCCATAAGAAGTGTAATCAATTCAGGGTTCCTGGCTGGCTCAGTAGGAGCATGTGACTCTTGATATCGGGGTCATGAGTTTGAGCCCCATATGTAGTGCAGAGTTTACTTGAAAAATATTAATCAAGTCAACTTGTCAACTTCATGTCTCCTTAGGAAACCATTTTATTTTCCATATTTAATTATTACTGTAGCTAATCCTGTGTTCTCTCCTCTCTTATGTGGCATTACTAAAAATACTCTAATATAGTACTTAATGGTTAAGGAGGCTTTTAAAAATATAACGAACAGATATTTTTTAAAATGGCATTCCCAAATCTACTGATCTTCAATGTCATGCTTTAGCTCCTTGCTTGTAGCCCCTAAAGATTCCACAGAAATGTGATCGCTGAGGAAACGGAATGTTTTCCTTTCTGGGAAATGTTTCCTTTCTGGTTAAGATAATCATTGGGTTTATGTCACATGAGCAAGCTAACCTGAACTCGATGGGTGAGATGAGTAGAAAGACAAGGATGAACAGACATAAGAAGAAGAATTTTGGAAAGCAATCAAATTTGACTTCTGATCCGTAGACTAGTAAGGGAGGATATAGAGCTGGAACCCAAAGTAAATATGGGTGAATCAGGAGCATGGGTTAGGCGGTGATGTAGCAACTTGCCCTGGAATTTACTACATAAGCTTCTCCTAAGAGAAAGCAAAAGGCAGTAAAGATAATACCCTAAGAAAAAGTTATCACTGGGCAGGCATGCTTTGCTAAGACCCAGGGAGAAAGAAGGGCTACAAACACCATCACCAGTAAAGCAATAGGGTTTTTAATAGGATGGCAGCCTCCCAATCACCAGCTTTATAAGAGCACGCACATGCAAGTACCATTGTGATTCCTGATCCGAATCTATTATTTCAATACCACACCCATTGGTCAATAAATATTACTGAGGACTGCTCCCTTGTGACCTTTCTTCAGACTGTAAGGGGCTAGTAAGGCGACAGGACAGTCCTCTAACAAATGCAAGCAAGAAGGAAGTGCTGGAAAGGAGCACAGCAAGGTGCTAAGGAATGAGTACTGAGAAGGGGCAGTTCACCTCCAGCTGAAAGGAGTATGTCTTCATTTCTTAACAAAAATCAGTTTGCTAATGTTCAAATTTCTACATTTTGAGGAAAATTTAGTTGCGGGCATTTCTTGATTTGCAGATTTGGGGAGCACCTGACCAGGAAGGAGGGACCATACTGTCATTATTTTTTTAAAACTTTTGTGATAAATTTCAAACAAACACAAAAGTAGAGAAATCAAATGATGAACCCACAATTATCAAAGCCAATTTTTCCCCCAAACTTCCTCAGCAGCTTTCGAATATATTGTTTCATGCAAAAAAACATTTTAGTATGTACCCATAACAAATAAGGACTTAAAAATAACTACACAATCATTATCCCCACTAACAAAATGAGCAATAATTACTTCACTGAATTCTCAGTCCATGTGCAAATTTCCCCAACTGTCTCAAAAGGATCTTTTTATTTTTTGGTATCAGAATCCAAACAAGGTGCATATACTGCATTTACCAAATATAACTTGGATTAAACCAAATTTATCCATTTGGGTGACATCTACCAGAGATCATGCATTCAACACATGGGCTCATTGAACTGGCTGTCACCTCAGCACTTCAATGGGCTGTAGATCTGGACCCAGTACTGTCCCACTCTTAAAGCAATGGAGGGGCCAGCTCTTGGCACATAGGAAGGAAGCAGTGCAAAAACCAGAAGACAGAAATGCTGGAGCTAGTCTGTCATGGACTCGCCATCCCCTGGGCTGTGTTTCCCAAATCAGATGATGGAAGGGCTAGAGACTTTTACAAGCACCGTACTGCTCATCTGTGCAGGCGAGGGAGCAGGCAAGGGAAGTCGGTGGGGAAGTCAGTGAGACATGCTTCTATCGCAATGAAGTCCAGGACCTCAATGGAGATGGGACATCCATAACACAGGAAAAGAGGGCACAGCTCTTGCACTAGGCAGCAGGGCCAGCTCAGTCACTGGAATGGTTGACCCACATGATCTCAGGCTATGCTTACCCTAGCACAGGGTCTTCAGGAACAAAAGTGATGAGTAACTGCACTAACCTATTACTTGATTCATATGGTAGGAAATCTCCAAATCTGGTGGCAGAGATTCAAATCTAGCTCCCAGATCTCAGCTGGTTTCCACATGTAGAGCCTCTTCATGAGGCAGAAGCCAGGTGACCTTGGGGTAAGTATCCCAGAGTCACAACTCTTTCTTCCAGGCTTCCCAAAAGGGCTCTTCCACTGTTTACCTGGTAATTGTGCCCCTGGCAAAGGGAGCCCCCTCCTACCCCCCCCAACCTCCCCACCCCCCCCGCCCCCATAGTAAAATCTAAGCCATAATTCTTCCTAATCCTTTCTGACTGAGAGGAGACAGGGCCTCAGCGGGGATTTAGCTTGTGTGGATAGATGGTTAGGACAAGGGCTTGGCTGAATGGCTTGGAGGAATGTGGAAAGAACTAAATAGGTAATGGACTGATTTGGGGAAGGAGTACGATTAGATATACCAGAATACACTCAAAGCATGAGAAATCATCTGGCCCATGTGAATGCCTAGTTGTATCCCACGTGAATCTGATTGCAAAAGAGGTTGTTTAATAATTGTGCGAACACTCTGTTCCACTCTGTGAACGCCAATCTTTGTTCCTAGTCATCTTGATGCTTACTCAGTAGGTTCAGGGAGGAAAAATAAAAGGCCATGGTGGCAGAAATGGATGCCAAGCCTGGGCTAAACCACAGGGTGTCCCTCTCAACCAAGTTAATGATACGGTTCCTTGAAGGAACCAGACAGCTCCTTGTGGAGAGTTGATTACAATGGACCCTTTTCATAATAGAGGGGTATATGATCTGTCCTTAGTGGGAAAGACATTTATTCTAGATCTGGATTTGTTTTCCTTACCTGTCAGACCTCTGCTGGAATAACACTGAAGCCCTGATACACTGTCACGGCACCTCGCAGGACCATGCTTCTACCCAGGGATACCGGAGGGAACGTGGTGATAGGCCAGTGCCCGTGAGGGTCACAAACATTATCCTGTTATGGTCCAGAAGCATGCAATCATAGCCGAATGGAAACAAAGTAACAGAGATGGCTTGGGGACACACCTTGATATTATGATGCCATCTGGGATAGGGTATGCACACTGAACCAGTGTCTGACAAGGTGATGTTCACCCACAGCCAGAATACAAAGGGCAAGCACAGGGGCCACTTCCTCTGATGACTTAATAATACATTTGCAAAATATTTTCTTCCTATTCAGTAACTCTGCCCTGTCATTCTCCCAGGAGAGAAGGACTTCCACGGGAATCCACAGGCCGGGCCCCACTGGATCAGAACCAAGGCTGACCACTTTCGCCTCCCCATGCACTGGGAAAATGAGCACCCAAGCCAGACATGGTTGTCTTCTGTGGTCAGTGCCACTACGGTTTCTCAACTGGACTTATGCAATAACCTCCAAGTCAGTCTCCTTCCTCTGCTTTTCTCCCCTAAACTGTGCTTCCTCTCTAAAGCTTCAATCAGTGCCTATCACTCCCTCACTGGCAATGGCTTCCCCTTTCACTTAGAATAACTCCGAGTCCTACCCAAGACCTGCCATGCCCTTTCTACCCGGCCGCAGCCTCCCCACCGGACTGCAACGCCCTCTTCTCCTGCCCTTGTTTCCTGAACTCCGGTCACCCCGGCCTCTCGCTGAACCTCAGACACGTCGAGTACCAGCCTAACTCTGGGCACCTGCTGTGTCTGCCACAGGATCTCTCCTCCCTCAGATCTTCAGCTCCTGCTCATCTTTCAAGCGTCCAGTCCAGTTTCACCTCCTTAGGGATACCGGGTCACCCTCTGCCGTGCCCTTCCTGACACGCTCTACCACGTCACCCACGTCCACTTTCCCCAGAGTGACTGTTACTGCCCAAGAGAAGGTATTGACTGACTGACTGACTGAATTGGATGCAATGCTAGAATGTGAACTTGGCGAGGCTTTATCCTCTGCCCTACACCACATGGTCAAACCAGTGCCTGGCAGGCTCCGGTTGGTGCCCCACACATTTTTATAGATTGACTGATTTTTGACAGAGGGAGGGAGAGGAAAAAAGATGACGGCAACTCAAAGCAAGCAGGGCCACTCATAGCTCCACTACCAGGCAAGATACTGGGCAGGCGCAGGGGGAGCGTGCGATGGGCACACGATGAGCAAAATCAGCAAGAGCATGTATGGCCTTGCAACCAGAAGCAGGAGAGAGACATTTCCTTTTGTGGCGTCACGTGTATGTGCATAATATTTATTTATCTTCTGTTTCCTTTCCTCCCCCACCTCCTTCCACTTTGACGATAAGGGTGTGCTGCTTAAATGTCCCTTGGGGTATACAGTGGAAAAGGCACTGCAACAGAACTGGAGAAGAAAGAGCTACCACTCACAGCTACCACGAGGGAAGGAGTGAGAGTGTTCTTAATTATACATGGAATAGGTGCATCATGTCAGAATGACATTAAAGAAAAAAAAATGAACACCCTCCACCCTGCTTCATTTTCCTCTATGGAACCACCTGCCCTGTTAGAGAGTCACTTGTGAATTCATTATCCCCACACTGGAATGTAAGTGATTTAAGGACTTTGTTCTGTTCCCTGATGTCACCCGGCACGTGGTAAGCACTCAGTAGTTACTGAATGTATGAATGAATGAATGAATGAACGAACGAAGAACACGTCCAGAATCTATTTCTATTTTTAATACTACTTGGATATCCTCGAACGAACGAACAAATGAATGAATGAATGAAGAACCAGTCCAGAATCTATTTCTATTTCTAATACTACTTGGATTTCCTCTAAGGGGAATAACTTCCTTTCCACTGTGTCCAGCCTCAGTGACAGGGTACCATGTACCTGCCTCCCAATATGAAGGCAAAGGGTCTCTGGAGGCCTCCAGCCCTTCTCCCTGTTCCAGTGCCACCAGGCGGTAGACACCTCACTTAAGCTTCAGGAGGTGATTTCCCTACCCTGTGACTTTGACTCCTGAGCGACACAAGGAATGGCTGGCCCTTCATTCATTCCTATGCCTTCCTATTACGTGTGTCCCTTGGCTTCTTCCACGTGGCTCCTTGGTTCCCAGGAACAACCCTGAAGGCCATCCATTTCCTAGACGGGGTCTCCAGCCATTCTTTCAACTCTGGGGACATCAGACACCCTTCCAATAAATTTCCGTTTTGCTTAAGCTGGTCAGAGTTCATTTCTGTTCCTTCTCAACAGAAGAACATTAAAGCCAAAACAAAACACTATTAAAGAAGCACAGAAATCAGCTGTTTGTATGTATACAGGGTTTTGGAAGAGAAATCACCTCAAGTCCTTCCATCCTAATCAAACCATTTTCATTTTTACATATTCCTGTTAAATCTTTGAACATTTGTGTTCACGTCGTGTATTGTTGCAATTGTGGTATATGTAATAGGTTGAACTACGTCCCCTGCATGGATGCTGAAATCCTAACCCCCAGTACCGTCAAAGTAACTCTATTAGGAAATAAGGTTTTAGTAGATGATCAAGTTAAAAGGAGATTATTAGGGTGGGCCCTAACTCAAGGACAGGGAGAAAGCCACAAGAAGGGGGAAGCAGGGATGAAGGCAATACATCTACTGGCCAAGATGCAAGGTACCTGAGACAACTGCAAGCTAGGATGGGGCCGGGGGCAGAGACTCTGCGACCCTGCGCTCGGAAGGAACCACCCTGACCACGCCTTCCTCTCACTTCCAGCCTTCCTGAGGCACAAATGTCTCCTATGTAAGGTAAGCCACCTGGTTTGCGCTACTGAGTTACAGCAGCCTTAGCGAATTCATACACTACACGTGATTTTCTTTTCCATTTTTCTTCTCACTTTAAAATTGTAGCCATCTCTTTTCCTGCTGTTGCAGGGTCTTCCGATCCATATTGTCAACTGTTGTGAGGTAGTGACCCACGCAGGTCCCCAACTCACTAATCTGCTATGACTAAACATTTACTTTCCTTTGACTTTTGTGCCATCACAATGTTGTGAAGAGTATCTTGTGCATACAGCTTTCTTCCTCCTTTTGGATGACTTTCTGAAAACACACCACCAGGGGTGGATGACAGGATCAGAGGGGATGAACATGAGGCCCAGCGCTGAGCGGCTTTGCAGAAGGAAGACAATGACTGCTCACTGCCTCCAAGGGCACGCAAAGGAATGAATTTTGAATTCTGAATTTGAAGAACACTTACTTAAGGTAATGGGAAAGAGAGCTCTGAAGGGAGAAAAGAGGAACAGGCAGAAAGTGAGACTCGGGTTGCACAAAAGCCTATAAACTCATTTAAGGAATTGGGACTTAATTCTAATAGTGGGAAAGAGTTGAACATGAACAGTGACTCTGACTAGAGTGTAAGAAAGCTTGGTCTGAGGAAGTAATGGGGAGGCTGTGAGGGGAAGGGTTAAGGAACCTGATGAGAGAGGTGACCCTGAGATCCAAAGGATGGGATTTAGTGACTCCCTCAGGAGGGGAGCAAGGACTCCTGGTTGTCCAGCCTCCTCAGCTGAGGGCCTGACAAAGGCAGGAGATATTCACAAACTTCTTCGAGCCCCACCTGCAAGTCCCACCGTAAATCCTCCCAGTATACATGACACGAGTTAGAAACTATCACAACACAACTGGGGGTAATAGCATTTCCTCACCATTCACCAATGCTCTGAATTTTCCCCACGAAGTGTGACCCTCCTGGGACACGGTGACCTTCTTGTCACCATGATGATGGTCACTAGCCATCATCCTCTTCTACCTGTCCTCAGAAATGCCTCCCCTGACCAGGGAGTCCACACCTCCTTGTCCGTTCCCTCCCTTGACCCATCCTGTTCCCTCTCCTCCTGTCCTTGGAATTTCAGTCCTTCAAGGGACACCCTCCACCTTCATCAAGGCTGTTGAAACCTCACCCCTTCTTACAGATTCAGTTGCCTCCCTCAAGTGCATGCCACCGTACCCACACAGCAAGGTGGTGGCATGGCTGAGGGAGCTCTTACTCTTGTGCTCACCGCACAGTATTCACTTCTAGAAGTACGACAGGAAATCCTGCCGTTGGAGCTATAATCATTAGAGTTTGCTGCACTTCTTTAAAGAGTCAATACAGTTCAGTGGTTAAAAATGAACCACTTGGTATGACAAGTTCTATTTGTAGATCCAAATCCCATTTCTGCCCCCGTCCTGGGTGAGTGACTTAGGGCAATCTATCTCTGTATACCTGGGCTTTTTCATCTGTAAAAACGAGGATAATAATACCAACACCATAATACCAATAATACCAACATGGCAGGTAGTTACGAAGATCAAATGAGCTAATACATCGCAACACATTCAATAAACGTTAACTCGTTACTCTTGTCCAGGGCACAACAGGCCACGCCACTCATTATCTGACCAGCTGACTGGCACCAACATGAATATCAGTGTAAGGGAAGATTCTCCTTTTAAAGAATGTAAACATCAGGGGTGCCTGGGTGGCTCAATCGGTTAAGCCTCTGCCTTTGGCTCAGGTCATGATCTCGGGGTCCTGGGATCAAGCCCCGTGTCGGGCTCCCTGCTCAGCGGGGAGCCTGCTTCTCCCTCTCCCTTGCTCCTCCTCTCCCCCTTGCTTGTAATCTCTCTCTCTCACATAAATAAAAATCTTTTTAAAAATTAAAAAATAAAACAATTCCATTTATTTTTTTTTTTTTTAAAAAGGACGTAAACATCATTCCAAAAACGTGGTATTAATTCAAATCAGTGAGTGTTTACCAGGTAAGTACTGTGATAGCATAGTAGCTACTGTATTAGACAAAGTTTTCTCTGGTGTTCAAAAAGGCATCAGTGAGTCTCAAACACCCAGAAAGAGCCTCAAAAAGGTTCAGACAAATGCGCCGACTCCATTCTTAGCTCTCTACCTACAGGAACTTGGGTACACAGACACGAGGGGAGCAACTTCTCAAACGGGGTTGTGATGACACAGAGTACCCACCCCAGAGGGCTGACGAGTCCCCGAGGCCTGCGCGTGCAGCCCCTGAGATGAGCCCTCCTCACTCCCAGGGGAAAAACGCCCTGGCCCAGAGGCAGTGGAGAGGGGCCCAATCAAATGGGTTTCACAGGAAACAGTCCGACTAAGGACTCTACACCAGCTTCTGGAAAAGGGAGCCCCCGAACAGGGTGGGCCTGGGAGACTCACCATTGGAAGCTCGCATCTGCCGCCGGCGTCCCACGCGGTCCAGCCCAATGGGGGTGCTCTGGGAGAAGGTGAAGGGCCGGAAACGGGCCGAAACCGCCTTGTAGGGCAGCACCCGGTGGGCTGGCACGGGAGGCCTGGCTGCTGGCTACAAAAGGAAAGCAAAACGCTGTGAGGGGATGCCAGGAAGTGGCACCTCCCGCAGAGCCCTTCACAGGCACAGCTCTGAGCAGCTTGGCCCTGTCACCTCCAAACCACTCACACACGAGAGACGCTGTCTCCAAATCGTGGCAAGGGCTTCAGGCTGCACCCAGGCCCGGCTGCAATGACTTCTTCCAAGATTTTAAACCACCAGTGTCGACTCAAGGGCTCTTACCTCCCGGCAACACATTTCATGTCACTTGTCAGCAATATACCAGGAGTAACACTCAGTAAAAGCAAAGCAAAGCGTCAAGAAGAGGAGAAGCAGATTTAGGAAGTGGTGGCTTTCTCACAGGGGCGGAGCGGAAGGGTAAGAAGACGTTTTCCAGCAGCAGCCTCCCGGGGAAGCAGCCGTTCCTGGATGACGAACTTGGACCGGCATTCCCGCCTGGCACATCCACGTGCAGGCACTACGTAAGTATTTATGGGAGACAAATGCTCCTTACCTCAACTATCCTGACAACTGAGCCGTATTAAAAAGAAGAGTTGGATTCCACTTTCCACAAACTTACCCAGATCTCCTCTGTGCCCTGTTGATGTTCCCGCACGAACCATCTCTACAGATCGAAGGCCGCGCCGGCGTGTGCTTTCCTTACTTTTTCTTTGTATTTTCCCACCTATTTCCCTAAATGAGCCTTCGCGTGTACAAAGTGACCTTATCACATTCCTTCTTAACACTCTGGAGGGAAATAACTTCTAAGTGCTTTCGATTTTCCCCATACTGTGTTTCAAGTTAAAACAGATTACAGTCTGCTTTGTGGTTCAGAATAATTTCCTAGCGTACTGCACATGTTAATACCACAGAAAGTTCCTGGGATTCTTCCACTTCATTTTTTTTACCTTCAGAATGCAATTCAATTTAACTCAATTTAACAAGAGGAATTTGAGTGCTTGCTATAAACAAGGCATTAGGCTGGGCTTTACAGGGAGAATGTAAACATAAAATCCAATAGTAACATAGATTACCCCCCTCCCTTTTAAGAGAATTTTAGGAGTTATTGATGATACCAGGTAGCAAGCTCAAAAACTGGAACTTGGTGCTCACTCGTACTGTTCTGGGAACCCCTGACCATGGCTGGGTCTCACCAAATAACATACACTCCTCCTGAACAGGGCCTTTATGTAAATGTTTTGTAGCCTCAAAGTGCTCTTTGGGTAACTGGTAAATACTTGTTGAAATACTAAGGGGAAAATAATAAGGATTTTTAGTCTATTGATAAAGTAGTTGTAAAGCAGCAACTTGAATGTAAAGAGTTAAAAAAAATGGTAGGAAAGTGATTTCCTTAGCTCCTAAAAAACCACTTTCTTATTTTCTTCTTATCTTTACTTTTTAACATTGGAGGACACTTTCTCATTCAAGAACTTCTTTCAAGAAGCTCACTGACGATGCACTGTTACCTTCTCCTTATTAAGATCTCAGGTGATTTAGAACAAACAGCACACTAGTTTAACATATTGTTTGAGACTCCAGGAAAGACAGAAGATTAGTAAAAGGCATCCGCATGTCAGATGGTAAGTTAATTCATGAGTGTTTTCAGAGTTAGGAAGAAAGTCTGGGAGTTTGTTGTCCTTGAAGCAGAGAGAAGAAAGAAAAGCAGCAGTCTGTTTAGTTCACAGAGGAGAACAAAGGCCAGGAAGCTGGAGGGCTCTGTTAGCTTTGGTAGAAGCAGCCAGGTCTTACTTGGGTTAGAAGACTCTCGATTTCCTCTGTCGGGCTGTTCCCATAGAAGCTGACACCGCCTATCACAGAGATGGGGCGTCTTCTCCAGCTTCCTTTGGGGCAGCCCACAGCAGCGCTCTGGTCTGCAGTGTCGCTCTGGTCTGTAGTGTCCGTGGAGGCCATGTTGGGCAGGTGGTCTCCCTCCACAGTGTCTTCTTTCTGGGGGTCTACAGCAACTGAGTCTTCAGGAATGGACAGACTCCGGTTGGCCAGCTGTCCATAGTCGGAGAGAGGTCGAGGCCTTGCTCTTCTCCCAGAACCCCATTTCCTCCTGGTGATCCTCTGAGACTCGGTCCTTTCTTCATCCCGGGATGAGTCCCGCCTCCAGGATTCCTCTGTCACAACCTTTTCAAATGCGAACAAGTTAGGTGAGCACCCAGATCCAGGAAGGTATTGAAAGGAACAAGCCATACATAAGCCCTCCCATCGTCTTCAGCCCTGCCTTATGGCCTTCTTGATTTACTTGTTTTTAAAAAGTTATTTCTGTTACAGGAAGGCATAACTGAAATGTGCATTAAAATAAGCAATTCATCTTTAACTGGAAGCTGAATTAAAACCATAATTTAAATAGTGATGTGTGGTGAGCAAGGATGAGCTATGATAAAAGATATTAAGAAAACCAGTACCATTGTGAGTTGTTAGAAAGTACTTTAACTATGGTTTCACCCAAATTAAAATATAAAATATACATAACAATAGCACAGGGAAATACAGGACTCTAGAAGGGGAAATGAATATGTAATGCTTTACAAAGCCGCTCTAAGGTATTTTCTTGCAATAATCTTTAAAAACAGAAGGTGCTTTAACAAGATGAAGTTTGGGCTGTTAGGGCCAGACTCTCAAGGAGTTAGGTCTGGTGAGAAGAGCACTGAACAAGGATTCAGAGAACTAGATCAGGCTACTAACTAGCTATGACCCGGGACAAGTTAACAACTAACCATTCAGGACTAGACAATCCCACAGCTGGGTAGTCTGTGGTCCTAAACACTTTTCAAATTGTTCAAATACTTTTTTCGGAGGTGACCTAATGCACCAGCAAAAAACCATGAGGTTGGAAATGAACAGTCTGCTGTGTAAGTCAGCCTGGGCCACAAGCTAGCTTCGTAACCTTGGGCCAGTTACTTAAGGTCTGCGGATTTGGTTCTGCAGCTATTCACTGGGGAATAATGGGTCCTTGTGTGGATGAAATGCTATACCAATGATAAGTGAAATAGCCCTTATCAGCCACAGTTAATTATTGCTCTTAAAAAGCCGTGTGTGGAATAACCATGCCCAGGTTCAGCCCTGCCTGCAGATAACCTCTATGTCAGCACACCCCTCAAAGTCTGCGTTCAGAGGAGGGCTGCTGCCTAGTTCCACAGGAGGTTTCTCCCACCCTTGGTTATTATTTTTTTTAATACCTTTTTTTAAAAAAAAAGGTTCCATTTATTTATTTATTTATTTATTTATTTATTTATTTGGGAGAAAGAGAGAGCAAGGACAAGCAGGGGGAGAGGCAGAGAAAAAGAAAAAGGGATAAACAGACTCTCCGCTGAGCAGGGAGCTCAGTGCCAGGATCATGATCTGAGCTGAAGGCAGATGCTTAACATACTGAGCCACCCAGGTGCCCCCCTGGTTATTATTCAAAAAATAAAATAAAAACTAAAACCACTCCAGGGCCTGGGGAAAAGAACAAGAACAAGGAGAGTTGTACTTGAGGGCAAGACAGGCAGAGCAGGCCACCCAGGCCTGGAGGCTGGCAGCAGAACTGCCCCAGGCAGCCCTGCCCTGCCCCCAGGACTGGTCCAACAGGTCATGCTGCTTGCTAGTCAGTGGCAACCAAGAGCTCAAACACAGTTCCTGTAATTTCCAATCCCATGGCCTCAGTGGTCCCTAAGATTATACACAGCTGACTTCTGAGAAACACAGGGGTTCGAACTGCCGACCCCAGGTGCAGTCAAAAAAACTGCTTGTTACCTTTTAGCTTCCCCCAAACTTAAGTACTAATAGTCTCCTGTTGGATGGAAGTCTTACAGATAATAGTCAATGAACAGGTGTTTGGTATGCTATACATAGTATATACTGTGTTTTTATAATAATGCAAGCTAAAGAAAAAAATGTTATCAAGAAAATCACATGGAAGAGAAAAGACATTTAGCATATTGAACAGTATTTATTAAAAAAAAAACAAAACCATGTGGAAGTGGACCCACACCGTTCAAACCTGTGTTGTTCAAGGACCCACTGTACTATGAAAAATCAATGATGAGCAAAGAAAGCAGAAAGGAATTTATAGACACTCCACTGCACTGCCATCATTTTTCAAATTAGGAAAACGAAAACCCAGGCAAGTAAGGTGACTGGCCCAGGGCCAAACAGCCCACACACAGAATGACATGGAAATGGGGGTCTTGAAATATCTGTTCCCGCTGTACCAAGTCACCTCTGCTCAAAAGCTAGTAAGTTCTAGCAGTCACCGCTTACCTTGGTGTTGCTTCTGACTGCAAAGAACTTCATATTAAAATCAAGTCACCACCGAGGGGTCTAGAATATACCACTGTGCCATCGAAACTCTTCTGAGCTCAAGGTATTCAAGAATAAACTTCCCCCCCAACCCTGAACTCCCTTATCTGCCTGAAAGCAGAGCCTCCCCAAAGAACTCCGTTGTCATAAATCCACTATCTTGAGATAGGATTTTTTCCGCTCTTCCAACCGGGGAAGATGTGGCTCTTATCAGCTGAGAAGAGAATCCCTGGCCTCAGTCGCTGGTGGCCACAAAGCTATCAGACCTCCCATTCATCTTTCCTAAATCACTGGGTTTCCCCTAAGTGCCCTTCTCCACCTCCCCTTCCCCAAGTAAGAAAGTATAAATGCCCCCAATTCTAACCACTTCCTGGAGTCACTTTTTCCTGTCAACTCCCACTTATCCACATGAATGAAAACCTGTCTTTTCTCATCTGTCTTTTGTCAGTTCAATTCCACACCCTCCCCCCAACTTAGTAAGCCTAAGAAGATAGAAAAAAGGGGTTTCCCCTCTGATACCATCACTGGGAAAATATGAGAAATCATGAAAAAGTTAATATTCTTTGCATTAGGGACGCCTGGGTGGCTCAGTTGGTTAAGCAGCTGCCTTCGGCTCAGGTCATGATCCCAGGGTCCTGGGATCGAGTCCCACATCGGGCTCCTTGCTCGGCAGGGAGCCTGCTTCTCCCTCTGCCTCTGCCTGCCTCTCTGTCTGCCTGTGCTCGCTCGCTCTCTCTCCCTCTGTCTTTGACAAATAAATAAAATCTTTAAAAAAAAAAAATATTCTTTGCATTACATATGAAAAACAGGATATTATGGAGAGTTTAACTACATTATAACTCAGTGGCACAATTTAACCACACAAGAATAAGCCATTTATGTTATCACCCTGTGATAAAAAGGTTCAGAGACAAGGTGTCAGAAAAACAGAAGCAAGACAAAATTACAGGCAAGGAGTAGTCTAACTGGTAACAAATCTACCAGTTTTTTTTTTGTTGTTCTTTGGGGTTTTGTTATGGTTTTTTTTTTGCACTTACGTAACTGGCAGCATGCCTCCCTGAAGGCTTGCTGATGCAGATAGGAAAATAAGGAAATGGGTGTCAGGAGACACACGAGGCGGACTTAGCTGTTCAGGTAGGAAATCCTTCTGAGACCAAAACATACTCCAGGAAGTGAGGAGGCTGGATAAAGGCAGGTATGCTCAGAGCAGGAAATGAGAGGGCAGGAGACATGCACAGGATTTCTTTAACATGCCTCAAGGGCCAACTCCTGTTCCCACCAGGGGGTACTCATAAGAACCGACTGTCCTCCTCCTCCGAGAACTATTTACACAGTCCCACTGAACCTACAAAAGGAGAAAACAGCCTTTCCAAGTGGTACTGAATATTTTAGGAAGAGCAAAAATTAATTAACAGAATAATATATACAATCCAAAGGTCCGCTTTACTCCCAGCAAAAGAGGGAGGGAGAGACAGTGATTTACATTCCTTGTAAAACAAATCTGAGCTTTGATGCGTATTCTAAAACTGAATCTTCTTTTGGCAAAGTCTGTGTACTTATGGAATACAAGGGGGTTCATTCCAGGGAACAGAGTTTGACTGGGATTATACCTGCAACTGCAAACCCCCGCCAATGCCCTGCCCCCACGCTCCACAAGTTCTAACCTACCCCAGACTCCGCTGCCACGGGCAGTGGTGGCCCACAGACACACTGAAGGAACAAGCAGTTGACCACATCCATGCTCCCCGAGCTTCCTTCTTGCCTTTACAACAAGACAGTGAGGGCATAAGTGGCCATGCCGGAGGAGCTGTGTCTTCGGATGCTCCTCCTCACAACCCGGCAGCCTGGCCTTCAGGTCAGTCCTGCTCTAAGCTTGACTGGCCAATTCTCACCCAAGTCGTCAACAAACTCTACGGGCGGGGCGCAGCTGCCCTTTAACTCTTGCTTCTCTGTATCGTTTTAAAGTACTTTCCCTCATCAGGAGTCCTGAATTTCTTTCCTTTTTTTTTTTTTTAAAGAATTTATTTGTATATTTGACAGAGAGAAAAAGAGAGAGAAAGCACTAGGAGGGATGGTGCAGAAGGAGAGAGAGAAGCAGGGTCCCCGCTGAGCAGGGAGCCTGATGCCGGGCTGGATCCCAGGACCCTGGCATCATGACCTGAGCCAAAGACAGACGCTTAACCCACTGAGTCACCTAGGCACCCCAGGAGTTCTGAATTTCTTCTTCAAGATGCCTTTCTTTCCTTAAAGAAGTAAAAAGCCAAGCTAGATCTTCCCTCCAAGGAGACACTTCAAAACGCGTTTCTTTCAAAACCACAGCAAGAGTTGTTATTCACTGAGGGAAAAAGACTTACACACAAAGCCCTCATGTCACATATTCAGAAGCTTCCTCAAAGGGAAGTTTCATGGATCAAATAACAAGAGTGTGGGTTGAATCATGCCCCCCAGAAGGTATGCTGAAACCCCAACCCCCAGGACCTGTGAATATGATCTTATTTGGAAATACAGTCTTTGTAGATGAGATTGAGCTCGGATGAAGTCAGGCAGGATTTGGGGAACCCTAATCCAACGGCCAGTACCCTTAGAAATAGAGGGAAATTTAGACACAAAGATGAAAGTAAAGACAGTACTATGAGGACAGAGGCAGAGAGCGGAGTGGTACCATCTATAAGCCAAGAAATCCCGGGCAGAGGCCAGAATGGATCCGCAGACTTCTGGCCTATATAATAATGAGGGTACGTCCTCTTGTTTTGAGCCCCCTAGTTGGTGGCAATTTGTTCCAGTAGCCCTAGGAAACTCATACAGCAACGTAATTCGGAAGGAAATACTACAAGCAGAGAAAATTTAAGATGCTTTGGGAAGATGGAAAAAAAATCAACCAGAGCAGAGCTTTTCCAGTGTGTGAGCCAAAGGTATTCTCAAGATGTGCACTAACCCAGTAAGCAAGCCTCCCACATTGCCTCAGCACCCTGAGCACTGTAGGGAATTCAGGGGCAGTCCCAGAACCGGAGGTGATACAAGAGCGCATCTCGACAGCTCACACGGCAGAAGGCCAGCCATATGCTAGCAGTGGTCACCGTGGCTTCTGAATGTCCCTGTGTGCAGAACCACCGCAGGTCCAAGGCCACCTTACCTAACCCCTACCACCGCCATAGGTAACGATTCATGACATTTTATCACTTAATGACACTGGGGCAAGGACTCCCTCCAGTGCACAGAGCCGAGGTAGAGAGGCCATTCACAACGCAGTGTCTGACTTCAAAATCACGGTCCTTTCCACCATGCAGCTCTGCATCCTCAGCACACACTTTCACAGAAGCAAGACAGTACTTGGTAGGTCTTCTGCCTTTAGCTGCAGCCCCGGTTGGAAGGGGGTGGAGGTGTGGGGAGGGAAAGGACAGGAAGAGAGGCTCTGAAGGTACTCCTGCAAGCTGGGGAGAGACCCCTTCCCCAAATCACTGCTTTAAATGCATAAAATAAAAATTAAAGAAAATCTTATAAAATTTATAAACATTAAGTAAAATTTTAAATGCATAAAAGATATAAAATTATAAAGTAATCAGATTATCCTGAAATATAATTATCAAAATATTAAAAGAATTAAAATAATAATAAATGTAAAACACATAATAAGAAGGCTAGCAATCAGTCTAAAAACGTCCATACTTTGGAAGTACTGATGAAGAGATTTCAAGAGATCAACGAAAAGTGTTGTATGATGTGAAAAAGATTTTGGTATCTATGGGTGACAAAATCACAGGTGTTGATAGAGTACTCTTACTGCCTACACTCCTAAACTGAAGGAAATGCTATATTTTACCTACAAGGTAGTGAAAATAAAGCCCCACCCATCAATTTCTGTTGACAAAACCACTGAATGAACCGAGGTTCAAAACTCCCAGGTCGCCTAATTTCATAAGCCTAATTATGGTACCAGCTCGGTACTCTGACTCCTGAAAACTGAAATTTTAGGACTTACACACTGTAAAATTTAAGAAGTGGCATCTCACTATTTAGAGCTATACATCACTAATTTCCCTTAAATGAAAATTAATGTGTCATAAGACTATGTATGCATATGCCTTTTTTCCCTTTTCTTTTAGTGCAGATTTGTTACCTGGATTATCGAGTGCTTGGAATGAGATGGGTTGTAAACATATGTCTGAGGATTTTAAGTGAGGGAGGGAAGTCATAAGATCCCAGATCAACTACTACATTTTGAGAAGCTGAAAGTGAGAACAAGAAAATCTTCACATATTTAGAAAGATGAAAGCTTGAGTGCTAGTAACATTTTTTCTTTGTTACTTTAACACCAGAAAGATAGTCTTAGTTACTTAGAAATCTTAAATTGTCATCAACTTGCATTTATAATCTACCTAAAATCATATTTTCAGGTAAGTAAAGAAGGCATTATTATACCCATTTTAGAGATGAGAACCCAATCACAGAGAAGGCACCAGACTTAACGAAATAGGGTGCATGAGAGAGATCAGGCACTTAACTAAATGTCACCTTTGCAAGGCCAGCATGAGACATGATGTAGATGTACATAAGAAAAATGCAATATGGTTTATTGCAAAAACCCTGAGCAACAACTTCCACAAATACTAGACCTTGTAAGGCTGCCCCACAAAAAGCCTCAGTGTGTTTATCCCTTTCACATCTCTTCACCTCCGGTTTATGCTTCCCCTTTGATGAATTCTCTGGGCTGTTTGTGGCTCTTCACTCATCACTGTATGCACACATACATTTCCCCCAGACTCTTCCTCTCTACTGTTTCCTCCCCCCTCCAGCAGCACAGCTCACCTTCACCCCTCCTCTAGGCTCCATTCCCTTCTCTCTCCTCATAGAGCAGAACTTCTCCCTTCAACTGATCACACACGGAAAGCTAACACAGTTGGTTTTGTTGAACTTACTGAATCATGTTTGGTTTCTTATCTTTAATTTTTAGAACAAGTGGGTGGAATAATCTTTCTTTCTCCAAAGCTGCCTTTTCTTTTATAGATCTTGATGGTGTGTGTGTGCATGTGTGCGCGTACACACACCCGTGTGCATATGGACACTGTACTAGCATAAGGGGGTGCCCACCAGAAATGGACTGCCTATCACCCGGGTGTGCTAATTCTCCCTCCTCCTAACATTCCAGGTGTTCACACATCTTTTCCTACCACACTTAGGCTAGTTAAGGAATAAACAGCAAGGTGGGGCACTTCTGAAATTGCCCAAGCAAGGAGAGGAGAGAGGTAGCTTTTGACTTGGTCTGAGATAAGTAAATGGCCAGACACCCATCACTGAACTATGGACCACTGTAAAAATCATGCATGTTTAGCCTGGCTCCATTCCACCTTTCAAGGTTTCTTCTACTTCAAACTAGTTCCTATGAAGGGATAGGCACCATCATAAACGTGTTGCTCCCCCTTCTCTGAGTCCCAACTTGGACGGGCCCTGGGCAAGAAACGGAAGAGAAAGTAGAAACCCATTCATTTACTGAGTTTTTCCATCCATGGCTTAAAGGCAGAAGTATATATTAATGCTGGGTGACATTCTTACCAATATGCTGCATCTTTTAAGATGCAAGGTTTCAAGCTGGAAGAACCTTAGGGGCTGTTGGAATTATGACAGCAAATGAAATGGGAGTGACTAACCACAACCTGTTCTGATTCTTACCAAATGAGATCACACACACACTGGGAATTTTGATGTAACTCTTAAAATTAAAGAAAGAGAGAAGGAAAGGAACTATTATAATCTGGAATGCTGTGGTCTTGTCCTTTGCATTCAGGGAATAGGCCATTTGTTAAAAATAAAAAATATGACACAGCATTAGAAATATTTTTAAAAATATATTAATGCTTCCAAGGCCCTGGAAGTAAAAGAGGAGTACAGTGGACTTTAATTGCCCTTGCATGTATAAAACTGATGATAAAATATCCTTAAAACACCGTAAATCTACAACCTGTTTTATAGACAGAATAGGAAATTTATTAAAAATGCAAATATCGGAGGTTCGTGGAGAACACAATATTCTTAGCCTAGTTCTGTAAGCATAAAAAGGCACTTAAATATTAAATATCATCAAAGACTTAGAATAATATACTGAAGAAAGTAGTATAGCTGAGCTCATCCTCACTTTATTTAAAAGAAAGAAATGAAGTCTGTCCGACTGTGATGGACCCCATTCTGGACCCTCTGACCACATCCCAAGTCCCCAAATCCCATCACCCTTCCGTGGTGGGAGGGTGCTTACCACTAACCCTGAGCAAACACAGGACCGGTGATTAGTTTGCTTCCCCCGGCCTTTGTAATAGTCACTTAAGGGAATCCCATTTTTTGGACTTATCCAAAAACCCAGACCATCCTACCATCTCCAAAATCAACAACACAATGCTGGGTTAGACATCTAAGCAGAGGAAATAATAGAACTGTAGGCTGCAATTTATGCCTAGACTCATTAAGAATAAAGACACATTTTTGGGGTGCCTGGGTGGCTCAGTGGGTTAGAGCCTCTGCCTTCGGCTCAGGTCATGATCCCGGGGTCCTGGGATCGGGCTCCACAACCGGCTCTCTGTTCAGAGG
This sequence comes from Mustela putorius furo, assembly GCF_011764305.1. Classification (NCBI taxonomy): domain Eukaryota; kingdom Metazoa; phylum Chordata; class Mammalia; order Carnivora; family Mustelidae; genus Mustela; species Mustela putorius. The sequence continues at coordinate 5,317,175 of NW_025422171.1, forward strand.
GGAGCCTGCCTCCCCCCCTCTCTCTGCCTGCCTCTCTGCCTACCTGTGATCTCTGTCTGTCAAATAAATAAATGAAATAAATAAATAAATAAATAAATGAAATCTTTGAAAAAAAAAGAAATAATGACACATTTTAAAACTACCACGTTATAAAATAAATGTAGAAAACAATTCCATCTTAACATCTTAAAATGTATTTATCTCTGGGGCACCTGGGTGGCTCAATCAGTTAAGTGTCTGCCTTTGGCTGGCTCAGGTCACAATCTCAGGGTCCTAGGATCAAGCCCTGAGTTGGGCTCCCTACTTAGTGGGGATTCTGCTTCTCCCTCTCTCTTGTGCTCTCCATGTGTTCACGGACACTCCGTCAATAAATTAAATAAATAAATGCACACACACACACACACACACACACACATAAATAAATTCCTTAAAAATGTATTTGATCTTTGAAACACATACTAAGGACTATTTAACCTTTCTTTAACTTATAAAAAGCATAATTTTATACAAAGGAAAAATAATTTTATAAAAAGTAAAAAATATTTATTTTTTTAAAAAGTACTTTCCTCTTTTCCAATTGCTTCTTGATTGAGGACAATTAAATATTACAAAATCAAAAATGTTTTAGATTTGAATATATCAGGAACCCATTGTTTTTCTACACCCTCTTGAACATCAGAGGTCTCTTCTTAATGCTCTTTTGACTTCTGTTGTACAGAAAGGAGAGAAGGAAACAGAAGAAGGGAAAGAACGGACACAGAAGGGGGTCCCAGCGGACAAAAAGGGAGAGAGGTGTCTGTTCAGAGCATCACCTGCGCTTCAAGTCATGGATGACAGCATACAAACATTCAAATCAATGGCCCCAAGTGCCTTTAGAAAACAAAGGGTTTCTGGATTAGAATGTAGAATGGTACCTTCACGAATCATCTCTTCTCAATTGCTTTCTCACATCAGTGAAGGACATCCACTGTACCCCATACTAGGCATTTTTGATTCTTCCCCGACCTTCACAAACCCCAGCCCCCCAGTCACCATGTTCTGTCAATTACTCAACCTTAGGAAGACTCTGTTCCGTTGTTACTCACATAACTAGTCCAAAAGCTGCCCCGCTGGCTTCCCTGTCCCCAATCTACTCTATGCTACTGAAACACATCGGATTCTAGCTGGTCATTACCTGGAACAAACCGGAGGCCATTTAAAATCTCGTCCAAGGTCTCTCCAGCTCTGCCTTCAGATACAATTATTTTCCAAACTGTATCAAATGATTCACCACTTACCACATATTTACTTTATGCAACTGTAAATGAGGTAAATGTTGCTTGCTCTCCCTCTGAGATTATCGTTTTGCCTTTGTCAACCTGTAAAATTTACCCTGCAAAACTCAGTTGAAATATTACTTGCTGTAAGAAAACTTCATAAACTCCCCCTGGGCTCTGAGCTCTTTGCTCCTTTCTGGGCCTCTATGAAAACCACGGCAGTGTTTCATAGCATTTATTTATTTGTCTCAGTGTCTGCTGACAAAAGCAGCTGCTCCTATTTTTTCCAAACTCCCCAATACTATGGTAATGTCCTCACAGTCCATACGAGAGCCTGAGAGACAGGGAATTATAGATGCTCCGTGCATGTGGGAAAGGATGAATGCTGAGTTGGTGGATAGACATACGAGCAAATAAATGGACTGTTCTGGATGGCAACGTAGCTATTTCCTCCCCCACACTCATGTATCTTTTTTTAAAAAATGAGCTTGATTTAAGTTTTTGCTTAGTTATTGTAATTAAATACTTCAAAATCAATAACCATGCTTTGGATCAGGACACAACCATTCATTCCTGTCTCTTTCATAACCTACTTGAATTGTCCTACCCTGTAAACAAAAGGACTACAATTTTCCTTCCCTTACTACAGACAACCTTGTTTTGACGGCCTCCGATTTTGTTTCAGAGATGTGAAGTACATGGTAACGGAATCTTTTCCAACAAACAAAGGTCCACTGCTATTAACAGAATATAAAAAGAATGATTTAGGACTTTTAAAACATCTCTTTCCTGAGGCATTAAGGCATTGGCAGGAGAAATGCGTAAGATGAAGAGAGGGCAAAGAACCAAGAGGGCCCAGTGATGGCAACTGGAAAAAAGAACCCAGAAAAGTCAGAGAAAGTAATGACATCATGAGGATTCTTTGTTCTTCCAGCAACATTCACTGATGACAGATTGTATCATTTTCCTTTAAACTTGCAAGAATCCAGCAAATGAATCTAGTCAAAAAAACACTGACCCAGCTGAGCGTCCAACTCTTGGTTTCAGCTCAGGTTGTGATCCCAGAATCGTGAGACCCTGAAATTGCGAGACCATGAGACTGAGCCCAGCGTTGCTCTCTGTGCTATGCAGGGAGTCTGGTTTCCCTCTCCCTCCCCTTTCTCCCCATCTGCACACTCTCTCCCTAATGTAAATAAATAAATCTTAAAAAAAGGAAAAAAGAAAAAAAAAAAAAAAGAATGGCTCAGCCTCTCTGTCTAGGGACTGTCACACAAGGCAAGACTTATAGACAGTACCAGTGGTGTTTCTTTTTTATTTCTGTTGAGGGATATGAGAATGTGTACTAGTGCAAAATATCTTGAAAATGTTAAATTTGAAACTTGGCAGTGAAAGAATTACAGATGAATAATTTATACCACAAAAAGAATAAAAACATAAAACGAAGTGGACAACAGATCCTTGCTGTAAGTAAATATGTAAAAACTTACACCACACATGAGAAATGGGGCTGGAATAATGGACCTTAGTCACAAACAGTATTGAAGGCTCCATGCCTCCTATCTCCCCACCTGTGGCACTGATCTGCAAGAAATGCCATACTATGGACCCAGAGTCACACCAGCCAACCCTCCTGTCCGAGGTGGCTTTCTTCAGTCTTGTGCCAGAAAGTAAACTACAAAGGAGTTGTCAGAAAAGGGTCCAAAACCCCTTTGTTGAGCTGCTAAGCTCATCCTAAGTAGTCACCCAAAAAAAGCCACCTAAAAAATCTGGAGGAAAGACTCTGATTTGGGCAAGACCAGCTGTGGCAGGAAGTGGCCCAAGTTCAGTGGAAAGAACTCTAGTTATGGAGTCAAAAGAGAAAACAGAACGGAAATTCATCAAGGCCTGTGATACCTGAAATGACCGAACCCATTTCATTGAATTAAAATACCCTCTGCAGCAGCTACTTACACTTCTGTTTTACAGATAAGAAAGATTATGAGATTCCACCAAAGATCAGGAAACCAGCAAATGGTCAGAACTTGGGTTTACGTGCCAGCTGCCAAGCTGGTGGTGTTTCTGGATCTTCCTCCACATTCTAAGACCTGGCTCTGGCCCCTGCCACTCAGTGGCTGTGTGACTCTGAGAGGAGGTCCTGTGACCTTTCCAAGGCTCAGTTTACCCATTTTTTAAAACGAATACAACAATGCTGGCCTACTTCACAGGGTGGCTCTGAGAATCAACCAACAATGTTACGTGAAGGACTTATTTAAGCTGCAAAAGTGTCACATCAATGCAAGAAGTTACTATTGATACTTGTATTTTTTAAATTTTATTTTTATTTCTCTGATACATTTTTTTAAGAGACAATTATTTTTAGAGTTCCAAATGATTTGGTAAAATTCCAGTTTCCAGCAGTGGTTGGAGCAATTGCTATACTGATATTCAACATTATCTTTTTTTTTAGATTAAAAAAAAATTAGTAATCTCTACACCCAACATGGGACTTAAACTCATGACCCTGAGATCAAGAGTCACATGCACCACTGACTGAGCCAATCAGGCACCCTTTCTCAACATATTTTGGACCAAATTCTTTATTCTACCATTTCCTGCTTGAAAAGTTTTAATTTCACTGTTTTGCTGAAGGGGATTTTTGTATTCTGTAAAAATTTATACCGCACTGAAAACAGAGTTCAATGAGAAAAACACAGGCTACCTTTAACTTTTTCAGAAATAACTCTATTTCCCAAATCAAGAATTAACTGGGGTAGATCTGGAAGAGAACCACCCAAACCTAAAAAACAGGATTCTTAACACCTGTAAGAATCTAGATACTTAAAATGTAGAGCCTCAGGCTGGAGTGTGGATCTCAAACTTCAGGATGGCAAAAATAATTTCCTGGGTAGCATGTCAAAAGTCCAGATTAGTGGATCTGGACTCTAGTGACTCCAATTCCGTAGCTCCAGGTGGAGCTCAAGAATCTACACTATTACCTTGCATCCTGGGTGTGACCTTCTCTCCAAACTTTGGGAAACTCTGGCTAGAAGATCAGAAGTAATTTGCAAAGTTTAATTGGTCTGTACTGAAGTATCTGACCAAAGGCAGTAATTTTAATGATAACAAAGATTATGACTATGATAAAGGCAACATTTATTGACTTTACTAAGCATTATTTCATTTAATCCTAGTAGATACTATTATCTCTATTTTTAAAGAAACTGAGGCTTAAGTAGGTCAAGGACATACAGCTGGTAAGCAGGGAAACTAGGGTTTGAACTCAGGTGGCTCTAGTACAAAGCCCACCTATTTTTTTTTAATTTATTTTTAAAGATTTTATTTATGTATTTGACAGACAGAGATCAAAAGTAGGCAGAGAGGCAGGCGGGAGAGAGGAGGAAGCTGACTCAGCTGAGCAGAGAGCCCAATGCGAAGCCCACCTATTTTATACCACAGAGCTTCTCGACCACTCCGAAATGTTGACATTCATGGCTAGCAACCACATCAGTGCCAGTTTCCTAGGAAAGAACCATCTGTGAGTGTTCTTTCCTCTCCAACCCCCTGGGCCCCCTCCCCACCCCAACTCCAGCTTTACTACTAGCATTCTAAGTGAAGGCAACATGCCAAATTGTCATTTTGTCCCCGGACTGGCAGAAACATAGTTAACTCAGTTTATACAGCAACATGTGGCAATTTGTAGCTATGCCCTTCTGCCGGTCAAACGTGAAGTATTCCTTTTGACTGTCACGGCAATGATGTATCACAACATGTCACCAAGCCAAGTGAGAAGTGATTCCCAACCTTGGATGCTCTTTGATCTTAATTAATACAGGGAAGCTTAAAATGAGAAAAACCAGGAAAAAAACATACACTGGCATCTTAACCAGCTAAAATTTCCCCCTAAAAATACGAACACTGGGGGCACCTGGGTGGTTCAGTCATTAAGCATCTGCCTTCAGCTCAGGGTATGATCTCAGGATCCTGGGATGGAGCCCCGCATAGGGCTCCCTGCTCATCGGGAAGCCTGCTTCTCCCTCTCCCACTCCCCCTGCTTGTGTTTCCTCTCTCACTGTGTCAAATAAATGAATAAAAAAATCTTCAAAAAAAAAAAAAAAAACCCGAACACTACTTTTCTGCATTTTCTAACTGCAGTAAGGTCCTACTATGCCTTTGTCATCCATAAATTAAAACAAAGCACCAAATAAGAGTAAACATTAAAACCCTGACAGATACACTATAATACTGGTTCATCTCATTTAAGTATTATATGTATTTTAGAAAGCTTAAAATGCATAGTATTAATGATACCTTATATTATTAATAATTAATTACTGATCATAATAAATTGATATTATAATTATGATATATTAACATCATTTATACCTGATTACATATTGTTATTATGATAACACTATAAAAACTAGGCTCCTGCTCAGATATATAGGTATGTAATTCTGTCCCTCTCTTCCCCCTTATTTTTTTTTTAATTTTTTAAAAGATTTTTACTTATTTATTTGAGAGAGAGAGAAAGAGACCACGAGCAGAGGGAGAGGCAGAGGGAGAAGCAGATTCCCACTGAGCACAGAGCATGACAGGGCTTGATTCCAGGACCCTGAGATCATGACCTGAGCCAAAATCAAGAGCCAGCTGCTTAACTGACTGAGTCACCCAGGCAACCCCTTCCCTTGTCTTTTTTTAATGGGAAAATCCTATTTAATGATATTTCACTAGAGAAAAAACTGTTCTAGAAATGAACCACTTTAAAGTTCAAAAATGACATATCACGTGTACATTACACTACTCTTTAGATTTAAGATTTTTAGAAATAATTTTAGAAGAGGCCTTTTAAGTTTATAAAAGTTCAGTAGCCTGTCAAATATTAAGGACCCATTCAGAAATACTTTGAAACATAACACTGCAAAAGATATACCTATTAACGTAATGACAAACATGAATCTTTTTTAGGGCAAGTGGAAACTTCTTTTAAAAGACAGAAAATGTTGACTTGATTATTACAATAAAAAGCTAGGGGTGCCAGGGTGGCTCAGTCAGTAGTCGGTTACGTGCCCAACTCTTTTTTTTTTTTTTTTTAATATTTTCCTAATTTTTTGACAGACGAGAGAGCACAAGTAGGAGGAACAGTAGAGGGAAAGGGAGAAGCAGGATCTCCTCCAAGCAGAGAGCCTAACGCAGGGCACAATCCCAGGACCCCAGGATCATGACCTGAGCAGAAGGCAGATGCTTAACCATATGAGCCAACCAGGCGCCCCAAGTGCCCAGTTCTTGATTTCCACTCAGTCATGATCTCAGTGTCATGAGATCAAGCCTCGCATGAGGGTCCCAGCTCAGTGCAGAGTCTGCTTGAGCTTCTCTCTCTCTCTCTGCCCCTCCCCTGGCTCATGTTCTTGCTCTCTAAACAATAAAATCTTTTTTAAAGAAAGCTTTTACATTTTGGCTCATGACCTGTATTTTATGTCTTAATAATGTTTCTTTCTTTTTTTTTTTTTAAAGATTTTTTGTATTTATTTACTTAAGAGCACATCCATTGCATGCATGAGCTGGAAGTGGGGGGAGGCACGGAGAGCAGAAGGAAAGGGAGAATCAGACACCCCTCACTGAACAAGAAGCCTCTCTTGGGGCTCAATGCCAGGATCGTGAGATCATGATCTGAGCGGAAAGTAGACCCTTAACAGACTGAGCCACCCAAGCACCCCTGACTTACTATTTCTGCAAGAGATTTTTTTCTCTTTAGTTGTTCTCCTGTAAAAGGAAAACTAAACAAACAGAAAACACCTTGGGAGAAACTAAACATAAGCTAGCACAAGGATGACTAACAGAAAGCATATGAACTCTCTTTACAACATCCCATGTGGAGTGCTGCTGAGCAAATACGCACCCCAGGGTTATTAATACTTCGGGGATATACTGATAGTATAGCAGATGTCCTTTTAACAAAATGTTAACTTCATTAGAAAAAAATATATATATTTTTAAAGATTTTATTTGTTTATTTGACAGACAGAGATCACAAGTAGACAGAGAAGCAGGCAGAGAGAGAGGGAAGCAGGCTCCCTGCTGAGCAGAGAGCCCGATGCGGGACTCGATCCCAGGACCCTGAGATCATGACCTGAGCCGAAGGCAGTGGCTTAACCCACTGAGCCACCCAGGCGCCCACAAAAATATTTTTTAAAGCACAAATGATATCATATTTTTATATGATCTTTCCAACTGTACTTGCAATTTCTGTGACTCAAATTTCTAGAGATTCTCTGTCAGAGAAAATTGAGAACCCAGTGGGGTATGGAAACGTATATTCTCTGTAATGTAAAAATTGTCGATCGTTCAACAAATGAAGGTAGGATAACTGGATGTCCATAAGCCAAAAAAGAACTTAGACATTTATCTCATACACAAAAATTAACTAAGAATGAAGCATTTCCCATTTAAGAAACAAAACAAATGAGCAAAGGAAAAAAAATAGAGAGAGGCAAATCAAAAAACACAATTTTAATATAGAAAACAAACTGATGGTTACCAGAGGGGAGATGGATGGGGAATAGGGGAGACAGGTAAAGAGACTTACCATGATGAGCGATGAGCAATGTATAGAATTGCTGAATCATTATATTGCACACCTGAAACTAATATAACACTGTAAATTAACTATACTGGAATTAAAATAAAAAACACAATTAAAAAGGGAGCATATTCCTAAGTATGAGAGCTAAAACTAACATTTCCAGAAGATAGGAGAAAATCTTGATGATTTTTATCAATACAGAGATTTTCACTCTTCGAAAGACCCAATCAAGAAAATAAAGAGAAAACCCAGAGATTGTGAGAAAACAACTGCAAGTCATATATCTGGTAAAGGACTTATAACTAGAATGTATAAAGAAATCATACTGCTCAATAAAACTAAAAATGCAGTGCAAGCATGAGGAGTTTACCAAATAAGATAAATGAAAAGCTAATAAACAAGATGATCAACAGCATTAGTCATTAGGGAAATGCTAATTAAAATCAAAGTGAGAAACCACTACACACCCACCTGAAGGACTAGAATCTAGAATAGTGACCATACCAAGTACTGGCAAGGACGCAGAGAAACTGGCACCCTAATACACTGCTGGTGGGAATCTATAATGGGACAACTGTTTTAGAAAACAGTGTGGCAGAGGCGCCTGGGTGGCTCAGTTGGTTAATTGACTGCCTTCAGCTCAGGTCATGATCCTGGAGTCCTGGGATCAAGTTCCACATTGGGCTCCCAGCTCTGTGGGGAGTCTAATTCTCCCTCTGAAATTCTCCCCTCATGCTCTCTCTCATTTTCTCGCTCTCTCAAATAAATAAATTTAAAAGAAAAACAAAAACAACCGTGTGGCAGTTCCTCAAAAGGTGAGACACAGAATCAAATATGACCCAGAAATTTACCTCCTAGTTATCTACCCAAGAGAATGGAAACATATGTCCACATAAGACTTGTACATAAATATTCACAGCAGCATTATTCATAACAGCCCCAGAGTGGGAACAACTCAAATGTCTAACAACTGATGAATAGATAAACACAATATGGGATATCCATACAACTGATTATTACTCAGCCTTAGAAAAGGAATTAAGTGAAGGATGCCTGGGTGGCTCCGTTGGTTAAGCATATGATTTCCACTCAGGTCATGATCCCAGGTTCCTGGGGTCAAGCCCCAAGTCAGGCTTCCTGCTCAGTAGGGAGTCTGCTCCTCCCTCTCACTCTACTCCTGTCCCTACTGGTGTGGGCCCTCTCTCTTTCAAATAAGTAAATAAAATCTTAAAGAAAGAAAGAAAGAAATTAAGTGCTGATATACCCTACAACACGAATCAGCTTTGAAAACAATATGCTAGGTGAAAGAATCCAAACACAAGGGACCACATATTATATGATTCTATTTCAATGACATATCCAGAAAGGTATAACCTACAGACACAAAATAGATCAGGTGCCAGGGATGGAACAAGGAGTGACCGCAAACGGACGTGAGGTCTCCTTCAGGAGTGATGGACAGTGGGGATGGCCACACAACTCCATAAATTTACTACAAATCACTGAATTGCTCACTTAAAAAAAAAAAATTGAGACAGAATACAGATCAGTAGTTGCCTAGGTCTTTACAGGAGCAGGGACTAACTGTACAGGGCATGGGGGAACTTTCTGGCATAATGGAAGTGTTCCATAACTTGACCATAGCAGGGGCTGCACATCTCTATAAATTTCCTAAAATCCTCAAAATGTATACTCACAATTGGGGAGTTTCATGTTATGCAAATCATACCTCAATAAAAGTTATAAAAAGCTTTGGGCATACTTTCTAGGGTCACTACATTTTCTTCTGTAAATGCAACATCCAAAATTTCTGGCTCCAGGGATGGTTCTGTGAAATAGCCGTGGATCATTTCCAACCTCCAGAAGAACTGTCAAAGTCTCTCAAATAGCTTTTTGAGGAACCTAAAGATTCATTTGTAGTCAAAATTATGTAATGTATCTGATTAAATCACACCACAAACAGCATATTGGAGCTCTCATTAAGTGTTACGTACCCATCAGCCTCATAAAACTCCACAATTTGTAACTCAGGTTGAAAACAGACCTGACTTTAGCCCCTATGGGATTGCTCCAGTACTGAAGTTGGAGAAAGTTTTATTTTTGTGACACTGTAACTTTTGATGCCACAAAATACCATCCTTTTTGTGAGTCGGGAAGAAAAACACAAGTTGCGGTTCTTGGGTGGGGGGCCACCACCATGAGTGGTGGGCAAGCTAAAATCAGCACTGGCAGAGCCTAGAGGACGCCATGAGTGGTGGGCCAGGGCCAGGCGAAAACCAAAGTGGTAATGATAATTTGTATTCTATAACATCTCCCAGTCGAGCAGTCAAATTGCTTTACCTTTTAAGACTGGGTTGTACAATGACTTCCAACAATTTTGAAGCTACAAGTTTCTGAGGAAGAAAATGATAAAATCCTAAAAACACTGGAGTGTTCAAATAAACTGAGGCTCAGAAAAGGAAAGGGATTTCCCACCAAGAGCCAGCATGATAGTGGAAGGGTTAGGATAATAACCTGAATTCAGCTCTGGTCCATTGATTTCATGGCTTGTTTGATTACTGATTCCAACACACGAGTAGCCTCCCAGCTGCCCCATTATCTTTGACTTCTCTCTCCCCCCAAATATTCAACTGCTAATTAAAAATATACACCGTGAAATCATTTTGAAGTATAACCTCTTCTCTCTATGGCTTCAGTACAGACCTCATCACACCTGGACTAGACTATTAAGGAATGCTCCCTCCCAGGGTATTGCAATCCTCTCTCTGTAGCGGGTCCCCTTCTGCCATCCCGAGTAAACACCTCTCTGGCTTTTTCCTGCTGCAGGGTAAAGTCCAAGCTCCAAGTAAGGCCCTTCTAAACTACGCACAGACCTATCTTTCGGATCTTATCTCCCACTTCTCCACCCAACCACCCTGTACAAAAGTTATGGTGAGCAATGTGCAGTTCCCTTAGCTGCCACAGATTAACATCTTTGTGGACACTTACTACAGGCAAAGCTCAGCACTGAGTTCTCCACCCGCATGGCCTCATTTTACCTTCACAGCAACCTCCATGTGATAGGCGGGTACTCTAGCTACTCCCAGTTTACGGGGCAGGAAAGTAAGTCTTGGTAACTCCTTTGGTTGACTCTCTCCCTATGTCTACAGTACCTCCTCCCTCCCCAACGCTCTTCCAGTTGGCCTGGAAGACCCTGCCACTCCTCCTCAACTACTGCCCTCTGCATCTCCCATCCTGATCTTCTTGAAGACCCCACACACTCGTCATTCCCCAATTATGCAATTCTTTACCCAGGGTTAGTAATTCGGTCTTTGATGCTCTCGTGGTACAATGTATGTTTGTACATTCCTCACTGGAAACACCATACTACAGTATAATTATTTATACACATTCCAATCTACCATTAGAATGTGAGCCTGTAGGAACATGAATAGCTTTTTTTTCTTCAATTCTTTCTTTTCTTTATATCTGGCATCTGTATCAGGTAGGTAGATACTGAATGACAAGATGCATTAGGCTTTATAATGTGTTGTTTCATTCACTCCTTTTCCTTCTTTCCTTATATATTCTATTCCCATCCCCACATGCTACAGCCTTATTACCTGAGCTCTCTCTGGTATTAAATTCCTGATAGCTTTCCCGCTATCACCTTTCTTTCCAATTCTCTTCTTTACCTATGGTGGATTAACTTCCCTAAAACACAGTTCTGAGCTTAGTTCTTCCCAATTCAAAAATATCCCTGACTCCACGGTAATTACCAAGTAATGTATAGATTCTTTACTCTAAATTCAAAGCATGTCCAGAAAACCCAAAGGCTCCACCCCAAAACTGCTAGAACTCATACAGGAATTCAGTAAAGCGTCAGGATATAAAACTAATGCACAGAAATCAGTTGCATTTCTATACACCAACAAGACAGAAGAAAGAAAAATTAAGGAGTTGATCTCATTTACAATTGTACCCCAAACCATAAGATACTTAGGAATAAATCTAACCAAAGAAGCAAAGACTCTGTACTCAGAAAACTGTAGAATACTCATGAAAGAAACTGAGGAAGACAAAGAAATGGAAAAATGTTCCATGTTTATGGATTGGAAGAACAAATATTGTGAAAATGTCTATGCTATCTAAAGCAATCTACACATTTAATTCAATCCCTACCAAAACACCATTAACTTTTTCCAAAGAAATGAAACAAATAATCTTAAAATTTATATGGAACCAGAAAAGACCCCAAATAGCCAGAGAAATGTTGAAAAAGAAAACCAAACCTGGCAGCATTACCATTCCGGACTTCAAGCTCTATTACAAAGCTGTCATCATCAAGACAGTATGGTATTGGCACAAGAACAGACACATAGATCAATGGAACAGAACAGAGAGCCCAGAAATGGACACTCAACTCTCTGGTCAACTACTCTTCAACAAAGAAGGAATGAATGTCCGATGGGAAAAAAGACAGTCTCTTCAACAAATGGTGTTGGGAAAATTGGACAGCCAATGCAGAAGAATGAAACTGGACGATTTCCTTACACCACACACAAAAAAAGACTCAAAATGGATGAAAGACCTAACTGTGAGACAGGAACCCATCAAAATCCTTGAGAAGAACATAGGCAGCAACCTCTTCCTAGAAACATCACCAAAGGCAAGGGAAGCAAAGGCAAAAATGAACTATTGGGACTTCATCAAGATCAAAAGCTTTTGCAAAGCAAAGGAAACAGTCAACAAAACCAAAAGGCAACCAAAAAAATGGGAGATTTATTTGCAAATGACGTATCAGATAAAGGTTTAGTACCCAAAATCTATAAAGAACCTATCAAACTCAACACCCAAAGAACAAATAATTCAATCAAGAAATGGGGTGACGACATGAACATTTCTCCAAAGACATCCAAATGGCCAAAGAGACACATGAAAATGTACTCAACATCACTCGGCATCAGGGAAATCCAAATCAAAACCACTGTGAGATACCACGTGACACCAGTCAGAATGGCTGAAATTAACAAGTCAGGAAATGGGAGGTGTTGGTAAGAATGTGGAGAAAGCGGGACCCTCCTACACTGTTGATGGGAATGCAAGCTGATGCCGCCACTCTGGAAAACAGTATGGACATTCCTCAAAAAGTTGAAAATAGACCTACCCTACAACCCAGCAATTACTCTACTGGTTATTTACCCTAAAGATACAAATGTAGTGATCTGAAGGGGCACATGCACCTCTATATTTATAGCAGCAATGTCCACAATAGCCAAACTATGGAAAGAGTCTAGATGTCCATCAACAGAAGAATGGATAAAGAAGATGTGGTATATATATACAGTGGAAAACAAAAGGTTGCTATTTGCAATGAGAGGATGTAATTAGAGGATATTATGCTAAGCAAAATAAGTCAATCATAGAAAGACAATTATCATATGCTTTCACTGATAAGAGGAATTTGATAAACAAGACAGAGGATCATACAGGAAGGGAAGGAAAAATGAAACAAGATGAAACCAGAGAGGGAGACAAACCATAAGAGACTCTTAATCCCAGGAAACAAACTGAGAGCTGCTGGAGAGGAAGGGGGTGGGAAGGATGGGGTGGCTGGATGGTGAACACTGCAGGGGGCGGGAGGGGGTATGTGCTATGGTGAGTGCTGTGAATTGTGTAAGACTGGTGAATCACAGACCAGTACCCCTGAAATAAATATATGTTAACAAAAAATGAAAATTCAAGAGTGCCCATGATCTGGCCTTAATGATTTCATCTTAACTTGGTTCATTCCCCTATACCAAACCAACCTATGTTATTTCCTGTTCTCTCAAATCACATAAAATCTCTGTATATCTGACCACTGAAAATTGTATGTAGACATCTCACCTTCTTTAAGTCAGATTCTTTCCTTGATTTGATACATGGGTAAAAACTGTAACTCTTCTGAAACCCCACAGCATACGGTTTTACCTCTTTTGTGGATTTAATCTATTCTGCACAGTTCTAATATGGTTTAGACACATCTTAGCTCATTAATAATGTCCTTGACATCCTTATAGAGCTACATCTCATTTGAGTGTCTTATAGGTGGTAGGCGCTCAACAAACTGGCTTTGGTACAATACTAAATGAACACTTAAAAATGTTAGGTCATACTGGAACCTAACTCTCATGCTTGAAAAAAAAATTTAATGTAAAGTCAAACTAACTGTTTAAAGATCTTCATAATCCTCCCTAAGACTATAACAGAGTCAAAAAAACACTTTTGGAAAAATCTGATCTCAGTTGGCCCAGGTTTCAAGCAATTAGGTCAAACTAGGATGGAAAATCATCTAAGTCGATAGTAATCATCACGCAGTGACAACCAGTGTTAAAGACTGGGTGAAGTGCTTAATGGGCCTAAATCCCCTGGTTCCTACAAACATCCGAGGAAAGATGAAGCTATCCCACATTCTACCCTTGAGAAGACTGAAGCCAGGAGAAACTCAGCAATTCACTCAATGGTGGGCATCTTTCGAATGGCAGAGCCAGGATTCCAATGAAACTAAAAAAATAAAATAAAATAAGAATCTACTGTAAGACTATAAAGCTCCTTCTCAAGCAATTACAATAGGTTTTCATCATTTAATAGAGTTCTGGGGCACCTGGTGTCTCAGTTAAGTGTCTGATTCTGCATTCTAGCTCAGGTCATGATCTCAGGGTTATAGGACTGAGTCCCAAGTGGGGCTCCATGCTCAGCTTGGAGTCTGCTTAAGATTCTCTCTCCCTGGAGCACTTGGGTGGCTCAGTGGGTTAAAGCCTCTGACTTCGGCTCATGCCATGGTCTCAGGGTCCTGGGATCGAGCCCCGCATCGTGCTCTCTGCTCGGCGAGGAGCCTGCTTCCTCCTCTCTCTCCACCTGTCTCCCTGCCTACTTGTGATCTCTCTCTCTCTGTCAAATAAATAGATTTTGGAAAAAGAAAAAAAAAAAAGATTCTCTCTCCTCCTCTGCTCCTCCACCAACTGGTATGTGGATGTGCACACCCGCATGCTCTTGTTCTCTAAAAAAATAAATACAATCTTTAAAAATAAATAAATAGGGGCACCTGGGTGGCTCAGTTGGTTAAGTGTCTACCTTCAGCTCAGGTCATGATCCCAGGGTCCTGGGATCAAGTCCCACATCGAGCTCCTTGCTCAGCAGGGAGCCTGCTTCTCCCTCTGTCTCTGCCACTCCTACTGCTTGTGCTCTCTCTCTCAAGTAAATAAATAAAATCTTTAAAAATAAAGAAACAGGGCGCCTGGGTGGCTCAGTGGGTTAAGCTGCTGCCTTCAGCTCAGGTCATGATCTCAGGGTCCTGGGATCGAGCCCCACATCGGGCTCTCTGCTCAGCGGGGAGCCTGCTACCTCCTCTCTATCTCTGCCTGCCTCTCTGCCTACTTGTAATCTCTCTCTGTCAAATAAATAAATAAAATCTTAAAAAAAAAATAAAGAAACAAATAAATATAATATAAATACATAATATAAATATAAAACATAAATAAATACATAAATAAATAAAATAAAAGAACTTCATCCATGGCATATTTCAACACTACCACAAATTTCTGAATCTATATGGCATGACTAGGGACTGGGTCCCTTTCCTAGTGACCTAATTCAGCCAATGGGGCTATTCTGTGACTTGGTGGGAAAAGCAGCCAAGAATACGCTGAATTCACATGCCTATCTCTTTATCAGGGAGCACTGTCCACAGTATAAGTACTAAATCACATTTTTAAACTTAAACAATTGTGGAATCCTTCAACTGATCATTATTCTTACCAAGAAACTTACCACTAGGTGGCAGAAGTATGAAGTTAACAAGGTGATTTTTCTAGTGTTTCATAAAGGAAGAGCATCCAAGCATTTTCCCACCCTTTTTCCAAAGTAATATAAAATAGGTTCTAAATTTTAAAATTATTCTCGCAAACTGCATCATAACATTTATTTTAAATATCATAATATACACAGATTTCAACCTTTTTTATATTCAACACTAACTATTCAACTAGCTTTAAACATAGAAGTAGAATCATACTATCAATGAATTAAGTAAAAAATAATACACTGTACATTAAGATATATTGATACTGAAATTTAAATTTGTGTTATGCTATATAAGATGGACAAAAACTTATTTATTTATTTTTTAAAAGATTTTATTTATTTTTTTGACAGACAGAGACAAAGTAAGTGAGGGAACATAAGCAGGGGGAAGTGGGAGAGGGAGAAGCAGGCTTCCTGCTGAGGGAAGAGCCTGACATAGGACTCAATCCCAGGACCCCGGGGATCATGACATCAGCAGAAGGCTGACACTTAATAACTGAGCCACCCAGGCACCCAAAAAACTGCTTTTTAAATCATAAAGTTTGGAGTTCTGGCATTTTGTAATTTCTTTTTCTGTTTATTTGTTTCATTATGCTTGTATTTTGTTTCTAAATGTCAAGAAAAGGTTTCATATTCTATTTTACTGTATCATATATACATTTTACTTCCCTGCAAGTAACCCTAAGATTACCAATATGTAAAATGCAAATTGGGGAAAATCATCATTATATTTTTCTTTATGACATTTACTTTAAAAGCACAAGAGGAAGCCTGATATGCTTGATAAGAATTTTGAAGAAATAAATGTAAATTCAAAATGTGATAAACATCTTGAAGCAAATTTTTAAAATTATCTATATACACATGTGCACTCCTGATGACCTGTGCCCTGATTTCTATCTTTGATGATCCCCTGTAGGTAGAAATTAAATTATATATGATTAAATTATTTATAACTATATATAATTATGTTATACTTTACAAATATATGGGCAAAACTATATAATGATCAAAATAATTCTGAAAAGTTAGAAACTACCTCTTGCATATGTTCATTTAATATGTATTGAGGAAGAAAATATTTTAATGATGATTTTTTATTGATTTTATTAAGCAGAAAATAATATCTCCATGTTTTGTATAAAGACCCTCTAGACCTATACAAAACTTTTGTTTGGGACCTGGGGGCTGGGGTGGGGGTGGTTCTAAACCATCTGTGGGTCAGGCTGGGTGTTTAGTAGAAGAAATGCTTCATCTTATCATCCAGGGAAGGAGTGAAGCCCAGCCTGGTTCAGGCTTTGGCCAATTACATAGAGCATAGCTAACAGAATTGGAACTCCTTCCCAAAGCTAGCAATGAGTCCAGTGTCCTTACAACTGTTAGATAAGGCTTCTTTGGAAATATGCAAGTGAGCAAATGGTCATCAATATATAAGACCTCTAGAAGACATGCTGGCCCTGAGGTCTCTGTACAAACTTACATCCACAAAAAGTGAGGCAGCCTCACTTTTTTGGCTGCCCAGGGACACATCAGGATAATTTAGATCTCCTGAGAGTCATCTGCAACAGGCTTTCTATTTTCAAAGACTCTGCAAAGCAAAGGTCAAAGCAGACAGTACACAGGCTATCCTGGCCTCCATGTTTGCAAAAGCTGCTGTGTAATCAATCATTCATCTACACGCATTAAAATAAAACCAAGGTCCTCTCCAGGGATCAGTGGGAAGAAAGAGTTGCTAGGGGATTATTTTCTATGGCAAGCACCAATTTATACCTGTAAAATAGTCTAGAAATATACGTGAAGAATAATTTGCAATATATACACATGAATGAATTTCCTCATCTTTGAGCTCTGTAATGTACTGGATGCATTTAGAAATAAGTGAAAATTATACAGTAAGGTGAAGTTGTCTGGATGCTTGACAGGATATGAAAAGAACATTGCTCCTGGAGCCCTGACAGTTATTAGTTGATCTGATTCATGAGATGCTCATGTTCTACTCTAAAAATAAGTACAATAACCATCATAAAAATTTCTTTGAACCATCGTCACTGAGAGGTTGACAGGTATCAAACTGCATGTTTCAAATTCATTACTAGAAAATAAAAGATTTAGAACATATAATGGTATCTTAACACAAGGAATCTCATTTATATGTAGTCTGTTGGAAGGATACAAAAACAATTTAAAATACAGAGAAGAAAGCTATGGGTAATTTAATTAAAAAACAAAAGTTTCAAAAAATTTTTTGAGAGCCCCTATTAGCTGCATAGAGTGGAAGAGAGGTCTCTATCAACTCCCCTCCAACCCCAACCCAGCACGTGGTGGGTCCTCTATAAATACCCTTTGAAGGAATGGTGTGGCAAGCGCCATCGCAAGGGATCTGGAATACTAGCAATTCATTTCAAAAGAGATAAAGACAGAGATGACAGAAACTTGACCGGAATAATCGTGAGGGCAGTCCAATTAGCACGGGGCTGCCTGCGTCTCCAGGAGGTGAAGGAAAGAGGATAAATGCCAGGGGACGGGGACACAGACACACACACACACACACACCCCCAGTGGAAGGGCAACCTCCAGGAGCGATGACAGGTGAGAGCTGGGCCAGGTGCCCCCTCCGCAGCAGGTCACCTACAGGAGGTCCCTGCTCTGTCCTTACCTCCTCCCTCCTTTCTTCTGCACCCGACGCCAGGTGGGGGCTCAGCTGAGGGTGGCTGCCGGCGCTGTCCTCACGGCCTTTGTCATATGCGGCTTGCACAGAATCCCGGGAGGTCACAGGCCCCTCTGCCCTTTCTTCACTGTCCACTGAGCTGAGGGACAGCGCGCTGAGGCTGTTGGGACACGCGGCACTTCCCGCGCCGGGGCTGTGGGGGCTGGGGGGCTTGGGCGTGGTAGGCCTTGGAGGGATGAGCGGCTGCTCGGCTTCGAACGTAAACGGGCCGCCAGCTCGGCGTTCCTCGGAGTCCTGGGCAACCGGACTCGACGAGGCGCTGGCGGCGCAAGGACGGGCACTCTCTGCCGCCCAGGAGCCTGGGGCTTCCAGAGGAAAGACGGCGGTGTCCACGTCCACCCGGGGGCTCGGGGCCCCGGGCGAGCCGCAGCCGGAGCCGGCGTGCGCGCCCGCGCACCTCCTCCACTCGCGCTCCGCGCTGGTGGACACGCGGCGGGAGTAAGCGTCGTGCAGCCGGCTGTGCACCTGCAGCCTCTGGCTCGCCTCGCCCGGCGAGGGCGCCCCGCTCCGGGGACTCTCTTTCCTCCAGGCCGCGTCCGTGGCGCTGCTCACAAACCTCAGGACGCGGTCAAAGTCCTTGGCCCGCAGTGGGCTCTTCCAGCGCTTCGTCCTCCTCTCGGAGCCACCGAACTTCTCCGAGTCGGCTGATGAACTGCTTAGCGTCCGTCGGGGCGCGGGCTTTTCCTGCGCCCCCTTGAGGTCCATGAGATTTGAGGTGGACTTCCGCTTGAAGGAGCTCTTCTTCAGAAAGTTCAAGTTATCCGTGCTCTTGCTTTTCCTGTAGATGATGCTGTTGTTCTCGGAGTCTTTCACGAGGATCTCACACACCGTGGGCTCCTGGGGGCCGGGGGCCAGCGGCCGGACGTGGTTCTGGGACCCTGGATGCTTGTCACCATCCAGGAGGCTGATGCGGCCCAGGCCATAGGCACGGCGGATGCTTCGGGACCGATGGGTGCTCCTCTGGAAGGCATCGTCGGCCTCCTCGGGGTCGGAGCAGTCCGACACGCCCCCTGGCCCTGCCTTCGGGGCATCACTTGCTGGTCCCGAGTTGGGGCACCTGCTGGTTTGCATTCCGACTGCAGCACCGTTTGAGATGGGTTTCCCCGGGTCACGTTCTGGAGGGTCTTCCCTTGGCACATCTGACGCCTCTCGGTTCTGAATTCCTTGAAGGACGGAGGACTTCAATTTTTTGAAAGATCCCATTTTCCGAAAGGAGGCAAGGGCATTCCAGGTAGAGGAATTTCCCATCAAGACCATGGAGCGGGGCCTCTCCGGGTTGGTGCCAGTCCTCTTCCTGCTCACGGAGAAGAGGCGCATGAGCTTAGCAGGGCTGAGTCTGGCCTCCTGGGCTTCTGCCTCCCCGCAGTAGCTGCTGCTGCATCCTCCATTCTGACACGCGGGGTAAGTCACCATTTTGGGGTCTTTGGGATCAGAGACAGAACACGGGATTGCAGCAAGTTGCCCGTGGCCATTCTGGGCTGTTGTCATGTTCTCGGGACTGTGAGTCCGTGGCCACAAGGCAGTAGGGTTCAAACCCACCTGCACATCCGTGTCCACAGGCCCCGGATGCAGACCTTCATCTCCCAGGCTGCTGCCAGCCTGGCTTTCACACCTGCTGTGCACATCAGGCTCTTCACTGGTGGCCACTGCCTGCAACAGAAAATTAAAAACAGGGATTTACTTATTTTCCCCCACAGCAGAACTTCTAGGAACAGCGGCTTATTTGGTTTAAGAATTACAAAAACAAAAGAAGCATGCTTTGTGACAGGGCTGATCAGTTCAAAACTATTTTAAAATAAAAATTTACCTTTCCTAATTCATTTCACAATGAATTAAAGGGAAGAATGCAAATACACATGCCTTTAAAAAAAAAAAAGATAATTATGGGTTATGCATTCAACGTAAAGGTAAATTCTCGAAAGTTAGTTAACACTTTTGGAAAAACTGCTGGGATGAGGGTACCTGGGTGGCTCGGTTGGTTAAGCGACTGCCTTTGTTTCAGGTCATGATCCTGGAGTCCCGGGATCGAGTCTCGCATCAGGCTCCCTGCTTGGCAGGGAGTCTGCCTCTCCCTCTGACCCTCCCCCTTCTTACGTGCTCTCTCCCTCTTTCTCTCTCTCACGCACACACTCTCTCAAATAAATAAATAAAATCTTTTTTAAAAAATTGCTGGAATGAAAAATTGCTAGAATGAGGCCAAGGCATTGTTGAACATTGGACTTCTCTTTATTTGAAGTAGAAGAAATTTTTGATTATCAAATAAAGACAGACACCAACAACTATTTCAAAATGTGTCACAGTGAAATATCAAACCATATTAAATTTAATACAGCTAATAGGCAGATTGAGTACTGTGTGTGCAAGGAGCTGTAGTAGAGACCAAGATGCTCTCAGCTGCCTACTGTCTATAAAACACCCAAACTCTACTGAAAGACAAAGTGATACAGGGACACATGAGTGGAAGGGACAAACTGCGGATGCATGAGGTCTGGCTTTGTGAAGGAAACTGCATTAGTGAGGGCTCTCTGACAGCAGGATTCTTACTGGCTGGGGAATGGACAGGGATAAGGTTATAAGTATTAGAAATTCAGACGCAAAAATTCAAATTAAACAAAAGTTGCACCTTCTTTTCTCCTCCTCTATGCCCTGAAGCCCACCATATACCTGCGGTCCATGCTCTCTCCCCGAAGTGAAGAGGTAGTGCTCTTTACCCTTTGCCCTTCAGGCCAAGACCTGCTCAGCATGCATCGGCCAGCTTAAATGTCAGTCCCTCTGTTCTCAACGAATGATTAGTCAATGAAGGAAGGTAGGAAGGAGTGTGATAATTACCATAAAGGACTACCACTCCCTAAGTGCTTATTACTACGTGTCAGGCCCCTGTACTAAGTGTTTGAAAAATGACGTGCCACTGACTATTCATACAAACCTGCAAGATTTTCATTTTACAGATTACCATTTTACAGATAATCAGATGGGCACTTGGGCAGCAGGTGTTGGGGTTCCTGCAGCTCTCCCTTCCAAAGCTTATGCTCCTCTCCACTACTTCAAACTAATAAACAAAGAGAGCCAGAACTGGGATATGAACCCCAAGTGTGTGACACCAAATTCAGTGCCTTATGACATAACCCCAACTCAAGTCAAATCCCAGATGCCCTTATGCCAGTCAAAGCCACTATTCCAAAGGCAGTATTAAAGACAAAAGAGGAAAAGGAGGAGAAAGTTGCATAAAAACCTTAAGGTTAGGGGCACCTGGGAGGCTCAGTGGGTTAAAGCCTCTGCCTTCTGCTCAGGTCATTATCCCGGGGTCCTGGGATAGAGCCCAGCATCAGGCTCTCTGCTCAGCAGGGAGCCTGCTTCCTCCTCTCTCTCTGCCTGCCTCTCTGCCTACTTGTGATCTCTGTCTGTCAAATACATAAATAAAAATCTTTTAAGAAAACAAAAACAACCTTAAGATTAGGTCCCAATTTAGCTCAGTGCTCTCAAGCGCTGGAGAAAATGTGACCTCACACAAAGAGGTCTCATCTGCTTCTACTCTCCAAATTCTCTGGTTGTTCATTTTTATTTACTCCTACATCAAATTAAGGAATTCCCAGGGAGTCACAGTCAAAGGGCTGATTCCATCTAGGACCAGGAAAACTACACAGATTCAGACCCCTGTAGTCTTTCTGATGATTTACCCAATTCCATTACTCAGGAGCCTAATGAGGCTACCACATGCCCTCTGCAGTTTAATGTTCTCATGGAGAAATCAGGAAGCCCGAAGAGCTGTGGGCATGAGCCACAGAAGCAGAAATTTGAATCATCCCGGCATTGAGGTTGGAGGTAAATCTCTAACCAGTTGCAAAATGAGTCTAAAACTGAGTACCACCTGTCCACCCTCCCTGTCTGGGAGAGACACGGGGCTGTGATTTTATCAACTTCTCACAATCTTGAAACGAAGCAGACAGTTTATACAAATATCAAGTCCAGTCACGGGCACTGACCGATAGCATTTTACATAATAATAATAGCTTTTTTATGACTTACACTGCATACAGAGGAGCAGACATGACCGTTCTCTTGTCATCTGACTGGACGGAGACAATTTACAGATACTAAAGCTAGAGGGCGCTACAAGACTTTTTATAACCAAGGATGGAAAAAATGTGTCAGGGGCCCTGAGGTCTCAAGGGGTCCTAGCAGTACTTGATTTTAATGCTGGGTAGATTGAGAATGTTCTATAACAGGCATGGGGGCAGGCCTACATTTTAAAATCAGTACTGTCCACATGAATCTTGAGTTAAGTCATTTCAGTAATGTGTGCTCCAGTGCCACCTATAAAAGATTAGGTATCAACATTTATGTATATGGCATATTAACCAATCAATTAATTTATGAACCTCTTAGGTATAAAGATCTGTGTAAGCCCCACGATAAACCCAAGAAAGTGACAAGGTGATAAACTGTTCTAGATGGGAACTTGGCATGAGCAAAGGAAGATCCAGGAACCTAATTTGATTAGGAGGCAATAAACTTGGGTGACCAGCTGTCCCAGTTGGCCCACTGGTTAGGTATTTTATAGGACATGAGACTCTCAGAGATGAATCCGGAGAAGCTCTTGCCAGACTGGGATGGCTGGTCACCCTACATTAGGTAGAACAATATAATTCGAAGGATGGCACAGTGTCATGTGGTAGTAGAATTAAGATGAAAACAGGTTTAGAAAAGGGGCCATCTCTTTAGTCTAACAATTTGAGACTGCCCATAGGTGTCATCTTCTTTGGGAATCTCTTCCTGATCCTCCTAAAATTAATTAAGACCCCTTACTCTGTGGATTATGGGCATCTCACCAAATTGCTTGGCCAAGACATATTTATAATGATAGGTTTATATGGCTGCCTTCAGAATAAGACTGTGAACTCTTTGAGAGCAAGAATGCTATGCAACACTTATATTATTTATCTTGATGTAAAATTATATCAGTTATCCTGCCTTGTCAATGTCTGTCCCAACAAAACAATTCATCAACAATACCACCATATTTATCCAGTTTAAAGATGCTTAAATTTTATAACACTAAAAAGTCTAAGTATTTACTAAAACTTAAGTTTTAAGATACAGATCTAGTAAAATATACACAGACTTGATTTCTGATTGGGGCAACATGTTTTTTTTAAACGTCCAGTGACTTACTATTTTGTTCATGCAGCTGAACAACATGATTGTTGTGTGCTGCTTGGAATGAAACTGAAAATCACGGAAAAAGGCTTTTCCTGGAATTTCCGAGAAACATACCAAGTAGCATTATTTAGAACTAATACTTTGACCTCTATTAACTAACAAGGGTTGCGATTCAATCAGTGGTTTTGTAGCAAGTCTTGTAAATTGTGGGAGCTCTGCCAGAGAGATTTATGAACAGAACTACAAGGAAGATTTTTAGATGGGAATATTGTGAAATCCATTGTCTACGAGCTGGATTCTGGGGTGTATGAACTTTAGAATAGAACATTTCTTTTCACTTGTAATGAGAATTCTTTGAAAACAACTATGACCAATAATTTTTTAAATAAGAACTTATAATACTTGAATTTGAAATTCAGAAATACATATCAGGTTAAATGTACACACAAGAGGGGTTTTATAATCTGTTCATGTAAAATATAGAAAATGTGACATTGGAGGAAAATATATTGAAATCTGAAAGTATAAAGCTTCCAAATCACAGTGCTTTAGAATACTGCCTTAAGGAACATCTAACCCCTGTTTGTAAAGATTGGGGCACTGGAACCCAGGAGGTCTGAGAGACATACTGTCAGCCACCACTGGTGAAAGCACAATGGGGTCGGGAATCAGAGGGACCAACCAGGTTTGGGCCCCAGCAGTGCCACAAACTGGCCAAAAACCTGTTGGTCACCCCAGACCTCTACCTTTCCTTCCAGATCTCATTGGCCACCAAGTCGAAGAGATTCTCCTCCAGATCGCACCAGTCTGTGCTCAGTGTGGCTGCCATGGCCTTATTTCCGATCTGTAGTGCCTTCCAGCTGCCTTAGCCTCCTGAAGAACATCCTCTCGCCTCCAAGTCCGGCCAGCGTCCTTCCCAAACACTGCCAGTGGAGTTCTGCCACTTCATCTAGCGTCACTGGCCGCCATCTCTGAACCTCGAGAGGATGTCAGATCTCAGCCTAGCGTACAATACCTCTCACTCAGGCCGTACGGAATTATTTACTGGGAGAGTTTCTCATACTGCTGTGCTTTGGGTTATTTCCTTGTCTGCTCTCAGAGACTTCTTCCAGCCATTTTTGTCTCTCTGTATTGTAGGGAAACACATTCCGGGGCTCTTCTGACAAAGGGCTTCTGGCTAAGTTGGTCAGTGGGAAGCACTGGTGGGAGATGATGCGTGTGGGAGAAGACGGACACCAGGACACTGTGTACACTACCGAAGGGGCGTCTTCCCCTCTCCCTCCAGCCGATGGTGGGACTATCTTCCTGTTGTTGTTCATCTGAGTTCCTCACTCTCTCCTCTTCTGTTTCAAGTCTGTATAAACATAATCCCTATTTTAGATTCTCTTTGTCTGAAATATCTGAAAATGTTTCTCGTTTCCTGACTGATAAATATGTGCTTTGCCTAATAACTTTCATTAATTCACATCAACTTTTCCCCAAGAGGAACTCTTTGCTTCCTATCCAGTTCAAAGGCCCCTTCTCTGTGGGCTCTCTTACACATCGCTCCATTTACGCATTTACCATACTGCTCTGTAATGCTAGTTTCACAGTCTCCTTTCTCTGCTAAACTCTGAAAAGTTCTATTAAGTCCCAAACCAGGTCTTACTTAACTCTGTATTCTCAGCATCCAGTCAGTTATTGAATGAATGACTACCACTTCTTTGGCATGGTGCGTCACATATATATGCGGGGCTGTGTCATTCTTAGCTGTGAGGGCTGTCCTAAGCATTCTAGAAAGCTAGCAGCATTCCCAGCTACCACCTTCAGTGATACTATTGGGAAAAAGAAATAGAATGTGAAAGAAAGCCCTGAACACCAGGAAGTGCTATCAGTCAGTTTCAGAATGGTTTCTTGGAAACTACTGAAATTTATCATTTTTAATCATAAAACAGTGTTCTATGTATGTACTGTTTGATGATACTGATAAAAGAAAATCTTTAAAATGATAATATTGATAGCAGCTAGTTTGCTGTGGTAGAAATGCTCAACTTAATCTCTATGTTCCATTACTTTAATGGTATCTAATTTTATAGGTGTTTTTTATACATTCAGTGAAAAAGAAAATATCATAGGAATGTAAATCCTGACATGTTAATCGCTACATATAGTTTTTAACTATTAATACAGATATTTCATTTTAATATGCAATCATATTTATCTGAAGTTTATGAATCTGAATGCTCACATTACATAAATTATATATCTGAGTTAATAGGACAATGAAGAATTTTATAAACATTTCATAACACACTTAAAGTGTTTTCTAATATTAATGGTGAAATGTGTATTTGGGTAACATATACTTCCATCTATCTGTCTCAATGTTAATCATCAAAATTTGAATAAAAATGTCCAAAGAGGGTCCTAAAGTAACTATGATTATTAGGAAAGCGATTTTCTTCTGTAAAATTACATTTTCTGTTTAAAAATATAAAATGTTTCTTCTATAAAATATGTCTTTGAAATATTTAATGCAACCTACACTTTAGTATTTTCCCTACTCTTAGTTCAAAGAAACTATTTCAACTTACTAAGTGTAAAACAAAAGGGAATTAACATAAATATTAAGCTGGTACAACTCTTTATAAATCTCTTTACCCAGGAAATTACAGGTAAATGCATTCATACTTGGGTAGAGTAAGAATCTCTATTTCACACCATTTTCTATTTCATACCATAAATCAGATATATATTTTTTGTGTAATCTGAGTACCCAAACTCTTAACTTTTATAATTTAAACTAGATGGGTGTGTTAAAAAAAAAAAAATCACATATGTGTAGCTAAGACATTCTGATAAATATTAATTTCAAATATTTGACAATAATAAATGCCTAACTTTATTACAATTATATAGATTTTATTGTTACAGTTTAGGGATTGATAAAAAGAAAATACTGAGTCTTTCTCATATGCTGAACTTCCCCTTTTGATTTTCCCTCTTTCTCTTCCTGTTCAGGCCTTTTCCTTCTATTATTCATTCCAATAGCTTTCCCAGAGCCATACTGAAATCAAGACCCTGAGCAGAAGCTGGAAATTCTAGCACCCCACATTTTATGAACAGGCTGTACTCTAAAAGTACAACAGACAATCTGGTTCCCTCACAGACTCTGTTCATCAAACTTTATTTATCTAATAATATGGCCACTACTGAATTTAACCATAATTTATAACATTTCCATAGGAAAATGTACCTAAGATTCAATTGTGGGTTCTAGATCCAGAGAGGAATCTGCTTCCCACCCCCCAATTCTCACAGTCCTTAATATAAGACACTCTCTCTCTCCTGTGCAACACCATGTACCCTGTCTGTCAAAGGACGAATATCCCATGCCCACATATCTGGTATCCCTGGGTCTCTTCTGTTGAAGAACTGGGGAAAGATACCTCCAAAAAGTTAGAGCTTTGGCTTCATTTAAATATCCAATCACTTAAGTGTTTAAAAATGGAAAGTGTATATAAAAAGGTAACCATGGATCAGATTGAAATCACTGTATCTTTGGGAAAGGTATCAATTTCAAACAAGCGTGGGACTGTCTTGGCTGGCCTTATCTGGGTTACTAGGCTAAACCACATTCCTGTGGGTGAGATGGGGTTTCCCAATGGGGACAGGTGTTTGCTCTGTCAGTTCCATGGGGCGGAAGGGGAGGAGAAAATGAGGATTTGCCAGGGCAGGTCTTACCCCAAAGAGAGGAAAACCTTCCTTTGATCTCTGAAACGGGGGGTCCGTCAGGTCTAGTGAGACATGCTCGGGGTAGGTCTGGATCTGTGGAACAGCGGATGGGATTCCCTGCACTATACTGCCCTGCCGTTGCCCCAACACTCAGCAGAGTCCCAGCCTCGGAACCTCCCTTCCTCCACTCCCATTTTAAACCTCAGAGCTGAAACAGCTTTGGAACACTTCGGGAGAATCACTGCTAAATTCAAGGTCCGAAGACAGCTTACTCCGATTTCCTACACCTCGTCCCCTGTCCACCGTCTTTCTCCTGGTGAGTAAGACTAGAGCAGTAACCACCAAAGTTCATGGTTAGGACTACCTATGTCTGCAACCAATGCCAAAACTGATGTCACCACAGAAACCGGACTTCCTTGCACTTACTCTACAGCAAGAAAGTTTTCCAGATGGATGGTCCTAATCTTGAAGACACTTTGAAGCTCACTGGAGCAAAAACAATGTTTCTGCTTGCTTAAGGCAGGTTGAGCAGAACCTAGAGCCATGCGTCATCAGACTCACAGCCTACAACACTTGGTGCAGGCTGCAGAGAAAACCCTCTCCAAGGCTCGTTGCAGCTTGTAAATACAGCGTTTGGAAAAACATACTTACTAACTGCTTAGGAGAGTGTATCTTTGCATTGTATTTTCCCTGCATTTTTTTTTCTGCTGAAGTTTTTTGTTTTTGTGTTTTGCGTGAAATATGTTTCTAGGCATAGAACCACAATTTGTAGCACGCATGCTGGAGAAATAAGACAAAACTTTCCACTCCATTTCTCTCCAGCCACCAAACAGGTTTTCAGTTGGGGATTGCCATAGCAGCCCATTCTGCCATCATTAAGGACAGAGGTCTGGGAAACACTTTCTCCCTGCTCTGTTCAAGCACGTATCCCATCTTCTCATATTTGCTTTCTGCATTAAAGCAATTGCCAAAATGCCTTACACTGTCTAATTTAAATTATCTTCTTCTAATTGAACTGACATTTGGATATGGTTTCCCTGTCAGCTCTTCCCACCTCTTGGCAGATATCCTCCTTGCTCTGTGCTGGGTAGCAATGTGCGATGACCCCACTGATGAACTAAGCCAGTAGTGACCAGCTGACTGTTCCTGAGCAGAGGCCCCCTGTCTTACACCTCAGCCCGTGGGACAGCACGGCCCAGCCCAACAAGGGCTGATCTGTGGCCACTTTGTTCTAGAAGGAGGCTATTCTGGTGAGTCCATCCTCACGGGACCTCTTCATACCTCTGGGGCATGAAGAAATAATGCTGAGGACTTCAGACATTGTGCTGGAACAGAAAGAAAACTTCCTGCTGCTACGGGTGGAACCCTATTCTCACACTCTCCCATGGCTCAGAAAAGCAAACCAGCCACAATTACAAGGAAAACCTGACAGAGGGACGGAGACACAGAACCCTGGCGAGGAAGACTCACAGTGGAGAAAACGGTGCACAGCTCGAAGGCTTTCATTCCCGCTCCCCAATTTCTCTGCACATAGCTGTCCTCCAAAGAGGGACTCAGTGGCAACTCTGAGGGCTCCTACTGGCTTCTTTTGAGTTTGCCATTCTTTCCCCACACAAAGATTTGTGGCCAGAAGCTTCCATAGGATCACATGAACTTCTCTCTCATCACTTGATTTATCTGTTTAGGGTCCCTGCTGTGGGAAAGGGCACAGTTCTGGGTGCTCACCGATAGCAACCCTATGCACACAGCCTCTAGTGGCGACGGTGCTTACCATCTACTCTCCCCACTGATCAACTGTGTCCTGAGGGGGCAAGGCCATGCTAAACAGCCTTATCTCTTAGAATCTTGACCCCTCAAGCACCACCCACCCCCCACGCCAGGGGATTTTCCTTTCCTTCCATTTGCAGTTCTGTCTTCCCAGTCAGGTCTGTCCTGTCAGCCTGCCAGGCCTCATAGCCCAACAACTTGACCTATGCCTCTGACACTGTGCCCATGAGAAGACGTGGCCATCACCATGGCCTCACCACTCTTTCCTCAGCTTCTTCAACTGATGTGATGTTCTAGCTCTCACAACCCTGACATTTCTGGATGCCTAACGGAGCATAACAGGAACAGGTATCCGACTCAGGAACACCCCAGCCTCAAATCCCATGGACACAGCTCTTCCAATACAGAGCTTAATCGTGTTCTAAAATATGTCAGATGCGGGACACCTGGGTGGCTCGGTCGATTAAGCTGCTGCCTTCTGCTCAGGTCATGATCCTAGGGTCCTGGGATCGAGTCCCGCATCGGGTCCCTCGCTGCTTCTCTCTCTGCCTCTGCCTGCCACAATGCTTGCTTCTGCTTGCTCGCTCTCTCTCTCTGACAAATGACAAAGAAATAAAATCTTTTTTAAAAAAAACTAAATAAAAAAAAGTAAAATATGTCAGATGCTCGACAGGGCCTGAAACAAATGAATACTATAGTCTGTCTTTTGTGCAAATTTTAAAACAGTTTAGTTGGATGTTAAAACAACAACCACCAACAAAAAACTAAAGAATAATAAAGACTTAAGTATCTGGAAACTAAAAGGAGGAAAGCGAAGTAAAGGTCACCCTCTGAGTCCAGGCAATCAGGAAAGGAAACAGATGTGCCTTCGGAGAGGAGTCGCAAAGAAGCCAGGGCTGAGCAGCCGAGACCCAGGGAGCAGCCGTCTCGGTAAGTCCGTCTCAGAGGGTTACAGCAGAAGCAGGTTGGGTGAGAAAGGGCATCAAGCTGAGGTCTGGAATTCCTGGGTTTGGACTCTTTGCCTTTCACTACCGTTGGGAATCTGGGCCGGTCACTTCCCACCCCATCCTCAGATTTCCCAATGTGATCTTCACATTTTTTTCAGAGTGTTTCATGAGGTTGTTATGAGAAGCAAATGCATTATGAGCAGAATATTCCCGCTGAAATTTAACTATGCTTGACACCTATTTAAGCATGACACCTTTCTTTTAAAGCATACATTTTATAGTTACAGGTTAGTATAAAAATGGCTAGTAGGAAATGAAATTCCAGCTCAAAATTTCTCGATCAGAAAATGAAATACTCTGTTAGGAATTCAAAGGACTTACGTCTACTATATATATAGGCCTATTATATCTCGACTTAGGCCAAAGTGAGGGATCCCATGCAGTCAATGGAGGTGCAGAAAAGGTACGTACATATGTAAGTCACTGCTTTGTGACCCACAAATGGAAACACATTCTGCTCCCTATAGCCATCCTGCCAATTCAAAGGTCACTGCCAGGTGGACATGTAAGGACCAGCCAAGGAATACCTACCTATATGTGGGTATTTACCAAAGGAGGAGGATCTGGAACCAAAATATATATTAAATTCCATTATTGCATTTTAAGATCAGCCCTAACTTTTCTCCATACACATGCATAATATATGCTTTAGGACTCTCCCTTACCCTGACAGTGAGATATAAATAACAAGATGTCTTGAAATTTTGACAAGTAGTATTCTCAACGTCAATTTAGGAGCCAAGTATGCAGAATTTAAAACACATTTTCCTGTAAGATTCGCCTATCATCTGCCCAATATCCCTTAACTCATAATGTAAACAATGTTTCCAATAGTAATAGGACTGCTGTATTAATAACTGAATTATTAGTATATTAAACTAATTTAATAATACCAATTAATAAAAAAGAGAAACCTAATTTCTTTGGCTTAGCGGCTCAGATGGTAGAAGTAGAAAAAAGGAGAGAAAGAAAACTTTTGTCCCCTATACGAGAAAGGCCCTTGAGATATTTGGAAATAGGAATGATTGTCTTTGGCATCCTCTGACCTCCCTCTCTTCACACCCATCCTCCGTGAGCTACCCACCCCCACCCCCCAACCTAGGGCATGTTCCATTACGTAAGAGCTTACTTCTGCCTCTTGGCCACCTTCCTGATTTCTCAGGCCAGGAATGTCCTTGATGCCGTGGAGACGAGGGCAAAGCCACGTAGCCCAGCACACGGAAGAAACCCCGCTGTCATATCCTGAGCTGTAACCCGCTACCCCACCAAGGTCAGGCCCGCTATGGAGCCAGCAACCCTACAGCTCACAGCGCTTGTATCCATGGCATCTGGAGCTCCTGAGCTTGTCTTGCTTGAATGCTGCTTCCCTGGGGGCAGAGCTTTCAGGGCTCAGGGACAAGGAGTGGGACAGCCCAGCAGTTACTTCTTAGGGAGAAGGTTTGTGAGTCAAAGCCTGCCTTTCATTTTTTCAAGACCCGCCAAGGTAGCTGTGCAAGTGTGTGCTTTGATGTGACCAATTTAACTATATTTGAATTTCATTTCAAAACAACCCTGTTTCGCATCTCCTCCACAAAAAGAAAAAAAAAAAAAAAAAAAAAAAACCTGCCAAAGCCTGCTGGTTCGCTTCTTTTCTAATTCTAATTTCAGCACTGTAATGATAGAGCAGTCAACTCTATAGACCCCAGCAGTCTTACCTAGACCCAGGGCTCTGATGCAAGAATCTGGCAGTTTGGCAAGAGTCAGAGCCTACAGAGCCTCTGAGGTGGTCACTTACGCAGCACAGGGCCACATGCAGGCAAGAACGCCTGCAGAGTCGACTAAGTCTGTCCTCACCAGAGTGACTGCAAATTAGAAAGAAACACTGATGGCCTCAATGTAAATGATGTTCCTGTGGCTTGTTTCGGATCTTTGTCTTCTGAAAAGAAAGTACCCCCTGTGAGGCTTCGTTGTTGGCTCATTCGTTCGTTCGTTCATTCGTTCATTCATTCATTCTTTCATTCATTCAGTAAATGCTTCCTAGGTTCCTCCTGTCTGGCTGCTGTTGGGGGAGATGCCAGGAGTAGAGCGGTGATCAGCACACATCATCTCGGCCACCAAAGACCTTTCTCTAGCTGAGGAAAAAGACACACAGTTGACCCCTAAAACAGCACGTGGCTAAACGGTATGGGTCCACGGACACATGGATGTTTTTTAATAAATACAGTAAAATATGGTAAATGTATCTTCTTCTTCTTATGATTTGCTTAATCACATGTTCTTTTCTCCAGCTTACTTTATCATAAAAATACAGTATAATTGGAAGGGGAGATGAACCATGAGAGACTATGGACTCTGAAAAACAACCTGAGGGTTTTGAAGGGGCAGAGGGTGGGAAGTTGGGGGAGCCAGGTGGTGGGTATTATGGAGGGCACGTATTGCATGGAGCACTGGGTGTGATGCAAACAATTAATTAATTAATTAATTTTAAAAAACGGGAAAAAAATAAAAGCTATTGTGGAAATAGAAAAAAAAAGAATATAGTATATAATACATCTAACATACCGCATGTGAATCAATTATTTAATGTGCTCAGTAAGTAAGGCTTCTGGTCAAGAGTAGGCTATTAGAAGTTAAGTTGGTGGGGGATCCAAGGTTATATGCAGATTTCTATGTTGGGGGTCGGGTGCCCCTCAACCCCGTGTTGTTCAAAGGTCAACTGTACAGTAAGCAACTGTGATGAACTCTGCATTATTTTGACACCTGAACTAGCCTCCTTCCCGAGGTAACATAGTACTAGGACCTGACAGATGATCGAAGGTGGAGGGGACTGAGCTGGCTGGAAGACGGTGAGCAGGGAGAGGCTACAGTTTATCCTGAGCAATGGGGACCCATCAGCAGCAGGTAACCCATAAGGATCTGGAGGACTAGAGACTGAGGAGGCAATTACATGGCCACCGGGCTGAGGCAGCAGTGGCCTGGACTCACATGGGCACTGTGAGATGGGGATGGTGATGGAGACATTATCCCGTGGCCTGTTGACCAGCTGGGTGTGTGGCATGAGGGAGAGGGAGTCAGTGTGACTCTGGGTGACAGGCTGGCACAAATAGCAGTGCTGTTTACTGAACTACCCAGACCTACAGGGGGGCAGATCTGGAGGGAAGACAAGGACTTCTGATCCAAATGTGCTGCCCTTGCATCATGCAAGTGGACACATCCGGGCAGTAGCTGAAGATCAGCCTGGGCTGAGAATGGGCAGGAGGGCTGGGCTCCGGAGCTGCAGATCCAAGATGATCCTATCACTCTGGAGGAGGACTAACATGAGAGGGGGTAGGATAAGCACCACTGAGTGACAGCTAGAGACGAGTGGCCTAGAAGAGGGACCTGAAAAGGAAAGAGCATAAAGTGTAGAGATTCAAGGTCAGGATCTAGAGCTCCAGGAACGTGAATGCCGATACGTCAATGCAGGATGAAGGTTGTCACTTCATTTTACTGACCGGCCCTTTCGGCAAGAACTGTCTTTTTGCCTTCAATTTGCTCGCCCCACAATCTAATTTTAATAAAAACACTGATATTTTTAAAATAAAAATGGAGTGAAGTTAAGGTCTCAGATAGCTCTCCACCTGAGACTGTCTGGCTGTCTACCTGTCCAACTGAAAGCATCATTGTGGCTTAAGAGAAAAACCTTTAAAATACCTACTAGTGATACGGCTGTGATCACTGTGCATTTCCAAGTTGAATTCCTAAAATCTGCTTGATCCTAAGCATAGTTCTTGCTCCCTTAAGCTGGGAATTAGCAACATTTCTCCCTGCATCACTGTGACAGTAGATCCCCACATGGGAACTGGGATCTCACCAATACTAGGTGAGGCCCAAGAAACCACATTCAACATAGGCCTCCTCCGCAGAACTATAATCTTGTCATGAAACAACACAAACATTATTAGAGTCCTATCTTCCAGGAATTTTGTGAACCTTTGATTAAACAAAGCAAAGCACCTATATCCACTCTTCAACAATGGAGTTGAGATGATTCCTCTCTTAAGCCTCCCACGTGACTTCAAATTGCACCAAGCACACTAATTTCTGAAGAAACTTGAGTTTTTCTTAGCTTTTTTGTTTCTACACTTGGAAACATCCTTTTTCAGATAGCTAATGAAAACTATTTAGGTAAATGGCATTGGTAGGTATTTCTTTTGGCCTCTGGGTTCTGTAAGAGACTTAAGATGCTCATGGACTGACAAAGTCTGGGGGTCTTCTGAACCAG
This sequence comes from Mustela putorius furo, assembly GCF_011764305.1. Taxonomy (NCBI): domain Eukaryota; kingdom Metazoa; phylum Chordata; class Mammalia; order Carnivora; family Mustelidae; genus Mustela; species Mustela putorius. The sequence goes on from NW_025422171.1 coordinate 5,351,436, forward strand.
AGAGGGAAGCCTATTTGCAACTAAAGATCGATCTGGAAAGTGCTCCACCCCCACCAGGCCTTTCATGCCTGAGTCACTGGGAGCACAAGTTCAGAAGCCAGTGAGAACGCCATCCTGAGAGGAAGACGAAATGGCTCTCTGAAAACTCAGAGGAAAACACCTTGAGGAAGGCTGTCACTCCCCATCCGGAATTCTAGTAACACTGGGCGGTTATGAAATTATGCTCAACCTCCAGTCTTCCTCCAGCACATTTTCTCTTATTCCACAATAGAACAATCTGGAATTGGACCCACCATGCATCTAACCAACAGGAATATGAAGCATGTGTCATTCATCCTGACCGGCAACTGAGCCTCTTACAAGCAATCACTGGTATACAGTTGCTTCCTCCCCATTTTGAGAGGCCATCAGGTCCTTGATTCTAAACACAATCAACAACTCAGAGCCTCCCTTGACATTAACTGCTTTCCTCCAGCTTGCTGACAAAGGAATTCCAGTCTCAAAAATTATTGGCAGACAATAAGAACGAGGCTTGCGACTTCCCAGCTCAAAGTTTTTCCACAACTCCCCATCAGGCAATGCTGCTCAAATATTCCTCTAAATTACTCCTGATAATATCATTCAGTGAGAGAGAAAGTCTTTATGCCAGGTTTTCTCAATGCTCATAACCACTGAGGCTGGGCCCTACGATCACAGAGGAGAAAAAGAAGGAGCCAGCGTCTCTATCAGGTAATCAGCTCCTCACACCTGAGCCTTAACTCACAGCAGTTGCCTCTTGCAGGGGGCCAGGGAGAGCCAGTTCACACCTTGAGGAAGGCTGAGGGAAGGAGGTCATTGAATGCAGAAAATTTAAAGTCCCACGATTTATCTTTACAAGTCATACAAATTTTTCATTGCTTTCAGAAAGTTCATTTTTATGAAAAACAATGTGTTCCACCTTATAGCCATTAAGGATGGTTTTTATCCAAAATACAGAAAAAGAGCAATGACTAGTGAGGATATGGAGAAATTAGAACCACTGTTTCCTGTTGTGGGAGTGGAAAATGGTACAGCTGCTATGGAAAACTGGAGGCTTCTGGAGGCTCCTCAGAAAGTTCCAGAAAATTCCACTCCTAGGGATATAGCCAAAAGAACTGAAAGCAGGACCTTGAAGAGGTATCCATACACCCACGTACTTAGTATCATTATCCTCAGCAGCCAAAAGGTGGAAGCAGCCCCAAGACTGACCATCTACAGCTGAATGGATATACAAAATGTGGTATATCCGTACAACAGAATATCATTCAGCCTTTAAAAGGACGGAGATTCTGCGCTATGCTACAACATGGATAAACCCTGAGGGCACTAAGAGAAGTGAAAAGGGCCGGGCAGGAAAGGTCAAATACTTCATGATTCCTGTCACACTGAGGTACTAAGAGTAGCCAGTTCACAGAGACAGAAAATAGAATGGTGGTTGCCAGGCAGCTTGGGGGGTAGAGGAGGAATGGGGAGTTGGTGTTTACAGGGTAGAGTCTGAATTTGGGAAGATGGAAAGATTCCGGAGATGGATGGTGGTGGTGACTGCACAACAATGTGAATATTGTGCACTTAGTGTCACTGAACTGTACAGCACAAAATGGTTAAAATGCTAAGTTTAATAACATGCACTTTGCTACATTAAAAAAAAATGCTCTGGCTTAAAAAACAAAAAACAAATAAATAAATAAAAATGAAAAACCATTTCAAATTTACCCATTAAATGAATTAAAAATTTCCAAAATATATTTGATTCAGGAAAGTTCACGATGAGGCCATAGTTTCAAATATCCCTGCACACAAAGCTTCCTCAGACTTTCCACCTGTACCGTGGGGATAACAGGACCAGAGACCTTGGAGGATCATGGCAAGGATTAAATATTATTATTCATGCAACACTGATACACAACTGGAGCTCCGGTCAGCCCCTGACTATTGTTATCCCATACATTGTCACCTATGAGATTCAGCTCAGAAGGGAAATTTCCCCAATGGCTTCCTGAAAGTGACAGGTCCAGTGGTAAACCACAGTGTTGCAGCAGACCGCCTCTAACACACACCATTAGTTTGTGTGTGACTGACGCATACCCAGTAGACACAAGCCCCCCGAAGACGGGGCCTGTCTGAGTCACCCGCAGCATGTACATAGAAGCACAGTATTTGGCACCTAATAGCAGCTCAACAAATATCTGATGAAACATGCAGAGTCTCTTTATAAACATTAGGTCTGGATGCCCACAAGGTATCCATCTGTGAGAAAGACTACCAAATTCTTCCATGAATTACCCGGACATTGTAATAACAAAAGAGGGGGGACAGGCTTCCCAGCTTCTTTTCCTACAGATCTATCAAGGGGAAGAGAAAGAAGTCTGAGAATTGGAGGGCCCATTGAATTGAAGCCACAGAAACTATCTTATCCCAATTCTTGCCTTCAGGAATCATCCAGGAAATGAACAGACAGCCCTACTTGACTGGAGCCCTGCCCTCCTAATACACACGTGTGACTGTCCATCTACATGTAACATCCACAGACCCACGTACTGCATCGAATTCTCAGTAGTGATGTCTCAGGAAACATGTGATGGGCCACAGGAGTTTCATCTCTTTTCTTAAGTTGACACCTGACTCACAAGACAGGTACCAAAACAGACTTTATGAAATGAAGGCTTCTTTGTGTGGAATTTAGAGAAGAGACATGGAAAAAGCTGAAGGGCTGTATTATCAGTATTTTTTCCTGCCCTGTTAAGTGATGATTACCCAGGCACTGATTTTTAGCCTCCATGGAATGGGTGTTTGCACTTGTTTGGGGCGGGGAGGTCTGGCACTTGAGAAAGTAGCAACTCCAAATGTCTGTTCCCCAGAAACTCTGACATAATAAAAATCACCATATAATTCTTGGAGCTATTTATTGCTTCCTGAGTTAGGGCTCACTCTTTCCTTATCAACTACCACCACACTGGACAAACATGTGGTGTGTTTCAGCATTATGCCATGCTTTAGTTCACAAAATAAGTGGTTGTTTATAACATTATTCTGGTCTCTCGTGAGTGCCTTGCAACCTTTGCTGAAATTTTCTTATCCTAGAAAATAGGAAATGTAAAAAAAAAAGAAGAACAAAAGGAAAAAAAAAACCCATCTAATGAAAGAGTTGTCACTGTCTTCTACCTACAGGTAGAAGGATTATTGGACCTATTAGCTCTGATATTCCAAGATTCTTCTTCCTACTCCCTTCAGGTATTAAATCTCAATTTTAATTTTCTTCTCCAATCTTCACACACACAAGAAGTCACAGAACGTTCCAACACTGTATCTCAAAGAAAGGTAAAGTTAAGAAATAGGAACTTAGGTCTTTGACCGGGGCCAGCACCAGGTTCTAGGGACTGTACTGGCAGGATGCCCTGCTCTGGAGCAGATGAGAAAGCACTCAAGCAGACATTTGTCCCCAGGCTAGTCTCAAGAATGTGTTGTTCTCTGTGGGACCAAATGCCCTTTATGGTCATGGGCAAAATATTTACAGCCGCCCATTTAGTGTAGCTGTAGAGCTTTATAATCAAAAAAGGGCTTGGGGGACCAGTCACAGGAAGATCAGACTTTTCCGCACAATGAGATTATTAATGTCCATCTGATTTAATCCTAGAGGAATCAAAAAACAAGCTCACCACCCCACAATAAAATGATATCCTTACCCATTATCTTTTAAAAGCAAGAATAAACTCAGATGTATGGAAGACATGAGTTACTTATTGCAAAGTCACTTATTTTAATTGTATAAAAATAAATATTGCTGCGCATAGTTAAACCTCAAAAGCTAAGTAAAACCTTACAGGGCTAAGAAGAAGACAGCCACGAAGCCCACGTACTGTTTGGTTCTAGCGATATACTGAGATGCCCAGAGAGCAAATCTAGAGAGACAGAAAGCACATTAGTGGTTGCCAGGGGCCAGGGAAGGAAGCAAGTGTTGACTACAAATGGACATGAGGTTTCTTTTGGAGATGGTGGCAACATTTCAAAATTAGATTGTTGCGATAGCTCTGTAAATTTACTAAAAATTACTGAATCGTACAATTAAAATAAGTTAACTAAAAACACCAAGAAAGCTGTTAAACATATAAAATAAAAAATACTGCCTTATGATCAATCTAATAAACATTTGAGGAGGATTTAGACAACAGGTCACAAAATTCAGGGTAAAGCATATATTTACTGTAAGCATCCAGGTCATAAATCTTAGTCAAGAGCCACAACATATTTCTCAAATCTCTACCTCAGAAAAGTCGGTAGCATGTCTATTTTTCCATCCTCCTCACTCACAACCTCAGAAAAAGACTTCCTTCTTGATGGTTTTTCTGTTACTCTGTTTTAAGGGACTTTCAAATAAACATCTTGATTTCTTAGTATTCGCCCGGTGGACTTGAGCTTTTTCTCCAGGGCACAAGCCCTCAATTACACAGGAGGGGAAACCTAGTTCCATTAGAGCCACAGAGAGAAGGCTTACACAACAGAACAACTGGGAGCTCTCTAAAAAATTATCTTCTGGGATATACCCTGGCTGTGATCCAGGAGGTAGAGAGGTTTCTCGTCAAGAAGCTGCACTCTGAGGGCTGGCAAGTTCGCCATGCGTAACCCCCTGGGTCAGATTCAGAATAGAGTCTGAGTCACCTCAGTGTGAGGAACTGGCTGGTTCCAGGGCCATGACAGGCGCTGTGTGGTGATCTCTGCTGTTCCTACTGTTTCAAGTAGATGTTGCTGTCCCACCAGTTCAGCAGATACATTTGTGCATGTTTGCCTGCTGTCTGTCCTTCCTTAACAGCTCCACAGGCAAACTGGTTACACCCTGTCAAACTCGCCCCATAAACTGAGCAGCAGGTGCCCTGACTCCTACCACCAGCCCCTCTGGAAAATTCCTCCTTTCTCTCAGCCTGACGGCGGCCCACCCAGAGCTATGCTTTTTGCTGCTCTTGGTTTTGTTTGCAATTTTTAATCAATTAATTAAAATAATACATAGGCCTGCAGCTCTATCCAGTCTTTCTCATTTGAAGCCTCTCTTACTTCACGGTCACCCTTCTCTTTCCTCCTTGGGTGTGTCTTCCCCTCAGGGGACTTCTTACATCTGACTTAAAAATGTCACCCAAATTAATTTTCCTGTTGCTGGTAGTCACATTTCTTCACAGATGGGATTTTTGACTGTTAGAAATGATAAAGGCTTTTGTTCAGTGTCTCATTTTACACACGAGGACCTGAAAGACCAAAACTAAATAGCTAAGGGGTTTATGGGCGCTTTATTCATGATTGCTCAAACTTGAAAACAACTACGACGTCCTTCAAGAGGTGAAAGGATAAGTAACGATACCACAGCCAGACAATGGGATATCACTACAGTCAGTGGTTTTTATCGCCATAAAAAGGAGTGAGCTATTAAGCCATGAAAAACAGAGGGAAGCCTTAAAAGCTACCAATCTGAAAAGGCTATGTTCTGTATAATTACAACTATAGGACATTCTGCAAAAAGCAAAACCATGGAGACAGTAAAAAGATCAGTGGGTTGGGGCACCTGGGTGGCTCAGTGGGTTAAAGCCTCTGCCTTCGGCTCAGGTCATGATCCCAGGGTCCTGGGATGGAGCCCCGCATCAGGCTCTCTGCTCAGCAGGGAGCCTGCTTTCCTTCCTCTCTCACTGCCTGCCTCTCTGCCTACTTGTGATCTCTGTCTGTCAAATAAATTAAAAAAAAAAAAAAAACAACAAATCAGTGGGTGCCTGGGGTTAAGGGGGAAGGACGATGACTAGAAGGAGCACAGAGAATGTTTTAGGGAGTGAACCTACTCTATGATACTACAGTGGTGAATACACATCATTATATATTAGTCAAAACCCACATGCTGCTCAACACCAAGGTGAACCCTAACATAAACTATGGACTTTAGTTAATAATAACAGATTTTAATAACATTGGCTCATATAAAATGTTAATAACAGGAAACTACATGCAAGGAATAGGGGTATCTGGAAATGCTGTACTTCCCAATCAATATTTCCGTTAACTTAAAACATAAAGATCTAAAAAATAAACGATATTAATTCAAAACATAAATAAAGAGCTGCTGATGGAGTGGGAGTAAGGCCAGTGACACAAACCTTCTAAGACTTGAGAACTTTGTAAACAGCATAGAGGATCCTTGCTCACCTACTGAAGTGCCCAGAAACCACCCCTTATGTTAATAATTATGCCAACCTGACTAAGGTAAAGGGAGAACCACAACTATTTCATCACGATTTAAAAATTTACATCACGTGATTTACATCACGATTCAAAAATCCCTTCAATCAAAATCCAGACTCTGGATGTGTATAACCTTGACCAGCTGACTTTAAAATCCACATGGAAGAACAAGGGCTTGGGATGGCTGGGGTTGGGGAGGGGACAAGGAGATAAGCCATGCCCTGCCAATGCCAGGAACCTCGATTTTAAAGCAAGATTCAAGTTTGATTATTATATGAAGTTCAGCATTTCAATTGAAGGCTTTTTTTTTCCAACTTGAAATGAGATTCTTATGAGCCAAAAATGATCAGGAAAGTCATGGGAACTGCCTGAGTCTTCATGGAGGACATGGCAAGAACTAATCACAGAGCTAATTTATGGGGACAACATGGAACAAAAGAGTTGCTTCATGACCACATCTCATATGTTATGTTTACTCAACTAGACAGTTATATGAAAATATATTGTTTGGGAATATATTTATATGTGGAAAACCAATTAGGAAAAATTTAACAAGTGATAATCCCAAAATTAAGAATAATGGTTACTGATTTGTAGGGGGATGGCAGGGCTTGAGGACAAGGAGGAAATATTTATAGGTGTTGGTGGCATTTTATATTTCAGGTTGGGTAATGCATATATATTATTTGTTAATTTTTGAATTCATATATATGTTACAAATATTCTTTGTATAAGTTAAATACTTATTAAAAGGGTTTTTTTTCCAAGATTTTATTTATTTGACAGAGATCACAAGTAGTCAGAGAGGCAGGTGGGGGGTGCGGGGGAAGCAGGCTCCCCACTGAGCAGAGAGCCCGATGCGGGGCTCGATCCCAGGACTCTGAGATCATGACCCGAGCTGAAGGCAGAGGTGTAACCCACTGAGCCACCCAGGTGCCCCTTAATAAAGTTTTTAAAAAGATGAACAAGAGCTAAAAGAATGGGTCAGAAAATATTAATATAAATAACATATAATAAAACTAAGTAGGTGTGACAATCATTTGGCATCAGCTAGGCCTACGTTCAAATTCCTAACATACCACTCAGTGGCCATATAACCCTGAACAAGTTACATAATTATTTTGAGCTTCAGTTCCTGCATCTGAAAAAGGAATAAAAGTATTCTTCAAGGGGCGCCTGGGTGGTTCAGTGGGTTAAAGCCTCTGCCTTCAGCTCAGGTCATGATCCCAGAGTCCTGGAATCGAGCCCCATATCAGGCTCTCTGCTCAGCAGGGAGCCTGCTTCCTCCTCTCTCTCTCTCTCTCTCTCTCTGTGTGTCTCTGTCTGCCTGCCTCTGTGCCTAATTGTGATCTCTGTCAAATAAATAAATAAAATCTTAAAAAAAAAAAAAAGAGTATTCTTCAAATTGTAGTTGGGTTAAATAGGATAATGTCTATTGAGCTCAGTGGGAGTCTGGCAAAGAGGATAAAAACAGCTCTCATTTGTTGATCTGCCAAGAGCCATGGTAAGTACCTTACAGGCACATCACAATTAATCACTCAGGGTCAAAAAGCAAGAGACATAGGATTTGAACCTGTAGGGACTCTGATGCCAAAACTAGGTTCTTAATCACCACTAACTCTGATGAAAGTTATATATCATTACTAATGGCGCTATTTATTATGAGTTTCATATCCAAGGTTTTAAATTACGTTAAAAATTACTTGCACATGGCTAAGATGGGATTACCTGATACAAAAGCAATTTACTTCAAAAAGAACCCAAAGATGTAATGAACCAAATAGCTGATATGATTGGACAATGTCACACAGCTATTAAAAATCCCAATACACTCTTGGTCTACACAAATGATAGATCTTTTGATCTGAGCAGTCTTTTCATCCTTCCTCTAAAACCATACACTTGCCTGCTAATTTAGAGCAATAAATGCAGTTCTTAGCAACACATCTTAAAAGAAACAAACTTCAAATCAGTTTGGACAGCCATCTGCCACCATATCCTTCCATGAGCAGTAGAAGGATTCTGCGAGTCTGAGCTTTAAAAAGACAACTATTAGGGAAGATATCACAGTGATTTTCCTATGGAAGAGGAAACAGATTTATTTGGATGTGCACTCTTGGGTAGACTCAGTGCACCTACGAGTTTGCTTTCGTTCTTGGACAGAGAATTTATGATCATGGAAACAGAACATGCCATCTAGGGAGGTTCATGCTTTCCACCAAAGGTGGGCTCAGTAGCTGGAGCCACAGACCACAAATGGTGTGTGGGCTGGATTCATGATCTTTGAGGTTTCCACCTTTACAGTTTTCTGATCCTGCAATATGTAATACATATCCTAAAAATCCAGTCCTTACATAAACAGCAGACAAATCCTATATAGGAAGGGACACCACCAATCTTGGATGCCCTCTAGTTCTCACCTGGGAACCCGCCGTTGCTGGGACTCTTCTAACTTTGCTGAGCTAGTTTCTAGGTCCTAAAGATCATATGTGAGAAAGGCTCATACAATACCTGGGCTTTGTAAAACAAGGACAAAGAGAAGAAACTATAAAACAAAACCCACCTACTTATCTGCATAAGCCTCTGTCTAGGTTTAAGTTCAAACAGTTGTTTAGGAAACTGATGTAGAGAATGCCACAAGAATGAGAAAGAGTGATACCCCTACAGTAATCCCAGACCAAACTTAGTAACTCAGTGAGAGAATCCTGTGGGTTTTGTTACTGGAGTCTAAAGGATTTAGTAGCAAAGCGTTTCAGAGGCCTCTACTTTTTTTTTCTTGTTTCTGAAACATACAGCAAAGCAATCTGTATCTGAAATAGGATTGCTGCTTTATTACAAAGTCAATTTCTGTGAGTCTATATGGGAGTTGGGGGGTGGGGAAGAGGCTGTGAAGACCCGACATATAAACCATCAGTTTAGAAACAAAATGAGAAAACAAGAGAGGAAAAATGGGAAGTCTAGTTGTTGGAAGAGCAATGGTTCTGCTTTAGAGAAACCAAGCATCGAGGGGCTCCTGGGTGGCTCAGTCACCTGAGCATCCAACTCTTGGTTTCAGCTCAGGTCTTAATTTCAGGGTCGTGAGGTTGAGTCTGGTGTCAGGCTCCATGCTCAGTGGGGAATCTGTTTGAGATTCTCTCTCTCTCTCTCTCTCTCTCCCTCTGCCCCTCTCCCAGCTCATGCTTACTCACACTCTCTCAAATAAAATCTTCCAAAAGAAAAAGAAACCAATCGTGTTATTGCAGGATGTGAGCCCAGGACAAAACTCTGCCTCCGGAAGATCTATGAACATTGAGAGACACAGGGAACTTGATCGATGGATAGTCCCACACAGCCTAGTAATTTGGGTGATTAATGGTCCTATGTAATTCTTACACATATTTGTAAAAACTACCCAGAAATGAAAATAAGGTAAAGGATGGCCACCTGTTAGTATCCTCCCAGAGCAGGTGTAACAGGCCCACCCAAGATTCTTCCATTCTCTACAATAGACCTTATTCTGACTTGCTGTTTACCACTGATTAGATAAGTTACAGGTTAATCTGTAGATTATTTTTGTCCAGCAGCGATGCAAATAATTTCTGCCTTGCAGAGAACATACTGAAAAGGTTACTGCCCCGTAGGACTTGAGCTAGCTTTGTCTCTAACATAGCAAACATTTCAGCCGGACTTTCCTTACGGCCTATATAAATCTCTGCTCCTCTTGAAAACTGTTTGATATATTTAGTCTATATTTATTCATCACTTTGCCATTGACTATTTCCATCTTTATCAATTCTACTTTGGCTACATCACAATTTTTGTCACTACTATAGTACATTTAACTACTTTATCAATGAATGTTAGTTAATGTAGCTGTTATGGGGGTTCCAGAGAGTAGAATGAAAGACTTGTCTTCCTTGAAACAGGAGTCTTTCCTAAAGACCGAAAAATTAACAAAAATTAAAACAAAAAAGTTTTATCACAGAGTTAAGATTTCCAAATAACTTAGTCCTACTTTCCCAAGATATCTGATCACTACTCACCCACGACTGGCAGCTGATGCCCATTTCACACTCAACTCCTTCTTCTGCTGGATCCAACCTTCTAGTCTAGTTTAGAAAGTATGCCTATTATTGTCTATTGAAATATACTACTCCCTACTAACCTGCCAATTTCTTCAGAAAGTAAATGGTATTTAATGAACTTTAAGTACCATACATTGTAATAGATCATTCATGTGTATGAACAAACAGGCAAAGAAGAAACCAGAAATATCTCCAAAATGAACTGCAGTCTTTACTTAACTTTCTATGAACATCATAAACCACAGTGATGATTCTTAAGTCTCATCTTCTCTATTTTTCTACCATCTGAGTGCTTTCTATCTTTTCTACCTCTCTTCTTTTTCTATAGGTTATTAGTATAGATATTATATTACAATACATTACACAGGCCTACTTAGCTGCCATGGTTCTTAGTCATGTTCTCTTTGTTCTACTCATTCTCCAGATTCTATATCAAATGCCCAGACATGTAAAAAGATCTGAACAGCCTCATTACCCTCGTCTCTGCTGTACCTATAATTCCAGTTACTTCATTTCACATAGGAGGATGGTGAGTCCTAGAGACTTACAGAGAAGTCCAAAGCCACACAGTAGGAGGCCTGAGTTGATGAACCCCAATGCAATAACAGAATCTGACCTCTTCTCTACCACACTCCACTGCCTCTCAAAACTGATCTAGTTCTAGAAATTTCCATCAAGAACTTAACTATGCATGACACCTTGGGGGAAACAAAGTGATGCTTATAAAGGGTAAATCACTTGACCAAAGTCATAAGGCAATTTTAAGCACTGGGATGTGAACTCAGGTCCTTCCAGCTATAAACCATCATCTTCAACAATTTATTCACATATATTTAAGCACCCTGCCCAAAAATCTGTTTCCACAGTATCCTTGCCTCTTTTTCATTTTATGTTACCTTTTTCATTTGATGTTGACTTGCACTTGACACTTGCACTTGCACTATAACATCCTGGTGCTGTTTCCTCAAGTGCCTTGCAGGATCTTAAAGCAAATGGGTAACATCTTTTATATTTTTTTATACTTTTTATGGCCTTAGTGCAGAGACCAATCAACATTCATGAAATGAATGGATGACACGAAAAGGACAATCAAAAAATCTGTTTGACATAAATTGGAACTTCTTTTAGCGTGCTGGAGAAAGATGCAGCTGTTTTCATTTGATGTTATGTAATTTAAGACTTTATTTTATATTATAATAAATACTACTATCATTTATGTAAATATTAGGAAACAATATAAATTCACATAAAGGTTAAAGATTGTAGCTTCAAAGTAATGTTCACTTGCAACGGGCTTCTTTGTGCAAAGCCTTCGACCCTTTGGGAGTATGCCTTCATTCTCACTGTCATTACAAGGGCTTCCTTGAAAACACCAGAGGAGTACGGACTGCGACACTCCTCGCCACCTCTGCATGATATAGGAAGCCCTTAGTATTTATCCCAGGCCCCCAGAGAGATTTTGAAAACTTCACATTAAATGCCATCACTTCTGTTGAATTTCTTGGCACCAAACAAACTCAAACACAAAGGCACTAAAATTAAGTTTCAGTTTTCCCTATATGGCAGTCATCCAGATAATAAGGAACTTGCTTAGTTTTCACTATTTTCATAAGGGAAAACCCCAAATTTACAAATTAGAATAGTAGCCAAGAATACATCCCCAGTCCTATGGGGAGCACTTGTCACTAACCCAAAACCTCATTCAAGTTGGTACACTCAGACTTTTCCCCCTTAAACCTTTCTAGCCAACTGGTTAACAGGGGTTAATATGTATCTACATTAACTAGAGAAACTTCTCCCGTGTTCTCTTCTCCCGCCTAGCCCCTGGAAAGTGAAACTGGGTATTATTATTGTGAAACCGACAAATCAGGTGCTTGGGACACAGAGAAACCAAAATCTTAGAAAACTCATCTTCTAGATAAGCAACGCCTGAATGATTAGGAATTTGCTGTAATACTGCACTGTTCCAGACAACAAGTGTTGATGAGGATGTAAAGAAATCAGAACCGCTCTTACGTGGCTGGTGAGGATGTAAATGGTGCAGCTATCTTAAAGATTTTTATTTATTTATTTTTGAGAGAGAGAGGGAGAGACAGCACAAATGGGAGGGAGGAGCAGAGAGAGAGGGAGAAGCAGACTCCCTGCTGAGCAAGGAGCCCCATGCAGGACTTGATCCCAGAACCCTGTGATCAGGACCTGAGCCAAAAGCAGACGCTTAATCCACTGAGTCACCCAGGTGCCCTGGTGCAGCTACTTTAGAAAACAGGCAGCCCCGCAAAATATTAAATATAGAGTTATCATATGACCCAGCGAGCGATTCCAAACTGAGGTGTATTCCCAAGAGACTTGAAAACGTATGTCCACACAAAAACTTGTACATGAACATTTACAGAGACATGAACATTTAACCATTAGACTTAATGGTTAAAATGTGGAAATAAATCAATTATCCATCAACTGAGGCAGGGAGCAACCAAACAGGACATACCCACAGATTTGAATATTATTTGGCCAGAGAAAGACGTACTAATGCACGCTACCCGTGGATGAGCCCTGGAAATATTATCCTAAGTGAAACAAGCCAGTCACAACATAGGGCACATGTTACATGATTCCATTTATATGAAATGTCAAGAACAGGCCAAACCATGGAGACCAGCAGACTAGTGAATGGCATAAGCTAAGAGGGGGAAAAATGGGAAAGCTATTTTTAAAAGCTGTATTATGGTGAGCTTGAGTGACTTAGTCAGTTAAATGTCTACCTTTGGCTCAGGTCATGATCCCAGGGTCCTGGGCTCAAGCGCCACATTGGGCTCCCTGCTCAGTGGGGGAGTCTTCTCCCTCTCCTGCGGCCCCTGCTTATGCTCTCTCTCACGTGTGCTCTTTCTCTCTCTCTCTCTTTCAAATAAATAAATAAAATCTTTAAAAAGTAAATAAATGAATAAATAAATAAGTAGCTGTATTGTCCACTTCCTGTGAATTTAGACCTAATTCACCCTTACAGGATGTATTATTTTTACCTTCTGTTCCAATAAACACTTTGCAACTGTTCTTCAGATAAGAAATCTATTGTGAGCTCCTTGCATAGCTACAAAAGAAATCTCTGATCTGCCTTTAAGCAGATAGTGTACAAGTGATTTGGCCACAGAAGAAACAGTAGTGTTAGAAGGAGAAAGCCGTGTCCTTCCAACCTAACAGAGCAGACCAAATCAGTTGGTAGTGAAATGTTGACTATGTGATTGCTAGGACCATAGTCCTAACAATGCTATATTTGAGCTATAAAATAATCGTCCTTTGAGGGGTCTGGGCGGTTCTGTCAGTTAAGCCTCTGCCTTGGGTTCAGGTCATCATCTCCTAGTCCTGGGATTGAGCCCTGTGTCGGGCTCCCTGCTCAGCAGGGAGTCTGCTTCTCTCTGTCTCTCTCCCTCTGGCCCTCCCCACTGCTCATTCTCTCTAAATAAATAAAATATTAAAGAATATAATAAAATAATCATCCTTAAGAAGGTCACCTGAGAAGTAGAGGGTGAAGTTAGTAATCCATTTCCATGGTCCATGAATGACCCCAAAGTCCACAGGAACCAACTACAGCAAATATCTAAAGCACTGGTCCACCTCCCCATTGGTATCCATCCTATTTCATTGGCTGGTTCTGCCAGCAGTTTTCCAATATTCCAACAACATGTACCTCCTCCTGAAGAGAGCCTGGGAACTCTCCCTTCCAGTTCCTGCCCTGTTCTTGCAGGCCACCAGAGAAAGAGAAGTCCCAAGGTGATCTTAGCTGCATAGAGTTTTCTTTCTTTTTGTAAGAAACTGTATGTTTTGAAAGGTCTTAAGTTCAGGGCACTTGTCAGCACATTTAAGTCACTTCCTGGACTAGCACTCATCTGCCATCATTGGCGTCTCAAACCTAACCATGTCCAGCAGCAGTGTCACCATCTTAGAATCCCTGTCCCACAAGGACCCTCAGTGTGTGTGGTAGGTGGCAAAGATTAATGAGGCAACATCAAGGACGCCTGGGTGGCTCAGTTGGTGAAGCAACTGCCTTTGGCTCAGGTCATGATCCTGGAGTCCCAGGATGGAGTCCCGCATCAGGTTCCCAGCTCCAAGGGGAGTCTGCTTCTCCCTCTGACCTTCTCCCCTCTCATACTCTCTCTCACTGTCTCTCTCTCAAATAACTAAATGGAATCTTTAAAAAAAAAAAAAATTTAAAAAGTGAGGCAACATCAAGGCTCTGCTGCTGAAACACAGATGGCAACATGGGCCTGGAACGTAACGTAAATGCTGGACAGTGTAAGTCTCCTCTACAAACTATTCTCGAATTTCTGCTTCTCATGCTTCTATAACCCTCAGCATGTCCTCCCTTTTAGACTCATCACAATGTACTACAATTCTGATTGCTTATCCGACGGTGTCCGACCTAGAAACCCTACGAGGGAAGAGATCTCCTCCACCTTCTACATCACTCAGCACAACTTCTGTGCAGGTAAACAGCTAGGTTTTTCATCCACCTGCTGCCTCCCTACACTCTTGGAGCCGCTCCGGCTCTAACACTCAGGGAGCCTCTTCACCAGGATTTACCTCTCGCGCTCACACACAACCAAGTTCAAGTGCTCTTCTCAGCAGTGCCCCAGTGCCAACTAAACCTCCCTTCTCCCAGATGCCCACACCCACAGCCTTGAGAACCCTATCCTTCTCCAACTCCCTATGCCCACCCCCACTCCCCACATCTTTGGATTCATTCCCTCGAGTCACTTCCTCCGCGGGTCTCCCACCTCAGAGCTTTCTCACCTCTCACCAAGATGTTATCAATTTTCCATTTTTCCACTCTCCATTCGGTGTCCCAATGCCAGATGAAAGTTTCCTGAAGCGCATCCCCAGTCACACTCAATATCCTGCTCAACAACCTTCAATGGCTCTCTGGATTAAAATGTAATCTCCTCAGTCCAGCCTTCAGGGCTTTCATCATTCATACCCACTCTCACTTTCAACTATTTTCAAAAACTTGAAGGAGCTCCTTCAGTGCATGCTGTTTTAAGAACAGCAGAAGAAGAAAAACTTGTTTTATCTCATGCTATCCCCATACGAAGATACTCTTGGCCTCAGTCACCCCGACCACCTCTTGGTCTCCGCAAGTGCCTTCTGCTCTCTTGCCTGTTGAGATTGTCCTACTGCACAGAAGGCCTTCTTCCCCACGTTAGCCTCTCAACATCCTATGAGCTCTTCAGGATTTGTCTCACACGACACCTCCTCCTACAATTAAATCTTCCCTTTGCTTCGCCACCACCCTAACCCCATTCACACAATCACACCCTGGGAGATAAACTCAGACCAGCTCTGTCTCTTGGAGCCTGTACATAGTACATATGCCATTGCTAGGCCACTCGGTCCTAGGCCAGAACACTAGCTGTGCTGTCACTCACATCCACGTGTCCACCACATTAAACACATAGTAATGTCAGAACTTTGGGTCTTGACTCAAAAAACCCCAAGTGTTAACGAGACATGTGGAGTAAGTGGGGACGAGGTCAGGGGGAGGGCCACGAGAATGGCTGGAGTTGAGAAGAAAGAGGGTGCTGGAAGCCAGCATCCTGAAAAACACCTCCAAGTCAGTACAAGGAGGAGGAAGGGCTGGCACAGAGACCTATGGCAAAGGAGCAGAATGAGGAGAGCAGGCAGCAGAGGCACCAAGCAAAGTTTCAAGAAGGAGGCAGAGATTCACAAGGGTCAGGGTTACAGAGAAATCAAGAGGTAGCACGAAAGGGCCATGAGTTGGAAAATTATAAAATCACTGTTTAACTGGGAAAATAATTCCATTACTTGAAGTACATCAAGTGCAAGGGCTTTAGAAATAAACTCACAGTGAAGAAGAGGGGCGGGTATCTCCCATGCTCCTGCCAAGCTTCTGGAAGAATAGGATGCAGAGACACAGGGCAAGGACTGAAGGTCTGTGCATTCACAAAGCCAGCTGAGAGCCAGAGCTAGTGAGGACTGCTCAGAAAAGCAGTCACCTGTCAGTTGAGAGCTGTAAAAACCTCACCCATGCCTAGGAATGACTCCTGCACAATGGAGTCAATGATGATTCTGAAGTAGAAAAAGAGGTCTGGTTTTGCCAATTACTTGCCTCTTTCTATGGACAGTAAAGGAATGAATGGGCTCTGGAAGCCTGGAGGTGCCTGACCAGTGACAGTGCAGGTACCACTGCTTTGAAAAGAGGAGTTTCCTGCTAAAGTGTCAGAATACAGAACTCGGTGTTTGCTGGACCAGCCTCCTAAAGGAAAGGGATTCATAAAAGGCTACTTGTTGATTCTGCTTCGTTTGCGTAAACCCACACCTACACATTTGACCAATACTAAGTCTCTTTCAACTCAACAGCATATTAAGTGTGACTCTGCAGAAATGAAATCACTTTCTTGATAAATTTGCCAATTAGAATTTCCTGAGGATATACAAAAGCCGAATGTACTGCTATTTCCTATCCTAGTTCTTGGTATACTGCTTTCTTTTTCTCTTAATTTGGTTGATTTTTCCCCCCCAATGGTTCTGGTGCCCATGTCAAACAAGCTGCTTTGTGGAGGACTTCTCTCCAAAACCTGGATTTTCCATGCAGAAAATTAATGTGCCTGCTACATGACTGTACTTTCCTTTTGCTTTTTTGAAACTTAAGGTTAAGGAATTCTGGAAGGAGACCTC
Organism: Mustela putorius furo; assembly: GCF_011764305.1. Lineage (NCBI taxonomy): Eukaryota > Metazoa > Chordata > Mammalia > Carnivora > Mustelidae > Mustela > Mustela putorius. Next base: position 5,368,421 of record NW_025422171.1, read on the forward strand.
TCTCGAGCTATTGGGCCTAGCACAGCAGCATGATTTAGAACTTGAGGAAAACCTAACATCATTTCTGCTGGAATCTTTTATCAGAGGGCACCCATGAAGTTCTATTTGTGTTCAGTTCTGGGACTTTGGGGTCGTCTGTCACTGGTTTTGCTGAGTTGTCATTGTTCCCTCTCCCACACTTGTTTCTGTTTAAAGACTATTCTCAGCCCCTGCAACCACAGGAAATAGGGCTCAGCAAATCCTTGTCATACCTTGAATTTCCATCCTTAATCACACTACTAATTTCTAACTGCTGGTGTGGCATCCAATTTTCCTGTGGTGACTCTCCAACTTTTTAACGGTCCATGCTTACCTTTCAGTTATTTCTACATCGTGGAAGCAGGTAGATAAAGGAAGATGACTTCCCCATGCCCACAGGTAAAATGTAACATGAACACTTCCCCATGTGGTGGTGGTGATAGTTAATTTTATGTGTCAATTGGCTAGGTCGTGGTGTCCAGTTTTTTGATCAAACACTAGTCTAGATGTTGCTGTGAGGTATTTTTTAGATGTAATTAACAGTTAAATCAGTAAACTTTGAATAAAGCAGATTATCCTCCAAAATGTCAGATGGCCTCATTCAAACAGTTGATGACCTTAAAAGACAGAGGAAAAGAATTAAGACAACGGAAAGAATTAAGTCTCGTGACTGCACCTGATTCAAGACTGCAACATCAGCTCCTGCTGGAATTTCCACCTTCTGAGTTGCCCTACAGATTTTGGACCCACCATTCCCCAGAACTATATGAACTAAATCCTTAAAACCAAACATTCATTCATTCATTTTCTCTCTATATATACATACACATATATACATACATACATACAAAATTGGTTCTATTTCTCTGGCAAGGTTGATAAATCCAGGTTATTAGAAACCTTCCATAAAATTCACAAGATCTTCTAAATAGCATGCCTATTATGTTATAACCAAGGATCTGCTTAAGGTTTCTGAAATGAGACTGTATTAAAAGACTAGATATACATGGGCGCCTGGGTGGCTCAGTGGGTTAAAGCCTCTACCTTTGGCTCAGGTCATGGTCCCAGAGTCCTGGGATCGAGGCCCGCATCCGGCTCTCTGCTCAGCAGGGAGCCTGCTTCCTCCTCTCTCTCTCTGCCTGCCTCTCTGCCTACTTGGGATCTCTCTCTCTCTGCCAAATAAATAAATAAAAACTTTAAAAAAAAAAAAAAAAGACTAGATCATAATGCCGATCATAATGAAGCCAAAAATTATACAAGGCTGAAAATGGATTTTAAATTAAAGGAGCAATTATTTCCAGAGGTAACAAAAAAGTCATAACTTAATTTGGCCCTTTCAAATCTCAGTCTCTAATTCTCTACATTGGCTTATTATTTACTGAATGGATCTCCAGGTAGCTTCAGAAGAAATTATAGCCTTGAATCAGGAAAATCTAAATTACAGGCCCCTAAAAATCATACTCATGGAAAAATATTGCCAATAAATAAAATCCCTGTGGGAAAAAAAAAATCTTTGATAAAGTAACAGAATTTTACTGAGTGCCTATCACATGTGTTGGGAACTATTACAAACAAAAGCATTTATTGTACAGTCTTTTGTAACACAAACTAGCATCTGCTCAGTGCCACAAACACATATCACAGTGAGGTACATTGGTCTCTGTTATTAGGAAAGGCTTATGCTAAGTTACATAAAGGGGGTAAATGCCCACATTGGTAATAAATACAATTATCCAGTAGGTCCCCTGGAGTAGCAAAACATAATGCTACATGAATGCACTTTGCAAAAGATTTGCAGATTCCCAGGGCCTGCCCTAAAAGGCGTTAGCTATTTCCTAAGGTAACAACTAATGAACGCATTTTCAAATCCTGTAATAGTAAAGCACTGGTCACTTTCTGTAGATGCCAGCACTTGACCTTAAACTCAAACAATAACCAAACAACAGATTTTCCTTTAACTCTGATCTTTATTAAGATAACTAAAGAAAGAACTATTTCATTTAAAAACAATAGACTGGACCCATTCCACCTTCCCAAGTCTTCGAAAGGCTACTAAACAGGCCACACCACAGTAGGCACAATTTTATTTTAGGTCCAGTTGTTCCGTAAGAGAGCTCAGACCATGAAGTTATCAGAGCTTTGAACTTTGTCCTACACAGAATACAAAAACCCACCGGTGTGATTTCTAAGTACGTGCTGTTGCCTGGCATTAAGTTAATATATAACAACAATAACACACCAGAGAGAAAAAAACTCAACAAGTTAAATATACACTCTAGGAAAACCAAAACTGGCAACAACAAGAAAGTGATAATCTGTGCAATTTGGTTGGCCCTATGTGCATGTTTTTTCCCCACACTTTGCCACAAATGTGAAGACATCGCTCGTGACTAAGTGATTCTGACTGATGATTGCTAGGCTCACCCCGATCCACTCAACAGGTACAGGGTCTGGGAGCTGAGTGGTTTTCATTTCAAGAGATAAGCAATCTGACCACTTGGGTTCAGGTACAACAAAAAATTCTTCCCAGAAAATACTGTACGAATTTCAACATCCAGAAGAGTTTAACACTGATTTCTCAAAATAAGTCATTCTCAGTAAGCACTGATACTAGACAGCTACTCAAAATCTATAATTCAATCATGGCAGCCAACACCTCCACAAATAAAGATATCCACAGAGCTCTAGCCTGTGGAGATCCACAATCTCCAATTAGCACTCAATTCTATGTTACTTTTCACAACAATCCTGTGAAAAAATTAGCTTTTCTGAGGGCACCTGGGTGGCTCAGTCAGTTAAGCATCCAACTCTTGATTTCAGCTCAGGTCATGATCTCAGGGTCATGAGACTGAGCCCCACATCAGGCTTCACACTGGGCATGGAGCCTGCTTAAGATTCTCTCTTCCTCTTCCTCGGCCTCTCCCCCATGCTTGCTCTTGCCAATCCGCCCACCCCCAAAAAATTAGCTTTTCTGGGTGACTTTTAGCAAATCATCTTATCTCATTGAGCTTTAGTCCCATTTGTACACTGGGAGGAATAATGCCTACTTCGTAGAAAGCTTACATGATTTAAAAAAACCACACGCACACACAGAGCAAAATCAGGATTAGAATGAACTCTCCAAAACTGCACCCCAACTGTAGAGAGGAACCCTCTCTCAGACCAGGCTTGCTCACAGGTAAAGCCACTCTTATTAGCCAGTGGAGAACATTATAAAATAACAAAAGCCTCACATTGGAGCTCTTTGACAGCTTTCCACATATAAAGGTTTCAACTTTTGAATATTATGTTTTTTTGGATACTAAGTTTAAGGAGTGATGACAACCTGGTCAAGTGTTTCTAGTTCTACCATTAATCTTGGTTTGGTTTCATGGCAGCTTTCCACAGGGAAACAGTGAAGAATTAGGTCTATCTTAAAGGAAATTTGTATTCATTATATTCGACAAATTTATGTTCAGTTTATGTGATTTTGTATCTAAAACATTTAGCCCTCTGCTCAAACAACCTCCACATGCAAACAAATGAAAACTAGATGAAAGCATTTAGACTCAGTCAAGAGTACCTGAGAGAATACTAGAAATAATAACTTGGAACAAAAGGCATTACAACTTTGAAATCATGGGTATACGTAGCAATCTTTTCTACCTTTTCTGGCGAGTTATCATAAATAGGAATATATGAAAGTAGACGCCTTTCTTCAGAAGCTTCAGATACTCTCATCCTAAATGTGGCAATAAAAATAGTGGTGCGTTATTGGGTATTTACCCCAAAGATACAGATGTAGTGAAAAGAAGGGCCATCTCTACCTCAGTGTTCATAGCCGCAATGGCCATAATCGCCAAACTGTGGAAAGAGCCAAGGTGCCCTTCAACAGATGAATGGATAAAGATATGGTCCATATATACTATGGAGTATTATGCCTCCATCGGAAAGGATGAATACCCAATTTTTATATCAGCATGGACAGGATTGGAGGAGATTATGCTGAGTGAAATAAGTCAAGCAGAAAGAGTCAATTATACGGTTTCACTTACTTGTGGAGCATAAGGAATAACACGGAGGACATTAGGAGAAAGAAAGGAAAAGTGAATTGGGGGAAATCAGAGGGAGAGACGAAGCATGAGAGACTGTGGACTCTGAGAAACAGACTGAGGGTTTTGGAGGGCAGGGGAATGGGGGGGGTTAGGGGAGTCTGGTGGTGGGTATTAAGGGGGGCACATATTGCATGGAGCACTGGGTGTGGTGCATAGACGATGAATCTTGGAACACTGAAAACATAAAATTAAATTTAAAAAAAAATCAAGACAGCCCCTCCTTTCAATGTTCTTTCCTTGAGCAAATAAACATTGTTTAAAATTGTAAAAAAAAAAAAAAAAAAATAGTGGTAGGTGCTGCATGCTACTAACCCTCTGTAAGTACCAGAGCCACCACAGGGACCAAGATCCATATGGTCACCACAGTTCCTCTGGGTTTCATTAATGAACAAGGCTCTGTTTAACAGGTCTGATTGATGAAGTAGAACACAGTAAGTTTTCTGGTGCTGATCAAATCTACACAGCTAACTATTTAACCCTATTAGAAACACACAAATTTGCCAAACAGGAAGGTTTAAAAAAAAAAAAGAGAGAGAGAGAGATAGCTAAAGCAGGATAAAGACCTAACCATTAGCATCGCAGCCTTGTTATCTCATCTTTAAATTCAAGGTGATGAAAGGACGCTTCCTAACTCTGACTCTTAGCCTATATAGAAATAGCTTTGCATCTCACCTAGGCAGGCCTCCTTCCCAGTGTAGGATTCCTCCTGCAGAGAAGCAAAATCCCCAGAGAGTTTTCCACGGGGTAGGTTAATAATTTCAACAAAACTGTCCACTCGAACATTTACTGAATGTTAGACACTATACAAGGTGCTCACGACACAATAAAAAAAAGGAACACAATTACTTAACATTTACCACTTACCAAATGCCAGGTCCTATGCTAAGTGTTTCTCACTGAGGATCTCTCTGAATCACCAAAGGGCCCTGAGAAGCGGATACTCGTTCCTGTGAGGCAGAGAAGGAAGTAGGGAGACTAACCTGGCTAGTGAGCGCCTGAAATTGAATCCAGGCTCTCGGGCTCTAGAGCCCACGGTTTTACGCACTTCCTCAAGCACACAGGTCAAGGAAAATTTATAGCAACAGCTAGAGATTTTCCAAAGAAATAACAGAAAAAAGAGGGGTGCCTGGGTGGCTCATTGGTTAAGTGTCTGCCCTTGGCTCAGGTCATGATCCCTGGGTCCTGGGATCTCCAGCCAGCTCCTCCCTCTCCTACTGCCCGCTGCTCTGCCTAAATAAATAAAATCTTTAAAAAAATAATAATACTAATAGAAAAAGGAATACTCTTATGTCAAAGTATTAAGGAAAAATCTCAGCTAATCAGTTATTAAGCAAAATTTAAGACTTTTAACCAAATCATCTAGTATTTCAACTAATCAGAATATGATTAATATCATATAAATATTAAGTACCAATATTAAAGTATGGTTCATATCAGATTCATTCTTTAAAAGGAGCTTAAGCTATTAGTTATAATAGTCATTACATACTAAATGCCTACTAGCAGAAAGTACTGAGTTAATAATTAATTTTATAACAATTAATAATTAATTTTATAATAATTCTAATCCTCACACCAATTTCCATATAATGTATAAGAGAACAGACTAACAGCAAACCTCAGTCCAGGAGTGCTGCCTCCCAAAGTCTCTTTTTACACTTAGGTCTATGTTTCAAATAATGCACATAGTCATGTGAAAACGTTTATACAAATACATAACACACATACACACATACACACACTCTTATAAATACTAAGAAATCTTGAAAAAGATTATTTTTCAGAGACTTTAAATCTAAGTAACTGGGGACACCTGGGTGGCTCAGTCAGTTAAGCGTCTGCCTTTGACTCAGGTCATGATGCCAGGGTCCTGGGATTGACTCCTGCATCAGGCTTCCTGCTCCCTCTACCCTTTACCCAGCTTGTGCTCTCTCTCAAATAAATAAATAAAATCTTCAACAACAACAAAAAAAATTTTTTTAAATAAAAAATATCTAAGTAATTGGATAGGATGTTCCACTTTTACTCACTGCAGTCTGTTGGGTACTCCAGGACAATGTGTGGAGCTAAGAACCCAGGAACCCAATCACAGCCCTCAAGAAGCTCACAGTCAGTATGGTAGACCAAAGGAGCAGGTATGAAACACAGGAGACTGTAACAACCTAGTACATGGTTACGTATGCTAAAGGGCCTTAAGCATTAATGACTGAAGTCCAGCAATGAAACCAGCTTCACAGGCAAGAGTAATCACAGAATGCATCACAGTGCAGTTTGGATCCAACTACACAGGCCATGAAAGATGAAAAAGAGTGATGGGGGGTGGGGAAAGACAGGACAGTATGAAGGGGGTACCTTCTTTAAGGAATTCAAAAAAATAAAAGTAAGGTAAGGAGAATTACTTCTTTACAAAGTCTTCCCAAAACAAACAACAACAGCAACAACAACAACAAAAAACAAAGGAAAAGAGAGAACATTACCAAAATGATTCTATGAAGCCAACATTACTCTCATAACAAAAATGGGAAAAGAAATTACAAGAGTAGAAAAACACAAACTAATTTCTTTTATGAATATACGTGCAAAAATACCAGCAAACCAAATCCAGCAATATATAAAAATGATTATATACCATGACCAAGTGAAATTTCTCCTAGAAATTCAAGCTTTGCTTAACATTAAAAAATCAATTAATGTACTACACCATATCAATAAAGGACAAAAAAAAAATCACATGATTCAGAAAAAGCATTTTAAAAATTAAATTTGGGGCACCTGTGTAGCTCAGTCAGTTAAGTGCCTGACTCTAGATTTCAGCTCAGGTCGTGATCTCAGGATCATGGGAGTGAGCCCCACATCAGTGCACAGTCTGCTTGAGATCCTTTCCCTCCCTCTCCCTCTGTCCCTCCTGCTCCCCCTGCTCATGATCAATAAATATAAATAAATAAATAAATAAAATATTTTAAAAAAATTAAACTTCTCTTCATGATAAAAACAGCAAATGAGTAGAAGGGAACTTCTGCAATCTGATAAAGTGTATCAACATACAACACACAAGGGGCGCCTGGGTAGCTCAGTGGGTTAAAGCCTCTCTGCCTTCGGCTCGGGTCATGATCCCGGGTCCTGGGATCGAGCCCTGCATCGGGCTCTCTGCTCCGAGCCTGCTTCCTCCTCTCTCTGCCTGCCTCTCTGCCTACTTGTGATCTCTGTCTGTCAGATAAATAAATAAATCTTAAAACATGAAAAATAAAAAAGACAACACACAAGTTAACCATCATACTTAGTGGCGACAGACTGGATGCTTTCCCCTCAAGACCAGAAACTGGGCAAGACTGTTGCTGCTGTCACCATTTCTACCTAACACTGTTCTGCAAGGCATTTAGGCAAGAAAGTGAAATAAAAGCCATCCAGATTTGGCAAGGAAGAGGTAAAACTATCTTTATTTGAAGAAAAAAAAAAAAAAAGACCTTATAGCTACAAAGTCCTAAGGATAACACTAAAAAGCTATTGGAGTAATAAAAATTTCAGGAAGGTTATAAGATAAAAGATAAATAATAAAAAGATCAATTGCATTCCCATACATTTGCAATGAACAATCCAAAAGGAAAAAGAAAGCAATTCCAGGGCCACCTAGGTGGCTCAGTTGGTTGGACATCTGACTCTTGATTTTGGCTCAGGTCTTCCTCTTAGGGTTGTGAGATCAAGCCCCATGTTGGGCTCCATGCTCAGTGCAGAGTCTGCTTAAGATTCTCTCTTCCCCTCTGCAACCCCCATCCATTCTAGCACTCTCTCTCTAAAAAAAAAAGAAAGCAATTCTATTTGCAGTAGCATCAAAAAGAATAAAGTACTTAGGAATTAATTCAACAAAAGAGTTATACAACTTATATTCCAAAAACTGCAAGACATTATTAAAAGAGATTAAAGAGGGGCACCTGGGTGGCTCAGTGGGTTAAAGCCTCTGCCTTTGGCTCAGGTCACGTTCCCAGGGTCCTGGGATAGAGCCCTGCATCAGGCTCTCTGCTCAGCAGGGAGCCTGCCTCCCCCTCTCTCTCTGCCTGCCTCTCTGCCTACTTGTGATCTCTGTCTGTCAAATAAATAAATAAAATGTAAAAAAGAAAGAAAGAAATTAAAGATCTCAGTAAGCGATTCATGGAATGGAAACATAGTTTGAAGCAATATTCTCCAAAATTAATTTATAGATTTAATGCAATTGCTATCAAAATTCAGTTGACAGGACACATGGGTGGTTCAGTCAGTTAAGCGTCTGACTCCTGGTTTCCACTCATGTCCTGATTTCAGAATAGTAAGATTGGGCTCCATGTGGGACACGGAGCCTGCTTAAGATTCTCTCCCTTTCTCTCTCACTCTGCCCCTCCTCCATACTCATGTACACACATACACGTGGGTTCTCTCAAACAAAACAAAACAAAACGGGGCACCTGGGTGGCTCAGTCAGTTAAGTGTCTGCCTTCAGCCCAGGTCATGATCTTGGAGTCCATGGATGGAGCCCCACATTGGGCTCCCTGCTCAGCAGGGACTCTGCTTCTCCCTCTGCCCCTCACCCTGCTTGTGCTCCCTCTCACTCTCTGTCTCTCTTTCAAATAAATAAATACAATTAAAAAAAAAAAAAAACCCTCAGCTGACTACCCTGCATAATCAGCAAACAGATCCCAAAATTTGTATTAAAAACAAGGGACACAGAATAGTCAATACAATCTTGATAAAGAACAAAGTTAGGTTGGGGCGCCTGGGTGGCTCAGTGGGTTAAGCCGCTGCCTTTGGCTCAGGTCATGATCCCAGGGTCCTGGGATCGAGTCCCGCATGGGGCTCTCTGCTGAGCGGAGAGCCTGCTTTCCTCTCTCTCTCTGTCTCTCTCTGCCTGCCTCTCTGCCTACTTGTGATTTCTCTCTGTCAAATAAATAAATAAAATATTAAAAAAAAAAAAAAAGAACAACGTTAGGGAGCGTACACTTTACAGTTTCAAAACTTACTATAAAACTATACTAATCACGGCATAAGGGCAGACGTATCAATGGAAACAGAACTAAGAGTCCAGAAATAAACTTTCATATTCATGGTCAATTCATTTTCAAAAAGGACTCTAAGAACACTGAATGGGAAAGAATGGTCTCTTCAATAAATGGTGTTGGGATAAATGCACAGCCACATGCAAAAAATGCAACTGGATCCTTCTCTCATATATAAATATAAGTAAAAATGAAGCATAGATCTAAATTTAAAAACTAAAGCCACAAAACTCTAAGATGAGGACATATAAGTAAATCCCCATAGCCTTGGATTAGGCAATGGTTTTTGAGGTATGATACTTAATAAAGCACAGACAGGAAAAAAAAAATTGGTAAATTGGATTTCGTCAAAATGAAAAACTTTGATACAAAGGATGCTACTAAATAGGTGAAAACACAACCTATGGGAAAAAAAGGATTTCTAAATCATGTATCTGATAAGGGTCTAGTATCTAGAATGTAAATTCTAAAAAACTCTTTTAACTCAATAACAAAATAGCAAAGAACCCGATTACAAAATGGGGAAATAGGGACATCTGGATGGCTCAGTCAGTTAAGTGACCGACTCTGTGTTTTGGGTCAGGTCCTGATTTGGTTGGTCCTGAGCTCCAGCCCCAGGCTGGGCTCCACATTCACAGGGAGTCTGCTTGAAGATTCTTTCCCTGTGTTCTTGCAACAGCTTGCACATAGTTTATAAGAGCCAGTGTGGGCAAAAAGGGATCCCTCTAAATATCAGGAATCTGTGCTCTGACTGCTGGTTGCTGAGTCTGATCACAGACCTGCAGACAAGGAGGCAGGCAGCCATTACTGTTCCACCTCCCCCACATCGTTACAAGCTCCTGCCACTCTGGCTGAAGTGACTTCCAAGAGATTTAAAGGAACCTGTATTCTTTTCTCCCCTAGCATTATTTTTTGTCTTTCTCCTTTTAGGGAGCCTCACATTAAATACTGGGACATTCAGTACAACTGCATACACAGGGGAAATTAGAAAGTGACCAAGCATGCCCACAGAAAGGCTTAGAAAATGAAAAGTCATTAATTTTACACCTCAGGCCAGTCCTCAGCACAAAGATAGCCTATAAAAATCAAAACCACAAAAACAATACCAAAAAGCAGCAAACCCTGAGGAAAGGAGAGAATCTGATTTCTAGAGTTAGCACATAATTCCATTCAAATGTCCAGTGTTCATTAAAAAGAAAAAAAAATCCCAAGGCATACAAAGAAACAGTAAAGCATTGCTCATTCAAAGGAAAAAGAGGAAAAAAGACCAAAGGCAGATCTACTATGCAGACTTTAAAATAACAGTCTTCAAGATATTCAAAAGACTAAAGGAAGATGTAGAAAAAGTAAAGAAAATACATGAACAAAATCCAAATATCAGGAGATTAAAAATAAGGAGATTAAAAAAAAACTAAAAACAAAAAAAATTCAGCTAAAAATTAAAACAACTGGAATGAAAAGTTCATGAGAGGGATTTAAAATCATATATGAGCAAGCAGATGAAATAATAGCAACCTTGAAGACAGGACAATGGAAACTAGTCTAAGGAATAGAAAGGAAAAAGATTGAGGAAAAGCAAACAGAACCTAAGAGACCTGTGGGACACCATCAAATGGACCAACATACACATCATGGGAGTCTCAGAAGAGAGAAAAAGAAGCAGAGAAAATGTCTGAAGGGAAAAAATGGCTCAAAATTTCTCAAATTTGACGAATATAAACATTCACAAAACACAGCGAACTCCAAGTAAGATGAACTCAAGGATGTGCACAGAGACACATTAAAATGAAACAGCAAGAGAAAAGGAAATCCTCATATAAAATGAATCCTTAACAAAACTGTCACATCTCTCCTTAGAAACTGTGGAGGCCAGAAGACAGGGACCAATATATCAGTGGGCTAAAAGAACTGCCAACCAAGAATCCCATATTGAGCAAACCTGCCCTTTGAAAGTAAGGGAGAAATTTAGACATTCCCAGATGAACATAAACTGAGGGAATCTGTGACCACTACACCCACCCTGCAAGAAATGCTCAAGGACTTCTGCAAGGTGAAACAGAAGGGCACTAGGCAGTAATTCAAAACCATATGGGGATCTCAATAAAGGTAAATACATGGGAAATTATAAAAACTAATATTACTGTTAACTTTGGTTTATAACTCCAAATCTTGTGTTTATATAATTTAAGAGGCAAATGCATTTTAAAAAAATTATTGGTTTATGTTATGGCATTCAGTGTATAATGTTGTGATTTTGTGATACCAATAACCAAAAGGGGTAGGGATGGATCTATAAAGGAGCAGAGATTTTATATGTTATTAAATTAAGACAGTATAAATTCAGATTAGAGTGTTATAACTTCAAGACATTAAATGTAATCCCCATGGTAACCACAAGAAAATATCTATAGAGGACCATCTGGGTGGCTCAGTTGGTTGAGTGTCCAACACTTGGTTTCAGCTCAGGTCTTGATCTCAGAGTTGTAAGACTGAGCCCTGCCTCAGGCTCTACACTCACTGGAGTCTGCTTGAGACTCTCTTCCTCTGGCCCTCTCCCACTCCCATGCACACACACGTGCTCTCTCTCTCAAAAAAATAAATCTTTTTAAAAAATAGAAAATAGCTATAGAATACACAAAAGGAAATGAGAAAAGAATTTAAACATTTCACTACAAAACATCAACTATAAACAAAAGAAGACCGTAATCCAGGAAGTAAAAGACCAAAAAAAAAAAAAAGAAAAAAAAGAAAAAGAAAAAGCTATAGGGCATAGAGAAAACAAATAGCTCAATGACAGAAGTTAAGTCCCTCTTTAGAAATTACTTTAAATGTAAATATGTTAAATCTCCCCCAAAAAAGACTGAGATTAGCAGAATGAATAAAAACACACAATCAACTACATGCTATCTACAAAAGACTCACTTAATACCCAAAGATACAAAAAGCCTAAAAGTCAAAGAATGGAAAAAGATATTCCATGCAAATAATAACCAAAAGAGAATAGGGATGGCAATACTAATATCAGACATAATAGACATTAAATATATAAAGTTTATAAGTGACAAAGAAGGACATTATATACTAGTAAAACATTAAATATGGCAAGATATAACAGTTATAAACATTTACATACTTAATGACAGACGATCAAAATATATAAAGGAAGCAAAAATAAACTATTGAGACTACATCAAAATAAAAAGCTTCTATACAGCAAAGGAAACTATCAACGAAACTAAAAGACAACCTATTGAATGAGAGAAATAATTGCCAATGACAATCTGATAAAGGGTTAGTATCCAAAATATATAAAGAACTTATACAACCCAACACCAAAAAAACAAAACAAACACATACAATCCAGTCAAAAAATGGGCAGAAGACATGAACAGACATTTCTTCAAAGAAGACATACAGGTGGCCAACAGACACATGAAAACATGCTCAACATCCCTCATCATCAGAGAAATGAACATCAAAAACACAATGACATCTGTCAGAATGACTAAAATAAAAAACGCAAAATAGAACAAGCATTGGCAAGGATGCAGAGAAAAAGGAACCACTGTGCACTGTTGATGGGAATGCAAACTGGTGCAGCCACTGTGGAAAACAGTATGGAGGTTCCTCAAAAATTATAAACAGAATTACCATATGATCCAGTAATCCCACTACTGGATATCTACCCAAAGAATCTGAAAACACTAATTCAAAAAGATATGTGTACCTCTATGTTTACTGCAGCATTATTTACAATAGCCAAATTATGGAAGCAGCCCAATATAGATGAATGGCTAAAGAAGAAGAGATACATATACACAATGGACTATTACTCAGCCATAGGAAAGAATGAAATCTTGCCATTAGCAACAATATAGATGGATCTACAGAGTATAATGCTAAGAAAGTCAGAGAAAGATGAACACCGTATGATTACAGTCATGTGGAATTTAAGGAACAAAACAAAGAAAAAAAAAACAAAAAAAAATAGGCTCTTAAATACAGAGAATAAACAGATGATTATCAGAAGAGGTGCATGAGGGGATGGGTGAAATAGGTGAAGGGGGTTGAGAGTGCACTTATGATGAGCACGGAGTAATGTACAGATCTGTTGAATCACTGTATCATACACCTCAAACTAAATTAATTAAGGGAGCACTGTATGTTAACTATACTAGACTTAAAAAAATAACATTCGTAATTTCAGATCACAAAAACTTATACATGAAGGAAAAACTGACAGAATTGAGGGAGAAATACAGTTCCACAATGATACTTGGGAGACTCTTGGAAGAGTCTCAACAGTAATGCAGTCACTCAACAGTAATGCAGAGAACAACCAGAAGTAAGGAAACAAGAGAATTCGAACAATGTAATAAAAGTACTAGATCTGACAGACACAAAATGCTTCCTCCAACCACAGCACACACATTCTTCTCAAGGGCACACAGGACATTTTCCAGGGCGGATCAAATGTTAAATCACAAATTAAGTCTTGGGACTTACAAAAAAGGGGCGCCTGGGTGGCTCAGTCAATTAAGCCGCTGCCTTCGGCTCAGGTCATGATCCCAGAGTCCTGGGATCAAGCCCCGCATTGGGCTCCCTGCTCAGTGGAGAGCCTGCTCTCCTCCTCCCCCTGCCTGCTGTTCTACCTACTTGTGTTCTCTCTGTCAAATACATAAAATCTTTAAAAAAAAAAAAAAAAGACTTAAAAATCAGCTATCATACAAAATATCATCTCTGAACACAGCCAGATAAAGTTAGAAATTATTCAGCAATTCTGGGGCGCCTGGGTGGCTCAGTGGGTTAAAGCCTCTGCCTTCGGCTCAGGTCGTGATTCCAGGGTCCTGGGATTGAGCCCCGCATCAGGCTCTCTGCTCAGTGGAGAGCCTGCTTCCCCCTCTCTCTCTGCCTGCCTCTCTGCCTACTTGTGATCTCTGTCTGTCAAATAAATAAATAAAATCTTAAAAAAAAAAAAAAAGAAAAGAAAGAAATTATTCAGCAATTCCAATTATACAAACCCAAAAGAACTGAAAGCACGATTTCAAAGAGACATTTGTACTCCCTTGCTCACAGCACCATTATTCCCCATAGCCAAAAGGTGAAAGTAACTGAAATGTCCAACAGTAGAATGGGTAAAGAAAATGTGCCATATACATACAATGGCATATTATTCCATCTTAAAAATGAAGGAAATTTTGACATATGATACAGCATGGATGAACCTTGAGGACACTCTAAGTGAAATAAGCTAGTCACAAAAATACGAATACTTTATGCTTCAACTGACACAGGTATTTATAATAGTCAAAATCATAAAGAACTTGTGGTATAATGTACTAATGGCTGCCAGGGGCTGGGAACAGAGGATATGGGGAGTTACTGTTTAGCAGGTACACAGTTTCAGCTCCACAAGATGGAAAGGGTGATGGGGACAGATGGCGGTAATGGCTGTACTTCAGTGTGAACATACTTACTACTACTGAACTGTATGCTTTAAAGTGGCTATGATGGACAATTTTAATATGTGAATTTTACCACAATTTTTAAAAATATGCACAAGTGTTGGTAAGGAAGTGGAGAAATTGGAATCCCCATATATTGCTGGTGGGAAGGTAAAATAGTGCAGTCTCTGTGAAATAGTTTGACGGTTCCTCAAAAGGTCAAACATTGAGTTACCAAGTATCCAAGCAATGTCAGTTTTACCCCAGGGAAGTAAAAACACAGGTCTACAGGAATATATGGACACACATGTTCATAGCAGCACTGTCCGTAAGAGCCAAGAACTATAAACAACCCAAATGGCCATAAACCAGTGAACAAATGCAATGTGATATATACATGAAATGGAAGGTTATTCACTACTCAAGAGAAATGAAGGACTCAGAATACTTACAAGCACAAACCCTGAAATGCCATGCTGACTGGAAAAAAAAAAAAAAAACAAAGGCCACATAGTGTATGATTCCTTATACAAAATGTCTAGAAAAGGCAGATCTATAGTGACAGAATGTAGATTAAGTCATTGCCAAGGCCTAGGAGTTTAGGGGAAATGAGGAGTGACTACTAATAGGGACAGATTTCCCTTCTAGGGTGATGAAAATATTCTAAAATTGACCGTGGTGATAATTGGCATGACTTCATGACTATTCTAACAACACCTCAGTTTTACACTTTAAATGAACGAACTAGATGGTATGTTAATTACATTTCCATAAAGCTGTTTTAAAAATAAATAAATAAGGCTAGTTGCTTTGCTATGGTATCAACTCGTTCTTAATCTGGACAAAAGGCACTAACAGCCAGGAACGGTACCGTATGAACTGCTGGGTTATAATCTCACTCTGCCATTAGGCAGAATGTAGCTGCTTGGGTCATTATTTAAACTTTCTGATCTTTAATTTGTGCATCTTTTTATATGGATTAATAATACTTTCCTACCAATGCATGGCACATAGTAAGCTCATTTACAGTACTTGTTATTAGTAAATGCTTTTAATAATTCTGTATAAGTAATATCTTGTCTAGTTAAAAAAGCTCTTACTGTCAGAAGACAGATGTATATTCCTCAGAAGTATCAAAACAATCTCTACTCATGGCAGTCATAAGATAAAGGAGCTCAATAAGTCAATGAACATTATTGTTCACTGCTGTTAATTCAACAAACATTTTTTAAGAGCATGCTCAGGTAGCAAAGCTTTGGTTTTGGGTTAAATTTCCTAGTGCCCACACCTTGTTTGGCCTACATAGGGGATTTTTCTTAAACCGAATTAATTAGCAATATTTAAGAAGAGAGAGATTTCACTTAGAATGCAGGATTCTGGATTCTCTTGGAAAATAGGAGGGTTTAACACTGGGCCACGTTCCCACTGGATCCTATAGGTGGAACTTACAGAGTTTCCATGTGAGACTGCATAGCTCTTGTGTTACCTGCCTGGCCCCAAATGCCATAAACATTTGCAGTATCTGGGCTGTCACAGACTGGAGATACAGATGTAAATCAGCCACAGCTATCAATCTTCAGGAGCTCACAGACTAGCATGTTATAACGAAAACAGCTATAATAAGTAGCTAGGTCACTTATTATCAGCCAGACCCATTTTATAGAAAAGGAAACAATTAGGCTCAAAGAAGTTATGTGATTTACAGAAGGAAAACCATATCAGCCTCACTAACTGATACATGCCTAAATTATTATAAAAGTATCTAACCACTTTCTCCAAACATCTACAAGAATGAAATGCAACAGTTAAAAGTAATGGTGAATCAGGGAAGTAATGTTCAGGACCGCCATGCTTTGATTAACTACCACTTTCAACATTTTTTTATACAAGAAAGGAGGAGACTTGTTAATAAAGTGATACAAAATGAAGCAGGAGCTTATTATTCATTAATAATTAATAGCTTATCGGGATGCCTGGGTGGTTCAGTGGGTTAAGCCTTTACACCTTCTGCTCAGGTCATGGTTTCAGGGTCCTGGGATTGAGCCCCTCATCGGACTCTCTGCTCAGCAGGGAGCCTGCTTCCTCCTCTCTCTCTCTGCCTGCCTCTCTGCCTACTTGTGATCTCTCTCTCTGTCAAATAAATAAATAAAATCTTTAAAAAAAAATATTTAAGAGCTTAACAACCAAACACCTATCATTTGTTCTGATATATGAAGCTTCTTCAGAAAATTACCAGACTCCATTTTCACAGAAAACACAGTAATTAAAGAGCCCCAAGGTGAGAGAAGGAAGATTGAGGATCATTTCTAGGAATCATGCCAGGTTCCTGTGTGTTTAATCTGTCCTTGGACTGACCTGGCCCCATTAATCAAAGCAACTGGTTGTCTGGGAAAATAACATGTTTTCTGATCTGAAAAACAGATATTAAAGGGAAACTATGATGTAATGAAGAAAAAGAAAGCAAAGACTATAATAAATTCAACTATATTTTCTCGCTTTCTGTGGTGTTACGTGAAAAGTAATGGACCAAGGTCTTTATTGCCCTTCTGTAACTGTACCTGGTTGAACAGGTTAAACTAATAGATGTGTTTACAAAACAATGTGGAATAATTTCAGTATTTGATACCGCTACTAGACCTGTTTACATTTAAGTTCAACATGACTTACACATTCTTTATAAAACTGTGTTCTTAAAAAAAGATGTAAAGAAAAAATTTTCCATTATACATGGAAGCTTCTTTTTCTTAAAAAATAAAACACAAAGATGAATATAAGTTCAAGAAATTTACATCTGGCCTCTATCTTTATATCAGGCTTAAGATAAGGGGCTGAACGAACCCAGACCCTCTGTACCCATTTCAGTGCCTGGCACACAGGAGACATGCAAGAAATACCAGGCTTTAATTGAAAGCCACTAGGTAACCATGTAATAAAACATACTTCTCTTACAAAACATTTTTAATATTATTTTTCAAATTTAAATGTATAGGCTATGAAACTATAATAATATTCAAGGCTGAATTTATTCTTATGTTTCCTAGATGTCGGTCTTAAGCCATTGGGATTTCTAGGTTTTCCTTCTGTGGGAGAATAAAGGATACTTAAGTCCGTGTTGCTCTAGTTTATTTTTATAACCTCAGGAACTAGTGCCACGTCAGGAATAGAGAAGTTACACAACAAATGTTTTAGAATAAATTAGTCTAGCTTTTATATTAATAAGCTACTTCTCTGCTCTGGATCTAATTAAAGTAATGATTAAGTAAGCACTTAGTACACAATAAGTTAGTTAACTCATAAATACTATTCAACAAGAAGTAATCCAAACAAACTTAAAACACACACTTTTTTCCCTGTCCTGGTTGGCAACTTTAGCTGTCTGACCTTTGATTTTCAGATTAAGCTTGGTTTTCTTCAGACTTTCTAATTCTAAAACAATGGTTTGAAGAAATGGCCCTCTAGTAATTATATTTTCAGAATATAAACTACTCTCTCCTTGGATAGTTGTCAAAGTTACCTTAAACTGGCAATATAGACTCGGTCTCCGTATTTTTGCTGGACAGTATGACTTCAAATTCTCTGCTATCTAATCCTTATAACACCCCCTCCATTACCAGAAAAAAAGAAGAAGAAAACAAAAAACAGCTACTACCAACACCACTACAACACTCCATTACAGGAGTATCAACATCAAACAAAAGGATGAGACATTTATAGCACACTCCATCCTACAACAGCAGAATATATATTCTTGTTCAAGAGTATATGAGAGATATATGAAGACAGACAATATCATGGGCTATAAAACAATCCTCAAAAACATTTTAAAAACTAAAATCATATAGAATGGGGCGCCTGGGTGGCTCAGTGGGTTAAAGCCTCTGCCTTTGCCTTGGGTCATGATCCCAGGGTCCTGGGATCAAGCCCCACATTGAGCTCTCTGCTCAGCAAGGAGCCTGCTTCCTCCTTTCTCTCTGCCTGCTTCTCTGCTTGCTTGTGGTTTCTGTCTGTCAAATAAATAAAAAATCTTTAAAATGAAATAAAATCATATAGAATGTATTCTCCTACCAAAATTGAATAAAGTAGAAGTTAATAAGAGAAAGATAACAGAAAAATCTCCAAATATTTGGAAAGTAAACAAGACACATGTAAATAATCCACAGGTCAAAACAGAAGACAAAGAGAAGTTTTAAAAAACACATTTAACTCAATGCAGATGAAAATGAAATACATTATTATAGGATACACCTAAAGCAGTACTCTGAGGGAAATGTATAGCATGAAATAAATACATATAAAAAGAAGAAACATCTCAAATCAGTAAACTCCCACCTCAAGAACCTAGAATAAGGGCAAAATAAATCCAAAGAAAGAAAAAAGAAGGAAATAACAAAGGTAAGAGCAGATAAAAACAAACTGAAAATAGAAAAATAGAGAAAATCAATTAAACCAAGAGCTGGTTTTTTTAGATTAATAAAGCTCACAAACTTCTAACAAGACTGACAAAGAAAAAAGAAGAAGACACAATATACCAATATCAGTAATGAAACAAGATATCACTATAGACCCCCTCCCCGATATAAAAAGGCCAATAAGGGAATATTACGAACTCTATATACATAAATTTGACAATTTAGACAAAATGGGCCATTTGCTCAAAAAAACACAAACTGCCAAAATTCACACAATATGAAATAGATAGCTTCAACAGCCCTTAACCATTAATAAACTTGAACTTGCAATTTCAAAACTACCAAAAGAGAAATCTCCAGGGCTCAGAGAATCTCACTGAAGTAGTCTACCAAATATTTAAAAAAGAATTAACACCAATTCTACCAATTTCCAGGAAATTAAAGAGTAGGAAATACTTCTCTGGTGTTCCCCCTGCTTGTGTTCCCTCTCTCTCACTCTCTCTTTCTCTCTCTGTCAAATAAATAAATAAAATCTTGGGAAAAAAAATTCAACACCCATTCACCCATTCACCATTTAAAAAACAACAGCAACAACAACAGAATACATGAGAGCTTTTTCAACTTGCATCAACCAAGAGCCTGTGAAAGACAGGGTGCTTTTCTCCTAAGATCAGAAACGAGAGACAAGAATGTTTGCTCTCACCACTCTCTTATACAACATAATGCTAGAAGTTCTAGCCAGTGCAATAAGGCAAGAAAAGGAAATAAAAGGCATATAGATGGGAAAGGCAGAAATTAAACCATCTCTATCTACAGAGGACATGACTGTCTACATAGAAAATCCCAAGGAATATACCAAAAAATTCCTAGAGCTAATGAATGAGTTCTTCTCGGTTGTAGGATATAAGCTAAACATACTAAAAAACCTGCTGTATTTCTATATACAGCAATGAACACATGGCCATCAATATTAAAAATACAAACCATTATGGACCTTGAAAATATTAGGCTATGTAAAATAAGTCAGACATATAAAGACAAACACCAAGATTTCACTCATATGTGAATCTGAACAAACAAGCAAGCAAGTAAGCAAAACAAAAACAAGTTCACAGATATAGAGAACAGATTGGTGGCTACCCGAATGGAAGGTGAGTGGGGTGCAAAAATGGGTGAAGGAGGTCAATTGCATGGTAATGGATGTAGCTAGACTTTTTGCAGTGATCACTTTACAGTGCATACAGATGTCAAACTATAATGTTGCACACTTGAAACTTAGGTAATATTATATACTAATTGTATCTTAATTAAAAAATACAATACTATTTACAGTCAAAAAATGAAATACTTAGGTATAAATCTAAATCATGAACAGGATTTACAGGTGAAGACTACACAATGATGATAAAATCAATGGAAAGATACACTGAGTTTATTGATTGAAAGACTCAACACTAAAGATGCTGATTCTCCCAAAATTCCAGCAAGATTTTTTTATAGATAAGAGATTATTCTAAAATTTATATGGAAAGGGAAAGGAGCTAGGATTGCTAAAACAATTTTGAAAAAATGAGAGGAATCAGTCCATCCAACTTCAAGACTCATAACTACAGGAATCAAGACTGTGATGATGGCTGAGGTATAACACAGTCCAACTGGACAGAAAAGAGAACCCAGAGAAATACCTACATAAATATACCCACTTACCTTTTATAAAGGTACAAAGCAACTGATGGAAGAGGGATAGCCTTCTCAACAAAAAAGTGCTGGAGCAACTCGACATCCACAGGCAAACCAAAACAAAATAAATAAACAAAACCACCAAGATCATGACCTAAATCTCACACCTTATACAAAAACTCAAAAGGTTTATAAATTTAAAGATTTTATTTGTTTATTTGTCTCAGAGAGAGGGAGAGGGCACACACAAGCAGGGGGAGCAGCAGGCAGAAGAAGAAGCAGGCTCCCCACTGAGCGAGGAACCCAACATGGGACTTGATCCCAGGACTCAGGGATCATAACCCCAGCTGGCCAAAGACAGAGGTTTAACTGACTGAGCTACCGAGGTATTCTGAAATGATCACAAATTTAAGTTTAAAATGTAAAACTATAAGACTTAAAAAAATAGAAGACATGGGGCGCCTGGGTGGCTCAGTGGGTTAAAGCCTCTGCCTTCAGCTCAGGTCATGATCCCAGGGTCCTGGTATCGAGCCCCGCATCAGGCTCCCTCCCTCCCTCCCTCCCTCCCTGCTTCCTACTCCGTCTCTGCCTGCCTCTCTGCCCACTTGTGATCTCTGTCTATCAAATAAATAAATAAAATCTTAAAATATATATATATATATATATATATTTTAAAAAAAGAAGACAATCTTTGAATAATTCTTTTTCTTAGACTTGACATGAAAAATATGATCCATAAAAGGGAAAACAAATCAATAAATTGGACCTCATCAGAATTAAAAACTTCTGTTCTGCAGAGAACCTGGTTACAAGCTAAAAGGGAAAACTAATCAGAACACAGATTTGCAAACCGCATGTCTAAAGAAGAACTAGTATCTTCAGAAAATTATGCTGAGAAAAGAAGTCCTAAACATAGTATGTTCCAATTTTATAAAATTTTTTAAATGACAGAATTATATGGAGAACAATTAGTGGCTGCTAAAGAGGGAAAGGAAGGAGTACGGACAGGAGGGAAGTGGGTATGGCCATAAAAGGACAACATGAGGGATCTTCGTGGTGATGGGAAATATCTGTATCTTGACTGTATCAATGTCAATATCCTAGTTGTGATGTTGTACTCGATCATATAAATATCACTGTACTACATCATGCATGTATATCTATAATTATTTCAAAATGAAAAGTTCAATTAAAATTAATAAACAAGAATTTAAAACTCTCCACAAATACAATTATATATTGCCTTAACTCTCAAATCCCCACTCCCTTCTTCAGCAAACTCCTGCCTCTTCTGTGTCAGATATCCACTTTTACCAACCTTACTCTAGTTAATGAAAACAACCTATGTACCATCGTCTTCCACACAGCCAATTATTGGAATCTGGGTGTGCATTTGGCTGAATATCCCCACAATGGATGCAGAGGAGGTCAGCAGGAAAGCCTAGGACCAACACCAGCAGTCTGTATAATTCTGGCACAGGTTACCCAGTCGGGCACCAGCAAGAAGGTGTGGCCACCTGCCTGTTAGGCTGTGGGTAATTATCAGCCCTCTCTATACTGCTTCCTTTGAAGCCATTCACCTAACCCTTGGAACACTTCCACTGTTATCTGTATCACACCATGGGAGAAGCAAGCGGCATTGCAGTCATAACACCACCCAGCAGACACATCAGTGACAGACAGCCGTCCCAGCACCAATTCTCCTTATTTATCTTCCACATGAAAGCAGCAGATGCCATCAGATCTTCTCTGTGGGTTCCGAGATGAAGATCACTACTTCATCATCTTCCTTCCCCTCTTGCCAAATGGCGGCCCTGAAAACATGAGGCAGCCAATGGGCAATGCTTCCCAAGTCCCTTTGCCCTCAGGTGACACAACAGTCACTTCCTTGGGAATCTGAAACCAACCATAACTCCGGGTGAGCAGTCAGTGAGTGGGGGGTCCTGCCAGCACTCTGAGGAGAGAGCTGTAGGGTTCTCCCTATGGGCACATCTCTTTCCAACTAACAATCCATGAGAAGTGTTTTCTAAGCTCATTCTGACTCCTGCAGCGATGACTTTACACAAGGCAGAGGAAGAATTTGTAAAGAGGCAAGAATTTGTAAAGAGAAGACCAGTCATAACTGGTCACAGGGGGATCCAGTAGTCTTTAAAGGAGCACATAAAAGTACATCCCCGGTGTACTTTTGTGACAGTGACAAAGACACATGCTTGCAAAAGGTTTGTGGGTTTTTTTCAAATCTTCTCTCACTAATGACTAAGATGCTTCCCAGGTCTTTCCAGGTGACCTGGACATACACAGAGAAGGTGGCTGTCCCAGCTCAGTACGATGAGAGCCTGGGAACCCTCCTGCTGAGCCAGGTCTCCTTTCACAATGTTCTTTATCCCAGACTGATCTGCACAGATACCCACTATCTTCATCTCAGAAGAAAAGTGTTCCAAGTGACACAAAGGGCTCTTAAAAATCCCCAACCTCCATTGTGTACGGAGGAAGACCTGGCCTCTACAGAGATGGCTTTCCAGGAAAGCCAAGAAAACAACACTGTCCTACTGACAACAGGCCATTTCCTTCTTCCTTGAGAGATTCTTCATCCCAGCAGGAAAGGAAATCTAAGAGACTGGCAGCATCGGCCCATAAAAATGAAAAAAGGGTATTCAACTCCTATACTACAAAATCAACAAAACTGTAATCATCTACTTGAATAATTTCAATTCGGTAGTCCAGCATGCACCAAAATTTAATAAACCACTTTGCTTTAGAATAATTGTCACATGGGGTTTGATTTAATTAATCTCAGCAGGCTTGAAAATAGCCCCCAGGAAGTCAATGCGATCAACTTCCCTCAATTGTGCTAGAATGAAAATGTAAGTTAACTATGCTACCAAATCAAGACATATTTAGGCAGGGGTGGCGATTTTCTGTGCTCTGACCTATCTACCTGTAAGCACTGACCTTGTAATGCTTGATCAGTCTCGCTTCTATGTACCAGGAAGGCTTCTGGCTCAGTACCCTTTCAGGGTGAGCACCTTGTATGAGGGGTCAGATTAGAAATAAAGATTAGGGAAAAGCAGAAAGAGTTCTTGCTTCCTCCTCCATGTTTCTTCTATGTTAGAAGGAAAGCAGACCCCATTCTCAGAGCCCAGGGTATTTTTCCTAATTCTGACTGGAGTTAAGAGAAGACCAGATGATCTTCCGGCAGCACTGCTGACAGGCAGAAGAAAGCATACTTACCCTCTCCCTTCTGAGTGTCACTGCCCTCGAAGAGGATTCCAGCCCAGAGAGCAAAGCCGAGAGGAAGTGAATCTTCATCACTCTCCTCCCATCCAAGAGTGAGATCTAATGAGAAAAGGTGAGACTCGCAGGGGGCAGGAGGGCTAAGCTCTGCCAGAGTTACAACTTAGACTTGACCCTGTCCATGTGCCCTCAGTACAGTGCCTCACCCTGGCCCAAACTGGGTCTGCATTTATGAATGAATGGTCCCTACGTCTCAAGGAGCAGAGCATTGTCATTATCCAGAAGCCATCCCGACTTGCAGAAGCACAGGATGCTCAGCAAGGTGTGTGTGGCATTTCCAAGTCTAAGCCTGGAGACAAGCACCTGCCTCCAGGCGACTCAACACTGAGCAAGAGCTGTTTATACCAACGCCGGGTGGTAAGGACCGCACTTGGAGATACAAATACGACCCAGAAAGCCTGATTCCACAAGCTGCACATTTACAAATCACTTGTCTTACCCACACCTTTGCATGACTTGCCATTAAAAAACTAAGAGTTCAAGAGAAGCTGCCACTTTCCTTATTCACAATTCCACAATCCAGAATTCATTCATTTACTTAGTGAGGCCAGGAGTCTAAGACTCAACTTAGAAGGGAACTTTATGTAATGAGGAGCTCACTCTATGTCACACTGTCAGAACACAGTATGTGGTTTTGGCTCCAGCATATACACCCTCCCCTACACACACACACACACACACACACACAAAAGTACATGTGCACAAGCACACCACAGATCATAGCCAGGAACCGAAGCTGGCACGTAAAGTACGCAATCCTTTTCCAGGAAGTACAGGACACAATAGTTTTGGAGAAGTGGCCTAAGGTCACAGAGAGCGGTCTTTAATGGTAGATCTGAAACCGGATTTGGTAAAACAAGTAGGCTCCTCAGTTAAGACGAGCCAAGCAATCACTGGGGAAGTTTAGATTTGTTTCAGAAAACTCAAAGGCAGAGAAAACAGGTCTAGCAGATTTTAAAACATACCATTTTAGAGAATATTTTGCTTATTTTTCCTAGCGCATTTCAGATTGTTAACCTCAAATGTTTAAAACCTAAATGTACTTCGAACTGTTCTCATTTTGAATATATAATCCTTCCGAATAGAACTAAAGCTTGTAGATATTAATATAGCCTCGCCTTCTTTACTGTTTTCAATGAGGACTTGGGGGATGTTATTTCAGAAGGATCCATGGAACATTTAAGCAAGGGCAAGTCCTTTGAAGGCCTGTATTTCTAAAGCCTATTCAGTCCGAGAGTAACTGCAGTGATAATGGTAAGACCACACAATGGAGGCTAGTCTTTACCATAATACTGAGCCACTTGTGTGCTGGCTCTACGAAAGTTTCCCCAGTGGTAGGTTTTCACTTAGTAATCGGGCAGCAGAACAAATATAGTGAATCAATTATTTCCATTTGCAGCACACACTTAAATGTCCCAGGGCCAATCTCACAGTAAACACCAATTACTTGCATGCCTGACACAGAAAACAAAACCAAACATGTATTCTTTTTCACAGAAAGAGCACAAATCAGAAACCTGAGATATGAATTCACTTATTTCTCATTTCTTTGTTTAGTTTGGCCACACTAAGAGGACTGGTTGTAGACTGAAAGATAGGACTAACCCACAGAACTCAATCTGCATCACCCATTTCCTTCTGAGGGTACTAACTATTGCTCACTTACTCAAGCCTCCTGGTCCCAGGCAACCTACATTTTAATAACTTGCCAGGATAAATGAGAATAATTGTTGCATGGGGTTTGGCTTAATTAATCTCAGCAGGCTTCGAGGAAGGCCCATGAAGTCACCAGGAAAAATGTCCTTCAGATGTTCCATTATTAAAAGTGGAAGAATTGTGTCACCAAAAAAGACAGGTATAGAAAAGACTGCAGTTATAAATCAAAACCGAAATACTTACACATGCTGATAGAGACAGAGACATGTTTGTCCCTCCAAAGGAGGAAGGGAAGAAATAAACTTGCTAGCTTGGCTCTTTTGGTACAAAGCAGGTACTTATCAATAGTTGTCAAATTAATAAAACAATGAATAAACGTTGATTTAATGTATGTGACAAGACAGGGCATGCAAAAAGATTATACATCTTTTCAAGTAATGGTTAGAAATACATAATTTAGGACATAGTGACATTTAGATCCCAGAAAATAGAACCATGCCAAAGAGATGAAGTCTAAAGATTTATTCCAGGTTTGAAAACTGGCATTTAGGTACAAATGACAGATTAGAACTGGTACAAAATAAACTGGGTTCAGATCCCAACTCTGCTGCTTGCTAACTCTGTGACCTTGGGAAGGCATTTACCGCTCTGTGTTTCAATTGCCTTATCTGAAAAACGTAGACAGTAATGGTCCCCAAATATTAAGTACTCCCCACCCATGTTGTAAAGCATTGCTACTTCATGATTTTAGAATGGTTATATTCCAAAAATTGGAGTTTTTCCATAGAGAATTGGGAAAATGGTGCCCTGGGCTGAGAAGGCTGTGGGGGAGGACACACTCTGTTTACAGCATGACCCTTGCAAAGAGAGGGCTTAGAGAATTAGATGTGGAGATCCATGGCACTGGATCACCTCTCAACTCTCAGAACAAAAGACGGGACCACCAGAGATTTCCAAACCAACAGGCATTTGACAATTAACAAGTATTCATCAAACAACTGAAATGGCTCACTTTCCCCTCTTGTTGCCATAAAACCATCAGAGTCTCCTCCAGCACATGTTTACGAAGCAATTATTGCGCCAGGCACTCTGCTAAGCAAGAGTGGACTCATTTCATCCTCCCAACAGCTGAGCACAGTGATTCCCAAACCTCCCTGCACATGGGAAGCTGCTAAAAATTTCAATGCTTAGGTCACACCCAAAACCAATCATAGTATTTGGGGAGGGAGTAGGAATCAACTTAAAAAAAAAAAAAAACCTGGCTAATTCAAATGTGCAGTGAAGTTTGAAATGCTACCAAAAGGCTGGGTATTGTTCCCACCTACATTTTTCAGATAAGGCAACTGAGGCACAGAGAGGGTAATTAATACCTTCCCAAGGTCACATAGCAGAGTTAGGATCGGAACTCAGTTTGACTACTGCCAACACTAAAAATCAGGAAAGATGGAGGTGTTACAGAAATAATATAAAACACTAATGGGCAATGAAATGAAGTGGGGGGCGGGGAGAAATTGTGAGAAAGTACATACACTTGGCAAAGAGATGCAGGACATGTGGACAGCTGTGGACTTGAGGAAAATCCTACCCAATCCAACCAGGTAGGAACAGAGTTTTCACTCTCTGAAAACCTTATCGTGTAGCCATGAAGAATAACTATTTAGGACCTCCTGAAAGCACATGTACTAGAACAGTGCTTCTCAAACTCTGGACCTCTGCAGCTCTCCATAGGTCTGAGAGAAAGCCCTAGAATTTGCTCTTCCAACAAATCCCCAAGTGATACTCAGGCCAAACCACTGCTCTAGACAAACAACAGTCATAAATGATAAGCTGGGAGCTATGCCATGCAGAAGTGTTCAGAGTCCCTAGGGTCCCGGAGCTAAAGTCTGTCTCCCCACCTGTGCTTACTCAATCTGGCTGAATCCACCTGCATTATGCCTCCCTCTGTCAGCTCCTTCCCCAATCTGCTCATCCCATTCAGCCCAGGCTGTAGCTAACTCCTCCTCCAGGAAGGCTTCATGGATCCTAGATCTCTCATGGGCTCCCTAAATCCACTCCTCACAAACTGATCACTATATCTGCTACACATTTTAAGACTTTCCTTTCACACATCTACCTCCCCCACTGACAGGAATGTGAGGCTCCTTGAGGACCACAGCTGTTTCTGAGGACTCTTTCCATCTTCTCCATCTGGCACAGGCCTGGCACATAAAAGATACACTATAAGCATGCACATGTGAGCACGCCATTCTACCAGGAAGGGTGGGAATGGAGCAAGTAGAAGCAAGACTCAAGTAGGAGCTGGTTTTCTCAGAGCTATAGCTGATTTCAGTGTATAAGCTGGATGTGTCTCAACATACATGTGTAAGTTGTTTCAGGACTCAGGACTCCATCTCTCACCATACACGGTAGTTAAATACTAGGGCCTGACCTCAGAAATGTGTTTAATGTGACTGAATTGTAATTTTAACACTCAAGTACAAGACTGCTCACTGTTTATATAGAACGATAATTTCTACAAAAGACTGTGATCAAAGTTCCAGTAGCAGGAACATATCTCATTCCCCGCCTCCTGTCCCTCCGTTTTAAGACAATAAAATCCTGGACTCGCCCTCCCAAAGATATTATGAGTCAGGCACACGGTCCCTGAAATTACAATGTTGAGTTCTCATTTCTTCCACAATGATACAGAGTGGTTCTACTGCAGGGAAACAGGCAGAGGTTATATCTGACCAAGAAATCTAGTCCTTTAAGGTCTGGTGAAGATGGGGTAACAATTGTGTTTCCAGGACATTTGAATATTAGGGCAAAAGCATGCGGTATTACCTGCATCCACAAATGTGGACATTCTGACCACAGTCACTGCCACGTATTAGAAATCTGTATCATCCTCTTTCCATTCGTGGCATGGCAGCAGCTCCCAGAGCCCTCTCAGGCAATGACAAAGCGCCATGTACATCCCAAGTGAGACAGACAGGGATGGGCCCTGAAACTCTTATGAGCCTGCCCCTCCCCCCCAATTGCAGATGCAATGTTACATCTGCAGTTCACCAAACAGGAACCATCTAGTTCGGAAAAGCCTCTGCAAAAGAGTGTAGCCAAAGGGAGTTACAAGGGACAGAGGAGACAGACACATGGAAGCATATACTCAGATCTCCTGAGCCAGGCAGCCCAGTGCTCCAATCTCATCCTTGTCACTTACTATGAGGCTTTGGCCATGAAAAAGTCCTTCACCTCCATTTTCTCAGCTGTTAAAGGGGAGCAGAGAAATCTAATTTGCTCTTTAGTTAGAATGATCCTCATCTCAACCACAGAACACAGATAAATACTTGAGATAACTACTGTACCCTCAATTCTCCCAAGGATGGAACCTTAACTGCCCTTCTCATTCTAGAAGCATCAGAGAAGTTAATTACATATGACGTGTACCTTAGGGCATTAGGGTTTAATTCTGTCAAGAAAGACTGATACAGAATGAGTTAAGCAGCATGGGTAAATACTACCCTCTAGGTTCCCGGAGGGTTCCTGGAGGGAAGGAATTAAATAGAAAGGTAGGAGCTGGGAATCAGGGGGGCTTAGGTGGGAGTCCCAGTCCAAGAAAAGGGGGAGAGCATGGCAGAGCCAACACAGAAAGAAAAGCTAACCTGACACGCTCTGTCCCCTTCACTTGTTTCATGTGAGATGCAAGGATGAAGGAAATCATATGAGCACTTTGTGCCTAATGCATTTGTCTGCAAATGGAAAATACAATTAAACATTACAGTTACTGATCTTCAAACGCCCACGTATTACATGATTTGCCTCTAGAAAGCAATGTACATTTGGTGTTCCTTCCTGATGTTTTGGAAATAACAAAATTACTTTTCTAAATCCTCTGAATTTATACTTCCATGATTTTATGATCCCATTTATGCCATTACATATTTCAAAAGCAAACATTTTAAGTGTTTAGCTTTCAGACCCAAAAAAAACAAACCCAGAAAACCCTGACAATTTCTATTTTAAATGAATCCTTCCAGAACCTCTTAGCTCAGGAAAGGAAGAGGAAAGAAGGCTCATTGTTTTCAGCAGCAAGCAGACAGATCAACCCACCAAGCTGTACAGCCAGTCATGAGGAGCCCTGGACCAAAGATCAACAGATCTGGGATCTAAGCTCAGGTCTCCTAGCCTTTGGAGACTACTGCTTTCCCTTGGAGACGTCATTTTACTTCTCTGGGTCAGTTTCCTCATCTGTGGAGCGTAAGATCCCTTCAAGCTATCAAAGTATAAAACTTTACCTACACGCTGCCTCAGTAGCTGCAAAAGAGGAAATATTTGCCTCCAACTTTCAGGATGGTAAAGACCACCTAGGAAATATTTGAACAAGCTTTTGAGATTACATAATGAAATAGAAATAAATGAGACTCATAAAATCACAGGGCTATCAGGGGGGCCCTAGAGGTCTGACCAACTAGTCAAAGTGAATCTCAAATTCCCAATGCACAGGAGACTGCTGGCGATTATCTCTCTTCCAGCCTTCCTGTAGCTAAGGGGACCAATGTATTCTCTTTAGGAAGCCAACTGAAAGAAAGCCTGAATTGACAGTCAGCCCAGACAGTGTCCCCAATCTTTCCAAAGGACATCAGGCATTGGATTTTCCCCCTGCACTGTTCTATAGGTATAGATAATATGCCCTCAATTGTTGTAAACTGCAGACTAAATAAAAGGTGCAATTCATGACCTTATTCCCAAAACCAAATCCCAACCTATGTCTGAGTTCAGTAGTTCCTATAGCATAGAAGTTCAGCACCTGGCAAGAAGGGCTCTGCCACTAGAGAGCCTTGAGAAATTGGGCCTGTCACTTGTCAGCCTCTCTTGTCTCATCTGTAAAATGGGGAAAGTAATAGTATCTACATTTCAGGGATGTGAGGAGGATTAATGAGGTATTAGAGCATGTAAATCCCTCAGAAGAGAGCCCGGCCCAGACTAACTGTTTGATAAGTATATTCAATATTGATATCAATATTAACATAATCCAGTAACTATGTATATGATACTGGAGCAGACTGGAAGGTCCTGAAATCCAGGGTACTCCTGGGGAAAGGCAGAGGCTCCCTCCCTCCACCTTCGGACCCTTTTCAGGCAGTCTGAAATTAAGATGTCTGCAACCTAATGGAGGACTGATTGTAAAAGAGGAAAGGGAACCTAGGAAGGGTGGTGGCGTAGAAAATTCACAACCAAAGGAACTGAAACAAGGTGTGCTGTAAAGGCAGCAGCAGGGAAAGCATTTGTGGAGAAGTAGGTAAAAGGCAAGAAAGCACCATGTGGGAGAAATTGGGAAGAGAAGCAACACATGTGCACGTGTACGTGCACAGCACAAATAAAAAAACAGATAATCATCCTGGTTGGAAGATGGCAAATTTTGGGTCCGAAGGAGGTCACTGAAAATTACAATATCGTATAAAAACCAGTCACATAAAACTCTATAAAGGATGTGGGGGCAGAGAACAAGGGTAGCACAGGGAGGAGTGCATAATTAACAGGCACCAGGAGAACAATGGAATGAGGAGGTATGCAAGTTGGGGGACATGAAGAAAAGGTGCATTTGTTATGAATGGTGCACAAATAAAATGGAGTGAGATTTCTGTGCCTGTTAGCAAAGGGAAGCAAAGAACTGGGAGATCTGAAGGGAGGTTGTGGGAATGAAAACACCAGGCAACACAAAAAATAGGAGGAGCAGAGAAAACCTGGGAGGGGGGGGTGTTGATTTTTGGATAGTCTCGATAATAAGTGTTCACTAAATTCAAATTATTGTTCTATTACCAACACTATCATCCAGTGAGGCGAAGCAACTAGCCGGAGTTTTTTTGTTTGTTGGTTTGGTTTGGTTTGTTTTTTCGCGTTTGGAGGGAGGGGAAATTTGTTGAGGCTCTGTAACTTTACACAGTCAAATGGGTGGCCCGCCAGCCAGCCCAGGTCACCTGAGTTCCCCCTGACGTGAGCAGCACTGCTGGTGTCTACCTTCCTGGAGCTAGTATGCAAATGCCCGCACCACGTCAACCACAGCTGGAACCAAGCCGACTCCGGCAAACCTTCCAATTCAGAGGCGACAGACACCGAGTCCCGGCGGTCTTTCTCGTGAAATGAGACGCAGCTGGGACCTGAGGAGAATCTTGCTTTCAAAACTAAGTTCTCGGACCGCATCCGCTCCATGGCAACCAGCTACAGCAGACCCGGGCCGGTGCCGGTGGCACCGGTGGCGCCACCCGAGGGAGCGGAGCTGTGAAGGGAACACCGGCCGCACCAGGCTCCCCGAACCTTTGTCCGCCCTCCCCGCGCAACCTCGAAGGCCAGGCCCAACGAGTCGGGAGCTTGGGGTAAAGTTTCAGGGTAATCCCCGAACGGGTCGCGCCGGAGACGACCTCTTCCAGGAGCGCCGGCTGCACGCGCTCCCCGGGGTCAACGCCGCTTGCCGAACCTGGGGGTTGGGGGGGTCGCCGAGCAACCACTGCAGGGCACCAACAGGTGGGCAGCTAGGGCTGCCCCGAGAAGCGGCCAGGAGGATGGAGGACGAAGGAGGGCGTCCTCGGGCTTTGAAAGCCGTCGCCTGGGGCTAATTCCTCTCCGCGGTCTCCCGGCTAACAGCCCCAGACGCCTGCCCCCACGCCCCGCGCGCGCCCCGCACAGACGCACGCCGGGGTGCAGCCTCACCTCGTGCGGCTCCCACTCGACGGAGCCTCCAAAGCCAGAGGATCCAAGACGTCCCCGCGACACTGGGCCGGTCCGGGTCCCACGGAGCTCGGAGCACGCCGGGCTCTCGCAGAAGCCTCTGCTCCCGTGCGCTGCCTCTGGGCTGGCGGCGGGCGGGGCGGCTGCCAGAGAAAGCGCGGCGCTGAATCCCGCCCGCGCCGCGGCAGCCGGACTCCCAGGCCACGCCCCCACCCCGCCTCGGGTCACACCCCCAGCCCATTTTAGAGCTACGCCCAAGCCACGCCCCCAACCCGGCTCTCCCTCTACTCTCCTGGCCCCGAGCGCGTTTCCTCTCCAGGCCACGCCCCCGACCCGTTTCGGCCGCGCCTCCAGCCGGGTTCTCTGTCCACTTAGGCCATGCTGCCGACCACACTCATCCTCTGCACCCCGGCCTTGCCACGCCCCCTGCCCGGAGACCCGGCCAAGCCGGTCCCTACCAACATCCCCGCTTCCCCCACCATCTTCCCAGCCTTTCCCAGCCCCTCAAGGCATCCCTCATCTCCCATCAGGATATCCCCCAACCACGCCCCTGGCCCTGCTACACTTCCCCCGCCCCAACTCCTCTTGCCCTCAGCTACACCCCGAGCCCGGCTCTCTTCCAGCCACCCCCAGAGACTACCCCCATACCACCACCCCGGCCGGGTCCTCCTAAGCCAGTCTCTTCCCCTACGCCATCAACCCCCAGCCTCACAAGCCCAGGGTGGGAGGAGCCACCTAGTAGCCCAAGCAACCCCTGGTACCCCAGTCCACTTGCCCCACTTCTGCCTCGGTTTGAAGTTCTCTTTACGCGAAGGAGCAGAGGCTATGCTCACTTCTGAGCAAAGGAAACACTGGGTGCGGATTTTTAAAACTACCCTTCTCCCCAGGAACTAGGGCAAGTCTTATTGTACTGTTTAGTGAAGCCACTCAAAGCACTACCATAACCTTTTCCTTGTGGTCCAAAGGGTAATCAGTAATTTCACATGAAAACCACAGAGGCGAAGCAAGCCCTTCTGTGCGAGGATGTGGACCCCAAACACTCTGTTGATTGTTTACATGCAACTAATGAAACTTGTAAACATATTCTTTTAATAAGTGCCAGTTTTTAGATAATTCATTTAAACGGTTATTATCCACCAACACTACTTTAAACGTGGATTATTTTTATAATCAAAGAACCATAACTTTTTTTAAACTAAAAAACATAAAACGATTAAAGTACCCAATGAGGAGTAAAAATTAACTTTATATATGCTTTTTTAAACAGTGAAAAAACTTCTAAATAGTGAAAAAACTTTTTTAAAATAGTAAAAAAAAAAATCAAATGGTGGTTACAAGTGGTTATGCATTTGTCAAAATCCACAGAAAGAGTGAACTGGAATGTAAACCTGTTCATCATAATGTATCAATATTGACTCATCAGTTCTAACAAATGTACCACAGTTACCTAAGATGTCAATGATAGGAGAAACTGGGGGGAGGGAGGGTTAGTATATGGGAGCTCTCCTTTACAGAAAAAAACTTTTCTGTAAACCTAAAACTGCTCTTTAAAAAGTCTATTAATTAAAGCAAACACACCAAAATATTAATGGTAATTAACTCTGAGTGGGGGAAATTTGAACAAATTTTTTTTGTTATGTGAATTTTTATTGAAATCCCCACATTTTTGGCAAAGAGCATATATATTTTTAAAGCAGAAAAAATATTATGCAAGCAAACTATGGAAAATTTTGGAGGCATAGCATGAGAGGTTAATATCAAATATTCCATTTTATTTTTATTTTATATAACTTTTAAAACATCTGTCTAAAGCTCTTATAAATGTTAAAAATTATATCTATTCTACTATTGTTAAAAAAAATTTCAAGGGCTACACTGAATTTTTTAATGATCTCTAGAATTAGCACCCATCTGGGGAGAAAATTTTGATTTTTCTTTTTAAAAAATCTGGGTCTCAAAGGATTATTTCTGCTTTCTTGGAAATCATAATTAATATTTACATGCAACACTTTTTCTAGTGAAGAAAAACACTATACTCAAAACCAAGTTCGGGGGTGGGGGGTAGAATTAAAGAGTCCTGGCCCTCAAATACTTGGAGCTCTGTAGAGTTAGAAGCATCTGCCTCCGTGACACCTATGACCCTAGCAAAGCCTTTTTGCCTGAGTTTCAGTGTCCTTAGGGAAAAGGGAACCCCCTCTCTCTCTGCATTGGTCGGAAAATACCAAACTTGACCCCATATAAGAATCCTAGCATCTTAGCCCACATAGGGGCTTAATACTTACTAGTTCTTGCCCTTTAAAAATATATATATATATATTGTTTTAGGGAGAATCTTGAGCTCCTGAGACAAAAGATACTAAGTTGTTGGAACAAGGCAGGATAGTTCAAGAAAAAACTCACTGATATGACCTGGAGGGATTGGATGCTTAACACTCAGCACCATCACTAGCCAAAGCATGAAGGGGATAAATCACCATCTCATTTTTCTAATCAATTAAATGAGAGATCTGGACCAGTGGTCTCTAAGTATCCTTCACTTTCCATCACTGCAAGGGGAATTTCAGTGTGGCTTCTGAGTAAAAAGGCCTAAGTCTCCTGTAGTGACCTCTCTCTTTGCCCACAGGACCAGCCATCAGTCACTGCCCTGCAAACAAAGTTGACATCTGCTTTCTACCCTCCCTACAAAAGAGAACCTCCCAAGGCTTCTTTGAACTTTTTTGTTCCTCTCCATGATCTGCTACTACCAGACACTGACAAGGAGCCGAAATTCTAACAGTAGCCAACCTACAGCTTTTCCCCAAGATTCATTGTAACACCACTCACTGGTGCTTTCTGCAAGAGAGTGTCCAGGGATAGAAGCTACCATTTCTCACCCAAGTGTGCAGTACACTTTTCTTTCTTCTCATAATTACGTCTCCAAAATTTTAATGTTTCTGTTACTATTTATTGAGCACTTTAATATGCTGTGTCATTGACATTCCTTATTTCGTTAAAGCCTCAAAGCAGCCCCCGAAGTACTATTATGTTCCTGTTTTAAAGATGGGGGAAACAAGCATCAGAGAAGGTGAATTAATTGTCTAAGGTTACCCAGCTGGTAAGTAATGGGTCGAGGATTTAATTTCATGCTCCTGCTTTTGAACACTATGAAGAAGACTGTAGTGGGACTTCCCTCAGTGTCCTGAGGACTCATGATGGTGTTCCTCTGCTGAAAGTCCCCACTCCTTAGGGGTTTTTCAGGAGCAGGGACAAGGGAAGAAAGTGCTCTGGATGCAACGCTTGTCTCCCATCTCTCAGCCTCATATGCTGAAGTCCCACCCCACAATGAGATGGTTTTAGGAGGTAGGACCTTGGAAGGTAAGCAGGTTTAGAGGAAGTCATGAAGGTGGGAACCCATGATGGGATCAGTGGCCTAATAAGAAGAGAACTCTGGTTCTCTCCCTCTCCCACTTCCTCTCCCTTGGGAGGACATGGCAAGAACGTGGCCAGCTGCAAGCCAGAAAGTGTGTCCTCAACAGACACCTTGGACCTCCAAGCCTCCAAAAATGTAAAAAATAAATTCCTGTTGTTCAAGCCACCCAGGGTGGTCTTTTGTCATGGCAGCTACGCTAATACAGAAAGCAAACTCCTTTTTCCTTGTTTTAGATTGTTTTTCTTCGAGGAGCTTCCAAAATGGAACCCTTCTGGCCTCGAGCCTCACCCTCTTCTGCTTAAAAAGTTACCTGACTGGGGGAAGAAATCCATTGCTCCACCTAACCTAATAATAATTTATTAAAGCTTTTCACTCTTTTCAACTTCTCAACCCAGACTACTCCAGGAAGCAATCTGAGGCCAGTGTCTCTTCCTCAGAGCCAGACTGTCACCTGGATGGGGTACCTGATGGTCCATACCTGGCTGGGGAAGCGGGAGGGCCATGCAGAGAATATTAACCAGAACTTGTCACACAGACCCAAAGTCACAGTCTCTCATTGACTTTATCTCAGGGACATTCTCACTGACATTTTTATCTTCATCTGTCAGTCTCCAGTGTCCTGTTTCTTAATTGGTTGTGAAAGTGGGAAGGGGAGAAAAGATAGCTTGGCTGGCCCACAGTTGTCCCTGAAGGGGAAGGTAAAACCTTAACAGGCATCAGCCAGCCTTGTGGCTCCAGGAAAATTGTTTAACCCCTCTGCGACTTTCTCCTTCTCTGTGACATACTGTGGCGAATTTGTGATAATGTATGTAAAATCCTAACTCACTCTCTGGCACGTGGTAAATGCTCCATAAACGGTAGCTATCATTATTGATCAGAATGGTTAAGAACGATTTGCAGTCTTTTAATTCCACAGTTTATCAGAGCAGACATCTCTCTAAACCCAAGCTTCCTAGGATGGAAGAGTAATGTCTGGTATTTGTCAAATTATTTGGGCACATAAATATCTATTGGAGGGAGGGTAAGTAGTGTCCAATTAATCTGGGCATAGAGAGAAAAGGGTTTTGCCTGTTCTTTTTTTTTTTTTTTTTTTTAAGATTCTATTTTATTTATTTATTTGACAGAGAGGATGGCGAGAGAGGAAATAGAAGCGGGGGGAATGGGAGAAGGAGAAACGGGCTTCCTGCTGAGCAAGGAGCCCAATGCGGGCCTCAATCCTAAACCCTGGGATCATGACCTGAGCTGAAGGCAGACAGATGCTTAACCAACAGAGCCACCCAGGTGCCCATTTTCCTTGTTCTTTGTCCAGAAGCCAGCTCCAGTAACCTTCTACTGTGCCTTCCCTGTGGGCTCAGCCAAAAGGATGCTGGAGGGAATCTGATGGCTCTGGAAGGAATAAGATGGGCAAGGCAGCCATAAGGAAGAGAGAAGAATGAGCAGTGAAACCATGTCCCCAGCTTTCTTACCAGACAACCAGAATCTACACAAAGCCACGAGTGTGGGGGAAGTAGCTGTCTGCAGAGCCCAATTCCCAACTGGTTCTGAAAGCTCTGCAAGGACTCTGACCCGCTCTGAACAGTGACTCTAGGTTTCAAGGGTGTACATTAGCTAGACTGGAGAGAAGACTTTTTGAGACCAGTTCTCCACAAACATAGTCTTTCTCTTTGCCTCAACTAAGCAACTCCTGAAATCCTGTCTTCTTTATGAAATTGCCATGAATGATACCTTCATCTATCAATTTTGCTTTATCTCTCTACCCTTCACCGTGTCACAGCATGCCTTTAATCCTGTACAGGATGTAATCTCTTTGTTAGTGATGAGGCACTGGCTTCGGAAGCAGGCAGAGCGGCGTAGGCCCCCCTTTCACCTCTCCCTAGCTGGGTGGCCTTGGATAAGCTCCTTTGAACCTTTGTTTCTTCAACTGTAATATAGAAATAACAACATGTACCCTGTTGTGGTGGGGAATTTTTTTTTGAGAGAGAGATTGAGAGAGCAAACACAGAGAGAAAGGCAGAGGGAGAAGGAGAAGCAGACTCCCCACTGAGCAAGGAGCCTTACCCGGCTCCATCCCATGACCCTGGGATCCAGACCTGAGCCGAAGGCATGCACTTAACTGACTGAACCAGCCAGGGGCCCCTGAAGTGGGGAATTAAACGAGATAATCTGTGTGAAGACTTTAGAATGGCCAGACCTACAGAGAATATGTAATATGAATGTCTGCTAAGAGCACACACACAGGCAAACCAGATCTGCCTGGTGAACGCCAGAGTCTTTCTCAAGGCTCACCTCAAGTTCACGTCTTTGAAGCCTTCCCTAACTTCCCTAGGTTTGTTACTTTGTATTCTGTGACAACCTAGACCTCAGATACACTTTTATTTTAGGACTAACCAAGAAGATTATGAATCTCCTGAGGCAGAAAAAAAAACCATATATAATATAGTGTGTGTGTGTTTATAGTATAAAATATATTTTTGGGGTGCCTGGGTGGCGCAGTCGTTAAGTGTCTGCCTTTGGCTCAGGTCATCATCTCAAGGCCCTGGGATCGAGCCCCGAATCCGGCTCCCTGCTCAGCAGGAAGCCTGCTTCTCCCTCTCACACTCCCCCTGCTTGTGTTCCCTCTCTTGCTGTGTCTCTGTCAAATAAATAAATAAAATCTTTAAATATATATATATTTTTATATTTTATAAATATATTTATATAAATTTATAAATGTAAATATTTATAAATAAATATTTATTTTATATACTCACATATTTTCTTAAGATTTAGTTGTCTGTCAGAGAGAAAGAGAGAGCACAACCAAGGGAAGCAGCAGAGGGAGAAACAGGCTCCCTGCTGAGCAAAGATCTTGATGTAGGACTCTAATCCCAGGACTCTGGGATCATGACCTGAGCTGAAGGCAGACGCTCAACTGAGCCACCCAGAAGTCCCTATTTTATATATATATATATATATTTTTTTAATTTTATTAATTTTTTTTTGACAGAGAGAGAGATCACAAGTAGGCAGAGAGGCAGACAGAGAGAGAGGGGGAAGCAGGCCCCCTGATGAGCAGAGAGCCCGATGTGGGGCTCGATCCCAGGACCCCGAATTCATGACCCAAGCCTAAGGCAGATGCTTAACCCACTGAGCCACCCAGGCACCCTATTTTTTTTTTTTTTAATTAATAGACTTTATTTTTTGAGAGCAGGTTTTAGCTAACATAAGAACTAGTCAGGAAGTTCAGAGTCCCCACATAACTCTTATTGTCACCCTCAACAGTTTCCCTCCTTATTAACATATGGCATCTGTGTGGTACATTTGTTAAAATTGATGAGCCCATACTGATACATTACTATTAACTCGGGTCCATACGTTACAGCGAGGTTCACTTTTCCATTATACAGTTGCACGGATTTTGACAAAGGCAGGATGTCACGAATCCACCATCACAGTATCACAGATAGTTTCACAGTCCTAGAAACCTCCTGTGCTCCACCTGCTCCTCCCTCCCTCCCAGCTAACCCTGGCAACCACTGATCTCTCCACCATCCCATAGTTTCACCTTTTCCAGAATGTCATATAGTTGGAATCACACAGTATGTAACTTTAGCTGGCAATAATTACTCCTTTAAAAAAAAAAAAGATTTATTGGGGTGCCTGGGGGCTCACTCAGTTACGTGTCTGACTTTGACTCAGGTCAGGGTACCAGGGTCCTGGGATCGAGTCCCAAGTCAGGCTCCCTGCTCAGCAGGGAGTCCGCTTCTCCCTTGCCCTCTGCCCCCAGCAGACTCACAATCTGTCCCTCCCCTCAAATAAATTTTTAAAACTTAAAAAAAAAAAAAAAAGACTTATTTATTTACTTGAGAGAGAGAGAGTGAGTGCACAAGAGAAAGGGACAGAAGGAGCAGAGGGAGAATCTCAAGCAGACTCTGCACTGAGAGAGGAACTTGATCCCAGTCAGGGCTATGAGATCACCACCTGAGCCATAACCAAGAGACATTTAAGCAACTGCGCCATGCAGGGGCCACTAATTGTTTCTTTTATCATAGCACCCTAAGACTTCAGACACAAATTTTCTTTTACCACTGATCAAAGACATAACCTCCTTAAGGGCAGAAATACCTTTTCTTTTACTTTATTTACTTTGGGATATCCCATGACACTAGGTATATTGCAGGTACTAGGTCTTCAATAAAATAATAATAATAATACAGTATTAGATGTTATTACATCCCTTGAGGTATATTACAAACTTGAAGTATGAAATTTTTTTTTGAAAAAAACAGTTCCTAAATTCAAGGTTCTGACAGTCTAGGCAGGCTGCCAGGTCTTTTTGGCTCATTTTTATAAGTCCTATTAAAACAATAATTCTTTTCAACTCCAAAATTCTAAGCAAACTCCTAATAACCCCAGAGCCCACAACTATAATTTGAGATGAATCATGTGACCAGTTTTGAATTTCATCTCTGACCAAACTCTTCCATTTTAAAACCCAAGTTAATTCTCCCCCCCCTCCCCCACTGACTTCAAAAGTAAAGGAGAGCAAATGGGAGAGAACAAGATGATTCACTGTTCACTTATAAGTAGCCTTTAAATAATAAGGGACAAGTTAAGGAGGCAGTTAGAGTATATTTTAAAACAGAGGGTTCCTTCACAGATCAGAATATTAACTAAGGAATATTCACAATAAATTTCTAGACCTGGGTAGCAAGGGAATTTAATAAATGGATGTGCCAGGAAAAGGAGCTATAATAGAATCATATTTGTAGAGGTTTAAGAAAACAGTGGGAAAGTCACATACTGATCAAAGTCAATTAGACTCAAGCATTCTAGCACCTTCTTGGACTCACTGCTTTGCTTGAGACATACAAAATGCCCCCTGAACATTTTTCAGAATTAAACTGGTAATGTTTACAAGTAATAAAACTAAAATATCTCACTACCATTATGATAGCCACCATTCTCTGAGCCAAAGCATACTTGAGGCTTAATTACATCTTTTCTATCTTTTTTTAAGTTTATTTATTTATTTTTAGTAATCTCTGCACCCAATGTGGAGCTCAAATTCACAACCCCAAGATCAAGGGCCACATGGTCTTCCAACTGAGGCAGCCCCAACATCTTTTCATTCAATCTGCAGAGTGAGAGCACGGGTTTCCTATAAGACACAGCTGAATTTGAATCACACCCCTGCCACTTAGTAGCCAAGTGACAAAGAGCGAGTTACTTTATTTCTCTTGCCTCAGATATTTAAAAAATTGAGGTATAAAATACTATGCAGTACATAAATCTTTCATGTGTGGTTGGATGAGTGTTTGTGTGTGTGTGTGTGTGTGTTGGACAGATCCTAAGATGACTCTTATGATGCCTTTCTCTTGATGTTTGTGTCTTTATGTAAGCCACTCACCCACTGTAGATAGAATCTGCAATTTTCACCCAACCAATAGAAAAATGGCAAGAGTGATAGGATGTTATATTATATAAAGACCCTCTCCTAGTAGACTAGAGGGAAATACTCATTGCTGGTGTGGTAAATGGCTCCGTTGGAGAGGCCCATGTGGTAAGGAACTATGAGCAGCCCCAAGGACCTGGGCAGTCCGGGGTGGG
Organism: Mustela putorius furo; assembly: GCF_011764305.1. Taxonomy (NCBI): domain Eukaryota; kingdom Metazoa; phylum Chordata; class Mammalia; order Carnivora; family Mustelidae; genus Mustela; species Mustela putorius. The sequence goes on from NW_025422171.1 coordinate 5,409,743, forward strand.
GGTGGGGCGTTGCCCTTCAGCCAATAGCCATAAAAAATCTGACCATAAGCTTCCTTACTTCTGCAAGGAAGTTCTGCCAGCAACCTGAATGGGCTTGGGAGAGCTCGAGCTTCTAGATCAGAACACATCCGAGCCCACATGCTTTTTTTTTTTTTAATATTTTATTTATTTATTTGACAGACAGAGATTACAACTACGCAAAGAGACAGGCAGAGAGAGAGAGAGGAGGAAGCAGGCTCCCTGCCGAGCAGAGAACCCAATGTGGGACTTGATCCCAGGACCCTGAGATCAGGGTCCAATAGTTTCTTGGTAGAGTCTGTAAGGTTTTCTATTAATAGTATCATCTGCAGATAGTGAAAGTTTTATTTCTTTCTTACCAATTTCAATGCCTTTTATTCATTTTTCTTTTCTGATTGCTGTGTCTAGGACTTTCAGTACTATGTTAAATAAAAGTAGGGAGAGTGGACTTCCTTGTCTTGTTCCTGACTTTAAGGGGAAAGCTCTCTATTTTTTACCATTGAGGATGGTGTTAGCTGCAGGTTTCTCATATATGACCTTTATTATGTAGAGGTGTGTTCCCTCTAAACCTACTTTGTTGAGGGTTTTTATCATGAAAGGATGCTGTACTTTTACTTTGTCATATACTTTTTTTCTGAATCTATTCCCTATGTTGTTCCTTGAGATGGTTTCATTGGTGGACAGGACCTATAATATGACCAGCTGTCTACACCCAGCCCACTGCTGGGCCTCCATCTGACTCGTGTGTGTGTGTGTGTGTGTGTGTGTGTGTGTGTGTGTGTGTTTATATATCTTCCCCTTTCCCTGCCAGGGCTGCTTGCACATTGCCAGGCTCTGTCCCTGGTTTGGATGGGCTTTGGCCAACAGCATATTGGAGGCAGCAGATTCACGAAATGTTCAGAGGAAAGGGCATGGAGTGTTAGCAGCACAGGGACTGAGGCCAGCCTGGCTGGAGGGGACAAATCCAGGAAGTGTGGTGGGCGTGAGGGAAGGGTGTAAGCAAAGCCTCGTTGGTTTCAGCAGGTGGCCATAGCATGTTTACCCTGGTGGGGGCAGGGAAAGGAAATGGCAACAACTTTGCTCTTAGAAAAATCCCTCAGCAACTCTGAGAGTAGTAAATAACCTTCCCTCCCCTATGCCCCAGGCAGTTTTCAAACTGTTCCTCTTCAAACTGTGTCTCTGGGGGCTGTCTGGCGCTAACTCTTTAAGTAAGGATGGAGACTGGGTATCCCCTCATTTTCCCAGGTCACCCAGAGCTTAGCCTGCTGATTTTCTAAATTCCAGGTTTTAAGTCCACTGATCCTAAGTCACAAAATTCAGCCCCTTTGGTTGTCAAAGCCAAATGCTATGGGGATTCCCTTTTCCTATGCAAGCTCCCCAGTGTGAGGGTCTCTTTCCTTCCCCTCTCTGCACTCATGCTTTGTCTGTAATGGTCCCGCTATTCTGTTTTGCTCCCCACTGTGTCTCTGCTCTTCCTACCCTCTTCAATGTGGCCTCTTGTCTACTTTTAGTTGTGGAGTCTGTTCTGCCAGACTTCAGATCATTTTCTGGGTTACTTACACTGATGTGAGTGTTATCCAGTTGTATCCAAGGGATGAGGTGAGCTTAGGGTCCTGTTCCATCAGCTTCCCACAAGGTGAAATGTTTTTTATGAAACCCTGGCAGAGACAGCACTTCCAGGTATATAAATGGGTATTTACCTTCTTTCCAAATAAGTTGATTGTGAATGATTAAATGTTCTTGTTATTCCTGCCATTAATCTGCACAATTACTTCTTGCCAGGCACCATGTTGCATAGTTCATCATTAAGGCCACACTATGGAAAGCTTATTATTATCTTCATTTTATAAGTGAGGAAACTAAGGCACAGAGAGATTAAATAAATGGCCCCAGGTCCTCAGCTGCATATGTTTAGCAGAGCAAGGAGTCAAGTCAAGGTGTGTTTGACTTCCACAGCCCCAGCATCCCCAGTATGGACATCTAGCAGCTCCTCTCTGCTGAAGGACCAATCAGCACGTTCACAGCACATAGACTACAGTGCCACGTGGGAGGCATCCAGAAGCTGGAGGCCATGACCTGGCTTCCATTTCCAGAACTGTATGACTTGGGGCTTGTGTCTTAACCTGTATGAATTGCAGTGTTGCCATCTCTAAAATGGTAGAAATTATCCCTCTTCCCAGGATTACTGACAGAATGGATTAAAATATGTTAAGTCTCAGATAAGAACTTGTCGATTCTTTAGTGTGTATGTGGGGGCAAGGGGTGAGGTCGAGATGGCTAATTCTATGTGCCAGTTTGGCTGAGCCATGGTGTCCAGCTGTTTGGTTAAACCCCCGTCTAGATGTTTCCTTGAAGGTCTTCTTAGATATGAATAACATTTAAATCAGTAGATTTTGAGTAAAGTAGATTATTCTCTGTAATGTGGGTAGGCCCTATCCAATCAAAAAGTATTAAAAGCAAAGATAAAATTTTCCCAAGGAAGAAGGGATTTGGTCTCAAGCCTGCTACACAGAAACCCTGCCTTATTTTCCAGCCTGCAGCCCGCTCTGTGGATTTTAGACTTGCCATACCCACAATTACATGAGCCGCTCTTTATCTCTCTCACCTTCTCTTTCTCTGCCTATATCTCTATTTCTATGCATATAATCTATGCCGTTTCTCTAGAGAATCCCAACGAATACAGGGGTAGAAGGCAAGTTTGGAAAGTCTTCAAATCCTGCCTGAACCTAGTTCTCCAGAGAAGTATACATGTACCAGTCAGAGACACCTGATAGGATGTGAATGCTCTGGATACTAAAGATAGCTAAAATGGAACTAAGGGTCTCATCTGCTCTCTAGCTGACAGGCAAAAAGTAGTTCTGTAGCATGCCAACCCAGGGATCTGTGGGAGCCACGGGGTATACCTGGGGATGGGGCCGGGGAGGGGAGGGAATGTGGGTTGTTTTTAGAGAGGCCTAAGCTGTGGTAGGAGAGGGAGGAAGAGATAGAAGGCATTTTAGAGCGCAAGCACTCAGTGAAGGCAGGGCCTAGTCCTCACAGCCTATGCTTCTACTCACTGCCATTTTCCGACATGACCATCTGGCCGTTCGTCTGCCTGAGATCTCAGCATTACCTGGGGCCATACTCCCCTTCAGAACCCATGCCAGGAGCTTCCCCCATGCCTGTGACCGACTTCTGGGGGTCCCTCCACCTGAAAAACCAGCTCTACAATTCTCCACTTGGCAATTCAATGCTATTCTTTCCTCACAGCTCAGTTCACACAGTCCACACCACCCTTCCTGGGCATAGAATTGAGTATCCCCCATCTCTCCTCCTAGAGTTCTCTTAGAAGTATGTGTTTTTTGTCATCATCAGCCTGCAGCTTCTTCAGTTCCCTGTGCCTAGTTTCATACCCTGCATTTAGTACACATTCAATAAACATTCGCTGAATGAAACTGGGCTGGAAAAGAGTTATTTGGAATGGGGAGATTTTGAAGCAACGATATTGGTGATCATATGACCGATAAATGGCTGACATGAAATTCAGATTCAAGTTTTCAGTCTTAATTTCAGGAGGTATTCGCCATAGCACAGCTGGTAGACAAGCCAGCAGTGTGGGGGCCCCCTTGGGGCAATCCCTGATCCCTAAGTAGGTGACAATGGTGGGCCGTAACAGACACCTGAGGCAAACAGGGATGGACCATCTATTTCAAGTCTAACAGCAGCCAAATCTAGACACAAAATTTCATTGACTGAGAAGGAAGGTCCAGGAGCAGAAGACAGGCAAAATGTCAGAATGTTCCTCAAACTTCTACCACAGCCTACAGTGAGAAAAGTATTTGACACTCTAATCCGGTAAGCACCTTCATGAATATAGATACAGGGAGGAAATATTTGCAAACAATGCTGACCCTTAGTGCATGCAGTGGGCTCTGATACTTTTATTCTATCTGTTACTGTCAGTTCCTTCTGTTACTGTTTTCTCTGGTTCTGGTAGACTCTCTAAGGGGTGACTCCCATAGTCGGGTGTACTCTAGTGCTTGGGAATGTGAAAACTCCCACAGCGTGACAGTAAACAGGGCACAGACATGACATGCCCTCCCTCTGCTGCTCCCTTTCTTCCTTCTCCCATTTCAGCCCATTCTCCTCCTCCTCTGGGGCAAATGCAGTTTCAGCCAGTGATCCTTTTATGTCTTGCCTTCCTAACAAATAGGTACTGTTTCCTTTTCTTTGGCAAGTTCTACTTATAACTTTAAGCTACTGGCAATGTGATTTATACAGTAACACTGGCATTATATGTTCTCTGTTGTGTCACTGAAAAACCCCAAAAGGGGACTCTTTTTCAATTCTTTCTCAGTATTTCCATAAAACAGAGAGCCCAAGAACTCAATTTTGCTGATTGTTCAGGCCTAACTATGTGAGGACTAGACTGATCATCTTTACTAGGCCCTCAGGATGATAAGGGTTAACCTAACTCCTGGACTCCCACGTGGGTCTCCGGGCCCCTCACTACCTCAGTCACAAATAATTTTACCGGGTGGTCAAATATAACATTCGAATCCCTATTCTATTTCTTTGTAAACTGACATTCCAGCCAGGCTAGCCAGCCCCACTGAATCACAGGGCTCCTCTCTGCAGCACTCTGACAAGAGCCTTTCTTTATGATTGAAACACTCATGGAAACCATGACTAATAAACAAGCGGCTCTACCCGAATTGACAGCAGCTCCTGTGACTGTCCTTCCCTCCATCCAGCCCTCCGAGGCTGCCCTCCCCAAGCTTTCCAAGTCTCTGTAGCACCTTCAGGTTACAACAGAATGTCATGGTTTTTTGCTTTTCTAATCTGGCCAATCAATCCTATGGAAACAGGTGTAGGCACAAGAGAAGGGCTGGGCCAGTTGCCTGCAGAGCTCAACTCCGCAACCATGTTCCCCCTCTGGCTGTCAGCCTCTGCTCAATTCTGGAATAGAGGATGGTGTTTTGACCTCTGTGATGTGGGAAGCAGGTGCTTGGATTTGCGGCCTCCTGTCAGGCGCTCCTCCAGGAGCCCGGCAGGCAGCGCTACTGAGGAGAAAGCTAGGTTTGGTGACGTCTCTAAGGTTGCCAGGGAGTTAGGGAGCACAGTTCCCAGTGCACCCCAGCTTATTCTCTTTCGACTCAATGGGCATTTCTGCTAGGACGTGATACACACGCACATTTCCAAACAAACACTCCCACCTTGTTCTCTTCAGTTGTGCACAAAAGATAGCAGGGTTCACAGGAGAGGCAGGGCTGAGGCAGACCACTCAAACCCACACAACTTTCTTACCAGAGCCCGAATGAAACAGTAATAACTGTAATAAAAAGACTTACACGAGGCGCCTGGGTGGCTCAGTGGGTTGAGCCTCTGTCTTCAGCTCAGGTCATGATCCCAGGGTCCTGAGATAGAGCCCCACATCTGGCTCTTTGCTCAGCAGGGAGCCTGCTTCCCCCTTTCTCTCTGCCTGTCTCTCTGCCTGCTTGTGATCTCTGTCTGTCAAATAAATAAATAAAATCTTAAAAAAAAAAAAAAAAGACTTACACAATGAAAAGTCCAGGTAGATTCTGAGTAAAGAAATACAACAGAAAATATAGGACTTCACTTTTAAAAATGGTGGAGAATGAAAGATAGGGGCTCAAACATCTGTACCCCCATGTTCATAGCAGCATTACCGACAGTAGCCAAGAGGTGGAGGCAAGCCACGTGTCTACTGACAGATCACTAGATAAACCAACTGTGATATAGTCATACAATGAAATGTCACTCAGCCTATAAGAACATAGGCTACAACATGGGTGAACACTGAGGAAATGATGCTAAATGAAATAAACCTACCACAGAAGGACAAATATTCTATGATCCCACTTATACGAGCTACAGCAGTCAAACTCATGGAGGCACAAAGTAGCATGCTATTTGCCACGGAATAGAGAGAGGAGTGACGGGAAGGGAGTTACTGTTTAATGAACTCGGGGTTTCAGTTTCTCAAGATGAAAGCGTTCTGGAGGCTGGTGGTGGTGATGGTTGTGCAACAGTGTGAATATACTTGATGCCCTTGAACTGTTCACTTGAAAACGATTAAGATGGGGGGCGCCTGGGTGGCTCAGTGGGTTAAGCCTCTGTCTTCGGCTTGGGTCATGGTCTCAGGGTCCTGAGATCGAGCCCCGCATCAGGCTTTCTGCTTCCCCCTCTCTCTCTGCCTGCTGCTCTGCCTACTCGTGATCTCTCTCTCTGTGCGGATTCTCCGCACATTGCCAGCCACGGCGGGAAGGGGCTCCATGTACAAGGGGACAGGCTAACTGAACGTATAACATAATAGTCATGTTTTAAAAATGCCTATGGGCAAGTAAGAAAATTATTGGCAATTAAGTTTTTAAAGATTTTATTTGTTTGAGAGAGAGATTAAGCGGAGGCAGGGAGAGGGTGATGCAGACTCCCCGCCAACTGAGCAGGAAGCCTGATGTAAGGCTCAATCCCAGGACCCTGGGATCATGACCTAGAGCCAAAGGTAGACGCGTAAGCGACTGAGCTACTGAGGTGCCCAAACTGTTGGCAATTTTAAAAATTTCTAGACAGTTTATATAAGGATATCTAAAAGAACATTTTATAGCCTACATTCCTCTATGTTAAACTGTCACACCGGTTTACTGTTATTTCTTATCTTACTAAGGCTATGTAGATAAAACTGTAGACTACTTAGTTATGTATCTCCTTGGCAATTAGAGTTATCAGTTCCTATCTTTGAATTAAAATGGACACATTTCCTGTCCACCCTCGCACACAGAGATCACTAACAATCACAGGACTCTTGGGCAGCATGAAAACCAGGGGAGTTGGCAGAATTAGTTGATTCACCATGTGGGGTGTAAAGAGTTGGATGCTCCCCTCCACAATAAGAAAGTCTTGGTGCTGGGGCCAGAAGGCTTCCACTTAGTTGGCTGGAATCCCTAGCAATCACTTTTGAATTAGGACAGGTTTGGTCACTGAGATAATCTGTTGCCTGAGGCTCCCTCTAGCCTAAACCAACAATGAACAGGTACTGCCTAAAATACCATGAACCCACAAGCTGAACTCCTACTTAATCCGCCAAGGTTCCCAAATCTGATTTCTTCTTCCTGGCTTCCAGGGCTCTTCAGAAGTGGCCCCTCACCGCTTGTTTAGTCTTCTTCCCTGCATCTGGGATAGCCTCGTCCGCAATCTGCCTACATAAAGCCTTCTCTCCTCCGGACCAGGTAGTGTTCTGTCTTCCGTGACGTTTTGGTCAATGCCATCTACAGGGATTTTTCCCTCTTAGTCTTTCCCACGCTCTCCTGGCCAGCACCACCAATTTGGCATTTAGTGGTTCTCTATTTTTTGTTCATGCACATTTTTCTCCACCTGGATTATGAGTGGAGGCTTTCCGCACCGGACAAGAACCTTCTGGAAATAGGGATTAGGTCATCTGTATCTATTCTCACTGCGTTAACATTTTTTCTTTTTCTTTTTTTATTCTTGTGTGTGTCACACAAAAGGCAAAGCCACATTCTGTTAGTCTGTAAGAGCACACAGTACTCTAACGCCCTTTTCCTCAGCAAGCACTGTCTTTCTTTCCACTTTGCTGACAGCTCCTCCCCCATCTAACAAATCACATCTTGGCTCTTAATGCTTTTCTTCTCCTATCCCGTAAATTAAGGATTATAGGAAGTACTTCCTAGTCTTTTTCCCAGCACAAATCTACCTATACAAATGCTATTGTTCTGGTGCTGGTCTCCACACTCTGACTCTCCTTCTGGGGTCCTGCACTTATTTTTCCTAAGTCTGCTAACAGTTCACTGGGTTTATGTCTTCTGTGTCCTCAAATTAACTTAGAACCCTCCAGGAACACACTCAGGAATGCGACAGTCAGATTCTCCGGACATAAGCCTTTTCTTCTGAAGGGACTTTTTTTTTTTTTTTTAAGATTTTCTTTATTTATTTGATAGAGAGAGACACAGCGAGAAAGGGAACACAAGCAGGGAGAGTGGAAGAGGGAGAAGCAGGCTTCCCGCTGGGCAGGGAGCCCAATGTAGGGCTCGATCCCAGGACCCTAGGATCAGGACCAGAGCCGAGGGCAGATGCTTAGCGACTGAGCCACCCAGGCGCCCGTCATACTTCTTCTTCTTCTTCTTTTTTTTTTTTTAAGACTTTGTTTATTTGTCAGACAGAGAGAGAGAGCAAGTATACAAGCCGGGTGAGGGGAAGGCAGCGGGAGAAGCAGTCCTCGCTGAGTAAGGAGCCCGATGCAGGACTCGATCCCAGGACCCTGGTCTTATGCACTAAGCCAAAGGCAGATGCATAACTGACTGAGCCACCCAGGCATCTCAGATTTATTTTGGTCAAGTAACCTGTCCATGCCTTTCCGTACTCTCTCTTCATGGGTAGCACCAAAACCCAAATTCTAAGCGATGTCAGTATGGCTGGGAATAGAGAAGAAGGTGGTTGGCAGGTTTCCTCTGACTTGCCCAGTTCCAAATAGTGGCTCATCCTAGGGAGTTGCTGTACCTTCGATGCTGTCTCTCTTTTAATGCCCCTTTCCTCTCCGCTTTCTGTTACTTCCTCCCTACTCAGAGGACATCCATTTCCTCATCACCCATGGGGTCACAGGTATGCTAAAATCTTAGTCCAAGCCTGGGAAGGAGTGAAGGATCTCAGGAGAGGGGTCAGCACCTTGAATCTGAAAGCAACTCCAGCAGGAAAACAAGGGCACCTGAGGTCAAGAACCAGAAGTCGGCTTGTCATCCACGTGCTCTAAACACTGCCACCCCTGAAAGCTGAACCCGAGGATCTGTGCCTCCCTGTCCTGGGCTAGCCTGGGAATGGGGAATGGAACCTCAGTGACTGCTGCATGGAGGGGTGTCAGGGAAGGCTGCAGCAACCTGCAGGGACCAAAGGACCTCCTGAGCTACTCGGCCACGCTCAGCAAAGTCTTCCTGGGCCAGCCTGGCATAGCCGGCCCTGGGCAGCAACCAGAACGCAGAGCCTGTCTTGCGGTGCTCCCATCCTTTAACAACATGCCTCATGCAGACCCCCAGCCTCATACCTGGGATGCGGTGCTGAGTGACACGGTTCACTTTCTACCCTCTTGTCCTCTGGGCTTAGGATCTAGAGTTTACGGTCATTCTTAATTGGTCCATTTCGACATGGGAGGACGAGATTGGAGGAAGGTGAATCCTGGCTCTCTTCACGTTGGTATGATGTTCCAATGTATGGGAAATGCGTGGTAAAAGGGATCTCGGAATCACACAGATCCGGGTTCAGATCCTAACTCACGCTGACCATTGTGTGACCAGAGGCAGGGGAGCTCAACCTCTCTGGGAAGTGAACCACTCTGCGAAGTGAGGATAATACTAATGGCCTTGGGGCGGCTGGGTGCCTCAGTGGGTTAAGGCCTCTGCCTTCGCTCAGGTCATGAACTCAGGGTCCTGAGATCAAGCCCCGCATCAGGCTCTCTGCTCGGCAGGGAGCCTGCTTCCTCGTCTCTCTCTGCCTGCCTCTCTGCCTACTTGCGATCTCTGTCTGTCCAATAAATAACTAAAATCTTAAAAAAAAAAAAATACTAATGGCCTCACAAGGCTAGTACGAGGGTCACCTGGGCTTCAGCACACAAGACTCATGGATGACTCGCCTGAGATTCAGGGATGTGTGGTCTCCCCAACCCACATTGCATACTCCCATGTGCTAAGAGCCTACTGTGGCAAGCCTGGAGCAGGCACTTCTCACTGACACGGCCGTTATCTATTTTCAGGGCCGCCAAATGAAATAGGTATGATTATCACCATCTTGTGTTTCCGATCTCCATTTTAAGCCCTTCTTCTAGTTTGGGGGGCCATTTCAGACCTTCTGGAACTATCCCACAGCAAGATGTAACATCAAGTTGCCAGAAAGCTTCCAAAAAGAGTAAAACCCCCAGTGTTAGGTGTTCTAGGCTTTCACTTATTTGCTTTGAGTGAAGTGTGGGTGGCACCATGATATCCCCAAGCTCGGTGAAAGCATCTCTCTTTATAACTGATCTCTCACTTCTAAAGCCTGGGAGGAAAAACCACAACTTGGAAAACAATGGCTCTTTTTTTTTTTTAAAAGTTTGGAAGACATGCATTTTTCTTCTGCCTTGTGTCATTCATCTTTTAAAAACAGAACTCAGCATCGAGGGACCCAAAAATGTAAGAGTATATTAGTGATATAGTAGCACTGCCTGCCTCTGAGGATTTTTACCTACACACCTCGACTCTGATGCCCTCCCATCCAGCACATAGGTTGTTTCTTTTTCTTTGTTTTGGTTTGTTGTGGAGTTTTTTTGGTTTGTTTTGTTGTTTGGGTTGTGTTTTGTTTTTTTTTTTTTTTCCCCCAATATTGAGAAATGGGAGGAGGAAAAAAAAAGAGAAAGAAGTAAGGGGAAGGCAGAAAGGGCATCAGGTGTCCCTCCCAGATCTCTGGACACTTGAAATTGTCTTAAATACTAAGGGCTTTCTAGACGTTCTACAGCAGGCTCCACTGACTCTCTACCTGGAAGTATTCTCTGGTTTGGAATGGGTCAGAATGTCAAAAAACAAGTGCCCTGGAGCAGCTCTCGTTGATGGTCATCTGCTGGGGGCTGCAGATTAAACAGCCCAGCCTTCTTCCTTCTCTTGCCTACTTTCCCACCAGACAAATGACCTAGATTTAAAGCATCATCTCAGGGTTGGCTTCTGGTCGAGCCCCAACTAAGAAGCAGTTTCTAATCAGCCGTAGACTGGAAATAACTGCCAGCTTTTCAGTGGCAGAAGACCTCTGCTTGACCACGAGTCCCTGCTAGCGTGACACAGGGAAGGGCCGCCAGCTCCAACTCTTCTCAAATTCCTCAGAGGCAGGGAAACAAATAGTCTTCCAAGGGACTCTTTCCATAAATCAGGATTCCAAACTTGGAGTCATTCAGGGATCTGTCCAATTTCTGAGAAATACAGAGAATATACAATTTTTTAAAAGCCTTATTTATCTATTTGAAGGAGGGGAGAGAGTTCAAGAGTGGGAAGGGGAAGAAGGAAAGGGAGGGGGAGAGAATCTCAAGTAGACTTCCTGCCAGGCAGAGAGCCTGACCTGGGGCTTAATCTCATGACCCTGAGATCATGACCCCAGCTGAAATCAAGAGGAGTCAGATGCTTCACTGACTGAGCCACCCAGGCACCCCTAGATAGGTTTTTTTGCTGGTGGTTTTGTTTTTGTTTTTGTTTTTAAGTAGTTATCAGGGCACTTGGGTGGCTCGGTCACTGAGTGTCCAGCTCTTGGTTTGGGCTCAGGTGGTGGTCTCAGGGTGATAAGATCTGGCTCCAAGTGGGGTTCCATACTCAGTTTGGAATCTGCTTGAGATTCTCTCTCGCTTTTTGCCCTTCTCCAACAGGTGTGCCTGTGCTCTCTCTCTCTCTGTATCTCTCTCAAATTAGATAAATAAAATCTTTTTAAAAAATGAAGTAATTGGGGGTGCCTGGGTGGCTCAGTGGGTTAAAGCCTCTGCCTTCGGCTCAGGTCATGATGCCAGGGTCCTGGGATCAAGCCCCACATCCAGCTCTCTGCTCAGCAGGGAACCTGCTTCCCTTCCCCCACCCCCGCCCCCCGCCCCCGGCTGCCTCTCTGCCTACTTGTGATCTCTGCCTGTCAAATAAATAAATAAATCTTTTTAAAAATAAATAAATAAATAAAAATGAAGTGATTGGGGTACCTGAGTGGCTCAGTCAGTTAAAGTCTGCCTTCAGCTCAGGTTATGATCTCAGGGTCCTGGGATCGAGTCCCACATCAGGCTCCCTGCTCAATAGGGAGCCTGCTTCTCCCTCTGCCTCTGCTGCTAGCACTGCTTGTGCCCTCTCTCTCTCTCTGACAAAATAAAATAAAATAAAATCTTTAAAATATGAAGCAATTATATTTTAAGGAGTAAATTCCAACACATAAAATGTAAATATGAAAAATTTTTACATATACAGAGAAGGGCATGGTATGTGTCATGGATATTTCTGCCCAAAATACATAACCTCAGCCTAACATGAGGAAACATAGGAGAAATCCAAATTGAGGGAATAAGTGACTGGTGTTCTTTGAAAGTGTTAAAGTGATGAAAGACAAAGAAAGACTGAAGAACTGTAACAGTTTGGAGAGAACAGTTAAGTTTGACAACAAAATGTAACATGTGGAACTGGATTGGATCCTGAACCAGAAAAACATGAGTGAGAAAAATGGTGAATTCTGAATAAATCCTGTAGATGAATCAATGTTAATATCCTGGTTTGGGTCATTGCACTGTGGTTATGCTAGATGTTAGCATTAGGGGAAGCTGGCTGAAGGACTTACAGGAACTGTCCTATTTTTACTGCATTTTTGTAAGTATAAAATTATTTTAACATAGGGCTAAAAAAACCTTTCCCTACAAAATATTAACACTGTCCAAAATTGCTCTAACACAGGACTGTGAATCATAATAAGGAAAAACTTGCTGGATTATTTCTGGTAAAAAGTGAAAAAAATAGGGAAAAAACACTGCCTGGCCTACCTCTTATAAACACACAAGCTGGAACATCCATAGTCGTATTTAGCATATTCTCAGAAACACTGTTTTTTTTTTTTTTTAAAGATTTTATTTATTTATTTGTCAGAGAGCGAGCAAGAGCGAGCACAGGCAGACAGAGAGGCAGGCAGAGTCAGAGGGAGAAGCAGGCTCCGTGCGGAGCAAGGAGCCCGATGTGGGACTCGATCCCAGGATGCCGGGATCATGACCTGAGCCGAAGGCAGCTGCTTAACCAACTGAGCCACCCAGGTGCCCCCAGAAACACTGTTTTTAAGGGGTTGTTTCTCCAAGGTTCACCTGGGATGCTTGAGCCTGGTGGGTAAAGAGCTATGTGGAGACCGAACACCCCATTAGCCAGTCCAAGTTAGATGGCAGTTTTGAAGAAAAGGAAAATACCAGACTTTCCCAAAGTGGTGGTTAGTTTGCTCTGAAACAGTGCATTATTGCCCTTAAAGTGATACAGGAATAAGGGGAAAAAAATTGACAATGTTCACGTAATGATATATCTGGGTCTCTTTTTCTTATCCAACTAAGGTTCCACAGTTAGTGAGACAAAAGGCAACAACTTTTCAAGGTTGCCCTACTTCTTATCTGCTTAACAAACATCCATTAAATACGACCTGTATACAAGGCACTAAAGCAGCAAAAATAAAAATAAAGAAAACTCAGACTACTCACTCATGAAGTATTATGGGGTTTTTGTTTTATTATTTTTTTTTAAGTAAGCTCTGTACCCAACATGGGGCTTGAACTCACGACGCCAAGATCAAGAGTCACATGGTCTACCAACTGAGCCAGCCAGGCACCTCTGAAGCATTCATGTTCTAATAGAGACTATCTTTTTTTTTTTTTTTTAAGATCTTATTTATTTATTTGACAGAGATCACAAGCAGGCAGAGAAGCAAGCAGAGGGAGAGAGTGGGAGAAGCAGGCTTCCTGCTGAGCAGAGAGCCTGATGTGGGGCTCGATCCTAGGACTCTGGAATCATGACCTGAGCCAAAGCAGAGGCTTTAACCCACTGAGCCACCCAGGCGCCCCTAAAAGAAACTATCTTTATTATGTTTTCTAGATAAGCTCTTTAACAGAGGAACATGTAAGGCATTTTTGGAACTTAAGAGAGAGGAGGATTAGTTCAGTTAGAGGGGTCAAGTAGGGCTTTGAGGAATAAGGAGGAGTTTTTGGGGTACATAGGAGTGTGGACTTCTGACATGTTTAAAAGTTGAAGATGTCTAGAATGTACAGGCAAGCAGGAGGTGGTGGAAGATTCGAAAGCATTACCATGGGGTGCCTGGTGGCTCAGTTGGTTAAGCACTGGACTCTTGGTTCAGGCTCAGGTCCTGGGAGTACACCCCATGTGCCTCAGGCTCTGTGACAGGTGTAGAGTCGGCTTCTCCCTCTCCCTCCCCAACCCCTCCTCGCTTGCATGTACTCTCTGTCAGGTAAATAAATAATATCTTTTTAAAAAAGCATTACCGTGGCCCAACATAATAGACTGACCTTTGTTAGATTTCCTTGGAACAATAAATGAATTCATTTTGTTTATTTTTAAAAATATTTTATTTATTTGAGAGAGAGAGAGAGTATAAGCAGGGGAAGTGGCAGAGGGAGAGGGGGAAGCAGACTCCCGACTTAGCAAGGAGCCCAATGTGGGGCTTGATCACAGGACCCTGGGACCATGACCTGAGCAGAAGGCAGACACTTACTGATTAAGCCACTCAGGTGTCCCAAATGAGTTCATTTTTTAAAATATTGTTACCACTCCTCTTTAAGATTACATGAAAAAGGGGCACCTGGGTGGCTCAGTGGGTTAAGCCTCTGCCTTTGGCTCAGGTCATGATCTCAGAGTGCTGGGATCCAGCCCGGTGTTGGGCTCTCTGCTCAGCAGGGAGCCTGCTTCCCCCTCTCTCTGCCTGTCCCTCTGCTTACTTGTGATCTCTCTCTCTCTCTGTCAAATAAATAAATAAAATCTTTTTAAAAATTAAAAAAAAAATTACATGAAACAGAGAAGCTTTCATGATCACAGAGTTGAAAATGTGGTAGAGATTCATCAGAGAAATGAATCCTGGTCCTTACCAATAAAAAAACAGAAAATTAATCCAGGAGTACCTGGGTGACTCAGTCTTTAAACATCTGCCTTCGCCTTGGATCATGATCTCAGGGTCCTGGGATCCAGCCCCAAATCTGCCTCCCTACTTGGCGGGAAGCCTGCTTCTCCTTCTCCGATCCCCTCCCCTGCTTGTGATCCCTCTCTTGCTGTGTCTCTCTCTGTCAAATAAATAAAATCTTAAAAAAAAAAGAAAGAAAAGAAAACTAACCCAGATTTTGTGGGCCCATCTCCCTCATTTTATACGATCATTCTTGGCTTTTTCACTTGAGTGAACTGCAGAGATCCACGGACAATATCTAGCTTAATTTTAGTCCTGAATGTTTAATAAACCACAGATAGTTGGTGCAGAAGGACCTACACACAAATAGAAATATGCATAAAACCAAACTTGTGAACAAGCACATTTGACCTCAGCAGAGAGGCCAGCTCTAGACCCTTCTACATTTGACCCTCTTTGTGTTGGGTTCCGGAATGTCTTACCCCAGGTCCCAATCTCTTGTTTATTAAAGGCTTTGAAGATGAAAACTCTATAGTTGAACCACTAGTTTCACTTCCAACATCAATGAGCCTTTTATATTTGGAAAATATCCTCTCTTCCTGTGGAAAGAACAAAGTGTGAATTGATTATCTGAGCATCTCAGCATCTGACAGACAGAGCTCTTGACCTTCCCCAAATCCAACATGGTATTCAAGGGTAACAATGGTTTAAATATAAACTAATTTTAACCTAAACTACTAGGCTTGTTTACTAAACATAAAACTGAATAGCCATTTACCCCTACAAATATAAATGTGGAAACTGAAGTAAATGGATTTAACTTATTATGACCTTGGCAGCCACAGGTTATTAAACTAGTGTTAAAATTAAAATCCCCTAAAGTGTTCTATACCCGGCATGTTACATATTTTGGAACAAGAATAGATATGTCAATTAAGTTAATGATTTGAAGTCACAAAGATAAACAGTCCAGAACTGGGAAAAATCCTCAAGTGCTTATTCTGCGATCGCCAGAGTTGATTTTATAGTTCCAGTGATTAATAACCAGTATTCTGAAATCTTAAGACCTAATTTCTATGTTCTTCAAATTCAAATTGTTTACAATTTGGAAAGCATGACTTTCTCCAGTACCTTGATGTAACAGATGGTGATAAACTACACAGATTTTCCTCTGAGTTATCATTCACCTGCCAGTTCTTTTGCTCCTTCCCCACCAGAAGAACCTTCTGCCCATATTTTCTTTTTAAGTCTTGTTGTGGGCTGAAAGTTGCCCCTCTCATAGGTTTAGGGGCACCTGAGCGGCTTAGTCATTGAGTGTCTGCCTCCCGCTCAGGCCATGACCCCAGGGTCCTAGGATCAAGCCCCTGTCAGGATCCCTGCTCAGTGGGGCCTCTGCTTCTCCCCCTCCCTCTGCCTGCTCCTCCCCCTACTTGTGCTCTCTCTCACTACATCTTTCTGACAAATAAATAAAATCTTTTAAAAAAGAAAAACTTATATTCAACCTTGCTATTTATTAAAGGAATGTCCCCAGGGGTGCCTGGGTGGTTTAGTCAGTTAAGCATCTGCCTTTGGCTCAGGTTATGATCTCAGGGTCTTGGGATTGATTCCCCCCTTGGGCTCCCTGCTCAGCGGGGAGTCTGCTTCTCTCTCCCTCTGCCACCACCGCCATCATGCTCACGCACTCTCTCCCTGTCTCGATAAATAAATAAAATCTTCAAAAATACAGGCAAAAAACAAGAAGAAGAAGAAGAAGAAGAAGAAGAAGAAGAAGAAGAAGGAAATGCCCCTTAAAAGAACAGTGTGGTAGTTATTTTATTCAATAGCAAAATTCAGCCTAATGTCAATAATCAATGCAGGCTTGATTATGGGAAAACTGACATGATACACTGGTCCTAGAGGAAGTGTAGAATCAGTACAGCCCTTGTCGGAAACAATTTGTCAATTATTCAGCAACACTTTCACTCTCACCTCTGGACATCTGATCAGGTCCAAAAGGAACAGAATAAAATTTCAAGAACACACAGTAGCAAGAGGCAGGAAGACACATCAGCGACTGTCAGACTTTATAAAAGTTAGTCAGTCACCTGCCTCTGTGACCCTTCTGGGTCGAAGGACCCCCTCTCTGATGAGGCACATAAAATTCTCAAACAAAAGTCTGAGAGTACAAGCACTTTTTGATAATATTTAACATTACTTATTGAGAATATTATTATCACTTAATATTCCTTCCTGATAATACTTAAGCTGAATTTTAAAGAGGCCTTATTCCAAAAACCCCACTCTAATCTTAAAACTCATAATACACATTACATTCTATAAGCCTTTTCTCTTTTTTTAAGATTTATTTATTTATTTGACAGAGAGAGAGATATATAGAGAGAAAGCATGTAGATAAGCAGGGGGAGCAGCAAGCAAAGGGAGAAGCAGGCTCCCCACTGAGCAGAGAGCCCTACTTGAGCTTGATACTAGGACCCTGGGATCATGACCTGAGCTGAAAGCAGACGCTTAATGGACTGAGCTACCCAGGTGCCCCTCTAAAAGCCTTTTAGTAAAAGGTATTTTCTATTATAGAATTAATTTCTCACAGAAACCCTCCTAATTTTACCAAAGAGGAAACTGAGGCACAGAAACATTTTGTGACTTGAGGGAGGTCTCTGTGCTCACTTGCGGCAAAGCTGGAACTAGACCCCATGTTTTGTCATTTCAGTCATAGCCATCTTGCACTCCCCCCATGACACAGGGAAAGTCTCTGCCCTGACTTTTTCAAGGTTAAAGAAGACTTAAAAGCTAAGTTACAGATGAGGAAACTGAAGCCCAAGGAGACCAGGTAATTTTGCCAGGTTCACGTGGCAATGACAAGGTGTGCAAACTTGTTTGTGCCCCATGACTGCATCCCTTATAGGTAGCAAAACCAATTCCAACCAATTTCCATCAGCCAACATGGATTTGTTGCATCTAAATCCATCCAGCGCTCCTTAAACCGATATATTTGGACCTACTGGGAACCAGCCTTGTGCTGAGGGCTCTCTGTCCAAGCCCAGTGGACTCAGAAGTCAACAATATTGGTGGACACTATGGTCCCCAAAGCCGAGCCTGTCAACTTAGCTTTGGGAGGTCTAGAATTAGAATTTATCTCATGAATTTTCTGAGTATTCTAATTATTTCTGCCCAGGATCGTTTATTTCAAAATAAGGCATTTTTGTGGCCTGGCAGTGAAAGACCATTTGGAACCTCAGACAAATAATTTCCTGTTAATAATCTGCTTAGAAAAACTTCTCTCCCACACAGCGGCCCAGCTGAGCTGAACGTTTGCCTGAGCAGCTTCTGAGGCTGGCTGCTGTTTAAAGACAACCCAGAACTTCTTACTTTGGCTCAGGAAACTGAACACATTGTTTTCAGGAGATCAAAAGATTTATCTAAAAAGAAGTAACCCTGTCCCCATTGTCTTTCAGATTGTGCTAGGTTTGCAAACTTTTGTGAGAAAAATGAGCTTGTCTCAGTCAAAGGAATCACGCCAGAGGCTCCTAAACTCAGGAGTATTTACCCTCAGTAAATACCCTTAGCATTTCATTATGTTCCCTTTATCCTGCAGTAATTCTCAGGATTAAGCAAAAAGCTCCTGGTTGGGGAAAAGGAGTTCTATCTGACATTACAGCGAAAGTGGGAAAGTGAAGCACAGCATGTAGTTTACAATCTTGAGTGATGGTCTTTTGTAAAAGGAGCTGAGCTCCTAATGTAGGAGATTATTTTAACCTTGAACCAATAGGATTCCAGGATACATGGACTTTAAGCCTTCACTGAAAATACATATGCCTTTAAGGTAGATGTGCTGTTTCCTAGACAATTATTATAAATCTGAGGGAAAGAAAGGCAACACAGGAAAGTAGCTTCCACTGCTCCCCTTTTATAATGTGATGGTGAGCGTAGTCGTTTGATAAGGTTGCCATTACAAAGAACCATAAACTGAATGGCTAGAATTTTGAACAGAAATTTGTTTTCTCCCAGTCTGGAGGTATGGCATCTAAGATCAGAAGGTATTGGCAGGGTTGGTCCCTTCTGAGGGCCAGGACAGGAGCATCTGTTCCTGGCCTCTCTCCTTGGCTTATAGATGGCCATCTCCCTGTGTCTGTTTATATCCTCTTCCTTCTCTGTGTGTCTATCTCTCTGTCCAAATCTTCCCTTATATATGGATACCAGTCATACTGGAGGAAGGCCCACCCTAACAACCTTGTCTCAACTTATTACATCTGCAATGACCCTATTTCCAAATAAGGTCACATTCTGAGGTTCTGGAGGTTAGGGCTTCCATATGTGAGGTTTTAGGGGACACAATTCAACACATAACAATAAGTAAAGCTATCCTGAGGCTCATAAAGCCACTGAACCGAGGCTTTGTACTTTATAGGCTCAGGAGGCCATGTTGGCACTACAAATGGCTAGAACAGTGAGTTTCAGTTAGGAAGCACAGGGTCCCTTCTCTGGCTGTCTAAGGAACAAGGATGGAGGTAGGAAACACTGCTGGGCTCAGAAGGACCAAGGCCTGTCCTGGGGTGTCACAAGCTAGCAGGTGACTTGGGTGATGTCATTTACATTTTCCACAGAACATTACATTTTACCAAAGTTTCACTGTCATCTATGTCATCATCTCAATGAAACCTGACAAGAACCCAATAAATGAGAGAGTAGCCTCCTCTTTCAGGTGAGGAACCTAAGACCCAGAGAGGTCAAGTGACCAGCCAAGGTCTTAGCATGAATGAGTACCAGGGCCAAGACTATGACCCACAGCTTCAGCAGCACACCACCACATCCAGGGTTTACTTCTAACTCAAAGACCCAGGTTTCCTGCAGCTTGCCAATGTCACCTAGAGCTCAAAAAGTAATGTCATATCTAACTTCTCATGAACCTTGGGTAAAAATCTGAACCTCTTTCCTGACCCTTCGTGGTCTATCTGTAATGGCAATGTGAGGTGGAAAAGTTTGGACTAGCTCACTGTCTTGTTCAAGAACAGTCTCTTGGTGAGTAAAGATCCCGACAGAATGTTCCTAACCCTGCTGAAATTCGTGCACATGAATGAGTGTTCTTGCTTTTCTGGGAAAAGGTCTGTAGTGTTTCTTCAGCTTCTCATAGAGGTCAGTGGTCCTTACACCAGGGGTCTCTCAGAATGGTCTCTGGTCTCTGGCATATCTGTCAGTTCCTTCACTCTTTCCTCACTAAAAACCATCTCATCTCCTCTCTTCAGGAAGCATTTTCCAGTGAGATCCCTGTGCTGATCTAGGCTTGCCAGAAAGAGACATGCCACTCTGGGTATTGTTGCAGCCTCCACGCAGCAGGTGTTACCCCATCTCCTTCAGTGATAAATCACAGCCAGAAGTGGGCCCCAGAGCTCATCTGTCCCCTGAGCTGCATACCAGGTCCTTGGGGATGCCACAGCAGAACTCCTCACTGGGAAGGCGACCTGGGTATTCATGGCTTGGCTAGGCCATGAGACCAACATACAGTTCAGCAGGCACTGTTAGCCTACTTACTCCCTGGATAAAGGCCCAGGCGTCCTCATGTCTGTGAGGGGTAATCATCGGGCCTGAAGCCGCAACCGGTCACGTGGCTTCTGAAGTTCTCTTTGCTTATTTTGCTAGGCAGGGTCCCATCCAAGCACCGTTCTACCTCTCTCTTCCCCTTGGACCATTTGTGGACCATCTGGTCCTCTCCTTACCCACTCTGTTTCCTGCAGGCCACTACAAATTTCACGTGCCCTTGGAAAGTTGTGGAATCAGCCTTACACCAGGTTCTGGAACCAGCCACCTCCTAGACCAGGAAAACTAAGCAGCTCTAGTGTACACATCCAGTCGATGTGCTGTCTGTCTGGTCCAACGCTGGGCTGTAGCCTCTCCTAGAGGCCACATTCATACAAGATATAAGATATAGATATGTAATATAATATAGGTAAGATACATTCTTATGTCCTTCAGCCCAAACCTCTGCCTCCTCTTGCCATTTTCCTTTGTGTGGCCCTGGAGCGACTGTCGGCCCTGGGCCCCAGTTTTGTAGGCAGGGCCAGGCCCCAAGACCCAGCCATCTGTTCAAGTCGTTGCAGCTCTCTGCTCAGCTTCTCCACCTTCCCACCTGTGATGGAACCCTAAGAAGCCTTTTGGTCTGCCTACCGCCTATTGCTTAGCCCTGGCTATTATATTGTACCTGCATGACCTGCTTTTCTCTCCTGACCTTCAGGGATATCTAGTACCTGTCCCACCTCAGTAGGAGTATCTGTTTCCTTTTCTAACTCCTTCTTCCCTGCACCCATGGAGACGAACACTTCTGAAGCTATAGGTGCTGGTATTGAAATTTACATGCAATGTTGCAGACATATAGAAATAGCACCTTATTTCCTAGAATTGATCTCAAATGTCCTAAGAGCTGCTATCTCCACTTAGAGGGGAAAGAAGGGTGTAGCATAGTTATTGTGGTTTTAATAGGCTCTACCAGGTTAACTCAGTCTCCTTGGGGCAAATTGTCAATCTTTCAAGTTTCTCTTTCCCATTCCCTGTGCAGCATCTGGGCATAGGGCAAGTTTCAGGGGGTGGTTGAACTTTGTGCTGCCGTCTGGTCCTCAGAGGCCTCACAGTCTTAAGATACCTGTGTCTCTTGGTTATACTTGCTGCCAGATCCACCTGTCCATTGGGATGTGTGAGAGCCCATCAATGTCAGCTTCCTACTTGTGCTTCAATGATAACATCCATGTATGCTATGTCCTCCTTGTCCTAACATTAAGTCTTTCATGATCCCACTAGCTCTCTTTGTTTATCTACATGCCTCAGTGTAGCAATTTACAAGCCATGGGAACCTATGTGCGACGTTGAGGGAAGCCATGACCCAACTCTTCCCTAAGGCAAACAAATAAGAATTGGAACCAGAGCCCTCTTTGTTTTTTAGATCCCTCTCTGGCCTTCTTGGAGCTTCTAAATACCTGCACCTCTCACCTAGGGTGAAACAGCCCCTTTCATAGCTCTTGGGAAGACAGACAAGGCAGTTGGACTGTGATGGGGCCTCCCAGAGCTAGAAGTGTTCTTAGATTCAGACGGGCAGGGAACCTCAGGGAACTTGGCAGAGCTGCAGGGCTCTTGCCACAGGACTGGGGATCAGAGGCAAGGTTTCTAACTCCAGTGCTTGGCTGACCAAAAGATGGACCCAGGTACAAGGATTATTTGATAAAACTGGGGTCTAGTGTGAATCTCACTAAACCTCTAGATGAAAACAGATGCCTGTTCCAAGAACTGAGGCCCAAAACAGAGCCAAAGAACACAGAGCATGATTTGGGTCCATCAGTGACTTTCCCTAGATCTCAGCATCAAAACCAAGCTACCATATGTCCAACCATAAGCTTTTCTTCCCTGTTATGGTTTACCTTTCACCTAACACAGTTCTGTAAACTGTGAATCTGCATGCAAATGCTACTGACACTATTTACGTTCTGGCTTTTCCCCTTTCTCTGCTCTCTTCTGGGAACCCATTACCTTTTGTCAGATTGCAGTTCTAGAACATCATTTCCTTTATGTCTTCCCTTTCCTGCTCAAGAACCTGTAGAGCTTCTGTTGTCAGTCCCTAACCCTCAGCCCTTTAGCTACTTCTTCCTCTGCCTTCGGCCCACCTCCTTTCTCAGGACTTCCTGCCAGGGCATCTCCTGTCCTTCAGGCAAGTCCTAGATTTGTCCTGCCTTCCTACAGTGGCAAGTGCCCATTTCTGCCTCTGACAATTATTAGTGCCTACTTTGTGAATGGCAGAGTCCTGACAGAGGGAATAAAAATAAAAGAATCTGGCCCTGACTTCTAAGAAGTTTCCCTTTATAAGAATTACTTGAAGCCTGAAGTTTCTTTTCCTAGACTTTGAATTCCGAATACTACATTTTGTTAATGTCTTCCAAGCCTGGCCTCATCACATTAATCTCTTTTTGTACCTTATTAGTAAAGGTATTAGTTAACACTCTATATAAAATCTTATGCCTTTGACATGTTTTCAAATAATTTTTGGTCTTTAACGCGGCCTGTGAGATGTCAAGCCAGCGATTTCACCCCCAGGTCCACATTCGGGGAAATGACAGCCCATCAATAAAGGCCAGAGGCAGAATTGGACCTCGGGCCCTCTGTCCTTTCGGTACAGCCCAGCATAAATCAGGACTGCATTCGGACAGCCATGAGGAACTGAACACCAGGTATGGGGGCTTAACCAAAGAGACATCTATTTCTCTCTCATCACTGGAAATTTAGAGATAAGCCACCCAAGGCTGACATGGCAACTCCATGATGTCATTCGGTTTCAGCCTCTTTCTGGATTTCTTTGCGGTCACACTTGGCATGTGGTTTTCATCCTTGCAGTGGCAAAATGATTCCCACCTCTGAACAATGTGCTCCATGAAGAAGGGCAAAGAGGAAGGGTCAAAATAGTAGCTCTAAGTTACTCCTACTTAGAGCTTCCCTGGAAGCCCCGCCCAGTGACCCTTCTTGCACCCCATTGGCTAAACTGTGTCACCTGGCCAACCCTAGCAGCAAGGGAGTCTGGGAACAAGCGCAGCTTAATACTAGGCATGTTGCCACCTTGACCCAAATCAGGGCTATTATAAGGAACAGATGGACCACTGTGTTTGCTGGGACAACTTTCTTCTATACTCTGCTTTCCCTTATTTTAGGCGGTTATATAGTGGTCCAACCTCCTCATTTCCTTGTCCTCTCTCACCCCAGCTCCCCACACCTGAAAGTGTTACACTATCCAAAGACAGCCAATCTCCACAACTGTGGCCCCTGTTTTTCAGCAAAACTTCTAAATCCTCAGAGAAGTGTTAAAAAGCCAACACTCTATTAAAGTAACTAATATGACTCTACAAAAGCTGTTCACCCTGGATTTTGTTATATTTCCCATTTCAAATATGTGGTCTTCCATAGAGCAAAATACACGTTCTCATAAACCGCTGGAATGGCTTGTAAATCCTAGCACTTCTGCACCCAAACTTCACCTCCTGGATCTCTGGAAGTAGCACAAAATCCCTCTCTCCGACATGTCTTGATCTTGAGCTCTTTCCAGACCCAGGATGCTCAGGTGAATGAGACAAGACCCTTGCCTTCCAGGTGCCCTCTGTCTAGGAAGGGAGATGGTCCCGTGTCCCAGTCGGGTAAGCAGAGATGGTTTGGAGCTAGTCCATGCCTCAGGGGTCCATGGAGAGGAGGGACATGGGCCCCCGCAAGAATCCAGGAAGCATTCTGGGAAGAGGAAAGAGGGCTCTTTGACCCGACATGGACGACGTATGCCCAGAATGTGGTATGCCTTCTACTCTTCTTTATTGAAAGTAAGTGCAGGAGAACTTAAAAACCCACAAAGACGTCGGTCTCTTTAAAGCAGCCCCTGTGTGGACTTGAATAATGCAGGCTCTACTCAAAGCATTCTCTTCAAATGCAGTTTCTTTTCTGGATTACTTTCAAGCGTATGTGAAAATCTTGTGGATTTGCTCACTGAGAAATCCTTGTCTTTTAGGATGGGTTTTATTTCTGAGCATACGGGGACTCATATGGAGACAAACGTGTGAATCGGGATGAAGCAAGACAGCACACTGCCCCAGAGCTTACCCCAGCTTTCTTTCCAGCCAGTTCACCTGCGCAAGGCCCCATCTCCTTAATTACATATGTAAAGCTTATAGAGAAAAAAAGTAAAGAATGTAAAAAGTAGTCCAAATTTGAAGAGGCCTTTACTTAAGTGCAAGGCATCAGTATGTTTATTGGTTCTGTTGATTTCTATCTTCTCAACCACATGAAAAGCGGTTACTTCTTCAAATGTGATGGGTATTATCCTGAACACATGGTGAACCCTTGAGCTCGCTATCAACATGGGGAACTATCCACTTAACTGTTTAGGGAACATGGGTTTGGAATGATTAATTTGTCCGATAAGCCCCCTTATTTTCTTGACACACAACGATGAGTTGAAATGTAGCAGGGGAATCAGAAAAGTTACTGTTCCTTCCATGTGTTTCTAGATCTCAGCTTGACTGTTGCCTTTATCCCTGACCTTTTCTCATTCGGTCCCTTCTCTGTACGTGCTTTCTCTCCTCCTGGCTGGACCCTGGGACAGTGGGTCAATTCATGTGTGCTAAGCAGTCTCCTTTTTAACCCAGTTATAGGTAGGTGTTCGTATTGGCCCATACCGTCTACTGGCAGGATTTTTCCTCTTGACTACCTAAGGTCTGGGCTCTGTTCACTTAGTCACCAGAATCATTATCCTGCCTGTGCAAAGCCACCCTCTGTTGCATCAGCCAGTGGCTCTCCAGTGTGGACTCCTGGGCACTTAGAGGACTCATTTCCCTGGCAAGATTCCCTCACACAAGGCGTTCAGCACACACGGAGCTCAGTGCGAACACGCCTCCAGCAATGACAGGCCCTAAAACAGAGGATGAGGTCAGCCTGAGGATTCACTGCCAGCACTGGGCAGAAAGAAAACATCCTGAAGGAAAGGGTGGGGTGCGGCAGCCTCCCGGCCACCTCGCCCACCTCTTAGCTCTTTCCTAAAATGCTGGGGAGGCGGAGGGGACTTTCTGCATCAGGAAAAGACAAAGGATCATTAGGAAGCAGCACAAGGAACCAGAGGTTAGGACTCTAGAGTCCTGAGCTTTTGGCCCAAAGTCACAGAACTTTTTTTTTTCTTTTAAGATTTTATTTATTTGACAGAGAGAGAGAGACAGACAGACACAGAGAGAGCCCAAGCAGGGGCAGCAGCAGAGGGAGAAGGAGAAGCAGGCTCGAGGCTGAGCAGGGAACCTGAAGTGGGACTTGATCCCAGAACCCTGAGGTCATGACCTGAGCTGAAGGCAGACGCTTAACCCTCTGAGCCACCCAGGTGCCCTGGGTCAAGGGATTATTAGCCCACCACTTTGGTCCCAGAGCTACCAACAGTCTGCAGTCCCGAGGAGGGGGACACAGACAGTGTCATTCCCAACCAGGATCTGGGTGGGACTGTGCTTAATTCCTAGGAGTCCTACCTGACAAAAATGTGTTGTAAATCCTGAATGCTAAATACAGATCCAGCACACCGCTTTTGGGTACACTGAGTATATGGAGCCAAACAGCCCGAAGTCACAGGGATCAGAAGCCACTAGCTCTTCCCTCTATCCCAGCCACAGACCATTCACTATTCATGTTATTGAACGTCAGCAAATATCAGGGGAATCAAACAGGTGGCTGTTCAGCAGAACAAACCAGCACTTGCTAAACGAAAGTTTCTAATTTGCTTAGGGCTCCAGCGAATGGCTGGTCTGTCACACCCTCAACATCTCTCCGGACCAGCCCCAATTTGTGTTTTTAGCAGGGTTTTTTTTTTTCCCCCTTGTTTTTTCCTTGTTTGTTTGTTTTTAAATCCTAAAACAGAAGGTTTAAAGGATCGACCGTGGTTATTTAAGGATTACAGTCAGGTTGGATTCTTGTTCCCTCTCTCCCCCTTCCTCCCACAAGGGCACATTTCTCACTAAATTCTTTGATCATTGGATGGTCTTCTGACCTCCGCATTTTAGTGTGGGCTCTGCCAAGTGGACCTTGCACCAGACGGCTTCTCTCTTCTGTTGGCGCCACCCAGACCTTGGATGTAAGTCCTGCTATTCAGAAGTCACTTTTTTTTTTTTTTTTAAAGATTTTACTTCTTTATTTGGCAGAGATCACAAGTAGGCAGAGAGGCAGGCAGAGAGAGAGACGGGGAAGCGGGCTCCCAGCTGAGCAGAGAACCCAATGTGGGGCTCGATCTCAGGACCGTGAGATCATGACCTGAGCCGAAAGCAGATTCTCAAACCACTGAGCCACCCAGGCGCCCCTGGGAGTCACCTTTCTAAAATAACATAAATGGTTGTTAGAGGATCTCAGTAGATGGATGGCCGGGGGCCTCGGGGTTACACAAAAGAGGGTCGCTGCCCCTCTAGTGTTAAGTCACATTAGGTGGTTGTGCTAATTGAAACTCTACTGTAACCACTTTTTCATTACCCTAAATAAAGAATATGATTTAGGGGTGCCTGGGTGGCTCAGTTGGTTAAGTGTCTGCCTTCGGTTTAGGTAATGATCCCAGGGTCCTGGGATCGAGCCCCTCATTGGGCTCCTTGCTCAGCAGGGAGTCTGCTTCTCCCTCTCCCTCTGCCCTCCTTCCTGCTTGTGCTCTGTCTCAAATAAATAAATAAGAGGCACCTGGGAAGCTCAGTGGGTTAAGCCTCTGCCTTTGGCTCAGGTCCTCCCCCTTCTCTCTGCATGCCTCTCTGCCAACTTGTGATCTCTGTCTGTCAAATAAATAAATACAATCTTTATAAATAAATAAATAAATAAAATATTTTTTTAAAAAGAAGAATCATATTATTTGCTTTTGGCTGGCAGAAAAAGTAAAAAAATGCTTAAATCACTTGTTTTCCTACCAGGTTTTAAAGATCAACATGTAGTAAAATGTCATTATCTTGGAAAGGTAAGCACAAAATTAATCATTCCAGAAATAAGGTGAACACTAAAGGCTAGCCTTTAGTTCATGCTTGTAGTGGGAAGTAGCAGGTTCTTGTGAGGTAGGACATTTTGATGCCTAAATCTTCCTTGAATATTTGTTTATTTATTTATTTATCCCCCCTCCCCCCTTCTCTCACTCCCAGGGATCCTGTTTCTAAAACAAGACTGTATAACCACATCAACGGGGAGATTTAAGAATTCGGATTCCTGGGCCTGGGACCAGCTAGTTTGTAAAACCTTAGTTTGGGACAGGGAAGAACAGGCTTATTGGTCATAAGCTACCTGAGGCCTGAGCTGCTCCCAAGGGACCCTCCTGTTTGCTCTGCTCCACTACTGAATTACCGCTCAGCTTTCTCCCTCTCTTCAGACAGCTACTCAGAAACCTGGAAAATCGGACCAAGCATTGAGGTTAGAATCAATTTAAGTCGATGCTTTAGAATCTTTTGAAATCGTTACAGAGCAGGTTAGGTAAGTTCCCAGGGAACAGAACAGGCAGAGGCAGAGGTCAGAACAGGCCCTGGATGTCATTTCCTCTCCAGAGCTCGACAAGGGCACATAGTAGATCACCCCCCAGAGGCTACCTGCTTGGAGTGGACCCCTGCTGTATTGCCTGCTGAGGGGTAATTTATTCTCCCAACACCCCTGGGACCCTAGAGTTTGCAACTGATAAGTTAGAGGTTCCCTCCGTTCAGAGCCTCCCCTACAACTTCAAAGAGAATCCCAGACACCAGAGACCCTGTGCAGCAGGGGTTAGCCCGCTGACTACACAGCAATTTACAGTCATTTATTTAAGTGCCGTTAGTTAATTACACTGTCATTTTGCCAAGAGAGGAAGAAGTGCTTGGATGCGAACTCAACTCAGAACTAAGAGGAAGGAACGAATAGAGCCATGATAGACTTGATGCTTTTCTGTTTTATCTCCATCTGTGATGTGCAATTTGAATCACCATGCTTTAACATTACATTCAATGCAAATGTTTTATTTGCTCACGAGTCAATATTTTATGCCCTTTCCGGAACCTGATTACTGTTCAGCAAACACAGGTTGGCACATCCTCTATGTGCAGGGATTGACTAATGCTTTTTTGGAAAACGGGTATAAAGGGATCTGTACTGAACTTGAAGTGACTTGTCACAATGGCTTTCATTTCTTGAGACTTTCCTGGCTGGATATCTTCTGTTTCCTTCCTAAGTTCACCCTATAGTTTCCCCTTCTCCAGCCAACTGTGTCCCTAATGGCTGGCCTATATGGACTACGTCCAGGGGCTCCCATGCCCTTGGGCTTCTAGTTGGGTTTACAAGATGGGAGCACAGCCCACACTATAAGGAGAGAAGGGATGAGATCAGGCTGGAGGCATTTGGGCTGGCTGCCCTTGACTAAAGGTCATGGGACCTACAAGGCAGCCCTTTCTGCTTGCAGGTTCTGGCAATGACCTCTCAGGTCCCTCCTCTGGCCTGGAGATGGTGTCCCCACTGTTACTGGCCTGGAGAGGCTACCCTCCACCTTTGTAGTAACTCCGTTATGGAACATTCTCAAGTGTCCCCCTTTCCTGCCGTGACTGACCAGCATTTCTACTGCGATTTTAGTATTATTTAATTAAATCGTCAAACAACACAATGAAGTAAGCATTACTAACTTTACAGACCCTGGAACTGAGTCTCAGGAAAGTTGGGGATTTCCCCAAGGCCACAAGTGAGATAGCGGAAGTACTGGCATTTCAACCCATTTCTGTTTGGCTTCATAATCTTCCTCTTATAATCTCAAGAGAGAGAGAAAGAGAAGCTTCATGGTACAAATTAGCAAAGAGCTGCCACGTTAATAATGAAAATAATGTCTATTTTTTGCCCCCTTTCTCCTGTTCCTGTCCAGGGAGACTCCAGAATGAACACTAACTGTCACCAGCTTTAGAAAATGACTCAAATCCAGCATTTGCGGGGGAGTAATCTGTCAGTATCCCCAGCTGCTTAGAGTATGGCAGTCATGAGACCAAGATCTGACCTCAAGACCCTCTGTTTCTAGTTAATTTAATGCTGTGACAAAGTGTTTCATAGGCCCCAGGCTCCATCTATCTCTAGATGCCTCTCCCAAACCTGCATCACAGCAGCAAAGACTCCTGACCTCTTCAGGGCCCTCCTGACCCGCCCCCCACTGTCTCATCCCTCAAGGCGGTGCCTGCAGCACAAGAGGGCAGAGAAGGGAGCAGAATTGCAGCAGGATCTTAAAACAGACCTAGGGGCGGTCCTCTTGTCATTTCCAGGCTGGGTCAGAGGGGAAGGTACAAGGCTCTGACCTGCTTGAGACAGGGCACCAGCTCTACCCCTGTCTCCCAGGAACCCACCTGCAGCAGGACCTGACAGTTGCTCCCAGCTGCAGGGACATTCCTCTCTGGGAAAAGGGACCATGTGAAATCCACATTCCGGAGTGGGCTCCCTTTCACTTCTTATTCACCCTTTATTGACTCTGCCAATTAACTGACCAGATATTTACTAAGCATCTCTTATTTTCGAGTAGAGTTGGGTTTCCCATGTCCTTCTCCTGCCTTCTGGCATCTTTCCCTTGGGTTGCCCAAAGCACTTCTGCCTTTCTCCTTGTTTCACATGGCCAAAATGACCTCTTTCCCTTCCTACTCCCAGCAGGAAAAACTCCCATCCCTTGAATCTTGAAGATCCTGGCCATATATGAGGGGAAAATTCCCTGATTATTAATTCAGCCCAAAGGACCTTAAATCTTAAGATGTCTAACTGGTAACCCTTACAAAGTGTGGGAGAAAGTCAGTTTCTCCGTGTGCCACCCTCCAGGGTTCATTTGCATTCACTCCCTGGGCTGACAGAGAAATGACAAGGAGACACTTGCTGTGCACCTCTGACGCCCTTTCATAACCTGACCGATCACTCACCAGCTTCTGTTCAACAAAGAAATCATTCTTCCTTTCACTCCTGTCTTCCCTCTGCCCCTTCCCTGGATCCTGAGGCTCCAATTGTCCCTTCCAATTTTCTTTCCCCAAAGCAATGAGGATTCTTTCATTAGGAATGAGAGGATGCTTTCCTACTCTGCATCAAGGGTCCTGTCTCTCCCCACGTCTGTTGGAGGAAGCAGTTCCCTCATCTGGAGCCTACAAACTCCTCTTGAAGATTCCAGAAGAGGTAGATTCTGAGCCATCAAACACCAGCCCCAGAGTCAATGCCTTTGTGGCCACCTCTACATGCTGTGCACGCTTAAGTTATGAGCAAAAACTGTGAGCCTTACAGTGGATACAGGAAGGGAGGAGGAAGGAGACAGTGGAGTCCTTTGTGACAGAGGATGGTGAGATCCTCTAAGACCTCCCCTTTGTCTCCATCCTTTTTTGACCTGTGAGTTTCAGCTCCTTTTGGATCCTCAGTCCCAGTCAGGGACCCACTCTCACAAATCTGGGCAGACAGGCTAGGATGAGAAAGGAACAAAAAAATACTGATAACGTTCTAGTAACATCTGGTTCCACTGCAAACATTTAGACAAGTCTGTACAGAATGTTAGAAACTAACAAAATGGGCCAACCAGTGATTATATAAAGATGCAAATAAAACGGCAAAAACTGGTGTAAACACCCTCTTGTTTGTTTTCGGGGACAAAAGTGCGATGTATACAATAGAACACAACCAAATGAAACTTGGAAAGTTTAGTCAAATGGTTTTAAGTAAACTTTTGAGGGGGTTGAGTGTCCAATATTGTTAGATTTTGAACAATCCACTCCCAGGACTGACATTTTCACCACAGTCTATGAAAGAGCACAGCCTAAGAAGGGGAGAAGATCAGATATCCTGCAGCTTGCCCTGGAAAGGGAGGGCCAGCACTTCCTACCCCCTCGTGTTTCTGTTATTTCAAACCTAAATAGGGGCTGCTGGTCTAGACCGGATCCAGAGAGGGCTTTCCACAACCTGCCCCTCCTGGTGGTCTACAGCTTAGAGAAACAAGTGGTCATGGACCTCCTAAGCTTATAATTGGGGAACGAGAAAGACATTCTGCTGCAGCATAGATAAAAACACCCAAAACAAAAATTTGACCCTCCTCCCCAATTTCTTAAAAACTAAAGATCAGTCTGTCATTGGCTATTTTCTAAGAGCTCAGATAAATGCTTGCTTTGGAGACTGTACTGGTGATTTGATGCTTAGATGACTTTGCCTCAACACGGTGTGCTTGGCAAAGGAGTTTGGTTATAATTGGTGACAATTCTGACACTTCCCTCCCCTCCGAGCCAGCGCTGCTGTGGCCCCGCCCACCTGCCCCGCCCAGGAGCCCAAGCCCCAGGCGCATCCCGCTCCGCCCAGGGGAAAGCATCTCCTGGGCACGGGCACCCCCGCCTTCCTTTCCCATAACCACTTTGCCCCAGTTATCTCAAAAGCCCGAAACAGGAAATTTGTTAAGGACAATAGTTATCTCTGGGTGGAGGAGTTTTAAGGGACTTATTTTCTGTTTTAAACATTCCCCGGGGGGCCTTCATTGTTTTCGTAATTTTTTTTAAAAATTTAAAAAAAAATTAAAAAGCAAGGGGCGGCAGATGACGCCTACCGCCTACTACGTTCTCCTTCCTCTTTATCATTTGTTATCTTGCAGTTTTTGGCCCCAGGAAGTTTCCCACGGTCAGTGTCACTCCTTGTTTCAGGATGGGGCAGCACCCAATTCCCATCTATAGGTAGAACTCTGAACTTTCTCTCATTACAGGTTTGGTCCTGTCTCTCCTATTAAACTCTAAATGCCCAGTGGGCAAGGATCCAGAGCAGGGAAGCTGGGCAGTCCCTTCAGCTCTTCAATATGCACTCGCTTTTTTTAAGCTGGTACTTTGATTCTAATTTTAAACATTTGTAGTAACAATAAAAAGCATTTATGGAGTCTTTAGGTCAGAATCTGTCTAAGCACTCCATAAGCATTAACACTCCTTGTGGAACCCTAAGAACTGAGTACTACTATTTTACAGATCCCCATTTTACAGGTGAGGAAACTGAGGCAGAGAACAATATAGTAATTAGAGAGCGGCAGAGCCAGAGTCTGAGTCCAATCTGACCTCAGAGGCTGTGTTCTACTCGTAGAAAACACACATAAGGGACGCCTGGGTGGCTCAGTTGGTTAAGCAGCTGCCTTCGGCTCAGGTCATGATCCCAGCGTCCTGGGATCGAGTCCCACATCGGGCTCTCTGCTCAGCAGGGAGCCTGCTTCTCCCTCTGACTCTGCCTGCCACTCTGTCTGCCTGTGCTCGCTCTCTCTCTCTCTCTCTGACAAATAAATAAATAAAATCTTTAAAAAAAAAAAAAAAAGAAAAGAAAACACACATAAACTTCAATTACTTTCCTGGAGGCTGCTATTGCTGCTCTGCATAGTAGGGACAAAGGCAAGGAAAGACCACTTAGGCCATAAATCTTCCCAGAGTCTAAATAACAACAGGACCAAAGTGAGTAACCTAGGCGACTCACCCAGAGAGGTTGTCCGCAAAGACAAGAAGCCTTTTGCATTCTGCAGCGTGTCCTTGCCGTCACACACCAATTTCTTGACAATCATTAACTAGGAAATTAAACAGTGGAAAGCAGAAGCCTGACTTTTACAAAGGAGGAACAGAGAGAATCCCAGGAGTTTGTGGGGAGGGAGGAAAAGACGGAGGCTGCCGTTCCCGACTGCCTTAGTGCCAGCTACAGATCACAGCAGGGTTGGATCTGATCGGTTTCTCACTAAAGACAGCTGAAATAAACAAATCAACAGAACAAGGGGCCATTTGGTGATTGTTTCTAGATGCTCTGTTAGAGGAGGGAATAAGTAAGCTGTTTGAAGAGAACTTCAGCATTTGATCCATACTCGTCATGCTAACGGGAATTCTGTCTAAACACCCTGGTTTTTCCCAGCAGGACATTTTCTCAGGGCATTCTTCTGGGGACACAGAGAGGTAGTTCATCTGTCTCGCAAGCCTGTCCAGCTGTCTTGGGCTTCTGAGGTCGCCTTCCCCAGCTCTGACCAGTTGGTGGTGGTTCAACTCTCAGGATAACTGTTTATGGGGAAGACGGGAGATAAGACCCCGCACAGCGACAGGTTCAGATTCTTGGCTGAATGAGAAGGCACAGGCTGGGAAAACCTTGCAAAGGGGTTCTGTTTTTCTGAGTGACTCATCGGCTGCTTTTGAAGGACATTTTTCTAGTGCCAACTGCTCACACGAAGCAAAGGCTATCATGACGTTCATGGCCGTTGGAGCAAAAGGAGTCTTTAGAAGAGGTTCTAATAAATGCGCCACCAAGGTGATTTCCTAGATGTCTGGGTCCATGAGAAAATGTCTAGCAGTTGCTTTGAGAAAAAAACTGAGTATTTGCACAGGCAAGTTTGG
This sequence comes from Mustela putorius furo, assembly GCF_011764305.1. Lineage (NCBI taxonomy): Eukaryota > Metazoa > Chordata > Mammalia > Carnivora > Mustelidae > Mustela > Mustela putorius. Next base: position 5,443,255 of record NW_025422171.1, read on the forward strand.
TCAATATTTTTCTCAATATCAACTTCAAAGATTTTCTTTTGGATTTGAGTAGAATTTTCTTCTTTTAAAATAGTTCTGTGTTTATTTCTGTCAGGGATTTGATAAGAGCTTGAAAATGATCACAAAAAAAGAGAACCTTACCCAATACCCTTAATGTTTCAGTTCAACCCCCTAAACATCTTTCTTGGCCCTACCACACACTGGTCATGTGACTTAACCTCTCTCCCCAAGGCTCCATGGTTCTCTCTGTAAAATGGGGATATAGGTTGGTATCTCCGTGAAGGAGCTGTGAGAATTAGATGAGAGTCCTTGTAATGTTCTTAATGTGGGACTGAGTCCCAAATAAAAGTTTTCTGTAATGTTGCTGTATTGTCAGTTACCAAGAGGTCATTATGTGCTGGGCACTAGACCAGAGGCTAGAGATGGGTAAAACCATAGTGTGGCCCCTCCTCTCAAGAAACAGGCAAACACAGTGCTTGTCAAGATATGTTCCCCAAGGCAGTTGCACCAGCATCAAAACCGACTTGTTGAAAATGCAAATGACCAGTCCCCACCCCCTGATTTCAAACCCGTGGGGGCCGGGCCCAGCCATCTGCCATTTATAAGCCCAGAGGTGCCCACTGAAGGCTGCGAGCCATGACAGAATGAATGGGACACATCTGACGTGTATTTGGTAATGATTCTTCGCTCAGGGAATTTATAATTTCCTGTGACCAGTGCCATGATCACTACTAGGAGAGGTACTGGATCAACCCAGCTCACATTTAAAATTAAGTTTGTTGCTCAGCGGTATTTTCCTAATGAGGAAAATACTGAAGTGTCTTTTTAAAAATGTACTTATTGATGTTTACCATATCAAAAGTGCATGCCACGAGGACCTTCATGATTGTTTCCTTTTCCATTGGTCCTACATGGTCTCTCTTCCCTCCTGAGACAATGTCCCTAGAAATTTCTCAGTCAGGCTCCAGGACCCAACCTGGGCTGGGTTCAAAGCAAACTAAGAAACATTTATCTAATCTGGGGCGGCTTACCCAAAAACAAAAAGCAAAAATGGGAGAAATCAGGTGAATCTAAAACATAAAAATGCGACGGACACAGCAGTGTTCTTGAAGCAATGTGGCTGCCAGCCCACAGCCTGATACACCAGAAGAGCGGCACTGGAGGGAGGCCCCAGGCCCCCATGTGTGCTGTTCCTTCTTTTCTGCTCACTAAATGGTCTCCTGAGGTAAAAGGACTATATTCCTGGGTTGCAGTAAAGCACTGACTTGCTACATAAACACACACACACACACACACCTCAAATTAACTTTCATATCATCAAGTATTAGTTTCTAGTCTGTTCCAACACTGAGGGAGCAATGGGGAAAATTCACTATCAGATTCGACAGACCACCAGAAAAAGGAACAACAATCATCCTTTTGTAGACTTTCAAGGAACAGACTAGCAGTTCAAAAGCTATTCCATAAGCTAGTCCAAAAGCTATTTCTGGAAACCATGCTAGTCTTGTAGCACGTCTGAATCAGAAAACCTAACCAAAGTCTACATTTACTGCATATCAACTGTGCACTTCTCAAGTGAGCCCCGTGAGAAGTTAAGTTATTCTTCCACATTCAGACACATAGAAGACGTTTTCACGACTCAAGCCATCTGCATGAAAGATCAAACCCATAACCATAGAGAATGCTTTGCAAACTTACAACGCATCCTCCATCCTTGAGCTGGTTTTATATAACTTGCTTTATTTTCTTATTTTATTTAAAAAGATAACAGGGTTCCTTTACGAAAGTAACTTATTAAACATTCATTTAAAAAAAGAGTTGACGTCACCATTAACAATGGTTTGAACCAAAATAACTTTTGCCTAAATTATTCAATAACTGAGGTAAAAATGTTTGGGTATATGCACAAATTGGCTTACAAAACTAAAACTTAAAATGGACATTGTCCAGATGACCTCTGCAGGAGCATTCTGGGAACATATTAGAGAAGAGAACCAGGAAGGACCTCAGAGACAGCATCTGTCCTGTTTCCCGGGAGATGCCATCCCCAGGCACCCAGGCCTCCAGGAAGTCAGACTTCGTTGTCTGTATGTCATCACATTTAGTAGCTCACCCAGTTAAGTGAGAGCTGTCAGAATGAACTAGCTATAAAACAGCAGAATTCTAGAAAGCATTCAAGGATATCTGGACCATAAAGAGGAGACCTTAGCCCCAGAGCAGCAGAAATAGCATAAGAAAGTAAATGCATGGGTCAGGACTGGCAGGAAGAGCAGCCAAGATCAGATACTACAACTAGACACTGAAGACCTAGCAGAGAGAGTCTGGGGCCCCACCCCAAGGAGACAAGGAACTGGGAGAGACTGCAGATCCCAAGTGAGAAAGCAGAGTGTAGGACTGAAACTTACAATAAAGCAGCAGTGATGAAACCGGTATTGTAACAACAGCACAGACAAGGGACTAAAGAAGGACTCCAGAATCGACGCCTTTTTATGGGATAAATTCATCTATGGAGAGGTGGTAGTGGAACATCCGGGTTCGAAACTGGTAGGAGAGCAAACCACACGTTAGATCTATAATGAGCTATTTGTGTTCAACTCATCAGAACGTTCAGTTCATTTATTCAACAAACATCGGCTGTCTTTCTTGGTGCCTGGTGCTATGCCAGGCATGGAGACTGCAAAGATGTCTAAGACACAGTGTGCTGACACTGACATACTGGTTGGAGATAAGACATGTGTATGGTTAATTATAACACAGCATGGTAGATGCTGCAGAGGTAAGAAGTGCTGTGGCAGTAACAAGAGCCAAGTAGCCAACTGATCTGGCAAGTTTTGGGCAGGTTTTCTTTGGGAGTAGAAGATGTTTTGGCCAAACCATATGGCTTTGTCTGTAGTGCCGGAAGAGAAGCCAACCTGTCTTCACTGGTGTCCTGCCATGAAGGTGGTCAGGGGTCTACAAGAAGGCACAGTAGAAAGGAACACAGAAAGGTAGAAATGCTGCTACTTTAAAGAGTGTCCTGCAGTCCAAGGAGAGAAGTGCAACCAACCATCTGCTTTGTTGCTGCTAAGTAATATAAGCCTGAAGAACTATCACTTAACAAGTCTTCAAGGACAATTCCCTGAAGTAATTCAGAATGATCTAAAGAGGGGGAGCCTGGGTGGCTCCGTTGGTTAAGCCTCTGCCTTTGGCACAGGTCCTGATCTCAAGGTCCTGGGACTGAGCTCTGCGAGGGGCTCTCCACTGAGCTTCTCCCTACACCCACCCAAGTGCACACACTCTCTCTCTCAAATAAAAATAAATAAAAAATGATCTAGAAAATGGAAAAAGTGAGAATGTTCCTCCACTAATTGGATACATCTTATAAAGTCTTAATAACAATTTCAAATAAGGACAGTACAAATGGTAAAATCATGAGTCAGTCTGGATTAGAAACATGGAGGCAAAAGAGCAGAAATAAGATATTGGGAAATAAATTTCAAAAATGTATTTTAAAAAGCTATCATTATTGTGATAGTGTTGTGTGGTGACAGATGGGACCTACACTTGTGGTAAGCAGAGCATCACACATAGGTTCACAGAATCACTAGGCTGTGCATGTGAAATTAACATAACATCACATGCCAACAATAGTTCAGTAAAAAAAAAAAAAGAAAGAAAGAAAAAGATATGACCAAGTAGGAGTTGTAATAATAGCTTCATATTGGGAAAGTTATATGCAATTCACCTCATTAAGAGATGGTGGGGGGGAAGTATGGTTCATTAAATGCAGCAGAAATATGTGAACACTGATTTCTCCATAAAAACTGTTAGCGAACTAGGAACACAAGTAATGTTGGTGAATTTTATATAAGGCATCTATCAAAAACCTAGTGCAAATATTGTATTTAAAGATAAAATACTAGGAGTTTTCCCTTTTTTTTTTTTTTAAAGATTTCATTTATTTATTTGACAGACAGACATCACAAGTAGGCAGAGAGGCAGGCAGAGAGAGAGAAGAGGAAGCAGGCTCCCCGCTGAGCAGAGAGCCCAGCTTGGGGCTTGATCCCAGGACCCTGGCATCATGACCTGAGCGAAGGCAGAGGCTTTAACCCACTGAGCCACCCAGCTGCCCTGGAGTTTTCCCTTTAAAGAAAATAGCAAAAATACCTTATTGCTGCTTCTTTTCAAAATTATAAAAGTTATCTAGCCATTAGAATAAGAGGAAAAGAGGGGGAGAAAAAGACATAAAAACTGAAAAGAAAGAGACAGCTGTCATTACTCACTGATAACGATAGTCTAAATTAAAAAGACCAAAAAACAGTAAGATTTACAATGTTCCTGAATGGGAGGACTTAATATCACACAGAGGGCAATTTCCTCCCAAATAATCTAAAATTCAGTGCAACTTCAATCAAAAGGCCAAGAGGATATTCTGAGGAAGTTTGCAGACTCTTAAAATGGATGTAGAAAGTTAAGGACCAAAGACAACTTTGAAAAAGCATTGAGTATGGCTTGCCTTATTTGAAATGAAGACCTGTATTAAAGTTGTAGTAATAAAACAGTATGGTAATAGAAAGAGATGATTAGACCAACTGAATAAATGGAGAATCCAAAATGGACCCATGTTTATTTGATAAGTTAGGACATGGTCAGACGGCATTAGAATTTAGGAAAAATAATCATACCATAAATAAAAATAATTCTAGCCAAATGGACACATAACTAAATGTTCAAAACTGGAACTTGAATAAAACTTTTAGAAATGGAATATACATACAGTGAGGTTGAGGAAAAAGGATTTTGAATAAGACAAATAAAACACAAATGATAGAGGAAAAAATCGATACATTTGAAACAGCCCCATGTAAGGATGGATTCCAGGGGTCAAAATCCCTTCTAGAGAGATAAAAATAATGGGTACCTGAATTAAAATACTATCAATAAAAGTAGAAATGATGGAAGATATTATAATTTATTCTGTTAGAATTAGAAATTTTTTCCCTAGTCTCTTTTCTTATTCTTATTAATAAAGGAGTCAAGAATTACATTATAATCACAGATAATAACAAATGTATCTGGTCTTTAGCAGAGGTCCAGAAGACTCGGTGTGCAGTTCTTACTCAGTTCTTCCCAACCTTAGCTGAAGATGGTTATTAACTGGAAAGATATGTCCTTCCTACGTGTAATTTTCTTTATGGGCTATAAAATTATCACTGTATTATCATACATTAAATATTTATTCCTTAAATAGCTTTTAAGCACCTCAACAGCAAGGATGTGTTTATTTCATTTCTGTGTTGCCAGGATCTATAGCACAATGTTTGGCACATGGTAGGAACTCAGTAAAGGCTTGATGAAAGAAAAATAGTAAATTTATCCCCAAACCCTGCTTCTCTCCCACCCTCTTTTTGGTTTTAGCAAACTTTAAGGCCAGATCAGGGGGTAACAAATCCTCAGGGTTAATGCATTTCAAGGGAAGCACTTAGTCCCTAAAAGTCCAGAAAGTTCCAAGAGTGTGGAGTTGATCCACAGCCTTATGTCAATCTTAAGTGAGTCGGGACCTAGTTCCATCAGTCCTGGCCCTAAGATGCAGTCCAATCCTCAGGTTCATTCTCACTTTTCCCTTATTCCTGTAGATGCCACTGGATAAAGGGGAATGAAGTCTGATCCTAGACCCATCTTCCTCCCTCCCTTTCCCTCTCTTTGACCAATTCTCTCAAGCCTGGAAGAACTGAGGGGGTCTGGGAGAGGCAGCCTTAGCCAGCAGGAGAACATGGCTGCATTGATTCTATATGTTCCAATTTTGATCCCCCCCCCCCACGTCCTCTGTGGGCCCCAGTACAGGAAAAGAAACTGAATGCCATTATTCTCCTATAGCTGGAATTAAGTAGTAACAACACAGTCAGGAAACAAAGTAAGGCAGTTTTGCTCATCCAAATTTGTGAGTTTAAAAGTATAATAACATCCACGGTTGGAAGAAAATTAGTACTCGGGTCGAATGAGAGTGAAATTTGATAGGAAGTTTCTGTAAAGTACTATGGCAATGTGTATCTAAAACCTTACAAATGTGCAACCCTTTGATGTAGTGATTTCACTTCTAGACATGTCTTCCCAGGAAATGGTCAGCGATGTTCACAGATGATACTAACACAGATACTCGCTGCAGATTAATTTACTATACTAAAATTTATAAGCAACCTAAATGCCCGGTATTGGGGTGCTGATTAAGTAAATTACAGTCTAGCCATATAATGGAATACTATGCATACATTTAAAAAGATAATAGTGATGTAGGAAATACTTCAAAACATATGGCTAAATGGGGGGAAGAGGCTCTGAAAGAGTGTGTATAGTGTAAGCCCTGGTTTTCAAGAACAGGTTTTTAACTCCAATTCAGTATGACTGACTCAGGACAAGTATATCATGTATATGTACTGAAGAGGGGACTCTCATCGGTGAGACAGAGATTTTAAACATTTCTAGAAGACAAAGCAAATGCAAGCGTATTGTTGCTTAAAATTGACTGAAGCAGGGGCGCCTGGGTGGCTAAGGCATCTGCTTAGGGCATGTTCCCAGGGTTCTGGGATTGAGTTCTGCGTGGGACTCCCTGCTCAGCGGAAAGTCTGCTTCTCCCTCTCCCTCTGCTCCTCCGCCCTCCCCTGGTTGTGTTCTCTCTCTGTCTCAAATAAATAAATAAAATCTTACAAAAAAAAAAACACCCCAAAACAAACAATAAAACCCCCAAACACCTGAGTGGAGTAAACTGCAGCCCAGAATACCCATAGGGAGGGAGTGAGGGAGTAAGGAGTGGGAGTCAGTCTTTCTGGCAAAACCCCAGGGAAGCTCTGGGCAGGGGGCCAGTAGGCTTACAGAGTAAGAACAAGGAAAGGTGCTGAAAAGCAGGAACAAATTGGAAGTCTGCCTACAGAGCCACAGCACACGTCTCCCTTAGTCCTGTGTGTTGCTGGAAAGGAGCCAGCATTTACTCCCGGGCTCCAACAGGAGGGTTCTTCTAAAGAGAAATCAAATGAACCATGAAGGGAGACTTCCCTCTGTAAGGGTGAGTTTCTGCACAAACTCACCAGGAAGCAAGTCCCTAGATTCATCAAGTCCTGCCCCAAAGGCAGACTCCCCGTTGACAGTGTGCCTAACAGAGAGGCAGCACCTCACACCCCAGGCATCCAGAATGATTAACTGAGGTAACATATCAACAGGAGACATCTCACTGAGGGGTCAAATTCAACATTGAAGGAACAAGAAACTGAGGTTTCAGTCTAGGTACAAACAAAGGTGCAAAGGGAACCAATGGAAGGAATGAACATAGCAGTTGTTAAAAATGAGAGAACTAAATGCAAATGAACCTCTTTCATACCAAAAGATACCACCTGAACTGATATATTAATCTTTCGGTCAATGAACAACAGATGCATCCCGTTTAGAATTATAAGAGTTACCACTGAAAGGTCTAACTCAGAAATGACTGTAAGAGTTTCCTCTTCCCTACTCACTGTTTTTTTTTTTTAACACCACATATGTATACAGCTTCAATAAAATTTTGAAAGTAAAGGAAAAAACGTGCATATAGAGATTATCACTGGGCTTTTCTATTTCTCATGTGGAATTCAGAGATACATTTATTTATTTATTTATTAAGATTTTATTTATTTATTTGACAGAGAGAGATCACAAGTAGGCAGAGAGGCAGGCAGAGAGAGAGTAGAGGAAGCAGGCTCCCTGCTGAGCAGAGAGCCTGATGCGGGACTCGATCCCAGGACCCTGAGATCATGACCTGAGCCGAAGGCAGCGGCTTAACCCACTGAGCCACCCAGGCGCCCCAGAGATACATTTAATAAAAAAATGTTGGAGTCTGCATTGAAGGACCTTTGGTGAGAGGATGATTTTTCTCTATGAATTTCCAGAAACAGAGAACGGACATCACTTGTTTTTCGTTTTTTCCAAGAGACCCGGCTTACTTAAATCAAAAGCTAGTGCATTTACATTTGCTTTTATTCCTTACTAGGGCCTTAGGTTGGTTGGTTGGTTTTTTTCAGTTTGGCAAACCATGTTCCTGGCTTCTTGGAACTACACAGTGGCAGTTTTGATTACGAACGCTCCTCTCCCTGGGCCCAGCTGTCATTGTTGCTATGCACATAGGACATTTTTGCTGGTATTACTTAGGGAACTGGGACTGAACAGAGAGCCAGGGCCTTAGAACGTTTTGTTGTGAAAGAAACACTTCAAAGGAGCATCTGAGCACCCAGCCATTTTGTGATCTCCCATTTCAGTCTCTTCCTTTGCTTAATATATATGCTTTAATTTCTAGTATTTCCTTCCCCTGATAGAGTCGTAAAAGCTTTATTTATTCCCTCCACTACTCTGGCAAGTGTAAAGTCCCTCCCTTTCCCTCTTTTTTCTCCCTTTATCTTCCCTTCATGTTTGTGCCTAATCTGAAGGTTCCCAGAAATATAGTTTTCAGAGAGGAAATGCAACTAAAATCCTATCAGCCAATTCTTCAAATGTTCAGAAAGGTCCACAGACATTAGCACATGGTTACCTTTTGAATTCACATTCCCACATTTGTTCAAATGCACCTGATCCGCTTTATCTGGAATCTGTAATGAACTTAGGAACAAGATTTTTCTTTTGTTGTCTCGTTCTGTACAAGATTACCTACTATCCCCATTTCTTTTAGCAGGTCCTTGGTTTTATACCTGCAGTGCGGAATCTCTATGAAGTGGACATGGCCCTCACCTTGAACTTGTTTGTCAAGTTTGCTCCGGTGTAAGAGCCAACTCCACAGGCCCCGGCACCAGCGGAGTCCATGTTGGGAACGAACAATTATTGAATTGTTGGTTCTTAGACTCACTGAAACACAATGCAGTGGTTGTTCTGTGAATGTCACTAGCTGACTGACTGACTGCTAACTGATCCACCAACCGGGCTGGTCTCTGCGGCACAACAGCTCAAGCGAAGTGAGAGGAAGTACAGGGAACCAAAAAATCTGTCATGATTCCCACCAACTTCAATGGTTCACATTTTCATATACAAAGAAAAGTTGAGTGTAGAGAAAAAATAACTCCCGGGGTCCAGCAGATGGAAGATGAAAGATGGGAATGATTCCTATTCACTGGTATTAATCACAAACTGAGGGACTTAAGCAACAGAAACCTATTTTCTCACATTTCTAGAGGTTAGAAGTTCAAGATCAAGGGGTCAGCAGGTTGGTTTCTTGTGAGGCCTCTCTCCTTGGGGTTAGATGGCTACATTCTCTTTATGCCTAAAGACTAGGTGCCTTCCTTCTGTGTGTGCCTGTGTCTTAATCCCTTTTTCTTAGAAGGACACTAGTCATATTGGATCAGGGCCCATCCTAATGACCTCACCTTAACTTAATGGCCTCTTTCTCCAAATACAGTCACATTCTGAGATACTGGGGATTTGGACTTCAACATATGAATTTGAGTGGGAGGGGAGACATGATCCAGCCTGTAACAGAGAGCTTTCATGTTTTACATTTCTATCCTTTCCATTTCTCTTCTCCTAAAACTTATTTTTAGCTCTGATTTCATATACCACCCATTGCTTTTGCCATTCGTCAACATCTATTTATTGAGTTTCCATAATTCTCCCTTACACTGTGCTTGGTGCTAGAGATCCCAGGGTGGTTCCTGCCACTGAGAAGAAGGTGACATGTAAAAAAACAAAACAAAACAAAACAAAACTGTTAACGAGCCAATAAATACCGCCATGGGGGTTTGAATGCCATTTTGTGGGAGCTCAGAAGACCAGTGTCCTCCAGCTGGGAGCAAGCAAGTTTGAGCAGAGAAGATGACAATATGGTAGCTCTTAAAATAATACATATGAATTCATTAGGAAGAGAAAATGGAGATAAAGTCATTCTAGAAGATGGGACTAGAAAATACAAAGTACAGAGCATGGAGAGAATGGCATAGTCTCTAGTTGTAAGCTGGGGGCCTGAGGACAGGGAGCAAACAGAAATGAAGCTGGAGAGGTCGGTTGGAGCCAGGGTAAGAAATTAGGACTTTAGGCAGAGAAAGCCAATCAACATTTTAACACATTAATTAACTAATAAATTAATAATAAAATACAGGTTTCAAAGTACTGTTTTTATGTTATCTAGCAAGAGGCTTAATTAGTTCTGCCCTGCCAGTGGGACTCTTAGCTCATCAATGATAGGACCTTTACCTAATACTTCATTTGCATTCCATATGTCCCTCTCATCATCACTATGAGGGACTAAATGAGTAAAAAAAAAAAAAAGGAATCCTTTTCTTTCTCAGAAACTATCATCTCTGTGCCTAATATCTGATGAGGATCAAGGTACTTGCATATGTAGGCACATATAAAACACTTTCTCTTACATATATATTTGAGGGAAAGGTTTTTAAGAATGGGTAGATATATGCCTGCTTCAAGTATTTTCCTCAAAACCTATTTAAAAATTGGGTAGACTAAATCACTTCTTCATTTTATAGACCAGTGGAACAAAGATCTCTAAATTAACATGAAGTGAAATCAACTGGTCCTTTCTGTCAAACACCAAACACTCTTTTCCTGAAAAGGTTCCATTTGATCTTTATACTATTCAACAAAACAATTCACCCTGAGATGAACTTTCTCTACTGGAATTTTCTTGGCATTTACATATATGGTAGACATCCTTAAACTTGTTATCTGCTGTTCTCTAACAGTTTCATAAAAATAAATTCCTTTAAAAGATCATTAAAAGTGGAGCGCCTGGGTGGCTCAGTGGGTTAAGCTGCTGCCTTCGGCTCAGGTCATGATCTCAGGGTCCTGGGGTCAAGTCCCGCATCAGGCTCTCTGCTCAGCAGGGAGCCTGCTTCCCTCTCTCTCTCTCTCTCTCTGCCTCTCCGTCTCCTTGTGATTTCTCTCTATCAAATAAATAAATAAAATCTTTAAAAATAAATAAATAAATAAATAAATTCCTTTAAAAGATCATTAAAAGTGGAGCGCCTGGGTGGCTCAGGTGGTTAAGCATCTGCCTTTGGCTCGGGTGAGTTCTGGAGTCCTGCGATTGAGGCCTACATTGGGCTCCCTACTCAGCAGGGGTCTGCTTCTCTCTCTGCCCCTTCCCTCTCTCATTCTCTCTCTCTCTCTTAAATAAATAAAAGCTTTAAAAACAATCATTAAAAATACATTTGTACTTTTGTATCCCCCCATCAGCACAGGGCCTGGTGTACAGAAAATAATAATGACAGACATGGTATATAGTGTCAGATACTTAATGTATAATTGACTCATTTATTTCTTATAATAATCCATGAAGTATGTGCCATTATTAACCTTATTTTAAAGATGTAAAACAGGCCCAAAGAGGTCAAGCAACTCACCCCAAGAGCCATGACATGTAATTGGCAAGTTGGACTGGCTGTAGAGTCTGATGTCTTGATTCTTGCTATGCTAGTTAAGAAGGTTTCATAAAGGGACACCTGGGTGGCTCATTCAGTTAAGTCTCTGCGTTCCGCTCAGGTCATGATCCCAGGGTCCTGGGATTGAGTCCCACATCAAGGTCCTCGCTCAGCGGGAAACCTGCTTCTCCCTCTTCCTCTCCTTCTGCCTGCCATTCCCCCTGCTTGTATTCTCTCTCTCTCTCTCTCCCTGTCAAATAAATAATAAACAGAATCTTTAAAAAAAAAAAGGTTTTCATAAGTATTAGCTTATTAATCCAGCCATCATCTGAGCCTCTGGGTTATTGCTAGGACAGATTCCCCACTGAATGCAGGCAGCTGCTGGATAAGAAGGCAGCAAAGAACTAGTCTCATCGGTCAGTGCCTGGCAATGCATTCCACTGCCCCGGGCCCCATAGCTCTGTCTCCCAGCACAGCTGTACAAGGTCAAAAGACCTGTGTGTGTGCGGCTCAGGGAGGCAAGGGAAGAGACAATGTCTTGCTTTCTTCTCCCTATGTGCCAGCAGATACATTCGCCAAAAGGCTTTTGTTTTTATAAACGTGGCTCAAGGAGAATATAAATTGAGAGGGGTGGTTATAATTTCCTAATTTTTTTCTAAAACAATGAAGGACAGATATAATTCATAATAATAGCTACCATTTATTGAACTCTACAACAGGTACTAGGCCAGGTGCTATCCTGCATGGTCTCATTTAATCTCCAGGGCAACCCTAAGCAGTAGGAACTCCTCTTCCACTTAGGAAAGTGAGGCTCAGAGGCCAAGACCAAGCAGCTGTACACAGCAGAACCTTCCTCTTCCTCCTCTACCTCCTCCTCTTCCTCACCTTCCCCTTACCCATTCCCCATTCCCCTTCTGTCTCCTCCTACGCCACCCTCCCAGTTTGGTCCCTGTTTATCTGTTATTTCTCTCTCCTTATAAGTTGAAGTATCAGTGACACATAGTAAAAAAAAAATTTTTTCCCCACTGTTAATTTTTTTCTGGAATAAAATGGCATTAGGCTTATGAAGTTTCTTTTAAATCTTTATTTCTTGGGGCACCTGGGTGGCTCAGTGGGTTAAGCCTCTGCCTTCAGCTCAGGTCATGATCTCAGGTCCTGGGATGGAGCCGCGCATCGGGCTCTCTGCTCAGTGGGGGATCTGCTTCCCCCCCCCTCTCTCTGCCTGCCTCTCTGCCTACTTGTGATCTCTCTCTCTCTGTGTCTAATAAATAAATAAAATCTTTTAAAAAAAAAACACTTGATTTCTTAGGGATGTACAATAAAGTGTTTACAGTGAAATAATAAGATGTCAACCCTAAAATGCTCTAGCCAAAATAAACAAATAAATAAATAATCTAAAATGAGAGAACAGGGTGCCTGGGTGGCTCAGTCAGTTTAGTGTCTCACTCTTGATTTCAGCTCAGGTCATTATCTCAGGGTCCTGGGACTGAACCCTGCATCAGGTTCCATGCTCGGCAGGGAGTCTTTCTCTTCCTCTCCCCCTCCCCCTGCACTCTCTCTCTAAAATAAATAAATACATCTTAAAAAAAAAAAATAAAATGAGGGCGCCTGGGTGGCTCAGTGGGTTAAAGCCTCTGCCTACATCTCAGATCAAGGTCTCCGGGTCTTGGGATCAAGTCCCCCATCGGGCTCTCTGCTCAGTGGGGAGCCTGCTTCCCCCGCTCTCTGCCTGCCTCTCTGCTTATTTGTGATCTCTCTCTGTCAAATAAATAAATAAAATCTTAAAAATAAAATAAAAAAATTAAAAAATACAATGAGAATACAGATAAAAGAGAAACAAAACGGGACACATTTTTATAGTACAGCTGTGTGCCCAGATCTAGATGGGGACATTTCCAGCACCTGAAGGAGTCCAACTCTTTGTGTCAACATTTACTACCTGATGGAAATGCCATTAAAGTCTTGGTGAAAATTCATATCAAAGCAAGACCTTCTTGGGGTAAAGTTTCTTCTTGAGCATTAGAAATGTCTAATGCACAGCAAAGCTTCCTGTGGCTGAGATACCATGGAAATCAGAAAAGTCATTGACCCAACCAGGTCATATTTAATTTGGACTTCAGCAGCTAATTTAAATTTAAATTCAATTGGCCAAAAGTGATCTGCATGAAATCCTTCATTAGGAGCATAGATGGTGACTATCACATGGTCACTACTATTAGTGGTGTACTTTTTGTGCTGTAACTCCAGGGTAATGTTGTACTCAAAAACTTGTGATTTTTTTTAATGCTCAAAACTTCCTGTAAGTGATAAGTAGAATAACAGATATGCTTAAAACTGTATAGATGCCCTTTTTGGGGAAAACTGAAATTTAGATTCTATCTACTAGTTAATCAAATTTGATTCTATTCAATTTGGTTATACTCTAGAAGTCTAGAATCTAAAGAGTCTTTAAGTGGTTGGCTGGTACTTGCGTAAGAAAAGGGGCTAGTTGATGCTGCAGAATCAAATATCAGTAGTAGGTGAGTAGTGGACATGCCGATGCAGAAGTTAGGTGAGGAGTTTGGCTTCCAGTGTGTTCTTTTTTATTATAGCAGGATTATTTAAGGCCATTGAGATTAGAAAGGCTGCAGTAAGTAAATTAAGTAATCACTGAAAAAAGTGCTGAAATTAGCTCTACTTAGAGTGATCCTACTCAGTTAATAATCAGAAGTGACAAAATGGACATGCAGAGGAAGGGGATCACCTTTGTTATTTTTTCCCTGCAAGAGCAATGAAATGGCACTTTGAGATGCTACAACGATGAAAAAGGATGAAATTTCTCCATAATGGAGATATATGCTTAAGTGTGGGCTTTTCTACAGGAAAATCTTACTTCATTCCTCCTCTAATCCTTCCTCTCTTCCCCCCATACACAACATTTGAGTCTCATCTGGAGAACAGATGAACCCACTTCTCTGAGATGTTCATCATGGAGTGTCTCTGCAGAATATGTGATCTCATATATCGAAAACCCTAAAGGAGTTTTCTCCACCAGAGGCTGTTAGAACCAATAAGCAAAGTCAGTAAAGCAGCAGGATACAAAATTAACATACCCAAATCAGTTGTGCTTTTATATACTAACAACAAACTACCTGAAAATAAATAAGATAATCCCTATTCCCCATAGCACCCAAAACAATAAAATACTTAGGAATCAACTTAACCAAAAAAGGGAAAGACCTCTAACCTGAAAACTGTAAGACATTGATTAAAGAAACTGAAAAAGACACAAATAAATAGAAATATATCCTATGATCATGGATCATTGGAATTAGTATTATTAAAATACCCATACTAGGGATGCCTGGGTTGCTCATTCAGTTAGGCATCTGCCTTTGGATCGGATTGTGATCCCCAGTGTCCTGGGATCAAGTCCCGTACTGGGCTCCCTGCTTCTCTCTCTGCCTGCTGCTCCCCCTGCTCGGATTCTCCTTCTCTGGCAAACAAATAAATAAAATCTAAAAAAAAAAAAAAGATGTTACACCAATCCCTATCTAATTCTGACATATTTTACAGAAATAGAAATTATAATCCTAAAGTTAGTATGGAGCCACACCAAGTACATCCTACTTTCAGACTGTATTACAAATCTATAGTAATCAAAAAAGTATGGCACTCACATAAAAAGACACACAACCAGTGGGTGGAATCAAGATCCTAGGAAGAAATCCGTTCATATAGTCAACAAATATTTCATGAGGGAGCCAAGTATCCTCAGTGCAGGGTGCATTGTACGTAACTCACAAAAATTATGCAGCTCAAAATTACATTGAAATGGGTTAAAGAATTACATGGAAGATCTAAACCATAATATTTGTAGAAGAAAACATAGGGAGTAAAGCTCCTTGACATTGGCCTTAATGATGATTTTTCAGATATGACACCTGAAGTGCCAGCAACAAAAGTAAAAACAAACAAATGGTACTATAGCAAACTAAAAAGTCTCTGCACAGCAAGAGAAATAATCAACAAAATGAAAAGTCAACCTATGTAATGGGAAAAATATTCACAGGCCATAAATCTGATAAGGGGTTAATATACCAGTAATGTAATAGAAAAAAAAAACACAAATGATCTGATTACAAAATGAACAAAGGACAAAAACAGAAGTTTTTTCCAAAGAGGATACACGAATGGCCAACATTTCATGAGAAGGCACTTAACAGCAAAACCATAAGGGAACTGCAAATTGAAATCACATCTCATGCCTATTAGGATGGCTATTATGAGAAACATGAAAGATAGCAAATGCTGGTGAGGATATGGAGAAAAGGGGACCCTCGAGCACTGTTAGTGAGAATGTAAATTGGTGTAGCCAATCACTATTTCAGAGCAAAATCTGCAGCCCCATGTTCCCTGCAGGATTATGTACAATTACCCAGTCATAGAAATAACCTGTGTCCATCAACAGATCAACATATAAATGGATAAAGAAACTGTGAGATTATAGATACGTATATATGTACACACACACACACACACACACACACACACCAGCCACGAAAAGAAGAAAACCTGCTATTTGTGACAACACAGATGGACCTTGAGGACATTATGCTAAGTGAGGTAAGTCAGACAGAGAGACAAATACTGTATGATCTCACTTACATGTGGAATCTTAAAGACAAAAGAAAACAACTCACAGAAACAGAGAACAGACTG
Source organism: Mustela putorius furo (assembly GCF_011764305.1). Taxonomy (NCBI): domain Eukaryota; kingdom Metazoa; phylum Chordata; class Mammalia; order Carnivora; family Mustelidae; genus Mustela; species Mustela putorius. The sequence goes on from NW_025422171.1 coordinate 5,459,322, forward strand.
GTGGTTGTCAGTGGCAGGGGGTGGGGAGATGTGTAAAAATAGTCAAGGAGTACTTCCAGCTCTAAGCTGAATAAATTCTGAAGATCTAATGCACAGTACGGTGACCATAGTTAATGATACTGGACTGTTGGGGTGCCTGGGTGGCTCAGTGGTTAAGCCGCTACCTTCGGCTCAGGTCATGATCTCAGGGTCCTGGGATCGAGTCCCGCATCGGGCTCTCTGCTCGGCAGGGAGCCTGCTTCCTCCTCTCTCTCTCTCTCTCTGCCTGCCTCTCTGCCTACTTGTGATTTCTCTCTGTCAAGTAAATAAATAAAATCTTTAAAAAAAAAAAAAAAGATCGTTTTAAAAAAAAAATGATACTGGACTGTATACTTCAAGGTTACGAGGACAGCAGATTTTAAAAGTTCTCATCACACACAAAAATGGTAACTGTATGGTGATGAATATGTCAACTAACCTTATTGTGTTAATCTTTTTGTAATCACATATCAAATCATCACATTGTATACCTCAAACTTACATAAAGTTATGTCAGTTATATCTCAGTGAAGCTGGGGAGAAAACCTTCTGTGCAACAAAGGAAATAATAAGTAGAGTGAAAAGGGGTTAATGTCCAGAATATATAAAGGACTCTTAAAACTCAACACTGAAAATCAAACAGCCCAATTAAAATATGGGCAGAGGACTTGAATAGATCTTTCTCTAAAAAAGATAAAGGAATGGCCAACAAGCATAAGAAAAGGTGCCCAACATCACTAATCATCAGGGAAATGCAAATCAAAACCACAATGAGATATCACCTTACACCTCTTAGTACAGCAACTCTCAAAACAACAACAACAACAACAACAACAACAAAACCTGAAAAAAATGCTAGGAAGTTGTGAAGAACTTGGAACCCTTGTGCATTCTTGGTGGGAATTTAAAATGGTGCAACCACTATGAAAAACAGTGGGGGGATTCCTCAAAGAATTAAAAACAGAATGACCATATGATATAGAATTCCCATTCCTGGGGCTATATCCAGAAGAATCAAAACCAGGATCTCAGAGATTCATCCACTCCCATGTACACTACAGTATTATTCATAGTAGCCAAGAGGTGGAAGCACCTGAATGTCCATCTCAACAGATGACTGGATCAATAGAATGTAGTATACATATACAATGGACCATGATTCAGCCTTACAAAAGCAGGAAATCCTGGTTATGCTACAACATGGTTATGATACAACATAATGTCCCAAAGAGAATTAGGCTAAATGGAATAAGCTAGGTGCAAAAAGACAAACATGGTATGATTCTACTTCACTCAGTTACCTAAAGTGGTCGCTTAAAAGGAACAGAAAACGCAATGTGGTTACCAGGGGTTAAGGGTTAAATGGAGGGAAATGAGGGTTGTTCAATGGGTACAGAGTTTCAATTTTACAAGATAAAAAAGTTCTGGAAGTCCGTTGCGTAACACTGCTGTGCACTTAAAATGGTCAGGATGGTTAAGTTTCATATTCTATGTCTTTTACCACCCCCCCCCACACACATAGATCAACTGAACACATAACAGTATTAAACAAGGTGAAACAAACAAAAATATAGCTTGAAAGCAAAAAAATAAGCAAACTGTAAGTAACAATAAAACATGAAAAATAATCAGGCATAACAATGGTCACAGTACTTTCTCAAATTGAGAATAAACTACTTATCGAAATATAGAAAACGCTTAAGTCACATCCATATGAAGAAATGAAGGTTTTTTTCCCACACAGACCAGTTTCCCAAGACCAGCTGGGTGTCTAACAACTCAATTCTATTCTGACACTATCTACCTGGAGTTAGTACAGACCCTACAGATTATGGGTTCTGTCCCAGGAGACTGCACCCTACCCCAACATAAAGGCCATGGCCGGTCCAGCTTGTCACCTGGGCTTCTGACTAATTGTGTATAAATCCGAGGTGCCTCCATCTCCTTTTGATAACTGGCTAGAATGATTCACAGAATTCAGGAAAGGTTTGTATACTAGATTCCCAGTTTATTTATTAAAGTAAATAAATAAATAAAAGAACTCAGAAATAGCCAAATGGAAGAGACACACAGGGCCAAGTACAGAGTTTCCATGCCCCTTTCTGGGTGGGCCCCCCTCCTGCATCTCCACCAACCTGGAAACTCTTCAAACTCCACACTTCAGAGACTTTTACAGAAGCTCTATTATGTAGGCCTGGCTGATAAAATCAACAGCCATTGATGATTAGCTCCATCCCTAATCCCTCTCCCCTCCCACATGTGGGGCTGAAAGTTCCCAGGCTCTCATCAACCCCTCTGATTCCCCGGGTTATCAGCCTCCATCCACCTTCCTATCTCATTAGCATTTTGGAGATTTCAAGGGCTCCTTGAAACATTTTGGAGATTTCAAGGGCTTTAGGAGCTGTGCACCAGGGAAGGAAGGTGGGTAAAGACTAAAAATATATTTATCATCATGTTGTAGTATTAAACTTAAAGGTATTTTTGAGAATTCTATCTGATTTTATGCACGAGCGTTGTGTGTGTGTGTGTGTGTGTGTGTGTGTGTGTAGAGAGAGACAGACAGACAGACAGAGGACGGGTAAAAGAAGGGAACAGGTGAGAAAAGGAAAGAGCAGAGTGGAAGGAAAACAATAGCAGGCACTGAGAAACAAAATTGTGTTGTATGTTAATAGTGGATCGTTGTATTTTTCAAGATTTTATAATAGGCACGTATTTTGACAGCCAGAAAAAAACATTTGTTTTTTTTTTTAATTATTTATTTATTTGACAGAGAACAAGAGAGCAGAAGCAGAGGGACCAGCAGAGGGAGAGGAAGAAGCAGGCTCTCCACCCCACATGGGGCTCGATCCCAACACCCTGGAATCAAGACCTGAGCCAAAGACAGATGCTTAACCAACTGAGCCACGCAGACACCCCCCAAAAGGCTTTTTAAATTAAGAATTACATCAGATTGGGGCACCTGGATGGCTCAGTGGGTTAAACCTCTGCCTTTGGCTTGGGTAGTGGTCTCGGGGTCATGGGATGGAGCCCCATGTGGGGCTCCCTGCTCGGCGGGGAGCCTGCTTCCCCCTCTCTCTCTGCCTGCTGCTCTGCCTACTTGTGATCTCTGTCTGTCAAATAAATAAAATCTTAAAAAAAAAAAGAATTATATCAGATTAAATCTTCAGGGGAAAGAAGGAAGCACTGGGATGGGACGTCCCTGTCATCCTCAAGGACTGGCCCTTGGGAACAGCAACTGCACAGTGTGGGCACAGGCGCTTAGGAACCCTTACATGAGGGGGAGGGGCCAAACGGGCCAAGGCCACTGAAAGGAGTGGAGGCACCGAAAGTCACACTTAACCTTTAGTTGCACAGGCTTATCTGGATCCCCAAATGCATGTGAATTTCCCTTTAAGAGCATCCAGCAAGTTTTTACTGCATATTACTCATGCATCTTACAGTACTCATATTTCTTACTAATAATGCTGTAATACTGTCAGTCACACAAATAGATGTTTTCTCCTTCTCAATGCTATAAAACCCAATGAAAATGTGTATCAAAAGAATGCATGAATGCAGCACTGAAATTACTAACAAAACACATGCTTGGGACACCTGGGTCGTTCAGCCAATTCAGCTCAGGTCTTGATCTTGGGGTCCTGGGATTGAACCCCTTCTTAGGATCTCTGCTCGGCAAGGAGTCTACTTCTCCCTCTCCCTCTGCCCTTCCTCCTCCCCTACTCATGCTCTCTCTCACTCTCTCTCAAATAAATAAGTAAAATCTTAAAAACAAACAAACACCAAAACACTTTCTCAAAGGCAGGGTTCCTTGATGAAAGGTGGGGGACTGGGATGAAGGTACACAGTAAAGATGAATCTTTTTTTTTTTAATTATTTTTAACATATAATGTATTATTTGCTTCAGGGGTACAGTCTGCAAATCATCAGTCTTACACAATTCACAGCTCACCATCGCACATACCCTCCTCCATGTCCATAACCCAACCACCCTCTCCCTATGCCCCTAACCCCCTACAACCCTCAATTTGTTTTGTGAGATTGAGAGTCTCTTATAGTTTGTCTCCCTCTGATCCCATCTTGTTTCAAGTAAAGATGAATCTTCACAAAGGTGAAAATTATGGGCAGCTCAGAAGGGAAGAGCTCAGGTAAAAAGAAAATCTGCCCTAGTCTGGATGTAGGTTTTTTTTTAAAGAGAAACAGAGCTGCGGGACTAGAAAATCAAAGTTCTGGCCCCAGCCTTGCTCCAAATTACTTCTGTGACTTTTGGCAAGTAGTTCCATCCTTCTCCGGGCCCTCAGTCCTCTGAAGTGAGTGGTAAGGAGAGTTGACTGGAATCAGTCATCTTCAGGAGTCTTCAGCAGAACATTCTAGCATCACAAGATAGAGAAATGTAAAAAGTGATATGCTTTATTGGAAATAGTGGAAAGAGAGGGTTGAGCACAAGGTCTCCGTAAGCACATTTCAAGACGCGTGAGCTATACAAAAGTAAATTCGTCTGAAAACTAAATGCACAGGCTGACAGCAGGATAAAATGGAAAGCAATTTTTTTCTCCTTTATAGAGCTTGTCGGCACCTCAGAGTGAACAGAGTATAATCTTCTTAATGTTAATGCAGTGGGGAATTCAGATGTCACTTAGTAAAGAGGTTCAGTAAGGAAATTTAAAGATCATAAATCATAAGAAATTATCTTGTCAGAGGCATAGTGCTCCGATGAGGTTCTCCTAGGTTATTTAAAAAAAAAAAAAAAAAAAACTTTTAAAATCATAAAATAAAAAATTGATAGAGAGAGCCATTACAAAATATGGCTTAATGAATTATAGTAAGGTGAATGCTTATAATCAACATCCAGCTCAACAAATAGAATTTTGCCAGCCATACCAGAAGCTCTTCCCTGGGTGCTGGGCCAATCACAGCCCTTTCACCATTAGTAACCATTATCCTGATTTTCACGGTAATCCTTTATTTGCATTTCTTTGTTACTTTTTCTTCCAGGTGTCCATTCACAGACACAGTAATTTCACCTTGACAATTTAAAAATTCTGTGAATCTGCAGTTTACTCCCCATCCCACTCATTTTTTTTTTTTTTAAGATTTTATTATTTATTTGACAGAGAGAGAGATCACAAGTAGGCAGAGAGTCAGGCAGAGGTGGGAGGCAGGAGGAAGCAGCCTCTGCACTGAGCAAAGAGCCTGATGTGGGGCTTGATCCCAGGACCCTGAGATCATGACCTGAGCAGAAGGCAGAAGCTTAACCCACTGACCCACCCAGGCACCCCTCATCCCACTCTTTTTCTTCTAGGAACCACAACACATAAGAAAGATTTATGATTCAAAAATAAAAAGATAAATAACCCAATTAAAAAATAGGCAGTTTTTGAATGGATATTTCTCCAAAGAAGATATAAAAATGGTCAATTAGCACATGAGAAGATGCTCAATGACATGACTCATTAGAGAACCGTAAATCAAGACCACTGCTAGATACCACTTCACACCTGCTAGGTTGGCTATAATCAAAATGATGGACAGTAACAAGTGTCTGTAAGGATGGTAGGAAGTTGGAATCCTCATACACTGCCGGTAGGAATGGAAAAATGTACAACTGCTTTGGAAAACAGTTTGGCAGCTTCTCAAAAGGTTACATATAGAGTTAACATATCACCTGTCAATTCCACTCCTAGATACATACCCAGTAGAACTGAAAATAAGTGCCTACCAAAGACTTATAAACAGATGTTGAAAGCAGCATTACTAATAATTGCCCCAAAGTAGAAACAACCCAAATACCCATTAACAGATGGAGAGATAAATGATATGTGACATATCCATGCAATAATATTATTTGGCCATAAAAAGGAATTAAGTACTGACACATACTATAATACGAATGAGTTTGAAAAGGCTCTCACAAAATCAGTTTATTTATTCTGGTAGTAGCAAACACCTGTGCACCCACCTCTTAACTTTGTCAGTTGTCATCACTTTGCCCTATCCTACTTCATCCTCCCCACTATTTTAAGATATCTTGTACTGGGAGAGTTTTCAAGTTATCCAGTCTTCCCCAAAAATGTTCATGTATTTTTTCACAACTATATGAGCAAGCAGAACTATTTATGCAGAATCATTAAATGTACCAAAACCTGGATTTTCTATGCCAACTTCAAGATCCCACTACTAGACACCATGAACTTCCTAAGTCCTCATGATTTCTTCAAAGTACACAGACATTTCTAGGATTGAAAAACAGCAACACAACAGTGCTTTGGGATAGGCTGGAATAACGGTTTGTCAAACCTGTTTGTGTTCTCCAAAAGCTTACGTTCTAGGTCTGTTCCAGAATTTTCCTGGAGCTGGGGTGTCTGGACTATGCTGTCATCCACTATTTACATCTGCACCCCAAAAAGTGGACCCATACCACTAGGGCAACATCTGGGATGGGGAGAGGTCATCTGAGTACCGTATCAGGAGCCTGCCTTCCCTAAGGCTTACATGTATACTGCATCAAAAGTGAGACCCTTAAATGTTGGGAGCACCAGACAGACACATCCACGACAGGGTGCAGCATCCCTGGGCCCAGGAGAGCATGGTGTGGAAATGGTTTGATACCTCCAGAGGATGGCAGACTTTTTCGAGGACCCCTGATACATGCATACTGATTGGCTAAGATAAGAAAATAACACAGCTCTTCTTATTAAAACCCCTCAGGAAAATAGCTACAACTGCTTGTTTTTTACAACTCTATTAAAATCTCAAGCAGACAAGAAATCCTCCAATTTTTTGTCATTTTACGTAAAAGCCAAAGTTTCCTTAGCCTTCACTGAATGAGAAAATATGCTTTTGCAATATAAATGATTATGGGTTCTGGTCTGTTTTCTTATAAGCATTAGAAACATTTACTGAAGAGCCATCTCCACTTGCTTAAATTCAAAGTTCTTAATAATATCTTTCATTTTATATCTAGAACTATCAAAATTTGAAAAAACACATGTGGGTATCATGGATGCGAGTGTGTCTGGGAATGCGGGGAGAAGGCAATAGGGGCAAAGGAGAGGAGCAGAATTACTTGTGTCAAAATCGCCCCCCCCCCAAAAAATTAAGCACATATTTTTATTAAAGTCCTAATAAATCCAACTTGTCAAGTACATCTTTCTTCATCACACATATCAATCACCAGCGAGATATAAGCTTAACTAATTATGTAATTAATTAATTCAACTCACTGAAATTGTGACTTTCAGTTCACATTTGTCCTGAGAGTTTCATGTGTTATGATTCAGGGGGTCCTGAGTTCTCCTCGTAGACCTGTTCTCAGATGACTATTGGGTGTGCGAAGTAGATTCTCTTTACCCCACTGCAATTCTCCACTGCTAAATTTGGTAAGAGGTACAAAGTTACCCTTAAATATGGAGGTTAAATTCTTCTATGCAAGTTTGCCCAAAGGTTGGGTCCAGATTCTAGAATGACCTGGGGTGAGAGGTGCACCCGATAAAGGCAGATTCTTGGCTCCCACTCCATATTCACTGATCAGAAGCTGGGTGGTTGGAGTCCAGGAATATCTATTTGGAATGAGCCTTAGGCTATTCCTATGCCTATGGGTGTTTAAGATGCAGTGACTCGTGCCTTAGCTCTGCACTTAAGATGACTGCCATGAGGTGAAAGATGACTTGTGATGACGAGCTGGTTTAGATGCAGTGACTCAGCGCAGTTCATATGTGGGTAACTGAGAGATCCAGGGACCTGATCTGGATTTAGCTACTTGTCCTTTCAATATCACCATAGACAAAACTGTTCCTGGCTCTAGCTGTAGGGGATTCTAGAACTGCGCTTATCTTTTGTCAAGCATCAAACCCAGCAAGAAATGAAGTTTGCTTTTTCTTTCTAGTCTGAGAAGACAAATGAACAACAATAAAAAAGTTCTAAAAAAAATTACAGAGTAATGGACATTTTTTCCTTAAAAAAAGAAAGATGCATTTCTTTATTTGAGGGCGTGTGGAATAGAGGGAGGAGGAGAGAAAATTCAAAGCAGACTCTCTACTGAGCGGGGAGCCCAAAGCAGGGCTCCATCCCAGGACCCTGAGATCAAGACCTGAGCTGAAACCAAGAGTCAGAGTCTCAACCAACTGAGCCACCCAGATGCCCCAAGAAATGAATATTTTTATAGAGAAGATCCGCCAAGAGTTAGGAATACAGTTTAGAGGAGCCCAAGTGAGAACCGCATAAAGAAAAGAATCCTGGCAAGTGGAAGCTGTAATAGTGAAGAAAGGCGAGAAGCCTTTAGTATTCAGTTTGTGCTAGAAGCTAGTTTTTCTCTTTAACTCTCATGCTACATGGGATATTAAGCTGCTTACCAGTGGAAAATAGGAGTTCTTGGTGGTTCTCAGACCTTACAGCGTACAAAATTCTGACTTAAAATTCAAATCCCAATTCCTAGATTTCAATTTATAGGGCAACAAAAGACCCCAGGAAACTATACTTTCACAAGCATCCTGGCTGATTCATACAGTTCTGTGACCTGAGCACCTTAAGAAACAGTGTTCAAATTATTATTTGTTTGTTTGTTTTAAAGATTCTATTTATTTGAGAAAGAAAGAGAGAGTGAGAAAGCACAAGAGGGGGGAGGGTCAGAGGGAGAAGCAGACTCCTTGCTGAGCAGGGAGCTGGACTCGGGACTCAATCCTGGGACTCTGTGATTATGACCTGAGCTGAAGACAGTGGCTTAACCAACTGGACCACCCAGCGCCCTTTTCCAAGTATTATTACCCAACCTGGCTCTTTCCCTACATACTTGCCCTTTATGTACATAAGAATCTTGACTCTTAGTTCTTAAAGAAGCCCGGTTTTTCTTAAAAATTTAACATTACAAAAAATTCAAAATATTTAAAACAAACCTATTTAGCAGTTGCCTCATAGCTGTGCCAGGCTAAATCTTCTACTTCTATATGATACCTCCTTTTCCCACAATTGCTCCATTTAGCAGAAAAGAGACAAGTCAATCCGATGCTCTTCAAAAGAGCATTTGGGCCAGACCCCTTGGCTGTTCTTTGCGATATATTTCTGAAATGTGCCTGAAATTTCCATTTTTTATTGGAGCCTGTGGTAGACTGTTTCTTCCTAAAGTCCATCTCAAATTTCAGGTAGATACTTTAAGAAAACCTGGATCACTAACTACAAGGTCTCTTGTAAACTAAATTGCTGTAGAATATTTGCTTTCCTAAGGATATAGAACAGTGAGACACTGGTGAACGGAAAGTGAATTTCTGCATTTTCTGACTTTTACTCGATTCAGGAAGAATGATCAGCTTGAGTGACCCCAAAGATGGTTATTTTCACCCTTTATATAATGTATTTGAAACCAAGCTGAGTCACAAAGACAAACAGCAGAATCCATTGATGTTTCTCAGTGAAGTTTACCTTTCAACCCTAAGAAATATACGTGATTTTTTTGTTTGTTTTTTGTTTTTTTTTAAATTAGGGTCTGGTGGAAAGATGGATGGATTTTTTGCTTTGAAAATAATACAAGTAAAATGTGACCTTGATAAAAAAAAAAATGTAAAACACTCTTACTGTTTTACCAGGATGCTCTAGAAAAACAAGATTAATTATCCCAGTCTGCTACTGTGCTCTCAGATTCTATTTGAAAGGAAATGGTCATCTTTATTGTTAATGAGCAGATACCAAACATTTAAAAATTCAACTTAATGTTAGTGCCTCAATCTTACTCAAGCAATCTTTTCATTCTTACTAGCTTTTTCACTAAGTCCACATAATAGTCTATGGAGTGTTAAAGCTCCACATAAAAATGCCCCAATATGGTTACTCAAAATGGCTCCCTCCTTTATAAATTACAACCTAAAACATGTAGAGATGTTAGGGTGACAAACATGGACACTCTAAAAGGGAATAACTAGTATATCAATAGAACAATACGTTTCAAAGAGCCAGAGGTCAACAGAGAATATTCCCTGGTGTGGAGTTTTTCTACATAGTGTGCTCTATTAGTCCATTTCCAACAGACCCTAAGGCTGGGCTCCCTAATTAATTACCTTTGAATAAGCTTATATGTAAACTTCCTCTCATAAACCCTCTTACTCTTTTTTTTTTTTTTTTAAAGATTTTGTTTATTTATTTGACAGACAGAGATCACAAGTAGGCAGAGAGGCAGGCAGAGAGAGAGGAGGAAGCAGGCTCCCTGCCGAGCAGAGAGCCCGATGCGGGGCTCGATCCCAGAACTCCGGGATCATGACCTGAGCCGAAGGCAGAGGCTTTAATCCACTGAGCCACCCAGGCGCCCCAACCCTCTTACTCTTAATGGCTTCCCATTGTACTTCATTATCACCACTTCTTTTTTTTTTTTTTAAGATTTTATTTATTTATTTGACAGGCAGAGATCACAAGTAGGCAGAGAGGCAGGCAGAGAGAGAGGAGGAAGCAGGCTCCCTGCTGAGCAGAGAGCCCGATGTGGGACTCGATCCTAGGACCCTGGGATCATGACCTGAGCTGAAGGCAGAGGCTTTAACCCACTCAGCCACCCAGGCCCCCCATCACCACTGTTTTTAAAACTCTGCCTCTTATTAACTCATCTACTTTGGATATGTAAAGCATTCTCTTTTCTTATTACTCAGGTAATATCAGTTGTAATCATTCTGTGACTATATGCACCAGCAAAGAAGTAATAAAAGCGTACGGGGTGTGTGTGTGTGTGTGTGTGTGTGTGAAAAATAAGTGCAATGAATATCTAATGCTTTGTTAAATGCTAGTGTTTTGTTTTTGTTTTGAAAAAATGCTATCATTTATTTACATATTGTTTATTTATTTACTTATTTATTTAAATAAGCTCTACACCCAATGAAGGGCTTGAACTCAAGACCCTGAGGTCAAGAGTCTTGTGCTCAACTGACTGAGCCAGCCAGGTGCCCCCAAGTATCGAACACTTTTAACTGACCCCAGAGGCACTAAGCATCCTCTTCCTAAAACTGCTGCCCACAGAGGACTGCCAGGATGTCTAAGAAACATCATAGGACTACAGTTTCCTCTGTGAGTTAAGGTAAAATATTGAAAAAGCCCTTTAAAAAGGTAAGCTTTGGAGAAGCAGCTCCAGAATGGTGGAGTAAGGACTTCCAAAAAAATCTCCATCAAGACAATGAGAAACTGGCACAATTTGTCAAAAACAACTTTTTTAGAACTCTGTAAACTAATGAGAAATTTGCAGCAATTCATGGGGTATTTATTCAAGGAACACACTGAGTCTCAGTAAGAACAGTGAGTTTGTGGCATTTCAACTTGCTCTGTTCCTATTCACCGCTCTCCCCATGGCAGCCTTGGAAAATGACAGGTTTATACCTTGGTAACTGTGAAAACCAGCAACCTAGCAGCCTCAGGAGGGGGCAGAATAAGTTTGGAACTCCCCCAATCCCACCCCCAGGAAACTGTTACTTTGAAGCCTGTCTGGAAGCTCTCTGCAAAGCTTCATTCTCAGGATTTGTCTTTATTCAACCTTATTCAGAGCAGGTTCTGTGCAAACAGCTGTATCCCTAGGGCATTTGTAAACACAGTCAGTGGCAATTGTCTGACATTGCAGCTGCTAGTGGTAGTGATACCAGTTAAGACTAACAAGACTCAGAACAAAAAACTTAAAAGGAGATGCTGGGGATGAGATGTCTTCAGGGGGTTTTGTAAAGCTGTAACATATTACAAAGAATCTAGAAGGCTTAATCTCTTACTTCTGGCTGACACTGAGACTTTGTACAAGCAAGGGTCAAAGCTAAGGCAGGGATGTAAATGGTCTGCTTGAGTATGGAAAGCATGCCTCAACACATACACAGGGGTCCTTACAAAAGGCAGGGAGACTTAGTATTTCAATACATTTGAGGAAATCTCTCCAATTATTATTATAACTAACCAAGCAGAGGCTTCAGTAACTGCAAATGACAAAGAATGCATAGTTTGTAAGTTAATTCAGGAAAGCCACCAGACAAGCAAGTGGCAAGAACAACAAGAATAACAAAAAATCCCAGGGAAAATGAAATCTGGATACTTAATACTTAAAACATCTAGCTTCCAAAAAAATTTGTGAGAAAAACAAACAAACAAACAAAAAAATTATATAGTCCATGCACAGGAGAAAAGTAATTAATACAAACTGTATTGAAGGAAGCCCAGATGCTGGATTTACTAAACAAGGACTTTAAGTCATCTATTATAAATATGTCCAAACCACTGAAGGAAACCATGTCTAAAGAATTAAAAGAAAGTAAGAAAACGGTGTCTCACCAAATAGAGAATATCAATGAGACAGAAATTCCTAAAAAAAGGGGGGCGCCTGGGTGGCTCAGAGGGTTAAGCCTCTGCCTTCGGCTCAGGTCATGATCTCAGGGTCCTGGGATCGAGCCCCGCATCAGGCTCTCTGCTCAGCGGTGAGCCTGCTTCCCCCCTCTCTTTCTGCCTGCCTCTCTGCCTACTTGTGATCTCTGTCTGTCAAATAAATAAAATCTTAAAAAAAAAAAAAAAAGAAATTCCTAAAAAGAACCAGATAGAAATCCTGGGTTGAAAAGTGTATACTGAAATGAGAAATTCAATAGAGGGGCTCAATAGCATATTTGAATGGCAGAACAAAGAATTTGTACATCAACCGATTGAGATTATCCAGTCTTGTGAACAGAAAGAGAAAAGTAAGAGGAGAAATAATGCCTCAGAATCCTGTGTGACACTGTCAGATGTAGCAACATATACATCACGGAAGTTCCAGAAGGATGGCAGAATGAGAGGAAGAGGCAGAAAGAATGTGTGAAGAAATAATGACCAAAGCTTTCCAAACTTTTGAAAACATTATTTTACATATACATCTCAATGAATATTGAGGTAGGATAAACTCAAAGATGTCTTCATCTAGACACATCATAGTAAAACTGGTGAAAGACAGAGAGAGAAGGAGAACTTTGTAAGCATCAGGAGAAAAGCAACTTACTACACAGTACAGATCCTATTATAAGAACAACAGCTGAATTCTCATCAGCCATCTGGAAGTCAGAAATCAGTGGGCAACATATTCAAACTGCTGAAAGAAAGACTTTTAACCAAGAATTTTATAGCCACTGACACTATCCTTTAAAAAAAGAAAAATGTAAGGTAATCACAGATAAACAAAAAATGAGAGTACTCATCACTAGCAGACCTGCTCTACCAGAAAAACTAAAAGGAATCATTCAGACTAAAATAAGAGGACACTAGACATTTACTTGGTTTTGCACTGAGAAATAAAGAGCAACTAGTAACTAGTACCATATTTACACAGGTAAATATGAAAGATAGAATAAATATATTTTTGCTTATAGCTATTTTATTTTGCTATCTGATTTAAAAAGATGACTGCACAGGGGTGCCTGCGTGGCTCAGTCGATTAAGTGCTTGACTCCTGATTTCAGCTCTGGTCATGACCTCAGGGTCCTGAGATCAAGCCCTGTGTTGGGCTCTGCACGGGGCAAGGAGTTTGCTTAAGATTCTCTCTCTCCCTCTTCCTCTGCCCCTCCTCCCCAACTCACTTGTGTGTATGTGTGCTCTTTTCTCAAAAAAAAAGACAAGTACGCTTAGCTACATGAAATAAGTCAATCAGAGAAAGACAAATACCACATGATTTCACTCTTCCGTGGAATTTAAGAAACAAAACAGATGAACATAGTGGAAGGTGGGGAGAGAATGACGTAAACCATAAGAGCCTCTTAACTGCAGAGAACAAACTGAGGGTTGATGGAGAGAGGTAGGCAGGGGACGGGCTAAATGGGTGATGGGTATTAGGCAGGGCACTTGTGATGAGCACTGAGTGTCATGTGTAAGTGATGAATCAACAAATTCTACACCTGAAACCAGTATTACCCTGTATGTTAACCAACTAGAATTTAAATAAAAACTTGTAACAAACAAACAAAAAACCAAAAAAACTAAGAACAGAGGACAACAGCATAAGGCAATAATTATAAAACTATGTTGATGGGTTTAGAATGTATAAGGATGTAAGCTGTATGACAATAAAATGGAGCAAAGTTTTTGTATACTATTAAAATTAAGCTGGTATTAATCCAAGTTAGACTGTGTTAAGATGTTAATTATAATCCCGGGGAAAATACTAAGAAAATAACTTTTTAAAAAGTAAAATAGGGGTGCCTAGGTGGCCCAGTCAGTTAAGTGTCTGATCTTGCTTTTGGCTCAGATCTTGATCTCAGGGTCCTGGGATTGAGCCTTGCATCAGGCTCTGTGCTCAGTGCAGAGTCTGCTTGTTTCTCTCCCCCTGCTCCTTCCTTGCCCCACTTGCCTTCTCTCTCTCTCTCTCTCTCACCCTCTCTCTCAAATAAATAAATAAATAAAATATTGTAAAGAAAGAAAGTAGAGTAAAATAAATAACAAGGGAATTAAATGGTATTGGAGAATGGTACCAGAGAATATCTAACAAAAAAAAGATAGTAATGGAGAAAGAAGAACAAATAAGATAGAAGACACATAGAAATATCAAAATGGCAGTAGTAAATCCTACCTAATTGGTGATTACATTACTGTAAATGCTCTTCAATCAAAAGGCAGAGACTGGCAGTATGGAGTAAAAAAAGAAAGAAAGAACGAACGAAAGAAAGAAAGAAAGAAAGAAAGAGAAAAACCAAGATCTACAAGGGACACATTTCAGATTCAAAGATACAAATAAATTCAAAATTGAAGGATAGAAAGAGATACCTTGTGCGAAGAGTACCCAAAAGAGAGTTGGAAGAAATATAGTAATATTAGACAAAATAATCTTTAAGAAAAAAAATTAAAGAGATTTATTTTTTTTAAGGTTTTACTTATTCATTTGACAGAGAGAGATCACAAATAGGCAGAGGGGAAGGGGGAAGCAGGCTCCCTGCTGAGCAGATAGCCCCATGCAGGGCTCGATCCCAGGACCCTGAGATCAAAACCTGAGAGGAAGGCAGAGGCTTAACACACTGAGCCACCCAGGTGCCCCTTTTTAAGGAGACTTAAAAAGGACATTTAAGGGGCGCCTGGGTGGCTCAGTGGGTTAAAGCCTCTGCCTTCGGCTCAGGTCATGATCCCAGGATCCTGGGATCGAGCCCCACATCGGGCTCTCTGCCCAGCGGGAAGCCTGCTTCCTCCTCTCTCTCTCTGCCTGCCTCTCTGCCTACTTGTGATCTCCGTCTGTTAAATAAATAAATAAAATCTTTTAAAAAAAAAAAAAAGGACATTTAAAAAATTTTTAAGGGTCAAACCATCAAACCACCAAAGGACATAATAATTATAAACATATGCACTTAAGAACAAACACCAAAAATACATGAAAGGAAAACTCAAAAGTGAAGGGAGAAATGGACAATGAAACTCTAATAGTTGGAAATGTCAATATCCTGCTATCAGTAATGGACAGAGTAACTAACTTGGCAGAAGATCAACAAGGAAATAGACTATTTAAACACTATTATAAAGCAATTAAACCTAACAGTCATGCGAAGAACACTTCCCTCAACAACAGCAGAATATGCATTTTCCTCAGCATCAATGAAATATTCTTCAGGATAGACCATGGGGCAGGAAATAAAACAATCAAAAAGTTAAAAAGGAATAAAATCACACAAAATGATTGACTACAATGAAATGAAATTAGAAATCAGGAATAGGAAAAAAATTGGGGAAATTCACAAATACATGGAAATTTTAAAAATGCATTCCTGAATAACCAATGGTCAAAGAAGAAATCACAAGAAAAATTAGAAAGCACTTTGAGATAAACAAAACTTAAGACGGAAGATGCCAAAACTTATGGGATTTAGACAAAGAAGTGCCCAGAGACAAAATCAGAGCTGTAATTGCCTATTTAAAAAAGAAAGATCTTGGGATGCCCTCTGGCTCAGTTGTTTAGGCATCTGCCTTTGGCTCAAGTCAAGATCCCAGGGTCCTGAAATCTAGTCCTACATTGGACTCCTTGCTCAGCAGGGAGCCTGCTTCTCCCTCTCCCTGCTGCTCCTCCTCCTTCTGCTCCCTCACTCTCCCTCTCTGACAAATAAATAAATCTTAAAAAAAAAAAAAAGAAAGATCTCAAACCAATAACATAAACTTGCACTTTAAGAAAATAGAAAAAGAAGACCAAACTAAACCCTAAGCAAGAAAAATGAAGACAATGATAAAGATTAGAATGGAAATACTGAAATACAGAATTAAAGAATAGTAGAAAAAAATCTACAAACTCCAGTTAATTATTTGAAAGACCAATCAAATTGATAAATTTAGCTAGACTGGCCAAGAAAAAATTAGAAAAGACTTAAGTTACTAAGTTGAGGAAGGAAAGAGGAGCCATCCTTACCAATCTTACAGAAGCAAAAAGGACCATGGAGAATACTGTGAACAATTTTATGCCAACAAATTAAGTAACCTAAACAAATTCCCAGAAGACATAAACTACCAAAATTGAGTCAAGAAGAAATAAGTACTCTTGTTAGACATATAACAAATAATAAAATTGAGTTAGTAACCAAAAACTTCCCACAAAGGAAAACCCGGACCAAGAAGGCTTCACTGGGGATTCCTACCAGATGTTTAAAGAATTAACAGCAATCCATCACAAACTTTTCCAAAAAGCAGAAGCAAAGAGAATATTTTCTAGCTCATTTTATAAGGCATATTATTACACAGATATAAAAACTCCTGCCCTTCCCAATCAAGACAACTCATCCACTTTCTTTATAATACAAATTGCAATTCAATTATTCATATGTTTATTTGTTTATTTTCTGTCCCCATCTCTAGATTGGGAGAAGTGTGAGGACTGGGCTCTTGTGTTTGGCTCACTATTGCATCTGGAAGGACTAACACAAGAGCCATGCTCTTCAGGACCTTGCAGACTATGCTAAGGATTTTGGACTTTGTCCTGCGAGAAGTGAAATTCATGGCCTGGCAGAGACATGGTCAAACTTGTGCTTTGAAATGATCTCCCATCTGCCTGTGGCAGGGGTGAGTAAGAGAGGGAAAGGTGAGGAGACAGGGGCATCAATGGGAAGGCTATTGGAGTGGTCCAGGCAAGAGACAATGGTGAGTGTGACAGTAATGGTGAGAATGGGGAGAAGTGGGATGGATGGGAACTCTGTTCACTGGAGAGTTGGTAGGACTTGATGGCAATCAAGGAGGATATGCCAAGCTTGTGGTGATACCATTCACTGAGAGAGGAAATAGCAGGAGCAGTTAAGCTTATGCTAGAGGGTCGAGTCCAAGGTGTTGATGGCACAACCGGGAGGAGATGTTAGTAAGCAATTAGATACACAGATCTGATGGCTGGGACAGAGCTATAAAAGTAGAAGTTCCATCCATATCAAATACTGTTCACAAATGTCAGATATATGTAAGAGACCAGCTAGAACAGAGCAAGGCAGCAACCGTATGTGAATTTTAATGGAAAAGAAAAACCCAGATGCAAGTCCACACAGGGCTGTGGAAATATATAAAATAGTGTAGGAATCCGACCGATGTCCAAAGAATTAGAGTGGCCAGGTTTAAATCTTTTTTTTTTTTTTAAGATTTTATTTATTTGACAGAGAGAGAGAGTGATCCCAAGTAGACGGAGAGGCAGGCAGAGAGAGAGGGAGAAGCAGGATCCCTGCCAAGCATACAGCCCGATGTGGTGCTTGATCCTAGGACCCTGAGACCATGACCTGAGCTGAAGGCAGAGGCTTAACCCACTGAGCCACCCAGGTGCCCCTAGAGTGTTCAGGTTTAAAAAAATACAGGATGCCTAGTTAAATTTGAATTTGAGATTAAAAAAAAACAACAACAACTGGGGCGCCTGGGTGGCTCAGTGGGTTAAGCCGCTGCCTTCGGCTCAGGTCATGATCTCAGGGTCCTGGGATCGAGTCCCGCATCGGGCTCTCTGCTCAGCAGGGAGCCTGCTTCCTTCTCTCTCTCTCTGCCTGCCTCTCAGTGTACTTGTAATTTCTCTCTGTCAAATAAATAAATAAAATCTTTAAAAAAAAAAAATAAAAAAATAAAAAAAAATAAAAAAATAAAAAAAAACAACAACAACATTTTAAAGTATTAAGTTATGTCCCAAATACTGCAAGACATATTAAAAATTATTTGGATCTCTGACTATTTGTGGTTATTTCATAAAAGGCATATTCATATTATACAAATTAGACTATAACACTAAAATTATTGCCCTGGCCCTATGGGGTTTTATAATGATGTTTATTTTGTGGAAAACCCACCAGATTTAGAACCCAGAGAACTGTCTTTGAATCTGGATTTTTCCACTTCCTAAATACATGAAAATAAGCAAATCCTTTGCCTCTCTAGCCTGTAGTGTCCATAACAATGAAAATGGAAATACACCACCTGCTTTCCTCATCACACCAAGCTGTTGTGAGAACTAAGTCAAAGTAATGTATGTGGACATCCTATGCAAATGTAAAAACCATCTATGCAAATGAGAACGATTGTTACTAGGGCGCCTGGTGGCTCAGTCCTTTGAGCCACTGGCTCTCCGGTTCAGCTCATGTCATGATCTCAAGATCATAAGATGGGAGCCCCACATAGGGCTCTGTGCTCAGCGTGGAGTCTGCTTGAGATTCTTTCCCCCTACTTGCCCCTCCCCCTGGCTCATTCTCTCTCTCTCTCTGAATTAAACAAATAAAATCTTAAAAAAAAAAAAAAAAAGAATGATTGTCATTACCCATCTAATGAGCTGTTACTATAAAAACAGCACAGTTTTCAGGAAGTCAGTGTCATTCAATAGATATTAAACCTGGATATCAAAAAGTAACATGAAATAAGGGCACATGGGTGGTACAGTCAATTAAGTGTCCAACTCTTGGTTTCAGTTCAGGTCATGATCTCATGTTTGTGAGACTGCGGACTGAGCCCGGGAGTGGGCTCTGCGCTCAGTGGGGAGTCTGCTTTAGATTCTCTCTCCCTCTTCCTCTGCCCCTCCCACTGGTGCTCTTTCTATCTAAACTAAATAAATAAATCTTAAAAAGGAGAGAGAAAAAGTAACATGAAATATAACGTGAGAAAACAAGGAAGAACCCCCTTAGATGTGTACTTAAGTTATCTTTCCTTGTGATTACAAGTTAGTTGAAAGACTGTATCCCATTGACTCATGGTTGGCCTTACCCATAAAAAGGACCAGTTGTCCTGAGACAGCTTCCAGAATTATCTGTGAATATTTCACACCATCATCAGTATTTATTTAGGTTTCTGTTTGTCAAAACCCAGCAAATAGAACGAACCTATGTCTTGTCTTCTTTTTTTTTTTTTTTTTTTTTTTAGATTTTTAAATTTTTTTATTAGACAGAGACAGTGAGAGAGGGAATGCAAGCAGGAGGAGTGGAGGAGGGAGAAGCAGGCCCCCCGCTGAGCAGAGAGCCCAATGAGGGCTAGATCCCAGGACCCTGGGATCATGACCTGAGCTGAAGGCAGACGCTTAATGACTCAGCCACCCAGGTGCCCCTGTCTTGTCCTAAGATAGGTACTTTTCATCCTTTTTAGCTCTTCTTCATAGTCATCAAGGAACTCAGGGGCATCTGCTAGTATCTTGCCTGTTGCCTTTTCCTCATATGCTCCTTGACTAGCACAGCAAGAAGCCTGAGGAGAAGTGCACAGAGACAGGCAGAGCTGGAAACACAGCACTCGGTGAGGAGCACACCACAAAGGCCTCAAAGGCCATTATTACATGTCTAAAGTAGGTCATTTGGAAGTAAGAGATTTAGAGCTTTGATTTTCCATTTCATTTTAGAAAGGAAAAAATTTATGTTAAAACAGATTTATTATTGTATTTTAGAAATACATCTGGGGCACCTGGGTGGCTCAGTGTGTTAAGCCTCTGCCTTTGGCTGAGGTCATGATCTCAGGGTTCTGGGATAGAGCCCCCACATTGGATTCTCTGCTCAGCAGGGAGCCTGCTTCCCCGCCCCCCTCTGCCTGCCTCTCTGCCTATTTGTGATCTCTCTCTTTCTGTCAAATAAATAAATAAAATCTTAAAAAAAAGAAAGAAAGAAAGAAAGAAATACACCTTACAACAGACAAATTCATAGAGATAAAATATAGAATGGCAGTTTCCAGGGGTTGGGGCTGGGGACAGGGAGAGGGAAGTTTTTTAATGGGGAGAGGGTTTCAGTTTTCTAAGATGCAAAGAGTTCTGGAAATCATTTATACAATATGAATGTACTTAAAACACCAAACACTTCAATGATTAAGATGTATAAATTTTGTCATGTGTATTTTGTCACAATTAAAAATAAACTTTAAAAAACTCAACAATAAGAAAATGAAAAACTTGCTTAAAAAATGGGGATAATATTTAAGTAAACACCTTAACAAGGATGATATACAGATGGCAAATAAACATATGAAAAGATCCTCAACATCACATGTCATTAAGGAAATCCAAAGTAAAATAACAAGATACCTATATACCTATTAGAATGGCCAAAATCCAAAACACTGACAACACTAAATGGTGGCAAAGATAGGGAGCAACAGGAACTCTCACTCACTCCTGTTGGGAATAAACAATGGCATAGCCACTTTGGAAGACAGTTTGGCAGTTTTTTATAAAACTAAACATGCCCTCCCATATGATCCAGCAATCACAATCCTTGGTAATTACCCAAAGGAGTTGAAAACGTGTTTATACAGAAACCTGCATACGGATATTTATAGCAGCTGTATTCATAATTGCCAAAACTTGGAAGCAACCAAGATGTCCTTCAGTAGGTGAATGGCTAAACACACTGTGGCACATCCAGACAGTGGACTATTATGCAGTGCTAAAAAAGGAATGAGCTCTCAGGCCATGAAAAGGTGTGGAGGCATCTTAAATGCATATTACTATGTGCAAGAAGCCAATCTGAAAAGGCTGCATACTGTGATTCCGACTATATAACATTCTGGAAAAGGTAAAAGTATGGAGATGGTAAGATGATCTGTGATTGCCAGAGGTTAGGCGGAGAGAGGGATCAATAGACAGGTCACAGAGGAATTTTAGGGCAGTGAAACTGCAGACGACCCCAAGGAACACGAGTGTCAACTGCGAAGGTCCATTTTTTTATAGGTCGATTTTTTCTGATAAATATAATAGAGTATGGTAAGTGCATTTCTTCTTTCTTATGATTTTCTTAACAACATTTTCTTTACTCTAGCTTTCTTTATTGTAAGAATATAATATATGGTATAGATAATATACAAAATATGTGTTACTGACTGTCTGTGTTATTGGAAAGGCTTCCAGTCAATAGTAGGCTATTAGCAGTTACGTTTCTGCGGAGTCAAAAGTTCTGTGTTGATTTTCAACTGCGCAAGGGCATTGGCAACCCTAACCTCCATGTTGTTTGAGTATCAACTGTACTCTTACGGTGCAATAATGATGGATACGTGTCATACATTTTCTTGAACCCATCAAATACACAACACTAAAAGTGAGCCCTAATGTAAACCACAGCCTTCGGATGATAACGAGGTGCACAAATGTACCAGTCTGATAGGGATGTTGTAATGGAGGAAACTGTGCATGTGTGTGGACAGGGGTATGTGGGAAATCTCTTTACTTTCCACTCATTTTTTCTGTGGACCAGGAACTGCTCTAAAAATTCAAGTCTACTAAAAAAAAAAAAGTGAGGAGCGCCTGGGTGGCTCAGTAGGCTGAGTATCTGACTTGGTCAGGTCCTGAGATCAAGCTCTGGGTCAGGCTCCTTGCTCAGCAGGGAGTCCACTTGAGATTCTCTCTCTCTCTCTCTCCCCTCCCCACGCTCTTGCACTCTCTCTCTCACAAACAAACAAACAAATAAATAAATACATCTTAAAAAAAAAAAAAAGTAAGTGCCATTGCTATTTCCTAGGACAGCACCAAAATTTTGTCTTCCAGGGTGCTGATCCATCAATCGATTTTTGTTACCCAACACATCAGCTAGAAGACAAATCAGTAAACACGCAGAACTACACACCCAGTTTCATATACATTTCTATCTCCAGGGCAAGAAAAACAAAACTGGAGCTCCACACTTGAGCACAGAGTATAAACAGAGTTCAGAAGCTGAAGTCAGTTGGGTTTAGCTTCTCATCCCAGTTTAGTCACTTGAGAGTTACACGGCTTTGAGTACATTCTGGAGGATTGGAGCCTCAGGTCTGTAAAGTGAAAACAAGACCGACCTCAAAAATTGTTTGGGGATCCAGTGCCACAAGGGCAGCATTTAGCACATGGTAATTCCCAGTCTTCTGGGACTGTGGCTCAGCCTATGCCTTCGTGTGACAGTCTGTCCTCTCCCCAAAGAATTAAGATCACATGGCCAGAAGTGTGTGATTCCAGGTTGCTTAATCCCACTAAGACAGCTGACAAATTCAAAATTAGAGGGTCAAGCATAGCTCTTAGGACATTAGAAAGGTATTACTAGGGGCACCTGGGTGGCTCAGTCAGTTAAGCATCTGCCTTCAGCTTAGGTCATGATCCTGGAGTCCCAGGGTCAAGTCCCTAATCCAGCTCCCTGCTCAACAGGGGGTCTGCATCTCCCCCTGCCCCTCTGCCTTCTCCTGCTCTCTCTCTCTCTCAAATAAATAAATAAAATATATTTTTTTTAAAGTTATTAGTAAATGTGTTTGGGGAAAGCGGGGCCAGGGGAGAAGCTGAAGGAAGGCCTTGATCTGGGTGAGTGGCTCATCCGAGGGGCCACCAACCAGTCAGCAACTGGTGTCACAGAGGATGGGAATACTTGGTCCCCAGCAGGTCCTTGTCTGTCGGCTTCCACCGCAGCTGCATAACCAGCAGCAGCTTGGCAGGGGCGGGGGGGGCGGGCAGCAGGGCTCCTGGTGGCCTCCCAGAGTGCCAGGCTCAGTGAGATCAAGCAAGGGGGAGATCAAAGCACTTCCCAGGGTGACCCAGGGACCTGTGCGGGTGGGAAGAGAAGATGACAGGTGGGAGTACTTCAGCCAGTTCTCAGCTCACTCGAGAATGCCTCATTGTGCCCTGCCGTTCCCCGACTTTGAAACGGAGTCATTTACTTAAAATCTTTTACAAGCCGTCAGAATGTCTAAAACCCAAAGATTTTCACCTGAATAGAAGCCAGAAATCTTTAGAATCTCATTAAGATTCCAATAAATTAAACTACTTTAAATCTCTGGATGCCGTCCATGGCTAAGGGTCACAGTCACTTTTCTCCCCGTGTCCTTGACTGAGCAAAAACCAGAGTGCATGATTGGTCAAGTGTGTGTCCCAATACTGTCCCTTGGGGTGGAGGTGGGGGTGCAATGGGCTGATTGGCACTTGGCCACGGCTGAGACACTTTGCAGAAGAGAAGGGCAGGGGCAGGCAGCAGACCACTGAGGGAGCCACCTAGCATGGCTGTGGGGCAGGATCCATGCCAGCACAGGGAGGACCCCAGACCCCTTAATGTTAGGCCTCCTACCCACTTCAGCCACCCTGGACTCCTTCACTCCAGATCTGGGCCGACAGGCATGCAAGCCAGCAGCATTGTCAGCTTTCACTTGTGATCCCTGGGGCATCAGTGTGATGCTCAGAGGGCCAGTCTTTCCAGACATCCAGAGATTTAAGACTACATCCCCCGACTGTGTTCACAAGAGGGAGCCCATTACAGCAACTACAGCAACTGTTTCTCCATATTTGCTTTTCACCTTTACTGAAAACAAAAAGAAAAGGTTGAAGCCACTGGTAAGTGAGACTCGTTTGTAAGTTGGGGAGTAGAGAGAGGAATCTATTTATCGTGTCGTGGATTTTGTTTTCTTTCCCTCCCTGGGCCACTATCATACTGAACCTCGACCTTCTCCTTCCCTTGGAGGGCTCATCCACTCTTCAACCGGCTTCAGTGGCCACTACTATCCAGAGACTCTTGTGCCAACAGTTTCTACCCACTCTCTCTTCTGGAATTTAGATCTGCTTCTCCTGCTTGCAGAAACTTCCACTTGGTATCTGCCATGAAAAGGTCTTCCAGAGAATGCAAAATTCGACCTCCATTCCTCTATGTCATTCTTCCTCTGAACTATTTTCTCCATGATTCATGCCAGCCGCTGAGCTGAACCCTCAAACTCACCCTCGCTACCGCCACGATCCTCTGCCTCCTTCCCTGAACTACTTCTGGCCACTCACCATGGCCTGCTGACCCAGCCACTGAGCTCATCTCCTAAAACCATCCCTTTGTGGGTGTTTTTACTATCACGCAGACCCGGGTTCTTTTATACAGTCAAGCTGGGACAATTTCAATCATTTTCCAATGAATAGCCTGTGATATTATGATTCATAATAATAAGCAATGTTGTATATCTTTTCATCTGCATCCATGGGCAGAGTTCCACGTGGACACGTATGGCACATAGCTCCCAACACTTTGTCATCTCCTAAGTGATAAGAGCCATGGGAACCTCCTTTGTTAACAATATTTGATCTTTCGTCCAGGGCTCCAGATGTAACTCCTAAACAGCGAGGCGATAGGAGTGTCTTGTTAGTTATAATAAGCCCTTTCAATCTGAACTTTAAGCTCATTAGGCCGTTTGGGGGAAGCCTCTAGATAATAACCACCAAGACCTGGTTGCTGGGGAAACGACCACGTGATTGGTGAGTTGGAACTTTCAGCCCCACCTCCTGACTTCTGAGAAGGGGAGCTGGGCTGGAGGTTGCGTTAACCACCAATGGCCAAGGCTTCGATCAGTCATGCCTACCTAGGGCAGCCTCCATAAAAAACCCTACCTGAAAGGGTTCAGAAAGGCTCCAGGTTGGTGTGCTGATGTGCTGGGAGGCTGGCAGGTTCGGAGAGAACGGGGAAGCTCCACACCCCTTCCCCCACACCCCGCCCTGGGCCTCTCTTCCATCCGGCTGTTTCTGAGTTGTATCCTTTTACCCTAAACTGGTACCTTTTTTTTTTTTTTTAAAGATTTTATTTATTGACAGAGAGACACAGCAAGAGAGGGAACACAAGCAGGGGGAGTGGCAGAGGGAGAAGCAGGCTCCCTGCTGAGCAGGGAGCCCAATGCAGGGCTCGATCCCAGAACCCTGGGATCATGACCTGAGCAGAAGGCAGAAGCTTAATGAGCCACCCGGCGCCCTTAAACTGGTACTCTTCTAAGTAAACTGTTCTCCTGAATTCTATAGGCTGTTCTAGTGAATTATTGAACTGGGGAGGGGTTTGTGGGAACCTCTGATTTATAGCTGGTGTGATAAACTGGACTCGAGACTGGCATCTGAGGGGAGGCGCCGTCTTGTGGGATCAGAGCGCTCAACCCATGGGATCCCATGCTGTCCAGGTAGATAAAGTCAGAATTGAGTTTGTAAAAAACTCCACTGACTTTCCCTTGCATGAGTTACCAGATGAGTATAGGACGTCCCGTTAAGCTTGAATTTCAAATAACACATCTATTTTTTTAATATGACTATGTCCCATGTGATATTTAGGACATAATTCTGCTAAGTTATTTCTTACTGATGTGAAATTTAAATTTAACTGGGTGTCATATTTTATTTGCCAAATCTGACAACGCTACCCCTTGCCTACTTAACAGAAGTCAGACCACTCATGTGGCATTTAAGACTTTCTACCATTTGACCTTTTCCCATAGCCTTCTCCCACTATCCTTACAGTCAGACTTGTCTACTCCCTACTTTGGCAAGAATTGTCCTCCAGCCCAGGGCTTCCCCTTCCTCTCTTTGCCTGTTTAAATCCAATCCTCTTTTAAGCTCCCTTTCTTCCACGAATCCCTCCCTGGGCTCTCTGACAGCCAGCACTCTGAGCCCATGGAGTCTGTCTACTACATGGATCTGATCTGGTTAAGACACTATGGAATATTAACAGCTCCCTGGGATTTGGTAACCCCAAGAGCTAGGGATGCTTTGGGCCCTAAAAGGCACTATGCTCCTTACCTGGGCAGGACCAGGAAAGCTCCAGTCCCACAGAAAGACTAGTGGCAGCAGCGCTCACACTCAGTAAGCAGCTCACTGGGAGTCGTTTGGCACATCCCGCAGGGGGTAGGAGGGAAGTCCTCCCTGCCAAGGGAGCCCGGTCACACGAAAGTGAAGGAGAAGGCAGGTAGGGGCAAATTCAACATCTGTAAAAGGCACATTCCTGCCGATGACAGATTCTCCCTCTTGAAGCTAGGGTCCTTCGGGCTCCCCACTTTGGGCGAAACACCCCCAATTTCTGCAGCTCTCCCCATGTGACAGGGCTTACAGCCTCCACCCGCTTCCCTTGGACAGTCTCAAGTCAATCGGTATTGCTTATTAAAAAAGCAGACCCAGAGCCAGATCGCACACTCCGCAGTTAGGTCGCCAGGGTCAGTGCAAAAAATGAAACAACTGATTCCCTTGACCTGAATCCTGCGCTTCTCAGGGGACACATGAAATTGAACTAGGTGTTTATCACCCTTATCATTTTCAGGTTTTATATTTAGCTCGTGACTCAGCAAAATGCTCAAATCTTTTTCTCATAAATTGTTGTCAAGGTAGACTGCCTCTGACCTATCCTTGAATTCTCAAATGGAAATAAGCAGCTATGACATGTCTCCTTGATTTTAGGTCTGTATTCAAGACCATTCAAAACCCGGCTCCAGCAACTATCAGACTGGCCATCTTTCCCATTTTGTGCTCTCTGCAAATCCAATGAGCATGCCCTTGAGCCTCCTGTCTCCACTGGAGGCTCCACCGACGGGCCCTGGGTGGTCAACTGAAATTCATCTGCCGCTGAAGAAGTGTAGCGCATTTCTTCCCATAAGAGACACGAGACAGCACAAGGACCCCGACATTTTGAAAGGGAGTCCATGCCGTGCTCAGTGGGCTGGGAGGCAAGCTGTAGAAATTGCTTAGTGCCCTGGAATCAGTTGTTGGCCAGCCCACGACGGCGCACAGTTAGAAGGGAATAGTAAGGGATCCACGTTCCCCTTCTGGGCATTCTACCAATCTTGAAGTAGCCCTACAAGCATCTTCTCCACCTCTCATGGGCTCAGCTCCTCCTCCGTCACTTGCTCCTCTACAGAAGCTGAGCCGCAGGCACAGACCCTTCCCCACCTAGCAAATGCCTCCTCACATTGTACCCGGAGCGCCAGGGTGCTTCCACCCACACCTTCCCAACGAATTTGAATCGTTCCGCTCCTTTCTCTTCTCAGACAGCACGTTGCTAAGTTACAGGAGATAATTAGGAACAGGTTTGGGAGCTCATTGCAATTCCAGTCACGGTGCTCTCTCTCTGCCCCCCTCTCTCTTCCTAAGGAGCACGAGGCGCAGGAGGAAAATGTTCGTTAAGCCGAACCTTCATTTTTAAAGCAGGTAACTCAGGTGCTGGGCATGGCGCAGCGGGCTGTCGCAAACCGCACAGATGAAGGGATGTCGTGGAAATCCATGGAACACGTAACTGGACTCCCACCCTGCTTTGAGGAAAATGTCAGAAAAGGCCCTGGTCTCTAGATGGCGATTGTTTGTGCCCGGTGACAAGGGATAGAGCAGCCAGGAAATGAGCAGTTAAACCTTGTAATTCTAAAGTAGCAGGTGGAATCATTCTAATCACCATTTGGCTAAACGTGGTATTTTTCAAACCGGTAAGAACAGGCTGGTGTCTGAAAAGTGACTCCCTTTGATTTCCCAAGCAATCCTTTCAGGACAGATCAGAAGAAAGCAGAGTTTTAATCCACTCTGATTAATATTGCAAAATGAGCTTCCCTGACACCTGGAATATCACTCTCTACACCAATGATGAAAGAGGACAGCTCAGAAATTTAGGGAAATCCAATAAAACTTCAACCACCTGCAAGCAGAGGGAGGTCAACATTGTCTCTCTGAGGTTGGGGTCCCCCGTCACTCCCTGAATGACCTGGTGCCCTCTGGCCCAAGCCAGACCCACCCTCCTGTGACCCCACTGACTTGTTTGTGATTTGCAGGTCTCCATTTTCTCACACTTCCCGAGGAGACAGAGCTGAGGCTGCCTCAGAGGGGCAAGGCACCCTTTGGATGCCAGGAGCTGATGTTTCCTGCATTTGTCACTGGGCATCTGTGTCTTCTACTCTATTTTCCTGGGAGCTCTCCATTTGCTGGTGCAGGACCTACTCGGTCCCCAGATTATTTATTGATGCCTTTCTCTCCCTAGGCCATAAGCACCTCGAGGCTGGAGAGTGCCACATTCATCTTTGTAACAATAGACGTTTTTGTTGAACACATAATTTTTCGCCCTCAATCTGAAGCTGTAATTCCTGGTCTGCCTTGAAAATCTTGGGCTATTCCAAATATTAACCATTTAGATTTATACTCTAAAGTCCTGAGGAAAAACTGCACAAAAATACTATTCCGATGGATTAAAGAGGTCTCTAGAAAGGCAACCCTTCCCTACTGAGATTACTTAGGAGTCTTTGGGTTTTGTTGTCATTGTATTTATGTGGGAATGATGCAAAGATCTCATTTTTAGCTCAGGTCCGGTTGCATATAAGGGTTTCTGGGGCTCTCTGACCACCCCTCTATGATGGGCAAAACTCTGCAGAGCACTACTCACTCACCTCGAGGAGAGTTCTCAACCAATGTCACCCTCCCCTGTCACAGTTAGTTGTATGATTTTAATAAAATGAACGTAGCACATTCGGTAGTACATACATTTCAAGTCACACGGAGCTCAGTACCAGTGACTGATGTCAGCTCAGATCCTGCCTCTGTTACAGGAGAGCTGTGTGCCCCTGGATGAGGAATGTACCCCTTCTGAATCTGCTACCCTCACCTATCATTAAGATGTTGGTACACAACTTGCAAAGATGTAATTGTTTTGGATTCTGCACATGAAACGACTAGCAACACGCTTGGCAGATAGCTGATGTTCAATAAGTGGCAGTGGGCATTATTATTACTATGATTCCAAGTACCAAGCTGATAATACGAAGAGAGTGAAGGGCTGCTGTGAGTGGAAATGGTGCAGCCATCCGAGGGCATTGTGGCAGCAGAACTCAGGGAAATTAGGTGAACATATGACTTAGGACCCATAAATCCACTTTTAGAAGAAGACTCCCAGAGAGCACAGCAGAAGGAACGAGACTCAGGTGACTGATTGCAGCCTTCTCCGTAGGTGGGCCGAGTGAAAGGCAGCCTAGGGTTTCACTCGGGGAATGGATGAGAAAAACAGTGGCTTCCCCTGACAGAAGATGGAAGCAAATGAAGGAATCAGCCAGAGGTACCATCAGAAATATCCCCTGGTCCTTATTTATTTCTTAAAATTTTCTATTTTTTAAAAGTAATCTCTCTACCCAACATGGGGCTCGAACTCACAACCCTGAGATGAAGAGTTGCACGCTCTACCAACAGAGCCAGGCAGGCACCCCCATCTGCTGGTCTTTAAAACACAGTCTGCCATTTATTAAAAATTAAGAAACAGGATGAATCCCACAGCACACTATTACTATGGCTATCGCTATAAATTTCAAAGCCTACATTCATGTAACCATGCTCTGTACTCTATGAAGATCTGTATAGATACAACGACATGTGCGAACGTATAGGAGCAGGGACTTAAGGGTCGGGGTGGGGGGTGGGGCGAAGGTTAATGAGAGAGGAGTGAGGAAGAAGTGGGAGCAAAATGAATAAAATAAAACAAGAGAAGGCCTTTCTAGACTATTCGTGAACTCAAACAAGGAACGCATCCTTTTGCTTTGTTAGAAAAAAACCATACTGGTCTCTACTGTGTGTCTTGGATAAAGACACTTGAAAGAAAATAACAAGGACAAAATGGAATCCTTGGAGACTCCTCCTTATATCCACAGCACCTAGAATATGATAGGCAGAAAACAAGTGCTGGAATGAATGGATAAAAAAAGACATATTTGCATTCACAAAGAACTTTTCCTCCTTTAGGTCCCAGAAACTGACAGAACCCTTGGGATGACAGAAGGAAGTTTGAGAACTTGCTAGGAGGCACCACCAGTGCCTCTAGAAGATCAGGATAGAGGAAAAGAGGCACATCAGAGTTGGGTCTCCAAGCCTCAAGGAGGCTGATTTCATCTTTGGAGGGAGATAAACCTTAAGCAGAGGAAACAATAGGAATAACCCATGGGAGATGGAAAAGCACAAAATTAGCCAGTGTGTTGGACTCTGAACTCTACAAAACCCAGAAGAAGATGACTCTGCTTGTTACAGGGTAAGGTACACGGTCTGCCAAGCTGTATAATTGATATTCTATGACATCAGGGTCGAGGGCCAAATCCCAGGCCTAATTGCAAATTTAAGGGGAAATTAGCTTCTGCGATGATATATGGCCTGTCAAAACTAATGGATTCCAGGTTCTGGCTGGGCTCAAATTCCCAAATGCAAATGTGCACAATGACTCCAATATTTTCTTCCTACCCCATTCTGTATTTATTGGGTGAGAATGTGCCTTTTGAGCATTTTATCCATTTTGAAACAATGAGGCATGTGATGGTGGCAAGTGATCGGAATCAAACAGCGTGTCCAATGCTTTGTTTTAATTTCTGATAAGTCCTTGGTACCTGCTTAATCTCTTCACAGGCCATTCATTCCATAGCGGGAGATTATCCCATCTGCTGTGTTGTCCCTACTGGTCTGTTGTCCCAAAACTTTTGGGGTATGTTTTAAAAATCTTTTTCTAGGTATTTCTGTTCTGACATACAGAGCTAAAGGAGACAGATGGTCATAAGGCAAAGATGAACTTTGGGGTTAAAAGGGTTTGAGATTTAGATTGGCCTCTTGCCAATTTTAACATGGAATTACTTCTCATTTCTGGTGTCATTTCTTTTCTGAGACATCGATGTTTACAAATCAATCCTACAGCAAGAAACATTGTCAGACGTGAATTTGAGAGTCATAGCATCTTTAGAAAGACGCTGGCTGGAGATAGAGCCTGACTTTCTGACTTAGTGAAAAATGCACGTGGCTATGCTCAAGAATCACCATCATCAACTAAGGGACAGAAGCAGGAACCAGAAAAGTGCTGGACATCATACCTGGTAGGAAAGGCCTCTCACTCAAGCCCTCAGTACTCCGCTGCTCCAAATCAGAATCATTAGATATCTGCACATTTTAAGTCTCAAGTCAGGATTCTCAGCTAAACCTTCTAGAAAGACCCTCTGAAGGCAATGAGCAACCAGGTCGGCAAAGAAAGTTCAACAAGCATCTTTCAAGTGGAAAAGTCCAGACCAGAGCTCTCTTCTACTCTCCTTCTCTGACTTTTTCAATTAGTTCTGCATCATGATGCCAGAGTAACCTTTTCTAAGAGTATCCGGCATCATGCCATCCCCAACCCAATCCTATCTCTGTTGAAAACCTTTCAGTAGTTCTGTGGCGTTCTTGGTATAAAGATAAAATCCCACTGTGACTTCCAAGGCTTTACATGGTCTGGCCCTTATTTATATCTCCAGACTCATTTCATGCCATACAATTTCTACAGTAGCCACACTGGCCTTCTACACATCCTGCTACCTTACGCCACAGGGCCTTTGCACATGTTCTCACTGACAGGGACGTTCTCACTCTCATCTTCCACTGCTTCCTACTCATTCTACAGTTCTCGAGTAAATATGACTTCCTCTAAGAACTCCTCCCTGATTCTCTAGTTAGATCAGATGCCATGATAGGCTTATAGCACTCTACACCTGCCTCAGAGCACTTGCCAACTCTAATTTTACATTCACTGACTGATGATCTGGTGGGTTTTCCCCCTGAATCATAAACACTGAGAGGACAGAGGCTGCGTCCATCTTGCAAACTGTTGTGCCCACAGTCTCTGGAACAGTCATGTCTTTAATAACTGCCTAAATGGATAAAGGAATGGATGAACCAACCCGGGCCAAAACCCACTTACACAATTGGGACTGCAGCCTTAGGGCAGAGGTTAGAAGGCTGTATGGACAGATGGCAGGATTATGGTTTTAGTAACATGACCTTTGATCATGCAACACCTATTTCCCAAGCACATCTACTGGGAAATGGAGACATGGCTGGGCAGTCACAGCAAGTAGCAAGGACAGGTTACTGAGGCCCTCGTGTGCTGGACACTGCTCTGGGCTTCCCATGGTGTCTCCGGAGGCTGACAGCGTAGGTCTGCATTGCGCTGGCTTAGAATCTTACTTAGCTCCACCACTTACTAAACTGTTTCCTTAAGCAAAGTGCTCAAGTGCCAGAGACCTCCCATTCCTCATTTGTAAAATGGGAAAATGACAACATTAACTTCAGACTGGTATTGTGAGGTTTCGATGAACTATGTGTGTCAGTTACAGTGATATTTGGCACATGGTAAACATTACAAGTATCGCAGCTGTTATTAACATTCTTGTTTCAAGCACAAGGAAACTGGGAATCAGAAGGATTTGATGACTTTGTTGAAAGACTCACAGTGAGAAAAATGGCTAAGTTAGAACTCAACCAGGATGAGTCTGCCTCCAAAGTCTTTCTTCTCCTGACGCTGTTTGGTTTAGAGGCTGGGAGCTCTGAGCCCCTAGACTGAAGGTCTTTGGTGTCAGCACATGAGCTAGACTGGGTCAGCTGTGGCGTAAGAACCAGCACAAGAAGACGTACAGGAGGGCAGGCAGCCAGCTGCCGAGTTCTGGCCACAGTTGCCCAGATCAAGTCAAGTTTCCAGGACAGGAGCAGGGCAAGGACCACGTGATGAGACCAGGAAGCTCCATCAAAATTCACAGTGGCTGGGACCAGTTGGCAAAGTTAGTGTGGGATGAACAAGATGGCTGGTGACACTAGGCCAGGCCAGGCCTCGGAAGGCTGTGGATGGAGAATGGGATTATTCCTGAAGCTCTAGGCTTCAGGCACTAGGTTTGCAGGAGGGAGGAATGAAGGATCCAGCCATGGGAACAGAGTTGTGGGGCCAGTCAGGGTCACAACAGTGCTGGGGCCCCTTCTGAGGCATCAAGCCAGGGATGGAGGTCAGAGAGTGGCAGGAAGAGTCTTATCCTGATGTACCACATGGGAGCCGGCCATGAATTTTCCCGCGGAAGCGTAGTTATGCATGACATTGGGATCTACAGGCAGTGTTTGAAGTCCTACAGTATAGGACTTCCTAGATTTCCCAGTACAAATGCAATTTCAGTATTCTGTTCTTTTGTTGTGGTAAGAACATACGTACTTGCCAAATCATGAATCTCAATTTGGGGTTCAGAAAATATGGCCCCTATAACTATAGTTCAGCTCGATTGTGAATTAAACCAGCTCTTGTGGACTGGAACTGGGAGTCAGATTCCTATTTCTATTTCCTGTGGGAAAATTCCTCCCAACTTCCAAAGAACTTTTGGAACAGAACCCACTTGTAGGCTGGGCACTGCCTACCCAGTGGAAAAAACCATTTGCTGATTATTAAGTTCAACGATAATGATATTGTGCCCCTCCTTGACATTATTCCACATTCCCTTCAGCCACAGGACATGGTATTTTAACAAAAACCAGAAATACCAAAAACTGTGGCTTGACAAGGAACCCACGGTCCCTTCAACAATATATGAATTAAAAGGAGAGAGCTTGCCATTTTCTGACTGAAAGCTCATGGCTCTTGAGAACATAGCAAGGTTAATGGGGGTCATCCTGCTCGGGGACACGTCCTTGGGGACACATCTTTACATGTGCCAGCCCACCAGTCTAGCTAATGCACAAGGACGAGAGGAGTCTCACCTGCACTTCAGGAGGACCTTGGTGTGTCTTTCTCTGTCTCTGTCTCTCTGTGTATCTCTCTCTGTCAAATAAATAAATAAAATCTAAAAAATAAAATAAAATCACAGGGCCTGGGACCAGTTGAGTATAATTAGTGTGGAATGAACAAGATGGCTGGTGACACTAGGCCAGGCCTTGGAGGACTGTGGATGGAGACTGGGGTTATTCCCGAAGCTTGGGATGGCACTAGGCTTGCAGGAGGGAGGAATGAAGGATCCAGCCATCGGAAGAGTTGTGGGGCCAGTCAGGATCACAACAGTGCTGGGGCCCTTCTTGAGGTATCAAGCCAGAGGTAGCTGGCTCGCTCAGCTGCCTTTTGCTTGGCTTCTGCCTTCTTTTCTTGGGGGCAGGAAACTAAGCAGGACATTCTAGACTTTTTTGTTGCTTGTGAACAAGATCCTTCCCTCTCTTTCCCTTCCCCCACTTCCATCTCACAGTATTACCTCTGGCCTTAGATCCAACACTTTATATCCACACAGCACCACAGCAAACCGTGGATAACCAGAGCCACAGAAACCCCTATGGCCTTGAGTTTTCACGTCTCCCATTCTGCTGGTTTGTGCATAGTCATTTTTCCCCACTACCAAAGAGCTTTGCTTCATTTTTTTGCACAAATGATACCAAAACAAGAATGAGGAAACAAAACAATAACAAAAACCAGTAAATTGTTCTAGCCCTTGGAACATCTGTGTTCCTGAGTCCTTGCCCCGTGGCCAACATGCTTTACCTCTGATCAACTCAGTTTTGCATCTATCACTCAGTGATGGAGCCCTCACCCGACACAAGGCTATAACTTGTCACATGAAGATGAATCACTCTTATCCCAGAAGGAGTTCAGTCTGCAAAGCTTATAATCAGTATGGACACTGGAATTCACTCAACTTTAATGAGGGAAACTGAATACATGATTTCCCAGTGGAATGTACTCCTTGTCCATGAAGCAGGCAAATGGACAGCCGCCATGTTCTTCACCAGTTCTTTAGCACACTGAGTAGAATAATTTGATTCTAGAAGTGATATAAAACAGATTTCAATTGACTATCTCCAAACTGGATACCTGGCCCTGAGTTACAAAAATAAAATCCTAATTCCTAATACACCAGGACCCTAATTTTCAACTTCTCTGAGTTAGCTGGCATGCCACATAGCTGGTTTGGTCACATACTGTATTTACAGCTGTTCTTAAATGGCTAAAACACATAAAATGCTATATTTCTGTTTCTACTTAATAGGTGGAAAAACATGTTTATATGAGAAAAAGGAAATGGTCAGCTTAGTTTGGGCAGCACATTCTAAAGATACTGATAGGAACAGAAGGCCTTACAGAAAATCAAATGTTTCTGCCACATGATTTCCTTTTTTTTTTTTTTCTATTCTAGACCATTTTTGTTCCTAATTCTGCTACAGAATTTTTTCTTTTTTCTTTTTTTTTCCCAAAGATTTATTTATTTGAAAAAGAGAGCGCACAATGGGGGAAAAGCAGAGGAAGAGAATCTTCAAGCTGACTCCCTGCTGAGCACATAGCCAGATGCGGGGCTCGATCCCACAACCCATGAGCTCATGACCCAAGGAAAAACAAAAAGTTGGCTGCTTAACCAACTGAGCCACCCAGGCGCCCCAGAAATTTATTCTTCTATGGGCGTATCTCTTCCCCAGGAGTTTATCAATAAAGAGCAACAGAAAAGAGGCAGATGCTTCTGAAGACTTCTCTTTCCCTTCCATCCAGGAGTGTCTCTAAAACACAGATAACCCTGTGACTGGCAGCAGAGTGACCAGAGCTTCCTGTCCAGGTATCTTTTGCACTCCTGATTTGGAGGGCAAGATGAAAAACTTTCACTCGTTTTAACTTCAGCTGAAATTACAGACAATCTTCAAGTTTCTTGGAACTAAATACTTAACTTTCATGAAGCTGGATAAGCAACTTTGTCATAACCTTTCCAATTCCATAAAGTAGAAACAATGCCAGCATTATAGCTAATCTAATCAGCAAACACAGCAGAACGTAATCAGAATAGTGCGTGGTCATTAGAAATAAGAGAATATTTTAGCCACTCTGCTTAGCTCTTGGGTTTATGTAAACCCTTGGCTCAATGGAGAGAATTTCCCTATGTTAACATCTGCTTTATTTTTAATTTTTTTAATGTAAAATTCTAAGTTGGCCAGGCTTATTCCTTTATGCATTCATTCACTGTTACGGCCAACAACTCTTTATCAAGCCCCTACAATTTGCTAACCAGAGTGCAAAGCACTGGGGATCTGACAGCAGAAAGTTAGCACGGGCCTCCGCTTTCGCAGAGCTTACATTTTAATGGGAGACTGGTGGTGAACAAAAAGTCAATGAATACTCAGAAGTTAGAGAGTAATAGGGGCTTTGTATGGATTTGGAAGAGATACTGTGGTAAAGAGAAACTAAACTGGGGAGTCAAAAAAGGTCTTTCTGGGGCACCTAGGTGGCTCAGTTGGTTAAGCGTCTGCCTTCAGCTCAGGTCATGATCCCAGAGACCCTGGATCGAGTCCCGAGTTGGGTTAGACTCCCAGTTCAGTGGGGAGCCTGCTTCTCCCTCTGCCCTGCCCCCAACCCCGACTCATTCTCATTCTCTCTCTCAAATAAATACATAAGATCTTCTTCTTTTTTTTTTTTTTTTAAGGTGTTTCTGAAAAAAGACATTTAAATTGGGCTGTAAATGGCAAGCAGGAACCAGCCGTCAAAGGTCAGGACACCACACATGGCAGCAGGAAGAGCACACTGAGCAAAGTCGCTGTAGTCCTCCGAGAAAGTGACAGAGGTCCCAAGACAGTGAATTCAAAGGCAGCACAGAGGAAGGTCTACACTCCAGAGCCAGACTCGCGCATTTGAATCCCAGCTCCACCACCAGGATTCAAGTATCACTGGAGTACGTTCTCTAACTCCTGTGAGGGTGTTTTGTTTTGGTTTTTTTTTTAAGATTTTATTTATTTATTTGACAGATAGAGATCACAAGTAGGCAGAGAGGCAGGCGGGGTGGGGGGGTAGCCTCCCCGCTGAGCAGAGAGCCCAACGTGGGGATCGATCCCAGGACCCTGGGATCATGACCTGAGCCAAAGGCAGAGGCTTAACCCACTGAGCCACCCAGGCGCCCTTCCTGTGAGGGTTTTGTAAACCTTTGTGTCCTTATTGGTAAAGTACGGATCATGATAGCTTCCCACTCAGATTTGTCACAAGGTTTAAAGGGACTCATATATGTTAGAATAATGCCCGATACATACTAAGCGTGATATAAGGGATGGTCACCATTTTTAGTACCAAAAGTGCCCCAAGTATATGCAATCATGATCACACCTGCGTTATTCACAATAGCTAAAAGATGTAAGTGACCCAGATGTTTACAGGTGGATAAATGCATAGACAAAATGTGGTCCTTCCACACAACGGAATGTTACTTGGCCTCAAAAAGGAAGGACATTTGGACATGCACCACACATGGATGCACCACGAGGACATTATGCTTTATGAAACAATCTAGTCACAAAAAGACAAACATTGTATGACTTCCCCTAATATGGGATGTCCAGAGTAGGCAAATTCACAGAGGCAGAGGGTAGAAGGGTGGTCGCCAGGGGATCAGGAAGGGGGACTGAGGGCTTAGTGTTTACTGGGGGCAGAGACTCAGGTTGGGAAGATGAAAAAATTCTGAAGATGGATGGTGGTGATGGTTGTATGACAATGTGGATATACCTAACATTACTAAACTAGACACTTCAAAAAGCTAAGATAGGAAAATTCAATGCTATGTGTATTTTAACACAACTTTTTTTTGAAACGCTAAAGGGGGCGCCTGGGCGTCTCAGTAGGTTAAGTCACCGCCTTCGGCTCAGGCCATGATCTCAGGGTCCTGGGATCAAGCTCGGCATTGGGCTCTCTGCTCAGCGGGAAGCCTGCTTCCCCCTCTCTCTCTGCCTGCCTCTCTGCCTGTTTGTGATCTGTCAAATAAATAAATAAAATCTTTTTTAAAAAGTGCTAAATATAAAGTACAATGTTCAATCATATCAGAGTAGAGATGGAGTAGCATTTAGGCGGTAGCCAAGGTTACTGGGACATGAGAAGTTGTACATCTCTAAGAGTTTCCACTCACATCTCAGTCTACACGACTGGGACCCCAGGCGTGTTCAGTTCACCGCCCACCTGCATAGTCCTGGTGACCATGGATGGAATTTTCACTCAAGACTATTTTCCTTCTCACAGCTCCCTGATGTAATAGCCAAGGTTCTTGTTATAAGCGACAGAAATTGTCAGGAGAGGAGTTTATTTAAAGGATATGATGTGGGCTCGAGAAGTAGGCCCAAGGCTAAGCATCCAGGAAGAGACCCCAAATCATGCCACAATACAGGGCTGCTTGGAAGACTGGGCCAGAGATGTCACTGCACCCCAAATGCCACTATTTACACCACTGTAGCTGTAACTACCACTGTCATCAGGACAAATGTCACTTATAGGTGGGACAGACTCTATGCCGCCACCCCCAAGAACTATATGCCTCAACTGTCACAGCAAGGATAAATTCCATGTGGAACTTCCTGTTCCAGATTTCTTACTTGTAGTTGGAATAGGACTGATAGATGAAAGTCACCGGTCTGTACCTTAACTTGATATGGCCAAGTGAGCTCTTGAGTTTCTCTTGGAGTCGTAGGATTCACAAATCTGGAAATTTTACAAAATAGCAAAGGTGAAAAGTACAGGGCAGCCAGAATCCTACCAAACATCCCCTACGGTCCACTCCACTTCTACCCTTCGAGCATCAACATACACTCTTCCTTCACAGTGAAACTTCACAACCATACGTGATCTAGAAAAATGACCACAAAGTTCCTATGATTGTCTCGGCAAGGAAAAACCTGATGTCCTCAAAATATCAATGATCCTTAAATCAACCTCTAAACTTAAGGAGATAAGAACTAATGGCATCAGTGTTGGGCAGGTTCAATTTGAAATGCTAAAGAGAAAGTCAAATCTAGAATCCAGGAGATGGTCTGGTTTGGATGTATGAATGGAGGAGTCACTTGTGCGTTAGGTTTGCTTTCTAACACAACTGCTGAGGGTGACATCTTGGCCAACACTTCATGGAGGAGGCAGAAGAAAAGGAGCCAACAGGGGATGCTGACTAGGAGGCTTGGGGAAGAACAAGGAGAGTAGTGAGGCCAGGGGAGCAGGGGAGCGGCCAAGAGTATCACAGGCACAGAGGGGTACAGAGACTGGGAAAGAAAAGAGTCTCTAGTCTTTGACGACGTTCCAGAACATAGCTTCACCCAAACCATGAATGCAAGCCAGAACTCAGTGGGCTGAATGGGGCATGAGTGGGAGGCACAGAGGGGAGGCAGCCAAGTCCACACCAACCCTGTTATGAAGTTCGTCTCTACAGGGAAGGGGAGGGATGTGCCAGAAGGCTTTATATAACAGAGTGGCTGATGTTTGCCCTGCGCATGAGCACACACTGTGTGGTCAACCTGCCTAGGCTTCAACGTGAACATTAATCATCCGTGTGCCCAGTTCAGACGTATGCTTGGTTTCTCATTTATCTTTCAGCAAAGGCTCCATTGAGTTTATTCAGGCACAAAGATTCTAGAGACTGTTTCAATTTAAAATGGTTCGGCAAATGGGCACTTAAATAGAGACAATGGTTTTGGCAATGATTTGGGGGCTTTAAGAAAAATAAATTTGCACCCGCAACTCAAGATATTTTTGTTTTGTTTTTCTGGGGTGAGTTATAAGCCATTTCTAAGAAAAGTTACCCAGCGACAGTCACTTACATCCTTGTGTGTTCGATTTTGTCGTTTCTCTAGTTCATTCTTACTTAATATCCTTGATTGGAAATGTGCGCTTCTATTTTCTATGCAAATTGGGGAAAGGGCATATGAACTGAATTATTAATATACCAAGCACATGTCCCATATTTATGCCAACAAAACCAGCAATAGCCTGCTGTCACCAGCTGCAGATCCTGATTTTTTTTTAAAGAATTTATTTATTTATTTAACAGAGAGAGAGAGAGAGAGATCACAAGTAAGCTAAGAGGCAGGCAGAAAGAGAGGGGGAAGCAGGCTCCCTGCCAAGCACAGAGCCCAATGTGGGGCTCGATCCCAGAACCCGGAGATCGTGTCCTGAGCTGAAGGCAGAGGCTTAACCCATTGAGCCACACAGGTACCAGATCCTGATTTCTTCATGTCTTCCAGCTACTAATGTAGCTAGTCATAAAGTATCTTCATGTCTTCCAGCTGTCATAAAGTGTATGTAGAGAGAATTCCCTTACTCCAAAAATCTTTAAAGTCTTGCAGTGTTAAGAATTTTGCCAACAGAAAGACAGCGCTTATGGGCTTCCAGAAAGATAGCAAAGTGGGTGACAATGCCAAGAGCCTCCTCCTCACTAGATGCTATGACATACGGAAGCCACAAAAAGTTTTAGCAGCAAAAATACCAGTGATGAATAGGAGATCTGACCTGACCCATGCCAGGTTGCTCTGTCTAAATTCGCAGGGCAGTGATGACAAGAGCAAGTTCTAGATCGCAGAGGGCTGAATTGGACCAAGGTTCACATCTGTGAGGGCCTGTTTTCCTGAGTTTGCCTCAGAGAAGCAAGGAGAAGGTGCCTGATTCCTAATCCTTTGCCCCTTCATCTGTATATTAGGGATAATCAGACCCACTTTACAGGTTTCCTAGGAAGACTGAACATGTCCATGCTGGTGGAGTCTCACTTGCACGCCTTGCACCAATGATGGTGGTGGCATCATTCTTATTCCACTTGAGTTCCGGCCACTGAAGTTCACCATAGCAGGCTGAGCTCCAACTAACTTCTGTGCCAGGCCCTTCCCCCCTCCCCCCGTGTGTGGCTTCCTGCTCTTTGGTCTTGCAGCTCTCTATTCCAATATGTCTAGAATGAGTTCTAGGCTCCTCTGAGTCTCCTGGGACATAGACCTCCCTTCTATAAAGAAACAATGCTGCCCTGTTCAATCAGCTTATGACAGCTAA
Organism: Mustela putorius furo; assembly: GCF_011764305.1. Taxonomy (NCBI): domain Eukaryota; kingdom Metazoa; phylum Chordata; class Mammalia; order Carnivora; family Mustelidae; genus Mustela; species Mustela putorius. Next base: position 5,499,989 of record NW_025422171.1, read on the forward strand.
GGCATCAGATTTCTTTCTTTCTTTTAATAATTTTTAAATTTTCATTTTTTTTAAGACTTTTGTTATTTGAGAGAGAGAGAATGAACAGTGGAGGTCAGAGGGAAAGAGAGAGAAGCAGACACCGTGTCAAGCAGGAGGCCCCATGTGGAGTTCAGTCCCAAGACCCTGGGATCACGACCTGAGCGGAAGGCAGGTGCCTAACCAACTGAGCTACCCAAGGCATTTGGGTAACCAACTGATGCCCAAAACATCTGTTTTCTCAGCACCTCTAGTTCTCATGACTATATGAAAGTCCTTCTCTGAACCATAAGTGTATTGGTCAAGGTTCACAGAGAAACAGAACCAATAGTGCATACAGAGATATAAATATAAAGAAAATATGTAAAGGATAGGCTTGTGTGACTACAGAGGCTGGCAAGTCCCAAGATCTGCAGGGCCATTCCTTTGGCCCCTGATTTGGCAAGGTGGAGACCCAGAAGAGCTGATGGATGAGTTGCAGTCTGAGTCCAAAGGCCTGAGAACCAAGAGAGGCAAGGATGCCGTTCTAGGTAAAAAACTGGCAAGTTTGAGCCCCAGGAAGGGCCAGTGTTTCAGTTTGAGTTCAAAGATAGAAAAAAAGGCTGATGTCCCAATCCAAAGGCTATTAGGCAGGAATTCTCTCCTACATTGGAGAGGCTCTGTCTTTTTGTTCTGCTTAGGCCTTCAACTGATGGGTTGAGGCCCACCCACCTTAAGAAGGACAATCTGCTTTGCTCTATCTACAACTGAAATATTAATCCCATTTAGAAAAACTCACAAATGCACCCAGAATAATGTTTGAACAAATATCTGTGAACACCCTATAGCCCAGTGAAGATGACATATGAAATTTACCATTGCAATAAGCATATAGTCCCAAGGCTCAAGCCTAGGCTAATCGTAAGATTCCACTAGCTAAAGGTGGACACATGACAAAACACTAATGAAGCAGACCAGATAAGTCATATACTGCGGACTTCTAGGAAAGGACATCCTTTTCTCTCTTTCTTTCATTGGGATGCCTAGAGCTACTGTAGCTGTTCACCATCCTGAAGAAGTCAGTATAAGGAGACCAGAGTGGGCCAGGAGAGTCCCAGAGGAATGCTATGGCCCTAATCAAGCTATATATAAAGTCTGATTACCTTGCAACATTTCCATTACCCATCCTCCACTGTGTGACCCAGTTTGGTTGGGTTTTCTGAAACTTGCAACATTTAGTCTAACTGGTCTATTTACTCCAACACTAGGATCAATTTTGTCAGCAATCTGCCCCTGTTCCTGAGTTCTGTCCCTGTATAAGCAGTCAGTATCTGGGACAATGTCCAACCTAAATTATGTACTGGACCTGGAAAGTCTCCCTCAAATGTCACCTCTGCCTAGTCTTACCAGAATGACCTCTACCCTGCCCTGCCAAATCTCAAGCAGAGAGGAATGATGTCCTAGAGTGAACCCCAATTTGGAACATTCCTTTGGCCCTTGAGATTTGAAGTCCTTTTCGGAAGCAGCCCCTCCATCCTGCCCATTCCCAACATTCTCCCTTTTGCAATAGCCAGTGCCATCTGGTAATGGATTATGACCAAATAGTAGAAAAAATAATTGCATTGGTAATATGACAGGAAAAACAAAATAAATGATCAAAGACAGAATAGTTGTTGCTGGCAAGTATAATTGTTGAAGCAAAAGCTGTATTTGATCAAATCAGCAGCTTTTTCTATCCCCAAATTATTTCCCTGAGAAAAGAAACAGGAGGTAGTTGGTGAAAGAAGAGGTTGCCTCCCATGCTGCTAATTTCAATTCAGCTGTGAATTTACTTATGTGAACTTCCTCCATCTACTTATGTTTTTGACCCACACAGATTTAGGCTTAATATTGGGTAGGTATTTCTTTATAACTTATTTTTTATTGAGCCACTTATTTTGATGCTCTGAAGTTTAATGAATAAATTTTTATTCAACTTAATCCTGCTCAATTTACAAACAGTATTGATAACTCAAAAATAAAATAAAATAAAATATTTAAAGCATGAAGCCAGAGTCAGAGATCTAGGATTGGTGGGATTTCTAAGTATTTGCTGCCTCGGTTCTGGTATTTACTCATGAAAGTCACAACAGAGTTAAATCCTGCCCAGGAAGGAGGAAAGTGTAAGACTTAGATGTTCTGACTAGGGAGTCTGTATAACCGATTGGGAGGGGACAGAAAGACGTACAACCAATTCCATCGGGTTCCAGGGGAGCCTTGAAATCCTATCTTCAGGATGACATGGGAGAAATCCACTGAGCACTAGGTTTATAAAATGAATGGAGGCTGCTTTAGCAGAATCTTGAAAATGGCAACCCCAGGCCTCTTCTTGGTTTGGTCTGTCTCTTCCCAGGCTGAGGTTCCATGACTGCTGGCCAAGTCCAGTCTTGAATTTCTGAATCTGGGTGCTGCAAAGATAGGGTACAACTCTTCTTCCTGATCCTAAGGCAGAGTGGATATGGGAGAAGGAGCCATCCTACTCGAGTGAGCTTCAGGGAAGCTCGTTCTTGAGTGACAGCCAGGGTTCAGCTCAGGCAAGGAGGTGGAGGAACATTTAGTGATGATGGAGGGGAGTGTGTTTTCCTGCAATAAGAATTCCAGAGGGCAGGGCAGAAATGTTTGAGTGATAGTCAGCTGGGACCCTTGGGCCAGGGGAGAGGGAGCCCAGATCAGCTTAGGGTCAAGAGAAGTGGATGGTGGTTGGCTGGAGGGCCTTATAACTTGGGCATGGATCAAAAATTACAATAATTCACTCATCTGTCCTATGAATATTTATTGAGTGTGCTCTCCATGCCAGATGGTGGTTTGGCAATGAGAATACAGACGAGAATAACACAAAGTCCTCACCACGTGGAGTATATCCTCTACTGGGCCAGACATCAGGCTCTGGAGAAGCGCAGTGAGGAAGCATCAGATAGTCAGAGAACTGACAGGGATAGCGGCTGCTTTCTTAGGTAAGGTGGCTGGGAAAGACCTGCCTGAGGGATCCCATTGAGCAGAGAACTGAAGGGAGCAGGGAAGGCCAAGACCAGGAGGCTTCCCCCAGAGGCCATGGGGGCCATATGGTATGTGGAGGAAGACTTCCGGAACAGAGGGGCCAACACAGGAGGAGGGGAGGGAAAGGGGAAACAGGAGTGAAGGGCCAGAGCAGGCAGGCTCTGAGAGGTCCTGGCCTGGTGTTTGAACTTTATTCTGCGTGGAACACCAGGCCAGTGGCACGGAGTGTGGAAGTGTCATGATCTGCTATTACACCACAGACCTGTGGTGTGAGGGGTTCAGCTAGCCTCAGCTGTCTGGAGTGTTAGTCCCATCAGCAGCCATGAAGACAAGCATGGCCCAGGCCTCTCAGGAGCAGCCACATGCAGGAGTGGGGGTTTTCCCTGCCCTAAAAGTGAGGTGGCAGAAGCCAAAGGTGGTCTTCAGCTCCCGAGACTTAGACAATATGGGAAACTTCTGGTGAGGGGACTGTGGTTTCTAAAGACAATCATCTCCCACCGAGAAAGGTTTGGCTCCTCTAGAGAGGCACACACAGCCTATTGACTGGACTTCCAAGCAAGGCCTATTCGTTCCAGGCTGCTGGCAGGAAGCTCGAGGCAGGGGTGGGAGGTGTGTCCTCGTTGCCTGCGAGGGCCCGAGCTCTGGGCCAGAAGGGCACAGTGGCTGGGCTAAGTGGGAAGGCCGCACACTGTCACCTGGCAGGACCAGAACCGTAGTAAGAACAGCAACAACTAGAGCACTGTCTGCAACAGCTTCCAGAGTAAAATCTACCCAAAATGAAAGTGTAGAAATTCTTTTTTTTTTTTTAAATATTTTATTTATTTATTTGACAGGCAGAGATTACAAGTAGGCTGAGAGGCAGGCAGAGAGAGAGAGGAGGAAGCAGCCTCCCTGCTGAGCAGAGAGCCCGATGCGGGGCTCGATCCCAGGACCCTGGGATCATGACCTGAGCCAAAGGCAGAGGCTTTAGCCCACTGAGCCACCCAGGCGCCCCTGAAAGTGTAGAAAATGTAGAAATTCTGATTCTTCCCTCACTTAATCCTACTGAGGGACTCTGAAATGGATAGCAGACAGCAATGACACATGCGAATGGGTGCACATGCACACATGCTCACACACGCGCACACACGCCCTCCCGTCCCGCACAGGTTACCGGACTGGTTCTGAATGGATCCCGTTACTGCGCTCTGCCCAGACATGCAAGTCGCAGATTGGTAAAGACGTGGAAACCTAGAACTGGATTGAAGCTCTTCAGTCACCTGATCCAATATGCTCTGTTTTGCAAGTAAGAAAGGGGAGGAGGTCCTCCAGAAAGATGAAGTGGCCTGACCAGGAATGTGGGCCCTGGGAAGCAGAGGAGGAGGAAAGGCAGGGCCCCTCCGTGTGCTGCAGATTGGGACTCCTATCCTCCCTGTCCAGGTGAAGGCCAGCCCATGAGAGTGAAAATTCCATCATGTTCACCTACCACCCTAAGTTGTCCCCGTCCTGATCAACCCCACCCCCGCCCTCCAGCCTCCTCTCAAAAGATGGCGACCTCACCCAGACCCACAACCATTTGGGTGGTGCTCAGTAAACAGAACTCTGGGACCACAAGAAGTAGGCACGGGGCTAAAAGTTCTGACAGCTCTAAGAATAGCACCAGCATTAAGCAATAACTTGCCAAGAGCCACAGTTAAAATGGTCTCAGATGTAACCAAACGGATTAGCATTTACACGTGGAAATGAATGTGCTCTCCTTCCCAGCATTCCGATTGGTGGGTTCTGTCTCTCTCCAGTGATGTTTATTGCTCATAACATCCCTGGACCTTCCCTTTAAGACAACAATAGCAGTGAAGTAGGCTTTTGAGCCAAAGATACCTAAGTTAAATCGTAGTTCTAAAACATACTGACTAGCTGTGTGACTATGGGTGGGTTACTTAATCCCTCTGAACCGTAGCTTCTTCAATTATAAAAAAAAGCCATAATTATCCTTACGTCACAAAACTGATAAGAAATTAAATAAGATGACAGAAAGGAAAGTACCTGTGCTTGGTATATAATAGATTCCCAGAAATACTTTCTTTCTTTCTCCTTTGGGAATGACCCTCAGAAAGTGAAGCATTAGTTTAAGTAACTTAGTGGAGCCAAATTGTTACCTATTATTCTGAAGGTGAATAACATCTTTGAAGACGGCCAACAGTTATTAGGATTCAAGTGTGATAAGTAAGAACAGCAATCAAAAGTACAGTGCAAGGTACAGCCGTCGTGTTCATAATAAGAATGGTTTTCTGTATGGATCAAAGACAGTTTCCTTAATGTTCACCATGTTCTAAGCACTGTGCTGGGTAGTGTGACAGTATAACACTAAATAGACCATAGTCCTTGTCCTGAGGAGCTCACGGGTCTGTATAAACGACAGTGGCATTGCTAGTGAAGTTTTCAAAAGTAATGTATATGGTGTTGAATATATTCTAGAAACTTTGTTAAAAATAAATTTTACTGCCTCATATCTTAAAAAATAAATTTTACTGCCTCATATCTTAAAAACTGCCTCCACATAAATCATTAGAAAAATAATTAGAGGGGCGCCTGGGTGGCTCAATGGGTTAAAGCCTCTGCTTTCGGCTCAGGTCATGATCTCGGGGTCCTGGGATCGAGCCCTGCATCTCTCTCAGCAGGGAGCCTGCTTCCCCCTCTCTGTCTGCCGGCCTCTTTGCCTACTTGTGATCTCTGCCTGTCAAATAAATAAATAAAATCTTTAAAAAATAATTAGATCATTCCCCAAATAATTAGCTATTCTTTACTAATTTGGCATGGTTTTATCAAGATAAGCAATTAATAAATTATTTTAATTTCATAATTATGTAGGCATTTTCCAAACCTAGGTTTTCAAACCAAGAAAGCTACTGATATTTGTTATAATCTCTGATCAGGGGGCGCCCCGGGTGGCTCAGTCAGTTAAGCGTCAGCCTTTGGCTCAGGTAATGATCCCAGGGCTCTGGGATTGGGGGGTGGGGGGGGTCCCTGCTCAGCAGGGAGTCTTCTTCTCCCTCTTCTGGCCCCTTCCCATTCCTCCTCTCTTGCTTGCTCTCTCAGGTAAATAAATAAAATCTTTTTTTGAAAAAGAATCTCGGGGTGCCTGGGTGGCTCAGTGGGTTAAAACCTCTGCCTTCGGCTCGGGTCATGATCCCGGGGTCCTGGGATCGAGCCCTGCATCGGGCTTTCTGCTCGGCAGGGAGCCCTGCTTTCTCCTCTCTCTCTCTGCCTGCCTCTCTGCTCACTTGTGATTTCTGTCTGTCAAATAAATAAATTAAAATCTTAAAAAGAAAAAGAATCTCTAATCAGGTTATTAATTATTATTTTAACAGTAAGTGGCCTTCATAACACAAAGACAAAGCTTCAACGTGTGAACTATTTTTCTGTCCTATATAGAACAAAAGCCACCCTCCCTAGGAAGTTTAATGCCCTTCTATTTTGCCTTGGTTTCCTTAATTGTGAAATGGAGATATTAGAATTACCTACTCAAAATATTGTGGTGAGGATTAAATGAGCCCATAGGGTTTAAAAGGTTTAAGCAGTCTGAGCAGCACAGTGAGTTTGCTGTTACCATGTGTTATTCTAATCTGATACCCACACAATAATACCAGGTAGTGGGTTATGGACGGCCTTCTACACTGGAATTCTACATTCCCCTTATGATTAAAAGATGTCATCCAAAGTCAGCTTTCTGGGTTTTGTTTCACGGTCAGCAAAAACTCAATATGAGGCATTATGAGTATGCAAAGAGAAACAAATATAAAGATCCAACCCTCTGATGTGGCCTGAGGCGGGGAGGCCATGAGTGTGGGGAAATGGGAGTTCTTCCAAGATGAAGCCTAGAGGCGCTCATTTTGCTCTGTTGGTAGCGGCTCGCCAAGTCTGAATCTGACCATGAACGTTCCTTCTTGCATTCTACAGCCCTTTGCCACAGCATCCGCAGAACGAAGATACAGCAAGGTGGGGTGTGGCCGTCACCCCAGGCGCTGAGATCACAGGAAAACGGAGGACGGGGATCTGGTGTAGTAAACCTCAGTCTGACTTCCTTTCAGTCCTCCCGGACCCCGAGGCTGGGGCTGTGGGGGCGGGCTGTGAACCTTCTCTCCTACCCCAAGGGCAGCCTTGGTGTAGGGTCATTGCATGCGGAGAAGAGAAAGTAAGGACACATGTGGCGTGGAGAATCCAAAAGGCTACGGCTCTCCATCTCAGGACTCTACATCTCTGGTTGAAGGCTGGGGAGAAGGCGGTAGGAATGGGGTAGACCAAGAGGACAAAGAAAAAGAGTTTATGTCCCAATACATCCAATTCTCTGCCCTGAACCAGAATTTTCAGTGCTTTCGACATTTAGACATTCCTGCAGAATGCCTCAGAGCAACCTGGTCTGACGCGGATGCCGTCTTAGGTTTTGCTGAGGGCCTCTCCTCTGGAGAATGAGAGAAGGCCACTCCCCGGAAGTGAAGTGAAGACACCCCGTCACCGGCTGAGAGAGAAAGCTGAGGACGGCCTCAAGAAGACCAGCAGCTGCAGGCGGATGGCAGGTGCCAAAGGCCAGAGAGGGGGCGAGTCTAAGAAGTTCCATTTCCCCTTCCCCGGGAAGCCTGGTGGATAAGGAAGACGGCTCCCCTTTTATCTTGGGAAAATCTAAGGAGCACAGTGAGACTGGTGACCTGAGTGGTTCAGATCTTATCAGAAACACAGGGCGCATGACAGGAAGTAGTATTGAAGAAGCGGAAGTAGCATGTGTCTGAGAAGGCGGTGGTAATCCAAACGCGGAGGAGAGGCTTGAGGGGCTCGGGGGCAACTAGCAGCCAAAATGAAGGTGAAGATGCTGAGCCGGAACCCTGACACCTATGTCCCCGAAACCAAACTGGACTTACAAAGAGTTCCAAGAAACTATGATCCTACCTTACATTCTTTTGAGGTCCCACGAGAATATGTAAGAGCTTCCAATGCTACCAAACTGGAACGGGTATTTGCAAAACCATTCCTTGCTTCTCTGGATGGTCACCGAGATGGAGTCAGTTGCTTGGCAAAGCATCCAAAGAGCCTGGCTACTGTCCTTTCTGGGGCATGCGATGGAGAGGTTAGAATTTGGAACTTGACTAAACGGAAATGAATCCGTACAATACAAGCCCATGAAGGTTTTGTACGAGGAATATGTACTCGCTTTTGTGGGACTTCTTTTTTTACTGTTGGCGATGACAAAACTGTGAAGCAATGGAAAATGGATGGGCCGGGCCACAGAGAAGAGGAAGAACCATTACATACAATATTAGGAAAGACAGTGTATACAGGAATTGATCATCACTGGAAAGAAGAGGGTTTTGCCACATGTGGACAGCAAGTAGACATTTGGGATGAACAAAGAACAAGGCTTATCTGTTCAATGACCTGGGGATTCGACAGTACAAGTAGTGTTAAATTTAACCCAATTGAGACATTTCTCTTGGGAAGTTGTGCTTCTGACAGGAATATAGTACTATATGATATGAGGCAAGCTACTCCTCTGAAAAAGGTCATCTTAGATATGAGAACAAATACAATTTGTTGGAACCCTATGGAAGCTTTCATTTTTACTGCAGCAAATGAAGATTACAACTTGTATACGTTTGATATGCGTGTGCTGGACACTCCTGTAATGGTACATATGGATCACGTATCTGCGGTGCTTGATGTGGATTATTCTCCCACTGGGAAAGAGTTTGTGTCTGCTAGTTTTGATAAATCTGTTCATATCTTTCCTGTGGACAAAAGTAGAAACAGGGAAGTCTATCACACAAAGAGAATGCAACATGTTATCTGTGTAAAATGGACTTCTGACAGCAAATATATTATGTGTGGATCTAATGAAATGAACATTCGTCTGTGGAAAGCTAATGCTTCTGAAAAATTGGGTGTGCTTACATCACAAGAAAAAGCAGCCAAAGATTATAATCAGAAGTTGAAGGAGAAATTTCAGCATCATCCACATATAAAACGCATTGCTCATCACTGGCATCTACCAAAATCTATCTACAGCCAGATCCAGGAAGAGCAGATCATGAAGGAAGCTCGCCAACAAAAGGTGAATCCTCTCAAACATAGCAAGCCTGGATCTGTGGCAATTGTGTCAGAAAAGAAGAAACACGTAGTGGCGGTTGTGAAATAATACTTGGTATTCCTACCAACCCTGATGTATAATTATTTGTTATATTTTGATGTGCAGACTGTGCAAATAAAGTACTGGCTCTAGAATAATGACAAACAGCTCAGTTCCATGTGTAGAACATTACCCTGAAAAACTGTCCTGAAAGATGGCCTGGTTGATAAAACTATCTAACATTTTATCCTTTATCTGCTTGCTTATTTCATTGAAGAATACAGTATTGCCAATTAACATGTTTATTACTGCTAGAAATTGCAGATACACTTTGATCTATTATTGTAGGTATACTGTACATTTGAATTTATGTTTATGACCAAACATCTCTTTTGTTGTCTTTAGTATTACTTTGGGTAATTATTGCAATGATTCTTCCAGTGATTACATATAATGTGTGGAAAAATTATGTCAGAACTTTTTAAAATTCATTTAATTTTCTGTGCTTTATTTATATTTGGCTCTTTGAGACTTTAAAGATAATCAAGTTGCATTTATATAACTTTTATAAATAATCATTATAATTTATGGTCAAGTGAAGATAATAAAACATCCTTTTCTCAGCATTATTAAAAAAAAAAAAAAAAGAAACACAGGGCAACTTGCTTATTCTTGACTGGGGTCCTCTCCCAAAACAAAGTCACCAGAGCACATGGAAATAGGCAACGGTTCTTAGAGTACTGGGAATGCACGATTCAGAAGACGAGTGCTAAAACAGACTCTCCTTTCCATTCACAACACGGATGTGTATTTTCCTCCTACGTGCTGGCTACTGAGCTAGGCACTTAGGGCCCAACAACGAACCATCAGACAGCACCACCACACCCACAGAGCTGAAATTCTAGAGGGGGAGACACAGCGCTAAGCAAGAAATGAAGAGTGCCCTCTCGGCCCGAGAGCTGAGCGCTATGGGAGGGTGTAGGAGGCAGATTTAATTCGACATACCTCTTGTATGGATAAGGAGTAACAGCTCTAAGGTTATTCTTTTATTCTGTTCTTCTGTTACTACTTTATTCTGTTACTACTTTGAAAGTCCAAACGTCAATCTACTGGGTTAGTCAGATGCTTAAGCTTTCCTTATCTGCCCCTTTCTGGAACCCCCAAAGCATCTCCAAATGGATCCCAAAGTACTTTCAGGTAGGTATACCACAGACACTGCAGTGAAGCTGTTCAGGCTCACCTTCTATTCCTTCATCGTTTCCATGTTTAACTTGTTTTATTTACTCATTTGGTAAAAAGTGACTCAGTTCCTCTGTTCGACTGTTTTAGCATCCATGAAATGTGGAGGAGCTCCCTCTATCCCATCTTTCCCGTGCAAACACTAGTTACAGGGTCTTGAGAGGGCTTTTCACTGAGAGCACTGTTGGCCTCTCACATTAGTAAAACCTATTGTTAATATGCTCCCTAAATTGTTCAAACCACTAATGTTAGCATGTGATCTTTATCACTCCTTTCATCCCAAACTGCTTTCCATAATAAGATATGACATTGCCAAGGTTGTTCATTTAATACAGCACAACTGCTTTTTCTGGGTCTGTGGGAGTAGACAGACTAACCTCTTTAGTCCACTGAAATGAATTTCCACCAAGCCTACTTGACTTGTTGTTAGAATATTCAAGAATACGTAGAGTTGGAAAGTAATTTTTGAGATTATTGATGCCATCTTTGTTACTGGGCAAAAGGGAAAATCATAGGGTTGCTGATCTGAACCTCAAATGCTATGTAAAGTAAGACAGGGCACAACATTTGCTTTCTTGGCATGTAAATTTTGAATCATAGCAACTTGTATTAGGTTGTTCATAAAAATTTTGAATTATAGGTGTAAAATGGTAGTTATAATAACCACCTTCTGAAAGATTACCTGGATAAATCTACTTTTTTTTTTTTTAATGTCAGAGAACATATTACCACAAGAAGTTAATGCCATAATTGCGTGACTGATCAGGACTAGGTTTCTCTCGCTATCGTACAATTTCCCCCAACACTAAACTGGAACGTTATGGCTGGGTGTGCTGATATTTCCAACACCCTTACCATCGACACTTGCACTTGGCAGTTACTTCTCAGAAGCCCCTCCTACTCAACAACTTAAAAATTGAATGGAACTTATTTTGCCAAACTTGACACCTACCTCTCCAAGATTATTGCAAATGGATTTGATGTTCTCTTTAAATTCCCTTGAATGATTTTCCTCCTTTCCTGGCGAAAGGAACCAGTGGTCTACCACACCAGGGCTGCTGGGATAGGATGTGATGGGAACCTCGAACTTTCCCACGATGGAAGTAGCGTAGGAGGGATCTGTCGTGCTCTCCTTGAAGTGATTACTCTTTGTGGGCTTCTTCACATCCTCCTCCACGTCTCCCTTCGCCAGGCTGCCCCGCAACACAGGGCGCCCATTATTCGGAGTGACCCAGCACAGGCAAAGCTATGCAGGAGTCTCAGGCAGACGCTGAACAGAGGGTAAGCCTGTGACTATTTCATTTTTAAAGATGTCTGCACCTAAAGCATATAAATCATCCATAATAATTCTTCCTGTCTTGGTTCATCGATGTTGGAAAAATCATTATAAATTCCAATTCCACGGCACACACAATGGTTCCCAGTCAGGTTCCAAACAGACATCAGGAAAAAACTAGGGGGTTGTTTGGGTGTCTCTTGAAATTCTCGTCTGAGTGGCAATGCCCGAGTCACCAGCTCTTAAATATTATAAACATGAAACCAAAGCATGGAGTCTTCCCATCAGCAGGATTCAGATGCTCCCAGAGAGGACGAAGCCAGGAAGACCAGCAGGAAGGAGCGCGAGGGCTCCCAGAAACATCAACATCTAGTGGCCATAGAGAGAAGACTATCCTGAACTCGACACCCCCACTCTCAAGAAAGATCTAGAAGGGTGCTTAGGCATTGAACTAGGTCACCCTCCACATTTCCAGGTATGAAAGTTGAAGCCCAGGCCCAAAACAGCTCACTGAATTTCACACCTCTAATGGGTGGTGTTAGTGCTTATTTCCCATAGGTCACTGCTACCTGATTACTAATATGCAGGAACTCCCGGCAAATCAGTCATGCAACAATGGTTAGTGGGTAAGAGGGAGTGTCAGTGGTTTACGGTTCACCAGATACTTGCATCTAAATGCGCTGATTTTCCAAATTTGATCATTCATCCTTTATCGATCATGGCACTGCTTTATGAAAGGGGGGGGAGTCAAAATCATATCCCCGTTTAATGGAAAACAGGTCAAAGCAAGCTTTGAGGAGGCATATCAGGCAGGCTCTAGCTCTGAAACTTTATGCAAACTGAACTTATACAAGACATTTTCTGCATTTTGTGATGATAAAACACGAGTGAGTAAACAGAATACTCTTGCTCCCCAAACACTGGATGTTTTATATCTACAGTAAAAGTCTGTAATAAATCTAGAAGAAAAAAATATCACAGAGGTAAATAACTTTGTACTGTAGGTACAGATTGGTCCCATAAGCTTCAAACAGGGTGCTGAATGAGACTTGCTATCTTACAGATTAATGGACAGCAGGGGAGACAGAAAATTCCAAAGATTTGAGAATCAGAGCTGTTACGCAAGGTAGGGGGAAAAAAAAGAGGAAGCCAAGGTTCTTAGTCCCAAAATATCCCTACAGGAAGCTCAGTGGAACAATTTTCCATGGCAAACAGGAGACATGTCTCATAATAAATAACAAGCCAGGCAGGGCTGTGAGCAAGACAAGGAACCTGTAAGGGAGGGAGGGAAAAGCTGACGGAGCAGGCTCGCTGTTGTTGACTTGCCCTCCCAAAGGAAAGCTGTGGGCTCCAAGGCCCAGACTCTGAATATTTATATTCTGCTTGTAAAATGTGTCTTTTATAGAGACATTTCATCACATTCTACTGCATCCAAAGAGTTCCTTGAAACAAGATCCTTTTATACTTCTCATCTCCCCCAGTCATCAAGACAGCAGATGTGGAAACTGGTCTTTATTTGGAAAGGGGGAGTCAGGCAGAGATGCTCTGGCCAAGGCCGAGGCTCCCAGCAATCTGCCTGCCTGCCTCCTATAACAGATTAAAAATAAAAGCAAAAACAAAACCAAGATAACAACTATATTATATATATGTTATATATCAGATCTACGTACCTGAACATAAATATATCTGAATGAACCTGGTCCATTCTGAATTTAAACATAAGGTCATATACTACTCAGCCATCCAAAAAAAAAAAAAGAAATCTTTGCCATTTCCAATGACGTGGGTGGAACTAGAGGATAACTCAAAGACAGTTACATGATCTCGCTGATGTGTGGAATTTAAGAAACAAAACAGAGGATCATAGGGGAAGAGAGGAAAAAATAAAACAAGATGAAATCAGAGAGGGAGACAAACTCTAAGAGACTCTTAATCATAGGAAGGAAACTGAGGGTTGTTTGAGGGGAGGGGTTGGGAGGCTGGGGTAATGGGGTGATGGACACTAAAGAGGCACGTGATGTAATGAGTGCTGGGTGTTCTATACAACTGATGAATCTCTGACCTCCACCTCTGAAACCAATAATACATTATATGTTAACTGAATTTAAATAAAAATAAAAGAACTAAAAAGAGCCAAAAATATAGATCAATTCTTAATGACAATCAAGAAACAAACACTTTATGATCCAACTATGCCATTGAGAGCCCAAGATCTTTTAGAGTCATGCTTGTCCTCCCATTCTTCCACTTGGAAATGCATTAAGAACAGAGACCTGAGGAGCTCTGAAGGTCCAGTATGAGTGAGTCATGGGAAAAAGCCAAGCCATACTCACAACCGTACTCACTCCCCAGCAACTAGGAAGGTTTTAGTTCATAAAAAAGGAGACAACCGATGACGAGCACAAGTGGCATGGACAAGCTGGAGACAGATCTCAACATGGCAGGGGACCCAGGCAGGTGACTGCTGCAGCAGGGGTGGACTCACTAGTAGGCAAGGGACAGCAAAGTCACCTGTGCACAGAAGATCATGGGAACTCCTGGGGCCATGCCGCCATGGCCTTGTCTGCCCATCACAGCAACTCGTCCCCCTGCCCCCTGCCTTCCCCATGGTCCTGGCCAACTCAACTAATAGCATGCTCTTGCCATATGTGCTTGATCCTCTGCCACCTCTGTCCCCAGCCCCCACCCATGCCTTACCTACCTGCCCCTGACACTGCCTACTTCTCTTGGGATTTCTCTCAGATGTTTCCTGTATGGAGTTTCTTCTTAAACCCTCTTATCCCTGAAGCACCCCCAAAAGGGATCATTCTCTCCCTTGGGCTCCACTGTACTCAAACAATGGACACACACCCTTATCTGTCCACTTCCTTTTACTGACCATCCCCTGGATTAACCTCCCCCCACTTTCCAGGTTGCACATGTATGTACCCCCAATGCCTCCTCCCAGAATTCCATGCCTGGGCATCCTCCAAGAGCCCCTGAGCAGGAGTTGAGGGGCACACAGCATGAGACACGATCCTGTCAGCTGCACCTGTCGAAGCTGGACGGAACCTGCACAGGTAAGTAAGTCTTCAAGATGTTGCTGGAATGTGACAGCCGGGAGGCCCAGAGGGAGTCCATAAGGGGTGTTTCATGTGGCAAGACAGGATGCAAACTGGAGTTCATGGACATGGGGGCAGGAGCATGACAGGTGGGGACCCGAGCAGGAACATCCAGGAGAAGAAATATCTGGCTTCTGAGGAAGATTTACCTCCAGGCCCAGGCATAATGTCATTCACTTAAAATGTGAGGACAAAGTCAGGCACTCAGATCTCTGCAGGCACAACCTGTCCACCGGGACTGGAACTCACTCTCTGCTGTTCACACCCTTTCTCATGAAGCCGGGTCATCTTTACAGTGTTGTTTCATACCCTAGATTTCTTCTGCTACAAGATTTGCTTTTACAGTATTTGTAATAACAAAACAAAACAAAACAACATGTATTATGTGACCCACCCAATTCCATTTAATAATACTGCAGCTTTATATAAGGTGTTTGGTGTTTTTATTTTATAGCAAATTAAACTCAGGGCAGAAAGTGTTTATTCAAAATGTATACACACACCCTACCTATTTCCAAGCAGCTCTGGCTCATGATAAAAGGTGCATATAAAATAAAGCCGAAATACACAATTTGAAACCTCATAAAAGGGGTAGAAACTAATTTAGGTTAATAGAAAAGCCATCGCTGAACATGAAAATCAAATCACTGAGCTCTAAACTTTCTGGAAAACAAGTGCATAAATCTCCTAATCTGATAGAAAGAAATAAATCTGTTTTAAAAGGAAAACAATTTTTTAGATAGAAATTTCCAAGAGGCATGCCAAAGAAACTTATATAAAAGGTTTGATAATGAATGATACAAATCATATATAGATATCAAGTGACAGTAAGAAGAGTCACGTCATGTTGGCGGCGCCGGGCTGGCTCAGCAGGTGGAGCTCTTGATCTCGGGATTGTGAGCTTGAGCCCAGCAATGGGTACAAGGATCACTTAAAAATAAAATCTTTAAAAAAAAAAAAAAGGTGTCGGGCGCCTGAGTGGCTCAGTGGGTTAAGCCGCTGCCTTCGGCTCAGGTCATGATCTCAGGGTCCTGGGATCGAGTCCCGCATCGGGCTCTCTGCTCAGCAGGGAGCCTGCTTCCTCCTCTCTCTCTCTCTCTCTCTCTGCCTGCCTCTCTGCCTACTTGTGATCTCTCTCTGTCAAATAAAAAAATAAATAAAAAATCTTTAAATTAAAAAAAAAAAAAAAGGTGTCATTTTAGGAGGGAAATGTTAGCCCTGGATTTTATTTTTCAAGAACAAGTTCCAGGGGAAAAAAAAAAAAACAAAGGAAAGCAGAAATAAAGAGAGGTTCTTAAAAGGCAGCAGAGACCCACCGGGCTGGCTGGGCAGTAGCCCTGGGACAGCTGGTGAGCCCTGAGGGGCCACAAGGCCAGCCTTGCCCTCTACCTGCAGGGCCTCCATCTTCCCACCAGGCCCAAAACACAGAAATAGCAATGCTTAGCCTGCCTACATCACATGACAGCCCTCTGGGCAATGGGACACGCTCTACCGTGTCAGTCCATCCTCTCATCCGTAGCGGTGCCATACATGGGGGAAAAACAACCACATTTTCAAGGTTGAGAAATCTGTCCTTCTTGGAACCTTTGTCTTGAGGGTGATTTCATTTTTTCCACTTAGTGTCCTTTCCATTTTTGTCAGGAAGGGCATTTATGAGACGATCTCAATGTGTGATGAGTCAGCACAGAGTGACAAAAATGTGACCTTTCTCTATGAGTTGTTCTTGTCCAGGGTTCCATCCTTCCCCTCTGGAATAAGTCCACAAACAAACAAAAAAAACCTCTCCCACTTAAGGTTACAAGAGACAATTCACTGAAGACTCCATCCTCCAGAGAGGCATGCTCTTTTTCTCGGAGCTATTGACTATGGATTCCCATCTGAAAATTACCAGTGGACCCAACATTCCATGTATGTGTGCACATGTGACGTGCACTCACATAAACATGTGTTCAGTACCTGTATGTGTTTTTGTAACTGTCATGCAATCAAGGCCCAGAATCTGGAAGATGGAACCTTCTCTTTGCCCTGAGCAGAAAAAATTATAATTTTTTTTACAAAAAATGTATTAATAAGGTAAAGTTATAGTTTTTACTTCATAAGGTATCAAGTTGTTATGCTGTGCACCTTAAACACACACAATATTGTATATCAATTATAGCTCGGTAAAACCAGAAGGGGAAAAAAAGTAGATTGTATCATCACATAAGCATCTTTCCTCTCGAGCCCCACATGTGTCATTGCCAAAGCAAACGTCTGCAGTAAGGTAGCTAAGGTGGAGCAGAGGATTAATGTGCCGCTGAGCCAAAGAAGGGGACCATGGAGAAAGTTCTGCTAGGCTGTTGGCATCTCTCTATCTACAAACATAAAGCTGAAGAAGAGAAAGGACCTTGCCAACACCAAAAGCAAGTACTTGAGATTTAATGTGGGTTTTTCTTTTTTTTTTTTAAGATTTCATTTATTTACTTGTCAGAGAGAGAGAGTGAGCACATGCAGGTGAAGCAGAGGAAAGCAGGCTCCCCGATGAGCAAGGAGCCTGATGTGGGACTCCATCCCAGGACCCTGCGATCATGACCTGAGCTGAAGGCAGACGCTTAACCCACTGAGCCACCCAGGTGTCCCGAGATTTAATGCGTTCGTATGCCCCAGTCAACTAAGCTGTGATTGCCATTATTAACAAAGACACGCCGTATTTCATACCACGTTTGCATCTTCCTATTAAGTGCCAGACTGTTGTTAATGCTTTGAACATGTGATCTAAACAAACAGTGGCTGGGGCGCCCGGCTGGCTCAGCCAGAAGAGCATGCGACTCTTGATCTTGGGGTCATGACTTCGAGCTCATGTTGGGTGTAGAGATGACTTACACAAACAGGTTTTTAAAACATTAAAAATTAAAAAAAAAATAGTAGACCTCTGAAGAACCCATTTTTTTTTCTTAACTGTATGTTCCCAGGGGGTACTTCTCTAAGTGGGTTTCTCAGAGCACTGGTGTCAGAATCAATGGGAAGGGCTTGATAAAATGCAGATTCCCGGGCTTCACCACTGGCCAAGTAGAGCAGCCCCTCTGGGGTTGATGCTTGGGAATTCCCATGTTAGTCAAGCTGCTTGGATTGTATCTGTGCCCAATACATCTTGAGAAGGTCTGTCCTATAGTTAATTCAGGAAGCTGCCCTGATAGTCAGCACACAAATGACTACTTGGGAGCCAGTTTTGTGAAATGATGAATTAGAGCACACGTGTGGATGTGCCCTTGCTCCTCACACCCACGTGACTTGTGAGGAGAGCAGTCAATGGTTTCATCCAGCAACCTCCTGTGCTTTAAAAACTGCAGTGTTATAAACACATGCCTCCTCCTCCCCATTTGTGCTTTTTAAACTTTTTTAAAAAAGATTTTATTTATTTATTTGTCAGAGAGAATAAAAGAGCACAAGCAGGGGGTGTACCCGGCAGAGGGAGAAGGAGGCCCCCCATTGAGCAGGGAGCCTGGTTCAGGACTAAATCCCAGGACCCTGATATCATGACCCAAGCCGAAGGCAGGTGCTAAACCCACTCAACCACCCCAGACGCCCCCAACTAAATTTTCTAATGAAATGATATAAAGATGAAGGCTGCGTATCAAGGCAGTAATGTTGACCTTGACAACTCACTCTGATTCCCACTGGCCTTTGCAGCACTGAGGTTGGTCCCAAGTCCCCTCTGCTCTGTTCTCAGGAGACAACAGCCTCCCTTTACCTATCTTGCTCTTTCCCTCTTTCATTTTAGGCACAGTGCACGTGTGACCATCTCCTTGAGTTAATGAGACTAAGCCAGTCGCCCGGATCCACCATCCATGCTAATGTCTGTCTTTCCCCAGGCCCAGCCCATACCTCCCATTTTTCTACTCTCTAATGGGCATTTTCCGTCCAAGTTTGGAGGCATGAAATTATGAGCCGGGATGGGGTGGGCGGGGAGGGGGAATCGAAAAACTAAAAAGAAAGCATTTTCTTACCACCATCATGATTCCCTAACCCAATTCCAGACTTGTCTGTGTTTCTATTTTCTTTAGGGCTTTCATCTACAAGCTATTTGACAAAACTGATACCGACTTTTTTATTTGGTTTTATAGGACGTCTTTTATACCAGGGCTATTTAAATGTGAGATTCTGATTCTAAGGCATTCAACTTTGACATAAGCATCAGACTACGCTAATCTGTACCTGGCCAAAAATTTTCAGTTAGGAAAATGGGCTTTAATCAGAAAGAAAGAGAAGGAGAGGGAGAGAGAGAGAGAAACAAAAACAAAAATAAAAATAAAACATTTATATCCAAAATTCAGGTTGAAAACCCATTATTTTGAAAATCCCAGTCATCTATAACTTTGAAACTGCCAGGGGATTCTACAAAGAAAACATGTTACTTTTATTACAAGAAACGAGCTTTCCAAAATTTCTGGTGCGTTTGGAGCGTGCTGTGGGCTGAGTCAAGCTAAGTGGACAGACTTGACCTATTTCCACTCCATCCCAGCTCACATGGTCTATCCAGTTTATCTGGAGTAGTGGGCCCTTGTCATTTGGTTTGGCCACCCAGCCTCTCCACCCTGTGTTTCGGGAATGTCTGCTGATTGGGTTTTAGTGGCAATTCAGAGAAATTGCTGGGGGTGCAAATCTAATGAGAAGTTGCTTGGGATTGGCCAAACATCGTCTGGTCTGCAGTCTTCCTTGTTTCTAGGGCAATGGCACGTAGCCTCGGCTCCACTATCAGAAGACCTTCACCATGCTTTGACACAGAATGGCAACCCAAGAGAGACAGATCAGGGTTCAGCCTCTCCTACGTGAGGACAGCACCAGAGGCGACTGGAAGTGTGCTTTCTTGGGGCAAACATGGCATTGCTGATAACAGCGTTAATAGTTGCCAGAAAACCAAGTTCTGGCGGAGAAAACACAGGACCAGAGCCAACTACAGAAGTCCCCCCACTCCCAATCACACACATAGCAACTTACTAAAGACAAATAAATACATGTAGGTGGGGGCACCTGGGTGGCTCTGTGGGTTAAGTCTCCACCTTCGGCTTGGGTAGTGATCCCAGGGTCCTGGGATGAAGCCCTCATCGCATCAGCTCTCTGCTCAGCAGGGAGCCTGCTTCCCCCTCCCTCTGCCTGCCTCTCTGCCTACTTGTGATCTCTGTGAAATAAATAAAAATCTTTAAAAAAATTGTAGGTGACTCATCTATCCCTCTAGTTGACAGAGCAGCAAAAGACAAAGAAGGAAGGACCAAATTCAAATCAGCATTGCTTTTGAGATCCAAGGCTTCCTACTGAGAATAAAAAAGTTCCCTTTTATGCAAGTTGATAATAGAAAGGAATTTCTGAGCATTTGCCATGTTTTAAAATTCTGATTTGCAAGTTGAACCGTTTAAACCTGTTTTCAGATCATTAAACTTGTAAGAAGTTGTGAATCAGCTTCGACTATTTGCGCTCTCTCAGGAGTGACAGTGTCAAGTCTCCACCTACGAGTTCTGCTCCCACCAGGCTTTCCTCCCGCCAGGCAAGACGGGGAAGCTGACAAAGCCAGTTTGGTAAATGAGTAGTAGCTGGTAGAGAAATGACTAGCAGCTGCAGCCACAGCTGGGTTCAAATGCAGAACTTAACGTGGAACAATCAAGAGATTGTTTTTAGGGTGACATCATACACCGTGAACCTTTTATTCATCTGCACAGAACAGAGAAAGAAAGGGTCACTAATTACAGAGAAGCCGATCAGAGAGCAATCCGGATTTTATAGCAGGAGCCTGCCCTCTCCTTGTCGGTGATGGTGTGAACAATAACCTTTTTTATTGTCTCTGATAAAGGGTGCGTGAGAACTGGAATCGTGATAACAAAATCACCCCTATTTCCTTGCCTGTGCCGCTGGGCTGCCGGTCTGGGCCATTACCTGGGATGAGCTGGTTCCTTTGGATTTGTATGCTCATTTTTCAGCCAAGATTAGAATTACATGCTATTGATGAAATGCAGAGTTTTAAAAGGCATGCCTAATTATTTGGTGGTGTGCCTTTTGGTTGTAACTGGGATTTCCTAGGTCCTAGTGAGCCATGAATTAGATCAGAGGTTGGCAAACTCTGGCCCACAGGCCAAATGTAGTCACTGCCTGGTTTTGTAAATGGAGTTGTACTTGGCACAGCTATGCCTATTGCTTATCTATGGCTATCTTCATGCAACAATAGTAGAACTGAGAAGTTACAACAGAGACCGTCCGACTGGTAGAGCCTAAAATATTTATTATTTGCTCTTTACTGAAAAAGGTTGCTGACCCCTGAGTTAGGTGCTTCTCTTGCTTCTTTGCACTACAGAGGCACCTTGATAAATACTGTAGTCACGTGAAACATTTCACCATACCTAACCACATGTTTGCATGGGACAAGACAGAATTGAGGAGGCAAACCAAGGGTTCTCTTTCAAACACAGATCCTCCCTTGAAATTCCAAAGGTGACCAGATGATTGGAATTCCAAAGTAAACACACAATGGAGAGAACTAAAAGTCCACTGGCATAATTCCAGAAGGATTTGCTTTTATAGTGGAGGGTCTGAAGGATGAGATGGTCCATGAGACCTTTCCTGACCATGTTATTGCATTTAAAATCCCCTAAAGGGGCGCCTGGGTGGCTCAGTGGGTTAAAGCCTCTGCCTTCAGCTCAGGTCATGATCCCGGGGTCCTGGGATCGAGCCCCGCATCGGACTCTGCTTGGTGAGGAGTCTGCTTCCCTTCCTCTCTGTCTGCTTCTCTGCCTACTTGTGATCTCTCTCTGTCAAATAAATAAATAAAATATTAAAAATAATAAAAATAAAATTCCCTAAAGACCAGGGTACCTGACCGGCTCAGTAAGTAGAGCATGCAACTTTTAACATCAGAGTAGTGAGCTTGAGGCTCTCATCGAGGGTAGAGATTACTTTAAAAAATAATAAATAAGTAAATAAAATCCCCTAACAACCAATCAGAATGTATCTGTTGAGAATCTAGCTTAGTTGTTATTAACCCTTTTGGGAGTGAGGGTGGCTAATACTTACGAAAACTGACATATACACAGACATCCACAATTTCATTTGTAATTTCCGAGGGTTCTTGGACTCCCAAGAACCAGATTAAGAACCTGGATCTTTGGGGGGAGGGGGCTTGGGAGAAGGGGGGGTGGGGTTATGGACATTGGGGAGGGTATGTGCTTTGGTGAGTGCTGATTCACAGACCTTGTACCCCTGGGGATAAAAATACATGTTTATAAAAAAAATTTAAAAAATTAAAAAAAAAAAAGAACCTGGATCTTTTTTTTTTTTTTTGCTAGTTGTGGGAAAACAAAATTTAAAAGGCACCAGCCAACAAACCTGTTTTCAATTAACTTAATTAACAATTAGCAAGTATGTACTTGGCAATTAATTTAAAATTAGCAGCATCTACTAAGTGCCAAATAAGTGATACATATAATAACATTACCGAAATTGAGAGACTACTGTTGTTTAGTAAGGTGAGAGAAGCCTTCACCGAAGAAATGGGATTTATCTCAGCTCGGAACGAATAGCTAAGTGTTAGACACGCAGAAAGGAGCAGGGAGGGATGGTCCACAAATGTCTTCTAGGCTCAAACAGTTCTCAGTCTTAGGTTTGGAGTGTTTGGGTGGCTCAGTGGGTTAAGCCACTGCCTTCGACTTAGGTCAAGGTCTCAGGGTCCTTGGATCAAGCCCCGCATCATGCTCTCTGCTCAGTAGGGAGCCTGCTTCCCCCCTCTCTCTCTGCCTGCCTCTCTACTTGTGATCTCTCTGTCAAATGAATAAATAAAATCTTGAAAAAAAATTAAAAAAACAAAACAAAACAAAAAAACAGTTCTCAGTCTTAGGTTTATTACCTAGGGGCCCCGGGCAGAGGAGCATCTAAGACATCCCTAAAAAAATAGTCGCCTCTACAGATCTCCAGAGTTGAGGCCTCAGAAGAAATCTCTTCACCTTGTACTATTGTGACCTGGCCATACTTGGCCTACTGTTGCCTTCTTAAAATCTGTTATAATTTTTTAATAAATAGTAGCATTTTCATTTTGAACTGGGCCTTGCAAATTTTGTAGCCAGTTCTGATCCTGGGGGAAGAATGGATCCAACAGTAATATGATCAAACACGGATAAGACAGGAAAATGTACCATTGTCCCCATCCCCAAGCTGGGACACCAGTCTAAAGGGTGAAAGAGCTCCAGTTCATAGAAGGCATACTGAGGTCTTCTCACCAGGTCTTACAAATAAATTTAAACTCCTTTGGATGATTAATATGAAGCTAATTATTATCTACAAACTTCTCTCATAGCAAGGGCTGTCTAACCTTTCACTTGTGCAATTAAAACTTGCTTTCCTAAATTTTAAGATTTCTATCACATTTTTTTAAAAAGATTTCTTATTTATTTATTTGACAGACAGAGATCACAAGTAGGCAGAGAGGCAGGCAGAGAGAGAGGAGGAAGCAAGGCCCCGCCAAGCAGAGAGCCCGATGCGGGGCTCGATCCCAGGACCCTGGGATCATGACCTGAGCCGAAGGCAGAGGCTTTAACCCACTGAGCCACCCAGGCACCCCTCTATCACATTTTTTAAAAAGAAAACCAATCTATAAATGCTATGATTAAATGAGGGGGGGAAAGATTTTAGATTTATTTTCAATTTCATTATTTATGTCTTTTATTTTAAAGCTTACTCTATTTTTATTTCTCCAAGTTGCTGTAACAATTCAGGTTCTCCCTTTCACCTACCCAGAGTCTTTGGTTCAAGAGGCTCCAATCCTTTGATCTACCTGAAGGACCAACCTTTCACCCCTTTAATCTTCATGATGTTCCTTGTGAGTTAATTCAAAGCAAAGCAATTTCCTTCAGGACTTCATTGTTATTGGAGATTTTGCTTTTCTTCTGAGAATGAAGAATTCTAAGTTTGAATGGAGTGAAAAAAAAATCTTGGTACCGCTGGAACCGTCAAGGTTTGAATTTGGTTTGGAGAACTCAGTATAGGGGTGCCTGGCTGGCTTACTCGGTAGAGCATGTGACTCTTGATCTTGGGGTCATGAGTTCAAGACCCACGTTGGGTGTAGAGTTTACTTTAAAAAAGGAAGGGTACCTGGGTGGCTTAATTAGTTGAGCCCAAATCTTGATTTTGGCTCAGGTCATGATCTTGGGGTTATGAAATCCAGACCTACATCAGATTCCTCGCTGAGCATAGAGCCTGCTTGGGATTCTCTCTCCCCTTCTCCCTCTGCCTCTCCCCACTTACACATGCACACTCTCTCTCTAAATAAGAAATAAAATCTTCAAAACAGAAAAAAGGAATTAGAGAACCTAGTATTTATCCAACAGACTACCACAGTGCTCCCATTACTATGAGAATAAATTTGAACTCTTCCTCGGGGCATGAATGCGAAATGTAAAACCAATGAGCAGAAGGAAAATGATGTTAATGGACCACATGTTTTAATGGTACTTTATTCAGGGGAGCCAACCATTTTGTATAAAAAGTATAGTATTTGAATCTGACAATTAAGAAACTAGAGATTGGCTAAGCTAAATATGGGTGGGGAAATTCTAGAGTCAAATTCAGTTTGCTTTGATGGGAATGATCAGCCATGTAATTTAAGTCTATTGTAACTAGACAAAATAGAGAAGTTCGTGTAGTTCTAAAAGATCAAGAGTGGAGATGCCTTAAGTCAGTGGTTTTCAAGTGGGGTCTATAGTTCCACTTTGAAGGAGTCCTAGAGATCAAATTCTTTCTTTCTTTTTTTTTTTTTTTTTAAGATTTTATTTATTTATCAGAGAGAGAGAGGGGGAGAGAGCGAGCACAGGCAGACAGAATGGCAGGCAGAGGCAGAGGGAGAAGCAGGCTCCCCGCCGAGCAAGGAGCCCGATGTGGGACTCGATCCCAGGACGCTGGGATCATGACCTGAGCTGAAGGTAGCTGCTTAACCAACTGAGCCACCCAGGCATCCCAAATTATTTCTATAATAACATATGAAGATGTCCTTTGATGTTCAGTGTGTTGACATTTGTACCAATGCTACTAAAGCTGTGGTGGGTGGAGCTATGGAGTCCTTGGCCTGAGTCAAGGCCCCCAACTATACTAGGAGTCCCAGCAAATATGTCACTACCCTATACTTGTAGTTCAAAAAACAAAACAAAAACATTTTCACTTAAGAATGTCCATGATGTAGTAAAACTTTAAATCTCAACCTTTTTAATATTTTGTGTGACAAAATGGAAGGTACTCATAAAGCTCCCCTCTTCCACCCAGACATACAATAACTATAGAAGGAACACTTGTACAACAGTTTGAGTTGTGAGCCTTTGGTTTCCATGGTGCACTATTTTTGCTTGAAAGAATAACTGACAGACACTGGTTACTCAGACTTGGGTTTGTTGATTATTTTCTGAAAAATCCAGTCCCTGAAAGGAAAACAACAGAAGGCATTTGTTGCCAATAGAAAAATTTAAGTTTCAGGCAAAAATGAGGTTATTGAAAATCTGTCTGTCACCATGAGCTTGACAGCTTTCCAGTATCTCAAGACTTCTCTGATAAGATTGGTGTTGCTATTAACAGATGTACTTTCTTGATATGTATATCAACATTTGGAAGATCTGCATAATTCAGTGAACCAGTATTTTTCAAGTGATCAATGCACAATATAACCAAGTCATGCATGGATAAAGCAGCCACTGAAAGTGAAAATAGAGCAACAGATTTTAATGGAACAGCATGGATCTGAAACTGATAGGATTTCCGATTCTACACTGTGACTTACCTTTAAGAAACGACACTTGTCGAGAAACTCAAACCTACCATTATTTGAAATACTACTTTATTTTCCACTTGTATATCTGTGTGAGGCCAGATTTCCTCAGACACTTCGACCAAGATAACATACTGCAACAGATTCAAATTAAATGGAAAAGCAGAGATGAGACTCCTGTCTTCTATTAAGCCAGACATTAAAGAGATTTGTGAAACTCCCTAAACAGTGCCACTCTTTTTTTTTTTAAGATATTATTTATTTACTTACTTACTTACTTATGAGAGAGAGAGAGAGACTGCACAAGTGGGGGGAGGGGAGGAGGCAGAGGGAGAGGGAGAAGCACACTCCCCACTGAGGAGGGAGCCCAGCACAGGGCTCCATCCCAGGATTCCAAGATCATGACCTGAGCCAAATTTTTTTAAATGTGTTATTTATTGATTTGAGAGAGACAGAGAGTGAGAGCAAGAGAGAGCACAAGTGGGGAGGGGGCAGGGAGAAAGGGCAGAGGGAAAGAGAAAAGCAGGTTCCCCGCTAAGCAGCGAACTTAACTCAGGGCTCATTCCCAGGACTCTGTGATCATGACTTGAGAGGAAGGCAAGATGCTTAACAGACTGAGCCACCCAAATGCCCCAACAGTACCATTCTTCTTACTCAATTTTTTTTTTTGAGAATATACTTTATTTTCATAGTGTATGTTATTTACAGCATAGGGTTATTACTGTACTTTTAAAGTATTTTTTAAATTTCTCAATTTTTTTCCATACAGTAAATATTAGTAATTTAGTCCATTGTAAACAAGAGCTCTTGAGCATTTTCAATTTTTTTTTTAAACTAGGCTCCCAATGTTGGGCTTGAACTCATGACCCTGAGATGAAGAGTCTCATGTTCAACCAACTGAGCCAGCCAAGGGCCCCAGGCTCTTCAATTTTTAAGAGCATAAAGGGGAGATCAACAAGTTTGAGAACCACTGCCTTATAGGAACTAAATACAACTTGAGGACGTGCAACCAATTAGTCTTACTTCTCTGGCATGTTTTTCCTTATGTCTGCTTCTTATTTCTTCTAAGTGAGGCTGTGTGCCCAGGATCTCCTGGCTTTTAAGGTTCCTACCACTCTGTTCCAAGGCTCCATGGCCAAAGCTAAACCAGGTGGCTTTAAAATGTCATTTAGGGAGACAGTGCCTGAATTGATGGCAAAGTGGACCAGCCTTCCAAGTGATCTTATCTGTCGAGACCTGTGAGGGTTCATTAGACATGAAGTAGCAATCAGTGATACAGACTCAAAAGTAAGCATTCTGCATGAAATGATTGAATCCAACCAATTTCATGGAGAATTTGGTGTCCTGTGCTATATTTGATCCAGAGCAGAAAGGATATTAACCTTTTTTTCCTCTTCATTAAATTCTACCACTTGGTGGTAATTATATTACGAGGAGCAGATTAGCAGGTTATGTAAGGAAGGTTCTCCTGGGTTTGGATTCAGGTTGTTATACTACTTGATTTTCCCATTCTTGAGTTCCTTTCTTGTCCAAGACCATAAATCCAAGAATTTCCCAGCATCATTCCAGGAGTCTAAACAGTCTTTTAAACAGCTGCAGAATGTTGATGGTCTCATGATTCCTTAAAGGAATTTTTCTGTGGGTGGGGGAAGCCACCGCCTTATGACTCTTAATTAAATGTTGAAAGCTTGCCTGCAATATAAGGCACAATGTGGAATCCTCAGAATGTCAGTGTAGATAAACTGTCCCCTCTTCCATAAATAAGGACTTGCTCCAGAAAACTCCCTATCGCCTTTTTCCTTTGTTTCATGAAAAGACTATTCTTGATAAATGGCAAAAGCAAATGCATGGCTTCCATAATTGCATTCACTTTACCACATTTCTCCTGGCACTGACTACCTAAGGCTATCATACTGGTTGGACTGTAGGACGCACTTGCTGTGGAGTGGATGGAAATGCAGCCAGGGCAAAGGTGATTTTCTCCTGTGACACACTAAGCTATAACCTAAACACAGTTTTGCTTCATTGGTGATATCAGAGGACACACTGAGCGCCCACAGCAACTCAGCATCACCCTGGGTCCTGCTGCAGGCTGGGACAGGGAACAGGGCCTTAACGAGCCCCATGAAACTGAAGCTAGAAACAGCTGATTTGTGGCCAGTGGCTCCTTAGGTCCCTCCCCCCATGTCAGAGTTAATTACAATATTACAATGGTCAATTAGCCATTCTGAATTGAAACCAGTAAGTTAGCAGAACACTTTGGGTCAGGGAAGATGCCAGAAAGACTTCTACACACAGAGTAAATTAGCATACTGATTAATGGGAAAGAGTTTATCTCTGATACTGTGAGGCTCTGGCCATCAGTAAGGAGAGGGAAACCCCAAGGACACTTCTGGACCTGTCAAAACACAAAGCTGCTTTTTTATATGCCTCTCACCTTGATTGTTTTTGGCTTTCATTTTTATTAGATTTTTGAAGTTCTATTTTCTGAGCAGTTTTGTAAAATTTGGTGGCTTCACACATAGTATAGGTGTTAGGTGAGTAATCTCTCTCCTAAATAGTACCATCAACCTGAGAGTCCAGGGTATTTTCATCAATTCCCTGACACTGGAGGCCTTGCTACAAGTCCCTGACAGTTAGATATCTTTAAAAAGGTAAATAGCTGAGGCGCCTGGGTGGCTCAGTGGGTTAAAGCCTCTGTCTTTGGCTCAGGTCATGATCCCAGGGTCCTGGGATGGAGCCCCACATCGGGCTCTCTGCTCTGCAGGGAGCCTGCTTCCTCCTCTCTCTCTCTCTCTGCCTGCCTACTTGTGATCTCTGTCAAATAAATAAATAAAAATTAAAAAAAAAAAAAAAAAAAAAACACAGGGCAATATGGAGTGCCTGGGTAGCTCAGTCCCTAAGCATCTGCCTTCGGCTCAGGTCATGATCCTAGGGTCCTGGGATTGAGTCCCGCATCGGGGGGGGTCTCTGCTCAGCGGGAAGCCTGCTTCCTCCTCTCTCTCTGCCTGCCTCTCTACCTACTTGTGATCTCTGTCTGTCAAATAAATAAATAAAATCTTAAAAATAAAATAAAATAAAAAGGTAAATAGCTGTCTTTATTTATTTAGATAAAATGTGAATTTCTTCTTTTTCCCCATCAAGAGGGTTGTATTAGGCTAACCCTTCCATCTACCCCAGAGTCAAAAAAATGAGTCAAACACTCCCCAGCCAGGACTATAGCAAATGCCCAGTATTTCCATGTTTAGTGACTCAGAAAACAAAGATGAAGTCTCAGACCTACTGACTCAACTACACTGAATTATAAGGATGGAAACCAGACCCTGAACTATGGCAACTCTCTAGGGAAGGCCACCTCGATGTAGCAAGGAGGGCATTTAGATTTGCTCCTATTTAAAAGTTTGGTTACATTTTTGAGAACACATAACTTTCAAATGTAAAGTTAATTTGAAGTTACTCTGCTCAGGAACCAGATTTTCCTGTGTGCCCAAATCTGGAATGTCTTATTTGCAACCCAAAGCCTCCACACTCTCCATTACTACAGAGAAGGAATAAGTAAACAGATTTTTCCACACAGTCAACCACCTCTGTGAAAAAAGACAAAAGGAAACTCAAGATATTTGTAATCGCTCCCTGTGAAATCTCTGGCAGACACACAGGTGGATTGATTCCAACAGTGTTCACTTCCTGCTACTGCCATATTGAGTAATTGTTAAGAAGCAACAGCACCCCAAGTACTCAGCACACAGGGGACAACTGTGGGTGAAGAATTAGCTGAAAATGGAGAAGAGTGAAGCAACTTGCCTAAAGAGATAGCTTGTAAATTCAGTACCGAGAACATCTTGGAGTCATAGAAGTCTAACTGGGGGTCTGAAGTCCATTTCATCAAGTCTGGATTTAACTGAAGAACGTTGCACATAGATATAAAACAGAGTTTCCAAGTTTGATTGGGCATTGTTTAAGGCATTGTTTAACATATGCGATACAAATTCGTCAAGAGTAGGTCACTGTCTTATTGACCTTTGTGTCTACAGTGGCTGGCATGGTGACAAATACGAAGTAGATGCTCAGTACATGATCGTAATTGATCTATTTTATGGTAGAAACCTTGGTTGTTAGAAACATTGATTTTATCAGAAATCCCGAATAAGCCTGAAAGCCATTTAATTTTTCTTAGGTCACTTAATTCTCCTTTTCCTAATTCAAAATTTGCCAAGCATACCACTGGCCACAGATAAGTTTTCCCCACTCTCTTGACATCAGGAAAGTCCCTGGAGCATGAATACAAGTAGTCTAGTCGCAGAAAGGTTTATCTCCCACTATAAACTGATATATTGGAATTCTGGCCCATGACTTGTTAGCATGACTCAGTACAGTAGAGTTGATTAGCTCCAGGTAAACTGATAATCATCGAGTTTCCAAACCAGTAAAGCTCAAGACAAAACCTTGATCTGTGCCAAACATTCAAGAGATGTCAATAAACAGGCAGTCCTACCTATGCCGCAGGCCAGTCCTGATACCACCATCAATGCCACCCACTACGGGCAGCAGTTCTAATGGTGGCCTAAATAAATAAGACATAACTATATAAATAAATAAAAATAAACATTAACACTTTTGCTGCTTTGAATGGTAAAAAACATTGAGAAATGGAAGTGAATGAAACAAACTAGGTGAAAGTACAGGTTTTGGAGGACACATGGGTGGTCAAGGGATTCAGTGGGAGGAGAAACAGAGATCACTACAGAAAGTCAAGATACATAACAGGCTATGCTCTCAGAGAAATCTCAATTAAGAGGAAAACATAAACACCCTACCCAAGAGATAGATAAGGAAAGTTATTTGTCTTGGTCTTGACTTGTAGTGAGAGAAGAAAAAAATCTCCCTTGAGTAAGGTTGTCAGATTCAGAAATAAAAATCAGAGCGTCAGGGATTTCTAGGGCAGTGAAACTATTCTCTATCATAATATAATGGTAGATACATGTCATTATACACTTATCAAAATTAATAGAATGTACACCACCAATGAACCCTAATGTAGACTATGGACTTCAGGTGATATAATGGGTCAATGCTGGTTCATTGATTGTAACAAATATACCATTCTCGTGGGCAATGTTGTTGCGGGGGAGGCTCTGTGGGTATGAGGAGGAGGGATATGTGAGAACACTATAGTTAATGCTCACTTTTGCTGTGAACTCAAAGCTACCCTAAAAAATAAAGTCTATTTATTTTATATAAACAAAATACTTATAGTAAAAATGTATTCATCGTTTATTTGAAATTCAAATATTAACAAGGCATCCTGTAGTTTTTATGGCAATACTACCCTTCAGATCCATGGTTATTGGCTAGACCTAATATGGATTTGCGTCCTGAATTCACATTATCTGTCTAAAAAGCTAAAATATTCATATTAAATAGGTCATAATTTGTATTATCCCTGGGTGCCTGGTAAAAGCAGACAAAAAAACTTAATCCTATAAAATGTAACTTTACACCAGGCTGAAAACATTTCCACAAACAGATTTCAAATAAATATAACATTACAATGAAAAAAAACAAAAACCACACAAGGAAACGGAGGAGCCACAGAATAGATAAATAAATAAATAAATAAAGGAATAGACTCACCAGGACTTTAGATATAGGTAGGCTCAGATATAGAAAATAAAGTGTTTAAAGAAATAAAAGAGCAGGCACCTAGATGGCTCAGTTGGTTAAGCATCTGCCTTCTGCTCCATGATCCCGGGGTCCTGGGACTGAGTCCCAAATTGGACTCCCTGCTTAGTGGGGAGCCTGCTTCTTCCCTTCCTCCCTGCTCATGTTCTCTGTCATTATCTCTGTTTCTCTAAAATAAATAAATAAATAAAATCTTAAAAAAAAAAAAAAAAGGAAATAAAAGAAACTATGAGCAAGGAGAATTTTTTAAATGACCAGAAACATTAAAAAAACAAACTTCTAAAATAAATAGAATTATTGAAACCCAGAGAAACTATTAAATAGCAAATTAGACATGACTGAATAAGGAATTAATGATCTAGAATCCAGAATCCAGCACAGAGAAAGGAAATAAAAGTATGAAGGGTAAGTAAAGAATACCAAAGCTTGAGTAAGAAGAACCAACAAACATTTGATTCAAATTCCAAAAGGAGAAGAGATCAGAATTTTCCAAAACTGATAGTGGTTCTGAGGATTTATAAAACCTCAGAATTAAGAATCATAAAGAATACCAAGCAAGATCACCTTAAAATAATAAACAAACATTACCAAAGAACTGAAGAGGGATGCCTGGGTGGTTCAGTTAGTTGGGCAACTGCCTTCAGCTCAGGTCATGACCCTGGAGTCCCGGGATTGAGTTCTGCACCGGGCTCCCTGCTAGGCAGGGAGTATGCTTCTCCCTCCCACTTCTCATGTTCTCCCTCTCTCATTCTCTCTCTCTCAAACAAATAAATAAAATCTTTTAAAGATTTTATTTATTTGTTTGAGAGAGAGAGATCACAAGTAGGCAAAGAGAATGGGGGAAGCAGGCTCCCCACTGAGCAGAGAGCCCGATGTGGGCCTTGATCCCAGGACACTGGGATGATGACCTGAGCCAAAGGCAGAGGCTTTAACTCACTGAGCCACCCAGGCGCCCATAAATAAAATCTTTAAAAAAAAAGAAAGAAAGAAAGAATTGAAGAAGCCCCAAGCCACAGAAGAGATTCAAAAGCAGCCAAGGAAAATATATTACCTTGTATCTAATTAGACAGGCAACTGATTTCACAGCTGCAACCATGAACCCCAAAGACTATCATCTCTGAGGTACTAGGAGAAACACAACTATCAATCTAGAATTCTGCACTTAGCAAAACTATCAAGAAGTATGGCAAGGGGCACCTGGGTGGCTCAGTGGGTTAAAGCCTCTGCCTTTGGCTCAGGTCATGAGCCAGCAGGGAGCCTGCTTGCTCCTCTCTCTCTGCCTGCTTCTCCGCCTGCTTGTGATCTCTGTCTGTCAAATAAATAAATAAATAAAATCTTAAAAAAAAAAAAAAAAGAAGTATGGCAAAATAGAGACATTTTCAGATAAACATATATATTCCAATAAATTTGGGACTATATTCCAAGAAGAGACCATCCCTAAAAGACTCTTAGAAGAATTTACTACAGGAGGAAGAAAAGGAGACCAGATACAAAAAGGAATGATAAGCCAAGAAGGAGGTAACTATGTAAGTAAATCTAAACAATCATAAATAGTATAAGATAGTATTATGTGGGGGTAAAAACTAAACAAAACAATATTTATAAAAATACATATTAGACCATAAACTATGCCTTGCAAATTCTGCAAAATTGATATCAAATAGATCACACTTTCTGATCACAATATAGTTAAGTACTAAATCAATTTTTAAAAAACTAAAAACTCTCCTGTATGTACAGAAATTACAAAACATATATAATTTATGTATCAAAGAAACAGTATAATGGAAATTAGAAACAACTAAAACTGAACTATGACAAAAATATTTTTTATCAAAGTTTATGGTGTTTAATAGTTATGTGACGTTTAAGAGGAAAATGAGAAGAAGGCAGGGGTCGGGGAGGGGGGAAAGCATTTGTCTATTGTTTATTCTGCACCAGGTCTTATTCTAAAGATAAGAGCTGAAATTCATAAAACAGAAGACAAAGATACATTAGAGGAATAATAAAGTCAAAAGTTGGCTCTCTGAAAATATAAATAAGATTAATAAATCTCTAGCAAGATTAATCAAGAAAAAGGGGAAATCATGAGATATTCTTAACGACAGAGAACAGAGGGTTCCTGGAAGGAGGTGGGTGGGGGATGGGCTAGATGGGTGCCAGGTATTAAGAAGGGCACTTGCTATGATGAGCACTGGGTGTCATATGTAAGTGACAAACCAATGAACTCTACTCCTGAAACTAATATTGAACTAACTAGAACTTAAATTAAAAACAAAAATATGGGTGCCTGGGGGGCTCAGTGGGTTAAAGCCTCTGCCTTCAGCTCAGGTCATGATCCCAGGGTCCTGGGATTGAGCCTCGCATCGGGCTAACTGCTCAGAAGGGAGCTTGCTTCCTCCTCTCTCTCTGCCTGCCTCTCTGCCTACTTGTGATCTCTGTCTGCCAAATAAATAAATAAAATATTAAAAAAAAAACAAAAAGAAAAGTATTAAAAAAGAGAGAGAGAAACAAGATAAAGCAAAGAATATCATCAAAGCAATATGACCGCAATATAGCACAGATCTAAAAGGTAAGACTATACTATAATCAATTTTTTTGGCTATGCATTTGAAAACACAAACAGAATGCACATATTCCTAAGGGGAAAAAATAGAAAAATAGAAAACTGACTTATGAAACAATAACCACATCCATTAAAAAAAAGTAAATCAATCATTTAAAACCTTCCTATAAAAAGAACAGTAGTTTTATAACCTACACACACTATTATAAACCATTTTACTAAACATTAAAGGATCAAATAATTCTATCTTACTCAAACTCAACCACAGAAAAGAAAAAGAGTAAATAATACTGAAACAGACCTGGAAGATGGAGAGGATCTCTACTTCTCCTCATACTCCCTCCCCTACACACACCAAACAAATAATAATTTATGTGCCATTGATGTTAAAGACATGAAACTTCAAACTTTTAAAAGGAAGGCTATTTGGAGAAGACTATATGACTGCGGGATATGAAAGAACTTCTTAATTCACAAAAAGCATTAATCATAAAAGGAAAAAGAATGAATACATTAAGAACTTCTGTTTTGAAACTTCTGTCTCACCATAAAAATATGAAATAATCACATATAGTCACACACAATTAGGGAAAAGATATTTGGAAACTATATAACCAACAATGAATTAGTATCCAAAATATATAAAGAATAAACAAGCCAGGTTTTTTTGAAAAGGACAAAGTATATGATTCCATTGGAAAGGAATGTAAATGGCTAATAATTATATGACAAGATGCATGGGGCACCTGGCTGGCTCCGTCAAGGGAGCATGCAACTCTTGATTTCAGGGTTGTGAGTTCAAGCCTCACATAGAGTTGTTGAGATTACATAAAAACAAAATCTAAAAGAGAAAGAGAGAGAGAAAGAAAAAAAGAAACGGAGGGAGGGAGAGAAAAGAACAAAGAAAAGATGCTCAACCTCAGAAGTCAGAGAAGGAAAATTCAAATCACGAGATACAATTTTACATCCTACCAAATTACAGAAATTTGAAAACCCAAAATATTGACTTTTAATAAGGATTTAATAAGGATTTAGAGCAAAAAGAAATTGCACCTACCACCAGTTTTAGTATGAATTGGTATGACCAACTTTGGGAAAGAGTTTAGGATTCTTTTTAGAAGCTGAATATGCAACTCCACTATGATCCTGCAACTTCTAAATGTACATCCTAAAAAATCTGTACGTGGATTCTGGGAGACCTGTACAAAATGTTCACAGAAGCATGTCTGCAACAGGTAAGACTGGAAACAACTCAAATGTTTAGTCATAGGATAATATAGATACATACACATACATTTTGGGATGTAAGTACCATGCAATACTTTAGATCAGAGAAAATGGATGCACTATTACTTTAAGCATCAGTATAATGAATGAAAAAACAATGAAGAGAATACATTATATATACTATGATAGGTTTTGATACAATTTTTTAAAATAAGAAAAATTGAGGCACCTGGATGGCTCAGTTAAGCATCTAACTCTTGATTTCAGCTCAGGGGATGATCTTATATGGTCATGAGGTTGAGTCCTGCATTGGGCGTGGAGCCTGCTTAAGAGTCTCTCTCCTTCTCCCTCTGCAACAACCTCCCACTTGTGCACACTCTTCCTCTCTCTCTCTCTCTCAAAAAAGGGGGGGGGGACAAAATTAAGATATGTATTGCTTAGGGACATATATATTTATGGTAAAATAATAAAGAAAAGAGTATTAAAAGCAATATTCAGAAGTGGGAGTTTGCAAATGATATATCCAGTAAGGGGCTGGTATCCAAAATATATAAAGAACTTATACAACTCAATACCAAAAAACCCAAATAATCCAGTTAAAAATGGGCAGAAGCCATTTCTTCAAAGAAGATTTACAGATGGCCAACAGACACCTGAAAAGATGCTCAGCATCACTCAACATCCAGGAAATACACATCAAAACCACTTCATATCTGTCAGAATAGCTAAAAATCAAAAACAATAAGAAACAAGTGTTGGAGAGTCTGTTGAGAAAAAAGAACCCTCTTGCACTGTGCACTGTTGGTGGGAGTGTAAAATGGGTGCAGTCACAAACAATATGGAGGTTCGTCAAAAAATTAGAAACAGAATTACCCTATGGTTCAATAATTCCAGTACAAGGTTTTTAACCCAAAGAATATGAAAACATTAATTTGAAAAGATATACACACCCCTATATTTGTAAGCATTATTTACAATAGCCAAGATAGAGGAAGCAAACTAAGTGTCTATCAACAGATGACTGGATAAACAAGATGTGATTTATATATAAACAATGGAATATTATTCAGCCACAAAAAAATGAAATCTTGATATTTACAACATGGATGGATTTAGAGGGCATAATGCTAATGTCAAAGAAAGACAAATACCATATGATTCACTCATATGTGGAA
This sequence comes from Mustela putorius furo, assembly GCF_011764305.1. Classification (NCBI taxonomy): domain Eukaryota; kingdom Metazoa; phylum Chordata; class Mammalia; order Carnivora; family Mustelidae; genus Mustela; species Mustela putorius. Next base: position 5,536,150 of record NW_025422171.1, read on the forward strand.
TTTAAGAACAAAACACAGATAGAAACAAACATGAAAATAGACTCTTAACTCCAGAAAACAACCTGGTGGTCACCAGAGGGGAGGTGGGTGAAATAGGTGAAGGGGATTAAGAGTAGACTTATCTTGATAAGCACTGAGTAATGTACAGAATTGCTGAATCACTGTATTGTACACCAGAAACTAATAACACTGTACATTAAGTATACTGGATGAAAATTAAAAATTTTTAAAAACCATTTTCAGAATACTGACTCCCTTTTGAGAGAAGACAGGATGTACAATCATGACTAACATGCATGGAACTCCTGGTATTTATAACGTCCTATTTCTTAAGAAATATGGGGGATCCAGATGTTCACTTAATTATTATCCATCACAACACACATACAACACATATTCTTTTGCATTATCAAATATTTATAAAAACATGAAAAATGTTTAAAAAGAACTTACTGTATAACACACAGTCAGCATTCAATACTTAATGTTTTGTAGGAATGGTGCTGTGCAGCTACTAGAAGATCTCTAGTGACATGGGACTCAGGGGCACTGGGTCACTATCTGTCCGGATAGGACCCCCTCCCCCAATTCATGCATGGCACTGGTCTTGTCATGACCACAGCCTAGGAAAGCGAAGTAGTGTTTCTTCTTTAGCCAGCAGCCAGGTTCATCTTTACCCCTTCCTCCTCCTCACCCATCCATCCAATTATCCACCCAATAAATATTCAGTTACCTCCTAAGGTCTGTGAATCTCCAGATTTCAGCTTTCAAAGTCCTATAGTTTGAAAAATTGTAGGGCAACAAATCTGTTCTCAAATTATAGATACATGGATGGAGTCTAGTCCAAGGTGCATCTGGTCATTCTCCATTGGCCACCACTTCTACCAGTATAGATTGTTCAGATTCATAAACTTGCACAGCCTACAACTCACAAACCTCTCCTACATGTTGGCCATTTTCATCCCCTCAATCCTGGTAACGGAAGCTCCCAGCTCCCAACCACTAACATGAAATATCTACATGACAGGTAATCAGGCGATTTTACCATGAACCGACAGTGATATTAGAGGGGGTCTATGTATTTTAGTTTCCTGCTGTAATAAATTATCACAAACTTGAAAACAGATTTGTGACCTACATCTCTGTAGGCTAAAGCCCAACAGGTGTCTTACTGGGCTAAAATTAAGGTGTGAAGAGGGCTGCATTCTTTCTGGAGACTCAAGGGAAGAATCCATACCCTTGCCTTCTCCAACTCCTAGAAGCCACCCACATTCCTGGTCTCCTGGTCCCTCCTCCACCTGCAAAACCAGCAGTATCAGATTAAATCCTCACAGAATTCTCCTGACCTACTCTTCTGCTTCCCTCTCCCCACTGTTAAGGACCCTTGTGATTCCTTCTGGTCTACCATATAATCCAGAACAGTCCCCTTGTTCTAGCATCAGCTGGTGAGCACCCTTACTTCCTCTTTGCCATATAAAGTAGTACGTTTAGGTTCCAGGGATCAGGGCATGGACATCTTTGGGGGTGGGGAGTATAATCATTCCACCTATCACACTATGTATGAGACATCACTCATTATTTCCTGATTTTCTCTCTAAATCTTACAAAGAGTAAGCTATCAGGATCCTGTTATCTCCATCTTCCAGTGAAATGAATCACTTGAGCTGTGCCTTAATGTCTGTCTTTAGAGAGGATCCAAGTGTTTTTTAGGAACAATTGAAGTCATTGTTTGGTACATTACTCAATGTTCTTTTAACCTAAGAGCCTACACTATAAATTTTTGCTGGAGTTTAATTCCAGGAAAACTTCTGATTCGGCAGATGGATTCATCAAATGCAAACAACGTGGACCACAGTGTTGCCTGCCTTGCACTGGTGGTTAGAAAACTTCAGAATGAAATTCATCCCACTTCCTGTAGATAGTTTGTTTTGTTTTAACTCCAAAAAAAAAAAAATTTCTTAGTTTGGATTTTTGAAGTTATTGCAAGTACTCTAAGAAGTAGTCATTTCTGTCTTAATAAATATAGTAAAATCATCTATTAACCGTTTTTTAGTTTTTTTAAAATTGTTTAAGAAGATTTTACTTATTTATTTGACAGAGATCACAAGTAGGCAGAGAAGCAAGCAGAGAGAGAGAGGGAAGCAGGCTCCCTGCTGAGCAGAGAGCCCGATGTGGGACTTGATCCCAGAACCCTGAGATCATGACCTGAGCTGAAGTCAGAGGCTTTAACTCACTGAGTCACCGAGGCGCCCCTATTAACCATTTTTTAAAAGAAAATTACTTTCAGTGACTTTTGAAAAATTTACAAATGCTTTAGCAGTTTCAGAATACTGTAATTAAGAAATATTAAGGTTTGCTAAGAACTTGGGGCGCATGAATGGCCCAATATTAAGCTGGCTTTTAACTTCAGCTCAGATCATGATCTCAGGACTGGAGATCAAACCCCACAATAGGTTCCTCACTCAGCGAGGAGTCTGCTTGAGATTCTCTGTCCCTCTGCCTCTTCCCTTCCTCACGAATAAATAAATAAAATTTAAAAAAATATTTTCTAAAAACTTATCTCTAGTATATGCGCCACAGATATTTGGTGAATAATGCCTAATAAGCAGTTTTGTTAAATCTAGTCCCGCTGACCTAAATGTTGCTAGGATATTCCATGGTTTTGAGGCCCCAAACCACCAGGGGTAATATGGGAAGGCATAGATAATAGAGGATATGCTTCTCAGTCACACTTCGGCATGTGCAGACTAAGAGTTCCTTCGGCCATTCTGACACTCAGAGCAATTAGGTACAAATAAACTCTCTAGCATTTATGGGGGATCAGAATACATAATACAGAATACATAATACAAGCCATGGCAGCTGTCTTTCCAGCATGAAATTCATTTAATTACATTTATGCAACCTATGTTTCAAGCAAACAGGAATTTTCAGGGTTCTCCAAAATTCCTTTACTTAGGCTGTGCTTTGCACTTAGCATATTTCTCCATCTCCCATTGTCACACACCGCCGCCCCCCTGCCCAGTACTTTCATGTGCCTCCTTAAATGTCACCTCCTCCATCCGGCCTTGCATGAGGTAGGCTCTTGCTTTTGAAACTCCATGGTACTTTATTTCTTTCTTCTGGTTCTTATATATTATGTTCTGCTTCCTAATGCAAGTGTACATATGTAGACATGCACACTTGCTTATGAACCATTTGAATTATTTATCTTTATATCCCTTTTTAGAAGAGAGTGTCATAAATAATATGCTCTCTAAACTATTCATTGAATTTAACTACTGTACTTCTTAAATACATGCATAAATTCTGTCCTAATAGGAATGGAAACCATGCTACTGCTGATTACATTGTATGACATTGTATAGACCAGATTTAGTAGACTAGTTTACCCAAAAGGTTTGTTGAAATTCAAATATATTTTGTTTAAGATTCAACAGCTCCCTCTCGTGGCCTGTGTGGGCAATTGAGCTCCAGAGTTAAAACAATTTAATTTCATTTTTGCAACTTAAATTTGAAGTGATTCCCAATCAATTTCAGTTTTGATGTTAAAAGTTAACTAACACTGAATGGCAAATTTTATTTGGCATAAAGGTGTCATTTTTATCTTATTTTATTTTAAGACTTTATTCGTTTGTCAGTGCGAGTGAGAGAGAGAGCACACAAGCAGGGGAAACCACAGGCAGAGAGAGAAGTAGTTTTCCTGCCAAGCAAAGAACCTGATGTGGGACTTGATCCCAGAACCATGAGATCATGACCTGAGCCGAAGGCAGATGCCCAACTGACTGAGCCACCCAGATGTGTCCCATAAAGTGTCATTTTTTTATGTGAAGAATAAATAGAAGCAATTATTGGTCAATGGTTTCCATCTCAAAAGACTATGAATCTGCTTTTTAAAAAACTAATAGATTTTAATTTAAATATTAACAAATATTTGATTAAGGCTCAAAAACAAGTTTTCAGAAAGTCACCTTTACATTTGTAGTACATGAGAATGAATGTATCTTGGAACTCAGTGAATATATATAACACTCTGTTTTTGTTTTCCCAAAATTGGAACAATATCAATTACAAATGAGTTTAAAAGCTCAAGCATTCAAATTATACAGTCAAATGTTCAAGTTTGAAATGGAACAATTGAAAACAAGGAATCAAGTAAAATGGCAAAACATTAAACCCAAAGAACAACTCTTCACGAGATCCAAATCCCTCATGTCACCATGCCTATGACCCGGGGGTTTCTCCCAAAAAGGGAAAAGCTGACTGAAGGAGGTCAAGGTCTGGCTGTGGGTAGGTCTCCACGCTCTATGGTGGGCGGGTCACACAGTGAGAGGCTAAGCTTCAGGAAAGAAAAAGTGTTTGAATTCTGGCTGGGCACAAAGAGCTCCAGCTGGCCAGAAGGCTCTCCAGGACTCCAGGGAGGTAGGGGTGGGGATCCTAACCTCCCCCACTCCTTCCTGAATCCAGAGAGAAGGAAAAGAAAGAGAGCGGCAACACTGAAATATACATTGCTAACATACATAGCTATGTCATTGCTAACGTGACCTCGTTTGAGAAAATAAAACATCTATTTAATAGAAGCTTTTCCAGGATAGAAAAAGTCTCTTTCCCTTTGGATGCCCATTGTCTAGGATTCCAACCATTCTTTCCAAGCACCATAAGTTTCGTGAATAGTTTGATGGTTTCCTTCTGTAGTTGTATTTTTATATAAAATCTGACCTCAGAGAAGCATTTTCATTAATGACATTTATTCTAATTGGGAAGGATGCACAAGAGAAAAAAGGAGAACACGCATACACATTTAGCATGTGACGTTAAAAGAATGTTTTAAGATACACATAAAGTATAGCTAGAAGAGAGATTTTTTTTTTAATCATGAGTTTACCAAAAAGCAAAACAAAGCAAAAAACATGTAGAAATTGTAACTAGTTCTACTGTTACTGAGTTTGTTATTCTACAGTAGGGTATAAAAATGCACACTGTTTTTCTCTTCCATTAATAAAAATCATATAACCTTGGGGCTCCTCCTTTAGAAACACATTCACTTTTTCTGAGTTTCACCCGAATTATAATAATGCCCACTGAAATCCACCCGGTCAGAGAGGCTTCAATAGTCTCCTTCATCCTAAATGTCAAAAACATTATAAAACAGACTGAGTAAATTTTTAAGTTTCTCATAATCTCTTTTCATCTTAGTGTACACCAAATGATTTTGAAGTAAAATATAAAAGTATATGATAATCCATTCATGTAATATACACAAACTTTGGAACCGAAATACCATTATGTAATCTTTCCACAAATGAATACAAATAGTTAAAAATTTTAAAAATGCACCAAGTAGGCAAAATATTTTTAAAATAGCCCTTAGTTCAGGTCAATGGTAAATGGCAAACCGTCAGGTAAGGTTGACGGTCCATGAAATCAATGACCTTCAAACAAATCAGCCAATCACCTCGCTAATAAGCTGCACCTTACTTCTCATCAATGGCTATAGATGGAGAGATATCATTGAGTTTCGGACCTGTAAATGTCATCTCAAAATGGATTTCCTAAATTTTACATTGTCTAGCTCAGTTAAAGCTTCCCATAAGCCGTCATCCACCTTTGTTGGAGAATAAGGAATACAGAAAGACCTAAATGGCCTTCCTTACATTCTTTACCTGTTTTAGTAAGCCCCAATGTGTAAATTATGGCTATAAATAATGCTTAGATGAAAAATATGATCTTTTGTAGCATTTCTATCTATCCATCAGAAAAGACATTTTGGCCTTACAACCATGAAGTGGTTGTTAATACAAATCAATTTATAACAAGACATAAATATGTTACATACATATATATGTATACTAAAATGTGTTGAACCCTAAGTGTATGTCCATCCAATAGGAAAAAAAAGCCCCAAAACATCCCCAGGTTTTTAACACAATCAAATATCTTAAAAATGGAAGAAATCTCATGTTTGGTTTTCCAATGTGATGAGGTGACTAATTTGCATTTGCTTACCAAAAAAAGTCATCCCCAAGTTTGCCTACAAATGGATTGGCCACAACAGCAGAATATTTGGTGGCAATATTGCAGATTAATAACGTTCATTTATGGTCTAAAAATACAGAAAGAGGAGGCCTAACTTCAAAAAGGAAGAGGTCACCCAAAGGCCCTGACAAAAGGTACATGGTTAAAAGTCAAGAAAAGCGTGAAGCTGTGGGTCTGAGACTCCAGAAAGGACAGTAAGGTGGGGAAGGGGACCGAGGACCAGAAGTCCTTCTTACCAGGTTTGGAGCACTGGAGACACATAAGGACAAGTCCTGGAAAGGAAGGGAAAGACATGCTGTTAGTACCCAGATATGTGAAAGATTATTTGAAGTTAAATTTGAATATTAGTTCTCAATTTGACCTGAAAAAAATATATAAAGAAGAAAAAATACACATGTACATGCATACATTTGCATACAGACACACACACAGAGCCCACATGGCCTTAATAGCAGAATTTAAAAGAACTGAGAAAATGATGCATTTTACCCAGCATACTTGGATCACACAGCAACTCCATGGTTCTGGCCGTGTTATTTTATAACTCTCAGCCCTGGGTTTCTAATCCATTGATCTCTGGTTAAGTGCAAGGGCTCTAAAGCCAGAGAGCAGAGGGTCAAATCCTAGACCACCACTTCTTGTTGCAGGACCCAGGGTGGTTATGGACTCTTTCTGCCCGGCCAGCAGTGAACTGAATGAGAACTAAGTGAATTAATGTATATAAAGTGATTAGAGCAGTGCCTGACACATTGTAAGCACGTGCGAATGTTATGCTGTTATTTTGGGGATTCGCTTTCTATGGCTACCAACTAGACAGTTTCTCAGGAACTCTTGTACCTTTACAGATATTTATTTATTGGGATCTCTCTCTGGGCTCACCATCCAGAAAGAATTTCAGTTCCCCTGTCCCTACGACCTCACCCCATCCTTCAGAGAGCATCACCAACTCTTAACTTCAGAAGGCACACTTTCCTGGAAGCTGCCTGCCACCCCTTAGTTAGCATCGTGCTAATTTATGTTCATCAGACCATCTGGGTGAGCAGCTACCTATTCCCTCTCTCGCTCGCCAAGCTAACACGTATTTAGTGAATCCTGGCCGCAGGCCTTGGTGCGAGTAACACAGACAGGAATGAGGACAGCAGTCTCTGCACACACGTGTCTTCTCATGTCTTTCTTCCCATGCTGGGGGGCCAGGCAGAGTGGGGACAGATCTGCCACCCTATTGCTGGAACTGTGGTATACTGCACACTTCATATCCTCAAGGATCTTATGGGGCTTCTCTCTGAACAAGGACGCGATAAAACCTCTGGGAGAGGGAATACTAGAGATGCAGTGAGGGTATGGGCAAGGGAGGAGGGGCGCGGGTGGGGCCAGGAGGTGCTCAGGCTCTTGGGCTATGCAGTGGGTCCCTGGGAAATGGAGCTGGCTTGGGTAGAGTCAGTGATGTCAAGGTCAGCCCAATGACACCCTGGTTGTGGGCACAAAAAAGCCATTTTAAGCCCAACGATATGGGTGCCATTTCTATCACTTTCCCACCCAGCTGTTGAAGGATGGATGTTCCAAGCTCTTCCAGCAAAAACTCAAGAAAGTTGGAAGCCAGTTAAAGCAAATTAGTGCAACACCCGGAATGCTGTCAGAGACGGGAAGAATTCTCATCTGGACACTGCTGAGAACTCTGCTGGGACACAGCCCTCCCAGCTTCAGAAAGGGCACTACTGTCCTTCAGCATGACTAGAGCCATGACCATGCAGCAGGGCACACCCACGTCCTATCGGTCTAGCCTGCCCCATCAGGAAAAACAGCCGGGGAGGGAACAGCACAGAAGGATAAAGCCACAAGCCAAGACCAAGAACTGACAGGCTGTAAGAACATCAGAGGAAAATGCACAAAGTATCCTCCAAACCCTGCCGGGCGACGGAGGGGCTTGGGTTGGGGTTCCTGCCATTTTACCGTGGGGCTCAGAGCCCAGACCCTTGTCACCATGGCCAACACCCCCTCACACACACCGTCTGTGCCCTCCCCACCACCACAGGGCTGGGGGTATAGGTGACATCAGAGAACAGATCGACAGTAACATAGTCCTCATGCGGGAAGAATGAAGTCAGCACTCAGGGGGGTTGCAGGAAAACAAATCTATGCTCTGACTCCATGACGAAGTCTCAGTAAACCAAGAAAGTATCCCTCCTGGATAGTGAATTATCTCTAAGTGAAGTTAACTTTGTTTCAGTTTATTAGATTTTGTCAGGAGGGGGACTCTAGAAGGTTTGCTAGCTAAAATTCACATTCCAAGAGATGCTCAAAAAAGCCACCCTAGAGGAGGGGGCACGTGTGAGGGCCACTGAAGGACCCAGGGACTGTGCAGACCATGAGGACAGCCTTGGGGGGAGGGGAGGACTTAGAGGGCAAAGGTGGAGAGGGGGTTTGTGAGCTGCTGCTGTGGGGGAGGTGGCTACGCAGAAGCACGAGTGATAACAATGACTGAGAGGAAGCCTGTGAAGCAGCCAATGGAAAGAAGCGAAGCTGAAGAGATGGACAGATTTAAATGGCTTGTTTGCCGGTTTAGAGCCTATCCTGAAGGATGACAGCCTCCTGGGACACGGTCATATTTGTGCTACTTGTAAGTCATCCCTATGAGAGAAGGGACTTCAGGGAAAGAAATGAGCTTAGAGGCAGGGTTATCCCTGAAATTTCACATTTACTGATGCACCCTTCAAAGAAAGAGTTTTTTTAATGTGTCCAGTCCATCTGGTCCCTGGCAGGGAAAGGTCAACTGATAAGGCTTTAACTGATGTTCTCTGAGTACTTTTTCAAATAAACATTTAACGGGCATCTGGGTGGCTCAGTCGATTAAGTATCTGACTCTTGGTATCAGCTCAGGTCTTGATCTCAGGGTCAAGAGCTCAAGCTCCGTGCTGAGCGTGGCACCTACTTAAAAAAGAAAGGAAGGAAAGAAGAAAAGAAACATTTAATAACTCCATGCATCAATTTTGTAGCAGATTTTCTTCTTTCAAGGCCTGTCCTGTTAAAACTCATATAGGTCAGGGACACCTGGGTGGCTCAGTCAGCTAAGTGTCTGCCTTTGGCTCGGGTCATGATCCCAGGGTCCTGGGATGGAGCCCTGCATGGGGCTTCTTGATCGGCGGGGAGCCGCTTCTCCCTCTGCCTGCTGCTCTGCCTACTGTGCTCTCTCTCCATCTCTCTAACAAATAAAAATAAAATCTTAAAAAAAAAAAAACTCATATAGGTCACTGTTTAGAAAGAACAGGCCTTGCTCTGTTGAGAAATTATTGCTATTACCACTAAAATCCAGAAAGTGTCACAAAAGCAACCAGAAAGGGAGGGTGGCATGAGGCTAGCACAGTGCGTGTCAATTACAAATTTTGCAGTTAGGGCAACTATTTCCTTTTATCTGTCCCACACTAAATCAAGCACTCTTTCCTTTCATAGGAGGCCGGTAAGGAACAATGACCAACATGGGTAGGAAGACCTACCTAAGAAACTAGGAAACAGGTGAACAGTCGGTTAAACATTGTTTGACTGAAATAACTGAGACAATGGGGCACCTAGGTGGCTCAATCAGGTAAGAATCTGCCTTCAGCTCACGTCATGATCTTGGGGTCCCAGGATCAAGTCCCACATCAGGTTCCCTGCTCAGCGGTGAACCTGCTTGTCCCTCTCCCTCTGCCTGCTGTTTCCCCCACCCCTTGTGCACCCGCTACCTCTCTCAAATAAATAAAATCTTTAAAAACAAAAATAAAGAAATAAAATAACTGAGAAGATGTAGCAGTCAAGATAACACCTGAAAGAAACTTAATTTTTTAATTCTCTACATGATTGTATTTTTAAACTTTTTTATAGTAAAATTTTTCAAATACACTCAAATAGAGTTGAAACTTTTTCCATAGGGGCTCCTGGGTGGCTCAGCCTGGTAAAGTGTCGGACTCTCACTCTCAGCTCAGGTCTTGATCTCAGGGTTGTGGGTCAAGCCCTGCAGTTTTAAGCCAGGAAGGAAGAAAGAAAGAAGGACAGAGGGAAGGAGTGGGGAAGGGAGGAGAGAGGAAGGGAAGGGAGGGGGAGGTTGGGAAGGGGAGGGAAAGGGAGAGGAGGGGAGGGGAGGAGAGGGAAGAGGAGGGAGAAGGACACTTCCCTGCATAAACAGAACGCCATTTCCACTGTAAACAAAAATCTTAACTCTTGGTTAAGTTAGCTCACTAGTTCAATGGTCCATTTGCTACAATCCCCAAGCTTAAAAAGAGGTGTTGTTCCAGAAATTTGGTTATATATCACTTTAGATTTCAGGAAATGTTTCCTACAAGACCATCTTTAACTCCTACATCACCTGAACTAGAATTTAAAAAAAAAAAAAAAAACACAATTTTTCAGCTGAGAATGATAGGAAGTAGTACTTAATGCAAAAAAAAAAAAAATGTTTTATTTCTATGGAAAAACCTCTTTGTATACACTGTTTTTGTCCATGTTTAAAATTATCTCCATTCTAAGTGAAATTCAAGAATTAGGGTTACCCTAAGAATCTTGTTGTCATGTTGTCATTTTTCTTTCCATAAGGTGCTATAGACAGGTGCTTCTCACATCTTAATGTGCAATGGAATTGCCCCAGCATCTTGTTAAAATGCAAATGCTCCTCAGTACATCTGGGAAGGGGCTCCCAGGTGACGGTGACACTCTCTGCTTATTTGGGCTGTCTACTGATCACCCACTATGGGCTGAACTGTGCCCCCTATCCCCATATTCATATTCATATGTTGAAGTCCTAAACCCCAGCACCTCAGGATGTGACCTTATTTGCAAAGAGGGTTGATACAGATATAATTAGTTTAGTTGAGGACAACAGGCTGGACCTTAATCTCCTTATAAAAAGCGGAATCTGGACCCAGCCCAGCACACACAGAAAATGCCACGTGAAGACTGCAGTCAAGCCACTGGAAGGCCGGAGAGAAGCCTGGAACAGACCCTCCCCTAGAGCCTTCAGAGGGAGCACCAACCTATGGACACCTGAATCCTGGACTTCCAGCCTCCAGAAAAGTGAGACGTTCAGTGTTTATTGTTAAGTCCCCCACTTCCTGGTCCTTCTTTACAGTAGCCCTAGAAAACTCACACACCACCCTTGGCACAGCCAGGATTGCAGGATAGCAGCACTGTATTCAAGGTTAGGGTAATGGCTAAGAACATAGCCCCTGCAGTCAGGCCTATGTTCCATTCCCTGTCCTGACTCACTTCGCAAATGACTCAGGCCAGGCTTGGATTTTGTCCCCTGAGACATGGACATGGGAACACGGAGACCTATCTTATACGAGTTTTGCAAGAATTCAATAAAAAAACACATGTAATGTTCCTAACTCCGCTGACTTTCAAGAGAGTACTCTTTAGGGCCAAAAAAATGGAGAAAAACTCAGAAAAACTTGTCGGGAAGCAGGGAGCAAGTGGGTAATATGGACTGGAAGCAGCAGGTGTGGACTATTCTTTCAAACATTTTTTTTTGTTTAAAGGAAAGTTAAAGAGAAATGGGATTTGGAAGGACTCACAAGGTCAAGGGAAAGATACTTTTTAGGGTGAGAAGGACTTAAGCTTGATTATAGGTATCTTGACTTCCTTTCTGAGCATGGGTGGAACCCAGGGCCCCATCCCCAAACTATGTCCCCAGATGCTGGGGATGGAACAGGGTGAGGTATGACCCCCACAGCTGCTCCAGAGCCTGGCCAAGAGGCAATGGGAGTCACAGCCTGGGCAATGATCAGTCTGAAAGGGTCAGGCAAAGGGGCCGGGCCAGGTAGAAGGAAAGGGATGCTCTGAAAACCAGGGAACTCGGGCTGCCTGGGTGGCTCAGTGGGTTAAAGCCTCTGCCTTCAGCTCTGGTCATGATCCCAGGGTCCTGAGATCGAGCCCTGCATTGGGCTCTCTGCTCGGCAGGGAGCCTGCTTCCTCCTCTCTCTCTCTGCCTGCCTCTCTGCCTGCCTGTGATCTCTGTCTGTCAAATAAATAAATAAAATCTTAAACAAAACAAAACAAAACAGGGAACTCAAAAGTCAGAGGCTTCCTTCAGGTGTGGGAAGTGGGACTGGAGAAATTCCTTGAGGGGAGGGCATGGGATAGGTGAAGAAGTGCGGCTGGGGAGGGACTCCGAAGTGCCCTGAGCACTGCTCAGAAAACCCAGGCTCACACTCCTTTTCAGTAGGTGGATTGGGTGGAAGTCCCTCCAGGTCTGCTGTCAACGTTTCCCCCATGACCTTGGGCCACCCTCCCACACTGGCTCTGGGTTCAAACATGCAGGTTGTGCCCCATGGGGTACTAACAAATAGGGCACGGCAAAGGCTTGGGAAACTCTTGCACAATTTGGACTTGCTCACCTTTCCCCTCAGCCACCACACAAAGAACAAGTCCAGGCTAGCCCATGGGCTGAGGAGAGACCGTGGGCTTAGCTGTACTGTCCCTCCAGCTGATAGCTACTGCTGGGTGCCCATAAGGGGGCCTAGTCAAGCCCAGCCTGTAGACTCATGAGCCAGATAGATGCTGAGTGTCTTGGGCCACTAGGCTTTGCAGTGACTCATCATGTGGCAGAATGACAGCAAGAGATGACTGATGCAGACTAATAATACAGGCTACTCAACAGCTCTGACAATTTCTTCTCTAAAACACTAGAGCACCCAGCACACACTCGGGCTGTGGGGCTGGTAATGAGAGATGGGTGGGCCACAGAAACTAGGAGCAGAAAAAGCAACCACGGGAGTTCCTAAACTTGGAAGGCCATGATCATGCTCATCTTGGCCAAGTTGAGGGGTCCTCACCAGACATCAAAGCGGGAAGCCTGTCAGAATTTCCCACATGGGTGTCTCTTTCAGCCCTTAGAACAAGTAGGTATAATCTGTGTACCCATATAACCCTAGTTATACCTAGGGATATTCTAAAGGTGTTTCTGGGTGGCCTGTGGCTCTTCCAGATACTGACCAGCGGTGAGCATCTGAGACCAATGGGGCAAGCTTAGACAAGACAGATGAGAGGGCGCCTGGGTGGCTCAGTAGGTTAAGCCGCTGCCTTCGGCTCAGGTCATGATCTCAGGGTCCTGGGATCGAGTCCCGCGTCGGGCTCTCTGCTCAGCAGGGAGCCTGCTTCCCTCTCTCTCTCTCTCTGCCTGCCTCTCAGTGTACTTGTAATTTCTCTCTGTCAAATAAATAAATAAAATCTTTAAAAAAAAAAAAAAAAGACAGATGAGAATTTCATCCACAAGTTGGTCTGCTCCCATGATGTAGTTTTGGAATGTTTTGGTGAGGTTTATGGAGTCCAGAGCCAACAACCAAGAACGAATTCTTGAGCCGTCTCCGGTGCAAAACAATGATTTTATTACAGCTTGGGGACAGGACCCGTGGGCAGGAAGAGAAGCTGCCCTGGGATTATGAGGAGCCACTGATTATATACTTCAGGGCTGGGGGTTAGTAAAGATAAGGGAAGTTTCAAAAGGACTTTCATATGCTAAAGAAGACTCACAGGATACTGGGGCCTTGCTATTGTCAAACCCAGGTTGTTTTTCTCTTCTATCTAGCAAGGCATTCACATTCAGACAGCTGGGAGCTTCCTGGAGGAACAGGATACTCTGCAGGCCTCAAGCATTGGTTTAGGAGCTGCAGGTTATAAGGACATTCCATTTTATCTGCATTTCCTTCTGCCTTTGTTTCCCACATTACCCACCATCTGAAAGTATTTTGGTCTGAAAGCAGAGAAAAGTTCCCAGCTCGGGAGTGGTCCACAGACTCGTGAGGGAGGGTATGCGGAGTTGCAAAGTGCAGGCAGCGAGATTCCCTGGCAGGACTGAAACCTGCACCGACCTTGCATCCTTGGCCAATTATAAGCTTGGCTTCGCTTGGCTTCTTGGCCGTGGCTTGCCAGTGACAGGGTCCCTTGCATTCCCGCTGGGCTCCATGGTCTGAGGCAGTGACCACAGGCAATTGCTGCAGGCCCTCCAGGGCTTCTAGCCTCTCAGTGAGTTACAGATATAATGGTAGGCAAGACTAGGTCCTGTCCTCCAGGCTCACTGTCTTGGTGGGGTGCGGTACAGGAAAGCCTGGGGCCCCAGGCCAGTGCCTGCAGTTGGCATCACCGGCTGCCCCTTGCCACCCAGACTGGGACAACCACGTGCTGGGATGGACAGGTCTTGGCCAGAGGAGGAGGGCCCTGTCTCAGTGTGTTCTCTGCCAGGCAGAATGTTAGAGACTAGAGCTCTGCTCCCCTCCCTCGTAAAGTTAGACCCCAGTGTTTTCAGCCATAGTACTTGAAGAAGAAAATAAGGCTGGTTCAGTCCCTTGTTGGCCAGTCAAAGGGTCCTGGGGCCACTGGGTGTGCTGGCATCATCCACCAGCCTTATTACAGCCCTATGACTCAAAGACACTACCCAGCCTGAGCACAGAGAGCAGTGGCAGGGTTCTAGAACTCTTCCACGGCTTGGGGCTTTGTCCTCACCAGCAGCTACCCTCTCAGGCTCCCACAGCTGGGTTATCAGGGTCCCCAGGGGAGCGGCAGTAAGGCCAAGTTCCGTGCCAGGGCTATATCAGGGCTCAGACCAACTGCTGAATGTGATGACTGAGTAGGACGGCCAGTCCGGCATTGCCTCGGGAATGGGGAGAGGAAATATTCCTAGAACCAGGACTTATGCTCACTTCCCCTCCGGAGGCAGGTGGGATCTCTGAATGCTGATTGATGTTGGGGGCAGAAACCCCAAAGTGTCCAGCCGAGGGCTGAAGCTGGCCTGAGCCACCTGCAAAGCAGGGCAGTGCAAGGAGGGAGCACAGATGATGGACCAGGTCCAGGGAGGAAACCAAAATCAAGGCTTCCCAGAGGTCAGCCAGCTAGAGAGTCCAGACACCTCAGAGCAGGATGGAAGTAGGGCAAGAGACAAAAAGAGTTCAAAGTAGAGATTCCCTCCCAGGCTCAGGGAGGTTTCCATAGGAAGCGTCAGCGTGCTGTCCCTTGAGAACTCGGGCAGGGGCAAGGCACAGGGTCCGACACATGGCATGGGAGACTTTGGGTAGACCATGGGTAAAGTGCCAGTGCAGGAAAGAAAGGAAGGAGATAATGGATGGGAACAAATATCTGTGGAAGTGATAGGGGAAACTGTACTCTAAGATGGCTGACCAAACCAGCAAGGGAATTCCAGTCCCTGTCTCAAAGGACTTCCGGGTGGTTCTTCCTACCCCGTGTCCTGCGCACGCGCCAAAAGTACCAAGTATGCGGAAGTAGAGAAGGGTATAAATCCGCCTTCCTGCTTGTGCTGGGGCTCAGACCCTCGGAGAACAGCCTCCTCTGAAACCGCCGGTGTTAAATAAACCTCCGATCCTCCAAAGTCTCTGATCTGCCAGCATCCAGTCCAGGTTCCGCAACAGAAGGAAGAACAAAGGAGAAGGAAGGAGGCACCACAGGAGGAAGCGTAGAGCTGACCGAGGGCGGAAGTAGAAGGGGGGGCAGGGACAGTGAGGAAGAAGGAGGCCCTGCTGGACCAGAGAGGGCCCAAAGAAGAAAGAGACCAACATGAGTGCTCTTATCTCCATGCTGGTCATGGCTGTGATACACAGAACTGCATTTGTCAGCTCCTGCCAGAACCAGAAGTGGCATCTGGGAGGTGGAGAGCAAACTGGCTCAGACCTACATGGTGACGCCCCCACCTCCCTTCCTCTGGCAGGGCCTGGCAGAGTTCAGAGACCTGCAGCAAAGAGCAAACTCTGGGCACATTCTTGCACTGCCCTTGGCAGCAAAGTGCCCACCTGGGTTCACCACCTCATTGCCCTTTATGCTCCGGGTGTTCCCAGAGGCCACACGACTACTGCCTTCTGTTTTATGAGCCTTCACCCCATTGGTGCCGTCGCTGTATTTTTGCCACCTCTTCTCTCCTCAGCCAACTGGATTCCTGGAGCCTTTGGTCCACTCTATCAGCTAGAGGCAGGAAGGCTCTTTCTGAGAGGCTGCAGAACAAGAACAACTAAGAGCTCCCTGGGATGTGTGAGGAAAGGGAAGGGAGCACAGAGGGAAGGGGAGAAGGAAGAACACGGGGAAGGAGAAGGAGGTGTGAGCACCCAGACAGGGAGAGGGGGAAGTAGCACCCAGGGAAGGAGGGGAGGGAGCACCCAGGAAAGGAGAGAAAGAGGACAAGGAGCAGCACTCAGGAAAGGAGAGAAAGAGGAGCACCCAGGGATGGAGAGGGGAGGGAGCATGGGAAAGGGTGAGGAGAGAGCTTGGGACCACATTTTCTCTCACTGGGCAGACTGGGAAACTGAAAAGGAAAGACCTCTGGAGTACTGGTCTCTCCTTGAATCTACCCATTTTAACCTTGATTTAAGAGAGTCAGGGGACACACAGCCTACACTTGCGCTCCCCCTGAGTGTGACCCTACCTCTAATGGCCCACTCTACTCTGCAGCACAGACCCACACACAGCAGCCTTTAAGCTGCAGCTACCGCCGTTTTCCCGAAGAACTTCCCAGTTAACTCTTCATGGCTTAAAGGAGAAGTAAAATGTACACTTTCTGGGGTGACACGTGCTCACGGACCATAAATGCTATTTATTATGTCTTACTATGTCATATCAAGCATAAATAAAATCTCATTTAATCCTCACAATGACCCCTCAGGTAAATCGTACTATTACTCCTAAATTTAAAATGGAGAAAAAATCTGAGCCTTAGTAACTTCCCAGATAGCACAGCTAGTCATGGGAGGAGCAGGATTTTGAGCCCCAGGGCCCAAGTAATAGTCACAGCTATGACACCACACATATAGAACAGCTCCCACCCAAAGGCAAGCTCTGGCCCCACCTGCCCCCTAGGAAGACATGAAGAGGTGGCCCAGCTGGTCCTTCCTTATTTCCAGAGGCCACTCAACAAAACTCAGCTGGACTCTGCCCAGCTACTGTACCCAGTGCTTCAAGGAACACTGGATGACCAGGCACCAGTCCTGAGATGCTTTCTAGTTGGATGAGAGTCCCCAGAATGGCTGCAGTGACTATAGGCTGGAAGAGATTCTTCTAAGAAGCCCAGCGGGGGTCAAGGCAGGACATGTGCTTTGAGCTGGAGGAGGATTTGCGGGGGAGCAGGGAAGTCTCTGAGAAGGAGCTGGGAGTTGGCCTTTCAACTAGGTCTAGGAGGACCAGTAAGGATATAGAAGGATGGGGCGGTGGACACAAGGAGAGGCTGGTCCAAGATGAATGAAACAGTGAGAGCTGCAGTGACCCTGTGCATCACCCTTTTGAGGGACAGCTTTCTGTTTGTGGCACAGCAAGAGCATCCTTTCCGGGCCACCATTCACAGGATTTCCCTCCGCACTGGAAGGAAACCAACAGTCCCTGGGAGCTGATAGGCACGATGAATAAGTGGGAGGGGCTTGGATCACGTGTCTGGGCGCTCTCTTGCCGCCACCTGTCACAACTGAGACTCAGCCCCACAGGCCGGCACCTAGGATGGTGACTGTGTTTTGGCCATGGCATTATTGTGGGGAGTCAACACTGGTGTGCGGCAGGAGCTCAGATCAGCGCTGCGCACAGGTAGTGCTCAGAAGCACAGCTGCTGTGAACTACAGGGGCCTGTCCCCTGTCAGCTCTTCTGCCCCACGCTGAGCCCTGGTTCCCCCTCCGCTGGCTGCGCCCCACTCTGGCCTTCTTTCCATCCCTTCTCAGATCACAGTGCACGGAATGAGAACACCCTGGAAACAACTTTCTCATGTACTTGTCTGAAACTGTTGCTTCCTAACACCAGTTACAGATTTTTTTTTTTTCTGTCATATTCCCAATGCCTGGAAGCCTGTTTTGTGCAATTCGCAAGGACCACCTGCTAATGAATTCGTGGGTCTTCTAGACGCAGGGTGACAGCCCACAGGTACACTCAGGCTGAGAAAATTTTCACAGAAGTTATTAACTACTGGGGGATGCTACTGTATAAAGTACCCTTTAGATCCTCTCAAACAGACTTGCCTCCGTCCATTCTTAACCTCTCACTTAATAGAATTATGGATGGTTACTCACAAAATTGCTGCATTTTCTCTGAGTTTTACAAGAAAACAAAGGGCTGTAGCAGGCACCTACGGTCACTTCCAGCTCAATGGTCTGAACGTCTTCTACCCAGAAGTATGAGTCCAAGCGAGGCAGCTGTGTAGCCAAACAGGTGATAAGTATGCAAGAAATGGTGGACTGCAGCTTAGAAGGTCAGCTCTAAAGGTCAAAGGAGTGGAAGTCTTTATTAAGAAGAGAAAAAATGTCAGTTATGTTGCTGTGTGTGTAGAAAGGAGCCTACTCCTCCATTGACAAAAATGCCGAGGCTGCTTCTTGTGCTTCAGAGACAACATCTCGGGTTTGTTGATAAATTGAAAAGAATGTGCATTCCTTGGAAAATGCCCTTTTAAATTTTGCGTGTCCTCAGACCCCTGGCATGACATTTATCAGCTGTTCTTCTTCGTAGTGATTCTTTGGAAGGGATTCGCATAAACTACAGTCTTTCCTGTCTTAACCTTGTCCCCACGCCAAGAGTGGTCAAAACACATGAATTCATTCCTTCACCAGACAAGAAAGCTATCTAGTTGCACCTTTTCACCCAGGAGTTCATATTCCCCGAGCACCATAAAAATACTGTTCATTTGATATCTGCAGATACAGTCGACCCTTGATCAACAACGGGTTTGAAAGCATGGGTCTACTTATATGTAAATTTTTTTCAATAAATAGATTGGAAAATTTTTTGAAGATTCGTGACACTTTGAAAAAACTCACCCACAAACTGTTTAGCTTAGAAATATTGAAAAAATTAGGAAAAATCTGGTATGTCATCAATGCATAAAATGTATGTAGACAGTAGTCTAGTTATCATTTACGACCATTAAATATACACAGATCTATTATAAAAAGTGAAAATTTATCAAAAGTTATGCATGCACAGATCATACGTGGCACCCCTCTCAGTCAAAAAAAAAAATGAACAAATGTAAAGATGCAATATTAAGTCATAACTGCATAAAATTAACTGTAGTATATACTGTGGCCATCTGTTGCCTATATTAGAGTAAGCTCCAAAATAGGTGTGTAAAACATCTGTAATGCCAATCATCTTTTACCATGAGCAGTTCACCTCTCTAGTAAGTTGTTTATCACAGTAAAACGTGTGACTACTCTTAGTAGTTAAGTTTTGGGGGAGTCACAATTTATATGCAGATTTTAGACTATGTATGGGGTGGGGTTGGGACCCTTAACCCCCAGGTTGCTCAAGGGTGAACCGTACTCTATCATATTTAAATCTGAATTCCTGTCCCTGGACCTACCCTGCTAAGCCCTGAGCTAGCACCCCATTTGTGAGCTAATTCCATGGCCTAAGAGTCTAGGCAGTTCTCCATTTCATCTAACCTGGTCCCTGATTCTTGCTACTAAACACATGTGTATCTTTTAGAACATAATTTCAAGCATCCACCCAGATTTATTCAACTTCATCAAAATGTAAAAATTTAAAACCATATGAAAATGTGAGCAATGTATACGTTGTCAAATAACAGATTTTCTTTACAATTGTGTGAATGTCATCCAGCACCTAACTCCTCCTCCAGAGAAGCAGATAAAGCAGTCTTGTTTTAAAAGGAAGGACTTCGGGCGCCTGGGTGGCTCAGTGGGTTGGGCCGCTGCCTTCGGCTCAGGTCATGATCTCAGGGTCCTGGGATCGAGTCCCGCATCGGGCTCTCTGCTCAGCAGGGAGCCTGCTTCCTTCTCTCTCTCTCTGCCTGCCTCTCAGTGTACTTGTAATTTCTCTCTGTCAAATAAATAAATAAAATCTTTAAAAATAAATAAATAAATAAAATAAAAAAAAATAAAAAGAAGGACTTCAAAATATTTACTTTGAGAAAAGTTTAGAGTTTTTTAAATTGAAAGCAAGTTGGCAAAGATCATTTACATATTAGTAAAAGGTAGTAATAGAAAAGGGAATATAGTGCATTTTCAAATGCCTGTCAATTACTTCCTCTAAATTTAGTCTCACCTAAAGTAGATGATAATAGTATTAGTGAAGCAAAGTCAGGAGCTAAGTTTTCACTGGGAATCTGATGGTAGGAAGGAGTTTATACTCTGATTTGGGGGTCTCTGTGTAGGGCCATTTTATTATCTGATTGCCCCCTTTCATTCTATTTTTGGCTTCAGCTCACTGCAGAATACCTGGGAATTGACATTGGATAATGTGACTGAACATCATCGGGGATGATAAATGCTATGGAAAGTAAATTTTCAGCCCTGTATAACAGAATATTCTTGGAACTGAATTAATTGATGCAGTGTTCTGATTGCTTCCAGAGCCTTCCCAGGGGAATATCTATATTGCCTACTACCAGTTCCAGCAAAATACCTGAAGGAACATAGTCATGATGGGGGCGGCCCCTTCTTCACTGAATGTTCATCTTCTCCCCTAAGGGGAGCACCTCACTCCTGGATGACCAATGAGTCAGGGAAACAAAAACCTGGAGAACTAGATAACTTGAAAATAAATGACCCATAGCACAGGCTTCCACATTTCATGAATCTCAAATAAACAAATGTCAATCCAACCTAGATAAATCAATTTGGTAAGGAAGAAGTAAGCAATTGGCTACATTAAAAACTTTGAACATTGGTATAAATGGTAGCCATTCAAAATGTACTTACAGTCTGTTGGTATAAGGAGTCACTACTTCATTCCTAACTATGTGGGTGACGGCACAGCAATATTTTTATGCTTTTTATTTCATTTTTATAATTGTTCCTTCTTACTTTAATTTACAAATATTGGTTCATTATACTTTGGAGATTTAAAGAAGCAATCCTTTACCAGGACCCCTGCCTGACTCTATAGAGGAGGTAACTCTTGATCTCAGGGTCATGGGTTCAAGTCCTCCATTGGTTACAGAGCCTATTTAAGGAAAAAAAAAAAGAAGAAGAAGAAGAAAGAAAGGAAAAAGCAGCAATCCTTTACCAAAGACAGAGGGGCTCTGCCTAGAGGTGTAAACAAGCCTGGAAGGAACCTAGGTCCCCAAATAGCCTTGGAAAGTATACCAGAACTCCAGACTGCTCACCAGAAACTATGAAAGGTGATAAGAGTAAGTTTCTATATTTAAAAAACAACGGTAATATAGATTGTTTATGTATGTATGTATGTATGTATACGAAACAATTCATGGACAAGGTGTCCAGAGAAGAGAATATAACTGGAAGGAGCTTCAACTGTATGTGTACTGTGTTTTTATTCATATATTTTAAAAGGTTTCTAACATTGTATTATATTTATAAATGAAATTAAATATAGGACCAAAATAAGCTATGTTATGACATCATGAACATAATGAATAATGGCTGATGGATAATGTAAGATAAATTGTTTTGCAAATATTTTGCCTTTGCAAAAGAACCACGGACTTTCTACGTTCATATTATTAATAATTTATTTTTTGCTTTAATCCAAAGTTTTTTGAAATGCATTATATGCAATTCAGTCTGTGTTAGGGTACTACCATTATAGTATATAAAGAGCTGATTACATAGTGAAGATTCTAATCTGAACTCCATTATTTTTTTAATTTTAGGCTTTCTCAAAAGCTACTTATTATCATCAAAGTCCCTTCATACCTCCCAAGAGGACAGTACTCGATAGTTAGCACAGCAGCCTATTAATTCACGCTCTTCACACAGATACACAAAACACTCTCTTTTCTGTGTCCCATTCATTATTTGAGCTGTCAATCTTTTTTATAGTCTAATTTGCCAAACCTTCTCTTGTAAACTTGCTGTTATTTCAAGGCCTAGTAATGAAATTGTCACTGGTGCATGAGAAGCAATGTCTCAAGTTTGAGACGTCTGTTATTGAAACATGAAAATGAATTAATTCAACCCCTTCCCTGGATTATTTGATACAGGTACTCCCCCCTCCTTATCTATATATGTATGTACACACACACACACACACACACTGCATTTCTAGACCAGTGTGGGGGCCGAGGGGTGGGGGGAACACTATAAGCAGAATGATGTAGAACAAGACAAAGAGGATTTTGAGTTACTGCAAATGCTGGGCTTCTTAAAACTGTGTGGTGGCCTCAGGGGGCCAGCCATACACCCAGACCTGAGTTCACAGGGAAAACCAACAGAAGCAATGACGGAGATATTCTCTGTTCATCCCATATGCTGAAAAAGAAAAATATTTAGCTGTATCACATCTGGAAACATCAGAAGCCAAGTTTCTGACACGGGCCTAGTTCCTCACGGGGAGAGCAGGTGACATTAATGCTGTAGCGATCCCATCTGTAATTACTTATGAGGACGACAGGGAGATGTGGGTTCCTACGGACACAGCTGAAGAATGAGGGAAGGAGAGCAGCGGCAGGTAGGGAAGTCCGTCAGAGAACACAGCCGGGGCCGCACCTATGGGAGAGGTTCCAGGGGTGCTGAGATCCTGATTCTTTTCCTAGACTTGAGGCAGTCTTCTTTCATGGAGACTCTGAGGGAACTGGGGAAACACTTCTTTGGCTTCTAATCCTTGTAGTCAGGTCAGTCCAATAGGCTGATACATGGGAATTGGGATTTCCTAGGGATTTAGGAATCCCAAAGACCAGTACAACTAACTACTACTTCTGTCCACACCTCAAGTCACTCGGGCCAATTGTGGGTTTTTCCAAACCCAGACTGCTGTCCTAGGAAAGCTATCACCAGCTCCTCTTCTCCCTCCCTCTGTTAACTCTCTCCTCTATGAAATACAGACCCAGAGTGACATTTACCTATTCTTGGAATCCATTTCTCAAAACACCAGCCTTGCTTATGATTGCAAATACCCTGAGAAAAGACTTTTTCATTTACACCTGGGACTGCAAGCCCAACTCTGAGTTTGCTATTTTCTTGTCATTCTATATATATATATTTTCACACAACATAGTTTTGGAAATGCTTTTAGATCATAGGCCCAGTGCTAGGGCGAGCTACTGAATGGATAGATAAATAAATAAATGGTAACGATCAGACCTCTTCTGACATAACCACTTCATGTTTTGGGGGAAGAAAACCCTTACACTGCTTTTTAGAAGCTCATGCCTCAAGCGTGAACCTGACTCTGTATTTACAGCCTTGGTATGGGACTCAGTCAACCTCTCCCTCTCCACCATCACCTGAAGTGAGTTCAATGTCTACATGAATGGCTGCTGGTGTCTCAATCCACTCATCTCCTCTCTTCCCTCTGTCTTTTCCTTTCCCACAGTAATACCCTAGGCCTGATCCTCCCCCCGAACTCTGTCCCAATTCTCTTCAGGAAGCTTCTCATAGCCTCTCCCTGCAGCTTGCCTGTTCAGTTATCAACTCCCTGAAGTGCTCTGTTACTCAGTCCTCTACTTTCTCCAAGCCATCAGTCCCCTCCTTTCTTCCTGGCCCTCCTTATCTAAGGGCCATCATTTAAGTAACAGCCAAGCCAATATCCTAACCTCCGTACCCCACCATCTACCCATGATGCTTATCTGGACGGATTCAACTCCCTGCTTTATCTGCTCTTGGGGTCTCCTCGTGAGCCTCACAGTCAAGTACGGAGACAATTCATGACCACCAGCCTCAACAAAGACATCTCTCTGGCTAACTCGTTCTGCACTTTCGATGGTGACAACTTCACACTTTCTCTACTTCCCTCAAACTTCCAAGCACCACCCGACTATCCCAACCTCCTCTCACTTGGTAGAGAGCCTCAATTCCTACTTCTCAGAGAAAATAGATGTCAGCAGCAGGAAGTCCATTAAATTCCATCTCTGTAAACCTGTGTATATCTACTTGTGTCTCTTCTCTCTATTTTACATTTAGAACTGAGAGCTCTCCCTCTCCGGGCCCTCTGGCTATGACCCTATTCAATTTCTCCACTGAACAGTTAAAGCAAGACACAAACCATGCCTCATTTCTTCCCTTCGGACTCCTTCTTCAGCTGGGCTCCTCTATCATTCCCAAAACAGCTCACAGCTCATACAAAGGGCGCCAATGATAACTGTGCTGTGAAATTCAATGGAGAGATTTAATCCTCAAATTATATCAAAATGTTTGACCTTTCTGCAGCCTTTGAAACTACTGACCACACTTCTTTCACAGAACCTCTCTTCCTTTGAATTCTGCAATGCCATTCTCTATTTGTTTTCCTCTCTAACAAGGCCCCTCCCTCTCCTTCCCAGGTTACCCTTCTCTACCTGGCCCTTCCTTGACATGGTTTTTCAAGGTTTGCCTTGAACCTCTTCTGTTATCATTCCACACTCTCTCCCTAGGTAAGTTCACCCATGCTCACCACTGCATTACTGTCTGCTACAGGTTGAATTGTGTTCCCCACAAAAATGTGGAGTCTTACCTCCCAGCACCTGTGAATGTGGCCTTATTTAGAAACAGAATCCTTTAGATGATGGGGTTACGATGAGGTCATTAGACTGGTCCTAATCCAGTATGACTATCTCCTTATAAAAAGGAGAAATTTGGACGGAGAGACAGACATATACATAAAGAAGATGATATTAAGACACAGGCAGAAGGGGCGCCTGGGTGGCTCAGTGGGTTAAGCCGCTGCCTTCGGCTCAGGTCATGATCTCAGGGTCCTGGGATCGAGTCCCACATCGGGCTCTCTGCTCGGCAGGGAGCCTGCTTCCTTCTCTCTCTCTCTGCCTGCCTCTCAGTGTACTTGTAATTTCTCTCTGTCAAATAAATAAATAAAATCTTTAAAAAAAAAAAAAAAAAAAAAAAAAAAAAAAAAAAAAAAAAAAAGACACAGGCAGAAGACAGCCACTTACAAGCCAAGGGGACAGGCCTGGAACAGATACTCTCTCACATTCCTCAAATTGTGGGCAGACCCCCCTGACCTCAGACTCCCAGCCTCCAGAACTGTGGGACAGTGTTTCTGTTGACTAAGTCAATTGGACCATGATAGTTTGTTTTGTTTTTATTTTTATTTTTTTTAGATTTTATTTATTTATTTGAGAAAGAGAGAGAGCATGAGTGGGGGTGAGGAGAGGACAAAGGCAGTGGGAGAGGGAGAAGCAGGCTCCCTGCTCAGCTGGGAGCTTGATCCCATGGGCTTGATTCCAGAACCCTGATGTGTGGCTCGATCCCACAACCCTGGGATCATGACCTGAAACAAAGGCAGACGCTTAACCCACTGAGCCACCCAGGCATCTCAGTCTGTGACACTTTGTTACGGCAGCTATGAGAAGCCAATATACTATCCAGTCCCACAATTCTATCTCTGATCTAGACCTTTCACACAAACTACAGTAGGTCCACTGTCTTAACTGGCTACTTGATCCCTTTTGTGGCTTGTCAAAAAGACACTACAAATTTAACATCTCCAAAACATAACTCTGTTCTTTCACATCCTTTGCTACCAAACTTGACTAAACAAAATTTAAAAACAAAGAAACACTAGGTTTCCTATCTTAGTAAGTCATATACCTGTGAAACACAGTGATTAATTCCTAAAACCTCTGACTCCATGCCCTCCGCCCCACAGCCAACCAAATCCGAGTGCTTGGAAATTCCTCTCAATCATCCACTATATCCTATCCGTCCTGACAACTCCATGGTAGAAGCTGCCACCATTTCCTAGCCGGAGAAAGAGCTCGAGATCATGCAGGAGAACTAGAGCACTGCCATCTGCTTGGAGCTTGTTACCTCTCTAGGGAACAGGCCTCATCTGTTACTTCATCTGGCTTCACTTTCCCTTGGCACCACTGCTCCCTAGTCTTTCGTTTCCTTAAACACAACAAAAACCTCTTCCCACACAGGGATGTTTCAAGTCCTCACCTAGAATCCTCTTCCGGGGCTCTCCCCCACTGCGGTGCGTGGTTTCACACGGCTAAGTGCTCTGTGAAATTTAGCTCTTGGCTTAAATGTCACTTCCAGGAAGGCCCTCCTGGCCAGTGCTATCCAGAGCTAGCCGTTGTCTAGCTTGGCCTTATTTATTGCCTTCACAGATCTGATCCCATTAGCGAACATTTCGTAGTCGCCGTGTACTCAGCTTGTGTCTGTCTCCCCACAAAAATTTGTTTTGAGACGGCATGGGCTGTCTGCCTTGCCCATCATCACAGACACAGTTTCTGGGAGTGGTCCTACATCCTCGAAGCCTACCTGGCTTTGCAGCCTCATCTCCCACCATGCTATCTCTCATTCGGTTCCACGTACCCAGCATGTTCTCCTCCAGGGCACGACTCCTCTTTTCTCCTACTCATACCACAGATGCCATAACGTCCAGAACTTCCTCAATGAGGGCTTCTCAACTCCCAGACAAGGTCAGACTCCCTGTTGTATCTGCTGGCCCATCTTTCCCTGTTAACAGCACTTACTGGAGCTGAAATTTGCCATAGATCAATGTCTGACTCTCCCATAAGACCACATGCCCATCAGGGCAAGAATTGTAGCCAGTTTTGATCAAGATTGTATTCTAGTCCTCAGCACACCGCTGGCACATCACTGCTTTCAAAAATATTTGTTCAATAAAGAAATGAAGCCATTTGCCCAAAGTCACATAGCCTATTAGAGGCCAACTAGAACTCTAATCTAGAACTAGACCCCACATTTCCTAACTCACTGTTTTGTGTGTGTATACATGCAAAATACACCGTATGTTAAAGACATATGATTTAAAGAAAAAAGACAGAACGCTCACATCTGCTCAGGTTCAAAAATAAAACATCTTTGTTTCCTTAGAAGCTTCTTGTATGCTCTCCCCAGTAACATCACCTTACTGCTCCCAGAGGTTATCCAAAGTGTTATTTTTTTTCTTTTTTTTTTTAAACAGATTTTTATTTATTTATTTGACAGAGAGATCACAAGTAGGCAGAGAGGCAGACAGAGAGAGAGAGAGAGGAAGAAGCAGGCTCCCTGTGGAACAGAGAGCCTGATGTGGGACTTGATTCCAGGACCCCGAAATCATGACCTGAGCCAAAGGCAGAGGCTTAACCCACTGAGCCACGCAGGCACGCCTCTTCAAAATGTTATTAACTGTGTTCCTGCTCTTGTTACAAGGATGGATCTCTAAGTAATATATCACTTAACAGAGCATGTATATATTCTTCTGTGCATGCTTTTTTGTTATTGTTTAACGTTATGTTTTTGAGATTCCTTCATATTAATGTGTGTACTTAGAGGTGATCTTCACTGCTGGACTGTTACTCCATTTTGTGAATATGCCACAGGTTCTCTCATGTTTGACTGTTGGTAGACTTTTAGGGTGTTTCCAACTTGTGACCACTATGAACAATCCCAGCATTGTCATGAATATTCTTACACTTATCTCTTGGTATGTGTGTTTGTAGGGAAGTAGGAACACAGTTGCTAGGGCCTGTGTTAGGCACATAATCCCCTGTGTTGGTGCACCAACCATCAGTTTTGTGACACTTCAGATCTTCTCAGCCATCTCCAGGATACGTGACTATACATTCTGCCCTGCCTGTCCCTGCAGCAATCAACTCGGTGAGTTTTGCAGGAGAGACAACCTGATGCAGTTTCTGCCTCCACTGCTAGCTCCTAGCTTCCTCCCCTGCTTTGGACTCTGATGAAGCACCATGATGCTGGCCATGACTTTTCCAGCTGCTGGATATACCAGATGTAACCTTAAAGTATAGGGAAGTCAGCTCCCAGGGGGCCAAGCTTGGATCCACAGGGAGCTGGAAGAGCGAGCAAGAGAGAACCAGCAGGCAAGTTCACTCTGCCTACCCATTGCAAAACAACCTAGCAGATCACTCTGTATGCCTCTCTTCAAAAATGAAGCTAAGGGGTGCCTGGGTGGCTCATACAGTTAAATGTCCAACTCCTGATCTGGGCTCAGGTCATGATTTCAGGGCCCCGGGATCAAGTCCCGCATCAGGCTCCCTACTCAGCACAGAGCCTACTTGAGGATTTCTCTCCCTCTCTCTCTCTGTCCCTTCCCCAGCTTGTACTTCACATGTGCATGCTCTCTCACAAATAAATAAATAAATCCTTTAAAAATGCTCAGATATGGACAGAACACATGCTATTAGGGGTCTGATCACTTCTGGGAGTAATACATCACCAATTCCCAACCAATTCAAGGCAACCTCACACTTCAGGAATTCCCATGGCTAAAGGGATGGACACTTTCATTTTTTCCATCTTGGGAAGGCTGCCAATTTGAATTTCTGTGCCCTTTGCACTGTCCTCTACTTAGACCCTGTGTGCTTGGTTGCAAATCCATACACTACTTAATACCCCTCTTCCCTTCCCCACCTTTCACCATCTATGTTGTTTTTTTCAGTGGATTTTGTTAAGAAGAATGAAAACTATCCAGATCACAGAATGTGGTTATTAAAATATGAGAATGCACATCAGATAAAGATGGACCCAACACCACATATTTATTACAAAAAGAAAACCTCAGTCAGCCACAGGATTTCATTTGTTTTGGATTGAAATTGTCATCTTCTTTTAAGGCCACCTGCCAAAGCGGACTGCTTTCTATGGCTCTGCATCTGGGCATGATTCATTTCAAGTTATCAGTATAATCAATGTTCTAAAAATAAGTTAGAAATAATAACAAGTCTAAAAACTAAGACCCAGTAGTGTTGATGTTAATGTCAAACCGAGTTAAATAGAATTCATCCAAGGACAATACCAAACTCTACTTGGATCTGGTAAAACAAAATAATCTTTGATTTATATGCGTTCAAAGACATATCTTTCTTTGTCTTTCTAGGGATCAGAAGATCAGTCATGCATGATAAGTCATTTTAACACGATTTTTTTATAGTGTTCCAAAAACAAACCAAAGATTGCTATATATCCTAAGATTACCAAGGTTTCTTTTTTTTTTTTTTAAAGATTTTATTTATTAATTTGACAGAGAGAAATCACAAGTAGACAGAGAGGCAGCCAGAGAGAGAGAGAGAGAGGGAAGCAGGCTCCCTGCTGAGCAGAGAGCCCGATGTGGGACTCGATCCCAGGACCCTGAGATCATGACCTGAGCCGAAGGCAGCGGCTTAACCCACTGAGCCACCCAGGCACCCCATTACCAAGGTTTCTTAACATTGGCACTATTGACGTTTTGGACACCATTCTTTGGGGGCCATCCTGCGCATTGGGGGGCATTTAGCAGCATCCCTGGTGCAGCACCCACTCGATGCTAGAAGCATCCTATCACACACCTCATGACAATCAAAAACCTCCCCAGACCCTGCCAAATGTCCCCTGGAAGCAAAATCACCCCTTTCCCCCACTGGAAACACAGCTTAAACTAACTCACCTGTTTAGTAAAAATTAGTGCAAATGCTTTGTAGATTAAAGCAGATGTTTTATAACCATCTTCCTGTAAATTTAACTTTTAATCTGCCTTTTAGGTCTAAGATGTAGGGCCTGATTACAAGGTATTTTCTCCATAATTCCAAGGAGCTAAAGAAGAAAATCTATTGCCTACTGCCTGTTACAATTCTGTGTCCAAAAATTAGTTCTCAGAGACACCAGTTTTGCAAACCCAACCAATTAATGAATAACAAACAACTAAATAAAAATTTTAAAAGTCACTCTATATTCATTTCCCCCGCCTTGTCATTACTCACTGAAGAACAGGAAACCAGTATTTCCCACCTTCAGTCAGTAAAGACAGGCTCCCAATTATATGTGCGTGGGACCATCCCCCACTTGGGAGAATCACAGTGATCGCCTCTGAAAGATGCCTTCAGAATAATGCTGACCAAGCCTACATGAGAATCTCCTCAACCACAGTGCTGCCTTTATTACGAAAGACTCCATTATCCTCTACTTTCACTCGAGGTCTGCTCTCTGGAGTCATGGCAGGATCTGTCGAGGTCCTCCTCTCTAGGTATTTCTTTACAGAAGTTAATGTTCCATTCATGCTAAATTAAAATATGTCTCAAATTCTTTTTTTTTTTTTTAAGATTTTTATTTATTTATTTGACAGAGATCACAAGGAGGCAGAGAGTCAGGCAGAGAGAGGAGGGGAAGCAGCCTCTCTGCTGAGCAGAGAGCCTGATGTGGGGCTTGATCCCAGGACCGTGGGATCATGACCTGAGCCGAGGGCAGAGGTTTTAACCCACTGAGCCAACCAGGCACCCCAGTATGTTTCAAGTTCTTAACAACCGTATGACATAAGCCCACATAGGACCTTTCAAACTCGTTTTGTCAAGGTTTGGTTACAGGTGATTTTGTGAGCCAATGTTATGGTATTAAGCCCCTAATACTTTTCATAGTATTGAAATTAGAGAATGTTTCCATTAGAGAACTTTTCCAAGTTGGAATTCATCTCTTTTACCACAAACTGCAGAAGCCTGTTCCAAATCTGCAAAAATGGGCTCTGACTTCAAAGTTTGGCAATCATTTCATAATTGAGAAGAACGATGTTTCATTGTAACTGCTTGTTACTTGTCAAAAAAAAAAAAAGGACTGAAGAAGCATGTGACACACTTCCCAGACTCCAGAAAAGCATCCCTCACCTTCCAAATGGCTAGGGCCTTGAGCACAATAAGTGGATTTAATTTCCTAATGAAGTCTGCTGTTCAAACATTCAACAATTTCACCCTCAAGCACCCAGAAACCCCATCAGAAAGTAATCCCAGCTGGTTTTTCTCCATCTTGCCAGAAGATGGGTTTTTCTGGGTAAATTCTTTCTTTATCTTAGCCTTGTGGGTTTGAATCTATGATTCGAGAATGTAAGGTGGTGGGGCGCCTGGGTGGCTCAGTGGGTTAAAACCTCTGCCTTTGGCTCAGGTCATGATCCCAGGGTCCTGGGATCGAGTCCCACATCTGGCTCTCTGCTCAGCAAGGAGCCTGCTTCCTCCTCTCTCTCTTTCCCCCTCTCTCTCTGCCTCTCTGCCTACTTGTGATCTCTGTCTGTCAAAAAAAAAAAAAAAAAAAATCTTAAAAAAAATAAGTAAATAAACGTAAAAAAAAAAAAGAATGTAAGGTGGTCTGTGGGGAGTGGTGGGGGGAATGACAAAGGCACATCTTATCAGTTCCCTGGCTGAGAATGTCATTGGCAGAATCTGGCATCAAGTACTTGGCATCCATGAAACAGTGTCAGCCTTCTTGAGAGATGGCATTATCTCTTATTTGCAGACAGGCCTTATTGCTGTAAATTGCTGACAAGGGAAATATGTCTGATTCTATGCATAACACATTGTTAGAAATAACAGCATTTTAATATCATTTACACCAGCCTCACACTAGTTAGTAATAGATTAATTAAAATCATTAATAAAAATGTAGTAGTCCAGGGTTCCTGGGTGGCTCAGGGGGTTAAGCCACTGCCTTCAGCTCGGGTCATGATCTCAGGGTCCTGGGATCGAGTCCCGCATGGGGCTCTCTGCTCAGCGGGGAGCCTGCTTCCTCCTCTCTCTCTCTGCCTGCCTCTCTGCCTACTTGTGATCTCTCTCTGTCAAATAAATAAATAAAATCTTTAAATTAAAAAAAAAAAAGTAGTAGTCCATATAAAATTGCTGCCTTGGACTACAAATGTCATTGACCCTGGGATGCTCTGTCCTCCTCCAGGAGGCAATAAATTGTGTGCGATTCTGCAGGTGCAAAATGTCAGGCTTGGGATTCTGAGCTGCCATGGCAGGCCATGCTTTGGAAGCACTATGTTCATAACCTTCCACAGAGCTGGCTCATTTCATCCTCTGTGTGTCAACCCATGTTGCTTTTTTAAAACCACGTTTTCTAGGACTTTCCACTCTTTTCTGAAAGCACAGGTGACACATCACCACACACTGTCAGTGGATGATATGGGTAAAAGTGAGACATCCTACCTAGAAATACAACTAGAAAAAGAATCCCTTTGAGAATTGCACTTTAAAAACTAACACAGACAGGGTCGGAACAGAAAAACCCAAAGTTAGGCTGTGTTGTTCTCAGCTTTATATGGCAGCCTTCCCAACCTGGAGAACTTGAGTGTACCCAAACAAAGACATTAACTATTAGAGTAAATACAGAACCACAAAAAAGGGGTATTGATCGGCAATGGAAGCATGAAAAGAACGCAAACTGGAAGACAGAGTTTATCTGTATGTGAGGAGGGCTACATCATAGACGCCTGCTATCCCTGTCAGAGGCAACAAAATGTCTGAGTAACAATAACTGACATTACGGGGCGCTAAGCAAGTGACCATTAATTACTGCTCAGAACACTTTTTATGTGTTAACTCTGTTTTCTTAACAGTTCTAGAAGGTAGGTTCTGTCATTAACAATGCCAATTCTGTAGAGGATAAACCCAGGCATGGATGAATTAGAGGAAGGCATACAGCAGGGTGACAAATTTGGGTTATCATGGCTCCTACCTACCACACCACCCAGCCTCTTGTCCCCTTTCTCCTGCTTACATGCTCACAAAGTGGTCTTCCAAGTACAGAAGCAGGTTCCATTCCCCACTTCAGTCAGCATCAGTTTGGAGGAGTGTGGGGCGGCTTCAAGTCTAGTCCTCTAGGTAACTGTCAGATAGCAATTGGTCCTCTAAGCTCTCTGGCATCTTCCTCAGTCCTGTGCTTGGCTAATCTGAGCCCAAAGCTGAAACACATCACCTTCTTAGTGCTGACCAATCATGTTTCTGACACCTACAATGCTTGAATTTGTCCCAATTCTCAGCCCCAAACACTTGGGGACCTTTTAAATCAGAAATGCTTGGCGAGCTTTTAAAAAAATTCCAATTATATCAGAATCTCTGATTGAGAGACTCAAGCATTGGGATTTTTTAAAAGCTCCCCATGTGGTCCAACAGGCAGCCAGACTGAGAACAACACTGCCTAAGATTACTTTGCCATGGGCCCTACTGGGGGCCTAACCAGGTGTATCCATCAGGGTTCCCCACAGAAACACAACCAATAGGAGATTTTAGATAGAAAGATGATTGATTGATAGATCTATCTGCCTATTTAGAGAAAAACTGATTTATTATAAGGAATTGACTCACATGGTTTTGAAACCTGACAAGTCCCAAGTCTGCCAGGTGAGTCTACACACTGGAGAGCTGATGGCATCATTTCCAGTCTGAGTCCAAAGATGAGAGAAGATCAATGTCCAGGCTCAAAGACAAGCCAAGAGAGCAAACTCCCCTTACTCAACGTTTTTGTCTACTCAGGCTTTCAGTGGACTGGATGAGGACCATCACGCTGGGGAGACCCACCTGCTCTACCCCACCCACCCATTCACATGTTAATCTCTTTGAGAACTACCTTCACAGAACACCCAGAATGAAGTTTAACCAAGCATTTGGACAGCCTGTGACCAGGGTAATATGACCCATAAAGTTAACCCTCACACAAGCCTTGTTCAGGGTGTTCGTTTGAAATGTCTGTACTATACCCATTAGGTGTCTGCACATTAAAACCTAACACTTCCACTGCTAGGGTATCGCCTCTCAAGATAAATGGGCTCCACACCGTTCCAATTACACATCCCCATAAAAAAATGTTTAAAAATTCTGTACGTCCCTATACACATTTTTTATTAATCTATATATTACATTGGATATAAAGATACACATATATTCTGATATATACACATAGGTGTGTATATACATGCATGTTTATACATGTTTATGAATGTGTGTGTCTGTGTGTCTACACACACATTCTGATCAGTCTGCCCACCCCAAACGGAGTACTCCCACCACTTTAGTGGTATAGACATGACATTTGTCTCTCTGGTGACCGGGTTCTGTACTGTTCATTCTCCATTTTTAAAGAGATATGGTATCTCCTCAACAAGGCTAACTGTTGAGCGCTTAAGCTTCTTTACGGGGCCAGCGGCAACACAGTGCCTGGGACATACTGGTGGAAATAGTAATGGCAAGTAACCAGCAGGGCATGCTGGTCTGTATGGAAATTCTCACGCAGCATTATAAACCAGTGGCTGACACCATTACTTAGCTTTGCCATATTCTCGAAGCACTTTTCATACCTGGAGCAGAGCCTTCTAGCAGCCACCTCCCTTGGACACCCCAGACGCGTTTTGGAGCACTCTGTACCCTCAGGGTCTAGCCAAAAGGGTGTCAGCTACAGAGGTGTATGGGCCATGACACCAGTCTTGGCTGCAGGGCCTCACCTGGGCCTTGTGCGGGGCTGTAGCCATCTGGTCACAGGCCACGTTCTATTTCTTAAAGAGCTTCCCCCACATGGTATTCTCTCCGAGCCTCACCATACCAGCGACCACTCCTGCCAACACCCCTCGGGGCGCCCCCCCCACCCGCCTGTGGGTGGGGCATCGAGCCCCCTGGGGCCCAGGAAATCACTTGTTGAGAGTGCTGCAAACTTCAGGAGCAAATATCCCTGCAGACTGTGTACAAAGAAGCCACCCACCCCTGCCCAGAAACATCCGCCTTCCACCATTAGCGATGCGGTGGGCTCTTCCTGCGCCGAGCCTGAAATGTTGGGCTTTGTTTATTGTAAGACTTCCTGTTACCCTCAGACTTGAGGGTATTTAATCCCAACATTGACATTGTTGTATTTAATCCCCACAACTGCCTGTGTGCTTCACGTGGCTGTAATGCAGAGCTCCGTAAACTGCAAACTGCGCATGTCACGCAGCTGGGCGGGGCGGACGCGACTCTCACCAGGGGGCGTGGCCCTGGCCGCCAAAGTGGGTGAGGATTCGCTGGGGCTAAGAGCGCCCGCCCTCCGCTTAATACTCAGCGCTGCGCCTCAGTCATCTGACTGCAAGTGGGCATAATTATTTTACCAACTTAATTATTTTACCAACTGTGAAAGCTATTTAAATAATGCACCTGAAACACTTAGAGTGCTTGGGTTACGAATGTTAGTAGCTATCATTACAATAACCCTGTGGTCATCATGATCGTTTCCTCCTCCGGTTTGGGGTAACTTCATATATTTACATATTTCACTGCGCTAACATCTTCATTCCGAATGAGAACTAACTCTCTACGTGTAAGATTTTTCTTCTCAAAAACAAAAACCACATCCCATTCCCCTCTACCCCGCATCAACCAGTACAAAATCTCCCTGATCTGACCTTCTATCAACAGAGGTCAAGGTAGTTTGAATACTCATTCTCCTGGTATTATGGAATAAGAAGAATATTTACCTCTTAAACAGTTGTCCTCATGAACTGTGCTGCTGTTGTAACCCTCTCTCTTTTTCCTTGTCGGACTCACCATGAAAACTAGTCCTATAGGCCTGCACAGGGAGAGAATAAAGTAAGGGCACAAAGACAGCTGGTTACTGGGAGGCTGGATATCACTAACTTTGCAGGTGAAGCTCCACGAAGGAGAAGCTTCTTATGACCACGGCATTCACAGTAAATTTCCAAGGAGAAAAGGTGAGCAGGAGGGAAGTCTTTCGAATGTTTTAAGCTCACGATTTGCTTGCTTACTTTAGACAGAGTCCACTAAAGTTTGACCTTTGTTATTTTCACTCTACTGCATGCTGATCAGACCCTAAGTCTAAGTCAGTGACTCTCTTTTGCAAACACAGGATTTCTTGTCCTGAATCGGATCCACTTACATCTTAAAGTGAGGACGTGACTGTATTAAAAAGAAAGGACAGTGGAGATTCTCTTCAAGCCTGTACTCAAAGGCAGTTGACATTATGGTGTGCTCAAACCAACCCCCTCCTCACTGACCACCATGGGGACCTCTGCCCCAAGCGCATAGGCCCCAACTGCCCTCTGTGAGCTCCTTCCCTGTCTGGGATTCTGCCCAGAATATTGGCAGGTGCCCTTTGTTTCCCTGCTACCCAGACTCAACCTTGAGTAACCCTTATCCTCAGTGTCATGCTCCTGAGGCTGGCAGGCCATTAAGCAAACAAGAGCACAGCTAACCTCACCCTCTTTTCTTGCCAGACAGATTTCAGAATTTGTGGGGAAGGCATTCACAGTTTCAATACATAACATTAGCACAATCCTCTCACACAGAGCAACACCCCATTCTCAGGAGACACTCTCTTTCAGAGCCTCAGGTCCCTTTCAACAATCACTTATCCACAGTTATTTATGAGCGATAAATGTGTTTAGCTGTTGAGGCAATGGTGGGAAACAAGGGAGACACGGTCCTGCTCCTTGGGCACTTATGGCCTGGTGGAGAGTACCTACCTGTGCAAGGAAACAGGCCCTTACAGTACATGAAATCATGATCATGAAAGAAAAGCGATATTCAGGGGTTCCGGAGAAGCCACTGACTCAGACTGGGGGACCTGGGTGAGACTTGGCTGACAAAGACTGAATAGGAGTTTTCCAGGGGAAGGAGGAGGTAGAGGGAATGGAACAGGGGAGAACATTCCAGAAAAGTCAAAGTTCCTGAAACATGAGTGTGCACCCTGAGTTTGAGGAATTGAAAGATTAACCAGAGAAGCGGGAAGTGTAGAAAAAGGGGTGTGGTGAAGGAGGCACCTGAGGGATAAGTGGGACAGGCCAGGGCTCGCTGGCCTTGGAGGCTACGTTAAGGAGTTTTTCTCCTAAGGGCAATAGGGGACCATCAAAGGATTTTAAAGAGATGTGCCAATCCGATTTGCATTTCATAAACTTCATTCTTGGCTACAGATCACAGAACTACTGAGCAAGGACAAGGATCAGTTGGAGGTTGCTGCAGTAACCCAGAAGAGCTCCGATGTGGGTCTGGACAAGGTGGTGGGCATGGGGACACTAGGTGGTGGATGCACCTGAGGGACATTGGTGACAAGCTAGCTGGATGTGGAGGAGAGTGACAACTGCCTTAGAAAACCCAAATGGGAAACACAGGAACTGAGGAGAGCTTTGTGGGTCAAAGGAATGAGTCCAGAGTGGGGCATGTTGAGTTGGAAGTATCCAGTATAGGGTACATGGATTAACAAAATGAAATTTAACAATATGCTACTTTGTTTCTGGGTTGTTGGTTTTTTTTCCAATATATACCAAGTTATTTATTATCATGGGTTTTTATACCACCTTTTGAAAGATGAGTAAATCCCTAACAACATTAAAACACATTGTGAGAACTTTTTCTGTTGTTCTCACAGAGATACACTTTCTTCTGAATATAACCTCTCCAATAAAGCCTCCTACAGCATCAGATGGTATGTCTGCTTGGTCAAATGTATTGTCTTAGAGTCAATATTTGGTCAATGGTGTTGAAAAGCAGGGTTCACTATTCTTAGACAAAGCTCCTGTTTCACAGCAGACCTCCAAAAGTCTCCCATAAGCTACATTAAGGATGCCAAACAAAAGCAAATTTTTCAAGAACAGCCAGTATAAAGCAGAGGGAGATAAAATAAAAAAAAAAAAAAAAAAAAAAAACCCTCAATAGCCCAATTGAGAAATGAACAAAAGAAATGAATATAGTCCCAATAAAACAAACAAACAAACAAACTAACAAAAAGCAATGGTCCTAAGACTTCCAGAGTTCACTCAAGATAAGAGAAATGCAAACTGCAACTATTGTGAAACACTGTTTTCCACCATAAGATGAACAAAGATGGAGTTTGGTAATGCTCTGCATTGGTAAGGAGGTAGGGAAAGACAGTCTCTATAGGGTGTGTAAATTGGTATAATTTCCATGGAGGGCAATTTAGTAATGGCCCCAAATTTAATATATGTATAACATTTTTTTCAGCAAATCCATTTCAAGAAATGAGTTTTAATAGATATACATAAATGAAGTGGTTTAATTTCACAATTAGTCACTGAAACGTGGCAATAACCTGACCATCAATAGGAAACTGGTTGATATAATATGTTACAACCACAGAACAGAACATTATGCAGCCATCAAAAAGGATGGAGGAAAGGGGAAACCCAGATGTCCATTGACAGAAGATAAAAATGGTATAGACATACAATGAAATATCATTCTGCCATTAAAGGGAAATTAAATTCTGATATAGGCTATAACATGGATGAACCTCTAGGACATTATGCTAACTGAAATAAGCTAGACACAAAAGAACAATTATTTTATGATTCTACCTGTAGGAGGTAGCTAGAAGAGCCAAACTAGAAGAGTCACATTCACAGACATAGAAAATAGAATGGTGGTTACCAGCAGTTGTTTAATGGAGACAGAGTTTCAGTTTGGGATGATAAAAAAGTTCTGGAGATGGATGATAGTGACAGTTATGCAATATGAAAGTACTTAAAGCCACTGAACTGTATGCTTTAAAATAGTAAATTTCATGTTGTATATATTTTACCACACTAAAAAAAAATGAAGAATTGCTTTATGAACTAAAAAGGAATAGTCTCCAAAGCATATCATGAAGTGAAAATGAAAGATCCAGAATAGCATGTAGATGATGTCATCACTCATATGATAAACAGGGAGAGGATAGAAGAATATATATTCTCTTACACAGGTCTAGTCTTCCTCTGAAGCACATGGAAGAACCAGGTAATAATACTGGCTGCTTCCAGGGAATTGGGTGATATGGAAGTGTTGGGGGGTGGAAGACAGGAGACAACTTTTCAGTAGATGCTATTTTTTATTCTCTGATTTCACAGCAAATAAATAAGGTACATATTTTTAAAAATTAAAACAATTTTTTTATAATTAACACACTTATATATATTTTTTTTAAAGATTTTATTTATTTATCAGAGAGAGAGAGGGGGAGAGAGCGAGCACAGGCAGACAGAATGGCAGGCAGAGGCAGAGGGAGAAGCAGGCTCCCTGCTGAGCAAGGAGCCCAATGTGGGACTCGATCCCAGGACGCTGGGATCATGACCTGAGCCGAAGGCAGCTGCTTAACCAACTGAGCCACCCAGGCGTCCCCACACTTATATTTTTAAAAATAGAGTTTTTGGTGCTTTCCTACAAACTGCCATCTTGCCCATGAGGAAAATTCATGTTTGAAATAATCAGTTTTTTAAGCTAGATTTTTAGTAAACTAGCCCTTTTGTTCAATTGGCAAATTAAGCTTTCAGAAACACTAATCTTTAATATGAAACTACTTGAATAAAAATATCAATGAAGGATGTTGTTTTCCATCATCTCTCTAATTCATATTCATTTAGCTACTTGGGCTAAATCTTTCCCTCTCATAAGCAGTTTTCATAAATTGGATCCCAGTAAAATTTCCAGAAGCCCCTTTCCCAAAGAAATAACCAAGTAAGGACACTGGAAAACACTGTCCCTGCCTTCCTTCCAGTCCATTCCCACAGCCCCTGTCCTGCCCCGGTGCCTTCCATTCAGCTGCTGGGGACTTCTGCTGTGTCTTTCCTTTCCTAAACCCATCTCGTCATAACTAGAATAATGTGGCTGCAATTAAATTTTGCAGGTATAACACTCATCAAATCTTGATAATATGACTCCTGTTGCCTTTAAGAGAGGCCATAGGACTCCTATACTTCTGATTAGAGTTCTAGTAAAAAAAAAAAAAAAAAATACAGTTTTTACAAGGAACTGTATCATTGGTCAGCATTCTTGGGAACTTCTTTCATTTTTTCTCATGTTTAATAGGGAAAAAATCTTAAGTCATTTTCTAAAGGATTTTACCCTTCTTTTCTTTTCTTTAAAAAAAAAAAGGCAGTTTCTCTCTGCTAGTGGCATTCAAATTTTTCTTATCCTCATTACCTTAGTGTATGGCTTACAGTGTGGCTTTAAAGACCGGCCAATTTGAAATTAAAATTTTTGCATCTGTTATTTATTGCGGGGGGGGGGAACTATTTATACTTTGGATCATTAAAATACCAAACTTTTCCAAATCCAGGGCTTTTAGCTCCTAATTGGTGAACATTTAATAGCATAACCAAATTCTTACTGACCAAATCATGTCTTTTAGGGGGAAAAAAGTGCCTAATTCAGTGGTTGACAGCTTAAGTTGGCTGAACACAAACATTGCAGGAACAATGATTTGTTTGGGCAGATTCCCAGAGCTGCCAGTGAATAATATATTTAACTTTAGAAGCACTTACACTTTTCTCCAGAGAATATCTTCCCACAATCAGAGGAACTGTTGATTTTCTCCTTATTCCAGCCATCTTCCATCCCATTAAAACTGTGGTTATCTTATAAGTAGTGTGCTTCCTAGCTTTCAAGTCACGTATATATTTCAGAGTTAGTTGGGGAAAAAAATGTTCTTTCTTTTTTATTTTTCCCGCCTGATGTTTGATCTATTAGTTCACTTAAAATAGAAATTAATGGGCTCCTGGGTGGCTCAGTGGGTTAAGCTTCTGCCTTTGGCTCAGGTCATGATCTCAGGTCCTAGGATCAAAGCCTTGCATGGGGCTTTCTGCTTAGCAGGGAGCCTGCTTCCCCCTCTCTCTCTGCCTGCCTCTCTGCCTACTTGTGATCTCTGTCCAATAAAGAAAATCTTTTTTAAAAAAATAAATAAAAATAAAAACAGCAAGATTTCATTTCTTTTGATGGCTGCATAGTATTCCATTGTGTATATATACCACATCTTCTTGATCCATTCATCTGTTGATGGACATCTAGGTTCTTTCCATAGTTTGGCTATTGTGGACATTGCTGCTATAAACATTCGAGTGCACGTGCCCCTTTGGATCACTACGTTTGTATCTTTAGGGAATTGGGAGGGAGACAAACCATAAGTGACTCTTAATCTCACAAAACAAACTGAGGGTTGCTGGGGGGAGGGAGGTTGGGAGAAGGGGGTGGGATTATGGACATTGGGGAGGGTATGTGCTATGGTGAGTGCTGTGAAGTG
This sequence comes from Mustela putorius furo, assembly GCF_011764305.1. NCBI lineage: Eukaryota > Metazoa > Chordata > Mammalia > Carnivora > Mustelidae > Mustela > Mustela putorius. Next base: position 5,576,794 of record NW_025422171.1, read on the forward strand.
TGTAAACCTGGTGATTCACAGACCTGTACCCCTGGGGATAAAAATATATGTTTATAAAAAATAAAAAATTAAAAAATAAATAAATAAAATAAAATAGAAATTAAAATACCAAAATTTAAAATTTTCCAAAGTTTCATGTTATGCTTTATATTTTACACTATTTGTAAATGTGTCAATATTGACACTCTTACATATTCTACACTAAATGATAATTTATGCTTCGCTTTGTATTGCTGCAACTGACTAGTCGCACAGGGACATCTTATGTTCCCAATCAAAAGAAATGACAAGCATTTGGGTTGAGGATGCATCCTGAGATATTCTACTTGAGATGTACATAATAACAACAAAAACAGCCTCAAAGGACTGTGACATTTAATGGCGCTATGGCTGCTGAGTGGTCTGATGGCTTCTCAAGGCTGAGATCTCACAGCCAATACATAGAAGCCAGGAGCATCAAGACAATTTTATTTTTACAAAACCAGGAACTGAAAGAATGAATTAAGAAAAGCTAATAGAGACGCCTGGGTGGCTCAGTTGGTTGAGCAGCTGCCTTCGGCTCAGGTCATGATCCCAGCATCCTGGGCTCGAGTCCCGCATCGGGCTCCTTGCTCCGCGGGGAGCCTGCTTCTCCCTCTGCCTCTGCCTGCCATTCTGTCTGCCTGTGCTTGCTCTCTCGCCCTCTCTCTCTGATAAATAAATAAAATCTTGAAAAAAAAAAGAAAAGAAAAGCTAATAACTTTTCACCTCTAAAACTTTTCCTGGAAAGACTTTCCCAACCTTGCGCGTGAAAACAGGTTGGTAACGTTAATCATTGACCATTACAGTCCCATAGGGTTCCTGGAAAACTTATGGATGGAAGGCAAAAGGATTGATCCTTGACAAGCATTTGGGAAAAGGCACTTTCTTTCCAGTTCAGGCTGCCTTTTAGAAAGAGCAGAATTCCAGACAGTGAAGAGCCTTAGAAATTATCTAATCAAGTCCCTCCTCTTGCAAATAACAAAATGTCACCTCTGGGAATTTGGTTTGCTAAACATTTCTTAATTGGTATTAGACACAAGACTTAAATGCATGTCTCCCAACCCTCTTCTAATGCTCTTAGGTCTTACATCTTGGCCATCCAAATAAAATTCTTGTTGTACTAATCTTCATGCCACAAACACTTTATGCAATAAAAAACCATCTCACTTGTTTGGAATTTGGCATATATTTTCCTTAGCAATAGATACACAGTGAATGTGTCCCTGAGCCAACCCCAAACACCAAATGCTCTCACCTGAATAAGTGGTGTGCTTAACAAACAACCAACACCACCTGCGAATCTATCTAACACCAAACTGAATTTATTTTTCTACTTTGAAACACAAAGAACAATGGCATCGACACTCCCTGCTGGGGACCCTTCCAGCTTGAGATCCTGGCTGATCATCAGGAAGGGAGGGTGAGGAGTGGGGAGCCTGGAGCTTGGGGAGGATAACCCCAGGGGGCACTTCTGTACCCTGAACTGGCTTCCCAGTTGCCATGTTTTTCTTCCCAGTCTTGGGGTAATGGCGACTTGCCGCTGCCCTATTTTCTGTCACCATCTAGGATCCTGGACCAATGTTTTTCTCCTCTCTGCCCTGCTGCTGCCCTCAACACAGTCTCATAGTTATATGTCATTGCCAACATATCTTTCTGTCCTTAAAAATGTATGTAAACTCTGCCAGTCTTTTCATGGCTTGCCAAAAATTTACAACTACTATCCACGGGGGAAAAGATTGAAATGGTCTCTCTTCTGCTCCTTCAACCTAGCCCCTTCTTTTATTTCCTTCAAATGGTGATGCATTTCCTCCAGGATTATAAAGCTTAAAATCCTATGGCTAGATTCACCCTGGTGTAAACACATTCAAAGATAGGATTTCTTGAGGATCCTTACCGGATTGAAGCAATACTCTGAAAAGCCCGAAAGGGCCTGGGCTTAGGGGGGTTGGGGTGATGAGAACTTGAAGGAGATAAGCATGGGCAAAGCCACAGAGGAAGGAAGATGTAGTTCTCTGGCCCCCAGGTCCCACCTGGAGCAGTCGTTCCTAGGGCTTCCATATGTCCAGGAGTGCACACAACAAACTTTCAATGTTTTCATGCCTGTTTACCCGGAACTGTAGCATCAGCTACTTGAGGAGAAAGCTCATGACATTTCTTCTTATGCCCTGTCAGCACCGGATCAGATAGTAAGTGATTGATAAATACTTGTTGACTGCCTGGGAACTTTCCAGACACTTCAAGCTTGTGATTTTCTTCAATAACACAGGGGAATGAAAGGTATTTCACTGTACCAAAATCTGAGGAAGTCTAAACAGCCATGGACGGTAATTTTTCCTCACTCTTTACACATATGTCTTTGGCTCTTTTCTCCTACTTTGAGGGGAGTGCCTCTGAGGCAAGTTTTTAATGAAATGGTGTTAAAGAAACAGCTATGGAACAGGCCAACCTACCTCCTGACCCTGTGTCAGCCAATTCGCACAACTGACCGCTTAGACCAAAGTCTGGCTCATATCACAAGGAGAAATACATAGTTTTGCCCTTCAGGGACTTGCACAAACTTTCAAAGCTGACTTTTCAAATTCCAGGCCCTGGCATCGATCCCGTTGCTAATTAAGTATGCATCGCTCTGAGAAATAGGCACTCTTTTTTTGGCTGGGTAACAATAGCTATTCCACACAAGAACCTGCTTCTGAAACCACCCATCATGGAATGGAAAGCTACTGGATCACAGCCAAAGGGCACATTTCAAAAGCTTCTGGTATTTCTTAAAAATGCTCCAACAAGTATATTGGATGCATATTCGTCAGTAGGGAAATTTCAGAATATAGTCTGGGGCTCCACACTTGATGTAAATAGGATGGTCCCCAAAGGGGAACAAGTCAGGGGGGTGCCAGGAAGACATAAATAACAACTCTACAATTCCAGATGGTGAGGGGTAGCTTTCAGGGGACTAATAGAAACAGATTGCTAAAACAATGGACAGAGTTTCAGTTCAGCTTACAAAAAAGGGTCGAGCAGTGTCTTATTAAAACTGTTTTAGCAAATCACAAGATATTGGGGCGCCTGGGTGGCTCATTCGTTAAGCGTCTGCCCTTCCGCTCAGGTTATGGTCCCAGGGTCCTGGGATCGAGCCCCGCATCGGGCTCCCCGTTCAGTGGGAAACCTGCTTCTCCCTCTCCTACTCCCTCTGCTTATATTCCCTCTCTCATTGTCTCTCTGTCAAATAAATAAATAAAATATTTAAATAAAGTAAAGTGTTTTAAAAAATCACAAGATATTGCATGAAGAAAAGTGGACAGGTATATTTCACCTTTTCTGAAGGCAGAATATGAAGTAATGAAGGAAGTCATTACCCAAAGAAATAAAAGTACTTTGAGGCTCTGATGTTTGGTTATTTACAGAAACTTTTATTGCAGAAGACTCTGGAATCTTCTTTGGCTGTCTTGATTCCTACCTGATTCCTACCTTTACAAAGCAGTGTCTGTGCTTTGAGCAAGGCACTGGCCACAAGACTTCTAGGCTTCCCTCTTGTCCCTGTTATTCTATGACCAAAGCATTTTAATAATTTGAGTCTTGGCAACACACTCCAATTATAACCTTGTTAGCTGTTCAGTGCCTCAGAGAAAACTTTCAAATTCTTCTGGCAACCGTTCAGTCTGAAGTACTACGCTGAACATCTTGTTAGAAATAAGCTGGAAAATGCCATTCTGATGGGTCTCCCTCGCTTACCTCCATGACTGTGACATATGACAGCTTCACTGTCCTCTCAGTATTTTGAGTTCATGTTTCCTAGATTCATCACACTACACAGGGAGTGCTTAGGACACAAATCGTATGCACTCCACAGCTCCAAAAAGGCAGAGAGATAGGTTAGACCTGGCTGGCAATGGGCTCAATCATCCGTTTCGTCTGCCCTTGTCAAAACTTGACAAGGCTTGAAGTTGGCCCTCCAGAGGTGAGAGTGAAAATAAAGTATGAAGCAAGCTAAATATAGAAGAATTCAGCTCTGAATCTTTTTTATCTTTATACATCCAATGGAATATACTGATAGAAAAAAATTGCCACTACTTGCTCCAACATTTATTTGTGCCAGGAGAGAATAAGAACAGGAATAAAACAGTTGAAATAGGCTATGTCTTCGGAATCATAGATCAGGTTCACTTTTCTTATTTTTTATTATGGACTGAATTGAGTTCCCTCTAAATTTGTATGTTGATGCTCTAACCCTCAGGTGCCTCAAAATGTGACTTAATGTACTTAATGTGGAGATAGGGCCTTGAAAGAGCCAATTAACGTAAAATGAGGTCAAATGAGTGGGCTCTAGTCCAACAAGACAGGTATCATAAGAAGAGATTAGGACAGACAGACAGACACACAGAGGAAGACCAGGTGAGGATACAGCAAAAGACAGCCCCATACAAGCTAAGGAGGGAGTATCAGAAGAAAACAATCCTGCTAACACCTGGACCCCAGACTTGAAGCCCCCAGAACTGTGAGACAGTAAATGTCTGTTTTTTTCAATCATTCACTCTGTGGTACTTTGTTGTAGCAATCGTAGCAAACTAATACACCTTTTATCAACTTCATTTCACTGTTTTTTTCCCCCACTCACTTTTTTTTTTCTTTTTGCTCCACTGAGCATGTCTTCCTTGCTTTTGCCCTGCCTCTGTCTGTACTTGTCTTTTATTTTTTGTTGTTGTTTCTTTAAAAAGATTATCTGTTTATTTGAAAGAGAGAGAGAGAATGAGCAGGGGGAGGAGCGAAAGAGAGAGAGAAGCAGACTCCCCACGAGCAGGGAACCTGAAGTGGGGCTCAATCCTAGGACTCTGGGATCATGACCTGATCCCAAGGCAGAGGCTTAACTGACTGAGCCACCCAGGCTCCCCTGTACTTGTCTTTTTTTTTTTTTTTTTTAATGTTTTATTTATTTATTTGACAGACAGAGATCACAAGTAGTCCGAGAGGCAGGCAGAGAGAGAGGAAAAGAAGCAGGCTCCCTGCCAGGCAGAGAGCCCAATGCGAGGCTCGATCCCAGGACCCTGGGATCATGACCTGAGCCGAAGGCAGAGGCTTTATTTAACCCACTGAGCCACCCAGGCGCCCCTGTACTTGTATTTTAAAAGAAGGTTTATCCCCTTTTGCCCAAACATGTGGAATCTTGGAAGGTGAGACAGAGAGCAGGTGTCTTGCACCTAGCACCCCCAGGTCTGGCTTTGATTCTCAAAGCTCACGGGTGCATCTGGTTTGTATGGGTATAGTGCACAAAATCACCTGACATCATTATCAGAGGTGCCTCTCCTTCTCTGGCTGACTCTGACCATGTCACTCAACTTCTCTGAGCTTCTGTGTTTTCATATATTAAAAAAATAATGATGAGAATTACTGCATGTGGTTGTGAGGTTCAATTAAGATAAAGCATTGGAAAATATTTTATATACTAATCGCTGGGGCTCAGTTTTTCTATTTGTAAAATAGGTACTACCTATCAGTTTATAGAATAGTATCATGAAAAAAAAATCAAAAAAAGATTAGAATTTCTGTAACTCTTAATATTATGCATTTTAAAGGATTATTTCTACTCTATATTTCATTGGCCTAATAAAGCTTAATTTTGTTTCTCTTTCCACTTAATATTTATGAAGAATGTTATATTTGATATTAAAAGATAGGTTCTAAAGACAGAAAAGACCTGCTTCTTGCCTTCATGGATCTTGTAATCTATTTAGAAAACTATTTTTTTGCAGTAAAAAACACTTATAAGATCAGTTCACAGTCGTTTTCAGGGCTGTGACCGGGTCAAATCAGGTTCATACCCGAACTTTCTAGGACAACTTCCCAGATAGCAATTTCCAACTATCGTGTACTAACGTCACTGCCAGCAGAAGCTAACAAACCTGATTAAAAAGATTTAAACTGGGGCGCCTGGGTGGCTCAGTGGGTTAAGCCGCTGCCTTCGGCTCAGGTCATGATCTCAGGGTCCTGGGATCGAGTCCCGCATCGGGCTCTCTGCTCAGCAGGGAGCCTGCTTCCCTCTCTCTCTCTCTCTCTCTGCCTGCCTCTCCATCTACTTGTGATTTCTCTCTGTCAAATAAATAAATAAATAAAATCTTAAAAAAAAAAAAAAAAAAGATTTAAACTAAGAAAAGTAGGGACACCTAGGTGGCTCAGTCAGTTAAGTCACTACCTTCGGCTCTGGTCATGATCCCAGCATCCTGGGATCGAGTCCCATATCAGGCTTCTTGCTCAACGGGGAGCCTGCTTCTCCCTCTACCTGTTCTGACTGCTGCTCCCCCTGCTTGGACTCTCTTTCTCTCTGACAAATAAATAAATAAAACCTTTAATAAAAAACTATAAAATAAGAAAGATAATAAAACCTGAGTGCTAAGTAATGTATTTTGTTTTAAACAAATCTAATTCTATAATCATTTGTAAAATAGAATGCTTTAATATACAAGTATCTCTAATATTCTTAAAACTTGATTTGAATAATCAAATTCCTGGTTTTTCATTAGCTCCTCAGGAACCCCTGAAAAAAGATAGTTGACAATAATTGATAATAGCAATGTTCCAGTAGGAAGAACATACACTCTTCAGAAGTGCAATTGATATATTTTTTAAAAGATTTTATTTATTTATGGGGCGATCCCAGATCCCAGGACCCTGAGATCGTGACCTGAGCCAAAGCAGAGGCTTTACCCATTTAGCCACCCAGGCAACCCTGCAATTGATATTTGACTTTAGAAATATCTGACTTGGAAAACATCTCAGCCAAAAAGAAAACCACATAATTATTTTTAGAAATTTACACTCACTACTAAGAATCATCAAAATATGGTAATTTGGTAGGGACACAAGGATAAAGGATTTAATGCAGCATGTCATAGCAATCACATTTGGATTTAGATCCTGACTTATCACTTACTAACCGTAAGAACTGTAAATTACTGTAGACAAATTACTGTACTTTTCTAGTCTCACTTTCCTCATAGTTTATTTATTCTTAAAGATTTTATTTATTTATTTGACAGACACAGATCACAAGCAGGCAGAGAGGCAGACAGAGAGAGGAGGAAGCAGGCTCCCCACTGAGCAGAAAGCCTGATGCTGGGCTCAATCCCAGGACCCTGAGATCATGATCTGGGCCGAAGGCAGAGGCTTTAGCCCACTGAGCCCCTCACCTTCCTCATAGTTTAAACTGGTCCATGAATAATACTCAGCGGGGAGCCTGCTTCCCCCTCTCTCTCTGCCCGCCTCTCTGCCTACTTGTGATCTCTCTCTCTCTCTCAAATAAATAAATAAAATCTTTAAAAAAAAAATAAGTAAATAAATAAAACGACCCATTCCTGATTTCGACTCAGGTCAGGATCTTAGGGTCCTGAGATGGAGCCCCACCTGGGATTCTGCCCTGAGCATGAAGCCCGCTTAAGATTCTCTCCCTCCCACTCCCTCTTTCCCTCTGCCCCTCCACCCCGGGTGCGCGCGCGCGCGCGCTCTCTCTCTCTCTCTCCAAAACAAACAAACAAGAACAAATAAAATAAATAAATTGGAGACAGAGAACGAAATAAACCAGTGTGTGGAACACAGCTAAGAACTGTTAACAGATCAGTTAATAAACAATTAAATCTGAAGAACTAAAAACACCAAACCATAGCTTTAGCTATTACAGGATAAATGGGAAGGGGGGAGGGGTAAAATACTACTGCCAATCACTACTCTAGAAAAGATAATTCAAATTCCTCTCCAATATTTTTTTCTGCAGTGCAGAGCTTAAACAAATAATCTTTGCAATAATAGGCCAAAATTATCTGGCACATTTACATGTAAGAAAATACCCGGTGGAAAAAAATAACGTTCTCTCCCTTGCTTTGTGAAATTTGTGTCTTTGTAAAACATTTTAAGATATAATTATCTGAATGTTTTACACTGCCTGCTACCTACTGTATGTGCTTTTATTTTGCAAAGATTTTGGTTAATATGTTGGAAGGTTGAAAGCCAAATCATTTGCATGGATGCAAACCAGGTTCAGTATTTTTTTAATGATGATAATTAAGGAATATCCCTCGGCAGATGCTGAGGAATATTTTCTATGGAAATATTTTCTATGGAAAACGAGGAAACAGAATATTTTATTGTTATTACTTTTATAAAGAAGTATCTTCTAACTTTTTCATTCTTCCACCAGACCACAATCCAGTATTTCCAAAGCAAAGTATGAGGGCATTAAGCAGGTGGCAGCCCGATTCTCTCACCAAAGGACAAGTGTCGGCCAATACACTTGAGTTGACCATCCGGTGAGACAAGAACTGGCTCATCTCGGGGAAAAGCTCCCAAAGACTTTGCGCCCCCCTCTCCCGTGCCCCTCCGTCGCCCCGCAACCCAGGCACGCCGCGACTCGGCCCCGCCCCCGCTGCCCTGGCAACGCGGCCGCGCCAGCGCGCAGGCTTTGTGCTCCGGCCGCCGGGGGGGTGGGAGGGACAGCTCTGCGAGCTCGCCCCCCGCACCTGCTGGGTCGCGTCAACTTTTCAAATCTACGCTCTCCAACAGCTCTGCCGGATCTCTTACGCAGAACCGCTAATACCCGCCTTCTCTCACGCTTGTTTCCGAAAAAATGTTCCACGGGCAGAGGATGCCGGCCACCTGCTGCTTGGTGGTCCGTCCTCCGAACGTGAGGGAGAGGTGACAACCCACTTACCTTCCTCAGCATTCCTCCACGCCGGCAGGGGGGATCCCTGGATGGATCCGACCTTCCCGCGCCGACCTTCCCGCGCCGAGCTCAAACAAAGTGTGAAGGAAGTGTCGGAGAAGCAGCGGGCAAACTTTGTCCCGGGCGAGCGCCGCCCCCCGGGCCCCGGAGCGCTCCTCATTTGCACCACAAAAGGCGGGGACACACGGCCCCGAGGTCGGGAGACGGTTACTCCGGCCGGGGGTGGCCTTCCGGGCCGGAGTTCAGATGGGCTCTGAGGGGCTGCTGAGATGCCACGTCTCCCTGGCGAGAACCAAGTCCACCGGCTCCTCCTCTGGGGCGAGTGGGGCTTCCCAGGCCCCCGGCTGCGCTATTGTATGCTGGTCCCCGAAGCCCCGGGCGGAGGGTGCGGGCGCGGCCGGCGGGAGCCCGTTTCGGGCTGCCCAGGTTGAATTTCCTCGCAGGGCTTTTCTCCCGCGCTTCCTCCCCGCCCCTCGCTGTTGCATAGTCATAAGAGGGCGGAGTCGCTCTCCATCTTATTTGAATCCTCAGGGTTGAGGAAGCTGAGGGAAGTGTGAAGATTGGATTTGGAAGGAAAGACTGCGAGAGGAGGGTGGGGAAATAAGTGCCAACATAAATATATGAGCAAACATAGGATTCCCCTTTCACCAGTCGCACGCACGTGTACACACACACACACACACACACACCATTTCTCCAAACCTGAACTGAGCAAAGGAAATTTCAAGGAGGTCCTGACTAAATTTCTTGGTCCTAATTATAGTTAGACTAATCGAGGAATTTTCCTTTTTTTTTTTTTTTTTTTTTTTTTTTGCCAAGGGTTTTTTAAATCGATGATTTGAACGGTGTGTTCCTCGTACCAAAGAGAGCCGTTGAAAATGTATATATACAGACCTCACTAGTTGCATCGGGTCTATCACACTCCATCATAATTGATTGGCATAGCACCAATCCCCCAAACCCAGATTTTCGGATTTAGGTTGCTAATGGGACCCCATTTTCAGAAAGCAAAAAGTGGGTAAGAAAAATGACAGGCCTAAGGAAGTTCACTTAGGCGGCAGGGACAGTCTGAGAAGCAGAAAAGCCTGGCAACTGAGCCCTTAACGCCCAGACAGACAAAGCAGCCCTCCAGAACGGTTTCTCTTTCCTCCCCAAAATTTCCATCACGAGAATCATCACTAAAGCACGTCCTGGAATTCAGATCCACTCTGCCACTTAAGGCACAGCTGGTTACCTGAGTAAGGTGATCTGAATGGATGCAAAGTTTCTTCTGCCTAACTCTCTACCCTCAAACCAGCTGTCATGGTGCTCTCATGGCAAGATTTTCCGCTCTGTATTAAAGTGCTACAGACAAATCCCTTGTTAGCTCAAAGAGGTGACCTGTACTCACTACCCCTCAGCAATTGTAGGTGGTTAGACTTACAGACTTCAGAAATCCATTCATTCCACAAATCCTCACTGGTATCTATCTACTGAGGCGTGGTGGGTGCTGGGGAGACCATTGTCAAGGGAACAGTCCAGGTCCCTGCCCTGGAACCCAAGCTTCGAGTGCAGGACAGACTACAAACAAAAGTCAGGCAGTTATTGCTATAAAGAAAAATAAAGCTATTTAGAAAGGTAGATGCTAGAAGTCCAGTGAGTTTGGAAAGTCCATGAAATCCCTGATAGAACCAACCAAGACTAAGTCCAGTTTTTCTGATAGGGTTTTAGGTCCATTTAGGTATGTGGGCATACAGGCGTCTTTCTGAGTTTGTTTCCGCATCAAACAAAGAGTAGTCTCTGTTTTTAGCAGTTTTGAGGGTGGGCAAAGGACTTTGTTGTACTGAGTTAGTGAACACAAAGGTTCAGAGGGTCTGACAGTGCTGCTGATGGTCAGCAAGCACTAAATGCATCAGCTGGGCAGGACACTTCATCTGACTCTGGTCTCCACAGTTGTAAACATGGGTACTCATACCACCTCAGGGGTTGCTAAGAATATCAAATGAGATAGTGTACAAAAATCGCAGGGCTAGCTATTATAATAATTCCTCGCTGGAGCCACTAACCTTCAGGAGGATAGCCCTGTGGCATATCCTTTGAAAGCTGTGGTTGCCTGATTAAAGGACTAATGTCGCTTTCTAACTCTTGCTACTCATTTGTAATTAATTCTTTCCCTACAAAAGGAAGTAGGATGTGAGTGCAGGAAGGCTAACGGTTACCAAAGCACCCTGTTAGCCCTCTACCTATATTATCTCTTGGTCATAGCTACCACCAACCATTGTACAGAGTCAAAAGACAATGCACGAGGTCAATTTCCTTGCCAACAGCTCACAGCACAAAGCCCTGCTAAAGCCTACAGCCCATGTCTCCTTCACAGCATGTGCTACTCTGGGCAGCAACAAACCACTGTAAAGCAAAGGCAAAGACTCTCCTCGTTTGCCATTTCTCTAGTAATAGAATTGCGGGACTGTTGGTGGGAAGGCAAACTGGTGCGGTGGCTCCAGAGAACAGTATGGAGGTTCCTCAAAAAGTTAAAAATAGAACTACCCCATGACCTAGCAGTTGGACTGCTAGGTGTTTATCTAAAGAATACAAAAATATTAATTCAAAGAGAGACATGCACCCTGATGTTTTACAGCAGCGTTAAGTACAAGAGCCGAACTATGAAAACAGCCCAAGTGCTATTGACTGAGGTATGGATAAAGAAGATGTGATGTAGGGGCGCCTGGTTGGCTCAGTGGGTTAAAGCCTCTGCCTTGAGCTTGGGTCATGGTCTCAGGGTCCTGGAATTGAGCCCCGTATCAGGCTCTCTGCTCAGCAGGGAGCCTGCTTCCTCCTCTCTCTCTGCCTGCCTCTCTGATTACTTGTGATCTCTATCAAATAAATAAATAAAATCCTTAAAAAGAAGAAGAAGATGTGATGTACATATATATACAATGGAATATTATTTGGCCATAAAGGAAAAAATCTTTCCATTTATAACAACATGAATGGAGCAGGAGCATATTATGCTAAGCAAAATAAGCCAGTCAGAGAAAGACAAATACCAGATGATTTCACTCACATGTGGAATATAAGAAACAAAACAAATGAACAAAGAGAAAAAAAAAAAAAAGACAGAGTTGCAAACTGAGAAACAGACTCTTAACTATGGTCACTGGTGGTCACCAGAGAGGAGATGGCAGTGGGCCGGGGGAAACAGGTGCTGGGGAGTAAGGAGGGCACTTGTGATGAGCACCGGGTGTTGTATGGGAAATATCGAACCACTGTGTTGTACACCTGAAACTAATACTACACCATATGTTAACTAACTGGAATTCAAATAAAAACTTAAAAAAATAACAAAGTAGGGGTGCCTGTGTGGCTCAGTCGGTTAAGTGTCTGCCTTCGGCTCAGGTCATGATCCCAGGGACTTGGGATAGAGCCCCAAGTCAGGCTCCCTGCTCAGCAGGAAGCCTGGTTCTCCCTCTCCCACTCCCCCTGCTTGTGTCCCCTCTCTTTCTGTGTCTCTCTGTCAAATAAATAAATAAAATCTTTAAACAAAATAACAGAGAAACAATAATACTTGATTATTTTCTTACACAAAAATGAGAGGGAGGTACATCTTCTAGCTCCTGGGAGCCAGCTGGATGTATATGTCCAGGGTCACGGCAAAGTGATTTAGTGAGAAGAGCTGCACCCAAGTTGCCTTCCACCCAACCGCTCAAAAGTGCCAGGGAGAAACACACTGCTGGAGGCCCACCTGGGCCACCCTTTGGGCAGTAGTGGGTAGAGCAGAGGAGACCCTACCTTTGGGAACTCCAGCAAACTGCTTCCCAGAGGGCCCTGCTCAGTCCTTCTGTGGGGTGTCCCTTCCCCACAAAACAATTCCACTCATCACCTAGTTCCCAAACGTAAGACATGAAAGGAAGACACCCAGATGTCTTTACACCAGACATTGTCATAGCCCAATGCCTAGAAATAGGTCTTCTGATTACGGAGGAGAAACCATGGAAATATTCCAAGGTTCTGAAGGCAGGTTTTAGAGCAATTCCTCCATATGGAATAGTGCTTTAAAATGCATAAAAATAGGTGGGCATCGGACGCATCAGGGAAAGAAGAAAAATGACATCAGAGGTCAATGAAAAGAAAAGAGTTTGGAGGATAAAGTTGCCCAGAGTAAGGGTTCTATTTAAATTAACGTGTGCTGATCTAAGAATAAACCTCTTGATTGTTCCAGTTAGACTGAGAAAGAATTTAATTTGCTTCCTTCTTTTCTAGATTTCATGTTGCATCTGTGGTTCACTTCAATAAGCATTCATCCTTAGTTTTATGGGAAAGATGTTATTTAAAGCATTATTTTCGGGTATATATGTTGAAATCCATTTTTACTTTAAACTTTTGGGAACACTCATGTTAGTTGTTCCCATGTTCCGAATAAGTGTGTTTATTGTTTTATGAAAATCATGCTTTGGTCGGAAAGAAACTTAGGTGGCACATATAAATACATCCAGTCCAATAGAACAAGAAAGAGAATTAAAAACAGGCAGATGAGGAAAATATAACACAGAGGAAATGAGAACAGAAAAGAAAGATGAACAGGCATTCGTATATTTAAATCTGTGTAAATTCATACATTTATATCTGTTTTCATCAAGACCCTTTTAGAACTAACTCTGAAAGCAATGTAAGCAAACCATCCAAAAATGGATCTTCAGCCCTTCTAAAATAAGCAAAAAGACATGATGTAGTTCATGAAAACTATATTATTTTTTTTTAATTATTTATTTATTTATTTGAGAGAGAAAGAGAGCACAGGGTCAAAGGGAGAAGAAGAAGCAGATTTCCCTCTGAGCAGAGAATCCAACTCAGGGCTTGCTCCCAGGACCGCGGGATCATAACCTGAGCATAAAGCAGATGCTTAACCCACTGAGCCAGATAGGTGCAACATCTAGAAGTTTCCAGGAGGCAAACAACTGTAATTACTTTTATAGAATTGTAATTATTTTTTTACATTATACATATTTGTTTTGTGCACTTTTAGAACGTTGACTGTCTTGTTTCTTGATGATAAGAGAAGAATGAAATACATCTGTGTGAGTATGTGTAAGTGTGTCCCTGGTTTTCATTAGCACTGTATTCACTTCTGAGAGTAAATAAAATCACTTTAGAGACCCAGGGATAGACAAGTATGTCCATTGCCCCCGGTTCCAGTCTAATCCGATGCCCGACATCCTGGAGCAGTAAGTACTTGTTAACTCATTTGCTGACTCGTCCTTCTTGTTCATTCCTGTGAATGACTTTGGCTGCTGTTTTCTTAGGTGGGTATTCCCCCGTCTCTGTTGTAGGCCTACTTTGAGCGCTCACGGAGAAACATACCTGATGCTGGCCATAAATTTGTCTGTGAAAGCATTTAGACAGTGTTTCTAGATTGGAGACTGGCCTTCACACCAAGGATCAGGAAGAGCCTGAAGTGGAGGAAAAGGAGAGGGTAGTGGGGGAGGCCAGGCATGATCAACAGCGGCCTTATGGCCTAGCAGCATGAATCAGCAATGCCTAGGTCTCCAGGAAAGATAAGGGTTAATGCAGGTGCCAACTAGATCTCAAGTAAGTAGCTCACACATGATGGCCCGACGCTAATGATACTTCCTACCAGTATCTACTAAATACAGCAAAATATTTGTTTACTTGTCTGGAGACCTTGAATCTTGTTATGGACACAGTACGTTGTTAGATATTGTCATCTGCAAGATTGAGCTCAGTTACCACTCTTGGTCTTTTCTCAGCTTCTGGGATAATGGAAGGTTAATTAATTTGGATGAGAATTTCTTCTGCATCTGAAATACACAGAAATGCATTGTGTCCCCTTCCTGGATTCCCAAGTTCATGCACAAATACTGTTGGGCTAGTTATGGGGATAGTTTTTTATTCTAAGCCACATACCAAACCAAATACATGCTTTACAATCTCTCCAGTTTCCAAATGTAATGTTATTCCCACAAATTCCTCTAGTGCATTATTGGGACTTGAATTAAATGAAAGAAAATCCAGGGGAGGGTGGTAATAAAGACTCAAGAATGTCTACTGTTCTCAATTCTTCTAGGCATCAAACAAGCATTTCACCTTGGGATCCTAATTAAAGTCACTTTTAATCATTTTCATCGTGTACCCCTGAGAAATAGGCTCATAAACGAAACTGACAAGATCTGACAGTGTTATTAAGCACTGATGTCAAACTTGATTAGAATCCCCTTATGATATGCTGCTACTTACAAATACCTCCTGGCCCTCAGCCTACCAGGTAGATACGGAAGGAGGAAAAATGAGATGATTCAAGAAGGTTCCTTTGTAAATTCACCCCTTAGTCAGATCTCCCCCAAAAGCATTCATTGTGACCAGCCCTACACATGGCTCTCTCGGTTATTGAAGAAATCATAACAAATTGTTCTTCCTTGCTTTGGCTTTTGTTCATTCATTCACTTGGCAATTGTTTTTCATGTAACTTGGTATGAAGCAATATGCCAGGCACATGGGAATTTTTTAAAAAAACCATTGTCCATAAGGACATGAAAATACAATGAGAATATCTATGTATATATACATCTACGATCTGTAAGTTAAGTTGTTTAAAGGCGACTTTAAAGAACAATTTGTGGGGCACTTGGGGAGTTGAGTTGGTTAAGCATCAGACTCTTGATTTCGGCTCAGGTCGTGATGTGTGGGTTGTGGGATGCAGGCCCCCCTTTGAGCTCTTCGATCAACAGAGAGTCTGCTTCTCTCCCTCTCCCTCTGCCCCTTTCCTCCCCACTGCTCATGCGCATGTGCTCTCTCTCTCTCCCCTCCCTCTAAAATAAAAAAAATCTTTTAAAAAAATAAAAGAACAACTTGAAGAATTCTTTGAAAAATTCTTTTATAAAGCAAGGAATCCTGTTATAATACACATAACAGTCTTAATTTGTAAATTGGGATTTCAGTATAAAGAGACACATTTGTAAGGTTGAGAGATTACTGAGGAATGGCAGATTTCTTTGTGGAAGTCCTGCTAGCTACAAGAGGTGAGGAGGGGGACAGAGACAGTGAGGGACCTGGACAAGGACACTGGATGGGAGAACGGGGAGAAGATCCCAGCGTGGGAAAGGGGACCCCGAAGATCAGAGACACCATGGCACCAGTTAGGAAGGGGTCTCTGATGTGGGGTAGAGAGATGAAATGACCACTGTCCCCCTCCAGGAGCTGGGGGTTTGATTTTAAAAAGAAGGAAAGAAAGAAAGAGAGAGAGAAAGAAAGGAAAAGAAAAAAAGAAAAAGGTCTTTAGTAACGACTCTCATCTTAACGGTCACATGGCTGAAAGCAGAAAAAACTAGCATAGCTGTTGGTCATCCAGGAACTGATAGGGTGGGGTTGGGACTCAGGTCAGAGGGGAGATTCAGACAGATTCAAGGCATCTGGGGAGAAAGGAGTCGTGCTCAGGGAGACCGATGTGGAGGAAATGGAGAGGCAGCGAAGCACACCCCAGCTCCCTGCCCGCTGCTCCAAACCATGCTCAGATCTGTCTGGATTTCACTAGTTCGAATTCCAGGGAGGCAGGCAGGTGCCTCACTACACACGAGAGCCAGAGCCTCTGAGAGCCCCCACTCCTCACCAATGTGAAATTGCAGCCTTTCCAAAGAAGCATCTTTACAGCAATGGCCCTCCTATGTGCCCTGTAACCTACAGGGGAAGGTGACAAGAGTCTTATTGGACACCTTCTGCATACCCGGCACCATCATCTTTGTTCAGCAGTCTGGATACACACTCCTCTGTGACATGTTTTACCTTTTCCTTTTCTAGCTTCCTTCATATAATCCATGTGGAACCATCGGCCATTGGCTTATTTAAATCCTTTCTTCACTGTTTCTATTTTTAGCTTCTACATCTTCTAGGAAATAATGAGTGGTGTCTTCTTTTTGATCACTGTAGAATATAAAAAGCCTTTTTTTTCCCTTGTGTCTGTAGGATATTAACATGTCAGGAGTGCACATTCATGCAGCACTCTGCTTACTCCCTTCATTCACACGTTTGCTCAATAAGCATTGATTCAGCACAAACCGTGTGCTGGATTCTGTGCACGTCTGGGGAGACAAAGCAAGGAGCTTCTAGCTCTCAAGGAATTCATAGACTAATAGTGGAGACACACTGGGGAAACCACCGCTATAGCTGGAACACAAGTAGGAGTGTCAGAGCAAGGTGTGTAGAAGCGATGAAGAAAAGTGCCTTCCTAAAATAATAGGCAATGCCTTGGGAGATTGCCTCCCTCTTCCAGTCCAGATATTTTAGATTTCAATGATCTTCTGTTATTTTTTATTAGTTTTTCTAAACAAATAATCTTTATCTTTCTATCTGGCCCCTTATAGAAGCCTCTTTAGACTCATGGCCTTTTAAATATACAGTCTATGCCCCTTGTTGGGCTCCCCACTCAGCAGGGAGTCTGCTCTGCTTCTCCCTCTCCCTCTGCCCTTCCCCCCTTACTCGTGCTCGCTCTCTAATAAATGAAGTCTTTATTTTTTTATTTTTTTTAAAGATTTCATTTATTTATTTGATAGAGAGAGAGAGAACTGCCAAGAGAGAGGGAGAAGCTGGCTCCCGCTGAGCAAGGAGCCCAATATGGGACTGGATCCCAGAACCCTGGGATCATGACCTGAGCTGAGGGAGACGCTTCACTGACTGAGCCATCCAGGCATCCCTAAATAAAATCTTAAAAAAATTTTTTAAAAAATTAAAAAAAAAGTACAATTTGTTAGAGCTTTCTTGACATTTGACTTGAAATTGAAGACTCTTTCAACTGCGGGCACATTATAAAAAGTTAAGATTGTGCCCTCAGGCTTTCTTTGCTCTTAGATATCAATCTCACAGGTAATTTTGCAATATGCACTGTAGAACTGACATTAGTTTCCTTTGAAATCCTCTCGAATTGTACACGTTGGGAACCTAGCACTCTAGAACTGATCGTGTGTGCACACATGCGCATGTTTGCGCCTGTCTGTCTTCTTGGTGTGCTGAATCTAAAGTCGGCTAGATTCTTTCATAAATACTAAACCTCCTGCCCAGGATGTATAATTTAGGAATATAATCCATGACAGCTGTTTTTTAAGGGTATGTGTTTTTTGTAAGAGGTTTCAGTCAATCTAAAAAATACCAGTTGTAGGCTGGTGAGAAAAATCCCAGGATCACCTACAGCCGAGCAGGATAGTGTTGGCAATTGACTTCTACTTTTGAAAAATGGAAGCTTCTCTGAAGTTTGTGATTTCAGTTCATGGATGCGGAAAGTTCTCTGCAGCCCTGACAAGAGAAAGCTCTGGAAAGCATCAACGGAGTACTTTTACTATTACCTTGAGACTGCTGCTGAGAGTGAGTGTCACAGACCCTACTAGCTGCACCTGTGGAGGCACCGCAAGCCTCCTTCTGGAAGCTGAGAAATCACACATTAGAAATCCTCTCCTGTCTCTTTGTCTTTCAGGAGGACAAAAGGATACGTATTCAGTTAAAAAGTGCTTGTGGCCTGAATAAAGACAAAGCAGTGAAAATGTAAAGTAAAACACATTGATTTATACCATTTAACTAGCAATCGTGACACTTTTAGTCCATTAAATTACACACATGTTCATATTTCTATTTCCATCCGACTTACAACCACTTGACATATTATAAATTTACCTCTTTGCTCATTGCCTCTCCCCTCCCACTATAATTAAGCCCCAGAAAAACAAGCTTTTTTGGTCAATTTCATTCGTTCTATCTCTGACTCCTAGAAGACTTGATAACTGCTCAGAAAATATTTATTGAATGAATTCTGAATTTCAAAATGTGGGACTTGAGCCTCAATCCTTACGAATTTAGAAGGAGAAAGATGCTAAACACCGCTGACCATTCCCCTTGAATGTAGAGGATGTTCAGAAAGAAAGATGTTGAGCACCTAGCAGACATTACTTTTGTTTTCCAGCTGCAGTCACTAGTTAAGAAAAATACCAACAATGTAGACGTAAAGAAGATCTCAGAACATAGGACCCACCGAGGATTCTCTGTGTCTCAGTACTGGATTGAAAATCGGTGCAGCTTGGAGCACCTGGGTGGCTCAGTCATTAAGCTCAGGTCACGATCCAGGGTCCTGGGATTGAGCCCTGCCTCGGGAAGCCTGCTTCTCCCTCTCCCATGACCCCCTGCTTGTGTTTCCTCTCTCACTGTCTCTCTCTGTCAAATAAATAAATAAAACCTTTTTTTTTTTTTTAAAAGGGTGGAGGGGGGAGAAAGAAAGAAAGAAAATTATGCCAGATCCTGATCCCTGTGTTAAGTCATCTGAGATGACTCATTGTTCAAGGAAGTTGCATTTGATAATGGATTCAGGAGCAATAAATGTCATAGAGAGAAGACAAGGATGTGAAATGGAGAAAAATTCAACAGCTTTGAGTGTTGTGATTTGCAGCTCACATTCAGACTTGACATGTTCTGGAATGAGCAAGCACACAGCTGTGGACCTGCCGCCAAGATCTCACCTCCTTGCAGCTCTGAGGTCCCCTGACTTTCAGGAGCTGCGTGAGGAGAGGCACAGTGGTTACTGTTCTCACAGCACTTCCCACCCCAGCCCAGACCACAGGGAAACAAAGGCTGAGGGCGGAGAGAGGCTGAGGTGAGGCTGGAAAGACGTCATGTCTGCTACTTCATGCAAACGGCATTCCCTGATGTAGACAGCCTCAAAGCCACACCTGAGTCCCAGGGAGGGGGAGGAAACGGATTCGGATGAAGAAGGGCACAAGTCCAGCTGATAGACTGAAGTGGCCAGTGAGAAACAGGGCACACTCTTCCTCGCCCCCAACCAGAAATCCCTGACAGCTTGTATCCTAAACTGTCCTTCTCCCATAGCAGGGAGTCCCCTTCCCGTCTGGTTCTCCACCAAGAAGAGTCATAAATGACCTTGGCTTCTTGCGCTTGGGAGATCTTCACCCTGAGTAAAGCTTCAGTGATGCTAAATGGGCCGTGGTGTGAATCAAACCCCAGCCAGCCCACCGCTGTCCTGTGCAGTGAATGCATCCATTAGGGTGTCACTCTGAACTTCCAATATGCTGAGCTCACTACAGTTTCTCTCATGAAACAATTTCATGGAAATTTACAGTTACACTGCCAACCCTCTGTCAAGAAAACTCTCTAGCTCCCCCAACTACTGGGTTGGGTGACCTTTAGGACCACTACCAGGAAGCAGCCTCTGACCTCCCAGCCCAGGATCTCCTGCTCAACTGAGCATCTCTGGCCTTGCTCCCACATGGCACTAACTTCACTGTTTAATGGCATGTCGGTTCACCTATGTGCCTCCCTACTCCCCAGGCTGAACTGCTTGAGGGGAGGAATTCCCGAGGGGGCATAGATCTGATATATACAAAGGCATTTAGTACACGGACTTTGAATGGCTGCATGAAAAGAGAAATATGTCCATGTAATTGTTAAGAAAATGCAGAAAAAAGACCTTCCACAGATGTTTTTCCAAGGATTTGAATTATGCCACGAAAGATGAGATTAGATTTGAGCAGGTGGAAATTGGAGAGGGGGCTCTGAAAGAAGAGAGCATGATAAGAAAGCCTGTATGGGGCGGCCTTCCTTGCCTCCTGCATCTCACCAGCTGTGTGTGGCCCTGAGCAAGTTTCTAGCCCCTGTGCACGCTGGTTTCCTTTTCTGTGAAATGAGAATAATGTTGGATCTATTTCACAGTGTTCTGGGGTTCGGATGAGATAACATTCGCTTTTGTTTTTGTTTTTGAAGATTTTATTTATTTATTTGACAGAGAGAGCAATCACAAGTAGGCAGAGAGGCAGGTAGAGAGAGAGAGGGGGAAGCAGGCTCCCTGTTGAGCAGAGAGCCCAATGCAGGGCTCCATCCCAGGACCCTGAGATCATGACCTGAGCAGAAGGCAGAGGCTTAACCCACTGAGCCACACAGGTGCCCGAGATAACATTTGTTAAGGACAAAGCTTGGGATAATAAGCCTTTATGCAAATACACACACACACACACACACACACATAGTACTATTACAAGTACAAATAGGAAATATGGCAGGAATTCAGAGACAGAAGAATGGGAAGTGACCTGCAATAGACTTGGCTGCTGTTGCTGCTTTGGGAGGATGGGTGCAGCCCAACATTCTAGATTTTTCTGACCATGCCACTTTCAAATAGAGTATTCCAATGTTTCCAATCTATTCCAAGATTTTGTTGAGAACAAGAGGGTTATTGTGCCCCCATAAAGAAGTTACTGGATCTTTTCATTTAAGTTTCTAAAATAATCTGTATTTTGACACTGGGCAAAATTCCTCTCAAATTCATCCTTAATTGAAAAAAAGTCAGAGAACAGATAAATTATATAAGAGATAAACACATATATACACATACACATTAGGGTAATAAGGAAAGCCAAATCATATTTCTCTAAAAATCACGGCTAAATGGGATATATGCAATGGCTAAATTATTTTTTTAAGATTTTATTGATTTATTTGAGAGAGGGAGAGAACATGATTGTGGGGAGGGGCAGAGGTAGAGAGAGATGCAGACTCCTGGCTAAGCAGAGGGAACTGGACTCGGGGCTTGATCCCAGGACACTGGGATCATGACCTGAGCCGAAGGCAGACACTTAACCTACTGAATCACCCAGGCACCACTAACTGGCTAAATTAAATTGTTGCAAACCCCATTTGTCATTTTTTTTTTCTTTAAATGTCCTGGTTGAGGTAAGCCGCATTTGCATATACATGGTCATAAAAATTATAAGAGAAAAATATGCTAATGTGGCTAGATGTAAATAAACAAGATTATAATAGTAGACATATAGTGGATGATAGAATGCCTACATTTTTATTAAACCCTTGATTTTCAGTTAACCCTACATTTTCAGTTAAACCCTTGTTCCTTTGTTTTTTTAGTCACTTGGATGTCAGTTTCTTACCCCTTTCTTCAGCTGTGTTCCTTTAAAAAATAAAGTTACACAGAAGTAGTGTTGGTTACCCTCCAGAGACCCATAACAATGATGAACCCAGAGGCCAGCACAATAAGAGGGAAAGTCAACGCTGTGGGCTGATCCAAAGCAGAACACTAAGACATGCTCAGTTTTGGACCTGACCAGTCTAAGTCTGAGCATTGAAACTGGATTCTACTGTAATCTGTTTTCCAAATCAGATAAGATCTCCCAGAGCCAGGGCACCCACCCCAAATGCCCAGGTTCCCCTCCCGCTGTCCGGGGACCTGGACAGGGGCCATTCATCTCTACTCATGGTAGACTGAGATGCCCTGTCACCCTCTCGCCTACTCCTTGTGAAGCCACAGAGGGAGCAGGCACATAGGTCAGCAAAAATCCAGCCAGCACTTCCCAGCTTAAGACTTGAGGCCATTCCTTTGGTCATTGTGCCTTTTTCTAAAATAGGTACATACGGCAGGTATCTTAAGGATGCCTTCTACTCGAAATAAACTGGAAAAGAGAGAAAAATGAGATGGAAGACAGGGGATCCAAGGAGAAGAGCAGCAAAGGGAGGGCTGATGCAGGATGACAATTGATCCCTGGGGCACCGGCGGGCCTCAAAGATGGAGCCTGGAGGCACTCAGCACAGTGCCTGCCTCTGTGCCAACTTTTAATGAGTGAACTACTGGAGGATAAACTCCTGCAAAACAAAGGATTGAAGCAAGACAGAGGTAGACATGAGATCTACGGAGTAGGGAATTCATGGAGGAGAAGGGCAAAAAAAGCTAGATGCCTGCTACAACACACTGGACAGCCGTCACCCCTACAGGAGGAGAGAGCCCCTAAGGAGGGTGGTGGCTGAGGAACCCTGGAATTCGTTAGTGCTGGGAGATGCTATTGGAGAATAGGAGGAAGTCGGTAATTGATTGATAAGCCAGGGAATTATTGACTTCCAGAAAACAAAAAGTAAGGAAGGAAACCATCACAGTACACTAAATATTTAACTGTGATTAATAGTTGCGTAAGCAGAAAAATGTGGACAGTAAACATAGATTTAATTTAAAATTATAACTATTTAGAGGGGCACTAGGCTGGCTTAGTTGGTAGAACATGCAACTCTTGATCTCTGTGTCGTAAGTTCAAGCCCCATGTTGGGTTTAGAGATTACTTGAAAATAAAATCTTAAAAAATAAAAAATAAATTAAATAGTTGTAATTATTTTGAGTGAAAGGAGAAGAAAAGGCAGAACATGATGGTGAATTAGAAGTATAGAAAGTAAAAAAGTCGTGTTGACATTGATTCAAAAAGCCAATATACATATGTTGTTTGGAACTCTGGGCATGTTTAAATGTCAGAACAAACATCTCAAAGAGTTAAAAGTCGCCTCTGAAAAGGGCAGATGATGGCAATGGGGAAAAGCAAAAGCAGGAAATGGTTTTATTTTGTTTTGAGCCTTTCACATTTGAATTTTTAAGCTATGTGCATACATTACTTTGATAAAAATAAAAACTAATTTAAAATCCCCACTTTACCAGATTGTTCCACGGGTTACTAACGATATTTATAAAGTGCTTAGCACAGGGACTGGCACAGAAGGACCCGCAGTCATGGTGACGATGGTCCTCATTACTGTTGCTGGTATCAGCTCAGCGGGTGGTCCAAACAAACAAGCAGCTGCTTACTTACCATGTGCCCTGCGCTACTCTGAGTTCTATATGTGTATGTGAAAGACATTTGCCAAGTACTCTTAGCACCGTTACAAAATGTTCATGTTTGAATGCTAGTTTTATTGAGATAATGCTTGCAAAATTGAGAGTTTGTAATTATATTCCTTGGTAAGATTTAGGTCACTTTTGAATAGGGAATTTTAGGGGCACCTGCGTGGCTCAGTGGGTTAAAGCCTCTGCCTTTGGCTCAGGTCATGATCTCAGGGTCCTAGGATTGAGCCCTGCATCGGGCTCTCTGCTCAGCAGGCATCCTGCTTCCTCCTCTCTGCCTGCCTCTCTGCCTACTTATGATCTGTCTGTAAAAAAAAAAAAAAGAATAGGAAATTTTACCATGGGGTCTTTGTTTTTAATGAATGAACTTCAGTTTTGTGACCTTCCTAGAGCTGTAAACAAAATTTTTGAGAATGGTTGTCAGTGTATTTTAACCAGAGAGCCTATAATTTTCATAAGATTTTAATGAGGTCTTAAGACCTATAAGAGCCCATAAAAATGTCTCCAGACAATATAGTATATGATACGACTCTTAACAAGTTATGAGTGTTTTTTTTTAATTTGAATTTTTTTAAATCCAAACTTAATGGTGTAAGATCTCATTTCAAGAAAGAGTAAAAACTAACTTCATCTGAGACTTAATATATGTAACATAATTCCATGACTTTAGTTTTTCTTGGGTCATATCTACCAAGA
This sequence comes from Mustela putorius furo, assembly GCF_011764305.1. Classification (NCBI taxonomy): domain Eukaryota; kingdom Metazoa; phylum Chordata; class Mammalia; order Carnivora; family Mustelidae; genus Mustela; species Mustela putorius. The sequence goes on from NW_025422171.1 coordinate 5,600,868, forward strand.
GAATTTAAAAAGGAAAGGTTTTCTTGAAAGCATCATAAGTGACAAATGGGAGAATGTTGGTCATCCACAGGACCAGATTACTGGCTACCTGTACAGGAAAAAAAAATGTATGGAAAGTAGAATGTTGGGGCACTTGGTGACTCAGTTGGTTAAACGTCTGACTTGATTCTGGCTAGGTCATGATCTCAGGGTTGTGGGATGGAGGGCTGCATCGGGCTGCACTGGCCTGGAGTCTGCTTAAGATTCTCTCTCGCCCTCTGTCCCTCCCCTCCACTCCATTCCAAAGAAGTAGTATATTTGTAGGGCCTCTAGCTGGCTCAGTCAGTGGAGTGTGCGACTCTTGATCTTGGGGTTGTGAGTTTGAGCCCCACATGAGGTATAGAGATTACTTAAAAATAAAATCTTAAAAAAAAAAAAAAAAGTAGTATGTTTGTGTGCCCATGGCATGCACATGGAAAAGCGGGAGTGGAATGGGGAAAGAGATTGAGAAAGAGAAGAACTGAGAAGGAAAGAGTTTAAAATGTTTAGATCTCTTTAAACCTAATTCCTCTACCCATTTAGTCTTTGAGTTAATCTTCTACTCTTTCTGGGGCAGATAAATGTTCATTTACCTTTAAAAATTCTTTTATCTGCCTTTAGGTTCTCATGTGATCTCTTCTATAAATGAGCAATGACACCTTCATGCAAAGGTCCTTGATCTTTTTCATGCCCCAAACATCGGGGATCAAAGGCTCAGGAGCTGTCTGTCACTCAGCAGGTAGGTAAAGAGTGGTGTGCACAAGGTCTACACAGTCTGGGGTTGTCCACACAACCCAGAGCAGAAAGAGATGTGGTTTCTGTCTTTTTGGAGCTTACAGTTTGCTGGAAAAGATAGATTCCTTAATTAGTCACACCAATGACTATGAAATCACACTGGTGGGAAGTGCCGTGAGGGAGGGGACATGGTGCTTGTGGGATCTGGGCAGGTGGTTTGGGCGGAGCAGGGACTTGGGAAACTCTTCCCTGGGTAAGTGTGGCTCCCCTAGGAAGCACGGGAAGCTGAGGCTTTCCCTGCTAAAGGGGGGGTGGGATGGGGAGGATGGGGGAGGGTGGGGAGTGCTCATGACAAGGCCTGCAGCTGCTTTTTTTTTTTTTTTAAGATTTTATTTATTTATTTGACAGACAGAGGTCACAAGTAGGCAGAGAGGCAGGCAGAGAGAGAGAAGTGGAAGCAGGCTCCCTATTGAGCAGAGAGCCCATTGTGGGACTCCTTCCCAGGGTCCTGGGATCATGACCTGAGCAGAAGGCAGAGGCTTTAACCACTGAGCCACCCAGGCGCCCCAAGGCCTGTAGCTTCTACCAAGTCTCCAAGGAAGTTGGTGCTTTAACTGTATTATCTTGGGGAGATGGGTATGATGAGGCCAGCCTGCAAGGCAAGAGACAAGAAAGAATTTTATGCATGAATGCATTCAGGGTGCCCTATCTTCTTGCCACACTAGGCAGAACCACTAAGGGGAAGCCCTGGGGTTGGAGGCAAGGCCAAGGGAGAGAGCCAGCTGTGGGAAGGGGTCTTTCTTGTAGTTTCCATGGGAACGAACAGGCAAAGCAGGATCAACGGGCTGAGTATTGGCTAACTATGTTTGGAAGGGAAGCCCTCATGAAATTCATGGTCACCGGGACTGTTAGAACATATTGTTTGGGGCTTTCTAAAGTCTCCAGATGGTTTGGGGTGGGCCAGAGCTTATCTGGGACCAGCTAGTGGCCATTTTTGTAAATGTTACAGCATTCATGTACATAAATTATAAGAATTTTATGGTTGAGAAGACAGTGACCCGGGAGAGGTAGGCAGGCTGAGAGCACTGAGTAGACAAGGTTACAGAGTTACCCTCTTAGCTTGAACTCTTTGAAGAGGACTGGGGTAGGAGAGGGAGGTATTCTCAAGGAACAGTCCAGCACAGTGTGGAGAGCGGTCATGCAAGTTGCGAGTAGACCCATGAGACTTTTGAAAAAGTTCGGGAGACAGAAGTTTCCATTCCCACATTCTGCCAAGCCCTACAAAAAGAGGCACCATCCCATTCTAAGAAGACAACATGCATGAGTCTATGGAATACTAATATCTCTGTACGAGTACTCCAGACATAAGACAAAACTCTTTAGAGCCAAGACTCTACCCTCATAAGGTTAAGAACAACATAGTGTATGTGTTCCCCTTACTGTACATGGGACTAACTACCATTTACTGATCACCAACCATGTGCTGCTAGGCCCTTAATATGACACAACAGCTCCAAGTCCACACAGCAACCCAACAATGTCTTGTTCATTATCTCCAATTTACATTCAAGAAAACTACTGTCTGGGGTATAACTTAAGTTGGCCAAATTCACATAGCTGGTTGAAACTGGTTTATCTCTAAGCTTGTACATTTTTCATGACCTCTCCGTATATTAGTAGAGGTAAGATACATGGAGCAAAAATTTCTCTCTGAAGAAAAGCTTGCTCTTATGAAAGCACTCCCTTAGCAAATGTAAAATTCCTTGATAAAGTCTTAAGGGAACTGAGTTAATATAGTGATCACTTGTTTTAAAAACTAAGGTATATCACATACAGTAAGACACACAAATCTTAAATGTAGTTGGGTCAGTTTGACAAATGTATACACCTGTGTAATTGCCACTATAATAAACAGAGAGAATTTCTCTCACCTTAGAACGTTCCCTCATGGCTCTCCTTCATGGTTTCTGTCCCTGTAGATTAGTGTTGACTGATGTGGACAAAAAATGGAATCTTACAGTACGTGGAATCCACGTGGATTCTTTACAAAAATGGAATCCTACAGTACGTGTTCCCTTGTGCCTGGCTTATTTTGCTGAGCATAGTATTTCTGAGTTTCATCTATATTGTATATTAGGAGTTTGCTCCATTTTATTGCTGAGTAGTAATCATGTCTAAATGGATGGCTGGGGCACCTGGGTGGCTCAGTCAGTTAAGCGTCTGCCTTCAATTCAGGTCATGATCTCAGGGTCCTGGGATGGAGACCCACATTAGTCTCTCTGCTCAGTGGGGTGCCTGCTTCTCTCTCTCTCTCTCTCTCTCTCTCTGCCCCTTTCCCCTTCTCATGCTCTCTCTCTCTCTGTCTCAAATATATATAAATAAAATCTTTTAAAAAATTTAGAAAGTGGGGCACCTGGGTAGCTCAATGGGTTAAGCCTCTGCCTTCGGCTCAGGTCATGATCTCAGGGTCCTGGGATTGAGCCCCGCCTCAGGCTCTCTGCTCAGCAGGGAGCCTGCTTCCCCCTCTATCTCTGCCTACTGCTCTGCCTACTTGTGATCTCCCTCTCTGTCCAATAAATAAATGAAATCTTTAAAAAAATATTTAAAAAGTGAAAAACTTAAAAAAATATAGATGGCTAATGGATTTTACCAGACTTTTGCATATCACTACTAATATCTTCTCAGTTGAAAAAGCTTCATATTTTCTATCATAATATATTTAACCATATCTTCAGTGAACATTTAAGCTGTATCTATTTCTCACAATTGCAAATAGTATTGTAATAAACATCTTTTTGCACACACACACACACACACACACACGTGCTTCGTATTTTATTTATTTATTTATTTATTTTTAATGATTATTTATTTATTTGACAGAGAGAGACAGAGATCACAAGTAGGCAGAGAGGCAGGAAAGAGATAAGGTGTAGCAGGCTCCCCGCTGAGCAGAGAGCCCTATGCGGGACCCCATCTCAGGATTCTGAGATCTGACCTGAGCCGAAGACAGAGGCTTTAACCCACTGAGCCACCCAGGAGCCCCACGCTTTGTATTTTAAATTCCTCATATGTTTGCTGTGATCTTGTTTCTTTTATACAACATAAAGTAGAATTAAGATATAAAATGTCTTCTTTGTCCTATTCACTCGTCAATATACTGACAATATCCTAGGCCAGAATTGTGGGCACTAATTGATGGGTTCAGCTCCCCATTGTTGATAATTAAGGCCATCTGCTTCAAATTGTTATCTGATAGGGAGATTAAATCTCCATTACAAGGTAAAGCTTCTATAAGCTTAGCTGATGTTGACAGATTGTGAGAGTGGGAAGCGTTTCTGTGGATGAATTACAAATGAAGGCTGCTACACAATGAGGAAAACTGGAAAATTTTGCCCTAAAAAAAATTAAGAATGTGTTTTTTGGAAATAAATATATATATAGTTATTTAAAAGGGCATATGACCCTTGAAAATTATAGCATCCCACACAAACACTGACCACAACACACGTGCTCAATAAAGATAAAATCTAAGAAGACTGTATGGTGAGAAAGAATGCAAAAAATTTCCAAAATATCACGAGGAATAAAAGATCATATGTAGTAGTCATTTTATTTCTATATATTAACAGCAAATGACTGAAAATGACATTTAAGAAACAAATATTGCCATCCTAGAGCAACCACTAAAAACTATGCTTTTTAAAAACTAGTGAAATACCTTAAAAGCCAAGAAATTAATTACACAGTATACTGAAAAAAAATGTTTAATACATAAAAAGCAAGATAAAAAAAAGCAGGATAGAGTAATTTAAAAGAGAGAGAGAGATGACAAATCAAAAAATGGTAGACTTAAAATAATTCATATCAAGAATTAAATCTAAGTGGATTAAACATTCCAATCAAAAGACAGATTGGCAGATGGAATATAAAAACAAAACCAACCTATATGCTGTCTACAAAAGATGTTTTTAAATGCAAATATGCAAATGGGTTGAAAGTAGAAGAACAGAAAAAGACATATCATGGAAACAGTCAGCATGAGAAAGTCGAAGGAGCTATATTGCTATGGAAAAATCCATCTTAAGGAAGGAGTTTTACTAGAGACAAAGAATTTCAAAACGATACAAAGATAAAAAATCAGGACTGTAGAACATCTACAACTATATATGAACCTAATAACAGAGTCCCAACACATCAAATATCGACAGAAAGGAAAGAAGAAATAGACACATCCATAATTTCAGCTAGAGAAGAAACCATACTTTCTCAGTTAATGACAGTTTACGTAGATGGAAAATCAGTATAGAGAAAATTCCAGCAACACTGAGAAAGGAGGCAGAGAATCAATAATGACAGATAAAGCCTGAACAACATCATCAACCAACTTGACCGAATTGGTATTCATAGAACATGCCGCATGGCAATACCTTCTTTTCAAATGCACGTGGAATACTCACCAATACAGAATATCTTGAGCCATAAAACATGTCTCAATAAATACAAACATAATGGGATTGCTTAGAGTATATTCTCAGACCACAACATAATTAAACTGGAAGTCAACAACAAAAAGCTCCCTGGAAAATCCTCAAATACTTGGAAACTGAGCAGACTTCTAAATAACCTTTGAGGGAAAAAAAGAAGTCAGAAGAGAAATTAGAAAATATTTTGAGGGCGCCTGAGTGGCTCAGTGGGTTAAAGCCTCTGCCTTCGGCTAAGGTCATGATCCCGGGGTCCTGGGATCGAGCCCGGAATCTGGCTCTCTGCTCAGCAGGGAGCCTGCTTCCCCCCCTCTCTCTGCCTGCCTCTCTGCCTACTTGTGATCTCTGTCTGTCAAATAAATAATATCTTAAAAAAAAAAGAAAATATTTTGAATTGAACAAAATTGTAAACATAGTAGATCAAAATTTGTGCAATACAGTGAAAACAAGGGTTAGAGGAAAATGTATGGCATTACTTATGTCAGAGAAGAAGAAATGAATAAATCCAATGATATAAACTTCTTTCTTAAGGTAGTAGAAAAAGAGCAAATTACATCCATAGCAAGTAGAAAGAAAGAAATAATAGAGGTGGAATAATAAACAGTGAAAATCAATGCAACAGCAACAGACACACTAAAGAGAAAAACCAATGAAATCAGAAGCTGGCTCCTGTCAGATACCAATTACACATAAACTTCTAGGTAAATTGGTTAATTACAAATGCACAAGTTACAAATGAGATGAAAAACTGAAAGAGGATTCTCACTACAGTTCTAAACTCACTAAAGGATGGACAATAAAGGAATGTTGTGAATGACATTATGCCAAAAAATCCAATGACGTGAAATCTACAATCTCCTCAAAAGACACAAAAGTATTAAAAACAGACTCAGGGAAAACAGAAGACCTGTAACAAATAAAATATTTAAAGTTTTAATTAAAAGTCTTCTCACAGGGGCACCTGGGTGACTCAGTCAGCTGGGCGTCTGCTTTCGGCACTATTCATGGTGTCAGGGTCCTGGGATCAAATCCTACATCCAGCTCCTGCTCAATGGGGAGTCTGCTTCTCCCTCTGCCCCTCCCCCACTCATGTTCTCTCTCTTTCTCTCAAGTAAATAAACACAATCTTAAAAAAAAAAAAAAGCTTTCTCACAGAGAAAACCTCAGTTCCAGCTGATTTCATGGTAATTCTAGCAAACATTTAAGGAATAAATGGTACCAATCTCTCACAAATTATATCAGAAAAAAGAAGAGGAAATACTTTACTGCATTACTCTAATTTAATACCTGACAAAGACATAACAAGAAAAAAACACTATAGACCAACATCCATCATGGATATATAAATGTAAAAACCCTTGAGGAAATATTGAGAAACTGAACCTGGTAATATGTTAAAAGAATCATGAATCATAATCAAATGGGGATTTCCCAAGAAATGTAGCACTGGTTTAATATATGAGAATCAATTAATGTAATTTATCATATTAATAGGATAAAGGAGAAAAACCATACGATCATCTCAACAGATGCAGAGAAAGTATTTCACAAAGTTTAACAGCCAATCCTGATAAAACTCTCCACAAACTCTGAATAGAATGAAATATCTTCAACCTTGAAAAAGAACATCAGTGAAAAACCTAGCATGAACATCATACAAACATTGAAAAAGTTGAGAGAGTTGTACACTCTTACAACTTGTATTCAGGATTATTGTTCAGCTGGAGGTCCTAAATAGGCCAATAGGCAAGAAAACATAAAATAACAAAGCAAAGAGTTTGTAAAGGAAGAAGTAAAACTGAATTTACAGTCAACATGATCACGTATATAAAAAGTCCAGAGGGAATACAAAAACTATAAGAACTAAAAAATTAATTTAGCAAAATTCCAAGACAGAAGATTAATATGCAATAATCATTTCATTTCTATATACTGACAACAAATAATTAAAAATGACAATTAAAAAACCCAGTACATTTACAACAGCATAAAAAACCCTTGAGAAATAAATTTAGTGATGGGGCACCTGGTTGGCTCTGTTGGTTAGGCATCCGTCTTCAGCTCGGGTCATGATCTTGGGGTCCTGGGATCAAGACTTATGTGGGGCTCCCTGTTCAGCAGAGAGTCTGCTTCTCCCTCTTCCCCTCCCATATCTCGTGCTCTCTCTCTCCCTCTCTCTCCTTTGAATAAATAAATAAAAGATTTTAAAAAGAAATAAATTTAATGAAAGGTGTAGAAGATTTTTACAGTGTTGAGAGAAATTAAAGACCTAAAGAAATGGTCAGGTATACCATGTTTATGAATTGGAAGATTGAATATTAAGATAGCAATTCTTCCCTAATGAATAGAGTTAAGGCAGTCTTTTTTTTTTTTTTTTTTTTTTTCTTTTAAAGTAGGCTCCACACCCAATGTGGGGCTTGGGCTCACTGCCCTGAAATTAAGAGTCACATGCTCTATCGACTAAGCCAGTCAGGTGCCCCAGATTTAATGCAATCTTAATCAAAAGCACAGCAGGCATTTTCTTTTAAAAATTGACAAGTGGGGAGCCTGGGTGGCTCAGTCATTAAGTGCCTACCTTCAGATCCAGTCATGATCCCAGGATCCTGGGATTGAGCCCCTGCTTAGCGGGAAGCCTGGTTCTCCCTCCCCTGCTCCCCCAGCTTGTGTTCCCTCTCTCGCTATGTCTCTTGCTCTCAAATAAATAAAAATCTTAAAAAAAAAAAAAAGAAAAAGAAGAAGAAAAAGGAATTGGCAAGTGGATCCTAAAATTGACATGGAGGGTTGCCAGGGTGGCTCAGTTGGTTAAGCGTCTGCCTTCAGCTGAAGTCATGATCCCAGGATCCTGGGATCGAGCCCTGCATCAATCAGCCCCGCATCGAAACAGGGCTCCCTGCTCAGTGGGGAGCCTGCTTACCCCTTCCTCTGTCCCTACCACCCCCACCTCGCTTGTGTGCTCTCTCTCAAATAAATAAATAAAATCCTTTAAAAAAATTGACATAGAAATGCAAATGACCTAAAATAGCCAAATAATTTTAAAAGAAGAAAAAAGTTGGAAGACTTAAACCACCTGGTACAAAGACACTGTAGAACTATGGTAATACAGGTAATACACGTGTAAATAAAGGTCCACCAATCAGTGGAACAGACCACTGTCCAGGAATAGATCCAAACATATAGTCAAATGATTTTTGACCAAGCTGTCAACATAATTAAATGATGGAAAGGCAACAAATGGCGTTGGAATCATGCCACATTGTTCATATTGGGAAAAAAAAGTCTTGAATCTTATCTTTCACCATATGCAAAAATTAATTCAAAATGGATCATAGACCTAAATTTAAAAACCCAAGTCTTGGGGCACCTGGGTGGCTTAGACATTGGGCGTCTGCCTTTGGCTCAGGTTGTGATCCCAGGGTCCTGGCATGGAGCCCCTAATCGGACTATCTGCTCTGTGGAAAGCCTGCTTCTCCCTCTCCTTTCCCCCTGCTTGTGTTCCCTCTCTCACTGTGTCTCTCTCTGTCAAATAAATAAATAAATGAATAAATAATCCTTAAAAAAAAACCCCAAAAACAAATCTTAAAACCTTTAGGCAGAAAACATAGGAGAAAATATTTGAAATATAAGTTCAGGCAATCATTTATTAAAACATAAAGGCTTGGGAGTACCTGGTAGCTTAGTCAGTTGAGCGTCTGATTCTTGCTTTTAGTTCAGTTCAGGATCTCAGGGTCATGGGTTTGAGTCTCTAATCGGGCTCTGAGCTCAGCCCAGAGTCTGCTTGGAAGTCTTTCTCTCCCTCTGCTCGCACACTCTCTCTCTAAAATAAATAAGTTGGGGCGCCTGGGTGGCTCAGTGGGTTAAGCCGCTGCCTTCGGCTCAGGTCATGATCCCAGGGTCCTGGGATCGAGCCCCACATCAGGCTCTCTGCTCAGCAGGGAGCCTGCTTCCCCCTCTCTCTCTGCCTTTCTCTCTGCCTGCTTGTGATCTCTGTCAAATAAATAAATAAAATCTTTAAAAAAAAAATAAAATAAATAAGTTAATTAATTAATTAATTAATTAAAAATTTAAAAGACACAAAATCAATGACAAAAAAAAAAAGACTTAAACAAATGGAAGGATATCCACGTACTTGGAAAAAAAAGACTCAACACTGTAAAAATGTCAGTTTTTCTGTAGTTAATTTATAAATCAAATGCCAACAGGTATTTCTACTGTCTTGTTGTTATTACTGGTATTGTTGTTTTTAATTAAACAAATCAGTTCTCATTTTATGTTGGAAAACAAGCAAGAAAGAATAAGACGAGATCGGGCGCGTTCAGGGTGGTATGGCCATAGACGCAAGAAAGAATAAGAAAAGCAAATACTAAAACATAAAATTGTCATTAATGTTTTAAAAACCTATGGTACTGGCACATATACAGGAGAGACCTTTGTAATTGAATAAAAAGCCCAGAAATAAAGACAAATACGAGTCATTACAATAAAAATTGCATCTCAAGGGGCGCTTGGCTGGCTCAGTTGGTAGAACACGTAACTCTTGATCTCGGTTGCGAGTTCAAGCCCCCACATTACGAATAGGGCCTATTTTAAAAAGAAATTTGCCTCTCAAATCAGTGGGGGAAAGGGGAAAGGACTATTTAATAGATGTTTTGGGGACAACAGGTAGCATTCTGGGAAAAAAATATAGTTGAATCCATGCAGTTTAACACACATAGAGATGAATTACAAATTAATTAAGATTTAAGTGTAAAAGCGGAGTCAGAGATATTAGAAGAAATATGAGTGCATGTGTAATAATTGTGGAGTGGAAAAGCCTTTCTAATTATAACTTAAAATCTAGAAGTCATAAACATTTTTTTAAAGTGTCATATCACAAAATGCACGCACACACACACACACCCTGGAAGTAATGCTAGAATGTGAATTGGGATACAAATGATAGGCTCCTAGAGATCTATAAGAAAAAAAGACTAATAGCAAAAAGAAAAATGATCAGAACCAGAAAAATGACCAAAAATAGAAAAAGAGCCCAATGGGGGGCTCAATCCCAGGACCCTGAGATCACGACCTGAGCCAAAGGCAGACGCTTAACCCACTAGCCACCCAGGTGCCCCGCAGAAGAGTTTTAAACAGAGAAAATAGATTCAGCTTTTCTCATAATAAAAGAAATGGGAATTACAACACTGAGAAATCACTGTCCACTTATCAGGTAAAAAAACCCAAAAATATGGGGCACCTGGGTGGCTCAGCTGTTAAGTGTCTTCCTTTGGCTCAGGTCATGATCCCAGGGTGCTCCCACTGGGCTCCCTGCTCTGTGGGAAGCCTGCTTCTCCTTCTCCCACTCCCTGTGCTTGTGTTCCCTCTCTTGTGTGCTCTCTCTCTGTCAAATAAATAAATAAAATCTTTTAAAAAATCCGTATAAAAAAAGAAAACTCAAAAATATGATAAAGTATTCCTGGTGAGGCTGCAGGCAAACGGGCTCTACCATGTACTGCTCCTGGGAGTGTAAATCGTTATCAGCTCTACGGAGAGCGGTTGACAATATCTATCAGAATTCCAAAAGCATTTTCTCTTTGATCTATCTGTCTTATTCCTGTATATTTACTCTACAGATATATTTGCACAAGTGAGAAACTATGTCTGTATACAGTGAGCTTTCCACCTCACTATTGTGTTTAATAGCAAACCCCAAGACCAATCTAAATATCTAACAATGGAGAATCCGTTGAATAAATTAAGATGTATCTATACAGATGTATCTATACAGTGTTTGTTGCCTAAACAAACACTGAAAATGTGCCCTGTGTACTCATTGGCATGAAGCGAAATGGAAATGCTAATTGAAAAAAAAGTAAGGTTCTGAAGAGGGAGTAGAATGGGTAAACAAGAAAGGAAAGAAAGAATATATATATTTGCAGTTGCTTATTTGTAAACAAGAACACTGAAAGAGTAGGCAAGAAGCTATCACAGTGGTTACCTGAGGGACAAAAGTGAGGGGTGGTGACAGCTGACTGGATAAGGGACAGAGGGGAAGGAGGCTTGTCATCATTTACCTTCTTCTATTTGGAAAGGTGTTGAACCCTGTAACCATATCCCCTATCCACATTTTTGAAAATATAAGGACATAGTATTCCTAAAAGCAAAACCCCAGAATGATGGATATTAGTATGTTCTTCAGAAATATTCCCTAAATTATGGCGGTTCATCACACCCACCATTCTCCAAGTTGTACAATGAGCATTTTCTGTCCTCATTTGGAGAAAACAGATAAAAGCAGGTCTCGAAAACTGCCTCCCCACCTCGTTAATGAGATGTGATCAGCTATGTTTATTCTTCTGCTCCTCAACCCCCACAGGACTCTGACTTATGGGAATTGTCCTAAGTACGATCCTCTCTCTGTTCATTGGCTTTGAGTCCTCCCATACTCTCATTTTCATAGCCCCAAAAGTGTGGATTTCTGTACTTCCTTATTTGGACAAGTACAAAAGCATAATTTTGTACTTGTCTATTTGGACAAGTTAATATATGGGACCGGAACATTTGCAACCCCACCATACAAATCAACACCCTTGATCATAATAATATGTTGTCAGTTTAGCCTGATGGCCCATGCTTGATGCTTTTCATTTTTCATTTTTTTACATAACAACCTACTTCTGCCTTATTTGTGCATGAGACAACTTTAAATTTTATCTACAAAAACATTGAAGACTTGATGTTCTCTACAGATCATTGGCTCTTTAGCAGATAAGCTCTCAGACCTGTAATTGGTGGAAATCATGAAATGAAACAAACAAACAAACAACAACCCTCCACAATAGAGAAGAGAGAAAAGAGTAAATTTAGTAGACAAGTTAATTTACTTTCCTTTTTATTTTGGAAAATATGATGACCAAGAGATTTGATTAAACCACACAATATGTCAATATAGACTCTAAAGCATCTTGGGAGGGATATATCTTCTGGATCTATTCAGTTCTTTTTCCTATCAGGCAAAAATTTTCCCACAGAAATCCATTTGTTTGGGTACCTGGATGACTCAGTTGGTTCAACCCTTTGGCTGGGGTCATGATCCTGGAGTCCTGGGATCGAGTCCCACATCAGACTCCTTGCTCAGCAAGGAGTCTGCTTCTCCCTATGACCTCTCCCCTCTCATGCACTCTCTCTCTCTCAAATAAATTTAAAAAATCTTAAAAAAAAAAGGTTTATTTTCTATAAACCATAACACAATGGACAGATTGTCCAATGGAAATTACCTTTTAATGCATGCTCTAGCCTCATATCAAATGTCCTAATGTCACTGGGTTTGGGATTACAATCCTCAAAACTTCTAGGGAAATTCGAAAGTGAAATTATAGATTAAATCATGGGTCTTCAAGCCAGAATTTTGGTGATTCCATCCCAGCTCTACTCCACCCAAGTAGATAATCCATGAGAAGCATCTTTAGGAAATAAAAGGTAGTTTATATTCACATCCTTGTGAATCTGATTTCCTATCCATTTACACGTTGAAATGGTTTTTCTGTGCTGCCTTTCTTTGAAAGAAAAGAGCATTTTGCATTTGTTAATGAGGCAGAAAATTCACCACACATGTGTAAGTAATCACACCCTTCCTAGCACTTGCTTTTTACAAGACTGCATTCTTGAAATGATGCTATGTTCCTAAAAAGCTGTGTGTTGATTTAATTTTTAAACCTCGAATGAATCTTGTATTAGTGAAGACCATGAGTTAAAGAAGCCCTGTTCTGAATTCTTTGTAATATGAACAGAGTTCCCCAGTTGATCTTCTTTGTAGGAGTGGACCTTTTTAGAATGGTTTTCTTAAACAGAATTATTTCAGATTTTCAATTACTTAGATATGTAGTGACATTAGGTCCCAAGGTTAAGATTGTGTACCTTTAGGTATAAACCACATACTTCACATGTGAATTTCCAGCCTGACCTCAAGAGATTATAAATATATCATATTATTAATTATATTTGTTATATATTTCCTACAGATACGTTACTAGATAGTTATATATTTATACAATATGTAAAATATACATCATTATGTAAATTATATAACAATAAAATAGTTATTATAAATGTAGCAACACTTCTGAAAAATTACAACATAACTTTAATTTCTATATATTTTTTTAAGATGACTAATCAAAGATACAAACACACAAAATTTAAAAAGTCTAACTGAAGAGGTAGGTGCATCTGCTCCTTCTCACAAAGATCCTCACTTTCAACTATTTGCTTTTTTTTTTTTTAATTAATTTGATAGAGAGAGATCACAAGTAGGCAGAGAGGAAGGCAGAGTGAGAAGGAGGAGGAAGCAGGCTCCCCACCGAGTAGAAGAAAGCCTGATGTGGGGCTCTATCCCAGGACCCTGAGACCATGACCTGAGCTGAAGGCAGAGGCTTAACCCACTGAGCCATCTAGGTGCCCCTCAACTATTTGCTTTTTAAAAACCATTTCACTGAGGTCTGATGGACATATGAAAAGCTACATATATTTAATGTATACAATGTGATGAATTTGGGGTAAGTATATACCCCTTAAACTATCACCACAGTTGAGAACCTAATATAGTCATCACTTCCAAAAGTGTCTTTCTGCTTCTTTTATTTATTTTAATTAGTTTTTTTTCCTTTTGTGGTAAGAACACTTAACACATAGTCTACCCCCTTATCAAATTTTTAAGTATTGTTAACTATCGGGTCCGTGTTGTACAGGAGGTCTCCAGTTTATTCATCCTGCATAACTGAAACTTGGTGCCCTTTGACTGACATCTCCTCATTCCCCTTCCCTCCAGCCCCTGGAAACCACCACTCTACTTTGTGGTTTCATGAGTTTTCTCATAAAAGTGGGATCATGCAGTATTGGTCCTTCTCTACCTAGTTTATTTCACTTAGCATAAAGTAGGATTTCCTTATTTTTCAAGTTGAATACTATCCAATTCCATGTATATACCACATTTTCTTTATTCTTTCATCCATCAGTGGACAGTGAGCTTGCCTCCATCTCTTGGATACTGTAAATAATGCTACGATGAACACAGGAGTACAGATATGTCCCTGAGATCCTGACTTCCATTCCTTTGGATGTATGCCCATAAGTGGGACTGATGGCTCATACAGTAACTTCATTTGTAATTTTTTGAGGAGCCCCATACTGTTTTTCATAGGAACTGCACCAATTTGCATTCCCACCAACCAGGCACCAGGGTTCCCCTTTCTCCTCACTGTCACCAACACTTGTTTGTTTCATACTAGCTAGTTGAACAGCTTCGAGGTGATATCTTGCTGTGGTTTTGAATTGCATATCCCTGATACATTAGTGATGTTGAGCATCTTTCAAGAGTGTTGTTTTAGTTTTTTGTCTTGATTACTAGAAGCTCCTCATATATGTTGGATATTAACTTCTTAGCATATATTGAGCCATTTGTTTTTAGTATTTCTAGTAGTCGATTTTCATTAATAATAAATGTACATAGTCATTTCTTGGTTTATCAACCTTGCAATATAACTATTGACATTTTTGCTATGACAGTGAGAGTATGTTGTTTTTCCCTTGCCACCTATACTTAGCTATCACTATTTTTCATTCTTTAGATGGTATTATAAGTTAATGTACATGTTCATGTTATAATTATATTAATTAATGCTACATCTGGTGAAACGCGTGAAAGGATAGCTCCCTTAAGCATGTTCCTTTGAGAAGAGCTGAGGCCATACACTGTACCACAGAGAGAAGTGTAGTCATATTACATTACTGAGTAATATGCTATATATGCATATAATGTATATATAATATATTATATACAATTAATAATTATAACATATACTATGTAAGATATATTATATTATACATAATATTTATATAAACATATTTATAGATTCATTAATATATCTGATGTATTATATATTAGTATATATTATATATTTATATTATATATTTTATATATTTATATTTTATTTTTATATTTATAAATATATATTTGATATATGTTAAATATATAATAAATATATGCTATATGTTTCTATTATATTTTATATTTATATTTATACATTATATTTATATAATATATATTTTATATTTATATTTTAATATACTAAATAATAGATAATAAAATATTATTTTATATATGTATACATATACATAATTTATATTATATACATATAAATAATTTATATTATGTATATGTATACATATATGTATAAAAAGAGTCACTATATATACACTGTGTATGAATATACATACAAACAGTTGCACAAAGTGTATATATGTGTAACCATAATAATATAAATGCTGCTTATTGATTTGAACTTTGAATTCAATCTACAGGTAAAACACAGAGAATGTCAATATGATTGTGTATATTCTATATATCCAGAATAATTATACTTAAATGATTTTTAAAACTCATAAAGTCAAAATGTTTATATTTGAAAAAAATCTAAAAAATGAGGGCACCTGGGTGGCTCAGTGGGTTAAAGCCTCTACCTTCAGCTCAGGTCATGATCCCAGGGTTCTGGGATTGAGCCCCACATAAGGCTCCCTGTTCAGCAGGGAGCCTGCTTGCCGCAACCCCCTGCCTGCCTCTCTGCCTACTTGTGATCTCTGCCTGTCAAATAAATAAATAAAATCTTGAAAAAAAATCTAAAAAAGGATTTGAGTTTTATTATTTATTCTCTGACAGGTAATGTTTGACATGTACATTTTGTACATAACAACACTTCAACCCTCAGATGTGACTAGTTTCCAAGGTGGTAAATTCCAGTCTGCTGGTGGTCTTGTCAGCAGTACCTCAAGTAAATATTTTCTTCTTCTTGTTTACAAGGGCTTATATCTGACATATCTATTAGATTATAGGCATCTTAAATACATGAACTGGCTTTCGCATAGCAGTTGATTAAGAAATTTTTATTGGTTAGCCAATATACTTCTTGAGTAATTTTTTTTAAAGATTTTTTATTTATTTGACAGAGAAACATAGCGAGAGAGGAAACACAAGCAAGGGGAGTGGGAGAGGGAGAAGCAGGCTTCCTGCTGAGCAGAGAGCCTGATGCAGGGCTCCATCCCAGGACCCTGGGATCATGACCTGAGCCAAAGACCAACGCTTAACGACTGAGCCACCCAGACACCCCCTTCCTGAGGAATTTTATATAGTTACTGTTCAAGTGCTTAAATTCTAGTAACATTTCTCAGAATAACTGAGGGGACACTGATTTGAGTGTGCAAAGATAGTCTAGGTGATGGGGGAGGTATAGAAAGAAATAACTTCCAGTCTACAGCCTTAAGGAGCACCGTCCATAGTTGGGGAGGCAGACAGGGAAACCGGTAGTTCTTATTTAATAATAGAAGCATGGGCCAAGTGTATGGGAGAGGGACATCTAATTTCCAACAGTGAGATCTTAGAGGACTTTGTGAATAAGGTGGCATTTAAGTGGAGCCTTTAAAGATGAGTAGGAATTTGATAAGTAAGAGGAAAGTAAGTAAGAGGAAAATAGATATCACAGATCAAAGGAATCTGACCAGCTTTACTCACAAGATTTCACAGCTGCAGCTTCATTCTGGGCAATAGGACGCCAGTACAGCTGTCTCTGGAAAATAGCCCCCTTTCCAAAGTCTGTATTTCCCGGCTTCTTGTTGCATCTAGATGTGGCGTCTCCTTGTTCTCACCCAGGGAATGGTAGTGGAAGTGATATGTGTTGTTTGAAGTAAGGCAGTTAAGGAAAGGGTGTGTTTTCAGGGACCCTGGGTGGCTCAGTCGGTTAAGCATCTGCCTTTGGCTCAGGTCATGATCCTAGGGTCCTGGGATTGAGCCCTGCATTGGGCTCCCTGCTCAGTGGGGAGTCTTCCTCTCCCTCTGCTCCTTCCTCTGCTCATGCTCTCTCTCTCTCAAATAAACAAAACCCTAAAAAAAAAAAAAAGGCTTTAAAAAAAAGAGAGAGAAAGAAACAGGTGTATTTTCCATCCTCCCTTTCTTCATCTCCTAGAGGCAGAAGATTCCAGTCCCTCTGAGGATTCCAATCCTTCTTTTGCAGAGAAAGAGGAACCAGAGACAGAAGAATCCTGGGTCCCCAAATCACCCAGGAACAAAGCTGCTCGCCAGCGGGGAACACTTGAATTGAACTATGACATGAACAAAACATAAACTGGTAGGGGCGCCTGGGTGGCTCAGTGGGTTAAGCCTCTGCCTTCGGCTTGGGGTCCTGGGATTGAGTCCCGTGTCGGGCTCTCTGCTCTGCCTTCCCCCTCTCTCTCTGCCTGCTTGATCTCTCTCTCTGTCGAATAAATAAATAAAATCTTAAAAAAAAAAAAAAGCCATAAACTGGACCCCTACATTTGGACATTTCCCCATTGTATGTCAGTCTGAAGGAGGACTGGCGTCCTATTGCCCAGAATGAAGCTGCAGCTGAATCTTGTACCCGGGACCAGAGGGAGAAGTGAGGCTAAGTGAGATGTATAGGCTGCAGTTATGCGGTCACAATACAGAACGTTTGTCCCACAAAAACGGAAGTACATCAAGAAACCCTTCAGATAGTAAGTTTCCAATAAATTAAAATGTTGACAGGAAAAAAATACTTATCTTCTTCAATATACTTTATTTTAAAGTACGTCCATTTGGGAAGGGGAAGCAAAATGGCCACCGCCTAAATGTTGAGAATGAGAGGAGAAAATGTGCCCCTAAAAGGATAACTTCATCCCTCCATCCAAAGGCCCAGGGCTGCAGCTGAGAAATCTCAATTCTCAGTTTCCCCTGGGTGATCAGTGGCTGCCCCTACCACTGAGAAATACTGACTATTTCAATGTTTTGTAAAACTTTCCCCACTTCCAGGAGCTCACTGGATAACCCCTGCCCAGAGCATCACTCTGAACACACAGTGCTGACCTTGGAAGGCAGCAGCCCCTGGCGCTTCCTCGACAATGCAATTGATGGGGGATGGGAAGTAATTAGACTCCGAGAAGGAGACCAAAGTCCATGTAGGTGACAGCCCTGCCTTCTGAGAAAGACTGGCCTGAAAGTCAATCAGAAAATAAATGTCAAATCGGATCCTATCACTGGACGTAAGTTGACACTAACCAGTTAACAGTTAACCATTGGCCTTTAGGATAAGTCAAGTCAAGATGAAGCTTTTAAATGAAAAGTGACTATTCCACTCCCAAATCAAATGTCTGTTAAGACTTACACATTTAAAAAAAAAAGAAGAAGAAAGAAAGAAAGAAAGAAAAAGAACACATAAAACTGCACACAAATATCTATAATTACCCACTATCCTGAGGCCTGAGCAGGTGTGTGTGTTGACACAAAGCAGCCTGGGATATATGAGCATCCAGCCACAATTGTTATCTGTCACCTGGGTTGACAGCCATTATAATAAATAAATGTTTATGGTAATGATTTGTAAGGAGCCACACTGGTAAGCACTTTGGATTTGGATAAAAAAGCGATGAGTTATCTGTCCCATCCCTTAGCTTTTACTCCCAATCTGAGGAAAATGATGAGCTAAGTCACCCAAAAGTCACCCTAACAGAGATGAGCCCTGAGAAAAAGACCCAGGATATACCTTGCTAAGGGCTTGTCAGTGTTTCTGCCTAAACCGTGATTTGCCATGAGGTGGGGTATATTCATGAACTATTACTGGCTTTACCTTTTGAAAAATACTTATCATGGGTATAATTTTAAGGAGAAGGCTGCACAGACTTTGAGACTAGTATTCTCTTATAGAAGGCAAGGAACCGTGTGTAGCAGAAAAAAAAGTTGTGTATCTGTTGGGGATGAGCTTTTATGGACCAAGTAGCTAGATGTCTGGGGCCTTGATCAAAGTCAGTTGTGCCTTCCTACACCTAAAGAGGCAGACCATGCCTCCATGAATGCATTTGAACCGAAGTCAACTGAGGTCCTCTAATAGCATCAGTGCAGGTATCGCGGGCTTTCTACCTTATCCTGCTCTCAAAGGTATTCAAGGAAGGGGTACAACCATGCTTTTAAGGAGAAAGAAGTCAGGAGGCAGGGAAACCGCAAAGCAGCTTCCAGAGGAATTTATTAGAAAGATAACATAAGCACTAACACTGGGCACTGTGCATACTTTGAAATAGACTTTGACATTTCTAATGTAACGCCAGGACTCACAGGTGAATTAGGACCAGGAGTCTGACTGCAATCGTCAGGCAGAGGTATCCAAGCAAGAAGCTGAGGAGAAAACTGCCAATCATTCAAAGGATCTATCACAGCATTTTCAAAGGAGCTGTTTCCTTCTGATGCATTTTATAAAATAGTTTATACAGACTTCAAGACGCGGTAGGTTGCCAGAAGTCTACTTAGCCCACCACACTGGCATGAGCCCGGCTGATATTTATGGATCCACGGTCGAGAGAACAGAGGTCTACCTATGTCTAAGTATTAAAAATGATAAATCAACATAACAGTCCAATAAAATATACCTAAGGCCCTTAAGATATAGTTTCATAACAAAGAAATAGGAAAATATGTGTAGAGCTATGATATCTATATGACTCAAGTCTAAAAGTCACTATTTAGGTTTCTATCATTAAGAAATTAATGTGCCTGGGTGGCTCAGTGGGTTAAGTGTCTACCTTCTGCTCAGGTTGTGATCCCAGGGTCCTGGGATGGAGCCATGCATTGGGCTCCTTGCTCAGCGGGGAAGTCTGCCTCTCCCTCTCCCTCTGCCTGTCACTCCCCCTGCCTGTGGTCTCTCTCTCCCTCTGTCAAATAGATAAATTAAACCTTAAAAACAAAAATAATTATTAAAAAAAATACAACATTAACACAGAGTAGCCTGTCTTGCTCAGACAGAAGAGCATGGGACTTGATCTCTGGTCATGAGTTCAAACCCTCCTTTAGGTGTAGAGATTGCTTTAAAAAAAAGACATTAACATAAAATTCTGTTGTTTGGCCATGATAATCTAAGGGCTGAAAAATAAAATTAACTTGTATTAAAAGTTTGAGAACTTTCGATATATTATTAAAAGAAAAAATTAAATTGTTTTTCATATACATGTTCCAAAATGTTAGTTTTATTAAACCATATTAAAATTACCTATTCCCAATTCCAATGTAAAGGCAAAATACAGCTTACAGTTAATTAATATAAAATTTTTAAATTCAAAATCAATTAAGCAAACCTGAAGATCATATTCTTTCCAAAGTTTCATTAAATATTAAATGTTATTATCAAGGATATATATATACTTATATGTATGTAATATAGCTATCAAAATAAAGATATTTCAGTCTAGTGTTCAGTTCCCAAGTAGGTGCTTGAGGAAAGAGATGATAAATGCTACACACACACACACACACACACACACTATAATATTGCAAAATGTTGCCTGAGGTCTAGTCTTGGCCACATTTATGGAACCCTCCGGATTCCCGAGGACAGGTGTCTGGGGATGGGCACAGGCGCTAAGCAGCAGCACCCCCAGGGCGGACCAGTGCGGGGCGCTGTGCTAGCCGGAGAGGTCAATCTGCGGTTCCTCCCCTCCAGTGTGCATCTCTGCACTCTATATGAGCACATTCAGAAGAGCTGCAGAAAGAAGACCCTGGATGAGCCGTGCGACTGGAAAATGAGGCTCTGCGACCCCAAACTCGTCACAGGTATGCTGAGAGCAAACGTCTGATGAGTTAGTGAATCTGTCTTTGATATCAGAGTACCTAATCTCCCTGCCCCCTTGCCTTCGATTCCTTCTGGTCCTTTGAAGCAATGTCCATCTCCAAGTCAGCTGTGGCACCCTCCAAACCTTCATGGTAGGTAGATGTACAAAACGGACTCTCTGGAGCCTGAGCACTGCCCGCCGCCAGAGCTCAGACTCAGGCTCCCTGGTACGCGATACCACAGCCGATCTCCCCCACTCAGAAGTGCCTGACACCAGCCGGGAACTAGACGCAAGCCCCGTGTTGCGTTTTAAATTTTCTAATAGCCACATTAAAAACTAAAGAGAGGTAAAATTAATTTTAACAATTTTTAAAAAGATTTTTATTTATTTATTTGACAGATCACAAGTAGGCAGAGAGGCAGGCAGAGAGAGGGGGAGGAGGAAGCAGGCTCCCTGCTGAGCAGAGAGCCTGATGCCTGGGGGCTGGATCCCAGGACCCTGGGGTCATAACCTGAGCCGAAGGCAGAGGCTTTAGCCCGCTGAGCCACCCAGGTGCCCCAACAATTGGTTTTCTTTAAGCCCAAACCTCCAAATATCATTATTTGAACATGTAGTCAACATAAGGACTATTAATGAGGTATTTTACATTCTTTCTTTAAAAAATCAAACTAAGGGCAGCCTGCATGGCTCAGTGGGTTAAGCCTCTGTCTTGGGCTCAGGTCATGATATTAGGGTGCTGGGATCGAGCCCCACATCAGGTTCCCTGTTCATCAGAGAGCCTGCTTCTCCCTATTCCTCTGCCCCTGCCCCAGCCCTGCTCTGTTCTCTTGCTAACTCTCTCTCAAATAAAAGAATAACATATTAAAAAAAAAATCAAACTAAGACTTCAAAATCGAGTGGTAATTTGACACAGCACATCTGCGTTCAGAGTAGCCACATTTCAAGGGCTCCATTGAGGCATGTGGCTAGTGTGCCTGTTGGACAGCGCAGGCCCAGACATCCACTTCCCCCAAACACCTTCTTCTAGCAGATAATAATGGCTTCTTTGTTTACTGAACATTTATTTTACCAGAGACCATAATGAGCGTACTGTGCTAATTCTCTCATTTTGTTTCACCCTGGGTAATATTTCTTCGCATATTTTACAGGTAAGGAAATAGACAAGAAAACGGTAGTTATGTGAGCAAGAAGAAAAGAGATCTCAAATCCAAGACCCCTCACCCCGGAGCCATGGATGCCATACCTTGGGGACACCCTCGGAGCTCTCTGCTACACTCGGATTCCCCAGACACACTCCACAAAAAGGGAATCAGGAGACATTTTAATGTCTTTGCCCCCTACTGACTCACTTTCATGGGCTCCATCGTGGATTTTCCCTTGTTGGCTTCTCTCACCAAATACAAATGTCACCCCACCTCTCTCACCCTCCAGCACAAGAGCCAAGGGAAATTCTATGTGAGGACTAATTTATTCCTAGTGAAGACAGCCAAGCACGTTGAGAAATTACATCCTGTTCTGATGCATGAATAATGAACTTGGAATAAGGACACAGTTAGTTGTTAATCTTGTCTCAACCAGACAATTTGGAAATGCAGCAGAATTTTCATCAGATCTATGCATCATGCCAATGTGGAAAAGAATGGGCAAACTTTGCAGGTTAGATCATTGCTCTAATAGCATTCACCAATATGGAATGACGGATTGTGCAAATCGATAAGATACACCAAAAAGTAAGATTTCAACTCTCCTGTTCACCTCAAGACTGGAAGATACAGGGAGTGCAGATATCTATTAATACCAATGGACAAAAAAAATCTGTAGATTTGGGTCTCTTTCATGTGAAGAATGCATCTATGTATTAAGGACCTTTTTAGTTTTTTTGCTATGAATTAAAAAATGCAGAGTTATGTTTTTATTTTTTTTTTTTATTTTTTTTTTTTTTAAAGATTTTATTTATTTATTTATTTGACAGAGAGAGAGATCACAAGTAGGCGGAGAGTCAGGCAGAGAGAGAGAGAGAAGCAGGCTCTCGCTGAGCAAAGAGCCCGATGCGGGGCTCGATCCCAGGACCCTGAGATCATGACCTGAGCCGAAGGCAGCGGCTTAATCCACTGAGCCACCCAGGCGCCCCCAGAGTTATGTTTTTAAAAAGAAAACCTCTCATCTTTTAGAGGTACATACTGAAGTAGCTACAAATGCAAACATATGATGTCTGGGTTTGCTTTAGAATAATCTGTCAGAGTGTGAGGGGCCAGGAATATCTGAGACGAGATTGACAAAGCGTTGACAATAGTTGGAGCTGATATGTGGGATATATTATTCTCTTCCCTCTGTTTTGTGTGTGTTTAGAATTTTCCATGATAAACAAAGGTTTTTTGTTTTTTTTTTAAGATTTTATTTATTTATTTGACAGACAGGGATCACAAGTAGGCAGAGAGGCAGGCAGAGAGACAGGAGGAAGTAGGCTCCCCGCTGAGCAGAGAGCCCGATGTGGGACTCGATCCTAGGACCCTGACATCGTGGCCTGAGCCGAAGGCAGAGGCTCAACCCACTGAGCCACCCAGATGTGCCAATAAACGAAGTTTTAATGTACCTATAAAAGAAAAAAGGTATCTTCAAAAACAGCGCTTCATTGGTTTACTACTCATATCCCTTTGGTTTATACCTGTTTGTGTGATGGTTGTCACTTTAGCAGCCCTCCTAACACTTGGGCTTGGATAATCGTCAGGGGGGCCTGTCCTGTACACGACGGGAGGCTTAGCAACAAGCCCAGCCTCTATCCACCAGATGCCAGTAGCTCACGAGCGAGCACTGCCCACACCTCCCAACCTTGTGATAGCCGAAGCCAAACACATCTCCGGACATTGCCAAATGTCCCGAGAACAGGAGGGAGCGCACAGAACGCCCCGCCCCACCCCCACTGAGAAGTGCACCTCCAGGTTAGACCGTGGACAATTGGAGGAGTGTTTTCAACCTGGTGCTCCTGGTGACTAAAGTAAAAACTAGACATAGCGTCTAATTTACATTGGAGACCCTTCTGTGAGCTATAGACAAAGCAAAGTAGAAAGGAATACAAACTTATAAAGAAAGCAGTGCTCGGTGTTGGTTAAGTCTGGTGACAAGGCATATGATTTATTCTTAGAGAACAGTTTTTTTTTTTTTTAATCTTCCAGGAAAGGAAAAGTGAATTGGGGCAAATCGGAGGGTCAGATGAACCATGACAGACTGTGGACTCTGAGAAACAAACTGAGGGTTTTGGAGGGCAGGGGCCTAGGGAATTGGGTGAGCCTGGTGGTGGGTATTAAGGAGGGCACATATTGCATGGTGCACTGGGTGTTATACATAAACAATGAATCTTGGAACACTGCATTAGAAACTAATGATTCATTTTACAGTGACTAACATAATAAGGTAAAAATATATATATATATATAAAGAAAAATCTTTCTAACTAATGTGGTTTCTTATTGTAAGTAGGTAGAACTTATTAACTGAATTTATAAACTCTAATTTAAATATTGGGGTCTCTGAGTGGCTCGGTCCTTAAGTGTCTGCCTTTGGCTCAGGTGTCCCGGAATTGAGCCCCACATCTCCAAGCAGAGAACTTG
This sequence comes from Mustela putorius furo, assembly GCF_011764305.1. Classification (NCBI taxonomy): domain Eukaryota; kingdom Metazoa; phylum Chordata; class Mammalia; order Carnivora; family Mustelidae; genus Mustela; species Mustela putorius. The sequence goes on from NW_025422171.1 coordinate 5,625,328, forward strand.
GAGGGAAACCTACTTCTCCCTCCACTCCCCCTGCTGTGTTCCCTCTCTCACTGCCTCTCTCCCAAATAAATAAATAAATAAATCTTTAAAAATAAATAAAGTAATTTTAAAAATAAATAAAAATTATGTTATATACAAAATGTTGATTTTAGGGGCACCTGGGTAAAGCGCCTGGAATCGAGCCCCCGCTGATATCAGGCTCTCTGCTCAGCAGGGAGCCTGCTTCCTCCTCTCTCTCTATCTGCCTTTCTGCCTACTTGTGATTTCTGTCTGTCAAATAAATAAATAAAATTTTTTTAAATGTTGATTTTATATCTTATACAAAATTTTTATAATTTGTATAAATTATAGGTTTATAATTAATTTATAATTAATTTATACTACCCGTATAGATTACTGGTATTTTTTTTTAAGAATTTTATTTATTTATTTGACAGACAGAGATCACAAGTAGGCAGAGAGGCAGGTAGAAAGAGAGAGAGGAGGAAGCAGGCTATCCCCGGAGCAGACAGCCCGATGCGGGGCTCGATCGCGATCCCGGGACCCTGGGATCATGACCTGAGCCGAAGGCAGAGGCTTTAACCCACTGAGCCACCCAGGCGCCCCTAGATTACTGGTATTTGACTTGAATATTATTGCTTTCAATTATTCAAAACGGAATTGAGTGCATGCTACTTGCTCTGTAATATATTCAAATGTCTTAACAGTCACTTATTCAGTGACGTCAATGATTTAATACAGGACCCTGAGATCATGACCTGATCAGAAAGCAGATGCTTAACCCACTGAGCCACCCAGGCACCCCAACAGTTTTGGTTTTTTTAATGACAATATTGGGGTCTTATCCTGGCCAAGAATGTCTGATGTTGGGCCCAGACATAAGAATGCTTTTAAAGCTTTTCCAGGAGCTTCGAATGGGGAGCCAGAGTTGCGAGTCACTGAGTTGGATTATCTGACCAAGCAGCATGTGTTTGGGAGGTAGGATGGTAACAGGGGAAATGAACAAACCCAGCAGACCTGCTGGAGGTAGAGGAGGAAGTAATGAATATCATATTTGGGGGGAAATTATTTTAAAATTCAGTTTATTTAAACTAAAACAAACCCCAAACAGGCTCTCCCATTTCTCTCACCCCCAATCCCCTGCCTCTGGTAACCACCAATCAGTTCTCTGATCTATGAACTTTGTTCGACTGATTGATTGATTATTCCACATCTGAGAGAGATCATACAGTGTTTGTCTTTCTCTACTTACCTCGCTGAACATAACGTCCTCAGGTCTATGCATGTTGTCACAGATGCTGTACTTTTTCTTTTTTCTGGCTGAATAATTTCCCATTGCATATCTGTTCCGCAATTTCTTTATCCATTCACCTCCTGATGGACACTTAGCTTGTTGCCAGGTCTCGGCTACTGCAAATAATGTTGCAGTGCCCCCTGAGGGTGCGGATATCTTTTCAAGTCAGGGGTTTTGTTTCCTTTGGATAAATTCCCAGTAATGGAATGGCTGGATCATAGGGTAGCTGTAGTTTTGATGTTTTGAGGAATCTGCATACTGTTTTCCACAGTGGCTGTACCAGTCTACATTCCTACCAACAGTGCATGACGAAGGGTGCCTTTTCTCCACGTTCTCACCAACACTTGTTATTCCTTGTCCTTTGGATCCTAGACATTCTGACAGGGATGAGGCATTATCTCCTTGTGGTTTTCATGTGCATTTCCCTGACAATGAGTGATGTTGAGCATTTTTCTATGTACCTGTTGGCACACATATGTTTTCTCTGGAAAAATGTCTATTCTAACTCTCTGCCCGTTTTGTTTTTTTTTTTAGATTTTATTTATTTATTCGACACAGAGAGAGAGAGATCACAAGTAGACAGAGAGGCAGGCAGAGAGAGGAGAAAGCAGGCTTCCCGCTGAGCAGGGAGCCCAATGTGGGGCTCGATCCCAGGACCCTGGGATCATGACCTGAGCCAAAGGCAGAGGCTTTAACCCACTGAGCCACCCAGGTGCCCCTCTCTGCCCATTTTTAATGTGTTTGTTTGTTTGCTCTTAAGTTGTATATGGTCTTTATGTATTTTAAATATTAATGGCTTGTCAGATACATAATTGGTAAGTATTTTCTCCCATTCCATAGGTTGCCTTTTCATTTTGTTGATGGATTCCCTTTGCTGCACACATCGTTATGATTTTGACTTGCATTTCCTTAATAACTGACAATGTTGAGCATCTTTTCATTATTGGTCATTTGCATATCTTTTTTGGAGAAATGTCTATTTGAATCTTCATTTTGACTTGTGTTTTTTATATAACAAGTCCCTTTTAAGGTATGATTTGTGTATTTTTTCCCCATTCTGTGGGTTGTTATTTTTTTAAAAATTTTTTAATTTTAATTTTTTTTGGTGGTGTTCTTTGAAGTACAGAAGTTTTTGATTTTGGTGAAGTCCAAGTTTTCCATTTTTGTTGTTGTTGCTTGTGCTTCTGGTGTCCTATCTAAGAACGGTTACCTAATTCAAATAAATGAAGTTTAGTCCTGAGTTTTCTTTCTTACAGTGAGGTCTATGATGTATTTTGAGTGAAGTTTGTGTGTGGTATGAGTAGAAGTCAAATTTTATTTTATTTTAATGTAGATATTCTGTTGTCCTAACACCATTCTTTGAAAAGACTGTTCTTTCCCTATTAAATAGTCCTGGCACCCTTGTCAAAAATTAATTGACCATAAGTACAAGCATTTATCTCTGGGTTGAATTTAATTCTATTGGCCTTATGGCTATCTTCTGTCTCATACTGTCTTGATTACTGGAACTAAGTTTTGAAATTGGTGGGTGTGGGTTCTCCACACTCTTATTTTTCAAGGCTGTGCTGGGTTCCTTGCATTTCCATAGGAATTTTAGGACCAGCTTGCAATTTCTGGGAAAAAAAAAAAAAAAAGGTAACTGGGATTTTGATAGGAGTCATGCTAAATCTGTGGACCCATTTGTAGTAAACTGCCATTTTGCAAGCCAATCAATCTATTAACATGGGATGTCTTCTCTTTTCCTTAGTCTTCTTCTTTTTTTCTTTAAAGACTTTATTTATTTGATGGAGATCACAAGTAGGCAGAGGCAGGCAGAGAGAGAGGGGAGGAAGCAGGCTCCCTGCGGAGCAGAGAGCTGGAGGTGGGGCTTGATCCTAAGACCCTGGGATCATGACCTGAGCTGAAGGCAGAGGCTTTAACCCACTGAGCCACCCAGGTACCCCTTACTTCTTTTAAATTCTTTTGACAACATATCATTTTTAGGGTACAGGTCTTACACTATTTTGTAAATTGATTCTTAACTATTTTATTTTTTTCTTTTGCAACTGTAAAGGAACCATTTTCTTTTTTTCTTCTTTTTTAATATTTTATTTATTTATTTATTTATTTGACACAGAGAGAGAGAGAGAGAGCGCGCGCACAAACACAAGACCGGGCGTGGCAGGCAGAGGGAGAGGGAGAAGGCAGCTCCCCGTTGAGCAAGGAGCCCAATGCGGGGCTTGATCCCAGGACCCCAGGATCATGACCTGAGCTGAAGGCAGACACTTAACGAACTGAGCCACCCAGGCGCCCCGGAATTGTTTTCTTAATTTTATTTGCAGATTTTTAACTGTTAGTGTACAGAGATACAATTGATTGGTGTGTATTCATTTTGCCTCTTACACAGGTATATACATTTGTTGAAAGTAACTGAAACTTGCATGTAAGATACAAAGCATTTTATTGCATGAAGTTTACCTCAATCAAAAAAAAATGTGATTTTAAAGAAAATAAACAAGACTGGTTACCTTTAGAATGAGACTGTTCTAATAACTGGAAATACTCAAGGCTTATGTAATTGGGTTGATTAAGCAAGGCTTGGCCAGAGAGCAAGGGGTGGGGGTGTTCAACAGAGCACAGTGAATGGCTCTTCATGGGAAAATAAAGTCATCCCATATTGATACTTCAGAAAGTGAAGACGACTCCGTCGATCAGTAACTCTGGGGACAGAAGATAGCAAGGGCTGTGACTTGCATTACCCTGACATGTACTTCGTCACAGCAATCTCACAAACAAAAAGGTATTAGTTTTCTTTAATCGTAATTGATGAGCGCCCAAGTCCCTAGAAACTTTGTGCCCAGTATTGGCTCCTATCATTTGCATTTTGAAGCCCCCGAGAATGAATAGAAGACCTCTGATCTCTCTTCAGCCTCCTCATAAATGCCGAGACCCCGCTGTTTAATAATCGCCAACAAGAGTGTCAGCTATCTATCCAGAGATAAGCTCTCATGGTGCAGATCCTGTGAAAATATAATACTCTGAGCAAGTGTCCTTAACTACTGGGATAGGCAGGTCCATCTTTTGCCTAAGTACATTTTATTTCTTCTAGAGGTTTCTCGACATTAGAAAATCTAATGAACACTTGGTGCCTATGCAATGATTCCCATGACTTCTAGAGTTTACAAGGAAAGCTCTAAGATCCAAACATCCTAGAGACACTGATTTATGAGCATTTGTAGCTGAAATGAAAGGAATACAGACCAGAGCAGATAAAATGAGCTTTATGGGCCACATGTATCTATGTATCTTGGATATTTCAGGATAATTCATCTTCCAGGTTTTCAGGCCTGGGTTAGTCAGTTAAGCATCTGTCTTCAGCTTAGGTCATGACCCAGGGTCCTGGGACCAAGCCCTGAGTGGAGCTCCCTGCTCAGTGGGGGCCCTGAATCTTCTCCAACCCACTTGTGGTCTCTCTCACTGTCTCTGTTGGTATCTTTGTGTCTCTCTCTCTCAAATAAATAAAATCTTTAAAAAAAAAGTTTCTCAGGCCTTATCAGACTTAGGTCTTAGAAAAAGGTCTAAGAAAATATTGTATGAAACTAGCCAACATTTATTTAAGAAAATCTTTTTCTCTTCAGTCTCCTAATGTGAACTGCTGTCATGTAAATAATCTAGATATTCCTGAGATGATTACAAATAATCATCCTTGTAAAGTTTTTTCGGAGAGATAAACACAACACCAGGCAAAGTGGGGGCAAGGCAAGATTTATTAAAAACACTCTCGGGCGAAGTTTCAGGGCTCAGGAGAAGGGGAGCCAAGAAAGTTGTGCCGGGAGGAGGTGGATACCCTCGGGCGAGGTTCCGGGACTCTGGAAAGCAGAGTGGCGGAAGTCGCGCCTAGGGCAGGGAGGAGGGGGCTTTTAAGGGCTCTTGGGGGTGGGGGGCTCAGGGGTCTTTTGGCAAGTTTCTCTTACTCGGATATCTCGCCTGCTTGTCAGGGTCCCATTGGTCCACAGGAGCCCGGGGCAGGGGTCTCAGATTCCTGCTTGGGTCTTTGTTCACCGAGTTCAGGTCTGGTGGCGGGAACTTTCGCCATCTTAAGTAGCCCTTTCCGCCAGCCCAACAATCCTTCATGTACACTCTGTACTAACTGGTATTAAAATTTGTTGAGTGACTGTTCCCTGCACTGTTCTAGTGTTTTTATACGTGGTCCCCAGTTTAATGAGATTTGACAGTCATACAAGTAAAGTGAGTTCACCTGCCAGATCAATAAATTTATGTTCATTAAAAAGATGATTGAAACAACACTGATATACACGTATTCCAGTATTTTTTTTCTTAACGTTGTTTTAAGCTTTCCCGAAATTACTATGAAGGCAATCAAAACCTACCATCACAGTTCTGTCCTACTTTTCCCACTGAAGGACGAGAGAAGAAAATTCCATATCTGTCATCTGAAATCTATTAGTAACTACTTTGGCTAAGCCTTGAAACTAAGATGCCACAGATCAATTACACAGGAATGAGCTGACATTTGCTTCCTGCCAGGAGGCAATACACACAGATACGGAGAACTGCTTTTCTAAGTATAGTTCCAGAAAGCACAATATTTACCTTTGTAAAGATCTGAGACTTAGGGAGCTAGTACTAAAAGCTGTATGTTAAAAATAAGAACTGAGATTTTGGGAAATCGTGAAAGGCGTATGTTTCTCCGATACTGTCCTTTGAGCCAGCTTATCTGAAGGTGCTGAAACAAAGGGAACGTTCTGTCTTCTGGCAGAGTTGCTCAGAAGTAAGGGGAGGAGGTAAATCCTTAATCTTCTCCCAGTACCTCCAGAAGAAGAAATACTGAAATGTTAAAGTTGAAAGACCCCTTAGAAGCCAAGCCATCCACAGCCCTTGTTTTACAGAGTAGGAGGCTGAGCCAGAGACAAAGATTGAACGTCACTTTTGTTAAAGCTTCTAGACCCTTTGTCAACCCTTCTGCTCTGGGGAGCCATTTACAGAACACGTTTGGAAGTTTCACGGGTGGGCCTTGGTCCTCTGCAACAAAGTCGAAGCAAATGTAAAAATGATTTTTCTTAGATGTATGAGAACCAAATAGCACAGGACACACAGAGGATTATGGACAGCAAGAGTCAGCACCTTCCATTTTCAGAGAACAACTCTCTCCATCACGGCCCTCTAAGGAATCTCAGGTAATCATCTAGACGAACTGGCATTTATTTATCTCAAATGCAATTTCCCTCGCTCAGGACAGTCTACTAAATTAAGGTGCTCTGTGCTTCACAGTTGGTCCAATATCTGCCAGCTATGAGCAGCTAGATATAGACTGGCTTGCTTTTAAAAATACCACTTGGCTTAAGCACAGACCTCCAAGGCAGCAGCCATCTACAGTCTTAATTTAAAATGAAGTTAGACTTAAAAGCATTTTCTTATGGTGTGAATTACGATCTATATCTATATATTAGAGATTCATGGAAGATATATCTCTCTTAAATATGAAAAATATGCTAGCCTATAAATATATATACTTATAAACTACATGGATTCACAGACATAATTTAAGAAACTCTGCATTTCTTTTTTTTTTTTTTTAAAGATTTTATTTATTTATTTGACAGAGGTCACAAGTAGGCAGAGAGGCAGGCAGAGAGAGAGGAGGAAGCAGGCTCCCTGCTGAGCAGAGAGCCCGATGCGGGACTCGATCCCAGGACCCTGAGATCATGACCTGAGCCGAAGGCAGCGGCTTAACCCACTGAGCCACCCAGGCGCCCCAGAAACTCTGCATTTCTTTTGAATAGTAAATAAGTTTATACTTCAGCCTGCTTATTTCAACAAAAAGCGCATGTGCAATGCCACTGACTGATGTCTTTCTAAGAATACAATTAACTCTCAGACTGTCACCAAAAGACAGCTAAGTTCAATCTTCTGTTGTCTAGGGAAAAGACCAGTATCCTCTCTGAGATACCTAGTGAGATTCCCCTTTCACCAAAGTCTATGTTAGATACGAGAAATCCAAAATTTCAGTCTTCCAGATCTTGTAGCAATAGCAAATTCCCAAGCAATAGATATTATTCCTTGTTGAAACAGTGAATTTCAATGTATTTGCGACATCTATTTTCTGGAAACTGGGATAAGAAGCTCATAGTCCCTGGTTTAGAGCTTGAAGGGAAAACGGCCTTTCGTATTTCTCTTATTTTATGACTAGATCATATTGAATGAATGGCTCGTCCGGTCCCGACTATGCTACATACAGTGATTATTCTCACTGGGAGCGAGTAACACAGATTCCAACCGGAGCAGCGCTGCGGCTCCCGAGGTGAAAGCTCGCGAGCCGGTGACAATGTCTTAGTGCTGCCATCTGCTGGAGGTTTCTGTCTGTGCACTATTGGCCAGATAGTTTTAAAACTCCAATGGCCTCCAAACAATTAATCTCACTTACTGTAAAAGCCAACGTCTCTACATTTGCGGCTCCAGGTGTGTGTACAGAGGGGAAAGACTGACTTTCTGATATATGAAAATGAAATCATGAAGAATCGATCGTGGACTGGAAGGCATCATTTCTGTAGTCTTACAAATGACTGTGATAGCTAATGAAAAGAACACAACCTGACGTAAAAACACCATCCCACACCATCCTGTCTTCCCCTTCCCTTTGGCCATGTAACTCATAAATGGGATCAGAGCCCAGAAATCCTGGGTCGGCCCCTCCCCCATGCCTGCCTCCACCTCTCTCTCTTCACGTCAAGCCACGGAAGCCCTGGCAGAGTCCTCTGCTCCAGGATGCTGCCTGAGCTCCTGGCAGGAGGGAGTCGGCCAGGTGCGGACCTGGAGAACAGTCCTCAGGAAGTCAGCTTGCTCAGCAGGGTTCTGCAGTCAAGATAGTTGACATGCTCAGCTGCGGGTGGGGGGGGTAGGGGGGTGCTCCCCCCCAGCCACTGTGCGGGTTCCAGACTATTTCAGGGGAGCGCAGTGGGGAGAATGCAAGGTGTCCAGATCCAGTGGCCAGCTATGACGGCGCCCTCCTGTTTGACGGGTCTCAACCCCGTGACCCTGCAGGAGGGGACTTCAGAGCTCCAGACTGGAATTATCCACTCACCTTGGAAAGCCTCCACCAAATGTAAATATTGAGTAAAAATCCCATCGCAGGAGGTTACTCAAGAGAGGACTTGCCCTGGAAATAAACAGAGGAAATGCTTGTGGGTCAATCAACTCCTCCTCCAAGGTAGGGAACCTCAATGACCTGCATTCCAGGGAGAGAAATGCGTGGGATTGATGGATAATTTGGTCTCCCACCCCCTCCTCATCCAGTCTAGTCTTACCCTTTTTCTGTCCCCCAACTGCAGAAACACACACACACACACAAATGCAGCACACAAATACACATGTATACACAATGCAACCACACAAACACACAGACACAGACGCACATATGCCAGCACACACGAACACACCTATGCAAATGCATATACACATAAGCACAGTACAAACACAAACATACATACCAACACAGACACGGAAACACATACAAACACTACACAACACACACACAAACAAACACAAATGCAAACACATATACAGACATACACATACACTCCTCTCTCTCCTCTGCTTGAAGCCAAATGCGTTGTCTTGAATGACACACAGAAGAAGTTTTTAATAGAAAACTAAAATTTTTGAAGAAAGGAGAAACCTAATAATATAAATTATTTATGAAAGTTTAGTAGGCTGGATTAACAGGAGCAGAGATTGGAAGAAGGACCAACGAAATCTCTGTATCTTTCCTCGAACTAGTGTTCAGTCAGCTGTGCCATGACTTAGCTCTGCGCGGGGCATAATTCAGAGGTTGCTCCCGCCCTCCGGTGACTCACGTCTCATGAAGGCTTACAAACTCCGGATTCTTTCTTGCGTCCTCTCTCCCAGCAGACATTAACTGACCGATACTGTTAATTGCCGAAAGTGAACTAATTCTGAATGCACTGGCCTGAAGTCTCCAGGCGATCTTGTTTCTAGAAAGCAGAATACAGATGCGAAAGGACAATGGAAAGAAAGATGGACAGGGCGCAAACGCTAAATTGAGAGAAGATAGAATAAAACATGATCTATGCTTGTAAACCCAGATGACGAGGAGCTGGGGATGCCGATAATGGAAATAGAGAAGTCGGCAGGGCGAGTGTGACGGGGAAGGTGGCGTGTGCGCTTGGAAGTGTGCGCAATGATGTGAAATGGCAGGGAGACGCGAGTGTAACTGATGGGCAGACCTTCAGATGCGAGGGTTTGGGTCAAGAGTGAATGGGCAGAGGAGGGGTGGGATTTGGGAACAATCCGTAGGAAGCAGAATTAAATCAGAGGAACATGAGATAAGAAAAGATGTACCATGATTTAATTAAGCAGAAAAGGTCATTTCCTTTGAACACCCCTGGTCCATACAGAATAAGCCTTGGGAAGGGTGTCCTGGGGCACATCCTTCCTTCTGAGCAAAGATGCTGCAGAAGGGGGAGGTGGAGGGAAAGGGTGGGGAGAGGGAGTTCTGACATAAACTGGAGCGTCTCCAGAGTTTTGGCCGCCTTGTCTTCAGGGACCCCTCATGGAGCCTCAGTCCCCAGCCCGGAGGTGTTCAAAACCCGAAGCAGCGAAAACACTTCCGGACCGCCTAAGTGGACAAAGAACTCAACACACAAGACACAAGCTGCATGTTTCTTGACACCAAAATAGCCTCTTTCTGTATTTTTATTGCCATATCAGGACTTTGGTGGGTAAGGTTCACTCTGCGCCCTTCATGCGGCCAATACCCCAACTGAGAGACCCACCTGCTGCCCGGAAAACCCGGCATGGCCAGGCACACAGGACTCTCATTTTCTCTCATTCTCTTTCAGAGTCTTGGCTCTTCCCTATGGCCCCAGGCTGCCCTTCGTGCCTCCGTGACTGGGTTGTCCTGGCGTCTGTCTTGCAATCCAATGCAATCAGTGCTAGCCGAATGCCTGAGCAATCTCAGCATGGTGGGGGAGGGCCTGGACACTGGGCCTGTGCCTCAGCAGATGTCACCTGCATCCTCTGTCATAGATGAGCTGCCACCCCGCAACCCGGCTTGGCCTCCACTCCCCACACAATTGGGAGCCAATTTGCTGGAGCTGCTCAGTCCTCTTGCTCAGTGTACTGAGCTGCAGACCGCTCAGCCCACTTCCTGTCACCTCCAAAGCAAGGCTGTGCACAGTCCCCGGTGGGTGTTTGTCTTTAAACCACCTGATGATGCTTGGGCTCAATTACTTTTCACCATGTTTTGTTTTTGTTTTTTGGTTTTTGGTTTTTTGTTTTTTAAGTAGGCTCCGTGCCCAGCCCCCCAGTGTGGGGCTTGTATTCCTGACCTGTCAAGACCTGTGCTGTAATCAAGAGTGGGATGCTTAACCAGGTCCCCCAAGTTTTCCATTCTTGATTAAATGCTCCAGATGAACTCCTCCTAAGTTTTGTGTGAGGGTTAATCCTTTTCAGGAAAGACTCTGTTCTTATAAATGCCATGACTTGCAGCAAAATTTATTAGGTGCCAACTTGTAAGCAAAACTTAGAAAGCCACAAATTTATGGGAATGCCTAGATATATAGTTAGAAATAACAAAATAGATATTTTGCTATCCAGCTTATTCAGGGAAGCCTTACTATAGCAGAAAGAGGCCCAAAGTAGGGAAGCTAATCCCATTCTGCCAGTCAAGACCAGAGGGCCTTTCCATACCTGTACTCCATCTGCACATCGGGCAGTTGCATGAGATTTTTCGCTAAGGCTCCTTTACATAGCTACTTTCTTAGGGGATGTGGTTTAACAATTACAAACTCCCAAGCTCCTATTTGACATTGTTGTTTGAGGTGTTAATAATGGGAACCCCGATTCCCCTCTGATCAGCTTTGCGATCATCTGCTGGTTTATGGAGATGTCAAAGAAGGAAGCACTTCGCTGGGACATCTGCAGACAGCATCATGTCTTTTTTCAAGGTCATGATGTTCTAGGTGCGCCTGTGGCCTCTTATTTCACTCAGGAAGAATTTTATTTTTATTTATTAGCCAAGCATAATGCAGCAGATTCCATGGTGGCTTAGCCTCACTTCTGAATTAGCTATTTTTTAAATCCATGCTTCCCGTTTTCCCAGCAAACTCTCAAAAAGGCCCTTTTAAGAGGAATAAAAGGTAGTCCTCCACGTGAATCCCAGACCAGGGGAGGGGGTGTCTGCCCCGACTCAGACAATTCAGGGTCCCCAGCACCACTGTGAGGGCCTGGGGGGTGAGCCTGTGCTAGGCAGAGCAGAGACTTCTGGTCCAAGCATTGCCAACAGGTTGGCCATGGTTTCCCCTACAGCAGTCCTGGTTCCCAGGCCGGGCTGTCCCCTGGGCCCAATGCTGACACCAAGAGCTTGCTCAGAATGGGCTCAGGCCTCGACCACCCTCTCCCTCTATTGCCCACCCATTCCCCAGTTTGGGGCAGCTTCTCCTTTTAGAACCACCCCCACTCCCTGTGCTGTGGAGAAACTCACCCTCTAATTAACTATGTCCCTCAGCGCTCACTGAAGGCACCTCCTTCTCTAGGCCAAGAAATAAAACCCACAGGTTGGATTTCCACCTCTTAAAAGTAATTTCTAAATACTCAGGATTTTGGCACCAGCAATTCAACACACGAATAGGATTTGAGAAACTCATCAACAAAACACAACAAAGTACAACATAGGTCCTGGTGAAGGTTGTATTTTACTTCACTTACTCCTTTCTTTTCCTCATATTCATTTATTTCCTCAGTGAACTTTTAAAAACATATTTATTTATTTATTTGACAGAGAGAGACACAGCGAGAGGGAACACAAGCAGGGGGAGTGGGAGAGGGAGAAGCAGGCTTCCCGCCGAGCAGGGAGCCCGATGTGGGGCTCCATCCCAGGATCCTGGGATCATGACCTGAGCTGAAGGCAGTTGTTAAGCATCTGCCAGGCGTCCCTACTCAGCAAACATTTACCTGAGCCCTTCCTAGGTGTCGGATGTTGGTGTCGAAGACAGAGAAGAGCTGGTTATGTGGGGGAGACAGACATAACAGTACACCACAAAATGCAGCTGTTCCCTCTGGTGCCGCTGGGCAGAAGTTACTGTCATGGTCCCAGCGGACTGGCTTCAGGGCCTCCATGGCTCCCACAGTCCGCAATTCTAAAGGAATTATTGTCCCATTTTATAAAGGAGAACACTGAGGCTCAGTGGGGTCCATTCACTCAATTCAGCCCTTCCAGGTAGGAACTGGAAGCATTAGCTTTGCTCTTTGGGCCATGTCTAACGTGGACTCCTCCTCTCTGAGGTGCAGAAGTTGGCCCGGTCAGGGCATGCTATTGTGAAAAACACAATCACAGGCCCCAGATGGTGCCACTTCATGTCTCATCTGCTCACTGTTTCAAGCTCCCCCAAAGATGCAGGCAAAACCGGTCAGTCAGGAATTGTATGATCACGGCCCTGGGGCCCTCTCCATCCCCCAAAGGGAGAGGAAGGAATCTGCCTGGTAAAACCCCTTGCCTTTGCCCCTAAGGGAAGGGAGCTTTGGCTGGAATTTTGCTTGTAACTGTCTTGCCACACCCTCTAAAAACCTTCCATTTTGTACAGACTCCCCTCTGCTCACTAGCTGGGATGCTGCCCAACCCGTGACTTGTGCAGTAAAGCCAATTAGATCTTTAAAATGTCCTCGGTTGGATTTTGGTTACACAACTCTGCTAAAGCCCTCACACCTGCAGGACCCCCTTCACTGGTCCATGGGTCAAAGAAGGGAGCGAAAGCCAGTATGTAGGGGCTGGAATGCAGGGTGCCCTGGCTCCTGTCCCAAGCATGGGCAACACCCCTTGGGCAGTGCATTTCTCAGAAAATTTGCCCTGTTCTTAGCACTATTCAAAAAGTAGAAACAAAGAAAACCCCTGAGGCTCTTGTAATAAAGAAAACCCCTGAGGCTCTTGTAATAAAGACCTATTCCCTCATTCCATGAACACTCATTGATTGAACGCAGGCTTTGGGAACTAAGGGACGGATAAACTTGGGCATTGTCAGCTGGAAGACAAGGCAGATCTCCCTCCTGATGCCAACACAACTGAGCCAGTCCACACTCTATGTTCTCCACCCGGAGGCGAGAGCCAGGATCTGTCCCTCTAGACACCTGTCTGGGATCAACAATGCACAGCAACGCGCTCTACCCTCTATCTCTCCAAGCCGGAGCCTGCCATTCCTGGCAGAGGAAGGAAATGGGCCCCTTGAACTCAGCATTGGGCCCACCATTCTGAGGTGACCCTGGGAGGATGTGTTTGGAAGGCGGCTGGAGAGACAAGGCCATCCAAACACATGGCCATCATCCTGCCCGATGTAAAGCAAGAATATCATCTGGGAGATACTATCTCAGAGAATATCAAGAAGACAAGCAGGAGAGGGAACAGAACATGGGCGTCCTGGGTCCCAGGTCTCCTCTTGGCCATTCCATGAGCTGAAGACGTGGGGGTGATGGTTGGGAGAGAGTTGGCAAGACAGTGAAGGGGAAGCAAGAGCAACAGGACCAGACGTTTGGCTTTAACCCCATGACGGTGACGTGGGGTGCTCTGCGTGCCTGGAGTTGGAGCAATGCTTATTTCATCTTCATGGAAGGGACCCTAACGAAAACATCTTGAAGGATGAATAGCAGTTCACCAGGCGAAAAATGACAGGAAAGGCATTCCAGATACAGGAACCACATGTATGGAGGCATGAACTGGTTTACAGTTTATAGACTGGGGAGAAGTTAGGTATATCATGAGGGTTAAGATATGGGATGGAGACAGGAGGAAGGCGATATTGAAGAGGCTAAGTTTTCGGTGAGAGATTTAAACTTTGTTCTATAAAAGCTAGAAGCCAAGTCAAGTCTTTTAAAGAATTTATTTTTAGGAAAACTCTTCTGGGAGCAAAGTAAAAGATGAACCCAAGAAGAAAGATTCTGGTGGCAGTGGGTTGAGTTAAGGCTTTTGTCTCAGGCTTTTGTCCTCCTGAGAGGTGGTCTGGTAATGACCCAGGATAAGAAGTCAGGTCAGTCTGGGGAACAAATCCAAGATATGGTTGACACAATTTGGAATGAGTTGAATAAGGGAGGTAAGAAGGTAAAAGACGAAAGAGATTAGGGACATTTTTAGGAAGAAGAAAGTGGGTTCCATTTTTAACATGTTCGATTCGAAACACCTAATGATGTCCCTCAGGAAGAAGAAATGCAGGAATATGACTGTAGCTCAATTTAGAAATAAAAATAAAGCTTGAGGTATTGATTTTGGAGTTGCCGGTATATGGTGATAGTCATAACTGTTTGATGTGGGTCAGACCGCTCAGAACCGCTCAGAAGGGACACATAAAATAAGACGAGAAAAGGACACTTTCCCAGATAATAAATGAGAAGGAGAGGAGAGAGGGAGGAGATGACAGTTCTCAAGTTCAGGAGGAGAATGAAGAAAAAAAGGGCCGTGAAACTCTTCCACACCAACAGATAATAACACAAAAAGGAAGAGCAGTGCAGCCCTCCTCGGGGATGGCAGAGACTGAAGGCGAGTTCCTCAAGGTGTGGGGGACCGGCTGTCAGCGCGCAGACCTATGCGTGTGCGCACACACAACCACACACAGAGACCCTCCCAGACAGGGATAAACACACACAGAGACACATGCAAACACACAGACATACACACACACACACAAAGACACACACAGACATACAGATAGGCACAAAGATACACACAAACACACATAGACACATGTATAAACATACAGACATACACAGACACAGAGACACACACACACAGACACACACACACAGAGACACATGCATACAAACCTACACATAGAAACACACACACACAGAGACAGACACAGAGAGACGTACACATAAACACACACACAGACACACAAATATACAAAAACACAGAGGCACACACACAGATTCACACACACATACACACAGGCACACACATAAACATACAGATACACAAATGGACACATAGATACATATAGACACACACAAACACACAACATACACGGAGATACACACAGCCATACACACAGTATAAGGCCTCCCTGGGCATTTTGAGGGAAGCTCCATGGGCTGTGTCTATCTGTGTCTGTGTGTGTATATTTGTGTGTCTGTCTGTGTGTGTTTTCAACCAGCCCCCTTCACTTTGGGGTAAAAGATGAACAGAGGGTCAGGCTCTAAGACACCAGATGATAGAGACCTCAGGTCTTTATAATGAATAGTGAGTTGCTTTTAAGAGACACTCCTCTTGGGGCGCCTGGGCAGCTCAGTCGGTTAAGTGTCCGACTCTTGATTTTGGCTCAGGTCATGCTCTCAGGGTTGTGAGATTAAGCCCCCTATGTTGCTCAAGCCCCCCCCTACATGCTCAGCAGGGAGTCTGCTTGAGGATTCTCTCTCTCCTTCTCCCTCTGCCCCTCCCCCCTCACACACTCTCTCTCAAATAAAAATAAAGAAATTTTAAAGAGAGAGAGAAACACTCATCTTCTACTCATGTGCCTTCCAAAAAAATCATCTGAATCCTGCTCCCTAAAGAAAAAAGATAGGATTTGAGTGGTGATCAGTATCTCAGAAACTCCAGTGTGGAAGAGATGGCAACAGGCACCGAGACTTCGTGAGAGACCAAGGGCGGAGAGGGACAGCGGTGGGACCCGAGGAGCTGGGTTCATTTCGGCCATGGTGGGGGGCAGGGGGCTCTCGAACTTCTGCAGCCACAGCTTCTTGACCTTGAGTGCCCTTAGAAATCACCTGACAAGGTTGCTAAATATGTGAATTCCTAAAAGATTCTGACAAAGACCAGGAATCCGATTTTTCACTGAGGGCTCCGCATGGGAGTCTGATGTGGGTGATGTGTGGGCCAGCATTTGGGAAGCTGTTTGGCTTCTCATGGGTTAGCTCAGAATAACACCTTCCCTGGGTTGCTTCTGGGGCATCCGTAGGGAGGAAGAGAGACCCTTGACGTCAAACCGTGGAGAGAACTCCAAGTGCTCTTGGACTGTAGCCTCCTTCCATGCGTACAGCATCTATCACGCCCCATGAAAGCTTCCATGGGCCCCACTAAAATGGTCCAGATTCTTCACTACATGTTCAGGGGTTGTAGGCACAGAGTCTTTGGTCATTTCTCTGTTACTCTCTGTATTCTTTTTTTTTAATTTAAGATTTTATTTATTTATTCGACAGATCACAAGTAGGCAGAGAGGCAGGCAGAGAGAGAGGAGGAAGCAGGCTCCCCACTGAGCAGAGAGCCTGATGCGGGGCTCGATTCCAGGACCCTGAGATCATGACCCGAACCGAAGGCAGAGGCTTAACCCACCGAGCCACCCAGGCGCCCCTACTCTCTGTATTCTAATGTCCATTATCTTCTGTACTTGTTTTTTTCTCTATTTTTCCCAAAGTCAAATGCTTCCTTTGCATTTTGGGTTCTAGGTGGTACTTGTCAGCCATGTCTCAATTTGGTTGCGTTTCTCTTCAACAGATTCTTTCTGAGCTCGTCCTCTGTCAGTCTCCTCAGAAACCGTCACTCCCAGAGACAGAGCTGTCTGTAGAGAGGTTTGCAAGAGATGTGGCACACCCCCAGCCATACAGAGACCCCAGTGCGACTTCACCGGGGTCTGAGGACTTGTCCTAGCATGGGTCACAGGTGCTTTTTCTCCTGCCTGCCCCTGCACTCACTGCTTTCCTACTGTCTCTGACCCTGGGTTGAGTTGATACCACCCATCACTAGCCTCTCAGCGCGGGACATGGGGCCACATCTTCAGGGGGGCCTTTGCAACAACCCCAAAGGAGCTGCCCGGAAAGAGTCTTAGACCACACTTCAGTTCTTCCCTTTGCAAACCCCCCAACGCACGGTACACACACATCGTCTGTGTTTAATAGAATTCTCCCCTTTTCCTCTTGTTCTAATGCAAACCCACTGTACTGCCTGCTCTCACATGTCAGCCAGCGAACAGGCTGAAATAAACATTTGCTGAATGGACAAGTCAATGAATGAGTGAATGAAACTGATAGAAGAGTCACTAATGTAATATCTAAGTGTTGAGTTGTGTGGGGTTAGGGTGGGGATAGAGACCACCATAAACTCCCCCAAGAGTGCCCTGGATTCTAGTGCAAAGAATAAACGGCACTGTGGGCTAGTTACATGTGAACTGTGTAATAGTCCCATGCTTTAGGTTATTGTCTTTTTTTTTTTAAAGATTTTTATTTTTTTTGGAGGGTGGAAGGAATAAAAATGAGTAAGACTTCCTCACCTTTATGAAATCATTGTCTCAAAAGAAGACGAATCCATAGGCAAATATAATATTCTGTAACATAAGGTTCTGTTTTATTGTGTTTATTCCAGGAAAAAGTGATTTTCCTCACAACATCATGAGATTGGAAAATGATTTTGAAGACTCTATTCATACTAGACACCTACTAGAACACTCCCACGGGAGGAGGTTCATGCCTGAGTCACTGAAAACTTGAAGAGGCAGATGGAGCTAATAACGAGAGCTGGAATATTCTATGGGCGCAGGGTTCGCTCTCCATGGCTGCCATGCAAGAGAGCTGTGAAGTGGGAAGGGAGGCTGTCATTGTATAGGCTAGATCTCAGGGCTAAAGGATACTGCAAATGTTATAAAACAAGATTTGAGGAGAGCCTGGGTGGCTCAATCGGTTAAGTGTCCGTCCGGCTCAGGTCATGATCTCAGAGTCGTGAGATCGAGCCCAGCATCAGCCCTGCCTCAGGCTTCACACTCAGGGGCGCCTCTGTTTGAGATTCTCTCTCCCTCTCCTTCTGCACCTCCCCGTGCTCTCTTGCTCTCTCTCTCTCTAAAACTAAATAAACCTTAATAAATAAATAAATAAATAAAAAGGAAGTTTTGCTATAAACCTTGGTTTGGAAGCGGATGTTGAGGCAGCATCTCGAAGTTGGCAAAACCCTCCAGCTTGTTAGAAGTGCGGGATCTCAGGTCCCCTTCTAGAGACACAGAATTAGAACATGCATTTTTAGCAAGATCTTCAGGTGAGTGACATGTACATAAGGGCTTCTGCAGTGCTGGTCTATGTCTGAAGGGAAGATATAGCCTAAGATAGATTTGGAAAATCTAGATCTGGAAAGAAGGTATGATCCAGGACATAACTGAAAAGAAGACAGAGGGTAGAAATAAGGGTTGGAGGGGAGGGAACATGTGAACATATTGCTATAAAAGGCTGTCTGGAGGATGAAGCCATCTTGTGTCACGTAAACCTCTTCACTGCATTTTCTGAGATCCTGATGGTCTGAAGTCATCTGTTTAAAGAACTATCAGAATAGCTAACATATGGGGCGCCTGGGTGGCTCAGTGGGTTAAACCTCTGCCTTTGGCTTAGGTCATGATCTCAGGGTCCTGGGATCGAGCCCCACATCGGGCTCTCTGCTCAGCGGGGAGCCTGCTTCCCCCTTTCTCTCCACCTGCCTCTCTGCTTACTTGTGATTTCTCTCTGTCAAATAAATAAATAAAATCTTAAAAAAAAAAAAAGAATAGCTAACATATTATATGGTGCCAGACACTCTTTAATGCACTTTGTCTAATTGATAATTGATAATTTTGAAATTGATAATTTCAGTTCAATAATTTTGAAATTGATAATTTTGATAATTGAAAATTGATAGTTTTATCCTCACAACCCATAAGGTGGTGACTAATGTTCTCCCCATTGCACAGATGAGAAAACTGAGGTGTTGGGGCGAAGTCACCCCCTCAAACCCATGTGACCCACAAGACCCAGAACCAGGCTTTAAACCTAGGGGGTGCTATCCCTAACTAGTTTTTTATGGCCATGCTCTTACGCCTCTTAAGATCTTAAGCTGTTTGTACTTGCTTTTTGTTCTCCTTGTTTTCCTTGGAGTGTTTCATTTTGTTTGTTTAAGATAACCGTCCTAACTCTACTGTTCCAAGGAAAAAGAAGGGAAGGTACTGGTGTGTTCTGGGCCATTCATACTCCAGCTTCTTGCCCTCCCACCAGTCACAAATTGGCAGGCTCTGGGCTGGATTCAGTGCACTCTGCTTTGCCCTAAGTGTTTTAAAACTCAGACATTTGCACATGTAAATCTGCATATTCACCTTGCTTGCTCCAGATGGCCGCAGTACCTACCACTCCCTAAGGTCTCATACCTGGCTGCTTTGTTGGTTCCTACTCTGCCTCCCTGAAATGACATCTTTCCTGTTTTGCCCCCTCCTCCAAGCTGTGAGCTCTGGGAGAATGTGTGTCTCTCTGAGGCATCTGTGTTACTTTCTGAGCCCAGCGCCACGCCTGGGGTGGGGGAGCTGTCATCAATGCTTCTCAGCCCGGGCACCGTTGTGTGGGAGCAAAATGGAGAGGAGAGGGAAGCAGAGGCCCAGAGGAATGGCAGGGAGGGGAGAGCAGAGGACTCACCACGGGAATCCTAGACTCTGCGTGGGAGGCTCTTGTGAAATGACAATAAATCATAGTGATCCAGACACAAATCCTTGCTTTGGAGCAAGCTGGTGGGAAAGCCCTCTCATCTTTGAGTCAAAACCCATGCAGTCCTCCATGGAAACGTGCCATGTTATATCAAGGAGCTGACTTCTTAATAAGCGAATTCATTTCTACTATAATATTCTCTCCTTCATTCACCATCTGTCCCTTTGAGTGTGAGTTCACGGATCCCTTCCAAGACATTCACAGGTTTTGAAGTGGGATAAATGCGCGAAAAAAAACGTTTCACCAACCAGGAGGGCTGTTCTGTTCCCTACCATCCCCCGTGCCAACTAACATGTTCTTACCTGATCTCTGCTTCTCAGAAGCAGGAGTATTCCTGACTCATGGATGCAACACTGCAAAGGACTTTTTAAGGGAATTTGGTCATGTTCTCTTTAAAGAAAGTACCAGTAAAGCTGGTTCCACTGTGGTTTACTGTCGGAAAGACCAAAGCCTCCATCTTGTCGTTTGGTTTCTGGAATATAGTTACAGTAATAACAGATTTAACATGATTGGTGATGCACAGCTAAGTTCAAAAACTGAATCTTCGCTTCAATGCAAGTGATTATTTTAGTCCATTTAGAGAATTCTGTAAGTATATTAAATATTCTTGTGGCTCGTGTTTTCTACCAGGAAATGTCCAAAGGGAAAAATCAAGAGTCAGATTATCATTTCTGGAAGGAAGAAAACTGAACCTGTAGTTGGACACTTAGACCTTAATTGAGACTTAAGCATGAAATGGGTCATTTCTCTCCGTCTCTGAGTCTCCTTCCTTCTCTCCCTTCTGCGTTCTCCTCTCTCTCACTCTCAAATTATATCTCGCTTAACTAAGCATTAAACTGTGAATTTGTTAACATATATGCAACTTAGTTTTATCCTTCTTCAGGTTCCTCTGCTGTAGCTGTGCTCTTATGCTTTCCTGTGTCACCCTCGACATGAATGGCCTCATCGTGCTGTCCTGGGTCACTTGTGGGTCACTTGTTTCTGTCCGTACTTGGAGTCGTTTCAAGGGATTTCCTGTTTGTTTTCTCAAGTGGCATGTTAATCTCTCTGAAAAGGAAGGATATTTTCTAAAAATAACAATGGGAATGGACCATCCCATTTAAAAAAAAAAAAAAAAAGAAGCCTAACATTTTATTTATTTACTTGAGAGACAGAGCATGAGCTGGGAGAGGAGCAGAGGGAGAGGGAGGAGCAGACTCCCCACAGAGCACAGATTCCCAACACGTGGCTCAACCCCAGGACCCCGAGATCATGACCTGAGCTGAAATCAGCTTTTTTAAAAAATTTTTATTTATTTATTTGACAGACAGAGATCACAAGTAGGCAGAGACGCAGGCATTGAGAGAGAGAGAGGAGGAAGCAGGCTCCCCGCTAAGCAGAGAACCCAATGCGGGGCTCGATCCCAGGACCCCGGGATCATGACCTGAGCTGAAGGCAGAGGCTTTTAAACCACTGAGCCACCCAGGCGTCCTGAAATCAGATGCTTAACAGACAAAGCCACCCAGGTGTCCCCAAGAATACCCTGTTTTTAAGTAGTCCATTTCGTACTTGTTCCGGAACCATGCGTTATAAATTTCCAAGTTAATTCAACAGGACCAATATTTTGCAATAAGTGAGTTCTTAATCACACAATTCTGAGACATTTGAATAATTTAATTTTCACTTATTTTCATATTCTTTAGGGACATGTGTTTCCTTGTGATCTACGTCTCCAGTAATCACGATCTTCCTCATCCTCGTCCTCGGGCACCTACTCGCAGGACCCGTAGCATTTCTAAAACCCTTCCAGATGCTTACGCTCACCTGACATCCAAGAACCCTGTGAAGCAGGTGCTATGATTTCCATTTCTTGGAGAAGTTGAGATGCAGCAAGGGAAAGGGATTTATATGGGGCAAGTGGCAAGTGACAGCACTGAGATTTTGTTTTTAAGATTTTATTTATTTATTTGAGAGAGAGAGAGAGAGTGCGCACCAGCAGGAGGAGGGGCAGAGGAGGAAGCAGGCTCCCTGCCGAGCAGAGAGCCCAGATGCAGAGCTGATCTCAGGACTCTGGGATCAAGACCTGAGCCGAAGGCAGTTGCTTATCCGACTGAGCCACGAAGGTGCCCCAGGGCTGAGACTTCGAAGTGAGGCCTCCTGGGTGCTTCCTTGCATGGGAGAGTGTGGAGATGGATCTACGGATATACAGGTAAGTAGACTCTGTTCCTGCCATTTACATCATCCAGATAGCCTTGGACCGGCTACCCAACCTCTTTGTGCCTCCCTCCTCATGTGTAAAATGGAAATAATGATGAATACATTGGGGGCGACTGGGTGGCACAGTCGGCTGAGGGTCCAACTCCTGATTTCAACTCCTGCCATGCTCTCAGGGTTGTGAAATCAAACTCCTCTTCAGGCTCTCCCCGACTCCCTGTGCGCTCACTCTCTCTCTCTCTCTCTCTCTCAAATAAATAAATAAAAACTAAAAAAAAAATAATAATAATGCGTACATTGCAGAGTCATTATAAGGATAAAGTAAGCTGACACAAGTAAAACACGTAATACTGCGTGGAAAGCACCATGCATTTGCCTCTCATGAAGCTGTCACTGCGAGTGAAGGTTCTCTGCGAGTCACTATCCACACCAGAGTCATGGGATAGGGTGTCTGTTTTTAAATGACTGGGAAGGAAGAAAACTCAGCAGGTATTCTGGATATCGGTTTTCCTTAGCGCTCATCAAAATACCACCCCGGCTAGAAGTAGCCCTGGTGTGGGATTCAAATGTTTTAAAAGCTGGTGAGAGTATCCTGTCCATTGTTCATGGAAATAGCGTGTAGAGTAGGTGGAAAGAGGGTCCATTACCGCAGGGCTCTTATCTCTTGCAAGGTTAAGAAGCTCTCTGTCTCTCCTAGAATCATCATTAGTCAGTGAAATAAAGGGCGACAATAGCTTACAGCTCCACTTCAATCTTCCCACAAAAAAAAAAAAAAAAAAAGTTGAATCTGATAAGGGAAAATGCTAACATATTTCAAAGCTTCCATTAGATAATTCAAAAAGAGTTTAGGTTTCTTTGTTTCTCTTAAATTATTCACAACATAAATCTTTGAAATATTTAAACTCCTTTCTCCAGTAGTTAAAGGAGAATGCTGATGCATGCCCCAAAGAGACAGATCGATGGATGCTTGGGTTTGGGTTGGGGAAGCAGGGGTGGGGGGCGCGGGGAGTAGGAGTGGAGGCTGGAGCAGGCGGAAATGGCCTCCGATAGAACCATCAAAGGCTTTCATTCTGCACGCTCTGCTTTCTGGAACCAGGAAGGTTTTCCTTTTGAGATCAAGGTTTTAACAAATGGGATTTATTTTTTTCTCATGTTGTTCTCAAGGAAGCGCCTTTAACAAAACACAAGCAAACATGTGAAGAAGGGGAAACGTCCTCCTAGGAGCAAATGAAAAGTCGCTCATTAGCAAAACACCAGGGCGCTACTATCTAGACGCGAGTGCAGCTGGCACCGATTCTGAGAGGAGAATGATTCATTACCATGGTTACTGATGCCCGAAATATTACCTTCTGCAATCAGCACACACAAAGATCCTTTAAAGAGAGTGTAAAAATTAGAGCACTGTAAACAATTAGTGAAAATTGCCAACGGGCATGGAGGCTGAACTCACACAATGCTGCTTTCAGGGTAGAAAAACAGAGGAGTGCACCACTGCTGCACCAGCACTTCTTGCTGAAGACAGAAAAAAAAAAAAAAAAAGACACTCATGTTCAGGGAGTGAGCTGAAGGCCCCGCCAACAAACGTTTCTGAACAAATTTGTTATCATCCCAACAACGTTTGAGAAAGACCTATCCGATTGGTAATATCTGCATGATCGAGTTCTGGTTTGTTAAATCCACAGTCAATTTTTTTAAGTTTTTCTTTTTTTAATTAATAAAGCTTAGTTTTACACCAGTTGGAAGTTCGCAACCAAACTGAGCAGAAGGCGCAGAGATTTCTAATGCACCCCCTCTTCCTACATTTGTACAACGCCCCTCACTATTAACATCCCCCTTGCCAGAGTGCTATGTTTATTATATAATTGATGCACTTATGAAAAAAATTGATAGGGGCACCTGGATGGCTCAGGCAGTACAGCGGTTGCCTTCAGCTCAGGTCATGATCCAGGGGTCCTGGGATCGAGTCCTGCATCAGGCTCCCCGCTCAACAGGAAGCCTGCTTCTCCCTCTCCCTCTGCCCATACCCCCGTCCATGCTGTCTCTCTCTCTCACTCTCATTCAGATAAATAATATCTTAAAAAAAAAAAAAAAGAAAAGAAATTGATGGACACGGACACATTACTACCCAAAGTGCACAGTTCCCATTAATGTTCACTCTGGTATTGCACACGCTATGGTGTTGGACACATGTATAATGACACACACGTGTACCATTAGAGTACCATACAGATTATTTACCCTGCTCTAAAATTGCCTGTGCTCTGCCTACTCCTTCCTCCCCAACCCCACTCTCCCAACCCCTGGGCAACCATCCACCCCTTCCCTGTCTCCGCAGGTTTGCCTCTTCCAGAAGGTCATATAGTTGGAATCGTACAGTATGTAGCCTTTTCAGACTGGCTTCTGTCACTTAGTAATAAGCATCTGTCTTTTCATGGCCCAATAACTCATTTTTGTTTAGTGCTAAATAATATTCCATTTTCTAGTCGTACCGTCTTATTTGTCCATTCGCCTACTGAAGGACAGCTTGGTTGCTTCCAGGGTCTGGCAACTAGGCAGAGAGCTGCCATAAATATGTGTGCAGGTTTTTCTGTGGACAGAAGTTTTCAACTCCTTGAGGTGAAAACCAAGGAATGCAATTGCTGAATCATATGGAAGAGTATATTCATTTTGTAAGAAACTGCCCAGCTGTCTTCCAAAGTGGTCGCACCATCTTGCATCCCCACCAGCAACAAATGAGAGGCCCCCCACGGGTCAGTTTTTGCAGTATTTTGGAAAATGCACTGTTTTCTAATGCTGCAATAGTACAGTCCAGTGCTGTTGCTTCTTAGTAACAAGAAAGGAATAAAGAAGTTCAGGGAAAGGAAGTCTGGTTGCTAACTGACAACAGTTTCCCTTCCAACTGCAGTGGATTATTTCCCATGTCCAGAAATAGGAAACTAGATTGACTTCCATAAAAAAGCTTTGACTGAGTGGATGAGTCATTCCCATGCATATTTTACTCTATTTAAAGAATGTCAACACCATGAGGCTATACATGGGTTCATAAACTCTAGGCCAAACTCAGCAAATCCCAAAGCCCCACCCTGCCCTGTGAAAATGGCTGCAGTAAAAACTTGATCATTCAAAAGTCTGATTTCCATCTTGATAGTTGAACACAATGAATTGAAATGTATCCTCTGCACCATAATTGCTTCATAAGAAGGTTGCTAAATCAATTGGTAGTATAAACAAGACAATAACTTGTAAGAAGCAAGTGCTTTTGCATTTTGTAACGTAATTTGCAAGGTCAATTAAAATGTTCGTGTTGGTTTTTTCTTTTAAGATTTTTTTATTTATTAATTTGACAGAAAGAGATCACAAGTAGGCAGAGAGGCAGGCAGAGAGAGAGAGAGGAGGGAGCAGGCTCCCTGCCGAGCAGAGAGCCCAACATGGGACTCAATCCCAGGACCCTGAGATGATGATCCGAGCCAAAGACAGAGGCTTTAACCCACTGAGCCACCCAGGGGTCCCAGTTAAAATGTTCATGTTTATCATCTGTTCTGTAAAGAAAGAAATTTATTCATACTTTATTGGCCACCAGTATGGTCTCAAGTGGATGAGATTTCCTAAATACATACATATATACATTCTATACATACATAAACAGAAACAGAGATAGAGATATAATGTGATCTCTACATGAGCATAGATTTTTTTTGGGGGGGTATATTGTCCATTGTTTTATCCCAACTAAAAAATGCTAGCCCAAAGATGGCTCTATCTATATAGTCTTCTAATACCGACATTGTCTTCAAATACACATATACACACACCCCTGCGTGCCTGTATACATGAATATGAAGGCTCTCTCGTCTTTTGAATTTGAAGGGTTGTTGACAGATCTTTGTGAGTTTTCTCCGTCTGAGTGCATGAGCTCCATGAAGCTCCTTGAAGGTAAGAACCGCGTTTCATAGTTCTGCGTATTCCTTAGTCTCATCAGATTCTTTCTCTTAGCTTCTCCAATTTGATTCTGGTCCGCTGGGTCCTGGTCTGGGCCTGTGGGTTCCTTCTGCTTCACCCCAGATCTTGTATCTCCAAACCCAGTTGGAAAGGGCCCTTGCTTCTTTGCTTCGCTCTGATGTACTTCTTGTAACTTCCAAAGAGTAACCAAAGATGGCATAACTAGCTTTTCCACGGTGCTGGTGGCTGGTATTCAATTATGTACTACTGACAGCTAATAGGGAACAAAGTTAGTTGGCAGGTAAGATCCTTTGCACACCAATGCATGGTCAAAGCCTGGAGACTGGCTCTATCAATGGGCGGGCGTACCAGCATGGTAGCTCTCCAAGCGGAAGGGCCTGGTACAGCAGCAATTACACCTTGATTTTTTTTTCCCTTTAGAAGAACTGCACCTGTTCCTGAGATAAACAGGCCCTGCTTACAGTCATGTGTTTGCCTGGACTCTGCAGCAGAGAGGTTAAGGACAGGTATAAGAGTTATAACAAGCAGCTTTACAGATCCAGGCTGATGGGGGCTTCCCAGATCTCTCACAACGTGAGGCTAGGGCTTGGCTTGCGTGGAGTCCCTGTAGGGATCCTCATGTCTCTGCCTCCGGAGAGTATCCAGAACAGTTCCGCCTCATGAAGAAATCTGAGAACAAAGAAAATTCCCAGTCCTACTCTTCTTCCTCAGTAGATAGCCTGATGGAGTAGACAAGAGAGCTGGCTTGTAGCCTGTCACAGATAGATTAATGTCTCTGCTCTGTTACTTACTACCTGCATCATTTTAACCTCTTTGAGTTTGACTTTCTGTGGCTGTTGAACAGCAGAAGGAATCACCCCCCCACCCCCCATCAGAAGCTTGTGACGAAGACTGGCTGCCAGTGAGTAGAGAGTGTAGAGTCCACAGGAAGGCCCTAACGATTTCGTTGTAACTCTTCTGGGACGTGTCATAACAGATTCTCCTATAAAATGTTATGATCATCCTAACCGGCGCCACGTGGGCTACCTCCATTCACTCCTCCCGCCCCCACCCCCAGCAGACCTTAGCCCTTTGACCCATCTCCAGGGGCCGATGCAGTTCCATGATGCAACAATGTGAAATATGTATTTCAGTGGAGATTTGATGAGGATTCTGTAGATATGTCTCAGTATCCAACATACAGCAGAAACAATAAATTCCCCCATTAAACACCTCAGTTCTTTCTTCAAAAGTTTCCCTTGACTGTAATCAACCTCACGTCTTCTCTTTCTCTTGAAACACGGGGTTTTAAAGGGTTCTAAAGAAGCTAGGGTTCTTTAGAACACAGGATGCTAAAGACCTGGCTTGACCCCCTGAGGCCTCCAGCCCTACCCTCAGTTTCATGTCTCCCACTGCCAAGCACAGGGCTGCGGGTCAGCAAATCCCTGCCTGACTCAGCAGCGGGAGTGGATTTGAAGCCCCCAACTGGGACTTGATCAGTTCTCTCCAGGGGTTCTCCTGTCTCCTGTCCTCCCGGGAGGAAGAAACACAAGGCAACTCCAGTGTGAGACATGAGGAGTTTCATTCACACTTTTTCTGGGGCGGCTCAAGTTTACACCTCTGAGGGGTTCAGGGCTGCCCAGGATTCCTTCAGTCCTCCATGTTTCCCCTGGGCTTTGAGCCAGACAATTGGTTTTTCTGGCCCATCCTGCTCTGGTGCTTTTTTTTTTTTTCCAACTACAATACAAACTTTTATTTAAATAAGGGAGGAAAAAAAACTATTGTACAAATATTACTCTTCAGATGCAGTGAAGAGCCATGGGTGTAGGTGCTTAGCTCTATAAGGAAGAGCCATGGGTGTAGGTGCTTAGCTCTATAAGGAAGTGCTTCTATAGATTTTTAGGCTTAGAGATGATACCATCTGGATACCTTTGCTTGAACCGGGCAACCACATCTGGGTCTAATAGGTGAATCCCATCCAGTTGGTTTCCAAGGGTGATCCAGTTGGGCTGCACATTGTGTGGTCGTCCAAATAACTCAATCTTGCGAGTGCCAGGGGATAGTCTCTCAATCATGCCATAGATTTCATCTGGTTTATGACTGGTAGAACGAACCTCAGCTATGATCACATTGCAATCCAGACCTTGGTTGAAGCCTTGGGGATTTCCTTTGACACCAACCAAGCAGTGTTCCTTCCCATGGTTCAACCAGTGACCTGTACAGCCTGTCCGAATGATGCGCTGCAGTTGATTTGTCTTCACCCAGATAATTTCATCTACCCGTTCGTAACCCCAGAGGTTCAGACTCTCTCTGCCCAACTCCATGGCCCTGCCTGTGACCCAGAGGAAGAGAAAGCCATCATCCTGCAGTACTGGTATGTTGAGCCTGCGCATCTCATCATCTGTCAGGGTCCCATAGGGCAGCTCCATGTGAATATCCCAGGGTGGGTCAGCCATCACAACTGCAAACTTGCCCAAGATACTGACGTCCAAGTAGCGGATATCACAACAGATCCACTGAGGAGGGAAGAGTCGATCTGCATTGGAGTCCCCTCCAACACTCTGTGTAAGAGCAAGCTCTTGGCTAGGTGTATGGTCTTTGCTCCCAGGAGCCTCAGAATCCATGCAAGCATCAATTTCATAGTGAACGTATTTGCAGGTGTCCATGTGGAAACATGTGTTAAGGAAAGAGCAGTCACCTAAT
This sequence comes from Mustela putorius furo, assembly GCF_011764305.1. Classification (NCBI taxonomy): domain Eukaryota; kingdom Metazoa; phylum Chordata; class Mammalia; order Carnivora; family Mustelidae; genus Mustela; species Mustela putorius. Next base: position 5,653,937 of record NW_025422171.1, read on the forward strand.
GATTCATCAGTGTGTTTATTGATAATTCGTCTGAAGTGCAGCTTGCGGCAGGGCTGGTCAGCATCACTGGCTTTCATGCACTCCTCCTTGGTTCCATAGTCACAGAACTCCTGTACTTGGGCCCGACCTCGTGATCGAAACTTTTCAACAATGGACTGTTCCTTGGCTGTTGTTGTGTTTAATAGCTCTAGGATCTCCTGACTGACCTTCTTGCTCTGTTGTTCCTTAGTAGACTCTTGGTTCAGAAGGCTCTCTATCTCCAGATCAACATCCGAGGCAGCATGTTTCCTCGATTTCTTGGTTGGCTCCTTGGCTGCTTCTGATGCTGAAGAGGCCAGGCCAGAGGCCAAAGAGCTAGCAAAGGCAGCTACTGTGGCTGAGTTCTGCTCTGCACGCCGCTTCTGCCCTGTGATAGTCCCTGTTACCTCCCCAGGGCCCTTCTTTTCTGCCACAGCGCCCATCATGGCAGAGAGTTTGGAATGATCAGCATAGGTCACAAGAGTGGGATGTGCGTCATCTTGTAAGAGACCTCGTTTTACCTCAATCAGCTCCTGAGCTGCAAACTTCTGTAGGAGGCTTTCTACCCCATCTTGAGTGGCAGGGGCATCTGGCGTGGAGATGGCAAGACGGATGGACACAGCATCAGTGGGCAATGTTAAGGCCAGATCAGAGAGGTGGTGTAGCAATTTCTTCTCTAATTCAGGGTCTGTAGCTAGCTCAGGAACTGCTGAAGCTGTGCTGGGCTTAGGGCCACCAGAAGTGGGTGCAGTAGGCAACGGGCTGTCACTGTGGAAGGTGGGAGACAGTGCTGCCTCTGGATTTCGTAGATCCAAGTGCCCGGAGTCCTGCTTCCGCCTCCGCTGCAACCTCTCTCGCAGCGAGTCTAGCTGCTTTTTGTGTCCGACATCCTAGTCTCTCAGCTGGGACACCTCTCGAATCAAGCGCGGTGGACTAGCACCTCCCAGCCCCGGCAGCATGAAATCTCCAACTCTCACGCGGACACCCCCGGGCTCTGCTCTGGTGCATTTTTAGGGGGTATTGGAGATGTCCAAATCCACCCCCGACCCGCAATCAGTCATGATATAAGGCGAACCAGAGTACAAGGCCCTTGACTTCCTGGGAGTAAGCAAACAAAACAGATGGTTTCTAGGCAGACCAGACTTTGCCTTCTTTCAGCCTCTGCCCTGGCTTACCTCCCTAGTCATGCCCTGTAGGCCTGGATCCCACCTCCTACCTTTCTGTGTCTGGTAGGAGGTAGACTATAAGCTTTCCTGCTTGGTGTTTGAATCCTTAATTCCCCAACTTGCCACTTGGCAAGTTCACTTTACCTCTCTGAGTCTCAGTCTCCCCACCTGTAAAACTTGGATGGTATTACCTGCCTCAGAGGATTAGGGTAAGATCTAGCATCTCAAACAACACACATTCCCAACAGAGTGACTATTTGGTCCTGATCTGGGCAGAGCTGAACTGGGAGTTCCTGTAACTGTCTGATTGGCTTCATGATGAGGGTCAGTTGAAGGGGCCTGACTACCTTCCTCAGAGGCTGACCCCATCACACTGGAGCCACATTCCTTCCTATGAGCCTGGACATGGCTTCTCATTCTTAACATCCTTTGCTTTCCTCAGATAGGAAAAACACACCAGTGGTTCTAAGTTGGGGCAATCTTGTGACCCCCCGCCCCTCACCCCTCCGGTCAGGGACATTTGGCAATGTCTGGAGACATTTTTGCTGTCACACTAGGGGTGGATGGGGTGCCACCTGCATCTGGTGAGCGAGACCAGGGATGTTGCTAAACGTCACACAGGACAGCCCCACAACAAAAAGTTATCCCACCCAAAATGTTGATAGCATTGAGGCAGAAAACTCCAAAACAGACCCTGTCTCCAGAACGGATGTGATCATAGATAAAAGTGATATTTCTTATTAAATGAGGTAAACAAGTTGTGGGAGACAACTTTGTAAAAAGTATGCCTGCGGACAAATTCTCTGAAAAGAAAAACAAGAAAGTATGATCTCAGACGATTCTCTTACATTTTAAATCTTCCTATAAGGTGGTTTGGGCCAAGCAAAGGAAAGAAATGAATTGTCCCAGAGTGTGGCACAAAATTCAGTAATTTAAATAAGATAACCAGCACTTGGAAACTCACTGACCTTCAAATTCTCTCCGCTCACCCGGTGGGCCAATATGTCCACACCCAAAGCACTTTGAAAATGCATGAGATAGATTCACAGGAAGAGAAATCAACAGAGAGGCAAGAAAATCCATCCATGTGAAAATAATTTAAGTAGGGTTTTTACTATTCATTTAATTTTTACTTCATTGTTCACTAAACCAGAAAATGACAGCAATCGCCATGACTGGTTAGGTCACTTGGGACAAAAAAAAAAAAAAAAAAAAAAGATCTGGTTTGAATGACTTTTTAAAAAAAAAAAAAATTTTTTTCCCCCTAGAAACTGTTTGACCTGCCAGGTCATTAAAAACTGTCAAGGCAATCTATGTGCAAAACAGAACCAAAGCAGAACAGTAGGTCAGAGGAAAAAAAGCAAGCACTTAAAATATCGTTCACATTATTGTTTCTATAATGACAATGGGAAAAAAAATAGGACATTTACAACAAAATGAAGTGGCTGAACATCAGAAGACACCCTAAAACTGAGGTGGATAAAGACTCCCAACACAAAAGGCTAATCAGGACAAGACATTTGAAAGTTCTATTCAGTAAAGGCTGAAGAATGGCTCAGCTCCCAAAACACTATTAAAGAACTACTTATACCCCACATTTCTTATTAGCTGGGTGTGTGAAACACAAGAAGTATTCTCAGTCACTGTCAGCATGGTGGGATGATTTGCATGTGATTTGCATACAATCTTTTCGCAGGCGATTATGGCATTCACAGGTCTGAACTTTTTATTTTTTCAAAGGAGGATCCACTGACTACCGGTGTGGACTTCTTTCAAATATATTAGTTACGGCAGCTTTTGTTGTTTCTGCCCCCAACCACTGGATGATTGCAGGCTTACAGATTGTCCTTTTGATTTATATATTAACACTCTGATCAATGCAAGGAAACATGAAAATCTAACCTTTAATCTTTGAGATGGTTGAGCTAGAATGAGCTTGGTTCCCTACTAGGAAATGCCAAAGTCATGAAATTACAAGCTACATTATTTATGAAAGAGGACTGTGTCTTGACAAAAACCAGCTTTAAGGCAGACTTCTGTAATGGGTACAGATTATTTGATCTGCCCATTCTATCCTGTCTAGTCTTGCTGTCTTACTGTAATAATCTGTTTATTTATTTATCGATTCATTTATGCCACACTCCACAAATATTTCCAGGAAGCACACACATACAAATACCACACACACACTACACACACACAGAATACTTGAGGAGCTAAAGCTAAGGAAAAAGAATGAAGCCAGGGAGAGATTAGAACATAGAATATATGCCATTGGTGTTATGAATTCCCGGTGACTACAGCTTTGGTCCCAGGTTTCTTAACAGCCCAAGCAAAAAGCACACCCCAATTATTACAAGGTTGGCAGAAAAAAGAGAGTGGTTTAATTGCTGAGTGTTTCTTAACTGTGAAACCTGAGTGAAAATTCTCTCTTGTGCCTTGTGCTGGCAATTTCTTTCTTTCTTTTTTTAAAGAGATTTTGTTTATTTATTTGACACAAAGAAAGAGAGAGAGAGCAAGCAGGCAGAGTGGCAGGCAGAGGGAGAGAGAGAAACAGGCTCCCAGCCGAGCAAGGAGCCCGATGTAGGACTTGATCCCAGGACCCTGGGATCATGACCCCAGCTAAAGGCAATCGCTTAACCAACTGAGCCACCCACAGGGTCCCTGATGGCAGTTTCTTGAGGGATTTGCTAAATAATTGTAACACTCATGTTTTCAGTTTCACTATTTTCTGCACTTACCTGTAGTGTTTTTTTTTTCCTTTAAGACTTTATTTTTGGGACGCCTGGGTGGCTCAGTTGGTTAAGCGGCTGCCTTCGGCTCAGGTCATGATCCCAGCGTCCTGGGATCGAGTCCCACATCGGGCTCCTTGCTCAATAGGGAGCCTGCTTCTCCCTCTGCCTCTAGCCTGCCACTCTGTCTGCCTGTGCTTGCGCTCTGTATCTCTTTCTCCTCTCTCTCTCTCTCTAACAAATAAATAAAAATCTTAAAAAAAAAAAAAAAGACTTTATTTTTGCGAAAGAAAGAGACAGTGTGTGCACCAGCATTGGTGGGGGATGGGCAGAAGGCAAAGCAGTCTCCCAGCTGAGCAGGAAGCCCGATGTGGTATTTGATCCCAAGACCCTGGGATCATGACCTGAGCCAAAGGCAGATGCTTAACCAACTGAGACACCCAGGTGCCCCTGTATTGTTTTCAAAATATGTAACAGAACACAATTTTGAAAACTCCCTGCCCTAGAGGAATTCACACATGTGCATGAGGAAGCATGCTTAAGGGGACTTGTCACAGCACTGTCGTACAGAAACAAAATAAACGTTCATCATTAAGAGAATGGATACATTTTGATGTATCCATACATCAGCATACAGTATAGCAGTTGAAATAAATGGATGAATTAGATCTATGTTATGAACATGGATAAATCTCAAAACCACTGAATTAAAAAAGCGAGTTAGAATATGATAAAGGTTTAAATCTCCTTGAATAATACTATACAGTATCTGTAGAAACATATAATTAACAAAAACACATAAACATGGATGGCAAGGGTGCAGGACAACTTCAGGATAGTGATTCTCTCTGGGATAGCAGAGAGGAATATGGTGGTCATTACATTGAACTTCACATGGGGATGCATGGTGGCAGAAGCTTTCAGGGTGTCGGCAAGACTGGCTTGCTTGCCTGCTTTGCTTCTTTCTTCTTTGCTTTTTTTTTTTTGGTATAGAGAAATAACTGTATTTCATACTGTGGCACAGTAGACATATAATCAGCATTATTTCCTAGAGTGTGCAACATGTAAATTATTCACTTTAAAAAAATTGAGAAAAGCAAGCCTTGCACACAGGAGGTATTTGAAAATGTGTACTGAAAGGATGCCTGGGTGGCTCAGTCTTTAGGTGTCTGACTTCGGCTCAGGTCATGATCCCAGGCTCCTGGGATCGAGCCCCACATCAGGCTCCCTGCTCAATGGGAAGCCGGCTTCTCCCTCTCCCATTCCCCCTGTTTGTGTTCGCTCTCTCACTGTGCCTCTGTCAAATAAATAAAATGTTTTTAAAAAATGTGTGCTGAATCTTGAATCTGTTTTTGACAGTATACATGACTACCTTTGTAAAACTGAATAAATATGACATGATACACATTTGAACAAAATACACATATGGGTCCACTTCAGATGCTTGATTCACCGCACAGATAATGGGCTCTTCACTTTGGTCATTGGGATTCCAGGTGCTGAAGCATATGTGCATCTGAAAGATACTTCCAGAAGTGCATTTATTTGCTACCCTGGCATTTTAAGGATTTCTGTTTCTTCTGTTCTCCTTTATAGTGAGGAGGCCTTTTCCCCTAATAGCAAGAAGACCCTTCAACCTGTTTTTCGTCGGAATAGTCTGAGCATAACAAGCTTCTTCTATGGCTAATCTTGTTACTAAATCAACCTCCACCCCTTGATTAATTGTTCATTTTGCCACTCACGTCCAAGGCCTTACAGTGGGCAGCGTCCCCCTCCTGGTTGTTCTAGAACATGGCTGATCAAGCCCACTGCTTTGGCTTATTGACCACCAAGTGCCCATGCAGAGAAGATGAGCTTTTGGCCAGGGACATCCCGATAGCCCATGGCAGTCACTGAGTGCCCACCGATTTCATTAATCGCTGCTCTTATTTCGGAGACAAAAGACCAAATTCACTGGGATTCATTCTGATGCTCTCACTCTCCATCAAGTCCACACCAGCACAGACTATTTCTGGGACTTTACTCCTGACTTAACAGTCCACAATTTCTCTCCTTCTCTCTTCCTTCCTCCCCTCCCCCGCTTTCTTTCCTTCCCTCTTTCCTTCTCTCTCTCTCCCTTCCTTCTTTTCTGCCTTCCTTCCTTTCCTTCTATCTTTCATTCTTAGAGAGGGAGAGAGATAATCCTTTTTTTTTTTTTTTTTTAAGATTTATTTTTTCTTTTGACAGAGAGAGACACGGCGAGAGAGGGAACACAAGCAGGGGGAGTGGGAAAGGGAGAAGCAGGCTTCCCGCTGAGCAGGGAGCCCAACGCAGGTCTCCATCTCAGGACCCTGGGTTCATGACCTGAGCCAAAGGCAGCCGCTTAACCAACTGAGCCACCCAGACACCCCAGAGAGAGATAATCTTAAACAGGATCCACATACGGTGGCCCAAGCAGGGCTGGATCTCATAATCATGAGATCATGACCTCAGCGGAAATCAAGAGTTGGATGCTTAACCAATTGAGCAGCCCAGGTGCCCCACTGTCCTCACTTTCTTTTCAGATTTTAAAGCATCTATAGCTTTTGAGAGCATTTTAATCAGATTTTTACTGAATGAATTCTTGGCATAAGCTCTGTTTATTCCAAGCACCACAATTCCTTGTTTCTCCTCTTCCAGGTACTGCACCTGCCTCCCGTCCTCATCTCAAAGCTGTAGCCCCTCATCTGGACAATGCTCTGGCTACTGGCACCCAGCCTAGGGACTCTGATCCCAGGGCAGCCTCCACTCAGGGCCAAGCCAGGCACAGCAAGCAGCCACTGAGCCAGCAAGTGCGACCTTCCTGCAAGGTGCCCAAGGCCCCAGTTGCCGCTGCCACCTTCTTGTCTAAGACTTTCTTTACACATAGGGGCACCTGGGTGGCTCCGTGGGTTAAAGCTTCTGCCTTCGGCTCAGGTCATGATCACAGGGTCCTGGGATAGAGCCCCAGATCAGGGTCTCTGCTCAGCAGGGAGCCTGGTTCCCCCTCTCTCTCTGCCTGCCTCTCTGCCTACTTGTGATCTCTGTCTGTCAGATAAATAAATAAAATCTTTAAAAAATTAAAATAAACATACAAAATTAAAATAATGAAAGGAAAATTTGAGGACAGATGTTGAAGGATCTACAGTACCATGCCTAGGATTCTGAATTTTATTCTGTATGTATTAAGAGTGTTTGTGCAAACCTAATTTGAAAAAAAAAAAAAAAAGTGAGCAGAGGGCAGGCTCTTGTCAGAGCTGTGTTCTAGAAAGATTACACTAGCAACCACATAAAACTCCACTCTCTTGCTCTTTCTATGATACATACTTAACTCCATCCGCAAACTCTGATGTATTCCCTGTCTGTTCTCAAAGTCGTCCTACAGGGATTATTGGGGACCCCCATTGTCCCACTTCACCACCAGGCTCAATGTTTCTTTTTTTTTTTTTTTTAAAGATTTTATTTATTTATTTGACAGACAGAGATCACAAGTAGGCAGAGAGGCAGGCAGAGAGTGAGAGAGAGGAGGAAGCAGGCTCCCCGCGGAGAAGAGAGCCCGATGCGGGGCTCGATCCCAGGACCCTGGGATCATGACCTGAGCCGAAGGCAGAGGCTTTAACCCACTGAGCCACCCAGGCGCCCTAGGCTCAATGTTTCTTGACTCAACTATAAATCTGTGCTAGAGAAGATTTTCGTTACTGTAAGGAGTGAATGAGAAAAATAGAGACTGTGGGTGGGGATAAGTTCAGGAATCAAGAGACATTGCTGCTATTAAGAACACCCTAAAGGGAGCAACTTAAAATTAACACTCAAAGCCGAGTTTGTGCAAGTGGCATGCCAGTTCCCTGGTGGCCCAGCTATTTTAAGTGCTGGCTTAGCTACATGTGATTAAGAGGAATATATCAAATCCAAAAATGCACACATGTCACAATCCCTCCCTTGTTCCCCACTGTTTGGGGAATCATTCCAAGGCATGTCATTACATTTTTCCCAGGAGTAAATCTGCCTGCACAGGAAGCCGCGCAGGTCTGCTCCTCTTCTCCCGTCTGTCTATGTCCTCAACGAGTGCATTCAAGGCCAAGCCAGGAATTTCCCATGAATCATGCGCTGTCGTTGATGTGGAGCACCCGGCAACCTGATTAGACCTCGGTCTGCAGTGGGTGTATTTCTATTAGCATTTCTGCTTCCCCCTGTATACTGCGGGGCTGGCTACCAAGTGCTGCGAAGGAAGGAAGGAAGGAAGGAAGGAAGGAAGGAAGGAAGGAAGGAAGGAAGGAGAGAGAAAGAGAGGGAGGGAGGGAGAGGGAGGAGGGGGAAAAAGAGAGAGACAAAGAAAGGAGGGAGGGAGGGAAATAGAGAAAGAGAGAGAGAGAGAGAGAGAGGAAGGAAGGTAGGAAGGAAAAAGAAAAGAGGAAAGGAAAGGAAGGGAAAGGAAAGGAAAAAGTAAAGAAAGGAAAGAAGGAAAGTCGGTCGCTTGGGGACTCAATCAGTTAAGGGTCTGTCTTCGGCCCAGGTCATGATTCCAGGGTCCTGGGATCGAGCCCCGCATGGGGCTCCCTGCTTGGTGGGGAGCCTGCTTCTCCCTCTCCTGCTTCCCCTGCTTCTGTTCCCTCTCTCGCTGTGTATCTCTCTGTCAAATAAATAAATAAAATCTTAAAAAAAAGAAAGGAAGAAAAAGGAAAGAAAGAAAGAAAAGGGAAAGAAAATAAAAGGCGGGGGGAAGGTCTCCTAAGGATGCTGACGGACTCAGCCAGGTATTAGTGCTAGCCTCAGGACGCTCCTCACAATCCTTTTATTCCTATTTCACTGTTTCCCCTTCCGAGTCCCCACGGGGCTGCTTCAGACGGTCAGTCATCCCCAATTCCTCCCTGGCAGATGAGTCCTTCTTGTCCTAAACCAGTGCCTGTAGTTTGCACTAACTCCTTGACTCCCCTGCAGCGATTTTCCCCACCCGCCTCTTTGCCCTTCGGGGAAATTTGGTTTGAACGCGGTGGTTCCCGCACAGGCTTTAGGGCTGGCTCTTCAGCTCCGCCGAAATTCCCCTGCTGCAATGATTGGACCAGAGGAGGTCACGTGTCCCGGGGCTAGCCAATCAGAGTAATTCAAGCCCCGGGCTCCCTTGATTGGGTCAAGGAAGCGCTGAAGACCCAGATGGGTCCAGGCCAGGCCCCTGCCAGGATTCAGGCCCGTCCAGGAGGAAACCTCGGCTGTTTTGTTGCGCTTGATCCCACGAGGCGTCCGTTGTCAGGGACTGGGCAGTGCCATTTGAGAATCGGAGCCAACGTTTACAGAGAGAGGGGAAGAAAGCAAGCCCTGACGGCGTTGTTCGAACTCCTCGACTGCGGCCCTGTCCTTGGACTTTTCGCTGCATGGACCGGGCGTTTCTCTTTTGTTCCATTCGGTTTGAGCAAGGTTTTTTGTCACCTGCTGTTGGCCGAGCCTGACACATCCCAGGGTCTTTCCCACGCCCGAAGCAGCCCTCGCGGTTCATGCAGAGACCCGGTCAGGACCCTGCTCCCGTCGGCAGGTGGTCTGCCCCTCCTCCGTTGAGAGAGAGGAGCCAGCGGCCCAGAGGCCACACTTCCTTCTGATCTCTCAGACACCCGCACCTCCGCCGCTGCTGGAATATTCTCCGAGGAGTACGTCCTCCTGCCCACAGTGAGCGGGACCGCCTCTGCTCTGGATGCCTGTCCCCCGGCCCTCCTCTGGGACTCGGCTTTCTCAGTGACTCCCTCTTCCTTTTCTCTCCAGTCTCTGCTCCAGAGGCTCTTATCTTGAGTGTATGGATTTAAAAAGAAAGAGAAGAAAGAAAAACAATTTTCCTTCTTCTGAACATCAGTCTGTCATCCCCGTTCTTCACCTGACAATGGGTTTGCCTCCAAAAATATTCTCTACTCCCTGTACTTTCTTATCATTCACTCACTACTCAATTCACTATGACAATTAGAATTCTGCCCCTCTGCTCTCCTGAAACTGCCAAGTGCAGTGGCCTAATTTCAACATTTCACTCCTCTGCAACAGTTGATCCTACTGATTTATCCTCTTCTAAATGGCCTGTTGAGCTCTTCCCTCATAGATCTTACTGCTCCTTTTCAGGGGTTCTTCCTCCATTCCCCAACCCCCACCCCAAGCCAACAAATGGGTTGCCTTTTCTGGACAACAAAACCTGTTGAAAAATGGACAAAGCTTATGGTTTGTTTCCCTAGAAACATGTACTTTGCATGGTATGGATCAAGGCTGTTTGTAACAGACTGGAGAACACACTCCAGCTAGGAGAATCAAAAGGGGCTTTTCCTAAGAGCACAGACAGTTCACATGAAGGTTGGGAGCGTGGAACTTCCAGGAAGCCTAAACATAAAATAGAATGGCTCTGCCCCTGCCGGGTGAGAAAACTCCCAAATAAAAGCCACCGAGCTGCTGGCACCAGAACTACAGCAGCTCCAGCAGGGACTGTGACAGCAAAGAGGTGCACTGCACCCCAAGCTTCTTTCTCCATGTCACTCCCTCTGGGTCAAGTCCCTCACAAGGTCCTCTGTCTTCGGGTGACCCGGTTTCCAATCAAGGTCTCTCCCTAAGCTTGTCTTCCTTGCAAAGCCTAACCTTCATGCAGAAGCCTGGCTTCAAAGGGAGTGGGACATGTCACTTCTAACTTTCCAGCTCAGCACTGTGAAAAGGGGGGTAAGCAGGATAGTGTCAGGCTAATCAATCTGCTGCATCATCATGTGTTTGCAAAATTTAGAGCCTGAAGTTTAAGAAACATATCCTCAATGTCAATGTGAAGTGCTTTTATCATGATTTTTTTTTTTAATTGGTCACAAGCAAAATTTTGTGGTCACAGTTGTAATTGCCTTTAATAGGAGAAGGAATTTATTGGCTCAGACAAAAAGTTCAAACACAGAGCTAGCTTTGTCACAATGTGCCCATGGTCTTGGGTGCCAGAGTTTGGTCACTCAGGAGCTATCTCATTCTTGTAGCTCTGTTCCCACTGCTCCTCTCTCAGGCAAGATCTCCCTGCAGTGACTAGTTGCCAAGAGCAATTCCCTGCTCATATTCCCACCCCCAGCAGATGGAGAGCCCCTTTTCCCAAATGCTTTTAGCAGAAGATATAGAATGATGTTTCATCGGACCAGTGAGTCAGGCATTCCTCCTTGAATCCACCATTGTGACTGGGGTGCAGGGCTCTGGCAGACCCTATTTGAGTGCTGTGCCCAATCCTGGGTCCAAAATGTAGGGCCATCTCTATATGAACAAGCTGAACTGAGGGATATTGAAATGGAGGTGTCCTCAGAGGAAGTAGTATGTTGTTAGCCAAAGGAGAGAATGGATGCTGGAAAGGCAAATTCAAGGGCTGTCCCTTATACCAGAATTCTACTTCCTGCCTTCTGTTCAGATTCCAGATAATCTCACCTACTTCTATGGCTTCAACTACTCACTTGGCTTAGGACCCTTGGGTCTGGCAAAAACCTTACTTTGATTATTTTCATCCAAAGGAATAGAAAGCTCAAGTCAATAAAAGACAGTCCATTTGAAAGGAATTTTTTTAAAGGGATTTTTTAGAATGAGGAAGGACACTGTCTTTTGTCTTCCCTGTCTAAAAACACGTTAAACAACATTCAGAAATGACTTGCATTGCTTCTGGTCTCCTACTGAAAATGGAATTGTTCACTGTCAGATAATCCAACTAATTTTGTCAAAATGGTGGGCACGGGTATTTTTTATCCACAAAGGAAATATTTTAAAAAATATATTTATTAGGGGTGCCTGGATGGCTCAATGGGTTAAGCTTCTGCCTTTAGCTCAGGTCATGATCTCAGGGTCCTGGGTCCAAGCCCTGTATCTGGCTCTCAACTCAGCAGGGATCCTACCTCCCCACTTTCTCTCTGCCTGCCTCTCTCCCTACTGTGATCTCTCTGTCAAATAAATAAAAATCTTTTAAAAAAAAATCTATCAGGGCGCCTGGGTGGCTCAGTGGGTTAAGCCGCTGCCTTCGGCTCAGGTCATGATCTCAGGGTCCTGGGATCGAGTCCCACATCGGGCTCTCTGCTCAGCGGGGAGCCTGCTTCCTCCTCTCTCTCTCTCTGCCTGCCTCTCTGCCTACTTGTGATGTCTGACTGTCAAATATATAAATAAAAAATCTTTTTAAAAAAATCTATCATCTATCTATCATCTATCTATCTATCTATATTTGTTTTTCTTCTTTAGGAACAGATTCTACTCTTTATTCTTGGGATCTTCAGTTGAGATCTTCAACAATCCATTTATTTCATCTAAGGAAGTTTCAATGGTTTTATCTAATCTCAATTGTCTTAATTCCCAGCAAGCATGATTTTGATCAATTCTGTAGAGGTTGTATTTTCTCTTCTCTTTTGTGTAGTTTATCTTCTGGGAAAGAGGCACACAGATTTAAGTAGGTGACTATCTTACAACCAGTTTCTTAAGACTTGTTCTAGGGATAGAGGAACAAATGAATTATGACCTAGTGTTATCTGCTGGTATCAAAAAATGTTCTCAAGCTCTATTCCCACCCAGACTGAGTTTCCTATCTTTAAAGGCATTTTCATCTCAAGGTCCTGAAAACATTACAACTCAACCTACCTCAAAGGAACTCATCTTTAATATTTGCTTTTGGGGTTACCTGGGTGGCTCAGTTGTTAAGCATCTGCCTTCATCTCTGTCGTGATCCCAGGGTCCTGGGGTTGTTCCCCACATCAGGCTCCCTGCTCAGCAGGAAGCCTGCTTCTCCCTCTTCCACTCCCCTGCTGTGTTCCCTCTCTTTGCTGTCTCTCTGTCAAATAAATAAATCTTTAAAAAATAAAAAAAAATTGCTTTTTGCTCAATATTGCCTTTTATAATGAATTACTTTATCTTTTAACAAATCAGAAATTCCTGAGTTGTCTGTCATCTATCTCCCTCTCTCTCTCTCTCTGTCTTTCCTTTCATACCCACTTGGTCATCAAGTATTGCTACTACTTCCTGAATCTCTCTTGAACCTGTATCTTTCCATCCTCCCCTGCACCTCCTGAATGAAGAAGACCCTGTCCAGGAATTGTGGATAACTTACTCGGAATCGTAACAAAAGCCTGAAATGCTCTTCGCCATCCATCCATCACTGGAAAGGAGAACCAGACAAGCAACTGACTTCAGCTCTGGCTTTAAACCCGTCCCCTCCCTCACCACGAACCTCACTCACCAGCAGGAGATCATTTTTCCATCGTTGGACCTCAGTTTCTTCATTTGTAAAATAAAGGGGTTAGACTACATTCTCTCCGAGGCCTTCCAGCTTAAAAGTTCTGGAATTCTAGTTCCAAAAACTCTGTCCCCAGCCGATTTAGCTCACAGGGTTAGTGTGAACATTAAAATGATTGTACTTTCAGTGCCAGTTGGCAGTGTCGCTGATGAATTCGTAGTAAAGAGTCCTATGCCTAGATATTTAAAACCTCATAAGTCAGAGGTTTCAAGCACAGTCACATATATTCAGCCCAGGGAGCAGGGCTATTGGAACCCTCTCCAGCCAATAGCTTCCAGGCAGGCCTGGAGAGCTAGTGCCAGTCTGGCAGGCAGAACTTCAGAGAAGGTTGTGGATCTGAGTCATTATTAGCCTCACAGACACAGACTCCCAGGGGACCTGCGTAGGGCTCTGCTAGCACCTGCCACAGCCTCCCTCTCTTCGCTCCTTTATTGCTGGCTCTTCTTTAATTATTTATGTAGCGGGGGTGGGGTAATTGTTTTATAATTTTTTTTTAAGATTGTATTTATTTATTTGACACAGAGAGAGAGAAGACAAGTAGGCAGAGAGGCAGGCGGGGGGGGGGGGGGGGCGGGGAAGCAGACTCCCTGCTGAGCAGAGAGCCCAATGCAGGGCTTGAATCCAGGACCCCGAGATCATGCCCTGAGCCGAAGGCAGAGGCTTAACCCACTGAGCCGCCCAGGCACCCGGGAAATTGTTTTAGTAGCTTGCACCAGATTTCTAACAGAGAGACACCTGTTTAGGAAGACCCTTGAACCGGCCTCTCTGGGGATGGTGGGAGAGCATGCTCTTTTAGGAGGTGGGGAAGCCAAGGGGCAAACGGGAGCAGGTAGTGTATAGAAAAAGAAACCCAGATGGCCAATGAATACAGAAAAAGCTGCTTGGTATCCCAGTTAATGGCTCACTAGTGAGGAATACAGAAAGCCTACTGGCCTCAAAGTGGGATAGACTTTGCAGTGAAATACATTCTCCTGAGTCCCCTGTGGGATCAGGCTGAGAGAACTTTCTTGAAACTACTTCCTTGCTTAACTGGATTTCCTGTCATTGGAAGGATGGCATTTAAACTCGGAGGACCAGGTGACTCCAGGTGTCACTTACATTATGTTAGTAACAACACAACTGTGGGGCGCCTGGGTGGCTTAGTCGTTAAGAGTCTGCCTTCAGCTCAGTCACGATTCTGGGGTCCTGGGATCAAGCCCCACGTGGGGCTCCCTGCTCAGTGGGAAGCCTCCTTCTCCCTCCCCCACTCCCCCTTCTTGTATTCTCTGTCTCTCTCACTTTCTCAGTGTGTCTCTCTCTGTCAAATAAATAAATAAAATCTTCAAAAAAACAAAACACAACTGTGTTGCTTTCTGACTTTTTAAAAATTAAAAATGTCTCAAGCCTGTATATTGACCTGTGTTCACTGCTACATATCACCCTAAGAGCCACTGAGATTTATTGTGTTGGTGCTATTGCTCTGATTACCTAGCAGCTCCTGGGGAAGGAAACATACACATTGATTTTTCCTAATGTAAACCAGGGAGGACAGCTGAAATTACTGGTTAGTCTTGAGTTTCCCTAAAATACCAGTGAATTTCGTGTGAGATTCATGGGGCCTTCATGACCGTGTGAAGAGCTGGGGCCCCCAGGCTCTTCCTCTCATGGTGCCATGGGAAATGAGATATTCACGCTGCATGTGGAGCTAAGCAGACCGGAGCCAGGGACAACTCTATGGGGCTTGGAAAAACATGACATTTTCTTCATATTACATCATACAGTTATGTCAAGAAAAATAAGATAGGGAGTAACAGACAAAATATTTAATGCTGACTTTCCAGAAAACTCTTCAATAAAACCCTTCTAAGAACTTTATTGAGAAATTGGAGTGGTCTCTCCTTGTACATGGCGTGCCTCTCTCAAGGTCTACACCTTAACCGTCCTTCCTTCTCTACCCCTGGATGGTCACCAAGAGGAGGAACCGTGTTCACCCAAATGGGTGATAAAAAGTTGAAAACCGTTTTTCCAAATCTTTCAAACATTTATAACAGTTGAAATTAGGCTTAAAGAACCTTATGGTTCCTTCTTTTCTTTCATGGTGGAAGTTCTTTTCATCAGGGCAAATGCTCCTTGGACCCAATTGGACTTTTTGACCCCAATGACTTCACAAATGGACGGTCTCCCTTGTGTCTCTCGCCTATACCAGGGCAGTCACTCAGAGGACAGCGAGTCTGCTAAGCCTTTCCTTGGCCAGAAGTGTGCTAACTGGGACACCAGACATGGCAACCCAGCCAAGCCCTCCCCTGCTCCACGCTGGGCAACACCTGGGGCTATGGAACCCTCCCTCTTTCCAACACAGACTCCACTCACATCTCTACCCTTTGTCCATCAGGTGGGCAGCAGTGGGGGAGCTGTCTTTCCAGGTGTTGGATCATCTTGCTTGCATTTTCTAGCATGGCTGGGAGTCCCAGGTTTTTCATCTCTTCTCAGGCCTGTGAATACCATGGGGTGATGTTAGACCCTCTCCCCTCTGCCCAAGCCATTCTCTGGATCCCCAAACCAGAGTATGGCCAGCCACTCTGGGCCCCGTAGGAGATCAGCCCCTCCAAGCACACCTTCGAAGAATGTCCAGTTAAAGCCACAAGCAGGGAGTGGGAAAGTAACTCTTTAAAGGTTCAGAGAAACAGCCTCATAAAATAACTAGGAAGCAAGTGTAGCTGGTAGATCAATGGGGCATGTAAGTTATGAGATTTTGTATCAATTTTTATTTCTTTATTTATACACTATAACATAAATAACTCTTTTGAAAGTGTTTCTTGGGCCTGATAAGATTAAGCCCCTCATTATTGCATCTCTGCAGTGCTGTAATCCAATTTTGATGCAAGCAACTCCCAGCCAGCATAGATTCCCCACGTTAAGAGCATGGTCCCCCGCTGTCCTCATTTCAGATGCCTGCCACAGCTTTGGTCACCTGCACTTCTAACTAACTAGCTACCAGTTTGGGGGAGGGGGTTCCCAAGAACCTCTCAGGTTTGATAACTCATTAAAATGACTCATAACCCAGGAAGGTGCTGTACTTACAATTATGATTATGAAAAAGGATACAAATCAGGACCAGCCAAGTGAAGAGTCACATAGGGCAAGGTCTGGCAGATCCTAGGCACAGAGCTTCTGTGTCCGGTCTCATGGCATTGGGGTTGTCACCCCTCCCAGAACAACACTGTTTCTCTGGTGGTCTTCACCACCAGGAAGCTCCTCAGTGTGCAGAAATTTTATTGGGGTTTCATTACTTAGATGTGATTGATTAAAGCATTGGCTTCAAACTTGAACTCAATCAATCTCCAGCCCCCTTCCCCTCTCTGGAAGTGGGACCTCAGGCTGCTGTCACAAGGCTTGGAGCCCCAGGCTTCTGATCACAAAGATGGTCTCTCTGGCAGAACCAGTACCATTCTGAGTTAAGTCATTAGCATAAGCTCCGGTGTGGAGGAGGGGCCGACCATGAATAACAAAGACACTCCAGTCTTTCCGGAAATTCCAAAGATTTCCAGGTTATCTTTCAGGAAGCAAGACCAGACTTACTCTATCACAATCCCTAACAACACTAGTTTATTGATGCAAGACTCTCAGGATAATCCTCCCAGAAAAAAGCAGGTATTATGTGGATTTTCCACTATAAGATAACAAACGAACTGTTGGGAAGCTAATTCTGGGCTAAATGTCAGTATGAGAGCAGTTTATTAGAACAAAAAACAAAGATGGTAGGAAGAAGGAAAGCTTAAAACCAAAACTCACAGTCATAAAAGAAAGATCAAAAGATGCAAGTCCTTGGGGTGGGGAAACTATAGACCATCAGAAAGAATGGAGCCAAGTGGGTTTCACCTTTTGCGACTATCTAAAGACCTACAGGTTGAGAGATACCATCATGGGAAGACCAGTATTCTCTTGAACAAAATGTAGGACCTGGACTTGCCAGTTGATGGGGCTCTCCACTCAGAAGAAATCTACCTGATACCCACCCGGCAGGCGCAAATTGATGGATATGGTCATGCATCAGGCCTGCTTGCATATCTGTCAGGCTGAGAAAATAAGATGTGACAAGAATCTTCTGAAATGTAGTCCCATGGGCAAAAGAAAGATTTAGAAGCTTGTTAAAAAACACATTACCATCTGGAAGTAAGTGCAAGACATAGATCTATGAGAAATTGGTGTCTTTTGGGAAACACTGAGGTGCTAGCAGAGAAAGATCTTTCTCGATTATCACTGTATTCTTGCCTGCCAACTTGGAGGGCCTGGTAAGCAAAGATGTTGGATGTACAGGTCTTCATTTTCTTTGAAGTGGGAGGCTTGAAAACTGACCCAGTATAAATGTGAAGTTTGTTCATGTTCATTTCATGAAAAGCATATAATTCTGTGCAAAAAGGAATATACAATTTTCCTAAACATTGAGACCTTGATTGTATCTGTTTGATTTGTTGTTCACTAAATATTAGTTACTTCCTAACATATGGACATTTGATATCTGTAGACCCAAAATTTAGATAACCATATTTTTTCACATAAAGCTTCACTTAACTGGTAAGTGAAGAATATTACTATTAAAACTTTTGACAAATACACCAATATTACATCCATCCTAAGGTGCATATTTTCACAATTTTACATCTCTAAAACTGGGTACATATTTGAATCAGTGGTATCTCACAATTATAATTGCTGAATTGTTTTTTTCTTTATGACATATAAGAGAATGTGCATCTATAAAACCTTAGACTCAAGGAAATATGGGCAATGCTTAAATAATGTTATTAGACAAAACATTGCAAGTTTTTAAAGAACCCCATTGTCTTAAATGCTTTAAGAACATGACAGGAATTAGGTGTCCAAATTCTAGAATTGTTAAAGAACTTTAAAAAGCACCTTCAGGCAGGTGAATCTACAGCTTTAAGATATATGCTTCTCCTTTAATCTCTTCATGTGGTAAGTTACAGTAATAGACTTTTTTATGTTGAACCATATTTGCATTCCTGGAATAAACCCAACTTGATATGATGAATGTTGGTTTTACAGACTACTAGATTCAATTTTCAAGTAGCTTATATGGAAATGTTGAATTTCATAATAGAGATATGGCTTTAATTTTCCTCAGGTATATGTAACAAGGAATGGTTCCTCTTTCTTTTAAAGAGATTGTGTTAGATTAGATTATTTGACCATTAGTTGTTTGGTAGAACATTGGTTCTGCCACTTGGTTTTACCATCTTGTTTGGAGTGGAAGAGACAGATTTCATTACCAATTTCATGCCTTTGTAATAGTTTTAGGACTTTCTACGTCATCTATTTCTTCTCAAGTCACTTTTGGCAATTTATACATATTTCAGAATTGGCATATTTTGTCTAAATTTTAAAGTTATTGGCATAGCTTTATAGCATTCTTTATCTTTTTATCTTTGGCACACAGAAGTTGTGCCCATCTTCCCATTCCAAATCTTACTATTACCTTTTCTTTTTCTTAATACATATTACTAGATGATTTTCAGAAGAATCAATTTTTGTCTTTGTTGATCCACTTTAGAGTACCTTTGTTTCCAGCCTCATTATTTCTGCTAATTTATATTACTTCCTACTTAACACTTTCTATGGGTTTATTCTGTTATTCCTTTTCCAACTTCTTACATCTGATTAAAATGGATTCTAAACTCATTAATTCATAGCCTTTTACCTTTTCTGTTTTAAGCATTTTAGGCTATAAAATTCCTTCTAAGTAACATTTAGCTATATTGCATGTTTTAATATATGTCTTCATAATTATGCACTTCCAATTGTTTTCTAGTATCCATTCTCATTCATTCTTTGATCCGTAAGTTATTGAAAGGCTCATTTAAAATTTTTTCCAAGTATATGGAGTGGTTTTGGTTGTTTCTACTAAATTCTAGCATACTTGTAGTAAAAGAACATGTTCTGTTTTTTTTGTTTTTGTTTTTGTTTTTTAAGCTTAAGACTTACTTCATGGCTTAGGATGTAGCCAAGTTTCATAAATTTTATTTATACTTGAAAAGTACGTGGAATCTTTAATTGTTTGATCCAAGATTTTATATATATATCCAAATATATAAGTGTTTCTCAAATCTTCATCCTTACTGACTTTGTGCCTGCTTGCTCTTTCAATACCAAAAAGGTCTATAAAACATCTCTTCTGCTCTGATTGTGGATATAATTGTCTTCTCTTTGGCCCCCATCCCATTCTTGAACCATGGAACTGAAAGTTCTAGGCCTCCACAAATCAGTGTGTAATAACATCTGGGGATTTCCAGCCTCCCTCTTGTGATAGCTCAACAATGCATATAGAGAAATGAAAATGAACTTTGTCTGCCATTTATAAGTGTTCTGTACAAGGATATTTTAAAACTCTATCTAAACTTCTGTATTGCCAGTAATATGTAAGATCTCCAAACCTCATTTTTTCATTGGAAAATGGAAATAATAATGTCTGAGGTTGAGGGTCTCCAAGAAATGAGTGCAGAGATCTGCACTCAGGGTATTTGTTGGGAAGTTTAACTGGCCTTAGCAGAGAGTGCTATGTCTCACTCATTCATACCTACCAAGTTGAGCATGATCCCAACACGTTAAACAGTCCATGGTTGTTGAGTTAAACCAAATGTCATGAATCTATTTTCTGCTGCATACAACGGATATAACTTTTTCACAAGATGGAAAGCTGCAGCTAGACTATGACATAAGATGTGGGACCACGGGAGCGCCTGGCAAAAGTTGTCCCTGACCTGCCTAAGAGAACCAGAGTTTTCTAGAAAGTGCCTACATCCCCTGGGCAACAAAGCCAACATGCAGGCAGACTCTGGCACCAAGAACAACCATCAAGGACTCTCAATTACTACTAAAAGGCCACTTTTATGCAGGGCATGGGGAATCTAGAAATCTCAGGAGCTGAGATGGAAATTAAGCTCTCAACTTATAGATCTAGAAGACAGAAAAGCATAAAATCTTAGATGATCTTAAATGGGAACCCCCTCCTTGATGGAACACAAGTACATATTTTGCTGTTTCTACCTGGAGAATAACAAAGATAAAGGGATGGGTCTGTAGCCTCGGGTCCTGGTCCTCATCCAGATTTCTACTTTTTCTTGGGAATATGCTTTTCTTCATTTCCCTGCTGGCTCATGAACACCTGACATATCCTGGAGCGGGCAGGAGTCTGTGAGTACAAAGCATAGGTGGATAGGAAAATTCATTGGCAGTTTTCCATTGCTTTGTTCTCTTGGTTTGGATTTATGACATTAAGCTCTTCCTTCTGAGACACACGTTTTCACTCCCCTTTGGTTCACATTTATTTCCTTGGGATTCTAAACCTTCAGCTTAAAGTTCTTCACACAGTGAAAACAACATAAAAGGAGAAATTTGTGTATGCCCTTGAAACTGTCCTGTGCAGGCTCACAATGGAGACCAATGTATCTCAATATGTTCGGTGTGGCCAACTACTCTGTGTCAGAATAGATGGGTTTCTCTGACTGAGTTTGGCTGCTATGTCATATGAAAATAGTGTAGTCATTAAATCCCAGATTCCCACATCCCACTCAGGGCAAAGTGGATGCTTACTCTGTGAAAAGTGTTCAGGAACTGAGGCTAATTCAGAGCACAGAACTTGTTCATCCATGGCTTGCAATGGTAGAGGCAATTGCCCTCTTGCTTAAATTACTTTTTTCTCTCTCAAACCCATATAGATAATTTCCCCCCCAGGTTAAACACATCAGTGATCTCTCTCCATTTTGTGGGTATACTAAACCGCCCAGCTACCTGAGGTACCCAGTATCTCAGTTATGGTGGTGCTGTCTCTTACAGCCTGTTGATTGGTATCTGGGGGAATAAGCTCCTTTCTGATTTTAGTGCCATTGTATCTGGTCATTGTTGTTTTAGTTGCCAACTCTCCAAAAAGCTCAACAACTCTTCTTGACTTCTTCCATAAAGACTAGGCTTTCCCTCCCTAGTCTCTCCTAATTGTTTGCAGGCTTTTCATTTCCGAATAATGTGTCTCAGAATAAGATACCACCTTGACTCCCATTGGTTTCCTTGTTTGTATATAAGCATACTTCACCACTCTACACCCCCATCCCAATCCAAGAGGTTCACATTTATCTGTGTACATCAAAGCAAGTTCCCTGTTCAAGAATATTTCAACTCCAGCCCTTGAGGTTTTAATTGTTATAAATGCTTTTTTTTTTTTTTTAAACAAGAGGAACTATATGAACATATGCAAAAAACATACTATCTTAGATACCTTTCTTTCTTTCTGAAAGTTAATAATGGTACAAGTACCCTCCAAATTAAATCTTGTTATCCTCATTTTATAGAGTAGGAAAGTGTGGCTCACAGAAGTTAAGGGAATTGCCCAGAGGGCAGTTAAGTCCCCAAACCAGAATTCAAACCCATTCTGTTTGGTTTCCAAGCTTTATACCACAACTTCCTGTTTCAAAGACTTTAGGGTGAGTCGTCTCCCAGGGTCTATGAGCTTTAGCCTCCTCATTGCCTCATTAAAGGGAAATCAAGTTCAGTTATTTCGAGTTGCTTCCATGTTAATTCTAGGACAAGAGAAGAAGAGAGGGGGAAGTCAAAGGGGCTGGGAGAAAGGGGGAAGTGGGACAAAAAGGGAGTAGAGACTTTGAAAGTCTTTTATCTCCCTATTTGTGGTTCTACTGACGTATATTTACTCTGCTTGCTGTGATGAATCAGATCTCCCTTTGGAATATAAAAAGGCACAACCTCACTAGTCTTTACGTTGAGTTTCAAACTAGTATGGATTTAAACCATTAGACGTACACAGTGAAAACATACTTCTGTTCCAACGAAAATCACAGTCCAAAATGGCAGCAAATGGTGACAGGCCAAGTCACCAAAGCAGGACTTATTACCTAGCCTGTGCCTCCCCCAGAAAGTGTAAGTGTTAACTGCTTAGTCAGGAATTTTCTGATCAACTTCAAAGGTAATCTGCTACATGGGCCCTCTCCATCCCCCAAAGGAAGATGAGGTCAGCCACCTAATAAAACCCACTGCCCTTCCCCCTAAGGGAAGGTGACCTTGCCTGAAATAATCCTTTTTATTTCTCTTACTAATAGCTCTTTGCCCCACCCTCCTTCCTATAAACCCCCCTCTATTTTGTACAACTCCTCAGAATATCTCTCTACTTGTCCAAAGGGATGCTGCCCAATTCATGAATTGTTTAATGAAGCCAATACGATTTTCAAATTTACTCAGTTGAATTTTGCTTTTTAATAATGCCACCCGCCCCCAAACAAAACAATAGAAGCCAGAAAACAACTTTTAAAAAACTCTGGGGGCACCTGGGTGGCTCAGTTGGTTAAGAATCTGCCTTAGGCTCAGGTCACGATCCCAGCATCCTGGGATCGAGCCCTCAATCTGGCTCTCTGGCCTGCTTCCTCCTCTCTCTACCTGCCTCTTTGCCTACTTGTGATCTCTGTCTGTCAAATAAATAAATAAAATCTTGAAAACTAATAAGAAGAAATAAATAAATAAAAGACTCCAGTTGGCTGCTCCTAACAATCACAACAGATTAGCTGGCCTCTTGTGCATGAGCTTATGAGGAATGGAGATTTTCTGAGTAAAAGGCTCAGAAATCTGATCCACGTCGGAATAACAAAGCTTTTGAAAGTCAACTGCCCAAACGAAACAATAATTTCTCACTTGTTTACAAAGTGTGGAAAAAAAAACAGGTCCACCATGTGTTTTTCCACCACTATCATACATACACATCACCTTGCCATTATCACCATCATTAGTGTCAATTCTAAAAACTGAAAAGCCTGGAAATAAAATTCCTCCTGGAAAAATAACAACCAACAGATTTGACTTTAAATGTAAAGGAACAACAAAATTTATTGACTGAATTAAACACAACAGTTAAAATGGCAGTGTTGTATTTGCATTTTAAGATGTTTGAATGAAACAAGGAAAGTGCTATTAGTCCAAGCTTCTTACATTCATTAAAAGAGTGACTATCAAAAACAGCAACATGCACAATGATACATATGCACAAAATGGAATTATATCAACAAATATACAAAATACCCAAAATAAAATATTTACAGGTTTAAAAATATAAACATTGGTTCATTTATCCCATTAAATCATTGGAGTGGAGAAAGGAGAAAAGATCCTATTGCTATTTAGAATCTTTTGTTAAAACAAGTTTTAAAAACATAGAGTAGTTCTAGGAGACAATTTTTGATGTTTGGGGGGAATTTAACATTCTATTATAAAAATAATATCTATAAACCTACTAACAATTTTCCTCCTGTGCACAAAAATAATACAGCCAAAAGCTTGTCCTCAAAGACATGCCTGACTTTCAGGAAAACTAATTATAGAAATGGAGTTTCTCATCTGGATCTTCTTTGTCATTATTTTCAAATAACCTGCAATGCCCTATATTACGCTGAGATATTCCATATAAATAACTTGGTCAAAAACCTGAAGTTAGCAGTGAGCCTGGTAGATAGCTGGAGTCAAGTAAAAATGGCAAAAATTTGCTTTGCCTGTAACATTAGAACCATTTTCCCTGATATTCTTGATAACACGACCTCGCTCAGATCCTTCATGTTCAGTTAAATTTGTTCTGGAAGCAATAAGAATTTGTCCTGTATTACTTTATGAGAATCTCTCGTCCTTTCTTCAGAAATAATTGTGTAGTGGGGGAAAAATGGTTGCAATGTAGATATTTGAGAAAGTTCTCTAATTCCTTCAGGCTACTCAGGACCATTTCAATACTGTGTTACAAGTATTTACTGTGTGTCCACTCTTTGCCCCTATGCAGGCTGACCAGCTATTTTTCATATCTCTGCCTTAGCTTACTAGATGATCCAGGTAGGTATCTGAGAAAGCTAAGTATGTCTCTGACAACCAGTCACCTTGGCTATATTTTATTAAAAATGTTATCTTCTCACACAAAGCAGAAAATTACTCTACCGATTATTAATTACCACAAATTACTCCAGTTTACATTTTAATAGAATGACCACCTGTTATTGAAATCTTCCACTGTGTCTCATTAAGATGAGGTCTCAAATTGATTTTAAAAGCATTATACCAAGTGTAGGCAGGCCATATATTAGGAAAATAACCTCCTTAATTCTGACCATGATGCAATTTCAAATGGATTTTCCCTAAATACTGGGAGTATTAACAGAATCAGAGTGGGAGGAAACAGAGGTTTCATGCTGCTGGATTCACTACTGAAATTGTTTTTGGTTTTATTATTGGCAAAACAGACATCAGATCACAAAATCTGTACGTAGACCTGCTTATATGTAACTCTAAAGTAATTGATGAATATAGTCCACAATTTTGACTGGCCCAGGTGAGAAAAAACCCTGCTAGTCTCTGAGCTCTAAGCTAGGCTTGCATGTATAAAAGCCATCAAAGAATTAAAAAAAAAAAAAAAAAACCAAAAAATAAACACCACACACAAAAAACAAAAAAAAACCCCACAAGTTCATTTTTAACTAAAATAGCCTTTAGTTGGATGGTACCCACAAATATACACATCTGGTTTGGCTCTTGCAGTTCAAAACTTTGATCAGTTTCTTACTTAAAACAAGTTTTACAGAAATTGAATCATATGACTAAAAATGTATAATTGAAGCAGAAGCTATAGAGTTAGGTTTCTCTATTCAGATTCAAATTATGCCCATTACTTCGGAAATGGGTGACTTGGGACAAGGTATTTCACCTTTGTGAGCCTCATTTTCTTCCTATGCAGGATGGAGCCAATACCCACTGTCCATGGTCCTTGTAACAGTGGCAATAACATCATCAAAGAAAGCACAGAGCATCCTCCCCCACAGAGAAAACACACAGTATGTGTTAGGTATTTCCCTTCAATATAAAATACTCAAATTCACGATGGCTGACTTCTTGGTCTTTAACAAATATTAGTCGAATGAATTAATGAATTAGAAAATATGAGCCAGGATGCAATGGCCACAGACAGAATGTAGGATGCACTACTTTGGAAAGAGCCAGGAGCTTATCTCTGAAGTTCAGAATTGTACCAAGGCAAGGTACGACTCAGCGAGTCGCCATTTAAACAAACCACGGGAACAGCCAGAGTAAGCCTAGACCGGGCTCATGGTAGAGAAGCGAGGACAACGTGTTTGGAGTGACCCACATCCTACAGGGGAGAAGTATTACCATGACAACAGGAGAGACTTCTGTCTGTATTTGTGGTGTTAATCCTGAGAAGGGGAGGACACTGTCAAAGGAAGGCAGAGTGTTTGCCTGTCTGTCTCAGACACACACCGATTTTCAGCTTCATGGCATGGGTTAGCTTTGTTTCTACTGCAGGTGAACTGGCCATGACATGAAGCAGTTCCTAGCTTTTATGTTACTCTAACTTACTGAAGAGCTTATGGTACCATCCCAGAAGCTAGAGGAAAAGAGAGAGAGAAAGAGGAAAAAGGAAATGGGGAAGGGGGGAGATGAGATGGGATGGAAACAAACAAAAAGAATGAATTGAAGATGGCACGTTAGGGAAATAATATTGCCTAACCCACGTGGCTGCTAAGAGGACCACGTCAATGTCTGTAAAGCTCCTAGCGATCACTGGCACTTGGCAAATACTCAGCAAATGTTCATTATTGTTATAATTGCTATTATTATTTTGAGAGGAATTTGTGTGGCTCAATCCATACCACTCCTTTTCAAGTTCACCCCCATTCTTCTCCACCTCACAAACCATAGACAACAAATGAAAAAAAAAAACAAACTAGGAAAAATAAAGATATTTTTCAGGAATGTTAAGAAAGTCCAATCACAGTATAGCTATGTGTGAGCCCAGATTGAAGGGGTTTTTATAAAGTATTAGAAACAGTATATGCCTCATGAACACAGGTTGCCTTGAATTAAAGTAAACGTCGGTCGTAAAATGTGTCCAGTTTCCGTTCTGAAGGCTTTGTGACTATTTTAATCTTTCTTTTTTCAGTTTGAGAAAGAACACTTTTCCATAATCATGAAACTACCATTCTGAATCACTCCTTAACAGCACTGCCTGGAGTGAGATAACATTCTTTATAAGTGGCTATAGTTGCAACAAACCATCTCCTTTAAAGAATTAGCACAGTGCAAAGGCTTTTATGAAGTAAATGCTGACCTCTTGCTTTCCCACACAGAGATATAAACCACCGGTCCTCCATGCTAGCTTTGGGTCCCAAACAGTCATAAGTATTTGTGCGAAAGCCATCAAAAATTCTTAAGGCCGAGTTTCCACAGATAAGAACTGTGCTGTTCATCCCTTGGTCTGTCTGGCAAAGAAGCGGGAGGGAAATGAGTAGGCCAAGGTATTTGGGTTTCTCCTCTTTTAACCGGCCATTCCCAGTGGTGATAAGAGGCAATTATGATGCGTTCTCTCTAGGTTTAAGAGTCTAAAATTCTTGAATTAATTTCTTAAGAATGATAAGGGGAGCAAAGTATCTGTGAAGATATTGTAACAAGCCTTCGTAGAAACCCAGCACGGGGACCAAGGCCAGATTGTCATCATTCAGGAGAGAAATCTGGAATGACTACAATCAGGAAATGTATTCCACTATGCAAGTGTCAAAAGATGCCACCATCCTAAGAAGTGTCCCCTTACGGCTATCTGAGGGCACCAAGCAAACATCAAACATGGTGGGTACGAAGGGAGAGGAGAGAAATCTACTTTAATTGATCTCTTCATACAAAGTTAATGGTAAAAAGGCTCTGAAAACTAATCTGACAAAGATGTAAATAATGAAAACACAGAAAGATGATGAAGAAATCTCGATACCTAATATAGTCCTTTTACCTCGGTAACTGTGTAAGCAAAGGGTTATTTGAACATTCGTTTAAATGCAAATACTTCAAAACTACTTTTGAAATTAAGGAAGAAACACTTTAAACCCAGTAAGTCATCACTCTCATAGATGTTAAACACTTTGTATTTAAGTAGGCGGATAATTTGTGGAAAACATATCTAAAGGAAGCCCTTACTGTCCTATATTTCATTGTTGTTATTAGGTGAAATAATAAAAATCTTTTTCCTCTTGCCATTGTTGACAATACTATAGTAAAATTTCTTCCAGCCGGTGCTAATGTAAAAGCATCCAACTGCCTTTAGTACTGATGTCAGAGTAGTTCAAGGAACATTGTCTGTGTAATGTAGTTATTAAAGTCAGGCTGTCTTTGTGCAAAGCTATTAAACTCACTGATAAATTCATGGTCAACAATTGATTTGACTTTTTCCCCCTCTAATTTGTCCAGCTCTCTGACAAAAGAGACCTAATGAACTAGCATCTCAGAATCATACACACACAGCAAAGGTGTCATCAGCTCATATTTAATCCTTCCCATTACAAAAAAAAATCAGCAAATATGGCCGAATTAGGAAATGTATTAATAATAATTGGAATATACGTCTATTAAAATGCTGGGGTGGGTGGAAGCAATCTCCAGGAACATGAATGGGAGAAAGTAGCCCTTGGCACAAAAAAAGCAACTGTGAACCCTTGTCTGTGGGTGGAAAAGGTTAAGACGCAGGCTTTCTGCATGGATCCTGATTTCCCAGCTAGCTACCGAGGCTGTTTAATTAATTGCCTGCATCCTTCATTTGCCTGGTGTGGGTGAAATTCTTAAAGACAGAGAGTTTCTTAAAAAGTGGAAAACATATGGAAAAAAAATAATGAAAAGAGAAAATATTTTACATCTTGTATAACTGGTTAATTGACAGGCGGGGGAAATGAAAGGGAGCTTTGCTGACATTTCCCTTTACTTGTAAAAAGAAGACACAGCATAGTGGTAAAATGGCAGGAATGAGCCCCCAAAACTGTGAAAGCAGAAAACACTTTGTCCCAGTCCTAACAAAATAGATTTGCCGATAGATTGCATTTACTGTTAGAATATTCTCATCTGTACTTCAGATACTTTTAACTTTTCTGTACAATCGAACAAATGAATAAATAAAACTCTGTCACGGATTCACACAGAGGAGAAGATAACCCTCACAAGCAAATGCACAAGAAGAAAATAAACACTCTTTGTTTTATGGCCAGAAATAAAAATTTATATTCTGTACATTCACTGGGGGAAGATGAATGCATGTGGAGTCTAAATAGTACTATCAGCATGAAATTAAATTTAAATCCCTTTCTCAAGACAGAAATAATCTGTAGAATATTTCCAAGTGTACAGTACATGCCTTTGTCTGTTAGTTTGTGCACAGTTGAGTGCATAAGCACGTGTGAGTGTGAGTGGCTTTATGAATTCCTGGTGGTGGGTTCAGAGTGCCTAAGGCTATGCCTGATTATAGGACCTCATCTATATAGGAAATTAAATATTAAATCAGTACTTTAACATTAAGGATCTGACACAATGCAATAAAAGCCAGTAATCTGACTACTAAAGAAATTCAACAAATCTCTACCACCTCTTCTAATTGAATCATTGCAAATTTAAAATGGGGAACGATTTGCTTTATGCTACTGGCTCAAATTTGTTTCCCTTTGGGGTCTATTTTGTTCCCTTTGTACTATTAAAATAGGTTTCCATATACTTAACTTGCCTCTTTCCTTCCTTTAAAAAATAGAAAACAAGCTTAGAAAGCACATAATATTAGCTCATTACTTAGGCAATCTCTCTGGAAAATGGGAGTTATATAGAAATGTTTGTGCCATTCGTATACATGTAGTTTTGCTTGAAAATGTCTAATCTTCCTCATATCATGAATCAACTCCTAGTAGAAGCTGCAGTCTTTTGATTAAACACACTGAACTGCATTTCAAAGAGGATATTATATAATCATTAGATGCTAATAGCATTCTAGGAACTGCTTCAGTTAATCACTCAAACTATCCAGGCATATGGTAACCCGTTCTGAAATAAATGTCTCATCTAAAATAATAGAAAATATACATATAAGGAAACCACTTTTCAAAAACAAATCTTGACATAGAGTGTTTATGATACATAGGCTTGCCAGCATCCTATTCTGAACATACCTGTCTCAGTCATGAATCTATAAAGCAAAAGTCAAATAACATGAAAAACTGTATTTTTCTACTGGGTTTTTAAAACACGTTCCTCATTTGGGACTCCCCATGTTGTAGAATGGTCGAATCCAAAATTTGTATAACCAAGGTAAAAAACTCTGAAAACCAGGATTGGGAGTGAGAAGCAAATAGTCTCTTACCCAAGACAAGACAGAACCTATTCCTCTGGGACATCAACACAATAGACTGTTTTTTGTTTTTTCCTGCATTGAGAGCCAGAGAACCCATATAAAACAAAAACAGAATTGCTTTAGGCTACAGTACATAAAAGAACAGCAGTGGTTCAGGGACAGTTATCATAACTTGTTATAAAACCAGATTTTAAATTTGAGGTTACTGGCAGATTATAAAATGTTAACAGCTGGATAAACTGTAAAATATGCATTATCTACACATGAAAAGGTTACAGTTTATAAACACTAAAATACTGTGTCTATTGGCATTTTAGTGAAATCTTTCCCTGATCCTCATTTCTTCACCGGGTGGGAAAGAAAAAGAAAAAGAAAAAACTAGCTCTGCTGAGCTTCTTCTTTCTCCCCAAACACATGATCTAAACCAACCAAACCGAAATGCTCCTTTATTGTCCTGGTGGTAGATACTGACCTATAATGCATACCCAGCAACCAAAAGGAGGCAAGTTTTGGGCCAATCAATGATCGCCTCTGCTCATCAGGTAAATACCTGGCTCTTTCAGCTTTGCAGGTGTTTTCCACACAGTGATACAGCAAAGGGTCTTTTTCTTTTCTTTCTCTCTCTCTTTCTCTCTCTCTTTTTTCCCCCTGTAAAGAAAAAGGAAAAGAAGAAAGGAAGGATGGAAAGTGTCATGGAAGAGGAGGGGCTCCTCTGGTGTTGGCAGTGGTTTCTCTAGGCCCTCTCTGGACCCTGGCACAGCCGAGTGTCATGGCAGGATGCTTACTTAGGTTGTTTTCTGCAAAGGCAAGTAAAGGTGACTTCCAAGTGTTCAGCGCATCAAAGGAAAAAAAAAAAAAACAACAACAAACAAGTGATTTTTTTTTAAAGGTAAAAAATTAAAAGTGCTTGAAAATAATTCTCAGGGAACTTATCTGAAGAGGAGAATCCCGCGTGTAGCTCCCCCTCTCTGGTGTATCCTGCCCCTGCTAGCGGCCCAGACACCTCCTCGGTCTAGGCTCTGGAGCAGGGATGGTCCTAAAAGCCTTTCTTTAGGAGAAACAAAACTTATTTGAGTGGTTTCCAGGGAAAGTTGTATTCCTTGACATGGGGTCCATCACCTCGGCTTCGGAGACCTCACAACTTTTTGGCACTGTCATGGCACGCCGCTGCCCGGAGGGTGGTCCCGGCCAAACCCCGGTTGCTGACCCTGCGGACCAGCACTTTGGAAACTGGGATTTTTGTTCTGGGCATCTCACTCCTGACTGGTTGCTGGTGCACTACGGGATGGCTGGATGGAAGGTTCGCGAGGTGCTTGATGCTGATAGGGATTTTAGAGTCCTTCAGCAAACTGCCTGGTGTTCGCAGTGGACAGGTGATGGTGACTGGAGACACGGGCTTTAACCGCGACAAGCAGGACGTCTCCTCGTTGGCGGGAACTGCGGCCGGGCTTCCATCCGGATCCGCGTAGAGATCGTAGAGCGCGTCCCCGCTGTAGCTATCCCGGGGGATGCCCGCCTTTTTGCCGCCGCCGGTGCCGTCTTCCTCCGGCCCCGGAGTGGTGGAGTCCCAGTAGCCCTCGTCACTATTGGGGATGCCTTCCTGCTGCTCCTTCTCGGGCGGTTTAGGCTCCTCCTTGGGATGGAGCTCGATGGGAATCCGGTTGAGCCTCCTGTGCTTGCCCAAGGACACGTCCTTGACCCCTTCCGCACACCTGGCGTCTTTGGACGTCTCGGCCACCACCTTGGTTTCCAGGGCTGCTGCCGCCTTGGCCGCTCCCTCTTGGGGCCCTGGTCCTTGGTCCTCAGTCTGGGAGAGCATGTCCCAGAACTCCTGCAGATAGGTGTCGTCCAGCTCCTCCGGGCTCGCCATCTCCTCCCCTCCTCCTTGGTAGGCCACCACGCCGGGGTTCTTTTTAGAGAGAACTGGCTTGCCTGGCCCGGGGGCATGCTTGTCACAGCTGGGACCTGCCTCGTCCTCTTGGTCTGCAATAATATCTCCACAGCCTGTAAGAGAGTCAAAGCTTTTCAGTGAAGTCACGTCAGAAAACATCAAACAAATACGATCAGCCGATGGGTCTGAGGGTGGATCAACAGCGGAAGGGTCAGGGACGGCCGCCGCGCGGCCGCTGCCGCATTCCGAGTCGACAAGGGGGACGGTCTTTACCGGAACGTCACCTGTCCTGGAGGCATCCTCGGCCGTCTGCACCTCCCCAGCGCCCAGCTCGGGGGCTGCCCGGGGCTTCTCGGCGCGCCGATGCCCCGCGGCGTCCTCTCCCCGGGCGCTGTCGGCCTTAGGGACCCCGGGGCTGTGGGCCTCTCGGCGGTCCGGCACGTGGGCGCGATCGGCGGAGGCCGGCTCCGGCTCTCCCCCTCCGAGCTCACCTGCTGGGTCTCGCGGCGCGTCCCTGCTGGGCTTCTCCGGCTCGCCGGCGGGTCCGGGCGTCTCCTCCTTGACGCACTCCAGGCTGGCGGTGAGCGAGCCCGGCAGGATGAGGCCGCCCGGGGCCCCCGCGCGCTCGCCCTTCGCCTCCGCCTTGGCCCGCTTGTCCTTCTTGTGCCAGCGCATGCTGCTGAAGAGCCCCTTCAGCCCTCTCTTTTGTTTGCCGCCAGCCTTGCTCGCGTCCGCCGGCTCGCCCTTGCCGTTCTCCGCTCGCCCGTTCTTCTTCAGCAGGGAGAAGAAGCTGTGCGACTTCGCCACCGAGCTGTTGGCCAGGGAGCCCACGCCCGGCCCGGCCGCCCTGGGGGGACCCGGGTTGGGCCGCCCGCCGCCGCGGCCACCCCCGCCGCCGCCCCCGCTGTCGCCCCCGCCGCGCGGCTCCTCCTTCTTGCTGCTCTCCAGCACCACCACCTCGGCTAAGCCGTCGTGGGTCCGGCTCCTCACCATGCCCGTCGGACCCGAGCCTTTCCCATCCCCTTTGTTTTTGACCCCAAAAATGCTGGGCATGGTGCCACCCGATTTCCTCTTCTTGAATAATTTGAAAGCAGCTTTATTAATCTTCCCCGACGGCTGCTCGGCGGCCGGCGTTTCCGCAGCACAATCACAATGCAAGTCCATGTCTGCCGCGAGGGTCCCGGCCCCGGCCTCCTCCTTCCTCCTGCAGACCCCCGCGGACGCGCGATCGCCGCCGCCGCCGCCGCGCTCGCTGACAGCCTCGCCGCCGCCGCCGCCGCCGCCGCCGCGGCTGCTCCTGCTCGTCTCCATGGAAACCGAGCGGGATAAGCAGCTTTCGTCAGCCGTGGGCTCGCGCCAGGCTACTGTCATCCGTATTCTAAATCAACCTGAGCCACTCTCGCTGCCGCCGCCGCCGCCGCCGCCGCCGCAGCGAAAGAAACAGACATAAAAGACCATCTCCCCTCCCGCCAAGCGCTTATATAATACCCTAACCCACTTCGGATCCGACTTGGCTTTGTGCTGCATAGTTTTTGTGTGTGTGTGTGTGTGTGTGGCGAGAGCAGGCAGCAGAGCCTCGAGTCGATTGCAGAAATTAGCGTCGTCTTTATGGAATTCAGATTCCATCCAATCTTCGCCACCTTCTGATTCCTCCTCTAGATAGGCTCTTTCCAGAAGCCCGATCGGGGTTCCCAGGATACCCCCAAAATGGACAAAGAAATTCCACCCAACACAAAATGGTTATTCCTCTGAGCGCCTATCCTGGACTTCATGAGTCTTTATGTCTTTCCCGAGCCTTTCATGTCTGTCCCTATCATTTGGGCACTAAGCCCGCAAGCATGGAGCTCGTCTGTTTACATCTGTGTCTTGTCCACTACTGAGCACAATCTCCAGGTCGACGTTGGATCCTTACTAATGCGGTTCTGATTCTTGCTGCAAAAACCCCAGCCATCAGTCGAATATCAATTAGCAACTCTCTGCAAGGAAAGTGCAGCAGTTCTGTAAGGTGGAAGTTGACGGGACAACCGTGGTTTTTAATCCCAGTCTCCAGCTCCTGGGACTCAGGTCACAGAAGCCACTCCCTAGCCTGCATTTGGTAACAATGGATGAGTGGAGGACCGAGGACACAGTTTGAGAATCTCAGATCCACTCCACAGGTGGTCCTTGGAGTTCAGGGTCTGCCTTCTTTCCCATTAGGCAAAACCCAGGCTTTACTCCTGTACCCATTCTGCCATCCCCTCTCCCCTTCACTATCCCCCAGGACTTCCTACAGCCCCCTTCCCCTAGGGGACTTGGAAAAGCCTGGCAGGGTCGCTGAATGCCCAGCAGTCTCTGCAACTGCTCTGACCTACATAATCTGGGGAAAACAGAAACTTTGTCCCAGGGAACAGCCCAATCTGGGGATCTTTTCTGTAATCTGATTTTGAAGCTGACTGCTAATATTCTTACCTTGACACCTAATTTCCTCATCCATTGTAATTATTCCATAATGGTATATCCATTATTATTATCATTGCTAATAAACCAAAGGCTTATTAGCAATAAAAGAAGAAATTTGGAGAAGCATGTACATATATACGTTATATACGTATATACAATGTATATATGTTTAATATGTAATATATAATATTTGATAAAGATGTAATATTAATATATCATTTCTTTTATTGATCAGTATTATTTAGCAATATGTGATATTTACATATATGTGAATATCTGTCTTTTCCCTAATCATCTCGAGCTTCATTTTTTATGAGCTCCTTGAGTTATACCCAGAAACTCCATTCTCTCTTGGTTGAAGCTAGAGTTTTACTAATAACATATTGGTCATTGCATGTCCTATAGCATGGAAAACAGTTGGTTTGAATTTAGGCCTGCAGGTTGCCCTTTTCTGTTGATTTTTATTGAGAACGTTGTTTTATTTAAAAAATAAGGAGTTTGGATTCAGGAGAGGTTTTCACTCTCAGCATTATTTTTTTAAAGATGTATTTATTTACTTATTTATTTGAGAGAGAGAGAGAGAGCACGAGTGGGGAGAGGGGCAGAAAGAGAGGGAGAGACTCTTGAGTAGACGCCCTACTTGGGGCTCCATCCCACGACCCTGAGACCATGACCCAGAGACCATGACCTGAGCTGAAACCAAGAGTTGGACGCTCGACTGACTGAGCCACCCAGGTGCCCCCATTCTCAGCATTTGAATCTGACCCGGTCTCTGCCACTGTCAGCACAACATGTCTCCAGGACAGAGTGTAAGACTGAGACCAGAGAGGCTTTGGCTAGTTCTAACTGACCACTTGCCATGATGAATTAGGGTCCTCATTGCCACGGAGAAGGAAGATGTATAAAGAACTTCAAAGAGAAATGCATTTGTTATTTCTTCACAAGCTTTTGAAAGCAGTCGAAAATATTTTTCAGTTCTTTTACACACACATACAGTTGCTCTGATTGGTGGGGTACTACTTAACTGTGTCAATCCGAAGGAGTTAATGACTGGGATCAGGAATAAATGAAGTCGTCCAAAAAAAAAATCTTCTCCATCCCTGAGCCTGAAATTGAGAGGGGGTGGACTGCTTATCCACTGCAGAGCTCTAGCCTCCCAGGAGAGGCCACTGTGAGTGAGTTTCATTGACAGGAGAATCCTTGCCCTCCACACTCACCCCACTTCCAGGAAACCGGTGGTGAGGACTTTGGGATGAGTATCATTCCTTTGAGACGTGACCTCAAACAAAGAGAAAGGGAAAAGCAGTCTTCAGTCTGGGGATGGATGCAGTGTTGGCAAGTCCTTGGCCTTGAGGCAGAAGAAAGCAAGGACACTCAGTATCGTCCTCACCTGAAGGCCAAAGCCAAGGAGAGCGTTAGAAGCCGTGGTGTGAAGGGGGACCTTCAAATATTCTCTGAGCCAGGATCCTTGTTTTGTTTTACCGGAAAAAGGAGAGCGTGACCAGCCTTCAGGGATCTTACAGAAAAATCAAGACACGTTGGGCGGGGTGGGGGGTGGGGGGTGGGGGGTGCGGAGAGCACCTCCTTCTCAGGGCCCAGGAGCCAGCGAGGGATGTGGATGGTTAGAGCTCCAGCCCAGCTGCTAGGTGGCAGGCTGAAGCCAAAGGCCATTGTTAGGAACCATCAAAAGTGGTTCAAAAGAACCTTAAATCGTTCTTCACAGTCGGGAGTCAGCAAAATCTGTCCTTGCACAAAATGGTGACTTTTGAGACAGATCATGACGGTGAAGATGATTTTACCAGGGAGGATAATTTTATCCTTTTTGGGGGCTATAGTTTCCTCTTCTGTTTTTTTCTCCCCTACTCCACCATGGCCCCCATCTGCCCCCCAAACCAGCCATTTGAGAAAGCAAACAGAAAATTAGAGTAGAAAGGAGCTGAAGAGAAGCGTTTCAGAAAAACGCTGTTTCAGAGTGATAGGATGGTTTGCAAATGTGAACAGCAAGCGGATTTTGCTGGAGACATGTGCATGCTTTTCTTTTTTGGCACAAGGGAGTGTTTATTATTCAGTCAGGGCCTTTCTCACAGGGTAGCGAGCATCTTTGGAGGAGGATAATCAAAACAAGAAAAAAAGAGAAACACAAGAGGAATCATTTGAGAGCTTACCTCCATCATCAGCATCATTGTCATCAATTCCCTTTCCAGGGTGACTTCCGACCAACCTAGCTCCAGTCTGTGCCCTAAGCTTACTGGGTGATGTTTTTTATCTGAGGGGATTCTTCCAGAACATTCTGCAGAAAAGGCTGGGGGAGCAGCTACCCTTGAAGCCAGGTGCAGCTGCTACTGTGGACCCCCACCCCCACCCCTTTGTCACAGCACTCCCATTAAGGAGGCTGCTGGCTTTACCTTACTATGGTCATTAAAGGGATGATGTTTAGTCAATGACATTCGGAAACAGTGTTTGAGCTAGGAGCCACACTGCCCATTTCCAGAGCACTTAGGCTGCTCTGGACCCCAGCCCAACTGGCCATGTTGCCTTCCTGCTCTTGTCCTTCTCTACCCCCACCCCACGCCTCCATGAAGTGAAGACCCTTCACTTGATGGTTATGAGGACCATCAGGAGGAGCTCCAGCTTTGCCAGCCTTGACCCTCATCTTGCAGTTAATTCTGTCCATGTGACCAAGGTCTATCCTTGCCCTCCAAGGGTCTCACACACACTGAGAGCACAAGGTGTGTGCACAGTGGTGAAGTGCACACAAGAATTGTGTGAATGGCCCTGGCCAGGGAGCCCAGGGGTCCATGCTACTGGCATTTTTCTGTACCCTCCTTTCTTCGATGATGGCTCTAGGCGAGAACTTGGCAGACGAGGACTCGAGAGGTCTGAGCACAGTCAGCTGAGGCGAGACTGAAGTTCTTATGTTCTCATTTGCGTATTTGGATTCCTGATCTGTCCTGAACATCGGTTTTTCAATGTGGGATAATAGCTGTTCTGGGTATACGCTTATACAGAGGAGAAATTCTTTTCTAATTAGTAACATGTAATGTAAAAAGCACCCTCCATTCGTAATTTTCCACATCAACCTCAGAGCACAGCTGAGGCAGCTGAGGGGAAAGAGCTCCTCTCGAGAGGGGACAGAATTCCACGTGGGCTCTGGATTGGCCAGGAAGCTCAGGGGGGTGACGTGTTCTGGGTTCCACAGGTCACCACTCCTAAGATGTCACCCTGGCCCAGCCCCCGCCAGTTTGTACCCAGACTGTAGAGCAAGAAGGTATGAAGAAAAGACCAAACTAAAGCAAATGAATCCTTGTCTGTAATGTCGAGGGGTCTCGGGCGGCACAGGTCTTGCAGAAGCGGACACTGCTAACAGTGGGGTAGCTCCGAGGCCTCTCTCCTGGTTTTTGGTTCTTGCTGGCCATCACTGACATCCCCGGGCTTGTCAGTCAATGATGAAACATCATTCCCAGCTGCCTCCCATCTCCACATGATGTTCTCCTTCAAGGGTCTGTCTGTGTCTCCTCGCCTTTTACGAGAGCACCAAGGGCCCCACCCAACTCCAGCATCACCTCATTTTCATTTATATCTTTGTCACAAAAGCAAAGATCCTATTTCCAAATAAGGTCATGTTTGCAGGTATCAAGGGGTTAGGAGGTCAATGTATCTTTGGGGGCCACAGTTCAACCCACAGCAAGCACCACCACAAGCAGAGGTGACAGCGTCCCCTCACCTTTACCCTTCAGCACAGCCACCAGTGCCCTTGGCACAGACTGTAATATGCTTAGACTCGCTTCCATGGATTCAATCTGGGCGGAGGCTGCTCTAGCAAGTGTGGACCCCCTGCAGACTGCAAGGTCATGGATGGCACTCCTGGGGTTGCCAACAGTAAGGGGCAGCACCATTGGCAGCCAGAGTGCCGAGGAAAGAAAATGACATCAGCCAAGACTAGCTGTTGGCACCCACATGTGAAATCCCTGGGGTCTGTTGGGGGGCTACCTAGGAAGAACCTCGAGGGCTGTCTGGATAGGAAAGAATAAGAGAAACACTGTGGTTAGTACTGCTCTCCAATTTTCTTCATGTAAGCCGGGGGTGGGTGCTGAGAAACAGGTTATACCTCTAACTGTTGGTCTGCGCCTCTCCATAATTCCCTTTTCTCCTGGCCAACTCTTTGGCCAGACCTACCCTTCGAAAATGTTCCATCTCAGATTGCAGAGTGGGGTGGGGTCCCTTCAAGCTGGCAGTGCCAAGGTGGGTGCAAGGAAGCCAAAACCAGGCAGAACAAGGTTGGACAGCAGAGGCCATGTGGACACGATGCCAGGGCTTTGGGCATGGATGAATGAACGTTAGGGAGCGGCCAAACTCAGCGGTGGGAATCATCAGATCCCAGAGAGGGTGCAAACTACAGCCAGAATTCAAGAGGTGGCCCACAGGTGTTAGTGAAGATGCAGGCACAGGAATTCAAGAGGGAGAGCCTAGAGGGGCTGCAAGAAATGAATTAAAGCCCAAGCACCTGCCCCCTTGGGTGTCCTTTCTCTCATCTAAAAGAAATTCTGCTGTGTCTCTGCTTCTTGCCACAGAGCTGCATCACACACAGGGTTGCTCCCAGCAAGTGTGGACCCCCTGCAGACTGTAAGGTCATGGATGGCAGCAGATAGACAGTAAGCATGAACCAGCCCGTGCAGGTACGGGAGGCCCTTTGCTCAGGTATGTCCTTCCCGCCTGGTTTCCAGCCACACGAGCATCCCGCTCTCTGCCACGGCATCTCCTCATCACCACCATGACATTTTCCCGATCGTCGGCTCCATCTCTCAGCTAATTCAAACTCAGTCTCAGAAACGTGAAGAGTTCCCTTGCTTTCCCATGCCACCCTGTTTTTGCCCCTGCCCCACATCCTAACATCTTCTCCTGTGTCCCTGCCATGATGGCACGGGGGACACACATAAGGGCTCCAAACAGATAGCAGCAAGGTCCAGCCTAGTCAGCTCCTAAACTCATGGCGACAGGGGGAAGCATGTCTCATGCCCTCTCTTCTGGAGATAACCTGGATGGACCCTGCAGGGAGCAGAGCCCCTTCTTATTAAAGACCCTGGCACTCTTTCTTCCTCTTCAACTTCTTTTCTCCCATCCCCAAAGCTTTAGGATCTTAAGTAGTCTAGGCCAGCAAAATATGTATGTGTTCTATTAAATTAAATTGCAGCCAAGGCTGCAACCTTGGCTCTTAAAGTTTAAATGACCCTGCTTCATGAATATAGAAAAACTCTTATACCCAAAGATACTGCCATGGGCTTTAAAAGTTTATTTTGTACTTCAAAAAGAGTTATCATGTTTCTGTTTTCTTTTTTCTGCATCTCTGCCTACGTCTTCTACTCTAACTTACCACCCCCATCCACCCCCAGCCCCCTACACGCAACACATAAACACACTTGCTCTCCTAATCTCTATTCCAACAAGTCCGAGCAAATTCCCTGAATATGTCCCTGTCCACCTGCTTTGTACACACTAGCTATCACTTGGGGAACTATGGCTCCCTCCACGTAGCTCATGTGCTCTGTGCATTTCCCCATGTCACAATGGTGTCGCTATGAGGTGCAGCAGATTCCCGTGACACATCACACACGAGTAGGCATTTTCTACACAGCCTCCAACATCGTGGTGCCCCAAGGCCCACTTCCCATAAACTGACTCTGATTTGGAAGGACTGAGCATTGTGTTGACACGGAAGAGTAGAGTTCTTCCCCCTGCAACCAGCAGAGCCTCAGATGAGTAGCTCAGTCATCTTAGAGGCTGATAATTCACTTTCCGGAGCCATCATCTCCCCTTTTTAAGTTGCATGAGATGGAGGGGGTTACTTATCTTGATATTCTAAATGTTACTTAGGATGGTGTTAGCTTCTGTAACAGGTCCCACCAAATAATGACTCAACCCGACAGAAGTCTATTTCTTGCTCACCTACCAGTTCTAAGTAGGTATCCAAGTCAATAGGGCAAGGGTTTCTTCCATGTGGCCACCCAGGGTCTCAGGCTTCATGTATCGTATCTCCCCTGGGGTCCTGTTACTGTTCTCATCTAGTCGGTTGTTGGGAAAGCAATCCTAGAAGAAGCTTCAACTCAGACATGATGCATATCACTTCCTCTCATATTCCAACAGTGACAACTAGTCATACGGCCACATCTGGCCTCAAGAAAGCATGGGAAATACGGT
The DNA here is from genome assembly GCF_011764305.1 of Mustela putorius furo. Taxonomy (NCBI): domain Eukaryota; kingdom Metazoa; phylum Chordata; class Mammalia; order Carnivora; family Mustelidae; genus Mustela; species Mustela putorius. Next base: position 5,693,817 of record NW_025422171.1, read on the forward strand.
CTAACCATGTATCTGGCCACATCCCTCTTACTATGGAAGGAGAGAACAGATTAGCACAGAGTTAACAGAATTTGCTAACAAATCAGCCCACTCTGCAGCCATTTTGGGGAAAGGACCCCCCCCCCGTATCCCCCAGACGGCTGACTTTCCTCCATGCTTCCTCCTGCTACAAGACAGTGCATTTGGTCTCCAGACCTCCACATTCCAGTCTCTATCACCCACTCCCAGCTCTCTCCATTTCCTTTAGCCTTCTCCTTTGGAGAGAATATTTTTTTGGTTAGAGCAAATATATTTAGCAGGTGTTTGAAATAGACTCAAGTCAACGAACACCTGACCACAGCGGCCACGGCCACCTCTGGACTATTTTAGGAAGGGCCTTCATGTTGCCTTAGCTGCGTGCATTAGCTTTTATTGAGTGCCTACTGTGTGCTGGGGGCTGTCATGAATAAGCTGTGACCCAACACTCGATGGCGACTAGGAGACTCCCCAGTGTGAGAAACCTCCAGCCGACCGGACTGACAGCAACTTTGTTTCTTCCCAGGTGCTAGACCAGTGTGATCAGGCCTCAGCAGTTTTTGTTTGTTTGTTTGTTTGTTTGTTTTAAAGATTTCATTTATTTATTTGACGGAGAGAGAGATCACAAGTAGGCAGAGAAGCAGGCAGAGAGTGGGTGAAGCAGACTCCCTGCTGAGCAGAGAGCCCGATGAGGGGCTTGATTCCAGGATCCTGAGATCATGACCTGAACCGAAGGCAGAGGCTTAACCCACTGAGCCACCCAGATGCCCCAGGCCTCAGCAGTTTAAGTGTTTGGTTTTATCTCTTTGGAGAAAAAAAAAATATATATATCTATGTTTTCCTCCATGATGGGATAATCCCCAAATAGCCAGGCTTACTTCCGTCCCAGTGCCTAACCACCTACTGGGTTTTCTGTGTGTGCTTTAGGTTCGGTCCCTGATCTGACTTCATGCGTTTATGTTTCATTTCCCTCTACCACAACAAGGTTACTTCTTTCAAAAGAGAAATCTCAGCAGATGTATTCATTCCGGGGATGTTTCCTGGACACACACCAGTGAGCTCATTAGCCCAAGCTAACCATGAAGCTTTTGTCCCCCTCTTTTCTTCTCCTTCCTTTTTCTTTTCTTTTCTTTTTTTTTTTTTTTCTTTTTTTCAGTTTGCAGCACAGAGCAAGATCATGTGGTCCCCTAGCAGCTCATTCCTGTATGCACAGGGAGCAGGGACTGAAATTACCCCCCAAGAAAGAGGGCTGTGCTTTCTAAACATGCACACTTCTTCAGAGGGTCTGCTTTTGTTTAGCAAAGGCTGAATCTCAAATGGGGAATTTCTAGGTCAGCTACACTTTGCTCTAATAAAGGGAGAGCCTAGCCAAAAAGAACAGCAAAACTATGGCCTGAGCTTTCTGCAGTGTCTTGTCTGATTACCCAATTATTATATTACAGCTCAGATTAGGAAGGGATTAGCCCCCGAGGTTGGACAGATGGAGAGCACTATTAAAATACCCCATGTGGGGTTTCAGAGAGAGTAGCAAAGTGACCACCTGTCCCTGTTTCTTGGGTCAGTCTGTCCTCATTTAGAGCCCCAAGATCGCTGTCTTTGATGCCAGTGTGTGGAGAAACTGAATAGCACAGGAAGCGAGCTGGGGCCCCGCCCCCGGCTTGCCCAGAACTTCAGCCCTCTTGTTTATTTCTCCCAGTCTTGTGCCCTGCCCTAGAATGACCTGGCAAGAAACAGTCAGCTGAATTGGAAGTGACTTTGGGGTTGTTATCTCTCAGGGACCTTGGGAGCAGGTCTGGGACATTTTATTAGTTCATAACAGACAGGACAGTTTCCACTGCAGACCTCCTTTTCCTTTCTTAATTTCTGAATGGGCAGCTCCTCCTTTCTTGAACTTCTGTAATTCAGGGGCTACGTGGGGCTTCTTCTTGAGCTCAGAAGCTGGAGAGATGTAAGAGCTGTCCTGTGTCTTTGTGCCTTTTCGCCCCTGTATTGGGAGAGCTCGGGATGGTCTCGGTACCACCTTGCTGGGCAAAGAAACCGAGTGGCTTGGGCCTCATGTTCCAGCCTTGAATTCACAGGCAGAAAGGTGCTCTAAGCAGTTCATTCAATAATTAATAAGCCATTTAGCTTTTCTGCCTCAAGTCCTTCATCTTACAGGAATGGTGATGCTGACCTCATAAGGATGTGTACAGGAACATTAATGGCTGATGAGAAAACATTATGCCAAGTAAAATATGTTGGTAATCTCAAAATTGTAATGATCTAGCTGAATGAGTATGTCTTTCTTCTATATCTAGCTCAAGTCAATTCAAGAAAAGTGTATTGAACACACTGAGTGCCTCCTCCATCAAAAGCTTGGCCCCAACATGACAGGGCATAGAGTCATGGGTTGACAGAGTCATCAATCCCCAAACTCTACAAACAGCCACCCATTCATGACTGGAAACCCATTCATGACTGGAAACACATTCATGACTGGAAACCCATTCATGACTGGAAATCTCCAGGGAAGGGGGCTTCGCCACATCCAGAAGCAGTTTACTTTATGTTTGGACAATTCTATTAGAGAATTTAAAAAAAAGGGGGGGGGGCTGAATTATTTTGTATCTTCACAGATTGCCCCCCTTAATTCTATCACTGTGTTAGTACTGACCACTTTTTATGGGCCAGGAATTATTCCAAGGGATCATGCCTTATTTCATCCTCACAAGCATCGTGAGATTGGGCCTCCCTGTTTTATAGAAAAGGAAACTGGGGCCAAAAAAGCTAATTGATTTACTCAAGATGTAATTGCTAGTAAACAGTCTGACTCCACAGTCCACCTTCTTTTTTTTTTTTCCTTTTAAAAAAAAATTATTTATTTACCTATTTATTTGAGAGAGAGAGAGAGAAAAAGAGAAAGAGAGCACGAGCAGGCGAGAGGCGGAGGCAGAGGGAGAAACAGACTCTCCACCCAGCAGGGAATCCTACGTGGGATTGGATCCCAGGATCCTAGGACCATGACCCAAGGCGAAGACAGACTCTCAACGGACTGAGCCACCAAGGTGCACCCATAGTCCACCTTCTTCTTTTTTTTCTTTTAAAGGTTTTATTTATTTATCAGATAGAGATCGCAAGTAGGCATAGAGGCAGTCAGAGAAGGGGGGGGAGGGGAAGCAGGCTCCCTGCCGAGCAGAGAGCCCGATGGAGCCCGATGCGGGGCTTGATCCCAGAACGCTGGGATCATGACCTGCGCCAAAGGCAGAGGCTTTAACCCACTAAGCCACCCAGGTGCCCCATAGTCCACCTTCTTAATCACTGTTTTGGGGATCGGTTGCTGAATACCACTCTTAAACTTAGTGTTTCAAACAATGACCATCTTATTTGCTCAGAATTTCGTGGATCAGATATGTTGTCAGGGCTCGGTGAGATGAATCTTCCACTCCACCTGGCATCCACTGGACTGCAGTGTGATGAGGGTGCCTAGAACTGGACCCTGAAAGCGAGCATTTCAATCAGCAAAGGTAAAACCTTCCTACTGGTAAGAGCCATATTCAGAAGTTACGTATCACCATACCCACCACATTCTATTGGTCAAAATATGTCCCAGGGCAGCCTGGATTCAAGGGAAGAATAACTAAACTTTACTGAAGAGCGGCAAAACCATAGGATAAAAGAACACGTGAGATGAGCAAGCTTATTATGACGGTTAGAGAGAATACCATCTGCCAGAATGGCTGCAACTTCTTTTTTATTCCGGAAAATAAGTTCATACATACTTCCAAACGACTCGTCTTCTGGAAACTACTTTTCAAGTATCTCCAAGTCTGATTTTTTAGGGTAGCCTTCTTTGTTCTTGAGCTGTTTCTTATCGTGCTATCATTTTCCTGTGACGGACCTGAGAATTTAGTGTCCTATTCCAGGGTGTGCCCAGGCTGGCACAGAGAAGAATGACCATCACTTTCTGTTTTCTAGATATGGATATTGAGTCAAAGAGGAATTTTTGACTGCCACAGGGCATCGCATAGAAATTCTGTCCCCTGGAACGTGTTGCCCCTCACGCCATCCCTGTGCAATTGTTTTGAGGGACCCAAGTTAAATTCCATTTTATGGAATTTGGTCTGACGCTCTGCTTCATCAGGCCTTTCTAGATCCTGATTTTGTGTTCCACTGTTTTTACGCTCCTCTGCTGCTTTCAGCCTACATTCGACTCCTGACTTACCTCTTTCTTCCTTCCTCATCATCTTCCAAGTCCCTGACAAGACTGTGGGCCCATTTGGAGACCAGAAGAAAGCTCTAAGGAACATCACTTAAAAAACGAAACAGAACAGAAAAAACCTCTCACCATGTTAACATCTGGACACTGATCTGCACGTTTGCAAACTGATAGGGCAGATTTGTTCAGCCAGTTGTGGATTCACCAACTTGTCTTGCTTTGCAACCAACCCCCCTTTTCACACCTCATCTCAGGAGGGTCAGAAGAACAGCTGCTAGCACCAGGTTCCGGAGACTTCCAGCTCTTCACATATCTCTGGTGGGCCATCACCGGAATACTGGCAGTGGGAGAAACTAGGTCAGTCTGAATGTTCTCACTGAGGCCCTGCTGACGCCTGGGGATCCCAGCGCCTCCCCTTCTGGAATCATTCTGCTGCTAGAATCGGCTCCACCTCCCCTATCTTTGGCCGGTTTCTGAACACCACCACACTGTTCACCCATTCTCAGCCTTCTGGCGCTTCTCTGCTCTCCAGACTTCGCAGTGATCACCTCGGCGGTGCAGTCATGGAATTAAATTGCAACACCCCCCTTAGAACCTGATCCGCTTACGAATCTGGGTCAGGAGACACAAAGCAAGAGTGTCAGGTGCTGCCCTCAGTGTTCGGGCAATGTGGGGGACTGCTCCCGGGTAATATTCACGGCACAGTAGGCGTAAGTAAGAACGGCAGAGTTTGCCTTCAAACTGCTTACAGTATAGTTCAAGGGGGACGTGTGTCTGCTAACAACAATAATATAATCCCTGCCTTGAGGGGATGAAAGTGAAGCGTTAGAAGGTTTATAAGACAAACTAATTCCACTTGGGCAGAAAACAAGGGTTCTTGGAGTAGATACTAAACAGCAGGTAAGTGGCGAGGACAAAGGCTTTCACACTCCCTGTTTGCAGACATTCTGGAAAACAACCAAGTAAGTGGTGGTGTAACAGGTTCCTTTAAGACGCTTATACCATTCGACCTAGTGCTTTCAGTATCCCAGGCATTAACCCAAACACAAAGTTACTCAAAATGTTATTTAAATGATAATGCCAGTTAATGGAACACTAGGCAACCATCAAAAGACTGTGAATGTCAACCTGATATCAGCTCGGGGGACGGGGGACCGGAGGCCCTCCTCTACTGGGAGGCCCTTCCCTAGTCTCACAGATATCTGATTAACAGGGCCTGATTCATGGTTCCACAATTTGTGACAAGGCAATTCTTTCCCACTAATTGTGTAGATTACCAGGAGCTTCCTTCCTTCCAAGTGCTTTTTTCTGCCAATGCTCTGTCAGGGCCGCCTAATTCAGCTTCCACTCTCCCCACAAGCATTTTGGGATTTGGATGATTTACTGTGATAAGGAGCCGTTAGGGGGGAGGTCTCAGAGTATGCAAGTCGGCTCCCCCTCACGCTCACAGGCTTGCTCCCTCCGCTGCCTGGAGTAACTGACAAAGAATGCCCCCTGCTCCTCCCCAGAGCTTTCTTCTCGATAAAGGCGAATTTCTCCCTAAAAGGAATTCTTGTATCAGTTGCTAATAATACACCCCCCCCACCACATTACTGTAGAAAGAATATTTTATGACATGAGAAAATGCTTATGATAACACCAGCTAAGCAGGAAAAAAAAGCAAGATACCATCTTAAAATTCTACCCAGTATCATATCAACTATGTAAAACAATATGCATCCAAGAGCAAATTTAGTGGGACGAGAGCAGTGGCCCTCTCTGGTAATGGGGGTCTGAGGTTTTGGTTCTTCCTTATGTATATTGCTGTATTTTCCGAGTCTTTAAAGATAACGAAAATATTTGGAGCCCACGTTCTTGGGAGAGTAATATCATTTGGAAAAATTAAGGTCAAGAAATGAAGAAAAGCCAGTGTGGGATGGAAAATGCCAGCAACGCCCTCTGCCTTAGCGCAGCTGCTGGCTTCTAAATGATGCCCGGTGCTCCTTGCCTTGTGCCAATAACCTCCAGCCTCCCCCGGAAAGCTTGACTAGTTATCCGACTTCTTCTCATCCTGTTTCAGACAGCCTCTGTGACAGCTGGAGCCCAGGCAGGATTTCTGGGAGGACAGAGCTTCCACCGGTGGACCAAAGGACACTCCGGACAGCAATGTACGGGGTACACCTGCTGGTTTCCTCCTGGGGCTCAGGTGGCAACTTATCTCCCCGGGGGCTTGATGGCCAGGGGTGCTGTAACATGTACCCCGCTTCCCTTCTTTTGTAAGCTTAGCAAAACTAAGGGAGTCACCCAGGAAAACTCCCTCCGTCCCTCTCTCTCTCTCTTTCTCTTTTTAACCTCTGCTAAACATTTAGCTTCTGACTAATCCATAGCCATCTCCCCAGATGTAAACAAGGAGCCTGTATGCAGCTCGGGCACCTGTTTCCTGGGGAAGCATGAGGATCTGTGAGCACAAGGAAGGACCACTGGTATTTCTGACTAAAGCCATTTCTCTGAATTTTCACAGAACTACCTCACAGCCACACACAATCTTACTGTCGTGGATGTGTGGGAAGCACACCAGCTATTCACGGCTCCTCCCAGGATAGACAGAGAGCTCGTAGGTGGGTGGCACTTCAATTCCTTTCTCTCTTCTCTTCCTCCTTCCAACAACATGAAGCACTAGAAGAAAATGTTTTCCCCATTAATAATGTGCATGAAATTGCTTGTAGGTGGTACGAGCAGACACTGTTCTTTCATGCCTTTAAAGCATTACAAGAGGTTGGTTCTCTGCATAAGCTGAGAAGAATCTCTTCTCGCCCCTGTGAGAATGATAGTGCTCCGTCACTCCCACTGAGGGGGATCGTCCTCATTCATGTGTGAAACGCTGTGTTTCCAGAGTACGGCTCCTCTCACTTTATACATAGATCTCCTGAGCTCGCTTCTGCTCCCCGCCACTGCCCTCCTTGCGGGCAGGAGCAAGAAGCCCGGCAAGAATTCTCTGTTCTTGGACAGACTGAGGGAGGTACTGGAAAAGAAGCGGACGGCAGCTCTGAGTGCAGCCCCCAGGAAGGAAGAGGGAGGAAGGCCAGGGTAGCTGCGAGTCAGGAAGGAACCATCACAAAAAAGGGAATGCGGACAGAGCAAGAGGGGGAACCCTCCGGTAGATTCCAAACCAAGGTAGATTCTGCCTCCTTTCTGATTCTTCTCACTTGAAATACTCCAGCGGGGAACCAGGTCCCAGCAGCCATGTGATTTGGGAAATATTTTACCTTTCTCCATCAGCCATCTGGAGTAGCCTCTACTCTTTACCCTGATTTAAAAAACAGTTTTCTTGGGGCACAAATATGAAATCCAGACAATTCTGCTAGCCTTCCTTTCCAACGAGATTTCTGGCCTAAGCGCTTCGTCTATAGAAAGTCTGGAAGGTTCTAAACAAGAAGGTGATGAGAATTGATACTTTCAGAACACCTCCTGGTCAACATATGGAGGTTAGATTTGGAGGACAAGGAGGACATGGGGTGGTCAGTTAGGGGCTATTCAGCAATGCAAGAGGGCTGCTGGTAACCTTAGCAGACTAAGGTGGGGGCAACAGAGACAGGGGGAGGTGGCAACATGTGCTAATGGACTCAGCTCTCAGCCCTCATAGTTAGTGACAATTGCAAAGCTGGATTTGACATTTGTAATGACCACATCTACATTTAGTCACTACTATTTAGTCAACAATTTATTGAGCTCGGTAAAGGAAATTAAGACAAAAGGCCTATCCTACTTATAAAATCTAGAACCGAAGCATCTACATCTCACCGGATGTGACGAGCTCCTTGAGAAGTACAGCACAGAGGAATTAAAACCTTCCAACGGGGAAAACGATCCCTACCTGGGACAATCTAGGAGTGTTTTCATGGAGCAGGCCCAGATGTGCTGAACTGTGAGGGATGCGGGTCTTGGTGAGCAAAAAAGGGGAGGAAGCCTTTCTTGGCAAAGTGCTGGCAAATGGGATAGGAACACCACGGGGACAGGAAAGTATCAAGTGTATTCAGAAGTCACCAGGGGTGGTTTGGGCTGGAGGGTCAGATCCACACAAAGGAGTCCTTTCTGGAAGAGAAAATCTGAAGGTAGATGAAGATCAGTTTCAGGAAGCTATAAGTAGAAGTGAAAGATTTTACTCTGTGGGCTGAGGGTTTTTGAGCAGGAGAGTGTTGGAGCTGAAGAGAGTTAACTGTTGTAAAACAGTAGGTTTTACAGGTGGCTGAAGGAGGCAAAGCCAGGACTTGGAGGTGGGTCACAGGTCTGGCTCTAGATGGGAAAAGAAACTAGATTCGAGAACTCCTCTGGGTGGGGAGCCATTATTGTAATTATCTGGTTGAAGGTGAAGGAGAGAGGAAACGAGAAAAGGGAATTAAAATGTGCTGAAGTTTCATGACCAGGAGAGTGGGGAGCTGCTCTCAGCTTCTAACTGAATTCCAGGTGCACCCGGCACCCAAAGGAGGAGGTACCTTGCAAGCACATGCAGGTGCACGACTAACACCCAGAGACACCAGGGCTGAGTCTTCTTCTTGGAGTAAGACTCAAAGCACGGGAGTGCATGAAATTGCCAAGAAAGGATAATGTAGAAGCAGAAAGGAGGGACGGGAAAAAGGCTGCCGGTAAGGAGCTATAAGGAAACAGGTTATCAAGATAGTTGGTTGATACTTTGCTTAGCTGACTTTTAACTTGCTTGGAACCTGATGCCACCCTGACACATAGCTGGTCTGATAACGTTCCAAATGACCTTCTAGCTCACTTGTCTGGGTATTCTGTCTCTACTTCATTGGATATTATCATGCCTAAGGAATAGAATTTACTGTTGCTGAGAGAGATCTTTGACAAAAAAAATCTGTTGTAGAATTTGGCCCATGAGCTTGCTAAGCCTCACGTGTTTTTGTTGTTGTTGTTGTTGTTTTTGCTTTTGTTTTTTAAATCATACGATAGCTCTGCATTTTTAGGTTTCCGAGACTCTATAAATGGTATTTATGTTTTCCAGGCTATCTCAAAGTCATTCATTGATAATCAAACCCTAGGGTGGCGTAACCTTTTGGTATTTTTTGGTTTGTGGTAGTGTTTTTCCTTTTGTGAATACTACTTCTAGGGATTGTATCATTCTGTATTTATGTATATCAAGATTAAAGAAAGCGATGCCCAGCTGGTCAATAATCCAATCGTGTATGCATTATGCACAAAATGCACTTACAGCGGACCTCAGCCATCATTTCCTGAGTTCAGATCTTTATTCACGTACAGTGGGGTTATGTCCCAATAAACCCATCATAAATTAAAAATATCATAAATTGCAAATACATTTAATATACCAAACCCATCAAGCATCATAGCTTTGCCTAGTCTACTGTAGAAGTGCTCAGAACATTTACACGATCCTCCAGCTGGGCAAAGTCATCTAACACAAAGCCCATTTTATAACAAAGTTATTGACTATCTCATGTAATGTATTGAGTTCTGTACTGAAAGTGACAGATAGCGTGTTTGTCTGGGTTCAGAATGGTTGTCAGTGTATTGGTTATTTACTCCAGCGATGGCTTGCCTGGACAAGGGGTTGTGGCAGCTGCCTGGCATCGGGCGAGAGGATCTAACTGCATATCCCTTGCCCAGGAAAACTCAAATTCGAAAATCAAAGTCCGGTTTCTACTAAATGCATATTGCTTTCACACCATTGTAAAGTAAAAAATCATTAAGTTGAAGCTTCGTAAGTAGGGACCTATGTAGAGGGAATGTGAGAACCAGAGGTCAGGGGGAACCACATCCCAGATGGTAAGTTTGTGAGCGGTTCAGAGGGAAAGGCAGGGCCAGCTTCTGGGCGTGTCCCGCTGCACAGGTTCCATACTGGGCTCAGGTCCTCCTGCTGGGTCTTGAAATGGTAAACATTTTTTGAGCAGGGAGCCCTGCATTTTTATTTTGCACAGGGCCTTGCGGATTAAGCAGCCGTCCTGTTGCAGAACTAAACACATGTTTCAGTGATAATGGAAAAGGTCAGTGGGGTCTCTGCTGGAAACAATGCTTGAAGTGGCCCTTTAGGTCAAAGCAATGCAGGACCTCAAAGATGCCGCCCCATGGGCTTCCCGCAGTCCTTCACTGAGGTCTGAGAGGGCCAGGGGCTTGCCAGGCCACGCTGGGAGCGCTACCTTTGAGGCTGGCGACTGGCAACAGCTGCTCACCCTGAGTGACTGAAGAATTTAGCTGCAAAAATCTAATTTGGGACTCCCTAATTAAGCTAATGAAGTCAGATCATTTTAATCTGTTCTTGGTCTAGCCCTATGTCTAATCCCCAAATAAATAGATAATTGTGACTTTGTGGCATATGTGCCCTATTTTGTAATAGATGAGCCAGGCAACATCTTTCTATGATTTTTGTCAAAGAAAGGAACTGATTTTCCTTAGCCAAACTGAATGTTTCAGATGAGACAAAACTGCATTGCCTTTAAAATAAATCAGTCGTGTTCCCATTTCAGGACCTTTTGCGGACTACTTGAAATAAGCTGTGTCCAAATTGCCCCTTTGTCCTAAGAGATCCTATATGAGCCTAAATTTTTCTTGTTTTATGAATAATAAACGATACCATATACAGATGTCTCTTGAGACAGGAGCAGGTAGATGGACTGGAGACCAGCCCATTTGTCTCCTTTGGTCTCTTGTTCTATAAGCCAGAGAATTCAATACTTCACCTTTAAGCTATATCAGATTATTTCCCAGAGACACATACATCTTCATAACAGTGGGAAAGCTTCTAAAACCCGGAGACAGAAGGGACCATTCCATTTAATCCGTCCATCTTCTTCTAGTCAAGATTGTTCTTTATGAAGTATTTCCACCACCTTTTCAAAGAACTGAGATAAAGTCATTCTTCCCTTTGGAGTTTTTGGATTCATTTACTGAATCTTTAAAATAGTAAGCCAAATATCAGGCTATTTTCACACATCATCTAGTCCTGTCTTCAGAGGGCTTTGTGTTTCACCCATGTAATTTGATTTCTTTTTCTTTTTTTAAGATTTTATTTATTTAGGGGTGCCTGGGCGACTCAGTTAAGTGTCTGCCTTCAGCTCAGGTCATGATCTCAGGGTCCTGGGATTGAGCCCCACATCCGGCACCCTGTTCAGCAGGGAGTCTGCTTCTCCCTCTCCATCTGCCCCTTCCTCTCCCCCTGCTTGTGCCCTCTAAAAGAAGATTATATTTATTTATTTGAGAAAGAGAGAGAGAAAGAGAGCACTCTTTTTTTTGATGCGCAGTAAAGCAAAGTTTATTGAACCATAATAAAAAGCTCCCATAGAGGGAGGGGACTGGAGAGGGTTGCCTTCACGTAATTTGATTCTAAACATATTAGAAAACACAGGCCCCATTTACAAATAGCCTGGTTGGTTACTACTACCACTAATAATGATAAGGGGTAATGTTGAGTGCTTGCCCGGTACATCAGGAGCTATGGTCACACTTTGTTTATATTATCACTTAATTCTTGCAGATGAGAGGCAGGGACTCCTGCTGTTGGACATGAGGAAATTGAGGCACAGCCTGTCTCTGCCTTTGCCCAGGTGTCCAGCTGGCCAACAGGGGAGGATCTGAGCCGGGCTGTTCCAGAGTTCCAGGCACCCCTTGAGTCTTTTACATAGGAAAGATCTCTGTCCTATTGGCTCCGATTTACCTCTCGCTCAGTAACATCCTACATGCAAGATTTCCATTTAAGAGTGCTGCTGAGACAGTGCGATGGTCAGTCTGTACTACCAGAGGGGGAAATCCTCCCAAATCATCACTGAGCCCCTATTTGCTGTGTGTGAGGCTGGAGACTCCATTCAGGGGATACAGAGGTCAGGGGAACACAGACCCTCCGAGGAGAACATACAGAAATCTTCCAAATTTCCTTTGCAGAGGTAGCAGCCAACCATCCTGGTTTGCCTGTAACTGAAAGATGTACGACTTTCCATTTTAAAATCAGGAAAATCCTTGCCAGCCTAGAATGAGTGGGTCAGTTACGGCAACGGAAGAGTAAGTAGTGTCATGTGTATTTTGAGACAAAAATACATGCACTCCTGTTTTGGACCCTATGTGAACAAACTGTGGCTTTGTTCACCTTTCTGTGGTACCCCAGGATCACAGAGGCTGACTGAGCCACCTTGATAAGCAGTATGCTCAAGACCCCGCATCTTGAACATTGTGAGTCCCTAAGGATTCCAAAGTGAATATGATCAGACTCAGGGAAAGACAAGCTCAGAGGAAGACGCCACAGAAGCCCTGTGGATGGGAGGAAGAAGAAAACATGGAGCAGTGGTGCCTGCATGGACGGGAGTGCTCTGGGAGGAGCGGGATTGCCCCAGGACCACCATTTTCCTCTTCTCTCTCTCTCTGGACTCACCTCTACCAGCCCATAATTCTCCCCAATGACACTTGATTCTTTCAACAGCAGACAGCAGGGAACGGCGCTCTGCTTGGCCACTCCAGTGACTCCTGCCAACCCCCCTTTCTCCCACAGCAGCATTGTTTCTAGTCTTGGCCTATCTCCCCACGCTCTGCTACCTCACATTGAGGCAGCTGGACCAAGTTCAATAGGGCAACATGCTGGAGGGAATACATTTTCTCCCAAGACAGAGGCTACTGTGTCATTTAGGTGGAACATTTAGGTGGAAACCAATATGGTGGAGGGTCTTCATGAAGACCCATGAAGGAATCGTGGGAAACTACAGAGAACAGAGAAAGATAACCAACTTTTTCCCCCTTTCCTTTTGATATTTGTTGCTGAATAGCTCCTTGTTTACAATTGTTTGGGCCTGCATTCAGTTCCTATGACAATGCCTATGGAAGAGCCAAAATGTGAACTCAGACTTATTGTCAACCACAGATGTGCTGCCAGAGTCTGGGTGAGGCCAGGCAACGAAGGAATATGGCATCAGCTGAGCACGCAACCATCACACTAGTCCAGATGGGGAGCTTTTCACTTAAGGTTTGAAAACCCTCAGTGGAGAAAATTCTAGGGAGAAAAGAGGAGAAGGTAGTTGAATTTGGGTCACTGAACTTAGTCCGATTTCAGAGAGAGACAATACTTCACTGCTGTCGAGTCATTTGTTGAGCCAAGGACATGTACTTGTGATCAGGCAGTGGACACATAGCAGGGTCCTCTGGGAGACAACAGATGCCCAAATCATATTAACGTGTAAGCTGATTTAAGATTCATATTAGCTCGGGTTAAGTGTGTCACTAGACTAATGATTTTTTACTTCTATTTTAATTCTGAGGTTGAAATGGGAGCAATTGGAAACAAGCATGAAATTAATTTCCCTATAATCTCTCAGTAGGAATAGACATCAATATCATCCCTTGCACTGAAGGAGTATTTGGTTCAATAAAAATTGAGTGTCAGGTGCTACATTAATCCTGTGGAAGGGCGAATCTCCTAGTAAAATAATCATCCCATGTAATTTTTATACCCTGGTCATCTGTGTTCATGGCTGGGCTGCAAATTTCATGAGAATAAGGGCCACGTCTGTCTGTATCTCTTACGCTTCCCACAGTGCCTAGAGAGCATACAGTAGCCACTCAACATATATTTATCAAATGAATGAACATTGTTCAAGTTAGGCAGGATCTCCATCCTTAAATTGTGGTAAAGGAAACAAATATAATAAAAAAAATTTACACAACCTGACTGAACTAATTGACAAATAGCAGTACCTCACATTTATGCATTTATTTAGCCAATAGATACTTAAGAACAGGGCACCGGGGTAAGTATTGGGAATGGAATAGCAACAAAGAGACAAAAGGCCTATGAAGCTCTGTGGAGCTTCTTTTCTGGTTGGGGAAACTGGCAAAAAGCAAATAAATGAAGAGGGCATAGAGCCTATCAGGATCTGAAATATACCATGTGAAAAAAAAAATCAAGAAACCAAGGAAGAGAAAGAAAGAACTGAGAAATGGGGAGGCAGGAGAGGGTGCCATTTTACAAGAGAGAGCCAAGAAAGGAGCAATTTGACCCTGGGTGGGGGAAGTACCAGGGAAGGTGGGCGCGATGGAGGTGGCCGCGGAGGTTCAGAGGGTTTGGAGTGGGTGGGAGGGAAAACCCCTTCCAACTGTTGGAGCCTCTCTGCTGTAGAAAGAATGGTTCTGGAGGCAGCTCGAGAAGACAAAGCAGGGCCAGACTGGAGGGGAAAATGAAACTCTTGATGGGTCTTCCCTGTGACTGACAATCTGAATCTGTGTCCTTCCAAGACCTTGGCCCAGTCATGCCCAGCTTGCCCTCCTTCAGGCCCCTGTCATGCTGGTCTGGTATGGTTCCTCCTCAGGGCAGGCAGCTGGGGGAGGGCAGAGGAAGGAGAACAGCCAATCATGATGCTCCCTGGAATGGGTGTGTGTGTGTGTGTGTGTGTGTGTGTGTGTGTGTGTGTGTATCAGAGCACCAGCAGGAAATCCTCCCCTGCTTGGGCTCCAGCAGTGGAAGGCAGCGCCCTCCCACCACCCACGGGTGATTAAATACTTTTCAACTTTGGAACCCAAATCTTTGCGCCACATCCTGCTGCTATGGTAGCCCAGTGAAACACCCACCTGGTGCTCTTTCATTCGTTCCAAACTTCCCTTCTGACCAATCGCCATTGTCCTAGATTCACCCTTTGTCTCCAATTAGCTTCCTCTTCTCTTCCCACTCACGGTCCACCCCTCCCTCCTCTTTGCCTCCTCTTCGGTTTCTTCTCTCTCTTCATAGCACTGAATATTCTTTCAGACTCTAGTTAATAAAAGACTGGGGCACCTGGCTGCTCAGTCAGTGGAATACGTGACTCTTGATCTTGGGGTTGTGAGTTTAAGCCCCCAGTGGGTGTAGAGATTACTTAAAAATAAAATCTTAGAACAAAACCAAACACCATTAAGGCACTGTATACCAAAAGGAAAAAAGCAAACAAGAGAGAAAGAAAGAAGACAAAATTTTTAAGTTAAAACCATAAAAGTGGGGCACATGGCTGACTCAGTCAGTAGAGCATGTGACTCTTGATCTCCGGGTCATGAGTTTGAGCCCCACACTGGGTGCTGAGGTTACATACATACAGAAATAAATAATTTTTAAAATAAAGTTTTAAAAAACCATAAAAGTACCAGAAAAAAATCACAAGTGATGTTGATTAAAAATGTACCAATACCTTTTCATGGTAAAAACTCTTGGAGAACTAGGAATAAAGGAGAACTTCCTCAATTTGATAAAGAGCGTCACAAAATGCCTATGGCTAACGTCATCACCCCTAATGGTGAGAAACTAGAAGCTTTCTTGATAAGATTAGGAACAAGGCAAGTATGTCCCTTCTCACTACTTGTTTTCAACATTGTACTGGAAGTCCTACTTAACACAGTAAGATAAGAAGCAGAAATAAAAAGTATGCCAACCAGGAAGAAAGAAATAAAACTATCTCATTCACAGATGACATGATCATCTAGGTAAAAAATCTGAAGAAATCAAACAAAACCTCTTAGAACTAATATGCAGATAGAGAAAGGCTGCAGCAAACAAGGTACAATCAACCCTGTTCTATATATCAGCAACAGACAAGTGGGATTTGAAATAAGGGGTGCCTGGCTAGCTCAATCAGTACAGCATTATGACCGTTGATCTTGGGGTCATGAGTTCAAGCTCATATTGGGCCTAGAGCTTACTTAAAAAAATGAAGTGGAAACGCAATACCACCTCCCAAATGAGGTTTAAATCTATACCCCCAAATGAGGTATATATGTAATAAAATATGTCCAAGATCTCTACGAGGAAAAATACAAAACTCTGATGAAAGAATCAAAGATTTAAATTAATGCAGAGATATTCCATGTGCATGGATAGAAGATATAATATTGTCGACGTGTCATCCCCACCAGAATCACAGTAAGTCTTTTTGAGCATATCAGCAAGCTAATTCCAATGTTTATACTGAGAGGCAAAGTGTTTATATTGACAGAAGAGTCAACACAATATGAAAGAGAAGAACAAAGTCAGAGGACAGACAATCTCTGACGTTGGGACTTACTGTAAAGCTACAATGATCAAAACAGTGTGGTATTGGCAGAAAGAAAGAGAAAAGAAAAGAAGGAAGGAGGGAAGGGAGGGAAGAAAGAAGGAAGGAGGGAAGGGAAGAAACGGGGAGAGGGAGATAGGGGAGGGAGGGAGGGAGGGAGGGCAAAGACAAACAGATCAATAGGACGGAAGGAGCGAAGGCAAGGCAAGGAAGCAAAGACAGTCTTTTCAATACGTGTCACTGGAACAACTGGACGTCCACATGCAAATATATGAACCCAGACACAAATCTTGCCGCCTTCACCACAAGTAACTCAAAATGGACCACAGACCTCAATGTAAAATGCAAAGCTATAAAACTCTTAGAGACAGCACAGGAGAAAGTTTAACTAATTTTTGGTATGGTAGTGAAACTACTGTGTATGATGGGGGTATTATACCTTACACGTGGGTGTAGTAAATAGATTATACTCTGTATAATGGGGGACACATGTCATTACGCATTTGTCAAAACCATTGGAATGCAACACCAAGAGTGAACCCACCAAGAGTGGCCGCTCCTACTCTGTGTAGGTCCTCATCAGACACCCCACCAGGCTGCCCTCATGTTCAAGGTAGTGGCAGCTGTGAGGAACCCTGACCGAAATTCATGAAATACTGGCCTTGCCGATCCCGGCACCGCAGATACTAGTGTGCTCCCCACCTTCTCCCTCAGCCCAGAAGGCTGGCAGGTGTGTAAGAGTACACCTGTCATTTCCTCTCCAGCTCAGCATGTCCTCAGGCTGGAGAGCCACTGACTTGGCATTTGTTAAGGGTCTTCTAGCTGGCAGTCAAGTCAGCCTTTGCTGTGGAGATGATCACCACCTTCCCTCGTTCTAAGTAAGGCTTGGGATGGTTAACTTTATGTGTTAACTTACCTGAACCATGGTACCCAATATATGGCCAAACACCAGTCTGGATGTTTCTGTGAAGATGTATTTTACATGAGGTTAACATTTAAATCAGTAGGCTTTGATTACCTTCTATGACATGGTGCCTCGTCTAATCAGTTGAAGGAGTTTAAGGCCTGATGCTCCCTGAAGAGGGAATTCTGCATCCTGTCTGCCTTCGGATTGAAGCTGCAATTTCCACTCTTTGCTGTGTCTCCAACATGCTGACCTGCCCTACAAAAATCATCTCACCTTTCAGAAGTATCAAAGGCTTTCTGGGACTGGCAGGTATTCAAAGCTGACTTTTTTGGAGTGTGGGGGTGAATTTTATGTTATTATTTAGACACTCTTCTTTGTTGGAGTTCCTTCACCCACAGGTCCTTTAATGTGGACAATGCTCCCATAGGCTGACAATTTGTTATCTCCCCAGCCCCATGGGTTCAGATTTCTAGCAGAGCAACCCCCACGCACACATACATAGACTGTCTGTTACTGCCCCAATGTCATTGCCTTGGCTTTCTCAGGTGAAGTTCTTTTTAAGGTGGCTCCAGACTGGTTCTCTCTTCTGTGTAGACCACCTCTCATTCTAGCCCAATGCCCCAGCAACAAGATATTAGATGTCCCTTAACTTTGGGGCCTCTTCATTTGTTCCCTTTCCAAGTTCTCCCAAGAGAGACAAGTAGGTACATTTGACTGATGTGATAATTTGGAATGGGGTGGGGACAGCAGCAGATGCTGAAATTTCTTGGGGGTGAGGGCTACTGCTATTAGCAAATGTTTATCAAAAGGAATCTGTTCCATCTTTTCCTATCATCCTTCCTCTCTGCCATGTATGCAACAAGGTTCTCCAGACTAAATTCACCACTGTGGGCCTCTCCCAGAAGGTCCAAAGACATGTTGGTACCTAATATACCAGTCAAGGACCTTTTGGCAGTAAGTAACAGAATATCTGACTAAGAGTGGCTTGAAGAGTAACGGTTTAAGACTATATATAATAAGTATAGAAGCAGGCTCTAGGTCAACTTCTCTGCATTCTCTTGATATCTTTTTTGTGATCCTCTTGGTCACAAGATGGCTGCCATAGTTCCAAACATCACATTATCCACCATAACATATGAAGACAGGAAGGAAAGAATAAAATCACTTCATGTACCGTTGTTTTCTTCAGAATGGAAAATATTTCCCAAAATTCTCTAACAGACTTTCCTTTCATCTAACTGGCCAGAGCAGGGTCACATGTCCCCACTCCTCTCCTACCCAGACCCAATCACTAACAAAGGGAATAGGGTTAGTTTTAGACTAGTCATGTTTCATCCTCTGGAGCTGGTTCTATTTTCCTTTAGTCAGCCAATCCCAGAACAAAGTTGAGACTTCATTAACAGGGGAATGAAATGACTGGGTGTTGGTAGACCAGCAGATTGTCACTACAGGCACCAAAGACAAATGCCACCTCCTCCTACTTCCCGGGGGTGGGGGTGGGGGGGTGGGGGGGGCAAATCAGGAGACAGCATGTATCAGTCCTTCTGAGAAACGGAACATGAATGAGTTCTGCAGTTTAAATAGGCTTGTTCCGACATCGTATTGCCCCTTTGAAGTCCCTGAACAGGCTGCATCCGAGAGCAGGAGCCATCGCAGGGGCGCCACACCAAAACGCACGCCCCCAGGCTGCAGAACCCTCTGCCTCACCTGGGAATCCGTCCGTGGGCTGAGGCCCGGTCCCTGGGCAGTGCGTCAGCCAGACCTCTCTCTCCCTCCGACTTCTCTGGCCGGAGGGGGGCGCTGCTGAGGACTCACAGAGCTGCCCCGCGGTTTAAGAGAATATGCCGGGGAGAGAGCGGGAAGAAGGAGGGCTGGGCCAGACTGCGAAAATCAGCCAGAAGCAACGTGAGGGGTGTTGGAGTTCTGACAGCCCAGGGCACTTGGCCCCGGTGGGAGGATCTGTAGCCGGTAGACAGCTATCTGGATGGAAGCTAAAAGGCGGAAGGAGGTGGAGAGCAGGAGCAGGCCCTTTGCTGGGAGAGCTGTGGACGTGACTTCTAGTTCTGCTTCCTCCTTTCTGGCTTCTGAGGAACACTGGAGTAGGTCAGCCTGTAGCTTGTTTTAATTAGGTTGAGTATCCATGCTCTGGGTTTGGGGGTTCATTTAATTCTCACCACTGTCAGAGATTATCCGGGTCTACTCTTGGGGAGTTTGAATGCTAAATACAGGAATGGACTTAACAGAAGATAGAGGAAGCCAAGCGCAGGAGGGAAGGCAGGCATCAGAGACCACAGCAGGGCAGGAGCCTGTGAAAACAATGCAGTGGCCGAAAGAAGTTGTTCTGTGATCAAGATGAGTGCTAGTATGAGAAACCAAGAACTGATCACCTGGGTACCCAGGCAGGGGAACGAAACTCAGGGCGTTCTTGCTGGGGGCCAGGCTGTCCTGTTCTGAGAGCTGCTTTTCATGCAGAATGAGACAGCCCACCTCCCACCCTGTCCTCCTGAGTCCCCATTGAAGGTCCCAGGAAGGACATGTACCTGCTTTCTTTACTTGCTTACATCTACCTTTCATAAGCCCTCCTTACACAAAGTAATCAGGTAGTACTTCTTCTAGCTCATTACAATCGTTGTTCCTTAACCTTTTTCGATTTATTGTTTCTCAATTTTGACCCCCAAATCAATAAGAACATTTTTCTGATGGTGAGATAAGTTCCAGGTCTCTGTAGATGAATGCTGTCTTCTTGAGGGTTCTGGTAGGAACGGTGTGTGCCTGTGTGGCCAAAATATGGATTCATTTGTTCGTTCATGGCTTCATCCAACACATATTTAATCGGCACTAGGTGCCAGGTTTGAGGTTTTGGGAGGAGCAACATGGCAGGAATATGTCACCGTTCTACCCTGAGTATTTTATACCTTAGAAAATAGCATAGAAAAACTAAAACCAAAAACGAGTGAACTATAGAGGAAGAAAGATTACAAAGATGTTCACTGGCCTTAGGGAAGGAGGAAAGGACCCCAAGGCCATGTGCCTCCTCGTGGGGATCGGAGAGAAATGCAAGGATCACCTGGGGCTGCATGTTGGGTCCTCGAGGGGCAGATGACAGCGCCCGTCCTCAGTGCCACTGGTCTTCTCCAGACAGGCAGCCTGGCCTCAGGACACCGCAAAACTCTCCTGCCAGCACCCCCTGGCCCCGGGCCTTCCAACACATGGCGGCCAACCCCAAACCAAGCTCTCTGCTTCTGGCGGGGGTGTCAAAGGCCCAGGCAGCCGAGACAAGGCCTACATTCTGGACACTGGTGGCCATGTGTTTGGCTTTTAAAATTGAAAAATAATGAAGGTATGTGAGGCCAAGTGTGACTATAACACTGTCATAAATGATTTCTCCAAAAGAGCTATGTAGATGTGAGAGCTTTTGTGTGCCAGGGTTTCAGATGCATTCCAAGGAAATGAAATGTGACTTCTACAAAGGTGCCAGGATTTTTTAGAATGAGGGATTGTGCCAAAGCATTTGCTGGTTGTATTTTGAATAATCAAGAAGGGTCGGCTGTTGCTAATTGGCTAGCTGATTCAAGGCCAAAATCAAAGACTGGATGCTGTGTTCAAGTGCACATCACTGAAATTATTTTTTTAGGTAGTGGCATCATTCAGAGTCCAATGGATTCATGTGTTCTATCAGAATCCTTCACATCTGACTTGAGAAACATGTTCTTAGCACACCTTCAAAAGGAGGAATGACTTTTTCTATTTTCTGCCCTACATTTTGAACATTACACTCCAAAAATTATTATGTGCTCATATTTACTATTATTGTATCACCACTGCCCGGGCTGATACACACTGCATGGCAACCACCCAAAGACAGTGGCAACTGTGATCATCCGTGAAACACTTTATTCCACACCTCCCTCAACAGCTCCTTGTTAGTACAAGTGAGAAGAATTTTACCCAGCCTGAACTCACTCATGAAGAAACATGGATCCAGGATGGAAAATTCCTGGCAGGAAACAAAGCCTTGACTTCCAACTCACAAGCCTAAAAAGAAATTATCCTAATAATCTGAATAAAACAAAAGAGAGCACAAAAATAAGGCATTTAGATAAAGAAGTTTAAGAAGACTTTATGAAGTTTTTTTTTTTTTTTTTTAAGATTTTATTTATTTGACAGAGAGAGAGATCACAAGTAGGCAGAGAGAGAGAGGGGAGGAAGTAGGCTCCCTGCGGAGCAGAGAGCCCAATGCGGGGCTCAATCCCAGGACCCTGGGATCATGACCCGAGCCGAAGGCAGAGGCTTTAACCCAGGCGCCCCAACTTTATGAAGTTTTTTGACTCTCCACAAGGATAAAATTCTCCTCACCACTCTGGCTGAGTTAATCTGGCCCCAGCTTTGCTTCATGTCCTTCCAGAATGTATTATGCACGTGGACAGGGATGTTTCAGGAGGGGAAATTGGCCCAGCTCTGTTTTTCCTTATATTTTGTATGTTGACAGCTTGGACACTTCTCTCTGGGAGGCAGAAACGGCCATTGGTTTGCAGGGACAAAAGTCAGCACTGGTCTCGCCCGGAAACTCTCCTTGCCCCCCGCCCGCAACACACCCTAACTGAGAGAGGGAGGGTGTCCAAATATCTGAATGAGAAATGGGGGGAAGATACTCACAAAACAATTGTTTTTTCCCCACTCAATCATTATGTCACTACCTGCAGGAGGGACTCAGTAAGTTGTTGAATGAACAACTCACCATTCCTCATAGATGACTGTCCCAGCCCAGTTAGCTGCAGCCAGTTCCTCTAAGTGAGATGACCTGTATAGGGGGCAAAGTGGTCCCATGGAATGGGCTGGGCTTCCAAAGCCAGGAGGGGTCACAGAAGCTCACTAGCAGCTCCTTCTTTTCTAATTGGTCAGATTCTGAGAATAAAACCCCTCTCCTGCTTACAACCAGCTAGTCATTTCCCAGTTTTCTTAGAACGATCAAGTCTGAAATCCTTAACGTTGTCCATATATCCTGCTGACACGGCCCTTGGCCCTCCTTCCTACCCCACTTTCTGCCACTGTCCCTTTGTCCACTAGGCTCCAGCCACTTGGCCCAGTGCCCACCCGCTCCCGCCTCAGTCTCCCACACACTAGCTCCTCGCACCCTCTCCCACTTCCTGCTTCAGGTGAGTTTGGGTCTCACCTCACAGCTTGCCAACCCTGAGAACCTCCTCTAAGAAGGTTGCTTGCTAAAATCTCTCATGCACCCCGTACCTTCGTGGCATGTCCCTCCATTGGAAACAGGTACTCAGTGGTAAAACAGTCCTCTCCTTTTAGACTCTAAGCATTGTGAGGCACAACCTCATCTTTCTCGTTCATCTTCACCCCCAGTAATTAGCACATGGGCTGCCCAGTGCAGGCGCACAGTGAGTACTGGGCGGGAGGGAGGAGAGAGGAGGGGGCGAGAAGCTGTCTCTCTCCTACCCACTGACTTATGGGCATAATCCAGAGGGGCCAGGAACAAACTGATGGCTTCAGCAGATGACTCATTTCATTATAAGCCCTGCTCTACAAAGAAATAGTCTTTTTAGGAAATTTTTCTCATGAAACTATTGGTGTTAGCATCTTAATTACATTCTAATATTAGCCTGTGTCGTTAAAAATGAATGTGCTCCATCAGAAAAATTCCCTGGTGTGGACAGCAGTGTTAAGCCTCTTAAATAACTCATTTCTATAAAATAAGTAATTTCCACAAACTGAGCATAATGCTGTAGATTCTCTGAAAAGAGAATAAACATGGGTGGGGCACCTGGGTGGCTCAGTCGGTTAAACATCTGCTTTCAGCTCAGATTATGATCACAGGGTCCTGGGATCGAGCCCCACATTAGGCTCCCTGCTCAGTGGCGAGCCTGCATCTCCCTCTGCCTGCGGCACCCTCTGCTCATGCTCTCTGTCAAATAAACAAATTTTTAAAAGAAAGAGAGAATAAACATGGGTCTGAGGAACCTGTTTTCTCCTAGGTTTATGTTCAGAAGCCACCTGGGCTGGTTCTGTGTAGCAGATGAGGGCTATAAAACCAGGAGCTACTGTCCCTACTGGGCCTCACCATGTGCCTGGCACCCTGAGAAGCCAGACAGACCACTTGTCTACCGCTCCACTGATAGGTGACCTCAGGAAGGGACCTCTCCCCCCTGAGTCCCAGGTTTCTCCTTTATAAAGTGAGGATTATAATACTGCCCCTCTTCGGGGGTTGTAGGGATCAAGTGAGAGAATTCATGTCAAATCTTGAGCCCGTGGGAAAGCTCTCGATGGGAGATAACTGGTATTCTTGTTCAACAAACCACTTTATCACAGCCTCATAGCACACTCAGGATGGATGTGTGTGTGGGCGTGCACAAGTGCATCTATTGATTATACCCCCAGTGTACCAAGGAGGAAAGTGAGGTTTGGGAGTGGGAGGGAAAATGAACTTTCATGAAGTCAATCTGACCCCATCAGATTTTTAGGGTGACTCTGGGATGCTCACACAAACTGATTAGTCCACCACGCTCTGTCCTCCATCACTGCAGGAATCTGGAAAGAGAAGAGAAAACAACCTCACTGACAAAGTAGGACATGAAATGCCAGAACCAGCAGCCCCTCAGTCAACCTTGCTATGCCCAGGTGGCAATTTGCTCTCTCAGGAGACGGGAGACGGGCCCCACGTAGCACAGCTGGGATCCAGGTTCATTACTCGCTTTAAACTGGGAAACTGGTCTTTCTGAGTTTTCCATGCTTTGACTCCAAGGAGAATAACCCTTCCGGCTGTACCTAGTCTATAGGATCATGGTGAAGGGGAGCCCTGGAACACCTGTAGCCACCCCAGAACAGGACCTCCATCCAAATCTCAGGACCTCTCAGGTTTTCCTACCCCACTTGCAACATGGGGGTCAGCGCACCCCCTCCCTGGGGGAACTCTGTAACCCTACTACTCTACCTGGAGTATCTGATGTCGTTACTCCCTACTGGGGGGTGGGGAACCCAGTTCTGTTGTTCTCCCTTCCATGGCACTGTAAATTGCTTTGCTGTGTGCCCCCAGGGCAGGAGGGAGAACTGGACCTACCCCAGTCATTTTTTCCTGTTCCATTTCAGACTTCAACTCTTCTGTGCACAATACTGTTGCTGACGGAGCAGAGTGGAAGCCAGGGAGGGTTTCCTTTCTGGGGACGGCTCTCAATACGACGACTCCTGGGGCCAAGGGAAGGAGTCCATCTCCTCCAGTCTTGCCTGTTTCACATATAGTATGAGGCTCCATGCATAACTCGGATCTCATGAGAGCAATTTCAGAGAGAAAATATACGACTGATAAAATACTTCTGGAATAGTGATTCCTTAAGCTTTGATATAAAATAATATTTATGAAATATTCTAGGCTTTGGGTTGAAAGTGAAACATGAGGGTCATAAATATATCATCTAACTCATTAGGCAAGTCATGGAGCTCATGTCACATAAAGTAGGTCTATAGCTCTGCACTCCATTCATCACATTATTCGGTGATTATCTCGAAAAGAGTGGTGAGTCCCTTTTGTGGGAGTGATGATTAAAGATGAAATTTATAACTCGGAAGCACAGAAGTCCATCTATACTGCCGATACGTAAGGAAGTACTGGGAATGTGAAAGTTAAAAGAACACGGTTTTGTGCCCCCCTCCCATAGTTGTGACAGAGGATGAACACTATACTGGAATGTACCATCTTTGTAGCCCCTCTCCCAAAATGAAACAGAAAAACTGGCCTCTGCCTTTCTCCCTTCTTGAGCTGCTCTTCCTCAGAAACGCCCTGCCCTGCAGGGAGGAAAGATGGGGAGCTACATTTCCCCGGACTCCGTAAATTCAGTCTGTAATTCAGTAATCATTTAAACATTACTTTTGCTATATGCTCAGTCTCTTAAGTAAAATGCTGAGTCTCTCAAATATTTCCCCCTCTTCCTGCACTTCTTCAAGACAGTGAGTGAGAGGTGGGGGTAGCTAATGACAGTGTGTGGTGGTGCTGAGGAATCTGATCTCCCCGGGCACCTTGCAGGGACCCTCTGGTCAGGGCTACAAGAGGGGCTAATGGGACCAGTTTCAGATTTGCGGAGGCTCACAGGACCTGTCTGGATTGGGGGTGGGGCCAGGATGTGCCATCACCCTCCACAGGGGTCTTTGTTACTGCCCCTGGTACTAAGTAGGCTTGCATCTGTCAGTTGACTCTCATCAGCTAGGAGGGCATAGCTGAGTCCCCAGCACACTCTCACAGGGGCCGCTGGGCCATGGCCACATGCCATACCAGAAGGGATCACACTGGGGACCAGTAATAATTAGAAAGATACCTTCACAGAAAACGCACCTGTTTCTCAGCAATGGCAGTGGGAAGACTGACATCATTGTAAGCAGTATATCCTATGGCAGGTGGTGGATCGAGTATAGTGGTGCAAATGAGGACAAGCAAAGGGTGTTGGGGTTGCTGTCCTGGGTCACTGTTTGGGCCCCTTTCACTCAGAGAGGCAGGTTGAAAAGAGAAGATAAAGGGAAGATCCCAGATACGAGCTCTCCCCTGAAGTCTGCCTCCGTCCCCGGCTCAGAGGGAGCACGAGAGCGTGTTCACCTTGCCTGGCCCTCAGCACAGGGCTCTTTCTCCCCACACCATCACCTAAACATCCACAAACAGTGCAACCTTGGCCACAACACTGGCTTTCCTGGTGATCACCCCAGGTTTCCTCTCCCTGGTCCTTCTTCAAAAGGTGGAAATGTACTGAAGTTATGACTGTCTTTTGAGCCAAGTGTCCACCTGGGCCCAAAGGGGAGTCCAGCTCCTCCACTCACTCCTAAGCCTGGAGCCAGGTGGGTTTGGGAGAAGACCACCCCCTGCCATGCTTTCTAGCCATCCTCTCTCCAGCCCTCTGGTCTCCACTGCTGCACAAGACAAAAATGCCCTCCTTGACAAACTCTCAATCAGTCTTCACGGCTCTCTTTTCAACTGGGCTTCATCCCTGGCCCCTGTCCTTGGTCTCTTAGTTTTGGTCCCTTAGTTTTACTGACGACTCTAGTAATTTTCCATCCGCTGTCTCATCCTGCCAGTTGTTCATAAATCCCCACTTGTTCCTATTGTATTCCGAGTTGCATTCAATCTTTCTTCCCCACTGCAATAGTCCATTCCATTTGCAATTGTTTGAATAAATGCTTTATGCCATTTTCACATGTCAGAATAATTTCTCTTTGACAGTTCCTAGACTACCCCCAAACTTACTCTCTGGAAATAATCATTTGATTTTGCTCATAGCACAGGAACGACACAGCTGAGCAAATCTGTCTCTGATCCGTGGAGAGTCCGTTGGGGAGATAGAGCTGGAGGAGCCTCTTCCAAGACAACTTCTTCACACCCACGTCTGGTACCCAGGCTTCCGGGCCTCTCCTTCACTACTTGGCATCTCATCTCAAGGGCCCTTCGTTGTGCTTGAGGTAGTTTCATGGTTATCAGATTTCGTACTTCCCAACAGAGGGACATTCTACAAAATACCTGACCAATACTCTTCAAAACCATCAAGGTCATGGAAAGCAAGGAAAGAATAAGAAATTGTCACAGACCAAAGGAGGTTATGAAGACATGACACCGAAATGGAACATAGTCACCTAGATAAGGCTCCTGGAACAGAAAAGGAACATTAGGAAAAAACTAGTGAAATCAGAGTAAAGTATACAGTTAAATAGTGACACCCAATGTGACTCCCTCGGTTGCAACAGATGCGCCATAGTAATGTAAGAAGTTAATAGGTGATGCTGGATACAGGGATGGAAGTCTCTGGGCCATTTCTGCACTTCTTCCATCAACCCAAGACTACTCTGAAATCAAATGTTTTCTAAACAATTAGATGAACTTAAGCTCTAGCAATATTAAGTCATTTATAGAAGACTAAGGAATGGAAAATTGACAAAGTCTAAGCCTCACAACACCTGGATCCTGTACCTTCAAAAGTAGTGAAGATGACACAAATGGAATCAAAAGAGGATAATGACATCACCGGATGCTAATTACCTCAGATTTGGAACTTAGGATTTTTGAAATGATCAGTGACAGTACACGGAGTAATTAATTATAAAAGATTAACTAGACTACGATTCAATTTAAATTTGGAGATGCAGACTTTGCTTCTTTCGCTCCTGGGTAACCCCAACGGAATACATCTCTGAACTGTGAATTGCATGGGCGATGACACCAAAGGAATGTGAGTCAGGATGTTCTCCTCCAGGAAGATGACTGCATTCAGGAGAGGAGGACCAATCAATCCCTTCTCCACTCTCCTGCCTTCAGGCTACTGGATGAAACTCACCGTAGGCAGCAACTCATCCTAGGTTATGAGGGCGGAAGAGGGGATTTAGTCTTAGAGCTTTAACTCCAAAAGTGCTGGTGGAGATGGTATTGGGGATGCTGGTTAGAGCAGCGACATTTCCCCACAACAGTTTCCCAGTGGAGATGGTACCCGGAGGCCCATCTGGCCATGGCAACGGGGTTGCTGACTTCTAGTCACGCCGCCATTTGAGTGGCAGCTCAGTGGGGAACCCAGCTCAGCACAATGACGGCCCTGCTCTTCAGCGCCAGCTCAGTCTTAAACATAGTTCTTTTCCCAGGCCTTCTGAGGAGAGGAGAGGCCAGGCCAAGGGCTCTGTGAAAGTGCCCCTTCTTTCCGCCATCCCACTGTTTCATTTCCCATCGCTGCTTTTTTTCAATGAGCAAGCATTCATACACCAACAGTGGTAATATCATGGTTTTGACAGTGTATTTGGTTTTACGTTCCTAAGAAAGGATTCATGGTGAGGACAAAGGTTCTTTTTATCACATTCTAGCACAGCACGCAAGGAGACAGGCAGGGAAAAGGCTGCATATGCAGTGAGGGGGTCAGATTTTATTCCAAGTGCACTGGGGAGTCATTGGAAGGTGGAGCCATTCAAAGACAGCGTGTGCGGGCGAACTCAAGAGAACTGCCTGGAATTTGGGGAAAGAGTATTGGCTCTGTCTTCTCCCTCATAAATTTTAATGACATATTAGAAAATTGGGGTAAAAAAAAAAAAACAATTCCCCAAAGTCTTGGTTTCCTGAAAGGTTTACCCTACAAGCAGCTATTTCTCATAGGATCCCACCATAACACAGAATCAAGGCTTAATTCAAGAATAGGATCTTGGCACTCTGAGTCATCATGCAGCACTTTTTCATTTCATCAGTTAGTACTGATTCAGTACTAGCAGTGTGCTAAGCACTGTGTTAAACACCAGGAATACTGATCAAGACTCAACCTCTGTCTTTGAGACACTTAGTGTTGGAGAAAGGCAGGAATGGGTACTTGTTGGGATTGACTCATTCCAATTTCATCTGGCTTCTATACATTTTACAAACTCACCCCAAGTTAGGCATCCAAAGAATGATACCCAGATTTTCCCTGGTGTTGAGATCCAGCAGCTTTTTATGTGTCAAATCTTCCTTCAATCATGTTTAAAGTCTGTGTGATTTAAGAACAATGTCTTTGGTTGATGCTAGGAATTTATCAAAATAAACAGCCCTCCACTCAGATGCCTAGAAGGTTGGGACACTGATGAAGTTTCACATGGTGACTTCCTGTGCATGTTTGTATATGCTTTCCATTCTCTTTAGGGTTCCAAACTCTCTCATTGTCCGTATCTTCACTCCAGCCTCTCAGGTGAGAATCTAAAACTTACCCACATTGGAGTTTAAGGAAATGATAAAGCTCAAAGTGTGTTTCAATAGGGGCAAAGTTGTGGTTTTTGTTTTTGTTTTTTTAGTTTTGGCCAAAGATCCACTAAATTCCATGGTCAGTAAATATATGTTGAATAAAGGAAAAAATGAATACACAAGCAAACAAAATAAAATAAAATGAGATGAGTTGAGATGTATCGAAAAGAGCAAAGGGAAGAGAAGAGTTAGGCAGACAGAACAGTAGCATTCCATGACCCCAAGTAAGGTCATTAAACAATTAGCAAACAAAAACAAAGTAAAGAGATTGTAACAGCTACAAATGTAGAAATGACATGTTCTCAGAAACAAAGATCATTCATCCCAGGAAAGAGTTCGCAACCTGATGCAGACACATATGTACATACCACGCTGTCCTTCGATCATCTTGTCAAAGACTGAGAAAAACTTATGATGGCCTGAAGCGAGCAGCGGCCCACAGGCTAGCTGGTCTTTGGGGCCACCAGGCCAGATGATGACCCTCCTAACACAAACTATCTTTTTAACTAGGAGGAACAAGAAAGTGTGATGTGGAGACAACAGAGTGTTTCACCCAATGTGTGTGCTGCTCTTTTCTTGGAAGCTGAAGCCTCTGATTTGCAATGCCTGCTACAGCACAAAGTAGGGACTGCTAAACTCATAGTCTTCTGATGCCTTTGCTTGGGAAGAGGGTGCCACCCTTTTTCTTTGCCTCATAGGGTTAATCATTTCCAGAGATCAATTAACTTGATTTCTTTTTCCAAAAAGGAACACTTAAAGGTCTTAAATTATTCAACTTGTACCAATTGAAATGGACTCCTTTGGTAATTCTTTTTGCAAGCCACCCTTTCCACAGCATAAGAACACTGTGTTGTATGTTCATCCCCCCTGTGCCTCCCCCTTCTTCCCCCGCCAAATACACACACCTCTACTTTATCTAAGTGGCTCTTACCTTTAAGACTTGGAACTGCTTCCTTGGCCTCCAAACTTCTCTGTTAGGGTAGTGGTATGTGGTAGACTTCTTAGAACAAGGAAGAAAAAACAAAACCACAAACAGTGGGGAGTGATATTTTCTTAGTGAAGGCAACTCTGGTTCCACTTGGGAATTATGACAAACCTCCTTAGGCCAGGTAAAGAATGCAACAATTTGCTGGTATAGAAGTAAGCTATCAATTTTTAGATATATGTCTTACATTCAGCCACTTGGCTGATTCTTTCTCAAATGAAATGGGTCTTTAATTGACTATCTGGCACTTTCTCAAGTAGACAATATTGACTGAAATTTTTTCCTCCTTTTAAATAATTATATATCTTAATTATATTTGATATTTAATTGTATTGTCCAGAACTTCCAGATAATGGTAAATGATAGGAACACTAGACATCCTTGAGGTTCCCCCATAATTCTAACAGAAATACTTCTAGGATTTCTTATTTAAATTAACTGTTGTTCAATAGAGTTATATAGTCTATCCCAAATGTGTATCCTCATATCCCTAGTGTTTTAAAGATTTTTCTTATCTCAATAAGAGGAGCCTTGAATTTTACAAATATCTTTTTAGCAGCTAACAAGGTAAACTCTTTCCTTTTTAAGTTATTGATGTGTTCTATTGATTTATTTATTAATATATTTTAATGTAGTTATTCTTGTATTTCTTAATAAATCCTACATTATCATAATCAATTGTTCTTTAAATGTGCTGTCAAATTGAATTTATTAGTATTTTATGGAGGATTTTGCATCTGTCTTAAAAGGTGAGTCTGGGGTGCCTGGGTGGCTCAGTTGGTTGAGTATCCAACTCTTGGTTTCCGCTCAGGTCATGATCTCATGGATTGTGCGATAGAGGCCCACACGGTCCTCTGCGTTGGGCAGTGAGTCTGCCTGCAGTTTCTATTCCTTTGTCCCTCCCTCTACTCACATATACTCTCTCTCTCAAAGAAATAAATCTCTTTTTTTTTTCTTTTAAAGATTTTGTTTATTTGACAGAGAGAGACACAAGAAGAGAGGGAATGCAAGCAGGAGGAGCGGGAGAGGGAGAAGCAGGCTTCCCACTGAGCAGGGAGCCTAATGAGGGACTTGATCCCAGATCCTGTGATCATGACCTGAGCCAAAGGCAGATGCTTAATGACTTATGCCACCCAAGCGCCGCAAAGAAATAAATTGTAAAAAAAAAAAAGAGCCTGTTCTACAAATTTTTATTCCAGAATTTGGAGGAAATACATTTTTAACAAAATTTTTAAATGTACTTTTTATTATTCAAGTTTCCCCTTTTTGTCCAGTTAAAAGATTTTTTATTTATTAACATTTACTGCTTTTAAATAATCTTTCAAAATTTCTCTATACTTATTCATTTCTTTCTTCATTCAACAAATAACGGTTGACCCTGACTTTATAGATTCGATTCATAAGATGTCTGCTAAGGAGACTTCACATTTAGGGATTTAATCACTGTGCCTGATGCTGATTTAGCTGCTGGTGACACAGCTGTGAATGTGCCTTGAGAAATCCTTTCCATTAAGAGCTTACATCCTAGTGGGGGAAACCACAGATGAAGTCAACAGATTGACTGCGCTGACACAATGATGCGAAGACCGTGTGATGGACATGGGCAAGCATGCCTGCCTGGAACACAGCAGCCAGAGGAGCTGCGATTTCACGGGAAGCGGGTTTCCAAAGGCCAAGAACCCACATTGCCAAGTCTCCAAAGTCAGAATAAGCATGTCAGGCTAAAGAGCAAACAGAGGACAGGAAGAAAAGGCAGGCAGGTGATGATAAAGGAGGCCAAAAAGGTAAGCACAGGTGAGGCCAAAGAGGCAGGCACAGGTGAAATCACGTGGCCATAGCACCATGGGAAGATACTGGAGGGTTTGATGCAAGGTTGGGCATGATCCAATGTATCTTTGGCGGATTTGTTTGGCTGTTATTCAGAGTGTTGGGGCAGGGAACAAGAGCGGCAACTGAGAGACTAGTTAAGGGGTTCGGTGGCTGCCCAGGCAAGAGGCGAACGTGTTGCCATATCCCTTTTCTCAGTGTGTTTGAGAATGTCTTTTTCCCCTTGAGTTGTCTACTTCCCCTTGAGTAGATACTCTGGAAGTTTGCCTATTTGATTGCTTTTGTCTAAAAAACAACTCCTGGATTTCCTGACTTACTCTTCCTATGTTCTCCTGTCAATCATTCATTAATGGTGTTTTGACCTCTGTGATTTTTTTCTTCTATTTTTCTTTAACTTCTTGTCTTTTTGCTCTTTTCTGATTCTTAGCTCATTTGTTTGTTGCTTTCTTTAAAATCAAAGACTTTTAGAGATGCCAGTATATCCCATAAATCTGATAGGAAGCAAAATCTTCATTTCATCAGACGCTGCCAGTTGGCATACTAATGGCATCATGTCAGTGGCTCAGATTTCACCAAGTCAAGGTTCCATGTGGACCGTTGTTATTCCTTTTGAACGCTGTCATGTTTGAGGAACTTTTTACCATATGAAACACAACCTGTCTATCCTATTTTAAATGGAAACCCTGGGTACTCTTGCGTTAGGACACAGACATTAGACTCTAAATTAGAAGCCAGTGCCAGGAAGTACTGGTGGCTGTGAGAGCCCCACTGAAACCAGGCAGTGAGGGCCACAACCACATAGAGTGACAGAGGAACTTACAGAACCTGACAGCAGAGAAGCTCCACGAAGAAAGGACGACTACACATAGTTGATATTCCTAGAAAGCTGGATAAAGGGAGCGATGAAAGCTGTCCATTGGAGGTGACAACATGGAGGTTGGGGGTAGTTGGAAGCTAAAGCCACTCTTTCTGATGGCACCTCAGTGAGCAAAGTCAGGTCATCTCCTGGGAGGAGGGAGGCATAAGGGAATTTGGAGGTTTGAGGAAAGGTGACGAGTGGGCCCACAATGAAAAAGAGACCATCAGCTACTGTGGTTGGCATCGTTTTGAGATTTCTTGTGCATTTGAAACTCCGACATTTCAAAATTTTTGTAGCAGTCAATCCTCACAGCACGTGTGTGTTTTTATTTCGGAGGATGTAAGAATCAAAGCAGAATAAACTGTTTTGCCCCCTAACGGTGGTACTGAGGGAGAACCCCAGGTAGCTAGAATGCTCTACCAGATGCCCAGGCTCTGCAGAGGGAAAGGAGGATTGCTCAGACAGACAGACGGAGCAGGCTGAGCAGTGGGTCACCCAGCAGGGACCACACTCCTGACATTCCCAGGCAAACCAGAAGCCCCCTCCTAGATACAGACTCAACTTCCAGAAGGAAATTGGACTTAATACATTTGGAAATTATATGAATTTCACTGCCGTGGACCTCCAGTATTTTTCTTCTCCCATATATCCCTATAATTGCAAAAACTAGTGAAGCCTATTTTACATACTTGCTTTTGCTTTTACTGAATAAAACATGTTTTTACTGAATAAAACATGTCTCTTCCTTCCTGAGAACACGTTTTTAGTGTGCCCCATCAGGGACTTCAACCTTTCTCTGCGGTTTAAATGCTTATCTTTGAATGTACTCCTCTTCTATGGGTGAGCTGAATAACAGTCAAGTACATAAATATTTGAGATGGCTAAAAGCAAGCTCTCCCCATCAAAACAACTGTACTTTACCACCCAACGTGAGTCCCAGAACTTAAAAGCTTTCCTTGTAGCCTGTATGCCCTGATCGTCACCTCTAACCTTGTCCTTTGGCTTTCTGATGACTGACTGCCACTCTTAAAAGAGTGAGACATTTTCCTCTTGCATATTCCCTACAATGTCAAATCTCTATGACAGATACCTAGTTATGAGTTGAATCTAAAAAGTGAGTGCCAGAGAGTAGAATCCTAGATTAAGTGGTTTCACCCCATTGCTATTTATGAAAAGACATTTGACCCTCTTTCATTTTCATGCCAATGTGAACTGTGAGTAGCATACAATGAAAAACCAGACACAAGGAGTACATATTCCAAGAGTGAGCTACTGAATTTGATTTTGGATGCGAAGCCACACCCAGTGGGGATGTTTGCTGCATTTGAGCCCTGCATTTAATAATTTGAGAATTATTAAAAATAATTCTTTAAATAGCTTATTCCCATCTATTTTCCAAACACACTAGTAAAACCCTTGTGGAGAGCAATGAAACATTCTCTAGGTCAAACATTCTCTATGTTTATTTATGACACCATAAATAAACAGAAGTTGACAAAAATAGATAATTCAAATCAATAAGAGCTCTTTAGAGCTTTAATTTTAACAGGGCCCATATTAAATCAAGAGACAGAAGCCAGAGAGATAGCCTTACCCGAGTGAATAAAGTGGCCAGAGGAGGATGAAGATGGTTTAATTTCAGAATCACACAGGCAATTTTATTCTCAGAAGTTTTTTGTTTCTTACCAAAGCCAGAGGTTCTTTTCGGGCGTATTTTCTTCTGTCGCTCTGTTGCATTTCCCATTGTGGATCATTCTCCTTTCTAAACCTTGCTCCCTTTTGTCTTCCTGTATTCACTCTTTCATTCACCAAGTCCCGAACTGTCCACTCTACACCAAGCCCCTGAGTTACATCACACACACACACACACACACACACACACGAAAACATCCCTGTCCTTGTGGAGCAGATACGTTCAAGGGAGCTAGCTGAGAGTTTAAGAGGGCTATGCTGCAAAGGCATGCAAATGGATGGGCACAGGTGGGGGCACACAGAAACCAGTGTCTGCTCACACCCACCCTCACCCTTGTTCCTTAGGCCTAGCAGGGAGCTCCTGCCCCTGGGCCTTTCTACTGATGGCCAGCTCCTCATCCCCTGTCCGTCTTTGCTCCCATGCCACCTCCTCGGGGAGGCCTACTGCTATCACCCTATGCAACCCACAACCTTCCCCTCTTCCTAAGCCCTATTTTTTTCTCATAACGCTTGCCAGTTTTTAACCATACAATACAAATTACTTCCAGTGGTTCTAGTTTCTTGAGTACCTCCTTCCCCCCTAGCAGCTCCTCCGGAGTCTCCGGCAGTATTCCTTGTCCTCTCTGCTCTTCACATCTTCCCTTGGGTGTCATACCCGGGTCTTTTCAACAATGACGTAGTGCCTGTGATGCGGTAGATATGTGGGCACTGGGGATACAAAGTCGAAATAAGCCTTGGCCCCTGTCCTCAAGGAGCTTATAATATACATGAGGCAGACATGTAAATACTTTGACTGCACAGTGCTATGCTGAAGATAAACAGGGATTTATCAGAATTGCTGGGGGATCACAGGTGAACCACTCCTGTTTGATCAGGAGTTCAAGGGTTCACTGGCCTCAGAGGAAATTTGAAGGATGAGAAATTAGCTGAGAAGAATGACAGGGGGCAGTAAGGACAGGGTTACAGTGACAGAACCAATAAACTCCCCAGTTCCAGGCAGGTCTCAGGTCCCTGGCACATACCATCCTTGAATGGCTGCATTCTCCAATGACTTCTCAGCACGCTTGGAATAAAACCCAAGCACCTAACCTGTGAACTTGCCTCTCTGGCCTCTCTCCTTACTGTACTGCTCTCAAATGTGATCAAGGGACTTTATCATGAGTCACTTTCTTAGGAAGACTAAATTCAATTAGGAAACTATGACAATACAGCTTTTAACGCGTGAACACTGTCTTAGTAAAACAAAACAAAACAAAAGCAAACAGTGACACGAAGGGAAGTTAAAACAAAGGGATGCAGGAAATAGGGGTATTTTCGGGGCACTCAGCCATACCCTGCCCTCTCCTCGCAAAGTCTGGGGAAAGAGCTACATTTAACTGATAGTAGACCCTCAATAATTGTAGGTGCCCTCTCTTTCCTGTATGCTCATGATTCACAAAACTCCCAAGCCCAGAACTCTTTCCTAAGCTTCAGACTCCTGAATCTAACTTCCTACTAAGCATCTCTACCCATGATTCCCACAATGCCTTAAATTCTTCACATGGAAAGGAGAACCCATATTCTCCCCCACATACACCTGTTCTAAAAGCTTTATTTCTCAAGTTGTTTAATGACACTACCATCCTTCTCAGTGATTTAAGAGACATCAGAAATCCTTCCTTCTCCACCCCACACACTGAATTGGCTATCGAGACATTTCCATTCTCACTCCTACAAACTTCTCATCTCCTTCCCCTATTTGGCAACATGGCAATTAATATTTTGCTTTGATCCTTTATCATCTTCACCCGAACTACTGCAAGATCTTCCCCTTTGGTTGGCTTCTGTCCCAGCCTGGGTGTCTCACTTCCTGCCCTAATGCAGAGTTTGATTAGAACCTGCTCAAGGCAGCAGGAATGAGGGACCTGGGAGAGTGGTGAGAACAAAAGCCAATATAAGGATAAGTGACTAAGATCCCCTCTGTGGGTAGCTTGGGCTTGATTGTATTCACAGACATAGGCAGACTTGCCCTCAGAATTATTCACTGAGGAGAGAACAGAAGAAGCATGTAGCCAGTGGCTCCCATTCCTCACCATGATGTTGTTAAATCACCTATTCTTAGGAGCCAAGGTGAGGGGGAGTGGGGCCAGGTACCTATCCTGTTGAACCCACCTTTC
Organism: Mustela putorius furo; assembly: GCF_011764305.1. NCBI lineage: Eukaryota > Metazoa > Chordata > Mammalia > Carnivora > Mustelidae > Mustela > Mustela putorius. The sequence continues at coordinate 5,730,189 of NW_025422171.1, forward strand.
TTTAAAATGTCTTTCTAGATATAAATCTGATTATGTGAACAGAATATACAGTCTGCATCATCAGGCCACCACAGCCTTCCTGACCCCCCCCCCAACCTACCCATTCCCACTAACGCCCTGGGCTCCAGCCCTACCAAAGGGTCCCCCTGGACTGGTCATGATTTTTCTCTCGTCTTAAATGTTGTCCTCTACCGTCTAAAACCCAACCCAACTCCCGTCTGTCCTGTAGAACCTTCTCGATGCCTATCATATATCCCCTGGTTGGCCCACAAAGAAAGACCAAAATCTCCCCTCTTTTCTCCTATAACAGATAATTACAAGGAAATGTTACAGGGGGACCCATGTACACACTTAGTAATTCCACCTATCCTCTTGTTATACATGTCTACCCCCCTTCCCCACTGTCTTGTGAGGCCCTTGACGTCGAACGATTATGCCCTATATAATTCTGTTTTCAGTGCCTTAAACAGTGTTTGACCCAAAGGTCATTCACTAAATATTTCTTGAATAAAAACACAGCCACTTAACTAAGCATTTAATGCATGTGTCATATAAGTACATGGAGGAATCAAAAACTTGCCCAAATACTGTACACCGGAACCCCTGCCATCACGTGGTCAGAGAATGGGTAAATGAACAGAGTCAGATATAAACAGCTGACGGTTCCATCCCTCTACGGCTGACCCTGCTCTACCAGAGACAGCAGCTTGCTCTCTTTCCTTCTTACATTTGACACTTTTCATCTATGGTCCTGTGAGAGCAGCTGCTGTCAATGTTACTAGTTCAGAGTCCCCGGAAACTTGAAAATGGACATCAAAGCAGTGGCTTCGGAGACAGCACGGGAAGGGCGAATGGAGACAATGGCGATGCAGAATAAGAAACTGGATTAAAACATTCATTGGGAACCATCAGGGAACATAGCGCCAAACACCAGGGTTTCACAAAGAGGACAGCACTTTGTAGCAGCTGCACAGGAAGGAGGAGCATTAAACATTTATCAGTATTGCCCATTTTCAGAAACCATTTGGCCAAGAGCCTCCTGGCCTGACTCCTGGAGCAGTGGCCCCAGCCCTGCCTGCTAGGAGACTGGCTTCTGAGCACACGGGCCTTCTAAGTGGAGCCTCCACTGAAGGGCACAGGGTTCCAAGTGCTCTTAGCTCTATCCCTGCTAGAATCCGACATTCTTACTGGCCAGTAGCAATATACAGATTTTAAAATCCTAGCTCACTTCCAAGCTCTAGAAGATACTAAAATATTTAGATTAAATATTCACATGGAATTATAAGAAAGGGAAGAGAGAGCTCATTAGAAGAGAGAGGGAGAGAACAATCCTGGCAAACTGGGGGGAAAAATGGGCTATATGGAAATTAAAAGCATCATTCTTGGTATGTATCAATATTTTAACACAGTTCCTTGTAGTCCCCTTTCTTTTAACTCTATCTGAAATTAGAAAAAAAAAAAAAACTTAAAAATTCTGGGCCTATAAAATTAATTAATTAATTCTGGGCCTTCAGATCCATCCATCCATCCAATCCAAAAATCTCTCCTGCACAATCGCTGGGCACCCGGCAAGATGCCCACAGGTTGCCGATAAAAGGCGGAAGACACTCCTTGCTATCAAAAGGCTTATAGTCAGGGCGCCTGGGTGGCTCAGTGGGTTGGGCCGCTGCCTTCGGCTCAGGTCATGATCTCAGGGTCCTGGGATCGAGTCCCGCATCGGGCTTTCTGCTCAGCAGGGAGCCTGCTTCCTCCTCTCTCTCTCTCTGCCTGCCTCTCTGCCTACTTGTGATCTCTCTCTGTCAAATAAATAAATAAAATCTTAAAAAAAAAAAAGGCTTATAGTCTAGGACCAAAATCCCCTGAGACTTCTTTTTCTTTTTCCATGTACATTCCATAGGATATGTTCATTCAGGTTTTTAAAATCAGTGATCTTTAATATACTTTGATTTTTAAAATAGTTTTAAAATTTTCTTTTTCCCAGTTATAAGTATAGTCTCTAGTCATGGTCTCTACGAGCTCACTCCAATTCAGCCATAAAACCATTTAAATCTGATTTCTGCCTCCACGATCTCATATTAAAACTGCTCTTGCCAAATGACAAGTTCATAGACAATTTCTACTACAAAATTAAAGGACCTCTATGGCATTTGACACAGTAAATAACTTTCTCAGGCTCTTCCTCCCTGGAGCCTATCCGACTCTTTGGTTTTTCCAATGCTGTCTCTATCTTGCAATTTTGGGGCTTCTCTTCTTCTGCCTCCTTCTCAAGGTCTCAATCTTCAATCTCTTATCTTATTCTAAGACCTCCTGATAAATTTTATAAACACCCATATCTTAATCCTCCACTAGAAACTGGTGGCTTCCAAACTTTCCTTTTCTAACTGAGGTCTTTCCTCTTAATACCAGCTTCATATTCCTATATTTTAAAAATATATTCACTTAGATGTCTCAGTAACATCTCCAGTGTAATATAACTAAGCCGATGAGCATTTTTCCCCCATGTACCTGATTCTCCCTCTCTCTTCCCCACCCAGATGAAGGGTTGTCCCACCCTACACAGTCACCCTTCCAGAGAAATCTGGAAACCATCACCGACTGTGCCTATCCACACACTCAGGGCTTCAGCAATGTATTGGTCAGCAAATCCAGTCTATTCTAGCTCTCTATTCAGGTCCTTCATCAAAATCTTATTTTGAGCCTCCATAACTTCTCTCTTGTATTATCTCAGCAACCTCAACCTCCTTTTGATTGCTCCCACCCAGAATAATCATTCTAAAATACAAATCTGAACTTCTATCACTCTTGCTTAAAAACAAAACTTCAAACTGCCTTTCCATCTTCTTCAACATCCAATATCAACTCTTACTACCTTCTAGTTTAAATACTTTTAATTATGATCATATTCTGAACTATTTGGAGTTCCCCACGAAAGCCACATTCTCCCATATTTTTGTGCCTTTGTTCCAAATAGATAACATTCCCCTTTTCTTTACCTGGTCAAACCCTATACATCCAACCCAAGCCTACTCATTCATGCAAACAGTTCAAAATGAAGCCTTTGATGGTCCCTCCACAAGCTGGGCTATGATTTCTCTATGCTATGATGATGATAAATCACAGCAGCAGCAAAAATGAAACATCTAATATTTACTGAGCGCAAACCAGTCACAGTGGTTCTCAAATCTAAATGTGTATAAGAATCACCTGGGAATGTTAAATAATGATCTCCAAAGCTCATTCCAGTATTCAGATTCATCAGATTTGGGACTGGAATCAAGAGCCTACATTTGTAACAGAATATTCAAGCTGGTTCTGACACAGTTGACCTAGGAACTATATTTTGAAAAATGCTGAACATCAAACTGGCTTCCCATCAATTGACTTAATACATTGTCACCAAATTAATACTCACAAAGTACCTTTTATAATTTTAAAGCATCAAGTACTTGGCATCAAACACAATGATGTACTTCATACATACCTGTCAATTATCTTAAGATTGGTAAAGTTGGTATTATCTATAGATAAAGAAATAGAGGTTATGGAAATTCATTTGATCAAATTCACAAATAGGTATGATAGGATTTAAGTTTGAATCTTGTTCCAGGATACCATATTTTGAGTCATTCACTGACCTATAAAAGCAAGGACCAAATATTTCGATGGAGTCCCCATGACATTCAACTGAATTAAATCCTTGACCTGGGTTTGAAGGCCTTTAAGAGTCCTGCCTCTTGTGATGGTTAATTTTATGTGCCAACTTGACTAAACTAAGAGATGCTAAGATAGCTGGTAAAACACTATTTCTGGGTATTTCTGTGAAGGTTTTTCCAGAAAAAATTAGCATTTCATTTGGTGGACTGAGTAAAGCAGATGTTCCTTCCCCATGTGGGTGGATATCACCCAGTCCATTATGGATCCAAATAGAACAAAAAGGCAGAGGAAGGGTGAATTTACTCTCCTTTCTTGACCTGAGACATCTGTCTTCTCCATCAGCTTGAGCTTTCACACTGAGTCACACCATCAGCCTCCCTCTCCCCCTTTCTCACATCTTTGGACTCAAAACAAATTACAGTACCAACTTTCCTGGTTCAACAGCTAGAAGACAGCAGACTGGGACTCCTGGACCTTTCCTACTACATGAGCTGCCATAATAAATTTCCATATTCCATATAAATTTATATCTCTCTATATAAACACACACACACACACACACACACACACACACACACACACACACACAGAGGCATAGCTGGGAGATATTACAGGTTCTGTTCCAGACCACTGCAATAAAGTTAATATCACAATGTAAGTCAATGAATTTTTCGGTTTCTCAGTGCATATAAAAGTTATGTTTGCACTATACTATAGCCCTTTAAGTGGACGATAGCATTGTATCTCAAAAAAAAATGTACATGCCTTAATTTAAAAATATTGCTAAAAAATGTTAATCATCATCTAAGTTTTCAGTGAATCACAATGTTTTTGCTGAAGGAAGTTCTTGCCTCGATGTTGATGGTGATTGCTGAAGGCTGGGGTGGTTGTGGCGATCTTTTAAAATAAGACAACAATGGAGTTTGCTGCATTGAGTGGCTCTTCTTTTCATGAATGATTTCTCTGTAGCTTACGATGCCATTTGACAACACTTCACCCACAGTAGAACTTCTTTGGAAATGGGACTCAATCCTCTCAAACTCTGCTCTTCTTTTATCTACTAAGTTGATGTAAGATTCTAAATTCTTTGTAGTCATTTCAGTAGTCTTCATAGCATCTCTACCAGGAGCAGATTCCATCTCAAGAAACCACTTTCTTTGCTCATCCATGAGAAGCAGCTTCTTGTCTGTTCAAGTCTGATCATGAGGTGACAGCAATGCAGTCCCATCTACAGGCCCCACTTCTAATTCCAGTTCTCACTGTTTCCACCACCTCTGAAGTGACTTCCTCCAAGTTCTCTGTGAGGGTGGGAGCCAACCTCTTCCAAACTCCTGTAAATGTGGTTATTTTGTCCTCTTCCAATTTTTTGTAATGGCATCCCTTTTCCAGGAAGGATTCAGTTGACTTTGCCCAGAACCCATGAGAGGAATCACTCTCTATGGCACTTACATAGCTTTATGAAACATATTTTATTATTTTACTTATTATTTTTATTATTTTATTATGAAATGCAAGATGGATATTGTGTTGGCAGACATGAAGACAACATTCATCTCACTGTACATTTCTGTTAGAGTTCTTGGGTGACCAGGTGCATTGTCAATGAGCAGTCATGTTTTGAAAGGAATCTTTTTTTTTTTCTGAGCAATAGATTTCAACAGTGGGCCTAAAATATTCACTAAACCATGTTGTAAACAGATGTGCTATCATCCGGGTTTCATTATTCCATTTATAGCGAATAGACAGAATAGACTGAGCATAATTCTTACGGGCCCTAGGGTTTTGGGAATGGTCGATGAGTTTGGCTTCAACTCAAAGTCACCAGCTGCATTAGCTCCTAATGAGACAGACAGCCTGTCCTTTGAAGCTTTGAAGCCAGGCATTGACTTCTCTTGTCTAGGTATGAGGGTCCTCGATGCCATCTTCTTCCAGTAGAAAGCTGTTTTATCTACACTGGAAGCCTGTTGTGGAGTGTAGCCACCTTCATTGCTGTCTTAGCTGGACCTTCTGGAGAACTCGCCACAGCTTCTCCCCCAGCCCTTGCTGCTTCACCTTGTACTTTCTGTTATGGAGCTGGTTCTTTCCTTCAACCTCACCGACCAGCCTCTGCAGCTTCAGACTTTCCTCTGCAGCTTCCTCACCTCTCTCAGCCCTCCCAGAATTTAAGAGAGTTAGGGGCTTGCTCTGGATTAGGCTCTGTCTTAAGGGGATGTTGTGGCTGTTTTGATCTTTTAGCCAGACTTTCTCTGTATCAACAATAAAGTTGTTTCACTTTCTTATCTCTCATGTGTTCACTGGAGTAGCACTTCTAATTTCCTTCAAGAACTTTTCCTTTACATTCACAGCTTGTCTACTGTTTGGCACAAGAGGCCTCATTTTCAGCCTGCCATGGCTTTTGACTTGTCTTCCTCACAAAGCTTAATCATTTTTAGCTCTTGATCTAAAGTGAGTGACATGCAACTCTTCCTTTAACTTGAACACTTAGAGTCTACTGTAGGTTTATTAATTGGCCTAATTTCAACTTTGTTGTGTCTCAGGCAACAGGGAGGCCCAAGGAGAGAAAAAGAGATAGAGGAAGGGCTGGTCAGTGGAGCAGTTAGAACACACACAACAGGGGTGCCCTGGGTGGCTCAGTGGGTTAAAGCCTCTGCCTTCAGCTCAGGTCATGATCCCAGGGTCCTGGGATCAAGCCCCGCATCGAGCCCCGCATCGGGCTCTCTGCTCAGCGGGGAGCTTGCTTCCTCCTCTCTCTGCCTGCTTCTCTGCCTACTTATGATCTCCGTCTGTCAAATAAATAAATAAAATCTTAAAAAAAAAAAAAAAGAACACACACAACATTTATGGATTAAGTTTGCTGTCTTATATGGGCATAGTTTGTGGTATCCCCAAACAAATTACAATAGTAACATCAACAATCACTGATCACTTTTCATACAATAATGAAAAGGTTTGAGACAATGCAAGAATTACCAAAATGTGACCCACAGACACAAAGTGAGCAAATGCTGTGGGTGCCAAGAGACTTGCTTGACACCCACTTGCCACAAACCTCCAGTGTATAAAAAACACAGTATCTGCAAAACAATAAAGCAAAGTGCACTAAAGTGAGGTAAGCCTATATATCCTGTTGGTTCTGAGTCTCGAGAGAACCCTAACACTCACTATTTAGTACCAAAAGTGGCTCTAGAGGAACAGAATTTTAGAGATGAGTTTTCTGAATTGGTATTTTAATCTGATTAGGTTTAAGTATGCTAATGAATCTATTTCCACTAGAGTGGTCTAGAGACCACTGATGGTATGAACCATTTATAGGAAGCTAGGAAACCTCTGCATTAGATCTCCTGATTAACCAGTTATAAGAAGTAAGACAGTAAATGACTCCATAGATGATACTTAAGGCTATTTTTGGAAAACTAAGGCAACAACATTGGTTGGTTGATTTAATGTCACTGGACAAAGTGCTGAAAGAAAAGGATGAGCCATTTAACCCCTACTATACTCCCATAAGAATGTCTTCTAATAATTTTCTGATCAACGTTCACTTTCCTGTTGTTTTATATCTCTTCTCTAAATGCCACAGATATTCAGATCTTTCTTAAATAAAATTGTAAGATCTTAGAGCTTTAAGAACACTTAGTGAGCACTGCCCTTTAATTACATGCGAGGAAAGTGAGACTCTGCTGGGAGGAGTCTTGCCTGGGGGGTACAGTGGCAGAGCTAGGATTAGGGCCTGCTTCTCCTGGCTCTTGGGTCAGTGCCCCTTCCACATACAAGACTGTCTCCCTTCATTTATCAAGAAAACAAAACCACCTTGTTCTTAGTAAGAAGGAGCTTTATGGAGTGATGAAGATGTTCTGAAACTGGGTTAAGGCGGGGGTTGTACAACTCTGTAAATTTATTAAAAATCATTGCATGTTTAAAATGGTTGAATTTTAGAGTGTGTAAATTATGCCTCAATAAAGCTATTAAACAATTAAATCTTATCCTTAGGGAATGGAATTTGGTCAGAAGCAGGTTCTAGCACACAACAAACAGCAGTAAATTACAGTTATTGCCTTTACTGTTTCCTCCTCCAGTGGAGGTCCCCATCCTTCCTTTAGTATCAGCCTTCTTGCTTGCTGTTACTAAAAGGTAAGCTTCTCAAGGGCAGGGTCTTTTTATACCTTGTTCCCTTCTATATCTGCAGCTCCTAGAATAATCCTAGAGTAATCTCTGGTACATTATAGGTCTGTCAAATGTTTGCCAAATGGATGAATGAGTGAAAAACACGCAAACCTCTCTTTTCTTATTATGCACTCTGTCTACTACATAGAATTTAACTTCTTCCTCCAGGGAGGGTTTGACAACCAGCCCAAAGTCAACAGATACCTATGGACTTGGGGGCAGAGCTGGGATCAGCCAGGCTCCAAAGTCTGTCCACTTAATCCCTGCTCTATATGGCCTTCCACAGCAATGAGTAAATGTTAGGTGCTCCTATCACCAACTCTGCAAATAGCTAGTTTCCCTACGTCTCAAGAGATAGCCAAATTGGCTTGTATTTTTTCATTTAAAAGAGGGATGTGTAAATTTTTTTCTAAAGAATGAGAAGGGTTTGGGGACAGCAGAAAGTGTGTGGATTTTGGAATTAGAAAGGTGAAGTGTGACTCCAGAGCGTTAACCGTCTGATAGTAGGCATGTCACCTAACTGCTCTAATTTGTTCCCTTCACAAAATGTGGACAATGTCACCATCCTTATGAGGTTACTGAGAGACTTTAATGAAACAATGTCTGTGAGGTACCCAGCATCCTATCTGGCTTGCACTAGACACTCGGCTAATGCCAAGTGCCAGAAAGAAAAGAAATGGGGAAAAGCATTGAAGTGGGGAAAGCCATCGAAGGAAAGGATAGAACAAAGGCAGCAGGAGTGAGACCAAGGTAGGAAGAAGCGCAGGAAGAAGCGCTCAACACATTTACATAAATGTAAAACACACACAATTTTTCAGGACAAGAATGACACCCATTAAACACTCTGGATTGGTATTTGGGGAGTCGAACATAAGCAAGGTAAGAGGGAAAAAGTTCAAGACAGGGACCTGTGTGAGTTGCGGCCGCTGTACACGTGGCATCCAGACGCCATGGTCCTGCAGACTGCACGCTCACGTACACGTACTTCCCTTTACTCACACATGGGCAGAGAAAGAGGGAAGAAAGGCCAACTTCTCTGCCCACTCAACTTTTGTTCCCAATCTCCCTGATGTTTTGTTCCCCTATCTACCAACTGCTCAAGAAATCTACCTCCTGCTGGATCCAGTGAGCCTAAAATCCTCAACAAATTCCCTTAGGCCCTCACCTACCACAACTACTTAGCTACCAGACCTCTGTCCCCCTCCACACATGCCAAGATTTCTTGCCAAGGAGTTGTTTCTTGACAATCTGTCCAATGTCGGCTATTTCTAAAGAATACGTCATTAGATTAAAAACTTCAAGATTGATACCTTCCTACAGAACCACTTTGCAGAAGAGCATACTATTGGTCTGTTAAGAACAGAGAGCAGAAAAGCTAACACATCTGTCAAGCTCTGGAAAATTAAGCTGAAAAACAGATCTGCACAAGTGAGATCTCACTGTTTAGGTTTTACTGCCCAATATGGTAGGCACATGTGACTACTAAGCTTGTAAAATGTGGTTGGTCCAAGTTGATATGTATTGTAAATGCAAAATATACCAGATTTGGAAGACTTAGTACAAAAAATATGTTACATATCACATTCATAATTTTTATATCAATTACTTGTTAAAATTATATTCTAGATGTATTGGGTTAAATAAAATATATTAAAATTAATTTCATCTATTTCTTCTTACTTTTTTAAACGTGGCTCTTAGAAAATTATAAAATTACACATATGGCTTGCATTATATTTCTATAGAAGAACATTTAAAAATATATTTTTTAAAGATTTTTCTATTTATTTTAGAGAAAGAGAGAGAGAGCATGAACAGGGGGAGAAGCAGAAGAAGAGGGAGAGGAAGAGAATCTCAAGCAGACTCCTTGCTGAATGCAGAGCCTGACCTGAGGCTCCACAGAGGGCTCAATGTAGGGCTCACCTCAGGGCTTGATCATCCTACCCTGAGATCATGATCTAAGCCAATATCAAGAGTCAGATACTTAATAAACTGAGTCACTCGGGCTCTATAGGACAGTATTATAGAAGAGTATTAATCTGGACTTTCCTCATAGCTGTTTCTCATTCACAAATTTATCACAAGAACACTCTCTGATAATAACATCAGATGATATGGTAACTTCAATAGCAGCTTCTCACTCACTCAGTTTCATACCCATGTATGCTATTCAATTTACCTCCAAATGCATTTCCTTTACAATATTCTGTGTTTGCTTTTGGATGGTTATGAGTTTAGAATTTCTCATATATTTTACATGATCCTTTTAGCCACTTTATTAATTTAATTTTCATATTTTTGGTAACCATATCAAACAAAAATTTAAGATGAGTTGAAGGATGATGGCTGTTAATGCAGCTAAGAAATGCTTTTCTTTCTTCTTCCTTGCTGAAGTATCAGCTTTTCATGGTGGTCACTCTTGCTCTAGTTTTTCAACCTACAGCCAAGCCAATGCTAGTGAATGGCTGGGCCAAAGCCAAAGACACCATTAATAAAAGAAAACTAGAGAGCAAAATGCCTTATGAACATTGATGTAAAAATCCTCAACAAAATAGACTAGCAAACTGAGCTCAGCAGCACATTAAAAAGATTATAGACCATGACCAAGTGGGATTTATTCTTGGAATGCAAAGGTGGTTCAAACATACAAAATTGAATCAATGTAAACCACATTAGCAAAAAGGGAAGAAAACTGCATGATCATCTCAATTGATGCAGAAAATTCATTTGACAAAATTCAATGCCCTTTCATGATAAAAACACTCAACAAACTAGGAATTGGAGGAAGTTTCCTCATTATGGTAAAGGCCATATATGAAAAACCCATAGCTAACACCACACTCAATGGTGAAAGACAGTAATCTTTTCTCCTAAGATCAAGAACAATAGAAGGATGCCCGTTTTCACCCTTTCTATTCAACATAGTTCTGGAAGTTCTAGCCAGAGCAATTAGACAAGAAAAAGAAACAAAAGTTATCGAAATTGGAAAGAAAGAAGTAAAATTTTCTCTCTTCACAGATGACATCTTACCTGTATAAAACCCTAAAGATTCTATATACAACCAAAACAGTTAGAGCTAATAAATGAATGTAGCAAATTTGCAAGATGCAAAGTCAACAGACAAAAATCATTTGAATTTCTATATGCTGGCAATGAACAGCCTCAAAAGGAAATTAAGAAGACTATTCCATTTGGGGTGCCTGTGTGGCTTCATTGGTTAAGCATCTGTCTTTGGTTCAGGTCATGATCTCAGGGTCCTGGGAAGCCACATCTGGCTTTCTGCTCAGTGGGGAGTCTGCTTCTTCCTCTACCACTCGCCCTGCTCATACTCTTTCTCTATGTCAAATAAGTAAATAAAATCTTTTTTAAAAAAAGAAAAGATATTCATTCATAATAGTATCAAAAAGAACAAAATACTTAGGAATAAACTTAAACTAAGGAGGTGAAAGACTTGTACATTGAAAACTATAAAATGTTGCTGAAAGAAATTAAAGAAAACTCAAATAAATGGAAAGACATCCCATATTCATGCATCACAAGCCTTACTACTGTTAATATGTCAGTACTATCAAAAGCAATCTATAGGTTCAATAAAATGTCTATCAAAAACCCCACAGTGTGTTTTGCAGAAATAGAAAAGCACATCCAAAAATTCATGTGGAATTTCAAGGGATCCTAATAACCAAACAACCTTGAAAAAAGAACCAAGTTAGAGGACTCACACTCTGATTTCAAAAATTACTTCAACACTATAATAATCAAAACAGTGTTGTACTAGCATAAAGGCTAGCATATATGGACTACTGGGATAAAATATAGAGCCCAGGAACAAAGAAACAAATCCTCACATATATGATCACTAGAATTTCAATAAGAGTTCCAAGACTGTTCAATGGGGAAAGGACATAGTTTTGTTTGTTTGTTTTTAACAAACAGTGTTGGGGAAACTGGGTATCCACATGCAAAAGGATGAAGTTGGACCCTTATCTTACCTTATACAAAAATTCACTCAAAATGGGTCAAAATGAAAAATATATTAAGTGAAATATACCAGACATAACAGAACATAAACTGCATGATTATACTTATACAAAGTAACTAGAACAGTCAAATTTATAGAGACAAAGTAGGAGAATGGCTGCCAGGGGCACTGGGGAGTTATTGATTAATGGGTACAATTTCCATTTGGGATGATTAAAGAGCTCTTCAAATGGACAGGGGTGATGATTTCACAACATTGTAAATGTATTTAATGCTACTGAACTGTACATTTAAAAACAACTGGAGGAGCGCCTGGGTGGCTCAGTTGGTTAAGCGACTGCCTTCGGCTCGGGTCATGATTTCGGGGTCCTGGCATGGAGCCCTGCATCCAGCTCCCTGCTCAGCGGGGAGTCTGCTTCTCCTTCTGACCTTCCCTCTCTTATGCTCTCTCTCCCTCATTCTCTCTCTCATAAATAAATAAAATCTTTAAAAAAATAAAAAATAACAAAAAATAAAAACAACTGGAATGGTAAGCTCAATGTTATGTATATTTTACCATCATAATAATATAAAAAGAAGAAATGGGGGACTTCTGGGTTGCCAAGGGCTAATGATATCTACTTCTATTAGTTTGGGTTCCATAGAGAAACAGAACCAATAGGGTACACATGGAGAAAGAAATTTATTATGAGGAATTGGCTCACGTGATTATGGAGGCTGAGAAGCCCCACGATCTGCCATCTGCAAACTGGAGACCCAAGGAAAGCAAGTGATATAATTCAGTCCATGTCCGAAGGCCTGAGAATCAGGGGGACCCAATGATGTAAACCCCAGTACCAGGCTTGGAGAGGACCAGTGTCTTAGCTAAATTACTCAGGCAGAAGAAGAAGGTATATTCTCTCTTCCTCCATGTTTCATTCTACTTGGGCCCTCAGTGGATGGGAGGATGCCTACCCTTATTGGGGGGGGACAACCTGCTTTACTGATTCCACCAATTCGAATGTTAATCTCAGAAATACCATCACAGAACACCCAGAATAGTGTTCAGCCAAATAGCAGGGTATCCGTGACCCAGTCAAGCTGACACATAAAACTAACACCACAAGCCTATGCCCTTGTCAACTTAGCACCCATACACGTCTCCTTAAACCATAGTTAATCTCCAAATAAAAGAAATGGATCATAATTCTGCCTAACATGATACAACTCTACTCCATACAACTGAAAAAGCACTAACCACTTCCCCCAAAAAGGAAATAAGATCCTTGAGGGATGTTTGCTCTTTTCCTTGATGTTCTGTCATTTAACTACTATGATATAAAATTAATAGTACTTAGATACAACAATACAGTCAATACATTATATGTTATATAATAAAGGAACAAGACAGGAAAGAAAACAAAGATATTTGCTTCATATATATACATACAGAAATGTATTCATAACAAAATAAGAAGGAAATACTCATGACAATTATAGTCCTTAATGTATAATTGATCACATGGTCATTTCTGGTATACCCACTACACATTCTGTAGTCTCTTTGCCTTCAGCCAGCACCTCAGCTGGTCATGGTTTACCTGGTGGAGTGACCCAAACCTATATTCCTGAAGGGTCTATGCCGTTAGTAATTCTGGCTGGATTGGGTTGTTGTAGTTTTTCATTGACCTTAATCACAGGCCATGGTAATATTAAGAGATGTTCCTGAAGATCTCCTGTATTCTAGACATACTTTTCCTTACCTCCATTATGTCATAACAGTCCAATATCCTCTTTGTAGCCGGGATCAGTCACTCAGCCAGCACAGTAACTCCCTTCTTTGCCTGTTTATTCAGAGGCATGAGGAGCCCAAAGTGATTGTTGTAACTCCTGGTGGAAGCACTTCTCCCTCTCAAACTAAGACTATGCAGACCAGGGGCACCTGGGTGGTTCAATTGGTTAAGCATCTGCCTTCTGCTCAGGTCACAATACTCAAGTCCTGCATCAGTCCTTGTTCAGTGGGTTGCCTGCTTCTCCTTCTCTCTCTCTGCCACTCACCCTGCTTGTGTGCTCTCTCTCTTTCTCTCTCTCTCAAATAAATGAATATTATTTTTAAAAAGGCAATGAAGGGGTACCTGGGTGGCTCAGTGGGTTAAGCCTCTGCCTTCGATTCTGGTCATGATCCTGGGGTCCTGGGGTCGAGCCCTGCATTCAGCTCTCTGCTCAGCAGGGAGCCTTCCCCCTGTCTCTCTCTGCCTACTTGTGATCACTATCTGCCAAATAAATAAAATCTTAAAAAAAAAAAAGACTATGTAGACCAGTAGAACAGGATATCATGGGGAAAGAAAGCAAAAACTTTGGTAGTGGGTCATTAGGAGTAATAGTGAGTGATGCCAGTCCCATTTTAATCCCTTGATTCCTGAAATCATGAATGCTGGCTATAGGAGAAAAAGCAGCTTATATAGGACACTGATTCAGAGCACATACAGCCTTCTGGAGAACCTTGCCCCAACCCTGAAAGGTATTGCCACCTTGCTGACACTGCAACAGAATCTCCAAAGGGCCATTCCATTGTTCTATCAAGCTAGCTCTTGCAGTATGGTAGGATATATGACAAGACCAGTGAGCATAAACTTTTCTATTTATACAGAGCAAGTAAGAATTTAGTAGGTTTCTTATCTACTTGACTTCTTGAAACACTAGTATCAACTAGCCAATGCCATAAGTCTTTACAAGTCAGACTATCCTGATTGCTATTTTGAGTCTGCTGTCCATTACAGTAACCATGCCCACCTCGCCTTTGGCGGTTAAATGCAGCCACTTGACCCCTGTCACCCTTAGAGCCATTACTTCCATTAGAAATTCCACATACTCAGAAAACCCAAAAGACTCCTCTCCAAAACTGCTAGAACTTGTATAGGAATTCAGTAAAGTATCAGGATATAAAACCAATGCACAGAAATCAGATGCATTTCTCTACACCAACAACAAGACAGAAGAAAGAGAAATTAAGGAGTCAATCCCATTTACAATTGCACCCAAAACCATAAGATACCTAGGAATAAACCTAACCAAAGAAGCAAAGAATCTATACTCAGAAAACTATAAAGTACTCATGAAAGAAATTGAGGAAGACACAAAGAAATGGAAAAATGTTCCATGCTCCTGGTTTGGAAGAATAAATATTGTGAAAATGTCTATGCTACCTAAAGCAATCTACACATTTAATGCAATTCCTATCAAAGTACCATCCATTTTCTTCAAAGAAATGGAACAAAAAATCCTAAAATTTATATGGAACCATAAAAGACCTCAAATAGCCAAAGGAATATTGAAAAAGAAAGCCAAAGTTGGTGGCATCACAATTCCAGACTTCAAGCTCTATTACAAAGCTGTCATCATCAAGACAGCATGGTACTGGCACAAAAACAGACACATAGATCAATGGAACGGAATAGAGAGTCCAGAAATAGACTCTCAACTCTATGGTCAACTAATCTTCGACAAAGCAGGAAAGAATATCCAATGGAAAAAAGACAGCCTCTTCAATAAATGGTGTTGGGAAAATTGGACAGCTACATGCAGAAAAATGAAATTGGACCATTTTCTTACACCACACACGAAAGTAGACTCAAAATGGATGAAGGACCTCAATGTGAGAAAGGAATCCATCAAAATCCTTGAGGAGAACACAGGCAGCAACCTCTTCAACCTCAGCCACAGCAACATCTTCCTAGGAACATCACCAAAGGCAAGGGAAGCAAGAGCAAAAATGAACTATTGGGATTTTATCAAGATCAAAAGCTTTTGCACAGCAAAGGAAACAGTTAACAAAACCAAAAGACCACTGACAGAATGGGAGAAGATATTTGCAGACGACATATCAGATAAAGGGCTGGTGTCCAAAATCTATAAAGAACTTAGCAAACTCAACACCCAAAGAACAAATAATCCAATCAAGAAATGGGCAGAAAACATGAACAGACATTTCTGCAAAGAAGACATCCAGATGGCCAACAGACACATGAAAAAGTGCTCCATATCACTCGGCATCAGGGAAATACAAATCAAAATCACAATGAGATATCACCTCACACCAGTCAGAATGGCTAAAATTAACAAGTCAGGAAACGACAGATGCTGGCGAGGATGTGGAGAAAGGGGAACCCTCCTACACTGTTGGTGGGAATGCAAGCTGGTGCAACCACTCTGGAAAACAACATGGAGGTTCCTCAAAATGGTGAAAATAGAACTACCCTATGACCCAGCAATAGCACTACTGGGTATTTACCCTAAAGATACAAACGTAGTGATCCGAAGGGGCATGTGCACCTGAATGTTTATAGCAGCAATGTCCACAATAGCCAAACTATGGAAAAAACCTAGGGAATGGATAAAGAAGATGTGGTATATATACACAATGGAATACTATGCAGCCATCAAAAGAAATGAAATCTTGCCATTTGCGACAACGCGGATGGAACTAGAGCGTATCATGCTTAGCGAAATAAGTCAAGCAGAGAAAGACAACTATCATATGATCTCCCTGATATGAGGAAGTGGAGATGCAACATGGGGGCTTAAGTGGGTAGGAGAAGAATAAATGAAACAAGATGGGATTGGGAGGGAGATAAACCATAAGTGACTCAATCTCACGAAACAAACTGAGGGTTGCTGGGCGGAGGGGGGGTGGGAGAAGGGGTGTGGGGTTATGGATATTGGGGAGGGTATGTGCTATGGTGAGTGCTGTGAAGTGTGTAAACCTGGCAATTCACATACGTGTACCTAGGGGGATAAAAATATATTATATGTTTATAAGAAATAAAAAATTAAAAAAAAAAAAGAAATTCCACATACTCATCAATGTAACTGTAAAGATCCACAGGAAGAACTAATTAATTAAGTCCCTCTTGGCCCTCACTTGCAGCGTAACTAAGAGAATTTTAGAGATTTCAATTTAAATGTGACTGGGGGACATAAAGATCTCAGACCAGTAGAGTTGATTCCAGTTTCCGAAGTACACACCAAATACCAATGAGGTTTCAGTGGAGATGGGACAGTTAACACCAACTACAGTTCATTCCCATAGACAGAGGGTCCCTCTCTAAGTGAGGAAATATTGACAGCATATCTGAAACTATAGAGTCAAAAAGAAGGGGCTTAGAACATATGTTGTGATCTTAGGAGGATGCTACCTCTAGGGGAAAGAAAGCATTCTGAAAGGTGGAGATCCTGGGAAAGAAGAAGACAACTAAAGATGAGCCTTCTACTGAGACAAGATAATATAAATAAATCAGAGGACAGACAATAAAGGCACATTTATTAAAGAAACTGTACTTCACTACAGCAGCAGAAGAGGAAGGTCTTGAACTAAGAAACCTGGTAAGATATACTAATTCTTCCATTCTTCTTCATTGGATCACCTGCTACAACTGTTCCAAGAACAGCATCTAAGATATTTAGTGAAAAATTCTAGGGTACAGTACAACAAAACCGAGGATAAGGGTGGAAGGATATTTCGGCAATGTAATATGCTCTGACAAAGGAAAAATAAAACACAGCTAAACAAGGCTGAAGACATGAGAGAGAAAGGGAAGAGTAGGATCAGCTCATTGATTGACATGTAAGTGACAAAGGAGAGCCAAGGATTATTACATATAGAGGCAAAAATCAGAAACCTCAGTAAGGTAAAAAATGAACTGGATGCATTATATATAGTATCACTAGAAAGGGAACCACTTGAATACAAGTCCCAATATGTAATTACTAAAAGAAATGTTTACAAATTTTAAATTTAAAAAGTCTACATAGTAAAAAGATACAGTAAATATAGAAAGTTTCAGTAAATGTACACACGATGAAATAAGAAATTATGACAATGCTAACACCAAAGATGAGTCCATGTTAATGTAAATAAATGAATAAATTGAAAATTTGATAATAAAAAGGATTGTTTACATAGGCTCAAAATACTTTCCCACAAAATACTAATTAGTTTTAAAGAGGAAAAGTAATTTTACACTGAAGAAACCTGGGACATACCACTCTTTTAAATTATTTGTTTGCTTGCTTGCTTGCTTTTAGAGAGAGAAAGGGGGAGGACAGAGGGAGAGAATTTTTTTTTTTTTAAGATTTTATTTTTTTCGAGAGTGAAAGCAAGCAGGGAAGGGCAGGGAGAGGGAGAAAGAACCTGAAGCAGACTCCAAACCCAGAATGGAGCTCAGTGTAGGGTTTGAGCTCACAACCTTGAGATTATGACCTGAGCCAAAACCAAGAGTCAAGGGCTCAACGGATTGAGCCACCCAGGTGCCCTGGAACATACCACTTTAATCAGGGGATCATAATGAATATCACCAGTGGCAGAATAAACTGATTTCACCTGATAGTACAAAATAACTCATGAAATTCAAGAAAACACTGAGAAACTGTTTGAATTGATTGCAGAAGCAAAGAGACTGGAGAACCAAATTCAACATGTGGATTCAACAGCTGGATTGTCTTTTCAAATAAAGATAATTTAGGGAACAGCTGGAAAATTTGGGGGTCTGAGGATTATACAGTGGTTAGCTTTCTGGTTTTGATGGCTGCATTGTGGTCAGATGAAAATGTCTGTAGGGAAAATACACTAAGTGCCCACTAAGGGGATAAGGCAACATGTCGGCATTTTACTATCAAGGGGGCTCAGGAAAAAAGTTCCTTTTGTACTTGCAACTTTTCTGAATAGTTGAGATCGTCTCAAAGTAAATAATAAAAATAAGAAGAAAACCCTGAGAAAGAAAAGTGACAAGGCAGGGTTAGCTTTACCATATAGCCTTGACAAATACAACTGTATGGCTCTGGTACACGAATAGACACACCAATTCTAAGGAAGAGAATCCAGAAGTACATAAACACAATGTCTCACATCACTGACAAGATGAATTTACTAATAAATGAATGAGACAACCAGATAACCAGGTGAGAAAAGATAAATTTGGATCCCTATTTGTTTGTATATACCAGAACAAACTCCAAATCAATCAGAGTGAAATGGAGGCAGGTGGGGGGGGGGGGGTTGGGAAACCCCATAAGTAAAAACTAAAAAACACATAGGTGAATTCTTTTATAGATTAAAATTAGAAAGTCTAACTATAACTCAAAACAAGAAGCAACGTAAGATTAATAGAATTCCACCTCCAAAATATAAAGCTTTCTTTTGGGGTGCCTAGGTGGCTCAATGGGTTAAGCCTCTGCCTTCGGCTCAGGTCATGATCTCAGGGTCCTGGGTCCAAGCCCTGCGTCAGGCTCTCTGCTCTGCAAGGAGCCTGCTTTCCCTTCTTTCTCTGCCTGTCTCTCTGCCTACTTGTGATCTCTGTCAAATAAGTAAATAAAGTCTAAAAAAAAAAAAAATTCTCTTTCATGGCAAAAAGCACCAGAAGCAAATGACAAACAAGAATATATTTGGCACATTATATCATAGAGAGCCTCCCTAAAATATAGAAAACTCTTAAGACAAAATAGAACCTGTTCAGAAATAAAATGGGCAAAAGACATGAACACACAATTCACAGAGAAGTTCAAATGGCCTTAAATATATGAAAAATAAAAAATATGTTGATGTTTTATCCATCAACCAACAGTATTTACCATACCTTCCTATCTATCTATAATCTATCTATCTACCCACACACACATTTTGAACTATTTGGGTAAAATGTCATGTCTGAAATCTGTTTGGATATATGCTAATAACAAAAAATGGTGGAGTATCAATCAAATGTGATTAGCAAACTGCCATTAATAATTGGTTCTAGAGAGATACATGAAAGTTCATTATACTACTCTTGTTTTTGAACTTTTGGACATTTGCATAAGTTAAAAAAATAGGAATGACTTGAAGTAACTAATAAAGAATCTATACAATGAAATATTATGCAGCCATAAACAAAGAAGAGCCTCAAGAGCTACAAGTTACAGGACCTTAACTGGATAGGAGTGCAAAAATAAGGAAAAGGCCATCTAGAGTTCATGAAAGACTGGATTTTAGATGAAATCAGATGATTATTAACTTCTTAGGTGTGCTAATGATTTCATCATTCAGGATGAACTAGGTTATGCTACAGTAATAAAGAACCCAGACTCTTAGTGGCCTAAAACAAAGGTTTATTTCTTACCCCTGTTGTGTAGCTGTTTTGTAAGTTTGATGCCCCCAAGCTACTGTTCTTCATACAGGAGTAATTGTGCATTTCCTTTAAGAACAAGAGGGATGCTTACTGATTGGGGTAGGTGGTTTAGAGTGTGATTCTTCTACCTTCTGCAACAGAATCTCCAAAATATTGTTAAATGCAAACGCCTCTGGAAGTTGCTTTCTGTTACCCATTCTACTATTTTACAAAAGTTGCTGTGCAAAGGGTATTTTACTTCCTTAGAAATAACTAAAGTAGCACTAATGTGTTTATACAAACAGAAGAAATTAGTGTTTTATTTTCTTAGAAGACAAGTAGTATGGTATATATGCTGTTCTTCAGATATTCAGTGATTTTAGATTACAGTTGGTCTTTTTCTAGAGCCAGATTTCTAAAGCTTATAGATATGTATTTTTAAAAAATAGGTTCTACATTTTAACTAATCAAAACATGTTAATGCCATCTGGAACTACGGCATGAAAACGCCAACAAAATAGCTAAAACTTGGCCAATAAAAATGGATCAATACCACTACTCTACCAAGCCTGTAACTGCTTTCAATAGTTTTGCAAATGAACAGAATTTCATCCAACTTAGAAGGCCAACTGAAAATTTTTCAGTACTCTCAAACTGACCTGGAAAAAAAAAAAAAGAGGTCAGAAAAGGCTATTTGAGTGAACAAAATGCAGAATGCTGGCAACACTGAGCACTGGTGAGGATGTAGAACAACAGGAACTCTCTCATTCACTGCTTGTGGGAAATGGAGCAACCACTTTGGAAGACAGTGTGGCAGTTTCTTACAAATTAAACATGCTCTTACTACATACAACCAAGTGATTACACTCCTTGGTATCTACCCAGAGGAGCCAAAAATTTTATCCACACAAAAACCTGCACACAGATATTTAAAGCCAACTTTATTCACAATTGCTGTAACTTGGAAGCAAGCCAGGTGTCCTACAATAGGTGAATGAACAAACTATTTATCCAGACAATGCAATGTACATCCAGACGTTGGAATATTACTCAGTACTAAAAAATGAATGAGCTATCAGGACATGAAAAAACAGAACCTGATATGCATCTATTAAGTAAAAGACATTGATCTGAAAGGCCATACACTATATGATCCCTACAATGTGACACTCTAGAAATGGTAAAACTATGGAGACAATATAAAGATCAGTGGTTGCCAGGGGCTTGAGGATAGGGTGGGATTAATAGGCAGTGCACAGTGGATTTTTGGGCCATGAAAAATACCCTGTATGATACTATAAAGGTCATTACAGTGTCCAAAACCCACAGAATATACAATAACAAGAATTGAACCCTAAGTAAACTATGGACTTGGGGTGAATATGATGTGTTAGTGCAGGTTCATCAATTTTAACAAATGTACTACTCTGGTGGGGTATATAAGAAATTTCTGGACCTTACCTCAATTTTGTGGTGAACTTAAAACTTCTCTTAAAAAAAAAAAAAGTCTTCAAAGAAAAAAAAGTCTTCAAAGAAAAAAGGAGGGGTTCCCTGATACTAACCCCCTGCCCTGCTACTCTACCAAGTAAAGAGAATTTTAACAACAACAAAATAGACTTCCCTCCATCTTTATTTAGTTAGGGTTCCCTGAGCTACTTCTGGCCTAGCTAACCTTTCAAAAACACTTCCATATAAACTCTTTCCTGAAAGTCATTTTCTTCATCATGTTTATCTCCCGATATACATTTTACCTTGAATTACATGTATATATTCACTGGACACTGCCTTCCACGAAAATTAAGTGACATTATCAACTCTATCTGCTGTACCTTTTAGCCCACTATGCCTATTTTAATATTTTGGAAATTATTTTTATACGTTGTTACTTATCAACATTGTCAACCTTTTGGAAAATGACTTGCTTAAACCTTATAGTGTTATGATTAGTATAATGTGCAGGTCCATTTGCCTAAGTGAGGAAAGAAAAAACCAATCACAACTTGATCCCGTTTGTTGTTTTTTTTTTAAAAGAAAAACATCCAAAGTAAAATATGAACATTTAATTACCTTTAAATAATATGTAATAATTTACATGCTATACATTCCCAAATACACTGAATGTAAATTTTTCTAAGACATATACATAATCTGCTTTTTGCCAACATATACCCCGTAGGTCACTTAAGATGTTAACTGACTTCTCAGTCCATGTGTGAGCACATAAACACACATGTATATGCCTGAAGTTGAAGATACTAAACAACAACAAAAGAACACTTGAATATAAGAAGTCTGCCATGGAAGATTCTAAAACCATAATCAGTAACTAGAACCAAGTAACAAGGCACAAAAGTTTCCCTTTGTGGTCACAAAGATTAAGATTCCTGTCCCAGTGCTTAAGTATGGAAATAGGCTTGGCTAAATCACAAACTATATTTTATGGTACATTTCTGTTACTGTTTAAAAAGAAGTATTTTTCTTATTACATAATACATTACACAAAAGCATTGGAAAAATAAACAGATTAGTTAAGTTCTCATACAATAAAGCTTTTTTTCCATTTGAAAAAGATATTTATGCTCAAAACTAATATAATAGATAGAAGTACAGTAAAGAGAAGCATTAGGGATTCTACCCAGGTTTCCTACTACTCCTGAATCATACCTCTTGCCAGTCATGTTACTTAAACCTTCAATTTTAAAGCCAGCTGGGTGATACCATCAATTGCATGTGAATTGTTGTTTTTTGGGGTTTTTTTTGCCTTATTATTATTATTTTTTTGGTCATTTAAAGATATGTTACTAGCACACAGAACAGTTAATTTAACATGGCAAAATGAAACTTTTCCTAGCATTTAAGTTGTTTTTGCTAAACATTAACTTTGTACTAGGCTATTCTTAATTTTCCTTTTTTATTCCTATGTTAACGGAGAAAAAAAAATGTTCCACATAGAAATGGCTGCTTTAAAATTCATGCAACCAAGCAAAATCTAAACTATCAGTACTTCCCTTTTTTAACCCCCAAATTTGGGGGGAACGGAGTTTGTTCTAGGAAGAGCAACTCACTGAAAGATAAAACAGTATGTGTGTGTGTATACACACACATTCTTCATTTCGTCTAAGAACAGTTTTAGAGCCTTAGCTTTTTAAAGTTACACAGTTATCCAAAGAATAAAGCCAACTGAAGCCACCAAGTAAGAATTAAAAGGATGCAGTAATCCATACATAAAAGATACTCAAATATGTTTATACATATTCAAGATATCAATAATCTAAGTTGTAAATAATGTTATCAAAGGTAGTACTGCATAAACTGTAATCAGAATAAAACCTTCAGTTTCGTTAATTTTGAATATGGACGTGGGAGCAGCTGACCATGAACTTAACAATGTACGTGCACATCTGTTTCCACAGGAGTGTTGTAGCATGCAGCCCCCGTAGTAACGACATTGCAATTCTTTCCAAATTAACCAAAAGAAAAAAACCCAAAAAACCAAAACCTGCTCTTAGCTATAAAACTTAAGGGTAAAGAATAAACCGAGATTTTAAGGCTTTCTTAAAGTATTTTTCATGGCACTTCAACGTTAACATTACTAATAGGCAAAATATGTAAATACCCATAGTTACAGAGTTATATAATCAAAAGTACATGCCATGTCAATTATTAAGGGAGAATTTTGTCGAGTTTCGTTTCCTGACAATTATAGTTAAGGAAGGCTATTCATGTTTGGCTGTAATTTTAACATATAAATCATACAGAAATGTCAATTCACTAGTATATAGTGCAAATTGTGTTTTGAATGAATCCGCCACCACCACTCATTTCTTAAAGAACTGAAAGTCATTCTCTGCTGGAAATGCAATTAAACTGACTTATTTCTCTCACAAGAGCAGTTATTATCCTTTCTTCAACTATAAAGCTCTAAGACAAATTCCTTTTGGTCACGTGCACAGATCATTCTCACAAGAATCCACGTCTTGCATTACAGTCAGTCCAGAAAATACTCTGCGGATCTAACAGGTCATTCTGGCCACATCATACTCCAAGCTAACCACACCAGGTTCCGACTTGGAGAACTCTTCAGCATATTCCCTGTAACGATTATCTGCTGGGTTGCTGCCCTCTATAGTTCGAAGAGCGTGATTCACAGGCAACAGAGTTTGCTCCTTGAAACACAAGGAAGTTTTGAGGGTAGGTGATTCAGGATGAACTGAATGCAGTAACTCCTTGGTGAGAATTCCATCTGTTTGCTTCTTTTTACATTGCTTAATTTTCTAGAACAAATCCAAATTTGAAAACAATTACTAATTCCACACACTACATGTTCAACATAGCTTAGATGAAAGAAGAAACCATGCTTTTGTAAATGTTCTCTCTTTATGAATACAAAGTTAAATCTCAAGAAATAAAGTCTACTGCAGAAGAGTAAGATGGTTGAGAATCCTAATAGTTTACAACTTTTACAGTGGAAAATGGTTATTATGCTTGACTGCAAAAGATCATTAAGTCTTGATATTTAAAAAAGGCACAGATTACCTAGGAAGTATAAAAAGACAGTATTTTATAATAAAAGAAAGGTATATAAGACTTCACCCTGAATCATAATTGTATAATATAGCAAACACATACTTACTTACCTGAAGAACTTTCTTACATGGTTTTCTTACAATGATTTGTTAGGTGAACATAACCAGCTTTAGAACACAACAGAATTTTAAAATATTTTTAATTTTTTTTTTTAAGATTTATTTACATATTTTTGAGAGCAGGAGAGCAGGGGAGGGGCAGAGGGAGAGGAAGAGGGAGAATCTCAAGCAGACTCCCCACTGAGTGCAGAGCCCAACTCCGGGATTTATTTCACAACTGTGAGATCATGACCTGATTCGAAACCTAGAGTTGGACACTCAACTGACTGAGCCACCCAGGTGTCCCGACAGAATTTTTTTTCAAACAGAATCTAAGATTTTAAAAAGTATTCTTTGGCAGAGTATCATGCTCTCCAAATCCCTGGACTGATTTCTGGTCACTCTGCTTATATTTACCTATGTCTTAGATCTGCCTCTCTTTTTATACAACCCTTCTATCGTTTCCTCATGCAATCATTAATTACCTTCTTATGCAAGAGATGACTAAGGAACAGCCCCGCCTGACAGGCAGACACGACAGTGAGTTATCCAACTGTCTAGGATTTTTAAAGTACGTACTCACTGATCCTTTTTGTTTATATGTGATGACAGAGAAAAAAATTACCAGAAAGTCTTACTGTGGAGAGAAACTTTTTAAACAAGATACAAAAGAAGGTATAAAACAAAAAGACTGATCAATCTGACTGCATTAAAATTCATAACATCTATGGCGCCTGGGTGGCTCAGTGGGTTAAAGCCTCTGCCTTCGCCTCAGGTCATGATCCCAGCGTCCTGGGATCGAGCCCCACATCAGGCTCTCTTCTCAGCAGGGAGCCTGCTTCCTCCACTCTCTCTGCCTGCCTCTCTGCTTACTTGTAATCTCTGTCTGTCAAATAAATAAATAAAATCTTAAAAAAAAAAAACAATAAATAAATAAAAAAATAAAAAATAAAATTCATAACATCTATACAAAACATACCATACATAAAATGGAAAAGACGAGAACAAACTGAACAAAACCACTAGTGATATATATTTAGATATATATCTATATGTATCTATATCTATATATATATCTAACAGAGAATTAATATCTGGTACTTTACTGTGAAGTAAAGAACTTTTACAGATCAATAAGGAAAAGGCAAATATACCAACAGAAAAATGAGTGGAGGTTTGAATAGGCCATTCAGAGAACAGGAAAAATGAAATGGCCCATAAATATTGAAAAGTCATTCAACTTACTTTGTTATTATGGAAATCCAAAACTGAAAACCAGTTAAATGTTCTGTAGAGGCTGAACAGACTGTGATATATGCATATAAGAGAATTTTATATAGTAGTTATTAATAAAACACATGAGTTAAAGCTCTATGTATCAACAGGGATAAATTTCAAAACAATATGGATAAAATGAAGCATGACAGTATAACCATCTTTATATAGTTTCAAAACAGTTCTGTAAGCTGGGTGAGGGGTACATGGCCATTCATAATCTGCTGCTCTTTTATACCTTATAAAAATATATTCCTTTGTACTTCAATATAAAATAAAAATATTTCAAATCACATAAAATAGTATTATAAATTGTGGGTAAAAACATATATAGTAGAAGTAGAAAAATATGCACGGGAATAATTAACAACAAATTCAGCCCAAAGTAGATGGGGAGGGCTACAGAGGGGTAAATTTCTTCAAATATATTTCATTTCTTAGAACAAAAACATGAAAGATCTAAAGCAAGTATGATAAATGTTAAAATCTTACAAAGCTAGTGGTAGATTCCCCGGTATTTATTATGTTCATATCTCTACTTTTCTCTATACAGTTGGCCCCTGAACAACACAGGGGTCGGAGGAATCAACCCCCTCATGCAATAAAAAATCCACATATAATTTTTGATGCCCCCAAAATATAACTACTAATAGTCTACTGTTGACTGGAAACCTTACCAATAGCATAAACAGTCAATTGACACACATTTTTAAGTTGTATGTGTTAATACTGTATTCTCACAATAAAGTAAGTGAGAGAAAAAAATGTTACTAAGAAAATCACAAGAGAAAATAAGTACATTTATAGTACTGTACTCTATCGAAAAAAATCCACTTGTAAGTGGACCCGTGTATTTCAAACCTATGTTGTTCAAGGGTCGACTGTACTTCGAATACTTCAATGCTAAAATTCAGGGAAAGCAATTCAAGCTAACCTGAAAGCAGAGGAGATCTGATTTTGAAACAGTCATGTACTTAGGAGGTTTCTATATATACAAATTTACACAGAGAACATAGGAAATACACTAATTTAATATTCCAAGTATATTACATTAGACGCTTCAGAATACTTACAGATTCTAAGTCTTTAATGTCTTTCTCTAACTGTTTATTTTGCTCATCCATATCCATAATTATATTAAACACGGACTGTCTAGGATGCAATGTTCGATCAAATTGGTGGTACATGTTTCTCCAAAACCTTTATGACAAAAACAAAAAACAACAACTCAATAAATTGTGTTTGAGAAAAATCAAGTATTAATACCTCAATGATGCCAACTTACTTAAAATTGAAAGATACTGTATTTGGCTCCAAAACTGAAAATTTCGGAGATTTAGAACTGTAGAGAGGATTGAAGTACTTCTTTTGGTCATCCAGGAGAAATGGCCACAGGGAGTAAGTCTTTTCCTTTAACCTTAATGTAATGAGAAAAACAAAGATCTTTTCCACAGATGCTAATATTTATTTTTATAAATCAGGCAATTGTTTCCCAAGATTTAAGTTTTAATTTTTCCTTCTCTTTGCAACCTAACCTCACCTTGTCTCTGAATTGTGTATTCTCCCTTTACTCCTTTCACTTATAAGGATGAAATAAATAAAACCATGTCTCTCTGAATATAACACAGGTCGACCATTCTCTCACAAGCATACACATTAATAGATTCCTTTCAACTCACAGTTTCATAAACATGGTCTCTTATACCTATTTCAAATCACCATACACATGTATACAGAGCAGACACGGGTATCACTCTTTGGCCTCATTCTCTTAGCCCTATATCTGGGTTGTAGTAACATGTATTATTAAAGCAGGGATAAATTTAAGCGTGAGAGAGTAGCAAAAAGGGAATTAGGAAAAATCAGAATATTATTCAACAGTAAAATGATGCCAATCATACTGCAACTCTTAAGAGTAAGTGAAGTAAGTGGATAAAGGGTAGAATGGTTTAGATAGTATATTTACCAAATAAACATAAAATAGATAGGATTATGGGGGAAAATGGAGTTTGATCATTTTTCTATGACCCCTAAGATGACCAATAAATAAGTTCTTAAGAGAAAAACCACTAGGAAATAAATGCTTTTATTATCATCTTCCTTTAGAAGAGGATGTGTGGCCCAGACTGAGACGAGTTATTCCTAAAAGAGCTCTGTACTCTTAACAGTCCTCTGGTCTGGGACGCCTGGATGGCTCAGTGGGTTAAAGCCTCTGCCTTCGGCTCAGGTCATGATCCCAGGGTCCTGGGATCGAGCCCCGCATCAGGGTTTCTACTCAACAGGGAACCTGCTTCCTCCTCTCTCTTTGCCTGCCTCTCTGCCCACTTGTGATCTCTGTCTGTCAAATAAATAAATAAACTTAAAAAAAGAAAAAGAAAAAGAGTCCTCTGGTCCTAATTATGATACACTACTGTGATTTACTATAGCACAGAGCTAAAGTCTGAATGCTCTTGGATTTGTTCACCTCTGTCATACTCTTGTTCCAATTGTAATTCCCTTTACACATCTTTAGAATCTTCCAAGTGCTCTCAGTTTTGCCTTCAACTCTGCTGAGAGTTGAGAATATGTGGCTGTCTTCAAACTACTACCAGATTTAGCTTCTCTAATATGTCACTTGGACATTCAAGAATCTCTAACTGCTCTTTATTGACTTTTAAGAAATCTAAACTCAGAAACCCAACCTAAAAAAAATTTATATTTAATCACTTCTCACAGCCTTACCCCACATTTCCCTTGCATCAAAATTTAGCCAGAAACCTCTATTACCAAGACTGGTTAGGAAAGAAGAGGTATGCGACCCAACTCAGGGACAGACACACTACAGCCAACATAGATCTATTTTCCCCAAAGAATTATCTGCTTAGAAATGTGAGAAAAACTATAAGGCCTCATTTTACCTTAAAACCAACAGTTTTTAAATCCTTTACCAAACCTTAAAGCTTAGTGACCAATACTTTCTACGAAATGACATAATGTTAAGATTTTTCTGTTCTAAATATATATGCAGAATAGAAAGGAGTAGGATGGTGGTTTCCAGGGTGTTGATAAGGTTTCTTGTTCTGCGTGCTGGTTACATAGATGGATGAATTTCAGATTTACTAAGCTTCACACTTACGCCATATCACTTTTCAGTATGTACGCTTCATTTCAAAACAAATTTTTAAAACGTGTTTTTACTATTAACCTCAGGATATGAGGGATAGAGGGTACTTAGCTTCAGAAATACCAGACAATAAAATCTTCACAATAAAATTAAGTTCTGTTATATACTGCCAAGATATTTTATTATATTCCACTATGATTTATGTTAGACTTCAACCAAGTAGGAAAAAAAGAGCCCATTTTATGCAAACTATCTTACTTGAGCTCTTCTCTTTCCTTCTGACAATTTCCAAGGAAGTTTCCAAACTGGCATGAATGAATATGTTCATGGATCTGAAGAAGAAACTCTTCATTGAATTCAAAGGCTTGTGGGAACTGTTCGGTCAAATGCCACACACACTCCAAGAACTGAGTAAACACTGGTGAGACTTCCTTTGGGTCACCATCCAAATGGCCACACCTAGCCCCCCAGAAAGTACAAGCTTTTAAAAATGCCTCTGAAAGAAGTCAATTATTCAGGTATTGTCAAATTTAAACACACACACACAAACCTAAAACTCAATATCTACTGTCATAAAAAAAGCATAATGTTTTTATTTGAAACAATTTAAATCTATGAGTTTTTCAACCACAACTTTAAGGGGTCTATTACCTTCTAAGTACCACAATCCAGACAAAAAGGAAGGTAATAAACTGTCTGAGAATTGAAAGAAATCACAGAAAAAAATTGAATCAGTTTTCATACAAAAACAAACAAACAATAGCACGCTCACCTACGCAAGTTCATGAAGAACAGAAATATTTTGGCACTCTAAAACGGTTTTACAAAATATATAAATGTAAAACTATGACTCACCTCTCTGAAAACTTATGTCCAAAAGAGATCCAATCCTTTTCTATTAAAACCTTAATGAGAAAAAGCAAAATCC
Organism: Mustela putorius furo; assembly: GCF_011764305.1. Lineage (NCBI taxonomy): Eukaryota > Metazoa > Chordata > Mammalia > Carnivora > Mustelidae > Mustela > Mustela putorius. Next base: position 5,760,039 of record NW_025422171.1, read on the forward strand.
ATTTTACAACTACTTTCAATTTCTTCTGTTTAAAATGGATTGAGTCCTATTATCTTAACAGCATTTACACTTTTAACTTATGGCTGCAAACAAAACAAACTTTTGTGTAATTACAGGCAAAAGATAGCAAGAACCTGGATTAGAGATTGGTATAACAAAGGGTAGAAATGACACTTAAAAGAAATACAGTAGTTCTTTGACTTAAATAATTTAGGTTGTATTTATTACATTTTAAGTGCAAACTACATGTTATAAAGTGCTAACACATTTACATTTCTGTATGTCTAATGATGGTATCTGCATAGAAGAAGGCTAAGAAAATGTAAATCAGAATGTTAACAGTTAGCTGTGGGTGGTAGACTGGGGTGTATGCTTTAAACCTTTTGGCTTACTTGTACATTACTTACACAGTACTTACCAGAAAAAGAATGATAAAAACACCAATAAAAAGTGTATATTCAAATTCAGATGGTGATATCTAACCTCTTGAATGGACTATCTTTATCTATTTTCTCTGTCACAGCTCTACTGAAGTAATAGGCTTCTAATTTTTTTCAGTCTAATTTATACAACATATCTTCTTAGTATTTATCATATCTCATAATTTCATTATATAATCACCAAGTACATTCTTTACAGTGTCAAAACTGCCACCTTTGGGGGGAAACCTAGATGGCAGCAGAGTAGGTGGATCCTAGGCTGGTCTTGTCAGCTGAACACAAATAGGTAATTATCAAATCATCCTAAATACCCAGAAATCGGCCGGAAGACTGACAGGACAAAGTCCACAACTAAGGGGAGAGAAGACTCATCAAAGATGCACCGAGAGGCAACATGATCTTTACTTTCAACTGTGCACACTGGACAAGGAGGTTAAATTCCCACTGGACAAAATGAAGACAGAGAAAGTCACCCCAAAAGGAGCAAAGGAGGTAGTACTCACTGCCAGGGATTTAAAAAAACAGCCACCTTTAGCTTCTCCTTGTTGTAAATCTTTCCAGAGGCGATATAATGATAGGGAAAGATACAGTTATCTGGAACCATGTTGCATGGGCTCAAATCCTAGCTCTGCCACTTCCACACCTGTGGTCTTCAGGCTTGGACCACAGGCAAGTGGTCTTCAGGCTTGGAGCTCCAGATTTTACTGTGGGCTCTCTGCCTGTCCTCCACACACCTACCTCTAAAACTCAACTCAGTATCTTTCTCATTGCATTTAGACTTCTGCTTCTCTCAGTAGGGAGCAAGAGAATGCCCACCCATCCTAGCAACTGAGTCCAGAGATGTTAATTCATCCTGGAAGAGGCCTCCTCTCTTTTCCATATCCAAACCAGAAATAATTCTTACTGATTCTACTTTCTCAACATCCCTGGAGGTTGAACCTATATACCTTTCGCATTCACGTGGTATGGCCTTACTCCTGGCCCTCTTTTCTCTCCTGAGTTATCTTACCAGTTTCTACACTGGTGTCCCAGCCTCCATTTCTACTACCCTCCACCTAGAACACCAAGCTGTCTTTTTACAAAGCAGATCCAAGTAAGTTTCTGTTTCCTCTATTTAAAATACTTTAATGGCTCTCGCTACCCGAAAGGGTTAAAGGCCAAATTCCAGTCTTCTTTTACTGAAGCCTTCACACCACCATACCCTTCTGCGCCCAAGTGTCCCATTCGAACACCCTGAACTCCAGCCATCACACATCACCTGCATTCAGCCTAAGGAGCTATGCTTTGGTTCTCACTGTTCCTTTTGCCTGGGAAGCTCTCACATCGTCCCTGGGCATTTATTACATGATTTCATTTGAATATCTAGCAAGCAATTAAAGCCAAACATGGCAGAGAAAGTATTCCTCATTTTACACTCTTTCGGTAAGCTGCACATAATTTTATTAGTGGCACTTCCATTCAGCCTGTCCAAGACTCAGTATGTTAGTGCCAATGGTGCTGAAAGGGATCTGGTGATGTTAAACCTTGCCCTGCTGTAAGATGGCATTGCATTTCATTATTCTAAACCAATGAAAACTTTCTACCATCTCTTCGCTTATTTTAGTTGCCATGAATTAAGATGTAAATTTTGAAAACATAAGTTAATCTGATCATGTGTCAAAAGACAAACAAAAAACAGGAGGCAGGGTTTTAGCTTCACAAAGCAGAAAATCTATTCAATGAGAAATTTAATCTTCGGATATAAAACATGCTTCCTAATGTGTAATTACAATTAACGAACGAAGGCATTTTAAACAGAAAGTATGCTCTAGAACATGATTTTTAAGTACGCTTATTTGTGCCTTGTTTTACATCACTCACATTTGTCGGATAAAAGTGAAGGAGAAAATACTGAATATTTCTACTATAACATTTTAGAAAAAAAAACTTTTAAATTTAAAACTTGCTGTCAAACAGATGGCACAAATGGAAATCAGTCCAACTCAAGGTTGTTCAACCACAGCTACTACACACACTTTGGGACAGTTAGGTCTTTGCTATGGGGGCTAACCTCTGTCGTATAGAACATTAGCAGCATCCCGGCCCCTACCAGCTAAGTGCCAGTTGCACTCTTCTCTTTGTAACAACCCAAACTGTCTCCTAACATTGCCAAATGTCTCCTGGGAGGACAAAAATCACTATTTGAGAATCACTGGTCTAGCCAAATCACTCCTTACCATGAATCCTTTGATTGTTCTGTAGTAGGGATCCAGTAAAAGAGAGCCAAGGGAACAAACCTGGGAAGTCCTATCCCAACCATCAGAACAATGTACCAACACACTTGCATTTTCAACCATTATTGCCTGAAAAGAAAGATCACATACTTAGATTACAGCAGAATACATTTCTGGTACATCAGTTAAATTCTACTTATTCAAAAACTACACTAGCAAGTATTGCATTACACAGAAAAGCAAGGACTGTGATGATAATGCTGTCACAGCATAATTTCCAAAGAACAAGACAAAACACACAAAAAAACAAAAAACAAAACCAAAATTGTTGTTTCCAAGTGTCTGGTGATTTCTTTTTAAGTCCTTACATGAAGTGCTATGTGATCTTTTAAAACTCAAATTAAAGTAAGCCTCATTAAAGAGGTAAAACATAAAAGTTCTCTGACTGGAAAGGGTACCAGCAACCAGCAGCCAAGAGAATAAATTCATTCCTTCCTAACGATTATAAATCCCCAAACAAAATATGAACAACGAAGAGTTACTTTGGCTAAGAAGATTGCAGCGTCCATAACAGCTTTGATATGGCGAAGCCATCCTGAGCTCTCCAAACCAGAGTAGAAATCACTGACAGAAAGCCCTTTGGTACCATTGACTATGAAGGGGAAAAAAACATTTCATTAGAATGAGGCTAGCGTCTCCACTTCTCCTATTCAAGTTCTCTTTGAGTAAATTGGGAGGAAGAGGACAAAATAAAAAAAGAGTCTGTATAAATGAAAAGATGCTATTAGGACCTCAATATTGGATTTTTCAGGTACATTTTTTTTTGTCATTCCTTGTGCTTAAAAAAAGCTCCAATCTCTCAGGACACCTGTGTGGCTCAGACGGCTAAGACTCTGCCTTCGGCTCAGGTCATAATCCCGAGATCAGTCCCATATCAGGCTCCTTGCTCGGCATGGAGCCTGCTTCTCTCTATGCCTCTGCCTGCCACTCTGCCCGCTTGTGCGCTCCCTCTCTCTCTTCTTTTTTTTTTTAAGATTTTTTTTTAAAGATTTTATTTATTTATTTGACAGACAGAGATCACAAGTAGGCAGTGAGGCAGGCAGAGAGAGAGGAGGAAGCAGGCTCCCCGCTGAGCAGAGAGCCCGATGTGGGGCTCGATCCCAGGACCCTGAGACCATGACCTGAGGCAAAGGCAGAGGCTTTAACCCACTGAGCCACCCAGATGCCCCTTTCTCTCTCTCTTCTGACAAGTAAATAAATAAATAAAATCTTTAAAAGAAAAAAAGAAAAGTTCCAATCTTTTTTTTAAAAAAATTTGGAGTTCAAAGTATTTAAAAGTCTGATATTTTAATTGTTAAAACTCCACACCACAACTGGAAAGATATTTTAATACTTAAACGAAGCGTTATTTTCAACTAATCTTCACTGTACACACTAAGCAAGCATATTTATCTAATAGTGACCATTTTTTTTTTGCAGAACCATTAGAACTGTCCTGTCCAATACAGTAGCCACTCCCCAAACTGACACATGGGTGGTATAAACTGAGATGTGGTTTAACGGTGTAAAATACGTACTCATCAATTTTTTAAGACTTAAAGGAAAAAAACTAATGTGTCATTACTGATTTTTTATACTGATTATATGTTAACATGTTTTAATACATTATGTAAAATATATTATTAATATTATTAATATTAATTTCCTTTTTTTAAACTTTTTTGAATGTGCATATAGGGAAATTTTAAATTACATAATTTTAAATTTTATAATGTGCTAACATTTTATTTCGACTAGACAAAGTTGCTTCAAAGGCAAAAAATAATCATACCTTCCAATAATTTTTGAAGGCTGGACCGCATGACATGAATATTTTCAATTCCAACAAACTGAAATCTAATGTTAGAATAGTTGTCTTCATTTTCATAACCTTTTCCAGCTGCTCTGTTGGCCATTGCATTCAGCTAAAATATAAAGTTTTAGAACTTTAGAGACAAATTGCTTTTATCACTTAACCTAGTTTACCAAAAATCATGAAAATACTAAACAAACTACATTTTAGCAGAGTTTAAAGAACTCTGAACTGAATATGTTACCATTTTTTTAATAAGCAAAGTGTCACATATGTTATTAAGAGTAAAAAAGGACACTTTATATAAAGTAACAACATGATTGCTATATAATGGAAAGGTCAGACAAGAAGTTCCCCCACATATAATTTATGAAACTAATTCACTTATGTTTTTACTCAGTTTTCTGCATGTTTGTAATATTTCGAAATTTAAAAAAGAAAGAAGTATCTCTCATCTGAATCCTAAATGATTCAGAGATGAGCCAAGCTGGGAAGTTTCCTGTTACTGAATGAATCTATTAGATTCATTTCAGAGCAAGCCTGGGGAACACATGATCATTCAGAGAGCCACAGGGACCCTGAAAAATCAGATCTGAAATACACGTCAGATTATCTGAGAGCCTCCATATTAAAAATTACTGGAGGTCCACACAATATATACCATGGAATATAACCCCCTAGCTTGATACACCTCCAAGAACTGGGCTAAAATTGGTCTCTAAGGAGAAAACAGACTGCCTGTAGGTCACTAGATCAAATGCTATCAGAGGCTCATTTAAGATTTGGTATGTTTAATTTTTTCAGACTTGGATTTCATATTGTATATTATTACAGTTTACAAAATATTCTTATGAACTTGGTTGAAACAAAATCTAAATTGGAAGACAAAGTAGCTTTTCATTCAGTAGATGGGGGCCCAGGTTGGTAACAAGGAAGTTCAACTCTACCTACTGACTCACTGGTTATTCAGCACCTATGATGACTAAGGTGAGAGTTAGATATTAAAATGCTTCCGCCTTATTACTAGTTAAGCTGAAGTTTAAACAGTATAAACCAAGCAATCTAAGAAAGGCCTGTTTTCTGTGTAGAAGGCAATTATACAGATAAGAGGTACTAGGTCCTGGGAAACAGATCATCCTCAGGCTTCATATTCAGAAACTTGTATTATAACCAGCTTTTATATCTATTATCACCTAAAAGTAATTCTGACCATTGAATCTACCAGATTAAAAAAGGAAGAAAAATAAAATTTGTCTTACAAGAGATATCACCAACATTCTTGACTTCTAAGAAAGTCTTTTCTTATTAACAAGATAAAAAATTATCAAATTCTAGTTTTTAATACTTCTTAATTTACTCAAGTTAATCTCATCTTGTTTCTTCCATTATCTTTTGTGAGAATGAATAATGATGAGAATAACTTCTAAAATAGCTACCATTCCTTTCAACAAAGCTGCCTAGAATTGTGCTCTATATTGCTCACTCGCTTTTTCTCATCGCTTTCTCTTATTTTCTCATCATTCCAGATTTTTGAAGAAATCCTCACTATAATTCTGCCAATGTCCTTTTGTGTAGCCCACCAGCTCTGCATTCGATGCTATAATAAAAATTAAAAGTAATGTTAGCTATTACCATTGAAGATTTTAATTACTTTAGTTTCAGGATCCTATATGAATTAGTGGCTTAACGGTATTTATAAAAAGAAAAGGGGATTCTGACATTTGTCTCAATGACAAAAATTGAACCTAACATTACAGATGCCTAACAGAACAACTATTTCCTGTTCACTATTTAAAACTCTCTAGTTCAATGTTTTCTAACTCACTATTTTCCTTATTTTCTTGAATATTTCAAGTTAACGCCCATTATTTTAACATGAAGTGTTCTGACAATTAAAAATTCTACTGAAAAAATTAGAAAGATTTTTTAATTTTTCACAACACACTATTTATTATTTCTTCACAATAACATAAGACTTCCACACGATCAAGAGTTCCCAACATAAAAATCTGTTTTTCTAAATTTATACATAAATCAGAAGACATAAGATATCACTATCTGGGAAACAGGTCTCCTAAGTTGGTATTCTTTTAAAGACTGCCTTCCTCAGTGTCATTAGCCTCAGTTAATTTAAAACTGGGATTCAGACAGGTTAAATATGGACAAACTGATCAACTCTCATTAATTAAAGTAACAAAGATAATTAAATTAACAGACTGTACTAGATTCAAGACACATACTTTGGGCCTGGTATCCATGACATACATATAGCGATTGACTGGATTGGCTTTACTAATGGCTTGAAGCAAATGTTCATCCTCCAGGCACCTGGCACTGAATCCTGATAGTGGTTGACTACATCGACAAATGGCAGCCTAATTTTAAAGGACAGAAAACAACAGATTATCCAAAGATGTCTAAAACATGTCTTTAAAAAACGCTTAAAAGAAAAACAAAAGTTCAAATCAAATGTGTAATCTGTTTAAAAGTTGGCAGGACAATTCGAAGACATTAACTTTGAAATCCTATTTTAATTCAACACTATGTGAACATCTTGATGTTACATAAGTTTTCCCAATATTCTCTTCTGAAAAAGTGAAATGCCTCCTTAGGTAGTTTGATGAAAAAAATCTTAAGTCCTAAGAAGCAACACTTCATCAATTCTCTATCATGTATCCTACTAAGATACTTGCATGCTATGCTCCAGATTACAAAATACTTTCAACTCAAGTTCAAGTAAGGGATTAATCAATAAAGGTAGAACAGGATTTTTTAAAGTAGTAACATTTGAGCTTTTATATTCCAAAAGTCTTCAGATCTCTATTTAGGAATCAGCAATCTTTATATAAAATGAGAAAAATGAACTTTAATTCAAGTTTGTGTTAAAATATAAATCTAAGAGGACAAAAATATCTGTTAGAGAAGTAGTGAATGGTGGATTAGATATTTACTCTTGTTCCAAGTCTTAAAAAGAGATTAGCAGATTTAGACCCATATACTTTTTCTCCAATCTCATCCATACCAACTCCAACTTAACCATAGCCCATCATTCCAACCATAGTATCATTAAGGGGAAAAAAAAGTATACATAAATTCACACACAAAATAAAACTATGTGAATTAAATAAAATAGAAGAAAATGAAATATAAAATATAAAATTATTTTCAGACATACTTTCTCATTTGTTAAGTTAGGCATTGACTATCTGTTTTCAGCCTAGCTTTCCAATAAACAAGGTATACAAACATGGGTGTGTCAAACAGAGGCCATAACCAGTCATCATTCTCTATGACTTTTTTATGCAGAACAGATTAGGAATTTCTGTTTAAAATTTTACTTTTTACCTCTGGCTCCCTTCTAAAAGCCAACTAAAGTTCTAATTGGGACATCTAAAATATATAAAATTAAAAGGTCAAAGAGAATGATAAAGGAGAGAAAAATAGAGAGGTTAACAAAATTTCAGGACATGAAAACAGATTGAGAAGTTAGTAATGATCAATTTACCAGAACAGAGAAAGTTGTCAAGTTGTTAGGAGTCAATAATAATAAGCATTTTGAGCAGCTAAATCCCAGAAAGGCTTAGGATTTGGTACCTCTAAAAGCCTGATCTGGAGTATAACTGAAAATAGAATTGGTTGAATATCCATATAGCGACTGGTTAAGGCTCCCAGATCTTCGCTTGCCCTGAACACAAAGTTTACTCTATGAAAAGGATTAACCTGAAGACTCTAGACAATATGCACAGATGTAGGTAGGAGCAAAGCTCTATACCAGCCCCCACCCCCCCCCAAAAACAAGAGGATGAAGTAAAGCCTACAAAACAAATTGTGAAATCCTCCCATCCACCTTCCCACACTTGAATCCTAGAAAGAACTAACACACATATTGGGATGAAAATTAACAACAGAAAGAATCCAAAGATAGAGATCACTCCTGCACACAAACTTCTAAAAAGCTTGTGGTACTTCACTTTTTAAGTACAAGAGCCTAGCCAAGAATCAGATACTTGCAGGACATGAAAAACAACAACAACAAAAAAAACAAAATAAACAGAAAAAAGGAACTCTGAGCAACAGACAACTAATGTGGGGAGCAAAAGAATTCTTTTAAAAATACCCTTAACATCTTCAGAGAACCCAGTCATCATAGCCAAGAATAGAAAAATATCTAAAAAGTTCAGAAAATAGGAAGGAGAGCTTAGATTTTTAAAAATGGAATAGCAAAAATAAAGAGGTGGATGGGACGCCTGGGTGGCTGAGTGGGTTAAAGCCTCCGCCTTTGGCTTGGGTCATGGTCCCAGGGTCCTGGGATCAAGCCCCGCATCAGGCTCTCTCTGCTCTGCCGGGAGCCTGCTTCCTCCTCTCTCTCTGCCTGCCTCTCTGCCTACTTGTGGTCTCTCTCAAATAAATAAATAAAATATTAAAAAAAAATTTTTAAAAAAAAGGGGTAGACTGGAAACAAAGTCAAGAAAATCTTCTAAAAACTACAAAGAGATGGAAAATAGAGAAAATTAAGAAAAACGGAGGTTTACAAAAGCCCACTTGCCAACTCACACACACACAAAACACAATTACAAAGAAAAGTAACAGAAGAGAGAAAGTTACCACAGAAATAGAGAAGTAATTTCCCAAAAGTGAGTTTCTAGATAGAATTTTTAAAAAACACACCAAGGACTTCACTGTGAAATTTCAGAACACTGGGGAGAAAAGATTTGAAAAGCTTCCTGAGAAAAAAATCAGGTCACAAGCATTGGGAGTCAGAACTAAACTCCACAACTGGCTGGCTGTTGACAGAGGAAAAGTGATTTACCATCTCTTTACAGGTTGGAAGTTACAGGTAATCAGCAGAGCCTACCTTATAAAATTATCATGGGACTTCTTGCATATAATGCATCTAACACATAGTACCTTGTGACCTACTATTCCAAGCTACAAAGGAAAATTTTGCTGTAATGAGCAATCCCTATTACAGCATCTCAGTATAAAGATGTCTCCTCCACCTCTTCGTACCGCAAAATCCTTCTGATTAGAAGTGCTTTCTATAAAAATTGTGAGCCTGAAATACCCTTGGCTCTCTTCTTTTTCTCAATAGTTGGTTTGTCAAAGCTATCTTCTCTTCCCAAATATAAGCAGGATCAAGAGAACCACAGGAAAGAAGAACCTATCTGTTCACTCATCTCATTATTTTCAAGTCCCTACTAAAAGAAAGGAAAGGCTGAAGGAGGGTGGAGGAGGAAAGAAAGATGAAAAGTATTAAAGTTTCTATACATCAGGGTAATTTTAAAATTTCAAAACGTAATCAAGAGAAAAGCCAACACTTCTCTATCAGCAACATTATAATAATGACCTTCCTATGTAAAAATGAGTGTTCATTTGGACACTTAAACCTGAAGAGGGGTTATGCCACATTTGTAAAAAAAAAAAAAAAGAAAAAGAAAAAAAAGAAAAAATATCTTCTTTTCTTACCTCTTTATTGTGATGATAATAGGAAAGAACTGGGAATCTTCCCTTGCTCCGGAATTTGGAACTACCAACAATTATTGGTTTGCTTGCTATTCGGGGAACATAAAGTTCTCTGGGATAAGTTTCACAAATCTGTAAAAATCAAATAAAACATATCCATTCTACACACAGTTCAAAAACTATGAGGTTAAAAATCACCTTTAAAAAACTTTAAGACTTATTAAATGCAAGAACAGTACATAGCAATATATAGACAACTTACTACACTACTAGGACACTCTCCATCTTGGTACTAACATGTTCTGAATTTCTCCAAAGGTTGCTAAGTTGAAATAAGTCAGTCAGAGAAAAACAAATACCATATGATTTCACTCATTATGTGGAATTTAAGAAACAAAACAGATGAGTAAAGGGGGAAAATGGGAGAGTGTGGCAAACCAAGAAACAGACTCTTAACCATAAACAACAAACTGGTTACCAGAAGGGAGGTGGGTGTGGGATGGGGGAAATAGGTGATGGGGATTAAGGAGTGCACTTGTAACGTGCACTGGGTGTTATATGTAAGTGTAGAATCACTATACTGCACACCTGAAACTAGTATCACACTGTATGTTAACTAACTGGAATTTAAATAAAAACAAACAAAAATGTTGCTGAGTTACCTTGTATTCTCGGTTGGCATCAGACAGCTGCCAGTTTGAATTTGGCACTCCCATCCTCTTATATTCCTCAGCAAGATCAATGAGCTCCCAACCTTGTAGTCGTTTCGAATCATTTTGTTTGGGATTGTAAGAGAATGCATAGAGATCTTCGTATTTTGCTATCGTATACAAAATACATAAATGTTATGATGCAACTTCTAAGACTTAAAACTCTATAAATAACAGTAATTTTTCTTTTTTTTTTTTTAAATATTTTTCTTTAAAAATTTCAAAGAGATAACTAATACCCGAACATATCTGGACTCAATTTATTTTCTCTGTCCTTCAATTCAAAGGATCATATCTAAAGGCATACACATTAAACTGAGATTCAATTTATATAATCAGCAAAAGCTAGTAAACAATAATTTTATATCAAATACTCTAATGTAATACTTCTTTTTCCTAAAAGTATAATTTTAATGACACAGACCCAGGTATGTCTCACCCACCACACTTCCCAAATGATACATAAAATGGAAATACTAAATGCTGAGATAAAAAACTAGAGGTGGCCTATAGAACATGAACTTGCAAATACATTCCTTATAGGACAGTGGCAATGGTTGCACAAAGCTTCAGAGAGCACTTAGTCCTGAATAATATTAAGCCCCTAAAGTGACAGAACCATCTTTACTCTAAGATCTGGCTTAACTTGGGACAATGCGTAAATGCTACAGGCTTTATGTGTTAGGAGAGAAGGGTGTGCAGACCCTGCTCCTAGACACTACCCTTCTCTCCTAGATCACTGCAGTCCAGGTGTTCAACAACAAAGTAACATTCAGTAACCAGTGTGCTATGTCTCCTGGAGACATCTACATAATTCAACTCATGTTGGGGGGGGGGGAAGCCTCCAGATCCCAAAGGCATAGTGACAGGATTCCTTGCTCTGGCCTACACTCTTCTCATTCCTCCTACTACCTACCTCCTGAAGTAGGATTCACCCTCTCTTTTCCCTCTGGTTATCTCTCTTATGCTCCACTCTGATCAATTCAATTCATTGGTCCCAGTGCTACCAGAGGAGCTTGACCTTCCTTTTCATTTAACAATCAGTTCCCAAGTTATTCCCCATGGTTGTAGATACGCACTTGGGGGGTGGGGAGTGGGGAGAGCTGCACCATTGGCCACTGACAAACTTTAAAAACAGTAATATAAATCAATAGTTTTAAAAATCTGTATTCTAGGGGTACCTGGTGGTTCAGTGGGTTAAAGCCTCTGCCTTCAGCTCAGGTCATGATCCCAGGATCCTGGGACTGAGCCCCACATCAGGCTCTCTGCTCAGCAGGGAGCCTGCTTTCACCCCTCTCTCTTCTACCTGCCTCTCTACCCACTTGGGACTTCTGTCTGTCAAATAAATAAATAAAATCTTTAAAAAAAACAATCTATACTCTAAATGCTTAACTTTTTTCCTTACTCTTACCCCTTCTTTGGAAATCATTCTAAAAATTTAGAGCAGAAGCATCTAATTATTTCCAAGCCAAATTTTTTGGAATAGAGTACACAAGAACTTAAGGGTAACTTCAATTATAAAGTAACAATGGCATATTACGTATCTTAGATAATCCATCTCAAAATTAAGTAAGCTTTGGTCTCTAAAAACAGTACCTTGTTTTGATAGTTGTAGTAAAGAATTGTAAATATCATGGCAATCTCTTTCTCTGGGAACAATGAAATGCACAATCCTGAAGTTCTTGCACTGAATCACAAGTGGGCATCCAGAAGTAGTCAAAGCTAGTTTCTCTACTAAGGCAATATGGTGGTGCAATATCTACAACATGAAAAAAACATGATCATCATCATAAAAAAGGGCTAAATATCGTATTCTCTTCCAGAGCACATGCATGTTAAATGCCCTCTTCAAACAAAGTACTCAAAACTTGTGACTGAATGCCTAAGCCAGAACTATGCTCTCTGACTTTGTCTATCACTCCACATACTCAGTATATCATCAAACCCTGAGAACTACATCTCCCACATACCTCTGTAACCTCTCTACTTCTCTCCATGTCCACTGTCACTCCCCTAGCTGTAATGCTCCCATTGTAAGTAGCCTCCTAAAAGTTCTCCCTATATCTACTCTTGACCCCCTCTAACCCATTCTCTACAGGGCAGGTGAGTGACCGTTAAAAAGCAATTAAAAAAAAAAAAAGGGTAATCTAGTCATGTCATTTACTAGACTCTGGCTCTAGACTCATTTCAAGTCCTTACCCACATCAAGTTTGAGTGACAGAGTCCTCTCTTTGGCTCCTCAAATACACCAACCTTCTTTACATACACTGAGTTGCTCCTACTAACTGGGAAATTATAGGAACTTCTAGTATTATTTCTGGCCTTTGTTGTTTAAACCTCATCATCAAGAAGAACAGCCTGAAGACCCCCCTTGCCTTTCCCAAGTAAGTTAGATCCCTTCCATTTTCTTATGCCTATACTTTTCCTTCACTTAGAACATGAGTAATTCTTTGTATAGTGAATGTCTATTTTTCTAGCCAGATGCTGGGAACTTCGTAAGGAGCAATATTACGACTAAGCTGAGCATCATTCTATCTCCAGCACTTACCACGGTATCTGGAGCATTATAATCACCCTATTCAAAAAAAAGTTACAAATGTTATACCTTACATTAAATGTTATACCTTACTTAAAATTTGACCAAATGAGCACTACAAGTGTCTTTGCTTATACCTCTATCACAATGTTTATTGAATGAACAGAAAGTCCTACTATAAACTCAATATTTTAAATGATTAAAATTTAAATATGATTATCATTCATACCAGTTCTAATACTGTTTGCTACTAAAAATAAAAAGCTTTCTTTTTCTCAATCCCATTCCTATGAATTTAAAATATTTATAAGAAGTTTTTCTAGAAAGTCAAAGATCTTAGAGTCATAGCAGGTTCCTGAGTGATAAAACTCAATCATGGCAAGAAATCAATGCATCACAAATTAATCTAAAACTTTAATACAAGTACAGTAAAAAAATCCCAGACTGCCTTTTCCTTTTTCTGTGGCAGAGTAAGAGATAGATGATTATATATACCACACATATATATTATATGATTATAATATTAAATGCTAATATTAATATTAATTATTTGTATTTTCTAAAGTTCTCATGCAATATTAAGTGCATAAAATAATGAAGAAAAGCTTTAAAAAGATTAATAAGAACTTGTTCTACAGACATAAAAAGTATATATAACACAGATATTTAGCACTTGCTACAAATAACCCAACCGGTGGCTAAGATTTAGCACTGACATTTATATTAGTAGGCCTGTGCCAAGTTATTCAAAATGATCTGAATAATAGTAACATCAAAATAGAGAATAAGAGACAATAAGCTACTACATCACTATTATGTTTCTAATTAAAACCCAATACTATTTGCAAGAAGAAAATGTTGGAGAGACATTAGTTGGCTCTGCCACTAACTAGTTATGTGATCTTGAAAAAATAATAATCTGTAAAATAAGAAAAATATAAAGTTAGTAAGCCTCCTTCTAGATTTAAATGTTCATTTTTATGGACCAAATGTACTAAACAGATTTTATTCAGGAGAGACATATGGGAATATACTGACAAAAAAGCATTTTAAAGACAATAATCAGAGATAATACAGACTTTTTTCGCTGCTCCCAAACTATGTTCCCGACATCTGCAAGAAGAGGTCCATTGGGGAACGTCCCTGTCTATCTCTAGGAGATAGAAAACATACTGAGAAGATACTGAGGCAGATGGACGAATGAAGGGTAGACTGAGTGAATGAGAATGAATGATCTGACAAGGCCCTGCTTGGTGAAACCCTTGACAGTTCCTGGGCCAGCACTGGATAGGGAAGAGCTCCAGTGCCTTGAGGGAATACATCTCTGAGATCAACATCTCAGGTAAGGATCTTGACTTATTTAATGCAATCACATATAAACTGGATGGCCTTCCTGGGGGAATCAAGAGAGTACAATAAAAGAGAAATTGTATTAAAAAGCTAGAGTCAACGGGTGCCTGGGTGGCTCAGTGGGTTAAGCCGCTGCCTTCAGCTCAGGTCATGATCTCAGGGTCCTGGGATCGAGTCCCGCATCGGGCTCTCTGCTCAGCAGGGAGCCTGCTTCCTCCTCTCTCTCTCTGCCTACTTGTAATCTCTCTCTGTCAAATAAATAAATAAAATCTTTAAAAAAAAAAAAAAAAAAAAAAAAAGCTAGAGTCAATAAAGCAGTATGCTCCTGTAAGTGGAATCAATATATCAAAAGAACAGAACAGAGTTCAAAAGCAAACTCTCAGTGTATTTATAACAGAGTTGAAACTACACATTAATGCACTGAAACTGTCGATAAATGGCACCAGTATCCATATAATAATAAAAAGAATAAAAATAAAAATGAATCCCTAAATTATATCATCAAAGAAAATATTTTCCATATTATTAACAACTTATACTTGAAATACAAAATGTAAACTTTTAGAAAAAAATACAAGAGAATCTTTATGGCAGTTAGAATCCCTAGTCAGAAAACAACATAAACCATAAAAGAAGAAATGAAAAATCTAATACACTAAAATTTTAAACTTTAATTCAAAGACATGTATACATTCAAGATAAGCCACACACTGGGAGAAATTATCTACAAAACACATACCAGACAAAACATTAAAAACCAGACTCCTATAAAGCCAATAAAAGGACAAACAGCCCAAGAGAAAAAGAAAAGGAAATCTAAAGGCCACAATATCTGAAAGGACAACTTCCTTGTAATCAGCAATTTAAAATCACAATTGCACATCCACCAGAGAGGCAAAAATTTTAAAGCTAACAATATCAATGGTGCTGACGACGATGGACAAGATATCACACTCTACTGATGAGAATATTTTGAGACAACTACTTTGGAGCGGGGCACATTTAGTGAAGGAAAATACATACTTATCTAAGCACCAGTAATTTTACTCCCAGGCAAATACAGGAAGAAATATACACAAAATATCCATTACTATATTACTTGACCTACAATCGATTAAAAAACACCATAATTGCAATTTAGTATAAAGATACTATGGATCAGGTGCACTTTTATTCTCTCAAATAAATAAATAAAATATTTTTTAAAAATACCATGGACTATGCCATTTAAACCATTAAATATTAAACAGGTACATCTATTACTTACATTTTTAAAAATTGAAAGGAACAAGCAGGTATTTTATAATTATTAATGCAGATAAAGAGTCTTGCTATCTCCTATAAAAGAGCTCCATATTCTCCCATCCAAGTACTAACCAGGCCCAACCCTGCTTAGCTCTGAGATCAGACGAGATCGGGCCCGTTCAGGGTGGTATGGCTGTAGACAAGAGCTCCATATTCTACACGGTATCCTTGTTTTATTAGGAGAGAGAGTAGATGTGATCATGTGACTATGAAAAATTTTTTTGTTAAATTTTTTGTACTGATCAAAATGAAATATAGCAATAGGCTAAGTCCAGTACTGTAAGTATGGTAGGCAGTACAGCAGATGTCCTTCTTACCCAGGTTTCTTTCTGATGAGAGTCTATAAATAATAGATGTGTGGCTGTAAGATAGAGTGTTCCTGTTAGTGACTTGTTGTTGGTACTGAATCGGTCAAGTAATTTCACTTGCTCAACCTAGAAAAAAGGAAAAGAAAATAAAAAAAAGTTATTTGTCATTTCAAAAATCATACAAATTCTTTGTTATCTCATGATTTAAATGCACCATTTTCAAATTTTTCCCCTTTCTACTAAAAAACATGAGTTTATTTAATGTTGAACATTAAATTTCACATATCTTGGGGAACATGTAAACCACAAATAACAGGTATAATTTAGAGTTAGAAATACAACCCATAAAGGAACTCTGTAAAAAAAACCAAAAAACAAAAAACAAAAATACACAAATACTAAGGGGAACAGGAAAGAGGCACATGATAAACAACAGTTTTCATATCCAAGAGCCCACATATTTTTTAATTTAAATATTATTTAACATACAGTGAATACTGGTTTCTGGAGTAGAGTTCAGTGATTGATCACTTACATACAATACCCAGTGCTCATCACAATTGCCCTCTTACATATCCACCACCTATCTAGCCCATCCCCCACCATCTCCCAGTATCAACCCTGAATTTATTCTCTACCATTAAGAGTCTCTTATGGTTTATTTCCCTCTCCTCTATGTTTCCTTTCCTCCTTCCCATATGTTCATCTGTTTTCTTTCTTAAATTCCACATATGAGTCAGATCATAAGTTATGTATGTTTCTCTGACACTATTTTACTTAGCATAATATCCTCTAGCTCCATCCACATCACTGCAATTGGCAAATTTCACAATTTTTGACAGCTGAGTAATATTCCATTGTGTATATATATACATTTTCTTTATCTACGCATCAGTTGATGGACATTTGGGCTCTCTCCATAGTTTGGCTATTGTTAATAATGCTGCTATAAACACTGAGGTGCATATGCCCCTTTGGATCTGTATTTTTATATCTTTTGGGTAAATAGCTAGTAGTGCAATTGCTGGATCATAGGACAGTTCTATTTTTAACTTCTTGAGGAACCTCCATACTGTTCTGCAGAGTGGCTGCACCAGTTTACATTCCTGCCAGCAGTTCAAGAGGGTTTCCCTTTCTTCACAACCTCACCAACACCTGTTGTTTCCTGTGTTATTAATTTTAGCCTTCTGACAGATGCAAGAGTCCATATATTTAAGTTAGCAAATCAAGTAATATATCCAGCATCATGGAGGTAAACTATCAGAAAAATTAAATCAAGAAACACTTAAATGGTCGCAAAGTCCAACTTAATTTCTATATTTTCCTCACCACTCCACCCAAGACAGTGTTCCATGGTCAGCTCTGTGCTTTTACTCATACTCACACTCATTCTCCCTTCTTAAGACAGTTTTTTCTGCTTAGCCAAGTGCTAAGCATTCTTCGGGGTTTGATGATGCCCTTTCTCCTAACTGGAATCCTCAGAAAATTAACTGACTTCCTTAATGTCTCAGCTTTTTAGTTAGTTCCTCCTGGTTCCAAATTCCATTACAGATTATATCATGTGCTGGCTCTATGTCTTCTAGCAGCTGAGATGGTGAGGTACATAGTACTTCTTTTTTAATAGTGTACACACACACACACACACACACACACACACATACACACACATGGCTGCCACTGGAGAGTGGGGTTAGAGTTGGCCAGGACTGTGTACGGGACTACTGTTTTGAAAACACAATTATTTATTGCTGTCCATTCTTTTCAGGAGGGAAAAAAGAGTAAAACAATCAACATAAAATTTTTAATTCACAGCTATAACAGCAGGTTGTAGATAGTTCTTTAACTTGTATGTCTTCAAAACCAGATTTCCAACAATTATCTCATTAATTCTGTACTTCCCCTCACTTATATTTTTTTTCTTACTAAAATAGAAGTAAAATGTCCCTCACTATGAAATTATGATTTCCAAAATAATAACTACCATGTAAAAAGCTAATTAATTCCCCCAAAGAAATTTAATTCCAGAGCTTTTTTTAAAATTTAAAATAACAGCTGTTCAAGTAAGTCAAAATTTATTTATTATTATTATTTTTAAACATTTTATTTATTTATTTGACAGACAGAGATCACAAGTAGGCAGGGAGGCAGGCAGAGAGAAAGGAGGAAGCAGGCTCCCCGCTAAGCAGAGAGTCCAATCAGAATCCTGGGATCCTGACCTGAGCTGAAGGCAGAGGCTTTAACCCACTGAGCCACCCAGGCGCCCAGTTGAGTTAAAATTTAAATGTAAAATTAAAATGCCTAGGGGCTCCTGGGTAGCTCAGTGGGTTAAGCCTCTGCCTTCGGCTCAGGTCAAGATCCCAGATCTCAGGGTCCTGGGATTGAGCCTGCATCGGGCCCTCTGCTTAGCGGGGAGCCTGCTTCCCCTTCTCTCTCTGCCTGCCTCTTTGCCCACTTGTGAACTCTCTGTCAAACAAATATATAAAATCTTTAAAAAAATTAAATGCCTATATTTGATACAAAATTTTATTTGTATGGGGTGAAAATGAATTCGAGTTTTAATACTTTCTTTTGGAAACTTAGAGAGATATGACCTAATTTATGTAGCTCAGGTCCAACAGTTGATCTGACACATAAAAATTGTCAGATCAGGGTGCCTAGGTGGCTCAGTGGATTGGGCCTCTGCCTTTGGCTCAGGTCATGGGTCTCCAGGTCCTGGGATCAAGCCCCGCATCGAGCTCTCTGCTCAGAGGAGAGCCGGTTTCCATCCTGTCTCTCTGCCTGCCTCTCTGTCTACTTGTGATCTCTCTCAAATAAATAAATAAAATCTTTAAAAAAATACTTAAAAATTGTCAAATCATTATACACATTGTCCTTTAAGCTAATAGGAAAACCTCCTTCTTATAACCAGTATGAAAATTTCTCTTGGAGATCAGCATTTACTTCATTGTCTAGGGCCATTTCTTCCTTAATTAAAAATCTAACTTCATTATACAACTCACTTTGAAAAAAAACCTTAAATTTAAACCCTTTTAAAACAATGGAATTGGGGCACCTGGGTAGCTCAGTGGGTTAAGCCTCTGCCTTCGGCTTGGGTCCTGATCTCAGGGTCCTGGGATCCAGCCCTGCATCAGGCTCTCTGCTCAGCAGGGAGCCTGCTTCCCACCCCACTCCTCTCCCTCAGCCTACTTGTGATCTCTGTCAAATACATAAATAAACTCTTTAAAAAAAGAAAACAATGGGATCAATTACTGTTGACTCCCCTTCAATTGCACTAGACTTGAAACTAACCAACAGCAATACCATAATATAAATTTCATCTGCCTTATCTCTGAAGCAATTAAAGCAAAGTGTTAATGGCTCTAAAGAAGAGAGAATTAATGAATATATATGGAAATAAAGGTTACTATAAAGTGTCAACACTACTCAAACAATTTGTGCCAACATCATTTTGTAGCACTTCACAAACTACTCAAAAGTGATATAAAAAAGGATATTGGCAAGTAGTTTAAAGGGAGTGGTGGTTGATGTTTACCACTTATTTAACTGAACAGTAAGGTTGCTTTTTTTTTCCCCAGCCTAACAGAATTCATTGTTTTTGCACCACACCCAGTGCTCCATGCAAAACTGCCCTCCTTAATACCCACCACCTGGCTCCCCCAACCTCCCAGCCCCCGCCCCTTCAAAACCCTCAGATTGTTTTTCAGAGTTCATAGTCTCTCATGGTTCACCTCCCCTTCCGATTTCCCTCAAATCCCTTCTCCTCTCCATCTCCCTATGTCCTCCATGTTATTTGTTATGCTCCACAAATAAGTGAAACCATATGAAAATTGACTCTCTCTGCTTGACTTATTTCACTCAGCATAATCTCTTCCTGTCCCGTCCATGTTGCTACAAAAGTTGGGTATTCATCCTTTCTGATGGAGGCATCAACATGTGTTGGAGAGGATGTGGAGAAAGAGGAACCCTCTTATACTGTTGGTGGGAATGCAAGTTGGTGCAGCCACTTTGGAGAACAGCGTGGAGATTCCTTAAGAAATTAAAAATAGCACCTCCCTATAACCCTGCAATTGCACTACTGGGTATTTACCCCAAAGATATAGAAGTAGTGAAAAGAAGGGCCATCTGTACCCCAATGTTTATAGCAGCAATGGCCACGGTCGCCAAACTGTGGAAAGAACCAAGATGCTCTTCAACGGACGAATGGATAAGGAAGATGTGGTCCATATACACTATGGAGTATTATGCCTCCATCAGAAAGTTTGCCTTTTTTGAAGTCCAAATGAAGTTTTTTAATCTGTGGATTTTCAAAAGATTATAAAACATTTTTTGTTAGGCTTCAATCATAAGCCATAAATAACTTCTTGGCAACACACAAATTCTCTACACACAATTGTCTACATGCAAAACAACCACACTACTTTCATTTGGATTTTAACCCTCTTCTGTCCATCCCCTATTCATTACTATTCTTCTTCAGGGGCTCCATTCTCTATAGGCATCTTATCCACTGTCATTATTTTAACCTATACGTTAATGACTCTCCTAATTAAATGCCCAACTCTGAGCTCTCCCGAGTTCACACTGCCTGCGATACACATAATAACGATAATAATCCCTGACATAGTATTGAGGTCTTATTATATGACCAGTACTAAAAGTGTTTAACATACATTATTTCTTTTAATTTTCACAATTCCTATGTAGTAAATACTATTAATCTCTAAATGGAAACTGAGACTTAGAGAAGTTAGTTAAATGTCCCAACACCACACAGCTAGTAACAGTAGTAAGTTGAGTAGCATAGTAAATAACCCTATGTCATAGGTCTGATTCTTGAGGTAGATCACCGTCCCACCATACTATACTATATTGCTCTACTCAGATGTCTTAAGATTCATATTAAGCATACAGAAAATGAAACTAATTTTCCCTCACCCCTCATAAGTAGGTTCCTAATCTTGTATTTCTGATTAGAGTTAATATAACTCCATCCTCATCCAGTCACCCACATTAGAAATCTGGTAATCATCCTATGACTTCCTCTTCACCACCAATATTCAATTAACTACCAATTCCTATCAAATTTTATAGCCTAAATATTTTTAAAATCTGCACCTTCCACTACTGTTGGAGTAGTTCCTACATTGTAAAGCATCTGTTCATGTGTCCATCTCTTCCACTAAAGCTGTAACACACCCCACGACAAGAACTGTCTCTTATTTATGTCTGACTACCTAATGACTGATACAGCACCTGACACAATAAATGTTTGTTGAACTAGAGTGAAAGGCCATAGAAACATTTCCCACAGGGGGAAAATAGAAGGTGCCCACAGCATACCAGTGGTCTCTTGCTGAAATCACTCAAGAGATTTATTATATCAAGTTCTTCTTTGTAACATTTACTGCCACCTTTTCCCAACATAGAAGGTGAAGAGTAAATATTCAGTAATTTACGAATAAATGAACAAACTTAAAATAAGCAGAAAAATTACTAAGAGTGTACAGTTATAGTTCGGCTTTTTTGGTTTTTAAATACACGTGTGCACCCTCAGTCTGCTATTCCCACCCCATCACCCAATTATGACAAAGTCACTCTTCCTCTAGAGTTGCATAACACTACATAGTTCTTTCGGGCTTATCAAGATTGGAAATTCAGGTTAAAAATACTCTTCCTAACACCCCACGCCTATTTCTTGATTCCCCCTAATTTCTACATCCAAAATTATCTGAAATTCCATTTATTGATCTTTTAATTCTGGTTACCCACATTCAAGTCCCAAAGCCTAGCCGTTCATTTGAATCATCTCTGAAACTCTGCATAAATACAAATGCTAAACCCCACTCAACTACACTCAGTCATCTCAGGAGATGGAGAACAAAAATTTGCCTTTTTTAAAAAGGTTATTATTTATTTATTTATTTATTTGAGAGAGAGAAGGCATGCACACAAATGGGGGAGTGGCAGAGAGAAAGGCAGAAGCAGACTCCCCTCTGAGCAGGGAGCCCCACATGGGGCTCGATTCCAGTACCCTGGGATCAGATGTTTAACTAACTGAGCCATCCAGGTGCCCCCAAAGATCTGTATTTTTAAGAAGCTCACAAGGTCATTTTTACACAACTGATACTCCTTCTAATCCCTCTTGCTCTTAACTTTCATTAAGTTAGGTTCGTTCTCTATCTTTATGCTCTTTTCCCAATATTTAAGGCCCCAGCTTGTGTAGTCCTCCCACTTAAAACTATGGTCCCTTAAAATACACAACTGCATTATGGTTGTATGCATACCACCCCAACACACATCTTTGAAGAACATCCACATAAATATACATTTTCAGGAAAGAGAGTTTATTGATTCACTCCACAGAAATTTACTGGCTATCAACTAAAGTCCAAATTGTCTGGATCTCATTTTCTTTATGTATAAAATAAGGAAAACAATCTCTTCCTTGAGGGTTGTAGTAAGTAAGGTTGGATAATATATGTAGGTACTTTACTCCAAGTTTGCTTGACAAACCATAAGCAATAAAGTGCTCAGACATTTGCAAAAATGACTACTGTTAGCAAGTTAGTAAGCTGATGAGGTAAGTTCTGTTTTAAACTAATGTCCAGGGCGCCTGGGTGGCTCAGTGGGTTAAGCCGCTGCCTTCGGCTCAGGTCATGATCTCAGGGTCCTGGGATCGAGTCCCGCATCGGGCTCTCTGCTCAGCAGGGAGTCTGCTTCCTCCTCTCTCTCTCTGCCTGCCTCTCTGCCTACTTGTGATTTCTCTCTGTCAAATAAATAAATTAAATCTTTAAAAAGGGGGGGGGGCACCTGGGTGACTCAGGAGCTTAAAGCCTCTGCCTTCGGCTCAGGTCATGATCTCAGGGTCTGGGATGGAGCCCCACATCGGGCTCTTTGCTCAGTGGGGAGCCTGCTTCCCTTCCTCTCTCTGCCTCTCTGCCTACTTGTGATCTCTGCTGTCAAATGAATAAATAAATAAATAAATAAAATCTTTAAAATCTTAAAAAAAAAAAAATAAACTAATGTCCAAATTCAAATAGAGAAAGGAAGGAGGGGGCACATAGACTTTAAAAGCAAATTCAAAAGTTTTCATAATATAATATTGAAAGCAAAGCTGAACAAAATTTTCTTAACTATAACAAAGAAAATACAGAATTCTCAGTAGAAGAGAGAGAACATAAAAGGGGACAGGCAATAACATTTGATGAAAAAGAAACACCTGTTAAGGTAGAGCATCTATGTTGTAGATAAAAGGATAGAGTATTTTAAGCACAGTAGCCTGTGACCAAAATACGTTTTTACAGTTTTAAAGATCTTTCCAGTGGCCATGTGGAGAAAATGCAGAATAGAGAAGAGACTGGAGGTGGGTAACCAGGTAAAAGGCTAATGTGTTATCTAGGGCTGCCTGGGAGAGATATGATAAGCTACAATAGACAGGATACGATTAAGCTACAATAGACAGGATAAAGAGAAAGCCCATTGAGATAATGAAACCAATGTGAGAAGGAAGGAGAACTAGAGGCTTCTTGAAGATGTTAAGCTTGTCAAACTGGTTGCCATTTACTAAGATAAGGTATTAAAAAGAAAAGAAAATCTGAGAGAAAAGAGACTATAAAGGACTTTAATAAATTGAGGATTATTTATTACCTTAGTAAATGGAAAGTTATATTCAAATCAAGAACATATAATAGAAAATTCATTACATGACTGCTTAAATATGGCAACTGCCATATGTATATGACTGATAATAAAATTAATCTGAACATTATTCCAAAACATTTATTTAATACTTTAGGCTCTGGAGAAACTTTAGGTCCTGAGAAAACTTACTGATTGATTATTCTGTTCTTAGCTGCAAATAAGGTAAATATAAAAAAACAAAAGAAAGCAGAGCTTTTTCTTTGCTAAAATTATCAGCATAGAAATTTCAAACCAGAGACGTAGCCAACTTCTAAGCACCAACTGCTGCCTCGTATTTCCTTTTTTCACCAAGGAACTGTAAGTACTTTACAGATGTCGCCACAGATTTTTCCCAATGCTTTCCTGGAAATGTTTTAAGTCAGGTATTTAGGAAGCAATCTCGTCCTGGTCACTAGCACTGAGATGCTATGGAAATAGTGTTCGGACCCTTTAATTACAGTTATGATCACGAGGAAAAAGAGAATGGGGAAGAAAAACAAGTTTTGGGGAAGAGAAAGAATAAACAAAGTAGAAATAGAGTAGGGAGAAGGGAGAAGAGAACTGTAGGGTGTAGTAATTATGGTAAGGATGGGGAATGCTAACACATTTTTTGAGGCACATTTAGTTGAACTGTTGCCAACTTTGGGCCTGCACTAAAAGGTACTCTAAACAGGAAGTTCAAATTTCAGCTGATTACACAAAGCTGGAAATGAAAAAACAGACCACACACACTCAGTATCATATCCAGAATATTCGGACATCAAGTGGCCTCTGGGACAAAAAAAGGACCAATGGCCATCTTCAATCAACGTTTGGTAGCCAACAGTTGTACTTTACAACTACATAAAACAAGGGCTATTGAAGCAAAAAACACACTGTCATGGCTTCTCTGACTTGTAAGCTACCCCTATAGCCAGGCACCCATTTGGGACTCTTAGTATCATTATTCCACACTCTTTCAAAAAGAAAGAGCATCAGGTTACCTTTGTGATGTGAAAGATAACCCTCAACAGGGCAGAGATTTTTATCTTTCTTTGCTCCCATATCCCAAGTTCCTGCAACAGCTTCTGGGTGCATAAATCACCAAACAAAACAGATCATAAACCCAAGGGCACTTTTCAGTCCTATCTTATTTTGTTTTTCTGCAACACTGGACACAGGTGACTTTCCATGAATGGCTTCCTGTCTCACTCAGTAAAAGCAAAGATTTCACATTAGCTTTCAAGGCTTACCCGTGTCCCCAACTTTAATTTCCTACTGTGCTCTCCCCTTCCCTCACTCTGATCTAGCCACACCAGTCTTCTTGCTAGTTTTTACTAACTAGGCATGTCCAGCACAGGCTTCTCCCAGCCTCTCCTCCCCACTCCTTGCCCCTGGGAAGATGGCTTGTTCCCTCATCACGTCAGTCTATACTCATGTCACTATCTCTGTAAGGACTTCCCTAACTACCCTGTTTACAACTGTCCCCCCCCCACCTCACCCTGGCACTCTCTATAGCATTCAATACCATCTACCACATTATATATTTGCCTTATTAACTTTGCTTACTGTTATGTCTCCCCCAGCAAGAAAATAAGTTTTGGAATGGCAGGGACTTTTGTCTGCAAACCACCATTTCCCCATCCACAGAACAGTACCAGGCCCTAAGGAAAGGAGAAAGCAGAAGAAGGGGCAGCCAAGAAGGAAATCAGAACAGGGAAGACTTCCCTTCTTGTGCTTCACCTCTTCCCATTAGATCCCTAATACTCTTCCTCTGAATCCTCTTCTTCTGCTCCACCCTTTGGAAGTATTCCTGGGGTTTTAACTTTCAAGCCTTTACAAGTACTCCTTGCATAAACTCATGCGGAAAAGAAAACATCAATGATTGCCTAAACAATGACAACTCCCAAATTTATTCTTTTGGACCACACCTTTTCCCTAACCCTGTACCCTCAGAACAGGCTATTTACTAGACCAAATCCTATCACCTAAGTTCCTCTCCCCCATCCCCTACGATCCTCCCAGTCCTACTCATACTGATCTATCTTACTATTCAAATCTATTTATTTAATTACTTTAAAAAGATTTTATTTATTTACTTGAGAGAGGGAGAGGGAGCATGTGCAGGTGCACAAGTGGGGGCAGGGAGGAGGAGAAGCAGACTCCCCACTAAGCAGGTAGCTCCATCTGGGGCTCGACCCCAGGATCCTGGGATCATGACCTGACCTGAAAGCAGACACTTAACTGAGCCACCCAGGCACCCCTCAAATCTCTTGATTAGACCATTACTCTGTGAGGCAGAGGAGTGTCACCGTTAAGAGAACAGGACTGGTATCACAAAGACCTGGATTCTGGGCGCCTGGGTGGCTCAGTGGGTTAAAGCCTCTGCCTTCAGCTCAGGTCATGATCCCGGGGTCCTGGGGTCGAGCCCCGCATCGGGGTCTCTGCTCTCTCTCTGCCTGCTTCTCTGTGACCTCTGTCTGTCAAATAAATGAATGAAACCTTTAAAACACACAAAAAACTAAGACCTGGATTCAAGTTCCCAGCTCCACCTCGTCCTTATTAGAACGAGAGGTTTGAGTCAGGACAAGTTATTTAATTTCTGCAAATTTTCGTTTTCTCACCTATATAATGGGATAATATTAGTGAGTCAAAATAGCACTTCATGTGAGGAAAAGCAGTCAGGTGCTGCTCCCCACAATCTACTGGCTCTTACTCTTAGTCATTCTTAGTTTGCATCTCTTTTCCTCTTTGTAACTGATTCCACATATTAGTGTACATAACACCTATGATTGCACATTCTAATGACAAAAACGGGTAGCAAGCTAAGAACAAACTAGGTGTTACTTTTGGAATAATTCAACTTGAGCCCTAATGGGGTCAGATTTTCATGGGATATTCCATTCCTTAACAAACTCTAGAGAGCAGTCTTCCATATATAGTTTAGGAAAAGATTCTTTTTTACTGTTCTGTAAAGTTCCATTCACAAACAGCACTTCACTGGACAGCAACAGATGATGTCAGCCAAAGCCCTGGAGCCTGGCAGAGAAAGCAGAAAGACTGCATAAAGAAGAACTGTCTCTGCTTATTTACCATTGTTTCTTGGCAAGACTACCTCATTATGGCGAAATTAGAACTCAAAATGATAGGCAGAGCTTGGAAACACTCTTTCAGAAATACAAATTCAGACTGGACATCTTTAGTGATGCTATACAGTAAGTAAACTAAATGTGACCAAAACAGGATGGTATTATATCTGTTCCTGAACTTTATCACTATAAAGCCATTTAGTCATACTCAGCTAAAATATTTATCTGATAAATCTCTGGTTCATAAGCGGTAACAATTAAAAAAAAACATAAACAATACAAAAATGTCAAGAAAAGCATTTAGAAGGAAAAAAGCACTTAGAATTATCATTAGGATTCACTTCTGAGTATTAATACATTTTAACAATTAGTTTAAAACTAGAGAAGTAACGAAAAGAAAATGATGACAAACCCTAGTTTAAATCTTCACTCTACCCCCTCATGAGGGAAGATTACTTCAACTCTCCAAGCCTATTTCCTTCTCATCTGCAAATGCTGATAATGTACCCAACTGGCAGGGTTATTTAAGAAATTAGGACAATTGTGTATAAATTAGCATTACTTGTGAAATTATAAATTCTAGAAAGTAATATTGCGTAGTTAGCTACACTGACATAGAGTTGCTCAAGAAATGGTAATTATTACTTTTTTTAAAAGATTTTTTTTATGTATTTGAGAGAGAAATCACAATTAGGCAGAGAGGCAGGCAGAGAGAGAGGAAGGGAAGCAGGACCCCTGCTGAGCAGAGAGCCCGATGTGGGACTGGATCCCAGGACCCTGAGATCATGACCTGAGCCGAAGGCAACGGCTTAACCCACTGAGCCACCCAGACACCCCTAATTATTACTTTTCAAATACAGCTGTCTTAACATAGAACAAATAAATAGTTACATGGGATTTAACTCTATGGTCAATTCTTGATCACAGTCACTAAACTGCATAGTTCAAAATAGCTAAGTAAACTTAAAAGCAATTCATTTTTAGTTTTGAAATACAATCATTTTTGCAGTAAATTAACCATGTCCAAGTGAAGGTTATGGAAAATAGTATAATAATGCAATAGGATACGTTCATAACAATCTTCTAATAATAAGTCATAATTTGTGAAAATATTATAATTCACACAGCAATTATCATAATGTACAGTGAGACTCATGTCTATCGTGCTCACTGCTCTATAGCCAGTGTCTGTCCTGTGCCTGGCACATAACTGGGACCTAGTTAGTATTAGTTTAAATGCAGTGTACCTACAGCCACTTATGATTATTCAAGATTACTGGTGGTCTTATGCTAGAAGAGGAACTCAAAGTAATGAAAGAGCACAACCTGAAAAGTAATTTTAATAGAAAATTATTCATGAATCTTCTGCTCCTTAAAGTCATAAAGGACCTCACTAAACTGTCAGGATAGGCCCACTGTGAAAAACTACTATATAATACACAGTTGGAACCCTGGAACCAGGACAAGAACCTGATCTGATGCATGATCTAGTCCTCTTTCCCATCTCTGTTTTTTACTAGTTTGGTTATTTACTAAACGACCCTTCTACTTTCAAACTTTAAGAGCCAGCAACTTGAATTATAGTTATTTTACCATTCTTCTCCTAAGGAAAAAAAAAAAAAAGATTCTTCTCTCCCACTTAAGTACCAACCAGGCCCTCCCCTGCTTAGATTCCGAGATCAGACCAGATCGGAAGCGTTCAGGGTGGTATGGCCATAGATAAGGGGGAAAAAAAAAAGATTTTTAAAAAGGGGTTAGTTTTTAGCATCTTCAATTATTATAGTATGTGCAATGTTATAAACAAGCTCTAACAAAAATCCATGACACCTTAAAAAGGTCCATGAAGCATTTTAATGACACAGACCTCAAATTCTTATCAGACAAATGAAGATAACGTATGTCGCTATTTTTTCTACATGAACTGTAACTTTAGGATGCGGGGCAATTGACTGATGGCTTTAGGAAATCACCAGCAGTCAGGATTCACAATGGGTCCTCTCCCTGATTTTGTTAGGCTCCAGGCGATCTTAAAATTACATTATTCAGTTCTTCTTCTTGTCCTGATTTATGCTTTCTTCCTCCCAAGGCTGAAGCTGAACCTAACTTGTAAATATGTTGATGCCATTTCCTTCCGTTTCAGTATTTGTAATGGAATTATACTACTTGTTCGTTTCTAAAAACAAATGCCTTTCACACGGAAAAATTAAGCATGGGATTAATTAAGATCAACTGAAAAAGTTCCATCAGACACTTAAAAATATGGGATAACATGTTTTCCTTCTCCGTAACTCCTCTGTTTAACTGACTATTGACGCTAAAGACAATGAAGTTTCGAAGCACACAGAGACAGCAGACGGAGACAGCCGACGAGACAACAAAGTGAGGGGGAGCAGAGTGCTGATCTCAGCGCCTCCAAAACTTGCATCAAGAACCTGGGACACGGGACAATTCAACGTGAGCAAGGAAAACCTTACACAATATCACAATGCTGATCTGGGGACCCACCCGTTTCCCGGTCTTTGGGGCAGCGAATGCCTGAGAGCAGCTGAAGCTAAAGCAGCCCCAATTTTGCCCAAGAAGTGTAGCGCGACCAATTTCATGGGACTCAACCCCCAGCTGCCCAAATCGTCCACACCCCAACACCAAAGACTGAAAACGGGACTTCCACTCGCATAGGTACAGGTGGCCTCCGCACCTACCCTGGCCCTAACTGCCCTGCCCTCCCACACTAGGCCCGGGTACGGTCCGCGGGGCCGGTCCTCAGCCCCGGTCGGGCCAGCCCAGCCACCGTCGCCCCCCACCTCTGCCAGGTCAGACCATGGCTAGTGGCTAACAGTTCTCCGCGTCGGAGTACCTTGGTCGTACGGATGTGCTCCATCCCGAGCAGACGTCCGCCGGCAGCGCCACTCACAAGCGTACCAGGGAGCGAGAGAGCCGGGCGGACCCAAGGACCCAGGCCCAGCAGGAACTACCAGCCGCCCAGCCCCGCGGCCCGTCCGCCCGCCCCCTGGCAGCGTCAACCGCGCAGGCGCAACCGGCGGGCGCCGTCTCCTAGAAACGCTTTCCCAAACCCGAGGCCTGGGTGGGGGCAAAGACTGGAGGGGTAGAGTGTCCTCCGAGAGAGAGGGCGTCTGGTTCTTCCGGGGCTGCCGTGGCTCCTACAGCGCCACCTGCTTGTGGAGGCTCGGAACAGGCAGCAACTCCCACCCTCCACTCCCCCAGAAGAACCTGTTAAAGGATCATCAGATAGACTTACTGTAGCCTTAATGTGAACAATCAAAATTCCCAATACTAGGGTCTCCGGGGTGGCTCAGTCCTTAAGCGCCAGCCTTCTCCTCAGGTCATGATCCCAAGGTCCTGGTATGGAGCCCCGCATGGGGCTCCCTGCTCAGCAGGAAGCCGGCTTCTCCCTCTCCCACTCCCCGTTTGCGTTCCCTCTCTGGCTGTGCCTCTTTGTTAAATAAATAAATAAATAAAAGGTGAACGCAAGTGGGTGCACGTGTGGAGAGTGCTACTGACATCTAGTGGGTGCAGGTTAGCTCTGCTGCTGAACATCCTACGGAGCACCAGACACCCCGCCCCTCGCCTCCCACCGCACCTCCCAAGAAGAATTATCCAGACCAAGAGGTCAACTGTGAAGAGGTGAGAAGTCTCCCAGGGGTTTTGTAGCAAGCACTTTCACTTATTGTAACTAGAAAATGCTCTTTGTAAAACACCATCATCACTTTTACATCATCTTTCTTGCTGTGTTTGATGCTACAAAGGCTTACCACCTATGTTTTCTTCTATAATTAAAAATTTGCCAGCATCTCATTTATATTATTTATTTATTTATTTTTATTTATTTTATTTTAATATTTATTCAACTTGTTTTGGTGTTGGTTTGTTTTGGTTTGTCTGTTTTTTGGTTTTGTTTTGTTTTGTTTCGTGTTTTGAATGCCTGCTCTGCTCCAGACAGATTGCCAAAGCAAATGCTTATTAATCTCAGCAGTCTTCGTGGTGAAATTACTTACTCCTGTAGGTATATGTGAAATAAGAATAAGATCAAGCCACCTAGACACCAGTGTTGGTAGAGTATCTCATCCAAAAGAAACCCAAATCCTGCTTTAAAACAAAACAAAACAAAACATTGAAAACTAATATAGCTCCTTACTGAAGATCTCTTGAGAAGGTAGAATAGGGTGAATTATACTAAATAACATCCATCAAGACTCCCTTAATAAAGCTTCTTTGTATACTGTTTCTCCCGCATTCTTTGTCACTTTCCCTATTTCCTGCTCATCCGCAGTTTGCCCGCACGTCCCAGGCTATCCTCCCCTACTCTTTTCTCTTATCATGTCTCCTTGTTTTTCTTTTACCAATTTTCATGGAGAGGTAATAACAGTAACTAACACTTACTAAGGGATTATCAGGAGACGGAAAGTGTACCAAATGCATCACCTGTGTTATGAGGAAAATACTGTTCCTTTCCTCAGTTTAAAGATGAAGAAAGTGGAATACAATGAAGTTAAGTATCTTGCCCAATATCACAGAGAGTTAAAGCCTAGATCCACGATGTAAAGCCAGATAGTCTGACTCGAGAGTCTATTCTTTTTTTAAGAATTATTTTTATTAACATCTAATGTATTATTTGCCTCAGAGGTACAGGCTTACACACTTCACAGCACTCACCATAGCACATACCTTCTCCAATGTCCATAACCCAACCACCCTCTCCCTACCTCCACACGCCCCAGCAACCCTTGTTTTGTGAGATAAAGAGTCTTTTATGGTTTGTTTCCCTCCCGACCCCTTCTTGTTTCATTTTTTCCTTCCCTAATCCCACAACCCCTGCCCTGCCTCTCAAATTCCTCATATCAGAGAGATCATATGATAATTGTCTCTCTCTGATTATAGAGTCTGTATTTTTCTTTATTTTTTTTAAAGATTTTATTTATTTATTTGACAGACAGAGATCACAAGTAGGCAGAGAGACAGAGAGGTAGGCAGAGAGAGAGAGGAAGGGAAGCAGCCTCCCTGCTGAGCATAGAGCCTGATGTGGGGCTCGATCCCAGAACCCCGGGATCATGACCTGAGCTGAAGGTAGAGGCTTTAACCCACTGAGTCACCCAGGTGCCCCATAGAGTCTGTATCTTTAACAGCTATTCTATACTGATTTTTTTCCCAAAATCTATATAAAAGTTCCACCTATGATACTATAATAGGCTAGAAAACGACCCTGCCTTAAAAAAAAAAAAAAAGAATTAAAATTACAAAGTAGAAATCAAGTTCTGTAAAGCACCAGGTAACTGACAAGTTAGTGAGAAGGTACAAGAGCAAACTATAAGAAAGTATACACCCAGAGAAGTAAGCAGAATAGTGAAATTGTGGCAAAAGGGCCATTTATATTTCTTACAGGACATAAAATTCAGAAGTTAAAATCTAGGGCCTACTGAATGGGGAGTCTAATGAGGTACTCTTCTTACATAAAGCCAGGGACATATAAAAATACAACCAACCCAAACCATAGAATACATAAGAAGATTTGCATTGACATTGAGAAATTGCCTGTCTTGGATATATCACAACCACAAAAAAGTTAATAAATGGATTTGCAACCTATATTCTTACTACCCAAAAAACTTCTCCCAAATGTCAAGCTGTGCATATAATTGAAAGTGCTTGAAATTAGTAGTGCCTAAGAATTTTATCACAGCAAATACAAATTCTTTTTGATTGGACTGTCTCTCTACGATAGGTTTCAAATAATTCTCACAATTAGTTTTTTTTTTTTTTTAAAGGTTTTTTATTTATTTATTTGACAGACAGAGATCACAAGTAGGCAGAGAAGCAGGTAGAGAGAGAGAGGAGGAAGCAGGCTCCCTGCTGAGCAGAGATCCTGATGTGGGGCTCGATCCCAGGACCCTGAGATCATGACCTGAGCTGAAGACAGAGGCTTAACCCACTGAGCCACCCAGGTGCCCCTCACAATTAGTTTTCAAAGGAAAATAATTCATCACAACAACAACAACAAAACTAGTACACAAGGAAACAATTCTCAAGAGATCATTGGCAGTTACAACCTGATGGCAATAAAAGATTTTATAATTATCAGGCTTTGTTTATAAAGCAACTGTTTTATTTCAAGAAATTAAAGACCCTTAAAACATCTGCAGTGTATGGGAAAATGATTTTTGAATGATATAGAAAATATGAAGAACAACCAAATATAAGTTCTACAACTGAAATACAAAAATTGGAGTGGAAAGCCCATTGGGTGAGTTTAACAGATGAGACAAATTAGAAAAAGAATTAGAAAACTGGAAGTTACTAAAAGAAGATGATCCACAAAGAAAAGGAATACAGAGAGACAAAAAGATTATATGAAAAGAGGTTAAGAAAAATGAAGGATAGAATTAAAAGATCTAAAGCAAACTTGATCATAGTTTCACAAGAATAAGAGAGAAGGAGAGCGACTGGGGCAAAGATAATATTTGAAGAGATAATGCCTCATTTTTTTTTCAGAATGCATGATAGACACCAATCCACGAATTCCAAGTATATTAAAAAGAAATCCAACTCTAGACACAGGCTAGTGAACTACAGGTTCACTATGGTGAATTTATTATGGCAACACCAAAGACAAAAATGAGGATTTTAAAACCATCCAGAATAGAAGTACAAATTACCTCCAGCAGATCAAAATTAAACTTCCAGTAGACTTCTTATCAGTGATAGAAGCCATGGAACATTGCAATGGTATCTTCCATATACAGAAAGAAACAACTGACAATCTCAAGTACTTTCCCAGGGGCACCTGGCTGGCTCAGTCAGTGTGGCATAGGACACCTGATCTCAGGGTTGTAAGCTTGAGCCCCATGCTGGGTGCAGAGATTACTTGGGAAAAAAAACTTTCAAAAAATGAATATATATAATAAATAAATAAAATACTTCTCCCAGGAAAAATTTCTTCCAGAAAATAAGAGTAGGGAGGAAAATTCATTTTTCCAACAAACAAACAAACAAACAAAAAGATTGAGTTTGCCATGATCCATACTAAAGCAAATTCTAAATTTATACTTCAGAATAAGTAAAATGATCAGAGATGGAAGATTTAAACTACAAAAGAAATGAAGATTTTTTTAATGTAAAGAAATGAATAAATGTAAATAAACACTGACTGCATAAAACAATAATACTCAAGTTTTATAAAATTGAAAAGCAATTTAAATATATGAGTCAGGACTGAAATAAAGTATCTTAGGATCCTTGCATCATCTTGGTAGAAATTAGGAATGATAGTTAACTTTAGTCTTAAAAAGTTGTGTGTAGGGACACCTTGGGGGTCAGTCAGTTAGAGCATCTGATATTTTATTTTAGCTCAGGTTATGATCCTGGGTTGTGAGATCAATCCTGCCTAAGATTCTTTCTCTTTCCCATTTCCTCTGCCCATTCCCATATATCCCCACCCTGCTCTCTCCTTCTCTCTCTCTTTCTCAAAAAAGAAAAGAAAAGAAAAAGGCTGTTTATATTTTTTAATTGCTAGGGAAACTGCTTTTAGAAATAGCATATAAATTCCAATTGAATAGAAGATGGAAATGGAATTGTATTTCCCACAGCATAAAAATAATGTCAGATGTCAATGAACAAATTTAACAAAATATGTGTAAGATATTTATAGAGAATGTTATAAAACTTCATAAATGGATGGATGAAAAGATATATTGGAGTAGATCTATCTCAATTTCTCTCTCTCCCCCTGCCAACACACACACACACACACACACATGAACACCTAACTAACTGGAAGGGATCCACTATATTCATGGAATAGAAAACTCAATTTTAAAATATATCAATTCTTGGGGCGCCTGGGTGGCTCAGTGGGTTAAGCCGCTGCCTTCGGCTCAGGTCATGATCTCAGGGTCCTGGGATCGAGTCCCGCATTGGGCTCTCTGCTCGGCAGGGAGCCTGCTTCCCCCTCTCTCTCTCTCTCTGCCTGCCTCTCCATCTACTTGTGATTTCTCTCTGTCAAATAAATAAATAAAATCTTTAAAAAAATAATAAATAAATAAATAAAATATATCAATTCTTTCCAAACTAATCTATCTATAAATTCAATGTATTCCCAAACATTATCCTAACAGGTTGGTGTGTGTATATATATTGGGGGTGCAGGGAAATTGTCAGTATGTATGTGTAATGAGCTGATTCTACAACCTATATGGTGATGTAAAGAGCTAAGAATAATTCTGAGGAAGAACAAGAAGGCAAGACTTTCCCAAATTATAGTACTTAAGGTGGCATGTTGCAAGAATAGGCAAACAGAATGAGAGTCCAGAAATAAAACCACATATATGTAGCTATCTGGTTTATGAACAAATGTGATTTTACAGATCAGTATGGGGAAACTCTCTTTTCAATACACGAGGCTGAGAAAATATGCTATCTATATGGGTCAAAAGATGAAATTTGATTCTGACCCCACAGTATGCATTCCTATGTTGATTGAAGACCCAAGTGTGAAAGGCAGCATTATAAATCTTTGGAGGGTAAGTGAGAAGAGTCTCATGACTTTATTATAGAGGAAATTATTTAAAACAGACTATACAAACCTTGTAGACAATAAATTGAACAATACTTAAATTGTACATTTCTATTCCTTAAAAAAAAAGACAACAATAAAGCAG
The DNA here is from genome assembly GCF_011764305.1 of Mustela putorius furo. Lineage (NCBI taxonomy): Eukaryota > Metazoa > Chordata > Mammalia > Carnivora > Mustelidae > Mustela > Mustela putorius. The sequence continues at coordinate 5,795,633 of NW_025422171.1, forward strand.
TACAAGGACAAACCATAGAGTGTAAGGCAGGTTTTTAAAAACTATTTTATTTATTTGAGAAAAAGAGAGAGCATAGGGGGAAGGAGCAGAGGGAGAGGGACAAGCAGGCTCTGTGCCGAGCACAGAGCCCCACGTGGGGCTCGATCCCAGGACACCGAGATCACGACCTGAGCTGAAATCAAGAGTTTGAGGCTTAATCAACTGTGCCACCCACAGTGTAAGGGAGTTTTAATACATATAATATACAAAGGATTCATATTAAGAAAATAAAAGAACTTCTATAAATAAATTAGAAAAAGGCAGAGGCTCCACAGATAAATGGGAAAAACATTTAAACAGGACTTCACAAAATAAGACAGCCAAAAGTTCAGTAAGCATATGTGAAAGTATTTAACATTATTTTTAATCAGGAAAATTCAAAAACGTTGACACTAACATGTTTTGGCAAGGATGGATAACAGCATGGACTCTCAGACCATGGTTGCTGTTGGGGTGTAATTTGTTACAAAACCTTTCAAGAACAATTTATCTTCCTCTTATCCAGTGGAACACATACATAGCCTAGGAACCATCAACTCACTCCTAAATGTGGATTCTAGAGAATTTTAAACATATGCAATAAGATACATGTATAATGTTTATAGCAACCCCATTCTAATAGCCCCAAACTGTAAACAGTAGCAACAGTAAAATAGGTATATGGTAATATAGTCATAAAATGGAATGCTATGCAGCAGGGGAAAGGAACAATCTTCAGTTAGGTATAACAAGGATTAAACTTAAACATAAGTTTGAACAGGGATGCCTGGGTGGCTCAGTTGGTTAAGCAGCTGCCTTCAGCTCAGGTCGTGATCCCAGCATCCTGGGATCCAGTCCCACGTCGGGGTCCTTGCTCCGCAGGGAGCCTGCTTCTCCCTCTGACTCTGCCTGCCACTCTGTCTGCCTGTGCTCACTCTCGCTCGCTCTCTCTCTGAGAAATAAATAAGTAAAATATTTAAAAACAAAACAACAACAACAACAAAAAAAAAACCGCACAAACAAACCATAAGGTTGAGCAAAAGATGCAAGGCACAGGGGCACCTGGGCGGCTCAGTCAGTTAAGCATCTGATTCTTGATCTCAGCTCAGGTCTTGATCTCAGGATTGTGAATTCAAACCCCACTCTGGGCCCTACGCTGGGTGTGGAGCCTACTTAAAAAATAATTTCAGAAAACTATACGAGACACAAAATGATGCATATGGTATGATTCCATTTATATTACAGATCAAAAATAGGCAAAACTCAACTATGTTTAGGGATGAGCATGTAGGTATTGAAACTGTAAAGAAAAGTGGAGAATATATCCTTACAATAGCTAGGATAATGGTTACCACTGGAGTGTGATTGAGGACGTCAATCACTAGAAGTCACTTGTAAGTCTCTTGCAGTGCTCAGTTGCTTGACGTGAGTGGTGGTTACGATGTGACGTTTACAGATGAGGGTATACAGTACTTGTATACATTGTACTTTCTTCCTCAAGTATGATATTTTCACAATTGGGAAAATCTATGGAGTAGGAAATTTGAACTTTTCCCCAAAATAATATACGATGCTTTTAAAAGTTCAAGAGTAGCATAAAACTTATAACAAAATGTGGTTATCTCATGCTTCATCGCTATTCCTACTTCCCCCAAAGCACTCATTTTGATTTTTGCCTTTTTCCTCTTTTTTTTTTTCACTTCTATATGTCTAAGTAACTTGTTATGGGACTCTTTCCTTTTTTTTTTTTTTTTCTGTTTTAGATAATCTTCATTTACTTCCTTCAGTGAAGGTCAGAATTTCAGTATCTTACAACATAGGTACCTGCTCCCAGACTTATACCTATAAAGGTATTCCTATAAAGGTATGCAGACACTTTACAGTGGAGAAGTTTGCTTAGTTAGCATGAATTCAGAGCAAGGGAAAAAATGATGTAGATAGGCTGTTCTCATTCAGCCAAAATCTTGATGCATCTGTAAATCCCATTGGGAGGAATCAACTGCAGGACAAGATAGTAGTGTTTCTGGGCCAGGGAAACCTCTGGAGGTAGCCCTGAAGGTTCATTATTATAGGGGTGTATCAAGTAAGCCTAATTTAGGCTTTATTGCCGAAAAAGTCTCCTTCTGAGGGTCCTGTTGTTTCTTTAACTACACCATTTGGCCAACTAAGTTCCTGTAAGTCATGGTCTAGACACCAAACTGTGTCTTTCTATGGAGTCCTTAAATGTTAGTTCTTTGATAAGTTTTGTTTGGTTGCATCTAGTTATAACTTCCTTTGTCACCCAAGTTCTAGGGGACACCTAAATTTTTCCTTCTTTGTGCCAACAAAAACAACTTACAATAGGGATGTGACTATTGTTATTGGATGACTTTAATGAAATGGCATTTTCTTAATTAAAGATGGTAGTTTTTTGCATCAAAATTAACAAACACAATAAAGCATTAAATAAACAATCATGATACTTTGAAATAATGAGGAATCAGAATCTCCTGCATTCCTTTCTCCCTAATGCTTGTTGTTTGAACACTCTTAAAAAAAAAAAAACCAAAACACTTACTTCCCCTACAAAATGTGTGAGAGTTGTCTGATACTATGATTCATGTGAGATAACATTAATATTTTAAAAGCAAATGTTGTTGCTTTTATAATTATGTTTACTATTTGCCACCTAATGAGACATCATAAGAGCAATTATATTTCTTAATTTGGTTGTTTCTTAAATAAACATAAGTCATTGAAAGAATAAGAATATTTCATTTGGGGCGCCTGGGTGGCTCAGTGGTTTGGGCTGCTGCCTTCAGCTCGGGTCATGATCTCAGGGTCCTGGGATCGAGCCCCGCATCGGGCTCTCTGCTCCGCAGGAAGCCTGCTTCCCTCCTTCTCTCTCTCTCTCTCTGTCTGCCTCTCTGCCTACTTGTGATCTCTGTCTGTTAAATAAATAAATAAAATCTTTAAAAAAAAAAGAATATTTCATTTAACTCCATTTCTTCACTTTTAGTTTTAGGTATATTATTGCAGAAGATGAAATCTATGGTCAGAATTCTTTCTGGAATCAAAGCTATCTAAATTCAAATCCCATTTCTGCTGTTCACTATCTGTGTGAGCAGATATTAAATTATTTAATTATTTAATTACCAAATTATTTACTAGTTATAATTTAATAATTACAAAATTATTTAATTTTTCTAACTCTCGTTTTACTTATTGGTAAGTAGTAGTACTTACCATCGTCTTCTCCACTAAGTTATTTGTGTTAGTTAAATGATGTAATGAAGAGAAATGCTCAAGCTTAGTGGCTGGCCTCAACGAATGTTCAATAAATAATAGGTGTGAGCACGTGTGTTTTAAGAATGCATCCCAGAATGCCTGGAGATGTCTGCGTGCTTGCTGATCCTCATCCTCCTCTTCAGCCCGGGGTTTAGGAATTTATATGGATCAGGCTGTGTTAATTGAGGAGAATGGGTGATGGAATAAACATTTGTTCTTATCAGAGTGACTGTACATTGTATGCAAGTGATCACACTCTGTATTCTTTTTTTTTTTTAAGATTTTATTTATTTATTTGACAGAGAGAGATTACAAGTAGGCAGAGAGGCAGGCAGAGAGAGAGCAGGAAGCAGGCTCCCCGCCGAGCAGAGAGCCCGATGCGGGACTCGGTCCCAGGACCCTGTGATCATGACCTGAGCCGAAGGCAGCCCCAATCACACTCTGTATTCTATACCTGCGGGTGAGGACGTACACCTGGCCCAGCAAAGTGCACGTAGCCAAGTTAGCCGATATGCCTCAGTCTCATACTTGGAGGGAGAAATATTATATTTCCAAAGGTTAGTATAACTCTCATTGTCTCCGGATTTGAGAGTTCGGAGGCTGGCTTGCTCCTCATTCTGTCATAAAGAAGATAACTCATCATTTTTCACTGTATCCTGAAGGTGTGACTTTCTCTCTGAATCCTTTAGATGAGCAAATATTGATGATTTGCCCAAGTGGTATCCATGTCTGATCTTTCTGTCTGTTCACACTGGTTATTAACATTGGTGGATACAGTGGTCAGTCGTGCTGTATTCTGCATAATCCCTTCATTGAACACTGGATTCTTATGGGGTGAAACGGGCAGTAGCTTTTTCTTCACAGTTACCCTTTAAGGCTGTTTTGTTGGTTCTCCTTTTACCTCTCAATAACTGTGTATGATTACTCTGGGTTTTAGAAAAAACTTTTAGAAGTCAAGAGTTTAGTTTAACATAAATATAAATTTGCCCCTCTAACCTATTCAAAGATTCTTTTTCCCTTTACTTCCCTGGTTTGATAACAGTGGGGTTGGATGTAGGGACAGGGTTGGGGGGAAACTGTTCTGCTACGTTTGTTTCACTTTCTCCGCATTTGTTTACTGGCCTTTTCTCCTTGAGAGCTGGGTCTCAGATTCTTGTGTGGCAGATGCCTGAATGCCCCTCTGTTTCCCTTGGGCACTCAACCAGTTAGTTAATCCTTCCCCCATCCCCTGGGACCTCCAGATCTTCTCAGTTCCAAAATAAGTGCAACTCTTCCCTGTTCATTTCTTATGAACTGTCTAGCTGTCACTTTCTGATATACTTGAGGCCTGGCTATTCCTTTTTGTGGGAGGCCACAATAAGGCTTGAGATGAGGACCAAACCAGGCCCCGACTTGTGCCTCCTTTAAAGGCTGAAGAGCCTAACAAAAGCCTTAGGTCGATAAAATCAAGTAGCATTGAGAAAGGGTCTGTGCTATGTGTTATGTGCTCGCCTACCTGACTTCCCACATGCTTGCTAAAATTGAGAACAATTCAGTTGGGGTCATAAGTTTGTGGCTGGTTCTTGCTGCCCTAGTACAGCCCATAAATTACTTTCAGGTTTGCTGTATCAATACAGAACAATTGTACCAGTGTCAGCCATTTGGTGTCACAAAGTCTGCTTATAGTTTATTGTGAAACTTATTATGGGAACTTGTGGTTGTTTAACTAGACACAGATGTATTGCTTCTCCTATTATCACTCTATATATGGCCTTAATGCTTTGAATAAACTTAGCACTGTTGGACATCCTCCTCAGCGCTCCTCCTGCCCCCATCTCTCTGCTTCTCGAGTTCTTTTCTTCATCCTCTTACCCTCACGTTCCTGGTCGATTTGTCACACCAGCCGTGACAACTTTTCCTCTAGATTCACTTGAAACTTCTCTGTATTCCAAGTCTGTCTCCCATGTCTCAATAACAAGACCTACCAGTAACTCTGTCTTCCCACATCTCCCTGCACATGTATACACAGTTGTGCTTAAGCTACTTTTAGAGGATTTCTATTCCTTGTAACCAAAAGAGGTCTAATCAAGCAGTGGGAAAACTGGTCAAAGAGAATTGAGGAAAATTTTGTGCATGCTATGGAATAGTCTTGTGAATGTATTTCTGCTCCATGACAGTGCATACTGAGTCCATCAGGTACCATGAATTGTTTTGTTAAAATGTGAGAACAATAAATGCAGATACTCCCTCTTTGGCTCGTATGATTTTGAGACTAGAACTCAACTGTGCTCTCTGCTAGCAGAATAAAATTAGATAATAGGATATTTTGTTTTTGCCTTTATCACTGTATAGTGATGCTATAGATAATCTGGACCTTGGTTCATCATGGCTATTTCCTGTTTCTTTAGTAACACATACAAAATCTATCTTTTAGTGTGGGTTCCTACTTAAACTGGTATATTAAGTTTAGCTATGAATAACAGAGATCCAACTATGATAACTTTTTTTTTTAATTTTTTATTTTTTTATAAACATGTATTTTTATCCCCAGGGCCAACTCTGATAACTTAACACAGAAGTTGATTTTTTTTCTTTCATTTAAAAGAAGTCTGAAGGGGGAGCTGGGTGACTTAGTTGGCTGAGCATCTGCCTTAAGTTCAGATTGTGATCCCAGGATCCTGGGATGGAGCTCCATGTCAGGCTTCCTGACCAGTGGCAGAGTCTGTTTCTCCTCTCTCTCTGTCCCTCCCCCTGATTGAGCACTCTCTCTCATTCTAAAATAAATTTTTTTTTACAAAATCTTTTTTTTTTAAGATTTCATTTATTTATTTGACAGACGGAGATCACAAGTAGGCAGAGAGGCAGGCAGAAAGAGAGAGGAGGAAGCCAGCTCCCTGCTGAGCAGAGAGCCCGATGAGGGGCTCGATCCCAAGACCCTGGGTTCATGACCTGAACCGAAGGCAGAGGCTTAACCCACTGTGCCACCCAGGTGCCCGGCGTTGTGATTTTGAACTCCACGTTGGATGTAGAGATTACTAAAAAAAATTTAAAAACAAATAAATAAAATTAGCTTCATGTAAGACTCTCTGTATTGCTTTTCCTTTCTTTTCTTTTTTATTCATTTCTTGGGAGATGAGTGAAAATTTTATCAGGAAACAGATCATTATTAGATCTATTCTTGGAAACTTCTGTTTTAGATTTAGGCTCCAATTTTTTAGTATGAAAAATTTCAAACCTGTAGGGAATTTCAGAGAGCAGTACAATGAACACCCATCTATCTTTCTTGTAGAGTCAGCAGTTATTAACATTTGGTCGCATTTTGACTGTTGATATATCTTTCTATAAATTTTGTTGTTGTTGGATCTTTTGAAACTTTAATAGGATTTTTATAAAAAGTTAGGACACTATGTAAAACTTTAAGGTCAATAGATCACCAGGAATAAATGCAAGACAGAGGTCAACTGATCATATATAGGCTTTAAATCATAATTTCTTTCTTGGTTATTTCAGAGGATCAGACCATATATATTGCGGATCCACTTAAATAGACTTAAGGTTCCAGCTTCTTTTCTATGTTAGAACTTCTCAAATGATGCTTCTCAGAGTTATCCTGATCTGAGCATACCACGGAAACAAGCTTCTTTAGCCATTTTAATGCAAGTTGAAATTAATTTTTTTTTACAATGCTATTGCCTTTTGGATTATTCAGTTTGCTTCTGACATTAGCAACATCACCATACAGCCAGTAACTCTGCAAAAGATGGTTTTCTTAGCATGATTCACATAATTTAAAAAACAAAGGGAAGGAATGTGGTTTGTTACATAATTTAGAATCTGAATCATTTGCTTCCTCCTTGGAAAGTGGTAATTCCCATAGAATGGATATACGGATTCAGGTCCCCCAATGTCAAAGAGGAATATGGGAAACATCCTTTGGAATAGAATGTGTTATTCTAAATAAGGACAGTTAAGCCAAATGACTGTGCTGCATGGTTTTGCCTGGATGCATAGACTTTAGGCTTAAATAGGCATGAAATTTAAATTTACATGAACATTTTACATCAAGCTTTCCATTTAATAACCACATTGCTGGCTTATAGAAACTGCTTTCTTTGGAGTTCTAGTTCTGTAGAATAAAGGAGGTAAAGTGTTTGCTTTTTGCTAATATGACAAGCAGAAGAATTTATATGAGAAAAGGTCTTTGAGGTCCAGTCTTACACTCGGTGTATCTGGAGTCATGTTATAGATTGTAATAGTCCGCTTTCCATCCCTGCAGCTCTCCTCTCTATGGCAGCTCAGGGGTTACTGCTGCACAAGTTAAACTACTCTGCTAGATGGAAGACAAAAATGTCATACTAAAACTTTTATGAAGTTAAAGGAATACTTTATCAATTTGAATGGCTCCCCCCAAACTCAAACTTTTATCTAACTCAAACTTCTCACTTTCTTTTATAAACTTATATTTTATTTATTTAGCTTTTTAAAAGTAGACTTCACACCCAACATGGGCTTGAATTCACAACCCTGAGATTCAAGAGTTGCATGCTTTACCAACCAATCCATCCAGGTGCCGTTGATAAACTTATTTTTAAAACTGTTTGATTTACAGAATGATTGAGAAGTTAATTCCGATATGGCCCACATCAGTTTCCCTTATTATGAATATATATTAGTCCCTACAACATTTTTACATGCAATTTTCTTCCAGCTAACCTTACATGTTTTATTAATCAACATATAAGCTGTATGTGCCAAGCATTTTTTTTACAATATTTTATTTATTTATTTAATTGACAGAGAGATCGTGAGAGAGAGCGCCGGCAGGGGGAGCGGCAGGCAGAAGGAGAGTGAGAAGTAGGCTCCCCGCTGAGCAAGGAGGCTGGTGCTGGGCTCCATCCCAGAACCCCGCTGTCCAACCCTTTCCCCCCCCCCCGCCCCCGCATCCCGCCCCCTCCTAGGTTGCCCTGCGCCGGCGTGATCCACTGCTCCCATCCCAGGTTGCCTTGCGCGGCGGGCTCGCTCCCGGTTACGTGCGCGCGGCGGGAGCCGGAACGTGCTCTCGGGTGGTTGCCCCGCCCACCTCGGCCTTGTTTGTTCAGCCTCTAGGTCTTGAATTTCCCGCCAGGTCGCGGCTGGGCAAGAGCGATGCTGCCTGGCCGGCCTTGGCTTTGAGGAGAGAGGAACGTCCAGAACCGCTGCAGCTTCCTTTCGGCGCTGAACCCCGCCCGCCATGTCCACGGGGTTCTCCTTCGGGACCGGCACGCTGGGCTCCACCACCGTAGCCCCCGGCGGGACCGGCGCAGGCGGCGGTTTCTCCTTCGGGACGGGGCATCTAGGTAACTGCGCTTCTGCGCCTTCCCGGCCTGGTCCTCTCCGTGAGATCCCGTGGGTGGGCCCGTCCCTCTCCCTTCGCGCTGGGTTCCTTTCTAGTGGGTCTGCGAAAGAGAAAGACAAACTTGACTTGCGCAGCGCCAGCCTCATAGTCCTGCCGTTCGGGTGCCTGGTCGGGAGGGTGGTCATAGGGTTGTGAGTCCCCAGAATCCACAATGGTTCACCCAGTGTCCCTGTCCAGTGGGGTCTGGCTGGGTGAAAGGGCCTGGGATTTCACGCTGAGCCCTAGCAGTGCGGCAGTCTGAGGCACAGAAGGAATGAACGACATTGTGGGTCATTCTGGGGTTTCAGAAAAAGACAATAGAAAAATTTTAAGGGGGACAATTAGAGTTTTATCGCTGATAATTCAGAATTCATTGCAGGATATACGGCTTTCGACATTCCACTGCTTTAATGATTTCGTGGTATTCTAAACGAGCTCACCTCTTGGTACCTCATGGAACCCTGTCCTTTTTTACTGCAGGTTTTTGTTTTAAATACGTGTTGCAGCATTTCTTGGTGGTCATTTTGAACAGTGTGCGTAGTAGTATTCGTGAGTGTTATGGTGGAATGACTCACACTGTCTTCTAGTTACACTGAAAACTGTAGGTAGCATATTTATCGTTTTTGTGCAACCTGCTAAATCACCGCTTCAGGCGATGACGAAATACAGCCAGCAGAGGTTTAGAAAGAGACAATAATAGTCAAAGGTCATTTTCATGGTGAGAGATTTAATTTTTAGAACTCCGACTTTTTAAGGTAAAAGGGGAGGAGTTCATTACATAAAGAAGTGTGCATACAAAATGTTACAAGGTATCTATCTCCTGAAGCTTGAGGGTTGTCATTGTAGAGTAAAAAGCCAAAAGTATCTTCCTTATATTAAAAAGGGGAGGTACAGGGGCGCCTGGGTGGCTCAGTGGCTTAAGCCTCTGCCTTCTGCTCAGGTCATGATCCCAGGATCCTGGGGTTGAGCTCCGCATGGGGCTCTCTGCTTAGCAAGGGGCATACCCCCGGCTTCTCTGCCTGCTTGAGAGCTCTCTCTCTCTCTCTGTCAAATAATAAATAAAATCTTAAAAAAAATTAAAAAAAAACATAATTTACCAAGAAAAATGGGGTAGGTACAGACTACACAGTCAAGGAAAAGTCTGGGAATTTCCCTTAATACCTCCTTTTCTCTCTGCACCCTTAATCAGCAAGGACTGCTAATTTTAATTACCTAGTTTCCATTTGCTTCACTCCAGTGCCACCGCCCTGTTGCAAGCTCTTGTCATTCATGGAACAGATATTTACTGAACACAGTTCCATATAATGGACTCTGTTTTAGATGGTGAAATAAATAAGGGTACTGGCTCTTTCTTCCAGGTTTTCAACCAGTAACCCTTCTCCGATTTGGCGAAAACTATTCCTATCATCTCCTACTTAGATTAGTTCAATGCTATCGCAATTGCTGTGTCAAAAATATCCTTTTTTTTTTTTTAAGATTTTAATTATTTATTTATTTATTTATTTGACAGACAGAGATCACAAGTAGGCAGAGAGGCAAGCAGAGAGAGAGGAGGAAGCAGGCTCCCTCCTGAGCAGAGAGCCCGATGAAGGACTCTATCTCAGGACCCTGGGATCATGACCTGAGCCGAAGGCAGAGGCTTTAACCCACTGAGCCACCCAGGCATCCCGATTTGGTCTCTTTAGGTAAATCATTTTAGGGAAGTTACTCTCCAAGCCTCAGTTCCCACATCTGGAACAGAGATGCTGATGAATAAAGTACTTAACATCATATCTGGCACTTGGGAAGTGCTCCCTAAATGTTACTTTCTAAGTCCACATTAGGGCATGCTGGAGAAGTTAAAACAATATTCCTGACCTGATGGAGTCAACAGTAACACATTCTGATGAGCCATTGGCAGATAATAGTGGGTTGAGGCAAAACTTGGTCCTGTTTGGGGTAGCTTTTAAATAAATTTCTCTCCTGTAGAGAAATTTCTCTTTTGCTTTCTTGAGTAAGAAGCTACCACTTTGATGTATTTCTTCGGTAATGTTTTCACATTTAATTATGAAACAGTGCCTTGTGTCTTCAGTTATCTTAAGTTGTCAAGAAATTTTAAATATTTAGTCTAAAAATACATAATTTCAGAAAAAATAAAAATAAAAAAAATTTCATTGTGCGTTTTTCTATATTAATGGAATAGCAGTAAAACCAAATGGGATCACTGAATTATTTGGGAGGGAGGACAGCATAACTACCATTTCCTTAATTTGAGGTCTTCAAAATTTGCCAATAACATATATTAAAGTACCTTTTTAGCTCAGTTGATTAAGTGTTCACAGTTTTGTGCTTTGTTGGTAATACCTTAAACCCTGTTTTGCCAACCTTCTGTACTTCACATACCCATGTTCCTAGAGATTATTTTAAAATCAATGATAAACTAAGACACCCGGCCCGCTCCATTTTTTTTGAAAGATTTTATTTATTTATTTGACAGAGAGAGATCACAAGTAGGCAGAGAGGCAGGCAGAGAGAGAGAGAGGAGGAAGCAGAATCCCCGCCCAGCAGAGTGCCCGATGCAGGACTCGATCCCAGGACCCTTTTTTTGACCCCCTACTCAGTGTTGATGACTGGTTTCAAGTTCTGTTCCTCTCACAGTGATTGGCTGGTGTAATACATTGTATAAAATGTGTTTAGTTGAATTTATTAAGTTCCTAATGATGACAGTAATAACATTTATTAAGTGAAGTTAATTCTCCATGCATAATCTCTCAATCTTTTGCAAAAAATCTGTTAAGTGGGCACAGTTATTAACATTTTGCATATGAGGAAACAGAGGATCAAGAAGGCTAAGTTATGTCACACATGTCCCAGGACATTGGAGAGTTGGCACTGGAACCCAGCCATAACACCGCTACCTCCTTAAATTGCAGTGTCCCAGACATAAGCTTTTTAAAACTGACCTTGACTTCTCTTGGGATTATGTCTGTTTGGAAGGGCAGGCAAGACAGAATAAAGATACCTATATAGGATGAATGGGAGCTCCCATTATGTTATGTGTTATAGTCTCTTTTAACTCTCTTGTACAATTTTTGGAGTGTTAGGTTGTTGAGACATTTTGTTCATTTTAATAATTTGGTCTCCCACTATAGTTAGCAAATATGAGCCCTTGAGTTTTGATAAGAACATTTGAAAGTTGTGAACTTTGTTCACATCAGTTGCTATCACCAGCTGTTCTTTTTGAGCTTTCAGAAACTCTGAAGAGAATTTCTGGTTATGAACACATAATCTGGATAGAGGGTAATTACTTTGTATTTTCCTCTTGTCAGATTATGTTTCTTTTCCTCTTCTCACCCCTACCCCAGTTCTTGATGCTGTTTTGGTGACAAGAAAAGTAACTGTATCCCCCTGTCCCTGCCTAAATCCACGAATATGGTGATAAATCATCAGAGAGGTGGCAAAGATCACTTAAAAGAACTTTTCTGAGTATGTTTTATTTTTCTTTATTTAGTAGTTGGGAAAGAACAAGTGTATTTAGAAATATGAACTATACGTGAGTCATTCATGAGGAAAATGATCCACATTCATAGGACTTCTCTGTGGCCATTTTAAAATACGCTGTCAATAAAACTTAGAAAAGGAGAATATGTGATACTGTTTATGATTTCCTTGGGATCTGAAATCTTTTGCATGTGACTTATATTTAAAGAGAACAGGAGACTATTTGAATTGGGTTGGTTAAAAATAAATTGTTAGTTCTTTTTGTATTCTATGGCAATATATTGAATATGTGAAAAGAAAGAAAATGTTTAACCTTGAAGAGTTAATTCTTATTTTTCTTTAGGAAATACTGGTTCCAGTAGACTTTATTTTGTGTTCTTTATAAATAAGCAACCCTTCAGTGGGTCTCAATTTTGGAACTCTTGGAAGCACTGCAACTCCTGCCACGACATCTGCTCCTTCAGGTGGTTTTGGAACCGGGCTCCTTGGATCGAAACCTACCACTGGGTTCACTCTGGGAGGAACAAATACAGGTAAGGAGGATTGTCACATTTCAGGGAGTAGCTATGGGATATTCTTTTTAAGGTTCTGGTTTATATCTCTGCCCTTTATAGGGATTGTCATTGGTGTTAGACCTAAAAAATGGTAAATATTAAGATGGAAAGATATATAGGGATGTGGACTTAAGGGCCAGTGGTAGGCCTCACATCGGTTATGATCTATTCTAGTGTAAATGAAAACACCCATTTAGGGGTTCTTGGATGGCTCAGTTGGTTAAGGGTCTAAGGGTCTAACTCTTGATTTCCACTCGGGTGGAAAATGAGACCTTCTTTGGGCTTTAAGCTCCTTGGGGAGTCTGCTTGAGATTCTGTCTCTGTTTCCCTATCCTCCTGATGCATACTGCACCCCCCTCCCCCAAGCTCTTTCTCAAAAATAAATAAATCTTCAAAAAAGAAGAGAAACAAATTTGAAGAAATGTGATTTTTTTAAAGAAAGATTTTATTTATTCATCAGAGAGAGCGAGAATAAGCAGGGGGAGCAGGAGGCAGAGGGAGAGGCAGGCTCGTCACTGAGCAAGGAGCCCATTGCAGAACTTGATCCCAGGACCCTGGGATCATGATCTGAGCTGAAGGCAGCTGCTTAACCAACTGAGCCACGCAGGCATCCCAAGATTTCTTTTCAAAATAACTTCTTTTTTGGTATACTTGACACAAAGAAGATCTACCTCTTTAAATATAAAGAATTAATTTAATTTTTACATGAGAGTATATAATGCAGTGTTTCACCTTAGTGAATATAAATCAAGTTTACCAATTTGGACGTTTTTTAATTTGCATATATGGGGCAGTCAGCATCCTTTCTTGCTATAACATTATAATTTACCTTCCTAAGAGACGTTTTAAGTTTTTATATTATTAAAAGAGTTGTTTCGATGGGAAAAGGGAAAAGGTCAAAGTTTCTGGTAGACATTTCGATAATAAAAATCTGTTTTTTAATACTTAAAAATATTTGGTTATTAAAAATATGTGTCAGTAATGCTGCCATTTCAAAAGCTTATTTCTTTATTTACTCTTTATTCTGTACCCACAGGGCCTCTTGGTCTCTGTTACCACTTTATGCATTGACATTCCAGCTTTGATTGCCACTTTTCACAGCCACACATAGAAAATGTAAGAACTGCAGGAATGCGGGAGCTTCCAGTGAGCTCCTTGAAACAACTTTGTGTGCCAGTGTTTGCTTAGAGTAGCTTTTTTTCTCCTTGCCTAATGTTGTTATAAGCAGTCATTGTTTGCATTTATAAATCTTGTTCCCTATATAATTATATATAGCCGTTAATATGAAAACCAGTGCTCTAGGAAGAACGTTTCTATTAGCGGTCATGGTAGAAGATACTGGTTGTTGTAGTATCATATCCTGAGGATGACTCTAAGTCTTGCCCTTGTAATAACCCCCCCAAAATGTCATCTGCCATTGATGATTAAATTTTATTTCTCTTTTTGTCCCCAGGAATAGCAGCAACTATAACTACAGGATTAACTCTGGGTAAGAATTTTTGAGAAAAGATCCCAGATCTGTGGTTTTCTTCTCTTCTCTTTCTTATTATCTCACAGAGCTGGAGTATAGAAGGAAGCATGTAAGGAACCTAATAGATCACAGACACTGACTCATTATACAGCCTTTCAGTACTGGAGTTTTTAAAAAAGTCAATGACTTTTTAATTCAGGAAAAACCTTTAAATAAAGAAATGGTTTTTTCTCTGGAGGTTTAGTTTACATTGTATTTTTATAGTCATTTGAACCCTTTTAGTGGAAAAAAAAAAAAAAGGCAACAAATTCTAGACCAGAAGTCTTAGAATTAAGTCCTGGTTGTAATTCCAAATCATTGTGAGGTCTTAGGTAGTCATGTAGTATCTGGCAGCTTTTGGTTATCTGTAAAACAAGGGTAGGACTGAAAGGTTTTTGTATTTCTTTTCAGCTCAAAAATGCCATGGTTCTCTGTAGCGATACGCCAAAGGGAATGTGAGTAAGTAGGATGACAGTTGTTAATGTCAAAGGAGGGAGAAGGGGTGTTGGGTTATGGACATTGGGGAGAGTATGTGCTTTGGTGAATGCTGTGAAGTGTGTAAACCTGGCGATTCACAGACCTGTACCCCTGGGGATAAAAATATATGTTAATAAAAAAAATTAATAATGTCAAAGGAAATGAATGAATGAAAGGACAGTGAGGAAACTCAGTCAAAGTTAAATTTATTAATTTAATTAACATTTGAAGTAAACCAAAGATTGGTGGACTTTGTTCATTTGGATGCTACTCACCTGTGACCAGCAGAAAGTGTAACCCATCTGTTCACTACCAGAGTTTTGGACAGGATTGGCTTTGGGGCAAGCAGTTCGATTCTCTTATTTTCTGAGATTTTAGAACCCATTTAGATTTTAGAGCACTGTACCCTGGCAGGAATTTCTGGTTGTTGTAAGGGCAATCCAGAAGTTTAATTTCTGGCAGCTGCTTCTCTCAGTGCCTTTAAGGAAAGCCAAAATGCAGGTCATTATGTATTTCCTCATTTAATAGTTTTGAGCAGCTACTACTTCCTAACTCTGTGGCCTTGGGTATACATAATGCTTTGAACATTTAGTATTAGCTGTTGGTGTGGTGATGATACTGGTGGTGCAGGTGATACTAATGTTGTCAAGAGCATGAGCATGAGTAAGGCATTCAGTGGGTGATGAGGTGAAGGTGACTGGCAGGTATAGTAACATGTTCTTGTATGACCTGATAAGTGCTCTAACATGTATGATAGGCACCAAGAGAAGTAGAGGAAGATAAGAGTAGAAGTTTATTTTGGGGGCAGGAAACATCATTCCTGATGGAGACGTGCAACTGCCCAGTCATAAGGGGACTCAGGGAAGTAGGAAAAGTGTTTGGTTAGAATTTAGGTTTCAGAAGTGGGAATGGTAGGGAGAGAGGGGGTGTGAAGAACAGATTGGAGGTAGATAGGAATGGTGGTTGTGTGCCACGCCTTTTGACTCTAGGGTAGAGATAGTATAGAGCTAATAAGAGCCTTCGGTCAGAGAGAATCACCAGGGTATTATTTATTGTTGGTGTTCTCGCTTCTTCCTTTTTAAAGTAACTGAAATAATTCCAAGAAAAGATTAAAGTTTAGAGGGACAGAAACAAATTAAGAGGTTATAATTGTTCTTGAGAGGCAGATGACCTGAGCTAAGGGTTTTGAGGATGCTTGTAATCTAGAGCTATTTCTGCAGTAGAAATAGCTACTAGCAGGTCATGGCTAGTAGAATGCAGGAGAGAGAAGGGATGTCAGGGGTGATTATGTTTTCTGGCTTGAGCAACTGAGTGGACCACGGCAGGGGGTTTAGGAAACATTTTGTGTAGGGAGGCATAGAGGCGGATAGTTAAGGGACATCCCGGTAGAGCTAACCAGTGGAGACTCGGGTAGGTGTAGATTTAGACCCATGTTGCCCTAACTGAGATTCTGTAGTTGGGAAGTATGGGAGCAGGCCTGGAGCCGTAGGCAGTATCATTTAAGAACTGAACAGAGGAAGGAGATGGACAAAAGCAGACTGGAAGGAGTAGCCAGAGTTGACAGAAGTACAGGAAGAGGAAACAGTAGAGAATGGTGGTTTAAATAGCGTTGGAGGGGAGGAATATTTTTCTGTTGAGTATAGAGCAAAGGAAGGGTAAGTGCTGTTGTAGGTACATCCAGGGGTAGAACTGATACTGGATTTCAATATGACCACATTGATGGGACTTTTTCTTGCTTTTCCTAAGATCATAGCATCCTCTTTTAATTATTCATCATGATTTGGCTCCAACTTCTATATTTTCCTTTTTCATACCTACACACCTATCCTTCTAGCTACAAAAGTAGGGTCACGAACTTTTAGGGATCCTGATTGATGTAAGACATATACATTCATGGTAAAATAGGATTTGTTTGTTTTTTTGACTCAGGAACGCCAGCTACTACATCTGCGTCTACAACAGGTTTCAGTTTAGGATTCAGTAAACCTGCCGCATCTGCCACACCATTTGCTCTCCCTATTACTTCTACCTCAGCTCGTGGTCTTACTCTTTCATCTGCTCTGACGTCAACTCCAGCAGGTGAGGCAGAATGGAAAAAGTCACGTTTTGTCGTTGAATTTTGGTTTTTTTGGCTAGTGAGTATAGGGATCCACGTTATTCAAGATAACTTCAGTTTTGGAAAGTTTTTATTTTAATCACTCAGCAATTAGGATCCTACAAAGATCATCATTGGCTTTAAAGCAGCAGGAGCCATCCTGGAAATTGATCTCTGTTTACAGAGCAAAGCAGGGACAGGGTGAGAGGTAAAATGTAAAACTATTAATATTCAGTTTGTTTTCAAGGAGCATATTGGTGACAAGAAAGGATAAAGAATTTGCATCAGCCTAGCCTGCCTTAGGATTCATTCCATTTTGAAGGCGAATTTGGCATCCTGGATTGAAAACTCTTTATTATTCTCTGGAATCCATTACCTTATACCATTCTAGTGTTACCTAGAACTCTTATTTGTGTCACTAGCGTTTGCCTTACGGTCTTATTTCTCTTTATTCTTAAGTATATGTAATTTTATCTTTAGCAAGTAGTTTTTTAGGAAAAACTAGAGTGAATTTTGTCTTGGACGTAGGGCTGTCTGTTTTCGTGGTGGTGGGGAATGTTTTGTATTTTCTCCAGTGTTCTTAGAAATGATGTTTCTTTTTGAAGCCTTACCGTTTTACTTTCTATAGCATCTACAAGATTTACCCTAAATAATTTGGGTGGATCAACAGCTACAACTACTACCCCATCAACAAGCCTTTCCTTAGGGGGAGCCTTAGCTGGTTTGGGAGGTTCATTCTTCCAGAGTTCAAATACAGCCACAGCAGGTCATTAATGGTATTCATTTTCCGAAATAGTAAATATTTATATTTAAATTGACTTTATCTGTATTTTGACCTTTGGAACAGACCACTTTGTCTCTTTAACCTGAATGTTTTTATTTAGTATGAAAACTGAATTATAAAATAATGGTTTTCATGCATATTTGGACATCTTAGCCATATTATAGAAAAAAAGTTTTCTGCTTCTCAGTATTGACTGACTATATAAAGAAACAAAGAAGGGCCTGTTTAAGGAGCCTATAAACTATTCTAGAGAAATTTATCAAGAAATGGTAGTTGTAGAGTCTTGGATCATTTGGTATCTAAGTTCGTTGCAAATCAACTTGACCTTTCAAGCCCTGGTTTTAAGAATGGCTTTCCATTTCAGGCATCAGGAAAGGGTATTAGCGTACTTCAAAGAAAAGGTTTTAGAACACAAGTATTAAATTTATTCTAGTCAAGCAAAATACTAAAGTATCAATTAAATTGGCATAGAATACTTCATATTTTCTTTCTTGGATTGATTTTTCATTTCTTTCTTATTTTGAAATTAGCTTCATGTTAAGGATTCTGTCGATGTTTTGAGTATTAAAATATACTATAAATATATTTATATATAAATATAAGTGAATAAATAATATAGGAAACATGATACTATATATAATGTAATATAATTCCATGTAGGAGTAAGAAGAGCTTTCCTCTGATTTGAAAACATTGTATAATTATCTCACATAGCAATATAATATCAATAATTTCTCATTAACAATTTATGTGTTAGGAAAAACATATTTTTTGGCATTGAAACATGTGAAAATCATAGCATTCCCAGTAATACATAGGTTCATGTATAATGGCTATTTAATATCAGAAGTTTTACTCAACACCTCCTAGGTGTCTAATACTTGGTCGTGTGGGAGAGATGAAGGAGTATGACCTAGTGTTTTCTATTAAACAGCTCTTTCATGTCCTCCGTTCAGGTACTAAATTTAGTGAAGAAACTCTGGGTCAGTGGAAGGGGAAAAAAGGAGTTGGTGAAGATAATCTGTAAAAATTTGTAGCATTCAGGTTTGCATTATCTTTCAGATACTTGTCTTTGTCACTGTAGTCTCACCTTGTAGGTATTCAAAATATCTCCTAATAACTGAATCACTGGATGACTGTAACATACATTTCTTTGTAGGATAAGTGTTTAAACATCTCTCCTAAAGAGTCCTATGAGAGCAAAACACAAAAATAACAGAAAGGGGAGGTGGAGGATTGTTTTTGTGTCTTTCTAAGGAGTTTTTAGGCCTCCTACAATTTTTCTTAGGCTCTAGACACACGTCAGTGCTTGATTTATGGTTGTGCTAACTAAACATACCCCTGTATTTTTTTTTTTAATGGACATTCATTTAGCTATATTTTTTTTCACACATTGTCAGTATTTAAATCCACTCTTCGTATATCCCCTGCTTTTATTCAGTGCCTCTACTGTTTCCTCTGTTTAAAGTAAATAGCATCTGTCCAAAAAGAACCACCAGTTATGTGAGCTTGGTAATGCATGGACTTAGATGATTTACCAATGCGTGGTCTTTAAAATTTTGCTACTTGATTTACAAGCATACCTTCATGACTTAAGATTAACTGTAGTTTAGCCCCTTCAATTCCTTTTGTCAGTGAGGTAGGATTTAAATAAATGAAGTCTATTTCTTTCATTAAATATTTCTTGAAAAAGCTTGGGAGTATGAAATTTGATGTTTGAACTGTAAGGCTTCTAACTCTCAGTTCTTTAGATTTCATGAATAATGAAACTATTTGCTTTATAATATTTATAAGATTGGCTGAAATCTTATAAATCATTACCGGATTATTTTATTATGTAATTTATTTATCTGTTACCAGCTTTCCTGAGGTATAATTGAGAAGTAAAAGTGTAAGATATTTAAAGTGTAGAGCATAGTGATTTCATATATACGTGCACATTGTAAATGCCCATCAAGTTAATTAACACATCCAATACTTGATAATTTAAAAAGTATCCAATTACAAAGCATGACTAGAGGACAAGAAGTATTCACCTGGAAATGTACAAACTAAAACTGCTTTCAGGAGGATTTAAAAAAAACAAGTAGTATGTTCACATTTATTGAATTAACAGATAAACTCTGGCCTTTTTAGTAAAGACAAATTAATAGACCCATAAACACAGAGAACTGATGGTTGCCCGAAAGGGTAGGGAGGACAGGCAAAATGGCTGACGGGGAGTTGGTACAACCTTCCAGTTATGGAATCAGTCACAGGGATGGATATAACCCGTGGTATTGTAATAAGGTTGTGTGGTGACAGATAGGGTAGTGACACTTGTGGTGAACACAGCATGTATAGAGTTTTCAAGTCACTGTTGTACACTAATGTGACATTGTGTGTCTACACTTTAAAAAATTACCTAAAACGTAAAGAAGTTAAAATTATATTATCCAGACTACATACACCATTAAATCCCAGCTTTAGACTTATTCCATGTTATTTGCTTAAACCAATTATGAAGAAAAATGGGATCCAGCTTGAAAGCATTTGAGAATTTTGTCCATTGAGGGAAAATCATTGTGAAGACTTTGTAAATTATATTTGGTTTATTTGTAGGACTTGGACAGAATACTTTAGGCTTGACTTTCGGAACCACAGTAGCTACTTCAACTGCAGGCAATGAAGGTCTTGGTGGTATAGATTTTCGTACCTCATCAGATAAAAAGAGTAAGTAATGTTCTATTCTAACAGGAACTTAAATTTCTATGTCAGTAAGATTTTTAGTTACATGTTCAGTAGTAAAGTTTTTACTTTTACATTTACTTTATATCTCACAAATTTTTTGTGTATTATGTGTTTAAGATTTTATTTCCCTAGAAAACTGAGTTTTGTTTATGCATACGGTTATGTAGCTATCAGTGTGTGTATTCATATATGTTCTTAAGTTGGGATCATGAACACATGTATGGTATATAAGTTGATACTTGAACAACATGCTTTGAACTGGTTAGGTCCACTTATATGTGAATTTTTTCCAGTAAAAGTGGAGTCCTGTAAATGTGTTTTCCTTACGATTTTCTTAATATTTTCTTTTCTCTATCTTACTTTATTGTAAGAATGCAGTATGTCGTACATATCACATACAAAGTGTGTGTGAATAGACTTTATATTGTCAGTAAACATTCTGGTCAGCAGGAAGCTATTAGTAAAGATTTTGGGGAGTCAAATTATGTGTAGATTTTCAACTGCCTGGGTGTTTAGGACCCTTAATCCCTGCATTGTTCAAAGGTCAACTGGATTGCTTTGTAACCTATTCTTTCTCATATGTTATATCACCAATATTTGTCAGTTCAGTAATTTTTAGGAGTGTTTTATTGCTGCTTAAGTCAGCTTTATGAATCGATGCATCATTAATCAGCCGTCCTTCCATTATTAGTGTTTGTATTCAGTTCGTATATTCTAGGAAGTATCAACATATTGAGCATCTTTATGGGGAGAGGCAATGTGGTATTGTAGCTTAAGGGGATAGACTTGAGCTGAAATCTGGCTTCAGATCCCCTCCACTGTTCATAAGCTCTATCACCTTGTTCAAGTTATTTATCCCTCTGTGTTTAGTTCCTTTATCTGTAAAGTGGGGGAAAAGAACAGTAACTACTTGACATTGTTGGCCCAAGGATTACAGTTTATAAGACTTCAGTAGAGCCAGGCACATAATGAATGCTCTCTATGTGTTTGTTTTTCTTATAAATTTTCATTCATATTTTTGATTATTTTTTAAAGACAAATACCTAGAAACTTAATCACTGGCTTAAAGAGAGGGAGATTTTTGGAGACTCTTCGTAAATATTGTAAAATTACTTTCTAGAAGGAGTTTCCCAATTGATTACCCACCAGCCAGTATGAAAATGCCGTTCTCACTGTGCTCTTGCAATGCTGGATATTCTTGTTAAAAAATTACCAATCCAGATTCATTTTGAAATATGTTTTAGTTTTGTTGATTCCCTGTGCATGATTTTTTTGTTTTGTCTTGCATTGTGTCTTCTGCCTCTGATGAAAGCATGTTTCTTGTATTGCATTGAATCCTCTGAAAAACTTAGAATGATTAACAGTTGAAGGTGTCCATATATCTGTGCAAGAATTTTTTATTTGGATGTAGACAATTCTAGGGTAAAGTACTGTTTTAAAAGCTAGCTATCCTAAAATCCTTTTAAACTTAGAAAATTTAGGATAACTTTGAATGAAAATTGATTTTTATTTTATTTTACTTTTTTTTTTTAATTTTATTTGATAGAGAATCAGAGACAGCTAGAGAGGGAATACAAGTGGGGAGTGGGAGAGGGAGAAGCAGGCTTCCTGCTGAGCCAGGAGACTGATGCAGGGCTTGATCCCAGGACCTTGGATCATGACCTGAGCTGAAGGCTGATGCTTAACAACTGAGCCACTCAGGCGCCCCGAAAATTGATTTTTAAACATAGGGGTTTGTCTCTTGGTTTTACTTAGTTTTCTTTGTAGCCGCATCAAAATTAGAAGAAATTATCTTAGATGTTTTAGCAGCTTTTTTTATTAATCAGCTGAAGCAGTCTGGTACCCTTGTACTACTTTGATTTTAATTATGAAACTGGTTCTCTATTTATTGCAATTGCTTTTAGGCTCCACATGAAAGACTTGATAGAGGCAAAGGAGTAAGAGAAATATAAGGAGTTAATCTCCCTTCGCCCCCCCCACCCCCGCGCCACTCCACCTTCTCCCATTGTCTTCTTCTTGTGTTGTGCCTCAGAGTTGAACCAAAGCGGTATATAGAATAAGTGCACATGACCTGATATAGCACATCCAGTTCCTTTTAACCTGCTATACATGTCCAGGGGTTCTTTATTAATCTAAAGGATTTCTCTGTTTCCCTAGCAGCTGCATCAGTTAGCCTGGACCTGCTGTATTGGGTTTGATAGATGAAGAGGGGTTGGAAGCAGTGGTCTATAAGTGGGGGCAGCATGGAGTAAGATCTAGAGAGAAGGATGATCTTTACTCTTTTGAAGAACTGCTGGAAAACCAGCGAGCCGCAGCATGGCAAGATCAGATTCCAGATGTCATAAAGGGAAGGGCCGTGTATGTCATCTTAAACAGTTTTGTAATTACACGGAGGACAGTTGAGACCCACTAGGGGTTTGATGTGAATAATAGGACATGAGATACGTGTTTGAAGAAGAGCATTCTGGCAGCCATGTGGAAGATAATGTGCAGGAGGGCAGGAACAGAGGTGGAGTGCTGACAGTGAGCTTTGACAGCAGTCCACAGGTATTACAGATGCCAAGCTAGATGGACTAGTCAGGGACCACGGTAGGCCAAAAACAGGCCTAAGTTTTCTATACGCAGGTTTGTGTGTATACAGACTTCTGTAAATATAATAAAAATGGAATATCAAAGAGAGAGCAAAATAGGATGCTAATGAATAAAAAAGTTGAAGTCTGGGAAAAAAATTAAATCCCTCCTTTATCTTACTGTGTCTCATCCAGTCAAAGGCTTGCATCTCTAGAACATGGATATCAATTTCAGAAATGTTAAACTATGAAAGAGAAATATCAACATACAAAGTAAGGAAAAATAAATTGTAGTTAGATTAAAAAGGTAAACAAAAGAAACCCTATGGACAAAGGCAAAAAGGTAAAGGACAGGTTGGAAGTAAAATACTAGCTGTTTAGATGCTTTTTTTTTCTTCACATTTTAACATCTGAAATTGAGATGTATCTTGAAATGAAGGTCTCATTTTAGAAATAGACACATAAAGTATATGTATGAGATAATTAATATGCTTAATGTTGAAATAGCTCTGAGAAGTCAGTGAGAAACATACCTCAGATATACCTCAAATAGCCTGAATAGACCATTCACTCAAGGAGAAATAGACTTGTCTAATTAATATTTGAAATGTTTTACTTAGTACTGTCAGAAATATGAATTTAGATGATAATGAAGTGGCATTTCTCACCTATGTACTGGCAGTGATTGTTTCAGAAAAATGTCCATTGTTGTTGAGTGTGTGACGGAAAAATTACTTATTCGTAGTAGGTGGGAAGATAAATTGGAACAGTTGTTTTAAAGATCAGTTTGATAATACGTAGGTTTTCCTTGATGTAATCTTTGACCTATAAATTCCTCTTTTTTTGGAATACAAATAAAGTCATGCACAAGTATTTGGAGATAAAGGCATTGACTGTAGAATCATTGTTTATATAGTAAATGCGTATATGTTAAGAAGAGGGTTGGGCATAAAGGTTCTGATACAGCTATGTCATCAGTATTCTGTGGTCATTTAAAACCATGTTAAGTGACATGAAAAAGACTTAATTTCAACATCCTGAGAAAATATGTGCACATAACTTATGTCATCCCGATCACGTTTAAAAATGTGTGTGTAAGTGCCAAAACAGGTTGAAAGAGGAACCATTAAGGTTCTCTAATGGGATGAAGTTTTGTGTGTTCCTGTATTTCCTTCATTAAGCAGGTCTTATTTTTCAGTGTGAAGTTAATTCTGGAAAAGCAGAAAGTGAGTCACTGCAGTTTGCTGACGGAGCATTTTTACTTTTCTACTTTTAGACATACACTAATAATGATAACCACTAAATAAGTGTTCATAAGAAAACTGTTGATCTATCTGCACACATTAAAAACATCATCTTAAAAAATTGCTGCTTTTATAAAATATTTAGAGACATCCGGGTAGTCTGACATATTTTAGTATTCTAAACTGATAGAATCTAAGAAAGCATCCAGTAGAACTTGCAGGAGGTCAACTGTGCTAAGCAAGAATATTTTTCATAGAAGATAGTTGAAAGAGGAAGAATCTCTCCCTTGAAAGAAAGAGATACAAATCAGCTACATAATTATCTGTTTATGTTTATACAAACATGTCCCCATAGTATGTTGTTTGGAGTTTGTGACAAGTGACCTCATATGATGTCTACGAGGCTGTCCGAAAAATGCTTAGAAGTTTCTATTTATACCTAAGTTTGTGTTAAATTAAAACTTGAATTTGGAATACATTGTTAAATGACCTGTTTTTACATAAAGCTTCTTGAATTTTCTAGGTGATAAAACAGGAACAAGACCAGAGTAGGTTTACAATTTAACTTTTAAAGTATTTTATTTGAAGAATTTTATTTGTTAATTTATAGGCAGGTGGTCTCATCGGAAGTAAAAAAAAACTATATAGACATTTAGAAGAAAAATTCTTTGAATCAGTTTTTGTCTAAAGTAAAATAATAAACCTATGCTCTGGAAAGATTTTGGCAGGTCAGGTCTTTAATTTTTAATCATTAGGAAAGTTTATAACCAATAATTTCTGGAATACTTTATGCTCAGTTTTAGGTATATATACCTTTTCTATATAAACTACTATACCAGTCCCATTTATTTTCTGATGATGAAGAGGGAGAAAAGCCTCTATCTATAATATACATCAGATCAGTTTGAAGATCACTATTTTTACTAGCACTTACATTTTCTCACCTAATTTGTATTACATTAGATAAAACATTTGTAAATAAATGATCAAGTTTATGCCTCCAAAATATCTTCTGTATACTTTAGCCCTATTTCATAAATGAGAAAGCTGTAGGAGACTGAGGTCTGCTTCAGGTTCTATCAAGGAAGTAGTAGCAGATCTGTGACTGAATTTTAACTCATAATTCCATTACACCATGCCACATTTCACCTCTTCCTATTCTCACTAAATATTTATGATTCCCTTAGTCTATCCCTAGGTTTTATTTTGTTGAAGAATAAATTGAAATTCTAAAAATCAAGTAAAATATAATGAGAATCTCATTATGAGAAGTTTGTAGACTTTCTTTAATGAATGCTTTAATATTTTTGAACGAAATAAAAGGTCAGTCATAGAGTTTTTGAGCCAGGGGAACATAGTTCAATATTTAATTTCTTGTATTTTCTAATTTTTTTTCTTGAACATTTGGTCAGATGCATTTATGTGTACTTCTGATAGGTGCCAGTCCTTTTAGAAGAGAAATCTCCCCGTCAGATGAATTGTTAAAGCTATTTTAAAGGTCAGGAAACAACATTTTTTTTTATAAAGAGATTTGAAATCAACCATAAGAGCTATAAATGGGGAATATTTGTTTTACCTCCTCCCCTTTAACACTTCCGTAGTGGAACTCAGCTGTCAGCTTTTTAGAACCTCAATGGATTTAATCTATCTGTGGCATTTTTCTCAGCGATAGTAAAGCACTGAAGGATGAAAATCTCCCTCCTGTCATCTGCCAGGATGTTGAAAACCTCCAGTAAGTGTGTCAAATGTAATTAGATATATCATGTTGAAGAATGTTAGAATCTATTTTAAGGGGAACATCTCTTCTTCCTCTTAAACATTTTAACATGGGTGTTGGTAAAAATTTTAATATTTTTATAAACAAAGCAGAATAATGGGAATTAAAATTCTTTTATTGTCAATCTGAAAAAAGCATGTGAACTGTGGATGAATTTTTAATATTTCCTTTTTAAAAAACACTAGGACTCTGACCAGCCTATAGGAAATATACTTTTTTCCTATAGGAAACCAAAGGTGTATTTTTTTGGAACTCAGTTTTATGTATCTTTTTAGGAAATTTGTGAAGGAACAGAAACAGGTACAAGAAGAAATTAGTAGAATGTCTTCAAAAGCCATGCTTAAAGTACAAGAAGATATTAAAACTCTGTCACTGGCTGCCAGTGGATTACAGAGGAACACCCTCAGTATTGACGAGTTGAAAACAGAAAATGCTCAGGTAAACTAACTTAAAGTAATTTTATTGTAGGGTTTTGTTTCATTTTATTTAAGTCTATAGGTTATAAGACTTGATACAGATGTACTGTAAGAAAACTGTATAGCATGTGTGCTTTTTAAAAAAAGATTTTATTTATTTGAGAGAGAGAGAAAGAAAGCATGAGAGGAGGGAGGGTCAAAGGGAGAAGCTGACCCCTTGCTGAGCAGGGAGTGAGTTGCAGGACTCAGTCTTGGGTTTCAGGATCATGACCTGAGCCAAAGGCAGTCGCTTGACCAACTGACACCCAGGAGCCCTAGCTTGAGTACTTTTAAGTTGCTATGATACTAGTAGTCACTAGTTTGTATTGAGTTCTGATTATTTATGAGGCAGTATTTTAAGCAATTTAGTTTTCATGACAGCTCTATGAGTTAGGCCGTCTTATCTTTGTTATATAAAGAAGAATATGGGCAGAGAGGTTGTTAATAAATGGAAGAGGTTGTCAATAAGTGGAAGAGCTGATACTCTTAACTAGTTTCTTTCCTAAGAGTACTTGCTGGCTAAATTGCTATATCATGCAAGCAAGGTAGAAAAATATGTTTTTAAAAATCTGTCATCCATTAAACAAAAGTTATATTAAGCTTTTTAACTATTAAAAATTCTGATGACTTGCCAGTCTTATGTCTTAGTTAAAAATGTTAATGAGGTTTATGTTTTTTTCCATTCATATGTACTTGTTTTTTCTTTCTATGGTATAATCTATGTCATTTTTTCTTGACACTCTTGCCTCCCTTGTGTAGTTTGAAGTCTTTCATTGTCTCCTCCTGGCTAAATGTTCCGTCTCTGTGTGCCCAGCTCCCCATCTGTTTAAAGGTGGGTGTTGCGTAGTCTTCTGTAACCTTCCTGAGTGCTAGATGAATGCCTTCTTCCATAGTTCTCTGTGACATCACACAAAATACCTGTCTTTAGTCCCTCTTAGCAATTTGCTATTCCATTGAGATGTGAGTATACCTGGTTCTTTACCTAACAACTTCAGGGATCCAGTTTTAAATTTATTCATGGGGACACCTGGTTGGCTCAGTTGGTTAAGAGGCTGCCTTCCACTCGGGTCATGATCCCAGAGTCCTGGGATTGAGTCCCACATCTGGCTCCTTGCTCAGCAGGAGGCCTGCTTCTTTTTCTGCCTCTGCCTGTGCTCACTCTCTCTGACAAAAAAAAAAAAAAAAAAAAAGAACAGAAAAAAAAATTTATTCCTGGATAAGTTAAGAGGGGCTTTACAGTTACTTAGTTTTTAGGATTTTGTAGTTGTTAGCTAGGCTCTTTCGCAGCTGTGCACATTCTGCTTATGTTTCCTTCCCAAACCCTGTTCCTAGTCTGTTTCTCCATCGAAGACTGGCTGTTACGCATATGGATACCAGTGTGTGATATGCATTTGGGGAATTGAATCTTTCCCTATAGTTTTAATCTCAAGTATTGTTTTATGATCCACTTTTTGTCACCATTTTTTTATTGAATGAAATAGTTTTAAAATGCATTTCTCATGCAATCTACTTACTTGACAAAAATCGTTTTTCTCAGTGATACAATATTCCAAGTTACTTGTCAGGTCCTTGCAGGAACATTTCCTGGAGTGCGGCACAACAGTGCAGAAGGGAAATCCTTTGTCCTCTTAATAAGGTGATGAGGAAACCAGGAATGAGAAAAATATAAAGAAAGAAATTCCATAGCAATCTTTTGCAAGAACTTGAAACCCACAACTTATCTTTAGTTTGTGAGGGGAAATTCATTACTTTTACAGCTAAGGGATAGCTTCCAGTTTTCAATAAATTTATCCTATACTTGATTTTTCATGAAATTTGAGATTTTAAAAAACACTATCATTGAATGAAGTCTGCAGTCCTAGACGTAAGACCGCCACCCACCATTGGCAGCCTCTTGAGCCTTTGCTCTGCTTTTCTGCAAGTGGCAGAGCCTCACATGTATTGCTTCTCACTAATAAATGAATGTGTACCCTTGGCCCTGAGATTGGAAAGGAACAGTGTCACTCAGGGTCCAAGTCTGGATGCAGGAGCACGTTGTGGAAGAAGACTGCTGTTTCCACTCCTGTTAAGGAGTTAAGCTATCCCTGTGAAAAGGGGGTTATGCAATCAGGATCTCAGAATAGTATTTGCAGGGTACCGTCAACTGTGCTGGTGTATTTCTGGGACTAGTATGTATCTGAATACAGGTTTTTATTGAAGTATTTTTTGAGACATGCACGAAGCCACTATTTATGCCAACGCCTGTTTTAAGTTTGCTACACAGTGTGGTAGGAACTTAGTTTGAGCAGAGGTTAAAATCAGAATTACATACCACTTGTGGATTACCTCTAGGTGAGTTTGGCAATGAAGCAGTGGCTATTCTGTTGTTGGGGCACAAGCTGTCAATCATTTTTCCTTTCAAATCATCTGGGAACCCCCTAATGCTCTCTCTCTAGATGTCCTGGAGCTTTTCATCAGAGACTTGCCCTAGAAAGGAGGAAAACTGATAAAGCTCAGACAGAGATTGAGAATGAAAATGGAACCACTGTAATAGATCTTCCAGGTACTTTATCCCTCGAAACGGACTGTTCAGGGACAGGCATATCACCTGCTGAGTGCAGCTTGATATCAGCGTCTCTGCCCCCATGGCCTGAGGAGCCTGGCCTGGACAACCCCGCCTTGGAGGAGAACACGGCCACTGACAGTATGTGCTCTTCACCTTGCTTTTGCTTTTCATCTGTTTTCAAATCAGATATTTCCTTTCTTCTCAGTACTCCCTATTACTTTCCCTCCATGGGGTGTTGTTGTTGTTGTTGTTGTTTTTCCTCTTCAACAAACAATTTTACTGAGATATGCTTCACGTATCACATATTCACCCTTTAAGTGTACAAGTCTAACAGTTTGCCGTTTAGAAACAGAAAGCGAGTCTTACCTTGAGGCTTATTCTTCCCCCTCCCCCTCTTCTGTTGTAGTCCACAAATTCACTGGTCATCAGCAGGCTTCTTTTGTTTGTTTGTTTTGAAGCCTATTGCTTCTCGACTAAGAAATCCACAGCATCAAGAAGAACGAAAATAATACCTCAGCCTTTGTGCTTATTCTGTGTCAGCACTGTGCCAGTCACTTTACATATATTAACTTATTAAATGCTTGTACCAATACTGGCTTTTTTTTAATGATGAGGAAA
Organism: Mustela putorius furo; assembly: GCF_011764305.1. Taxonomy (NCBI): domain Eukaryota; kingdom Metazoa; phylum Chordata; class Mammalia; order Carnivora; family Mustelidae; genus Mustela; species Mustela putorius. Next base: position 5,825,110 of record NW_025422171.1, read on the forward strand.
CTTAGTCAGGGAGTCATTGGTCAAAGTCTGAGAGCCACGAAATGGCTAGATATGTATCTGACTCCCAAGGCCATATGTCTGACTATTGCTGTCCTCTGGTAGCAGCCACTGATCTGTCTACATGACCCACCAGGAAACACGCAGAAAACCTCTAGTCATAGATCTTGGGCATATCTTAGTAGTTGGCCCTTTGTCTTACTTTTAAATAGGTTTATCTCTTATGAAAATTCCAATTTTTCTAAAAATCCCAGTCTTCCCAGCCATGGCTATAACAATTCTTCTATCTCCTACTGCTCAGATCAAGACCCTCCTCTTCTTGCTTAATGTAGTTATTTTGTCAACCAATACGGTGATTGTATGTCACAGAGTTTGTCTTTTTTATTTCATATGTACTGCCTTGCACTGTTTACAGCTGTTTCATGGGTCAGAGTTTCTCTGATCAATTAGGACAAGATGATATTGTCTTTATGTTTCTTTATCAGATCACTATGTGGTCCCTAGTGATCTGATGCATAGTAGTTATTTGTTGATTATTCACCTTTCGAAGAGGAAGTGTTTTGCTAATCTTATCTATTGGTGTTTTGGTCATTCTGTTTTTCTTATCCCGTGGTATTGCTTTGTTATGAATCATCTATTAACATAAGGTCATCACTAATGATAGATGATAACTTACTTATGTGAAGATAATCAAAATATAAAACGTTTTTCTTTCTATTTTTCTCCCTCTCATTTTTAACTTGGCAGCTACGCAACAGCCGGTTAGTTTTCCAGAAGGCAAAATTACTACAATTGAAATTCACCGGTCTGATCCTTATATTCAGCTAGGAATTAGGATTGTGGGCGGAGGCTTAGCGCCACTGAACAACAGATACATTGTTATCCAGGAAGTCTGTCGGGATGGGGTGATCGCCAGCGATGGAAGACTTCTTGCTGGAGACCCAATTCTTCAGGTATCAATTTTTTAAATTATTTTGTTAACTTGCCTCTTTTTTTGCTCTTATTCATCAATTTAAAACTTGGGAAATTAGGGTACTGTGGAATCTGACTTATAAAAAGGTAAGTTTTACTGTTTTTTTTTTTAGTGCTAAACAGATCATAATTTATCAGTAATTTCTCCGATTTCCCCCAAACTCATGGAATGTATTTTTACCGCCATCTTAAATTGGATCCCGCATGTGCCTCTTTGTGTGGCTCTCCAGGCCAGCTGGATTCGTCCTGGCTTGGTCTCCATGGTTGTCTATTTCGGGGCCACCTTCACTGCTAAATTCTCTTGTTCCATTGGCTCTATCCCTAGTCCCAGGGTACCATCCATCAGTTTCCTTTGTTGTCTGATTCATCCTTCTCTACACGGATTTCTATAATCTAGAAAAGACAGGTCACACAGCACAAGTTACTTAAAACTTACAGCATTGAATTTAAGATAGAATTCGGGAATCATGACCACCTCTTGTTGGCTCTCAAATGCACTCTCATCCACAAACAGCCTGACTCTGCACTAATCCTTGGTGCTACCCTCTCCCTCTTCTCTTTAAAAAGAATGAGCTACTCCAACAAATGAACTTGCTTCGGGCAAGATAATATTATGTTAGAGGGCATACTGATGAGCATGAGATGTCCAGAAATCTACTGTTCATGTGAATTCTAGAGTGTGAAAATTGACCTGGATATATGACCCATGCAAGTGTATGTGGTACTTGAAGCTAAAAGAATGGATATTTAGGAGAGAAGAAATAGGCATGAATGATAAAAGATGTCTTCTAGGAACCCAAGCTCAAGGACTCTTGCCTCCTCCATTTCACTGCTGGGTCCTTCCGCACAGTCTGTTTGTATTCACCCCTTCTCTTTTCCCTGCCATCTCTCTGGTCTGAGCCCTCACTGCTTCATGTCTAACCCAGGAGAATCAAAACCCCTGCCTCCCTACTCTGCTCTGAAATCCGGTATGACATTGTCAGGTTAATTCACCTGTGACTCTGCTTTCCCTGGATAGATTGGACCAGAGAATCAAGTCCATACTGATTAATCTAATAGTCCAGGTCCTCTTTGAAGTCTTACACAACCTGTCCCCTCAGCCTTCACCCTTGCTTTTTCTTTCAGCTGTAGCCATCGGTGTATTACTGAAACATCATAGGCATGGTGGTCAGAGCTGAGGGTATAATTAAGAGCAAAAAGCAAGCCCTGCCCTCATAGAATGTATAATGTAGCAGAAAAGCCAGACATAGCAGTCTCCTTGCTTCCCTCCACGTTCCAGCCTGTCCCCATTGTGCTACAGCTTCCCCACCTTCATCCAGAAAGCCCTGCCCTGCCATTTTCACCCATTCAGACCTCTTCTCACACTAAGTGCTGAAGACATTCCTTCTCTTCACCACTGAATGCATAATTGGTCACAGAGAGTTATTCAAATGCAGTGTCTTCCTTTGGGGATGGCAGCCGCCGTTATTATGTACTATGGGACAGGCTTCTCACAGAGCTGTGCCTGGAGTCGATACCCAGGACAAACTTGCTGAGTCAATAAAAGAGTGGATTTGGTTATGATATCCTGTTGGGAATAGCTGTCTTCTTCATTAAAACAAAACTTAGAACCTCTAAGATTTTTAGTTCTTCAAGAGAAATGTCCAGAGGGGAAGACAGACAAACTAGGCTCCAAGAGCAGCAAGGATTGACCTTTCAACTGGGGTTCCTGGCTTTGGTTTCCACGCCCATCCGTATTCTGCCTCTTGTAGATTGTGATTTCCACTTCGACACTTGGGCCCAAAACCCCTCCTTCATTGCACTTGGCCTGGCTGACACAGACTGAACTTCCAGTGTTTTGTTCTTGACTAAATCCGAAGAGGCAATAGGAGAATACAGGAAACATAACTAATCCACCTTATGTAAAATCCATTTTCTGATCCTACCATATTTACCGCATTCCTGTGTTTGCTGTCCTTTTATGATATTAGTAGTATTCTGGTTGCATGAGGTTGGCACAGCTCTCTGGACACCTTACCCTGTATTCCTTCTACCCCAGCTCCTAAACTGATTCTCCGTGGAGGAACTCTTATAGCTGGTTTTGACATTTTGACACCTTTGTGGCCAAGACAAAAAGAACCAGATTGCCCTTTTTTCCAGCTTACACAGGGAGAGAGAGCAAGCACAGGCAGACAGAGTGGCAGGCAGAGGCCGAGGGAGAAGCAGGCTCCCTGCCGAAAACAGGTGACACAAGCAAAGCTTGAAGGAGCTGTGGTTCCAAAGTTGTGACTTCCCTGCTCTTGTAACGTTCACTCTCCGCTTCACCTCCATACAAGTGGGGAAAATCAATTTTTATTGAGAAGAACTCATTATCTCTGTAGTGCCCTTTTTATAAAGCATTCAGAGCATTTCAAACACATTATAACTTGTGTTCTTATAGTATCCCTGTGAAGTAAAGATGGTTATTATTAGAGAAAAATATTTTTCAATATGAGCATTAAAATAGGTAAAGTAGAGGGGCACCTGGGTGGCTCAGTCATTAAGCATCTGCCTTCGGTCAGGCATGATCCCAGGCTGCTGGTATCCAGTTTCACATCGGGGCTCTCTGCTCAGCCAGGAATCTGCTTCTCCCTCTCCCACTCCCTCTGCTTGTGTTCCTTCTCTTGCTCTCTGTCAAATAAATAAATACATACATAATAAATAAAATCTTTAAAAAAAGAAAACAGCTTTAAAATTTTTTTTTTTTCAAATAAGATAGAAAAAGTAGAAAATAATCCAGGCCAGACCTTCCGGTTCTATAACCTACCAGAGCATTTAATGATATGGGTATCTCCTACAATGATAGGGGTGAAACAAAGATGTGTAAGGTGTTTTATTTTGTTTTGTTTTTTTTTTTTTTGTTTTGTTTTAAGTAAGCACAAGAAAACACTCTGACATAAAGGAAACCAAGCAGTAACATAATCGAGCATCAGGAATTAAAGTAGGTTGATAGTCACTGGCAGGGGGCAGAGGAAGCAAGAGTGGTGAACTGCCCATCCTTGTAACCAGTGTGCCAGCTCATGGCTGTCTGGCACGTGATGGACGCATCAAGAGAGGTAAGATAGGGAGGGCTGGGAACAGTGAAACTCTCCCATCTTCTCCCTGCATGCCACTCATGTTTGAAAAAAGTAACAAATATTCCCCAAATTTTCTATTAAATATGATTTTTTAAAAATCTTCTAAAGTGTCCCTTCCATATATAAGTGTAAAACCTCTCTCTAAGGTTAGAAAAACGCCTAATGGGAAGGAAAATTGCTGCAGTTTGATGATGTTTTCGTTCTTTTTTTTTTTTAAGAATTTATTAATTTATCTGACAGACAGAGATTACAAGTAGGCAGAGAGGCAGTCGGGGGGTGGGTGGGGGGGAAGCAGGCTTCCGGCTGAGCAGAGCCCGATGCGGGCTCGATCCTAGGACCTGGGATCATGACCTGAGCTGCAGGCAGAGGCTTTAACCCACTGAGCCACCCAGGCGCCCTTTCCGTTATTTTCTAATGTTTATTTAGATCATTGCATTATTTTATGTTGGAAAAAACCCTCCAAAAAATAGAACACTCATCTTTTCCTTCCTAACCTTTTATATAATCCTCGTGGCCCTTTTTTTTTACTATATTACTTGGCAGGGCAACAAACACTTTTTTTTCTTCCTTAAGCAAAAGATGCTCAAATCACAAGTTTCATTTCTTTGTATAGACCCAAGGATCTCTTCTCTTTAAGTATTCTGATACATTCACGCTGAGCAAACTCTGTAGGACTATATCTATAAAACTGTGTAACTCTAAAACAGTTTATGTTAAAAATTCATTTCTAAGAGCAAAAGATCAAATAATTTTTGAGCAGGAAAGAACTACAGAAATCACTGAAGCCCAAAGAAGAGAAATGAACATGCCCAGGTCCTGCACATTAGCAAAACGAGGTCTAATGACTTGGACTTCCAGTCACATCACAGTGCCTCAAGCCACATTTTTTCCTATATATGATGAAAATATCTTAAAGTTTTCAGTTGTTTTGGAATGTTTTCCATGAATTGGATTTTTCCCTCGATATCGTAAGAATGACAGAGATGTGAAAAAATTACAAATAACAGGATGCATAGGGAAGATAATGACTTGGTAGCTCATCTCATTTTCTTGTTTATTCCTTTGGACAGGTGATATATTGCTGAATATCAATGGCATTGATTTGAACGATTGAAGTCACAGTGAGGACATGGCTATGCTAAAAGTCAGCGCCGCATCCCCTGCTATTGTCCTGAAAGCACTTGAGGTCCAGACTGTCGATGAGGCAGCCCAAGCTACTAAAGAGCAGCCAGGCACCTTCAGTGAGAATGAGTAGGACTGCAGCTGGTCCCAGTCGTGGGTCATGTGGCTTGGGCTTCCAAGGTACTGAGAGCATTTCAGCAGTTTCATATAATAATCGTAATGACAACATTTCTCATTATGGAACATAGTAAATTCATTTGTCCAGGGTGTGAGGGGGAAGGTCCTGGTCAGAGATGAAAGTGGCAATGGCATATCAAGTTATAGAAGAAAAGGGTAATTTTTTCCTTAGGTTATTATATTTTAAAAGATAAATTTAAGGGGCCTCTAGGTGGCTCAGTCGGTTAAGCATCCAACCCTGGATCTCAGCTCAGGTCTTGTTCTCCGGGCCATGAGTTTGTAAAAAAGATTTTTTGTAATTTTTAAAAAATTAAAACATTCTTAAAAAATAAACCCTTTACCTTATTAAAGGTAAATTTAATAGTAAGAACTAAGCTAAAAAGACTTGGTGTATCTGTTTATAAAAATGAATAAAGCCATTCTGTCCATGACTATTAAGAAGGTTCTCAAGTGGACCAGCCATGAGATTTAGATGTTCATGCTCTTGCTTTAGAAAAGCTGTCATTTGGGCGCCTGGGTGGCTCAGTGGGTTAAGCCGCTGCCTTCGGCTCAGGTCATGATCTCAGGGTGCTGGGATCGAGTCCCGCATCGGGCTCTCTGCTCAGCAGGGAGCCTGCTTCCCTTCCTCTCTCTCTGCCTGCCTCTCTGCCTACTTGTGATCTCTCTCTGTCAAATAAATAAATAAAATCTTTAAAAAAAAAAAAAAAAGAAAAAAGAAAAAAAAAAAGAAAAGCTGTCATTTACCACACATGTACATGCTTAGACTTCGTGTGCATTTTTCACCAGAAAAAACAGGTCAAAGTGTGGGGCCTTTTGAAAAGCTTTTCTAAAACCTCTTTCTTAATCTTGTTAACTCTCTCTAAAAAGCAGGATGTCAGAACTCAGTTTTCATTGTACATGAGAGACTCCTTCAGCCAAACCACTGGTGTCCGAGAGTAGGTCTTCTCACCACCTTCGGGACTGTAACCCACCAGGACATTCTGTAGTTGGTCATTGTCTGCTCATGAAAGTGTTTCAGCTCCTGATGAGTGTTGTATATACTTTGGTATTGAAGTTGGAAGAATGTGTATTACTGTCTTTGTTTCTAGATCACTTTAGAGGAATCCTAAAACTGAACTATGATGAAATTTTCTCATTCTGAGCCAAGTAGGAAAATGACTGATTTTTTTAAATAAAAATAAACAATAAGAATGCCAGTTTCTGAGGCATCTAGCTTCATTTGGATGTAATTTGTAATAACTAGCATTTGTATAGTGCTATGTGAGATATATATATATATTTTAAAAGTACTTTCACGTAAAGAATAGCAGAAAAATCCAGGATGAATGGAATTCATTTGTCTATCATCTAACTTACTGACTTGTCCTTGTGGTAGTGAAAAAGACCAAAAAGGCCTGAAACAGTAACAGAATTCGTATCTCAAGGCCCTGTAGGCATAGATTGGAATGGTTGCTATGAAACCATGGCCGTTCTACCTAATGGTGAGGGCTCAGCCAGCAGAGGGAACTCATTTATCCTCTTGAGTACTCAGCCTGATACACTGACGTGTCATTGAAACCCAGCATGTCAGAAAGGCCCGGTCCCACTGGGGGAGAAGTGGTCTCCTCAGCGGTGCAGGACCCGAGCGTGTGCACACCACTGCTGGTGGCCAGGCCGTGCTGGCGCTCCTTTAGTTCTTGTTACCTGGTGTTCTGGGTGTCCAGCTCCCCTAAGAAGTCCAGAAATGCTCACCGCTTTGATCAAGGACTCCCACTCCTAGCCGCATTTGGCCAGCCTGCCTTGTGGGAGCAGGCCTGTTTTTGGGCAGCACTGCCAGGTCGCAGGTGGACAAGGAGTCTGACTGATCTCGGACAGGAGCTGGCAGCCCAGGACCCAGGTTCCCACATGGGTTCCTTGGGATTTTGGTTTGGATGCGTACCCTGTCTTCTGACTTCTCTGCCTCCATGTCTGTCCCCAGGGCGGAGCATTTTCAGGTGAATCACAAAGAACAATGATATTTCAGATGAACAGTACACGGGATAATGAAATCTATTTGGGGGGTCTGCCTGTATCGAAAGGGTGTCTATCAGTTCAAGGTCACTATTCTGTGGACTCCTGGGGGTTGTGTGTTGTGTGCAGACAAGCATACACAACCAGGTATTGGGAGGGCCACTGCTCTGTGGGTACTGGCGGCTCTTTCCAGCACGTCGCACACCACATAGGGTAGCAGCTCTGCTCTTTCTCAAAAGGGAGGGTCGTTCTCTGCAGTTAGCTGGCGGTGTACCAGAGAAAAGAGTTATTTGTTTTGTGCTGTGCTGAATGTTTCATTGTTTCTTTTGGCAGAAGATTCAGAAAAATGAAAATACCTATATCGTCTCTAAAAAAGTTTGAAAAGAGGGGAATCACTCTTATGTTCTGCAGATACACACAGAAGGCCATATTGTAGTTTTCCAGGCACAGGAAAATCCAAGTTGAGGTGAAGTGGCCAAGAAGACAGAGAGAAGAGCAGTGGTTGCAGGGACTGGGGGAGGGACAGAGCAGTGAGCGATGAGGAGCGCGGGTGTCTCTGTGACGGAAACGTCATAGAATGACATGGTTGTGCAACACTCTGCATGGACCTAATGAGACCTCCATATCCCACTGCAAAGGATGCGAGTAAAATGTTATATAAACTCAAATTCTACTTTATTTAATAAATTAAATCTATGAAGTAATTATAGAGGTGAACACAGAACACAAATATGATAAAAAAGGAAATGATGGGGGAGGGGGATATATGCTCTGGGGGTCCAACCAACACGAGCTGCTGCTCAGGGGCCTAGCCTGCTTGCTCCACGGAGAGACAGGGGGTGGCAGCTTGTGGGCCCAGCCTGCTTGCTCCACGGAGGCAGGGGGCGGCAGCTTGTCGGCCCAGACTGCTTGCTCCACGGAGGTAGGCGGCAGCAGCTCAGGGACAGGAACCTGCTGGTCATCCAGTAAAGGCACAATGCCAAGTGGCTCTTCCGTGGCAGAGAAGTGAACGAGGGCCCTGACGACCATCTGCCCTGGTCCCAACGGGTCAGGTGGGGTCACTGGTCTCCCTAACCCACTGTGAGCTGCTGTAGCAGGGATGGTGGAGACCAGCTCAGGCTCCAGAGGTGCAGCGGGTGCCAGAGGGGCTGCTGGAACAACTTCCAGATTTTGCTCTGGGGCCGGTGCTGTAGCTCCAAGAAGAGAAAGCATCATCAGCTTGATTGACTTCCCTTTTGCCTTTCCCTTTCCCCACCACTCAGCGTGGCCTGCGTTCAAGACCCAGCCCCCAGAAGGTATCCCCGACGGAAGCCCATGAGGACAGGGATCTGAGACGACTCACTCTCTTCGGCCCAATTACAATCTACGGAGGCTTCCTCAGGGTGGCCCACCCTGCCTCCTCCTCAGGCCCACACCAGTTACCCCCAGTCCTCCTCACCCCCAGCCTCTGGCTCCATGGCCTCTCTGGGAGGGCATTGACTTTCTGGCAGCAGAAGCTGGGCACGGCTCTGCAGGTCCGAGCCCGGCACATAGACCTGCAGGTAGGCCAGCAGCGTATGCAAGCTGGGAAACTCCGGAGGCTGCACAAAATCCCCTGGATACTTTTCCACCCAGGTGTTTAGGATGGCATAGATGGCCCTGGGGACAGACATGGAGACAGAAAAGTCAGAGGACAAGGTATGCATCCAAACCAATATTCCAGGGAACCCCTGTAGGAACCTGGGCCCCTGGGCTTCCAGCTCCTGTTCGAGACCAGTTGGACTCCTTGTCCAATTGCGACCTGGCAGTCCTGCCCTAGACAGGCCTGCTCCCAGACGGCGGGCTGGCCAAAAGCCTCTAGGAGTGGGAGTCTGTGATCAATGGGATGATCATTTCTGGACTTCTTAGGGGAGCTGAACACACTCTCCTCAGTCTCTCTCCTTTGCCACGAGCCACTTCAATTCAACTGCATGTGCCCAGGGAGGGGTGGTGTCTGGCCTCTTAATTACCCTCACTGCACTCGCCTCTGCTCCGTGAAGATCCAACCGAGGAGGGTACAAAGGGACTCTGTCTCTAGCCAGGCCTTCCCAGGACCCTCCCCGTACCTCCACCATTACCTCCTCTGCCCGTTCACTAGGTGCCATGAGAGTGGGTCTGTTTCCACTGACACTCACGTCCCACAGGGTGTGGGATATCTGCTGCTCCCTGGGCTCTACTGGGTCACCACTCTCCCTGAGCCCCCTCTGAGCACCCAGCATGCAAGTGCCAACAGACTGCTGTGCGATGGTTCCTAAATCCTGCGTTCTGGGTCCCAGAATTGGGCAGAGAGAGGTTTGGGAGGTGGTAGGCATGGAGCATGACCCTCTCAGGGGTTGAAGCTGTCCTCCATGCCCCTCTGCTCTCCACAGTGCTCACACACCTACCCCAGCTCCCCAGGGCACCTTCCTAGTTTCCAGTAGAAGCTCTCAGACCTTTACCCTAAAGCAGGAATCACAGAGGTGTGCATGAAGGTCCATCAGCCCCTTGAACTCACAGGACCCTCACTACCCTGCTGGAGAGGGAAGGCCCTCCTGGAGCAGCCAAAGCTTACTCACATGTCTCGCTGCTCCTGGGGTCTCTTGACCTCTTCATACGTGGAGTAATAGCACCCGAATCTAGAGGAGGCCAGGGGGCATCACATGAGATGTCTGTGGATGTTGGCTCTCACCCTCTGACCCTCGACTAGCCTGCAGCCTGGGGGGGTGCTGTCTGTTCTGTGCCGGGATCCCATTCAGCTTCGAGATAATTGCCTCCATCTACTAGGGCTTCCTGAATGCTTGCTGAATGAAAGGGCCCCAACGAGCCCATCACGAACATCTGAGGGGGCCTGGCGCTGCTCACCCCAGGGATGACTGTTCTGGATTCATCCAGACACAGACCCCAGAAAGAATCTCAGATCTCCCTTTCAATGGCAAAGGAGCCCTGCTCAAGATCACAGTGAGAGTCAGGGATTAGGCAGAGGCTTCATCATGACGGGCATGGGAATGTTCAAAGAGCATGCCCACAGGCCCTCCAGCAGACTTTTCCACCGGCACAGGCTGCCAGGTACCCTTTCTGACACCTACCACTGAGTCCCTATAATACCTCTGCCCCAGTTAGGAGCAAGGGGAAGTTTGGGGAAGCTTGGGGACCTGCCAAAGTCTCACAACCAGGCATTGGCCTAATCCCACGGGGCAGTTAGCGGCAGGGGAGGGTGCTCACCTTGCACATAGTTGGTCCAGCACCTCCCCGGTGCTGGCAAAGGTGTCGTAGGTGTCCAGAAAGGTGTGGACACAGTGTAGATCTTGTCTGAGGATGGCAGGAACCAGGTGATCAATTGCGGCCTCCAGCTTGTCGGCCCGCTCTGCCATCAGCAGTGAGGTCCTCGTCCTCTTCCTGGTTGAACCATTTTTCCCCTGAGGTGAATCAGAGGAGACATGAGTCAGTGCTGTGGCCACCAGGAGGGTTGGGGCTTGGAGGGCAGAATGAGCCCCCAGATCTCAGGGACTTCTGCAAGAGGTGGGACAAGAGAGCCCAGAGTCCAAAAAAACAATCACTGACTCAGTGTCTCATTGGGTTCAGCCTAAGGCTCTTGGTTTTGCTTTAGGTCATGGTCTCCATGTCCTGAGACTGCTCTCCTCGTAGGGCTGTGTCAATAGGCCAGTGTCTGCTTGAGGATTCAGTCTCTCTGTCTGCTTCTCCCCACTCTCCCCCTGTCTCTCTCTCAAATCCATCAATCAGCCAATCAGTTAAGAAGCCTTTAAGGCAAAGAGAAAATGTTCTTGGTATCCATACAAAGAATTGAAAGAAATGATGTCTCAACTTGCTAGTATCTGAGGTCCCTTTGTGAGCGGAGTATGGATAGCACGTCCCTGCATGAGTGGCATGGATCCTGTGATTTCTGATAACATAGCCCATTCTTTTTATTTTTTTGAAAGACTTGTTATTTATTTATTTGACAGAGAGAGAGGTCACAAGTAGGCCGAGAGGCAGCCAGACATAAAGGGGGAAGCAGGCTCCCCACTGAGCAGAGGACCCCACGCCCCCGACGTGGGCCTCGATCCTAGGACTGAGAGACCCAGGACCCATGACCTGAGCTGCAGGCAGAGGCTGAAACCCCTGAGCCACCCGGCACCCAACATATCCCATTCTTGAGACGAGAACACAGAGATGTTTAAGGCGAGAGGGCTTAGGATAAGAAGGCACAGAGGCTGCTGGATGCAGCACTGTGCCTTGGCCAGAGAAGGGGATTACATCCAGTCCTGCCCCAGTAAAGGGCTCCATGGCTGTGATCAATGACTGGCCTTCTAGACTGCCATGCAGTGCAGTGCAGTGAGGCCCCTGTTCCTTTTCCTTTGTGTGGGGGGTCCCAACAATGTGTTCCATCAATACCAAAGCGCAGAGCAAGAGACAGAGTACCATGGGCCCCATGTCCATTTGGATCAAAGTCTCCCAATTCACTCTTACAAATAATGATTTGCAAGACTTGCAGAAGCTGAGGAAGGACTGTTGGGCCAGTGGGGGCACCTGGGAGCACGAGTTAGGAAAATGCCTAGGCCAGGGCAAAAGGAGTCTAAATCAACGGGATGAGACCTGGTCTAGTCTCTTTAATGATACTCCTATAAGTATTAGGACAATGGCTGTGCTTCTGTCCAAGGCGTGGGCAGGACCATGTGGGCCAGTTTGGGGAAGAGATGGGATTCAGATTCACGGGAGTACAGGACTCTAGGAGGCCTGGTTGGCTTCTAGGAAGTGGGGCCCTTGGTGCTGCATGGGTGCCCCAGAGGTCGGGTCTCCCCAGCACCTGCACTCACCCTGAGCCAGCGCCAGACTCTGTTGGCCCTGTGCGGCTTCTTGTCCTTGGAGGAAGGAGAGCAGGCCATCTCCTCGGTCACCTCCTGCACCATGTCCTCTGGAGCTTTCTATAGAGACAGTGCCCGGCAGCCAGGCAGGAGGCCTTAGAGCCCTGTCTGGAGGCTTTTTGCTGGTCTTTAGACCTAGGGCGCTCCATTCCAGACACACCACAGCCCAGGTGGCAGAGCCCTCCCCCAAGGAGAGAAACGTGGCCCAGCGTCAGGGCCTTGGATGTGCTCTGGCACAGCTCAGAGTCACCTCAGGAATCCCCTGTGCACCCTGCCCACCCTGACATTGGTGTGAACAAGAAGGGATCACCAGGGTATCCACTGTACTCACCCTCCTCCAGCCCATGGGCAGGAACCCCCACATATCCCTCCTCCCCTCAAACTCCAGAGGAAGGGATGGGGCTACCCTAGAATGGTTCAGAGGGGTGGGCATCGCCTAGTCTCCTCAGAAGTAAGTACCTTATGGCGTCTCCCTCGAAAGGACCTTCGGCATTGGGGGGGTGGTTTTAGCCAATGTCTGCAGCATGGGATCAAGTCATTTTCCTGGCGGTTCTGGTACCCAGAGCCCCGGAAACTAGGTACACAACAGGAAAACATTTTTTCTGTGTCTAGGTCCTGAGTCCAGTAACCCTGCTACTGGACTAGACTGGCTGCCTGGTTGCAGGGGTTCCAAGTTCTGAAGGCCTTTGTGATCCAGGCAGTGACATCACTTCCTGATATGCCCTATCGGGGCCCACTCCTGGTTGGACCCCTACACGAACAGTGCTCCCGTCTGCCATCTCCTCTTCCCCCTTCTGCGTGCAAGGACACAGTGACCCCAACACACCCCTCTCCACAGGCCCCCAGGGATGGTCTGGGAGCAGCCAGCGCCCCAGCTTGCAAACACACCTGGTTTCAGACACAAGTCTCTATTCTTACCTGGTTCAGACCCTAGAGAAGCCATTGTGGCAGACAGGGATGGTCTTCTTGCCAAATATGGATGATTCCAGCATGTCTTTCTATCAGATGTCCACAGGCATAGGTTGGATAATAGCTATGATGTTAGAGGAGTGCTGTCACATGTAGGAAATACCTCCCACCCAATTTCCTCCCTCCTGTTAACTTCTTGGAATCTGCTACTAATCAGATCCCACCCCACAGTCCATCCTGGGGTGTGTGTGTTTCTGTGCACCTGCACACAAGCTCCTGTGTGCACACATATGTTCATCGGTGCTCACATTCTGGAGTCCCAGAAGCGGACAGCCCCACTTACAGAGGGCTGGGTAATAGCTTCCCAAGGTCTTAGGCTTTGCATTTTCAATGCAACCCTAAAGAAGGGACTGGAGTCTTGGCCCTTGATGGTCAGAATGTACCCTTACCCCTAGAGACCGCCTGTCCCGGGATGCAGGCCATTCTCTCCTTTCCAAAGGGTGTGATGCAGATGGTGGTCCATCCAGTGGGTCGCCATGACCAGGGATCCTCCTCAGACAAAAACCTGGGCATGTCTCCTATCTAGGAGACCAATGATCACCCTCAGCCCGATAACATTTCCAGGCCAACAGCCACTTCCTTCCAGAAAAACTTTTCCAGAGCCCACAGTGAATGGCTAGGTTGCATCCAGGACCCCAACTTTGAGGACACTCAAAGAGCTGGGTTCAAGCCTGCTAAGCATCCCTACCAGTCTGATTCTGGGCAAGGCCCGGACCCTTCAGGGATCTTCACAGTCTCCCTTCGGGGGCTCCATTGGTTCCCCAACTCCTCTGTAGACATGTTTGTGTGACCCCTCCCCAGAGTGTGGTCTGGACTTGGTGATTCACTTTCATGTCACAGAACGTGGCCACGTGACCCAAAGGCCCTTCTGAGATTTCGTTCAAAAACTCATTGCCCAGCCCCATGTTGACTCGGATCCATGTTCTCTCTCCAATCTTCATACTGGAGCACAAGCTCCTAGGTTGAACCATGACCCAGACATATGCCCGTGGCCCAGCCCTGTGGGCCCACAGCAGACAGAAGTCAGGTCTTTGAGATGGGCTGTATCTGGCCCATGCCCCTGAGTGTGCTCAGGTTCTCGGTGAAGCAGTTCCTCCCTTGGTGTTGTCAGCAGCCCAGTTTAAGGAGAGACTCTGGCAGGAGCCCCCAGCAGAGCACTGCTGGATTCCTGATCCCCTGAGACCACGAGGCAGCATTTGTTGGTTCAGCCACTGAGTGTGGGGAAGTGCGGTCACACAGCCCTGGGAGAAGGGCACTGATACTGACCAACTTCCCGGGTACTGGCCCTCTTCCCCTCCTACTCTCTGGTCCTTCCTCAGCTTCTCTTGCCACCCTGGACCCCTTTCTAACCTCCAGTCCTCTGCTCCATGGTGCCCTCCGCCAGGTGGAATGCACTCGCATTTGTGCAGGGCTGTCTCCTTCTATTCCTCCCACAGGAATTCTCCGTGTCATCTCAGCACAGCCTTGTCATACCCCTCACCGGGTGGAGTTCGGGCCTTAGTTGTGTCCCTTGCTCTTTTGCTGTGGAGCAATCGCTTTTCCCGTTCACATTTTGGTTTCTTGTTTGTCCATCTTCTGCTCTAGACCCTGAGCTCTCACGAGGAGAACCCGCTGGGCTGATAAGCCCTGGCACCATCTGAGTGCGCAGTGCCCAGTGGCTGAATGAGCGGGAGACAGGATCCGTCCCAGCACAGACCAGCTCCGTTGTTTGAGCCTCACTGATTTTAGTCCTGTGTAAGCCTTTTGTTTTATTTTTTAAGTTAACTGTGCCTGTTGTGGGCCTCAAACTCATAGCCCTGTGATCGAGGATCCTAATGCCTGAGGAAGCCAGGTGCCTCTTTGGTCCTCTTTAAAGGTTTTAGGCTGATCACTATTCAAGTGAACTTGGTCATTTCAACATGCTGTACGGAGCTATATTACATTACGCTGAATGACCATGTAACTCCCCAGGTTTTGGTAGCCTGTCACCACAAAGGTCACCACCATGACAGTGCTGAGTGGATCTTCAGATTGGAGATTGAAATCCTTTCTGTGTTCTTCAGGAGCCCAGAGTCTCTCCACCATCGGCCTTCTCCCTCCTTGGGATGACATGCACCTCTGATGCCATCAGCACAAGAAGAAAGATGACAAGGAAATACACACAGGAGGGTGTTTCCGGCCAGGTCTTGAAGGCCTCAAGGTTCACTTTGATGCTCAATCTTTTATGTATTATTTTAGGATTTTATTTCTTTATTAGAGGGAAAACAGCACAAGCAGGGGGAGGGGTAGAGGGAGGAGAACCAGAGAGATGCTGATCTGAGGAGGACAGGGGGTGGCTGATATAGACCTGTGCAGGGAACAGCCGAGGCCGCCCAGAGCTGGCCTCCGTCATCTGGTGGGCCGGGAGTAAGGAGTAGCCTCAGATCCCTGTGCCCATGACCTGCTATCAGGGGAGACCCTCTAGGGATTGCTTCCTGGACTCAGAGAACATTGAATGGTGGGGAAATTTTCCTTGATTTAGGAGGGACATGAAAAGTCAATCATTGGGTTCATACTTTCTCTTCTTGGACCGACAGCCCCAATCTCAGAAGAAGATGCTGAACCACCTCAAGAGCTACCTCTAGCTCCCACTGTGGTGCCTGCAGCAGCTTCAGAGCCTGAGGGGCCTGGATGGGAACCAGTTGTGAGTATGATACAGCAATGGATACAGCTGAGGGGAGCCTGAAGGAGCCTACTGCAAAGTTTCTATGGACAACCAGGGGGCATGATTGAAAGACTTAGGGATCTACCCCCGTGGGGGACATTCCTGGCTTAAAAGTGTTCAAGCGGTGAAGCGGGGCGATATCCCAGGTGTGACAGCATGATTTCAGGATCCCGGGGGTCCCCAGAAGACCAGCTGGGGCCCAAATGCTTCCGAGTTCCCAGACATCAGTTAGGGAGGAAGGCTGAAAACCAGGAAGCTAGGTCCCGGCTTTCTGCTCTGGGAAGCAAGCTGGGCCCAGACACCACCTTATTCCATCCACAAAGTCTCACACATCTCGCCATTCTGGTTGCAATGAAGAAATGGACTGTACACCAGAATTTCGTACCTGTGGATTATGCCCAGGATTTAAGGTGCTAGAGAAACATTTTTTGACATAAGGATGGAGAAATGGTTCCTCCACAACAGCTACTGGAAGGACAACTGAAGGATTATTTCAGCACAGGAAGTCAGACTGCAGGAGTGAGTGGGAAACAAAGAGCCCGGTGGGTAAGTAGTTAGCCAACATGTCGGGAAATCTGAATCACCATTAACTGTAAAACACACGAAAAAGCCATTTCGGGAGATGTTAGTGACAAGTTGGAATGACATGATAATGCACATTTTTAGAACAACTGAAGGTACTTAGCATTAAAGGATTCTGAGATTCTCATTTTGTGCTCTAAGTGGGTAATAGACTCAGTTCAGACATAAGTTACATGTGCTTAAGAGTTTGGCTTTTTTAATGATTTCATTTATTTATTTATTTATTTATTTGTCAGCAGGAGTGTGAGAGCGCACAAGCAGGGGGAGCAGCAGGCAGAGGAAGAAGTGGGCTCTGGGCTGAGCAAGCAGCTTGATGCAGGACTCAATCCCAGGTCCCCAGTATCATGGCCTGAGCCGAAGGCAGATGCCTAAGAGGCTGAGCTACGTAGGCGTCCCTACATGGGCTTAAGAGTTTTAAAGGTGGGGCACCTGGGTGTCTCAGTTGGTTAAGGAACTGTCTTCGGCTCAAGTCATGATCCTGGAGTCCCAGGTCCCTCATCAGGCTCCCTGCTCGGCAGGGAGTCTGCTGTTCCCTCTGACCTCTCCCCTCTCATACTCTCTCTCTTGCTCTCTCATTCTGTGTCTGTCTAATAAATAAATAAAATCTTTTTTTAAAATGAGTTTTACAGATAACCCAAAAATCACAGAAATCGAGTATATGTTTTTTCAAACTAAAAGATAAAATAAGACAATAAAGAAAGTATGTCAACTCCTAGACAGGGAACAAATGAGAAGAAAGAAACATTAAAACTGCATGATCGGGACACCTGGGTGGCTCAGGGGGTTGAGCCTCTGTCTTCGGCTCAGGACATGGTCTCAGGGTCCTGGGATTGAGCCCCACATCGGGCTCTCTCTGCTCAGTGGGAAGCCAGCTTCCTTCTCCCCTTTCTGCCTGCCTCTCTGCCTACTTGTGATCTCTCTCTGTCAAATAAATAAATAAAATCATTTTTTTTTAAAAAATGCATGATTAGGGACTCCTGGGTGGCTCAGTTGGTTAAGCAGCTGCCTTCGGCTGGGGTCACGATCCCAGCATCCTGGGATTGAGTCCCACATCGGGCTCCTTGCTCAGCAGGAAGCCTGCTTCTCCCTCTGCCTCTGCCTGCCTCTGCTCACTCTCTCTGACAAAAAAAAAAAAAAAAAAAAAAAAAAAAAAAAGCATGATCAATAGAAAAGTAAAAATCATACGGTAGAAATAAGTCTACCTATATAAGCCATCACAACAAATGTGGGCAGTTAAACCATAAGTCAAATCATATATGAATGGACAGAACTTTTAAATTGAATTAGGAAATTAACAAAATCTGTTTCTCTGCTGTTTTTAAAAAAAGATCAAATGCAAGAGGACAGAAACCAGTGCACAGGCCCAAACTAAAACCAAAGCAGATGCACTGGGTTTTGCCTGGAGGTGGAAATACCCCAGGCTGATGGCCTTGGGAGACACGAGGGTGGGGGGGGGGCCAGCTAAGGGAGGACTAAATGGAAGAAGTGATGTGAGATTTGAGGCGGAAATGGTAAGAATGAGCCACCTGGGTGCCATACTTCAGGCAGAACATCCTAAGGTCCCGTAGGACCTTAGGATGATTGAGGAACAGAAAGGTTGGTGTCCTTTGACAGATGGTACAGGAAATAGATCATGAAGGATGTTGAAGGATATTTTCATTTTATTTTTAGTGCAGTGAGGAAACATCGGAGCATTTGTAGCAGATGAGTTCCATGATGTGTCTTTAAAAAGATCCTTCCAGCTACTGCGGGGAGAATGCAGTAGAGAGGGTTATAGAGAAGCAAGAGGGGAAGCGGGAAAGCCATTTGGTGGCCAGTACAGTTGTTCAAGTGAGAGGAGAGTGTGCCTTGATCCAGAGGGGTTGTAGGGGACACCAGGAGGCAGCGATGGGCTGGAAATATGTTTTGGCGGTTGAGCCAAAGGGACTTCTTGATTGACTGGACACAGAGTACGGGATGGGGAGGAATCAAGGCTGACGCTCTCCTTGGGGGCTTGAGCAACTGGGTCCATGTCAGTGCCATTCACCGAGATGGGGAAGGGTGAGGAGCAACAGCTTGGGGGGGTGGGTAGGGGTTGCAAATCAACAATTCTGATTGGGTCTGAGATGACTCTCAGCTGTAAAAGTGGAGTTATCAAGTAGGTAGTCCAGTGTTTTGGTGTGGAGATTGGTAGAGATTTCTGAACTGGAGATAAAAGTTTCAGAGTTGTCAGGATAAAGCTTGGACTGGGTTGACTCCCCTAAGTAGTGTGTGTGGGTAGAGAAAAGGTCCAGGGTGGAGACTCAAGGTAAGTGTTCCTGGAATTAGCAAATAAAAATAAAGGAGTGCCAACTGAATTTGAACTTCAGATAAACAAATAGTTTTATGAGACTGATGCACTGCCTACTGTGCTAACGAGGCACCTACAATAAATATTTTTAAAGGATATGTTACATGAAATACTGGGGACATACTTATGCCAGAAGAATCACTTATTATTTTTCTGAAATTCAGATTTAATGGGACATCGCATTTAATTTGACAATCCTACCTAGGGTACTACTTCCTTGTTTAGATGAGATGTAGAGAAGGATCAGGAGCAAAGAGAATGTTCCATTTAGTGTGACTATGTAACCTATCTTGCCAGAATGCAATGTCATAGAAAAAAAATTTATAATGCTCACATATTCTATGGGTCAGGGATTTGGACAGGGGATAGTGGACATGGCTTTCCTCTACTCCTTACTCTAATCCTGGGATTCTTGCCAGCGTGGTGTCTGGATTCCAATGGTGAGAAAGAAAATGCATGTGCATGTAATCAAAAGAGAGAGATTCAGATAGAGAGAGAGAGGGAGACAGACAGAGAAAGAGAGACTTTATCACTCAAATGTCCCGATTCCAGGTAACTTTGATTCATTCTATAAGAAGCTCCCCCATGCCTTGCCCTATGTTCTGGACTGTACAGTAGGGATAGGAGGAAAGCCCTTGTTCATTTTTCAAGCATTTATGGACCAGACCCTGTACAGGGCACTGGGAACACAAAGGGGCTTAGCCCTGGCCCCTGCTGTCCAAGCACTTACAGTATGGGTGGGTATGTGCTGGTGAAGACAGACATATCGGGAGAATCAGGCCTCGGCATCCCCATCAAACCCTATCCTGGCTTTTGGGGGAGAAGATGTGAAAATGTGAGCTATTTTTTAAAATAATCTAGCAGGTGACTTAGGATCAGACAGGCTGAAACAGATAGCAGGAACAGGCAGAACGTGGGGAGAGGGAGTGATTGTTCTGGGTTGGATTAGTTTGGAACGATTTTCTACAAGAGAAGCAGTTTGAGCTAGACCTTCCAGAGGAGGAGAATTTGATCACTTCCCTTAGCTCAATAACATCCTAGACATCCTCACATTAAATAAGTCTGATCTTCCACACCCAGAGCCCTAGTGACCTCATTTAGTTGACGTTGAAAGAGAACTCCTACCTTCAAAGTACATATTACGTATGTTTCCATTCAACTTTAAGCAAGTGTTTAAAAAGCTTCTTGATCTATGTTCTTCTATCGTCTCTTCTCTCATGGAGAGATTCCAGGAGTTAACTTATCTTTTCTTTTTAGTCGAGGTGCAATATTTATTCCAGCAGTTAACAGAACCGTTCACGTGTATTTGCTCAACAGCATCGTGGTGGGGAGAAGTGAAGGATGGTGGGCGGAGCCCGAAGCCCTTTAGGTCACAGAGTAGGATACAAAGGCCTCTCTAGGGACATGCACGTGTCCTGTCCCCTGAAGGAGTAGCCATGGAAAGGGGTGGCTCCTTACCATAAGAGATAATCTCACCAAAGGCCAGAAGACTCTCTGAAGACTGCCTCCAAACCAGAAGAGCCATCACCACTCACATGGCAGTCACTGTTTTCCACATTTTTATTCTTGGAAATTTCAGAAGGACAGAAGTGTTGAAAGCCTAGCATAATAAATATCAGTGAATTCTTTCTGCAGAATTAAACCATTGATAACTTTATGCTGTCTTTGCTTTCTCTTTCTACATGTCCTCATATAGCTTCTAGTATAGCAATTGATGACCCTTCTCTCCTAAATAATTCAACAAGTATCTTCTAACAATAAGAACATTACCCCACCAGAAAGCAGAAGAAAAAGTTTTTAAATTTCTCAGGATGATCTAGCATCCAGTTTGCCTCAATTCTCTGCATTATCCCCAAAATGTCTTTCTTAGCTGTCCCCTTTTTCTTCAAGCCCAGATCTAGCTGAACTTCTCTTATTATATCTGGTTGTAATGGGTCTTTAGACAATTTAAATACTGTGTCAAGACAATAAAGACAACCCATGGCTTCACTTTTTTCTGTGACACTGATAATTTTTGTTTTTGTTTTAAAAATCATCTGCATCAATGCTTAACTTGACCTTAGAAATTCAGCTGTAAGTGAACTTGGTTCATTAATTTTGACAACTGTATGCACTGATGTAACTGTCCCATCAAATCAAATAAAAAAAACAATCAAAATGCAGATTTCTGTTGGCCCAGAAAGATCCTTTGTGCCTCTCTGTAGTCATATCCCCTCTGCTCCTTGTTCCAGGCAAGCATTGATCTGCTTTCCATGATCAGATTGATTTTCTGGAGAGACGAGGCCAGTTTGTCTTGTAAAATGTCCCACAAGTCTAACTGTTTCCCTGTAGTGTCATTACCTCCACATTCTAGCTATCGACTTTCCTATACACTGGAAGTTAGGTCTAAAACCTTGGTTAAGTGCAGGTTAAACATATCAGGAACAAATACTCTGGGTGATACTGGATACTTCCTGCTGCTTCGAGTCGGGGGTACAACACCAGGGTGTGCATACTATTGAGTTTTCATCCTTGGTTGAGTTGTCAGCCACCAATACTGGCCTTTGTGATAGTATATTGTTCTCTTAAAATTGGCAAGTCACCAGTGGGGTGATACTTTGGTAATGTCCAAAGATCCTACTCCCCACAATCTTCTACCCAATGCTTGCAGCATTCATTGATGGCTCTTACCTGAATCAGTTTTTTCCATGCGGGAGTTGCAAAATGGTGACTTCCTAATTCTACCATTTTTTCTATCTTTGGAAGCTGTCATTCTTTAGTAAAGAAGATTTTTTTTTTTGACAGAGAGAAAAAAAAAACAGGAATTTATTTATTTGACAGAGAGAGAGCATAAACATGGGAGCAGTAGAGGGAGAGGAGGAAGCAGGCTCCCCACTGAGCAGGGAACCTGATGTGAGGCTCCATCCCAGGACCCTGGGATCATGACCTGAGTTGAACACAGACACATAACTGACTGAGCCACCCGGTTGTCTTGAAGAAGACTTCTCTGTAAGGAACCAGGGACTGCATCTCCTAAACAGGCAGAGTAAAGCCTAATTGCTTTACCCTTAGTTACAGTCCGGGACAATGTGATGGTGTGGGAAGGAAAGAAGGCAGGAGGCAGGGCGGGCGGGAGGGAAGGAAGGAAGGAAGGCGAGAAGGACACAAGTAAAGGCAGGAAGGAAGGAAACAAACCGGAACTGAAAGTGAAATACTGAACAAATACAATTCTGCCTGATGAATTGTCTTTTTGGATATGTAATAAAAGCATCCAAGACGA
The DNA here is from genome assembly GCF_011764305.1 of Mustela putorius furo. NCBI lineage: Eukaryota > Metazoa > Chordata > Mammalia > Carnivora > Mustelidae > Mustela > Mustela putorius. The sequence continues at coordinate 5,847,143 of NW_025422171.1, forward strand.
CAATGCAAAGTGTTGTAATGGTACTGGTCATTCATTGTCGGGCTCCTTATCATCCCAACCTTCACGTAATGTGTAGGTACGAGGCTGGCACAGACACACTGCATTTCCCTCTCTAGTGACGTGGGTGGCGGGAGGGAGGGACATGGACTTTGGAACCAGGCGGCTCTGGGCTGAGTCCTGGCTCTGCCACTTGCTTGCTGGGTGGATTGAACCCCTTTGAGCCTTGGTTCTTTTCTCTGAAGGGAGAGTCATGTTGAGAATGAACAGAGGTACCATATGTGAAATTTCTGTCCCAGGGGGAGGGACTGATCCCTACCTTGGATCTTTTCAGTCCCCTGGAGAAGTAAGGCCACAGCAAGAGGAACTGCCTGAATTTTCAGAGCAAACAGAGAATTGGGGCTGTTCAGACACTCTTAAATGTGCCCATGAACACAAAGTCACAATTCGCTGCTGGCTTATTCTTCCTTCATGTACTTTTCCAGTGTTTGTTGAATGGTGTCTTTATTGAAGGAAGCACGCTAGAGACCAAGCACTTAAGGAGGCAACCCAGGTGTATGTTGGTGACCGTGGTGCTAACCTAACCTATCCTTGGGCACAGGTGCTTCTTCTATCCTGGGGCTCTGGTGCAAATTCCCGTTCAGTCTGTCCCAGGATTTCTGAAGCCAGAGAAAGCAAGCAGTGGAGGGAGGGAGGGGCCAGTGGGCTGGACTTCAAAGGAGAGAAGCAGGAGGGAAAGGAAGGCACAACTTCCATAAGCCATCACTGTGAGAGAGACCACTCTGACCATGAATGACAGAGCGACTGATGAATGAAGTAGGAAATGTGTGCATTGCATGACGCGGATCGGGGCTAGAGCTGACAAAAACAAACCCGACTGTGTGGCCAGGTGGGCAGACACCAGCCCAGCAGAGATGGGCTCTGAAATGTCATCCTGAAAAGAGACATGCCAAAGAGGTCATAGTTTTCCCCCATCTGAATTTCTCTCTCTCTCTCTGTTCCTGTCTTGATGAAAAGTTTGCAACTCTTACACTGTTACAGAGGGAACAATCCGACTTATCATGCCATAATTTATAGAGCTGACTAATGTTGTTTTTCTCCAAAATACTGGGATTTAATAGAATTATTTATTCTATATTTGGAATTATAAACGCATAAAATATACATGCCCCTAAGTGATGTAAAATGCAATCACTTTTTCAAATAATTAGAAGTTTTTTGATTTTTAAAATACATAGGAACATTGATTTTAGAGGTTCTGTGAGTAATAGGATTTCACAAAATCTATTGTGAAGCTATCGCTTAATGGGATTAAAAAAAAACACCTCAAGATATTTGAACTTAAATAATGCTGCATTGATCTCATACCAATTAAAGAAAGACACAAGATAGAATGCTATGTAGATTATTTTTAAAAGTACCTTACTAATATATTACAGGGGTATTTCTAATGGAATTATAATCTACTCAAACACCAGAAATTCTGTCGCTGAAATCTTGTCTTCAAGAGATCAACAGCTAAGCACTTAATATAACCACCTGAGCTGTTCAGAGGACCATATCAAATGTGGGTAATCCCAACTGCTTAATTAATATGGACCCTCTGCCCCCAGTACGAACTTTATAACAGGTTTGATACGCCCAAGGATCATAACATTTAAAGCACAAAATTTTAGACGAAGCCACCACAACCATCAACACCAGCTGTGCCAGGAGTAGAGGAAACCTTTGGCACCATTTTCAAGAAAAAACCCCAAATATATCTGAAGAACTTCAAATTTCCAAATTCTCTTTTCAGAAGGACTTATTGCTATGTCCCGAGGAACTCACTGTCCCAAATAAGATTGGGCAATGTCTCAGGAGTAATGTAATCCGTTTTGGGAAGCAGTCGTGAGGAAGCTGAGGGGTCCTTCCAAAGAGACCTTCTGCTCAACAGTGACTTAGAAATCCATTTACAATCTTTTCTTTGACATCAGTGAGAGACACAGCTGGTTGGCGGCTTTCACCTTGCTCTATTGGGATATCACCTGACCAAAGAATCCCCCCCCGCCGCCACTACCAAATTCTCAGGCTCTGAGGAGATACCCAGCAAAGGACTGTGTGTATACAGATGTGTGTGTGTGTGTGTGTGTGTGTGTGTGCGCGTGTGTGTGTGAAAAGACGCAGAACCTGAAGGCATCAAAAGGGCATGATGCTGTCTGTTGGAACTCATAATTTTATTTATTTATTTTTGCAAGAGACAGCGAGAATGAGAGAGCACACAAGTTGGGGGGAGGGACAGGGGGAGAAGCAGACTCCCCGTTCAGCAGGGAGCCCGATACGTGTCTTGATCTTAGGACCCTGAGATCATGACCTGAGCGGAAGGCAGACACTTAAGGTTTTTTGCTTTATTTTAAGCTTTTACTTATCTGTTTGTTTGCTGTTATAATTTTTTTTATTATGTTATGTTAGTCACCATACAGTACGTCATGGGTTTCTGATGCAGTGTTCCATGATTCATTGTTTGCGTATAACATCCAGTGCTCCTTGCAATCCGTGCCCTCCTTAATACCCATCACCGGGCCGACCCATCCCCCCACCCCCTCCCCTCTAAAACCCTTGGTTTGTTTCTCAGATCCCATAGTCTCTCCTAGTTCATCTTCCCTCTGATTTCCCCCTTTTCATTTTTCCCTTCCTTCTCCTAATGTCCTCCATGCTATTCCTTATGTGCCACAAATAAGTGAAACCGTATGATAATTGTCTTTCTCTGTTTGACTTATTTCACTGAGCACAATTTCCTCCAGTTTCATCCACACTGATGTAAATCAGTAATATTCCACTGCATATTTTTATTTATTTGTTTGTTTGTTTGTTTTTTCAAGAGAGGGCAAGAGCAAGAGAGAGGACAAGTGGGGAGGGAGGGACAGAGGGAGAAACGGTGTTAGGACTTATTAATCTGCGTGTGTTAGTCCTAACGCATTACTAACTTCTGGTTATTAGGACTTTTTTTCTCCCTCTGAGAATATTGGAGGCTCCGGATCTCCTCATTATATTGATGTAAGTCACTAACTTAGGTCTGTGAGGACATAAAGACAAAGCAGACATAGACCCTCCCTTTGAGGGGTTACAGAGTAAAACTTGTTCTCAACTTTGGTCACATATTGAAATCACCTGGGGAGCTTTAACAAAAGCTGGAGCCAGTTTCCCTCGCAGAGATTCTGACTTCATTAGTCTAGGATATGGCGTTGGCATTGAGATTTGAATGTCCCCATTGATTCTAGCGAGCATCCAAGGCTGAGAACCATTGCAATAAGGAAAGACAAAGCCTTCTGAAGCCCACAAGCTTCAGCATAATAAGAATTTTGAGCCTCTAGGGGTGATTATACTACTATAGGACTTTTGCAGAAGTATAATAAAGTTTAAGGTTACTGTTCTCTTTTATACACATATGTATCCATGTTTGCCGATGTGTGTCAGCATGTGTACGCACGTGGATTACATGAGTATCGCAGTTTTCTTAGGACAGATCCAGTGACATAGCAGTAATCCAAGTCACATCATCTCACTCACTTCCCCGCCACCTTATTTTCTTCCAGCTTAAACAACAGAAGTCTTCCCACTTTGGTAGCCGTAGTCTGGGATCAAGGGGATGGCTGGATCGGTTCCTTCCGAGGGCTGTGGGGGACAATCTCCTCCTTGTTTCTCTCCTGGCTTCAGTGACCTCAGCTGTTCCTGGCTTCTAGAAGGCTTGTTCTGTGTCTTCCCTGGTCCTCCCTCTGTGCCTGCCTCTGTGTGCAGGTGCCCTCCTTTTCATTTCCTCTTCGTCTTTTTTTACTGATGTATAGTTGACACAGAGTGATATGTTAGTTCAACATAGGGATTCAATGGACATTACACCATGCTCACCATAGGCAGAGGTCCCATCTGTCCCCATACAACACTATGACAGTACGGTTGACTCCATTCCCTACGTTGTACCTTTCGTGCTCGTGACTTACTCCCACCGTAACTAGAAGCCTGTATCTCCCGCTCCCCTTCAATGATTTTGCCCTCCTCCCACCCCCACACCGCCCCGTGGAGACAACCACCCCCTTTTTTTTTTTTTTTTTTTTTTTTTTTTTTTTTAATTTGTACAGCCAAGCACAGGCCAGAGTGGGCAGACAGAGGGAGAAGCAGGCTCCCTGCACCGATGTTCGATTCTCTGCATTTAACCAACTGAGCCACCCAGGCGTCCCCTGCTTTCTTTTTTGTTTGTTCACTTGTTTTGCTCTTTAGATGCTATACATAAATAAAATCGTATGGTATTTCTCGTTCTCTGTCTGACTTATTTCACTTAGCATAATGCCCTCTCGGTCCGTCACTGTTGTTGTAAATGGCAAGATTTCATTTTTTAAATGGCTGATATATACCACTTAATGTATGACTTCTTCTTTATCCGTTCATCTATCAGTGGACATTTAGGTTGTTCCCACATTGTGGCTCTTGCAAATAATGCTGTCATAAGCATAGGGGGGTGTACATGTTTTTGAACTAGTATTTTTGTCTTTTGGGGGTAAATACCCTGTAGTGCAATTACTGGACCATGTGGTATTTTTATTTTTATTTTTTAGAGGACCATGACTCCCTTTTAGTTCCTGCCCCCACACTGGCTCCCAATCTCTTACTAGTGTCAGTTACTCCTGAGCAAATCCCCAGGCTCCCTTTCTATGCATCTTAAGCACATTTTCATATCCATGACCGATATACCTACAACAGAGGGTTCAGGTTATCTAATTTTGTTTTTTAAAAATTTTAATAATTTGTTGTAGCCACACTTAAAAAAACCTTTATTTACTGTTTGTTTGTTTGTTTGTTTGTTTGTTGTGAGCAGGGTGAGGGGCAGAGGGGGAGGTAGAGAGAGAATCCCAAGCCTACTCCCCACAGAGCCTGAGACTAATCCCAAGACCCTGTGATCAGGACCTGAGCAGAAATCAAGAGCGGGTTGCTTAGCCAACTGAGTCACCCACACACCCCTAGAGCCGCACTTTTGACTGGCTCTTCAGTGCTATTTGCTGTTTGGTTCAGATAGTCTCTGCTTGACTTACTCTGTCTCCTACATGAACTGTCTCTTACATGGACTGTTTCTGGTTACCCTCCTTTGGACGTATTTGAAAACTCTTAGAGCAGTAACAAAACAACACAAGTGGTTAAACAAGCAAAATTAAAACTATGATTCAGAATCTCATTAAGATCTAGTGTAGAATTTAGCTTTGAATGCCCATGAAAACCAGAAACCTCTGTTTTTAACACGAGAACCACTTCTGACTCTATTAAAAAGTCAGGCCTTAGTGCAAAAAAAATTTGTAGAAATGTCCTGGAAAATGTGTATGGTTTCTATTGGAAACTATAAAAAAAAAAAAACAACACCATACAACAACAACAAAAACAAAACAAAACAAAAAACCCCACACATAAGCATGAGCATTTTTGAGTGGGAGGAAAAGAAAGACAAACAATTCATTAGACTGAAGGGAAAAGGAACAGGAAGGGGTGTGGCAGCGAGCAGAGGACACCGCAACACCCTTCAGATTCCCTTCCTTATTTTATCTGGAAACAAGGGTGGTCTCGCCTACATAAATCACTTGGGGTGACTAAGCTGAAAGTGGGGTGGGAGGCACCACCGGGTCTGTCCACCGTCACTGGTGGGATGAGCAAGTGATGCTTAGGGGGGAATCGAATCAGGAGATGCAATTTCATGCCATCGCGCTGTTCTCTTGTAAAGCGCCACCTGCTTCTGGAACACCCACCTGGCTGGGGGTGAAACGATCAGGTAGATTGTCCAGGACCGGCTGCAATTGTGTAAACTTTCCATCAGACACTTGTTCCATCTGAAATAATGTTTCTCCTCATACCCTGGCTTGCACTCTACCAGCTGCCTCGAGCTCTGCGGCCAGGGAGGGACTGGTTCAGAACCTGAGGAGGTGAAATGCTGAAGTTACCCTGGAGGTGACAGCAAGCACAACAGATGCTGGGATTGGAGAGGTTCTGAGAGAAAGTCTCAGGCTCAAGGCTGCTACTTTGCCTGAGGCTAGTTAGTGAGCGTGTAATACTATAGTTAATCAGGCTTATTATACTGGATATTCTGGGATTTTTTTTTTTTTTTAAGAATTTTTTTTCCTAAGAAACAGATCAAAGGAAAGAAAACCGCCAGCTTTCCTAGTCAGGTAGCTTGATTTCCCCGGTACTTTTTCTCTTCCATGAGATAACTGTATCACAACATTTGCGGGAGGCGGTGGGGGGCGGTTTCTGGGAATACACCCACCATACATCATAGGATACTCTATGGAGCGGGAGTTCCTAAAGCCTCTGCCTGCCGTCCGCTCCCACCTGTCCAGGGCTGTATTCACACAGGCAGAGGGCTTTCGAGGAATTCAACCAGGAAAATATGGGTCATTATCATTAAAGAGGTTGTTCCAAAACCTCATTTAGGCAATTTTTAACTTTGAACTTTTTCTAAACACTTACCAGGGGTGCTCCTAGAAAATAAAATTGTTTTTTTCTTGCTCCCTTCTAGGAAACCAGCCTGGCAGCAGTGGCAAAGTCGGGGCAGGGGGGAAGAGGGAGAAGTCAAAAGGCAAAACGTGCACAGGTAACCTGGAAATTATCTGCCTCTGAAATATCCTGCCTTGTTTTATCCCATGTCATCTGTTTAGCTCTCATGCCACCCCTGCCAGATGATGCTAAGCTCTGGGGGTTGGAGTGACAGCAAGCCGGTTATGAGGTCCCTGTTTTGGGCAGCTGGAACCTGACTGGTGAGGGCTTAGTGGTGTTCCAGAAAGGCCAGTCCTATTACCAAGGCCCTTTATCTTAGCATTCACGTTCAAGGTGTCAAGAGCGTCATCCAGATTTGTGATTTCATTAACATCCGGGGTTTGACCATGACTCATTGTTGAGCGCATGGCAGTGGGCATCTGGCGAGTTGGAATTGAACGTGACTTATTGTTGAGGGCACGGCAGTGGGCATCTGGCTAGTTTCATAGCAGCCAAGTGAGCTTCCCTCGTCAATTAGGACTGTCTTGAAACCGGCCAGTCTTGACGGGGGCAATTAATTCCTGGTCCAGAAGCAGCCCAGCATCCACACAGCTGGCTAACAGTCTGGTACTTGCTGAATGAACCGTGTACTTTCCGAACATCACCTCGCAAGTGCAGGGTTGTCTTCCTGGGAGTCCCCCAGCATTCAGAGATACGAAGAGAGCACATACAATGAGAAGGTCCTGGTGTAGGCAACAGGAAATCTCCAGGGAGAGGATACTTTACCCTGGTCAGTAAGCTAGTGTCCCAGTCGGAGGGCGGAGTGGAGTGGATGTGTGAGGAGGGGCAGTGAAGAGATAGGAGGATCCCAGTCTCAGGAGCGGGGGGGGGGAGTCTGATCTCTGTCCACTGTACCCTCCCTGAGGACAGATACCAGGTGTATTGTGCTCACAGCTGGATTCTCAACACTTAGCCCATTGTAAGTGCTCATGAAATGCTTGTTGAGTGAATGAAGAGCTTAGAGAAGGACAAGGAAGCATCTGCACCGGCATGATCAATGGGGAAAACAGCCAATATTCTCACAGAAGAAATGCTATGATACAGTGCAGCCCAACATTTCCACAAATCTCCCTTCTAGGAGAAGAGAAAAGAAAATTCTTGCCCCGGGGGATCTGGAGTAAAGTCTTGGGACAATAAAGCACACTTAGCAATATACACTGATAGTCTGGTTTATGACATAAAGCCATCACCTGTTTGTCCTGAGGTCCTTCGCATGGACACCTCTTGACCTAGCTCCTGGACTGCCCCCATGGGAGAGACCTTTGGATAACCCTTACCTTCTGGGAGTCCGTTAAGTATCTGTAGAGGCTTCGAGGTCTATTCCTGAGGGATTGTGGCCCCGAGAGCCAGAGCTGTCTCCCCACCCTCCATGTTCTTCTTTCCTGCTGAAGATCTTGGGATTACCTCTTCTCTCCAGAGATGTTGACCTCCTGCCTCAGAGGCATGGCCCCTACCTGGGGCAGCAACAAGAGGGATATCCCAACTCAGCACAGTGAGTCCAACAAGGGTACCAGGGATGCCCAACGACGCTAGAAGAGGTCGTTCAAGGGATGCAATCTGTGGAAATCAAGACAGCATCGGGAGGCATTTCTTAAGATGTGGACTTTCAAAATAGACTAACAGCAGTGTGAATTCTTCTTGGAAGCACTATAAAATGAGAATAGCCCCTCCTCTGCTTGGACCACATAAGCATGTGCTTATCTGTAAATGGGAGGGTGAACCAAATGCTCTTGTCGGCCTTTCTGAGAGTCCATGATTCTACAGCTCCGTGTTTATATGACACCTTTCAATATGTTATTGTGGCCCAGTTTCAAACAAGTCATCGTATATTCTTATTTTATAGCTGAGGAATATAGGCCACAGCATGTTGGACCATTTAGCCTTTGTCAGCTTTCTGTTATCCTCTGAGGAGATTCCAAAATCGGCGATGTTCTGGTTTCGGGCTTATAATTAGCTTCCAGAAAATGATGACAGATCATCCTGCTACATTAAAGCCCATCATTTTTCCCCTAAAACCTGACACAAAGTCCCTACACACCAGCAGCGATGACCCAGTTTATTTTTTTCTTATGTATGGAGAGTTCCTGAGGCGTGAGAAGAACAGGCTTGTAGTTAAACATGGGTGTCTGGAGCTCCTGCCCCTTGCTCTTTTCTAAAGAACACAGTTGCCTGTGGTGGGTGGGGGAGATGTCCCACCTGGCTGGAGCCTCAGCTCTTAGAGGTCACTAAACTCAGCTTTGCACCCCTGAATTCTGAGGGAGTTCAGAATTCACTATATGGGTAGTTACTGGCTGCAAGTGTCTTAGGAGACCTGACAGGTCAGTACAGGAGCTTCCAGTGATTTCTCTCTTTGTCTTGGGTACTCTCCCTCGTTTCAAAATATTTAAGGCCATCTGAATGGCCCTGGATTTTCTGAGGGAACCCTTGGATTTGGAGTTATCTCAGGCCCCCAAAGTAGTCAAGACCATTCACTATTCACTGTAATCCCAATTCTGGCAATCCCTCCTTACAACACACACACACACATAAACACACACACACACACACCACCACCACCACCACAACCACCAACTCCACATTCTCAAATTTTTAGATCTTTTCAGAACCGGTGCAAGGCCTTGACTTCTGGCAAGCACCAGGTTTCTCTCCAATGTTTCAAGTGCCACTCTTTAGCAAAAATCATAGAGGTGTCATCATTGTTGGTGTCTTGGCTAGAGGAAGGGAGGGTCCATTTTGAAGATGGAGTTTGATCAATATAGTGATTATTTAAAAAAGTTCTGGATCTTTAAAATACTGTGAATTGTACTTTTTCAGTAGCCATTGTCCTCCTATTGTATTTATTTAATATCGATCAGGTAATATCATATCATATATAAATAAACACAGAGGAAAAGAGCACAACCTGGTTTAAATCCTGATTCTGTCCATTTAGAAGTCAGCTAACTTTAGATAAGTAACCTAACTTCCCTGGAGCCTTCATTCTCCTCATCTGTAAAATTAGAAATAATTATATCCATCGTAAAGGGTGATAGTGAAGGTAAGAGCTAGCAAGTATAAAGCACCTAGATTTTGGCTAGCCTGTGATGGGTGCCTACGACATGGAAGTGTGGGTATGGGCAGTCAGGTTGTTTGCATGAGTGTCCTTCGTGGCTACACCTCTCCCATGGGTTAAGGTGCACCCACTGTCAATTTTCAGTTGCACTGGGGCCACCCAAGTTCTCAGAACTAGCAGTCCTCTGAATATCTGGCACCCAAGCTTGCTCTGCTGGCAATGGAGTCCTTGAGAAAGGCTGCTGTCCATGTTCCCTCCCATGGCATTGGAATCCAACCCTCTATGAAGGAACCCAACCCTATGGTCAAGTCCATTCTTAGCCCACCTGTCCAGCAGGCCTACCTATGCCTGAAGGAGATTGATGCCATGAGAAAAAGGCGAACAGAGGACCCCACCATAGATCTTGCTCCCTCTTCTGACCGTCTGATTGTACACCAGAGCCCCTTACAAGATAGCGGTGTTACTGGTTATGCTTGATCATTCGCCCTGTGAATAGTTTGTCGCATTCTTCATCAGATCCCGTGTTGAAGTTTGAGTAGGATCTATAGTACTGCTGATGGCCTGTACATATTAGGTGAAACTTACGAAATGCATCTCATCATTTTGGAAGAGTACTAGAAGGCACTTTACCTCAGTGACATGTAATAGTGAATGTGCGCGTGTCACATTTAACTTTCTACATTGTGAATTTGCATCATTCACTAGAGAAATGTGGTTCTTTGGGAAAGAAAAAACTGGGATTTTAACTAAAAGTTCCTGATTGAAGAAATATAGGAAACACACCATATTACAAAAGTATTTCGTATAAAATCCTAATAATGATACGTTGAAAATAAGCGTAGTACATGCATGAGTGGGTGATCCAAGGGCGAAAACCGTGATGACAGGTGGTTTATGTGGGTTGTCAGTGGGTTTTAGAGCTACTTAAATGGGGGTTGCGCGACATAAGGGTAGTTCCGCCGAAAGAAAGGGCGTGGGGATCATGTTTGGGTTGGCAAAGGAGTCATGTCCTGGGTTGAGTAAAGTCGATGTTTTATAAATGCAGTGCTCATCCCCAAGAGCTGCAAGTCCAGTGCTATTTTTTTTCTCGCTTTTGGCTCTATGGAGCGTTGAGAAATCTGAGAAGTGGGCAATTGTGGTGTGGTTGACATGTATGTGTGGCATGTGGAGTTGTGCTTCAAGGTAGCATGGTGGGGTGGTCTGGGGTTTGGAAATGCTGGATAAGGGTAAATTCAAAAATGAAGATGTTTGTGGTGACCAGCGAATCCGATATCCAGGTCAGAGAGAACGGAGTGGGGGGTGGGGTGTGTGGGTGGGGGTGGTGTGCGGAAACAAACTGAGATGCTCCCGGGGTCGCAAAGTTGTGTGGTCTGTGGCGGGCGGTTCTTGGCGTGTCCCGGCGGCTTTGGAATATTTGGATTGTAGGTGGGTCAGAGGGAGACGAGAAAGGAAACACACAAGTAGGGGGGATAGCAGGCAGAGGGTGAGAACCAGGCTCCCCAATGAGCGAGTGACCCAGTGTGATGAACTCACATCCGGTTTTTCGGAGTGGACCCTGGAATCATGACTTTAGCCGAAAGCAGTGGATTAACTTGCCGTGATCCCCGCCAGTGTCCCCAAAAGTTTATTTCTTGGTCTTACCTACATGCATGCTCATTGGCAAATGACAGGGAATCTGAACTCAAATTAAAGCCGACATGAGGAACACAGGCTAGAAGCATTCACTTACCTTCCATGTTTCCCTGTCAACTAAAGAGGGAAAAATGCAGACCATCTCTACAGGCTCGGCCGAGAGCTAACAATTTAACTGCATGCTCAGCCATAAGAAAACATAAAATTTCCTAGCTCAGTCACTCGTCACTAATTGCAATAGAACTAAAGTTCCATGGCCGATTAGATCCAAACAAAGTCAGATATACAGTACCATATCCTGTGTATAGATAGAAGAAAGTATTTGAGGAATAGTGTTAATGCTACAAGAAGCATTTGACTGATGCCATATTCAGAGCAAGGAAAGAGGCTGTTGTGGAAAGCAAATTGCTAGAACCCATCCCGAAGCAGGTCAGCAAACCAAAGAAGTTAAGAAAGTCCTCTCATGAGATGTATGTTAAACATTTCTCTAATTGTGAGGGGGCCTGGAAATTTTTTCCTAACAAACAGACACTGAGAAAAATCTTGTTAGATTTTCGTTTGTTGTTTTTCGTTCTTTTTTTTTTTAAGTGGTGTGTATGGGGCAGCCTGGGCATCTTGTTATTGCACCGCGACTCTTGTTTTTGCTAATGGTCATGTTGGGTGGTTAGATTAGCTTTATTAGGTTTCGCCTGCTTGCATGGGTCGTTTAGTTGTCGGTCCCTCCCTCTGGCCTCTGCCCCTTCCTCCAACCATGCACATGCACTCCTCTCTCTCCTAAAATGAGAAAAGAAAATCTTTTGTGAAAAATTGTGTTTTTTTTTCCTTTTTGAGAGTGTTTGTTGCTGATTTTGTACATCTGCA